>NW_023416293.1:15223732-17623732 GCF_014176215.1 Rousettus aegyptiacus | reverse complement strand
GAATATCCGGGGTCCCCATCCATCTATCGGCCCCCAGACCCAGAGACCGAACCCCTTCTCCCTTCTCCTTCTCCCCATCCTGGCTCCCTCCACCTTTGGTTCCCCCACAACGGCCCTGCTGTGTGGTCTCTCCTGACCACCCATGGGACACCGTGCCCTCAGGGAGCCGCATAGCTGGTTTATCTTCTTGAAGGATGAGCAGGGCCTGGTCCATAGCTCGGCCAGGGAGGGAGGGAGCGTTTTCGGTCCCGCTGAATGCCTCTCCTCTCCCAGGAGAGACAGAGGCTGTGGCTGAGCACATACATGCTCAGTGCGGCCTCCGCGGCCTCGCGTGGTTTTCGTGAGAACCGACTGAGAGAACGTAAGTAGAAATGCCTCTCAAGCATAAAACTGCGATACAAATACGAGTTGCTGTTACTCCTTCAGTGTGAACGCACTTCAGAGGGACTGAGAGCCCAGCCCTTAGTCCTCACGGCTGGAAGCATTCATCCGGCATTTGAAGGGCCGGTCACAAGAGAAGGGTTGGGACCCGCCTTTGAGGGGCGAGTGGGTGGTGAGAGGGGAAAATGTCATCTAAGAGTGTGAGATGTGGGTCACTGCCGGCCCCATGCCGGTGCCCTTGCTGCCTGGGCAAGGGCTTCGTGTCTTAGTCTCGGCTTTCTCCCTACGGGATAGTGGTCCCCAGTCCTCCGAGGTGGTCGTTGTGTGGCCTCCTTCTGATTCTTGGAAATCTTTGCTCTTCAGAGGCATAGACATTCTTTTAATGGTATGTTTACAAAGGAATTTGACTTACGGGATAGAAAAGAAAACTTGTGCTTCTAGGAACGTTTGCCTTAAAATCACCTCTATCTCCTCCCTGCGATGTGTGAGGCCATGCCTGCAGCATGTGGCTCTGGTGGCACGAGCTGTCACATCCCGGCCGGGCCCGATGGCTTCCCCCCAACACGCCCTTTCTTTCAGAGACTTTGCTCCTCCCTGGGCGTTCTGGGTTCGGCGTCTAGACTCGGGATTCACGGTGGCTTTTCCCCGCCACGTGCTCCACACACCCCAGCTCTGCCCAGGCCGTCCCCACGGCCGTTCCTCAGATAAATACGCTCTGTCTGCCGCAGACGCTGGCCCTGGACGTCCAGGGACTGACTCACCGCACTGCGGTTTCTGCCTGGGAGCCGCTTCCAGATGCTGCAGGCCCCGCCCCGGCCTGTGAGCGGGTCGGGGTTTGGGTCCTGACCTTCTCTTTCCTTGTTTTGCTGCATTTGATCTCCCTCGAGGGTGCGGTCTCGTCTCTTTCTGACCCATTATTTCACAGAATTACTTGCCCAAACTTAGGTTTATTTCAGGAGAAATTCTTGTCCATCAGTGCCATGCGAGGCACCTGAAATCCGACGCTAGGTGCTTGAGCACACGTGACTCCTCTCGGGAGTGAAGGGCCGTCTGTGGCGTGGGTGTGAGTAACCGGGGCAGCTGCATTCGGTTTCCTGTCTCGAGTTAGCATTATTCACCAATCTTGGTGGCATTTTAAGGGGCTTTGATGGCGGAAGGAGAAGAATTTTTTTCCCTTTAGGAAAATGACTACTCAGTTCAGTCTGGAATTCTTTTTTTTTTTTTTTTGGTCCAATTATTTTCAATCAAACGGCGCCGTGAAGAAACCTCTGTTGTGGTGTTGTTTTTTTTTCAACGTTCAGAAAACTGTTTCGCCCCTGACAAGAGGCGACAGAGGCCTAGTAGGGACCAGGCTGTAAACGGGAGACGGACCGTCCGCCACGGAGGAGGGGCTGTCGACAGACTTCGACGCCCTGCTGTCAGGCGGGAGATGCCGTGCTCTCCATCTGGTGGGGTCAGGGTCCGATGTGAAGTGAACACCGCTTGGTACACAGCGGAGCAGCCGAGAAGTCGGGGAGACACAGCAGGGCGTCCGCGGGCCGACAGAGGGACCTCGAGGGGACAGCTCTGCCTCCAGGCGGCGGGGCGCAGGCTGGGGAAGAACAGCCCCGAGAGCGTCTCACGACGCGGCAGTCTGAGGCCCGGTGTTCTTTGATTCTTGTCCCGTGAAGTGGTAGGATCTACGTCCCTCCTCTTGACAGACTTGAGACAGCGTCCGCCAGTCGGTAACGCGTGGTGGGGGTGGGCGTGTGATACCGCACAGCTCCGGGAGCCGGGTCGCAGGCGGCGGTGCAGCTCTCTCGTTCGCCGGGACGAAGCTCTTGCATTTCTGTGACCGAGAAGTCTGACTACGCTGCGGCTGCCATGCTGTGCGGAAGCCAAGCCACGTGGAGAGGCCACATAGAGACGTCGGGGCCACGCTCTTAGTCCTTGAGTGTGCTGAGCCCAGACGCCAGATACACGAGCGAACCAGCATTCAGAGGGTCCCCGAGCCAGCCCGCGGGTCTGCCCTGCCGAGGCCACAGACGAGCCTCCTCTCTGCGCCCTGGCCGCGTTCCTGGCCCACATCATGAGACGGTGAGGTGAGACGCTAAGTTTTGGGGGTGACCTGATAATGCGGCGACGGGAACTGGAACCGGCAACCTGCACATGGTGGGAGAATGCAGCAGGTCAAGGGGCCAGGGAGTGAGCCAGGTGCAGGTGCGGTGGGGTGTTGTGGGCGGAGTGTCGGGAGCCTTCTCGGAGCAGCTGCGTTTAAGCAGCGTTGGCTGATGGGAGCACGCGAGCACGCGGGCGCCTGAGACCCTGAGACCCTGAGACGGGACGAGGTCATTCCAGGGGCAGTGAGGTGGCCCCGCGCCCAGAGCTAAGGGAGGGAGGCGGGGAGGGGCAGCGGGAGGGAGCACCTGCGGGGCTCCGTGGACCGTGATACAGGTTTGGGTTTTATCGTGAGCCCGTGTGAGCTCTGGCACAGGGGCGTGCACTGTACACTCGCCCCACACTGACTTCACGCTGTCCCACGGCCGCAGGTGGCGTCTGTAGACTAATGACTTCAAAACACACACTTCCGACCCGGCCCTCGGCGCTGGCTTGCAGATTCCACCCACGGCCCCCACTCAGCTCCCCACGTGGGCTATTGACAGACATTCAAAGTGTAACATGCATAAGCCGTTCGCCTACTCCCTGCCCCGAACCGCCCCCTCCCGCGGTCTCCTCAACATCGCACGGCAACTCTGTCCTCTGGCGCCCGGCTTTCCCACGCATCCCCCCCCGACTCGTCGAAAGTCCTGCTGGTCCCGCTTCCTGTCGGCAACCTGGTTCTTTCCAGCTGCTCTCTTGGCACGCGTGTGGCCGTCGAAACGTCTGACGACCTGATATTTTCCCCCATTGTAAGTCACCTGGTCTTTGATTTTCCCCCTGCCCTCTCTTCTCCCACAAGTCGCTCGGTCTTTCTGCTTGAATGTCCAAGAGATTTTGCAGTTTTCTTTAAAGTCTAGAAATTTTAAAAGAATATGGTTTGCTATTACTGGCTCTGGGTTGATTTTAACTTTATGTAGTTTAAATTTTTGGATTGATTTCTTGGATTGTAGTTTTTAGTGTTTGTTCTCTGCTTGGGTTTTGTTTTAGGGACCCTGTTGTATCGATGTTGGCTCTTCTTTGCCCGTTTTTTATGTTTTGCTTTTTCTCACACCCCTTTTCATTCTCTCTTCATTTCTCTGTATTTGATTTGTCCCTTTACACGTTTATTCCTCTTAAGGCGTTACCTACGGACTTATTCACTCTTCCTATGACTGCTCTGCTTCTACTCACAGCGCTCTGACTCCAAAGGGGTGTGGTGTCCACACGACGATTCTCTTGTTCTCTGGGGACGCCAGCTGGGTGTCCTGCACTTTGACCCAGTTCTGACACCAGCCACCTGGCGAGAGCGCAGACCCCCCGCTGAAGGGCTCAGTCCCGCGAGGCTGCTTCCCACCTCCCATGTCGGTCACAAACCGCGGACCCCCAGGCCACCTGCTCTTGTGCCGGATTCCGGCCTCAGGTTTCATAGTTGGCTACAACGGCCCGTGGGACCAGGAAACACCCAACAGTCACATGAAAAGCTGCACGGGGCAAGATCGGGAAGGGTCCTGACCGCGGGTGTTTGGGGGTGTACCCCCCTTCTGGAACGTGGATGTTTTACCAGCCCGGAAGTTCCCTGAACCCTTTCGTTTACGTTTCTGGGGAGGGTTCTGTTACATAGGCAGGTTGATTAAATCATCGGCTGCTGGTGGTTCATTCAATCCCCAGCCCTCCTCCCTCTCTGGAGGTTGGGGCGTGAGGCTGAAGGTTCCAGACCTTTGACCGCATGCTTGGCTCCACTGGGACCAGCCTCCATCCTGAGGCTCTCTGTGGTTCCCCAGGTGTCACCTCAGTAGAAAAAACTCAGGCGTGGTTCGAAGAGGCTTTTCGTGAATAACCGAAGAGGCTCTTCTCACCCCTATCACTCAGGAAATACAAAGGTTTTAAGAGTTCTGCGCTGGGACTAGAGATGAAGACCAAATATCTATTTCTTACTGTGTTACAGTGTCGATACTCTTGTCTCGCTTTTTAAATTTTACCTAATTGCCGATACAAATTAAAAAATTTCTAAGACTTTCCAGAATTCGATCACTTTACTTGTGAACTTTTGTAGCTCTGATTTATGTCCTTCTTTTTGTCTTTTTTTTTTTTTTTTTTTTGAAATAAGTCATAGATTTCATTTGTTCTGTGGACATATCTTTCTGGTACGTTTTATGGTCTGCAGGGATGTGATTCTATAACTTCGTATGTTGGGGGTTTTTTTGTATTGAAAATTTTTATGTGGGATTAGTTTTTCTGAATCTCTAGACGATGCGGCTCCACTTGGCTTCCCTGGCTTCACGCTCTGAAGCTCCCTCTTCTGTGGTTTGCGGCTGGAGCTCGAGAATACGGTGGTTCACTTTCTGGGGTCTCTAGGCTCTGTCCCCCACACCCTTTTGAGATGCCCTTTCTTTTGTCTCTGACATCTCTAGCCCTTTTTACTGCGAACCCTGGAACTCGCCCACAACTTGAGTGGGCAAAAGTTTCAGCTGATACTCTCAAAGGGGCTCTCTCGGCTTTCCACGGAGAACCCGTTGAGTATGTGGGGGTTTTCCGGTCTGTCAGGCCCCCGATTCTCTCCGTTACTTCCTCTTGGACAGCTGTTAATACTGTTCAGGTCTCGTATCTGTCGGTGGTTTGTCCCCACCCAGTCGTAGTTTGGGGATCAGGAGATACTTTGCCAGTTAGTTTTGTGGTCCATACCGCCCGTGCATTTTTGGTTTTGTTACCTATTTTTCATGGTGGAATTCAGAAAGATTTAAAGCTTATGCCCTAGACGCCATCCCAGGATCTTCTTCAGCCTATATTCAATCTGTTATCCAGAGTAGAACGATTAAGATGTACCCCAGATCCTGTCGCCACTGAAAATGCCTTCGTGGCCCTCCAGGTCGCAGAGCGGAAGCCCGCGCGCGCTGGCATCGGCTCCCCGGGCGCGGGGCCGCCGGCTCCCGCCGCCTCTCCTGCCGGGCGCCTCTCTGAGCTCGTCCGTGCCGGTCACGCCGTCGCCACACCGGCCTCGTTACGCCAGCAGCACAACGAGGGTGGTTTACGCTTGCCGTCCCCACGGGTCTTCATGCAGATGTCACTGCCTCGTTGTCCCCTTCCCTGGCCGCCTCGTCTGAAATCGCACCCCTGCCAACATTGCCTGCTCCCCTCCACCTTGCCTGCTTTATTTTTTCTTAGCACTGATCACCATGCATTTTATTGATTTACTTATTAACGTCCAACATGGCGACAGGCGTGCGAATCCCACGGAGGCAGCTGTTTCTGGTCAAAACTAAATTTGCGTCGAGGGCGTGCACATGTCCCGCAAGTCCCTCTGGTTTCGCCGTGGAGCACGGCCGAGTGCAGAGTGACAGTTTGAAGGGAGACGATAATTAGGAGGCCACTGCAGTGACGAGATCACGCTGGAAGTGGGAGGAAGTGGTTGACTTCGTGATCTATCTTGAACGTAGAACAGACACACTTGCTAATTATCAACCTAGGCTGGCGGGAGCTGCCTAATTGTTTGATTGACGAACCATTATAATACGTGGGCATGAAAATGCCTTCGTGACAGGCTGATCACAGCTCCTGGTCCCCATAAATTCTCAGTTAGTTTTTCATCGAACAATTTGCCAAGTGTGGCTAGGGGAAATCCAAGAGTCCCCAAGGGAGAAGACATTTTGGAGGCGGGGTTAGGAAAGGTGTTCCGGTAAGAATTTGCTGCCTAGTCAATCAGCCTACGGCACAACACGCATTTGTTACTTTTCCATGACTTTACGGGTTGACTAGGCACCTCCTCTGGTGCGTTCGCCTGGGCGCACTCACGTGGCTTCAGTTAGCCGGAGGCTCAGCTGAACTGAAAGGTCATCTCAGGGTGGCCTGTCTCACATGTCTGGCAGCTGGTGCTGGCAGCCAAGTCGGGGGAACCTCGGTTCTCCCCCGTTCTAGCGGGCAGACCGGCTGCCTCGCACGGGGATCTCAGGACAGCGCTCCGAAGGGCAGAAGTAGACGCTGCGAGGAGCAGCCTTGGCAGTCGCACGCCGTGACTTCTGCTAAGTCCTGTTGGTCAAAGCAAGTCGCAGGCTGGCCTGGAGTCAAGGGACAAGGGGGATGGTTCAACTCTTGATGGGGCGAGGAGTAGCGAGGTCATGGCCCGGGGGTTTACCAACACAGGGAGACTCCGTGACCGTAGTCTGGAACGCCCCGCGGAGAGACACCAGTGTTTACTGAGTGGGAGCCGTGTTGCGGGCGCTGGTCCGCGTGGCACCGCTTAATCCTCACGGCAGCCCTGGGACGGAGGCCGCTGCAGGGTGGAGGCCAGGACCTCACATGGCCCCGGCAAGACCCAGGGCCAGCGGGGGGTGGGGGGGGCAGGGAGGGGGCTGGCATGCCGGCGGCGTGTGTCCGGCTCTAAAAGCCGCGTTTTTTTTTTTCCTTCTCCTTTCTCTTAATGCTGACCCTGGTCACACATCCGTGGTGGACACGACGGGGATTTGGCCGAGTGCGCCCCTGACCTCTTTCTTCCCTCTGCAGATTTAATGAATTCCTCACCCTCGTGGGGGATGTTTTGGGTCACGTGTGGCACAGTGAACATTTCCGGAGTCATTGCCGTAGGCGAGCCACAGCTTTGCTCACGGTGGACCCGGCTCTCCGGACGCAGCCGCCCCTGGTCAACATTCACTGTCCCACTGGACTGACCTCTAGCCCCCGGTGTCGTCCGGGGCTCTCTCCGCTGCAGGCAGCTGCCCCAGGGGGGCCGTGCCGCCGCCCAGACGGCCCCAGAGCCCTCTGCCTTCGGAGCCTGCACCAGGTGGTGTCCCGAGGAGCCAGGGCTGCAGCGTGGCTTCCTGCTGGCCAGGGTGGCCGCGCTGGGGGGCGTGGGGGGCCAGCCCTCTGGCCTCCGAGTCCTGTTTGCAGAGGGCGCCGGTGGCGGTTCCTCCCTGGGCGGCAGATGAGGACCGCCGGACCCCTGCTGCTCGGCCGGTTCCCCCTGGTCGAGGCCGCTGGCCCTGCCCGGGCAGAGGTGGGCAGCTGGAGGAGGCCCAGCGGACAGCAGGCCTCTCGCTTCTACCGACCACGTACCTTCGTGTGGCCTGAGATGGTCGCAGGACACCCTCACCTGCTCTGTCCCATGAGAACCTCGCGACCTTCCTGCGAGGGAGGGGGGGCAGGTGACGGTGCCCACGCGCCAGGCGTGGGGGACGGGAAGCCACCCCGCGGCTCTCCGCGGCCACCCCGTGAG
Organism: Rousettus aegyptiacus; assembly: GCF_014176215.1. Lineage (NCBI taxonomy): Eukaryota > Metazoa > Chordata > Mammalia > Chiroptera > Pteropodidae > Rousettus > Rousettus aegyptiacus. The sequence goes on along the minus strand of NW_023416293.1, from coordinate 17,616,027 downwards.
ACCTGGGGCTCGAGCCCCGTTCTGCCCGACTTTAAGTTTCACTCTTCCGCCCTCATCCTGGGCTGCCTCTTCGAAAGAGGTGACCGATGCGGGCCCTGGGGAGGGGTCTGGGAGCAGGGGGGCAGCGGGTGGCCCGGGTCTCTCTCTGGTGTCAGAAGCCAGCAGCTGTGTGCAACCCCGGGCCTCGCGCAGAGACGGCGGCCTGCGTCCGGTGGGCGGGCCGGCCGGGCGCTGCCGGGGATCCCGCAGGTGAAAGCACAGCACCCTCTGAGCCGCCGCGGCCGCGGACGCCCCAGACCGGCTCTGAGCGCGGCAGAGTCCCCATGCAGCGTGTGAAGGGGCAGCAGACGTCAGAGCCTCCTGTAAATCACCTTCGCAAAGACTCTTTGTGGTCGATTCACTGATGACTCATTTCTAATCTGGTTTCAACATCGTGAGTCAGAACGCACCACTTTCATTAAAAATAACCTTCACTCGGGGCTAACGGCTTTCCTTTTTCTGTTTTTTACTGTGCGGCGCGGTTTCGGGATGGCAAGCCGGCAGACGGCAGGCGAGCGGCGGGGAGGGCCTGGCGCACGCCGCGCGGACCCCGGCGGCTCCGGGGTCACGAGCAGAGGGCGGCTGCGCTGGGGTCCTCCGGCGCGGGTGCGAGCAGCGGAGGCCTGGGCGCGGCTGGGGGCGCGCGCGGGGAGCGCGTGCCGTGAGCACCGGGCGCAGGGGGGAGGACGGGGCGGGGGCGCTGGGCTGCGCACGGCCGGGAGTGCCCCCGGCTCACCTGGGATGCTGCTGACGCGCAGGCTCCTCCCCGCATCCCTGGGTGGGGCCTGGACCAAGGCCTCGGAATGTCAGACGCATGAAGTCGAGAGCCTGGGCCTGCGGGGAGAGCGGGGAGAGCGGTGGGAACCCCCTGCGCGCAGACCCTCTCTCGGGTGGGGGGGCGGGGGAGTGAGGGGGCAGGCCGGCGGGGGTGGGGGCGGGGCTGCAGGCCGGAGATGCGATGTGGGAGGTGCGAGAAGAAAAGGTGGGGGCGGGAGGCACCGAGGGCGAAGTGGGCCCCCAGGGCCCCCTTGGGGACTGCGCTGAAATCCCCTGCTTTATTTGAGGAACCCACACATTTTCTGCTTTGGGGAGCCAAACTTAGACATCTCCCATTTCTCTAGTGAGAAAATAAAGCCACGCGAGAACGGTTGGGGTGCTTTCTGCAGGGCCCCTGGTCTGGCCTCGTCTCTGTGACTGGCGTTTCTTAGTGACGTGTGATGCTGGCAAGACAGAGCCGAGTCTCCCCCCGGCCAGAGCTCGGACGGCCCCACCGGAAGGGCCCGCTGCCCGGGGGCCGCCGTTTTCCCTCTCCACCGAGTTTGGCTGTCGTTCTAACGTTTCTGCAGGAGGAGGATGTTTCGTCCTTGAGAGCCTCATGGCCGCTGGTCTGGGGCACTGTCATCAGCGTCTCTGGCCTGGCACCCCCGCCTGGCACCGCCGCCTGGCCCGCCCCCTGCTCCCAGCCTCGGCCGGCACGCACGCTCAGCCCCTCACGGGGCCCCCCACAGCCGTGGCCCTTGGCCTCCATGCCCCTCTCTCTCCATCTCCGCAGCCTGAGGCTGAGCCCTGGCTGTGGCTCGGACAAGTGGAATCGCACAGCGATTATCTCGTTGCGACTGGCTCATTTCAGTCCGCGTAACGTCCTCGATGACATGCGCTCATGTCGTAGCCTGTGTCAGAACGTCCTTCCTTCCTAAGACTGAGTGATAGTCCACGGGGTGGGCGGACCACAGCTTGTTTATCCGTTCAGCCTGGGTGGACGCCCGGGTCGCGTCCGCCCCAGGGTTAGGGTTAGAGCACGCGGTGAACAGGACACACACGGATCTCGTCCAGACTCTGCTGTCACTGCCCTCGGGCACACCCGGTGGCACCGCCGGACCCCACGGCGACTCCGCTCAGGGGCTGAGGAAGGGTCCTCCTGGTTCCCGCGGCTGCGCCCCGTTTCGTACTCCCACCGGCTGGCATTCCCGCGTCCCCGCGCCCCGGGCTCCCGGTTTCCGTGGGGTTGGGAGACTTGTGCTGACACTCTTGGCGGAGGTTGGAGGGAGGTGGTGGCTTTCCATAGCGTACCACAGATGTTTCCAAAGCCTTCCGTGAGCGTCCCTCTCTCCCCGGGACCCCTTTTCTGGTGGCAGACGACCGTTCTTCCCCATGCGGGAACTCCCTGCCAGCCTTCTCGTCCCTTTCATTATTTATTGCTTCTAAATATTTTTTTCAGGCTTTTAAAAAGTACTTTTTTAAGCAGAAGTTTTGGGTTCGCAGTGTGAGGGACGCACAGAGAGTCCCACGTGCCCCTGGTGCAGCCTCCGCGTTGTCATAGCCCCCCGCAACCGGAGGGGTACGGTCGTCGTAACCCATGAACTTGCACCGACTCACCGCGGTCTCCCCGAGGCCGCAGTCTACATCGGGGCTCACGCTTGGTGACCACGTGTCTGTCACTGGGACGTCACCGAGTGTTCTCACACCCTCTGCGCCGACGCGTTCTTGATTAGGTGTCTGCCCGTGTGGCTCAGCACCGGACACTTCCACGGGCCCCACCCCGTTCCAGTCCCCAGGGGCCTCCCATGTGCTACTTTCTTAAATCTTACACACACAATGTGGGAGAGCAAATTGAAGACGGGGAAGGCGAAGCCCGAAATCTAAACGTTATAACAGACCGGCACCGAAAGCAGCCAGGCGGGGGGCGGTCAGAGAGGCCCGTTTGACGGCAGCCGCGCTCGTGAGGCACTGTGGGAAGTGCCCGCGCGGCTCTGTGCGTGGTTTGGGCCACAGAGGCACCACCGGGAGGAAAAACAGTTGCGTCGGCACCACCACCGCGGTACCAGGACCCCCGAAGGGGCTCCTGCGTAGAATTCTGGGCGGACTCGACAGGCACCAAGGCGGTGGGGGTTTTGGTGTTCGGATGAGCGTGAGCATCCGAGCCCGCGTGACAGAGACACCGGGCACACTGCGGGCCGGCTGGCGCTCCCGCCGATCCCACCGGTCGTCACGCGAGCGCGTCCTCAGGCCCCTGCCTGCCCGTGGGGCTCAGCGGGAGGGCGGGCTCGGCCAGCCCTGGCCGGCGCACCCCACCCCTCCGCCGGTGCTTGTGAACATCTGGTCCCCTCTTCTGTGTGTGTGGTTCGTCCCTCTATCAAGCGGGGCTGTGACTAATTTTCACCAGTGGAACGTGAAAGGAAGTGACATTGCCACTCAGGAACAAGCGGTCCCCTGGGATGATTTCATTCCAGTGGAGCCGGCCACGACGCAGAAAGAACCCACGTTCTGCACCGCTGTGCCCCCCGCCTTCTCGGTCACGTCTGCACATTGTAACCACCATTGCAGAACCAGTATTTATTCCTTCTTCCACCGTCGAGGGTGTTTGTCGAGATGCTCCGTGGGCAATCTCGAAACTTCTGGGGCAGCGGCTCCGTCGGGCTGTGTCCGGGGCTGTGTCTTGGGCTCTCTTGGATCCGTTTAGAGATACCTCTCCCCTCTTCACAGAGACCGCTTAGATATTCGTCACTCACTCTAGCGGGCAGAATGCCAGCTCCTGGTAGAAGAACCAGCGGCACTTTCTAACTCAGGGGCAAACAAAATCCCACAGTCCTGAACTCGCGTGTTATCATGGACCTTTACTCAACATCGGCTCCAGCCGCCGGGGGAGGAGTCTGTGCACCGCCAGGTGGTGTGTCTGGTCCTGAGCATCTCGTCCCAACGTCTGCTGCCACTAGCCTCGTCTCTGCGTCCCTCAGCCCTGGGCCGGGGAGACCCATCCTGCTGCAGGTTGTCGTTACGACATGTTTCAGACAACAATCAAAACCCAAATTGGATTTCCCAGATCTACCTCTGGTTAAAAAAAAAGATTTTAATACTATCTCTAGGTCAGGGCTAACAGCACAAAAATATTATGTTCATTAATGTATACTCGTGTATTGAAGGTACACGCTTTGTTCTGACTCAAATTTAACAAAATGTATAAAACCGTGAATGGATAGATATGCTTTTTATGAATTCAGGCCCTGGCAGGAGCATGTAATGGACAGAAACATTGAAGATTGTCCTTTGGCACATGAATGAAGGACAAAATAAGTTGTCCTGTTGGGTCAGGGTCTTGGTGTGGGTGTGTGTGCATGTGTGCATGTCTGCAGGTGCGTGCATGTCTGTGCGTTTGTGCGAGTGTGTGTGCACGCATGTGTGCATGTCTGTGGGTGTGTGCATGTGTGTGCATGCATGCATGTCCGTGGGTGTGTGCGTGTGTGTTTAGCACTCTGCTACGACAGAGTATTTCTGGAGCTGCACTCGTGAGCGAGCCTCCTCCTCGGTTTCTGCAGCGATCACGAGTCGGGTGGCTTCACACCATCCTTCCACGAGTCTCGGTCCTGTCATCAAGTTTTGCAGGTCTGTTTCAAGCCCTTGGTGGCCTCTTTTGCACTCTCTGCAGAAACTGGGGACTGAGGGTGACATTGCTCTCCATTTCCTCTTAATTAAGCTCCAATCAAAAGTTGGCAGTGAAGTCACAAAGCTGATACGTGTAGGATCCAGAAAGAAAACTCATGTAGGCGAAGCAAGACTTCTTCATTCTTGAAGTGCCATTTGGAAAGACTGGCTAATTTCCCATGAAATGACCAGGATCTTCTTTTAATCTTCCCGTGAAAACCTGTGTACTTTGGGATTCAAAGTCACATGAATCTTTGTTTGGCAGGAATGTAAATGTTTTGAGAAGGCTGTTTCTTTGCGAGTTTGAGCTGCTGCAGAGACCAAGGGGCCAGTGGATGAAGGGTGGATGGTGTATGTTGACATCCTGGACAATTTCTAACTCTGACAAGACACAGCTACCCCCTCCCCCACCTCCACGTCTCCTGTCACCTTCAGAACACACCTGGCTTATGGGGGCCATGGAGGGAATGTTCCCTCTCCCTGATTTTGGCCCATTATGACATGGAATGAAGGGCTAGAGGAGACATACAATTTGAACCCAAATGATGATTTATACTATTACTATTCCTTTGCCTTTGGGGGGGGGGGCGAGGATGGGAGTGTGGGAGATGGTCTCAGGTTCCTCCATGAATTTTAAACTCTGCACATTTGACCCAAAGGGACAGTCCATAAGTATCCTCAGAATAGGGTCCTGCATCCATTAGACCCCTGAAACTAAGAAGGAGGAAAAGAACAGAAAACTGAGCTGAATTTGGGGGTTGTCAGAGGTTCGGATGTCAGCGGGATCCGAGTGACCACGTGCTGGCCGCAGTGGAGGACAAACAGGCCTCCCGGCTGTTCCTGTCCCCCGGGCCAGCCGCCGCACCTGAGTGTCCGCTGACCTCAGCAGGGTGAGGTCCCACCTGTGGCCGGTGTCATTTCCGGCTGTGGAGACACCCGGTGGGGAGCTGTGGGGCTGCTGACCGGGGCCTGGGGCTTGGTGACAGGGGACCAGGTCCATCTCTGCCATCCGTTCCGCGGTGGCCTGTGGCAAAGTTTCTCATGTCCTGGGGGAGGCTGTGACGTGGGCGCTGTGGCGTCAGTGAGGAGCAGCGCGGGACTGACGAGTGCACGTGTCAGGGTCGCTTCTGAGGGCTGTAGGACCACGGCGCACGTGGACGCGCCGGAGGACCGGGTTTTGTCCAGAAATGTGAAAATCTGAGTCACAGATTTAGCGAGTTAGAGCTGGGTGGGAATGGAGCAAATATTTACTCCAACCTTTCTGTAGGACAGTAAGGACCTGAGTCGTGCGAAGGGAAGTCACCGGAGGGGTCGTGGGGCCCTGTGCCGGGAGGGGCCCTGGAGACTGACTCCACACCGAGGCCACGCCCCACGCAACAAGGTGACCCCAGCACTCCGGGGACCCCAACAACTCCCAGACGCAGAGAACCTCGCCGAGCCAAGGGGACGGGAGTCTTGTCCATTCAAATAGTGGAACCGACAGCCTGAAGGACAGATGGCCGAGCCGAGGGGCCAGACACGAGGAACGAAGGCCAAGGGAGGGGACCGAGGATGCGCCCCAGGGAGCTCTACTGCCCTCGTGCATTGTGACGGGTGCCTGGCCTTACGCACACCGGTGACATCCGCCACCACCCCATGTCCCGGAGCGACCCAAGGACAAATGTGCCGTGAAAGGCAGCCCCTCTGGGGGGCAGGCCGTGGCTCGCAGGGCTCTCCCCCCATAGCACACTGCCCTGGTGCAGAATTACAGGCGTGGCGAGCCCAGCCTGAGAGGCCGACTGCACAGGGTGTGCGTGGGGCGATGCCCACGCCCAGCACGAGGGGCAGCACGAGCTCTCGGCCTCCCCCAGAGGGGCCTCGGCCTGGCCCGGGGGCCGGGCTGAGGGGCCAGAATGAGGAAGACAGCAGCAAATGGGAAACCCGGTGCCAGCCCCAGGTCTGAGAACACGCAGGCCCTGGGCTCTGGGCTTTGAGACAACTGACACCTGCAGCTCCAGTCACGTGGGGACAACTGGGCGGGCACAGCTGCGTCCTTGCTGCCTCTGGAATGCTGGGAACGCTGGCCTCAGGAAGGACAATAATCTCCACGCGCTCATGTTGTGCGGCCACCCCCACAAGGCCTGTGACCCTCCCTAGCGCGAGGTCTGTCCTCGGCACTGCTTTCTGATGCTGAAGACACCTCTCCCTGTCACACCTGTGCAATACACATTCCGGCAGAACGTGGCTGCTCACGTCTGAACTGGGAGAAAGCCATTTCTCGCTTTGTTTTTCTAGTCGCCGGATGTAGCCTGGGGCCGGAGATGGAGAAGTGATAAACGGCCCAGCCGAGGACCAGCGCTTGGCCCCGGTGTGCTTTGGGGGGGACAAGGCCACCCTCTGGTTTCTTTGGACTTACTCTCTGATCGAGCCTTCGGGCCACAAACCACAGGGGAAGGCTGACGGTCACTTACACGGTTACACGTTTGCCGGAGGGTTCGGTGCAGAAGGTCCTGCACCCTGTCCCCAAGCGGACTGTTAAGGCCATGGCTGCATTCTTTCTAGAGGCAGCCGTGCACGGCCCTGAGGCTTCAGGCTGCTGTGGAGCGTTTTCCGAGGGCTGGGCGAGCTGGGGGCTCACGCAGGAGCGGAGACGACGCAGGTCCTCGAAACCGAGCCGGGCGGGTGTGAAGGACTGCCACCGCTCCCCTGGGGCGAGGCCGCGGGCGGGCGGCTTCCCTGAAAGTAAGCCGTTTGTGCCTGGACGCTGGGGTCCTGTGCCTTGGGGGCGGGCACGTCGCGCCAGTCCGGCCCCTGGCACCCACGGGTGGGGACCGGGGCTGACCCAGGAGAGAGGAGCTTCCTTGACCCTTTTCCTGGCAGGGTGGGTGCAGTGGAGGCCACGCTGTGTGACGGGTGTCCCCACGGCGGCCACAGGTCACTACCAGATGTGGGGGTCGTGAGGGGGCCTGAAGCAGGACCTGCTCCGGCCAGAGGCCCCTCCCAGGGTGTCGTGGGTCTGCTGCTCCAGGGGCTGTCCCTCAGGAGGCCCAGCTGAGAGCGGGCCCTGCGGAGCCCTGGCACCCCTCATCGGCTGGTACCCCTCGTCAGCTCTTAGATCATGGGGAATGTGAGCAGTTTCATTCCGGAATAAAAAGAACTCTGATTATTTTTTAAATACAAAAGTAAGGAGTAAGTATTTTTAAAACTCAAACGTAAAGAAGGAATTGAGAGATCACCTCTCTCTCTTCTCCCACAACTTTCTAGAGGAAGTAGATCTATTTCCTACCCAGATGCGCGCACTTGGTCAAATACATTTTCTTTTCCCAGAACATACTCGGACTAAGAATGGGCCTAAGCCGACACCTTTGCCCACTTTCTCACCGCGTGGCGCAGCGTGTCACCTTCCCCGGCCGCGCTGCAGCTTTGAGTGCCGCGGGCACCTCTGTCCCTGCTCGGGGAGCACGGGGAGGAGTCGCGTCTGCCCTGGGGGCGGCGCGCCTTCTGCGAGGTGAACGTTGCTGGTTCCGTGGCCTTGTGGTCTCTGTGCGGCCGCGTCACTGCCGTTCCAGCCCCAACGGGGTCCAGGACAGTCTGCGACCAGCGTAGGTGAACTGGTGTGGCCACGTTCCAGCTGCACCGCGCAGCAGACCCCGGACGGTGCGCATGCGCACGCACCGCACGCACCGCACGCACCGCGCACACGCGCACGCACGCACGCACGCGCACACCGCCCGGCTGGGCCTCCTCGTCGGACGGCGCCCCTAGAATAGAGGGTAGGATGTGCTTTTGCTGGGATTTTTTTGGGGGGGGGGCGGTTGTGGACCAGCCGTGGATTCTGTTTGCTCCCCCGAGTGTCCGTGTCCGCCTGCGACTCCCCTAACGGCTGCTGCGTTTTGACCAGGCCCTGGCAGAGTCCGCTGCAGGTGTCGCGTTACCGTCAGAGGACTCTTCCCTGCAGGGCCTGCCCCGGGCTCTCTTTCTGACAGAGGCCAGCTGTCTGGGCGGCTTCCGAGAAGAGAAGTGCGGGGAAGTCACTCCCTCCGGGACACGGCGCTCTCATGGGGGTTCCGGGCACATGCTGGAGCCCGGCCAGGTGCCCTGGTGGCCCGGAGCCAGCCTGGCCCCTGAGCCACCCCGGGAATGTGGGGGCCAGGCTAAAAAGATCGCGGACAACTGTCCTCCAAGACTTCTCTCTTTGGTGTGAGAAGCAGAGCTGCCCGTGAAAGGTGGGACCCGTCTGTCCTGAGAAGCAGCGAGACAGGGACCTGGAGCGGAGGGGTCCGAGGTGGCGCCGGCCCACAGGTGGCTGCCCCTGCCTCTGGCACTGCTTGCGAGGGGTCAGCCTCCTCGGGGGGCCCGTTCTGAGCAGTGTCCTGTCAGGAGTTAGGGTGGCTGGTCCCCGAGCCTGTGCCGGCAGAGGAAGTGCCGAGTTCTGTGGGAGTGGGCTCTGGGCCACACTCACGGTCACCTGCGGGTTGTCAGTGGGTCGCTGAGCGTCCCTGGCCTCGGTGTCGACTGCAAGGACAGGGCCTGGATGAGCGTTCACCTGCTGTCTGGTTCTGTGAGTGAAACGTGACGGTGGAAAAGTGCACGCACGTGCAGGTGTGCACACGAGTAGTGAACGCACATGCTTGTGTGCGCACACGTACACACGTACGTGCACATCTGTACGTGTGCGTAAGAAAAACATAGTCTTCTCAGTTTACGACCAGCTAGCATGAGGGGCCAGTCTTCTGGCCTCTGTTCTGGGCCGACACACCGTGGTGGCCAGTGACGTGCGCAGGGGCTGGGCGGCCGGGCAGTGGGGCTGGCGGGGTCTCTGCACACAGTTCGGTTCACTCCAGGCGCCCGCAGGCCCAGCCTGGAGGGCCTCCAGGGCCCGCCCCAGACGGAGTTGGTGGTCCCGAGAGGCGGGGGGCGGGGGGAGGTGGGTTGCTGGCTTTGAAAGTTTGAGGAGCCCTCGCAGGCTCAGGTCAGCTGGTATGACAGTGGCTCTTTAAGAAATAAAGGGTTCCAGGATCGGGTGATTTCCAGTCAAACCTCCACTGAGCAACGTGATGGGGGCTGCACCTGCTGGGAGGTGGGGTTCTGTCGTCCTGACAACCTTTGCAGGCTTCCTCCCTCACCTGTGTCCTCGTCCTGACACTTTGCTGGAAGTGACTGGATTCTGGTCCCCCTCCTGGGCCGGTCAGTTGTTTTGGCCCTCAGCTCTGGAGAGGGAAAAAAGCCTCCTTGGGCCTGCACCGTTGTCCTGTGATGTGGGGACCAACGTCTACAATGATGCTTAATTAGGTAGCAGGAAGCTTTTAGGTGAAAGGTATCAGTCCTCAGTGTCATCGAGCAGGATTTACTAACGTCCTCCAGGCCCACCTGTGCCGTCACGGGTTGCAAGGCCCCTTCTTTTGCAAGGCTGAGCGCCGCTCTGTGGCTCGTGTGTACCACGGCGTCATTGTCCCCTCGTCTGTTGAAGGTCATGGAGGTCGTTTCCAGGTCTTGGCTCTTGTGAGTGGTGCTGTGATGAACACGGGGTACAGGTATCTCTTCAAGGTCTTGTTTTCAATTCCTTTGGATAATTACCCAGCAGTGGGATTGCTGGGTCACGTGGTAGTTCTATTTTGAATTTTTTGAGGCACCTGTATAGTGTTTTCCATAGTGGCCACCCGATTTACAACCCCACCAACAGTGCTACGCATTCTCTTTTCTCTACATCCTCACCAACACTTGTCTTTATTTTTTTAATAGCCATTTTGACAGGGGCGAGATGACATTTCATTGTGGTTTTCATTTGCATTTCCCTGATGATTAATGATGTTGAGCATTTTTCTATATACCTACAGCGAGCCCCACTTTAGATAACTGGATGTCAAGAGAAGTTAAGGGGGACCTTTCCCAGGGTCACGATACTAGTGACAGAGCTGCACTTCTGTGACTGGAGAGCCTGGCAATGTCACCTTTACACTCAGCTCTGTGCCCCTACCCCAACCTTCCCTGCCGTAGGTTGAATATCTGTGTTCCTTCCACCCCTGAATCCTATATAGAAATCCTAATGCCCATGAGGCGGAGTGAGGAGGTGGGGCCTCTGGAGGTGACGAGGTCACGAGGGTGGAGCCCTCCCGTGCAGGCAGGATCAGTGCTCTTTCAAAGACCCCAGAGAGCTCTCTTGTCCCTTCCTTCACGCGAGGACACAGTGAGAAGCTGGCTGTCTGCAACCCGGAAGAGGATTCTATGGAACCCGGCCACGCGGGCACCCTGACCTTGCACCTCCAGCCTCCAGAACTGTGAGAAATAACGTCTGCTGTTTATAAGCCGCCTGGTCTGTGGTCTTTTGTTACAGCAGCCTGAACGGACTCAGACCCCCACTAAACGAGTCAGCGGGGGGGGGAGTCTCGAAGAGGAGATGGGAGTGGGTGGGAGCAACAAGCAGGAAGGTGGGGGAGGGAGACGGGCAGGTCAAGGGCAGCAGGTGGAGCGAGAGGAGCAGGTGGGGGTGTCTGTCCCCTGGCTCATAGTCTGGAGTGGGAGGCGCCCGTGAGGCGGACTTGGGGGTCTGGCGGAGAGAGGCGGGGCTGACGCCCGGGAGATGTGGGCTCTCGTCCTGGGAAGGAATGGTGCTTGATCCGGCCCGGGGAAGGGCCACGGGGTCCCAGACGCGGGCGATGGCGCAGCTGAGACGCGGAGCAGCACCCTGGGGGTGGGGGATGCGGCAGCCGCTCGGTCTGGAACCACCCTGAGCGTCCACAGGGACATTCGGGGGATCCAGAGGGAGCCGCACAGGGCCACTTCTGGAGGGAAGTCACCTTTGGAGAGGGGTATAGGGCGGCCACTCTCTCGCACCCACATCACAGCCACCCTCCTTTGGGATGAATTCAGCGGCCGCTCCCAGGCCCCGGCTGCTGTGTGAGGCGTGGACAGCAGTCTCGGGGTTCCTTCAGTGCTCTGGGGGGTGGTGATGGTGAGGAGGTGGACGGAGCGTTTCTAGATGATGGTGATGATAAAATGTGAGGATGGGGAAGAGGGAGGAGTCGAGGGTGACTGGTGAGCGTCCCCGAGCAGAGCACGTCAGTCCCGAGCTGAGGCCAACGCTCCGGAGCGAAGCGGCGGCTGCAGAAACCGATCCGAGAGTCAGGAAGAGGTGACATTGAAGGACACACAGTTAGGGCACTGGGCCCAGGGTTGGTCTCTGAGCCTTGATGACTCTTTGGGAGCTTTGGCTGCAAAAGGAAGCAAAGAGACGGGGAGTGCTGTGGGTTGAACGGTGCGCCCCCCAAGGACGACGACGGCCTCACCCCAATACCTGTGGACATGACCACATTTGGACATAAGGTCTTCACAGACGAGGTCATTATGGTGGCCCTAATCCCACATGACTGAGGAAGTTTGGACAGAGAGAGGGACACCTGTGGGGTTTGGGGTGGGGGACGATGCAAAGACACAGAGTTGATGACAGCCATCCGCAGGCCAAGGAGAGAGGCCTCGGCGGACTGGCCCTGCCCAGGCCTGGACCTCCACGGCCACCGTGCGTGCCCGAGATGCTGAATCCCCAGGGTCCTGGCAGCCTGGTTCATGGCACTTTCTGACGGCAGCCTGGGATGGTAGTGGAGGCCCATGTGGGGTTCACGGAGGTCCTTTAAGAGGGGAGATGGAACAGCGTGTTTATAAAATAAAATGGGGCACGTGGGAGGGCAAAAGGGTGGCTCTCTGAAAAGACCAGGTTCTCTGAGTCCTGGGCCTTGGCAGATGGGGCCCCTCCTTGTCCCAGACCCCCGCCACCTGCCCAGGTTGGCTGGAGGGGCCGCCTCACTACCGGCCTGGAAGTCTCCCGGCCCCAGCCACGCCCGTCGCTGGCCCCACCTCTGCCCTTCCCCCATCGCTGCCCTTCCCCCCACCTCTGCCCTTCCCCCCTCTGCCTCTGCCCTTCCCCCACCTCTGCCCTTCCCCCATCGCTGCCCTTCCCCCCTCTGCCTCTGCCCTCCCCCCCATCTCTGCCCTCCCTGCCCATCGCTGCCCTTCGTGGGGTCCCTCCGGCCCTTCTGGCCCACTCGCCTCCGGTTTTAGAAGCCAGCCTGGAAAACCCGTCCTGCGCGCTCCCGTCTGCACGGGCCGACGGTGTCCCACGTTTATTCGGTGCTGACACGGCCACAGATCTGGAGACGCTGCAACGGGACCTTTAACCCGGGCGGACCCCGCGGACCTAGTAACCTTCCGCCAGCTACGTGACCTCCGCAGCCCTTGGTTTTCCCACGAGTCACACAGGGCAAAGACGCGCTGCCGGGCCTCCCGGGGGCGGGCGCGGTGGCTCCGGCTGTGCTCGGGGACCCGCTGAGCTCCGGGACCCGCTGGGCTCGGGGACCCGCTGAGCTCGGGGACCCGCTGGGCTCCGGGACCCGCTGGGCTCGGGGACCCGCTGGGCTGCGGGACCGGGCGCGCGGCTTCTGGACTGTGCGCTCCGGGTGGCGGGCCCGGTCCCCGCGTCTCCGAGAGCATCCGGCCTGTGTGCTTGTCGAGGGCAGGCAGATTTAGTCACTATCACGCTTTCTCCAGAACTCTGACCTTTAAAAATTTTTAATTAAAGTTTTTAAAAATCGTGGCCGAATACACATAACATGAGATTTACCATCCTCATCATTTTTAAGTGTCCAGTGTAGCGATGGCGAGTTCATCCGCGCTGTTGTGCGGCCGTCACCACCGTCATCCCCAGGCCTCTCTCATTCCCCATGAAGCGTGAAGTCCCATCCCAGCCCCTGGCGCCCACCTTCTGCCTTCCGTCTCTGTGAACGTGACTGCTCTAGGGACCTCACATAAATGGGGTCACACAACATCTGTCCTCCCGTGACCAATGACCCTCCCTTAGCAACATGTCCTCAGGATTCACCCAGGTGGTTGGTGTGTCGGAATGTTCCTCCTTCTTTGAGGCTGAATAATATTCCGTGGAGTCGCGATACCGCGTCGGCCGGCGCCTGCCTGGGGTCCTGCTCCTGGCTGACATGAGTCAGGCCGCAAGGCCGCGAGCGTGTGGTCACGTCCTGGCCTGGCCAGCAGGTGTCCCCTCCTCACCTCCCTCCCTCAGGCCGGCGGTTTGATTCCGCCCAGGGCCCGGGAGGCCTGCGTCGGCGGGGCCGTCACAAGGCTACTACGTACAGGCGGCCTTGGCCAAGGGAGTTAAACATTAGATAATTTAAGAGATTACGGTTTTGGAGTTAGGCCACTATTTTTTTTTTTCTTTTTCTGGAGCATCATCTGTTTTATCTCCACTTGACTTTTAAAAAATGCTGGAACTGTTTTTTGACTGAATGCTAGGTTTTTATTTTTTTCTTTGATGTTTATACGACCAAAGGTGGAAAAATAAGACCTTTGCTCATTAACAAGATGAATCAATCTCTTTTCCCCATGAGAAATTGAAAACAATTTAGAGAACAGAGTACACTTTAGATTTTCCTGTGATGTGAATTCGGTTGACTTTTCCTCAAGGTCGGGTTGCAGGGACACCTGGGGCTTGGCAGACTGTGACGGGGCCGGTGTCACCAGGTCTCGCCCCTCGCCTGGCCCTCGCCTCCCTGTGCAGCCTCTTACGGGCCTTCCGGAGAGGGCAGGGCCGAGGCCCAGCGAGGGCAGGGTGTTAGCGAAGGTCGCGGCACCCAGGGGGCTGGCGCTCCCCCCCCCCCCGAGCCCTTGGTCTGTGGCGCCGGGTGATGGCCCCGCACAGTCAGCTCTGGAAGACGGTGGCGGTTTGTCATTTGGTGTCTTCCTTGCCACTCATTTGAACCTCATGTCTTTGGGGAAATTCCCCACGAGCCGTGGCCTGGTTAACACCTCCTTCGCCTGACGGGGTCACATGTTGCCCCTTTGGAGATGGTGGGCTTGGAGTTTCCAGGCTCTTTGATCTGGAGCCCCTGCCCACGGCGGGGTGCCTCCGGCCGATGTTGGGGAAGCCGCCTGCGCCTCCCACCTGCCCACACCTGGCGCTTGCCCAGGAGCGGGGAGTAGAGAGGAGACAGTGCTGGACACAGGGCTGCGGCGCCGAGCAGATGCTGAGGGCCGCCGCCTGGCGCCAGCTCCTCCCCGCTCCGCCTGTGCCAGGAAAGCAGGGCCCGGAGCGAGGGGACAGAACAGTGGACAGAAGGAAAGAGAACAGCGTGTTCGCCAGGGCACATCCCAGCGACTCTGGTCGTCAAAACAAAGCAGAAGCAGACTCTCAGCCGAAATAAAAGCGGCTCAGAAGTCAAAAACAATGCGACTGAAATTTGCACGTACGTTGGATGCACACCCTCTAAAGCCAAGGTCTCGGTCTCTCCGGCTTTCCGTTTTGGGGTGAGGGGGCAGCTCAGAGCCTAGGGAAAGGCACACGGGGAAGAGGCGGGAGCCAAGACAGAGTCTCCGGTTGCCAGGGAACCGCTTGGTGGTGGGATCTGCTTTCCAGTTTGAGTGGAGATCATGACAAAGGACAAAAGGTCAAAGGGTACACAGTGGGGGAAGAAAACCAAACAAATACAGGAAGTGGCCAGCTCGGGGGTTTTCCAAGCGAAGGCTGGAAACAGGTCTAGATATAAGGAGGAAAAAAAAGAAAAAAGAAATCTCTGAATCTTCTGGAAGCTGCTGGAGGGGTTGGGAATGGGGGTCTCAGCAGGATCCAGCCGGAAGGCGGATGTGGCCGGGGCTGGAACCCCTGGGGGCATCCCCGCCCCCTGCAGCCTCGGACCCAGTGCCGGCTCAGGCCGGTCACTGACTCTCTACTGCTCCCCTTGTCCTCTGGGGAAACTCTCCTGTCCCTAGAAAGTTGCGTTCAGGTGTGTCCTAACGCCAAGGCATTAAAAGGGGTCCGGAATAACCCAGAAAGCACCCCGCCTCTAAGCAAGTACCCACGAGGGTGTCCTCATGTATGCGGGCGCGTGGCATGTAGAGCTATCACGGGACAAGGAGAAAGCAGGCGTCCCACCTGCCCCACCCCGTTCCAGGACTCATCGCCTCGGTCCCTCGGCTGCCTGACGGGGCCACCCTGCCGGCCTCCTCCAGAGTGAGGACTGTCCCTCGCCCCCGCCCCCGAGTGTCGCCTGGTGTGTCTCCATCTCCGCCTTCTCGGAAGTCAGTGGGGGAACGTCCGTCCGTGTGGCAGGGGGGTGGCGGCCCCGGCAGGGGTCCAGCGGAGGACAGCTCCCTTGTTGCTGTTCGCACACCTCATCTTTCGTGCGCGAGCTGAGGGCAGAGGTTCTGGTGCTGACGCCACGCTCTGTGCAGAGGCCTCCGCTGCCGGCTCGTGGCCGACTCAGCGCCACACAGGGCCTCTGGGCACGAGGCCCTCGACGGGAACGGGAGGGGATCTTCGCCAAGAACAGGAGGGAAACAATCTTCGGTTTCTTCCTGGCCTCATTCTGTCTTGAGATCTTGTTTCAGTCCTTAGTTAGTCAAGGAAGTCAGAATTTCATGTGAGAAGAGAAGAATGCATCAGCATGTTTCTAACCACACTGGATATTTGGCACCTAGGGGAGAAAACCCTGCCGCGCCCCAGTCTCCACTGCGTATGCAAATGAGCCAGTATTTTTAAGCAGCAGCCAGAGGTCAAAGGGCTCCCTCCGTGTTCAACAATTATTTCGATCAAAATAAATGGGCCAGTGGGACTGCAGAAAATGAGTCGCAGCGACCTCGACTCACGTGTGAGCTTCCGATCAGGAATTCAAAGATCTTGTCGTTTAATGAAAAAGTGAAACGAGCTCCTTGTGCATGCCCCCCCACTTCCCTGGTGGTCCATGGCCAAGAGCTGGCCCCCGGCCGGAACGTGGCTGTCACCCAGTTCACCCGACGGAAGGGGGACGCTGCCAAGTGACTCCGCACCCAGACGCGGAATCTGAAGGAGGGGCAAGGGGGTGGATCCGGCCTTCTCCTCTGAGGGTTGGCAAACCACTGCCTGGGTCAGATCCGGCCCGTAGCTTGCTTTTCGCGAATAAAGTTTTATTGGCACACAGCTACACCCACTGGTTTGTGTACTGCGAAAAGCCAGAACAGTTTCTTCCTGTAATCTTTTTTTATATACAAGGTCAGCCAACCCGTGCTCTAGTTCACCAGTTCTTAATTGTCGTTGCGTGATGGGACCCCTTGGAAAATATGACAAAGAGCTCTATAGGTTCCTCCTCTTAGAAAAATAAACTACCTACTGGTTACGAATGCCCACCTGTAACTCTGACCAGGTCCTCCTCCAGGGCCTGGGGCCGCGGGCCGACATCGCGGCCCCTCGCGGGAGGGGTCCTAGGGCGTGAAGGACACCCCTGCATGGCAGCACCCAGAGACACTCGCTGCACTGGCCTCGGGCGTGAGAAAGCAAAAAGCTCTGATTTCAGGTCAGGAGACATGAGTTCCCTTCTGGGCTCTGTCACCCCGCCGTTGTGTGACCTTGGGCAAGGCACTTCTCTGGGCCTTGGTTCCCTCGAGTGTCAAATAAGAGGTCCAGAACAGAGGATTTTTGGAGTATCTTTCTGGCTTTCCATTTGTGTGACCTTCAGGGTCTGGAATTTATTTCCAGAGCAGACTAGCTAGGGCATTGTGGTTCATGTATTTTCAAAACACGGGCATCTGCTTGGCACCTCAGGTCGACTAGTCTGGTTAGTTAATCTGGTTAATTCCAAGCACTGAAATCTGGGCTCTGATAACCACACTGGGTGTTCGGTGTCTGGGAAGAAAACCCCGCCATGCTCAGGCTCCGCCCCAGGCTTGGTCAGCCATCCCAATAAATCGAGTTCCCGCACAGGGACTTCTTCAGAGAGCCTGGGCAGGTCCAGTTCAGCCCAACAGAACTCAGGAGGAACCACCTAAAGCCTGCGGCCTCCTGGAGAATGGTCCACCTTCGACCAGAGTGAGAACGCGCAACTTCTCTTGGGTGGATATGGCCTTGTGGGGAGACAGATTGGTTTTGCATTTATGTTCCTTTTGGTTTTAAAATGAAAGTAAATATATATTTTTCTCCTGTGATAATGCTTCACATTTCTTGTAGACGGTTTAAGAAATGCAGGAAACATGAGAGGAGCACTGCTAACTTTGCAGGTGTCTCTGATGCTCGCACACTGTTAAGAAACGTAAACGGGTTCAGCGTGTTGATTGGTCTCCTGCTTGTCATTTATCAAAATGATCCATCCGGCGTTGGATGTAGATTTCTAACGTTATTTTTAGTGGTCGCGTAGCGTTTTATCAAATGGACTCTAAGTCACTGCTGAATCACATCTGGGCTGTTTCCATTTCTGTTTTGTATTTACTTACCATAATGTGATGACTGTCTTTGCTCTCGCATTTTTTGTTCTTTATTTGTGCATTATTCCAGTTGTACAGCTGAGGATAAATTCTAACGCTTGCGATTAAGGAGTCAAAATTTACTCATTATTAATTGCATAGGGTCAAACGGCTCTGGGAAGTGTACGACACTTCCAATCCTTGCACGCAGGGGCGTGCCCACTTCCCCAGGCTCTGGCCGGGATTGGCTGTTGCTATTGTGGCTATTTAGTTTTGGTCAACCTGATAGGTTAAAGCTGGTGTAATGTTGCCGTGTTGATTTGCATTTCCTAGATCATTTTACTTTTGAATGGCACTGTCTCTGATTGAACAGAGGCCAAAACGATGACTCCACGTGGGGTTCTCACGCCTCCATGAGGACCCGAGCGCACGTGAGTGCAGAGGCGTCATGCAGAGCAGGCGGCAGCCAGGCACAGAGAGGCTGGTCCTCTTTTGAGGATGGGAATCTTTCATCGATTTATTAATTCATAGGCTCGCCGGCACCTACTTTGGGGTCTAGAATGGTGTCTAGAAGGCCACATGGTCCCATAAAGTGGCTCGGATGACAGGGATGACCTCTGTATCATAATGGCAGGGCCACCTGCAGGCAGAGAGCCAGGTGCCGTGACCTGTTGGTGGCCCTGCTCTCTGCTGCCTCTACCTGACCTCATGTCCCTTGGTCCTGAGTGGATCTGCCCATTTCCCTCCCTCCCAGGATTGGAAGATGATGGCTTCACTTTAGCCAAGGTAACTAAGAAAGCCGTCAGCAAAGGTGGAAAGGGCTAACGCCGTCCGTGACCCAGTGCCAGGGTGGGTTGGGGGTGGGGGGTGGGAGCCGAGTGGCTGCTGCGTGGCAGCTGCGCCCAGCCTCGGCTGCGACCTCGCGGCGCGGCGGCCAGCGGGGTGGGTGCGGGCTGCAGCAGCGAGCTGTTCCTTGCAGGTCTGGCACGCAGCGGTTTCCTGCCTCGCCGAGCGGCCGTTGCTCCGTGGTGATGATTCATGGCATTTGGAAAGTGTGGCTGTGTTCCGAACAGGGAAGTGAGAAATAACACGGCCAAGGGCAACGCGGGACAGGATCGAGGCTGTCACAAGACGAGAGGCTCAGCTCTGGAAAACGCAGGGGGCGGGGGCCCCGGCGAGGGCGGCGGCGGTGGCCGGCGCCGTGTGACCGTGGCCCCGCTCGCTCTTCACCAGGGCATCAGCTTTTCCAAGTGGCAGTCACCGAGGTGCCCCTCAGAAGCGGCTTCTGGTCTTGGCCGAGCTGCTGAGGGCGGGAGGAAGTGGACGGTGACTCAGTGAGTGTTGGCTTCCTCTCTGACTCAGGGTTGAATCCGTTCCTTAGTGTGGTGCCAGGGGGCCCATGTGGCTTTAGCTAGATTCTTTGAACTCAGTCAAAACGGAGGCTCTGACCCCTGAGGTCGCTGGCCCTCCCTTGACCCCCTCGGGTGTGCCAGGGACAGAGCTGCGTCCGGGGCGTCCTTGCAGATCATGAGCCCGCCCAGCGCGAGGCCTTCCTGGGGCTCCGGCCGTGGCACGTTTGGGGGAGCAGCTGGGTTCCGAGGGGCTCGGCCTCGCGGGTGCTGGGCTGACGGAGGAGGTCGTGGAACTCGCTCTCTGGGGTCCACTTGTCCCCCGAGCCTGTGATGTGTCAGGGGAGGGCCAGGCGTGCCACAGAGTGGCGGCTGGCTGTCGACTCCAGGACACCGAGTTTTCCAAGGACCCGTTGGTGGGATGCCAGGTCACCCCTGCACGTGGGCCGTCCCTGCCATCACCTGAAACTCGTTCCAGAAAACACTTTCATTACCCAGAGGATCGCCTTGGCCTAAGAGAATAATCATAAAAGCGTCGCGTCCATAGACTGTGAAGTTCCTGTTGAATGCGCCAAAGGGTTCTGTGTTCCGAGCTCCAGATAAGCGTGGACGAGGGTCTCTTCGTCCAAGTCATTTCCTTCCCACCTCCTTCTTCCCCCTCCGTCCCCTCCTGTTTCCATGGTGACTGCAGAGGTCGCCCGGTCCAGCGTGGACAGGATGGCTGGTATCCTAACCAGGCTCTATTATTAGCCACATGCCAGAGACATGCAACTTGAACCAGCTGGGGCTTCCAAAGGGGCTCAGAGTGACAACTGTGAAAGGGGAGGAGGGCCGCGGGGCTCCTGCAGCCAGGCCTGCCGCTGCCAGGCAGCTCTCTCGCTTCTCACATCTTCCTCCAGCCGTGGGCTTCGGTCTCGGGACAGGCGTTTTCACACGCCAGGGCACAAGCATGATGGCGGCTGCTGCTCATGCCGCCGCACGGCGTCACTGCTAGGAAGGGACTGAGCGAGCGCGTCCCAGAGAGAGGCCCTAATGGCCCTCACGGGCGACCGTCCTTGGCTCAATTACTGCGGCCGAGAGAGGCTCCCTGAGCAGAGGGTGGCTCCCGTCTGCACCTTGCGACATGTGCAAGAGGGGAGGACTTCCCGGAAGAAGGGTCCCTGTCCTAGGCAGACGAACGACAGGCCTACCGCCCCGGGCAGGAGGCCGCCCTAACTCCAGGGCCGAGCACTCGGCCTCAGCTGCGCCCCCCGACCTTCCCTGGGGCTGGCCGTGGGCGGCACGGCCTGGCGGGGGGTGCGGGGGTGGGGGGCAGGGGGCGCCTCCTCTGTCCTCAGAGCCGGTCGTTTCATTGTTTGAAAATCCATACAGGTGGGGGTTTTCTCAGCTGCCTTTGGGGCGGACACACGCAGCCGCGTGATTTTCTGAGGCACTGCCTTGGAGGAGCTAAGCCGTGAGCGAAGGGGAAACGAAGGAGCCGTTCTCAGAAGCATGGCAAAAACGAAACCAAATAAACCCCCGAGAAAACCCCTCCGAGGGCAGAGGAAACACCAGCTCAGCGCGCCGAGCCACGCGCGTGGCCTCACGGAGATGCGAGGATCGGCCGCCGTGCGGGGCGGCGCTGGACCGGGGGGAGCGTGCTGGGGTCGGTGGCGGGTTTCAGTCAGGAGCTGCCAGTGACCAGACCCCGCGGGGAGCCCGCGAGAGACGAGCCAGGAGCTGGCTCCAAGCGGGCGCACGCTGGCCTGCGGGCTCAGAGGGCTGTCGGCTGGCCTGTCCCCTGCTGGCTATGACGGTGGTCACCGAAATCTGTTGGAAATCTGTCTGACGACTGATGACGTAAACACAGCGCAGATGACGTCCCTGCAGCAGGCGGGGAACGCGCGACGGTGGGGCCGGCAGGCCCGCTGTCTCTCTGTCCCTCCCACTCGGCGTCCTTGCGATGGCCACAGTCTCGGGCCCCGAGAGTGTTTCAGGGGACGGAGTTGAGGATGTGGACACTTTCACTCTCCTCTCATGGGTGTGACGGTATCTCGGGGACAGGGCATCGCCCCTCGCCACACGGCAGCTGGCTTGTGGCCTGTGGCAGGTAGTCTGCGAGGCACAGCTTCCCATCCGGCTTGTGGCCTTGGGCTGCTGTGGCCCGCAGCGGGGCGTGACCCCCGGGTCCCCCGGGAGTGGCAGGGCGAGCAGGAAGTCTGGTGTTCATCTGGGAGTGTCGCCCCTCCGAGCTTCTGCTCTCGGTTTTAGTCGATTGGACGAGAGCTGGCCAGGCCCGCTGGGCCGGGGCACTGGCCCCTTTGTCCCTTTGCTTCCCCGAGTATCTCCGAGGCCCCGTTACAGACGGGGGAGGCAACGAGCTGCCACCTCTGCACGCAGTTCCGTTCAGCCCTCTGGGTTCCGCGAGCAGGTCTGGTGTTTGTTCATCACCTCGTCCGTCATTGGCCCATCCACTTAGCCATGTACGAGGGCCGTCGTCTAGTCATGCAGTCACAACGAGACTCTGCCGCCTTATCTTTTATCCCTGCCGCCCGGCACAGAGCCCACACCTGGAGCTTTACACCGTTGGCCGACTTCTCTCCTGCTTCCTCTTTGGTGCGGTGGAAGTCCCAGCCCACAGGACCTCGGAGTGTGGCGGTGGTCGAAGTGGGGTCTTTACAGGTAATCAAGTCAAAATGGGGTAATTTCAAGCTAAATGAGGCCCTAACCTAATCTGGCTGGTATCCTTATAAGCAAAGGAGATTAAGACGCAGGCGCAGAGAAGACGCCCCCCACGAGTGAGCGGAGGACGGAGCTGGGGACGGAGCCTCCGTCGCGGCCTCGGCGGGAGCCAGCGCCTCAGACGTCCTGCCGCCAGGATGGCAGGGAGATAAGTTTCTGTCGTCTAAGCTGCTTTCTGAGGGTACTTTGCTGGGGGTGCCCAAGCAAGCCGAGACGTCTCAGCGCGTAACCAGGAGGGCGGTGGACTGTTCTGGAGAATGCTGGCAAAGGGGAACCGCAGCAGGCCCATGCTCTCTGCACATTTCTCCTCCCAAACCCCAACGTGCTCAGCTCTCCTCACCTCCACCCGCGACAGGAAGCAGAAATTTAGGGGGAAATGAAACACGGGGGGTGCCAGCAGATGGCACCGGCAGGGGCCCTGGAGGAGCTGGCGCCCGGTAACACGGGGTCAGAGCTCCGCCTCTCCCCTCGGCCGCCTCCCCTCAGTTCGTATTTAGTGCGCATACGTGCACGCACACGGCCAGGACGCGCCGCGGCCTGATGGAGCAGCCATGTGCGTGTCTGAGGAAGACCAGGGACAGGTCCGCAGCCATCACGGACACGCGGGGACTGTGCGGCTGGCGGTGCAGTCATCAGAGTGTCCCCGGCCCCAGCGTCGCGCTGCATGGTGGCCGGCAGGGGCCACGATCAAGCCTTTCCCTGGACCGTGAATCACATTGCTCGTGGCCCTTCATGACCAAAGACGATGCCGATGCTGTTTCCGCACGGCGCTTCCAGAGGCTGTCCTGCTTGCTTTCTGGCCCTGGCCGGTGGCCGCAGGGCTGCGACCTGTTCGTTTGCAGGAATCACGAGCTCATTTCATTAAGGAATAATCTCGAGATGTCAAGCCTGTCGGGCGTAGTAAGAAGCCAGGTCCGTTTTCAAGTGCCCGGCATGTACATCTGAATGTCTTGTTCTCCCCGGTGTCTGCCACTTCCAGCCAAAGACGTTCCCCACCCCACGGCTGGATGGTGGCCCTGCTCCCTCCCGGGGCCCTGTCGCAATCCTCGCTTAGCTCCTCGGTTTTAAACGGGGCTGGGAGTCCAGGAGCTCGGTGTTGACCAACCGGCGCCCCGTTGCGTAGCGCAGGGTCCCCAGCGGGCTTACTACCACCGGTGTGGTTGCAACCGCTTCTCGTGTGTGTGCTGGGGAGGGAAGCTTGCACATCGCGGTCCCACGCACGGATGGAGCCATTTTCTGAAGTGTGGTGGCATTTCTTCATTTAGTGTTGGTGTTAAAACCAGCTTCCTTTTTTTTCCTGCAAACACACAAATGGACACTCCAGTGATGGTCCGAGGGCTTGCCCTGCATGAGTGTCACAAAGCCTCATGTGCGGGCCCCTCCCTGCCCACTTCCTCCTGCAGCACCTTCCCTGGCTGGCCCTCATCCCTGCCCTCTTCCTCTCGCTCCCTGCTTGTCACCAAGCGGACTCCCCCACTGGGTAGGACCTGAAGTGCGCCCTGCCCCAGAGGTGTCTACGTTTTAAATCGGTGACTCCTGAACATCTCAGCTTTCAAAACCCAAAGAAATGGTCTTCCGATGATGGCAGCCGATGGGCAGACAGGTCTTTGCTTCCTCAAACCACGGGGATGGGGGGCATTTTGGCTCCAAATCCAGTGGGTGACTGCCCCCTTGGTATGCCCGCTTTTGGACAAGGCTGTGTCACTCAAGAACAGTTACTGTGTATCTTGCTGCAAGTGGAGACCAACTTGGGCTCACGGTGCCATCTCTCTGCCACTTCCCCCCGAAGCCAGAGCTGTGTTCACTAAGGCGGCTCTGCACCTTTCGGACCCGCGCCCTCTCCTCCCAGGGTTACCGTGCATGGGCTTTTCAGTGGGCACAAGGGCCTTTAGTCCACTCCGGCCAATGAGGACAGAGCTGTGATCCTTGGACAAAAGGCTTCCTGGGTCATGACTCATTCCTGGAGACATCTGGCCCACTTGGCTGGTGTCATTAAGTGCCTGGTTCTGTAAATATTGACTGTCAGAAACCAGCCAAAGAGCTACCAAGCAATGATTTGGAAGATAATCTATATGAATGTGACCAGTGATTAGGCAATGCTTGTCGTTTGCTAAGATGCAGACACTGACAAATGTCAACCCGTTGTCTCCCTTCCTAATAGGGGCTCATTTGCTTGTGTGTGTGGCTCATAGTTGGGATGTGATGGGGTCGGATTTAGCAAGGAAATTTGGTCTGCTGCGACGGAGAACGACATCCAAAGTCGCTCCAGTTTCTAGGCTCCTGGCTCTTTAACAAGCGTGGCTTTGCCGAGAAGAGATGCTCAAACGCGTCCCCATCACGAAGACTGAAGAAGGCGTGGCGGGAGGAGGAGCAGAACAGCGCCTCTCACCATTCAGAGCTGACACTCCCCCACCTGCTGGTCGGTGGGTCGTCTCTGTCACCTAGGGATGCCCATGACTCCCCACCCCCACTCCCCACCGGGCTGTGGGAACTGCCCTCCAAGGAGGGACAGGACAAAGCTCTGCCTGGGCAGACACTGGTTTTCTCTATCTCTCGCCCTCCACCTGACCACGTAAAATGAACCGTATTGTTCACTGAACGTCCACCGACGCTTTCTGATGGCCGGCTCTTTGCTTTATTGAGCTTTATTACTGGGCAGGAACTTCCCATTTGAGTCACAGTGCTTCTGAATGGCCCTTGGCTGTTTCCTACATTGCTCTGGGCTGAAGGTCTGCCCTGCCAACAGAGCTAAACGCTCATTTCAGTCGGCAGGTTTTGAACTCGGGCCTTGGCACACTGGGGCGCCGGCTCGAAGCGCGGCACCTGGCCGCGGGGGCGCGCGTGCGCACCGCTGCAGTCCTTGGCAAGTCCCTTGGCATTGACCGTGCTGCCTCGTCGTGAGAGCTGAGCGCTGCTTGTGCCGACTGCAGCCAGCGGCAGCGCAGCTGAAGCGTGTGCCACCTCCATGTAAACCTCGGCCACTACCTCGCCCCGTGACTCTGGGCAACTGACTTAAGTCCTCTGAGCCTCACATTATCCTGATTTGTAAAACAAGGAGAATGAGGTCTATCTACCTCTCAGGGCTAGCATGAGTTGAGATGATGTATTTAACACACATAGATTTTAAAAACTGCTCAGTCAGTTGTAGCTACTATTGCCTTTAGTACGAAGCCACTGTGAAACTGTCCCTGCTGACCATGTGGGTCGTTATGGATTCAGGTTATGAAGGGTCTACTCTGAGGTTTCATGCGCATGCGCCAGCCCCTCGGGAGCCATTATCATGTCACAGAGGAGCCTGAGGCTCAGGAGGCCGCCAGCCGGCCTGAGCTAGAACCAAGCGTCTCTGGCTGTGGAGGGCATGGTCTGGCCATTACCCGTGCCACGTTCCAGGGACAGGGATGTCCCGTCTGTGTGCCTGTCTAGCAGAGACTGGCTGTGTCGAGAGGACACTGGGGGCATTGCCTCATCTTTGGCCCATTACACGGGCACAGACCAGTCTGTGTGCGTCAGCCACACAGCTCACGAACGCCGTGCTTAGCTGCCTGGCAGCGGCCGGGAGTTGCGGCCTTTGTTCGGGTGGGTTATGCACCCGCGGAGCGGCCCGGCAGTGTTGCAGAAACCGTCAGCGCTCCATAGTTTTCACGGACCGTGAGTGAGCGGGTGATGGGACTCCAAACTGGTGGGACATGTGGGGGCCTGGGGGCGGGGGCTGGGGTGCCTAAGTGGTGGACAGAAACGCAGGTTGGCGGGCACCCCGCTCTGTCCCGGTCACCAGCAGCTGCTCCTCCGGGTCCTCTCCCAGAGGAAACCTTTCCTGGGAGAGGACAAGTCACAGTTATGCCCTCGGGGAGGAGTCACTAACTGTCCAAGAAGGTGGGCGGAGCTTCCTGAGAGCGAGGGACGTCCCAGCGGAGCGCCCTGGGGCCTCATGGCCTCCTTGGAAGGGGGAGCCGCACGGCAGAGCAGGCCAGCTTTTCCCACCTGGGGACCGGAACTTGGTCCTGCCGTTGGGACCTCTGCACCGGAAGTCAGCGGGAGAGCTGGCGTCCCCTGTCGGCGGAGAAGAGGTGGGCGGGGCTACAAAAGGGCCTGCTTTGACCAGCTGTGAAGACGTGCCTGGGCTGCTGTCACTGGAGACCTGCGTCAAGTCCTCCCAGACCTTCTGGGTCCAGGGTTCTCCCCTTGATGCCCCAACGAGCGGACGACCCCTCAAGCTCGCTCCCTTCTCCTGAGGGTGCCGCGGGAGCTCGACGGGATGCCACTGTGAAGACACTCACAGTATCTGGCACAGGGGTCGTGTTTAATACGTGGCATCTGACATCATTATCGTCATCGTTACATCAGACTCGGGTTTGCGTTTATCCTTTAAAGTCCGTTCTCTTTCAAACCAAATGGGGTTTCTCACGACAACTCCCAACCACACTCCTCATCTCCCAGAAAGTCTTTTTCGCTTTATGTTCTAAGCAAATCCATTCCTCTTATTCATTCGCTCGCTGGTTCGGCCGTCCTCCCGGCACGCGCGCTGAAGGTCTGTGGACTGGGCCTGAGCGCGTGACCTGCTTAGGCCGCTGCCAGGTGACTCGCCCCGCCCCCAACACGCATGTGCGGAAGGTCCTCCCTCCGGTCCCAGGTGTCGTTTCTGAATAGATTCGCCGCCCTCGCTCGGATGTTTTGTGCGTGTGATTTTTTCATTGCCAGTTTGCTTTTCCCAGGAACCGCGTGCCTGCAGAGAGTCCAGGCTTTGATTTACAGAGCGCTCCCTGTCCCAGGGTGCTCGGAGGCCCTCGTTGTGCAGATCAGAGAAGGGGTGAGGGGGCAGCCACCCCATGCCCCGGGGCAGAAGTCGGGCCCCATGAGGCCCCCGGAGGCCCCGCGCGCTCCCCGCCCTACCCCGATCGGAAGCACGCGCCACGGCGTGAGGTCTGGGACAGCATGCTGCTTTTGAAGAGCCGCCCGGCAAAGTGCGACCGGCTCCAGTTACTCTCAGCACCCGGCGGTCTTGCTGAGGCTGCACAGCAAGTAAGAGCCAGAGAGGGAGATGCCCGCTCTGCCAACACGCGCCACGTGACTGCCAGCCCGGCCCCGCCACCGGCGTCCGCTGCTGCCCTTGCGGAAATCACGGGGCCAATGAAAACAAAGGAAAGGGGAAACAAAAATATTGCAGGGTCAGGCTGCAAATGCTTACCTAGCCTTGGAAACCCGATTCTAGATCATTCTGTGTTAACATGGGGGCAGCTGCTGCTGTCTTTGATGAGGGGAGGAAAAAGCGTTGGGGGCGGGGGTGTGAGGTCCCCTAATGCAGTGGGGAGTGTGTGGGGGGGCAGGGCCCTGCTCCCCAGGGTCCTGTTTCAGGCCGATGAGACAAGACTGTGTCCCGTGCCACAGGAAGAGTGGGCGCGGTGAAGGGAGGCGCGCGCAGCCGCGCGGGTCCTGCTCGCGTTCCAGCGGCCTCTCGGCTCCGTGAGTCACCCGTATTTTTGGCTTGCTGATTCAGCCGGTAGCTGCGTCCTCCTCCCCACCAGCCTTCATTTTTGGAAATGTGGGAATTTGGGGAGCTCGTGAGCTATGTCGCAAAAACTGTGAGCAGTTTTCCAGAGCCACCCTGTGTCGTCTTGCTCCTGACATAAGGAGGGAAGGAGGGAGGAAAGAGAGGCTCGTATGGACGGGAAAGGGGGAGACGAGAGAGAGCGACATCTTGGCGACGTGCGGCGGCCACGCGCCAGCTCCTCTCCGCCCACGGCCTCTGCTTCGCTAGCAACGGCCGCTGCTGCGTTTGCGCCCCACTCCCCGGGCCAGAAGTGCCATTAGCCTTCGGGACTTTGAAAGCTACCCTTCCCCTGCAGCAGGGGATTTCCACGAGCAGCAACTCCGCCCGCGCTCAGTGGGGGCGGAGGCTGCCGCAGCTGTCCAGCTGCTGCCCCCCCCCCCCCCGCCGAAGAGAGGGCGGGCGGGGCGTCACATGGCTGGCTGCGGTCCCCAGCCACGCAGGCGGCCGTGTCCACCGCGCTCCCATGACCCAGTCCGGACCGAGCTCCCCCCGCCGCGCCCTGCGCCTTCTTCCCTCATGTCCTCCGCGCCCCCCTGCGCCCCCGCACCTCTTGCCGTGCCCCCCGCGTCCTCCCCCGGCCCCCGGCCAGGCTGCGTCCACTGCCTTTCGCCCCATCCAGTGTCCATCGTCCCCCTCGCCCGCTCTGCCCCTTGGCCACCTCACGGGGTGAGAACAGTTCTCTGGCACACGTCCCTCTGGTGACCTGCAGGCCTCCGAGGGTGGGGGACGGCCCTGTCTGCTGAGCTCCCGCAAGAGCGTCACCCTACCGTGCGTGGCCGCCCAAGGCTCCCCTGCTGAACCTGCGGCCATGGCCGCGCCTCCCCTGAGACCCCGGCTCTGCAGCCTGGCCCGCAGGCCTGTTGACCCCGCGATGGCAGCAACGCCAGACGGTGGGTTCCCTCCGCCTTCGCCAAGGCCGCGAGTTAATGTTTCTCCTAGCAGGAAATAATAAACGCGGCGTTAGCAACTAAATGTTCATCAATTTGCAGTTCATTTCCAGCCAGACCGTTTCCCTCCTGTTTGTTCACTGTCAGCGGATGCGCTGGGCGCTTTTTGTGAAACTGTATGTGACTGTTTAAGGCCCAGCCCGTAGCATTTCCATGGCACTTGGCACCTTAATTGGATATTATCTGGCAATTTCAGCCCTGGTCCTCCAACATCGCATTTTAATGATGAAGATACTGCCGTGAAGAAAGGTTGACTGACCTTCTGGGGCTCCCCTGCAGTTGGGGGGTGGGGGTGGGAAGGCAGAGCTTTTGTTTTGCTTCCCTGTTCCTTAGGAAGCTGGTGTTCACCACCTGCCCAGCTAGGCTGCCTTGGGATGTTTCTCTTCCTCCTCTTATGGTGAATAACACTAGAGGAAGTGGCGGGTGACAACTGTCAAATGGAGTAGGAACTCTGGATAGGCAGCTGTCACATCCGGGGACCTAAGCAAGGGGAACATATAAAGAAAGTGCTGGGCGCTGCAGTCTGTCCAGCTGCCCACACTGCCAAGCCGTTGTGCCCAGGCTTCGGCCAGTTTCGTTGTCTCAGTGGAATTCGGGAGGCCATTCGGTGGTGTCATCCACCGTTTACGCCAGACGGCGGTTCAGACAGCGATTCAGCGAGGACAAAATGAAGCGACGGCCGTACAGCGAATCACGCAGACACAACCCTCCTCCCCGCCCCCCAGCTCCCCTTAGTTTGAGGCTGTAATGGAAACCTTGATGTTGCCACATGGTTCACGGGGCATCTAAAGTGGCTACTTGGGAACAGGGGGAGGAAAAAGCTCACAGAGGCCGCACCGCAGAACAGAATAAATCAGACCTATGCTCCATCTCTATCTCTTCCAGAGAATAGCTCACTTTCTTAAAGCTTCAGTCTCTCCCTTGTAAAAACGGGGGGATAGTAGGACGTCTCTCAGAGGGCCGAAATTCACGTAAGGGACATGTGTGCTCAGGGCTTGGCAGAGTGCTTGCCACTGAGTAGACACTTAGGAAACGCTCTCATTAAGAAGGGCAGGCTTGGCAGGGGCTGGTAGGTGGGGGGTTGGCTGTACCACACGTGCAACTTTGAATCTGAAGCAACACTCCGTTTCCCAACGAGCCGCTTACAAAAGTCTTGTGTGTGTGTCTTCTTGGCCAGCATGGATATGTACGCTTTCAGCGATGCAAGCGAGGTAGTCACATTTCTGGTTATAAAATTTAATTAATTGATTTAACTACATGCATATTTCAAATCGCATGCATTAATGCACTTATTCCGAAAGGTTGCCTTTTTTTTACTCATTATTCAGACTGTCATCACCTGTGCTCTCGTTGAGTGGGCTCACTCAGGCTTCCAGAACATACCATCTTGCTTCTGCCCAGGTGTCTTTGAGGTTTCGTACTTTTCGAGTCTGTACGTTATGGTCACTGGAAATGTTGTCTCAAGCAATAGTCATGCTCTGTAGAGCTGAATTCTTGTACTGCTTTCAAAAGGGATCTTTACGGGGCTCTGGCTATGTAAGGAAATGTACAAGCCTTTATAGGGACGCGTATAAAAGTGTGAAGTGGCAAAATGGCACGAGGTCTGGGACCATCTTTCGTATGGGACAGAAAAAGAGAAAAGACCAAAAAAAAAAAAAAAAGACATGAAGAAAATGTGGAAAGATCTGGGTAATTATTAATCTTAGTGATAGGTATATTTTACTGTATGCTCTTTCTTTGAAATATTTGAAAATTTTCAGATTTAAAAATATGAGCTTTAAAAGACTTGCTTACAATAACTAATATTTGCAATTGGAGGTCATACCTTCAAGAATAACCATAAAATAAATCCTTTTTTTATTAAAAAAAAAAAAAAAAAAAAGATTCTTCCAGGCAACCTCTGTAAAACATGCCAGAGTAGCATTCATTGAATTTCTTTCGGGGGTACTTTGTGATTCAAAACAAATTGCGCGCGCACCCTATAATCGGAGGAACTTTTAACAGGCGCGAGTATCGAGGGGACGCCTTATATTTGACCACACGTGTTGTTTTCCTCTGCACTTTGTCGGTCTGCGGGACGGAGAACTCGCGTGATAGGGAGACCGACCGCAAGGTCCTTTGTCAGAGTACCCGTTTCCCTAGTGCTCTCGCTGGCATCTGGGCTTCGAGGCCTAAGACAGCAGGGAACACACAGTCCTGGAAGCAGGCCTGGTGGCACGGGCCTGGGGTCGGGGTGTCAGTGGTGGTGTGCAAGGGGGGGCGACGTGTTTTCGTTGGGCAAGCCTCCTCCCTGGAGAGAGGGTGCGGAGCCGTGGTCTGCACAGCCAAAGTGGGAAGTGGTTGGGAAACAGTCCCACAAGCTCAGTCTAAGTCAGGCGAGAGCGTTTGGGCCTAAGAGCTCTAAATCACCACAGTCTGCAGGGATCAGAAAACTATTCACAACTGTATTAGTTTTGTAGCAGTGGCTTTTTCCAAAGGAGGAATGAAAAAGTTATGATTTTAAAAACATCTTTGAAGACTAGGCTGCTTTCTGTATACAGTAGATTGTTTGCCAATGAGTATTACAATTAAAAATGCTTACTTGGCCTGTGTAGGAAGTCTGGAATTCTCTAGAATTCTTTTATTTTATTGCATTTTCCCCCAAGGATGCATTGTGCTATGCTGCAGGAGGCCAGTCATGATCTTTGAGAGATTTCCTCTGACACTTTTAGGTATTGCCTCACTCACACTCAATATTTCATAAGAGAGAATTTTTAATATTTTGAAGGAACCCTCCCACAAACGTAAAAATCACAACATAATGGCTTTATAGTGTCTATCTCAATGTGTCAGTGCCAGCAGATTTATTGGAATGCAGAAAAATAAAATAAGACAATATACCAGTGCGCTCGAACTGAGAGTGTGGTTCTTTTTGGAAGATGTGTGTCTTTTGGATGAGCTAAGTGTTGATTCTAACCCAAAAAGAGCAAAAGGTGTGAGGTTAGATAAGTGTCTGCTAGCTTCATTATCACCACGTGGAGTCTGTGAAGTCACCGTGGAGGTCACTGGTCGTAGGGGCAGAATCAAGTTCAACAATTGTTCTCCTTTGCTCTGATTGGATACTTCCTGAAAGAGGAAGCCGTACCACCTTCCGGAAGCCTTCTGTTAACTTCCGGTCTGTACTATGAGGGCTCAGGCTGAATTCTGCAGACGTTGCCTGAGCAACGCCAAGTGACAGCCGGCCAGGGTAGAAGGCGAACCAGGAGACGGCTATCAAGTGTGGTTGTTAGGTTTGGCCCATCTCCGTGCTGGGCAGGAAAGAGAGAGGCTTGTGGGTTTAGCTCATCGCTTCTGCAGTGCTCTCTTTAATCGGAATCTTTTTATTCGTTCAAGAGAGAAGCAAGTCTGACCTGCATACGGTGCAGGATGTGGATTGGATGGTCTCCATCTTTCCTCCATGCCCCGTGCTTTTCTACATTTATTTTCCAGCAGCCTGGACAGCAAGCGGCCTCCTTGGTGGCTTGGGACGCCTTTTGGCTGTATTTAAATTTTTCCAATAGATTTGCTGCACGTCCTATGATGAATAGAATGCTACCCTGTGGATTGTGATGACTTTGTACACTTCGTTTGCACAAGTGTGCCTGTGTTTGCATGAGAAATAGCATGGCCGCATGAAGGACGCCGACCTGGCTGCAGACCAGCTTCTGTGCGCTGTCCTTCCGTGTGCTTACCCGGCCTTCTGGTCAGTGGATCAGGGCTGTTTGGCCCTGGCCTGGCACAGATACTTTAACCATAAAGCTTAATGTATAACTAGTATGTTTTTCTTCTGCGTCAGCAGTTGGCAACACGACACTGTAAATAGGATTCTGGCGAATAAATGGATGTCTGTGCAGCGGGCGCGGAGGGGCGGGCTGGGGCAGGCCGTTTTGAAATTCATACCCGTGGTTGCTGCAAGTGATAAGGTAATTTGAGTAACCTGTAAGACCTGTGGATTCACAGGTTTCAACAACAGGAAAGTCTCTTGTTTAAAAACCCTCTAAAGCAACATGTGGGCTTAGAAAGGAGCTGGCTTGTGGTTTGGTGATTGTACTTCCTTATTGATCTAATGGCTGGTGACGCAAGGCCTCCTGGGATTGCTGCCTGTGACCGCAGCCCCGACAGTTACTCTGACGGGGTTCTGAAACAGGCCCGGGGCTTTCTGGACGGATGAGAAGTCTAAAAATTTCCCTTTTCATTTCCTCCCTTGTGTGACTCTGTCATTTTTTTTTTTTTTTTTTTAAAAAAAGCTAGTAATTTAAAAGGGAATTTTGCCCATGCCCTTAAGGAGTTTATCTTGACGGGGCAGCTTCCCTCCCACTCCCCAAAAATCCCACCCTGAAACCCCCAAGCTAAAAAAAACAAAAAGTCATCTATTCTTGCAGATTTTTTTTTTCCAGTGTGTCTATATTTGATTAGTCTGCTTTGAGGCTGGATTCATAACAAGCAGACTTTTAAAAGTCATATGACTTTTGAAGAACACACTCTCCACGACCTTGGCTGTCTGGGAAGTTAAAGCTCAGGTAAATGCTGCGTCCTTCTGGAAAGCTCCATCTCTCACAGACAACCAGGAGCCTCCTGGGCAGAGGCTCGGGCAGCCATGGTCGTGTTCTGAGGTAAATGAAAACAGACATCGTTCCCGTGTGACTCAGCGAACCGGCCACAGCACAGAAAGTGCCACGGCTGTATGAGTGGGGCTGTCCTGGGCCTAGAACATTCTGCAGTACAGCTCAACTTCAGGACGGGGCTTCTGCTCTCCTGGCTGCCCTGGGGAGGACTCGGTGTGACAGCTCGGAGGCCCGAATGTGCCTTTAGGTGGCTGCGTCTCGTGCTCTCTCTCAGGGGGCAGAGGACGCACAGGGGACCCATCCCCACACTCAAGTCCTTCAGCATCCCTGGGGCTGTGTTTTCGTTACACCTGCGAAGTGCGTATGTGGACGCGTACGGGTGCAGGTGTGCGTGCCCGTCTGCGTGTTACCTGCGCCGTCGGGCCGGTCCTAGAGCTCCTTTCGTGTTTCTGTGAATTCTAAGAAGATACAACTGGAGGAAGTGTATGTTTTAGTGCTCCAGCAAATCGTCAGTCAAATACACTGATTCTCACCAAAAGAACCCACCTTGCTGATCCCTGTCTTGGCTCTGAAGACCCACCTGGGAAGGCCACACGTCCCACTTTATTGCTGTCTCCCTCCCTCCTTGGTAAAACCAATAAATCTACCCCATTCACGTCACTGAGGCCACAAGGAAACATAATCCTGCCAAGTGTGGGAGCTGACAGCCCTGCCAGAATGTTAGGGTTCCAGCGAGCACACACCGCTTTCTGGGTTATGCACGTCTACTGTGTGTGCTTGATGAGTGCTGTGTGCACACGGGTACTGTGTGTGCATGAGTGCTGTGTGTGCATGAGGACTGAGTGTGTGCATGCTTGTTCTGTGTGTGTGCACGAGTAGTGTGTGTGTGCACGGGTTCTGTGTGCACGTGAGTACCATGTGTGTGCACTGTGTGTGCATATACATGTACATGAGCACTGGGCACGTGTGTGCGTGCTGTGTATCTTCTGTGTCATCTGTATGAGCACACATATGCACGTGTACGGTGTGTGAGACACCTGGAATGTCCCAGACCCACGGGCGCAGTGACCAGGCGGTGCTGCGGTGAGGTGGGCCTGCTGGAGGACAGGTCAGTCCCTGCGGGACGAGGTGCTTTCCTCCTGGTTTGCCGTCCTTCCCCCTCAAGCAACATGCACCGAGGTTGCCAGGACTTTTAAGACAGGTCAAGTGCGTGTTACGTTTCTCTCTGCTGCCTGCCTCTCAAGTTCGTTCTTTTTAAGTATCTTTTTTTCTTAGCCTCAGGAAAAAGGAGAGGGTTTTGGACTTGAGAAAATGGATCAAGGATTCGACATCACACTGTTCTTTTTTGCCGTGTGTGTGTTTGTGTGTGTATGTGTGTCCTGTGTATACAAAAGACAGGAGAAGAAAAAAGGGAAAACAGAATGAGATCGAAAAGATAGTATGAAATTTGGACTCATAAAATAAAACTTTTATGCCTCTACCCAGGACTCTGCCCAGTTTCCTGTCTCTGACCTCTGTCAGGGCTGACCTACTTCTGGCTATTTTTATTTGTTTCCTTGGAAATGCTCACTGTGTGATTAAAGCCAACTCTTGTCAACTTTGTTCTTACCCTCTCTGCCATCTGAGTCCAAAAAGTGCAGCCCTGCCCACCTCACTCCCAATAATTATGGGTGAGATCAGAGCCGAAAAACGGCGAAGAGAGTTTTACTGGCGACGTGACAAGTGCGTGGCCCCTTTCTCTGCAGAGGGAGACAAGAGACGAGCAGCCGCGGCCTGCACACAGAGCTTCGCACCGCGTCGTGGCCTTCTGTCTGATTGTCCCCTCCGAAGCACACCGGTGCCGTGAGACAGTGTCCCCCCCCAGTATCCCGGCGGGGGGAGGGAGCTGCATTGGGCCCTGCAAGGGGCGCAGTGGACCCACGGTCTCTTATCTCACTGCTACCTGAGTCAACAATGGAACCAGGAAGTGGACGCGGGTTCTGGCGTTGATCGTGTGGAAAGTTGGGTGTATTTACTTTTGAGGCAAACTTTGATTTACTCTTTAATAAGTCACCAGTAAGGATACAGTTCTGGAGAAATTTGACTTGGCACCCAAATCTAAGCCACATATCGATAACGGAAGAGAGGGAACAGGGAGTCTCTTGCGTTTTTTCCAGCTTTATCATTAACCTCAAGTTTGGAAATATATTTGCTTTTAGAAACGTCAGTTTCCAAGTTTTAAAGCAGGTGAAAATTCTCTGTGGAGGAAGAATGCGGACACCTGTAGCCGAAAGGCCATTAATGGGCGGTCACCGCCCCGCCGAAACCCTGCAGGGGCGTGTGACCAAATAGTGACCTCGGCTTCAGGCAAAGTTAGGTCTCAGCTCTATCGCTTCCTGTGCCACGTGAGAAATCCTTCACCTCTCTGGCCTCAATCTCCTCATCTGTCAAATGGGGATCAAAGCTATCTCCCTCCGAAGGTTCACTAGGGAGGTGCGTGTGAAGGGCGGACTCGAAGGCGGAATGCGCTGTCTGCGGTTTCGAGCTGTTAAGATTATTATGTGATCCTTAGGTTGTTTCTATTTTACCATGTGCAATAAAACTTGTTTTCTCTTTGCGGAAGTGTTTCAGGGAATTCACCTGTGCAAGGTGAGAACCATGAGTCCGTCCTCTTGCCTCCCCATCCCTGTCCCCCTGAGTGGGTGGAGCCGCCCTCCAGGGACCTGTTCAGAGGGATGTTCTCACCTCCCTACTGGCGGGGACTCTGGTCTTGGGGGTGGTGGGGCAAAGGTTTCCTCTCCTGTATGCTGACGGCACTTCCTCCTTAAATGCAGCCATCCATAAAACGGGGGGAAAGGCAAGAAGAGAAAGGAGGCCCCAAGGACCCTTCTCTTACGTCTGTGGTGATCTGGGGGGAAGATGACTTCTTTGCTTGCCCAAAGGGCCTGAGGATGCCTCCTGGGGAGCAGAGCGCCCTCTCCGGGAGTTCTACAGGCCTCCCCCGGGGATGCCCTGGAGTAGAGATGGAGCGAAGGCCCAGATCCACCCGCAGTTGAGATGTGACCAAAGGTGCAGATCACCTTTTGTGATGAGAACGTCAGAAGCAGAAGGGGAGGGGGATCCCCCAGGAGGTGGGGGTGCAGGGCTGTGTGCGCCTCGGGTATGGCCCCGAGGGGTGCACGCTCTCTGGAGGGCTGGCTGCTTTTTAAATTGTTAACCACCATGCACCAGTAACTCTGCACAATACCAGTGGTGAGACGCTCCTTCCAGCGGCCGCCTCTCCCGTTCCCACTTGGCGTGCCCTGGGGGTGGGGTACAGAGGAGGCAGCGTGGCCCGAAGTCACAGGAACCCGAGACATTTCCTCCCTCCCAAAGCGCCTGGAGGAGCCAGACTCAAGCATCCGCGGGGGTCAAAAGAGTGACGAGAGGGTGGGAGAGACACAAGTGTCCATGGCGCAGTGACACGTGCCCAACTGGCTCTGGGTCCTCCCCACCGTCACTCGTTCAGGAGACAGGGTCTGGGAGTGGGGCCCAGGAGGGGGCGGATGGTTCTGGACTGGGGGTCCTACTTCGGAGTCTGCTAAGCATCCCTCCCAGCAAAGCAGACAGTCCTGGGGGTGGGGGGCGGGGGCGTGACGTGGCTCCTCGGTGTTCCCACCTGTGGACGCCCCGCCCACCCGCAGATGCCCCGCCCACCCGCGGACGCCCCGCCCACCTGTTCCTGCCGCTTGGCCAGGCTCCCGCGGTTTCTGGCGGAAGCAGCTCCAACACGTCCCGCTTACCCACAGGGTGGGTTCACTTGACCATCACAAGCACCTGGTGAAGAGCACAGATTTATGCCCGTTTAACAGAGGAGGCGCCTGAGGCAAAGAAGGGCGGGAGCCACCCGGGCACCACCCGGTTGGGAAGCGATGGGTCTGGCAGGGGTTTGTGCCCAGGCTGCCACCACATGGCTTCCTGCTCTCAGAGGCCGAGGAGGTCTCTGCGGGAGTGGTCATTGCTTCTCAGTGCTTTGCGCCGCGTGGGGATCGCTCTGGGGGCATGCGCGGGGCTTCCCATACGCTTGGCAGGCCACTTGTCACAGTGTAGCCCAACCGAGGCGCCACCTTGGAGGGTTCTGGAAGGCGCAGCGCCAGCCAGGCAGCCGGACACGGGGTAGGGGCGTCTCGGGGCTGGTTTTCCGTGTCGCTGAGTCTCCCACAGCAGCGGGACTGGTTTCAGGAGCCAGAGGCTTTGAAGGCTCGGGTCCCCTGGCTCCTGGAAACCTCGCTCAGAATCAGGCCCCACAGGGACCTGCTGGCTGGGGCCTCCAAGCATGAGGGCATTTTTTTAAGGGAGAGTCTGAGGGACTCGCCCCCATCTTCATGCTCATGATTTGCAGAGAGGGAGCCTCAGAAAATGGGGGAAATGCTTTAGTGGGGCAACGGGGGCCCCTTGTTTTGACCCACCGAGGCCCGTCTCCTGGGCCTCTTGAGCCATGGGCACCTGGAGAGCCTCCCTGCTCGGGGCACCCTGAGCAGCAGGCCCACCTGGATTGCAGCGGGCTTCACTCTAGGTGAAGGGCTGCGCCCAGGGGGAGGGAGCCAGGAGCCCCGGTGCCAGGCACATGGTCTGCCCTGCGCCCCTCGGTCTGGCCTCTTCCGAAGTCCTGCGAGCAGGAAGGCCTGCCTGTCCGGGTTATTTATGGCCCCCACGCCCGCCTTTGTTCTGCGCGCGGTGCGCATGAAACGCTGTGCAGCGGGCGGGGGCGCCCATCAGCGCCTCCACAGGAAATTGGAAACTGGAAACCCAGGGTCTGTCCCCACTCCGCCTCCGCCTCACGCGTAGGCAAACGCAGCACCCGCCTGACCTTTGCTCCCTCCATCTGCGGCAGGCTGGCTCTGGCCACCCCACAGAGGCCCCGCAGAAGTCTAGCGCTGCGCCAGCTTCCTGTGCGACAGAATCCTCCAGGTCTCAGCCGCTGCTGTGGAGGTGGCCCGCGATTTTTTTTTTTGGGGGGGGGGGTCGTCTTCAACAAAGCGAACGCTTAAGTTATTTTTCTCTTTAAATTTTCATCCATTATATTCATCAACGCAGAGAGATAGAACATTTGGCAAAATTATTTTAAGGAGCACTCCAACCTGTGATCATAATTTCAAATCAAGGAATTTGCTGAGCAGCTGCGGGGAGAACAAAGGGCCCGGGAGTGATTTAGGGGCTGGGGGAGGGGAGGCTGCGAGGGGCTCAGAAGCAGCTGGGGTGCAGGTCGAGAGCACACCCAGGGGGAGGCAGCCTTCTACTCCCTGACGCTGCAGTTTACATCTGCTGAACACACCACATGCGGCACTTACAGCATACACACAGGGCAGAGGATGAGATTCAGTTTAATCTGATGGCGGAGGCTTCAGCTCTGGAGTGGGGTAGACCTGGCCTTGAATCCTGGCTCTGCCTCTCTCTAGCCTCGGCAAGTCATCTGTAAAACAGGGACCATCATAGCACCTTCATCTTAGGAACTGTTATGAACTATATTCCTTTGGCCCAGTTACTAGCACATGGTAAGTTTATTTGGCCTGGTTACTAGCAGAGTCAGTACTGCCATTTATGACAGACAGCATGGATGGACCTCCAGATAATCATGCTAAGCGAAATAAGCCAGACAGAAAAAGTTGAAAATCACATGATATCACTTACATGTGGGATATAAACCTAAAAGCGACACGAACAGGACAAACGGAGACTCATGGACATGGACAATACACTAGTGTTATCAGAGGGGAGGGGGAACGGGGGAGGTAGACGGGGTAAAGGGGTCAAATATGTGGTGACAGAAAGAAATCTAACTTTGGGAGGTGAACACACAGTGCAAATATATATATGCCTTACTGTTAAAGTGTACAGCCGAAACTTATCGGGTTTTGTTAACCAATGTCACCATTAAATAAATAAATTTTAAAAATGCT
Organism: Rousettus aegyptiacus; assembly: GCF_014176215.1. NCBI lineage: Eukaryota > Metazoa > Chordata > Mammalia > Chiroptera > Pteropodidae > Rousettus > Rousettus aegyptiacus. The sequence continues at coordinate 17,577,312 of NW_023416293.1, read as the reverse complement.
ATTATTATCGCCGATATGCAGAAATGGATAATTTACATGCACCATCTTTGCAACTGACTTTTTCAACAAACATCTGTTGAGCACATATTATATTCCGGATGCGGGGCTGGGAGTTGTGGCGGTACAGCATAGCGTAGGGACTGAGATGCTATTAGATAAAGAAAAAGACTTCTACTGAGTTAAAAAATAGTAACGACTCCCAAGAATGTTTGACCAATTTACAAAGAGCCTCTCGTGGTCTGTTAGAAACAATTTGAAAAATGTATAGAGTTAAAAAAGAAAGCTGTCTTATTTCTAATTACTTTTGAACTCATTGTTTTTCAATAAAACTATTATATAAATTAACTTAATTTCTTACAATAATCCCTGCTTCACACCTGAGAACCTCAGTCAGCTAATTTGCAGATAATCAGACCTATTTGCAAGCAATCTGGTTTAAGTGTCTTTCAAATAGTGACAGGTGGGTAACTCCAAAAGAGATGATCCAATTCTGCTAAATTATACTTTTAAGAATTCTGAATTATATCGTCCATCCTTTTGTCCTTTCGAAGGAATTTTGATAGATAACAGCTGAGCTTCTGCTCAGACCCCGCTAGGAATGGCGAGCTCACTACTTTAACTGGTAGAAAGCTGCAGGGTCGAGCAGCTCTGAAAGTTCAGGATGGAATAATTGATGGGAGATTAATTTCGGTGAATTTGCATAGCACATGGAAAGCACAAAAGGCCTTTTTGTGGTTTTCCTTTCATCTCGCTCCCGCTCTCGGCTGTTTGGTCTTGCTTTGACTGCCTGTCCATCTTTGCCCTTTCACCCCGAGCTGCTTCCTGCCCTCTGCCCTGAGGGAACAACTGTAGGGCGGGCTGGTCACCGTTGGGTGGCCAAGCACACTGTGTCTTAGAAGTCGAGAGCCCGCGTTCAGGTCCCTGCTCCTTGCCCTGTTCTCTGGGGTGGCTCCACTAGGCTCTGCTTTCTTGGAAAACAACAGTGAACTTTGTTCAGCCAAAGCCCTGTTTCCCAAACTCTGGTATTTGCTCACTGGCCCTCCTCCCTCCAGCTGTTCCCAACTGCTGACGCTTCTTACGGGGCTCGCTGCTAGCTGCTTCCGCTGTTCCCAAACTTCCTGGAAGGCAGCCACCAGGGGCCGAGGCAGGCAGATGCTTGTTGCTTGTGGCCTTGGCTTGCGGTCTGAATTCATGACCCGATCACTTGGAAGGAGTGTGTGTGCGCCTCCTTTTGAAACCAGCGGGCTAAAAGCAGAATGAGCAGAGCAGCTTCTCAAAACCTGCAGTGGCTTTGTTCCCTTTACACTTCTGCTCGCCTGTAGAATTGTTAGAGTTAAAAAAAAAAAAAAAAAAAAGCAAGTCGAGAGCAACTAAAGTGAAAAGAGAAAAGTGATAAAAGGGAACGGTTTATTTTTGGAACTCTTGAATTCTGAAACTCCTTCTGACTCTTTGACTTCTGCTACCCGGGCTGTTTGTTCTCGTGGGGGCTTTGTCTCTGCTCTCTGCCGGGCCCCCGGCTCCCCGGGAGCCAATCCTCTCAGGGAGCTTTTGTTGCCTTTGCCCATAGAGACATGTCCAGAAAGATGCTGCTAAGACTAATGCTAAAGAGTTTACAGCCTGTGTTTTATTCTAGGAGTTTTGTGGTTTCAGGTCTTAAATTTGAGTCTTTTATTCACTTTGAATTTATTTTTGTATATACTGTAAGAAGTCGGTTTAATTTTATTTTTTTTTGGATGTGTCTGTCCTGTTTTCCCGGCATCTCTTAACGAAGAGGCTGTGTTTACCGTCTCTTTACAATATGTAAATGTATACATATCTGTTTTTATGCCATTACCGCACTATTTCGATGATTGCAGTTTTGTCATGTCGTTTGAAATTAGGGAGTGTGATACCTCATTATTTTTTTTTCTCGAGGTTTCCTTGGCTATCCAGGGCCTTTTGTGGTTCCATATAAATTTTAGGATTAATTGTTCGAGTTCTGAGAAGAAGGCTATTGCTCTTTTGTAGGAACTGCACTGCATCTGTATATCGCTTTGGGTGGGAAGGACTTTTTCACAATATTATGTCTTCCGATCGACGAGCATGGTATACCCTTCCACTCAGTTGTCTCCTCTTCAATGTCTTCAGTGTCTCACAGTTTTCAGGGTTCAGGTCTTTCACTGGTTTCAATCTATTCTTAAGTATTTTATGCTTTTACTGCAACTGTCAATGGGATTGTTTTCCTTTCTTCTGATAGTTTCTCGTTGGTGTAGAGAAATGCAACAGATCTCTGTCTATCGATTTTGTATCCTGCAAATTAGTGAATTCGTTGATCAGTTCTGCTAGTTTTTCGGTGGAGTCTTAGGGCATCCTCTGTGTAGTGTCATGTCATCTGCAAATAGTAGCTGTACTTCTTCTTTCTGATCTTGATGCCTTCCCTTACAGTTTTCTGCTGTGCCCAGGGCTCCCAGTACTACGTGAAATAGGAGTGGTGATTGCGGACGTACGTGTCTCGTTCGTGATCTTAGAGAAAAGTCAGCTCTTCATGACCGAAGGTGTCAGCTGTGGGTTTGTCATATATAGTGTTTTTTAATTGAAGTATCATTGACATATAACGTTATATTAGTTTCAGGTTTACAACATAATGATTCAGTATTTGTATACATTGCAAAATAATCACCAAAATAAGTCTAGATGTCACTTGTCCCCAAAGTTACAAAAATTATTTTTTTCTTGTGATGAAAACTTTTAAGATCTAGTCTCTTATACAACATGTATTTTAAATACAATTAAAATGTTTCATATATTCATTCTCCATTTTTATATAGTCACTATCCATTTTATATAGTCACTATATACGTTCTACTTTTCATATATTTCTTTCCTTCTTTTATCTCTGGCTCTCCACTTGGGAGTATTTTTTTGGACATGAAGAACAATCCATAATATTTCCTTCAGTGTGACAAATATTCTTACTTTTGGTTTCTAACTGTCTTTACTTCATTTTTACTCTTGAAGGATATATAAAATTCTACATTGACAGTTATTTACTCTTATTACATTAAGCCTACTCCATTACCTTCCGGCTCTCATTGTTTCATTGATAAGTCTGCTGTTGCTCCTTGACAGTTCTCTGTTTCTTATTTTCTGGCTTCTTGTGATATGTTTCTCTTTGCTTTGGTTTTCAGTAGTTTTTTTTATGATGTACCTACGTGTGGATTTTTTGTATTCTTATATAAAAGGGCTTGAGGTTTTGGGGGCTTCTCAAATCTCTAGCTTTATATATTTAATCAGTTTTGGAAAAATCTCTGTCATTGCCTCTTCAAATATTTCTTCTTTCCCAGTCTCCTCTCTGTCTAGGGTTCCAATTATATGTATATTAGACTTTTTCACTCTTATTATTTTTCCCTCTCACCCTCTACTTTATCTTTTTCACTCTTTTATTCTTCCATGTTTCATCATGTATATTCTTCTGAAATAACATCCAATTTACTTCAGCTTTGTCTTATGTACTATGAAACCCATCCATGACTTCTTAAATTTGGTTATTATATATTTTTAGTGTCGGAATTCCTGTTCAGTTCTTTTTCATGGTTTCCCATTCTCTTCTGAAATTCTCAATTTTGTCTTTTACCTCCTTGAATATTGTAAGCATACTTATCTTAAAATCTATGTCTGATGATATCAATATCTGGAAACCCTTTGAGTTTGTCTTTATTGTTTATTGTTCTGCTGGTTTTTTATTCCTGTTATATTTTCTTCTTATTTAGCTACATTTGCCTTTTATAGTGGAAATATTTGCAAAATTAATTGTGGGAGTAATTTGAGGCCTGAGCTGATGACATCTTTCTCTAAGGAGGATTTACTTTCCTTTCTCAGGAACCAAGGGCACCGGCACCCTGAGATTATCTTAATCTAGTTTCACAAATTAAAATGATTCGAAGGTGAGCTACAGTGTCTGCAAAGGCCTGGCTACTTCTCGATAATACTTTCTCTTGTGGTCCAGTCCGTCAGGGTCCCTTCTCAAAGATAAGAGTTTTCCCGAGACACCCAACTTGGCACCCCTGAACTCCAGTTCCTGATCCTCTAGCCGTATACTGCTGTTGACAGTGCTGCTCAGCTCCTGGCCTCTCTGCTGCCTGCTCTGGAGTTGAGAGAGCTTCAGGCCCTAGCTTTATGTCCTGGGCCTCCAGTGCCCCCCATTCTCGGCTTGCTAATTCTTCACTCTTGTGTTAACGCTCCGATGCCTCTAGAAAGATAGTTTTTATATTCTTTGCAGCTCGTATGTTTATTCTAATTGGGAAGATTGGTATGAATTGCCCAGCCTGCCACGGTCCTCCTCCATCTCCGATTTCTCTTCATTGTCGACCTTTTTCCTCTTGTTTTTTTCACGTCTCAGAGAAAGAAATGTCTCTTCTTCTCTCTAAAGCCAGCCCTTGTTTCATTTGGTCTCCTTTCTCTCCATACTTGTCTAGAATCATAAAGAGTCTTCGCTCTCTCACTCGACAGTAGGGCTTTCCCTACAAACACGTTCCGCCATCTTCTATACGAACCAAACCGTGCCAAGCCGAAACCTAAATCCCGTGATTCCTGCCCATCGCCAGCCTGCGTGGTACGGCTTCTGATGACGACTCTTGCTGGAGCAGTCTATCAATTCCTTTTTTTCCAGAATAATGTTGACAAATCTGCTTAGCGTTTGCATCCTGATTGATTCACTTGGCCGTAATAAGTTTACGTATCAGTGGAGACTATTGGAGAAGCGTAGAATAAAGGGACAGGTGCAAGAGGAATTTATAACATATGTATTATTAAATGGAGCAGCCCGGCATGTAATTTTTTCTGTAAAAGTGCTCTCTCCCTTCATCCTACTTTTACTCTACCCCCTTTCAGTGCCCATTCAAGGGTAAGCCATTCCTGACGCTTCCGTTACCCAAACATACGTTTTTATTTGGAGGTCACCAAAAATGTCCTATTTACCTACCCAGCGGCCTTTCCCAGTCCTCGTTCCCCTTGATCTTTTAGCAGAGTTTATCCCAGTTTCAACCCTTTCGCTTAAATTCTCTCTTCCCTTAGATGCTGGGAGGCTCGACGTCTCAGCGCACTGACTGCTCTTTCTTTTTCACCTTCCATTCCTTTCTTCTGCTTCCAGAAGATTCTTGGCCCGCCTCTCTTTTCCCCTTTTCTTACTTCTTCCCTTCACAGACTCGCTCCCTTTGGCAGTTCACGGCTCCCAGCACTTGTTTTGCGCAAGGACGCCCGGATCCGCACGTCGGGCCTGAGCTTCTCCGCGGGGTTCCAGTTTTCCATTTCAGAACGACTGCCAGCGTTTCCTATCTGCGTGTCCGAGGGACCCGCCTAAATATTTAAAAACTGGAGCTCATCGTTTCTAACCGTGAACTTCCTCTTCTTCTAATTCCCCGTTCATCAGTCATGTGTCATGATTACGTCTCTGTACCTATTTTCCGTCTACATTAAATGTCCTTCTATTTATCTCGATTTGTTCAAATTCCACATAGCTTTGAATGACCAGTTCAACGTGCCCCACTCCTTTCAAATAATAATTGAATCATGTGATTCAATTATTATGGCGGGAAATATGGGTGTCAGCAGGGAGAGCTATGCTTCCAGTCCAGGCTCCGTCACTAACCGTGCCTCTGAATAAGGCACTTAACTGCTCAGAACTTGAGTTTTCTCATCCATAAAAATGAGAGTCAGAGTGACGAGGTCGCAGGTTATTGGAAGGATTAGCTGAGTTATTTATGAATATATTTTATTTCGTTTACTTGCTCCCTGAGAGCAGGATTCATTCTTGATCAATATATCACAGGGACTTACCTAGTGATCAAATGAAGGAATCAACATTGCACAATTCCCCAAACAACATGGTGTTAGTGTCAGCATTTTATTCACCAACTAAAAAGATCAAACTCACTTCATTTTGTTCAATTGAATATTACCGGGTTATATGCAGTCACTACTTTGACACTTTTATTTCTACCCACTTGAATGGCTTGGTTTCATGTCACATGCCTGCTAACATGGGTAAAGTAACTATGGGCCTCTAGAGCCAACATCCCTTGTTCGGGTGCAGGAAGGTCTGGATAATTGTCTAGTGGGCTGAGCTGTACAGACAGATGACTGGCCTTGCTGGTAAGGTCCCCAAATCCCATCACCTCATTTCCTCCCCGTAATGTATCCTGGTCATTGCTTCAACTCTCCACTTCCGGTCTCTGCCGAACAGCCCGTTGGGTCCGGGGAGCCATCTGTTCCGGCTCCTCTGCTCTCATCTGTCTCTCTGACCTTCTTTCCCTCTCCTCAGCCTTAAAGGAAGGCGAGGCTGGCTGTCGTCGTCCTGCGAAACCAGCCCTCAGCTGGGAGGTGGTCCTTTTCCCAGAGTTCATCCAGCCGGGTACACCCGCCTGCCGGGCGGCCATGCCAAGCTCTCGTCTGTCCGTCGGATACAGCTGAACGTGTCTGACCGACGCTCCCCCAGCGACTCGGTGATTCCCTTTCTGCTCTCAGCTGAGTACAGAGCCCCTTGTCAGAGCGTGGCCCGCCCCCTCTCGGTTCCCTCGGGGGTGGTGTCTGGCAGCTACGGTGTCTTAACTCCTTTCCCCCCTCCCCACTGTCCCTATAAGGTGAACCTGCCAGGGTGGGGTCAATGGAGGGGAGGGGAGGTGAGGTGCGGGTGTGCACCGTGCAGTTTCAGTGAATATCTCGGAAGTTCTTGGAACAAAGGTTTCTGGTCACAGCCAGCGAAGGAGGCTGAATGATGCCCCCAAAGGCACCAGCTCCTTACCCCCGTCACCCCCATAACCTTTGTGCTACCTTACTTGAAAAAAAGGACTTTGCAGATGCGATTATATCAGAGGGAGATTTTTACACACACACACACACACACACACACACACACACACACACACACACACACACAGAGCTTGGAGTGATGTGGCCATAAGCCAATGAACACTAGCGTTCGCCAGAAACTGGCCGAGGCCAGGAAGGAATTCTCCCCTAGAGCCTCCACGGCCAGCAGGGCCCTGCGGACACCATGATCCCGGGCCAGCGACACTGGTTGGGGTCTTCCCGCCTCCACAACTGTGAGAGAATCAACCTCATAGTTTTAAGTTACTAAGCGTGGGGTAGTTTCTTAGCGCAGCCAGCGACAATGATGGCAAACGTAATCGCTAAGAGGCCGTTTCCAATCACTGTGAGGCCGCTCCCGGCCCACAAAACCTGTATCTGGGGCGCTCGGCACGCCCCGTCACAGTCAGTCAACAGCTACACGGCACGCAAGGTTCTGACCCGTGTTCGGTTGCGGGGCTCGGAAGCCGCCCTCGTCGTCTCCACCGGGAGCTCGGGCCGGAGGCCGCGGCGTGGGCAAAGCGATCCCGCCCCTCGCGCTGTGGGCGGGGGCCCCGGCGGGCCGAGGGGTCGGTGGGCACCGCGTCCCGGGGGCCCCGTGCGTCACGGACTCCATCAGCCGTGTGGCTGCGGCGACAGTGATCTGAGCGCCAGCGTTTCGAGGATGGGGAAACTTTCTGAATTTGAAGACGAGCTGGGGGACCTTGATTATGGGCCTAGGGAGGCGCACGGGGCGCGGCGACCTCTTAAAGCCTTGCGATCCTGTTGCCCTGTCCAGGGGCGACGGGCGGGAGGAACGACGGGTGTCGGGGAGCGGGGAGCGGGGAGCAGCCGGGGGAGGTGGGCGCGATCTGGGCTCTGACCAGGAGGGAGCCGAATGGGCAGATTAGAGTGAGAGAAAAGTCTGGGTGGGGTGACCGGGGGTGTCCACGGCGATGGGGGGCAGTCGCGGCGTCCCTGCTGATGGCATGGAGAATTTTGTGTCGGACAGAGAGGAGGTTGGAGGGGGGAGTTTGGGAGGCCCTGAGGGGGCCCTGAGACCAGGTCCGGGGGGCAGCGGGAGCCTCTGGGGTGGGGGGGTGGCCGGGGAGCCGGGGGACAGCGGCGTGGGCGGAGGCGCCCTGCGCGGAGGGGGGGTGAGCGGCGGGGGAGGCGTGGGGGGGAGACGGCGCGGGGGGGGGGCGGGGGAGGCGTGGGGGGGAGACGGCGCGGGGGGGGGGGTCGGGGGAGGCCGGGGGGGTCGGGGGGGTCGGGGGGGCACGGCCCGGGAAAGCCCCGCGGGGGCCGCAGGGCACGGAGCGCCTAGCGCGAGGAGGTCAGGTGCCCGACCTTGACTGTGGCGTGGGCTGGTGACTTCTCGCCGTCCCGTGACGCCGGTTTCGGTTTTGCAATGAGCGCTCCCGAAAGTGACGAGCGCCGCGCAGACCCGACGCGCTGCACGACAGACCCCGAAGCACGGCGTCCTCGACTTCCCGAGCGCCCCGCCTTTCTCTCGGGGTCGCGGACCGGCCTTGAACTCTGGGGGCGCCCCTCTCGGCCGGCTGCCGGCCCCTGGACGTCCCGGAGGCCGGGCACCCGGGCGCCCCCCAGGGGCATTTGCCGCGCCCCCCGGCTGTTTCGTCGGCGCTCCAGGTACGGGCGTTTTTCGGGGTCACCCGGGCAGCAGTGTTTCTGGGCTGGTGCGTGGCTTCGCCCGGGCTGTGCTGCCCGCGGGGCGCAGCCTGGGTGGCGAGTGGAAACTCCGTTGCCGCCCCCGTCCCCCGGGCGCGCGCCGGCGCTTCCTGCCTTCCTGTCAGGGCCGCTCTCACCGGGGCTCTGACGCGTGCACTTACTGATTAACTTATTTTTTTAATCACAGGTTTTTAAAAGTTCAACACACGCACTCACACACACACACACACACACGCACGCACACACGGAAAGAAAACACAGAACAACAAGCCCTGTGTGGAGCTGACTAAGCACCATGTGGCCCTGGGGAGCCAGGGCCCGGCTGGGCGCTCAGCTTTGCTGACTAACACAGCTCAACGTTTTCACAGTTGACAGCCCTGCACGAGCTGTTAACACTTCGTTGTCTCGGAGGGTGAATACCTCTCATAGCTCTTCCATCAGACACGCCATCTCCGCAGTGGTGCGGGAAAGACAGTCAGGTGGCCGCCGAGCTGGCGACTAAATTGTGTGCCATGGGCCAGCCTGGAGAGGCGTGTGTGTGTCTCCACGCTGGAGAGGCGGCTGGGGCTGTCCTGTTCCAGCCTCCGTCCCTGCCTTTCTTGTGTACCCGATGGTCCCTAAGTGTCCAGAATGAGAGAACAGAGTGCCTTGGGCACAAACTCCAAGACTCCTGTTAACACCATCCTGGGCGAAGGGTGGCGTTTTCTTTGGGTGGGTTTCTGATTGGATAGCAGGCAGAGGGGCGTGGACCCCACGCAGCCCTCCTACCCTCTCCACGGGAACTGGGTGTCTGCTTCCGGGTCTGGGGACATGCCACACGCCCTGCGGGCCCGGGGAAGAGCGCTCTGTGGGAGGGGCCACCCCAGGAGTTGTCGACGAATTGCTGGGAGGAAAAGGTGAGCACTTACTAGCTGGCGAGAGAGACTCACCCACCAGCGAGCCCAGCGTGAGAGCTCCCAGGGCTTGGACAGCGCCCGCTGGGCGCGTACCACCAGGCCGGGCACCACGCTGTCCCCGGTGGGCAAGGCCAGGGCCTGCTTCCTGAACTGACTGTCTAGGGCAGGGCCACAGGCCAGAGTGTAAAGATTTCTTGCTTTGGGAGCTGTATGTCTGAGCCACAACGGCTTCTCTTGCATGTTGTGGTGTGAAAGTAGCCACAAGTGAATGGTGTGGCTCTATGTCAATAAAACTTTATTTACAAAACAGGTGTTGGCGGAATTTGGTCCCCTTGGTTACAGCTCAGATTTTCCCTCTGACCCCTGAGGGGCAGGAACAAGTTCTCGTTTGCGGTTGTCTAGTGCAGAGCACGGAGCCTGATTCATGGCGTGTGCTGACGCTCCATGGGAGTCTTCCAAGGATAACACGGTGGGTCTCTACATATATTTGCAATTTGCACCTTGCGCTGCACTTGGAGTCATGATACTAGATTGTTTAAATCAAAGGACCCTGATATCTCTCTCACACACACACGCGCGCGCACACGCACATGCACACACAGATATGCACGCATCTTAGGCAGATGGGCAGTTTGTATTCCAGTCCATCGTCCTTTCGACTTCCTCCCTGCCTTCCCCTTCTTTCTTTCCCTCTTTTCTTATCTCTTTCCCTAAATATTTATTATCTATTTTCTACATGCCAGGCACACAGATGTAACATTTGACTCAAAGGAGTTTATTGTCTAATAGCTGAACCCAAAGGGAAAAAAAAAAAAGAAGAAAAAAATAGAAGCAGAATTTAATAAACTAGAAAACAAACATAAAATAGGAAATATCAAAAAGTAATAAAACAAAATCAAAAAGAGTAATGAAACTGATATTAAAAACCAAAAACCTGGCAAGACTGAGCAAGAGGGGAAAAAGAAAAGGTAAAAATAATGCCGGGCACGATAAGGAGACATCACAACAGAGCCCGCCTGTTATAAACAGCATCATGCCTCTACATCGGAAAGTTTAGATAAATTATCAAAATTGACACACACACAAATACACATCTTAAATAATCCAATAACCATTAAGTAAGTTGAACCTATAATTTAAAACCTTTCCACGAAGAAACCGCAGGCTTGGAGGCACTACTCAGAAAGGCGATCAAGCGTGCACTGGTGTGCAAACTCAGGGACGGTCACAGCAGCACTGTCTGCACGAGCCCCGAACCAGGGACAGCCCAAATGTCCTTCAGGAGCAGAGCAGACTCGGAGAAAACCAAGCCATGAAACGAAGCCCGCTCGCCCCGAAGCAGCGTGCACAGCCGACGTGTCTTGTACGGGACGCGTTTCCTTGGGAGAGGGGCTGCTTGGGTGGAGCCGTGAGAGAGACGGTGTCTGTGGGCAGATTCGTCGGGAGGGTAGGGAAGGGGCAGGCGGGCAGTGACGCTTGAGTGAGCGATAACAGGGTGCTGGGGAAGGTCAGGCGTCCAGTGTAGCTCGAGATTAGGATCAAGAGGGACTCAGGGTAGCGTAAGGCTGGGAGTGATTCGCACTGGGCCAGGGAGCGCCCCTGGGGTGTCCAAGCTGGGAAATAATGCAAACGGAGCCTCCTGTCCTCGGGGAGCAGTCTGGTGGGTTTGCTGAGGGTGGATGAAGAAACCAAGCGCGGAGGGAGGGTCGGAGGGGTGTGGACAGGCAGCCGTGACGGGCCGAGGCCGGGAAACGCAGTCCCAGTGGGCAGAGGAGAGGGCTGGAAAGCACATCGTTACCAAGGCTGACAAAGTGGCTTGCACAGCGAGTCAGTTCAGGGGAGGAGGAGAAAGGAAGGGCCCGGAGCGGCCCTGCCATTGCTGGTCTGGGCGGCCAGGGGGATGGGAGGGTGAGGAGCTAGGTGGGGGGTGTGTGGAGTTTGAGTCCATGGATGGGTGAAAAGTTGGATGTTTGGATTTGGGGCTCAGAGATGTTTGTGCTGGAGGTGGTGGCCGTCAGACGCAGTGGTGACAGGGTCGAGGGACAGTCGAGGAGCCCTCTGAGGGGCAGGTTGGGAGGAGGGAGCAGTGTCGGACCTTGGGCAGCGTCACCACTTGCAACAGCCTGGGGCCATGGAAAGGCTCCGACTGGGAGGAGCACAGACATTTGTCACCCTGGCCGGGAGAGGGTCCTAGTGGGTGGAGAGTCGCCGGTGGGGAGCATGGCCGAAGGAAGCAGGAGGCCTGGGACTCCTGGTTGGGTTGACAATTTTCTAGAGTGGACTCTGCCTGTGAACCGCAGAAAACCATCCGCCAAGCGTGGGCCTGGGAGACTGCTCGTGGGGCAGAGGCGGCTGGTGAGTCTGCTCTGGGAGCTTCATGACCAAGGTCTATGTAATTGGTCGTAGGCATTTTGAAGGAAAGGAACAGGGACGTCTCTCTTGGGGGACAGAAAACTAAGCTAAACAGAAATTTAAAACCTAAGGCAAGTAACCCAAGGAGACTGGATCAGACGCTTTCGGAAAAACGCAGCGCAGGGGCAGTCTTCGTTTGCTTAAATAGATCTTGCTGAGGAGCCCAGCCATGGGAACGGGTCAGCGCCGAGCTGCTCTGGGCCTCGGAGCGCCCCGCGGGTGTCTCCCCCTTTCCCATCGCCGCCTTGCCCAGGCTCCACCCTCAGAATGTCCCTACCAGATCCCCGTGGAACTTCACCACTGCCGCATTCCGTGTCTGTCCCCCACCCTTGCCCCGCACCCACGGGGCGCGTCTCTAGGCCGCTGTCCGCGTCTCTCCACGATGAAGCCTGATGCTCGGCCCGTTGGCTCCACGCGCGGCTCCCTGCCGACCCTGATGCCACAGGGAGGCCACTGGCTTTTTCGGGTCTGAGAAATGTTCCTGCCAGGGAAGTTGTGGCCTGGGGCTTGAGCCCGAGCCTCCTTGCTGGAGTCGCCCTGACAGCCTGTGTCTGGTGCTGGCAGGGGCCAGGCCGGCTCCCGGGGTGCGCCAGGCTCTGCGTCCGCATGCTTCTTTGGGTGGAAGGGAACGAGGACAGAGGCAGCTGGAGAGTGGGGGTCCCCAGGGGCACAGGTCTGGAGGGAGAGCCAGATAATGAGCTCTTCAGGACTTCACAGGACAGGAGGGCACAAACGATAAACCGTGGAACGGGCATGACAGCTCATCATCCCGCTCTGGAACCTTTAGAAGAACGTCCTCACCTGGCCAGGTGGGTTCACGAGCTCACCAAGATGAGGATGTTCGTCTAGAGGCCGAGGTCCTGCTGGGACACTTTAGGTCACCTGAGCAGCTCGGGCTGGTCCTGACCTGATCGTCTCTGCAGTAAGCACGCGCGGCCTCCGCGGTGAGCTGCGTGGCCTCTGCAGTGAGCTGCACGATCTCCGCAGCGGAGCATGCGTGGCCTCCGCAGTGAGCATGCGCGGTTTCCACGGTGAGCTGTGCAGTCTCCACAGTGAGCTGCGCGGCCTCCGCAGTGAGCATGCGCGGTCTCCGCGGTGAGCTGCGCGGCCTCCGCAGTGAGCATGCGCGGTCTCCGCGGTGAGCTGCGTGGCCTCCGCAGTGAGCATGCGCGGTCCCCGCAGTGAGCTGCGCGGCCTCCGCGGTGAGCATGCGTGGACCGCCCGAGCGCCCCGTGGATCGTGTGTGTTCAGGTCTCAGACCTCGCAGGGGACCATGGCGGCCCTCGCGAGCGTGTGGGGCGTGCCGGGCACTGCTCGGGCACGTCGGCGCATCGTCCCGTCTCTTCCTCACAGCAACCCCATTGGGTAGAGGCTGTTGTCACGCCAGGGGCTGGATAAAGCAATGGCGAGCGTCGACTTGTTGGTACGGGCTCACTGTGTGACGGATTGTGCTTCAAGTCCCGGACACACATTTACCTGGGAACAGGTACAGACACAGGTCCCGTGGGCCTACCCTCTTCCTGGGCCTGGGGACAGGTAAAGACCATGATGACTGGTGTCACTGCATGAGTGACGTGAGTGCGGTGACACGAGTCGGGTGCAGGTCCCCGTGTGTGTGTGCGTGTGTGTGTGTGTGTGCAGCCGTGTGCACGTGCCCCAGCAGGGGTTGGGGGGACCCAGTGGCCCCCGGGCACAAGTCCACGAGCTGTCCTTGACCGTGTGAGTGGGAGGGCCTCTGACAGCCTGCACGGCCAGCGCCTTGTTTCTTTGGCTGCCTGGTGCCACTCAGTGTCAGGGAGATGGTGTCACCTAACCATCCAGTCTGCGGAGGGACCCCCTTGACTACAGGGTCACCCATGAGGTGTTCAGGCCTGCTCAGCTGAGGGGACAGTTTCTGTACCAGGCACGGGAACAGGAGGAGGCGGGGGCCTGTCCCCTGGCTACACTGCTGCCCCTTAGAGAAATCGGAGCGTGCTGGCTCTGGGTGGACTCGGGAAGGATGGTAGGTGCTGGGGGGCGTGGTGACCGCAGTGGTGACCACAGCAGTGGCCCGCAGCTGGGTGGTGGCTGAGCAGGAAAGAGCCCCGCGTGTTAGGACAGGGACCCGCCAGGGGCGAGGGCGGCTGAGCCCAGCAGAAGAGCTGGGGGTTGAGCCCGATGGGTTGGGCCAGGGAGCGCGGTGGCAGCTGCGGTCCCGGGACACTGAGCAGGGAGCTCCCGCCTCCCGCTCTGCATCAGGTGCGGAAGCGCTGCTGACCTGCCTTTGAACTTGAATAAAGTGGGCATTTATTGGGAAATATTGTAATGCCTGGAAAACTCGGTTATAAAATCTGCAAAGAACGTTCCTGTGCCTCTCCTGGTGATGAGAATGGAGACATGAGAGGCGAGAACAGGCCGCCGCGTGAGAGGTCGAGTTCCGATCGCCGCGCCCTGTCCTGGCGGTGGGGAGCAGTGGGCAGCGCACAGGGCCAGCGACGGAGGCTGGGCTCGCGGGTCCCCCCTGCCCTGGGGCTTCCAGGCGGGTTCTCAGGCCCTGCAGTTCTGCGTTATGAACTTCGCTGCTCGGGGAGATGGTCATGCTCGCCTTTTCGGGGTACAGAAGGAACTATTTCCAGGCGGTGAGTAGAAACGTGGCTCTCAAAGGCATGAAGGCTGTTCTAGGGTCCACGTCTCAGGCCAGCCAGCTCTGCTCCAGCCGCAGGCCTGGGGTGGGCTAAGACGCAGGCCTGTCCCGCGCTGTCCACGGACCGGTCCCTAGTATTCGTCAGACAAAGGAAAAGTCCCCTCAGGAAGTCGGGGCTGATGGGCAAGCAGGTGACCACGTGAGTTTGTGAGATGGGACACGGCCTAGGCCTGCTTCTGCTACGAAGACCAGGGACAGTCCCCGCCCTCCTGGCGAGCCCGCGAGCTCTCTGTAACCCGCATCCCTGGCAATGGCTTGGAGACTGTGGAGAAGGCTGGTGAGGCTGTTCACTGTGTTTTTTCATACTCGGTCCTTGGACAAAGCATGAAGGTTGGGAGAGAGGCAGAGCCGCCAGGTGAATCAGAGGGCGGAGGGCGCGGAGGGGCCTTCTCCACGGGGAGTCTGCCGGCCGTGGCGGGCAGCAGGCAGGCGGAGCCGGCGGGCTCGGGAGGGTGGGGGAGGCTGAATCGCGGAGGCTGGCAGGCTCTCATTTGGGCGGCTGCTTTGGTGGCTGCGCCGTGGGACTTAGGAACCAGGAACAGGATACAAGAAAGGACAAGGGGACAGAGGCCCCGTTTCCCAGAAGGAACAATGGCCATTCTTCCATTGAAGGCCGAGGTCCGTGAGAGAGGAAAGGCCTCCGGGGCAGGGAGGGGGCCGGCAGAGGCCCAGGGTCCACACTGGGGTCCGCACTGGGGTCCACCCTGATACGTCTCTGTCTCCAGGATGAACGGACACAGGCCAGCGCACACTGATGGCTTTACCTCCGTGTGACCTGATGAGGCGCCACTGACTTAGCTCCCGCCCCCGCTCTGTGGCCTCCTGCGACCCCTGGCTGGGGGCCCCCGAAGCCGCGCAGGGCGAGGGTCTCACAGGCTCTGCCTTGCGGGTCTGTGAGACCTGCCAGCGAGACGCACGGGAAGAAGGATTTCCCAGAAAAAACAAAGGAAGCTGCCCAGTACCACCAATTCACACAAACCCTCCTCTTTCCAAATACGTGCCTATCTCCAAAACAATCAAGGCCGCCCCATTAAATAGTGCTGTTCAGTACAGAGGAAGTGCACCTCGCTGCCAAGCCAAACATGCCCCATTGTCCGGCACGCAGCGGTGAGCGAGACGCCGGAGGGCGTTCCCACGTGAGGACCGGCGTGCTCGGGGCTTCAGCGCCCAGCCTAGGGCCACCCGTGCCTCTCCCACGGGGGCTGCTGCGTGTCGGGAGGGGCCGGACCCCGGCGGGCACTCGGTGCTCATCACACCCGTGCCCTCCCCCGACGGGCAGTGCGTGCGCTGCCCGCTGCCTGCAGGCGGTGATGTGGGTGTTTCCCGCCAGACCTGTCCCCTCTTGCTCCCTTCTGCTCTGGGACCAGGCCCTTTGCCAACAGGAGCTGCAAGCGCAGAGGACGTCACCTGGCACCGAGGAGGAGGTGGCAGCGAGGACTAAGGCAGCTGAGAACGCGGGGGCGGGGGGAGGGGCGGTCTTCAGGTCTCACCAAGAACCGGGTCTGGGGACTTCAGTGACAGCAGTGTCATCGTCTGTTATGGGCTGGATTGTGTTCCACCTAATGCGTATGTTGAAACCCCACTCCCCAGTGCGGCTGTATTTGGAGACGGGGCCTGCGGGGAGGCGATCAAGGTTAAATGAGGTCGTGAGGGTGGGCCCCTGCTCACACAGGATTAGTGTCCCTGTAGAAAGAGACCCCGGACCGAGCTCTGACTCCCTCTCGTCCCCCCACCCCTCTTGCGAGGACGTGGAGAGCCGGCCGCTGTCTGCAGGCAGGAAAGGGGGGGCGGTGTCTCCACGAACTCGGTGGGCTGTGCCTCCACCTCAGACCCGCAGCCTCAGAGCTGTGAGGAAGATGCGTCTGCATTTGCTCAAGCCCCCAGGTCTGCGGCGCTTTGTTGTGGCAGCTCAAGCCGAATAAGGCGCCGACCAGCGACAAAGCCGGAGGACAAAGGGACCAGAAAGACTCAGGGGCACGTGGACCCTACCGACCAGCTAAGGCGGCCTCACCCAGCCGATGCGGCTGCCTCCCGAGGTCCCACCCGCCCAGCCGATGCGGCTGCCTCCCGAGGTCCCACCCGCCCAGCCGATGCGGCTGCCTCCCGAGGTCCCACCGAGCCCGCCGTGCATGGCCCGCGACGTGGCTCGGGGCTTGTGCGTTTCGTTCTCCCGCTGGAGGAAGGGAGGCCTCAGAACGCCATGCCGCCTTCGAGCACTGTGCCTGGGGGTGGTGGCCCCCTCGCCTCGGGCTAAAGGCGTGTGTGACGCCATTGAGGGCCACGTCACACGTGGTCCTGTGAGTTTTCAGGCGGGCAGTTCACAGCACCCGAAGTTCTTCAAGTGTCTCCTAGGGAGAGGGACTCTCGGAGGCACAGTACGATGACACCCTCCGTGCCGGGGTGCTGCGTGAAGTCTCCACGCGCATCTCGCCACCGGTCCCACGTGACACGCTCGCCCCCTGCCCCCCCGAGCCGGGATCCAGCCGGAATCAGTCACGGCATTTACCGTCCTGCCCCTTCTGGCTCCGTTGAGTTTCACGCACCGTGTTTGGGTCCATTAAGGTCTGAAAGACGGAACCACGTGGATGCCACGGAGCGGAGCGTCATCCTCGGGCCGAGCCCGCACCACGTGGGGAGGGCACATGCGTCCCGGAGGGGACGTTGGGGACCGGGGAGAGTGCCCACGGGGGACAGCACGGGGGGTGTGACCGAACGGGGGCCGAGGGCTCTGCGGGCGAGTGGGACCGGCAGCTGGGGAAGAGTGGGGTGCGCAGCAGCCGAGGACGGAGGCGGAGTGGCCCCCAGGGGGGCGCGGCGTCACCTACAGGAGAAGCCAGCGCCCCCCACGGAGCTGCACGCGCACGTGGCCCAGGACGTGGAGGAGCCGGTGGCGGAGGTCCCAGGGGGCTGAGATGCCGCGGCCGGCGTGGCCGCTGCAGCTCTGCCCCCAGGCTGTGGCCGCTCCCTCACCCGCCGTCTGCCCTCCGCGGACTCCGCCGTCGTGCCGAGCGAGTCCATCCGAAGGAGGTCGGACGACAGTGAGCACACGCGCAGGATGTCCCTCGGGGTCAGCTTGGGAGTCAAGGGATGCTCCCCCACCCCCGGCCCCCGGCCGAGCCCTCGTCCTGTGCCCGGCCCCCTCCCCGCCGTTCCCTGCTGCTCCTGCCCTGGCCTTGACTCCCCGCGGGGCTGGATGCGTTTCCTGGGCAGACAGGGCCCAGCCCAGCGCCCGGCGCGGAGTCTTCGCTCACGAAATCGGGACGTGAAGTGGGGTGGACGCTCTGCTTTCCCGGACCCCTCTGACGGTGGCCTGGGCGGTGACTGCCCGCGCAGGGCCTCCCGGCGGGGCGCGCTCGGTGGATGGGCCCCGGGGGCTCAGACCACGCCGTGCCGGGGTGGCTTCGTCCTGGTGCAGAGCTGCTGTGACGAGGGCAGCATCCCGTTCCTAGGCTCGAAGAAGCCAGTGCAACTGTGACTTAAGCAAAATGGGCGCCTTTTTCTCTCTCACATAAACCCAGTGCACAGAGGAGTGGTCCTCGGGGACCCCCGCTCCCCAGGTCGCCACCCTGTCCTCCCTGCTGAGTGACCCTCTTCCTCACGGTCCCAGATGGCTGCACCCACACTTCAGGGGGCAGGACGGACAAGGGGACAAAGACGGGACATGAACTGCAGCCGCAGGACACTCCCGCTTGCATTGTGACCTGGAGCTTCTCACAGCGACACCCGGCTGGAGGTGGGCATGCTCTCTCTACGCTGGGCACCCCAAACAAGGGCGGGAACAGCGTGGGTCCCGGGGCAGGGCCGTGGTTTGTCGTGATGAGGACTGGCTGTGGGCGTGATCGGCAGGGCGCGTTCACTGCTTGGCGGGGGTTCAGATCTCCGTTTCGAAGCTGCGTTCTCACAGGCGCGTGTCAGGCGGGACCGGGTCAGGTAGGACCGGGTCGGAGGCGGGGCCGTGTGGGAGGCGGGACCGTGTCGGGGGCGGGGCCGTGTCGGAGGCGGGACCGTGTCAGGCGGGACCGTGTCAGGTGGGACCGTGTCAGGTGGGACCGGGTCGGAGGTGGGACCGTGTCAGGTGGGACCGGGTCGGAGGTGGGACCGTGTTGGAGGCGGGACCGTGTCGGGGGCGGGGCCGTGTGGGAGGCGGGACCGTGTCAGAGGCGGGGCCGTGTCGGAGGCGGGACCGTGTCAGGCGGGACCGTGTCAGGTGGGACCGTGTCAGGTGGGACCGGGTCGGAGGTGGGACCGTGTTGGAGGCGGGACCGTGTCGGGGGCGGGGCCGTGTCGGAGGCGGGGCCGTGTCAGGGGCGGGGCCGTGTCGGGGGCGGGGCCGTGTCAGAGGCGGGGCCATGTCGGGGGGCGGGGCCGTGTCGGGGGCGGGGCCGCTCCGAGCACCGCCCTGTGGCCGCTCGTAGCTGAGTTTGTTTTCCTTCGTTGCAGCCCGCCCAACGGCACGTTTCCTCCTGGTCTCCTGCTCTCTGGCACTCAGATTGGCCTCTGAACCGCTCGGTTGGCGGCATATGAAGGAGGGGCGCCCTTGCTGCGTCCAGCGGGTGAATGCGCTGACCCTGAGCGGTCAGTGGGGGGTGGGAGTGGGGAGAGAAGCGGGAGCTGCAGGTGGCCCCGTGCCGAGGTCCCGGGCCCACGTCCCCGCCAGATCTCACGTGGGCGCAGGCTGCTGGTGCTGGTTCCCGTCGACGCCCCACGCCCTCCTTCCTGGGGCCTGGGCCACCCTTTCGCTGCCTCCCAGGGCAGGTGCCATGGGGCCGGGCGTTTCGGGGCTGGGCGTGTTCATTCAGCTGCATCGGGGTCCCTCCGAGCCCTTACACAGCTTGGCCTGCCGGAGAAGCCAACGCAGGGATGTTTATAAGTCAGTCAGTGGTGTGAACGAAACACGAAGAGACGTCTCCCATTTGCTGCGCGTGCGCCACGTCCCGGGTCCTGCGTGTCCGCGGTGCTGGCACACCCCCGCACAGCGGCCTGAAGGGCAGGGTCGCCTTCTCATGTGGGGGACGAGGGGGCGAGGGCACAGCGGGCGAGCGACGTGCCTCCAGCCTCTTGGCCGGGAGAGGCAGCCACTGCGGTTGACAAAAGCCCCCAGCCTGTGTGGCCCCTGTTTTCCTGGGCTGGTGACATTTATGCCCAGACAAGGCCGCGTGCTAGCTTTGGGTTAGAAGGAAGCGCCGGCCTCCTCAGAGTGGAGTGCCTCCCTTCCTGAGCTCTGCCCTCCGAGTCCACACCGGCGAGTTAACCCTTCGTCGTTTGGTTCTGCCGGTTCCCAATGCGGCTGCTGGTTCCTCCGGCTCTGCGCCTGCCACAGCAGAGAACAGCCCACTCTCAGAGACTGGCCCATGGAGCGCATCGCAAAGGAAGCTACTTCCGTCGGTGTCTTTTGCGAAGTAGCGTTTTCATTCCAATAACAACTCGTTTTTTCTTCTGTGTCCAGTGGGGGAGAGACCTCACAGTGTTCAGTGTGTAGTGTTTTGCTGAGGTCTGCACGGCCACCATGCTTCCTACTGCGTCAGCCTGCGCATCTCCCGTCCTTGGGGGCAGACGCGTGCACACAGCGATCGCTCTGAAACTGGCCCCAGAGAGGCCCCTCCTCCTCCTGGGTGCAATCCCGAGGATTCTCTCCCATCAAATCATTATTTTTACTTCTCCATGCATGAAGTACTCAGCAGTTTCTATGTCAAGAAAACGTTCGTTTCAGGGCGTTCCCACATTTTTTCCAGCCGTTTTCCTACATTTCTAAGGCACCTGCTCTATGCTACAGGCAAGACCGAGAACGTGCAGCTCACGATTTCTTCCTCGAGGGGCTCATGATCCAGTCGGGAGCTGAGACAAAAAGTAATGGAGCGCCACGGAAACCACACGGTCTTAAGATCCAGGTTTCAACCCGCAGGTCAGCACCCATGGGTGGGTGGGTTGTGAAATTAGTTTAAGGGTCACGATCAGCATTAGAAATAAGGAAATAACTAAAATAGTAAAGATTAGCATGTATATGATATAGTGAGGATTGTTTTGTAAACATTCGGTTCTGTTTTACTCATAAGTCTAACATACTCCGTACCATGAGTCGGGGTTAAACACATTTGAGTACGCTGACAGACAAGCCGTCTGAGCTGAGTGGAGCCCAGCGGTGAAGGAATGCCTCGTGGCTGAGTCACGGTCTCTTGAGAACCGTGTGAGAACTACTGAAGTCTCTCTAGAAAACGTGCCCGGTGTTTTGCATGTGATCCTGGTAGATCCAGACTTTGCAGCTCGTCCCCAGAGCTCAGTTAGATCCCCGCCATCTGGTTAAAGCCGGGAGAGAGGAAGGTAGGGGAGAGGCTGGGGTGGGGGTGGGGGTGGGGGGATCTACGCTTTCCAGGGTCTCGTCTTTCTGAAGAGGAGAGAAGATGTTTTACCACCCGTGGGAAGTCAGCAAAGGCGTCCAAGGAGATGCTCACGATCCAATCCATGCCTTCAGGAGATTGTTCCAGAAGCGTCAGAGGCCAGAAGTCCAGGCTGGAGGCTCTCGGAATCGTGATCTGGGAGCTCGTAGAGGTGGACAGATTTGTTTGGATGTGGGGCGAAGCGAGGGAAGGAGCAGCGTCAGTGGACAGCGATGCTCATGGATGAGTCAAGGATAACTACGGAACAGAAAGCAAGCTCGGACAGGGGTCTGAGCGCGGCTCTGTGGTCAGCGGACGCGCCGGGTACAACCAGTCACCCGGCACCGTCTCCCGACCCTCCGAGAGACACAAGGAGAAGGGCCGTTTGGGGCCGGGGCAGAGCTGGGAGGGGAGGGGCTTTGCGCTTTGTTCTTGGGGGAACAGTTTGCTGATCCCGAGGCAGTGGCAGTGTCCCAAAGGTTCCGAAACTGCCACTCATGGACGCAGGCAGCAGGCGAGGGGCAGGGAGCGGCGGGTGCGCAGAAAGACGCCCGGGCCTCTGGGGGCGAGGGGCTGGCCCAGCCCGGGAGGGAAGGCGCCCCGGCCGGCTGTGGCAAAGGCGGGTGTGCGCGCGCACGTGTGTGTGCACGTATGCGTGTGTGTGCACGCATGCAGCCCCGCCTGGCACTTAGGCCAGCCCCGCCCTGCGAGGAAGCAGGGCCCTAACCCGACCATTTTGTCCCCAGCCAGTGTCCCGACTGTGTTTTGCTCCGCCTCTGGCCTGATCGCCCAGCCACCGAGCTCCCGTTGAGTCCTGCCCCTGGGTTGGCGCTAAACCCTCAGGCCTGGCGCTCGGCGCTGCCTCCGCCCCATCCACCGTGATTCGCCCTTGAACCCTGCATGGAGCTTTCTGTCTGGGCCTCTGCCCTGTTTCATCGGTCCTGGTTGCTGTCGCATCCCACCGAGCCTGCCGCGGGGGACGAACAGACATGGGAGACCAGGGTACAAGCTCTTCCAGGCCCAGGACCCTCAACCGGCCATGTCTGCTCTGGCTGTGGAGGGAATGACGTAGGCAGGGGCTTCCTGCTCCCTCCGTTTTGAGAGATGCTGCTGGGGATCCAGGTTACAGTCAGCTTTGCCTTCGATCATCTGGGCGAACTCCCGAACTGGTCGTCTGCAGCACTGCTGACATTTTCAGAGATCGGTGCATACCAGGACGGTGTGGTCGGAGCCCTTGGTGCCGAAACTTCTTTACTTTTTTAAATAAGACAAATGCACGAGGAGAAATCAGGTCTCCCTTTCTATCTGGAACTCACCATAACGATCCTACATTATTGACCAACCACGAGAGTTCTTCCTTGGCTGGTACGTGCATCGTGTCTGACACTTTCCCAGTGACTCGAGTATACTCTGGCAAAGCTGTTCTCTCATTCCAAATGCCAAGACCAGCTTATTGCCTTTTCGTGGCTTGGTGATTTGGTGCCCAGAACAAAGTAAAGCAATTTCCGAATTCTCCTAAAGTTCCGCAAATGGAACTAAATGTTGGTCTCTACGTCGCGGGGTGATGGTGAAGATGCACGTATAGAACGTATCCAGCGTGGCACCTGGCACCTGCCTAGGGTGGCCGCAGCAGTGGGCGGGGACCCTGGAGCCTCTGCCGTGGAGAAACCGCTGGAGACTCGCAAGGACGCCGTGCAGGACAGAAACAGGAAGGAGCGTGGCAGCCGCGAAGCGAGAGCCAGGCTTTGCCTCTTCCCACCTGGTGGCCTCGGGCAGGACACGGTTTTGCTGGGCCTCGGTGTCGTCCCTCCTGAGTGGGAGTAATGCCTTCCCCGGGGAAGCAACACTGCAGCTGCGGCCTCCCTCGCTTCTGGTGTCGAGGTGCTAGGTTGTCACGTTCTGAGGTGTCTTCTTGGGCATTACAAAGTCACCTTACTGTGGGTGCAGGCAGTTCGTCCACCCATCCTCCATCCACCCACACGCCCACCCGCCCAGCCACCCAGCCACCTGTCCATCCACCATCCATCCACCCACCTACCCATCCTCCACCCATCCATCCATCCATCATCCACCCACCTACCCATCCTCCACCCATCCATCCATTCATTTATTCATCCGACAAATACGCATTGTTTACCTGCGATGTTCTATGTGTGGGGAGATGCCACAGTCGACAAATGAAGCTCTTGTCCGTACGGCTCTGATCTGGTGAGAGGAGACAGGCAGTAAGCAGACGGCAGGTACAAGCCACCTGTACAGGTAATGACAGGTTCCTTTGGGAGATTCAGAATCTGACGTCGCCAGGCTTCGGGAGCCGGCGATACAAGAGATCCATGCTCAGTAAGCCTCGTCAGACTTCCCTAGCGGGGCGACCGCTGGTGCCCACGCCGAGGCCCGCCGTCCTCCGGTCCTGCACGTCCTGTTCGGCCCTTGCCCGCCGGGCTCAGCGGGCTCGATCGCGCTGTGCCTCCCCACGCCGCTTCCTGGTGCAGTGCGTTCCCGGAGCTTTCGTAGAAACACCGGCTTCTCTTGAGAAATCAGCCAGGGAATCGACTCACGCTTTCTGCTGTAAGGAGGATGTTCCAGAGAGTTCCAGAGAGTTCTGATCCTCCATGCTGGACCCGGGCCTCCGTTCTCTTCTGAGCCCCTGAGGTCGAGCGAGGCACACGGCTGAGAGGGAGGTGCTCCCAGCCTTCCTTGCAGCTCGGTGGAGCCACGTGGCCAGGGGACCCCCACACTTCTCGCTGGCACGAATGTGCCCTGGGTGCCAGGACTCGGCCTCTTGGCAGAGCAACAACACGGCGGGTACCTGGTTCCTTGACGAGGTGCTGCTGCCCCATCGGCCCTGGACTGTGATGCCCGAGCAACAGCCCGAGAGAAAACGGGTCCTCTCTGTCTTTAAAGCTGCCGTAATTTTCATTTTTGTTAATGAAGCCAACCCGATGTTCTAAAAACTCACCCTCCTCCGTGAAGCCTTCCCAACCTGCCTCCTCCTGGATGTCCCCAAACGGTGTGGTTTTACCTCTATTAGAGCCGTCCTTCTCCTCTGCTGAGGAGCCCAGAGGTTCGTATGGGCTTATGGTCCTTGACAACCAGAGCCCCCGGGGGCGGGAAGCCGCTTTATCAAACGTGTCCCCTATGACTACCACACAGCACTGTGCCTTACCCTCCACGCATTTCTGCTCCATGAATTTTTTGGTGAATGAAGAGGGCTTCCCTGCTTCTCCCGGACGAGAAACATTCTCTCCTAAAGCATCTCCGTCCCATGGAAATACGACGCAAGCCACACATGCCATTTCAAATGTTCCAGTGGCCACGACAGGAAAAGGCAAACAGACACTGATAAAATTAGTTTCAGTTACGTGTTTCCTTTAAGCCCATCTGTTCAAACGTCATTTTCACAAGTGATCGCTATGAAGCGCATCACTGACAACGTTTTGCACTGTTTTACGTTTTCGCACTAAACGTCTGGAAACTGCCATGCCCTCAGCGCTTTCATCACAAGCATTCGGAGCTCATGGCTGCCTGCGGGGAGGACCCCTGCCCTGGACGGCACGGGACCAGGGTGCGGAGCCCGCCTGGGAGGGTGCGGAGGCCGGCCGGGCCGGCCGGGGGCGGGGGGCGCCGAGGGGCATCGGGGCGTCTTGGCGAGTGTCGGGTGATTTCAATGCAGAAAGACTTGTGGGAAGAGAAGGGGCCGCCGACAGCGCTGCGGTCAGCGGAGGGGGAGCCCGAGAAGGACATCAGGGCTTCGGGCGGGAGCCGAACTCTGCGCACCTCTGGCGACGGACGCAGCCGTGGCCGGGACCTGGTGGCGTGGCCGAGTGGCCGTGGCCAGGCCATTTCAACTGCCTGAGCCTCAGTGGCCTCGGGAGCCCAGGCAGAAGCGGCTCTCTGGTGGGCACAGAGCAGCCTCTGCGAAGTGGGGTGGTGGGGGGGGTGCTCAGAGGCCAGCTCAGGCGCCCCCCAACACGGCAGGCTCCGCAGGCGCCCCACAAAAGGAGCTTTTCTTGGGTTGTTGAAGCAATAGGTGATCTCCATCCAAGGGCCACGGCTGAGAGATTTTGCAGAAGGTGAAAACAGGTCGAACAAGGGAGGGCAGCCTCGCGCAGCGAGGAGCGAGCAGGCCCGTGGGCGCGGCCGGCAGGGGAGAGCCCGGGCCTCTCCGCCTTCTCGTGGATGTCCCTCCGTCGGGCCCTGGGGTCTACGAGGACTTCCACCTAGCGGGGACATAGAAGCCCAGCAGCCCAGGCCGGACCTGTACGAGGGGAGCCACGCCATCAGAGGGGTCACCTGAAGGGGGAGCGGGAAGATCCCCACGAGCCCCGTGGTCTCGGCTGCCCGCCGACGCGGACGGACAGCCCCGGGGTCTGCGTGGACCCCCAGGCGACGGCCTCGGTTTTCTGCATAGCTTTTCACGCGTAGATCTGGTCGTGAAGGACCTAGACCCTTCCCGCAAGGCCGCTGTGGGTGGACGCTGAGCCGGAGGCCGATGTGGCCTCGATGTTCGGGGTGGGAACAGGTCCCACGACCCAAAGCATAAGTCCGATCGCTGGACTGTCCGGGAGCCGTGGAACCTGCGGCCACTGCGCCGGTCTGGAAAACCCGCAGGCCTGACCCACCGTGGGATCTCAGAAATCTCTGACTTTGTGCTTTGGCCGTTGCCAGTGTTTCTGGAAGTGGCTGTGCTTTGGGGTGAGAGCAGCTGAGGAGATAGGCTGGTTGGGACCCCACAGCCCGACAGAACCGCCAGGCCAGCCAGCCCCAGGGCCAAGTGCATCCGAGACGGAGACTGATGCTCAGGAGGGCGCCTGCCAGTGGGTGGCGGCCCTGCCTGTCCGCTCAGCTCGTAGAAACGGCCGGGCTTCTTTCCTCTCAGAGTGCTAGTCCTTCGAGGCCCCCCCAAAGGCCACTTGTGTCCCAGCTTCCTCGTGGTGACGCTTCCCTTGGATGTGCCCGTCTGGGGTCGACGGAGTGAGTTTCTGCTGTGGCACCTGGAGCCGCACTCGGTACGAGCAAGGTGCTCGACAAAGGCTTGTGAGGAGAGGGGACGTTCGTCACGTCCACCTCTGAACGGCGGGGCGAGGTGGCCCTGGCACCTGGCACTTCCTCCCACTGCATTCACCCTCACGCCTGGGGCTCGAACCCGACTGGAAGCCCGCGCGCCTCCCGGGGTCTTAGTTCTGTTTTGCCGCTCTTCTCCCTCACGTGAGGAAGAAGCCCCAGTAAACTTGATAAACGTATTCCTTCTGGACCGTTCAGGATCTGATGCTGCCCCCCACCCCCCACCGCCCACCCCCAGGGCCTGCCTGAAGGTTCCGAGCTAAGCCAGCTGCCCTTTCTCGGCCCTGCGGCTGCGGCAGCTTCCATCACCTCTCTGAGCCTCAGTTTCCTCACCTGAGAAGCTGGGATGCTACTAACAGTTAGAGCTACTTCCCAGGGTGACGGATTAAATGAAACGACGACCCCCCAAACTCGGCACGGTGGCAGGCGCACCGCAAGCTGGACACTGGGGTAAAATGCCGAAACTCACAGGTGTGATTTTCTCTTTTCCTTCCAGAGTCTGTCACCTTTCTGTCAACTGGCAAGTGCTGGAGTTGAGGGAGTGGAGGGGGAGATGAGGCTTCGCGACGGAAAAAGCCTCCACCTTGCATTTTGGCGACCTTGCCTCGCCATAGGGTGTCGGTCAGTCATGAGCAGGGCTGGAGGTGAGTTCAGTCAGCATGAAGGACATATCCCAACGACAGGGGACACGGGCCGTCAGCACCTGCGTTCTGCGGGGCGCAGCCGTGGGGAGGGACTCAGCTTCCTCTGGTGCAGGCAAAACAATGCGTCGTCTGCAGAGAACTTAAGACGTGAACAAAACGAACCCCGATACTCTGTCACCACCACACACGGGCAGTTTTTAACCCTATCTGTGACAAAATGATCATCCCCGTGGAAATAACATTGTTCTAAGTTCTAAACAATCAGTACAGTTACTGCTGAATTTTAATATATTACGGTAAACATTCTGGCGTATTTTTATTTCCCGCCCTCTAATACTGCATTCTCGTGGAAAATAATCTGGAGAACTCCTAGTTTTGTGTTTGGCCCCCAACACACACCCACCCAGCGCCCAGTTTCAAGGATAAATCTTTCATGATCTGGCGTTATCCACGCCAACTTTGGGGACAGTCGATGGGGGTGGGGCTTCCCTTTTTTGGATCTACAGAGCTCGGCAGGGAATTTCAGAAGCTGGAGTCAGGCTCGGAGCTCCTTCCTGGTGGGAGAAGGGTGGAGAGAGAGGAGGCCGAGAATAAAGGCTTGGCGAGCCCCCCGCACGCTCCCGCGCGGACCCGGCTCTTCTGCCGGCGGGCGGGACGGTGCTCGGCCTCCACGGGCGGGGAGAGCCGCGTCACCCCGGCCACGGCGGGGCCCCCTTCGCCCCCTGCCCTCTGTGAGGGCCTCTCTCCACCTGCTTTCTGGGACTCCACGAGTGGAGGCGTCTTCCTGTAGCAAGGCTTTCTGACTGACGGGCAGACGGGGGTCAGGAATTTTTAATTTAATTTTCTGAAAATTAAACAAAATCTTATGAAATAGCCTCGTAAATAACACTTCACATTTCCAGCTGGCGTTCGGTCCTCACCTGGTGGCCGATGCGAAGTGTCCGTGTTCCGCTCCGTTGGCGTGACGCCGGGGCCTTGGGGACACCCGTCGAGGGGGCCCAGGGACCGGGAGGGTGTGCGCCGCATTCCTCGGCTCCACGTGCCCGGGAGCAGGCGGTGGAACGGGAGGAGAAGCAGGCCTCCTGGGGAGAGGTCGCTTGCTGCGCCGGGGCCTGTCCGCCCGTGCCGTCTGGAAGACGGTGGCCCCGGGGCCGTCCGAGCGCGTCTCTGCTCGCGCCTGCCCGCCTCTGCCGCTCGGGCCCTCGCCTCGCTCGGAAGCGCCGCCCTGTCCGGCACCGCCCAGGCCCTCGCGGCACCTGCCGCCAGTGGGTTCTCTTTTTCCCAAAGGACGTTTGACAAAAGACACAGATGCTCTGGAGACGCGGCTTCCTGTGTCAGTCGGGGGAGCGGACGCTCAGGCCGTGAGCGAGGTTAGTCAGCACTGAGCCCGGCGCTGAGGGGCCCGTGGGTGCGTCAGTCAAGTGACTTTTTTTTGTATTTGTGAGTGTGGATCTGTGGAAGTCCCAGGGCTCAGGGGAGGGTCCCTTCCCAGAGTCTCCTGGTGGCGTTGGCCACTCATACAGAGCCAGACCCCAATGCCGATGTCCCCCTTAGGGCGACTCTTCTTACCTCTGGAGCCCACCCCGGCCCAGCTCTGCCCAGCTCTGCCCAGCTCTGCCCAGCCCACTTCCGGGCCGGGGCTCCGGACGGCCGCCTTCGACCAGGTGCTTTGCAGAAGCCTGGCCCGCTCCTCGGCTCAGTTCTGCCCTGGGCGGTTCTGTTCTTCGGTCCAGTTCGGTTCTGCCCTGGGCAGTTCTGCTCCTTGGTTCGGTTCCATTCTGCCCCGTGCGGTTCCACTCCTTGGTTCGGTTCGGTTCTGCCCCGTGTGGTTCTGCTCCTCGGTCCAGTTCGGTTCTGCCCTGTGCGGTTCCGCTCCTCGGTTTGGTTTGCTTCTGCCCTGGGCGGTTCTGCTCCTTGGTTCGGTTCGGTTCTGCCCTGTGCAGTTCTGCTTCTCAGTCCGGTTCGGTTCTGCCCTGTGCGGTTCCGCTCCTCGGTTTGGTCTGGTTTGGCTTTGCCCTGTGCGGTTCCGCTCCTCGGTCCAGTTCGGTTCTGCCCTGTGTGGTTCCGCTCCTCGGTTTGGTCCGGTTCGGCTTTGCCCTGTGCGGTTCCGCTCCTCGGTCCGGTTCGGTTTTGCCCTGTGCGGTTCCGCTCCTCGGTCCGGTTCGGTTCTGCCCTGTGCAGTTCCGCTCCTCGGTTTGGTCTGGTTCGGCTCTGCCCTGTGCGGTTCCACTCCTCGGTCCGGTTCGGCTCTGCCCTGTGCAGTTCCGCTCCTCGGTCCGGTTCGGTTCTGCCCTGTGCGGTTCCGCTCCTCGGTTCGGTCCGGTTCGGGTCTGCCCTGTGCAGTTCCGCTCCTCGGTCCGGTTCGGTTCTGCCCTGTGCGGTTCCACTCGGTCCGGTTTGGTTCTGCCCTGTGCGGTTCCACTCCTCGGTTCGGTCCGGTTCGGCTCTGCCCTGTGCGGTTCCGCTCCTCGGTTCGGTCTGGTTCGGGTCTGCCCTGTGCAGTTCCGCTCCTCGGTCCGGTTCGGTTCTGCCCTGTGCAGTTCCGCTCGGTCCGGTTTGGTTCTGCCCTGTGCGGTTCCACTCCTCGGTTCGGTCCGGTTCGGCTCTGCCCTGTGCGGTTCCGCTCCTCGGTTCGGTCTGGTTCGGGTCTGCCCTGTGCAGTTCCGCTCCTCGGTCCGGTTCGGTTCTGCCCTGTGCAGTTCCGCTCGGTCCGGTTTGGTTCTGCCCTGTGCGGTTCCACTCCTCGGTTCGGTCCAGTTCGGCTCTGCCCTGTGCGGTTCCGCTCCTCGGTTCGGTCCGGTTCGGCTCTGCCCTGTGCGGTTCCGCTCCTCGGTTCGGTCCGGTTCGGCTCTGCCCTGTGCGGTTCCACTCCTTGGTTCGGTTCGGTTCTGCCCCGTGTGGTTCTGCTCCTCGGTCCGGTTCGGTTCTGCCCTGGGCGGTTCCGCTCCTCGGTCCGGTTCGGCTCTGCCCTGTGCGGTTCCGCTCCTCGGTCCGGTTCGGCTCTGCCCTGTGCGGTTCCGCTCCTCGGTCCGGTTCGGCTCTGCCCTGTGCGGTTCCGCTCCTCGGTCCGGTTCGGCTCTGCCCTGTGCGGTTCCGCTCCTCGGTCCGGTTCGGTTCTGCCCTGTGCGGTTCCGCTCCTCGGTCCGGTTCGGTTCTGCCCTGTGCAGTTCCGCTCCTCGGTCCGGTTCGGTTCTGCCCTGTGCAGTTCCGCTCGGTCCGGTTTGGTTCTGCCCTGTGCGGTTCTGCTCCTCGGTTTGGTCCGGTTCGGCTCTGCCCTGTGCGGTTCCGCTCCTCAGTCCGGTTCGGGTCTGCCCTGCGCGGCTCCGGCAGCCGTGCGGTGTTGGAATGCTGCGCTCCGTGCTCGCTCCCGGTGGTGGTTTTCGGGGGGACGAGCAGATCACAGCGGCACGGTGGTCTCGCCTGTCTTCCTGCTGACTTCCAAGCTCCGCTGGACTATTCCGCACTGCCCGCGACGGAGACGCCGTGTCCACCGAGACGGGGACACGACGGTGGGATGACGGTCGTAGGGACAGCCCTTCTCGGGTGTCCGGGCGGTGGTGGCAGGTCCCGCAGGAATGAGGACAGACCGGACGGGAGGCTTCGCCCGTCGGCCAGGACCGAGGCGAGGAGGCTGCAGGCCAGGCGTGTTGACAGCCGCCGGGGCCTCCTTGCGACTCCTGGCCCGTCCCTGGGTCCCACCCCAGGGACCCAGCGGTGTTCCATCCTGGCCTGGCCGCGGGGCCATCTGGCCTTGACCTCGCCCCTGCGTTTCTGGCCTCGCTTCCTGTTTATCGCGTCTGCTTTCTCCCAGGTGTCGATCTCCAGCTTTCCATCCCCCACCTGGCGAGTCGCCCCTGATTCCTCTGCTGGCGACTGCGGTCGGTCGTCCCTGCTCCAGTCCACGCCCAGGGCGAGCGGGTGGAGACGAGGCTTGAAATCGCAGCCCCTGCGGGTCTCGTGGCCTGAGCCAGACGCTCTGCCCCCTAGAACGAGCTTACGGCGAGGGTCACGGGTCAACGCACGGGTGGGCGGCGAGGCTCGCGCGGCATCCTGGGTGGGTGTCAGGTGACGGAGGGTCACCGGGGAGAGGAGTGCTGGGCTTCCGTAACCAGCCCCGCAGGGAGACGGCCCCTCTGGTCGCCCTGGCGAAGTCTCACGGTTTGAAAGGCACCGAGCCCAGGGCGCGAGGACCCGTGGGTGTCACGACTCCCCTGCTGGTCTGTCTCCTGTGCACGGGCACCGAGTGCTGTGCGGTGAGGTTAGGTCTGTCCAGCAACGTGTTCAGAATGCATTTAGTCGCACAGAAGCACCGTTTTCTCAAGGAAGACCTCGTTTTTCTGTTTCAGAGACGTTTCGGTTGGGCTTTATTTATAAACTGCTGTAGCCAAACACCAGCTGCAGAAACGGCGGCTTCATTTCGATTCACTGTGTCACTTCGGGCAACGGCGCGGCGCCCCCCTCCCTCCCCCGGGGCCTGGTCAGAGGGGGGCGGACCCCCGCGGCGGCGCTGCGGGGTGGGGGGCAGGGGGTGGGAGGCGGACCTCTCTGTGGGGGCGGGGGCGGGGGGGGGCGGACCCCCACGGTGGAGCTGCGGGAGCTGGGCGCGCTGCCCCGTGAGCTGTGGGTGGTCTCAGGCCGTGTTTATGCGAGACGCACAGCGGCTCCTCCCCGACAAGTCGCACCCAGCGCCCCTTGGCCGCGGCCTCGCGTTTGCTCCGGCGGGTGCTGAGACCGGGAGGTCCTCGCGGGGAACGGGGCAGCGCTGTGTCGTGGGCCAGCGGCCCGTTTCTGAGCGTGCGGAGGCTCCAGGGCCGCG
This sequence comes from Rousettus aegyptiacus, assembly GCF_014176215.1. Taxonomy (NCBI): domain Eukaryota; kingdom Metazoa; phylum Chordata; class Mammalia; order Chiroptera; family Pteropodidae; genus Rousettus; species Rousettus aegyptiacus. The sequence goes on along the minus strand of NW_023416293.1, from coordinate 17,545,909 downwards.
AAGCGCTGGGCCCTCTGCTGTCTGGGGAGGTGGCTCCTCCAGCGCTGACCGACGCCCTCGGGCCAAGCACACTCCGCCCTGGGACTCCCAGGTTCAGGGCCTCACGAAGCCGCGGTCTGGAGGGGACGCGGCCCTGGGAGCCATCTGGGAACAGCCGTGGCTCAGACAGGGCCGGAGGCTGCCCGGAGCCCGCGGGTGTCTGCGCGGGGCCTGGCGGCTCCGTGCCGGCTGTGGTCAGCCGTGGTCAGCGTCCACGGGGCCCTGAGGTGCAGGCGTGTTGGGCGGCGGGCGCAGGCGGGACCTGGCACTGGGGTGGCGAGTCGGTGCCTTGTGACCCTGGGGGCTCCCTCCTGCCCCAGGTCCTACGGAGCTGGGCTTCCAGCGCTGGGGACAGAGCGGCTCTGAGAGGGGGACGCTCCCGCCCGGCGGGGGACGCAGGAGAGCGAGGGAGGGGAGACCCAGCTGGCGGCCTGGTCACACCTGCCCCCAAAGCACTCGGGCCGGCCGCACGCCCCGTCAGCAGGGAGGGGTGAGGGTGCCCATCCCCCACGTCTGCTAAGAGAGAACCGCTGGGGGAGGAGGCAAGGGGGGCCCTCAGGCCAGGAGCCCCCCCCCCCAGGCTCTGCTGTGAACGCGTGAGGAGCGGAGCCTCAGTTCGGCGGGTCACCCCAGGCAGGTCGCGCGGCGGTCTAAGGAGACTGTGCTCCCGTCTAACGTGAGGGCTGGACGCGAGGGTCACGTCCACTCAGGACCTGGGATGCTGGGCCGTCAGTCGGAGGGTGAGGGCAAGCGCTGTGTCCTGCACGGCCCGAGTTTAAGTCCCATCCCTGTGCTTTGCTTGCTGTGCAGCCTGGGGCTAGGTGCATACCGTCTCTGAGCCTCGGTTTCCGTATCCCTGCAACGGACAGCTGGCGTGAGGAGGGTCGGCACCGTGCCTGAGCCCGGACAGCGCCGTCTGCCCCTCGTGGGGGCTCTGGTGCAGGGGCAGCGGCTGCCTCGGGGCTGCCGCGTCCCGCCGGGCTGTCCTCAGTGATGCGCCGAGTTCCCTCACGCGGTTTATCGTCCCGCGGTCAGAACTGTTGAGTGGGACGCACCCGACCAACTCACTCAAATAGCCCTCGCCTTCAAGTCCAGTGGCCGTCATTCTGGAGGGCCCCCTAGACGCTAGCCCCTCCACAGGGGGCTGCGGAGTGCGTAGTGTCCAGAACGGCTTCTGTTCTGGGAGCAGAGCGTTTCAAACAGCTACCCAGACTGCTTCAGACGTCCCGGTCTCTCGCGTCGAAAGCGGACTCGGCCACGGTGTGAGCCGGCAGCACCTCGCCTCTCTGCTCGGAGCTGGCGCAGTTTTGGGTTTGGTTCCGGCTCTGCCACTCTCGAGCTGTGTGACCTGGGGAGTGGTGTTTCATGTCCCGGAGCCTCGGTTCCCTTATCCCACCAATGGCGACAAAAATCTTCGCGGGGTTGTCGTGGCGACCACGAGAGATCTCCGGCAAGGCGCCCGACACACAGTAGGTGAGCCATAACTCATACTTATTATTTTGGGGTTTGCCGTTGGGCAAAGCCCTGGAAAGACAACATAGCTTGTCCCGTGGAAAAATGGTGCTGAAGTCACTCTCAAATGTCGATGGAGACAGACGAGACAGCCTTCCGAACCGGAAAGGACCGGTTCTCCCAGCAAGGTCGGCTCTCTCCTGTCCTCGCCCACCGCGACGTCCCCAGCTGGCGAGTCACGCACGGCCCCCTTCTGGCCAGCGGGTGAGAGACGTGTGCCCGCGGCTGGGCTCGCGCACGGCCTCCTTCTGGCCAGCGGGTGAGAGACGTCCAGCCGTTGCCGACTGCGGACCTCACTCGGGACACTGGGCGTGGCTGCCCGTCTCCGTCCGCGGAACGTTCGCCTGGACCCGCTTGACGGACAGCAGCGGAAGCTTTGGCCGGCTGAGCAGGGAGACCTAAGAACTGGCTCGGGACTTTCCACTGTGACCTCCTCGGTCAGGTCACTTGAACCCTTCGGGGTGGGCTCGGGTGTCCTGATGAGAGACGGTGAGACAGTGTGTAGAGAGCGAGCTTTGCAGGAGAGAGGCGTTGGCCACAGCGCCACTGTGAGGCTGACGGTCCCGACGGGGCCTGGCGGGGGCGGGCGAGCTCTCCCCGGGTTGCTCACCCGATCAGGTGCCTGAGTGCAGCCAGTAATTAGGTAACATCGGTGGGCTAGTCTTAAATATTTAGCAAAACAGCAGGATATCTTGTAGAACCTTTGGTCAAACCTTGTAGGTTCTTTTCGGCCATGGCGACGGTTTTTTTAAACGGCGTGGACCCTTTGTTCGCGTGGTTTTTGTCGTGGTAAAGCATGCTCATGCTTCAGCGCGCAGTTCGCGGCGGCATCCAGTGCATTCACGTGATCGTGCGGCCATCGGCCCCACCCAGCGCCGCCTCCTCCAGTTAGACCGACGAGCCGAGCCGCCCCCATCACATTCCAACCCCCTCCCCCACCCGACCCCTGGCGAGCCACGTTCGTTCTATTGAAACTTTTGTGAAGACCAAAGGAGACTTCCAGAAGGTGCTGGAAGGCGCTTTAAATACCCCCCTCCTTCAGCAGTGTACTTAAGAACTCTTGTCTTCCTGACGAAGGACCTTCGACCCCTCGGCTGCAGGCACGAGACAGAGGCTCGCACGGATTCGGGAATGTTGTGTCGCTTTGGAGCAAGCGTGCGCGCCTTTGTTTTGCACTTGCTGCCAGAGCAGGACAACGTGCTTCAAAGGACACTCGCAAGAAGAAAGGCTGGAACGGGCCGCTGCCTTCCTGAGTCGTTGACAGCTGTTACTCGGTGCGAACCTCAGCGGGAACAAAGAGACAGCGCAGCCTCGTTTCAGCACGGACATCCGAAGTGGCTCCCGCCCGAAGCCCGGCCGCCGCCGCACCTGGGGCCCGCGGCCACGGCCTCCTGCGCTGTCCTGCCTTCTCCCCCCCGTAGCTGTCGCCCCGCTGCGGGGAGGCTGGGGTGTAGCCCGAATCTGCGATGGCTTCGCCCGCTCTGAGTCCCTAGGTGTTCCCGGGTTATGTCCCTCGTCGTGCTGAGTGGCCGAGGGCTCATTCGCTGCCCCTTCCCCGGTGCAGCACGGTCCACCGCCAGGATCTTCCTCGGACCCCCGGGGCGGGGCGGGGCGGCCACCACGGGGAGGGAGGCCACCGAAAGACGCAGGTGGCAGCCATCGGGCACATTTAGGAGAAACTGACTTTCCCCCAGGACGGGCGGCACCGCCTGCCACGTCAGCCTTCTCCTCCGTGAGCCGGCGGCAGGCAGGTGGTCCCCTCCCGGCCTCGGGCGCATGTTGCAGACCTGCCCCGGCCTCGGTGCTGACTCGCCATGGGCCCCGTGGGGTCACTTCTCGACGTTTTTTCCCACGCCGCCCTGGTTGGAAGACTCGAATGGGGACTTGCACGTGGCGGTGAGTCACAGCACACCCCCCGCGGGACAGGCTGCAGGCCCCGTGGTGAGCCCGCCTGTGCCAGTGGGCTGGGCGGAGCCTCCCCGCGGGGTGCCCAGCAGTCAGAGGCGTGTGTGGGGTGTCGAACCCCTCGGCCCTCTGGCCGAGACTTACGCCCTACAGATACTGTCATTTCCCAAGAGGACCCCGACAAATGACAAAGGCGACCGTGGAGGCGCTGTCTGGGGGCCCGCTGGGAGGCACAGGGGAGTCACAGTAAGAGGGGCTGGGATGGCTCCACGACTCGCTTCCTCCAGGCACCCTGGATGCAAGGTCACTTCCTCCAGGAAGTCTCCCCGCGGCCCCGGCACCTGGTCTCCCGCACTGACCGCTCGGCGCGGGGATCCCTCCCTCAGCTGTCTCTCCTGTAGGCGCAGACTTCACAGAGTCAGGTCTCCACAGCGACCCCCCCTGAACCCCCGGTTCCTCGAGCACCGATTGTTCTCTGACACCCCCCTCAGTCCCTCGCTAGCCTTGGGGCCTCGGATTTCCCGTCTGGTGACTGTAAGTCGGCTTCGTGAGGCCGGACTGAAGAGCACCGAGGAGCGGGAACGGAGGCGTGCGGCCGGGGGCGCCCGGGCGGCGGGTCCGGCAGCCGTGGCTTGCGCGGTCCTTGGGGATGGCCTCGTGGAGCCACCGACGTCCCCGGTTCCCTGCCGTCACCGTTCTTCACACTTCGTCCCGGACCAGCCCTTGATGATGGCCGAGTGCGCAGGCTGAGCGGCCTCGGAGCCGAAGCCTTGGAATCTGGGTGTGCTTAGGTCACCGAATGGGGGGCGAGGTTTATGGCTTTCCTTTTTTGGGACAAGGACGTGCGGCCCGCTGGTTTCGATGCAGGGTTCAGGACGGGCGAGCAGCATGCAGTTCTGCGTCTGAGTGCGTGCGCGGGTCTGCAGAGCCTGCCCTGTCGTGGGATTGGGTGTCTGAGCTCCCGTCAGGATGGACCTGTGAGAAAGTGTCAGGCCACCCTGCAAGGCATGGGGCCTTTGGGTCTGAGTGGGGGCTTCGGATTCTGGGGTGCACAGGGGACGGGGGCTGCCGCCTGGCTAGGCCGGCTGGCCTGAGCTGTGGGGGTCAGAGCCGAGAACCACTGTCCCTCTCCTGGGCGATGGAGGGCCGTGGAATGGGACATTCTGGGCCACAGAGAAGGCCGGGGGCAGCCTGCGGATCTGGGGAAGGTCTGGGGAGGGACTGGGCATGGGGCAGGGGACGCGTCTGGAGGCGTCGCCCGGAGCCACAGCGGGTGTGTGTGTGGTTGGTGGGAACGGGGGGAGAGGCTTCTGCACAGGAGCCACGGTCCCCGGGAGACCACGGGGGGAACGTAGGAGCCGTGCGAAGGCGTGGCCGCAGGAGCTCCGAAAGCCGTGCGGCCCGCTCCCCCGCCCCCAGGGCTCGAACCCCGGGGGGCAGCCAGGCAGCCTCTGCGGGCACCTGCAGGGAGCGGAGAGCCACCGCCCCCCCATGCGGCCTGTTCCGTCGGCTCCGCCTCTCGTTCGGGGCACAGCTTCCAGCCACCGCGACTGCGGGAACGAAGCGCACAGCCCGGGGGACCGTCACGTCTGCGTGTGCCCGTGCAACGGCCTCCGGGACGAGGACGAGGCCACCGCGTCGTCCCAGCAAGTGCCCTCCGACTCCTTCCCAGGGACAGCCCTCGCCCTCCCCAACCCCCCCAAAGGCCATCGCTTTCGCGGCTCATCACCTTCGATTAGTGTGGCCCATTCTCGGGACTCGGGTAAACGGAGTCGCATGGCGTCGCCCGCGTGTGCCCGCAGGATGCAACAGCTCTGCGTGACCCCCGGCCTGCCGCGTCGCGCCCGTCTCTGCCCACCCCCGCCTAACTCGCCCCCCGGGGGCTCCTCCCTGGAGCGCCCTCCCAGCCCAGCCTCCAGCAGCCCGTGCGAGGTGCCGGGACCCTGGCGCTGGGTGGTCGTGACAGCGACAGGCACCCCCTCACCCCGGCGTGTGCGCCTGCTGTCCCCGGAGAAGCTGCGGGGAGCCAGGGCAGCGGCTCCTCTCACCTCCAACCAGGCCTGGAGGGCGGGGAGCAGGCTGGCCATTAGCTTGGGTGTGAGCTCTATGACCTTGAGAAAGTCCTTCACTTTCCCGGGCCTCCCAAAAGGAAGGGTCGTTTGGACGAGACGCTCTTTCCAGCTCCTTTTACTGCACAGTCTGTGGCCCCGAGTCCTCCCTGCTCAGGGTCCCCGGTCTACCCTCTGCACACCCGTGGTTCTCGGGTGACAGGGCACAGCTGGGTGTGTGTGCGCCCCACCTCGGAGCTCAGCGTCCCTCGGCACGCGCCCCGCCCGCAGGCTGTCCGGCGGCCCTCTCTGTAGATGTCTCCAGAAAGAGACGCAAGGACAGTTCTGTTTGGAGAGTATTTTGCTATCTTGGTTTAGTAGTTTAGTTTTGAATTTGGTGCAACCCAGGGCCCAGGGTCCGCAGTGAGGACGTGGGCTGACGGCGGTGACGCGGCTGCTGGCTGCGGGTGGCGGCCCGGCCCCCAGGCCCCGCCTGTAGAACGGGTGGCGGATCCCACTTTATGGTGCAGCCTCGTCGTGGGCATCAGCGAGAGCCCCGAGGAGGGCCGGTGCCAGGGCGTCCACGTGGCTGGGCAGCCTCGGGCTTGCCCGGGTCAGCCGGGTAGCAAACTCGCTCTGGTTTCCGTTTCTGGTGTGATCGGAGCCCGCCGTCTCTAGGGGTCCCCCCGCTTCTCACAGCTGTGCTCCCTTGCTTTTCTTTGCTCCCAGACACCCCGCTTCTTCTCACCCCCGCTGCTGCCGCGTGTGCGTGTGGAGGGGCCTGGTGCCCTCTAACTGTGCGCCCGCCCCCTCCGCCCTCTTCCACCCGCCGCTCCCTGGCAGGAGCCCAGCCTAAGGGTCTCCCCACGGTCCCCAGGAGGCCACCGGTGTGCCAGGGCTTGGCGACCTGTACACTTGGCTTTTCTTGCTACCGGCCGGCTGGTATGTTTAGAACTGGGGTGTGCTGTGTCCACACGGGGCTTAGGGCTGCTAAGTGAGAGACAAACGCCCTAGGCCTGGGGACGTCCCTGCCCCAGCCCGGGACACCGTGTCTCTGAAAAGCCCCGCCCAGCCCCTCAGCCCTGCGTCTCTGCCTGCTCGCGCGCCTCCTGTGGGCTCGCCTGGTCTCGGGCTCTTTCGGGACCCAGACTAAGCCTCGCGCAGGTACTCAGCATTTATTATTGAACAGGTCAGTTAAAAACACTTGCTTCATTTAACGGAAGTCTGCCAGGATGGACGCGCCATGCGGCACAGTCCGGCACGTGAATTATTTGTGACCGAGCCCCGCCTTTGGGCACAGCGCGTGGAACCCCCCAGTGGGCCGCCCCTCCCCGCGCCTTCGCCGTGATCTGCAGCAGACGAGGCCAAGGCCGAATGCGCAGAGGAGGCGGCGGGGTTAACTCTCTTCCCAGTTCTCTCTGTCTCCTGTGCTCCGAACACCCTTGAAACGCTTCCCGCGAGTTCCGTGAGCTTCAGTGGAAATGCCCGTTTACTGTGCCGGGCCCCGCGGGACAGAACGTGCCGCGCTTATGGCGGGCGACATCTTTCCCAGTTCACCTCCTGTGGTGACTTCGCCACTGCACGGACAGCAGGCTCAGGGCGACGAGGGCTTGAATCTGCCCTTCACTGTGTCTCGGTTCCCAGCTTCTGAAACTCAAAATCAAAACACGGCCGAAGCCCGAGGGGGTTCAGCGCGGCCTCTGGCTTCTTGGTGAATGTTTGACCCCGACACCCGGGGGTCGCCAGAGCCAAAACCAAAACCGTTCTACAGGGGAGCCCGGCCTGCGGGGGACCTCCACCCTCCTCAGCAAGACGGTGCGGACGCTCTGCCCCTGGTCCCCGCAAGGGACGCGGTGTGCTCTTCTCCGCTGCGTCTGTGACGTGGTCAGCTGGGTTCTCCATGCGGCTGAGAGGATGGCGCTTCGGGTCCCCGGTGCCCTGGGGAGCACGACATCCCCGGAGTCGTTCGAAGCTCGAGACCAGTTAGCTCTGTCTTTATCGATCCAGGTTAGATGTGGTGCTGTTTGTCGGCTTAAAATAGACACGCGTCCCCAACCGGAGGAAGGTGACTTCACGACGGCCTTCACAGAGGCGGGACGGGCCTTGGAGTGACAGAGCTGATTTATAAGCGTCCCCCCTAAAGTGACGTCCAGAAATAGCGGGTCTGTTTCGCAGTCAAGGTTGCCTCACCGCCAAGGTCGAACTTGACGTTCAGACACGGCGCCTCCCCCGCAGAGCGGCGTGTGACAGCTTCCGCGCCGTCTGGGGCCACGCAGGCTGCAGCAGGCCCCGGGGGCGAGGCCCACGCCCACGAGCACCGCACCAATGACACGGCACATTCCAGGCGGGGCCGGGCTGTCCGCCTGCCCTCCGCTCCTCTTCGTGGATGGACATCCGAGAGGTCAGAGGCCGCGAGCGGGTGGCAGCAAGGGGGGAGCACCGCCCCGCCCCCCGTCCGGCGGCCGACCCTCGGCGGGGGCTCTGCACTCACCGAGCTGTGTGGCCTGGAGCTGGCTTGGGCGGTCGGCTCCGTCTTTCCGCCTGTGCGCCCCTCAGCCTGTCCCTTTCGGGAGCCCCATGTCCCACGTCACTGACCCCCTGAGCTGTGGGGTCCCTCGTCAGGACCCTGAGGAATGCCGGCGCCCTGTCACCCCTCCTCAGAGACGTCAAGTCTGGAATTGGGGGGGCCGTTGGGCTGGCTGCGGTCCAGCCTCCCTGCTCCTCGGTCATCTCGCCGCCTTGCGTTTTGACCCATGTGACCGACGCGGAGTACTCGTCACCCGCGTCTCTTATCTCTTTGGGCTGAAATGGCGGATTACGGCTGTGTGGCTTAAACAATGGACACATGCTCCTCACCACTGTGGAGGCCGGGAGGTCCGAGACCAAGGTAGTGGCAGTGGCCAGGGCACAGGGACGGGGCAGCGGGAGGCCGCAGGTCAGTGCGGGCGTTAGTCACACGAGACGTCGCACACACTCTCTGCAGGTGCTGCTTCCTGGCTTCGGGCCTCTGTGTGCCCAGGGCCTGCTAATGCCAGCGTCCAGAGGTACATGGGGACAAGCTGGACAGCACACTCCAGGGCCTTGGCATGTGCGTGGAGGGCAGCAGGGAGGCCCAGGCTTGTCTTGCTCTTGCTTGGGGCAGGGTGGGGGTGGGCAGGCCCCTCTGTCCAGACCAGGCCAGCCCTCCGCCTGAGGCTTGGCCCTAGCCCAGGACACAGCAGGCAATGGGCGGCCATGCACCCAGGGCGGCCCTTCCTCTGGGGTCCTTGGCCGGCATCGGGCTCCTCTCCTCTGCACGTCTCCCCGCAGGGCCTTTGCTCCACGCGCCTAGCATTGCCTGGAGCGTGACGGTTTTCTGGCGGCCTCCGGTCCAGGCCACCAGCGCCGCGGAGCCCGCTCGCCGGTCTCTCTGCTTCCAGCCTCACGTTCCCGTTCCTGCTCCGCACGGTGCCCAAGAGAAATTCCTACCTGTGACTCCGAATGGGTCATCCCCACCCACCCCTCCTGTGGCTTCCCATCGAGGGGAAAAGCGTACTGCCGCGGGGGGCCTCGCGGAGGTCGAGGCTGTCCACGCAATGCCGAGGCATTATTTCCCTTGTCACGCTCACACCCATGAGTGTGCTGTGGTGTGAACACAGCATTCATGATAGAGCAACAGACTGAGTTCAGAGGCAGAAATGAGGCTTTAGCTCTTAAGCTAGACACTAAAAAGATTTATAAAAGCGTGAAACATTGCTGCTCTTTTTACTAATTTTTTTGGAAATGATCTTTCACAAAAATATGGTATTGATGTTAGCAAGTAGTATGTTTGTTACTGTTATTTTTTTAATGAATTAATACATACTTAAATTTCAGTTCAATTTTTAAAAATAATCTCTAATTTTTCGATTACAGTTGGCGTGCAACGTTACATTACTTTCAGGTGTACGACGTGGTGATTAAACGTTTATGCAGCTCGCGGAGCGATCGCCTGGGGACGCCTGGTTCCCACCTGGCCCTGCGCAGTTATCACACTGTCGTTGACTCTGTTCCCCGCGCTGCTCTCTACGTCCCCATGACGATTTCGTAACTACCGAGGTGTACATCTCGATCCCTCCCCCTTTCCTACTCATTTCCCAACACCCCCCCCCACGTGGCAACCATTAAAATTTCTCTGTATCCGTAAGTTTTCGTTGTTGTTTTTTAGATCTCGCATGTAGGGAAAGCGTATGGTTTTTGTCTTTCTCTGTGTAACTTATTTCACTTAGCACAATTCCATCTAGATGTTTCCATGTTGCAGATGGCAAGATTTCATTCTTTTTTATGGCTGAGTAGTACTCCGTCGTACATACGTACCACTTCTTTATCCATTCATCCGTTGATGGGCATTTAGGTTGCTTCCATATCTTGGCTATTGTAAATGACGCTGCAATGAACGTATGAATGCCCCTGTCTTTTCCGTTAGTTTTTGGGTTTCCGTGGATAAATACCCAGAAGCGGAATTGCTGGGTCCTTCTTGTCTCTGTTGTGGTCTTTGTCATTAAGTCTATTTTGTCTGGTACGAGAATTGCTGCCGCAGTTTTTTGTTTGTTTGTTTCTATTTTCATAAAATGTCTTTTTCCATTCCTTTACTTTCAGACCATGTGCATCTTTGGATCTGAAGTGAGTCTCTTGTAAGCAGCACATGAAAGGGTCTTGTTTTCCTATTCATTCAGCCACCCTATGTCTTTTGATTGAAGCGTTTAATCACTTACGTTTAATTTTTGATGGTACGTGATTATTGCCATTTTATTATTCATATTTTTGATCTTTTATTCGTCTTTGTCTTCTTAAAGAAGTCCCGTAATATTTCCTGTAATACTGGCTTGGTGTTGATGAATTCCTTCAGCTTTTCTTATCTGTCCTTCAACTCTAAACGCCGGTTTGCTGGGCAGAGTGGACTTGGTTGTAGGTCCGTCCTTTTCACGGCTTTGCATGTTTCGTCTCTGTCCCTTCTGGCCTGTGAAGTTTCTGTTGAGAAATCAGAAGACAGTCTTGTGGGAGCTCCGTTGCAGGTAATTAACTGCTTTTCTCTTACAGCTTCTAGGATTCTCTCTTTGTCTTTAGCCTTTGGCATTTTAATTATAATATGTCTTGGCGTGAGCCTCTTTGGGTCCGTCTTGTTTGGGACTCTCTGTACTTCCTGGATTTGATGTCTACTTCCTTCACCAGGTGAGGGAATTTTCTGCCATTTTTTCCTCAAATTAGTCCTCGATCCCTTGCTCTCTGTTTTCCTTCTGGTGCCCCTACGGTGTGAATGTTGTTACGCGTGATGTTGTCCCAGAGGCCTCCTAAAGCATCCTCATTTTTTTGGATTCTCTTTTCTCGTTGCTGTTCCGATTGGGCGTTTTCTGCTGCCTTATCTTCCAAACTGCCGATTCGATCCTCTGCTCCATTTAACCCACCCTCAGTTCCCTCTATGGCATTTTTCGTTTGGGTCGTTGCAGTCTTCATTTCTGACCGGTTCTTTTTTATGGTTTCTATTTCCATTTCCATGTTTTCTGTCTCTTCGTGGAAGTTATCACTGAGATCACCGAGCATCGTTACAGCCAGTGTTTTGCGCTCTGCATCTGACAGATTACTTGTCTCTATTTCGTTTAGTCGTTTTTTCCGGAGCTTTGTTCTGTTCTTTCATTTGGGACACGTTTCTTCGTCTCCTCATTTTGGCTGCTTTTTTGTGTTCGTGTCTCTACATTAGAACTGCTGTGTCTCCCGGCCTCAGCGCAGTGGCCTTCTGCAGCAGGCATCCTGTGTGGCCCAGGGGCGCAGTCTCCCTGGTCACCCGAGCCGGGCGCTCCGGGTGCGTCTCTCGTGTGGGTTGGGTGTGCCTTCCTATTGTAGTTGTGCCTTGATGGCTGTTGGCACATCTGTGGGAGCGATGGACTTACATGCTAGGTCTGCTGCGAAGGTTATGTGATCACGCACACAGGGCACGGGGTCCGTGGCAAGCGCCCAGCAACCACTCGCTAATGTTACTACTGTATAATAATATTATTTATTATTGCTATAGTCATATCTTAATGAAAAACAACAACTATAATAATAAAAGAAACATTGACTCAAAGTCTGTGAGGAATGAAGAAAGAATTAACTCTGAAGGCGAGTAAAGAGGAAGGTTGGCGGAAGAAATGGATTCTCCGGGGTGTGTCCGCGAACCCCACCTGGAAAGGCCGGCGTGGGTTTTCGCAGCTGGGCCCGTGGTTGGCAACGTGGGGCCTCGCCTTAGCCAGTCCGTGGTGCAGGCGGCGTCTAAAAGGGGAGTGATATTTGTACCCCTGGCCGCCCGGCCCCAGCCTTCGGAGGACCAAGCGTGAGCGATGGGGCTTGGCCCCCCCAGATGCCGCCGGCCCGTGAAGGGCAAATGCGGGAGAATGGCGCCTCCGTCCAGGCCGGAGCGCCCACCTCGCCCTCCCTGCCATCTGCCTGTGATTAACTGCTTCTTCGGCTGCTGGGGCGGAACGAAGGGACATGTTTGTCCTTGGTATATTTATAGCCAGGAAGTAGGAGAGGATCAGGAGTAAAACCAGAACAGGAAACCCACGTGAGGCCCCCGGGAGCAGCAGAGAGTGTGAGAGAGTGTGTGTGTGTGAGAGTGTGTGTGTGTGTGTGTGTGTGTGTGTGTGTGAGAGTGTGTGTGTGTTAACAGCTTGGTCAAGGCCTGGATTATCTCTAGAAGGAAGCTTGACTGGCTAGGTGGAGTTAGAGGCCAGGATTCTTGTCGGTATCTGAGCTCGGCTTCACCGTCTGTGAAATGGGGCTCGGATCGTGTCCCTAACAGACCTCGAGGGCACGCGATGCAAGCAACGTAATTCTGCGTCATCGCAAACGTGAAGTGCTCTGGAAGGCATTGTTTTCCCTCCAGCCCAATAATAAGAAAAACCACAGAACCGCTGGCTGAGGAGGAAAAAATGTCAAAACATCAGCAGTTCAACTCTCTGTGGCATCCTAAGCCCCCTTTCGAGTTACGCTTGACAGCAGCCAAGAGCCCTCAGCCCAGGGAACAGGAACTCTGGTCTCCTTGGCACAGAACGTCCTTGGCTTGCACGAAGCTTCTGCAGACAGAAGCTGCTCGAGGCCTTGGGGGCCACGGCAGGAGCAGCTCTGGGCGAGGGGGCGGGCACCCCACCACACACACTGTGTCGTCGACAGAGATGAGCCTCTGGATGAGGAGCTGACCCAGGGAAGGACAAGAGATGAAGGAACGTGTCCCCCTGGGGCCGCACAGCAGGGTCGCGACCCCCCTGGGGCTGGTGAGTGCGTCCGGGGCTGGGGCGCTCTGCTCCCCTGTGCTAACCGGAGAACCACGTCCCCTTGAGCATGGTGACGTAAGGGTGACATCTGCATTGGATGACATCTACAGGGGCTGAAACACCTTGAACCTACCTCCAGGCCGCAGTCATCCACCCGGCTGGAGGGCAGGTTGGTCGAGGTGCCACTTGGCCTGGAGGCACGGTGGCCATTGTTCTTTCTTGCACAAGCTAGGAGGCTCTTCTGAGGATAGAATGAAGTGATATTAATAATCACTCTGGGCAGGAGGAATGAATGGGACAGTCTGGGGAAGGGGGCATCTGGTCGCCCACCTCGAGGTCACGAGAGGCTGGTGGAGGGGCTCACCGCATGGGGGTTCCCATGGGAAGGTGGCTGGGCTACCTCACGAGGGCTCGGTGCCCAGGGAGGAGGAACCCGCCTTCCGCCTGAGGAGGGGCTGGACAGCGGGGGTGGGGGGGGCACTTGGGAAAGGGACCGTGGGATGTCACTCAGCTGGTGAAGGGAGACCTTCGCGGAGGTCTGGTTTGGAGACCCAAACTGGAGCCATCACGATACCACATTCGTCTAGGGTTTCATTCTTCTCAAACCACTTCTGCAAGATCCATGGTTGAATCAGAAAATCCCGCCGAGCAGCAGATGGGCAGACGGCCGGGGAGAGCCGGGACGTGGGGGTGGGAGGCACAGACGTGCCCCAAGCCCGCAGCCTGCGAGGAGGGGGCGCGATGCCAGCTGCCGTCCCAAGGCAACAGTCCACGCGCCGCGCCGGCAGGCAGGACCCCGGCGACGGCGACGGCGACGGCTGAGTTTCCTAGGGTGTGCCCCCTCCCCCCGCCCCCTCCCCCGCCCCTCCCCCCGCCCCAGTGACTTTCAAGGGAGTCCGGACGGTCGGGAAGGAGACGCTCCCCTGCGTCGTGGGCCAGCGCAGCCCTCCGCCCTGAGCGAGGGGCGGCCAGGAGCCCGTGCGGACGTGGGGCCGAGCCCCGCTCCGGCCTCTCATGTTGCCACGTGCTCACAATCCCGGCTGAGCCCCGGGCACCGGGCAAGACGCGGTCCTCCCAGGAGCGCCGACTGCCCCTGAACTGTCGCGGAATGGCAGGATCGGAGCCCAAAGGGGCCTCGCCAATCGCGGCCTCAGCCCCCTGACCTAACCAAGGAGGAGCCTGACTGACGCCTGCAGTGGGAGGGGCCGGCCAAGTGTGCCTGCTCCGGGCCAAGCATCTCGCTGGCGTGAATCCATCCCATTCAGTCTGCAAACAACTTTGAGAGAGAAAATATAACCTGAGATTAACTCTGTTGCCCAAATAAGTGGGGAGGCAGGATTTGAACTTTGGTCTCCGTCGGCCTCTGAAACGCAGGCCCTTTGTACCGCGTGACCGTCCTCGCTCCGAGGCCTCATGCGGAAGCGGTCGGGCCGAGCCGAAGGTTCGCTCAGTCTTTTTAGATCAGCTCACATTGTAAATATTTTCTCTTTGATTTTGCAAAACCCGCGGCAGTTGGTAACCAGGGCTGCAAAGCGAAGATAAGCCCGTAGGAGAGGAACCTCCCGTCTCGTGTGACTGAACCCCGGACCACTTCCGAGCGCGTCTCAGGCTGTCAGACGCAATCACCCCAAGAGGCACACACGGAGGCCACTCGGCAGATGCGGCCACAGTTTGTTTTTTCATGATCTAGAAAAACTGGATAGGCCAGAAGCACATCAGGCCCGCAGACTTGAGGTGGTGGGGTGCGTGGCAGCTCCCGAAGGCCCACCCCGGCCCCGCAGGGGCCCCGAGGACCCCTGGGAGGCGGCGGGGCAGGGGACAGGTGGCGGGCTTCCCTCCAGACACAGTGCCAGGCGAGGAGGGGTCTAAGTTTGGGGTGGGGCAGAGTCAGGTGGACGTGCCTCAGGGCAGTTGTCCTCGGGGCTTGCTCTCGTGCGGGGGGGGGGGGGGGGCCCCACTCTGCTCCCTGGAGACACTGGGGAGCGAGAGGAAGTGGGGACATGGGCACTGTGAGTTTCCAAAGAGGACACTCGGCTACACCTTTTAAGACCGGCGGTCTGTCTAGACAGAGCCCGGTGCTCCAGGAGGGGCGGTGATGCCAGCGGCGAGGGGTCCCCGCGGTTAGAACAAACAGGTTGTTTTGGAAACTCGTCCGGCACCCGCCCCCTTGGCCTGCATTTGGGGCTGGGGCCTGCGGAGTCTTTTGTCTCATTTGTTGATCAGCCACATCCTAGAGAAACACGTCAACACGGGTGACCTCTACCCCGGGCGGAGCTTGCAGCTCTGACCCGAGGAGGCAGCCTGGGGCCCTGAGCCTCCACCCGCCCTTCTGGCCTCGGGGCCTCTGCTGGGCCGACCCCCTGCAAACGCCACGCCCGTGCGTCTCCCGCTGAGAGGCGCTGCCCGCCCTTCGAGGCTCCGCTGCAGGAGTCTTAGTCTTTGTGCCACGTGCCCCCTGACCTCCCTCGCTAACCTTTCCGAACCACGGACGTTTGGAACGATCCCCGGAGCCGGCGGCCGAGTGCGGCGTGCGCCCCGCGCGGCTCCCAGAATCCGGCTTTCACCACACCTGCGCCATCTCTGTCTGATTAAAACAAAAAAAAAAATAGCTCCACATCTTTTCACTTCTGCATCCTGGATTTTACATACGAAAACATGGCCTCCTCGGATGTGGTAATATGATGGTTACAGGCCTAAAATACCCATGACTCCTTGGTATCCAATACACAGTCCATATTGAGATTTCTCCAGTGGCCCCAATGTTCGCATAGTCAGTTCTCCGCCCCGCCCCCCCAGGCGCTTCCCGCGGGCGCCCTCGCCCCGCCCCGACCCCGCCCCCCCAACCCCCCGCGGCGTGGGCCTCCTTGTCCTGCGCCTCCTCTTCATCTCTGCGCCCCTCGTGCGTAGCGAGCGTCCCATGATTCTCGAAGCCACCGTAGCAGTGTGGACTTGCTCTTTGCCTCTTGGAATTTCAAGTCCTGAGATCTGGAGCCGCCCGCCCCCCCCCCGCCCCCCAGCCCGGGACAGGGAGACTGTTGGGTGCAGCAGGATTTGCGCTCGGAGCAGTGGGGGAGCCAGGGGAGCTGGAAGGCCCAGCGTGACCGCAGCTCCGGCCGGCAGAACCGGGCCGGTGGGAAACCGACTTTGTCCTCAGCTTTGTCCTGGGATTTATCAACGTTCTTGTGGTCGAACGCCCTGTAATCTCAGGAGGCAAACTGGGGCACAGATTCTCGCTGTCCCTTTTTACAGCCTGTCAAGGGGCAGAAAGTCTGCGGTGCCTCCCCAGATGGTTGTCACTCGGCGCGGGGGAGGGAGGGGGCCTGCCCTTCGCCCTGCTTTCTGACCCAGCTCTCTGATCCCATGACCTCTGATGTTTTATTTCTGGAGGCGTAATCTCTATGCCATCTTGCGAGCGAGGGAGGAAATGTGGATTGGATTATGGAATTCAGATTTATGATTTATTTGTTCAGCGAGCTCTTACTGAGAATCCACCGTGCGCCACGCCCTGCCCGCCCAGGTTCTGGGGTGCAAAGGTGGCCGGGACCCAGTTCGCTGGCAAGGAGTTCATTGTTTAAGGGCAGAGGTAGACCAGAGAGGCATGGTGGAGGAAGCTGGGGAAGTGGGGGGCTTCCTGGAGGAGGCAGCTTCGAAGCTGAGCCTTGAAGGATACGTAGGAATTTGCTGGAAGAAGGGGGACGGGAGGAGGGAAGAGCGTTGCAGGTACATTCCAAAGCGAGGGAACAGCACGCGGAAAGGAAAAGTGCATTTGTCTTGTACTTCCAGAGATACTCGTGATGACATTCACACTTCACAAGTGATTTTTAAAACATAGACCTCAGGGGGTTAATGATTTGTGCGAAGGGAGGAAAAGGAATCAGAATCATGGCCGCAGCGTCTCTGCAAAGCAGTTCGGCATCCTGACCTTATTCTGTGCCCAAGTAACACCCGTCCCTCCATTAAGTAACTCCAAACACTCATCTGTGCCACCGCGGGGGGCTGGGCCTGCCTCAGGGAGCACGCGGGCGCTGTGCCGAGCCAGTCTGGGCCCGCTCCGCCTGTGAGCAAAGTCCCCTGCATCCCCACCGTCCTCCCGGGGCCCGGACACCGCGGGCGGCAAACCTCTCGGTGCAGGAGGAGAAGCAGACCGTTCTGTGTTGGTTTACGGACAAGCTAGCAATGCCAGACTCCTGGGCAAACAGGGTTATTTGACGGTTGATGTATTATATAAAAACCATTATGGTTTTTTACATATACAGGAAGTGTTACTAGATACAGTTAATCCAACCACAATCTTGAGGAAGATCAAGATTTTTCTTCTCTCCACACCAGATGACAAAAACAAACAAAACAAAACAAAAACAAAACAAAACTAAAAAAATTGGAAGCGTTTCTCTGGAATGTTCCAGGAGCTCTTTTAAAGCCCCTTGACCCCGAAGTGTCTGGCACTAAAGCGATCCCCGTGGCAGCGGGCACACAGCTTCGACTGTCTTAATTGGAGGTAATAAGGCAACCCGCAGTGACTCAGCACCTGCCGCACATCAGACGCCATTCTAGACGCTTCCACACGCTGTTCTGTTTCATTCTTATTAAACTTACTGGATACGTTAGCCCGGTTTTTACGTGTGAGAGAACCAGCCCTCTGAGAACTTAGCTTGTCAGCGCCACAGGATAAGGAGCGAAAGGAGAATGCCGACCCCGAAGTCCGCTCTTCACGTGGCACTGGAGTTTTATTCACACAAGGCAGGTGGTGCCTGGGAGCCAGTTCCCGAGTCAGACTCGGAGCTTGGACCCGGGCTCCCACGAGTCACTCAGCTCCTTTCGCCTCCGTTCCCCGAGTCGTGGATGGGGTGACCATGGCGCCTTTGCCGTCGGAAGGCTCTGAGGAGTCAGTCCAGGTAAAATGCTTAAAATGGTGCTTGGCACCGACGAGCGCCCTGTGAATGTCACCTGCTATCGTAGGAACTTTTGCTTGACATCGAGGTGACCTTTCACCTTAGCTCGTCTTATCGGGGGAGGCCCGCGGGATGGCGTGTCCTCAAGGGAAGCGGAGCCCGTGCAGACGGAGCGGTCAGGGAGCCGTGGGCCGGCCCGAGTGGGAAGGACTGAGGGGCCTCAGGGTCCCGGACACCCTGTGGCGAGCTGCCGCTGGTGGGCCGGGCCACGCGACGGGCCAGGCATGGAGCAGCACCAGGTTCGGGAGACACAGGCCCCTGAAAACAACAGCGAGCCAGCGCCTCCCTGCACGCAGCGGTGCCGAGGCTCCCGGAGGCGGTCCGGGGCATCAAGGACGGGGCGAATGCCCACGGCGGGCCGGGCCGGACCCGTCCCGGAGCACGCCACGCAGGTCCCCGGCGGCGAGAGCGGAACCGTCCTGGGCCGGGGAGGTGCGGGCGCTGCCCAGTGAGGACGGACCGGGGTCTGGGGTCTGGCAGGCTGGGCGGGGATGGGGCGGCTCTGCGTGTGCAGGAGGCTTTGCCGAGGACTCGGAAAGGACAGATTCCCGGGCCCAGGGAGAAGGCCAGGGAGCAAGGCCAAGGAGGTGCGAAGCAGGCGGGCCAGGCGCCAGGTGGGCCTCGGCCTGGCGGAGGAGGCTGCTGCCGGGGCGGGGCGCATATCCAGCCCGGTGGGTGAGGGCGGGGTCCCCAGAGGGCTGGCTGCGGCAGCAACGTGACACGCGGGGACCACCGTGCGCGCTCGGGGGCGGCCCGGCCCGCACCCAGCTCTGCCCCTTGTAGGACGTACACTTAGGGCGACTCCCTTCAGCCCGGTGGGGTCCCCAAGTCCCGTCTGTTACTTGGGGACAGTGCTACCTGCTTCATTTATGGGGCAAAGCACAGACATTAAGAGAACGGGGCCTGTGCAGGTGCTCAGGGACAGTGCGGTGTGTGTGGGGGGGCCGGGCCCCCCTCCCCCCCCCCCATTGTTTCTACCCAGCACTCCACCTCCCCGGACCTTGTCTGTTCCATCTGTAAAACAGAGACGACGGTGACTTCATCTCATTGCGTAGGCGACGGTTCTTGGCACAACAACCGTGACAGCGTTGAGTCCGCGGCGGAGTACGTGCTCCGCGAGGGCCGGGCCCCGGCGGGGGGCTGCGCCCCGGGGCGCCGGCGGGAGCCGTGGGCCCTCGGAGGAGGGCAGGGCAGGGCAGGGCTGTCGCGCAGCTGCTGCGTGTGGCGGGGTCCGGCTCCCCGCCCGGTCCCCAGCCCGGCCGCACCTTGTCGGCGGCGACGACCTCGCGCACACGCCGGAGCCCTTGTGCCTGCGTCGCCCGGCCCGCCCTCCACCAGGCCCCCGCCACTCTGACATACGGACGCCCCCACGGCGCGGCAAGCAGCGGGCCCCTCCACTCCGAGCGCCGCTGCTCGGGGTCCCCGGGGCCCCCCCACTTCTCCTCGGACACAGAGGCTGTTGGAGGGACGACGTCCTGCCGATGTGTGCAGAGCCCTCGGTCCGTCCGCGGGCGGCTTTAATGGCCGCCTTGGAGGTGACATTCCATGAGGGGTGACTGCACTCGGTTTCACCGGCAGGATGGCTTACCGTTTCGTTGTCCTGTCCCAGGCCCGGAGGTCGAGGGGGAACTGTTTGTCCTCCAGGACTCGCACTTCAAACCCTCGCAACGTCGCTCCGGTCCCGGCCAACGCGGCCACCCCGAGCTGTCGGCGTGCCTTCTGCGCAAACAGGCTTGTTTGTCAGCATGGGCGCCTGGGTTCAGGGGCCCCGGGGCCAGACGGCTCAGGGCCGCCTGCCGACCTCGCCCCTCCGCTCGCCGGCCGGGCGGCCTGGGCGACTTACTCGGCCTCCGCGCGTCTCGGTTTCCACACCCGCGAAGCGGGGTGGCCACGGCGCGTCCTTCCGAGGGCCGATGCGCGGGGTGCGGGGCGCGGGGCGCGGGGGGGGGCGGTGTGAGACCCGCAGAGCGGCCCCCGGGACGCAGGAATCGTGGGGTCGCACGCTCCGGTTCCGGCCCCCTGGGGAAAGGACGGGACGCAGCAGCCGTTTACAGACACGTCCGAAGCCAGGGCGAGCGGGCGGTCGGGCTGAGGCGAGGGGCTCCGGGGCTCGGCGTGGAAAGCGGGGGGGGTGGGGTGGGGTGGGGTGGGGGGGGGGTCGCTCGTGCAGGTGTCGGGCTGGCAGGCTCGCGGGTTCGAGCCGCGTCCTGCGTGACATACCGCTGAGTGGCGAGCTTCCGAACGGCTCGTGAGAGGGAGTGACGGGGGGGGGGGCAGTGGGGAGGAAGTATTTCTGGGGGATCTCTGCAGACGGGGGGGTGGAAGGAGATACATATGTACGAGCACCATTATGAGGGGAGCCCCACGGGACCCCCGGCTAACGGGATGCGGGGAGGGCGAGGAGGGGTCTAGGGTGACCTTGAGACGCCCAGCGAGGTGACTCGCCGACAGTCGCCAGCGGGAGGCACTGGTTTGGAGGGAAGATGCCGCGTGGGTTTTGAATTCCAGGGGGAAATGGCCACCGAGGGTCCTGGCTCAGCCCTTGGAGCGAGGCCAGGGCTGGGGACACAGATCCGGGGGGTGTCTGTGGAAACGAGAGGGGGTTCTCGTCTCTTGAGACTGAGTAGAGAGGGGAGAAGCCGAGGAGATTGAGGACAGGTGCAGAGGACATTTGCAGGGTCAGAAGCTGACCAAGGAAGAGGAAAATGCTAGCCAGGCCACGAACACGGCAGGCAGAGGATGGCGCCACGGCAGAGTGAGCGCATGTGTGTGCACGTGCGTGTGTACGTGTGCACATGTGTGCACGTGCATGTGTGTGCGTGTGCATGTGTACATGCGTGCGTGTGCACACGTGTGCGTATGCATGCACGCATGTGCATGCGCTGCTGGGAGCCGACGGAGCGGCCGGGGCGCTGCGGGAGGTGGAGCGGGGAGGAGGCGGTGCCGGTGCCGCGGGGCCGTGCAGCAAGGGCAGGCGCCCTGGCAGCCTCGGTGAAGCCAGTGGAGAAATGGCGCCGGCAGGAAGGAATGCGCAAGGCATCGGGCAGGTCAGCGGTGGATTCTGTTCTAAGATCTCTAACGAGTGCCAGAAATTAGACAATACCATCGTCCTCAAAGGCAGAAACACCAGCCCTCCTGGAGGTTATGAGATCTTGTTCTTCGGCTCGCTGAGCGGCCCTGGCACCCAGACCAGGGGACATGGGGGGGAGGGAGGGGGGGTCGGGCCGCCGGCCGTGGGATTCTGAACAACCTGGGCCGGGCTCCCCAGCTGTGCAGGGGCGTCTGCTCAGCCCGCGAGCCCTGCACAAGCGGGTCCCACGCTGGGCTGACCTCCCAGGCCCAGGCCCTCCCCCCGAGACAGTGACCTGGGCCTGGGCACGGCGGCCCCCTTCCCGCCCGCAACAGCCCGGAGCGACGGGGCGCCTCGCGGTCACGGGCGCGTGTGCAGACTGCCGACTGCCGCGTGCGTGTTGGCCGGCAGCCAGGCGCCGTGGTCGCCTTGATGCACGCGGGACCGGCAAGCGTCCGGAGGCCGACGGTCCCCACAACTGGCGTCATGTGAGTGGGATTTGCAGCACAACGCAGTTTTCCTTTAAGCGGATTAAAATAAACATGTTCACGTGAGTCGTGTGGACAATTCTGTGCAGCTCCCCGAGATAGCCGACGGAGCCGGCTGGGTCGGGTCCGAGCTGGGACCCGCTGCTCGCGGGTGCTGCGGCTCCGGCTCCCCCAGCGTGGAAGCCGCCGGCTTTAACGCCTTCTGCTGTTTGCAGACGGGGGAACCAAGGAGGCTCCAGACCAGCTTTTGGCCGCTGCTTCTGGGTCTGACGCCGGCTGGGACGGGGCCACCACACGTCCAGCTGCCACCGTTGTCTGTGTTCAGTGGGCGACAGTGGCCAGCTCCGGCCGCAAGCCCCGCCTTTTCTCAGAGGGTCAGGGACCACAAGGACTCAGGTTCTCCTCGGAGGGACGCAGTTTACACAGCGCGGCCACCCGAGTCCCTCGCCCTGCAGCTGAGCCCCTGTCCTGCTTGTGCGGCTGGGCCGTGACGCGACCTTGAGATTAGCCGCTGCCACACGGAAGTCACTCTTCCTGCCTTCCTGTTGGTGACTTCGTCTCCTCCACAGTCCAGTGTCACCCGACGGGAGGTGAGGGGCAGCCCCTCCCCGAGTCCGACGGCTCACACCAAACCCGCGGGATTCCAGTCTTCCCTCCAGATCACGACCCCGAGTTTCACTCGGTTCTGTTGCTTTCGATGGCCCCCGTGCCCCAGGAACTTAGGACCAAGTCACGGAGCTGTGTCGAGAGACAGTGAGTGTGAACACACCCAGCAGGCGACCTGTCGTCTCTTGGCCGCTGTCGACGCGACGCTCGGGCAGGCCCACGTGGCAGGTCGGGCGAGCGCGGCTCGGACGCGCCTTGGGCCCCTCTTCGCGGAGCTGTTTGCTCTGGGGTGGATTCGCGCATCGGCCCCATTGCTGCCGAGTGAGCCCGCCGCTCGCCCAACGGGCTCGTGTGTCCCCCGACGCACACTCGATGCCCAGGGTACTGTCACCGACGCGAGCCCACGGGGGGAGGAGCAGAGACGGCAGAGGCCGTGTGGGCTTCAGCTGTCCCTCAGGGGCCTGTCTGACGAGACCTACCCCCAGGAGGAGGGGGCCGGAGCCCCTGAGATGCACCCCAGGGGACTGCATGTCCTGCGTGGTCCCCTCCCACACTCGATGGGGCTGACCCATGTGACCAGTAGGACATTATGGAAATGACCCAGTGTGACCTCTACAACTGGGTCATAGCAGACATTGCTCTCCGGGGAGAAGCCCGCTGCCATGTGACAAGGACAGTCGAGGTGGCTGTGAACGGGGGAACGAAGGTCCGTCGACAGCCAGCACTGGCTTGCCAGCCGCGCGACTGGGCCGCCATCTCTGAAGCAGACCGTCCGCCCCCCGCCCGGTCGTTCAGGGGACTGTGGCCTCTGCTGGCATCTACGTGACAGCCTCCCGAGTCGCCCTGGCCCAGAACCATCCGGCTAAGTCACTCCGGGATCCCCGACCCACAGGAACCGTGACACGAGAAACGCTGTTGCTGTTCCGAGCTTCTCGGCGGAGGCCAATTCATTACGCAGCCTCAGGTAACCGACACGCAGGGCCTTGGAGACGCAGCCGGGACTCCGGGGCAGGCCTCACGCTCCGGCGTTTTCCCCAAGGCAGACCAGCAGCCGCTCCTCATCGCCTTCTCCTGGGGCTTCTCATTCCCAGGTAATTCTGTGACTGTGAGAGGCCGTCTCAGACACGCCGGGAGCCTGGTCCCAGAGTCACTTATGAGGGACCAAGAATGCTGAGGTTTCAGACCAGAGAAGACGGGACGACATGCTCTGTCCGTCAGTCAGCAGAGCCACCCCGCGAGGGCCCCAGGGCTCAGAGCCCAGGGCGTGGCCACTGCGGGCACCGCATAGGGACCGGCCGAGGAAGTGCGCGGCCGAGGGCCGTGGCCTGGACCCTCTGCCCGGCTGGAGAGGCCCAGGGCCCCAGGCGCCTGGAGCGGGAGGCGGAGGTGACGTCAGCGCTGGGAGGACTGCACAGCCGTGCCGGGCGGGGCGTGGGCCGGAGCGCAGGACAAGCAGCCCGCAGTGGGGGGCTCGCCGCACCCGGGGGCCCATGCCAGAGCGACCCGCTGGCCCGCCAGGGGCGCAAAGTATGCGGCGGGTGCAGGGCAGGCACGTGTCGCCGAGGAGGATGCCGTGGACGCCCATGGTCACGGCATGGTGAGACGAGCCGCCCGTCCCAAGAGCTGTAACCCCGGAGGATGGCTGGGGCGTGTGTGTGTGTCGGGGGGCAGGACTAGGACCTCGACTGGGGACGGTCCCCAGCCAAGGCCCCCCCTCTGAGAGGCCCGCCCTTCGGGGGCTGCCGCGCTGCGGCCCCCCGCTGTGGCACGTGGGCAGGCAGACGGGCTGTGGCCGTGCTGCATGGCCCGGCCAGGGGCCTCGCTGGCGGCTCTGGGCGGCAGTGGCACTTGCCGTGACTGGCGGGGTCCCTTGCCCCTCCGGCATTCTGCCCTGTTCCCTCTGGAGGGTGGATGAGTCATTGCTGCTGGGGGCTCAGCACCCTTTTCTCATCGCTGAGCTCGTGAACCAGGCTGTCGTCTTTCTGCGGCTTTTGACCAGGGAGACAAAGTGGCCTTGCAGAACCCGCGGCGGGGTCCTGGGCTCTGCCTGGGCGGCGGGGTTGCAGACGGGGCCAGGGGCTCCGCCTGACACCCCAGCGAGGCGAGCAGGTCCAGCCCCCACACTCCTGTCTCTGGAACCCCTGGGCAGTCGGCGTCTCTGCCACCTTGGGCCCCCCGCAGGCTGGGTCCTCGCCGGGCACCGGCAGTGCCCGGTGGTGGGTGAGTCCGCTCCCTCCGTTAGAACGAACGCTTCCTCCCCGGCCTGCGAACGGCGACCTAAACCAGCCCGCGCCTGGGGAGAGCGTGCAGGCCAGTGGGAGCCAGGCGTTTGTGGAGACACTGTGCGTCCCCTCCACCTGTCCCCACCACGCCCCTCGGTGCTTCTCCTTGCAGACCCGACAGGGAACACGCGAGTCTCTCCTGGGGCAGCTGCTCCTCTATCTTCCCACACATGGCGCTCCGAGCTCATGCACCCCGAGGAGTCACAGGGAGACGCTGTGTGTTCAGGCCCCAGAGCCGCGGGTGCGGAGACTCCGTTTGCTTTCTCCTCTCCACGAGCGAGAGCGAGCGTCAGATGAGCTGTGGGCCCCTGCTCTCCCACCGAGGGGGCAAAGCAGAGTGGCGGCCGGGGACTCTAGGCTGGAGAGCGGTGAGGGCCGGGGGGTGACAGGCTGCCGTCCAAGGCCTCTAAGAAATGCAGGTAAGTGAACAAAGGTTGGGCCTGGCTCCGGCTGCAGCTCTAAAGGCTAGGGACGGGAGGTTCCAGGCTCGGGGGCCTTCTCCTGCCTCAGCTGGCTGCGAGGACCAAGGCCTGGCGTGGGGGTGGGTTCGCCTCGACGCCCTGACTCCGTGGCCCGTTCCGCTGCAGCAGGCGCCGGCTCCCCTTGCTGCAAAAGCGCAGCCCTTCTGTTGACCTCGTCCCTGAGCACGTGGGGCCGTCCTTACGGGGCTCGCGGGCACCCCGGCTGCCCCTTCCTCCTCGACCTTGTTTCATTTTTCCAAAATGAGATTTCGAGCTAGAAAAAATATTTGGCAAATGTGAAAATGATAGGTTTAGCTGAAACTAGAGGAATTGGCAGGGAAGGACAATTTAGTTTACTTTTATTTTTCAACAGATAATTCATTCTTTTTCAGTTAAGAAATGGAAACTGTAAAAAGCCCAGCTGCCGCCCTCGCTCCCATCGGCACCCACCCAAGCGAATGCTTGTCTCGGTTTCCTGGGCGTCTTTACGTAATACTATATTTCTATGTCAAATACAAAAAATACGTGTGTTCTCCTTTCTCTTTCCCCCTTTCACAGGAAAGGAGATGCAAATAGCTCCTGAAAGGATGGAAGGACCCTTTCTCTGACTTATGGCAAGAGAAATGCAAATGAAAACTACGACGAGCTGCCTGACAAAAGGCAGGTAGCATTCCACGCAAACTTTTTTGGACTTAGTTCTTTTCACTTAGTGGTACGTCTTGGCGATCTTTCGAATCGGTGCATGAAGAGCGTCTTCATTCCTGTTTATAGCTTTATAGTGCCCTGTCGATGGACACGCCACAACTCGATTTACCCGGTTTCTGACTGATGGGCCCTTGGCTTGTTCACCGTCTTCCGCGGCCACAGACGGTGCCGCTCGGGACATGTCGTGTGCGTGCAGGTACCTCTGCAGGCGAATTCTGGCAGGTAGGATTGTCGGGTCAAAGGGCAAGCGTCTTTGTGATCTTCGGAAGGCTTCTCAGGCCCCCTCCGTGGAGTCGTACAGCATGCGCAGTCGCCAGGCCTCCCCGAGCCCCGGGCGCGCACACCGCCCACCGCAGTTTTAACTTGCGTTTCTGCTGTCGGATGGAGCATCGGTCCGTCCTCCCGGGAGCCGTTCGCTTTTCCTGCTCTGCCAGCAGCCTGTGCACATCGCCTGCCCATCTAAGCAAACATCGTGTTGTTGCCTCGATCGTTTTTCTTAACTTCTGGGAGCTCTTTACATGCGAAGGGACGATTAGTTCTCTGCGATTGGAGTTGCAAAAATTCACCCCCACGTTGTGTTCTTTTGATTTGGCTAATGTGTGGTGTATGATTAAAGCTTTAAAAAAATTTTGGTGGTAGAATATTATAATCTTTTTTTTTTTTTTTTAGTGTAATTTCTGGGTAAAAGAAAGGCTTTCCATACGCTTAAGTTTCTACAAGAATGTACCCATTTTTTCGCTAGTACTTTCACGGTTTCGTTTTTATAATGTTTATTATATCTTTGCTCCATTTGGGGGTGACACTGTGGCAAGGTCCGAGGTATGGGTCAAACTCAACTCTTTTTCAGTTGACTGACCCGTCCACAGTGATCAGACATGTCATCCTTGTAACTTACTGAGTTTCTGATTCGGACTGGGTTTATTTCTGTATTTTCTAGTTTATTCCGCTGCCCGGGCTGGTGGCCCGCTAGCCAGGACAGGGCCGTTGTCGTCCCCGAGCCGTTAGGACGCTCTTTCTCACGCGAGGCGGCCGTCCTGGCTCACCTCCCCCTCCCCCCCGTCTCTCTCTTCCTGCTTCTCTCTTCCTGGCCGTTCCTGCTTATTTCACTTGCCATGCGAACTTTAGAATCAGCCGAGCTGGTGAAGAAAGCTGATACTTGTATCGAGACCGCGTTACATTCCTAAATCAAGGACGACCGACTTGATAACGATTCTTCCTCCCGGAGAGCGGGCACGAGTTTGCGTTGATTCCACTCTTCTTTCGCATTTAAAGTTTGTTCTCTTAGACACTTTGCATGAGTCTTAAGTTTATTTGCAGGTGTGTTTCCGTTATGGAAGAAAACACCCGTGAAGGATGTGAGTTTTTCTCGCTGTTCCACTACCTGGTAGCTGTCCGTTTACATAAATGCTGTTGGCACCGCCTGTCCGTTGTGTAACGAACGCATTGCTTGCAGTTTTTGCCAGAGAGCTTTTAATTTAAAGAATAACACTGTTATTTGGGAAAGTATCCCCCCCCCAAATATTCCGGCAGTTAGAAGGAGGCGGCCACAGGCAGGTGTGGGGACCCGCAGTCGGGGGGGGGGGCACTGCAAGGCGTGCCTCTTGAGACTGAGGGGTCTGTCGGCGAGGTGGAATTGAGGGGGCGTAAGCAAATTTCAGAAGCTCCACTTTGGACCAAAAAGTGTAAAAGCAAAGGCAGTTCGTCGGAAGAGAATTTGCGATGAACTGGTATGTGTTCGTATTCCTCAGGGAGCTGCCCGAGGCCGTCGCCGTGGACAGCGAGGCTCTCGGGGGCTGCAGGACCTGGGGCTGGGGACGGGGCTGCAGGGGCGCTGGCCGCCTGGGGCCGCGGGTCCTTAGCCGTCAGAGCCCCTGCCCGGGACCATCAGCGGGGTGATCTCAGAACACGGGGAAGGCACGGAGGCCCCTCGTGCCCCGTGCGCTTGGAGGCGGGTGGGAAGCGGAGTGGACGGGCAGCCCGGGGCGACCGCCGAGAGCACCAGCTCGTCCTGCTCTGTCTGGGTCGCGGTCCGAGGCAGCCGCCCAGGCCCGGCCCCGTCGCCCACGCAGGTTATTTAACGGGGACTTGGGGTTCATCCGGGACCCAGGGACCTTTTACAGCAGGGGTCCCCAACCCCTGGGCCCTGGACCGGTACTGGTCTGTGGCCTGTTAGGAACCAGGCCGCACAGCAGGAGGTGAGCAGAGGGCGAGCGAGCGAAGCCTCGTCTGCGTCCGCGGCCGCCCCCTGCGCCGGCACCGCCGCCTCGGCTCCGCCTCGGATCGCCAGGCGTTAGATGCTCACGGGAGTGCCGGTCCCCGGTGCCACAAAGGTTGGGGACCACTGCCTTAAAATAAATCTCGTTCTCTCTATACACACACATCCCGTCGGCCTGTTCCTTAGAACCGTGACTAATACCAGGGGAAAACCGGGGGTTGTGATCGTCACTAGACACAGTCTTCGGGGGCAAATGGCTTCCATAGGTCACACGTGGAGGTGTCTGGAACTGTGGAATCCTCTGGGGAGTTCTCTGCGATGCAGAACCGATTTCTGCGATCTCCGTGGCGTGTGACTGATGCACTGAATTTGAGAATTCGGAAATTCGGATCAGGGTCGCGGGTTCGGATCTGGATCACAGGTTCGGATCAGGGTCGTGGGTTCAGATCAGGGTCGTGGGTTCAGATCTGAGTCGCAGGTTTGGATCAGGGTCGCAGGTTTGGATCAGGGTCGCAGGTTTGGATCTGGGTTGCGGGTTCGGATCTGGGTCGTGGGTTTGGATCAGGGTCGTGGGTTTGGATCAGGGTTGTGGGTTCAGATCAGGGTCGTGGGTTCAGATCTGGGTCATGGGTTCAGATCTGCACCCCAGCGGCTGGTGGGCTGGAAGGGAGCACGCCATCTCAAAGCGTAATGCTTCTGCTTCCGCCCAGAGGCCACGTCCATCCTAACACGTCACACACATGTGACGTCAGCGCACGTGAGGACTGTGAGGTCACACATGTTGGTTCTGCCACAGCTCTGGACGGGAGGCCGGGCACTTCCAATGTGCCGTTTACAGAGGAACTTTTTTCTGAAGTGTCACAGGCAGGAGCTGGCACTTACCCCTTTTCCCCTGCAGAGACGGTCTCCCCATCTGCGGGATGGGGCCGGGGTCCTCTCCCAGTCCTTCTGAGACAGCGGAATTGCTAGCTAGCTGGCCAGCAATGACATGGGGGAGCAGGCAAAGGTACCGCCGGGGACAGGAGTGCCTCCGAGGGGCCCTGCCAGTGTCTGAGAGGCCTGGGGAGAGAAGGGTGCCACGGTGCTGGCCGCTTTGCCACCCCAAAATAGCTACGACCCCAGCGTTTACTGTAGAGCAAATGAACAGAGGAAAAAATAGCTTTTACAAAACAGGGTTTGTGCCTCAGCCACAGAGCAGGGACGAGCACTTGGATCTTATTCTAAGTGAGAGTCAAATGAAACCAAAAATATTCTTCTGAACACGCCTGGTCCATGTGACAGACCTGTCCCTCAGTGCCGGGGGCAAGGGGACTGAGCCTTCACACTCCTGTCCTCAGCCATCGGTCACTGGCGAAACAGTCCTGCGTTTCTCTAGTCCCTTACACGTGCAAGCCCCAGTGGCCTGTGGGAAACACTCCGACAAGGGGTGACGAGCATTGTGGGGGGGCGGCAGGATTCGAACTCGGGGCGCTGTTCTTGAGCGCCGTTTCCGTCAGAAAGCCCGTGGTGGCCTCGGTCCCGCGTGGCCCACGTCCCTTCTCGTTGCCCACTGCCTCTGATCACGGGCCGGGGCGAGATGTGAGATGGACAGCCAAGGCCGTGCCACGGTGCCAGCCAGGGACGCCCGAGCCGCCCCCTGCGATCCGCTCCGGGCTGGGCGGGCCACCCACGAGCCCACGGAGTGGGAGCCGCGTGGCCGAGCAGCGTGGCCGAGCAGCACGGCCTTCCCGCCGGTCGCCCGGCACTCAGCGTTCCCTGGCAAACCCCCAAATACGTGTGTTTCTCTCCTTGGCCATCGCCTGCGCATTTTCAAAGACAATGGAATTCTCGTGGCTTTCAATCTTCGTACTAAGCTCCTCGAGCTGCGCATCGTAAAGAGCTATTTTTTAAGCTTAAAAATAATATTTCCGGCACGTTCGTCTCTTGGCAGGCTGCGTGTGACCATGTGGACGCGTCCCCTCTGTCACCGTGGAGATTGGCCCGAGTGTGATCAGTTTTCTCGTCCGCCCAGGCCTTGCACCCGGGGGGGGGGGGGCTCGTGGGAGCCTGGACTGGAGACGCTCGGATGACACGTGCCCCCCAGCTCGGATGGGAGGCGCGGCCAGCAGGCTCACGGAACGACCCCAACACGGCTCGCAGGGGCGAGCGTCGGCAGACGGCGGGCTCTGACGGCGGGGACTTCCTTTTTTAAAAGAAACTGTCATTCCTCCTGCAAACACGCCCACGGGCAGGCGCTCAACAGGCACACCCATGAGCGTGCTAAGTATAAACGAGCAACAGCCGTGAGGGCGAATCGCTCCCCATGGGTGCCCCCCGCGACCTTCGGGAAACGCTCGGGCCGTGCCGGGCGCCCGCACCGCGCCGGGAGAGCGCCCCTCCCGGCCGCTTCGGACGGTCTGGACCTTGCCATCTGGCCGCTCGTCCTAGGCTACTTGCTGCTCGCGGGTCGCTGTCCTCGCCAGCTAGCCCCGCGTGGGAGAAGGCGTCGGCTGGGGACTCCTCTAGAACTCTGCAGCCGAGGCTCCTTCTCCGCCCGCCGCCATTATCTGCCTCGTCCCGCCTCTTCCTCCCCCCGCATGTCTGCAGGGTGCGGACCCCGCGTGTAATGAGGTCTGCGTCGCCGACTCGCAAAGGCGGTGTGGGCGCCTCCACGCCGCGGCCAGCCAGGCGCGCCGGCCAGAAGCCGGCGGGCAACCGCGGACCTCGGCCCTGCCCGCGCGGGAAGGCGGCAGATCGCGTTCCTTGTTTTATTTCCACAAAATGCACATCCCCGAAGTACGAGGAGAAACACGTGTGTCACCGTTGACTCAGAATGCCGTCCGAAGGCCGAAAGAGGAAGGAGTGGACATTCGGCCATCAAACCACGCTGAGGAATCTTCGAAGGAGGAAGAATCTAAGAATCTAGGCGGAGGCCCTGACGAGAAGGCGGTTCTTTGTGTCTTTAGGCAAATGCTGGTCCTCGTCATCCCTGTGTAAGCCTTTCACGCACCAGGGTCTTCCCATCTCCCACCGTATCTTATTCTGAGAGGAAAAGAAGCTAGCAAGTCAGCCACCTCTGGGGGGTTCTCGGGGAGGGAGGGAGAGAGGGGAGGGGAGGAGGTACTGACTCTGGGGTGCCACGTGCAGCCAGGTTGGAGGGTCCTTTCTGGCCTCGCCCTCCCGCCTGCCCGCCCTGCCCCCCAGTCACCAGCCCGTATCCTGTGCTGTACAGAGAACAAACTCCAGCTCTGGGAGCAGCGTCTGGGACCACGTCTCTGGAAGAGAAATCATTTCGAAAGATTCCCGAAGGAGACTCCACGCGCTCC
Source organism: Rousettus aegyptiacus (assembly GCF_014176215.1). Taxonomy (NCBI): domain Eukaryota; kingdom Metazoa; phylum Chordata; class Mammalia; order Chiroptera; family Pteropodidae; genus Rousettus; species Rousettus aegyptiacus. Next base: position 17,515,053 of record NW_023416293.1, on the reverse strand, counting down.
GCCCCAGGGCGAGAGGGCGCGCTGAAAGGGATCGTTGCTGCTTCTTCTCGAACGCTCATTCGTTTCACTTCTCAGGGAATCTACCCCAGCAGACGCAGGGAGGTCCCGAAGCCATCAGCTCTGCCACCGGCCGCGACCCCCGGGGCTCGGCGGAGACTCGGACCCCGTTCGCCCGTCCCTCCTCTTCTCCTTTCCCTGTCTCCGTCTCTGTCGCGGTCTCGCCGTCCTGGTCCCCTTTTCTCTCTTCTGTCACTTTGCCTTGACTCACCATCTTGTTCTGTCCCACCCCCAAACCCTCAGAAACTGCAGAGGAATAGTTTCCATTTTAATTCTGAAGTTACAAGGCTATCTATTTTGCAACACTAAATTTTTAGTCCTAAAAATGGTACTCTCTAATAGATGTTTGACCCCTTTTTGTCTAATGGACCAAGATGGCTACAAATGTAATACAAATAGGCCAATTAACTCTGCATTTCTTCAAAAGTCGGGGTAATAGTGAAAAACTCTTTTAATGGATAGAACCCATTATCATTCAAGGCCATAAACTTGCATCTTTGAAAATGTAGCTGATTAGATAGTTTCATACTAGAACTGCTAGTTTTTCCTACCTTTCAGGGCGCTTTCTAACATTACCAGAATATTCCGGTAACAAAAGGATGAAACGGCGAGATTCGGCATGCGGCCTATCACAGAGCCTCTGCACGTCGTCACCTGTGGCAAAGCCCCCGTCTCATTTCAAGGACGAGAGGACGGGCTGCTTCACCGGCGACGCCGATGACCGTTTCCACCGACGCGTTCGAGGATATTTTCCTTCCCACCAGCCCCAGCTCCGCCTGTACCCACCCCTTGCTTTCACTCAGCTCCTTGGCGCTTTGTGCAAGGCCCCTGGCCTGACGGATGTTTGCCTCTTGGCGACATCCTCACTCCTTGCCGGTGCTGTCCCTGATGGCGCTTGGGTTCCCCTCCCCTCCCCGCCTGCGCGTGCAAGAGACGTAAGCCCTTGTAGTTGAAAAACCCTGTTAAATATATTTGTGTAAATTCTTTCCGACTTTCAAGCTCCCAGATGGAGATGGTCTCGCGTAATGTCTGCTTCGTTTCAATGAACTTGACGGCACATTGTATAGGATGGTATTTGTTTGCTTCTGAGTGGCCCTGGTTCCTCAGGGCCGACACACAGGACCAGCTACATAATTTGCAGGGCGCAGTGGCAACTAGAACTGCAACTCCTTGCTCAGTAGTAATCAAGAATCTCCGCACCGGCACAGGAGCAGGGGCCTGTGCGGCCGCGTGGGTCGCCCTCCCCTGGGGCCCGTTATTCCTACATGAGTAGCTCCTGATGACTCGGGCCAGGCTTGATCTGCAACTCAGTCTACGCTGGTTTCTTTGCCGTTTTTCGCTAGCAAACCGAATGAGGTCATCCCTTATCGTAGTGCTGTGAAGATCTTCCATCAACTCCGACTTCTGTCGTTGCGATAGGAAAGTCGGCTGTCAAGCTAACTTTTTTTTTTTTTTTTTAAGCGCTTTCCATCCTGCTTAGTTTTGCCCTTTGGAGGTTTTTCTTTACAACGTGTCTCGTTTTGCGTATCTTGCTTTGAACGAATGTTGCTTCCTGAATCTGGTTTTTATCTTGTCCTAGGACATTCTCAGCTACTATCTTTTCAAACATGGCCTCCCGCCCATCCCTCTTTCCGGAGCGCCCACGGGATGCCTGCCAGGGCTTCTCGTGTTCTCCTCCTCGGCTCTAACTTCCCTCCCATCTAAAAATCTCTTTGTGTTTCTGTGCCGCACTCGGGGCGACCCCTTCCCAACCCTTCGCGGGTCACGGTTCTCTCCTCAGCTGTCTAATCTGAGCTTTAAATCTGTTCATTATGATTTTTTTTTTAAATGATACATTTCATTTAAAAAATGATTATTTTCTCATAATTTTGATGTCCTGTTTTACATTTTAACTATTTTAACCACGACTTACAGGCTTTTTCTGGTCGTTTCACTATACGACGTTCTTAGGGTCCCAGCGGCTTGTCACCGTGCTGCCTGTTGGGTCTGTTGACGTCTGTCTCGGGGGACCCTCACTCATGTCTCCTAAAGCAGTTTGTAGTTTTCAACCGTGACCTTCCGTTTCAAAGAACGTTCACTGTGAATCTCGTGTAGTGCAGTTTGGGGATCTATTTCGATAGGGAAGTTTTTCATTTGGTTTATTTAGCAAGTGCTCTGTGACATTGCTAGATTGGGACCCTTTTTATGTTATTTAATTGGCTCGGGGTTTCCAGACCATACAGGTGCGTAGGCTGAAACTCCAAGCCCGTGTGAAGTGCGGCCCGTGGCGATGAGTCGAGGTGACTCCCCCCTGCCAGAGCCGGCGCCCACGGCGTAGGCGCCCATGTCGGCAGCTGCTCCGCTGCTCAGCCCGCTTTGGACACGGGGATTTCCTTCACTGATCTCAGCTGTGCTTTTAAAACCAGGTTTGTTATTTTATTTTTTTTCCACCATATCTAGGTATTTTGTGGCTGGAGGTTTTTCAGATTCTCCTCTGTGATACTGCCACAAATGACAGTTCCTGCCATTCTGAATTTCTGAGCCCAGAAAGAGCTTTCTCGCTATGATTATATATCATGAGGTCTCCCTAGGCCAGCGGCCCCTAACATTGTGGCATCGGGGACTGGGGTTCCACTGAGAAGCTTAGGCCTGATGATCTGAGGCAGAGCTGAGGCGGTGATGCCAGCGCTGGGGGCGGCTGCGGATACAGGTGAAGCTTTGCTCACTCCCTGCTGCTCACCTCCTGCCGTGCGGCCCGGTTCTCCACAGGCCACTGACCTGTAACGGTTCGCAGCCCCTGGGGGTTGGCGACTCCCGCCCTCGATGTTAGGAGCACATTTGAGGCAGGCCAGCAGCTCGGACCAAACCCGCGGCGGTTCTGGGGGACTCATTAGAAAGCACCTCTTATTTTTGTTCTGCAAACGGCTAAAAATGACTGAGTGCACAAATGGCTGGATTTATTTAGTATCAAATGTAAGGTGTTTAAAAAAATCTTGGGGATTTGAGGGCGCTGGGAGGGTCGCTCGGCTCAGACAGGAAAGCAGAGGAAAGGGCCCAGGGGCCTGCGCGCGGCCCCGGTTTCGGGTAACTCAAGGTCTCTCTCTGCTGTTCCCTTCTTTGGCCATTGCGTTTCCTGCCCCTGAAAGATCTGATTTCCCAGAAAATAAAAAAGTCTTCACCCAAAGACACACCAGAGAAGTGAAGGCAGATTACTGTAAAAGGTTTCACATGGCTGAGTCAGCAAGGAGGGCAGCTGGTGATCACTTCCTGTCCCCCACCTCTCGCCGGCCCCCCGGCCCCCGCCCCCCGACAGGAGCTGCCCGGGAAAGGGAAGTCGTGGCTGGAGCGATGCTAGGTGGTTCCGGTGTCTCTCCAGGGACCCTAAAGGCTCACTGCACAGGATGTTCTGATGTCCAGAGGGGAAATCTAGCCCCGTAGAGCAGGAAGAAGGCATTCATTCATTAATTCATTCATTCACTCACCTCTCCGCCTTCTCATTGGAGCGAAGCGAGAGCTACGTGGGGAATTTAAGCAGGACGCTTTCGCTATGACTCGATCTATGTACTTAACTTTTTCTTTTTGGATTGAAAATCTTATTTACTCTGAACGCAAAACATTTAATATTGTTCATTGTTTCTAGTGCTCTGTGCACACGCTTTGAGTAAACCGTGGTGCAGGGGCACGGCCTTTGCCCACAAGGGAATTTGGGGTCCATGTGTTCGTTGGTTTTTTCTTTCAAATAAGATTTATCCCGCATTATGCTAGCAGGGTTTGGTACTAGGTGCGGTGGGGATGAAGAGATAGGTCATAAACGGCCCCTGCCCTTAGGAGCCTCACAGGGTAAATGCCCCGTGAGCAGACCAGCGCAGACACAGAAAGACGCTGCTCAATGGGACACGATTAATCCTCGAATGGCCTCATTAAAGAGGCACAATGAATATTTCCATAACTTTTTTATTGCTAATCCCTCGGCCCAGGTGTCACCAGAAACCCAGGCCCTAAGCTGCTCCCTCCACACACACACACAATGTATGCCTGAGCCTGCCTGCCTAGAGTCTTTCCTCTGGAGCCGATCAGACACTTGCCGAAGGGGCAGCGCCTCACTGCCAACTCGTGAGCCACATGTCACACCTGAGGGCTGTGCTGTCAGAGCCCAAACATTTTGGCTCCTCTCACTGGGGCTGGGGAGAGACCCGGGTCACGGGAGGCGGGGTCGGGGAGCCACTGCAATTCTTGGGGACTCTGATGGCGCTGTCCAGCAGATGTGGCTGCTGGGCGGACGCCAACGCCGGTGGCTGACCACTGTGAGCGAAACTCTCGGTGGCCTGGGGACGCACCTCTCAGCGCGCCTGGGCTCCACGGGGCCGATGGGATCGCCGCTCCGTCCCAGGCCTAGGACAGCGTCCAGAACACATGCGAACATCTCCCTCAACCTAGAGAGAGCGGCTCTCGTCGGGACGTCTACGGTATCGACGCAGAAAGTCATGGTGCTAGGAATCGGAAAACGAAACCACGGGGACATGCGCTCGTGCCCCTTAGTCGAGACGTGATCCCGACTTGTCCGGTTCCTAAAAAACGAGAAAAGAAAAAAGCTTTTCTTCTATTTCTTTTAAAAATTGTAATTGGCGGTTTTATCCTAAAATAACATTATGGACTACCTTTTTTTCTTAACAAATTTCAGTTTTATAGATGCATCGATGAACCACTTAGAACTGAAAGAGGAAATTAATTACTTCCGTCTTCAGGATGTTTGTATATATTGGTTTTTTGGTAGAATTAAATGCTAGTGTTGCCCCTGAAGACCGACGCAAACAGCTAATGTGCTCATCGCTAAATGCACTCAGCTGCTGTAACCGGGCCTCTGTGTAACCTTTTCTTGCGTAGGACTTTGAAAACAAAACAAAACAACTTAGGCCCTGGAAAATACCAGACGAGCGCCTCTCCGCAGCCGGCGGGTTCTGGCGGGTTTTGACTGGGCTGTTCCTCATTTGTCCCTGGGGCTGGGGCCTCACTTCCGTTTTCTGAGCAGGGGCCAGCTGAGCTGTCTTCGTGGAAGTCATGTGGTGGGGGCTGATGTGGTTCTCACTGTCCCCTCTGGGCCTCGCACGGTGCAAGGCCTGTCACCAGCACGCTCTCTGCCCGGAGAGGGTATTGGTGAGCTGTGTGACGGGCAGAGCAGGGGTTAACGAAGAGCCCGGAAGCGAGGCTTCCTTTCGAGGTGCTCCCGAATGGCATCCGGGACCCCCGGATTATCCCTCCTGCTTCTTCCCCCTTATTTCTATGCTTATCAGTACACATCCCTTTTAACCTTCAGGGACCAACCATGTCTGGACAAATTAGCTAAAGACGACTTGCACGAGGTTCCTCAAGAGTGACGGCTTTCCAGCTCCCCCTGGCTCCTGAGAGGCCCCTCACGGGACAAAGGCGTTTCTGGGGTGCCCAACCCTGCTCGGGGCAGCCGGCAGGGATGGCAGTGCATGGACGAACCCCCAGCGGGTGCAGGGGCGAGCTGCTGACCCGGCCTCCTACGCGCCTGCGCTCACGAGGCCGCTGCGTCTTGGTTTCGGGTCTAGTTCTTCCAACCCATAAAACATGGCGAGATTTGCAGGGGCTAAAACAGAGGGCATTTTTATAGCTCTGACCCCTTCCCGCATCTCTGGCTCCTTTTGGACTAGACAGCTGGCCTCGTGGATTCTCGGGGTCTCGTGCATCCCCCCATCAGCAGCATGACTAGAGGCTGTCACCCGCCGGGCCCCCAGCCTCCGGGGTGTGTTGGCTGGAAGTTCGGTGGGGTTCGTGTTTGGTTCGCAGGGCCCGTGCTGCGCTCGCTGGGTGATGGAGGGAACTGGGGGTGCAGCTGGCATCGGAACTTCCCTGGTGACATTGCTGCTGCCTGGCGGCCGTGACAGCCCATCTCGGGGGCCACCACACCCTCAAATCAGCGGTGTAGAGAATCGTGGCTGGGGAGGTGTGGCTGGCCGAGGTGCTACCCGCCCTGATAACTCTCGTCTCTCCATTCGGCTCCGCTCCAGGCCCCGCTGGGCGGAGGGCTGGGTGAGGCCACAGAGCAGCAGGGTAGGTATATAGCTGGTTTGGGGGGCATTTCGGCTGGGCAGCCAGGGCAGGGGCTTTGAAGGCTGGTGGCTCCTGTGCCCTGCCCTGCCCTTCATCTCTGGCACGACCTGTTACATCGCGAGGGTAACGCCAGCAGCAGTAACAAGGAAGCCTGCATTTCACAGCCTTCGCGCCGACGCTCCCATCCTGTCGGCCCAGCTGCAGGAGCCCTCAGCTGATGATTCGGGGCGGGGCTCGGCCCGGCACGTGGTTTCCGCCCGGCACGTGGCTCCGCCTGGCACGTGGTTCCGCCCAGCGCGTTGTTCCCCCCAGCGCGTGGCTCCCCCCAGCAAGTGGCTCTGCCCAACCGTGTGGCTCCACCTGGCGCGGGCCTCCGCCCCAGCACGTGGCTCCGCCCAGCACGTGGTTCCGCCTGACACCTGGTTCTGCCCTCTCCTAGGGCCTTGGGGGCTTCCGCGTGGAGGAGGGACGTGAGTGCCAGGGCGCATCTTACTGAGTTCGCCGAAGCGACACCAGTTCTTCTACTCAGATCTAACTGAGCTGGAAGACAGGGAAATGCAATCCCAGTGAGAATTTGACACCATGGAAGGGAGAGTGTGGCTGTTGCTAGACAGTTAGCTTCTCTGCCACAATAATGGGGTGAACTTCCAGAGCCCCAATTTCCTCCTCTACAGAGCAGAGAAATAGAGTTACTGTGAGGGTCAGGGCTGTTGCAGGTGACGTGGCTAATCCAGTGCCTGACACAGGGTGGGCACTCAGCCCATGGCGGTGGTTACAGCCAACCAGAGGCAGGGGAAGGGTGGGGGCAGCGGGAGCAAGGCCCATCCGGCAGGGTCCCCACCCCGGGCCACTGTCAGTGCTCCATGTCCGTGCCTGTGCTTCTGCAGAAAGAGGTTTCATCATGACTGTTAGGCAGCAGGCGCTCTGTATTGTGATTATTACGTAAATGTGAGTGTATGTAACACGTGTTACGCATCGTGATGCTTATGTAAATGAGCGAATGGCTCATTCTAACATACGTCTCCTGGACTAACACTCCTGAGGCTTTGACACAGGCTTGTAACTCATTCCTCCTAATTTGCTATCATTCAAAAGCCTTTTCTTATCGAAGAGATACAAGTCATTGCAAAAATCATCGAAATGCGAACAGCTGTGAGTGGGGCTTAAAAGCCTCCTCCCCACCTGGTGCCCCTCGTCACCAGCCCCACCGGGACCAGCAACTGTGGCTCACAGTTTGGGTCAATCTTCCCAGAACTACCATTTAGACACAGCGTATAGAAATCCTGTCTTTTTACACAAGAGCAAATCATGCTAAAACGTTATTCTGCCCTCCCTTTTCTTTTCCTTGTTCCCGTTTGCTCCCAGTTCTTTTGACAGCCATGCGGCATTCCATTATGGAATGAACCAGTTGGGTCAACCAGAAATGAGAGTTTCAGTGGTAAGGAGAGAGGCCTCAGAGTCGTCTTTTCTCCAGGTGAGCTGATGGCTAATTCCCCAAGTTCACCTCCTTACTGACTTGCAGGACCCCCCAAAATCCCAGGCCTGTGTGGGTGCCCCAGAGTCCTCCTGCCTCACCGACCCAGGGCATGGATGAGCCTGGTTCGAAGGCTCCTGCTTCTGCTATCAGGGGCGAGGTCCTGGGAGGAAGAAGCCTCAGGAACTCCGTCCCAGCCTCTGGAGCCTCAAGCTGGTCCAAAATAGCAAAGCGGTCCTTGCTGTCCCCGCCGGGACTTTGGGAACACTTGGTTCAACTTCAGGGATTCGGGCCCAGACATGGTAGATCGGAGAAGCACTCTCCTGTGCCCAGTCCATCTGGGTGAAGACTTCCTCCTATCGCTCTCGCAACTTCGCTGACGTCCCGGTCGGGCAGAAAAGCCCCTGGGAATTTGGACATCCCGGCGGTCCTGCGCCGAGTAAGGCCGTGAAGACGGCTTCGTGCGCTCACCTCGACACGGCCCGAGCCCTGGGACCCGTCTGGCTTCAGCCCTACAAGAGTATTTTTCTATTTTTAGCCACTTGTGCCAGCTTCTGATGTCCTTTTTGAATCTTTGTGCCCCTGACCTTTCAGGGAAAAAGGGTAGTGTTATCTGAGGCAACAGCGAGAGAAGCCCCCACATCCCTTCTCTGGGCAAGGGGAGAGCCACCAAGTTGGGTGGTGCTGTTCATGTCCCAGTGGGAAGGACCCCCACAGCACCCTCTCGCCTGTGACCTGGGACCCTGGCATGCAGGGTCTTTCCCTCTGGCATGCAGTTTCGTGTTCCACGCCTGTTTTATCCACCAGATCTTAGGCGTCGTGCATCTGGGGGCTGCGTATACCTTCTTAACGGCCGATTCCTGGGTTCAGCAGAGGACACGTTCAGAAATATTTGTTGAATAAATAAATCAGTGAGTGGAAGAAGACATGTTAGGGATGACTGACTTTACAAGTTAGAGAGGAAAAAAAGTTTTTAGGAGATTTTAAAAGTCTGGATCATTATTTGTTAAATATGCCTATTCAATTCTCTCTCTCTCTCTCTCTCTCTCTCTCTCTCTCTCTCTGCCTGCATGGATTTCTAGAAGGTCAGAGTTTTAATCTTATTTTTTCAATCTATTGTAAACTCCTATTTCCTTCGATTATAGAAACAACATATGCTCATTGTAAACACATAAATTAAATAAAAGAGATAAGGAAGAGGCGTCTGACTGTCCTTCAAAATCACACCTCCATCTGCCTCTTAGAGCACACCTTTCCAGACTCTGCTGAGTGTGCCCTGTGCATTATCCACGGAGCCCCAGACCCTTTCTCTGCCCTTCTCTGCCCACTCTGGGCCCAGGATGCTGACCATCATCTCGGCAGAGCCCAGCTTCCTGTTCTGTCCAGCCAATGGAGGCACCGGCCGGAACAGCCTGTGGAAGGAAGAGAAGTCGGGTCAGTACTTGTTCCCCACGACTTCCCGGTGGTCGTCCGTCCTCTCCTGCATGGGTCCAGTCCTAACCACCCCTCCTTGTTCTTCGTACACCTGGGGTCATGATGGCTTCTAGACATCACTAGTCTGAGTGTCCTGTTTGGTCACCTAACTCTGCCCAAAACTCTTGAAGTAGTTCCTTCCCGAAAGCCTCCTTATATGAACCGAGTGGGAGGGATTCTACTTCCTGCCGGGACCCAGATCAAAACAATACACACCTGTATTTACATAAACGGAGTCGCGCTGTTACCTTCTATCTTATTACCTGCTTTCTAAAGCTAACAATACTCTATTGTAGGAATCTTTTAATGCCAGTAGGTAAAATTACATTTCCTCATTATTTTACGTGATAAGATTTCAATAGGATTTAATTAAATCTCACCTGTGCAAGACATAGTCCCTGCCCTTAAGGGGGGTACCGTGCTAGGTGGGCCTTAACACAAATGCGGAAATAACTGGGCAGGAAGTAAGACGTGTCATAAAGGAGGTACTATTAGAATCCGGCGCAGAGAGAGAGAGCGGGGCATGGGGAAGGCTTCCTGGAGGAGGCAGTGTCTGTGATACGCCCGCAGGACGAAGATTTGGTTCAAGGGAGCTGGGAGCCTGGAAGACACCTCGGGCAGAGAGGATGGCAGGAGCCAGCACCGGGAGCTACAAACTTAAGGTTCCCGTGGAGCAGAGAGGAGTGTGGTTTAGGGGAGCAGAACGCCACGTCTCTCCAGGGCACCCCCTTAAAGCGGTTTCCTGGAATGGATGTCATTTTTCTGTTTCCCCTACAGAATATAATCCCCCTGAGGCCAGGGGCTACTCCTTTGCTTCCCTTTATAAACCTCGCGCTCAGCACAGGGGAGGGATTGCGGTCCGTCTGTTGAGTGAATTGGAGTGAACAATCCATGACGGGAATGGAAATTTGCGGTCAGATCACGGAAGGTCCGGGGCCGGGGTTGGAGGGACAGGCCCTGGACTTGGCTTCCCCTGCTGACACCCCCTCTGTCTTTTCAGAGACGTCTTGCTCTTTGAGGCTTAAACGGAATCATAGGCATGGACATGCGTTTTGGACAGGGACGCTGTCTCCTGAGGCGGTGGGCGCGGGTCATGGGTGGGGAGCCCAGCCCCGCTTCGTGGGAATGGTTGGGAAAAACCTCAGACGCTTCTGGTTTCCTGGCTCACGTTAAGCAGAGAAACAGACAGCAAACGGTGCCGCAGAATCGGACAAAACGGGAACCGGGTCTGGCTCTGCTACCAATGCTAAAAGTTCGGGGAGCCCCTCTGCCCACCCTCCTCCCCTGGCCAGCGCAGGAAAGCCTGGGGAACGCGACTTCACCTTGAGCTCCGCCTGTCCCTCTCATGCTCCGCCCCCTACCTGTCTCCTCCTGCTTGGCGGCTGTGGGTGCTGCTCGCTGGGTACAGGCGCTACGACAGTTTGGGGCACTTCACAGCATCCACTCTAGCATGGATGACGGCGCTGCAGCAGCGACTAAACAGGCGAGGTGGGCGCCCCGGGCGCGAACCCGCGCGAACCCGCGCATCCCCCCACGCGCACCCCCCACGCACATCCCCTACGCGCATCTCCCCACGCGCACCCGCCACGCGCATCCCCCCAACACGCATCCCCCACGCGCATCCCCCACGCGCATCTCCCCGCGCACATCTCCCCACGCACATCCCCTACGCGCATCTCCCCACGCGCATCCCCCACGCGCATCTCCCCACGCGCATCCCCCACGCGCATCCCCCACGCGCATCTCCCCGCGCACATCTCCCCACGCACACCCCCTACGCGCATCTCCCCACGCGCATCCCCCACGCGCATCTCCCCACGCGCATCCCCCACGCGCATCCCCCCACGCGCATCTCCCCACGCGCATCCCCTACGCGCATCTCCCCACGCGCATCCCTCCCACGCGCATCCCCCACGCGCATCTCCCCGCGCATCCCCCCAACACGCATCCCCCCACGCGCATCTCCCCGCGCATCCCCCCACGCGCATCCCCCACGCGCATCCCCCCACGCGCATCCCCCACGCGCATCCCCCACGCGCATCTCCCCGTGCATCCCCCCAACACGCATCCCCCCACGCGCATCTCCCCGCGCATCCCCCCAACACGCATCCCCCCACGCGCATCTCCCCGCGCATCCCCCCACGCGCATCCCCCACGCGCATCCCCCCACGCGCATCCCTCAACATGCATCCCCCCACGCGCATCCCCCCACGCGCATCCCCCAACATGCATCCCCCCCACGCGCATCCCCCCCACGCGCATCCCCCCACGCACATCCCCCCACGCGCATCTCCCCCATGCGCACCCCCCACGCGCACCCCCCCCACGCGCATTCCTGCGCATCTGCGCTCGACTTCGCTGCTAAGCGGCTTCCCCCTTCTTGGCTGTGGTTTCTCCATCCATCACGTGGGGGCGGTGCCATCCGCACTGGGAGTTGTACACGTAAACGGGAGAGAGGGCAGGTGGAGGCGAGGCGAGGCGTGGGGCCGCCATATTTTACTCTCTTTCTCTCCACACATCAGCGCTCTTTTATTTCAAAGTTCTGTAAGAACCAAATCGTATCTCTTTGGAACTGATTCTCTATTTATATCCTTTGTAGTGCAAATTCCCTCCGAAATACGTGCCCGTCAGAAGGTGTGGATGGGGGAGAAATCAGGTTTATCCTGCCCGCCAAACAATTCTCCATTGTCTCTTCTCCCTAATCTTTAAAACAAAACAAAACAAAACAAAAAGTCCTGTGCGTCTGTTGCCTCCTGAGCCACAACATGCGTGGTGAACAGATGGGTGACCTGCAGCTCGCTGGAGGCTTTGTGCCGGGGAGAGGGGCTTCGAGTGCAAGGCGCAGGCCCCAATGGGCCCGGGTGTCCTGTTACTTGGGTCTTGTAAACACTCAGCAAAACCTGTTGCCTGCCGAACATCCCGGTTCTAAATACTGTTTACTCCTGGATGATTTGTAATTCCTTTCCCAGCTCAAATAACTATAAACTTCTACAAAGTGCTTTGTAAACACTCATTAGGGTATTACGAACATCCTTTGAGCTCTATGTGATCATATCCATTTGGCAATTGAGTAAACTGAGTCACGAGAGTTGAAAGATCTGCCGAAAACTACGCCGGGAGCAAAGGCAGGGCAGGGCCCGCGCTCAGACTCCCTGGCTCCTGGCCTGGGGAGGGGTCCACGGAACCTGCCTGGTCGGGCACGTCCGGGCTCCCGACCCGCCAGGACCCCGAGTGCCATGCCAGCACTCTTTTCTCAAAGCCCATCGTCGAGGACTGGCCGGGGCCCCTGGCTCCTGAGACACCACCAGCCGAGGGCAAAGGCTCTGCTCTGCAACCGCAATCGGAATAGGAGCTCGACAGCCTCCCGTGGCCTTTCCTCCCCGCAGCCCGCCCCACCCTTCTGCAAGGCCTCCTTATCCGGGCCACGGCCGGATAAGCAGACAGAGCAGTAAGACGTGGGTCTGCCGCCTTTCCCCTTGTCCCTCAGCTCCAGGGAGCCAGGGCGAGCTAGCTGGGCATGGTGAACACGTACTGGTTTTGGCCGCCCTGCGTTTTGACCCCACTTCTTGTATTTGGGCCCCGCTGCACACCAGGACAAGCAGAAAGTGCTGGCTCCTTGCTCCTCTCGACTTCTGGCAGCAGGCCGTGGGCACGGGACCCACGTCCGAGTGAGTGACGAGAAGCATGGGGGAGGGGGGTGTCACGCTTCGCCCGGTAGTGGGTGGAGGTCCCAGCATCCCTCCTCTGTTAGCTGGGGTGCCATGGGGCCACCAGGGTCCCAAGGAGACAGTTTTGTCATCAGATTGTTGTGCCCGAGCTTGGCTGCAGTTAAAGGCGACTGTCCGCGGTGTGCGTTGCTTCCTGCTCGTTTCTGGAAACCTCCAGATTGGTTCGCGAGTTACCGGTTACTCTCCCCACTAAGCCCTCTCTCGGTGAAGTTCGCCAGAACCGGGCTCTGTTGCATTTGCATCTTGATAGGCACGAGCTGGGGCATGAGAGAGGCTCCCCTTTTCTGTCCTCCCTCGGACTACCGCGGGACGTGACTGTTGGTAAAGCGAAGGCAGCGAATGCGCCGTGATTCAGAGGGCTCGGAGCACCGGGAGTCGACGCTCCAGGGGGACCCAGCTCGCTGTTCGCCAACGCCTGCCGAAGTGGTCCGCGTGTTGCCGGCACATCACGCCGTGACCGTTACTGCCCCTCACGGTCACGAGCAAGTCGGATCCACGTGTACCCCACTCCTGCCTCCCGCCAGGTGCCTCTCGACAGGTCGCCCCGTCCGGGGTCCTTCTACTGCCTGACATGGAGTCCAGGCCGTGGGGGCGCAGAACACGACTGCCCCAGAGCCCGGCGCCCTCTGCCCTTCACGCTGCTCGGGGGCGCGGGGGTCACGCCGCCGCCCAGGTCATCTGGAAACCTCAGGAAAGGGCGATTCACCTGTGCCAGTGGCAGTGGGCAAAATGCCTCCTACAGACTCTTCGAGGAAGAGAGTATAATAAAAGCTAATACTTGCCGAGCGCTTATTATGTAAAATCTCATTTAATCTTCCTAACATCCCTACAAGGAAAGTGCTATTATTATCCCCAATTTACACGAGGCGGCTGAGGTACGGAGAGGGGAAGCGGTCCTCCCAGGGTCACTCAGCTCCAGGTGGCGGAGGAGGCCACCCCGCTCTGCTGCCTGCCCCAAGCACGTGCGGCTTCCGGAACCGACGCCTCACGATTCCGTGGAAAGACGGTGAAGATACAGACTTCCGGGGCCAGGCCCAGGGGTTCTAGTTCTGTAAATCCTGGGAGGCTGGCGGCGGGGTCTCGGGGGTTGGATTGCCGACAGGCCCCCCGCGATTCTGGAGGTGTCTGGGAGCCGTGGGCTGATGGGAGAGCACGTGCAGCCACCACCCGCCCACGCCCCAGGCAGAGAAGGCTCGCGGGCCCCCGTGCTCCCTCCCGGTGCAGGCAATGGCTCTCAGGCACTTGGCGGTGGCTTCGAGACAAAACCAATGTGTCGTCCTCTGCCTGGAGCACCCAGGAAGGGAAAGGAAGAAGCCGAGATGCCCCATAGGCCACTGACACGACAAAGGAGGAAAATCACGGGATGTTTCTGTTTCTCGCGTTTCTTTCTACCGTGTCGGGGGAGATGCTTGTAAAACTTTTCATTTTTAGCCTGGAGAGGGTAGATTCTCGTCTCTAGAGTGCCCTGTTAGTTAAGGCAATGGTAGCTATTTTAACATTTTATGATATATCATAACAGTCACTGAAACCGTTCCACATTAGCCTTGTTTTTCTCAGCCATCCAACCAGCCAGCTTCTGCCCATAAGCTGGCTTCGCTGGCATGCGTGGGGGCTGTTCGTTAGGGGGTGTCCTATCAGCAGTGGGAGGGGGAGGGGGTGTCTGTTCCTTTTAGTCCCCAAGCTGCAGGCTGAGGAGGCTCTGCTGTCCTCACTGTGTGGCTTCTGAGGTTAGTCGCCGCAGATGCTCATAGCCAGAATGATAGCTGGGAAAGTCCTGAAGAATTGCCCAGGAAATTTGAAAGACCACTGGCCAGAACACATTCCATTGGTCAGACCCAGTCACATGGCTTTACTTAACTGCAAGGGAGGCTGGGAGATGGGGGCCGCACAGCCAGGGTCCCCGCGGGAAGCGGGAGGGCTGGGAGGGGGAGCCGCAGAGTCCAGAGCAGGCGGCCCCGGGCCAGCGGTGCCTGTCCTCCAGATGGGACCGTACGTACGCTCGATGGCACCATGTCCGCATGTTAAATAGGAAAAAAATAAATAAACGAGCAATATATTCTTTAGCGCTTTCTCCATCATTCAAACAGTCCCTTCTGATTTGTTGGCGTTCTTCGCCTTTATGATTTTAGAAATGCTCGTCGCCTCCCGGGTCTGTCCATCAGCTGTTTGTTTCCTTGGATGCTGTTCCCACAGCACCCGACTCCCAATATTCTGAAATGAAGACCGGGGAGATGAGCGAAGATTTCTGGTCTCTGAGCCAATGTTGGCCTGGGTCCTTTGTCTCAAGTTAGTGTCCCCGGGGGTTGAAACGCAGGCTTGGATCAGACCCCGGCTCGGCCCTCCGGCCCGGGTCCTCGTCACCCCGGTTTACCCTCAGGTACAGCGCACACGCTCCCAGGGCGGCAGCGAGGCCTGGCGTCTGTCTGCGCTGTCACTGGTATCGGTGGCCCGCCACCTGCTGGGACTCCGCCAGGCTTCGGCTGTGCGGGCAGAATTTGTCCCTCCGGCTGAGGATCTGGACATCGAAGCTCGGAACAGGGGTGTGCCCTCCCGCTGGCCCCCCGCAGAGGTGTCCCCTGAGCTCCCCCTCGAAACAAACCCTGTGGGCTCGCAAGCCCTCGCCAGCCGTGACTCTGTTTGCCACCGATAAAAGGGGGCACGGCGGTTCTGAACTTGTTTGCAAAACCCGTTGAGAGCCTTGAAACAAGGGCGGTGTTTGTGAGAGTTCAAAGCATCGTGTAATTATTTTATTCCTGAGATTCTTCTGTTTGCTCGGTTTACAAACCCAAGCCAGAGCCATAAAACCCCTTTCATGCAGCGGCTCTCACGCGGTCCTCGGGAAGGCGCTTAGGTCGAGGGTGGACCACGCACAGCGGGACCGCTGCCAATTCCTGCCTAATTTAGGCCGTCGCTGCGCACCGGCCCGCGCTGGATGTGTTTAGCCATCCAGCCGGCCGGCTTCCGCCCCGCGAACCGGGCGGGTGTGCGTGGCCGCACGCGTCAGCCAGGGTGGCCCCGAACACCAGGTCAACTGTGTTCCTCCTGTGGGGTCGAGGCTATGTCTCGCCGCCATTCTTGCCAGAGTCTCGTGACCTGAAACCGTAGCAGTAAAGAGGCTCCAACTTGGAAGGGACTCCAGAGGTCAGCTGGGGTCACCGCTCGCCCAGGGCGAGAGTCCCTTTTACAGAGCTGGTGGCACAGCCTTTGCTGGCAAACGTGGGGCCCATGCCCCTGTTTTGGGAGGTGACCCGTTCTACCGTCGGGTGGATCCGCTCGTAAGGTGGTCTTCCTGAGGGTGAACGGCCACGTGGGCTACACTGGCCGCGTCCCAGGGAGCCTGGCTCCCGCGCTGACCACGGAAGCCAGAGGCGGGACAGGCTGAGAACGCGCTGGGGTCCCGGGTTCCGCCTGCGCTCGGGTCAGCGCCTGGGGTGAGTTTATCGGGACGGCACCGCCGGGGGCAGCGACCTTGCTGCCGTTCTGAGTCCGTGCCTGCCTGCTGCCTTCGGCCACAGTCAGGAACTGTGGGCCCCGCGCTCTGGAAGAACGAGGCAGGCGCTTCAAGTGAGTGACCTAGCCCCCAATTCACCGAGAAAGTCGTCACGCAGTTGCCATTCGACGAACCCTCTGTGTAAACAGCCCCACGGGGTCAGGGACCTCAAAGCTGTGTGCTTGAGAGACGTTCCAGCTCCTTGGGCTGGACAGGGTCACTGCCCCCGCCAGGAAGTCCCAGCACAGGACAGGGGCGAGCGTGGTCTCTGGGGTCTCTACTCTTCCTCCTTCCATCGGGTTTTGGGTGTCACCTGCCTGACACCCACCTCACCCGATGGGCCAGACCGAGGTGTGAGGATGTGAGCCAAGCTGGTCACTGGGGGCAGCGAAAGCCCAGACTGGCAGTCGGGGGCCTCGTCCCGGCCTGTGGCAAATCTCTGTGACTCCTTACGGGGTGAAGGAGGGCGTGAACGAGCGAGTGAGTCTGGAGCCCGCCCCTCACCTCGACGCGATCCCCACCATTTTTGCTCAACTTTGTTCTCGTTCTGTGCTGGACGCTCTCATCTACACTGTTCAGGCAAGGGGAGTTTTAAAATTAAAAAATTCTGGAGACATCTCTTGCCATCTCTCAGCCCTGAGTGCATCCTCAAACACTTTTGCTAAAAGAGATTTTATAGAGCAGAGGATTCTAGAACCAAGGCCTTGTGGGAGCTTCTCCCTCTTTTGATCTCTCGACAAAGATAGACAGAGGAATTTATTATTATCCATTTAAGTTGATCAGCATCCAAGAATATCTAGCAGGGAGCGCACTACTGTTTAGGTATTTCCTTATAAAGTGAGCCCAAAGTGCTTGGGAAAAAAATGTATGCTCATGCTGTATGTGAATATAAGTGAGGCGAGCGCCCTGGAGGATCATCCCATTTAGTGGGCGGAGGATCCGGGGCCCTCCCTCACGGAACCCGGCAGGAAGCTGTCTCTCCGCCCCCACGGGAGGTGGGCGACCACGCATGTCTCAGGCTCCTGAAATACACCTTCCCGAAGGCAGCTTGCCCGGCCAGGGGCCTGCAGGAGCCGGGCGAAGGCCTCCATGCCTTCACCCATATCTTTCTAAGCCTCCGGAGGGGAAGGGGGTCTCTCTCCAGTGTGGGTCCCACAGCACCGTTCCAGCTCTGTCCAGAGCCCCTGACCATCCACGTTCATCATGCTCTTCATCCTTGCGGCCACCCTCTCTCTCGGGCCACCAAGTCACACCCTGCATTCCCCAGCGAGTCCCGGCCCCAGCTGACTCCTTCCTGCTCCTCAGCGGCGATGCATAGTCCGGCCACACGCCTCATACGCACCAGAGACTCACCACGCGGACCCTGAATTCATAGTTCTCTCCCCAAACTCGCCTTCCTCCAGGTTCCCTTTGTCAGCAGCAGGGCGCCCCCGGCCACCCAGGAGGTCGTTTCAGCCCCAGACTGGAGTCACCCGTCCATGCTCATGTCCCACAGCCCCCACCCCCCGCCCCCGCCCGGCCCCCAGGCCCAGCCCGCGTGCCCACGGCCTCTCTCCGCGTCCTCTGTCTGCACTGCCACCTTTCTCCGTCGGGCCGTTGGTCTGCCTTGGACCTCAGGGTCTCGTGCCAACTACGTAACATTCCCGACTCGCCTCTTGCTCTAGGCCCGGCCCCCTCCAACTCCGCAGCCATGCTGCCGAAGAGAGACGCTTCTGAAACACCGAGCGATCATTCTCCCCCTTAGAACCCCGCGGCAGCTTCCTGTCGCCTTCGGGATGAGAAAATGCCGCCAGGTCCCCGGTCCCCTCCCACGGCCTCTGCGCCTCCCTGCCGCCCAGCCTCCCCCGGCCGCTTCCTGTCCCTGGGACTTCACACATGCTGTGCCCTCTGCCTGCGATGTCGTCCCCTTCCTCACGCTCACCCTCGTCCACTTCGGCCTGGCTCGCCCCATGCTCTGCATGCCTCGTCCCGGAAGTCACCTCCTCCAGGAAGCCTCTCCTGACCCTCACATCCCGGTCGGATTTCCCACCTGGATTCTCGCAGCTCCGTGACCCCCCACCCCCATCCCCGGCTAGCTGACAGCCCACGTGAAGCACCTGCTACGCCTTAGGTTGTTTGTCAAGACTTTGTATGAATTACTACATTGGATCCTCACTGTAGCTCGGGAAGTAGATACTGTAACCATCCCATCTTACAGATGAGAACTAAGGCAGGAGAGGTCACACGCACAGGAAGTGGCAGGCCCGGGCGGGAGCGGAGGCGCGGGACCCACCAGGCTTCACTGCTGCGGTTCTGTATCCTGGCTGCACTTGAGAATCATCCCGAAACAGCACACGTGCTCTTGACCTTCACCGAGAGTTTTTTTGTGTTGGACATGGTGGTGGGGAGGGGGCGGGGAGTTCAGCGGCTGGCAGGAGACTGTGTTTCTAAAACTCTCCAACCGTGACTCTGATGTGCAAGACCAGGACCCATCACGCGGCACTGCGGCCGCCTGTCCTTGTCCCCAGTCTGCGGTGCGCTTGGCGAGGACAGGCGACGTATCTCTGACACCATTTCTTCTCTGTGCCCATTACCGACCCTCGGCAAAGGCTGAAGGAATAAGAAGTGGCTTTTACCCTGTGCTCCTGAACCCAAGAGCCAGGTCACCTGCCACTGCGCCAAGGTCACCGCGCTGCCCCCTGCCCGGAACGGTCAGCCCTCTGCATCCGAGGATTTCGCTTCTGCTGTTTCAACGGTATTTTCTGCGTGAAGCCGGGCGTCTGCGCTGTGAAAGGCCCTGTATGTTGCATGTTGGTTGTTCGAGGCCATTTTCCGTGAGGGACTCGAGCATCCGAGGATGTCGGCATCCTCGGGGGTCCTGGGAACAACCCCTGGGGGACGCGAGGGCCTGCGGTAGCTGTGGGGGTTCCCTGCGTCCCCGAGGCCTCACGCTCCCTGCCACGCTGGGCAAAGGGCTGGCCCCGCGCGACAGATCGTCCCGCCCCCTCCCCGCCCCCCCCCCAGGTCTCGGGGTTCGCTCCGCCATCCCCTCCGTCCAGCGCTTGGCGGGGCAGAGCCTTCCCTCCGCCCGGGTCCCCGGCCTGAGCGGCGGAGGCGGCGCAGTCCGGATTCCCAGCTGGCGCCTTGGTCACGGAAAATCCCCGGGGACCCGGGTGCCGGCCCCTGCGCCCCTGAGCACCGGCCCGTCGCCCCTCGCCGGGACGTGTCCGGCGCGTCCACCCGCCTCGGCCACCCGAGGGAGCCCACGGCTGACTCGCTCGTCCTCCTCCTGCACACGCCCCTCCTCGCACGCCGGTCCCACCGGAGGCGGCGGGACCCCTGGTCCCTCCCCGCGGGGCCGCGGCCCGGCTGTGCCACGAGCCTGGCCGCCCCCTCTCCCGCCCGCGCAGCCCCCAGGCCCCTCCGTCTCCGCCCGGCCGCGCCCCGCTCCCCGGCCAAGTGCGGGCGGCCGCGTCTCCGCGAGCTCGGGGTCCCCCAGCAGCAAGGGGGGCCCTCCCTCCTTGACTTCGCCCAGCAGGCTGCTCCAGGGACCGGCCACCTGCCGAGGGGCGGGGCCTGGTCCCCGGACCGAAGCCCGGACGCGCGCGGGGGGCTCCGGGGGGACCCCGTCCAGCTAGGGCCACGCGTCGCCCGCGGAGGGCCACACTGCTGTCTGCAGGAGGTGTCCCTGCAGGGCTCTGTTCATGTCACCGCTGCTCCCCACGGGGCAGGTGGGCCGTGTCTCCACAGGTGAGGTGCTGAGCCCCGCCCGGGCGCCGCCTGGGGCGCCCCAGGCGGAGGCCGCACCCCCCTTTCCGTAGTGGCCTGGGCCCCCCCCCCTCGCCGTCTCCCATTGTGGAGGACCCGGGATCCTCTCCTCCCCAAAGCCGTCCTGAAGAGTCACACAGGCGACAGGCCCAGCCGTGGGAGGCTGGAGCAGCAAAGGCGGTGAACCGTTTTATTTATAATGCTCGGTTTGCTATTTGATTATCCCTACTCTGCTTCCTCAGAGCAATGAAACAAGGAAAAAGATTTAAAAAAAAAAAAATCCTGCTGTAAGTCTGCGGGAGCCTCCTGGCCTCCCCCACCCCCACCCCAGGCTGCCTGCCCCTGACCGCGTCTCCCAGAATGCCGCCTCTAACCCAACTTGCCGTGATTAATGGTTAACATAGTCGTGTTCTCCGCAGCCCCCATTATCTGAGCCGGCTTTGAATAACTATTAACTCTCCAGCTAACCAAAAGCAGCAGTTAATCATCTACGGACCAGCCCTTGGGCAGGGAGGTTTCCTGGTGACCTTCTCCTGGGCAGGAGGCCCCTGTCCCCACCACCCCCACCTCCACCCCCACCTACCCACCCTCAGCCTCCGCTGACCTTCAGCCACACCTGGGCCTGGAGGCTGGCAAGCCCCGGACACAGTGGTGTTCCACGGGCTTCTCAGTCAGCCGAGGCCACAGATGCTGGACCTCCGCTGGCCAGCCACCCTCCCTCCAGGACCCTGCAAAGAGACCAGGCTGCACCTGGTTTTTAAAAAATGGTTGTGCAAACGAGGACTTGATCTGTCACACGTCCTGTGTTGCCGGGAGGCTCCGAGAGGCCGTGCTTTCCCGGGGCCACAGATCAGAAGTGTTCCTGACCCCAACGCACTCTGTGACCCTGCCCGCCCCTGGTGTGGGACTCGGCGATGGCGAGGAAGGTCACCTTGCACGCACCCAGGGTCCACCACCAGATGCGGGGAGGACGACCTCCTTCTGAAGCTGGGGGGCGGCACCCCGGGAGAGGGAGGGAAGGATGGAGGGACGCTGTGGGACCTCCTCCCTGCTCCAGGAGACAAGGCTGAAGCGGCTGGGCCCCGCTCCCCCTCCGGGCTGTGCCCCAGGGGTGGAAAGCCACCTCGGAGAAAATGTCTCCCTCACAGAGCAGGTCTGCTGCAGGCCAGGGAGGCCAGCGACAAGCCGTCCAAACCCTCGCTGTCGGGCTGGCTCCTCCTTTTCAGGGAGGGGTCGCGGGCCCCAGCGGAATTAGGAAAGCTGTGGTGGGGGCTTGGCAAGTGGGGGGTGCGGTCCCCCACGTCCTCCTGAGCCTGCTTACTGCCGGGCTGAGTCCCGCCACGCCTCCTGGCCCCCCCTGCTCCAGATGCAAACATTTCCACATTAGGCAGGCTCCCTGGTCTCCGCCCCTGGGGGTGACCTCGGGTGACTCCTTCTGCGGGCCCGGCGCCGAGCCCCCCCTTCCCAGGTGCGCCCGCTGTTTTCTGGGCCACCCTTGTGATCGGGTGTCCAGGCACTTGGCAAAATTTAGCGAACGGTACTCCGCGCTCCATCTCGTTTTTACGCTTCTTACACAGACACACTTGGGAGCTCACGAGAGGAGCTGGTACCCCTTGTCCACGCGTTGGCTGCGGCACCCAGCCACGGGTGCCGGCCCCTCAGAAATGGGGGGCGGCTGTGCCTCCCTTTTCACCCCGGCCCTCTCCTTTAAGCTGGTCTGACTTCTCTTTGGACTCAAGAATCTGAGGAATTATTATTCCTTATACACACTGCCTCATCGAGGTTCGGGCAGCCATATTTGGCCGCCGCCGGGCCTGGCCTCGGGGCGGTGGAAACTGGCCGTCCCCCCCCCCCCACACCCCCGCTGAGAGGAGCTGTGGGCGTAAATGACATAACGGATTTTGAAGACTTACATAAAAAAGGGAACATAAACTCACACATGTTGGGCTTTCCAAGTTTTGGACAATGTAGGTTAAATAAAAGATCTTATTAGAATGAATGTCGCCTGTGTCTTTTTACCTTTTTTAACGTGGCTACTAAAAAAATGCCTCCAAACGTGTGGTTCACGTTTCTCTGCAGCTGGACCGTGCCGCTGCAGACTGCCCACACTGCGGAGCAGGCCCTGCCACGTTTGCGTCCCCCGGTCCTTCCCTGGTCAGCGCAGGTCCTGGTCCTCTGCTCCCCGCGGTGCCCCTCCTCCCCCTCTCTGCCCCTGCAGGACTTCCAGTCATAGTCCAGGCCCCAGGCCCCGAGCCTCCTGCCCCCGGCCTCTGCCAGCCCCGCCCCGGCACTGCAGCTTGAGGCATTCTCGGTCTGCTCCGCTGTCCCCAGGCCGTCTCTTGCTGAGGGCAGTCTGAGTCCAGTTTTATTCATTTTACCATTTCAAGGGGCAAAAAATGATTCACCTAAGTCACAGTGCTGTGGCTGCCATCGTCAGCCCTTGAAAGGGCCACCGTTCAAAAGAAATTTTTAGAAATTCTTATTTTATGAAGAGCAGCAGCATCTTAAATCAAATTAAATGCCATGTAGCATAATTTCATTTGTTCTGCGTAAGATGTCCACGGGGGGTCAGGATGGCGCGAGGAGGGGCTGTCACCTTCTGAGACGTCTGTGTCTGCCACCGCACAGGAACCCCGCGTGTCCTGCGGAAGTTGTCCCAATTCGGATGTGACACAGATATAACCTAGCCTCAGATTCTGAAGGCTTAGTACGAGAAAAGGCATGTAAAACATCTCGCTCATAATTTTATATTTATGTTAAACAGTTTTTACATTTAATGATGAAATGGTAATATTTTGGTCAATTGCGTTAGATCATTACGATTGCTATCGCCTATTTTGTTTTGTTTTGTTAACTTGGCTACTGGAAAGTTTTGAATGACGTACGTGACTCACAGTATATTCCTACGGGACGGGGCTGCTCCAAGGGGATTATGCTCCGTTTGTTTTGAGACTCTTACTTCTCAACTTACCACATCTAGGAGCCTGAGGACTCCGAATCCTCCAGCTACGAAACACGCGTCCAGTTCTGTAGGTTTGAAATCCGGTCCCTCCAGCCAGCTGTTGTCAGGGGGACCCACCTCGACTTGCCCTCTCCGGCAGCAGACCCGCTGGCCCTCTGGGAAACTCCCGGGTTCTGCAGAGACTTGCCAGGTAATAATTACAGGTGTGCAAAGACCCTTTAGCTTCGCACACTTAGTCATAATTATTTACCTTTTCCAGGCACCAGAGGTGTGATGGGAGATTAGCTGAACAGAGAGAAGACTCAGCAAGCGGATCACCTTGAAGCTGACCTGTCAGCCGGATTTCGCAGCACCTGCCCAGTGCGGCCTGAGGGCCTGCGATTCATTCATTGGCTGGGAAGGAGAACTGCAAATCCTGCCTCCTCCTCCTCGCTCCTCTTGCCCAGGTTGGGGAAGACAGACTAGAGGCATCTACGGAGCGGGGGAATTGTTCTCAGGGAACGTTTGCCACCCGAATCAGCTTTCGTGGCACCTTCGAGCAGTGTCTAAGAATCCGGCCTTTCATGAGACTGGTCTTGCTCCTTGAGCTCCCTGGAGACTGTGTCCCGGGTCGTCTGCCCCTCCCCCTTCTCACACCCTCCGGAGCAGAGACCCCTGGCTTGGAGGCAGCCGGAAGAAACCTCGTGAACCGGGTGTCCCTGCCATTTTCATAAACTGGGCATCTTTCCTGCGGCCCCACAAGCCGAGAACTGCTGAGGAGAAAGAAGAAACGTTTGTTAACAGGGAGGACAAGTTAGGGCCTTTCATTAAGATCAGAGCTTTGTGAGGTTGGATCAGCCGGCCAGGTGCACGACCGACTTTCTTGGCTCCTTAGCGGAAGCAAAGTATTTAAGAAATAATGGAGCCCTTAGTCCTGTAAGTGAAAACCCATTTATCTTGGGAATTAAAAAAAAAAAAAGTGCTGCTGCTGAGAAGTTCCCAGCGAGAGGCACCTCTTCCCTCCTGGACGGCTCGAATGCCTGCCAGACTTGTCTCGCTGCTAAGACGCTCACACTTGCAAATTCGTGCTTTTCAAGGCGAGGAGATTAAAATAAAAAGTCCATGAGATGTGTTTCTGGGGGGGCTGGAAACAGGAAGCCGACTGGAACTCACCGGTGAGGCGCAGGTGTGGGTTTGGGTGGCATTTGCTTGTTTGGACGGAGAGCAGGGTCCACCCTGCCCACCGCTTTGCCATCGTCCGGGGAAAGCAGGGTTCGCTTTGGGACTCCGTGGGCCTGGGCTATTTTTCTCAGCTTGGACTGTTTTTGTATGGTTACCCTCAGTAATGCTGTCTTTTTTGGGATGTTTTTTATTTAAACACAAACAAACCAGAACACCTTGATTTTGAAAAGGCGCATTCACCCGAATAAGGTGCAAGAGCATAAACAAGGTTGCCACAGTATTTCGCGTCAACAGCCAGTGTTCCCGGCGGGCACAGAAAAGTCTGGAAACGGGAGAGGAAGGAAGAGGCTCCATTCCTGCTCCCTGGGTGTTCGAGCATCTCCCAGGCCCCTCCCGGACCCTGCTCAAGGACATTCACTTCTCTGGCTTCGAAGGGAGGAGAGAATGCAGGTCGCAGAGGACGGCGATGTTCAATGTGCCCATGATGCATCGCGGAGGGCGGTTCAGGATGCGCTTGGGAGGAGGCGGGGTGGGGGGAGGGAGCGCTCGCCTGCAAGGGGCGGTCCAGCAGTCCCCGGCCGGGGGGTCAGCGCAGGCGCTCGGTGGCCGCCCGCAGCTCACGCCGTAAGCAGTGGTGCCTCCAGCAGCCCCAGGACGAGGTCGCGGAGCTGTGCGGTGCCATCTCATGGAGGAGCGTCCTGGGAACCTCTTCATCACCCGTGGAATGTGCGCACAGACTCTGCAGCCACTGAACACGGTTTTGCTGCCCGGAGAAATCCAGGGGCTGCTGCACGTAGGCCAGCACGCGGCGCGGGACCCTCTCGCACTGGCGCACCCTTGGGAGCCATCTCTGAGCCATTTGTGTGCTGTAGCACTCTGCGACACAGCCGTCGCGGAAGCATTTATTGGAAAATGAGGATCAGACTATTTCCTCTGAAAAGCTTCTGTACAGCTAAAGAAACAATAAAAATATGAAAAAGCCATCTACGGAATGGAAGAAAACATTTGGGAACCGGACACTGGATAAGGAGTTAATATCCAAAATATATAAGAACCCATAAAACTCAATAACAAAAAAGGTCCAATAAATAAATGAGGAGAGGAAGTAAATAGACATTTTTCCAAAGGAGACATCCACATGGCCAATAGATACAGGGAAAAATGCTCAACATCACTAATCATCAAGGAAATGCCAAACAAAACCACGACGAGATGTCATCTCACACCTGTCAGGGTGGCTACCATCGAGAAGAGCCAGCAAGTGCTGGCGAGGCCGCGGAGATGAGGGGGTGTCCGCGAACTGTGAGTTGGGAATGAATCTGATGCAGCCACTATAAACCAGTATGGAGGTTCCTCAAAAAATTAAAAGTGGAACTACCGTAGAATCCATAAATGCTCATTGTTTCTTTTCCTCAAATGCTGTGCAGGAAAGGCCCCAGGGCGATGCCAACTTCCGGTCCTCGTGCCCTTTCATAACCTCTTCCCCTCGAAGGTGGGCGGGACCTGTGGTTTGCTTCTAACCAGGAGGCGGGGCGCAGGGGGTACAGCCCCGGGCGGGGTACGGCGCTGGGGGGTACGGCGTGGGGGGGGTACGGCACGGGGGTACGGCGCGGGGGGGGGGTACGGCGCGGGGGTATGGCACGGGGGGGGTACGGCGCGGGGGTACGGCACGGGGGGTACGGCGCGGGGGGTGCGGCGCGGGGGTACGGCACGGGGGTACGGCGCCGGGGTACGGCGCGGGGGGGTACGGCGCGGGGGTACGGCGCGGGGGGTACGGCGCGGGGGGTACGGCGCGGGGGTACGGCGCGGGGGGGGGTACGGCACGGGGGTACGGCGTGGGGGGTATGGCGCGGGGGGTACGGCGCGGGGGTACGGCGCGGGGGGGGCTACGGCGCGGGGGGTACGGCGCGGGTGGTGCGGCGCGGGGGTATGGCACGGGGGGGGTACGGCGCGGGGGGTACGGCGCGGGGGGGTACGGCGCGGGGGTACGGCACGGGGGGTACGGCGCGGGGGGGTACGGCGCGGGGGGTACGGCGCGGGGGGGTACGGCGCGGGGGTACGGCGCGGGGGGGTACGGCGCGGGGGTACGGCGCGGGGGTACGGCGCGGGGGGTACGGCGCGGGGGGGTACGGCGCGGGGGGGTACGGCGCGGGGGGTACGGCGCGGGGGGTTACGGCGCGGGGGTACGGCGCGGGGGGGTACGGCGCGGGGGTACGGCGCGGGGGGTACGGCGCGGGGGGTACGGCGCGGGGGTACGGCGCGGGGGGTACGGCGCGGGGGTGCGGTGCAGGCGGGGGAAGGGCGCTCCCCTAGCCAGTGTCTGTCCGCATTTCCCAAACCCGTCCACTCATCGGACCTTCCCTCAGCGTCTCTCGCTGCTCTCCCTCCCTCCCGGGACCCTTCCCCGGGGCCGCGGAGGAAGGGGCAGCCCGTGGGCGCCGTGGGCTCCAGCGAGCGCTGGCCCAGCGCCGGCCAC
Source organism: Rousettus aegyptiacus (assembly GCF_014176215.1). NCBI lineage: Eukaryota > Metazoa > Chordata > Mammalia > Chiroptera > Pteropodidae > Rousettus > Rousettus aegyptiacus. The sequence continues at coordinate 17,488,431 of NW_023416293.1, read as the reverse complement.
AGTCTCCTCCCGCGCCTCGGCCCGCACGGCTCCCGGCCCGACCAGAGCCCCCAGGAACCTGGTGAGTGCCAAGTCCACAGGCCTGGGGACGTCGTCAGTGACTGAGAATTAGGGGTCACCCACCTTTCGTGTTGTAGACATGGAGGCCGAGACTAAGTTAGGTGCTAATTCGAGTGACTCACTCGAAGTCACTTAGCCAGTTAGCAGCAGAGCCAGAGCTGGCGCCAAGATTTCCCGAGACCCGCGTGCTCCCCTAAGCCTCCCCGTCGGGAACTTCTACCAGGCCGTTCCCCACCCCAGTGGGGAGAAGCCGCGTGGGGACAGACGCTGGAGCACGCGCTGCCTGGGGACCGCGCTCGGCCCTCCTGCCGCCGGCAGCGCTGTTTCCGGAAGCTTCCCTGGCTCCTTCATTCTGTTCATTCCGACTCGGCTGGAGTGAACTCTTCCCAGGGGGTCAGTCCTGCTTACCTGGGGGAACTCTGGGTCGGGGGGCGGCTGGAGAGAGGCTTCGCTCTCATAGACCCAGCCGTGACGAAGCAGTTTGGGATTTCTGGGTGGAAGGGAACGTATAAGCCCAAAACGTTCCTGCTGAACTCGAAGATGGGAAACCTTACGACGAAACGGCCCGGGAGTGCCTTCCGCGTGTCCGGGCGGCGCCGCGCGCCTCCGGGCGGCGTGCCAGGCAGCTGCCGCCCCGAGAGCCCCGCGGACGCCCCACCGGCCTCCGGTTTGTTACTGGAACCAGCGCCCATGATTCACTTTGAATAGGATGTAGGCAAATGTCACAATTTTGTTTTTCTTGAAATGATCTTCAGAGGTGCTTTCCAAGAAACAAGGGAAAATGAGCTGACGGCGGTGGCTCCGAGTCTGCCTGGAGGAGGCAGCTGGGCTGAGGGGAGTCCAAGGTCACTCCCAAGGGCAAAGCCTTGCCGGGAAGGAAGGGCGGAGGCTGGGGGTGCGGGGGCGCTCTGCGGCTGCTCCCGCAGGGTTTCTGGGAGCAAAGGACAGAAACGCATTCTCCCGCGTGTCTGGAGGCCAACAATCTGAAGCCAGCGCGTCGCGGGGCCTCGGCCCTGCCACAGGCTCTAGGGGAGCAGCCTGGCCTCTCCCAGCCTCTGCGGCGGCCGGACGCCCTCCGCGACCTTCCGCCCCCCGCCGCACCACCCCATCTCTGCCTTTGTTGTCACATGGCCTCCTCGCCATCTCCGCCTGTGTCCAGGTCTCCGAAGGACCCCAGTCACTGGTCCAGTGAGGGCTCATCTTAACTTGACGACATCTGAAAAAACCCTATTTCCCTCAAGGGTCACACGCACGGGAACGCGGGTTAGGACCTCAACGTAGCTTTTTGGGAGACACAATTCAACTCACAATTGGAGGGGGCCCCTTGTTCTAAAGCAGACAGCAACACACAAGAGCTGATGAGAAAACACGGCCTTTGATTTGAGCAAGATGTGACTTCAAAGTGTAGGATGCCTGCTTCACAAAAACATCCTGAGGTCTGGAGCAAGAAACCACCAGGATTTAGGTTCTCTTCACTCAGAGATTTCCAAATACACGTCACTGGTAGGCAGAACAGTGACTCTTACGAGGGGTCCTAGTCCTAATCTCCAGGACAGGTGCTGAAAGTAACACCTGTCCACATGTTACTTTCCATGGTGCCAGGGACTTCACAGATGTGATTAAGTCCAGGATTTTGCAATGAGGTCATCCTGGATTACGGGAGTGGGTCCAGTGTCACCACAGGGTCCTTGGAGAGGGAGGCAGGAGGGTCAGAGTCTGAGATGTGACTCTAGCAGCAGAGGTCAGAGACAGAGGGGTTTGAAGAGTCTACACCGCTGGCCTGGCAGGCGGAGGAGGGGGAGGGAGCCAGGAACGAGGAGCTTCTGGAAGCTGGAAAAGATGAGGCCGTCGATTCCTCAGGAGGAACCAGCCCTGCTGACGCCTTGATCTTAGCCCAGTAGCTTCTTCACTTCTGACAAGTGAATCCGTCTTGTGTTAAGCCACAGAACGTGTGGGACTCTGTCACCGCGGCGATGAGACCCCGATGCGGTCGCGGTCGCGCGGCCCCGTTCAGGGTCCCGTGTTAATTTCATCTGTCCGTTGTCTCCACCCGCCTGTGGCCGATGCCCGGTGACTACTCGGTGGCCGAACAGAGTGAGAGTTTGCACTCGGCAGACGCCAGAGCCTCGGGCACGTACCTGCGCTCACGTGTGACAGGTGCAGAGAAGTTGATACGAGGCGATCAGTTTTACGAAGCACGCGTTGGCTTTGTGGCGCTAGGACAGAAAACCCCAGGAGTGACAACGAAGGACAGCAGCGGGGACCTGACTTAGGTCCCGGGTCAGGCCAAGCCCCTGGGGGGCGCGCCGCTGCCCCGAGGCCCGGACGTGCCTCCTCTTGGTTCCGGTTTCAGAGACAGAACCTTTCTCCGGTCGAGGAGGGGACCCGATTGAACTCTCACGGTGTCCCCTTGTCATGGTCCGAGGTTGCCATTTGTTCACGGGAAAATTGTAATGTGGACTCAGCCGGGCTCCGAGCCGGAGGCGGCAACATGTTCCATCTTCGTCTGCCGTTAACGGAGCCAGCGGCCTTCGGTCGCCTCCTGACCTCGCTGCACGCCCTCTGCGCCCAGCCGTGAGCGGCGAGCACCCTGCCCGCTGCGGGAATGGAGGGAAGGTGGCGGGCAGGGGACAGGAGCCCCGCTGCCCTGCCGGCACGGCCAGCTCCGAGAGGGGCCGCTGTGCTTTCTGACACAAAGCTGGAGCGAGGGGTGGATTAGCGAAGGGCGGCCACCTCTGTGCCGGGAAGGGGACAGGAGCAGGGGAGGTGCCTGACCAAGGCAGACGCCGACCCCCGGGCAGTGGGCTAGGGGAGAGCTCACACTGCAGGGCTCGGACGGAAGTGGACGCGAGGCCCAGGGACGGCTGCCTGAGCCGTCGGGGACCGGAGGAGGCCACCTGAACGGGAGGCATGGCGGCTCCAGCAGGCGCAGAGAGAGCGGAGGGTCCCCCGTGGCTGGGGACGCAGCCTTCCGTCTGTCCCCGCTTGTTCTCACACCCGCGAGGGCCACCGCCACCGTCCTCGAGCGCTTTCTACACCCCAGGACGCCGCGAGAAGCCGGCCACACCACGCCCCCTCCGTCCCCTCTGCAACACCGCCACCTGACTCTCGTCACCCCGCCCCGTCTCCTCTCAGAGCCTCAGAGAGGAGCAGCGACTCGGCCCGACTCCGTGGCAGCAGAGAACTGAGTGCCGTCCGCGACCCCCTGAGCCCAGCTTCCCGCTGTGGCGACTCTGACCTGCGGGGGGGACGAGCGGGGGGCGCCCCCCAGGCCCGCAGCCTGGCACCTGCTGCCCGCCTGGCTTGGAAGGGAGCTGAGCACTGCGGGGTTGGAACTGGCTCCAGGTGCCTGCTGGTGCCCTGGGGTCGCAGGCCGGGGAACAGCGGCCGCTGGAGGGGGCGCTGGGCGAGCTCCGGGGTCAGGCCGCCCGCGACCCAGGCCGCGCCCTCGGCTGCCGGGCAGATGCGTGTGGGCGTCTCCGCTGGGAGAAAAGTCCCTGGGGCACGGTAGCCTCGGAGCCTGCGGTGCCAGAAAACTCTGCAGCCCGCCGCCGCCACCTGCCCTCCGGAAACACGCCTCCCCTCCCCGGGCTCCCCGGCCCGGCCTCATCAGGTGGCATCTCGCAGGAACCGCTGGTACCGGAGCAACCGGGGAGACCACCCGGCCCGGGGAATGTTCTCCCGGGACGGGGGAGGTGGCCCCCGGCGGTGGCCTCGTGACAGCGCTCACCACCACACACCCTGACACTGATGGCCCCCGCGTCCTCGGTGAGTCACTCCCCCGGGGCGCCCATCTGGGGCCAAGCCTTGCCCACGGGCGGAGTGACAGCCGAGAAGCAGGGGGTGCTGCGCGGCCGGCCAGGAATGTGGGGTGAGCCCCAGCGCGTCCCTCCTGGTCCTGACGCCTTCCTCTGGGACCAGGCGGGAAGTTCCCTGAGGAGGCTGGGGAAGGAGGCTGTGTTTGGGGAGGCCTGAGAGAGCACGGGGTGCCCTGCCCGCTCAGCTGGGGGTCGAGGCCCGGCCAGAGCCCCGCCACCCCCCCCATCCCCACCCCTCACCCGCCTCCGTCTGAGCTTCCTTAGGCTTCCGGTCGGCCCAGAGAGGGACAGGTGGCTGCTCTCTGTGGCCTTCGTTCTTACTGGACCCACTGAGTCAGCGCAGGACGTGGCCCGAGTGACGACGTCTGAGGCGGAGGCGCTTCGGGGCGTGAGCCTGTGGCCACGGCGGCAGGCTCCGCGTGCTGGCCGCCGGCGCCCGCCTGTGTCCGTGGCTTTGCTCTGGGCCCCTGAGCGTGTTCTGTGTGTGCGACGGTGCGGGGTGGGGGAGGGGAGGGCGGGGGCCGGTGGCAGGCGGGGCCCAGAGCTCCCCAGAGCTCACCGCATGCTGACGCCGGCTGTCGGTCTGTCCGTCCCCTGAAGGACAATGAGCTCCGTGAGAAGAGGGGCAAAGTCTTGATCTCCTTCGGACCCGGCTTCTGAGATCCTATGAGGTTCGATGTGGTTTGTGTGACGGGCGAGTGAGACTCAAGTCGCTGAGCGGAGTGGCGACGGGCCGTGCGGCTTTGTGGTGCCAGCCGGTCTGGAGGTGAACCCGCCCAGGAGGGCTTCGAGATCTACTAGGACGGGGTCCCCAAGCCCTGGGCCACAGGCCAGCATCACCCGTGGCCTGTTCGGACCAGGCCGCACAGCAGGAGGTGAGCGGCGGGCCAGCATCGCCGCCTCGGCCTCTCGGGAGCACCGGTCTCCGGGGCCCCGAAGGTCGGGGACCGCCGGGCTAGAAGCTCTGGCTCTGCCGGGTCCGGCGGCGCGTTTCAGGGGCTCCACGCCTCCGTTTCACGGCCGTGGCGCGAGCCCTGAGGGAGGCGAGGTGACTGGCTCGGGGCCCCGCGTGGCACGGCCCGCCCTCCGTTCTTTCACTCGAGCCGCGTTTATTGCGACACGTCAGGCCGCCAGGGCACCCCAGGGCCCAGGGAGGCAGCAGCGAACTAAACAGACGAGAGTCCCCGCTCTCACGGAGTTTCAATTCTAGTGCAGGAAAACGAAACCGTAAACAAGACAATGAACAAAATCCGCGCTTGGCCGGGCCGATGAGTGCGGGGGAGGAGACAGTGTGGGGGGGGGTACAGTGTCAGGGGGGACGGTGTCGGGGGGGGGGGAGACGGTGTCAGGGGGTACGGTGTCGGGGTGCGGGTAGGTGTGCATGTCAGGGGCGGACGCCAAGGCCCCGGAGGCTGCCCCGAGGCTCACGCTGTTTCCTGAGGGCGGTGGGAGCCATGGGAGGCTCTGAGCGGGGCGGCGTCGCCTGATTCGGTTTCTGCCGTGTCCTCTGGCCGCGGGACTGGGAACTGAGTGAGGGGACAGGACGGTGGTGGCCCGGGCCGGGGCCAGCGCAGGACCAGGCTCTGGGTGTGTTTCGGAAATGGAGCGAGGTGCGAGGGAGCGCTGTCCGAGCAAGCGGGAAAACGAAGACGCCCCCGCTGAGCCGGGGCGGCCGGGGAGGCCGCTGGGAGGCTCCCTGGGGGACTGGTCACCCCGCAGGTGGCCCGCAGGCCTGCGAGTGCGAGACCTCCGAGCCCCGAGCTGCAGGCGGCGGTCTGGGCTGGGAGCGGACTCGGGGTCATCGGTGTCATCGGGATTTACAATCATGATGCTGGGTGAGGTCGCTGAGGTGGGAGGAAGACCAGGCGGGCGAAGAAGGGGACGGCGGGGCGGGGGAGGATGGAGGACGGAGCCGGGGCGGGGGGGGGGGTGCTTCCGGAGGAGGAGGGTGACCCCCAGGCCACACTGCTGGGAGGTCAGCCGAGACAGGACCCAGAGCCAGCCCGTCCCAAAGCCGCCGTGCACGGCCGGCCGCCTCGGGGTCCGGCCCACGACAGGAGCCAGAGGCTGTAACCGAGAAGTGCCACGCTGGTCCCCGGTCCGCTTACCCGCCGTGGGGTCACGGACCTCTCCGGCAACCCCGCCGCTCAGGGCGCCCCCGCGGGCCTCCCCCTCAGCGGCGGGGGCTTTCCGGGAAAGGGAGGAGACCGGGCTACTCTGGAGTGTACGATATTGAACTGCTCTAGAGCGGTGGTCCCCGACCTTTGTGGCACCGGGGACCGGGGTTCCCATGAGCATCTGACGCCCGAGGATCCGAGGCGGGGCTGAGGCGGTGAGGCCGGCGCTGGGCAGCGGCTGGGCAGCGGCTGGGGACAGAGGCGAGGCTTCGCTCGCTCACCGCTCACCTCCTGCTGTGCGGCCCGGCTCCTGACAGACCAAGGACCCGGGCCAGTTCATGTCCCAGAGGTTGGGGACCGCGCTCCTTCAAGAGAAGTGTCTCTCTCTAATTTCTCGCTTTTCTAAGCTGGGGTTTGCGGGTAACGAGTGGGACGCACCTGCCCTGGGATTCGACCTACGCCAGCGAATCACTGTACAGGGCGCCAGAGGGAGAAATTCCGTGAAAAACCGGCCTGAACGAGAGATGGGTTCAGCGGAAGCGTCGCCGAGGACAGGACCGGGCCGGCCTGAGCCGTGCGCTGGCCGCGTGCCCGCCCTTCGGGAAGCCGCAGACCCCACGTCCGGCGTCTGTTGAGGGGAAACGACCCTGATTCCTGCCGCGCCCACCTCGCCGAGGGGGGCCCGGGCTCAGGCGCCGTGGAAACGCTTCGGCCGGTGGGAGCCCCGTGTGGGCGCCGAGCGCCCAGCCCGGGCAGGGCACAAGCTGTTCTTGAGTGTTTTCGTGCATCTGGTGTGGAAACGCGGACGCGAGGTAAATCCGAGGCAGGCCGGGGACGAGGCGGGGCTCGCACACGAGGGGCCGCGCCTGCTCGGGCTCCGTGCGTCCCGGCGGGAGGCGGAGTTTGCTGCAGCCGGTGGCATGTCCGCGGTCCTCCCCGGCCCCCGCCCCGCCCGCGGCATGGCTCCGTGAAGCTTTCCCCCTCGCTGCGCCTCCCACCCCCGGATGCTCCGGAATTCACTGCCGCTCCAGCGAGACAAAGAGCTCGTCCAGCGTCAACGCTGCCGGCGCCGCCGGCGCCACTGTGGCCGTTAGGACGGTTGGCAAGGCAACGGGCCGGCACCACGGCTGAGCAGCGCTGCTCGTCTCCTCGGTGATCTCTCATCACGGGCACTTCTGGAAGCGGAAGCATCGGCCCCTGAGGAGCATCAGGCCGGCCGCGGGCCGCCACCCCCTCGTCCTGCTCTCCTGCGCTCACGCGGAGGTGACGCCTGCCTCCGGAGGGGACGCAGACAAAGCTCCCGGGCGGCGGCATCCGCGGCCTGGCCTAGGGGTCGGCGTCCCTCCGTGGTTTTTGACATCGCCCCTCTTCCCACGCCCCTGTGGGTCTCTCCGTTTCTGGGGTCGTTGCAGATGAAGCCGCCCTGCTCTGCCGCTCGGCTTTGTGTTTGATGCCACATCGGTTCTGGCTCTTGGGGGTGCTCAGCCCCCCGCTCGTTAGAGATTGCTGCTGCCTCTGTGTCCACCCCTGCCTCCGTCCACGATGGCTCGAAGTGCGGCTGGGTGCGTGGCCGTCCCATGAAAGACCACGGGTCCCCTGGTTCCTCACGGCATGGCGGAGGGCCCCTGGCCAGTTTCTGTAGACAAGAGTTCGTGCCGGAGTAGTGCGTGCAATTTCTGGGCCTTCAAGGGAGAGGTCGGTGCCGACCAGCCTGGTACCTTTCTTCTCTCTCCTGCTCGTTGGAAGGTGGGTCTTGTTGTGAACCGTCTGGGACTCAGGGGATGCGGGCAGCACCCTCCAGGCGACGGAGCGGTCAGATGGAAGGCGCCGGTCTCGGCACATGTGATCTGGACCGCTTACACCTACCCTGACGTGTGGGAGAGAGAGAAAGCTCCATCTCATTGAAGTCCGTTACTTAGAGGTTCTGTTAGAGCTGGCCACCTGCAGTCCAGCTCTTCGACAGACGTCAGCAGGTCGGAGGTGGCGTGAAGACTGAGACACCTTCGGTCCAGAGAGCCTGATGCATGGCGTGTGCTCAGTAAACACTCGTCGAATCTACGCATGAGTTACTGGGTCACTCCGGCATCCTCGCCAATGCTTTCCAAAGACGGGGCTGCACTCGACCCGCAGCTCGCAGGACTACGACGGCCTCTGCCATGGGCCGAGAATGGAGTGAGCCCCGGACATGAAAAGTCGGCGAAGACAGAACCTGTTCCTCCCACCCCTCCCCATCCTTAGCTCCTGACCACCTGCTCTCCATGTCCATAACTTCGTCATTTCGAGAGTTTTATACAAATGGAATCGTGCAGCACGTAACCTTGATTTTTTTCGCTCGGCGCAGCTATCTGGAGACTCATCAGGCTGGGGCATGTGTCGATAGCGTCCCCCTTTGATCGCTGAGTGGTATCCTGGGATACGGGTGGGCGTACCCCAGTTAGTTTACCCAATCGCCTGCTGAGCGGTGTCTGGCTGTTTCCAGTTTGGGATTATTATAAATAAAGCTGCTCCACTCATTCATGTACAGGTTTTTCTGTGAACATAAGTCTTCGTTTCTCAGGGATAAATGCCCAGGGGTACATGGCCAGATCACGTGGTAGTTGCATGTTGGGTTTTATAAGGAACTTTCAAACCGTTTTCCAGAGCGACTGCATCGTTTTAACTTTCCCTTAGCGATGCATACGCGAACCGGTTTCTCCACATCGTCACCAGCATTCGGAGTTGCCACTATTTGTTATTTTAGCCTTTCTGTTAGGTGTGTAGTGATGTCTCACTGTGGGTTTATTTTTTTTTAATTAATTAATTAATTAATTAATTTATTTATTTATTGTTAGGCGAGGCGATCTTTGGTTGGCCTCACAGATTGCAAGGACCTTGTCAACTTACACTCTCTCTCTCTCTCTCTCTCTCTTTTTTTTAAATTTTTATGCCTACAGCACTCACTGTGGTTTTAGATTGCATTGTCTTAATAGCTAATGATTTTGAAAATCTTTTCATGTGCTGATTTGCCATCTGTATACTCTCTTCAGTCAAATTTTTTTCATATCTTTTGAAACACATTTTCTAACTGGATTGTTTGTTTTTTTCCTGTTGGACGTTGAGATTTCTCTATGTGTTGTAGATACCAGTCCTTGTCAGACAGATGCTTTACGAATACTTTTTCCATGTCCTACCTTATCTTTTCATTCTCTTAACAGGATCTTTCACTGAGCAAAGGTTTTTTAATTTAATAAACTCTAATTTATCATTTGTTTTTGCTGAGCTATAGATCTCAAATATTTTCTCCTTTATTTCTCCTATTAATTTTATAGTTTTACATGTAAATCCAAGATTCATTTTGAGTTAATTTTTGTATAAAGTTTGAGACTTTAGATCGAGGTGGGGTATTTGTTTGTTTTTGCCTATGGATATCGGTTCCTCAGCACCCTTTGTTGAAAGGCTATCCTTCCCCCAATGAACTGCTTTTGTACCTTTATCTAATCGGTTGGACATGTCTGTGGGGATCCATTTCTGGGTTCTCTGTGCCGTTTCATTGGTCTATGTATCTATCCCTTTGCTAATACCACGGGGCCTTGATCACCGTAGCTATACGATCGATCTTGAAATTGGGTAGACTCATTCCTCCCCCTGCATTCTTCTTTTTCGAAATTGTTTGAGCTGTTCTAGTTTCTTTGCCATTCCATATAAACTTTATAACAATCTTGTCTACATCTAAAAAAATTTTTTTCTGAGATTTCGATAGGAAATGTGTTAATCTGTACGTCGGTTTGGGGAGAATTGACATTTTTACTATGTTGACTCTTCCAATCCATGAGTGTGGTACGTCTCTCCATTTATTTAAATTCTTCTTTTTTTAAAAAATCAGCATTTTAAGCAAACAGGTACTGTATGTGTTGTGGTAGATTTACACCTGAGCATTTCATCTTTTTCAAGCGGTTACAAGTAAAATTCGTTTAAAGTTTTGGTGTCTCCACTCGCCCGTTGCTGGTACATAAAACTGCGATTGAGTTTGTGTGTTTGTCTTTTTTCCGGCAACCTTGCCGGACTCGCTTGTTAGTTCTAGGGGGGTGTTCAGGGGCTGGGTTTTTTGGCTTAAAAAATGATTTGGGATTTGCTATGTACATAAGCATATGATCTACACATAGGGAAGGTTTTATTTCTTCCTTTCCATACTGCGAGCCTTTATTTCCTATCCTTTTTTTGTTTTGCTGGCCGGAACTTCCCATACTATATTAAACACGAGTGGTGAAGATGAATCTTCTCGCCTTTTCTTGATTTTAGGGGGAAAGCATTGGGTTTTGCACCATTAAAATAATGTTAGCTATAGGGATTTATAGATGATTTTTAGCAAGTGAAGAATTCTTCCTCTATCACTACGTTCCTGAGAGTTTTTCTGATGAATGTTGTTGGATTTTTTCAAAGTTGGGGGAGGGTAGTAATTCTGTTATTCCAAACTCCTTAGTGGCATCAGTCAGTCAACAGGAATGTTACTTACTGAGTGCCCACTGCTGTGCTAGGTCCTGTGGGACATACAGGGGCTTAAAACTTGACCATCTCCCTCCGTCGCTAAGGGGACATGATTTCTACCCCACAACTTAGCACATACAGTGCGGCCTCTAATAACGTTGTTTCATTCGACGTCGTTTTGTTAAATGTTGATGGAAAAGAAAAAAAAAAAAAAAGATTCCACACCCCGTGTGGAGTGTACGTGGGTTTGGGGGCCTCTGGTGTCCTCCCGCATCCCACAGGTGCGGACGCGAGGTGAGCTGGCACGTCTACCACGTCCCAGCCTGAGTGAGCGTGGGTGTGTGTGAGCGTCCCGACCGGGGCGCTGGGTCCCACCTTTTGCCCTCCCCCCCCCGCCCTGGCCACCCTCAACCGTGAACTGGAGCAAGTGGGTGAGAAAATAATTATCTTAATTATTTTTATTAATATTTCTTAAATGCATGTACAGCTCACATTTATTTCAATGTTTAATGTTAGAAGTGTTTAGGGTCTTTATTTAGAAGTTTGGTGATTTTGTGTCGATGTGTGTGACCAAAAATATGCCGTAGGAGCTTAACTCTTATTTGTATCGATTTGCTTGTGGTAAAAGTGGTTTCATTATACGTGGTTTTGCTTGAAGTCGCAGATGCTATCGAGATGTTGAGTGAAGACTGATATTATTGTAAGTTTGCAGCAGATTCAAGACAGAAGAGACCAGTTGGTGGCCAGAGGTGGCACCTAGACTCGCCTTCGGGAATGAGAAGAACCTGGAAGCTCAACAGGGAAAGTCAGAGACAGAATCAGAGAACTCTAAGTGAACCAAAATTCTGTTTTCCAACGAGGACGATGGTGAGTCAGTAATTAGCAGGATGCAGCTAGTTTTTGCTCTGTGAGGACAGATTTTCTCTGTTCTGTGGATTATCCCTTACAGACGCCTAGCCCCGGCCTTCCTCCCCGCCCCATGCAGCTGAGCACCTGGCCTCTCCTTCCGGCCATCAGTCAGCTGTCCTGGGATCGCAAACTAGCATCATTGTTAGCTAAAGAAAAACATAGTTAAGAAGGGTGGTCCGTTGTCCGCAAATTGTGTCGTCTCTTCCCAACTAAATGCGAGTGATATTTGCATTATCTTTTGTTTGCAGATCTCCACGCCGCTTCTGCTCTTAAGTCTAAACAAAAGTCATCTGTGTGACCCGCACTGACACGTCGCATTTTTCAAGCTGTCTCTCTGACAACTCAGCTTAACTCTTGGGAACTGAGAGCCATGCCTCAGAGATCACGGACCCCGCGACATCTGACTCATTGGAGCTTTCCGTTCCTTCGTGTGTTTAGGCTAACATGAAGTCATGATGTAATAGCGCTCTCATCTGCAAAATTAAAAACCCTGGCACGTTACCCGCGGGTCCTGCCCGCTAGCGTCTGCCTAGGGGGTGGGGATAGGCATGGATCCGGCTCCTCCGACTCACTCCGTCCTGCTGGTGACCAGGGGCTCGTCTTCGAGGCAGATGGCCAGGGTGAAGGGTGGAATCTGAGGCCATGAGGCAGAATGAAAGGAACCGCTCCCTTCACAGGGACTGAACCCCTGACCTTCACCTCATTAGCTCGGCCTCCAACACAGCTTCCCGGCCTCGTTTTTACATCACCCCAGGGTCTTTCCACTTATCTCCAGAGGGAGCTGCGGAATTCCCCAAACCAAACTCATTTTAATTCACTTTAATTTAAACGTTAAATATGTGCTATGTAGGCAGCCCTTTGCAGGACTGGAGGAGAATGGCCGACGTTAAAAAATCCAGACTCCACTACATGCGACTCCCCACACCCCCCGAAACGCCCTCCCAACCCGCCGAGCCAAACAGCCCGGGGAAGGACGTGCCTGGATGTAAGCAGTGGACGTGGAAGGCTTCAAATTCCGGGGCGAGCGGCCCGACCCTCCCAGACAGCTGCGCGTCACAGGAACCATTTCATGCGGTGGCCAGGCGCACCCTAACTGCCTGGGCCCGATGGCTCCGGTCCAGCCGGCCCCGCCTCCTGCTTCCTACCCACCATGATGCTTTGCACGGTCCTAGTTTGCTGCAGAAACAATTTGTAATTTATTAAGATAATAAATTGGGCCTCGTTGCTGGCGCTTTTTCCTGGGTCAATACACAAGATTTATCACCTCTGCGTGGGCCCGGGGAGCACGCAGCTCAGGGGGTTCCAGGGCACTCCAGCCTCTGGCTGCCTTTGGAGGCGAGAGGGGTCTCAGCAGGGCCTTGCAGGGCAGCCGGCAGCCCCAGTGCAATGCGAGGGAGGTAAGCGTAGACATCAGTTGTCCAGTGACCATCTCCCAAACATTTCACGGCAGCTTCCTGGTCACAGCCGCAAACCTTTCTGCACGGAGTGGCAGTTTCCTCACAGCGACAGGGCACTGTGCAGGGACTTCACACACGGGACCTCGCTTGATCCTTACAGCCCCTGTTGGGAGACATTACCTTCATTTTACTTACGAGCAAACAGGCTCAGAAAAATTAAGCGACTCTCCCAAGGCCAGTCAGCTGGTAAATTGCAGATGGCGTCTCGTCTCCCGGCCCCTCCCACGACACTGCTCTCGGCTCCGTTTATCTTCGGCGTCCATTTGTGCTTGGCAGGAAGGGTCTCGGATCTCCATTTTAGAGAAGAACGAATCAACGCCAGATGTAATTAAACTTTTTGGCTTCCGCCTCTCTTTTTCTAATGGCGTTATGTCCCTTTCTCGTTGAAGGGCAAGGAATTATTTTGCAGACTAATTTCCGCTCTCCAAGTCCAGAATTTCTACTGTCGTCAACAGGGCCATGGCGGGCACCGGCTGCGACAGGCTCCGCGGCCGGTGGGGGCTCGTCCGCCTGCTCCCCGGCAGGGAGAAGTCGCACACAAAGGGTCCCCTCTCCTCGCCTTACACTGCTCTTCCGGCTCTGTGGTTTCATGCAGCTGCTGGCAAAACAGTCTCCTTCCCGGCCCAGGGGGATGGCATCGTGCTTGGCACGTCCTGCAGTGCCCTTCGGCGATTCTTCTCATGCAGTGAGCTTGCGGCGCACTTTCTCGGCTGGGCCCTTAGACCCACCCCTCCCCCAGAATGACTGACTTCTTCGAGGCCACCCTGTGTCGCCCTACCTGGGAGAGAGCTGGCCTCTTCTGGACGCCTCGACATTCACTGTCTAGACTTCGACGGGGACTTATGGGACGGTCAGAAGCCCAGTGTCCACTTCCGCTTCTTAGGTGGGAGGAGTTCACCGCGGGGCACGGAGCAAGCACAGGGCAGCGTCTGGCTGTGGCGAGCCCTGAGCGCGCAAGCGCTGACCCCACCAGGATGCGCGCTCGGGAGGGCAGAGGGTTCTGTCTTTTTGGTTTACACCTGCACCCCCAGTTCTAGAACAATGCCAGCCTCCTATTAAATTACTTACTCAGCAAATGAACTAAGGATGCAGAGATAATGAGGCTGGACCTGAGAGTGGCCAGCCATGCTGGAGGGAGCCCAACAATCACGGCCCCGGGGGGCACGGAGTCAGTCCTACTTCTGGGCTTCTTGGGTTACGTCCGTTTGCTAAACCTGGTCCCTTAGCCTCCCCAATAATTTCACTTTCTGCTTAAGCGATCCCGAGTTGGTTTCTGAGGCATGCGACCAGGAAAGCTGACAGGGGTCCGTGCGTGTCATCTGCCCGGCTCAGGCTGCGGACTTCCGAAGGCCGCGGAGGCGCCAGCTCTCGCTGCGCCCCTCGCGACGTCGAGGGTGGCGCTTTGCGTATGACGAGCGCTGAGCCGCGTTTGCAGGATGGACGAAGGTAACCCGGAGGGCCGGGCATACAGGAGATTGGGGGTCCTGAGGACCGCCTCGTGCGCGTGCACATACGCACACTCACACACGCACACACACACCTCGTTCGTGAGATGCCACAAAGTGCAGCGGGCCCACTGAAGCCGGAGCAAGTTCAAGGCCACGGGACAGGTGCACAGCAGACACCCCGCCCCCTCCCCCCTCCCGCCCGGCCCCGCATGCGCACTGGCGGACGGAACCCCGAAGCTGCCCCCGAGCACCGCCGCCCGCAGCCCCCACCCCAGGGTGCCCTGAGAGACGGAGGGGGCGGCGGCTGCAGCGCAGACCCAGCGGGCCTCCGGGCCACCCACGGGTCGCACAGCCGGCGCCGGGCGCGGGCGGGAGCACCTGCCGGCCGCACCTGCCGGCGGAGGCGGCCCCCGCGCCGGGCGCGCCCCCCACGAGCGAGCCGCCTAGCGCCGTGCGGGGCTCGTGGTCTCTAACGCGCCGACACGTGTGTCCTGGGGACTCCGCGGGAAACTCGTTCCTGACGCGGCGCCGCCCGCCCCTCACCCGTCCGCACCGCCGTCGTCCGCGCCCCAGGCCGGTCTCTGGCTCCATTGGGTGATACGAGAACTCCGAAAAGCAGGTGAAGAGTTCTCACCTGTGCGCGTTAAAGCAGCACCCCAGGGTCTCCCACGGTTCATGCGCATCAGAACTTAACTAAGACCTGACCTTCTGAACCCCCAACGCTGAGCGCTGGCCCCGGACGCTGGGCACCGGGAGGCAGGGCGTGGGCCACTCGGAGCCCCCAACGCTGAGCGGTGGCCCCGGACACTGGGCACCGGGAAGCACGGGGTGGGCCACTCGGAGCCCCCAACGCTGAGCGGTGGCCCCGGACACTGGGCACCGGGAAGCACGGGGTGGGCCAGCCGCTCTCAGCGGGCCGGCCTCAGTGCTCCAGGGCGAGGCCAGAGCTCGTGTTCGCAGCTCGCAGAACACTGTTTTGGAAGTTCCTGGTGTTTTGTAGGATGGCTTTGAGGTGCCTCCCGGTGTGACCCATCATCACCAAATTCTCAAAAGAAACCAGTTTTACTTGGAGTCACGTGACCCGCCATGTAGCCGGATTTCCCCCAGGTGGGGCGTGGAGCCGAGACGGAGGGTCTGAAATGCAGCAAGAGCTCGTGACTCAGTGGGCGGAGCTCGGAAGCCCCGAGGGGCGCTCAGTCCTCCACTGAAGAGAAACCCGGCTGAGAAGGCGAGGGGGGGAACCTGGGACTCGAAGGGGCCGCCGGGCAGGGCTGGTTTTCCTGATTTGAGTGACTTTGGCTCTTTTTACAGCTGCAGATTCCCAGGCCTCCCTTCCTAACAAGTCTGCTGGGCAGGTCGCAGCGAGCGCCTAGGAATCTGTATTTCCGGCAGACCCCAGAGATTTTTACAATCAGGAAGGATTTGGGCGCACTCTGGGTTTGAAGGTGCCACCTCTCGAAGTGAAGGAGCATCTTGACGAAATCCGGCGTAAGACAGGGCATCGTGCCCCAAAGGTAAGGACAAATTTAGCGTGAACCTTTAAAAACCTGTGAATTGGCCCAAAGCGGCTGTAGCACAAACTCAGCGATTTCCCATGACTTCCAGAAAATGGCTGAGTGTGCAGTCCCTGGGTGCACGCAGGGCCAGTGGGGTCCCCGTGCCCCTTGGGACGCCATCACAGTGCGCACACTGTTCCTGGGGTGCTGGGAGGAGCCGTTTCTCATGCACCCGGCTGTCCCCCAGCGTCCCAGGCCGGGTCTCCCTTGGGCAGACCCCCTTCTCCGCTCTCCCGCCTCGGAGGGCTGCCGCCGCCACCACCCCCTCCCTCTGTCGTTAGACCTCAGCTCCCTGACCCCCTTGGATCAAAAGACTCCGTTTCTTCCACTAGGGGCCTGCTGAGGGCCTGGCTCTGGGACTCCCCGGGGAGGCCAGAGGCGGGAGCTGGTCTGGGGTGACAGAAGCTCCGTCTGCACCCCCAGCCCAACCACACCCCCACGCAGGAGGGGGGCGGCTGTGAACAGTTTGGGATTGCTGTCCCAAGAGGCCTCGGAATGCCTCAGGTTGGCTGCTGACTGGTGTGCCCAGGAGGGGACCTGGCTGCTGTCACAAGCAGCACACCCACATAATGCCAGAAGGAAGCCGAGAGCAGATGCCCACTGTCCACTCGGCCCGCCCTGAGTGGCCCTCTGCCAAAACGTCATTTCACCCGCGTCTCAGAGCGCTCCTTTGAGGTAGTCACAATTGTACCCATTTGACAGGTGAGAACAGAAATTTAACGTTAACTAATTGCCACCGTCACACATCTAGCAAGAAAATCAGCTTTTTAAGATTGAGGTATAGCGTGTGTGGAGAAAGCTGCGGCACGCTGCTCAGTGGGTTGTCACGAACGTGAACTCCCCTGTGCAACCGTCACCCGAACCAAACGTGCGAATGTTACCAGCATCGCAGAAAGCCCTCCTGTGCCTCTCCGGCGGTCACCTCCTCCCCGAAGCAGCCATTTGTCACCAAACGTTAGATTCCTTGTTTGTGAATTTTATAAAAACGGAATCGTACATTACCTATTCTTTTTATCTGGCTTTTCCCTCATTCAGCATTAAATCTATAAGGCTGATTTAATGTCATTCAAGGTACAAGTGGTTTTCTCATTTTTAATTCCATAGTTTGAATAGACCACAATTTATTTATACCTTCTGCTGCTGGTCACTTGGGTAGATTTTAATTAGGACCTGTCACAAATAATGCTGCCTGGGACCCTCTTGTGTACCTTGGGTGGGTGCGTTTCTGCGTGGCGTATGCTGGGAGTGAGACCCTGGGGTGCAGGGTATGCATACGCCCAGCTTCCGTCGACACTGCTAAGCGGTTTTGCCCAGCGGCTTGTACCGGTTTATACCCCTAATACATGGTGACGTGAGTCCAGGGAGATCCACGTCCTCACCAACAGCTGATGCTGTTGGTCTTCTTTTATTTTTGCCATTTTGGTGAAGGTAGTTTAGTCTGCATTTCCCTGATAACTACTGAAACTGAGCATTTTTTCAAATGTTATTGGTCTTTTGGCTGTCTATTGGTCTGTTCAGTCTTTTTGCCCATTTTTCTATTGGATTGTCTGTTTTTCTTGGTGATACGTAGGAGTTCTCTACATTTTCTGGATATGAGACCTTCGTCAGTTATATGGATTGAAAGTATCTTCTCTAATGCTTCCTCTCTCTCTCTTCTTCTTATTATTTTTAATGAAAAGGAGGTCAAAAGTTTAACGTTGTCATTTTATCAGTGTTTTTCGGGGCGTTTCTGCTTTTTGTTTCTGTCATATAAAAATACAATGTACTCTTGTATATTGACAACCTTGATTGATTTGCTTATTAATTCTGATAGTCTTTTTACAAATTATTTTGTATTTTCTACGTATGCAACCATGTAGTCTGTAAATAACGTGTTTTACTTTTTCTTTCCAATTTTTAAAATGTTATTTCTTTGTCTTGCTTTATTGCAAAGGCTAGGACCTCCACGACAACGAAGAACTGGAGACAGTGAGTGTCTTCTTTTATTCCCAATATTGGGGGAAAGATATCAATATTTATACAGTAAGTGTGATATTTACTAGAGGTATTTTTAAAGATATTTCATTATATTAAGATATTTCCCTCCTATTCCTAGTTTCCTAAGAGAGTTCTTTTACCCTTTTACTATCACTAGGTGTTTAATGTTATCAAACGCCTTTTTTTCTGAATGTGTTGAGTTGATCAATCATTTTTTTCTTTATTCTGTTACTGTGGTAAATTACATTTTTTCGATGTTGAACATTGAGACAATCTCACGTTCTTGGGAGAAAATCCATCTTTGTTGTGATGTATTATCCTTTTGATATGTTGTTGGATCCAGTTTGATAATATTTTGTTTAGGATGAGCTTACATGGGAGAAAGGGACAGCCCGGAATGTTCCTTCCCAGTCGGGTTTCGATATTAAGGGAACACAGCTCCTAACTTGTTTTCTAAGCTTTGGAAGAGTTTGTGTAAGATGAATGCTATTTCATCCTTCAGTATTTGAAAGAATTCACTGATGAAGCCAGCTGGTACTAGAGGTTTCTTTGCGGAACGATTTTTCATTGTGGATTTCATTTATTTAATAGATATTAGACTATAAATTGGTTCGGAACAGCCTCTGATCTTGTTTAATAGCTACAGGCTGAGTTGTTATGTCTTCTTTTTCTGTCCCGATATTGATTATTTGTGCCTCATCATTTTTTAAAGAAATCAGTCTTGTCAGAGCTTATCAGTTTTATTAGCCTCTTTAAAAGGCAATTTTTGGCGTTGTTGGTTTTCTTCGTCATATTATTGTTTTTTACTTCATTAATTCCTGCTGCTTATTATTTCCATCCTTGTATTACCTTAAGGTTTAATTTGCTGTTTTTTACTAAAGTCTTAAGATGGAAACTTGGTTCATTGTTTCTTCATCCTTCTTTTCTAATGACTCATTTAAGGCTATAAATTTCTCTTAAGCATGTTTTGACTGCATTCTATTAGTTTTGTTAAGTTTTTGTTTTATTACCTTTTCATTAAAATATTTTCTAACTTCCACCGTGATTTTTACATTGTCTCACGGGTTGTTTAGAAATGTGTTGCTTGTTTTACATTGATCCAGTCGAGGACTGAGCTCTTTAAACATGGTTCAGGCTTTCTGCGGACTCTTCCTTGGGGGGCAGTGCCAGCTGAACACCGGCCCTTCCTCCCTGCTGGACCCTGAATTCCTTTCCTGCCTCCATAGCCCCATAAGCCTCCCCGGAGCCCTCCTCAGCTCCCCGGCTCCTCAGCCTTCTCCTGGAAACCCACAAGTGCCCAGGGGAAGAGCGGCTGAAACTCACCGTCTGCTCACATCTCACTGCTGGGGTCTTAGCTCCTTAGTTTCTGCCACATTGATAGTTCTTTGATGGCTTCAACTTGATTAAAAAAGAATCTTGTCCACATTACCCGGTGTTCTCGGGTGATCTTGGCAGGAAGGCAGTCAGCCCTACCATCAGAAAAACGTCTGAGCCGGGATCTGGGCATGGTCTGCGCACGCCCAGACCCAGACCCAAAGCCGCCTGGTGGCAGCTGGAGCCATTGGGGGGAGTGTTGGGGACCAAGTGTGAGCTCGGAAGGGCTGTTACGCCGTCCCTGCTGCCTGCTCCTCCTTCCTCTTCCTTGCGTTCTTGATTTAGACCTTCGGGTTAAAGATTGCCGCTGATCTAAACTCTATTTTAAGTGTGCTAAATACAAAATTTCCGGTTTCTTAATACAATGAGTCTTTTCAGGTCACTACTTCTTCCCCAAGTCCGTCCTTTCCTTGTCTGAAACCGGTATGCAGGGCGAACCAAAGCAGAATCAAACTGTCCTGTGATTCTTCGTGTCCCCGGGCAGACTTGGCCGGCCCCGGAGTGGGTTCGCAGCCTCAGCTGGGTTTACAAGAAGCCGCCCGTAAGGCTCTCCCACAGCAGCTCCTCCTCGGTCAGTGGGAATGCCAGCACGGCCCCGTCTCCCTTTTCCCCTTGGCTTCCGGGAAGCTCAGAGTGTAGAGCTAAATTTGCAGTTTAACTCTATCGACTACATCAGTGTGTGGAGGCTGCACGTGACTGTCCCTCGCAGCACGAACTTGCCCGTCTTCGTTTTCTTTTCCCTAGCTTTGCATTTTCTTTATTTTTATGTAGTTTACCATATTATTGTCCCTCTCTGCATGTGTCTTTATACGAAAATTGAGTCACTTTGATTCTGTCCCCTTGCAGTTTTCATTTGCTTTTGAAAACTTTCAACCGTGGAGCCATTTAAAAGAATGGGTCCTGGAGAAACCAAGATGTGGGCACTATTGCAATTTCTTTTCATTTTTTATAATTTCTAGAGTTCGTTGTGAAATTAGACTTTTAGGAATCTTTGCCATACATAGTCTGTTCAAAACTTTTCATAACTATATCTTTTCCTTCATGTGAAAGACATTTTTCAAAATTAAAATTAATAAACAGTATTCTTTGATGAACCAGGGGCAAAGGGAGATGGACAAATCTGTGAAAATATGAAGATCAATTTTACAAAGCCATGGCCAAATTAAAGGAATTATTGAAAACAGAAGCTATAATGTTATTACTCACTATTACAATAGACCAATATGTAGATATGTTTTCCCTCTTTTTCAAAAATACATTGATGTGACTAAAATGTAATTAATGTGATTAAAAGTACTAATCCGTTACATTTTTGGGTACTGTGATAGTTATTGTATTTTTTATTTTTGGACAGCATGACCATCTACTGAAAGGTGAGAAAAAGAGACATTTCACCATTTACTTTTCTTTTCCATCCATTCTTCTTGTTGTCGTGGTTATGATTATTACTAAAAATAACGCCGTCCTATGGGTCTGGGGTGAGGAAGTATCCCTCTCTGGGGGGGGGGGGGCGACCCGTGAGGTGTGAACTGGGTGCCACAGGGGCCTGCCTGCGAGGCGCCCCCTTCCTGGCCCAGCCCCTGCTCGCGGTGTGGTCGGAAAGCAGGTCGCCTCACCTTGGCGTCTGTCTCTGGACAACACAGATAATAATACTTCCCGAATTAAAGAGCGGGTCTTGTTTAAGCCCTTGGAGCTCCTCACTCCTCAGGTGGCGCGCCCCGAAGCACCCAGGGCCCCGCGGACTGCAGCCAGGGGCCCAGGACTGTGGGCACCGCAGGGCATGGCTGCGCTGGGGGCCTGGAACCATCGTGAGCCCGCCCTGTCTTACAGGACAGAAAGGAGCAGTGGTTCGAGTGGCCTGGGCCTCAGCTGACACTCCCATTTTATTTCTTCCTGAGTCCAAGACGGGTAAGTGAGACCCGACCCAGTTACAGGTGAGGGGGCTCAGCCAGCCGCACTGCCGGGATGGGGGGTGAGGTGGGGGCGTGGACGGCAGAGCAAGCTTCCGGGGGTCAGGCTCCCGGGGTCAGGCCCTGCCGGCCATGGCTGGGTGACTGCTGGGAAATCAATAGCTATCCTATATCGAGTCCTACTAGATGCCAAGAACTGTGCTAGGAATGTTTTTCTATTCTAAACCCTCAAGACAACTGTATTAAACTTTATTAATATTCCAAAAACAAAAGTAAACCAAAAACACCCACTAAACTGCACATTTTCACCATAATGGAGACCCATCGGTTTGGGCCTGAGCAGGCAGTTTTGGCCTGGGCCACCTCACTGATCCCGAGGCTCCGAGACCACCCAGCGTGGGGCTGCAAACTGTGATGGGGGGGCCCTCTTGGCTCCTTCGGATCGGGACCCGCAGAAGTGGCTCCCACCTCCCGCAGCCGCCGCCGCAGGGGCCTGAGCTAGACCTCGCCTGGCCTCGCGAACTTTCCCCCAGAGCCCTCGGATCCCATTTGCCTAATGAAATGAAAACCCCAGGGGGCTGGCTCGGCTGGCCGCTGGGCGATGGCCAACGGGAGGGCGTCGGTTGTGTTTTCTGCGGGCTGGCGGTGAGCTGGGGGTGCGCGGGGTGGTGGTCGCGAGCCCGCCCACATCCGAGGAGAGGGCGGGTTCTCCGCTCCCGCCTCTCTGGGCAGGAGAGGACTGTGTGGTGCGGAGAACGGGCCGCGCAGCGCCGTGCGCAAGAATGTCCCTTGGTGGGAGACGGCGGCGCGTCTGTAGGGCCGGCCGCTTGTGCCACGGCCGCCAGGGGCTTCTCGAGGCGGAAGCTTCTGGAACCCCAGGTGATGGATCTGTGGTGTGGATCACTGGGAAACATGCTTAGGTGAACTAGCACTGCAGAGTGTGTGTGTGTGTGTGTGTGTGTGCGCGCGCGCGCGCGCGCGACCCGTTGCTAGGGAAACCCCGGAGAGGGGAGCGCAGACGTTCGGATGCTGAGCTCCCTTGGCGGCTACGTGCTGCGTGCTGCGTGCTGCGTGCGAGGACCCCCCGGAAGGGGCGGCCCAGACAGCCTCGGGCTGGCCCGCTCCCGCGGGAGCTGGTGCTTCGGGCAGGGTGCAAGCTGCTGGTTTACGGAGGCACCGAGCAACGTGAGCTGCAGAATCCGCCAAACCCCAGGCGGTTCTTGCCAGGCCCGTTTCTTCTAGATTTTGAACTGGTGTTTCAAAGGCAATTTCGTTGCAAGGGCTTGGTCCCCTTCCTCCTGCTCCAGGGAAGCTGGAGTTCGTGGGTGATGAGGAGGTCGCCCCGATCGTGGTTCACTAAGGCCTCTGAGCCAGACCCTGGGCTGACGCCGCGCCCCGCCGAGGGTGTGGCAGTGGCAGACCAGAAACCGCTGGCCCTCTCTGCGGAGGGGCCGGCTCCCTGCGAGGAAGCGGGCGTGCGGCTCTGCCATCCTCCGGCCGAGGTCTCAAGGCAGATAATTTTGCAACTTTCTATTTCCAACTGAGCCAGCATTGTTTGTTACTAGGCACAAGTCATACAAGTTCAGAAACTGGGACCGTGTCCCACGTTGTCCTAATGTCCCGAGAGAGCTGTGGACCTCCCACTAAATGCGTCCTGAGTGCCTGCCGGAATGGATGGATGGATGAATGAATGAATGAATGAATGTGTGAGCTCAACGTGTTGACCGTTAGCAATCCAGTAGTTTCCTGCCACCCCCACAGCTTCCACGAGGAGCCTCTGATGGCTCCCTGCAAAGAACTTGGTACTTTGTGCTTGGAATGTCTCCCTCCACGAGCCTATGACTTGTCCCGACTCCGGTGTATGAGAGGGAGAAAGAACCCACCAAACTCGGGGAAGAACACCCACAGCAGGAAGGTTCTGCTGCCCCGGACTTGGGGAGAACCGCTGGTCTGAGGCATTCGCCGTGGCGACCTTTGCACTCACGGGACAGGCGCTGCCAGTGTGCTCAGTTCGCTCTGAGGCGCTCCTTCGAGCGGGCCACTCGGCGATGCTCCCGGCTTACAATGTGGCGGGCAGATGTGGTGGCCCCTCGCGACACTCTTGGTGGTGGGCCACATCATCCAAAGGCGAGCCCCCACAGAACCAAACCGCTTTAAACTTTCCAGGTCTGAGGGCCCATCTGGGTCCTTCATCAGGGCCCCAGGACATCTGGGGACCAGCGGCGGAGGGAACTTGCTCATGCCGGGTGCCCGCTATGGGCCGGCATTGTGCGACGCCTGTGGACCCCTGCAGAGACCCTGCCAGAGCGAAATTATTATCCCCTTCCTGCGGGTGAGAACAGAAGCTCAGAGAGGCTGAGTTACATGGCCAGGGTCACACAGATGGGAAGCTCTAGTCCCCGAATCTGAATCGAGACGATGACATTGTCAGGGGTGGTCTGGGAGCCTTTCGTGGAGGATGTCACCTCCAGCAGCCCCTCTTCTCCACGACCCCCAAGTAAATACTCAGTCTAAACGAGACGAGCGTGTCGGGGCCAACGTGCGGCTTCCGTGTGTGTTTGGCGGGCACCTCCCTTCCAATGAGGGTGCCCTCTGAGCCCCGTCTACACAGAAGGCTGGAATCCACCCTAAATCAAGATTTGTCCGGCTCCAAAGACCGTGCTCCTCCCAACACAACCAGGACGCCTGTTCCCTTGGATTCCTGCCAAGAGGACCTTCGTTTTCTTGAAAACGTTCCCCGGAAGCACCAGTTTCCCCCAGGGAGCCCGCACCCCAGGACCAGGGTGATGGGTGGCTCCCAGGAAGCCCCCTGCTCTCTAGCAGCCCTCCTCAGCAGTCACCTCCCTTCCTGGCCCTTGCCGGCCTCCCCCGGGTCGTCCCAGAGCCAGCTCAGCCCTGACTCCCCTCGTCCTTCAGGGGGCAGGCCCCCCACACCCCACCTTCCAGTCCTTGCAAAAGTCGCGCTCATCGGGGCTCCCGCATGCCAAGGGCGGGGTCGGCAAGGCGCGCTGTTCCTCACGTGGTTTCCTCTCTCCTTTGCAGTTGAAAACCATGACCACGAAAGTGGCTTCCACAACCCACTGTAGCAGGCACTTGCACAATGGGGTTGGGGACAGTTTGGGGGGAACGGGAGGCGGTGGCTGCGTTCTTACAGCACTCGTGAGATTCATTTTGGTGCAGAAAGAAAGTCTGACCAGGTCCTCTCCGACCTGGGGAGAAGGCAGCGTTTCCAGGAGCCATTTCCAGCTTATAAACCAGCCCTTCGTCCCCCACCCTCACAGCTCACCAGCACCCCGCTCCCCTGGGCCCCAGGCGGAGGCGGACACCTTCACATTCCTCTCAGGGTTGCCAGATGCCCAGGATTTACACAGTTTAGTGTCAGGATTAAGCACACGGAGCCGGGGGGCAGCGGCATTGGCTTGAGCGTCGCAGCTTTGGGCGTGAGCCCGCCGCCTCCCTGTAAAGCCGGCGACGGTGGCGCCCGCCTCGCGGCGTCGTCGCGAGGGTCAGCGGAGCTCACGCCCGTGAAGTGCGTAGGGCAGTGCCTGGCACCGTTTGCGCTGGGCCGCCGTCCGCTCGGCCTCTCGTTCTGTCGGGCTCCGTGCTGCACGGCTGTCTGCCGACCCTCGAGACTGTCATGTCCTCACGAGCCGGTCCGCATGCCGTGCCTTTTCCCCTCTCTGGACCTGGGCGTGCGGCCGTTTGTCACTACGGGGTTAACGTAGACTCTCAACTGCCCGGGCAGAGATACACTCGGCACACAGAAACAGGTGCCGACTCTCATGCGGCGAAGTCGCTCGTCGCCTGGGGCAGGCCCACTGCGGTCCCCTTCAGCTGTCCCTTCTGCCTCCCGGGGGAGAAGCTCAGGGCGCCAGGCACCCCGGGTGGTGAGGGACTCGGCTTCCCGGGGGCCACCCGCAGCTCCCTGGCCCGCCCACCCTCTTGGCCACCGTGCACCAGCCCTGCTCCTGGGCCCATCCGGGGCCCACGGCTCGGCCCGCCGCTTCTGCAGGGAGAACACGGCCACCTGGATGCCGTCGGGCAGCCGAAGCGGCGGGAATGCAGCCCGCACGGCCGGCGGCGCGGCGCGGGGCCTGGCAGAGCGTTGGAAAGGAAGGACCTGAGCCGCCTGGGTGCCGGTGGCCGCCGCGGCGAGTCGCCTTGTGTGCGTCTCACATGAGGGGGGCGCCTCCCCCCAGTGCTGCGGCCCCGAGCTGTGGCGGCCAGCTCCGCGCCGGCCACACTGTGCGCCCCGGTGGTGTGACAGGCGCACAGCGGGGCTGGTGAGCACAGCTGGGCCGTCCGCCAAGGCCCGTGTGGCGGGGGACAGCGTGCCGACCGACCCCACTCCTAGACCTAAACGGAGCTTGCCCGCCCAGCGCCGCGCGGCCAGGCCCTCGTCCTCCGGACTCGCCAGGACTGCCCGAGGAGCATGAGCAGTCACGGGCCCCGGCCGGCAGGTGACCTCCTGGGGACGGCCTTCTCCGCATGCGGGCGGTGACGACGTGACCAGGGTCCCAGCTGCGGAGTGGCCGTGCGCCCGGCGGCACCCTCACCTCGTCTCCGCATCCCCTGCGACGGGGCCTGCGCCGTCGCCCTGCACTCCGCGGCTAAGGGAAGTGACGCTCGGCTGAGCCGAGGCCCCTGCCAGAGGGACCGGGTGACTACGGGGCTGAGCTGTGACAAAGCCAGGCCTGGCTCGTGCCAGGCTCGTCCCCGTCCGACAGGAGACCCTGCTCACAGCGCTCAGCCTACCGATGAGAATCAGGCAGACTTCTGGGCAGATGTCGAGGAGGTGGCTGCTCTGGCTATGTGACAGGGGCACCGGCTGCTTCGCGGGAGTGGTACCGATGGCCCGGGCGTCTCATCTCAGGGTTCCCGACAGCCTGGACCCGGGCGCGTGCCCTCCCGCTGGCCCCCCCCCGTGGGGAGCCACCCTTCCTCCCTCCCAGCCGCTGTTTGTCCAACGTCAGTTTTAATTTGGGGCCCCCTCTCTCTGGGAGATTGCAAAAATTAAATCGTTTTTAAGCAACCAGACGACACTGGTGGGTTGTAGCAGACTTGTGAAATTTGCGGAACTTGGCGGTTGAGGTCCGGGCCTGCTTCCTTCCCTGAGGCCCAGGGAGCCCCGGCTGTGCGTCCCCGGGTCCGGAGCTGACCTCGCCAGCTGGGGCCCGGCCACTGGGCCTTGGACCAAGGCGGCAGTGTGGCCCACGGCAGCTGAGGGCCCTCGAGGTCCCTCCCAGGCCGGTTTCCTGGCCGCAGCTGCAGGTGCGCGGGCGGTCCCGCCCACAGAGGCCACCCTGGCTGCTGGGGACACCAGCGGGAGCTGCTGCCCTTCGGGGGAGTTCACTCTCTCCCCTTCGAGCCGATGACTCGGCTCCCCTGAAGGGCGGGACCGCACTCCCGTTCAGGACCCCGTCTTGTCTCAGCTGTCGAAGGTCCCCTCCCCTCACACGAACATCGCGGGGCTCCTGCTGCCACTGCCGTCAGGGCGTCGGCCGGGCACGGACGGCTGGGTGCATTTCGGGCTCCCCCAGACTCCTCGCTGGAAACTCGGCCTTGGCCGGGGTGGAGGCCGACAGGCCGGGCGGACATCAGGACACATGACAGAGGGGGCCCCCCGTTCCTGCAGGGGACTTTCAGGGAGCCGGGGCCAGGTGTGTGGAAGTCACCGCCCCTGCCCGTACCTGTTCAGAGCTGAGATCCCGGGCTCTGGGCCAGGGGCCGGGCGCCCCGTGGGCGTCCTCCGCACGTGCCTCGCCTGCGTAGTGGGACAGGCAGTCGCACCCGCCTCGCGCCGCTCAGACACACGCGGCGCCGAGGACGAGGCCCGGCGGGGGTGCACGTGTGTTACGGCCGTGACGTTATTACAAACAAGAAACTGTCCCATGCTCGGTGGGGCTCACGGGCAAGGGACAGCGCCGACCCTGATGGCATCAGTCCCCAAAGGTGCCCTCGTGCCATCCCAGGTCACACTGCAAGGGGGAGGGGAGGCTGCCCGTCAGCCGGCTTTCAGACAGGAAGTTTATCCTGGACGCTCCAAGGGGACGCACTGTGTCACCAGAGTCCCCAGACGTGGAAGACGAGGACACAGGGGGAGTCCGGGGAGAGGGGGCTGCAGAAGAAGGGTGCAGAGAGGGGCAGCCGTGTGGGGTCCAGAGGCCGGGAGCCAGGGGTGCAGGCGGCCTCGGAGGGCTGGAGGGGCAAGGTCACAACCTCGCCGGTGGCGCTTCCAGACCCCCGGGCCCCGGCCCCTCCGGCCCGCACAGTGGGACCCGCCACGTTCGTGGTAATTTGTTGCAGCTGCAGGAGGGCTTTGGACCCAGTTATCCCCGCGCGACGGCGCCTGTCACCGGTCCCGGAAGCTTCACACGGCCTGTGCTGTGCTCCCGGCTGCAGCGTCGCTGTTGATAAACCCTCCACGGATACGCGGTGCCGCCCGGCCTCGGGTCTCTGCCGGAGCGCCTGAGTAAGACTCTAGGATTTTCTCCCACCGACGAATTTTTGGGGGCCTCT
Organism: Rousettus aegyptiacus; assembly: GCF_014176215.1. Lineage (NCBI taxonomy): Eukaryota > Metazoa > Chordata > Mammalia > Chiroptera > Pteropodidae > Rousettus > Rousettus aegyptiacus. The sequence continues at coordinate 17,460,822 of NW_023416293.1, read as the reverse complement.
TAGGTTTGGGAGGCAGCTGGCGTTTGTGACAGTGGAGCACTGTGTGACGTTTGAGATGCCTGTGGGGCCTACCCTGCCGCCACCCAGCTCCGTGGGGCTCACCACGTGGCCGGACTGGGAATGCTCCAGGCTGGGCCTCCGTTTCCCCAAAGACTCTGCCCCGTAAGAAAACCGTGAATAACAAGGCAGACACGTCCATTCTCACACGCACCCACTGCCCCCCGCATCGCCCGCTGGTGACATGGGAGGCCTGCGCCCTGGAGGGACTTTCCTCCACATGGGGGGCGGGGGGCGCCTCGCCCTGGGGGTGCGCACGGCCGGGCGCCCCGTCCCCCTCCCCAGGCCCCCTGGGCTGGATTTATAACTTCTTTCATGGCGACATCTGGCTCGTTTCCCTCACGCTTTTTTTTTTTTTTTTTTTTTTAATCTTTCATCTAAACGCGTCTCATTTTGGTTCAATTCTGAGTCTTCGGTTTTCTCCCTCTGAGTTCTTCAGAGACAGTGAGGCAGCGTCGCCCGCACCATCGCCTGGGTCAGAGGCGAACGGCTGGCCGGGGCCACGTCTCTCCTTCTCTCCGGCCACAGAGCCACAGGCTGGGTCCCCGCCAGCGGCCGAGGACATCTCGTGGCCCCATCCGCCTGCCCCCGCCGCCCACCAACCGCTCGGCTGGGATCGCTGTCCCTGATTCTGTTTTTTTTCCTAAGTTTTTGTTGGCTTTATAAATTCTCCAGCTCTGAGCTTCTTAGATGCGGCTGCTAGCAGAAAAGCCAAGGCAGGAGGAGGAGAACAGCCAGCCAGGCTGGCAGGGGCCGAGGCCGCGCGGCCAGGCCTCCGGGCGGGCTCCCGGCGAGGGGCCCCGGCCAAGCGCCCCAAGACTCCTCTGAAAACCGCTCTGGGCCTCAGGGTTTGAAGTGCCCACACTTCCTGCTCCCCGGGGAGGGTGTGCTCAGCGTGACTGACTCGCCAGCGCGGTTTGCGAGTGTGTCAGTCACAGGCGGCGTCATCAGAAGCTCGTCCCTCTTCAGAAGTTGTTGTTTCCACGCTCAGCGGTGCAGCCTGTGAGGGCGGAATGCGCAGAACCCGTGTTTGTTTTGAGTGTGAGAAGCGAAGGGCGAACTGATTGTGCTCAGCAAGTAAGAACCCAACCCCCGAGGGGGAAAAAGCAACGGATAAACAGTGTGGAGACTGAGTTTCAAAGCTCTTGTTTTCGAAAAGTTTAATTGTATTTCAACTCAAGCCAAACTGTCAAAACGCGGGAGGGTGATCTGCCCGCTTTGAAAACGCATTAGCCTCCTCGCGTAAAGCCCGGAATTCACATCCAAGAGGCCGCTGAGCTGGCCGGGCGGGGCGGCTGCTCAGAACTGCCGCGCTGGGCCAGGCCCGCGCGGGGCCTCAGATCTCGGCTCCTGCAGTGGGAAGCCGGACGGGAAAACGCCAGCCTCTGTGAGCGGATGCGGTGACCGTGTCAGGCCTGGCTGCCGAGCCGTGGGCATGGTCACTCGCCTCAGGGGAAGCACACTGGGCCCCCGCAGTCCAAGCACAGGTCATGGGGGGGGCAGACCTGCGCCTGCGCCGCCCTAGGGCCTGGCCCCTGGGCCTACCCCACGGGCAGGCCAGGCTGGGCTGGTCCTCAGCTGCTTCTCTTCTGCCAGACTCCACCCAGCTCCACCCAGCTCCACCCAGCTCCACCCAGCGACTCTGGGAGCCCCCCCCCCCAGCCGTGGTCCAGACTTTGACCCGGTCTCCACCCCATTCCTGCCTCCTTCAGGAACCTTCCAGAACTTTATTGTTTCCAGTGCAGAGATTCTCGATCTTCTTCTTTTGATGTCTGAAAGTTCTCTATGTCCGTAATTCATTTTCGAATAAGATTAAACTTGAGCTCAATGACAATTAACGATGTCAGCCACATGTGGGGCGGGGCGAGAGGAGGCTCTGAAACCATGGGACAGCGCCAGCGGCGGCCAGGGGGCTGGGAGTTGCTGGCCTGAGACTCGGGTCCCAAGGCGGCCACTGTCCTTTCTGCCCCTTCTTCATCAAGCCAACTGGCCTCTGGGAAGACTGGGCCCAGGGCGGGCCCTACGGCCTGCGGGTAACGGTGCCATTGGGACTTAAAGCCCCCTCGTCCCCCGGCCTCGGCACACGAGACAGCCCCCCTTCTCCTCCTGCTCTGCCCCAAATGCGACACACTGCACGTGACCCACTGTTGGGTAAGCTGGGCTCTCGCTGGGCCTCGGAGGAGACAAGCAGACAAGCCGGGACGCCCAGCTAAGTGTGAATTTCAGGTCAACAGTGACTCGTTCTTTAGTGCAAATGTGTCCTAAGAGTTATATGTAAAAAGCACGTCCCTGTGACATTTAAGACGGACACTGGGAAGTTCTGTGCCGTCTGTGGGAAGCTCGCACGGAACGGGGCGTCCTGCGGTTTCCGCTCGCTATGAGGAAGCTGTTCCGAGGCCCCTTGTACGCGCCGCAAGCCTGGGAGGGAGCGGGTTCTAGTCGGGGTCAGAGCCCGCGGGGCTGTGTCCCCACCGGGTCAGACATCCCCTCGCCGCGTCCTGCTTTGTCCCGCGCTGTGTCCAGGGCCCCGCGTCCACACCTGTCTGTCACGGCGCTAGCGCGGCTGGTCATGCTTCTGGACCGAGAGGCCGCCCGGCCGAGGCCCCGTGTGCGCGTCCGCGGGCCTGGCACGCCGCAGGGCTCCGTGCGTGCCCGCAGCTCACCGTCACGTCTGCTCACGCCACGGCGGGTGCAGCCCTGCGGCCCCAGCAAAGCGCGGCTCCCGCGTGCAGATCAGCGTGGGAGTTTCCCTAAGCCAGCGGGAGGGGCGCGGCCGGTGGGCGAGTCCCAGCGCGGGGCGCCCTAGAGGCCCCGTTCAGCGAGGACCGCGCGGTGACCGGGACGCGCGGTTGCCATAGGCCTTCCTCCGCTGGCATTTGGGGCGAAGGACTCGAAGGGCGAGGTGTCGACCAGACCCAGGGCGCAGGGCACAGCAGCGGGAGACGGTCCCCGCGGACGGGCCGGGGACCCTCACTTCCCCGTTCGTTCGCAGCATGAAAATGCTGGGTCACAGCGCAGGTCCTCGTGGTGGGCGGAGTCGGCGGGGGCTCCGCCTCCTGTCCGCCCCCACGGTCGGTCCCGCCGTCGTCCCAGCCCAGCTGTGACTGGTCACCCCTTTCGGTCCCCAAAGCGCACTGGTTTGACTAACGCATCACGTGGCCACCCTCACGGAGCTGAACCAAACGACCGATGCCAAAGCTCAAGCTCCCAGGATAAAGGGACGAGGTTCGGGAAGGGCGACGCCCGGCCTGCCGCCCGGTCGGGCCCACGGGCGGGGGCGTCGCCGCTTCCCGACGCCGGGCCCAGCGGAGCTCCGGCCCGTAGAGCAGTTTTCAAAGCAAACTAACCAGGCAGCACGGCCCAGGCCGTCTGGGTCCCGTCGGTCCTGCCTGTCTGGCCGCCGGCCCTCCACGTGCCCCCGAGTGTCCGTCCACGCCAGGGGAGCCCCACGCACAGCCACCCCAGAATAACTGCCCCCCAGGGGAGCGCGAGGGGCCCTCGGGGGGTGGCCCCAGGGCCGAATACTGAGGCTGGGCTCCTCGCGAGGCAAACGGGCTCAGGGTCGGTGACAGCCCCGCACAAAGGAACGGATCACTAACGGGGAAGCGTAAGATGCAGGACGGGCTCGTTGGAGGTGGAGCGCTCTGCGGGCCCGAGGCCTTCCTGGGGCGCCCACAGTCGCCCCTGCGTGCGCGCCCCCTCTCCGACCCCGCAAGTCGGAAGTCACGGGGCGCAGACTCAGGGAACCCCGAAGCGCCGGCTCCTCCTGCGCGTCAGGAGCGATTTCAGCCCTGTCTGCTTCCTGCGTCTGCCGGAGACGGGGGTGCGTCGTTCCCACCGGGCTCCAAGTTCGGTGCCTCCTCCAGGTCCGGGGGCACAGCAGCCCTCCGAACCTCTCCCCGCCCTCACGGGGAGGAGGAGAGGCAGACAGACCGTGCCGTGAGGTTGGGCAGCCCGGGGGTGTGACGAGGAGTGAGGCAGGCTTGGGGGGCTGGCAGGTGGGGCTGTTACTGCAGTCGGGGTCGCTGGGCGAGCCTTCTCGGACGGGGTGGCATTTGCCATCAGCCGTGTGCCGATTGGTGGGACGCACCTTCCAGCATAAAGGCCCCACGGCCGGACCTCAGCAACGTCTGAGGACGAGCCACGGGCAGTGGGGCCAGGGTGCGGGTGGGACAGGGTGCCGGGACCGGAGGACCGGAGGCTGACAGGTCATCTCACGCCACGGAACCACCCCAGCGGGCTCGGGGTCCTTTTTCTAAACGTGATGAGCAGTCATCGGACACTTGGATCAGAGGCGTGGGGCGACCTGGCTGACCCCCGTAGCCACTGCATGGACACCAGACAGTCAGGGCACAGGGAAGACCTTTTGGGGGGGTGGGGGGGCAGCCCAGTGGCGGTTCAGGGGCGGTGAGGAGGGCCTTGCTTCTGGCTCGGTTCTGAGGTGGAGCTTCCAGGACCTGCCGGCAGCAGGGTCGGACGCCGCTGCGGTCCTAGCCCAGGCCGCAAGGAGCTGGGGGCACTGGCAAAGCCGACGCTTGGTTTTGGACATCGTGACTTTGAGGTGTGAACTGGACACCTGAGCAGAGCGGCCGAGTAGCAGCTGGGTGTGCGTTATGACAGGTACGTACAGAATACTCAACAGCCCCTCGGAAAAGTTAAACACGGAGTAACCACACGATCCAGCGACTCCACCCCGGGTATAGACCCCGAAGAACCGAAGCAGAGACCCGAGCGGCTGTCCGTGCCCCGCGTGCGCAGCGGCCCCGGCCCGGCCTGGCGCCCGGCGCGGTGCCCACGGCAGGCGCAAGCGACGCGTTATTTGCCAGAAAGTGAATGCGTTCAGCAGTGCGGTGCACGAGGACGCCCGGCTTCGTCCCTCAGGAAGCCGGAGTCTGCCGAGCCATTACGCACTGACCTGCGCACTGAGGGCGCCTCGGCAGGCAAGCGAGGGCCGGAGGGCGTCACCTCCGCCGGCCCTCGCAGGGGGGTGTCGTGATCGGCGAGGGCGAGAGAGCGGATCGGGGTGTGCTCAGTGCTCCGTGAATGGCGCTGGGGGGGGGGGGCGCCCCACCAGCAGGAGTGAGGAGCGAGCAGGACCCACAGTGCGGCGACTCAGAGGCAGAGCTGCTGACCGGAGGCCGGGGCACCTCGCCCGCCTGAGGCCGACGCGAGGGAGGCAGGCGCAGGAAGCCGGGGTGGACAGGCGGGGCCGCAGACCCGGACCTCTCCCCGGGGCCCCAGAAGAGCAGGGCCTTCGGCTTTGGAAACGCAATCTCCCAGGCGCTGGCTTGGCTGACAGGATGGAAAATTCTTAGGGTTGAAATCCAAATAAGAATAATCGCGCCGGAGTCAGGAGTGTCCTTTCATTTAAATTACACCCCACATCTCTGTGAACTCAGCCCAAAGCCTGATTAACACCCTTTTATGTGTTACTACGGAGGATGGGTTTTGATGGTAAGGGTACACACACACACACACACACAATCATGCATGCACACACACATGCACATGCACACAAATGCACATGTACACACTCACACATGCACTCAGCCATGTGCACACCCATGCACGCACATGCACGCACGCGCACACTCACACTCAGACACACACATACTCAGACGCACTTGCACACCCACATATGCACACACATGCATGTGTGCACACGCACACTTGCACGCCCACACACATGCATGCACACACTTGCAGTCGCATGCACATTTGCACACCCGCACACCCACACACCCACACACACATGTGCTCAGACACACATGCACGCACATGCACGCACACACCAGAGAGCTGCAGAGAGGCAGGGGTCGGTCCCACCAGAGGACTGGCTCCTGGGCACTGTGGCCGCGTGGGGCTCCTCGCCCCTCCCAGGGCCCACCCTGTGGCTCACGAGCAGACAGGCCGCAGGTAATGCCCGGGCCGGGGAAGCGGGTCCTTCACGTTTGCCCCTCGTGCGTCCTCCCTCCAGCACCTTGAGTTGGGGAGCTCGGCTTCCGGCTCCGATGGCCGGCGGATCTGCCCTCCGGTCTCTGTGCTGCGAAATCCAGCCCCTCCCGGCTCCGAGCCCTGTGCTGGCTGCGTTTCCAGCACGAGGAGGGGACCTCTGGGTGCGGACGCTCGGAGCGCCTTCAAGCTGCGGCCAGAGGACTCGGGTGTCCTCCAGCCAGAGGCTCCCAAACCTCCCGGGGCTAGGATTCTCCCCACCGCGAAACCCAGTGAGGGACCTGGGGCCCGAGGCGGAGGAAGGCGGCTGCTCCCTGGACGACAGGGCTTCGCGTGCCCCCGGCCAGCTGGGAGCCCGAGGCCCAGTCCATCAGCAGAGAGAACGGCTTGCGCGTCGCCGGGTGGGGGGTCCACCAAACCACAGCGCCCCTCCGTCCAGAGTGCCACCTTCGCTCCTCCAGAACCTTCCCAACCCGGGCACCCAGAAGTCCCTCTGTCCACCTTCGAGGGTCTTTATCTAGGACCGAATGCAAGATTTGAAACTTTCCGGAAAATGGTATTTTTGTGTGGAGCGGAGAGGGAACCAGCAGAGGCTTTGGAATCAAACAGACTCAGCTAAGCCCTGCCTCTGCTGCCGACCTACTGTGTGACTTTGGGTACCTACTGGGTACCACTCCTGAGAGAGAAGCCAGTGGGTCGGACCTGGTTCAGGCAGAAAACGTCCCAGCAGAAGCCACAGAGGGGTGCGAGGCAGGGCTGGCTGTCTCCCCTAGGTGCGGTCCCCTTCCCTGTCCCTGGGCTCTGCTCCCCCGGGGGGCAGTGCTGGTGATGCCTGGGAACCATCGTGGCGGCCGGGGAGCAAAGTGGGGTCAAAGTGGCGTTTACGGACTCTGCTTCCCGCTGCCCCTGGATAGGCAGGGCTGCCAGGACCGCGCCGTCTCCCCCACCCTCGCCCCCGCCTCTGCCGGAGGGGCAGGACGGGACCCGCCAGGGCACCCAGCCCGCCCCTCGCTCTCCCCGGTCAGGCTCCGGCCCACCTGTGTCGTCCTCAGGGATTCAGTGGCATTTGCTTGTGCGACGGCCACGTCTGCAAAGCCCTGCCTGTCCGAGACGCACACACGTCTTCCACGGCTGCGGCTGCCTTCGTGACCCTGCAGCGGCCGGGCCGTGACCTTTCCCAGAGCATCCTTGGACCCACCCTGGGCCCCCCACTTTTGACCTTTGTCCCCAAATGTGTCACCTCCAGCAATGGGTTTATACCCTGTTTGCGACTAGGCCTCTGCCTGCCTCGAAGCACCTGTGGATTCGCGAAGGGACCTGGATGAGTGTCTGTGACAGGCTTGGCACCGGATTTCCAGAAGTTAAACAGAAAAGGAAAGAAACCCCTCTCTGGTATTAAAAATAAGTAAGTTTTTAAATTTCTGGTTGAAGAGAACGTTCCTCGGTTCTCTGAAAATACATGTACAGTTTCTGAGCCAAAAACACGTGTTACCGATGGACGTCCCCACTCCCTCAGGCTCCTTCCCAGAGCACAGGTCCCTAACCTAGAGCCCGCCCGGAACTCACGTCGGTCTCTGCACTGGGCTGCGTGCGTCTCCTCGGGGAAGGGGCCTCTGCTTTCTCAGCGTCAGAGGGGTCTCTCCTGCGCAGACAGCCCGCTGGCCGGGGTCCTCTTTGGCCCCTCCTCTCTTGCCCCTCGTAGACCCTCCCCGAAGGTCTCTGCCTGCAGTGCTCCTCGGGACCCGGGTGCTGTCCTTGCTGCTCCGGGTGAGACTTGCTCCCCCATCTCTCACCCAGAGAGTCCCGCCCACTCCCCCCACCCCTCCCTGCCAACACACACACACCCCCCATCTCTGTTTTCTGCCCAGCACCGCCCTTTCCTGCTGGGACGTAGGTCCTCGGACACCCCAGGTTTGGGGCGGTTCCTCACCCCAGACTCCTGACCTTGGTCACCGTGCTCCCTTGCCTGCACCTCCGCCTTCTGTCCCCACCACGCCCAAACTTCTTAAGACGTACGAGGACCAGGCGGCCCTGGGTTTTAATCCTGGCCCTGCCTCTCAGTAGCTGTGTGGTCTTCTGCACAGGGCACAACCTCTCTGAGCCTTGGTTTCTTTGTGGCAATGGGAACACAGGTTTTTTCTGAGGATCGAATGAGATGGTACAGGTAATAAACCGGGCACGATTCTTCCCGAATCTCCTCCTCGGTGCTTCTCCCCGCCTCCCCCTTCCTCCCCCGCCCCTGCCACCCAGGGCTGTGCTTTGCAGAGTGGCCTCTCCACAATGCCTTCGCCTGACGGTTTCCTAGAGCTCAAAGTCATCCCCGAGGGCCCCGGCTGGTTGTCCTCAGCTCATGGATTTGGGATGAGCCCCAGGGAATAAACTCGGAAGGTACAAGGAAGCCCAGGGAGGGAAGGGTCTAAGAGGCGGGGCGGGGCCTGCTGGTCATTTAGGGGAGGTATTCTGGGGACAGGTCCCCACCTTCGGCCTCCTGAGCATCTGCTGAGGCGATCCAACAGGCTCTGCCTGGCGGAAACCCCAAGGAGGGTCTAGAAAGTGGGCAGATGACCCTTCACCTCAGTGCCCAGGCCACTGAGCAGCCCTCGTCACGGGGCCGCTGGAAGCCAGAGCTGTCCTCGACTGTCTGGCCTGTGTGCAGGTGAGTGACCAGTGTCCCCCACTTCCTTCCTACCTGGCATTTTTATTCCTTGTTTAAACCAGAAATAGATACTACTATGTTTGCAGGTTGATGTGTGAAAATAACCAGGCGATTACCCCTCACGGAGTAAATTCTTAAAACGTGAGTCAATTTCCCCCGTAAATCATCTGTTGATGACTCTCTTCATGTCTGTAAAATGCTTTGAGCTCCTCAGAAGAAAGGTGTTACCTAAAGACAAGGTATTATTATTTTTGTCATTATTATTATTTCGTGACACAGAACCCCTTTAAAACAGCAGTAAATGTAGAAAGAGTTATTTTGTTCGCTGTGGTTACGCCTGGGTCTTACGATGGCAAGGTGGGGACATCCAGAATATAAAAGCACGATGGATTTGTCTGCCTCTTGTCACCTGAGGGCTTCACAGGCGTTCACAAACGTTAATTCATTAATCCCCCCCAGTTACAAAGAGATGGTTTCCATTGTCCCCGTTGGAAAGTCAGGGAGAAGTTGCAGACCTAGGGTTACAGAGGAGGAACCCTGACTTTGCAGGGCTTATCTGAGGCCCCTTTGGGACCTGCTGCAAGTGCCCTTTTTGCTTACACAATGGGGTCATCGAAGCTGCCACCCGCTGGGCGGCCAGCAGCCATGGGAAGGGCGGGGCTGATGTGTCCCTTCCGACCCCGTCCGTGAGGAGGGCCTCGCCCCGTGCCCTCCCCCAGCACAGCGGCACCCCGAGGTACCACGCGGCTAGGTCGATCACATCACAGGAACCACGGCAGAGCTAGACTAGATGACAACTGCCCCACCGGTGTGGAGGGCCCGGCCGGCAGGCCGTGAGGAAGCCATGCCTGCCCCGTTGGGGTGGCCGTTCTTGGGGCGTCAGGGGTCTTGGCCTGGATGCCCTCGTGCTCACTCGCCCAGTGCTGTCGGCATTTGCGGCCGTTGGCCCCCACGTCCATCCGTCACACCAGCGCATGGCCAGGAGCTGGGGAGCACCGGAAGGCGGCGCCTTCGGGACTCACGCAGGCCTCGCTTTGAACCCCCACGTCACCTCTCACCGGCTGTGTAATTTGGGGCAGAGTATTTTCCAAGCCCCTTTCCTCAGCCTCAGGATGGGAAAAGTAACACCTTCCTTGTCATGAAAACGATCGCTAATTCCTGCCGGCACCGGCCACTGCCCGAGCGGCCCCTGGTGCAGACCGGGGCGCCGGGCGCTTGAAACTGGCCTTGGGAAGAGCGTCTTCTCCACATGAGTCAGCAAATGCCACCGAGCAGGGCCTGTAAGTCAGCTCACCCCCTCAGGGTAAGCGCCCGATAAACGCGGCTATCATAACAAAGGCACGTAAAACCCATGTTGATTCATAATGTAGAAGTAGAATACATCCATTACACGGAACACACAATCACTGCTTGTTTCACGAGAAAAGCGATGTCGCGTCTGCTGGGGATGGATCACACAGAACGGCAAACGCGTCCCCTCTCCCTGCGCACGGAGCTTGTCACGTTGATCTATGGTCTTTGCTTGTTGAACTTGGGGGCGTGTTTCGCGTTGCTCCCGGGAACTCCAGTAATTGTTAGGCTGATGAGAACGCCCTGGCTCAAGCCCAAATCAGCAGTAGAAAAAAGAGTTTGGGAAATAGGTTTTATTGTCTCCAAGCCGGGAAAATAGATTGTCAATCAACAAACACCCAACATTGCGCGCGAATCTACAACTGAGACAAGAAATACGTACAATGATTCTCAACTTCCTGAGGCTCGTGGTCTGCACGGGGCGGCGAGGCAGGAGACCCCCGTGTTCGGAGTCACGTAAAAGATAAATAACTTTTGCAGACACCTTACAGGGCGCATATTCTGCTGCCCTGTAGAAGAAATTCAGGCTCAGGGGAGTGAAGTTTTCATGTTGCACAGGTGGTAAGATAGTTACACATGTTGTGATATTTTGCTGCACAGTGAACACAACCAGGTGGACATGTGTTTGTCCCCAGAGCAGTGAGCATCTGACGACAGTGACGTGGCCGAGACGGACCACCGAGGAGGGTGCAGGACGGCGGTGGAGAAGCGACGCTCGGACACCCCTAAACGACGGTGGGAAAGTCAGTCGATTCAAGACGGACTCGGACTCAGCCCCTCTTTCTTATTATACACGTCCTCCTCGCGCTCTCTCTCTCTCTCTCTCTCTCTCTCTCTCTCTCACACACACACACACACACACATCCATGGGCTTTTCTGACTACAGCCAACTCAAACACAACTCCAAATAATAAATCCTGGAGCAATGACGGCAAGGCCACGGGCTGGCCGGGGAGCGACCCCTCGTTTCTTACCCCCGTGCCCCGAGGCGTTTAGAAAGCTCCGGAGGGATGAAGGAACCGCCCACCGTCACTGCAGCGGCTCCCTCATCCTGCAAAGTTTATCGATGGCCCCCGCCACGGTCTGGATTGCACGAATACGGGCAAGACGGCGCCAGACTGTGTTTCTGCAGCATTTTGCATTCATCGCAGGCCTTATTGGAAATGTAGTGATTTCTCTCTGTGACTCAAATCTGGGTTTTCTAGAGCCCAGTTTCGAATGGAAAGCTAATGGCGCTCACGCGTCCTGTGCGTGTCCAAGGAGGCCCCCGAGATGGTTTGGGGTCTCCGTGGCGGAAAAGTCATCAAAATTTGCCAGCTTTGCCAGCGGCTACTATCCATCCGTGAGCTGTGCCCGAGCCCCCCGTGCGCCCGCGGGAGGCGGGAGGAGATGGGGGTGGAGGGGGCTCCCCGTTGCCACCCGCCCGGTGATGCTCATCTCTCCATCCCCGTCCCCGCCTCGCGCACACCGGTTCTCCTAGCGCCCCCTCATTTCCTCTTCAACAAAGACCTTTCACTGCCGGAAGCTTTTCCGAAAGAAAAGGTTTGTGAGCTAAACGTCCAGAAAAGGAGCAGGTCCGGGGTGCGCGGCCCGAACCCCCAGCGGGAGGGCAGACGTCCCTGAGACGATGAGCACTGCTGCGCAGACCGCGCCGGGGGGAGCAAGGCGGAAGCTGTTTTGGGGGAGCTCACGGGGCTGCAGGTGAGGAGGCCGCGGCGGCGAAGCGGGGCCGGTCCGCGCAGGCGCACGGGCCGCGGGGGGCGGGGGGTCGTGACCGCCTGGGACCGGGCACCGGCGGCCGCCCTGGCCGTCCCTGCGGACGCCGGCGCCGCGCTGTCCCCTGCGGGCCACTGCGGGCCCCGGAGGCGCAGCCGCGACCGCGCACGCGACAGTCGCCACGTAATGTAGGGTATCTGGGCATTTCCCCCCGGTCGCCCCCAGTTCCGCTCCCCTCCCAAGGTCACGAGTGCGCGTGGCCGACCCGGAAGTCTCAGCACGTTGTCTGGGTCCCCGAGTCTTCTCTGCGCAGACTTCCGGCCGTCTGGGGTGCGGTCCCCCGACAACCGGCCGCCCCCGGCCTGCCCGGCCAGCGCTGGGGTCCGCGGTTCGCGGGGCAGAGTGTGGGGCGCACGGGGGACACGCCCCGACCCGCCACGCCCGCCCTCCTCGCCCCCGAGAGGCTGTGGCCTCATGAAGGTCCAAGGCACTTTGTGTCATTGGATGGAATTCAGGTTTCTCATCCCAAAAAGGACAAGGGAAAACTCAGAAGGGAGGGGGGCTGGCCCCGGGCGGCGCGGGAGGACGGCCCGCTGGACCGGCCCGCTCGCTCGGAGCTGCAGAGCGGGGGCGGGGGGGGGGGTGCGGGGGAGCGGAGCCGGGGTGGGGGGGGTGTGGGGGGAGCCCTCCCGTCCGCTCCCCGGGGCCGAGCACTGCCCCTGGGGCCTCGGAGCAGCCTGAGGCCCGGCCGGCCCGGGACCCCCTCGCAGGAAGGTCGTCTTAGTGCCCCCCCCCACCACCAGCGCCCGGGGCTCCAGGAGCCGCAGCAAGTCCTGCGGTCGGAGTCCCCACACCTGCGGCAGGCGGCCTGGCCTGCGACGTCGCTTCCCCTCACTCTTCCTGACAATTTAGCAGCAAACACTGCTTTCCTGCCCCCCTTCAGGCCCCCATCCTCTTCTGAGTGTCCCCCTGGGAACCAGACCCACGTCGCAGGAAGCTGTACCTGTGGCTGTTGTAAGCGAACACTCCTGTGACCCACCTGACAAGTTAGTTAGACTCAGTTTCTCATCTGTAAAGTGGGGATATTCTCCTATCTAACCAGCGGCCTGCTGGTAAATGATGGGTGACTAGCTCTCAAAAAAGCAAGTACACAAAAAGAAACTTCTGCTTTTATAGCATTTGCCCATTTCCATGGTGTAAATACTTCCATCGCGGCCAGTTTCGAGCTGGCACCGTGACGTCACTGACGTGGGTTTGGGAGGACACGGCCAGCTGGGCCTTGCCAGCGGGGTGGGCCCCCACCCCCGCCCCCTCCCCTGCCCCGGAAACGCAAAGTGCAAATGACTCTTAAATAATACGGGGCTCTCTCTCCCGGCTTCTGACACATCGCTCTGCGCGCCTTTGGGAAATGCCCCCGGCCAGGGCCTCTGCCTTGGGGTGGCCCTGGAAAGGGGATCTTTCGAGGCTCCTCTCCCTGCCGCCGGCCAGGGCCACCGAACCTCCGTCCCGATGGCCGCGCTCACCGGCCAGCACCGCGGCCCCTGTGCCGACCATGCCCCGCAGGCAGAGCCGCGTTTCGCTTTCAGCCAGTTCCTCGTGGGCTTGTTCCCTCCCTAAGCAACGGCTCTGCTGCTGGCCAGAGCCGGGGAGGGAACAAAGTCACATTGTTCAAAGCAAACAACTCCCGTATCAGTTGGAACAAAAACGCAATCACGCTCCCAGACCTCAATCTCCAGACCCAGCTGGACAGAGCAGAGTGAAAAGGCTTGAGGCCGCCAGGCAGCGGAACACGCCTTTGTCTGTTCCCAGGGCCTTTACCAAGGGCGGTTCCTACGCGGCGACCCCTCCCCCGCCCCCGCCTTGCACACTGTTACCAACGTCCTTTGAGAAACCTGAACACAGCATGTCTCTCTGTGCCGACGGGGTCTGTTCCAGGTGACTTTGATGGGCCGATTCTTTCCCTCGCCACCTTCCCCGCCTCCCCCGCTCTGCCTTGTGTGTTCAGAAGAGGAAAAAAAGGGTTTCTTCGATTCGCTGTCCATTTTTAAGGTCCCCATAGTGTATCATTTCACCTTTTTAACTCAGCCCGCCATCCGTTGGACCCGGTGATCATTTAAGCCCTTCTACCCGGAGACGCCCTGAGAGTCCGAGCAAGTGCCCCTCTTCTGGTCTCCTGCCCCAGGGCAGCCAGGGCCAGGTGGCACAGGAGATTGGCCCTGTGCAACCTCCCGCGTGCAGGCCTGTGCGATGACGGATGGTTGACAGCCTTCTGGGTCCATGACACTGGGCACTCAGAACCCTCTCAAGAACGGCTCCTGCAGGACGCTGGGCCGGCCGAGGGCCAGGCATGCACGCGGACCTGGGCCCCTGCAGAGGTGGACCGGCAGAGGGCCGAGCGTCCTGCCGACCGGCAGCCTGGCCCTCGGCCGGACTTGGACGCCTGGCGCTTTCTGGCACACATTTTAAAAGTGACTCTGTTCCGGAAAGCGCCTGGCTACCTGGCAAGCGGCTGGTTCGGGGCTGCGCACAGACACCTCGGCCACCGCTGGCCCCGGCACCGGGGGAGAGTACCGGGCGGCCGGAAGTTAGCCACCACGGAAGGCTGTCCCGGGAGAGACAACCCTTCCAAGGAAGAGGGGGCCGTCCTGGGAAATGAGCAGGTTCCTCCAAGCACAGGAGGGGCGGGAGGGAGCTGCAGCCGAGGGGACAGCGTGGGCAGAGGGCCAGAGACCCGAGGTGCCCGCAGACCGGAGAGCGCCCATGGCCGCGGCTGGGCGTGCGTCTGCACTTCCTGCACAGAGGTGGAAAGATGGTGTTCCTTGAGCTCATCCGTTTATTAAAAATTAGTTGTTGAGTGCTTCCGGGGTCGTAGGTCTACGATGAGTGTGTCGGTCCACACAAAAGGAGCAGGACGCCCGCTAGGTGCACGCGCGTCCGTCCTCGCACAGACACACCTGTGATTCGGCTTCACTTATAAAGCAGGCACAGCAAGAGGTTAGGACAAGGAGGAGCAGCGAAACGGGACAATTTTATAACAATATCTTGTAACAAAAGTGTGTGACTTCGGGGCCGTGATTGGGTGACTTGAACGCAAACACCGTGACCCTGCGACGGCTACTAAGTCACTAACAGGTGGGGAGGGGGGGGCGTCTGCGGCGTGGAAATTTCATTACGCTGCTCAGAATAGCACACTATTTAAAACCTGCAAGTTGTTTATTTCTAGAACTTTCCAGTTAATATTTTTTGACCGCGGTTGACCTCCAGTAACTGAAACCATGGAAAGTGAATCTGCAGATAAGGCGGAATTGCTGTGTTTACATTTTCGAATACCGTTTGGTTCTCTATTAATTTTTAAATCAGCTTAATTGGGGCATAGTTCACGTCCAGCGAAAGGCGCAGCAGTGAAGTGTGTGCAGTTCGGTGACGAAAGCGCGTGCATGAACTCCGCCCCAGCAGGATGTGACCGGCCGGCACTTCAGAAAGTCCCCACGGGGCCTTTGCCCTCGGCCCCTCTCCGCCCCGGGGAAGACGACCCAGGCGACCACGGATTTGACTTCTAGTTCTCACAGCTCTTTTTCCTCTTCTAGAATGTCACGTGAATGGAACCACACGGTGGCTAGTCTTTTGTGTCTGGCTTCTTCTTTTGCTCAGCCTAACTCCTTTGAGATTCATCAGTGCTGAGGTGTCAGTAGTTTGCTCGTTTTCATTGAAGAGGAGGTTTATATTGTATGAACACAGTAATTTTTCTTTTTTAGCCTTCCCCCTAGTCATGGACATTTGGGGTGTTTTCTCCATTTTTTTGTTCTTGCTTTTTCAACTAGATTGTGAGCTTAGGGGTGAGGACGTGTCCACGTACTCGGTCCCCTCCTCTGGGGCTGTGCGAAACTGGGTCCTATTTGTTAATTGAATTTTACTTGTGGGTACGATGTGGTTTCTTCCTGTTAAGACTTATAAACATATGATGGAGGTGGCTACAAACATAAATCAATTATTCCAAAGGAACACATTTCTCCATTCATTCGGCAAGTATATTTATTTTAGAGAACAGAGAAGATGTGCCTGTGAACATCTGAAACTCAGGGCAGACAGGACATTCGGAGAGGAGCCACGGAGAGCAAGGGGCACCTTTGCCGGGGTCCCCAGGGACGTCCTCGAGTTGAAGGAGCAGAGGCACCGGCCTCAGAAGCTGGAGGTTTAGGTGAGGGGAGGCCATGAAGTGGCCGCCGAGGGCCCCGCGGAGGCAGCGCCCACAAGGCAGAGGTCGACGAGGGGAGCCATGTGCAGCGGCAAGAGGAAGGTGACCCGAGTCACAGAGGCATCGCTGGGCACGTGTGGGGGCCGCAGGCGCGGAGGCCCGAGCGGGGCGCGGCAGGTTTGGCGTGTGAACCGTGGAGGGCCGCGAACGCCGAGCCGGGGAGCCCGTGGGCGGCTTCGAACACGCCGCGCGCGCCCGCGGACACGCGTGATGCTGGCGAACACGCCGCGCGCGCCCGCGAACGTGCGTGATGCCCGCGAACGCGCGCGCGGTGCCCGGGGCGCCGGCGCCGTCACGCAGCCCCGGCCCCGGCGAGGCCCACGGGCGCCGCCTCCGCGCGGCCTCCTCGGCCGTGCAGGGAGCGGCGGAGCCTCGGGGCGGGGCGGACGCGTGGGACAGCCACCGCGGTGTCCGGGGACCGGGCTTCCGCACGGCAGCGGTGCCCGTGAGCAGCCCGCGGCCCGCCGCGTCAAGGCCAGGCAGCGGCGCTCTGCGAGCCGCAGCAATCCGGTCGGCTCATCTGTTTTTAAGGAATGGAAATGCGGTGACATTATCGTCATCGATAACGCGGCGCTTTGAAGGCTTTAGGCACGTCACGTGACCCCGCGTTCATGACGTCAGGCTCCCACTGCAATCCCGGCAGCTCTGCTGTTATCACTTATTACGTATCATTATCATTATCATCATCATTATTCCGGGGGGAAGAAACCCAGGCCCAAAGCTGTTGAGAACCTTTCAAGAGGAAATTTAGCTACTTAGGACTCAAATCTACATCTCCTCAACAAATTTCTACAACCTGTCATTGAAGAGATTGAGGAGGAGGATCGCGTTGGACGGAAGCCTCTAGAAGACCAGCGCTGCCGAGCGCAGCTGGCGGGGCTCAAGCTCCCTCCATCCCCATCACGCGGCGCGAGAGGGGCCTGGCGCGGTCAGCCGAGGGGCCCGGGTCGGCGTCTTACCGTGAACACGAGTGTCAGGTTTCCCTTCCGGTGACAAGAGAGTTGAAGACGTAGCTCATTGAGCTTGCGCCAGTGTAGACGGGTCCTGCTCTGACATTCAGGGCCACGGTCAGCACGGAGTTGTCTGCACTTAGGAGCTGGGAGGGACCCCCAAAGTCGCTTCTGCAAGGGTGTGAGGCTTGCGGCTCTGGGCCTCTGCGGGCCATGGATGGGCCCCACGAGGCCCCACCGGGCCTGCCCACGGCCTGCTCGCCCCCCAGGCCCGAGGCTTGTGTCTGCTGCGTGGTGCGCTGAGCTCCCGGCCCGGCTGGGTCCTGTGCAGACAGGCCAGGCAGGCTGCGTACCGGGCACTGACCTGGGCCCAGCTGGAAACGGAGGGCGTGGAGGGGCCTCGGTCAGGTGAACCCTGTATAACCAGGAAGCAGAGACAATGAGTCAGTGACCGGCCATGAGAAAACAGCGCCGTAAAACTGAGCTTCTGCAGAACCATTGGGGGGGGGGGGGACGCCCCCACATGGAGACCCCTGAACCTCCCTGAAGCCTTGTTTGCTTTTGTGTGCCCGTGGTCTCTGGACGGTTTGTCACTGCTGCGGCCGGCGCCCTGCGTTCCCCACGTGCCTCCGCCCTAACCCGTGACAGCACATGGCGACAGCCCTTGGTCACTGCGGGGAAGAGAAAGGATTGTTAAGAGGGCCGGCTGCGGGCCAGCGGTGCCGTCCGGGCGGGGAGCGTAGCGAGGCTGGTCTGGCGTCGCCCTCTGCCTCGGACAGGGACGCTAACAGCCACCTTCGGCCGTAATTACCGTCTGGTCCACTTTCTCCCAGACCAAGTTTGCATAAGTTCTAAGCCTGAAAGTCAAAGAGAAATGAAATCTCACATGTAAACATAACCTTTCAACCACTTAAAAAGGCATGTGTGCTCGCCCTCCCTCTCTCTCTCTCTCGCTCTCGTAAACGCAGCAGCCTTGCTGAGAGCAATCTCGAGCTGTGAGCTGTGAGGACCTGCTGTAGGCAGGAAGAAACGTCAGCTCTGGAATGTGGTGACCGGGCGGCACTGCGGTCGGACGGGCCGTTCCTTGGCAGCAGGATGGGCGCACGGGGGCTCGAGGCTCCAGGATGAACGACGGTGGGTGGCGTGCCGCTGGAGGACCAGGCGCCGAAGCCTCCCACCCGTCATCACCCACACACGCTTTTACGTGAAAACATCATAGATCGTGGGTGAGAACGTGGGAGTCCACGGGAAATGCACACACTTGCCGTGTCTTCTCCTTTGACGTTTCAAAATTTCCTGGATTCTAAGCCGCTGAAGAGCAGGGAGCTGATGTTTGGTTTCTTTTCTTTCCGCTCATGTCAGAGCGAAGGATGCCACCTGCTACCCCATGGTAGGCACTGTTATTAGTCTCACCTTATGGACGACAGTAGGAAGTAGAGGCCAGTTCCGGAAAGACGCCCGTGCTCACTGCGGCCCACGCCGCCTCCCCAGGGCGGGGTCGCGCCATTTCTCATCCTTTCTTGGAAAGGAAAGGGTGGGCCTGAGGAAGGAGACGGCCTGTTTCTCCGCTCTGTGTGACCGCGTGCTCCACACTGGGTGCAGTAGCTCAGCCTGCCCGCCGTGGGGCAGACGCGCCGCCCCGCGCCGGCCGGCGCTTCACACCGGGGCCGACTGGCCTCCTTGGGGGAGGTATTCGTCGCTTCCCCCCGGCTCCATCGTCCATTTCCCACGACCCTCTGCCCCTCATTTCAGTTTCGTATCTGCTGTTGCATTCTTCAAAACAATTCGAAGGGAAAATGAAATATCGTACTGAGAAAAGACAGAAAAATTTAAACAAAACAAAACAAAACTGGTTACACCTAAAATGCCCTCAAGGGTTGAGGATACGCATGAAGACACAAGAGGCGGGACGGAGGGAGACAGAGGACACACGGCCGCCAGCTGCGACGGGGCTGGCCCTTTCGCTCACGCACTTTCCAAACCCAGGGAGCTGCAGGGAGAGGCGCGACCTCGGCCGCCCTAATTCCAATTAGAGTTGGGGCCTGAGCGCGCCCGGCCGCGGGACTGCGCGTTGGGGCGTTCGCAGCAGCACCCCGCGCACCCCGGCGCCCCGCCCGCCTCTGCTCCCCTGCAAAGCCAAGCACACTTGCTCCCCCAGCTTCACAGAGAGAAAGCGATTCCAGGAGGAAATCACGTCACCGGAGCCCTGGGAAGGGTGAGGCCCAGGCGCCCTTGTAATGAGATTAAGGGAAAAATGCTTTTGTGCCTCTGACGCAGACCCGTCTTCGGTCCCTGCAAGGAGCCAAAACAAACACGGCATTGTTTTGGGAAGGAAAAGGTTAACAAGCTATGAAAACAAAATTAGAGATATTTTCAAAGCATGACCCCAGCCCGACGAGCAGAGCAGAGCGCAGGCCCTGCCGCCCCCGCCCACGGCCCCCTCCTCTCTGCCCGTCTCCTGCGGCGCAGGGAGCAGACACCCGGTCCCCACAGACGACTGGGGAGCTGCGCCCTCCGTGGAGGACAAGCTGAGGCACAGAGGCCTGGGGCCCCGCAGTGCAGGACGCCCGGCCCTTCAGCCCCTCCTTAGAGGCGAGCTGAGGGAAAATTCCTCATCCCGTGGGCACGAGCCCCATCGCCCCTTAGCAAGAGCGCTGGTCCCGACGGAAACCGCGGCTTGGTCTCCAGACACCGCGGACGAGACCTGTGCCTCAGTTTCCTTGTTCGGTCAATGACTGCTTATCGGGCACCCTCTGCGTACCAGGCTGATGGCACTTGCAGTCTGGTGAGGGAACAGACAGGCAGAGGGACAGTGATCGTCGGACATGAAGCACGAACACGTGACGGTTATCACAAGGTTCAGTTTTAACTGGTTTCCAAATATGGCAGTAACGGGAGTCGCGGCAGTGGACATACGACACTACAGTGGAATGTGCGTGTGGGCATGTGGGCATGTATACGTGCGGGCACATATGAGTGTGTGTGCGTGCGTGTGTACATGTATGCGTGCACATATGTGTTGCATTGTCTGCAGTGTGCACGCATGTGTGTGCACGGTTGTGTTTGGCGCACACGTACGTTCACACAAGTGTGCGTGCACACATGTGCATGTGTGTTCATGTGTGCACACATGAGTGTGTGCATGTGTGCATGCATGTGTGCACAAGTGTGTATTCGTGCACACATGTGCATGTGTTGTGTGCATTGTTTGTGCACACGAGTGTGTGTGCAGATGTGTGCGTGTGCGCGTGTGCGCATGTCTTTTGTGTGTGCGCATGTGTGCATGAGTGCTTGTCTGCACACATGTATGCGCACGAGTGTGTGTGCACGTGTGTACGTGTTGTGTGCACGTGTTTGTGCGCATGTGTGTGCGCGTGTGTGTGGTCCGACACCCTCGCCCTCCGTAGGCCCTGCCCTGGGTCCTGAGAAGTCTTCACAGCCACTTCCACGCTCTCGGCCGGCCCGCAGGGACATCGGCCCTCACCCTCGGGTACGGCGAGGCTCCTGCTGTCGCGTGCGACGGGGCCGAGGTGCAGCGCTGGGGCTGTTTCTGTGTCACTTTTCATCCACAAGCGGAGTCCAGTGCCCACGAGATTCCGGGCTGTCCTCGGTTACCTCCAGGCGCACAGACCCCGTAATCATAATTTAATCATAAACCCTGCTGGCGACAATCGCGAGCGTTTTATCAACGGACCCAGAGCCAAGCTACAGGAGCGTGGCGGTGTCTGTGGCGGGCTCCGTGACGAGGCCCCAGCGTTCGCCGGCAACGCTTCAAGTGCCTCTCGTCCCACGGACGTCTCGGCCCTGCCCGGAAGTACCACTCTTGGCATTTTACGGGAACTTCCTGAACTTCGCTCAGGTGAGATCGTGGGGGATACCCTCGACGTCTCCCTGATTTTTTTATACTCAAAACGTCGCAGCCCTGGCTCGGGGTTCCCGGGATCTAAACCGATGAGGTTCACCTCCACACATCCAAAAGCAGAGCTACCGAAGGCCCGGGGCAGCTCGGGCCCGCGGGGTGGGCATGCCACTGGGGGCGGGGACTTCTCCACGGGAGGTCCAGTCATTGGGTGACAATCCCGTCCCACGTCCCTTTCCCGAAACTTGTAGCGATCAGTCGAGAAATTCGGTAGCACTTTAAACTTGGAGCGAGACAAATAGGCCAATAATGCTGCTGATTCCTTCTAAATTCGGGGAGAACCACCAACAGTTTCCCTTTTGGCCCTCTGGTTAACTCCCGGTTAACTCCTGGTTCCCAGAGCTTAACTAACCTGACGTGTCGGTAATCGGGCCATTTATTTCCAGATCTGTTCATAGATGCAAATTCTCCATTCAGATAAAGTAGTTATTTCGAGTTCATTCTGTTCCTCAGACGTACAGTTCCTTCGAAGGCGTTCGGCCGGCCCTTCTCTTCCGGACCAGGAACCCCCTCGCCTCATCCGACACCGGCTTCGTCTCCTCTTTTCCCCGCCCCCACCCCAAATTTCCTTTGTACCGAATTGTATGGCACTTCATCTGCGAGCCGACTGATGGGGAAGAAAAGCTTTTGTTCCCCTGGTTTGACGCTCACACCTGAAACCTTAGGAGTCGTACCTACTTAGAGATGCTGTAAGGTGTTTCCCACACGCTAATTCCACCTGGAGGCCCCTCGCACCTCGGCGAAGCCGACAGACACCTCACACCCAGTGAGCCTGGCGCGGGGCTCCTCACCCTCCCGCCCACGCCGGCCCCGCAGCGGGTGGGGACACCTTCTGCCCGCTGTTCAGGCCCCAAATCCTGGACTCGCCTTTGGCTTCTCTTTCTCTTGCACCCTACATTCAAACTGTCAGGAAATCCCTCTTACTCCTCAAAAGATACCCAGCATCTGGCCACCGCTCACCGATTCCACGGCTGTCGCCCTGAGCCTCCCCCACGCCACCCTGGAGGACAGCAGCGGCCTCCGGCAGGTGTCCTTCCCCTGTCCTTGACTCTGCGCCCCACCCTCCACAGGCCGGCCAGAGGGAAAACCCGAGGTGGGTGGCGACAGCCCCATGGAGGCTGCGGCCCTCCGGGACACGGTCAGCGTCGTCCCTCCGGGACACGGTCAGCATCGACCCGCGGCCCTCACCGCCTCTCCGGCCGCTCCTGGGGCCTCACTGCCCTTCCGCCACGCCGGCCTCCTCGCTGGCCCCCGGCAAGCCGGGCACACTCCCGCCGGGGGGCCTTCCTGCCTGGAACTTACCCCCCACCGCCGACAGACCCTGGCGGGTCCCGTACCCGGCGCTGACAGCCACCTGACTTCTGAGGAGCTCGCCCGAGTCGCTGGCCCCACCTGCCTTGTCCGGGCCTCCTGGACGCCCGTCCTGGCCTCTGGGCTTTGTTTTGTTTTTGTTCATCGTTTTCCCCAGACCACGTCCCCTCGCCTCCCACGAGGCCCGGGATCTTTGCTTGATCTGCTGGTGCATTCCCAGCACCCCGGTCAGCACCTCCAAAGCGGGTCCCCAAGAGATGTCGGTCGACGAGCTGCTGGGTCAGGAGCTGGAGCTCAGTGTGGAAAGGAGCCGGGGTCAGACGCCAGGCGGCCAGGCCGAGGACCTGCCGCTCCTTCGCTGCAGGGCCCTGGGCGAGTCGCTCTAACTTGCCGAGTCAGTTGTGTAGCATCGTGACCGTAAAGCCTCTGAGGTGGGTCCCAACGCACAGAAACACCGAACCCACGCTTGTCGGTGGTGTTGGCCTCCCTGCCCTCCACGCGGACGGCCGCCGGAGCACGCGGGACCGCCGGGGGTCACCGCTTACGCCCCGGCTGAAGCAGGAGCATCGGCTGAGGACTGGGCGGCCCCTCACGCGCCCCTCTCGTCTGTCCCTTCCGCTCCTCCGCTGAGGCGAGATGTGTGATCGCCACGGCAATCATGGCCGGCGACCCGCCGGCTGCCACCTGCGCCTCTCCAGCCGCAGCTCTGAGAGCAGGTCCGGGGCGCAGACAGGCTCCCCCGCTCCCCCCCCCCCCCGCTGGCCCCTTCGCCGTCACTGTCATTGCTCTAGGCCCGCGCTTTTGGAGACAGACACAGTGGGGGGTCCAGCCTCGGCTCACGGCCCGCTCACTTGCGTGGCTTTGGGCGTGTCTCTCCCTGAACCTCACTTTCCTCATCTGCAAAGTGGAGATAATGACACACTCCTTGATGGAGTCCATGCGAGATCACGCGAACTACAGGGCGCCTTGCATTCGCCAGGGGTTCGCTAGATCGCAGAAGGGCCGAATGACGCAAGGGGACAATCCCAGCTGCGTGCGACCGGCATTCGGAGCATTTTCAGAAGGACGTTGTAAGCCATGGAACAGGCCCTCTCCTGGGGCAGTGAGGTAACCGTGCTTAGAGGCATCCCAGAAGAAACTGGACTCTGCCGAAGAGGTTGGATGGCCAGGCCTTTCCCGAGGCCTCCTCTCGTCTAGGACCGGTGACCACATCAGTGCGGCTGCCCTTCCCTCCCTCCCCCGCCCCGGCCCCCACTGCGAACCTGGCTGGGCTGCCGGCACCGTCACGGAGCCCCTCCCCCCGCCGCTCACGCCCCGGAGGGGTCGCTGTAGGCCTAGGACGCGGAACGAAGAGAAGCGCTCAGACGACTCACGTCGACGCGTTGATGTGACAGACCCAGGTAATTCCGTGAACCCACATTACAGCTTCAAGGTTAAACACGGCGACGCCGGATGCCCAGGCCGACTGGAGCACGGCGGACGGCCTCCTGCCGCGTGGGGGAGGAGGGGCTTGCAGAGGCGTGATGGAGATGGGGCGGCGTGGGTGTGGGGAAGAAGACGGGAAAGTGCCCTCCACTTCGGAAAGGATGAGAGCTCCGGACGCGCTCCGCGGCTGCGAGGGGCGGGGGGCCACGCGCGCCTGCACAAAGGACGCCTCCCGAAACGCAGAGGGCCGAGGCCCAGACCCGCCGCTCTTCTCCGCTGCGTCTCTGTAGTTCTCCGCGCCCCCTCCCAAAGTGGTCCATAGCCAGAGAGTGTTGCCATGGCGACGGGCTCAGTGGGGGAGCCTCTCAGCATCGCCCGGTAATTCACATCTGTGCTGCGCCCCTCCCTCTCTCCTCTCTTCCCTCTCTTTTTATCCGTAAGTGGAAAGCAGCTCTTGAGCGATGCCACCTTGAAGCTGGCACTTGCCGGCAGAAGGGGACCAGGGGATATTCGCCCTCGCAGAATCCTTTCTCTTTCTCCACTAAGGGGAGGAAGGAGCTCGGGGTGTGGGGAGGGTCCGGGGAGGCCTGGGAGCCAGCCAGAGCCTCTGCCCTTGCTGCTGCGGGAAGTTAGTCTCGAAGGCAAGGAATTTGTCTGCCGGCTTCCGCTAGCCCCCTCCACTTCAGGCGGGGTGAGCAGGTGGGGTGGGCAGGTGGGGTTAGCACTTCTGAGCGGCCGCACCTTCCCTCCAGGGCCTTGGCTTCCTTGTCTCCCTCCTCATCCTGTTCTTCTTCTTCCTTTCCTTGCTCGTAGATGCTCTTCCTGGATGACTGAACAGGCCGGGTCAAGGATGGCCCGGTCCAGGCTGACGGGGGAGGCCGGCCGGAGGGAGCAGTGGTTCTGACCCGATGCTCCCACCTCCCGCCCAGGTTCCTCTGGATTCTGTGAGGTTCCGAACAACAGGTCAAGGTCAACCCCCTCGCTTCTCCACCACTGCCCTCTCTAGAAGAGGAACAGCGATCCTTATGTACATCTTTATGCACGATAAAGACGCTCATCAACTCTGAAAGAGCCGATCCCCATAGAAAATGTCGCTGGTAAACGCCGCCTGAATCTGAACGGGGCAGGGTTCTCAGGAGGGCATGTGTTACGGGAGACTCATTTGTTGGTGTGATCTCGAACCGGGTTATTCCACACCTCTGTGGCTTTTCTCTCCCTGCTCTTGCTTTTTAAAAATTTGTCGCTATTTCTTAAATAAGCAATCCATTTATATTGCCCAAATTTAAAATATTCCAAATAATTTATTGTAAAAGTCTCCCCCCCACTCATATCCTCCACATACCAATTCCTCTTCCAAGAGCCAGCTAATATCAGTTCATATCAGAGATGCTTAATGTGTTTACAGCAAATGCACATGTGTATTTTATTTTGTCTTACGAAGTCTACACTTACTCGCCTGTCTGTAGTAAGTAAGTAAATTCTGGGTAATCACAGACCCTTTGTTTTTTTGAATTTTAACAATTGGCTTTCTCCCCTGTCATTTCCCAGATGACAGAGAAAGGACACGGAGAGCCGGCTTGTGTTTGTCCCTTTCTGCCTGGCAGGGAGCAGGAATTTTAAAATATTTGTCACGTGAGGACAGCAGGCATGATGGCAAGGGCCACCACAAGCCACCACGAGCCCAGAGCCACTCCACGGTGGAGAACCAGGGTCTGTCTGACAAACCTGCAGGGGAGGACGCAGGCCCGCCATGCCCCGCAGCATCTGGAGTGTGTGTGTGTGTGTGTGTGGGGGGGGGGGGGTGACGAGAACCGAGCAGGCTGCTTATTTGGCTCTGACTGACTCTGCGTTTCAGTCAAAGCTGCTCCACGTGGCTCATGTGGGCAGACAGGGCCTGGGCCAGTCGGTCGATGCCACCCATCAAGTGTCCCTGGGTGCAGAGCCCAGAGGCCAGAGCGAGGAACCGGGACCTAGAGACAATCTCTCTGGTCCTTCGCCTCAGGAGCTGTGACTCTGAGGGAACCAGAGAAGACAGACATGTCTGGAAAAGACTCAAAAGCCCATTTTCACAAACGCAGAGACCAGGACGAGTGGACGCAGGCCTCGTGGGCCGTGGTCCAGGCCAGGCTCGACGAGCCTCCCTCTCCTGATCCTCTTTGGAAAGGGAGCTGAGACCTGCCGGCATACCCACGTGTCCCAGCTACACAGGGCCATCTGACGGCCCCGCTGTAAGGGAGGGGAGTCGGGCTTTGCAGAAACCGGCCCGGGACGGAGTCTCTCCGCAAGGCTGTCTGAAGCCCAGTGTCCCCATCCCTGATGTGGGGACAATCCCCACGCCTTACGGTTGTGGTGAGGTCAGAGGACACAAAGTGCCTGCCTGGAGTTGGCAGAGGGTGTGTACTCAGCGAGTGGCACCCTCCGGAAACCGCATGGAAAAGCATCTCGTTCTTCGTAGGGGGCCTCTTCCCTTTCCCAGCCTCTCCCCTGAACCCAGTCTGCTGGCCTTTGGGCAGGAGGTTCTGGCGTCATACTCTGTCCCTGGAGCCCCTCTGCTGAGTGGCAGCCGAGAGGAGGAACGGGAAGTGGAACCAAAGTTAGAAGGCAGCACGTGGGCTGGCGGGCCAGAGGGACCAGGGAGTGGGGAGGACCGAGGCCCAGGAAACCACGAAATGGCCATGTGGCACATTCTGGGTTAAGTGAGGGAAACTTCTGACACGGTGTTTCTTTTCTGTGAGACCCTCAAAGACCCAAATGACTGAGGGGCTCTCAATGAGCGGGTCTACCTTTGAAGAATATCTGATAACTGGGATGAAGCTGTTTGTTACAGGAACAAGACTGACGAGAAACCAAGCAGCACTCGGAGAGCTGGAGAACTCAGGTTTCCTATGCTGGCGGTCCCAGAGAGCTGGCACTCTAAAGGTCAGGGCCTCGAGCTCAGGGGTGACCTTGCTTTCATAGGGCTGGCTGACTGGTGGCTCCAAGTCCAGGCCACGGTCCCTTTCTATCCCTACACGCTCAGCACACATACCCTCTGCCATCCAAGGAGGCCTAGAGAGAAGGCTTTTCCATGTAAACTGGGAAGTTGCCGTCTGTGACACTGGCCCGGCTTGTGAGTGCTGATTGCCGTTACCAGTCGAGTGTTTACATATTTTCGTGACTTGCGGGGAATCAGGCAGAAGCGAACGTGTACGAATAGGCCGGTTCCTGCATGTGCTCGCTGGTGAGGCTCCAGCGACCGGAGCTCGGCATTGTCACGGCTGTCACCAGGGAAGGCGCGGGCCTGGGTCCTGCGGAAGGCGCGACTCGGCGCCCGGCCGGCCGCTTCTGCCGGTCGCTGGTGCTCTGCTCCTGCCGGTCTTGCCGCGGCCCCCCGGATAGTGAAGAACCAGATCAATGCGGCGGCAGAGGCCCTGTCCCCGTCATCATCATGGGCCGTCAGAGCCGGGGCTGCAGGTCAAGCCGAGCGTGGGCGGCTGCCGGTTCGTTCCTTCTGCTTCTCTTGGCGAACCCGGCGATGTGGTTTCGGACGCCAGGGCGGGTATGCGGGGAGAGCGAGTCCTCCCTTGGACTGAGATCGTGGCTGAGAGGCTCGGGAAGACGTGGGGCACACGGGGTGGCCGGGGCCAGCTGGCGTGGGCTCCCTCCGCGGGCAGTGGCCTGGCCCGCGCCTTCCGCTCCCCTCCGCCGGTGGAGGCCGCGGCTTTCCCGGGGCCTGTCGTCCCCCCCAGGGCCCGTCGGCTCCACAGGGCAAGGCTGCAGCTGCCCCTGCCCGGTGGGGAGGGGGTCTCCGTGGCCCCGAGGCTGTGCCCGGGGCCCTTGGGGCGAGGACGGTGCGTCCACAGTGGCAGGAAGGCATCCCCGGAGGCAGCAGATGCTCCTTGGGGTCTGTCCGAGGGAGGACCCTGCGCCGGGGCCCAGCTGCGGTCAGCAGACAGCCGCAGCATGGACGGCCTGCCCGCCATGGAGCCGGACCCACGTGCCGGGTCTCACTAAGTGAACCCACAGATTTCCTGCAGTCACCCCGAGTGTGGTCTAATATGCACCTCGCTCCCTGGGAGTCGGCGTTGGCTTTCTCTGGATTTGGGGTCCCTCCTCCCACTCCTCCTGCCGTGGAGAAGCCGAACCTCAAGAGGGACCGCTGTGTGGGGTGCATGACGATCATCTCTGGGGGTGCCGCAGACGAGAGCCAGGCCCCGCCCAGCTGAACCTGGCCCTGGCAGGTCTGGGCAGGCGTCCCCACCTGCAGAGGAGGCACCGTTCTCCCTAATCACGGGACATACAAGTCAGAATTCTCCCGGAGAATCGAGGCAGGCTGTCTCCACCAGGTTCCAGAGCCCTGCTCGACTGCGACCTCCCCAAGGTCGCGACGCCCTCCACGTGGCATTGCACGTCGGCCACGTCCACTGCAAGCTCGCAGATGGGATCCAATAAGAAGGCCAGCCTGGGACTTTTGCTGGAGCCACTCCACCTGCCTAACCTAAACACCCCCAGGTCTGCCGCAGACTACGGAGCCCGGAGACTCAGGAGCAGGAGCTGCCATGCGGGCTGTGTGCTTTGCCACCCTCTAGTCCTAATCCGCGGAAGGGTGTTCCCAGCGCAGGCCCGGAGGGCAGGCCACGGGGGGAGGGCAGGGGTGGGGGCCGTGGGGGGAGGGCCGGGGGGGATGCGGCGGGGGCGGGGGGGTGGGAGACCCTTCCATTCTTTTTGCCTAATGCTTCCTGCGGGTTTGTGTTATCCGGCGCAGCTACGAGGAGCTGTAGATAACATACCTGTTTGCCTTTCCCCAATGATATACAGCATGGCTTGGCTAAGAATCTACATGGACCGCAAGGATACGTTCTGGCTAAATAGTAGAGACTTTCCTCATCTTCGAAAACCAAACACAGCTTTTCGCTGTGATCGCGCATAAAGGGATGTAAATGTGCTCGTCACTGCAGCCAAGGCCACAGCCAGCAGAGTCAAACGCTCCAGATCTGGGCCGTGACTCGGTGGCAGGTCCGCGTGGGCCGTTTTCTGGTCTGCGGGGGCCTCCTCCCGGGAGGGCGCACGGATCCACGCGTGCTGGGTCGCAGCCCCTCGGGGGGCCCACGCGGCCCGGGCTGCCTGCGCGTCCGCCGTCTCTGAGGCTCAGCTCGGCGTCCGAGGAGCGTCCGGGAGCGGGCTGTGGGCACTGCCCTGAGTCCAGACCGTGCAGCTGAGACCACGGGCCTCTCCGCACTGTGTCCTTGCGTAGCTGCATCGCGTCCGCCAAGAAGAGGTGTTTGGGGCTTCGGACAAGGCCACGTCCCACCAGGATCTGTGAGGACACGGGGGACCCTGCAGTGCACACACTCTGGGTGGCCCCGCAGAGCCCGCACGCTAGAGAACCACACTGTGTCCTTGTGTAGCTGCGTCGCGTCTCTGGGCTCACGTTGAACACGTGGGGACCGAGCCCCTGGGGCAGCAGTGCCGGCTTGGGGGGCCAGCGCAGCTGGCGAGTGCTCCCCCTGAAACGCTGGCGGCCTCCGCCCCAGTCACCCTCCTGCAGCACCGCCACGAGTTGCCGGGTGGCCCGGGCGCCTCGGGAGGCTTCCTCCCGCAGCCCTGTGCCTGGGCCTGGCGACGCGCGGCCATGGCCGCGGACGGTGAGGGACGAGTCGCTCTTCGCCTCGGGCCTCGTCTTGGGTTTAGCACAGACAGGAGGGTGGGAGCTGTGGGTGACATCGGAACAGATTTATGCACCAGGACTCGCTCGGTGGCAGGAAGGAACATTCCTGCTCTTAACAGATGGCTTCTTGTGTAAATATGGAAGAGCCGGGGCTGGGGGGCGGGAGGGGGGTTGTGGCTTCCGGTCACGTCAGGTTTTCCTGCTGGCACCGGGCTGGGCTTCTCGGGGAAGGGCCCCGGGCCCGGAGCGGTTTGCAGTGTCCCCTGTGGGTCCCCACAGAGGTGGCCCCCGGGGCCTGCAGGGTCCTCGCCTGACGTGGATCCTGGGCCCACCGTTGCCACCACTCATTAGCTCCGTGGCCCGGCTGCGTCACCTGAGCGTCTGGGGCTCCTCCGAGAGGCGGGGCTGACCGCGGCTGGTCCCGTGGCCTCCTGGGCGATGCGAGGCTCACGCCCGGGGGCGGCGTGTGTGGCCGAGGCTCTCCTCCCTCCGGGCTGCGGCGGGAGGCCTTGTGGTGCCCTGGAGCAGGCCGCGCGGACCTGCTGGCTGACCCCGAGGCGTCGAGGTGCCGCAGCTCTAAACACGAGGACCCGAAGAGCCGTCGAGTGCGTCGGCTGCTCCGCCTCATCACCACCGGTACCAGGAAGTGTGACTCGGCACAGCGTATCACGACCACTCAAACGGTAGTGCGAACTCCAAGTCTCTTAAAAATCCTCGGAACCCGTTTCCTAAACGGCAGTTTCTAATCGCCGCAGCCAGCGCAGGCCGCTTCGGGGCCCGCGGCCTGGCCCAGCTCCGAAGCCCCGCCGTGGGGACCGCCTTGGGGACCGGCGCTGCGGCTGCCTCTGCCCACTCTCGAACCCGCCCGGGTGGAGCTCGGAAGACGTGTTAGACCGTGACCACAGTCGTTCCCTCTCTCCGCACGTGAACGGCGCCCCGCGTCCCCCGGGACAGCCGTCTGCAGAGGGGGCAGCAGACGGCCGTGTGGCGGGCTCCTACCAGCTCTCCCCTGATGCCTCTCTCGGGCCCGGGCTTGGGCTCCGGGTCGTGGAGAAGAATCCCGTGCTCACGCGAGCCGCTGTGCCAGGCGGGCAGCACGGCGCCCTCTGCGCGAGCGAGCCGGCCCGCGCGCGAGCCCTGGCCGCATCCTCGACTTGTGCTAAGGTACAAACGCTCGTCTCCAGCGACGAGGCTAGTGACAAGTTTCACTTGTCTGTCTGCAAAGAGAAGTATCCTAGTGCTTTCTATTTATGGCCATGGAGTCTTGTGATGCCCAAGGGCAAAGATGGAATCTCTCTGCACGTCGATTTTCAGTGCAGGCTTACCGTCCGCACGTGATTATGTTTACCACACAGGTGAAGCAAGAAATTAAACCGGGCTCTTCACGAGGGATGACACCCAGCTCCAGAAATGGAAGGTCACAGGTCGCCCTGAGCAGGCGACCCATTGGCAAAGGCCGTCCTGGCTTCCCGTCTCTGCTGCTGCTGCTGAAAATGCGTTTACCGCCGCCCCGCCCCCACCCCGGGACAGGCCTGATCCCACTCTCTCTTGGTTGCTCAGCAAAGAAGAACCCTGCAGGGCCCTCTGGTCTGTCCCCCCGACGACCCTAATGGGAAGCTCCCGGGAATCTGAGTGGCGGTGACGGTTCTGCTGACTCCCGCTGCGGCGAGTCCTGGGTCCCGAGGAGAAGGGAGCCCTGGGAAGCCCCGCGATGCCGTCCGCGCCCCCTGCCCCCAGGGCACAGTCTGCCCCACCTGTCCCCTCGCTCTCCGCAGCGCTGACTGCCGGAGGGGACACTGGACCCCCGGAAGCAAGGCTCAGGGCGCCTGCCGCCCAGCCCCGTCTCAGGCGGGCAGGGCGGGTCCGGACACCGGCCACAGGCTGGTTGGTTGCCAGGCAGCAGCTGGGGAGACAGTGAGCACACGGGGTCAGGAGGCCACGGGGCGTCGCAGGCTCCGATGCGGGGCGAGCGGGTCTCCCACCTGCCGACGTGGACACGAAGCCTTCTGACTCAGTGCTGCTTCTGGAAGGCGACCAGCAAGCGCTTCCTTCACGGGCATCGGCCGGAGGACGGGGCCGTGGCTCAGCCGGGCCCCGGGCGGGGTCCCCCTCGCTTCAGGGGGGCTGCCGGGCAGACGCCTGGACACCGGAGCGGAGGCAGGACATTCGTAGCCCTCCGTTTGGAGTCGCTCGTTGAGGAGAAGGGACAGTGACTTCGTGGTCTTGCTCCCGAGCCGCCCTTCCCTCTCCTAATTCTTAAGAAACCAAGAGGCTCGTCTCAGGATCACTTCTGCCCCTGACAGGTTCCACTCGCTTTGTGGTCCCTGCACGAGGCGGACGTGCGCCCCTCGCCAGCCTCCAGCTCCCACCGCCTGGACCTGCTGTCCTCTTGGAACTCTGAGCGGGTGGGGGTTGCTCGGAGGGGACCCCGTCCTCACTGCAGCTCCCCACGGCCCCGTCCAGGCGTGGGTGGCCAGGGCGTGTGGGGCTCGGGGGCCCGAGGGTCCAGGCAGGCGGAGAGGTGCGGAGTTCTGCCCGCAGGGGTGGCCGAGGGCGTTGGTGCTGCTCTCCCTGGGGAGACTCCCCAAAGGGGTCCCACACTCCCTGAGACTGACGGCCGGCTGGGGGGGGCAGGGGGCGGAGCAGGGTCGTCTCCTCCCTGCCCCCCACCCCCGCCACGACCTTGAAGTGTTTCCCACCCGCTGCCTCCCTTTCTGTCCCTGGGCCTGTGGGGCCATCGCGCACACTCTTACGAGGCACAGGAGGCCCTCGCGGGGGACCGGCCGCGGTCCGTCTGGAGGGAGCGGTCCGCTAGCTTGTGTCACGGGGAGGCTCGGCCGCGTGTCTTCCAGCCGAAGAGGCCGGACACGGCCCAGCGGCCCCTGCTGCGCTCCAGAAGAGGCCCCGAGGGTGAGGAGCCTCGGGCTGGGGGGGCGGGGGGAGAGGGGAACCGGCAGGGCCCCCCCCCCTTCTGAATGACCTTTGCCTCCGAAACCTGCCAGCGCTCTGCCGGGGACTCGCCTTTGATCACGACTCGCCGCCTCCCAGGAGATGCTCTACCTTCCAAGCAGGTGAAAGACAAACCGGGTTAAAAACAGCAGGCCGGACTTTCTCGGGGTCCCCTGCAAGGCCAGGTGGCGGAGGACCGCCCCGCCCTCAGGCCGCAGGGCTCGGTGGCCGGTCGGGCCCCCGCTGCACCCCAGAACCCCTGCACCCTCCTCTGCTGCACCCCAGATCCCCCGTCACGGCCCGGGGCCCGAGGAGCAGGGCTTTGCTCCAGCAGCGGGCAGAGGCCTTTCGGCCGTGGCCACGGGCCAGCTCTCGCTCGCTGGGTTCTGCGTGGTGGCCAGAGGCCGCCGTGACCACCCACGCCCTCTCCCCTCCTTCCTGCCCCCTTGTGTGCGTCGTGGGCCTGGGTTTCTAGAGCTTTCTCCAAACTGGACACATTGCCAGGGGAAGCCGGGGCATTGTCCGTTCCACATCGGGGCCTCCGCCTGCCCCGCCAGGCCTCTCTGCCGCCGTCCCCCATGCTTATCCCGGAGGCGCCTCCCCGGCCCCCAGCTCCGGCGTCCCCTTCCCCGGTCCGGGCCCGCCGAAGGGCCCCCCGCCTTCTCTCCCTGCTCACGAGGCACATCTGGACACAGGCGTGCCTCTCCGCTGGGCCGTGTGTTTTTTTTTAACTTTACTTTCGACTGCCATGGTAACTGCTACATGTTTGGCAAAGAGAGAGGGGGGAAAAAGCTCGGAGAGAAGAAAAGGAGGTCTCAGCGCGGGGCTGGCCGCCGGCCAGGCGGATCATGCCGCAGGGCCGAGCGAGGCCTCTGGCGGGCGGCCAGGCTGCAGAGAACAAAGCTGTCAGTTCCTCATGTTGGCGGCGGAGCTCGCTTGGCACCCTTATATGGTTTCCCAGAACTCCCCGCCTTGGCCGCCGTCCACCGCCTTCAGGGCCGCAAACAGGATTAGCACAGCCCGGGCTGTTTTTCTGCTCTTCTCCGACTGTTCCGATGACATCACCCCCGCTGCACACCGTGCCAGCCGGCGGTTGTTCTCTCCCCACCCCCCTTCCTCTCCCCGGCCCCCCTCCACGCGCACACACGCACGCGCGCGCGCACACACACACACACACACACACACACACACTCGGCCTCCGCTCCCACTTCCTCCCTGCAGCCGCCCCCCTGCTCCGCCTCTCCTCAAAGGCAGCGTTTTGGGTCATTCTGCTCGTCCGGCTCCGCTGTTGGGTCGAAAACGCCTTGCTTGTACATTTAGCTGAATCAAGCCAGACGCTGTATTTTATTTTTATAACCGAATTCCTGCGAGATAGACATCTCCCTCTCCGCGGCGGCTGTAATCAGCACTCGCAGGGCTGCGGTTTCCAACTGCCCGGCTCCTGCTTCCTCCGCTGAGAAATGAACTCGGCCCCCGCTCAGGTTTAAAGGGGCCGCACGGTCACACTCACTCACACACGCGCGCGCACATGCACACACACTCACTCGCACACACTCACTCACACACATTCACTCGCACACACATGCACAGTCACTCGCACACTCACTCACACACACACACTCTCGCACACATGCACACACACTCACACACACACACTCTCGCACACATGCACACACACTCACACACACACACACTCTCGCGCACATGCACACACACTCACTCTCTCACACACACACATTCACTCACACACACTCACGCTCTCACACTCACAGGCACTCACACACACTCGGACTCACACACACTCTCACACACACTCACGGTGTGCGCACGGGCACCATCACGCACGCCACACAAAGGGCACGACGACGACGTCGCCCGGGCAGAGGGACGCACAGTCAGCCCGCGGTGCCCTCCTCCCTCCTTGAGGAGAGCAGGGGAATGAACAGGAGCCGAAACCTCCTTCCGAAGGGGCCGGGAGCCTCGTGCCGTGAATGGCCGGGTTCACGAGGGGCCTGGGGTTCCGGCTGCACACATGCTCCCCGCCCGGCCCCCCACCCCGCTCTGATTCATGAACTAGTTTTCGGATTCATGAATCACTCAGGAGTCAGCAAGACACAAACGAGTGGTGTTGACTGCATTTCCACTGAAATCGGCTCCTGCCGGCCACGCTGGCCCCGGGCGGCTCTCCACGCCCAGAGGCAGGCCAGCGCTGGGGCCACGGGCAGCACCCGCCACGGGCGGGCGGGGTGGCGGGAGGGCCTTCCGCAGAGGGCTCCCCTTTTCATTACCACTCACGGGCAGTAGAGTCTGCCGGCGCCAGGGGCAGTGGCCCAACGCCACCGTCCTCCTCGGGCGGGCCCGACGCCCTCTTCCAATGTTCTCCAACTAGATTTTTTTTTCACATTTAATAAAGTCTTTTAAGAGGCATCTCAGTGCACATCGTTTTCTGGATTTCTGGCGACTTCTCAAGGACTAGCCAGAGTAGAAATTTACCTTCTACTAGGTGAATCCAGCCTCAGCTCTCACTGGGACGTGCTGGGCTTCGTTCCTCTGTTTTACGGCAGGAGGGAGCGGGCACCCTCTCCACCCCCTGCTCGCTCTTCGGCAGAGCCGAACGGGGGGCTGGGGGTGGGGCTGGTGTGGATTCTCTAGGTCTGGGGTGATTAGATTTATGCCAGGAAAGGTTATCCACCCTTGGGTGACTGCCCTGAGATTTTCAAAAACCATTATTTTCCTTGCTACGAGAAGCGACGCTCCTCTCGCTGACGGTCGAGGACGTGGCCCCTGGCTCAGTGGCATCACGGAGGGAGGTCATAAGTCCCCAGGCAGGCTCAGTGAGGGCTGCCCCCCAACACCCCACGTCCCTCCAGCCGCCTTCCTCCCCCGCCTGCGTTCTTCCCTCTCGACATGTGCCCCCCACCCCCGAAGGCCATCGGCCTTGAGATGCAGCTTCAAAAGGGCATTTTGAGTGGTTTCTGCCCCCGGGTCTGCTGGACCACCACTGCCCTGCCAGCCCTGGGAAGTTTAAAATGACCGACCGGACGCATGCTTGTCAGAAACCCCGCAGAGGTTGGCGGCCATCGCCAGACAGGGCTCCGAGCCCTCGGAAGTGAGCTCTTCGTCCCCGAAGTCCGGACGCACGCTCGGGCCCCTGGATGCATGCCGCGTGGCTGGGGTCTGTGGTGCGACCTCGCTCCTTTCGCTCTGGGAGCGGCCCAAAGCGGGGAAAGAAGACGCGGCTGTGTGGGTTGCAACGAGCGGTCGGTTCAGAGGCCACGGAGGCGCTCGGCGTCCTGTGCGGTGCGGTCGCGGAGCCTTCCGGCTCTCAGCGGCCCACGCCCGGGGCTGCGGGGCACCGGGGCAAAATCGCGCCCCGAAGCCCCCGAATCCCCCAACGGCCTCAGAGTGCACGGGGCAGTGGCTCGGCTCACGGTCCGCATTAACGTGGCCTGCCGTTTCCGCTGCAGCCTCACGCTCTGGGCTAGACTGGCGTCGCTAGCAGGGCCACCAGCCCCGGCTTCTCGGGGCGGTGACCACTCTGGTCCCAGAGCTCCCCAGGAACCTGGCGGCTCGTCAGAACCCCTGTTTCATAACAGACCAGAGAGAGGGTTTTCCAATAGCATTCGGAGGCCCGGGCCCACCCGGCTGGTCTGCACTTTTATGAATTGTTAATGGTTAACGCAGAGGAGACCCCCACATCGCCGGCTTTCGGGGACGGGTCGGGGAGGGGAGAGGAGTCGGAAGGCTGTGGTTTCTGCTACCTCGGTCTGCTGGTGAGTGACCCGAGGCCGCTTTCAGGGAATTTGCTAAATAATCTCAAACATATTGAGGATCTTACTCATGTTTTAAAAAAAGAAAAGCAGCCACCTTCTCCCTGCCTCTTCCTTCATTCATGCCGAGTGTGGTTTCCTTTTGCTTTGCTGCCAGACTTGCTGACAGTTGCGGGCTTAACCCCTCACTCTCCCTCATTGCGGGGAGCCCTGTTGTCCAGGGGACATGCGAGCTCTGGGGGCCACGTGTACTCATGCAACAGATGACCCACATGCTTAAAACGCAGCTCTGCGGGCCCCCGATGGGTCCACTGCAGATGGCCCATGAGCCGGCCTGTCCTGGTTTAGATTATGACAGGGATGGGCGTTCCCTAAAAGGGGCCATTTGCAGCCTATTTAGATGTCGCTGGGGTTCCAGCTGCAAATCCCTTTGTTTTGTGGCGTCAGCTGGGCCTCCCTTCTGGTTCTGCCTCAAAGCTGTCGTCCTGAGCCTGCTGGTTAGCACGTGGGCATCGTCGCTCTGAAACAAAAGCAGCCCCAGGTACAGCGTGACTGTTGGGGGCCCGGCTCAGCTCGCCTTCGGAGAGAAGCCATGTGACCTGTGCGGTAGCCATCCAGAAGCCGGGAGCCTCCCCCAGGTGCTGCTCCCCACCCTACCCTGGCATCCCGGTCATTTCCCTGCTGTCCTTCCCTGGCTCAGCTCTCGGGGTCACCGGACCAACCCGGGGGGCACTCGTCGCCCTGACCAGGATCTGAACCTCACCCCTCGCCCTGCCCCGTGTGGCGTCTCCGCTCCGAGCTCGACGGCCGTCCTTCTCTCCCGATCTACCTGCCTCATGAGTCTCTCCTGCCTCCTCATTTTGGAATATTGGCCCCCAGAGGCCCCAGGTCGGGGCTTTCGGGACCGTTCTCGCCCGGCTCTTCCTTCCGCGGCCGTGGACGTGATTCTTCCAGGCCCCTCGGTGCTGGCAGCATGTTCCTATTTCGGTCCATTTGAGTTTAATTTACCTGCCACATACCCTTTCTTCCAGGTCATCAGTAAAAACGATCCAAAGAGGCTTCTCTCCCATGACAGGTGTCCCCGTGCCCAGCTGGGCCTTGAGGGGTCCCTCCCCCCACCCAGCTCCCCTGAGCCCACGAGAATGGCTCCCCTCACCAGGCTGAGATTTAATATCCCTGAGATCCATTTAGTGTCTGGACACCTGGTTGCCATGGAGATGGTTGTCATAAAACACACCGATCTGTAGAGAGATATAAAACCGGTCCCCACGGTCCGCAGTCGGACACGTTAGCTCAGGGCAAGGGCTTGTCGCCCGCCCTTGCTGACCGGGTGCAGCTGCCTTTCGCATCCAACGCAAGCCACCTTCTTAGAGCCAGGCCAACGCAAACCCATGTTCAGGTCGTGTTTCGTAGGGACAGTCGAGGGCTTCATGCGTCAGCTGCCCCCTGTCTTCTTGCCTCAAGCTGACTCACCTAGGAGACATTCTTCTTTGGCAGGGTTTCTTCTTGCCGCCATTGACCCCTCAGCAGAATCAAAACACCGACCCTGACCCTGCGGACCAGGTGCTGGGGTGACTGGGAGGTGTGGGCAGGGTGGCCTCAGGTACATGCCCAGTCTGAAGGGGCCGAAGCAGCATGGGCCTCCAGAGACCGGTCTGGGACACGGGGTGGGCCTGTGTCTGCTGCCCGCCAGCCCAGGGCTGAGCGATTCAGCAAGAGACTGGTCCGAATGCCGTTCTTGAACTCAGCGTGTAAGGCGCGTGGGGGCCTCGCTCACCACCTTCACCCGCCGTCACCCGCATTCTCAGCACCTGCGCTCGGTTACTGCGGCTCGAGGCCAACGTCTGCCCGCGTCGGGTCCACGTGCAGACACCCATAAAACACCCCAGCCCCTCTCTCGACCGTGCGGTCCCGCAGCCCAAAGCGCCAGGCCCAGAAGCAGCTTGCGGCTCGCCCCGGGGAGCGGGAGTTTTTCCGAGTTCGTGGGGCTCGGCAGTGGGACAATGACTTGGTGTTCACACCGCCGCTCCGCCGCCGGCTGCGTGCCATGTGGGAGAAGGAAGACGCTGGAAAGCAACCGCCGGCGGCGGTCACCTCACGAGTGCGGACGGACGGGCTCCGCTTCCCGGCGGCTCCAGTGACGCGGGAGGCGGCCCCACCGCTGGCCCGCCCCCACGACGACGATGCTGGGCTGGCGGCCGGGGGCCGGCCCGGGGCTCGCTCTTCTTTTGAACTACAGTCTCTGAATCCCAGAAAGTGGGTCAGCGCTTAACCGCTTAACCGTGGACTTGGTCTTCCACCTTCAAGAATCCCAGCCCTGTGCCTCAGTCTCCTTCCCTTTTTGGGAGATGTGTTTCTGTTTCTGTTTAATTCCAAAAAGCACTTTGACATCTTCTGCTTTAGTCGAGGTCATCACGTTGCTACTGAGAGAGGCGGGAAAGGTGAGCCGGACGAACGCATGACTCGTAACAGGTGACGCAGGCTTGGTGATGGCAGGTGGGGTTCCCTCCCACCTTAAGATGTCTGTCCTTAGAACCTCGGGGCGACAGGCTGGGAGATATTTAAACAATCACTGCCTCGGGCTGTTGCAAGTTCTTCAGCCAGTCCCAGTAAATATCCTGGGGGACTGTTACTCCAACCTCTCATTTGTATATCTTTGATTTCTCTAAACACATCCCAAACCCTACCTTATCAGTAGTTGATTGATAAGGTATATCGTCATTATTTCCCAGTTGTACTTGAGCCTTATCTTTTTTTGTTTATTTGTTTAAGATAATTTTTTAAAAGCCATTTAAAAGCTCAGCTAATTTGGAGGCGTTTAGTGTTCAGCTCTCTCCTCCAGGATTAAATGGGCCAACTTTTGCTTTCTCCACACTCCACCCCGAACCAAAAAAAAAAAAGAAGAAGAAGGAAAGAAAGCAAACATGTTTATGAAAACACACTCTATTCCCCTTAGTTCCTTGGGCCGGCATGAAATCATTCTGCCTTTTTTTTTTCTCTCCGGCCCTTATGTTTCTCCTGAAAATGTTAACGCGGCCTCCGTGTTCTCCCTCATTTCCCTCCCCGCGTGCCCCCGCGTCTTAGCCATGTTCCAGAGGGAGCAGAGGGAGCGCCTCCTTTGATCGACCCCCCTCCCCGCCCCCGGCCTCTCCAGCGCAGCCGAAAGCACACGGAGCACTTTTTTCCTGCTCATTTCTGTCCTGTTTTCGCGGGACCCTTGTCCCGGCCTTTCACCTTATCTCTCTCCCAGAGCGACAGCTCACATCCTGGCCAACCAGACAATGGTGGTGAGTGTCTTTGCTTAGCTTTTATGCCTTTTGTTTCAGAATGCAGGATTTCCTTATGGCTTGTTTGGGCTTTTCGAAAAGCTTATTTACTAAGCCAGAGAGGTGCCAGACTCACACCCCGAAGACGCAGGCCAAGTTTCTATGTGCCTGAGACTGCAACTTCGTGTCCAGGCCCATCTGATGTCTGGGGCCAACTTAGAGGCTGATTTGATTCTGTGTTCTGTCCTGTCGTGTGCCAAAAAAGTGGCTGCAAAACCCTGGCCCGCACTGCGGCTCGCTGAGGCTTTTGAACACAGAGAACAGAATTCGGATGAGAATAACGTCTGAAATGGGTGCATGACGGTCGCGTTTTTAAACTGGGTCTTGGAATCAATAGTTAAAGCTGATCATTTAGTTGTTTAAATTCAGCTCCATTGGGATATTACTTCTCTTAATTATGCAACTACGTTAAACCTCACATTCCTATATTTTGTACTGAGGTGCTAGTGTTATGCAGTATTTTAAAGACGATATTTGTTTTTTAAAACGAACACAGATCAAGACAAGAGGTTTTTTTAAGAGACAGTTACAGGACTGTCGTGATGGAACCACAAACAGGACCTTAGCACACGAGCTTTTTGCAGATTTGCTCAATTACCTCTCCCCGGGGTGGGTCAGTCCGCACGCCTGCGTTGTCTTCCTTGATGCCAGTGCGACATCTCTGCCCAAGGGGCCCTGGGGAGACGTCACAGAAGACAGGCCCACCGGTCCAGAGCCCGTCCGCACGCACGCCGCTCGGCTTGGCCCACCACCCTCGACAGGAAGGCGCGGAGACGCGGAGACGGACGCGAGACAGACGTGGGGACAGACGGACGCGGGGACGGACACGGAGACGGACGTGGGGACAGACGGACGCGGAGAGAGACCGGAGATGGACGGACGCGGAGACGGACAGACGCGGAGACAGACGGACGCGGGGACGGACAGACGCGGAGACTGACAGACCGGAGATGGACGGACGCGGAGACGGACGCGGAGATGGACGTGGGGACAGACGGACGCGGAGACTGACAGACCGGAGACGGACGGACGCGGAGACGGATGCG
The DNA here is from genome assembly GCF_014176215.1 of Rousettus aegyptiacus. Taxonomy (NCBI): domain Eukaryota; kingdom Metazoa; phylum Chordata; class Mammalia; order Chiroptera; family Pteropodidae; genus Rousettus; species Rousettus aegyptiacus. The sequence continues at coordinate 17,420,493 of NW_023416293.1, read as the reverse complement.
GAGACGGACGGACACGGAGACGGACGCGGAGACGCGGAGACAGATGGACCGGAGACGGACCGGAGACGAACCGGAGATGGACGGACGCGGAGACGGACAGACGCGGAGACAGACGGACGCGGGGACGGACAGACGCGGAGATGCGGAGACGGACGCGGGGACGGACAGACCGGAGACGGACAGACCGGAGACGGACCGGAGATGTGCCCGTGGGCCGGCGGCATGTTCCAATGGTCCCCGCGGCGTGCGGCCGGCCCTCCGGCCACCATCGGCTGGGGAGCTTGGATCTGGGCGAGTAGCAAGTACAGGAGAAGCCCGGGTCCAAGTGAGTCCGACCCTGCGTTCTGGATTGTTCTATGTGCTTGTTACGCCTGCGTGTTGAGACAGCGCCTCCAGCGGCGTCTGCCTGAAACGTCTTCTCTCCAAAACGTTGCGCCTTCCCCCGGAAGTGCCCCCCCGCCCCCCCCCCCGCCCGCCCCCTGCCCCCCGTCCCCCGCCATCGCGCCGCCTTTCCAGCCGCGCGTCCGAGGGTCGCGCCGAGCGCTGTCGCCCCCGGAGGCCTCGCTCCACCCCCGCGGCGGATGCGCCCCCTTGTCTCCCGGGCGCCTGAAACGCAGCCACGCGGCTCCGTCCAGAGTCCGTCGTCCTGCATTTTGGTGTCTCCGTCCAGGCGTCTCTGGAAGGACAGGCGGAAAGCGCCTCCATCTCGTTTGCCTTGGCGTCCCCAGCGCGGGACAGGTGGCCTGTGGTGCCGAAGGTGCTCGAGGGCCTGTGGCGTGGCCGGGGCTGCAGGACCTGCAGACGGAGGAGCCCGGCGTCCCCGCGGGCGTCCCGGCGTTGCGGGGCCGTGCGCCTTTCTGGCCGTCCCCGCTCATTCCCCTCTCACTCCTGCTTGGTCCAGTGAAGTCTGGCTCCTCGCCTTCCCCGGAACCGTCTCGTCGTAGCTTTTCTTGCTCAGGTCACCCGCAACTCCTAAATGTCTGGACTCCAGAGGGCGTTTCTCGGGCCGTACCTCACAGTCCTGCCGAAACGTCGGGGCTGGCCACGGCGCCTCCCCACGGGGACTCGCCGCCCCTCGGCGTTCACGGAGCGACACTGCCGGCCTTCCCGCCTCCCACAGAACCTGTGTCCAGCTGAGGCGGGCGCCCCCAGCCTCCCGGGCCCCTGGCCCTCAACGGCCCCACCCCGCGCGGCTCCCACAACCCCCTCTATCTGTGTGGCCCCCCGGTTTCCGTCTCCAGCAGAGGCCTCTTCACGGGGCTTTAAACTCTCATTCCCCAGCGTGCAGACGGTCCCCAGCTGACAACGATTCGACTTAGGATTTCTTGACTTTACGGCGGTACGAACGCGATGCCCATTCAGCAGAAACTGTGCTTCAAACTTTGAATCTTGACCTTTTCCTGGGCTAGCGAGGGGTGCTACGGTCCTCGCTTGTGACGCCAGGCAGAGGCCGCCGGCTGCAGCTCCCGGCCGGCCACCTGACCACGAGGGCGGCCAGCGCTCGCCGGTGCGGTGTTCCGTGTTTCCGCATCCCGCCGCGTGGCCAGAGCAGCTGTCTGCATCGCCTGCTTCTGGCGAGAAGATGCAGAGACTCTCGAGATAGAGCTCGGGTAACTGCCTGACGCACCGGCTCGAGCAGGTTACGCCGGGCGAGGCCCCGCTGTGCTGCTCGGTAGGTCAGGTGTGTTAAAAGCATTTTTGACTTACTCCATTTTCAACTTACTAGGAGTTCATCGGGGACGTAACCCATCGTTAAGTCAGGGAGCGTCTGTCCTACCCATGTCCCCCTGACGACCTCCGGCCCTTTAAACGCGACACGTCGTCGTCTTCCCGTCAGAACCTGCGCCGGCCTCCACCCCGCGCCGCCCTTGACCCCGCGCCGCCCTTGACCCCGCGCCGCCCTTGACCCCGCGCCGCCCTCGACCCGGCGCCGCCCTCCACTCCGCGCCGCCCTTGCCCTGCCCCCGGCACGTCTGTCTTGCTCGTCGGCTGCTGCCTGTCACCTCCACGTTGCCCCCGGGCGTCTGTCCGCAGCACCCCACCTGGAGGCACCGTCACGTCGCCCCACGCGCGGCCCCACGTGCGCGTTGGCGCGGACGGCCCTCCGAGCCGGGCCCTTCCCAGGCCGCTCGTGGCTCCCGCAGGCCTCTGGCCTGGGCGGTGCCCGCGCCCCGCCCACCGACCGACGGTCTCCACGGTTCCAAGAAGCGCCCAGTCAGTGAAGCCCTGCGCGGTGCCTCCCCTCCCACTCCCCGCCACTGTGTTTGGACGCTGCTCCTCCGTTTGGACGCTGCTCCCCCGAGGCCCGAGTCCTTCTCACCAGGGCGCGAAGCCTGCAGGGCACAGCCTCGGGCAGCTGTCTTTGCAGGGGCCGCCTCCTGCCATCCTCTCTCCTTAGCAGCTGGGGGGTTTTGAGGTGTGTGGCGCGAGACAGAGGGATGTGCAGCTGGGACCCCATTTCCCTGGATGCCCTTCGCTATCCCTGGCTCCCTGGAGCAGACGCATCGCTGGGTCCCTGGCTGTTGGCTTTGGTGTTGCTCGAGAAGAGACATGTAGCCTTCTACGTTTCTGTGCTGTAAGAATTCCCCCCAGTTGACAAACAGGAAGCTCCTCATCCTTCCTTCAGACCGAGGATCCCAGAGAGGAGCCCCCCGAGACTCCAGTGCCTTGCTCCCGTGGACAGGGCCCCGGGGCCCGCCCCTGTGCTCACCCAAACGCACGCTTCTCCCCTGGGCTCGCGCTCTGTGGCTCGGCCACTGCAGTGACAAGCCTGTGAAATTGCCCGGGTGTCTGGTCTGATGTCCCCAACACTCCATTCATGGTTCCCTTTTTATTCTTATGGCCACGTGGCAGCAAGTGTGACTCCCACACGCATGGAACCCGGGAATGGCCAGCCTAAAGCAGGATAAAGACCACCTCTAGGGGGACAAAGGAAGCGGAAATCTAGCCCGTTGCAAGTCAGCCACCAGACCTGAGTGTGGCATCACACAGTAGGGCAGCCCCGAGCGATAGCACTGAGTAGTGACCAGATGCCATGAAGAGGTCTGTGGTGCGTCCTAGGCTGTGGCCCTCATGGCTTGACTTCCCAGGAGAGGTGCTCCTGTTCCAATTAACGGTGACCATTTCGTCCAGAAAGGACTCCCACAGGGGCCTGGGAAGCAGCGCCCGCCGGACACCCAGGTCCACGACGCCAGCGCCGCCTCACGCCGAGGCAGAGCCCGCCGTTCCGGGCCGGAACAGGAATGCAGAACACGTCCCCCCGCTCGTCAGACCCCGGCGCGCTCGCCCAACACGGCAGCCGTTTCCATTGTGTTTTCTGCTCAATGCATCGTGCTTTAAGGTAGACTCGTGGGTTTAGGGACCCGTAAGAAAGAAGTGGGGGGCAGGATGCCGGAGAGGATCGCTGCAGACGAGGGGGACGGCTGTAAATCGTGCAGTGAAATCATCTTTGTGAACAAAATGATACCTGAATTTTCTTCAAGTGAAAAGCTGGGCAATTGACTGTGATTTAAAACGATCATCGTTCTCTCCTTCAAATGTACTGAGACGGGCCTTTTTGCAATAACCCGGGAACGTGTGCAAATTAAAGGTATATTGTTAAGTCTGAAGAAGAGAAGGCTGACGGAATAATTGGCCTGCGAGTATATGAAGCGTGATGTCAAAGTCACATTCCATCATTTACCACTAAACTACACAGAATTAAAACGGATGCAAGGCACACAGGAACTACGTAGGTTAAATAACAGAGAACAAAAATTCCAAAAATAGTTAATGCTTAGTTGATTTTCAAAGTTTCGTGTTTTTGTTTTTGTTTTTGTCTTTAAGGTGGGGAGAAGATATTAGGAAAAAAATAGATGGAACACTTCCTGTTGGCCTTCCTGGCTCGCGCCCCGCAGAAACCCGAGGAGGCCGAGCAGCGGCGGGTTACCCCGCCACGTGGCTCCTCTTCCAGAGAAGGGGTGCTGGGCGGGACCTGAGGTGCTGAGAACTCCCAGCGCAAAGGGGGAGTCGCAGATCCGGGGGTGGGAGGAGGTGGGGCAGCTGTGGGGTGTGTGGGGGGGAATTGTCACCCCGCAAAAGCCACACTCTTCTATCGCACGCTTCGCAGAGGGGATTCCCGGGGGGGGGGGGTCCTCGGGTGGTTCTGTTCTGAGATGGAGTAATTGTGACACATCTTGGAAGGTTCTAGAAGTGCCCACTGAGATGGCAAACGTGGGTACGAACTCACTGACCCTCCCGCCAGCAGGAAGGCCAACATGGACTCGCGTGCCACTGCCAGCCACCCGCCCCCGCCCCTGCCCCTTGGGATGGATCAGCTTCTCGACCCCAAACCCTCTGGTGCCATCGTCCCAGCTTCGGTCCACAACACCGAAGGTTAAGAAGTGTTTACCTTCGCTTTTCATGACTTGATGGAGGACTTGATGGAGGAGCTCGAGCGCTTTCCAGGGAGGGGCGGGCGGTCAGGGCGTCTTTCTCAGTCGATCGTCTGGCTTGGGGCTTGAGAAGAGCATGGCTCGAGGTGGCCCTCATCGCCTGGTCGGGGAGGGGGTCCACAGAGATGTTGGTCATGGTCATCTCCTCCCCTAGCTGTGAACCTCGTGGAGTCTCCCCAGCACCCACAAAGCCACGGCCCGTCCCATGCTGAAAGTTCTAAGGTGCCTGTCTGTCACCTGTGCAGGTACAAAGCCTTGGCCCTTCGCCAGCCTGCTTGCTCCCTCTGGCCCACATCCCTGCCCCACCCCACCAAAAACAGACAGCGCAGAATTGTTCTTCCCCGCTGGACCGCAGGCGCTCGTTCCGAGCCTGGGCGGTCAGAGCCGGATGGGCCTGTTTCTCTGGGTCCGGGCGGGTGCCGTCTCCCGGTGTCGGTGGACCCCGGCGTCTGCACGCTGCTCTCTGCTCTCCCCGAGGAAGCTGCTCGCTCCTTCAGGCGCCTGGTCCTCACCTCCGCCCGGGCGGCAAGTGCTGTTATTTCCTGGGTCTCACTCAGAGGAGTAGGTTAGGGAAGCGGGTGGCAAGACCAGTAGGGTCTGACGAAAAATGACTCTGGGGGATGGAGGAGGAGGAGGGTGGTCCGGGGCCACGGCTCCGCGTCAGTCGGCCCGGAGGCCGCTGGGCGAGCTCAGCGTCTGGGGAACGCGGCGGCCGCGTCAGCGACTCAGTGGTCTTCACGACCCAGATTTATGCTTGTGATTCATCTTTCTCTCGTGCTACGTTCCCTACGGAAACTCATAAATCGTTCATCAATAATTAACCAAACGCCCACCTATCGATTAAACCAGACCCAGCCAAAGAGTTAACATGCTGACATTGACTGTTAAAAATGGATGATCTCGGCTTCGCTCTCCAGTCGTCACCGTGACTGTGATTCCTTAGCGTCGGGCTTCCGATCCACCTCGGAAATTGAAAGAGGAAAACCTAGGAAGCCGGGCCTGCGCCTTGGGCAGGCCGATGTGTTGGACGTGCCGCGGACTGGCTTCGGGGTGACTCCTGAGGTGGCTCTGTGGTTGTTGACCTTCCCGGGAAACGACAGCACTGTGCCTCTGGTTGAATGCCGCCCTCACCCCACAGCTGAGGCCGTGCTGTGAGCCCAGTGCGATGCAAAGGACTTTCAAAACCCAAGTCTGCATTCATCCGAAAGGCATCCACACGCATGAGATGACGTGTAGGCACACCCGCTGAAGACTGTCCGCGAACACAGGCTACGTGCAAACACTTCGCCAGCGTGTATACGGGACGTGGGCATCCGTGGATCAGGGCATCATTGGTGGTGGCAGGCGGGGGAGGTCCTGGAACCGACCCTTGGCAGGTACCGAGGGACAACCGAACACGGCAGGGTCGATCCCCCACTTCCTGGCTCCACCTCATAAGGTAAGTACTTCCGGTTCTGTCACAGCCTGTTCCTGACCCTTCTCCTCAGTGGAGCCAGCCAGCCCTCGACATGGGTGTGGAATAGCCGACGTGGCCCTTGGTGGTGCCCGCTCGTCCCCTTTCCTCTCCCCAGCACCTGACTCTGCGCCCCTCCCCTGAGGCCCCAGCATCCTCTTGCCGCTCAGCCTCCCCAACACCCGAACGTGCACCCAGACTGTGGCCAGACCAACCCTTTTGCGTTTTGTCATCAGAACACCACCGTTCCAGGCTTTATTTCCACTCGCTGCTGAGAAGGAAGTTTGGCCACTGATTCCGCCCACCCTTTCCCACGATCATCGCCAACGAGGAGCCTTACGACTTAAAGGGCTGCCCGCCCAGGATGCTGGGGCGATCGCAGAGCAGCCCTGAAGGGACGCCGCCCGCGTGTGTACCCCGGCATTGATTTTCGGTCTGTCCCCTTGTCTCCAGGGGCTGTCGCACAATTCAGACTCCAGTACAAGCAGCTCGTCATACTTCGGGCTATTTTCACGTGGGTGACCTCTGTCTCTCATTCTTGATGTTGAATTATAAATCTTCTCTGTCTTAGAGTAAGGCTAAACCACTGGTTAATGCTCAAGAATGACCCGCTGGGCACGAAACCAGAAAGGGAAACGGACCCATGATGTACGTTTGTGTTGGGAGGACCTTCCAGAATCTGTATCAGCTGCCTAATCTCACAGCTGAGAAAGCTGCGTTCGGAGAAGCATGAACACCTGAAGCAGTGAGCCAGTGATTCCTGTAAGAACAAATATTTATTCAAGGCTGAATTTGGTTGCTGTGATCGGAATATAAAGACGATCAGTCATGGACTTTGGTCCCCAGAAGCTTAGGGTTTGATGTGTGAAGGAGATAACATATGAATGAACATATTATATTAGTTGATAGGAAGCCCTGAGCACCATCCAGGTGCTGACTGGACCATAATCGTGTGCTACAAATGAGTAGGGTGAAATTCAAATGCTGTGAGTGGCTGGGAAGGCAAAGCTGAGGGCAGCTGGCTGCACGGAGGACACTTCCTTGCAGATCTGTGTCAGACATCTAGCCAAAGCTGCATGATGAGGCCTATTCCATGCCCTGCTCTTTGCTCGGTTGGCGAGGCTCACGGGCTTGCTTTAGCCCCAGCTGAGTGTGCTGTGTGCCCTGGAGGGAAGCTAAAAGAATCCGTGAGCCAAATCGCCGCCTTGAAATCTAGCTCAACCTGACTCTGAAGAAGAGAGCGACTTAAAAGGGAAAAGGAAACCGTCTTGGTTTCTTTTAATATCCTCTCTCTCTACAAAGTAATTGTTGTTACCTTTCGATTGTAGGCTGGGTTTTTCTGCTCATCTTATTCATATTAGATTAACGCAAAATATGCCAGGTCGATACAAATAATCGGCAAAGGCACAGCCCGGCTCTCAGGAGATGAAGAGTGACTGGCACTTGCTACTTCTTAAAGACTTGCCCAGAGAATCCGCGAGAAAAAGGCCTCCACCATGAGCAGAGCCAGGTTCATTCACGATTCGCGCAGTCCTTGAACTTGGTTGCTGCTGGAATGGCAAAGGAAGTCGGAGCCACAGTGCTTGCCTCCAGAGACGACTAAGAGAAAACGTCCATGCTTGAAACACGCAGAGAAAGCCGACTCCCGAGTGCAAGATAGCATGGTTTGCATCGCACACGCATACACATGTGCACACGCACACGCACATGCGCACACAGTCCTGAGAGCAGCGTCACGTTTTGTTGCCTGACAACTCCGCCCCGCCCAGCCTCTCACACATGCTGAATGCTTTTCCCCCGCCTCAGAAGATGAAGGGCCACAGCCCTCTAAGGGCTGCCCCTCCCCCCCCCCGCCCCGTCCCCCCGCGGAGACCTCCGGCTGTCTGTGATAGACTCTCTCTTTTGAATCGTCAATCCGGTCTCTTCATTGGCTCCTTTTCCGAGTCCTTCACATGGCCAAAGACTGCCTGCTTTAAAAGACCTTCTTTCCAAACTGCTGCTCCATCTCGCCCCTTCCTTTCCGCCTTCCACCCGTCCTCGCCTTTGAGGGGTCTCCGCTCTCAGCCTCCGCCGCCCCGCCTTCCCCAGGCCCCTCCCTCCCTGCAGTTCAGCTTGGGCGGTGAGCACCCACTGAATGGCGCTCCTACTCGTGGGTGACCCTTTGCCCACCTGGCCGATGACTCCCAGATGCAGGTGTCCACTCCTGACCAAAATCCTGGGGTGCAGGGACTATTTCCAACTACCTACCAAGCAGCGAGTCTGCCTGGACATCCCTGCAAACCTTAAACTCAACGTGCCTGAGAGATTCCCCACCGTCCGCCCGAAGCCACCTCTGCCCGGATCCGTATGACGCTTTATGTCACTGTCCGCGCCCTCCGGGCGGCCTCCAGGCCAGACCTCAGGGTCACCTTAATGCCACCTCTTTCCTCATGTCTCACATCCGGTCGCTTCCTAGTCGTCTCTTGACCCCTCCCCTATTATCATTCTACCCCGATCCTTTGAGTCCAGCTGGCCCACTGCGTACTTGGTCCCGGCTGCGCCCCAAACTGCCAACAGAGGAGGCAAGGGCCCCCTCTCCATTGCTCTCACCCCACTGCTGATTCCTGCCCCGTGCTCCCGGCTTGCTCGCCCATGTCCGGCTCCTCTGGCCGCACTGGCTTTACATTTCTGGTTTCCACGATTCCCCACCTGGCCGATAGCTCTGGTTTCAGGTGTGAGATCGTACCGTGGTCTCCGGGGGAGACATCCTCGTCCTTCCCCCTCCCGTGAACCCCACTGGGCAGGCCAGCCCCAGGCTCCCGCCTCTGCCCCTGGAGTCTTGATGCGATTTACATGCCCGTTTCTCCCACTGGACTCTAAGAGCCTTGAGGACAAGGACTGACATTATGTACTTGCCTTCGGATTCCGCCACAGGCACAGTATGGGATTGTGAAGATGGAAAGCGTGTGGGGTTCACAGGAAACGTTGGGGAACGATTCGGGACAATGCGCGTCCTGTAGACATATGGAGGGAGGAGGGGACGCGTGGCCTGAGCCAGTGCAGGAAGCTGGGTCCCGAGCTGAATGCAGACATTGTGATTACATGCCCTGGAGACAGGAGAGCGCTGGTGGCTCCGATGAAGCCTGTCTTTTAATTCCTCCCAGTGCCCTGAGTCCTCTTGCTCTGTTACCTTTTCTTAACCCAGCAGGGTGACCGACTACTGCCTGCGACACTAAGGAGGGCTGACCAGAATGTCATGAGAAACGAGTCCAGCCAAAATGAAGTCACGGGCCCACAGCCGCCCTGCGCGCCGGGGCCAGGACGTGGGAGGCCCCGGTCCCTGTTTACTCGGACTGAAGGGCCCTCGGAGCTGTGCTTGGCCCCGGGGAAACTCACGGGTTACGCCATGAGCACGCGTCCGGCCGTGTGTCCCCAGGGCCAGCTCTCCAGCCAAGTGCGAGCAGCCCCGTGGCCTGTCGGATGCTGGCGGGTGCTCAGGGGCCTCGTTAGGTTTTTCCAAAGAAGCGTCTGGGCCTTCTCCTCGGTCTCTTTGTTCATTGTTTCCCGTCATGTGATTGAAACACAGATGTCCTTAGGGCTGTGTCCCTCTGGTACCATGAGCTCAAGTTCTGTTCCTTCTCCCGGCCTCGCCCCATCCGACCCCCTTGGCTGCGAGGTCACTGCACAGCACCACAGCGTCCGCTGGACTGTGCTTTTTCCGGAGATGTCCCTCCAAGCTGTCTCTCACAGGCACAGGGGGTGGCGTGTGCAGTCCATGCCCCATTACCAGTTCTGGGAAGGGCACCATTCAGATCCGGCTCAGACTGAGGGAAAACCCGGGCCACAGGCGGGAGCTGGGTCACACTAGCAGCCTCCTCAGACTGGACTTTGGCAGCCTGGCCCCTCGAGTTCCTCCTTTCCAGTCCCTCCGTCCTGGCCACTCGCCCTGCGCTCGCCGTGCTCCCAGCCACTGCAGGCACCATGTGCTCCAGGCGGGCTCCTGGAGGAGGCTCGCCGTTCATCGTGAGGCCACGTGGCTATAGCGATGCTTGGCCAACCACACCACGAGTGGCCTAACAGCATGGCGTCCAAGGGAAAGCACGTCTTGACCCCTGGCCCTCTTCATGGATTTGTCCCTTCGGAGATGCTGTGTCCTGGGGATATCATTGCCTTGTTGGGCTTGCCACAGAGGCGTTTGTAGCCCAGGCAACCCCATAGCCAAGCAGTCTCGGTCATGGTCAGCTTGTCGGCTACCACGAAACGCTCTTCTGGTTTCCTAGATTCCTGGAGAAGCTTGGTGAACTCTGTGCAAAGTGACCGGGCAAACGGTGACACATTAACATGCAAGTTCCAACTTAGGGAACAAAAAATCCAAGTCATGACGTGGTCACTCACACTTACAGGTTTCTGAAAGGAGTATGCAAAACACAAACAGAAAGAAAGAATGGAACAAACATACATAAAGGAAAACGCGCTAAGATTCTAGGCAGCTTCTGTTTTGACCTGCTGGTCCACGGCAATGCCTTCTATTCCTGTCCGACCTGCCTTGTCTCCAGGGCATAGGGGCCAGATGGAGAGACAGACCCCAGGATAAAACCACGCAGCGCCACTCTCCTTAGAGTGAGGCTGGCTTCGCCACAGGCTGGACCTGCTACGGGGTGGCCTGGCCTCACTAGCGCCTCAGTTGGCATGACCACCAGCTATCCCCCGGTGGGGGGCGGGGGGAGGGCGGCACGGGCCATATCGGCCCCTTGGCGAAAGTTTCAGGCTGTGATGCAATTCACTGGTGTGTTCCTGGGCGTGCTGATGTTTCGAAACCAGTCTGGGCCAGGTCATCTTGAGGAATGCTCATCCCTTTCCTGCCCTGGGGCTGCAGCACCCATTCTGACCCGCCCTGTCCATCCGCGGGCTTTCAGTCTGTTGGGGGCCTTCGTTTCGGCGCCGCCCAGCTGACCGTCCGCTCTCTCCCGCTTCCAAGTGTCAGAGAAGCTGAGGATCCGCCTCCCGTCGTTTGTTCACGGCTAAGCCTGGAAATCTTGACAAAGCACTTTCTATAAACCACTGCGAGGGAGGGTAAAAATAACAATAATAAATAATACCTCTGAGTCATCCATCTACCTCTGCGGATTCCGCCTCCGTGTCAGCTGTCACGTGTTAGTGGCGTCACCGCCACTCCCTGATGGGCCCCAAGCTTTCACGTGTTCCCTCCCCCACAGCGGTGCTGACGGGCACGCCCCCTTGGTAGCTCATCTGTCCTGCTCCATGCGGCCGGGCCTGTTTCTCTCAGAACAGCTCTGGGGACAGCCAAGTTCATGCTCTTTACCGTTGCCCAGTAAGTTTCTATATCCTCTCGTCGTGCGCAGGGCGGGGCTTTGGAGCCCGCCCTCAGGTCGGCCGTCAGCCAATCAGCGTTCTGCACTGCCGGTTGGGTGGGGTTTGTCTCGGGAAGCCCCGCCCACAAGGCCCACAGGGCTCCGCCCACTGGGGAAGCACCAGTCTGGGCGGGGCGATTTCCCCATCTCCCTCCTCCAACCCGCCCTGCTCTTGCTTTGCTAGACTCTCAAGCTCATCGTGACATTCTTCTCTCTCTCTGTGGCCTTGCCCTGAGCAGCCGTAGCGATAATGTACACCAGCGACTCTCCCGTAAATGGTGGCACAGTCTCCGTGAGGCCTGTCATTGCAGTGAGCTGAGCGCACCAGACCAATCGGGCGTTGACCTCACCTGCAGCCTCCCGTCAAAACCGCCACCCCGTTCCGAGGCGTGATTTCATTACTTAGCTTCTGGACTTCCTCTAGCTCCCAAGCCTGTCCCGAGCATGGATGGGGGAGGGGCGAGGATGCCAGCCTCGGCAAATCTTTCCTCATGTGTTTGGGTCTTTGATGGTCATATAGTAAATGGAGGGAAAACTCTGTGTAGTTGTGCATCATTCAGTATTTGGTCACCTAGCAGGAGCCTGGCCCCGTGCCAGGCGCCCAGGCTCCAGTCATGGTTAAGGTCACCACCGCTCGGGGCCCGCTGTGTTGGGAGAGGCAGACATGCCTGAAGGTAAGTCACGGAGTGTGAGCAAAGTGCTGCGGTCCCCTGAAGAAGAGGGTGGGCGAATCGTCACAAAGGTGGTGGCATTTCTGTGGGTCTTAAAGTAGGACTAAGAGTTTAACAGTGAGAGGGTGCTGATGGTCCAACCAGAAGCAGGGTGGCCCGGGCACGGGGCCCTGTGGCTCTGACATGCTGTGGAGGCCGGTGCCTCCAGTTCGTGTGTGATGGGCCTGGCCAGCGGCGAGGAAGTCTGAGGCCACCAGAGCATCCCACGAGCACCACGGTTACCTGGGATGAGCTCGAGGCCAAAAGCCCTCCACGGATGGTGGCTGCAGGTGACAGTCATGTGGATGGCAGCTCCTTCTTCCTCTGCTTTTCCTCTTCGCCTCAGGCCTCTGCGTGTGACCCGCCGAGCGCGTGTGTCCGAGAAATGCCCCACCTCCATGCTGCCCGCCCGTCTCTGTGGCTGCATCCTGCCCGCCCGTCTCTGTGAAGCGCGTATGGACTCCAAATGGAACACACGTTTTGCCTCAAAGATTTCTCCTTTGTTTTCCCTCGGTTACCGAGCTGAACTCTGAGCTGATGTTTAATTTATCTGAGGTGATGAGGGATGGGAGCCTTGCATAATTGGAATCTGAAGAGAAGCCAAAAGCTAGTTTTAGCCAAAATTCCCAGCAAGTCTTCTGCCCGTGTTGCTAACAAACAGCAAGTTGACTAACCCGAGTCTCGCCCTTTGCGCGGGTGTCTGACCCTGCATCATTAGTTATGACCGAGCGTTTTGGTCCATCTGATGCTCCAGAGCCTACTTTCAGGGTCCCCCAAGACATGGACATGTCGCGCTTGGTGGCCATCTTAACAGGTCACAGTAAACCAGAGGTCTAGCGTCGACTGCCCCCACACCTTTCTGCAGGTGCTTGAAAAACACACCCTTGGTCTACAGTTCACTTCTGGTGGAATTACCGAATGAATGAACAAATGAATGAATGCATGAATTTCTTATCCAGCGATAAATGAAATTTCTGGACAATTCGTCCAACGAGAGAGACGACGATTGCACAGATTTCTGGGACCCCATTACTCTCAGTTTTTCCTCTATTTATTATATGACCATCAAAGACCCAAACACATTCCAATGCGTGAGATGTTGTAGAAGATTAACCAAAACCGAGATGAAACTTACCAGGGATGATGTGTGCAGTTATGTGCTTAGATTTTTGTTTTTAACCCCCGGCCAGGTGCAGGAGGGTAGAGTGGGGAGAACGAGACGCAGGATCGCCGAGCGAAAGGGGACCGTTGCGAAATCCTTCAGTTTATCCATAAGGAAAAGTAAGCCCAATGAGCTCCAAAGACTTCGCTGAAATCTTTGTTAAAGGTTGCTGTTCAGAACCAAAATCCATTCAAAGAATCTTAAATTTAAAAGAGGGTTTATTGCAGAGACACCGCCTGGGAACTAGCCGGAAGAGGTTCAGCGGGAACCAGTGGAGGCTGGTCGTCGGTCCTCTGGCTCAGTTTCCACGGGGCCTCCGGGCTTTTGTCTCCGCCTCTGAGGCTTCTCCGTGCCCTCCGCACACTGGCTCCCTGATCCCTCATAACCGTCCCAAAAGGCGGAGTCCCTTCCACGTCCCCACGATCTTCCAACTAGTTCGTCGCAGCTCACTGACCCAGGGTCTCCTCGGCCCAGCTGAGAGCAGAGGCGACCTCTGGCCCGTGGCCGGGAGAGGCGGTGGGGGCTGTCCCTTGTGCAGCCGACACAGGCTGGTTCTCTAAGGCAGGGGTCAGGCTGGGAGGACACGACTGGCCACTCTAGGGTCCCCGGGGGTGGCACAGGCAAGTCAGAGCCAGGCTGTCTGACTCTGGGCCAGTGTTCTATCCACGACTGGAAGGGCTGGGTGGACTCAGACACAACCGTGGTTCCCAGTGAGGCCTCAAAGGGGAGCTCATCGGAAACCAGAAAGGAGGAGAGACCCCCGCCCGCCTCCCCCCTGGTCGGGCGCCGTGCGAAGGTGCAGGGCTGATCCGTTTTAAGGGTAACCCAGAAAAACGGGACAGTGACGGCGAAGGGATTCGAAGTGATGTCACGGAAGAAATAATCAGGAGGACTTGGCACATTTAGCCTGCAGAAAGGAAGATTTGAAAGAGATGTGATTCTTTTGTCCTGCTATTTGAAGGGCCGGCTTCATTCTTGAAAGGAGTCCGTGTTTGCATGTCTGCCGAGCTCCAGAACTAGTACCAATGGGGAAACGTTAAAAGGAGGTAGACTTTGGCGGAAAGGTAGGGTCAACATTCTTTCCAACGGAGTTTTCTAGAAAGGGAGTGCGCCGCCGGGTTCAAGAGGAGGTGGCGTGGGGACTGACGTAAGAGGAGCCGTGGAGCTGCCGTGTTGTTCGAAGGTCCCTGGAGCCTGGGCCGGTTCTGGAATTCTGCAGGTGCGCGTGGTTGGCCGGGCGGACCGCTGTCGCAGCAGCGAAGCTCATCACTCTGTGTGGCCAAGTGGGTCAGAGGTGTCAGAGGTGCCAGTGGCCGCCCCACTGGGGACAGCAGGGTGCCTCGACCTCATGTTGTAGCCCTTCTATTCTGGGCCGTCTCGAATCTGTTTAAGAAAAGCCCCCTTCAGCCGAGATGCTCTGGATGGTTCAAGCCTCCCTGTCACCAGCAGGGTCGCCATCTGCTGAAGCGGCCATTGGGGCGGCGGTGTGCCCATGGGGCGCCGAGGGCTCGAGACTGGCATTGAGAGAGGGCTTTGGACTTAGCTCATTTGGCTGCAAAGGTCAGAAGCCTGTTCAAAGTAGGTCAAATTTTAGAAAGAATAAGAGAAATGTGTAAAGATATGCATTTTAAGTACATATAGGGGCTTTACAGAAAAGCTGAATGCCAGGGGACAGGAAGGGCAGGACCCAGGGACAGCAGGGGGCCTCGCGGCCAGCTCACAGCCTGCACAGGGCCGGCGACCTGGGGGCTGTGCCGCAGCCGGTTCCTCCAGAAAGAGAAGCCAGGCCTGGCAAAGGGGACAAATCGTCCGACACAGAGGCATCTGACCCCAGGGAACGAGGCGGGCGCAGTGCACCTGTCCGCCCTGACCTGCGGGCGCTCATGCTCTTGCCGTTCGAACCCCTTTCCCCTCCTGCACGGTGCCTTTCTCCGCGTATCTACGCAGTTCTATGTCTCCCCACTGATTTGCAGTCCCCCAAAATGCTCGCTGGCTACGCCACATGCGGTTCCGAGGAGTTCAGGCTGAAAGCCCCGACACACCCGGTTTCGATCACTCATCCTGGTTAGCGCATTAGTCGATGGAACAGAGAGCTGGCGAGTGCTCGGCCATGAGCACAGCGCTCCACCGGGAACGAGGCGGCATCTCTGCCCGCCGCCCTCGGCGGCTGGCCGTCTCCCGAGAAACCAGGCCGAGCGCCCTGGAGCGGCACATACCATCGCAGCTCACCGCTGTCACCTGGAGCTACGTGGGTTCAGCCAGCTTACGCGGAAAGGACTGAGGTCCCCTCTACGAGATCGCTGTGTCTGTGCCGCACTTAGCTGCAGGAACCGTGGCGTCTTCCGCGATGGTCGCACTGAGTCCGACTCGCCGCCACCCCAGAAAAGCCTGGGTACCGCCTGGGTGACAGGCACCGAGGGGACGGCCTGCGTGCGGGCCCTCGCGTGGCCTGCGGTTTGCAGCAATGGCGTCACCACCCTCGCCGTCGGGAGCAGGACTCCACGGGGGACTGTCACGCACGGCCGCTGGCCACGGTACCCGGGAGCCTCAGGGCTGACTTCGCACGAACCCACAGAAACACGGCAAAGGGGGCTCTTAGGTGGAATATTTCTGACTGAAGAAATGATAGTTTTTGTTTTTCCCACTGTTGTCTTTACTTCTATTTTTAGAAAAGGGACGACAGGGCTCTTGTCCTGGTCCCTCAGAACAGAACTCTTGCTGTCCACCCTTCCGTCCCCCGGGCTCGGCCAGCCAGCTCCACCGCCATGCCGGGCCCCTGCCTTCGGCCAAGCGGCCAGCTTAGCGGGTGGCGTCTGCCTGCCCACCTGCGGCGGCATGGTCAACCCACAGGCTCTGAGCGGGCTCGGGCCGGTGCCCTGGACTTGCAGGGCCGGCCAACCTGCCCCCCGGGAGCTCACGTCTGGGGAAGGACCGCCCCTAACCCAAGGCAAACGCAGGCTGGGCTTTGGGTTGGAATTGCCTTGACTACTGTAGCTTGGCGAAGAACTGATATCTTTTGAAGAAAAAAAAAATAGGAGACCTAGTGGAAAAATGGGTAGTAGATATGAAGATAGAATTCACCTTAAGGGGACCCCCAAAATGAAGTAATGCTCAGTCACACAAGAGAGCAAAGAAATAGCAATGAAGGCAACTGCGAGAGACCATTTTGCATCTGTTAGATTGGGGAACAATATAAAAGTGAACAATTCCAATTATTGTTGACTGTCCACAATACGTCTACAGGAACGGCCCCAGGGAGCAGCCCGGCTGTGCTTGGCGAGGCCCACGCCCAGCATGCAAGCCGGGTAAACGCGAGTCGTCACGGAACGTGTTCAGGGGTGTTTGTCCCCGTTCCACTTGCGGTAGTGGTGAGTTGGGGGCAACATATTTCAACACCAGGAGGACTGACATGGACATTGGACGGAACGCGATGCAGCAATCGGGGTAAGAAGACGGACACACCCTCGACGTGCATAGATCTTAATAAGACGGTGTGGATCGACCCCAGTAAGAAACACGATTGCGTGCCATTCACATAAATTCAAAACACCCGAACGGAAGGGTCACGTCCCCAGCAGCCGCAGAAGTGTCCAATGCAAGGGACGCCCTCCACCAGATGCTGGTGTTTGTTGTTGTTATTAAATATACTAAACAGCACTATACATTTCTTCAATGATACAAACAAAAGGAAGTCTATAATGCAATATTTATATAAATTAAGAATAGATAAGCATAAACACACGCAAAATCATCTTATTTTTAAATCTAGAAACACGTTTCAAGGCACGACTCTCCTGGATACAGTCATTCCACGTTAGAACGAAGTTCCCTGGAGCGAAGCGAAATGAACTCCCGGAGCCCCGCCCTGCCCTGCGCTGGCCACCGCACGTGCCCGGCCCGCTCTGCGCGCGCGCCGGCTGTGCACTCGCCAAGCGGCACGCGGAGCCGGAGCCGGGAGTGTCTCAGACGCCTGCGGAGCAGCGAGGGCGGAGAGAGGCCCTCCCCCACAGGAGCGACATTTGACGAAAAAAGTTACCGTTAGGAACTTGTAGTGAAGACAAATACGTTGCTCTTATCATAATAAACACGAATTTTTATACATTTGGTAAATTCGAATCCATCGTAGTCTCTCTTTAGGATCTTTTCTTTTAGACAGCTACGTTCGACCAACTGGACACATTTAAATTGTACAATTTGACAAGGTCGGGGGAGTGCGCGCAGCCGTGAAGCCCCGGCGGAGACAGCGTCCACGTCCGGCCTCCCGTGAAGTTTCTCAGCTGCTTTGTGCCCTTTCCTGACGTTTCTCGTGCTCTGAGTCCCCCTGCCGCCCCCGATCGACTTTATACTGGATTTCCCCGGAAATCTATTTCAATGGGACTAATTATGCACTATATACTCTCGTGTCTGACTTTTTTTTCGCAGTGTAATTATTTCAAGATGCATCACATTGCTGCACGTGTCTGTACTTTTTGTCGTCGAGCAGTGCCATCGAATGGCTAGGTCACACTTTGTTTAGGCGTTCATCTGCCGATGGACGTTCGGGCTGTTTTCGGTTTTGAGGTACTATAGAAAAAGTGGGTCGGGTCATTACTGGGCAAGTGTCTGTGTAGACACGGAATCTGATATCTCGTGGATAAACTCCTAGTAGCGGAGCGTCTGTATCAGACGGTGGGCATGGATCTAACTTTCTAGAGACTGCCCAACCATTTTTCAAGTTTTCCGTTTCACAATCCCACCACCTGAGTATGAGAGCTCCAGTTCCTCCACGTCCTCTCCAAAATTTACGACGGTCAGATATGATTTTAACCATTTTCATAGGTGAGCATATGTACCCCATTGTGGTTTTAATTTGCATTTCCCTGAAAACTAAACATCTTTTCATGGGCTTATTCATCACCCATACATCATCTCTCATAAAGTGGCCAAAGCTTTTGCCCATTTTTTTAAATCGGATCGTTTTCTTATTTTTGAGTTTTGAGAGTTCTTTGTGTATTCTGGATACCGGTTCTTTATCAAATACATGCTTTGCAAATATTTTCTGTCAGTGTGAGGCTTGTCTTCTCATTTTCTTCATAGTGTCTTTTGAAGAGCAGAGAATTTTTTATTTTGATGAAGTTCGGTTTGTCAATTTTATTCTTCTGTAAATCGCTTTTCAGCACCGCATCTGAGAAATCTTTACCTCAACTGAAGTTACAAAGATTTTTTTCCCCTTATATTTTCTTCTAGAAGATTTATAGTTTTAGATTTTACATCTAAGTCTATGATTCCCTTTAAGTTAATTTTTGTATATAATGCGAGGTAAAGATCAAAACTCATTTTAGGATGTGAGAAAGATCTGAGGCATCTGTCACTCATCGACCACCCGAGTGGCTCCAGCTGACCTGGCTGGCTGGGCGGGCGTCCCCTTCCTCACCCCCCAGGCTGCACGCTTGACCAGACGCGATGGCTTTCCCTGACAGAGCAGGACTGCTCTTCTTCGGGGGTATGCAGGTAGCTGACGGCACCTGCTGGAACCTCCGGATGAGCCGGTTCATTTGTAGGAGAAGGTGGGGTAGTAGAGCTTCCAAGACTCCTGACACATCTAAATGAGGGGGTGCACATGCAGTTTGCCTTTTCTTAAACACACACACACACATACACACACACACACACACAATGCATTTAATTTGCATATGCATATCCAACCCAATTGTTCCAGTGCCATTTGTTGAAAAGATCCTTTCACCACTGAGCTGCCTTTTTACCTTAGTCGAAAATTGGTAGTGTAAGTATGTGTGTGTCTATTTTAGGGCTAGCTATTTGTTTGTCTGCTTTTCTGTCAATAACGTACTTTCCTGGTTACTTGATTACTTTATAGTAAGTCTTGAAATTAGGTAGTGTTTAGTCCTCTACTTCTTTCTTCTTCTGGCTGTTCTAAGTTCTTTGCATTTCCATATACCGCTTGTCAGTTTCTACAAAAGAACCTGCTGGATCTTGATTGGGATGGTGTCGCATTTATAGATTAATTTGAGGAAAAATGCTATCCACATAATATGGAGTTTTCTGACCCATAAACATCTATTTATTTAAATTTTCTTATAACATCTTGTAGTTTTTAGTATTCAGGATTTAAACATGTCTTGTCAGACTCAGTATTTCATAATGTTGATGCTACTATTAGTTAACTTTTTAAATTTCCATGTCTGATATTTTATTGCTGGTGTGTAGAAATATATTTGATTTTTGTAAATTGATCTTGTATCAGCTGTAGTAACCTTTCTGTAGAATCCATCACATTTTAGTGGGTATAGAAGTCTAGGCTGAGTTTTTTTTCTTCAGTACTTTGAAGATGTTGCTCCATCGTTTTTTGTTTGCATTGTTTCATATGAAAAGTCTGCTGTCGTCTTTATATTTGTCCTCTGCATAAGATGTGTCCTTTTTTTGATAGCTTTAAATTTTTTCTCTTAGCACTTATGTTGAGTGTTATTATTATTCTGTGCCTTGGTGCAGTTTTCTTCATAATTTTTATGTTGAGTTTCGTTAAACATTTTGGATCTGTGCATTTATAGTTTTCATTATCTTTGGGGGAAATTTTGGCCATATTCCTCCAATATTTTTTGTCCTCTCTCACCTTTGGGGATTCTTATTGCACATGTATTAAAATATTGACATCCTACAGCTCACTGGTGTTCTTTTCATTAAAAAAAAAATCTTCTTTGTTTTCATTTTGAATCCTTCATGTTGCCTATATCTTCAAGTTCATAAATCTTTTATAATGTCTAATCTGCTGTAAATACTATCATCCCTTCCAGTGTACTTTTCATCTTATACATGGTGGT
Source organism: Rousettus aegyptiacus (assembly GCF_014176215.1). NCBI lineage: Eukaryota > Metazoa > Chordata > Mammalia > Chiroptera > Pteropodidae > Rousettus > Rousettus aegyptiacus. Next base: position 17,400,566 of record NW_023416293.1, on the reverse strand, counting down.
TTTCATCTCTAGAAATTTAATTTAAAACATGTTTCACATCTTCCTTGATGTTTTGAATCTGTGGGAAACAGTTACAATAACTGCTTCTATATCTTTGTCTGCTTATTTTTAGCATCTGTGTCAGTTCTGGGTCGATTGCTAAATATCATCTCTCATTAACTAGAACCAGGGCTCCTTAGAAGGAACAGCTGATTATAGGAATGGGACAAGAAATATCCAAGATGATCCTGGGACATCTTCTAGTGCCAGAAAAAAAGGAAGTAATTAAAGATCCATTGCTCCTGAGTTTTCATTTTTGCTAGGCCTTCTTTCCTAAGAGATAAAAGCAAATCAGGAATTCATGCTAATATTTCCAATTCAAGTTTAACATCGTAGGGCTTTTATTTAAATGCTTTGATGTTACCTTTGTACCTCTTTTGTTATGCTGTTTCAGAAGATCCATACCTTTAGATATGCATATAGAAGTATGTGGAGTGAAATGGCATGGTGCTTGGGATTTGCTATAAAACACTTCGGCAGAGATAAATGCACAAATAAAAAAAAAAGAAATATAAATGCAACGTTGCAAAATCGTCATTGAATCTGTTGAATCTGGCTGATGGGTATATGAGGACTTATAGTATTCTACGTGAGTGTGTGTCTGTGCGTGTGAGTGTGTGTGTGACTGCCGAGCTTGCATCTTCGGGCTCCCCTTTCCGTAGGCAGACAGTGACAACACCAGCCATGACAACCGTTTCGGTGTTCACATGCATTTCATTTTTTTTACCCCAGGGATTTCTTACTTTCCTGGAATTCAAATGGCGAATGTTATAGCTTTTAAGCATTTCTGGGGGTTTCGCGGTAGGAGAGATTTCAGATAATATAATGCACCCTATTTTAGAAATGGAAGTTTTGGTTGAGCTTTCACAGTAGTTTCGATTGTTTTGTAATATGCAGGGAGGCCGTCTACAAAGTGGCTATCTCCTTATCAAATATCACCTTACGAATCCATGTTATCGGTGCCCAAAGGGCATGAACGAATGATAGTGACTCTTGTCTTCATCCTTAGAAAACAAATAATTCAAAGTACATTTCCTACATTTATAATCGTTGTATAAACAGTCTAAACAGTGATTTTTTTTTTTTTTTTGGCATTACCAAGTATTTTGTTCCAATTTTACCTTAAGAGGGTTCAGCTCTCGGCCTGGTAAGGACAACATCATCTTAAAATGCATAGATTCTGAGGGGTTACAAAGCAGTATCTCATTTAATCCACACAACCTCGCAGCACAGCAGGTATTGCCATCCTGTGTTTACAGGAGAGACTGAAGCCCAGGGGCGGGAGGGAAACAGCAAGACCCACGCTCGATGCGAAGGCCAGGATCTGAGCCCTCGGCATCACACCACCTGGTGGCACTTATCCTCCAAGAAGCCCGGCTGCCTTCTCAAACAGTTACTCGTGTGTTCATTTTCAAACTCTACAGCAGCTAAGCCTTAAAAGGAAAAAATATCAATAGCTTCGAAATCCGAAGAAGGGAGGGGATCCTCCTGTTTTAGACCACAATAAAAAAAAAAAATGATAGTGGGTGGTGGAAAGAATAAATCTGAAGGAAAAAAACCACCTTCTCCCAGTTTAGAGAGTCGGTCAGATGTCTTCGCCTCCCTCTGCTTTTAGGACACATGCCGCACACATACTCTCCAGACATATGTGAGCGCTCTCGGCGGATGCCGCTCTGCGGCTGGCCGGCCCTCGCCTGCTCTGTCATTTTCATCCAAACATTTAAATCTGGGGCCGGCAGATATTAGCGGCTGGGTCAAAAAGACAGCTTTGGTATGAACTATTTATATTAATTGGCCTCTGTTTTGCCTCTGTAGTTTTGCCAAGCATTTTAATAGTTTTCATTGAGTATTCTTTATTCTTTTTTTGGGAAAAAGCTATTCAGGGTAGGAATGGGAGGAGGAATGCCTCTGTCTGCCCTGAAGACTTTTGGGCACTCTTCCCAAAGGAGAGGCAGGAGAAAACACTGACCTCTGACTTGCAAATAATTCGGGACTTTTTTCTTGTTGTTCGCCACTGTTATTCTTTGCCTTTGGGCTCTCTAATTTATTTTCCAGTTTGGTCCTGATTTAGTAGAATAATCAAAGTATTGGATCAGAGAGAAATTATTAATTCCTAGTCCACAACAGGCTGAGATAGAAGCAATGTAACTTCACTTGCAACCTATTTTTTAAATAGCATATTTATTTGAATAATTATTATCTAATAGTTTAAAAAATCTTTACTTTTATCATTAGAAAGTAAAATATAGGCTATTGTCCAAAAAAGAAATTACAGAAAAATATAAAGAAATGAAACCACCCATAATTCTACCTTCTACCATCACCGAAAAAAAGTTTATTAATTTTAAGTGTATTTCATTTTTTCTATGCATTTCTATTCCAGTTTTTTCTATGCATCTTTATTTCCCTTCAAAATTTAGATTTTATTACATGTAAAAATAATAAAATTTATGTGTTTTAAATTTCATACTTATAAAATAAATATAATAAAAATTTTACGTATGTAAGTTTTAGACCTTGCTTTTTATTAGTACTGTACAGGAAGCATTATCCTACTATTGCATTCTTGCAAACGTAATTTTAAAAAATCTTCATGTCGTTCCAAAGTCTACATGTATCGCAATTTACTAGACGAGGACGTTCCTGTTTAATTTTTTCATTTATTTCAGTATATTAATAATGTCATGATATGCTTTCTATACATGTGCCTTTGTCAACAGGTTTGATGATCTCTTGACCATAATTTCCTGGAAGAGAAATTACTGAAACAAGATAGGCGCAATTTTAAGGTCCTCGGTATGCATGGAACATTTTTTTCTGAAAACCAGTTACCAAGTTCCATTTCCACAAGTTGTGGGAAAGACGGCTGGGTTCCCTGGACCCGCGGCCGGCGTTGCTCTTTCTCACCCACCCGGCCCGCTACCTTAGCATCCACGCTCCGCCCCTGCCCACGTCCCTCCCGCCTCACCCTCCCGGATGCTCCGGAAGACGGGAAGATGCCCGCGTGCTCCGGCCTCGGGGCTGCGGTTCCCGCAGCGCCCGGCCCTGCGCCGCACACCCCTGCCTGCCCCTCGCTCAGGTCTCTGCTCCGACCCACCAAACACTCCACGCGCGCGCACGCGCAGCCGCCAGCCCTGAGTCGCCACCCCCTGTTCCCTGTTTTATTTTGTTACTGTTTAAACAGACTTATTTTTATTTGTTTGTTTGTTTTGTTTTGTTTTGTAAGCAGTTGGAGGAGCAGGGCAGTATAGAGTGGAAAGCACAGAGATTTCCCCTGTGCCCCCTGTTCCCACCGCGGCCCATTCGCACCAGAGCGAGACGCCTGTCACAGTCTGTGAACCTGCACTGTTTATCAATGGTGACGATCTGCGCGGCAAAGTAAATATTTACCCCGGTGCGTGTGTATTGTTTCTGTTCCTCACCGGAGTAGGAGCTTCCTCCCCGAGGGCTGGGACACTAGCCGTTTCCTTTTACTGCGGAATCCCAAGAATGCCCAAGAATAAAAGAAAAACCGGGAACGCAAATATATAAATAAATAAAAGAGAAGGAAAAAAGAAAGCAAGACCTTTGGCATTTTGTACTTTTAATCTACATTACTTTGGTTATTAGTGAGATCAATGATCTCTTCATGGGCTGGCTGGTCATTATTTTTTTACAAATTGTACATTCGCTTACGCTGGTTTTTCCCCAAGGACGTTATTGTTTCCCTTGACTTTTAGATGCTTTACCCGTGAAAGATATTAATCATCAGTGTCACATTAATTACCAACATTCACCAATTTGTTTTTTGCCCTTAACATTGTTTACGGCCTTATGCATTTTACTTGCAGAAGTTGTGTTATTATTTAAATACACCAGTATTTTGAAAACGTGCTATCTTTCCCATCACATTTAGATTTAGAAGGTCCTTTCGCAGCCCAATATCACTTAATAGTCACTGTCATTTTCTCCTGACCCGTCTGCTCCATGAACATCAAGCCCCCCGGAGCCAGGCTTTACTCCGCAAGCTGGAACGAAGCAGCGAGCGAAACAGACGCGGCCGCCCTCCCGGAGCACACGCGCTCTTATGTTACTACTCAACGTTTTACATCTAACTCAAGCTCCACCAGAAGTTTTTAAATATGAAGTATGAAGTAGGAGTCTAACTTTGTACTTCTCCGTTTTAACTAAACTTTTATTGATCGTAACTTTGCCGGGTTTACCGAATACACCTCGGTAGCCACCAGCCAGGTCCGGAAACAGCCCTGACGAGCACCCAGGACCCGCCCTATAGACCCCGGGTCCCTGGCCCCTCTCCACTCGTAACCATGTTCATGACTTTGGTCACTACAGGTTAATTTTGCCTGTTTTTGACCTTTATGTAAATGGAAAGATACAACAAATGGAAATCATCATCGTTGCTGGCTTCTTTTACTGACCTGTGAGGTTCACCACTGTTGCTAAGTTACATTTCTTCACAATAATTTGTAATATTTGCATTTTTACAATATTCAACATTCCCATTTAGGATCGTGATTTAGATCTCCATTCAGTCAAGTCTTCTGCATGTGTTAGAAAATTTAGAAAGTACATTTTTGATAGGATTGGTACTTGGTAATTTATGGCTTTGGTTGCTCTTAAGAATAAATTTTCCAGCTTTAAAAAAAAAACAACTAGCTGCTACTGACAAAATGCCAGATGATGAAATATATACGTGATGGTCATCTTACATACAAAATATTTTAATCAGCTTATCCTTCATCACTCACCTGATGAGCACGTGTTGGTGCGTTTGCTGACTACATCGATTTTTATTCTTCTAGTTGTTTCTTCTTGTCCTTATTTTTCCTTGTTTATTTCAACAATTTTTTGTATTTTAAGAATTGTTGACAATTTCAACAATTCTTCGCAATATGTTGTGCAAATATTTAGCAGTTTATCTTTTCTCTCGTTGATTATGTGTACAAAGGCAAATCTATCACTCATTTTTTTCCTGATATTCTCTTTGCATTTCATTTTAGAAAATTTTTATCAAATGATTTATCTTCTCCTGTCCTGTGTTTTTGAAATAGTGTCTCTGTCATAAACTAAACATATTGGGGTCTGTTTGTGGACTTTCCATTTTGTTTATTAGGCCACTATAGAATTGCACAATTTAAGTTATTAAGGCTCTATAAAACATTTTGAATTCTGTCAATGCAGGTCACATTCCTTTATTCCCCTTTACAAACAATTTTGTTGACTATTCTCTTTTTTTTCTTGAAAATAAATTATTTGTTATTTTGTTGCCCCCTCAAAAATAAAATCCCTTGGATTTTTAATTAAAATTACATTAAATGTATAAATTATCTCAGAAGAATTTATATCTTTCTATTATTTGTCTTCCTATCCAAGAAAGAAATTATATTTCTCTTTATTTGTCCAAATATTCTTTTATGTCCCTCATTAAAATTTTTATCTGAATCCTTCATCTTTATTGTTGGGTCCATTTCTAGGGCTTTTATATCATTATGCTGTTTTGAATTCAATTATTCTTTGAAATACGTTGTTAACTGGTCATTAGTGATATGTAGAAAGCATGGATTTGTTTTATGTTGCTGTAGTAACGGTGGCCACACTTCACAGAGATGCTGCAGTGTGGCGACGAGGAGGAAGGATTCTGGAGTCGGGTGGCACAGGGCCGGAGGCCAGGTCTGCTACCTGCCGGGCGTGCGGTGTTGGGCAGCGCCTCCTCAATGACCTCCTGACCTCCTGACCCCTATGCCTGAATTTTCTCATTTGTATGGTGGGGTGATAATAACACTTGATTTTACAGGATGCATGTGAAGTGGTTAGCACGATGCCAGGCTTGAGAGATGTTGCTTTATAGGTGAGAAAACGATCTTTATGGTTAAATGGCTTCTTCATGGTCACGTAGCTGTGAGTGGCAGGGTCAGGGTCGTGAGGGTGATCCGAGCTCACGCCTCTGGTTATTGAGCTTCACCAACTTTCAAATATAAATTTGAAAAGACAATTTCTTTTTTAGTTTATACTCAGTTTTCTTTAGACAATCATATAACTTGTAATATTTTCTCCCTCCTTTTCGATATTTTTATTTATTGCTTTCTCTCTACGACTTGTAATGGAAATTTCTATGAAAATGTTTAACAATAGTGATAGTAATAAGCATCTTTATCTGTTTCCTGATTTTTATGGGACCGTCTTTATTATTTTATTTTTAACTGTGATGTTGTGTATCTGTTTATTAATTGGTTTTATTGGGAATGAATGCTAAGTTTTACTGAATGCCATTTTAGTATCTGATGAGATTGTTACTTTTTTCTCAAACCTTTTTGTGTGATGAAAACATATATTAGTTTCTTCATATTGAGCCATCCTTGCATTCCTGGAATAAAATCTCCTGGGTATGATATATCATTCTTCTAATATATTGTTGGATTTGATTTCTTAAAACTTTTTAAGTTTTTTATTCATACTTAGGAGATTGGTGTATAATTTTTTTTTTTTTGCTCTAAGTTCATCAGACTTGTTAACAAGATTACACAATTTATAAATTGATTTGGAAAGGTTTACACACTTTGCTGTGTTCTGCAATGATTTACTCAGTGTGGGAATTAATTTTTTGTTGTAAGTTTGAAAAAAGTCACCCATAAACTATAAAGCTATCTGATCTTTTTGACCTTCTTGAATTCAGTCCTTCAACAACTTGTTTAATATCTTCTCTAGTTATTGATTTATTAGGGCATTTAATTCTTATTGACTTAATTTATGTTTTGATAGAATTTTAACTACATACTGCCTATAAGAGGCATACTAACTCATGAAATTAAAAGACTGGCCCAATTCACCGGGCATACAGGAACCAAAAAGAAAATAATATCGCAACATTAGTAGCAGTTAAATTAAAATTCAAGACTGGAAGAAATAATAGGTCACAGGAGGTAATAATTTGTTCATAAATAATGTCATCTTCAGGAATGAAATATATACAGGCATAAATTTGAAGTCCTAAGCAACAAAGCTATGGCATATATAAAACACACATTGTTCAAAGTACCGGTCTTCTCTCGGCCCCAAGCAATTTATATGGGAACTGAAACCTCTCCACAGTAGGGAGGCGGCTAGGATAAGGAGTCCGAAGGGCAGCATTCGGGCTCCCTCGTAGAGACCCAGGGGGCGCGGGACACGGCCGCTCAGGGCCTGCCTTCTGGCGTCTGCCGCGCAGGCCACCCCGAGCCCCTCGCAGGCTCTCAGCGGCCACTGAGGAGTCTGCTAAGGAGGGGAATTCCGAGGGAAAAAAAATTCCCATTTCTTTCCAGCACAAGGAATCCCTGTGGGGGTGAGAAGGAGGAGGACAGAAAGGGGCAGACCCTGTGAGCATGGCATGGCGTCCTGCTCACGGACAGCGATGTCAAGGCTGCTGTGCGAACTGCAGAGAAAGACGGGGAGCCCCCTTCCACACGGCAGGACACCCCTCCCTGGCGCCCTTGTTTACAGCACGTAGGTGTGACGCGGAAGGCCTGGCTCGACACCAGCTTCCTTCGGGAACCGGCCCCCTGGGACCCTTTGGCTAGAGTACCAAGACACCACATTAAGACGAAAGGCTTAGCAGACTCGTGCACTGCGCCCCGCACTGCTGGTGGTCCGGCCGGACCTGGCGAAGGCGCAGGGGGGTCTGGCTCTAACATCTGCATCGGAATGGGGGGACAGTATCAGGTGAGCTGGAAAGCCTGGGTTAGGAGCTCTGGGCTGAGCTCCTGGAAACTGAGCCCCAGGCCCTTGAAATGCACCTGTTTGGGGTTCCCAGGCACCACAGGGGAGCCCCCCACCCAGGGCTGATCCTGCAGCGTACCTGCCTCAGTGGACATGTCACAAACTCGCCAGCGTGTTCTCAGCCCCTGGACGCAGGCTGCTCCACAATTGACTCTGCACACTCACTTCCCTGAGCCTGCCACACTCAGGCTTGCACGCTCAGCCCCCGTCACTGGGATCATAGCCACGACTCCAGAACTAAGGGCCTGAAATACCTTTTTAAAGACAAATACATGTACATGTATCTCATCTTATCTCTATCTATCTTTATCTATCTATCTATCTATCTATCTATCTATCGTCATCTATCTTCATCTATGTATCATCATCTATCTATTATCTATCTTTCTATCTATCGAATCTATCTAATCTAATCTATCTATATTCATATAGCATGTGCCTATGCCTCCAAGTTCAAATGTCAACCTGCCTCCTTTTTGAAGGCCGTGTGTGGTAGAGAACCCCCACACCTGTATTTATGGACCACCCCACGCATATGTGCACTGTTCTTATGAGCCCAGGTGCCAATGGTCTGTGGATTCTAATGAGTCACCTTAGCAGTAACAACCCAGACTTCACAGGCTCTGGTCCCTTTGAACACACGGATGCAGGATTCCTGTGGGCCCTAAGGGACGTCTCGGCGGTGCTCACTGACAGCCCTGCCATCGTCCTCGAGCTCCCCCCATGCCACTCCGCTCCGTTGGTGGCCACACCTGCGCCACCCCCTCCCTCCAAGGCAGCATCCAGGTCCACCCCGAGTGCCTGACCCCTGTGGAAGTGAAGTGACAGCCCTCTCCTTCAGGCCACGTGACTCGATTACTCCCCTGGAGCTGAGCGCTCCTGCCCTTTCTCCCAGGGCTCGCGTCTGCTCCTGCGGGCCTGGCCTGGGGACCGAACACCATCTGCAGCGCTGAGCAGAGGCCGCTTCTGAGTCAGGTACCGCGCGGGCCGCCCCACTGCAGATTCTCCCCAGCCACCTGCTCCTTCATCCTTCTTCAGACGAAACCCCACACGAAATGATGACCCCCGAAGCCACACGAGTGTGCCAGTCAAGCGTGGAACCCAGCTCACGTCCAGGTGAAGACCCCGACGACATTCTTAGATTCTGGCCAGCCAAAGCTCTCCATGAAGGGGGAAGACAAAAACAAGCCGATCCCAAGCTGAGGAATAGGAATGTTCTCGTGTAGCATCTTCTCTGCTGCCTCTGCTCCTTCGGCAGGGACAAGCGTCGGGGACTACTGCGAGGCTCTCTCTTTAGTTCTGGAAACGTGCATGCCAACGAACCAGAATATTCAGTTAATACTCTGTATCAAAATGATCAGCCAAGAAGAGTCCAGTCTGTTCTTCCAGTGACATATGGAGTCAGACCAGATCGTATTGGCTTCATCAGATGACATAGATGCAAGGTCTTTGGGTGATATGTGTAATGAAAATTCCAAAAAATTATATGAAAGAGTTCCCCTGGTATCTGGTTGGCCCACACACCAGGTAAGGGGACAAGGCCTGGGGTCTCCTAGCGGGATCATGGCCTCTGGACTCTGAATGGTCCTGGGAAATTCACTTCACTTCTCTGAGTTTGTTTTTTCACTGATAAACTGGAAAACATTGGTGGATTATGGTGAGAATTGGAGAAGATTTAATAGACACGCAGAAAGCTCTTGGAGTCACTGTTTTGTCTGGGAGACTCTTTCGGACAGGAACTGTGTGTGTTTATCACCATCTCCATGTGTGTCATTAAAACATGACTCTTTCACGCACCTTTGTGTGTGCACTCACACACATGCACGAGGCTAAGACCATGGACTCCGGACCCAGACGACCGGGGTCTGAGCCCTGGCACCGCACCCTGCTCTCTCGTGACCCTGCTCGTTTAACTGATGAGTGTCCCCATCCAGTCTGTCAGCCACCCATTAGCAGTCCCGTAGGTGACCCTGGTCCTGTCACACTCTGCTTCACAGGGAGGGCTCTTAGGAGGACGTGTGGAACAAGAAGGACGGCCACCCGGGCCAGCTGCAAGGGAGGGCCACCGCCACGGCAGCCGGGCAGCCTGGACGCCGAGCGACAAATGGTGTGGGGGACGACCCCGCGGGCAGCGAGCGGAGACTGCTCCAGGCAGAGGAAGGGCCCGTGGGCGCAGAGGCAGAAGGAAGGGCTGCAGGTCCGGCTCTCCCTCGGGTGCCAGGGGAAGCAGGAGGAGCTGTCCTGTGACTCCTCCAGGCCGGGTTCTCCAGAAGAGAGACCCGTGAGCCTGCTTCAGGGGGGCAAACCACCCGAGGTCCACCCTGGCGGGTGTCTGATACCGGACGTAAGATGCATCGGTGGGACCCATTAACATGTAGGAGGAGTCAAACTAGGTAGAGTAAGCAAGGCTTGGAGATTGGACAAAATAGATAAAAATGGGTAAGGTTTCTGTTCTGATCATTGGATAGTCTCAGAGAGCAGGAACGTATGACAAAAATAAAGCCTACACGTAGAAGTTGTTAACTTTATGTGTGAAAGTGCCGTTGGCGCCCATTTTTGTGGACGCCTGCACCTTAAAAACAGCTTGGATTTCACACGGCCGGCCGGGGCGAAGGAGCACGGAGCGCATGCGCGTTTCCTGCGAAGGACCTCAAGCTGCCGCGGCCGCGGTCACCGCGTAGGGAGCGGCTGATTTCACCCCCTGGATGGGAGGAAATTCACGAGCAGGAGAGAAACGGTGGACGGCGGCCAGGTCTGGCCCCCGGAGCCCGAGTCGGGCACCGATTACGCCGGGGCGAGAGGAGGCCGCTTCCGGAAGTTTCTGAAAGGCTCGGTGGGAAAGCTGAGGGTCCTCCCCGCCGGGACGCGGAGCAGCGTCGGCACGCGGCACGGGCTGCGGGGAGCCCCCCCCTCCAAGACATGGGGCGACGTCGGCATGCGGCACGGGCCAGGGGGACCCCCCCCTCCGGGACGTGGGGCGATGTCGGCACGAGGCATGGGCTGCGGGGAGCCCCCCAACCCCGAGCCGCGGGGAGCCCCTGCAGGATGCAAAGCAATGTCAGCATGGGGCACAAGCTGCGGGGAGCCCCCCCCCGGGCCGCGGAGCGACATTGTCATGAGGCACGGGCTGCAGGGAGCACCCCCAGGACATGGGGCGACGTCGGCACGGGGCACGGGCTGCGGGGAGCCCCCCGGGCCACGGGGAGCCCCCGCAGGATGCAAAGCGACGTCAGCAAGGGGCACGGGCCGCGGGGAGCCCCGCCCCCCGCCCCCAGGATGCGGAGCGGCGTCGGCAAGCGCGCGCGCCCAGGCCTCGGCGCTGACGCTCGGCACCGGCGACGGCGACGGCTCTCCGCGGACCCCCGCGCGACCGCTTCTTCAGCGCCGAAAACGTGAGTATTTGTCATCACCAGCTGCGGGGAAGGATGAACCTGGCAGGTGAGACCAGCAGACTCTGCAGCCCCCGGGAGGAGGCCTGGACTTCGGGGTCGCGACAAGCGCTCGTCCAGCACCGGCGTGTGCCAGGCACCGTGGGAGCGACGGCTCCGCGCGGGGAAGACCTTCCGGAGGGAGGGACGTCTGCAGGCAATCCGCAGGAGCCTGAGCCGGGCTTCGTTAGGCCTCTTCCTTAATGAGAGAAAATGCGATTCGGAGAGGTTAATTGACTTGGCGATCTCGTGCTTTCTAGTTTTACTCCCTCTCTGTGTACTTTGCGGGATTAAATTCTGGCCTGGTTGCTTCTTAGCTGAGTTACTTGGAGAAGTTGTTCGCTGTCTGCTCCCTCGGTCATTACCGGTGGAAATGCCGGCACCTGCCGGACGCGACGCTCTGAGGATTCACGCGGGAACGCGCGCAAAAACGCCGGGCCTGGCGCGGCGGGCGCGCGGTCGGGCCTCGGGGGACGCGGGCTCCGTCCCTGTCCCGTCCCGGAGTACAGCGGCGAGCGGCGTGAGCAGGCCCAGGGCAGGGACGGCACGGAGCGGCGCCCCGACGCCAGGCACGGTGAGTCCTCGGGGCCGGGAGGAGCGGGCTGCGTGGGAGTGAGGACGTGGGCGAGGCTCAGGCAGGTAGAGGGGACAGAGGCGCCGGGCAGAGCAGCTCGGGCCGGGGGCGCAGGACCCGGGGCTGGCGGGCGGGGTGGAAGGGGCCCGGGAGGCGGCCAAGGCTCTCGTGTGGTGGGCATCAGAGCGCGAGGCTTTCAACTTGGTCCCACGAGTGAAGGCTAGCTAGCGAAATTTATCAACTCGGAGCCTCATCAGTTAAGAAGATTAATCTGGTGCCAGTGTGAAGACGAACTGTCGGGGAAGAGGTGTGACGACGGGGACAGTTTCTATGTCACACACACACACACACACAGAGCCTTTATTACACACGATGTGCAATCTACTTAATCCCATTTAAAATGGCTTGCATTAGTTTTATTCTTGTAATCGATTATAGAGGTTTAAAGCTGCTGTGTTTTTGCTTTTGTGACATATTATGGTCACGTCTGAGATTCATTTGGTGTCGAATCAAGAATGAGACTCTCAGTTACATTGCTGCTCCCACGGTGAAATACAGTCCGCGCTGAGGCGATTCCCGTTGTCGCCGGCTTCCCAGCAACAACGCTTGATGAAAAGCAGAGGTTCGCTGGATGATTAAATCTATACTCGACGATTCTGAAAGCGTGACTGTAGGGGTGGGCAATTTGGAAGAAAAAACCAGACTCGGATATGTTAGGAAATCATACTGAAGCATGATACTCGTAATTTATTTTGAGATATGCGATTATGTTATATGTTTGAGTAAAAACAAAATCCAGCAAGCAGCCAAATTATTAGTGGATTGTATTTTCAAAATACAGGTTAGAAGTCCAAGACCAAAGAGTTGGCTACAATCCTGCCACCCTGAACAAGCCAGATCCTGTCTGACCTCGGAAGCTCAGCAGGTCGGGCCTGGTTAGTACATGGATGGGAGACCACCTAGGAAAACCAGGTACTGTAGGTATAAAAAAATTTAAAAATTTTAAAAACTAACAGATTGTAAACTGACAAGGTCCTTGCAATCTGTGACCTCAATCAAGGTTTGCCTCGCCTAAAAAAAAAAAAAAGACCCAGCTGTGGGCGAGGCCGATTGTTCCCCCTCACCCCTCAGGGAGGCGGGGCGCCTCCTCTCTGTGTTCCCACCGGGTCTCCTCCCCTGGGGGTCTCGCCCTCTTCTTCCAAAGATTCCCGCCTCCGGGGCAGGACTCGCCCTTCGGCCTCATTTAACCTCCCTAAAGACTCTACCTCCAAACACAGCCACAGTCTGAGACCCTGGGGGGAGCAGGGGATTAGAACGTCCACATAAGAATTTGGGGGGACACAATTCAGCCCTAACAAATAGCCTTTAGGAGAGGGAGGGCTGTGGCTCGGTCACCGGCCAAGATGGGGCTACGACAGCGGAGGGACCCGGGGCTGGGCCCAGGCCGCAGCTGAGTGCAGGTTCGCGGGCGCCTGGGGGCCCGAATGCCAGCCCCTAGCTTCAGCAAGCGTGACGAGGCCTCCCTCTGAACCCTGGTTACTCACTTGGAGGGATCTCTAAGTGACAGGGAGCTGAGCCTTCCCTCTGCCCCAGCCCCGCGTTGCCGAAAAAGCACGTGACGGAAAATCCTGCCCGGGCTGAGGACGGAGCGAGGGCGACGGGCTCGGGGCGCCCCGAGCTGATTTATGCTGTGGTTGTGGCTGCAGTGATTGGGCCTCTCCTTGGGTAAGGAGAGGTTTCTGCGACGACTTCAGAAAATAGAAAATTACTGTAAATAAGATGGTATTTGGCTGTTTTTAATTTGATACAGCTCATTATATCATGGTCAAATGAAACCCTTGACGTTTGGGGCAGGAAGCATGTGGCAGTGGGCATGGGTGGGCGTCAGGCAGGGCTGCCACACCGAGGCAGAGGGAGCCCCGCAGAGGGCTCTTTGGCCGTCCACGCTGGGGACCCCTCTTCCCGACGAGGCTGGCAACTCCAGAAACCCCAACTGCTAGTGCATAAACAGACAGGGACGGAGGCTTTGCAGGCTGGGAGCGTGAACTCTGATGGCACGCTGGGGGCGGACAGAGCGGCTGTAGCACCATTTAATTAGATTAGGCCAGCGGAACACACTGTCCTTTCTGAGGTCCTTGGCCATGGACGTCAGAGGAGCACAGAGCCAGGCCGTCCTGCTCAGGCGAAGCTGCAAACACATCTCTGGACGGTTTAAGTGAAGGCAGGTTTTCCTGGCCTAAAAATGCCACCGCCCGGAAATCGAGCTGCAAAAACATGCATCGTTCTTGGCACATCGTCTACATGCAGGGCGAACACACTTCGAACATCACAGGTGCCTCCGCAGTAAGAGCCCACTACATTTTATCCTGTTTGACAACTATGAAGTGAAGGTGTGTGGCAGGGAAATGCGGGTGTGGTGTAATGCTCAAAGAATGGGCTTCGGGCGCAGGCGACCTGGGCTCAGACCCAGGCTCTGACACATACTGGTTGTGTGGCCTCGGATGCTGAGGTAACTTCTCTGTTTGTGATAATAGCACCCACCTCCTGGCAGTACCGTGACAAATTTACGAGGAAGGGCTGGGGACGGCGACTGGCACTTGGGATGGAGAGAGCTTGTTACAATGACCGGACAGAGGGTCCTTCGGAGATGTCACTGGGTTGAGGGGGGTGGGGGAGGGGCGCGGGGCGAGGGTGCCAGAATACGAGAGGCTGTGTATACCGCCCCCCCCCCCCCCCGCAACGATGACAGCTCACAGGGGAAGGGCGGACCGGTTCTTAAGAAACATCGCTGTAAAAACTACGTAACATTAAAACTCTTTCTGAGACTCTACGGTCCCGTAAACCCCAGGAAACGCCTTACATGCCTCGGCCTCGTCTGTCTGCTTCTCTTCATCTTGACAAGTGTCCCTGACTTGGAGTCATCAGCCGCCAGGCCCCAACCCCTCCCGGTGACACCTGCTGTCAGCAGAAATCTCTCCTCTGCCCAGCAGGTGACACAAAAAAAGGCCTTAGAGAACCTCTCCGTGTCCGTCTTACAGAGATACACCGATTCTAAGGGGATGCGCCGTGGGGACTCAGGAGGAGCCTTGAAAGGAAGGCAGCCGTGAGGAGGGGATTTCCAAGCGTGAGAGAAAGGCAGGGCGGGCGGAAGGCGGGGAGAAAGACGAGGGAAATGATGTTCGCTGCTAAGGAAGGAAAAACGGCGAAGTGAGCCTTTTCGTGTAAATATGCATAGAAACGAACGTCGGTAATAACGGCGATAAATTTAACAGGTGAAACAACACAGACAAGCAGGATGCAGATTGTAAACGCGGTATCGTTATGACAACGTTCAGACCAAATAAAATCCGATTCGGGAAGAATGGCGGACTCGGGGAGCTTTGGGGGGGTCTCTTATTTTTATATAGCAAAGAATTAACAGATTTATTTAAAAGAGATAAACGGCTGCACCAGGGCCACGCCTCGGCGCCCCTCTCCCGGGTGGGGGGCCCTGGCCCGCTCTGCGACCCTCCTGCGCCTTCTCAGCGCCAGCGGCTCCAGCCTCGCACCGGCCCAGGCCACGCTCCTGCTGTCTGGAACCATCGGCCCAGGCTGCCGGCCGCCCCTCCCCGCTGCCCCGTGCGCCCCCTCGGACCCTCACACCCTTGCCAGGTGCTCAGTGGGTCCGGACGCCACGTGCCTTTCCCCGCCTGCCGCCTGAGGATTGGGGTCCCTCCCGCCCAAGCTGCACAAGCCTGCGAACCTGCACGGGCGCCTGCTTAGCGTGGCTCACCGGCCCGCTCCCGGCCCGGCCCGGTTCCGAACCCGTTCCCCGCCTGGCCCCCTAACCCGCTCCGCGCCCGGCCCGGCCCCCGAACCCGCTCCCGGCCCGGCCCGGCCCCCGAACCCGCTCCCCGCCCGGCCCAGCCCCCGAACCGAAAGACGTCTCAGCTCGTCTCCGGCGCGGCTGGGCCCCCGGGACCGACCACGGGCCCCGGCACGCGCTCCGTTCTCAGTAAATACGGCTGCAGGACTCCGCCCCTCCTACCAGAACCTTCTCACGGCGCCCCATGCGGTCCGCGGTGCTCGCGCCTTGGCTTCCCGCGGCCCGCCCCCCGAAGGCCCCCCGCGCGTCTGCACGCGGCCCCCTCCCGGCTCCGGTCCTGGCTTAACCGCGCCTCCTTCGGGCCCCTGCTCGAGCCAACGCCGCCCACGACCGCGCTCGCTCGGCTGCTTCTCACGCGAGCGCGGCTCACTTCCCGGGCTCCGCTCGGGCCGGGTCCCCACGGACCGGGCCACCGCTCAGCCAGGGCCGCGGGCCGGTATGCAGGTGGCCGGGCCGGGTGCCGGTGACGGCCCGCGCCCTGGAGGGAGGCGCCTGACGCCAAAGGGAGAGGTTGGTCACCCCGGCCGGCCCCAGTCGACGAAGGACCCCGCACCCCGCGTGCTCAGAACCACCCCCCACGCCAGGGTGTGCTACATCTGTGGGCACACTCCCTTCATCTGTGGGAAAGCGCAGGAAAGAGAAATGGAGTTTCCCTTTTAATGACGAATTTCCAGTGGCTCCCATGCAAAGTGGTAGCCCGGCATTTGACACCTGACAGATTTTTTTCTCCAAATCTTTCACTGATCAGATACCATCCTATACAATCACATGCCGCCCAGCCTATCCCCTGGGATCGTTTGGAAAGAAATGGAAAATCCCTCACGAAATGGATAAATGAAGGCGTTCATCCGGCCGTGACGGGTGCCCGCTTAGCTCGTGTTCTTGGAGTCCCAAAGGACACGGGCTCCCAGGAGGCCCCTCCCCCGCGCTCTTCTGGTCGCAGGGGCCTCGGGGTGAGCCCACGCCGAGAACGCAGAGCACGCGGCCCAGAACCCACGGCCTCCGTCCTCAGGAGCCCCGGTGGCGTCCTGACTCGCCCTCCTGGAGCTCCCGGCCCCCCCACCCCCATGGCGTGGTGTCCACGGGGCGCCTCGCCCCTTAAACACTGGCGCGTGGGAGGAGGGCTGGCTGAGCACGCGGCTAGAGGCTCACGTGCAGATGACCGAGGGAAGCCGGGCTTGCGGGGGCGGCGGGTGGATGCAGGGGAGAAGCGGGGGGCTCTGGGCAGCCCGGAGGGCGCGGTTCTCAGCCCCACGCTGCAGAGTCCCCACCGCACGCAGCTCGGGGCCCCCGCCCGCCTGCAGGTGTCACACCCCTGGGGCTGGCCGGTGACTCAGTCTAGCTTGTCTGGGAAGCACGGCTCTCCGCTTTCCCACGTGCCCAGCTGACCTGTGTCGTGTGGACCGCCTCCGAGCCCAGCGACCCGAGAGAGTTCTTAGGCCGGAACAGTGGGAGGCTGTGTCTCCTCTGGGTGGGGCAGGGCGGGGCTGCGTGGGGCCCACCCCCTCACACACACACGTTGGCTTCTCGGAACCCCAACCACCAGCCTTCACTGTGTGGAAACCCCGGCGCTGTCTGTCACCCCCAGGAGCAGCTCGTCCTCGGAGCTGCTGCACCTGGGGCTGAGTGACAGGAAAGCCAAGGACGGGCCGGCCCCCAGATCCGACGCCCTGAGCAGACAGAGGTGCGGCGTGTGCGCACGGCCGGTACGTGTCGCCAGCATGACAGGAGCGGGACCCGTCCCCGGACGTGCCCTCCCGGGGGGCAGCCCTCTGGGTGCACCCGTCCCACTCTCACCCACGGCCCCCAGAGGGGCGCCGGGCGCCCCGGTGCTCGGCTCAGAGCCGGCCTGCCCCTTGCTGACGCGGAGACGCCCCCTGCGAGCCGAACGCCCTCCTGGGCCACGCGCATGTCCCGCGACGGGGGCATTGTCACCCATTCGCGAAGCGCCAACAGTGCGCAGGGCACGGCAGAGTCTGGGCCGGGGGCCTCCTCCGGGGGCTGACAATCAGAATGCCCCGTGGACATTTCCAATTCCATTTACATTTAAAGGAAAAGAAAATGAATAAGCCGGCCAGCCATCCTCATGCTTCTCCCCTCCTGCCCCCCGCTGTGGGGAAGCACCCCTCAAGAGGTCAGCGGGGCTGCCCGAGGGCAAAGCCCACCCTGCCGACTCTGCACCCAGGGGCTGGGCTCTCGCTTGAGACGTGTCACCTATAAAGATCCAGTCGAAGCCAAGCCTCTCATCGCTTCGGGCAAGGGCACTACCCGGACCTCCCTCCCCTGGGTCCCAAGCGGTTCTGGCCAGATGGGACACAAGCCTTTTGCTCAATGGCCTTGGGAAACCTGCTTCTGCCTGGGAGGTGGGAGCTGCGGGAACCTGCCGCCCCGGGACCCGCCCAATGCCTGTGGCAGCCTGGGCTGCCCGGGCCCCTCCCAGCCCCCGTCTAACCCCGGCTGAGCTGGCGTGGGCTGGCCTGTCTGGCCTCACCCAGGGTCCCTGCTTGGCCTGGCCTCTGTCAAGGAGGCCTGGAGCCCGAGGAGCTGGAGGCTTAAGCAACACTTCCCGAGGGCGAATTCCTGCCCAGCGCCTGTGCCTGGTTTCTGAGCCGAGCACGGTGGCTGTTCCTGCCACTCCCAATCGCGGTTGCGAGCTGCCCGCTGCATCTC
This sequence comes from Rousettus aegyptiacus, assembly GCF_014176215.1. Taxonomy (NCBI): domain Eukaryota; kingdom Metazoa; phylum Chordata; class Mammalia; order Chiroptera; family Pteropodidae; genus Rousettus; species Rousettus aegyptiacus. The sequence goes on along the minus strand of NW_023416293.1, from coordinate 17,382,238 downwards.
CATTCGTGCCCGATGTCCCCTTCCAGAAGGGATTCCGAGAGCGGCGGGCCCAAATGCAGACCTCACGTGCAGACAGCCCCCGTTGGCATTCTCAGAAGACACTAAGGCCCCCAGGGCCACGGTGCAGCCCTGCTGGCCCTTCCCCCGGGCCCAGCCAAATCGGCTTCGCCAGGGGTCACTTACATCCGCCAACGGGCAGGTGCCTGACATCCGGGAGTTTAAACGTCGGACAGGCAGGGCATGCATGGCGTAGCGCTCGAGGCTGGGACTTCCGAGCAGGGAAGAGCTCACTGTGGTCACTGTGACAGCTTTGTGCAGCCCCATCCAGCATTCCTCAGGTGGCCTTTGAGCGCCGGAGGGCCGTGCCTGATTTGTGCACGTAGGTTAGACATGCGCAGAAGGCTGTTGGGCTTTCCCGCCCCCTCTCGAGAGCCAAGCTAGGGGCACGAGGTGCAGCGAGCCACTGTTCCTGCCACAGTCCCCGCGGGCCAGGCGAGAAGCTGAGGAAAGCCCGCGGCCGCCTCCGATTTCCACGTGGAGCCAGAACCTGCGTGAGCCTGTCCCAGCATCACCGCGAACACACACCGCCTCTGGCTCTCAAAAGTGACCGCTGGACAATGAACTAGTCTCCCCGTGCACAGGGACACCACGTCTATTCTCGTCGTGTCCATTCAAGCCGTGCAGAGCCCGGTACGGCTGGAGAAGTCGGGCTGACGAGGGGAAGTGGCTCGTCCACGCTCACGTGGTGAGTCAGCAGCGGGAGCTCTGACTCACGCCTTGCTCACCCTGCCGCCGCCCTGCCGAGCGGGGGACGGGGCCGAGGCGTGAGCGAGCCCGCGGGGAGGGGACCGGCCACAGGAAATAACGACGCCCAGGAGGATCCCTCAGAGCGTGTGAGGGGCCGAGGAGAGGGTGCCCGCGGGCCCACGCCCGTGGCACGGCTTTAGAGGACCCGCACGGGGCGGGCGTGACGTCACACAGTGACGCTGCCCTGTCATGGGAGCTCGCTCGGTGGCTGCAGGCTGACGGGCAAACCGATGAGCTGGGGGTGGGGGGGAGCAGGCAGGGAGAAGAGAAGCAGAGGGAGCGCTTGCAGGCAATCTGGGGTGACTGCAGGGCGGAGGTGGGAGCCACCCCGCTGGCGGGAGGCACAGGGCTGTCCTGGGACAGTGCGTGTGGCAGGCCCCCAGGGTCCCCCCGAGGCTCTCGCGCTGCTGCTCAGCCAGGGGCTGCCGAGCTGGCTTCCGAGCGAGGAAGTCTGACCAGGAGGACGGAGAGGGACGAGGCCTGGCCGGAGCCCCCAGTGAACGGGGGACGTGTGGGGACGGTGGGCAGACTGGCCTGCCCGGAGCGGCGCGGCCGAGGGACCCGCCAGAGATGGCAGACGAGAAACAAAGCATGTCTGCCCGACATCCTCATTTTTAGGTTTTCTGGGAAAATGATGAGACTCTTGCAAGCCGCGATTACCGAGGGTGGCAATAGGAGAGAAAGAAACCACAGCCGGTTTTTTCAGGACCAAAAAAATGTTTTCCCCAAACTAGACAAAGTTAGATTGAGAAATCCGACATGGGCCTTAGGGGCCTGGCGGCTCCTTGCTGCCCGGGGGCGCCCAGCCCGCAGGCGCCGGCCCCAGACCCACGGGCCTCCTGGGGAGGAGACGGGACACTTGAACTTCTCAAGACCCAAACAGTGACGCTACTCTTCTGGCAAAATAATTTTCGTTGCTCTTGTAATGACAGTGGAGTCGTTTGGGGTCGCGCATTTTGGGGCCTCGGCAGCACAGGTGACGGGGTGGGCCCCTCCCCTGCCCAGTGACCGGACTAGAGCCAGGACCTCGGTGAGCTCGTCCTGCTGCAATGCCCCAGGGGCTGGCGGCTGCTGCTTTACCTAAAAGGCGACTCCCCCCCACCAGACCGAGCTTGAAACGAGGGGTCCCCGCAGGGCCTGGGGATCCTGCTGTGCTGGCCTCTTAGCGACTTGATTCAATGAAGCCATTTACTTCAGAGCTGCCTTTTTCCCCCCTTTTAACAGAAAGGTAGGAGTCGTTCAACCTTCTTCAGCAAATGGCCATGATGTTTGAGTGATTAAAAAAGTCAGGAACAAGGGATCAGATGAGAGCCATCCTCGGCCTAAAAAAAACTATGGCGACTGCTTGGTCCTGCATTCCGGGTCACACTTTCACTTACAGGAAATGCTTGTTCTCCTCAACCTGACTTCGTTACCTGCTGGAGCTACATCTCCCCAGGTCCTGTGCTTGGTGCATTAGCACGACATCTTAAAATCGGTTTTGAATTGAGATGGGGCCTCCATTTCTGAGGAGCTAGAGGCCGAGGCCGTTGCACAGCTTGGGGGCTGGGGCGGAGGTGGGGGAGGGAGATTTTACCTGCCAGCCCTCCCCTCCCCCTCTCGCCCAAGAACTTGGCTCCCCGACCAGCCCGAGTGCCGGGGCGTCTGTGTGGGCCCGGCCGCAGCGTGGAGAGCAGTGGCCGCTGAGCGGGGGGACGCGGGGCTCCCGCTCCCGCTGTGGGCTTCCAAGCTGCTGCGGGTCCTGGGAGAATCCAGCCCCTGCTACCATGGGGGGGGGGGGGTGGCGGGGACGGCCCCACCCACAGAGGGAGGGCCTCCCTGTCTCAGGCCAGAACCAGGGGCTGGCCGACAGTCCTTGCACCTTTCCAGAGTGGGAAGAAGGCGCCCAGGCCTCCCCCGAGGCTCCTGGGCCGCTGGCTTGGATCCCAGACCTTTGGGTCACAGGTACAAATGTCCACGCTAGTGACTCTAAGAGCCGCCTGCCTCGCTAAGGGCTGAATCCCAGTGCCAAGGTGACTCTTCTCAAGCGGTCTAGATGGGGCCATAGGGCCATCTTCAGCTCGGTCCTGGCTTCCACCGTACAGTGAGAGGCAGGAGTGACCATCTCACAGAGAATCCCCAGCCCGGCCCAGTGGGCCACGGATGAATCCCCGTTCCAAGAGCCAGCACCTTCCTCCAGACCCCCGCCTGTCGGTGAAGTCCCACAGCTGTGCACCTTCATGGAGACAAATGCTTTATTTCAAATTCTGTTTTGCTTATTGGTAGCTTCTGCTGAACAGGGTCCGAAGGCACTCTGCGAAAGCGTGACTGTGCCTAGTGCACTGGTCCAGAAAAAGATCGTACGAGTAAGAACTGCCAAACTATACTACAAAGCTACAGTAATCAAAACAGCATGGCACCTGCATAAAAATGCACAGAGATCGCTCGAACGGAATAGAGAGCCCGGAAATAAATCCTTGCTTAATGGTCGATCAATCCACAGTGAAGGATGCCAGGTGCGCAACGGGGTGAAGACGGTCCCTTCAGGAAGCGGTGCTGGGACACGTCCGAAAAATAAAATGAAACCACTTTCCTCCACGCTGTACAAAATAAACTCAAAATGGACCAAACAGTTAAACGTTCTACCTGAAACCATAAAACTCCCGGAAGGAAACATAGGCAGTGAACTCTGACACTGAGCAACTTCCTTCGGGACACGTCTCCTTGGGCAATGGAACAGGATGAGCGAACGGGACTACATCAGGCGTAAACGTTTCTGCACAGTGACGGAAGCTTGTCAACAAAGTGACAACACAACCTACTGACTAGAAGAAGGAATTTGCAGCAAATGATACATCTGAAAATGTCCAAAGTACATAAAGAGGTCATACAGCTTAGCACCAAAATAAATAATCCGATTAAGACATGGGCAGAAGACATGAATAGATGTTTCTCCCAAGAAAAGATGCTTGACATCGCCAATCACCAGGGAAATGCAAATTAAAACCACAGTGAGATACTGCCTCACAGGTATCAGAATGGCTATTATCAATAAATCAAAACAAGTGTTGGGGAGAATGTATAAATGTGTGTATGTGTGTGTGTAATGTGTGTATGTGTGTGTGTAATGCATTCCACACACACACGCACAGTGGAATATTATTCAGCAATAAAATGAATGAAATCTTGCCATTTGTGACAACATGTATGGACCTAGAGGGTATTATGCTACGTGAAACAAGTCAGACAAAAAAAAAATACCATATGATCCCACTTTTTATATGTGGAATCTACAAAAAACAAGATAAATGAATAAAGGAAACAAAACTGAAAGAGACTCATAAATATAGAGAAAAAGCTAATGGTGGATGGGGAGTGGGAATAAAAATAAAATAAAATTATTATGTGTAACTTACGTGGCCCTCGGCTATCGCTTTTCCCTCTGCGAGTTAAAGACCTCATTTGCCAAAAGGTTCCCCTTCCCTGGTTCGGGAAGTTTTCAAAGGATCCATTCTGGCCACCAAGGGGGAAACATAACCAAGAACCAGGGGAAAAACCGACACTTGTCGAACACCAACTGTGTGGCAGGGCCTGCTACGTGCCATTTCCCATCTAATGATCACAATTACGCTGGAAGACGTTGTTCTCACTTTACAAATAAGGAAACTGAAGTTCAAGGAGAAGAAAATGAAAAGCCCTGGGCCCGTGAATGGTAGAGCAGGACTTGAGACCCAGGTCTGGGGCTCATTCTGCCCAGTATTGGGAAGAGTGTCTTTTCCTTTGATCCCCTGCCCCACCCCCAAAAGACCTGCCCAAGAGACATCATAGAACTGTCCTCCCGGAGGCCTGGGTGGCCGGCCCGGCCCCCGCGGTGGGGCATGTACCTGCCTGTGGGGAGGAGTGATGTAATGGGCCTTCTCCATCTCCCTCCTTTCCCGAAGCCAAACAGCACCTTCGCTCTCATTCCGGATGGGGGCTGTCATCTGCCCAGAGGGGTCGGCGTTTGACACTCGGTGAGTGTGGCCCAGGGTAAGGCAGTGAGAGTTGTTTGGAAGCATGAAAAGGGAAATGATTCGACATTCAATGAACGAACGGCTGGGACCCTGCCTAGCCATTTGGAAAAACAAATTAAACCTAAGCTGATTCTTACCTTACTCTTTGCTCCTCATGCATTCCATGAGGATACAAACCTTCAAGACAAAATTTGAAACCATGAGATTTAAAACCATGAGGGTGTGCGCAGTGATTATCTCTGTGTAAAGTCCTTCCTGGTGTAGAAGCCATAGAGTAAAAATTTCCCACCACAAAAGCATGCATGCTTTTGTACTGCAAAAGTACCTTTAAAAAGTGTCAAAACAGGGAAAATATTTGCAACACGTATGAGAAACACAAGGATAGTTTCCTTAAATTATGAAGAGCTGGCACAAACCAGTAAAGAAAAAGCAGAATCGCCCAATAAAAAATTAAGAAAAGACGAGAAACGGACAATTTACGAGAAAATACAAATGTCTGACAGGCACTTCCCCTGGAAGTTAAAGGTGCATATCCAAGCGATAACAGAACGCAGCTTTTCACCTAATTGGCAAAGGTTGTAAAGTTTTACAATAATTAATGCCTGTGAAGATATGTGGGAAAAGCAGCATTTGCAAATGTTATCACGGGGACTGTCAACCGGTTGTCATTTGGCCAATATTAAGGTTCTTCTAAGCACAAGTTAGCAATATTAATCATAATTCTAAATGGACAGAACCTTTTACCCAGGAATCTACCACTTGAATTTAGCCTACGACCACGCTGGCAAAATTCTGCCACGACGTACAGGATGAGGGTGCGCATTACAGCATTGTTCAGAAAAACACTGGAATCCACCCAAACGTCCATTGACAGAGACTGCTTAGAAAATTGAACTCTATGAAGCACGTTTTTAGAGAAGGTTTAAAGTCGATTGGTAGATCTTCATGTTAGTTTTGTAGCTAGGTAGGTAGGTAAGTAGATAGATGACAGACAGACGGACAGACAGACAGACAGATGCGGAGCTCCCCATACTCTCACACTGGGCGTAAGAGGGAGGGAAGAAGTCAAGTTAAAATAGCGATTTCAGCGCTACTGTCACAGTGCCCACTCCGCACTGGAGACGTGTCAAGCCAACCATCTCGCAAAGAACCTAGAGCTGTCTCAACTTTGTCATTCAAAGAAACGTCCCTTTTGAATACTGTCTCTTCGTAAAGAACGTGGAGCTCATTTTGCGATTTCGTTCAATGGCTAGCATATTACGGCCGCTTGGTAGATGTGTCTCCCAAAATGTACATGTTGCTGTCCTAACCTCCAGTCACATACCGAGGTCTTAAAAGGGTAATAAGAGAGATAATGAAGTTAAAAGGAGGTTGTGAGCGCGGGCCCTAATCCAGTGTGACTGGGGTCCTTACGAGGAGCGGTTCAGATACAGACACACGGAGGCGGCCCCGTGAGGACCCAGGGAGCAGAGAAGCTTCAGCGGGGCCGGCCCCGCAGGTGCCTCCATCTGGGGCTTCTAGCCTCTAGAATGGCGGCAAAGTAAATTTCTGTTGTTTACACACCCCTTCTGTGGTACTTTGTGATGGCAGCCCTGGAAAGCTAATACCCTAGATCATTTTAAAAATCAACTTTACTCCATTTTGTCTAGGGAAAAAAACAAAAAAACCAGGACAGTCAACCCCAGTCCGCGCGGGGAGGCAGCGCGGCCGGGACCCATTACTTACGATATGCACCTCAGTCTGCGTGAGTGTGAACTGGGGTGATAGTACTAATTTCACGAACTCCTTACGAGGATTGAACAAATTAGCGTTTTAAAGCACTTAGAATAGTGCTTACCTCACTGGGACTGACGCTCGGACCAAGAGGGCGGAGTATACTGAGGCCCAGTTCACGAAACCCTTTTCGATTATGACGCGTGTTCTCACATTCTGAGTAGAGAGTGTTCTTGTCACCGGGAGGAACTGTCTGCTCACAGCATCAGTTTCTACCTGTGTGTTCCGGCCGAGTTTCCGCTGGGACAGGTGTTGACAGCCTCTGAACGTGGTGCCGACTACAGGGGTGACCTCCCGTGCCCCTGGGGGCAGTGGCTGTGAACTGTTCGTGGTATCTGAGCATTTCCCAGACTCAGGGCTGCCGGCGCCCCCCACTCCCCCAGCATGCGTGGCAGGAGCAGCGGCAGGGGGACCCGCAGGTGCTGTGTGCACGTGACTCCCCGCTGAACTCGGGTCAACACGACTTCCTCTCTCCTGGCGAAACTTTAATGCAAGATAAACTTGCTGACGGTGACGTGCACCGCGTGACGTTCTGTATGTGACGGCCAATACAAACAGTGTCGCGGAGCGGAGGCCTCCCAGGGTCCAGGGGCCAGTGCGCAGATCTTTCTGGAAGGCCGGCACAGCCGCAGTCTGCTCTGGGTCCCGTGGCCTCCCAAGCTGCGTCTGCTTGTCAGAGAGAACCAGAGCAGTGGGGACGAAGCCGTGAGCCGGCAGCGTCGCACAGCCGAACGGGACACTCCGCGGTGCCTGACCACTCCCAGGTGTCTAATGCTCGCTACGGTTTCTGCCTGGAGCTGGCAACTGCCCAGATCGCATTGCGACCAATAGAATCTTAAGCGGCCCTGGCCAGTCACGGAAAACGCATCTTATAAACCACTTGGGAAGAGAGGAAGGTGCCTCCCACAGGAAGACTTCTCTGGATGGTTCTGCTCTGTGATCGAACGCTGCCTTCGATACACCGAGGGTATTTCATGAGCGTAAAAGTCACTGAAGGAGACTCGAAATATTTTTCTCTCATGTCAGTTCAATCCACAGAGCTACTAACATTTTCAAAACTTCGGGGCACTGAAGAAGTACATTACCTGAATGCAGCACCGAGTAACTGACAGCTGGCAGGGGCGGCAGTGGGTGGGTCGATAATACCGAATATGTTTTTTATTGACATAGAGCTGACCAATGCTTAATTTCCCTTATCCAGAAAATAGCCTAGAACAAAAAAACTTTTAACAACTGAAAGTAGAGAAATACTTTTCTCATAGGAACAACAGCCCATATGTGCACCGTGCGCGTAGCCCTACTCAGCGCGATTTTCTCACTTCTATGCCCTTATACTTCAGAAATGGAAATCGGAGGTACAGAGGAGGTACCACAGGTTGGGTCCGCTCAGTTGCAGGTGAATATCTATCCCGGCTGGGTGAGCACGGAACTTATAGGATTAGAATAATAGGTCCTTAGTATGATGACTTCGAGACCAAGGGGAAAAAAAAAAAAGGTGTTAAATAAGGTTCCCCAGATTCCTTCAGAGAGCAAGAGATGTTGAATTATATCTTAGAAAGTTTCCACCCAAAATTTCTTCTCTTGTTTTCTTCCTTCCATCCTCCCTCTTTCCCTTCCTTCCTTCATTCTTTTCTTTTTTATTTTTGCTTTTCAGTGCTTGAAAGACAAGCTCGCGATTGCCTAGAACTCACTCTCCGGAATGAGTTGGGACGTCGCGGTGGCCGTACCCCAAACTATGGTGCCTCCTCTGAACTCGTGATTTTCTGTTTCTACAGCGCCAAGGGCAGGGGCCTCGGACAGACGTGCGGTCATGCCGTGTGTCCCATCGGCACCGGCTCCTGTCCCTCAAGAGTCATCTCAGGTTCTTCCCGCTGCTGGATACTTGACACTGTTACTCGAAAGAGAGGAAATGGGGGGAAACGACGGATGGAGAGGCCGCGGAGAGAGGGGGCGTCAGGACGAAGGTGACATTGTCAGCGAAGAGGGAGGGACCGAGGGTCTCCTCCAGGAACAGACGGAATTTCGGCCCCGCTTGTTTCGGCTTTTAGCTCGGCTCACAGACCGCTAAAATCGCCTGTTGTCACCGAGTTTTTTCTTTCAAGTGATGAAAAGCTGATAGAGAAGTCTAAGTCACCCCCCCAAATGATACATAAGAAATGTGGACGCGTTCATATTTTCCTAAGAAAATTCAGCTACGGGAACTCTTAAGAGCCTTATCAATCATATCCTTCACTTCTGCCCACACACACGTGCACACGCATGCACACGCGTGCACACACGCACGCACCTTCCTGTCACGCACACACCTCATCTGTAGAATACCCGCAGCAGTATACCCTGTGGTGAGGGCTTCCTATCGGCCTGGCCCTGGGTTAAGGGGACAACACTTTGTCACCTGACCACGCCCCACAGAAAACTGAGGCTCGAGAAATGTAAATTTCCTGAAAGATGCGCAGCTGACAAACACAAGAGATGGGACCTGAGACGCGGGGCTCCTCCCCAGCGGGCTCCGCTGTCTCCCGGGGAGCTTGACCGCTTCTCCCCGTGACGCCCTCATTTTCCCCAGGGCCCGGGGAGGGCTCAGAAAAGCAGCCACTTCGGATGTGAAGACCCGGACGGCGTGCGGGACCCTGCCGTGCACAGGAGGAAACTCGGGGCGCGCCGGGCCACGTCGTAGCTGGCACACGGCCTCCCGCAGCGACTCGCATGCAACCCACACGGCGGGGCCGGGAAGGCGGCGGTGGGCACGGGAGGAAGGCGCGTACCCCCGCGGGGACGCTTCTCGGGTCACCGAGGGGCTCTGCGCCACAGCGAGTGACATGCTGACAGCCGGATCCCCCCCCCTTGCAGTGGGGGGCTCCCCGTACACAAGTTGTGGGCGACCGCGACCCATGCTCCGCACACAGCCGCCGCAGGCACGGGCGGCCTGAACTCCTGGGGGCGCAGGCTGCCTCGGCTCCATCCTTTAGGGTGCGGAGACTCCGAGGCTAAGGGTGGACGTGAGCCCCACCAGAATGGCAGGGACTGACGGTCGGGAAGGGGTTGGCTCCCTAAGAAAACTCGGGTCCTAGTATTGCAGGAAGAAATGGATGTAAAGCAGGCAAAAGCAACAGACGCCCCCAACACTATGCGAAAATGATGTGCATCGTTAGAGTCTAACCAAGACTATAAAATCAACCTTGGCTTTTTAAAGTAACTTCGGAAGAAGCTGACTTGCAGTTTCTTTCATAGAATTCCTGATTACTTTGTTTCTGGTAACAAAGTCAGCAATAAATTCTTTGTTTTGCTTACAAATCAAAGTTGTCCAGGAACATTTCCTGTTAATCCCTATTTCAGAGTATTATCCCAAATCCTTCTTTCAAGAATAAAGGTGACAAACAGATGTAGGTAAAAGCAAAATAAGCAAAGTAAGGCAAAAAAGTTTATAGTAAAATATTATCTATTCTTACGCTATAGCTTCAGCAAGAAAATCTATTTGGCTGAGTTATTTTTTAACAGAGAGAAAATAATGATTTAGGTTTTAAAAAAGAAAAAAGCAATCACTATTTTAATGCAAAGAAAATGAAAAGAACTCTTTCACGAAAACTAGATATTACCATTTTCCAGGAAGGCACTAGAATCTATCTTCAGTTCTTATTTTCTTTACCATCTCAAAACTTTAGTATTCGCTGTGACTTACATTTGGTTTTCTTGGATTCTCGATAATGACTAAATTTAATTCTTCCACTTCCCTTCACTATAGTCAGATTATTTTTAAAAAATTCACAAACACTATGAATTCAAAAATCAACTTTTATAAAGGTCGAAGAAGGATTCTCAAAAAATTTAAATACATAGACCTGAAGGACAATGAAAATACTACATATTAAAACATGTAGGAAGCAGCTAATGCAGTGATGAAAGGGAAATTAATAGCATTAAACACGTGCATTAGAAGAGAAAAAAATCTCAAGTGAAATATCTGAGAAGAAACTAGAAAAGGAAGAGCAAACAAACTCAAGGCAAGTTTAAGAGCAACCGAAGTTCAGAGCAGAACCCGATGAAACTGATATCAGGAAAACAGCAGAAAATAAATCAATGACACAAAAAGCTAGTTCTTTGAAAATTTTAATAAATCTGATAAACCTCTAGTGATACTGATAAAAAGAAAATCAAAGAAGACACAATATCAGGAACAGAACGGGATATTACTGCAGATAATGCATATTCAAAAGCATTTTAAATTTGACAACTTAGAAGAAATGGAGCAATTCTCTGAAAATCACACGCTACCAAAACTCAGCTGAGATGAAATAAACTGCCTGAATAGTCCTATAACCATTTTAAAGAAATCAAATTTTGTAACTAGAAAGCTCCAGAAAAAAATCTCCAGGCCCATATGCTTTCGCTAGAGAGTGAACCCAAACATTTAAAGAAATAAAACCAGATTTACACAATCTCTTCCAGAAAACAGAAGTGGGGGAACACTTCCCAAATCATTTTATGAAGGCAGAATCACCCAATACCACAACAAAACAGAGACAGTATTAAAAAAGAAACTGCAGACTTATTACCTCTTGTGAACTGATATACAAAAACCCTCAACCAAATATGCGCAAACTGAAAACAAAAATATACAAAAAGAATTACAAACTTAACCAAATGGGATTCATTCCAGATATGCAAAGCTAGTTCAACATTAGAAAATCAACCAGTATAATTCATCATATCAAAAGCCGAAAGAAGAAAAATTATGTAATCATATCAATTGCAGAAAAAGCATTTGATAAAATCTAATCTTTATGAATGATTACAAAAAAAAAAAACCGTCAGCAAGCGAAGAATAGAGAGAACTACTTCAACTTGATAAAGAGCATCCACAAAGAAAAAATCAGAAACAAAAACAAAATAATAAAACGAAAGAAAAAAATCCTACAGCTAACATTATACTTAATTCTAAAAGACTGAATGTTTTCCCTTAAAGATTTGGAACAAGGCACGGATGTCCACTATCACCACTCTTATTCAACACAGTATTGGAAGTTCTGGCAACAGCAATCAAACGAGAAAAAGAAATGAAAGACGTACAGATTGGAAAAGAATGTATGAACTGTGCCTACTTAGAGATCATGTGAATGTCTACATAGACAATCCCAAGGATTAACCAAATAAAACTCCTAGAACTAGTAAGTGAGTCTATAGGCTCATAGGATGCAAGATCAATACACAAAAATCAATCCACTTCTATATATCAACAATAAACATTTAGAAATATAATACCATGTATGATCTTTCCAAAGAAAATAAAATACTTAGAAATAAATTTAATAAAATATGCACAGGACCTATATGCTGAAAATTACAAATAGCTGACAAAATCAAAGAAGATATAAATAAGAGACATATTGTACTCACATATTGGAAGACTCAACAGTGTAATGATGTCAATTCTCCCTATAGGGTTAATGTGATTTCTAGCAACATCCCAGTAAGGTTTTTCTGTAGACATAAACAAGCTTATCTCTAAGTTTGTATGGAAAGACACAGGACCTAGACTAGCTAAAGCAATTTTGAAAAAGAAAAATAAAAGATGAAGTATCACTTTACCTGATATTAATGCCTACCACATAGCCGTAGCAACCAAGGTAGTGTGGGATTGGTGGGAAGAGAGATGCACGGATCAGTGAAATGGAGTGGAAGAGCCACACGAACATGCCCGGCTTATTTCTGACAAAGGCGCAAAGGCAATCCAATAAAGGAAGGGCAGACTTTTCCACAAACGGCACCAGAGTGATTGGATGGCGACAGACATGAGAATAAACTTCAACCATAACCTCATACCCTATGCACACATTAACTCGAAATCATGTTCTTGACTGGCAGGTGGTTCTCCTCCAAGCAGTGATCGAGGGACCCAGGTTTCTTCTATCTTGTGCCTCTGCCATCTTCGACATTTGTCTTCCAAAATCTCCTTTCTTGTCTCCATCAAGATGTAAAAGGGGGAAGAGCATGGAGAATCGGCAAGGGAGCTTTCTGCGGGCCAGAGCTAGAAGTGACACATAAACTTCCACACACTAATGGCCAGAACTCAAAGACGTGGCTGTGCGTAACTGCAGGGCAGGCTGGGAAATGGTGTCTAGTTGCGCCCGAGAAGAAGATACGGGTTGGTAACCAGCCAGTAGGGCAACAAGCCCAGCTGAAATCCAGGGTTCTGTTATTAAGAAAGAAGAGAGGGTGGACATGGAGAGACAGGTCGCAGTTTTTGTCACAGGGGGCAAGTTGCCCTGAAGGACTAGCGAGCAAATACCATATTCCAGCAATGGGACGGCTCCAGAATCCAGGGATGGCATCGTTCTACCACAGATGTCACTTTGAAATGATGCCTCGCCACAAACATCTCAAGTTTTCAGCCCCCCAAAATGTTCCTAAAATTATTACATTATAGTTAAGCAACTTATTATTTTCCCAATGTCATAGAAAGCTTTTTAATGGCCTAGAAAACTCAACCAGATCAGGGCCTATTGAGAACAACGGAGAAACACAGTATTAATGATTTAGCAGTACTGCCGACCCAGCTGAAGAATCCCTGGTTGGGAGTTCATCTGAGATACCACTTTGATGTTTTCAATTTCTGTTTCCATTGTATGTTTATTCATTTATATTTTTAATCTTGAGTTTTAATTTACAAAACGTACCACTTCGCAAGAGAGAAAGGCTGGGTGGGTCCACATGTGAGCTCAGTGCTTACAACTATGTATCTACATCTATATCTGTATCTACATCTATATCTATATCTATATCCATGTGTGTGTGTATGTACACATGTCACCCTAGTAACCAGTACCTGGTGGACATTACGATGAGACTCTAGAAGGGTTTAGTGGGTCTGACGTAAGAGTAGCCCGGAAAGAACAGGATAATAGGTCTTAAAAAATGGGGAGAGAGAACTAACTAACACCAGGAAGAGAATGAGTAGATCTGAATATTTGCAAATCACCCAAAAAGTAGGGTTAATTTAACAAATCGGCTGAGAGCACAGGCTTGGGATTATGTCTGGCCTGGAATGAAATTCCATTTTAGCTGCTGAAAGACTATGGACATTTCCCCAAGTCACTTAATCTCTCTGAACCTCAGCTCCCCATCTTTAAAAAAGGGGTGATAATATCAACCTCGTAAACATGAATGTCTACAAGGTGTTCAGCACGGTCAGCGCCTGGATCCTAGCATAGTGAGCTCTGCAAAACAGCAGTTTTCATTAACATCAGCTTTGTGCTGGATGTCAGGTGTGGCTGGGTGACAGAAAAGGCAGATGGTCTGGAGAGCTCGTTGCTTTCACAAAACCCAGGCAAAGAGCACACAGCATAGCGAGGAAGTCCTGGGCTCCGCGTACGACCAAGCGCTGACTTCCGGACAGTGTCTGCGAGTGCCCCGGGGGTTCGGAGCAGAGCCTGGCGATCGTGGCTGGGCTCGTGGCTGCATGACCGCGGTGTAGGGCGGAACGGGGTAGTGAGGGAACATTTACGGGGCCTGGAGCAGAGCAGTCCCTCAAACTGCCGAATACATGAATGACTTGAAGGAAGAACGTGAACAGAAGACAGAAACAGAAAATCCGGTTCGCGGGCGAGTGAAGGCGGTCCTCGTCACCCCTGGCGGGCGTTCATCAGTAGGACGACTGACACGTTGGCCAGAACGGAGGACCCATCTGAGCGGGGCCTCAGAAACCAGGTCAGGAGCTGGGGATAAAGCGGGATTCCGGTCTGCAAGAAGGCACAGAAGCAGCGCTTAGACCTCGTCGGGCACGGTCAGGGGTCCCGCTGCAGGAGCCGGAGGCAGAGCAGCTGGGCGGGGGCCTGCGTCAGGGCCTCCGGTGAGAGGCAAGCGAAGCGAGCCCGCAGGGACGGGCAGCGCCGCTCATGGGGACACAGCGGGCCTGGGAACCCAAGGCTCACGCCGAGCTGCAGACCGGGGAGTGGAGGAGGAGTCGCGCTCAAGGTTGGCTCTTCCATGAATAAAACATCGGCAGTAATTCTAAGAGACGGGAAAGCAGAGAAGGCTGAGGAGCAGGAGAAGATGAACTCGGCTGCGAGTGTGCTGGCTTCGAGCCGGGGTGAGAGGTGCAGCAGAAACGCCCAACGGGCCGTTGAAAGGCCGAAGTTAGAATTCGACTGTGGGGAGAGAGACTTGGGAGTCATTACTATAGAGACGATGAATAAAAACAATGAAATAGAGGAAGTCTCCGAGGGGCCCATAAAAATAGAAAAAAAAACTAGAAAACCAAAGACTAAGTCTGGGGCAATGTAAAAATTAAAAATATAAAAACATTCCAGGAATTGCTAGAATAGATACGCGAACCTCGACAGACGCGGTTGTCGTCGCGAGGGCTGTGTTATGGCTTGGGGTTCCTGGAAATGCCATGGCCATTTCTGCCTTCGTGGGCTCCTTCGTCCATTTAAAAAAAAAAAAAAAAAAAATTAGGTCGAAAATTATATTCTACAACTGCAGAAATATAAAGACAAATATAACCTAGAATGAATTATTATATATTATTGTTATATTTTCTCCCTTCTGATATTAAAAGAAATTAAAACTAAAACATTTTTATGGGTCCCTGAAAGTATCATGGCCTTCTTGTGCCTAATGGTATGAATAATCCAAAATAATGGGTAATTTTTTAAAAATCATGTGTAGTCGACTCTGGAAAGTGCGTGTGTTACGTGCAAGGAAAGGTCACCCTTTTTTTAAAATGGTATAAGCTATTATTTTAATGAACCTTGATTCTCGCTGGCGCCTGGTCCTGTTTTGGTGACGTGGCCCCAAACTGAGACACACAGCACAGGGATCGGGGTGAGGTCGACCAGTTATCGAACTTCGCTGTGTTTAAGAAAGGAACTGTATTTTTAACATGCATATCCTTGGGTTCCACCTCAAAGAATATGATTCTCCTGTTAAAATGCATCTTACATATCCTGAGAGGAGTCGTTTTCAGAATAATTATGTGGCTTTGACGTTCAGAGGATTTCATTCCGAAGTCTGTTCAGAAGTTTAGATCTTAAAAATGTAACCCCTGCAAAAAAAAAAAAAGAAAAAGGAAAGAAAAAAGAAAAATTGGAAATCTGAAACAAGTTAAATTTAACCATAAAGAATTTCAAGTCTCCAATGAAGAGAAGCCCGGACGCCGTGTCCAGACGGCCCTCGAGGGCGCGCTGACCACGGCCGTCGCCGTGGACCTTCCGGGAAGTGCGGCTCGGGCTCGGGCTGGAGACCGCAGCACGGAGGGGCGGGGACGCGGCCCAGGGCGGCCGCGGGCACGAGCCGGGCCCGCAGCAGCCCGGAGTGACGGGGCCAAACGGGTGAAGTACCTGCACGGGCACTTCTTACGTTCCTAGCGTCGTCGAGTTCGGCAGGTACAGGACGCAACTTTAAGAGCCAGAGGGAGAGAAAGGCTGGAGGGCGTGCCATCGAAAGAGGCCGGTGACTCGGGAAGGACAGGAGGTCAGTCTCTGCAGGACGGTCAAGGGGAAGTCGTGGAGCGCCATTGGTGAGGGCGTCCTGGAGCGCTGGGCGTGCAGGGCTGCGGAGCCCTGGCGGGTGCCCCTAAAGCCAGAGTCTGAAGTCCGGCCGAGGGAGGAAGAGGAGCTCGCTGGTTCTGGGACAAGCGCCTGCTCCGGCCTGGCCTTGCCGGGAAGCTCGTCGTGTAAGAGGCTCCGCCCCGCGCCTCGCCGCACGCCAGCACGTCACATGTCACTTAATCCTCCCATCGACCTGTGTAGTGAGTACTGCCTCACACCCATCTCACAGAGGAGAACATCGAGGCTCGGGACGTGTAGCTTGCCTAGGACCACACAGCTGGCAGAAGCAGCAGAACTGGAGTCAGAGCCCCGGCCGCCTGCCTCCGGGCCCGGCTCTCACCCGCTGGGTGAGACAGGCCCGCCGAGCATCCGCGGACCTACTAGTGACCCTCACAGGACCCGGCACCCGGTTTTGTTGTTGTTCTGCAGTTTACACAGGTAAGGGAGTGAGGCACAGGAGAACGATTTACCTGCGTTTACACAGCAACGTGGCAGCAGAGGCAGGATCGGCCCCCTCACGGAGCACAACACACCTCGGAGGGACAGTGCCCAGGGGTTCGGAGCTCCTGGTACCGTGTGGAGCAGAGCGGGCGGCCCAGGAGAGGTCGGGACCCCGCTAAAAAGACAAGCATTTAGCCAGGCCCCAGCCCAGAGCTATGTCTGGACTCCTGCTCCGCCCCGTACCCCCCCAACCCCCCCCCCCCCCGCAAAGAGGAAGCTTCACTCGAGAAGACGTGACTTTGTTTTCTCTACCTGACCATTTAGAAAACGCCGGGTTTCAAAGCCCTTCCCCATTAGGCCCAGGCAGGCTGGGGTGCACACCCCTCTTTGTCCAGATGCATGAAAAGCTCCTTCTAAATGAGTAACATACTACCTGACATCATTCTAAATATATATACGAATGCATATTTATGTATATAATAGAACATATATCAGCAGGTAATTGTGTATAACGTAATAATAAAGATGTGCACACGCACACGCACACACGTACTGGCCGTCTCGGTTATTGCTCTGTGTCCCTAAGAGGAAAAGAGCCCAAGCACGAAGGGCTGCAATTCGCTTCCTTTTTACCAAAAGTTAATGACACTGCTTTAACGGCGCGGAGTGCGTGTGGCTGACCTATCGGCCTTTCCCTGTCCAGGGAGGAAAACACGGGCCTTGGCGACGTGTGTCCTGGGACCGTGAGAAAACCGGAGGGCGGCCATCGCGACTGGGCAGGAGAGTCAGGCCCCGATTTTCGCGGCCAGTGCCACGGCTTAGGAAAACGGTGGTGAAGTGTCCATGCCGGGCGCTGAAAGGGGGACAGGATTTACCATGTCATTAAGAAACACGGCAGTGGCGGCTGTGGCTGAATCGTGGCCGCCGCCGCTGAGGACGAAGGCGTGGGAATGCACACCTGCCTCCCCCGCCCGACCCGTGCGCATCTTGAAAAAGTCCAAGGTGGTTACATGTTTAAAAACCTAACACTATTCAAGCTATCTAGAGGAACTTATCAGGGTTTTGTTTGTTTGTTTGTTTGTTTTTTACAATCTTCTGGTAAAGTACAGACTTTATAAAGTATTTTTTTTTTTAATATTCTAAACAATTGCTTCCTAAATTGATCTCTTTTCTAAGGGACATGGCATTCCAATAGCAACAGATACAAATGGTTATTAGCACTGAGACGATTCTCCTGGAGAATGAACACGGGAAAACTTCCCCCATTATCTTGTAATAACTATAGAAACGATCCCTGGAAGTAGAGTGCTCCCCCTTATTTTGGAAAGGACCCAGGGGGAGGGGCCGCTGTAAAACCTGCGGCTGTGCATTTACCTACGGAGCCATCCGCTCGCCGTGGTCCAGACCGCCTGGCTTCGCTCTTTGAGCCAGTCTGTTACCGCGTAGCCCCAAACGCTCTCGGTTCACGTGCGGTTACACGGGAGCTTACCACAGCCATTTTCCCCTTAACCCATCGACTATAAAACGCCGTCGACAGAGACTTGCATACTTTGGGATTTTTAGCCTGACGCGACGCGCCGCCGTCTCAGGGCTCCCCTGGAGGGGGGCCGGCACGGGCTCCTGGCCTCGGAGGTGGGTGGCGGCGCGAGGCGCTTCTCGCGCTGGCACCGACCGTCCCACGGGGCGCCCGAGGGGGCTGCGCTGGCTGCGGCCCGGGCGAGCTGGCCGTAGGCTAGAAGGACGAGCGGCCACCGTGCTCGGTCGGACCTCAGGCTGTCAGGGCCGCAGACGTTTTGATAGAGGCGCCGGCCACGAAGCCCTCTTTCCGCCTCTGCGGCCGCATGTTTTCCAGCTGGACCTCCGCCAGTCTTCCGCTCTCCAGAAAGTTCTCGTTCATGCAGCCCAAGGGTATCTCACTGGCTTTTCCGAGGACAGCTGCAGGTTCCGCATGGAACATCCAGCTGCCTGAGATGGGGGTCTCAAATCGGGGGTCCCTGCCTTCAGAGGCTGCGCTTTCCTCGGGCAATTGAATTTGGGAGAAATATACATAAACATCCTTAAGTGTGTGAAACTGCATAAGAAAAGGGTTCTCGTTAGAATGCATTCTGTGATTCTGCCCTCCTCACCACAGCGAGAGCCGGGAAATTTAACGAATGTTCTTGTCCAGCCTGGAACTCACCCACTCATTTGCCCTGTTTAGCCAGTGATCTCCGAAACTCGTGCTTCTCTGCTCGACTTCTGTTAACCCCGGGACACCGGGATGTCTCGGCCTCTCCAGACGCCGCTCTCGGATCGGCTGACACTGCAGCGGGACTCACAACTCTCCCGGGAGATCTCGCCTGTGGGCTAAGCAAGGTTCACGCTTCCAGAGTCGAACCCAGGAGTTTGTTCTTTGTGCTTCAGACTTGCTGGCCTTTTCCTTCGGGTGGATTTAGAATTCGGTTCCTCGTCCTGAAAAGTCCTGACTGACAAGGAAACAGGTCGCACGTTCTCCATGGCGAACTCTCCTTGGAAAAGCCTCCTAAGGAACGGGGCGGCGTGCACAAAGCTCTTACCTCCTTGATCTGCTCGTATCTGATTTACAATAGAAACTGAGCCCGCTTCCGGATTTCAACGGTGCCCCATTCCTTACCGGGCAGTCTGGCCTTGCTGTGCCCACGGCCTGTCCCCCGCTCACGGCCCCTGGTCCCCACTCCAGCTGTCCCCCGTTGGCTGTCGTGCGTGCCCAGACCTTCTCTCATCACCTGCACGCGACAAAGTCTGCAGGGGCCAAACAGATGCCTATAGCGACGTAGAGAGGTCTCAGAACGACTCACGCTAGCGGTCTAAAATCCCTCATTTCGACAGTATTAGCTCGGGGAGGCCAATTATATTAGGGGGTGGCTAGGAAATTGTGCAATCTGAATCGGTATTTTTCAAAACAGGCGGCAGAAAGCAATATTCTGAGGGGATCTCACTGATTTTCGCTTTCTTTCTGGTTTGTTGGTTTCACCAAATGCTTAATCGAGAATAGAATTACAGTATTTCTAAGCTGCTTGTGTAACTGCTCTGAGCTTGACAACATACCTCCCAACGCTCACGCTAACACAAGTGGCACATATCGGGAAGGTTACCCATTAAACGACTGTGACAGATCATATTTCTGGTTAATCGTTAGTTCCTTCTGACCTTAGACTTTGCCTGTGCGTTTACCACCACCATCTGCTGTCTAGGGTGGCAAAACCGCCTTTTCCACGAGGATTACTGTCCTTACTTCGTAAACAACGGTCTCAATTGGAGGTGTTGAAACGCCACCACAGAATTAGATTATACTACCTATGGAAAGCTTAAAGAAAGTGGCTTTCTTCCCTCTTCTGGCTTTATTGGCTTCTCCTAAAATATCATAATTCATGGACCATAATAGAAGCATAAAACAGATTTACAAGTTGTATTCTTGGTCTGCAAAATGAAATATTTTAAAAGAACTCTGACTCTTTTATGCCTGTCCTGTTTGTCTTCTTCCAGACTAGTTTCTCATTGTATAAAAGTCTCTGGGAAATTGCCCAATAAAACAGACAATTAAAAAATAATTCCCACGAGTGAAATGAGATGAGACCTTTCTTTTTTAACCATCACCCGAGACCATGCCTCTCCGTTTTGGAGCATGTTGAGAAGCCTGCTGGTGTTTAAGAAAAACCATCTGCTAACGTGCAGTCTATGATAAGGCAAACGTGGCGGAGTTTTAAGCCGGCCACCTTTGTCCTAGACTCACAGATGCGCCTGTAAAATGGACTCTCGCTGGTGGTGTGGGGCGGGGTGGAGGAGGAGAGCATCGCTGTCACTCTACCCAGTACACGGACTCAGTGCCGTGCTGTGACCCACGGATCAGAACTCTAAAAACAGGGGCCGTGGGGTGGGCCGGCCGGCCTGCAGCCAGCCCAGACCTCTCTGCAAGGGGGAAGCTGTGCGTGCTCGGTCAGAAGGGGACTCCACCCACTCGTCCATTCATTTATTTGTCTCTTAA
Source organism: Rousettus aegyptiacus (assembly GCF_014176215.1). Classification (NCBI taxonomy): domain Eukaryota; kingdom Metazoa; phylum Chordata; class Mammalia; order Chiroptera; family Pteropodidae; genus Rousettus; species Rousettus aegyptiacus. The sequence continues at coordinate 17,361,674 of NW_023416293.1, read as the reverse complement.
TCCATTCCCAGCCTTTGTCCCAAAAGGAACTGAGGTGAAGGGAAATTACCATTCAATTTTACTAGGGAAATGACAGCTCCTTAAAAGTGAAAACTTTTTTTACAAGAACTGTAATTTTTCAATCCTTAACACAGTGACACTATTAAGAAGAGGGAGTGAGCACTGGAGAATGAAGCATTCTGGGTAATGTGTGTCTGCCTTTGAACTGACTTGTTCTGAAGTGTGACAAGGCTCGCTGACCCGACCCAGCGCTCACACAGCCTGTAACTGTACGCTGAAATATGGACACTTCGCAGAGCATGGGTCTTGGGTTTTCTTTTTGTTTGTTTTTTAATTGCTTGGAAGAGGAGAGGCTGGCCTGAACACCCACCACATGAAAATAATCAAGAGGTCGTCTGCCAACAGAAAACAATTTCAAAAGTATGGAATGCAGAATTCTGAGCCTGAACCACTTGACAGCATCCCAAAAAGGCATGTCCGGACATGTTTCAGTCTGAGAGGGCTCAGCATTCCAGGCTTTTAAAAGAATGTCTCCTGTTACAGCTAAGAGGGGCTGCCTACCCTTCCTGCCCTCTCCAGGCAGCGGGTCTGGAAGTCTGCCTCTGGAACATGCGTTTTAAAACACATCGAGTAGCCCGTGGACAGAAAGTAAAGAATACGGCTCTCTCTTTTTTTTTTAATGACAGTTAAAATGAAACATTATATGTAAATGCTTCCCACCACGACCATTTTTGAAAAACACAACATTTAAGAAGCTTCATTAAGTTTTTTCACAAGACCCAAATAAATGAAAATCGGATAGAGGCCATGAGTATAACATGCCGCTATAGGCAACAAAGTCACAGTGAATTCCAAAACATCAGGCGTCCCAGAACGCACTCTCATGTAACGTCATTAGAAAGTTCAATATGTAGCCAGCAGAGAAGCCCAGCTACGAGGCAGCGGGGCCCTGGGTGAGAATACCAAAGACCTCAGCTCGAGTTTCCACATCCTGCTGCCCTGTTCCGCCACGCGCCTGTCAGTGTGTGGAACTGTCGCGCTCTTCCTCGGCCGGGGCCCTCCGCAGGGACCCGATAGGCCTGTGCACAGCGGAAGGAGTCTTCGCCATGTATATAAAATGTGTCTCTCGTGGAAAGAAATATTTTCCGTAAGCCCTGAAAAACACTCGTTTGGTATCTTCATGCTGATACAGGCGTTCCTGCCCAGAATGACTTGCACGAGGCAAGGACCGCGGTGTGGACGCCCCCGGCCTGGGCCCTGGGCCCGAACCACGCAGGCCGCGTCCGCGCGGACGCCCCGAGCCGGCAGCTTGATTCGGACGGCGCAGTGCCCAGAACGATGGGCAGGCGGTCACGCGTCGTTTCTCTGCACTGCGCTGTGACACCACGTGCCAGAAGCACGTTGGGCTGGGTCTGTCAGTGCCCTGGACGCCCGCCGCCCCCACCCAACGTGCGCGAAATGTCAGAGCAGGAACGGCGCAGGCTCAGCGGCCGCTCAGGGAGAACACAGGCCCGGAGTGCCCAAGCGACTTGCCTCGGGTCCCACGCCAGGTGTATGAAGACGACTCAGCTATCGCCCGTGCAGGTGCCACATGTGTGTAAAAAAGAACCTGGGAAGAAACCAGAAACGGGAGGTAGCCCGCCAGTGGGCTAACGGAAGAACTGCGGTTTGGGACACCCGAATTCTACCCATGTTGTCACAGCACACTGTCTTTGTCCCAAGGCCAAGCCCTTATTTTCTTGGTGCCTCGGTTTACCAAATTCATAAAGCGAACAGACATTGATGTTCTTAGTCACTGTTAAGAATAACGAATTGCTCTGATAATGCAAATTAGAGAGAATAAAAGCAGTCTGAAAAATGTTTAAAATCTAGCTCTTCAATGCTGGGAGGTAATGGCCCCCAGGAAGCTCAGTGTGTGTAGTCCCCAGGCGTGTTTCAGAACTCACTTCTCACTCAGGAATTCACTGGAAGTGTGGCACAGGCTCTCCGACAGCCCCTCCAAAGGTCATTCGAATTCGATTTTAGCTGTCTGTGACGATTTGTTTCTGTCTACCAGTGGCCTTTCGCTAGGACTCGACCCGGGCTGTCTGTCCCCACGTACTTAGTGGGGACCAGTTCTCCCGATGGTTTTGCGCTCCCCGTGGCAGGGAGGTGCTGCCGCGTGGGCACAGGGACAGGTGAGCCAATGCGCCCCATGTCCACTCCGATCTGTCAGCCACGGTCCGCAGCCAGGCTTAACTTTCCCTTCTGCAGAGAGAGCTCTGACTCCTTTACATATAAAACTGACCAAAAAAAAAAACCAAAAAAAAAAAACGAGTCTGAAGAATTTTATTGTTAAACGTTTAGATATTTGAATGGATAGCAATGGAATACCACCGACACACACACAAATAAGACTACTTTTTTTTTTTTTGCCAAACACATTAGACCGGAGCAAGTAAGCCACCAGAACAGATTACTGAAACCCGACAAAGACCAAATTTTCCTGCTGATGGTTCTTTTAAAAATATATTTTCATCTTGTCAAGGGAAAGGCAGTCCAGTTCATGTCGCCTAACTTCTATTTCATAAGCAATGCTAACACTAACAGTGGAGGCTTATTTGAACAGGTAATGATTGTTTTGCTTCGTACCGCCCCATGAAATTCTATGAAATGTCTGACCTCTTCTTTTCCCTCTTCGGTGCCCCGTAGCTCATGATATTTATTTGTTTGAGTGCAAAGTAGCCAGGATTGGAGTCCTACAATTGGAATTAAATGATTTCATGAGGTTTTCCTCTTTGTTTTAAAGGAAATAGGTCATAAAGAGCTGGAGGTGCAGTATTCCAGTTTGGTGAGTGCCCAAACCACTTCCTTGCCAAACTAAATCCCAGGATTGAATCTTTTATACTAACACCAACATCCATTTTTATTTAAGGTTCATAAAGACCGGTGCATAATGGTTTGCCGTTTAAGGAGTCCCAGGCTAGGCCAGCGCCTCTCACCTCTACTCTATCTATTGTAATTGTTTACTTTTCCTTGAATTGCATGTCCTATGAAATATACCAGGGTTTTCTTTTTCCTATATATAGATAAGCATCTTAACACTCTTTTTGTTAACACTCACAAATGTTAACATTCATTTACTAAACCTCTAAATTGTGCTTAAGAACGAAAGGAAATATTCTATTTAAATGCAAATTGCAAATAGAATGTTCTAGACTATACTGTTAGACAACAGGACTCACACCTGGATTTTGGTTTTGACACTCACTTTTAGTGTTACTGTAGGCAAATCGCTTCATCTTTTAATATCTTAGGTCTTTAGTTTCTGAAAAGGGATGACAATAGAACGTATGCTTAAAATGGTTTTTTGAACATCCATATGAAAGGTACGATAAACACGAAGCTACGTTATTTTTCACCTTTTAGAATTGTAACATCCTCTATTTTTTTCTGTTCCCTTATTACTGGGTGTGTATGTAGGAAAGTTACATTTTTAAGTAGGCAAGCCGATGAAAAGAAAATTTACCATTTTAATATTTTCGAACATTATCTGTGAGTTAGTTCACGATTTTGTCAGCATCTTCCTACTCGTATCTTTTAAAAGATTTTACTGAGTGTCTTAAACGTGTTAAACTCACATCCAGATATTATTGCAGAGAAGTATATTTCATCATGCTCTTTCCATAAAGTCAACAGGAGGGGCCGGCAGCGAACGGCCGTTGAATCCCTTCCAGTTCTGCTACAAGTTCCCTTGCAGACTCAGTGAGTGAACGACCTCGGTCTTTCCTTTGTCTATATTTTTCACTTAGCAATTTAAATTCTGAATCGGTAAGAAGTTAACCTACATCAAGACCCCAAACGTTACTCCAACGGGGACCTGTACGTATGTTTACACGTAGGCCGTGATTAACGGCTTCCGTGTATAATATGTGGGTGATTAAGAGCTCCTGGGACTTCATTTGGCCTGATTCTTAGACCCTCCACAGAGAGTTTATCTCCTCCACATGCAAGAGTCTCTTTAATATCCGCATGCTTTCTGTGCGGGGGGGGGGGGGGGGGGGGCAGGCTATGGGGAGAGGTCAAACAAAGGAGAAGTATTTCTGAAAAGTATATTTGCGATTTGAAAAATGGTGGAATTGTCTCATCAAGTGCTATTACTTAGAAGACTCTCATATCTATCACGAGTTTCATTTATGTCCTGACTCTCCACAGGATGTGTAGCTATATATTCACGTAAATGTTCAAACGCATATTTATAACGTTTTAACGTGGAAAAGCCCTGTGCACCGCACGTGTCCTTCCAACCTTACGGTACTTCACCCAAGCGCACGTCACTGCAGTTTTTTCTCTTTCAAATATACCAGGGTCAGAGTTTAAGAAGCTTCAGTGTGGTTGCGACATCGGGCTATTAATAGAAACTCCACTCTAAAGAATGAAGGCCCCGTGATTCCACGTGTGGATATAGAGTGGACACATGACCCAGCATTCCCTAGGAACACCACCTCCTGGACAGCACCCACTGAGCACGGGCGGGAACCACTTCTCTAGACTGCCCTGCAGGTGTGTGAACGAGAGCATCTTCCCTGGAATAAGCTCTGGGGACCAGGTTCCGATGGCAGACGTTGAAGGCTCACAGAGGACGCCTCAGTGCGGGGAGGCCGGGTCTGTTCGTCCCACAGAGCTACAGCTCAGCGCTGCTCCCTCCCGCGTCCCTTCCCGTCACCTCCCTGTCCCTGCCAGCACCAGAACCCAGGCCTGCCTTCTGCTCCTACGCTGTGATTTTTATCATTTTCTTAAATCTTAGAGATTGGAGCTAGCAAGGGCTGTTGCTTCGTCTAGACTCAGCAGGAGTGTTCTCCATAGACTATTTCCTTCAGTTCTTAAGTCGAACTGTGGTTGGAAGCCAGCCTCAACCCACTGCCCCACCACACTGCTCTGCCTGTGGACAAGAACGTGTGGGAGCTCACTGCAGCCAAGCCGGTAACCTTGACTCCGAATGGCAAAGATTACCATAATTCCCTTCTGAGAGGGCCTGGGCCCTGAGCAGGAGGGCTGGGTCTACGTGACTAAAACATACCGACTTCCTCTTTCATAAGTCATCACATGATGAACTACAATTACAATTCCTGCCTTGTCCCCGCGAATTGCAGACGCATTGCCTCACCCCAGAAACCCTGCCCCAGCGCGCGGAGGAGGCGCGCGGACTGGCCGGGATCCAGCTCGGGCTGCGCGCGCGGAGGGAGGGGGCGCGAGACCAAAACAAAGCTGTGTTTACTTAGCACACACCGATAGAGCCGCTGCAGCTGCATGAAAGGCCGGGCAGCAGGAAAGGCTTTTGATACAATATAAGGAGTTGCTGCCCAGGGTCCGGGGCCAGCCTTAACCCCCTTGATCCCGGATCCTTTTATGGCGAGAGAGTCCAGTACTGAAATAGCCTTTCCACGTTCCTGCGGGCATTTCATTAGGGAAGTTACAGCAACCCAGTTTCGACATTGAACTGGTAGTGTGAGATAAAAAGGAAATGCTCTCTCTTTGGAGAAGAAAAGCTCTGTTCTACAAAAATCCTTACTTAGTACTTGTCAAGGCAGAGTCTGCTCGCAGTAGCTCTACTTTGGGCTTTCCCCTGAGGCTGTCAGTGCCCGCTGGCAGGTAAATGAGCATAATTAGGCCATGGCTCTAACCCGAGTTTTCTTGTCATGTTTCCCTCACTGCCTAGTGGGGCCATCTCTCGGGGGTGTTGAGATGGTTCACCTCTCTGCAGCACAAAGACTGGGCCTCGTTGCCTTTGGGCAGTGGCCCGGTGGGTCAAGTCACGTGCAAGATGGGTGGCACCCTGTCTCCAGGGAGAGTAACCAAACCTCCTAGCCCCAGCTGCTCCCAGGAAGGGGCAGGTCTGATTCCCTGGCTAGGAAAGGGTGAGGCCAGGCTGCAATTGCGGGGCAGGACCCGGAGCAGATGGGGAGCCCTTAACGGCCCACGCTCCCTCTCTGGAAATCCCCGAGACGACGTTCAGCGTCAGCCTGAAAAAACATTTAAGTCTGGCATTACACTTTCTGTGCCGTTGCGAACAGGTTTTTTCATGTGCTTCAAGCGGCTCCCTCCACTGTTTTTCTAAGGGTGTTTTTCCTTCCTTGTGGTTAATCCTTTGAAGCAACCTGGCATTTTCAATAGCAACAACTAGCGAGAAACGTCAGCAGGATTTTTTCTCTCTCCACCTACCAATCCGGTGGTAGGAAAGATAATATAATTAGTACCCTGTACTTCCCATACTTAACCAGCTCATTCCAGTCTCAGGGAGCCGGTTTTCCAACAAAAGCAGTTGCAGAGGCTGTTCTGAGAGGTGAAGTGTCAAAATCCCAACTGACGGTGATAAACCCGCGTCCACTAGTAAGGCTAAGGACCAGCCAGAGGTGATTTACTATTACACGCACCAGCTCCTCCTCCCGATGCAAGAGTGGAACTCGAGTGCTCGGCTCGGCCCGGGCAGGGCCGTGCGGCCAAACCCCGGCGCGGACGCCCATACCGGGCCGAGCCCGGCCGGGCCGCACCTCCGCCCCGCCCCCGACCGCGCCGGGCCGCTCACCCCACGGCCCGCGCCGCGCCACCCCGAGTCCACGGCGGGCGCAGGCCGCCGGGGGCGGGGCCTGCGCGGTGACGCGACGCGCTGGCCGCGGGGCCGGGTCCCTTGGAATGTGCGTTCGCTCAATGAGGCCGCCAGCGGCGCGAGTCACGTCCGCGCGGAGCGTGCGCACTCGGCGGCGGCGCTCGCGGGACCTGCAGAAGCGGCCGGGCGGTGGCGCCGCGAGGAGGGGGGACGGGGCAGACAGGACTCGGGGTCGTGAGGCCGTTCTCTGCAGCGGACCCCCGCCCTCCGGAAGGTCCCAGGCTTGGGAAGTCGCTGTCCCGTTAGGAAAACTCAAAGGGACCGGCAGCGCGTGTCCCTCCCGAGACACATGCGAGTGTAAAGCACTTACTGAACGGTCCGAGTGTAAATCCTAAAACCCGTGGGCCACGCCGGATGGAGAGTCCCCATCCTGCAGACAGTACTGACAGCCCCAAGCCACAACGTGGCCTCGCTGGCAAGACACACGAGTTTTAGCACGATTATCCCAAACGGGCCTGGCGAGGAGGGAGGCCCGCCTGCGCAGCCGAGGCGGCCGGGCGGCTGCAGAGGAGCAGACCGCGCCGGCAGCGCCTTCGCCGCGGACGCGGCCCGCGCGGCGCGGAGCCACCTCTCCCGGCAGCGCCCGCGCGGCGCGCGGGGGAGGGGCGGGCGCGCGCGGGGGGAGGGCGCGCGGGCGCGCGCGCGAGGGGAGGGAGCCTGCGCAGGCGCCGTGCGAAGCTGTCGAAGAATCAAGTCTGTAGAAGTGGAGCGGCGCGGCGGCAGCAGCAGCAGCGACGGCGGCGGCGGAGCTGAGGCGGGCTGGCCGCTGACGCGCGCGCTGGAGAGCGGCGACGCCCGGAGCTGTGAAGGAGCAGCGGAGCGACCCGGGGCCCGCGCCGCGCACGGGCTCCACGCCGCCCGGCCGCCGCCGCCGCCGCCCCGGCGCGGCATGCCCCGCCGCTCGGGCTGAGCCTGCCCCGGCGGCCGCCCCCCGGCCCCCGCCCCCCGGCCTCCCCGCCCCCCGCCCCGCACTCCGCGCCCGCCGCCGCCGCGACCTGCTGCGCTCGCCCGCGCCCGCGCGGCCCGTCTTCGCCCCGGTCTGGAGGCCCGCCGCGGCCCCGGCCGAGCCCCCGCCGCCGCGCCCGCCGCCCGCCCGCGCCCGCCGGGGGGCCGTGCTGCCGCGGCTGCAGCCCCTCAGCCCGCGCCCGCCGCCCCTCGTGCCCCGGGGGCGCTGCGCGGGCGCCCAGCCCGCGCGGGCTCTGCCTTTGCCGCCGCCCCTGCGGCCGCCGCCGCCGCTGGTGGGGGAGCCGCGGGGTTGGGGGGGCCGGAGGGCGCACGCGGGGCCGGCGGCGAGCGGCGGCGCCCCCTCCTCCGCGGGCTCCGCGGACATGGCCGCGGCGGTGGCGGTGGCGGCCGCGTCGCGGCGGCAGTCGTGCTACCTGTGTGACCTGCCCCGCATGCCCTGGGCCATGATCTGGGACTTCACGGAGCCCGTGTGCCGCGGCTGCGTCAACTACGAGGGCGCCGACCGCGTCGAGTTCGTCATCGAGACGGCGCGGCAGCTGAAGCGGGCGCACGGCTGCTTCCCGGAGGGCCGCTCCCCGCCCGGCGCCGCCGCCCCGGCCGCCGCCAAGCCGCCGCCGCTGTCGGCCAAGGACCTGCTCCTGCAGCAGCAGCAGCAGCAGCTCGGCCACGCCGGCCCCGAGGCCGCCCCGCGCGCCCCGCAGGCGCTGGAGCGCTACCCGCTGGCCGCCGCCGAGCGGCCCCCGCGCCTCGGCCCCGACTTCGGCGGCGCCCGGCCGGCCACGGGCCTGGCCCAGCCGCCGACGCCGCAGCCGCCGCCCGTGAACGGCATCCTGGTGCCCAACGGCTTCTCCAAGCTGGAGGAGCCGCCGGAGCTGAACCGCCAGAGCCCGAACCCGCGGCGCGGCCACGCCGTGCCGCCCACGCTGGTGCCGCTCATGAACGGCTCGGCCGCGCCGCTGCCCGCCGCGCTCGGCCTCAGCGGCCGCGCCGCCGCCTCGCTGGCTGCCGTGTCCGGTGCCGCGGCCGCCGGCCTGGGCTCCGCGCCGCCGGCCGAGCTGGGCGCGCACAAGCGGCCCGCGTCCGTGTCGAGCAGCGCGGCCGCGGAGCACGAGCCGCGCGAGGCGGCGGCCAAGGAGAAGCCGCCCGCCGCGCACCGCGGCGCCGCCGACAGCCTGTCCACCGCGGCCGGCGCCGCCGAGCTGGGCGCCGAGGCGGCGGGCAAGGGCCGCGCGCCCGCGGAGCAGGACTGGGTCAACCGGCCCAAGACCGTGCGGGACACGCTGCTGGCGCTGCACCAGCACGGCCACTCGGGGCCCTTCGAGAGCAAGTTTAAGAAGGAACCGGCCCTGACTGCAGGCAGGTTGTTGGGGTTCGAGGCCAACGGGGCCAACGGGTCTAAAGCAGGTAGGGGCGGCCGGGGAGCGAGGGGCCCCAGGGGAGAAAGGGGGGCAGAGCGCGCGGGCGGGGGTGCCCTTTCCATTCAGCATTCTACCCCAGCCCAGAAACAACAAACACCCAACTTCCTGCCCTGCCTGCGGCGGAACCAGGCTCAGCGGCAGCGTGTTCTGTGCTGAAGCAGCACAACAGAGATGAGTCAGGCGGCCGGGCAGGCGCAGGCCGGGGCTTCCCTTTCCCAGCGCATTCCCGGGGGGCGGCCCCGGCGGCTCTGAGCCTGTGGGGGCCGCGGCCCTCATCTGCACAGTGTCGCCTGGTTACACGCGTGCGCGTGTGAAACCAGGCAGTTGTGTGTGTCATTTTTTTTTAAACTGCTGTACAGCCTGAGAGCCCCATAAGACTGTTTTAAGTTGCACGTGCACGTGCACCTCATGAGATTTTAACGAACAGAAATGTCTTAGTTTGTGAAATCCTTTCCGGTGCGTGTTCATTTATTTCCTGTTTGCCCCCTTTTGTTTGTTTGTTTTCCAGTTGCAAGAACAGCGAGGAAAAGGAAGCCTTCTCCAGAGCCAGAAGGTGAAGTCGGGCCCCCGAAGATCAATGGAGAGGCACAGCCGTGGCTGTCCACGTCCGCAGAAGGGCTCAAGATCCCTATTACTCCTACATCCTCTTTTGTGTCCCCACCACCACCCACTGCCTCCCCTCATTCCCACCGGACCACGCCGCCTGAAGCGGCCCAGAATGGCCAGTCCCCCATGGCTGCGCTGATCTTGGTAGCAGACAGTGCAGGGGGCAGTCACGCCTCGAAAGAGGCCACCCAGGTCCACTCCACGACCAGGAGGAACAGCAGCAGTCCACCCTCTCCGTCCTCCGTGAACCAAAGAAGGCTCGGCCCCAGAGAGGTGGGGGGCCAGGGGGCAGGCAGCACAGGAGGACTGGAGCCAGTGCACCCCGCCAGCCTCCCGGACTCCTCTCTGGCAGCCAGCGCCCCTCTGTGCTGCACCCTCTGTCACGAGCGGCTGGAGGACACCCACTTCGTGCAGTGCCCATCGGTCCCTTCGCACAAGTTCTGCTTCCCTTGCTCCAGACAAAGCATCAAACAGCAGGGAGCTAGTGGAGAGGTCTATTGTCCCAGTGGAGAAAAATGCCCTCTTGTGGGCTCCAATGTCCCCTGGGCCTTTATGCAAGGGGAAATTGCAACCATCCTTGCTGGAGATGTGAAAGTGAAAAAAGAGAGAGACTCGTGACTTTCCGGTTTCAGAAAACCCAGTGATTACCCTTAACTAAAACTGCTTGAATTGTGTCTATATCTCCATATATATATATCCAAGACAAGGGAAATGTAGACTCCATAAACATGGCTGTATAATTTTGATTTTTTGAATACATTGTGTTTCTATATTTTTTTGACGACAAAAGGTATGTACTTATAAAGGCATTTTCTTCTTTTGTTAACGTTATTAGCATATCTCTGTGCTTTATTACCCTGGTGACAGTTACCGGTCAATGTAGGCTGTGACTTGCGCTGCTTTTTTAGAGCACTTGGCAAATCCGAAATGCTTTTTAGCTGTATTTGTATGCACTTATTTTAAAAAGAGAAAAAAAAAAGCCAAATACATTTTCTGACATTGTAAGATTGCCTTACTGTCTGTCGTTCCTTATTGCCGGCCCCTTTCTCAGGCCGGAGGCCAGTCGGAGGAGGAAAGGAAATGAGTGCAAAGGGCACTGTCGTGAAGTGGGCATGCCACCGGGAAGTACCAAGTTTACCCCCAAACAGTGTCCTTAGATTAATAGGAAAATAGATTGTGACTCTTTCTCTGTTTTGTTCCGAAAGTTGAGTTGTTGAGGTATTGAGGGCTGCCTGAGAGTTGCTGCTGTGAGAGATTTTCAGGACTGGCTTTGAGGGGGGGGATTTTTTTAAGGCAGAGTTGACCACTGTTCGCTGCCCACGTGATCAGTTGTAAGACGATAACGCTGCATGCTAGTCGGTTACATAACGCGCAGGTCGGTGACGGGAGGCGGCGGTAACGCGGGGCGGTGTGTGCGCAAGATGGCCCTGCCGCCCGCGCCGAGCAGAGCCTGGCTCCGCAGCGCCGCTGTCTCTGCAAACGCCCCGGAGCTCTGTGTGTTGTTGCTGTTGTCATTTCCTTTAAAAAGCGTTGTAAGAGAAGTTACAGTCCAGGTGAACTTGGAGATTGTGGGATTGGTTTCGTTTCTGTTTTGTGTTTTTTTGTTTTTTGTTTTTTTATCATTTACCTGTACCGCTTTTGCTGTTGATACTATCACCTACACCCTGTTTTGTCGTGAGTGCTAAATACAGTATGGTACAATGACAGTGGCAGCGCTCGGTGCCCCGGGACTGCCCGCGGGCGCGTCAGTGACAGCCCACATCGGGGTGGAGGAAACCTGTAATTTCCTTCTTACATGTGTTTGAAATACCAAGTGAATAATACAGTTCTGGAAAAAAATGACAAACTAGTGAAAATCAAAGAAAAGGTTTGACATAGTAAACAGGCTCCACCCCTCGAACTATTTTTAGAAGCCTTTTGTAAACTAATTTCTTTTGATCACTATTTTGCATCAGTAAAATGATTTTTTTTAAAACCAATAAATCATCCGTTATTAGAAATAGTCGTCTCACAGTGATACTGGTTTCTCTTTTGCACTGTTATGATTTAACATCCACGGGAACACTATTTTAAGTCCTTTTATGTTCAGGTGTTTGTAACTTGGACCTATAATTAGGCTGAATCATCGCTTCAAGGTCTATTACAAGTCGTGTATTGTTCACAACCCTGCTTCTCTTTTAATTTGAAAATATAGATTGTTACCCACTTCGGGTTATTTTTTGGTTATGTTTTTGTCTTTTGAAAATTGTTCAAATATTTTTTAATGGTCGGGTTATTAACACTTGAAAATCAGATACTGCACCAAATACAGTATTTTTTCGTAGTGTTTTTAATGAGTGCACCTATCACTGACGCTGTGCAGATTCACGTTACCAGGTCATCGTTCTGTGACAAACAGACTTGCATGATGAACCAGTTTGTTGTTACACTTTTTTTTTTAATTGGAGTAGCTATGACTCAGATGAGGCTGGTTTCTCTTATGTAAATGTACACATGCAGAAACAGTCTCTTTTCCATGCCCATAAAGACATTCGTAAAGAACTCAACTATTATGGTCTGTTGTATAAATGCGTATCTAGGCACTTTATTATAAACTGGAATTTGACCTCGTAGATGTTACAAGTTTATCAGTCACTTGACCTAATTTGTGGTAGCTATCTGTATGTTTTGCAATCTGAATGCAGATAAGCTTTCCAAAAAGATTAATACAGAACCATCCTGCTGTTCTGAGTAAGTCTGTCCAGCTGTGGGAAAGGCAACCTGTGGTTTCTCTGTACCGGAGTTTCCGGGAGAGAAAACCAACAACTTTAAAGGGCTGTGTGTTGCGTGCAGGTTACTCCTCTTAAAAAAATAAGTCGTGTGCGAGTCTGCCTGGCCCCTGGGTGGCCTTTGTGGAAGGCTTGCAGCTGGGAAGTGTCGATCTGGGTTATTTTCCTGGCATTCTCTTAAGTTAAAAAGTTAACATTGGGACATGGGTTTGATCTTTTGTTGTACCTGATGACAGTGTGGAGATCCCCCACAGCTGGATAAAAATGTCAGAAAGCTACTTACTGTACACGGGCAGTATCAGATTTCAAATCCTAACATTTCAGCTGTGCTTTTTTAATACTCGGAGTATTAGGGGGTGGGGTGTCGAAGCTTTCCCTTTTTTTGCTTTAACAATTTATAGAATTTAACAGATGTACTGTCTTTCATGTGGCCTCACATTAAAAGTTATGAGAACGTACACATGGTTTACAGCTTTTACTATATACCTTTCCTTGGCCACCAAGTATTTTTAAAGTGTGCCACCTTTTGACCTTTACTTTTTTTTTAAGTTGAAGGTGATAACTTTTTCTATATATGATGAAACTCCTGTCAACTGAAGTGAGTGTAATCTCAGATATCAACATTATATTTTAAAATCACACTGTGGAAATATCACCTGCATTCTGTCATTTGTCAGATTTACAGTATCTTTTTTCTTTTAACTTTTAGCATTAAATAAAAATAAAATTGGGAGCACTGAACATTTTCTGAGGCATTTTTTAATTTTTTTCAAGTAAGGTTAGAACGGCTGTTGTTTTAATCACCAAGGGCAATGTGACTTAAAGGATGTGTGGGTTTGGGGTTGGGGTTTCACTGGAACGCAGAAGAACAGGAGATAAAAGACACAGAACAAAAAGGCAACCAATGGGAGGGGACGAAAGTGCTCGGGACTGAGGAAGGGCAACGGGATAGGGGGAGCTGAGATGAAGAGATGCGCTGAGCAAAGCGCAGCCAGAAAGCACTTGTTTGTTTTTCAGCTTGCAGTAGAGCCAGCCATGCTGCAATAGTAGATAGTGACGCCATCGAAGAGACTGTCGAGACGTGGGGCTGCTCTCTGGAAAGCTGTGGAATAAAACAGCCCTGTCGGGCCAAGTGAAATGCACTGGAGACAAAAGCGGAGGTGGGGGGTGGGTGGCGGGGGGGGGGGCGCCTACCTTTGGGAAAACTGGCATCAGTCAGACCCGAAGCCATGTGCAAGCTTCCTTGATGTCCTGAAACCTGAATTGATAAGCGGATAAAGGTGGAAAACAGGAGACACGTTTCCAGACTACTCTACTATCACACAGGAAGAAATTTCTAGGCGTTTGCAGCTTGTACTCATTGATCAGCGGCTTGGCACACTTCTCTATGAAAGGAAGTTGTGCAACTTGCAAAGAGTTTGAGGATAGGGTATAGACTATGTTTTAAATTAAACAGCACTTAGCGTGTAGTCGCATATATTTTCATTAGGGGTGGTCCGGTAACTTGGGGGACCCATCATTATATGTATTTTAATAATTATTTTTTAGTAGCCTGTCGAAGGCAGTTTTTAAGAAACATCCTTAATAAGCTAATTCTAGGTTATAATTCACAACACGGTGTTTTATTTCATAATTAGGTTAAAAGAAACGTTAAAAATGCTAAATTTTATTTTTAGTGAAATTTAAAATAGTGCCACTTGCAGAAGTCATTTTTAAAATTTCAAAAGCTCCTTCCAAAGTAAACTTTAATGACTGCATTCAGTTACCAGTTAAAAAAAGAAACAAACAAGCCAGAGACTCTTGATGTGGCAGATGCCTTTGTTTATACCCCAAAGGGGGAAAGGGGCGGGGGAGTTAAAGGGAAAATATGGAACTCCTTTTAATTCCTAGACTTTTAAGTTTCTGGTTACTCAAAGTTGTTTTGCATATGATTTATAGATGATTTTATTTGGTTAGCGAAGAGTAAAATGTCTCTTCCTGATTCCAAAGCGTGTGCGTGGAACCATTCAGAAAAACATGCAGCTGTGTGTAGGCCACTAGCAGTCCTGAGTCACCTCATTCGCTTGCCTTTTCTTCCTGGGAACAGTGTGAGAAGACACGCCTTTCCTCTGTCACAGACCAAGGTCAGAGGCACCAGTGAATGGAGCACATTCACCTACTCCATCCTCTGAGGTTCTGTGGGGCGAAGGGAAGGCCATTTAACTCCTTCAGTGCCACAGCAACGGTATTGGTTACAACACGGATGGTTGCAGTCAAATAAAAATTGCGGGTACGACTTCCCAGATTTCCAGCTCTCAGCATCCCTCGTTGCCGTCTCTGTTGACGGCCTGCACTTTCCTCAAAAGTCGTGAACCCCGCACAGTAATTTAAAAGGCACAAAAATATACAAAAAGTCAATTTGTAAAGTACTTAAGAGGTTGAAAGATGGAAAATGACAGGCTTTACGGATTATCTGTGGCTGTCTCTATTCCCAGGTAAATCCGGGATTGGCAATATCTACACTATCCATATTTCCCACTAACAAACCAACCTGTGCCTGATTTAAAAGTGAACTCTGGGTTAACCCATCAGCCCGTTACCTGCTCCTTCCTCATGACAATACAACTTAACATGCTTGATTGCAAACAGCCTTCCTTTGTGAATGTGAGGTCTTTTTTTTTTTTCGAATTATAGAATCTAGAGTCTACATCTGCACTGGTTTTTATCACAGAATAGTGTGTGCTTCTGTATGGCACTAAACAACATGAAATCTTACAAGCCACAGAAAAAATTCTTTGAGGACAAAGTATACCAAAGCAAATAATTGGAATCATTTAGACACTGGGCCTTAAAGCTGTACTTTATAATCTGAAAAACAATTGAGATTAAATGCAATCTTAATTGAACATCCGTATTACAATGGTATAAAGTTTCCTCTCTAATACAATCTTACTTAAATATTTCTTTGAAAAAAAATGTAGAATAGCCTTTTAAAACTCAAAGTAGTATAGCAAGTCTTCAGGGCACGTAAAATCTATCACAAGATCAGCCGTGAAAATCCTCTAGGAGATGACTTTCTCCCAGGGCAGACAAGGTCTGGAGACAAGACTCCAGCATTCCTCGCTGAAATTGCAGACATCCACGCACTGATTGATCTCATCCTTTGAATGGGCTTTAGAAGTTGGGTTGCATAATCCAGCCAGCCAGCCATTCAGCAGAAGCCCTTGAGGCTGAGATAAGACATCCTGTGTAGAAGAGTAATGTCGCATTTGAATATTTCTAAATATAGTTTGTATTTGGGGGAAAAGGAGCCGTGTTATATCATCCGTAGGTCCCATCGCTTACCACTTTTACTTAGCTATTACTGTGTCATTCTGCGTGTTACCGTCAGTAACATTCGGGTGCCGTGGAGGTCAGGCACAGTGCACAGCAGGTGAGTCACGTTTGGTCGTGGAGGTATTCCGGTAGCGACTTCAGCCCATAAATATTTAGGTCACCGCATGTTTGCCATTTGGAAAACATCTTTCCTATGACAGTTCAAATAGAATATTTGATCTGTAAACATGGCTACTTATATCTCCAGGAAAAATAAATCCAGAAACATTTCACCTGAAGTAAGGGTCTAAATTTATTTCAACGTATGGGGAGACTTTATTGAAAGCGCCTCAAGTTACCGAGCTATATACCTTCTTTTAGCGTAAGATTTAAAAATACTAACCGTACTAGTGAGAGTCCTGCAGAGAAGTGGAACTGTCTGGGTCTGAATAAATAAATCAGCATTTCTTCGCACACAGCCTTGGCTTTGGGCCTCCCATGTTCTCCACAGCCTCAGGGACTATGTGTTAACTGCCAAACAGCACAGGCTAAAAGCCTCTTACCCCCATTTTGTTATTTCTGCCTCCAAACAGCAATTCAATTAGCTTTCTGTGTGTGTGATAGAGATTTATTGTACCCCGCATACAACTGAAATCGGGATTTCACGGGAGGGTCAGAGTCATTACAGCAGCTTTGGGATGATATTCTCTCAATTAGTCCCAGAGGTCGTTGCTGTTATTATTATCTAACACCTACTAAGTGCGGCACGTCATCGAGGCTTTGGTGGGGCATGGCAGCTCGCTTGAGCTTAGGGGCGGGTAGTGACCCGAGTCACCAGCACCGAGAGCTGGTCTCCTTCCAGGAGTCCGGGAAGCGAGGGCTCACTGAGCGCCTTCCTAGAACTTCCAGCCTGAACCTCGGCAGGACTGACGTGGGCGCCCAGTGCCAAGTCCAAGGTGGTGTCACGCACTGAGCTCATTCTGCTAGGCGTGCGCACGTCACGCATGACCCGCTGCCTTCGCGCAAATCGCAGGCGGGGTGCAAACGGCGGGGCGAGGTCAGGATGGTCACAGTGCAGCTTTTTCTTTTTTTACTTTTTGTTGTTGCTCAGAATGGCTTTTTTTTTTTTTTTTTTTTTTTTTTTAGTTCGAAAACAGCCAGGGCGCTGCCAAGCTCTGATTGTATTAGAGGGGAAGGAAAGGGGAGGAGGCACCCTAACTCGCCGCCGCGGGTTCCAGCGCCCGGACTCACTGATTCCAGAACTTTTCCTGGGCCGCAGAGCCCCGCGCGGACCCGGGCGGCGCCTTCTCCCCGCGCCCGCTCTGCGCACGTGGCGCCGCGCGTCGGGGACCCCGGGGCAGTGGGACCCCGGAAGCCGCGGCCATCCCGCTCCCCATCGCCCCCCGCACCCCGCCCCCGTGTGTCCCCGCACCCGGCGCAGCTGCCGCGGCTATAATTAGAGGGCCGCGGCCTGTCCCCGCGCCGCCCGGCCCCGAGGCACGTGGAGCGCCCTGGGGCCCGACCCCGCGCGCGGAACCCAAGGGAGGCCAAGGCCGCGCTCCCGCCCGCGGGGCCGCGCGCCCCGCGCGCCCCGGGAGAAGAGCGAAGGCGCCCCAGAAGCGGGAGAGGGCGCAAGACGAGAGCTGCCCCCAATGTCGCTCCGTTTTTGGAAATCATGGTGCTGCCTTTTTTTTTTTTTTTTTTTTTTTTTAAAGACTGTAGCTATAATAAGGCAAATGTTCCGTGCCGGTGGAGTAAACGCTCCTGCTTCAGGGACATCTGTCTTAGCAGGAAGCGCGCTAGTGCAGGCGCATGTTCATAAAAATGTTTATTAAGCACACCTCGGGACATGCCACGTGGAAACTGCGAGGTCAAAATACTGTAACTGCCTGCCTAAAAGGGAGTTGCCCTTTTGTAAAATCTAGAAGTCTTCATTTAAATTAGAAAAAAAATTTTTTTTCTTTTGTCATAGTACCATTGGGTACTGGAGGCGCCACCCAATTAATTAACTTCTAATTTTTGGTAATTATTCAATTGAATACAATAATATCTTTAAAAAAAATAAAAGATATGGCCCCCGTCCTTTTTTAAAAAATGACAAAATGACATTCATCACTACTAACCTTGGGGTGGGGGCGTAGAGACTTCACCATGGACTATAAATGTCGTATTACAGTTTCAGTCATTGTTTAAAAAGTGATTGCGGTAGGGGAAAAAAAAAGAGGAAAGCTAAAAAAATAAAGCCTTCCTCCAGGCTTGAGAACACCTAGAAACGACCCCACCAAAAGACTTCTTCAACAACGTATTTTTCCTTCCAGATCACTGGCGCAAAAACCATTTTCAAAGCTCGACATGCAAGTCGTGCAAAACAGTCCACTCCTTACGTTTTTTATCAAGGAACCTGGAAGCCTTTCCAGGTTGGAATTCGAGTCCTGGGAGGTCATTCTGGCTCTCTTCCTGGGGCTGTTTGTCTCCCTGCAGCAGCTCCCGGTCCCCGCCGCCTCTGCACAGGGCTCTTTGAGGAACTGTGCTGACAGAGGCAAAACCACGTGTTTGTGAAAACGCACGGTGGAATGGTCCCGCTCTGTCCCAGAGACGCAGGGTCACTGGAATAAAGGTCAGGGACTCTCCGGACACTTCGGGCCTCCGTGGTCCTTTCAGGTTATTCAGTTGACGTTTGTGCTTCTATTTCATAATCATTTTTAAAAATTACCATGTACTTACCTCGCCGGGGCTGAGAGCACTTTGGTTTTGCATCTGCCAACATGAGAAAGTAATGGGTGTACGTGACGCCCATGAGGTGCGGGGTCACGGTGGGCGTGCACCACCAAAAATACGGACTTTCTGTTACACGGAAGGAGGTGAGAGTGGACAGCCTGAGACACTGGAGAGAAGGGCTCCCCCTGCTGTCATCACAGAGGACGCGTCGCCTCTCAGGCCTGAATCCTTGTACCTGGGACCCCCACTGGCTGCAAAGCACAGGACCAGATGCTTTGTGAAGTTACCACCTTGGGAGGTGTATGGCTCTATTGGAAATAAAATAAAAATACAGCCCACAAATAAAGAAAATGAATATTTTTCTTAAAAGGTTCTATGTTCGGATTCATTTACAGAAGGGCCGGCCTATCTGTAAACCACCAAAATGGTTTACCATAGTCCATTCATCACCCTAAAAGCAAAGATGGTATTGGTGTGACCAGGTGTGTGTGGGGTCGAGGGTGGGGGAGAGGAGGATATGTTTGAGCACATTGCCCTTTTAAAAAAATGATAACAATGACGTACGATGAAAAATAAAAGAACACCTTCATTGAATTTTGATCTCGGCAAAAATGTCAGATTTGTAAAATATCGTTTGGTTTTCTTGTAAATCACACTCCTGTGCACACGGGCCTTCAGGGCTCACGGACACCACGAATCCGTACTGCTGCAAGGAACTCCCTCAAGGTCCTGGCGACAAATACTGCCCGAGTCCAGGGCCAGCCTGTGACCAGACTGAGCTGTGGATCCTTCATCTGCGAGGTTGCCGAGGGGTTGAGGACTCCCGTGGAGTGATCAGTTCAAAACTCTTCACGGATGAGAAGACTCACAAGCAGTTGGAAGGAAAAGAGATGGCCGTGCAAGAGCTGAGAAATGGAGAGGAAAGCTCGCATGGGGAGAACCAACCTCTCTGGTCGGAGTCGTTCGTTCATTGCTCACCGGTTCGCGTGCTCTCTCTCTGCACAGATCTGTCTCACGGTAAAGCACGTGGGCTCTGGAGTCAGATCGTCACCCCAACATTCCCTCCCCGCCTCCTTTTACCATTAGTATTTGACCCCTTATCTCACCTTAATTATCTGTGACACGGGTAAGGATGCTACTTACCCCACAGTGTCGTCGAAGGGGTTAATTGCCAGGAGTGTATAACGTGTGTGCCGTGATGTCTGGCACAAAACAGTTCTTGTCAAATGGAGGTGCATCACCCTGCAGTACAGGGCCGAGGTCTGGAGTTAGACAGCTGTGAAAAAGTGTCTTTAATTGGCTCCCAGAAACCCCTTTCTTCATTCTCTGCCTTGCTGGCTGCCCTTCGCCACCTCCTCATCCCACCGACTCAGCTCGCTTGGAGTGCCCTGGTCTCCATCCTATTCATCTCATGGGTTCTGTGACATACATTTTATGTAGAGATAGATACTAGACAGAGATTTATTTAAATAAATTGGCTCAGGCAGTTGCGGAGGCTGGGAAGTTCAAAATTTTAGAGCAGGCCAGCAGGCTAAAACTTGATGCAAGAGATGATATTGTGGTCTCGAGTCTGAACTCTGCAGGCCTGACACTCAGGAGGGGTTTCTATGTTGCAGTCTGGAGAATTTCTTCTTCAGCAAACCACGGTCTTTGTTCTTAAGGCCCTCCACTGATTGGACGAGGCCCACCCACATTATGGAGGACAATCTGTTTTATTCAAAGTGTTGAGTTAAATGTTAATCACATCTATAAAATACTTCACAGTAACATCTAGATTGATGCTAGACCCAGGCCTAGCCAAGGTAACACATAAAATTAACCATCATGGCCACTTCCTAAAGTTTCTTCTCCATCCCTGACTTCCCCAGACTGTGATACTTCTATCGGTTGTGATGCTTTCAAATGAAAAGTCACAAAACAGTCCATTGGAACAGGTTTAAACTATAAAGGGAACTCACTGGCTCTTAGAACTGAGAAACCCACAGGCAGGCCGGCTTTGGGTCAGCAGGCCGGCTTCCCTCAAGATTTACAACGGTTGACACGCTTCCTCATCCACATCCTAGAGGAGAGAGCAGAGCGTCCCTTTCAAAAGAGAGCGCCGAGCTTCCCTCTGATTGGCTCTGTCGCGACATCCTCGCGGCCAAGGGAATAGCTTGCGCTGATTGGCTTAGGCCTCTCCGTGCCCTACCCAACCCCAGGGATGGGGATGGGGTGCTCTGACTGGCTTCTGGTTGCGGGTCTCCCTGGGGGGGGGGGGTGCGGGATCAACCCCTGCAAAATGAGTGGCTGCTGCACCAGGGCGGACGGGTGGACTTGGCGCTCGGAGTCGCATTAGCACCTCGCGCCACAGGGCCGCGGTGCGGCCCGAACCAGGGGTGCCTGCGACACTGCAGCCTGAGGGAATGGTGCCCCCCGGGCTGCGTGGTCTTGGCCTGTGGGGTCACAGACAGCAGCCCTGGTCCCAACAAAGGACAGCTGCCCGGAAGGACGGGTGCTGCCCCCGTGGGTGTCAGGGCAGTTGGTCCAGCATGGAGGGCGCGCTGGCGGCCGGTCAACTGGCAGAAGTGTCCTCATGCCGGACCTCCCTGTTCCTGAGCCGTTCGCCTCTCCGCCACCGAGGGAGTGACCACCAGGGGTGGGGGGGACGCGCAGCAGCCAGCGGACGGCTGTCAGGACCGGGCCGGACTGCGGCAGGAGGGCGAGCCCCGCCGCTGCGGCTGGGATGGCTTGGCGCGGCCAGGATGCGGGAAGAAGGCAGAGGACAGGCCGACGCAGCCCAGGGGAGGGGTTTGCCTCTGAGACTCTGATCTGCAATTCGTGTTTATTATTTAATAAACACCGCACGACTGGAGTTAAGACTTACAGCTTAACGAGCTATGAGAAGCCCCTTTCACCCACCTGTGCCACCTGACTCTCTGCCGCGCGGCCACTGCGGTCACCGGCACGGGCCAGAGTGCCGCCCCGAATGCCGCTCAGACGCCAGCAGACGGGCCGGCTGCACCCTCGCTGAAAAGTCCGCCGGTGCTCCACGCCCCGTTCTCTCACACTCGGTGCTGGCGGGCCCAGCCCGGCCGGACACACTCGTGTCGCACCAGCCACTGCTCCACACGGATCCCACACTCGAGGGGACCAGGGTCGATCTTGTGCTGGAGGAACCCGCACAGCACACTGGACCTGAGACTATGGGAGAAAAGAATCCATAGTTTTTCTATTGCCTGAATGTCATTCTGAGCTAAGGACAGAGGCATTTGGGAGCAAAATATTATTGAAATTACACAAGGGTGCTGCTCTGTAAACAGGCCGTAATTCTAAGTTGTGCAGAAAAAAAAAAATTATTCTTCTGAATATTCACACAATACGTTGCGATGTACAAAGCCTTTGCTTCTCTCGGTTCATTTAATCCTCATAACAGCCTATTAAACGAAAGTGTTCGAAACCTTTTTACAGAACAGAAAACAGAGGCGAAGAAAAGTCAAACGACTTGCTTAAAGTTATAGCTACAAGTGAAGCCTGTCTAAATCCAGATCTTCTCATTCAAAACCCTGTCTTCTTTCTACCACCCTTTTAAAGCGTTTACAAGTGACGCTTTGGGGTCCTCTCGGTACAGGGGATATTAAAGACGCGCCATGGAACGGACGAGACAGGCCCCGGACCCCTGTGTTTACTCGCTGCTTCTGCTCACTCTTCACGCTTACTTTGCTGATGTAGGAGTCACATGCTTCTGTTGCTTTTATTCTCTTGGCCTAATCAGGGAGATGAGCCAGAAGAGCTGGAATGATTAGCTTGGGATCATTAGAAGAGGACGGAATTTATATTCACAGCAACTGTACTTCTAGTCCATTGATTAGGCAATTTCGCTTTTATGAATCAATTGTGGTGATTGCCGTGCTGGATAAAATGTAGAGTCGCTATCACAAAGAAAACATGAATTATTAGCGTTCAAATACATACTGTCTATGCATGAAGCTAAATATCTGTGGACCGGTTCTCATTTCCTCTTCCTGATTTCCATCCAGGTTTACTCGAGGGGCCTCTTGGGGGTTCCTTAGCTCTGCCGTAGCGCGTGGCAGCGTTCTGGCATGAGACGTGAGCATTTAACGTCACTGACGGCCCCGTTGTGCACAGAGGGTGGTGTTCACAGCCAACGGAGGGCTTCAGGGGGAGTATCAATGGCCATGCCCACCCTGACTCTGGGAGTCAAGGTGATTTCTAGAAATATGTATATATAACTGACTTTGGAGACAAATGCACCAACAACCTCATCTCTCATTAATGCGTTAAATTTTTCTCTTAGAGTGTGCAGAGGTCATGTCATCAATTGCACCTTTTCCGCTGATTAATCTCAGTGGATTACCCTTTGCTATAGCAAATATGATAATATCCAACAATTGTAATTAATAATCAGGGAACTGTATTTCATAAGAGGGTATTTTAAAAGCCAAATAATCATTTTTAAGAGAACACTAGAAGATTGACGAGAACAGAATAAAGGTGGGAAAAAAAAGAAAAAAACAGAAAAACGGCAATAGGTAAAGTATTTAGGGGACTATAACATTGAAAAGCCAGTGTTTAGGCATTAAGAACGAAGAAGATGTTTGGGATTTTACAGATTGTAGATACCAGAAGCTTCATGAATTAATTCGTTCGACAAATGTTGACTGTATGCATCCTATATGTTAAGGCACTGAGGATCTCAGATTATTGTAATTTTTAATGATCTAGCAGTCTCGTGACTCACAGAAAAAGGACTGGACCGCGCGAGAGAGGGATTTGACGAACAGGAAGGAGAAAGCGCGAAGGAGAAAGAAAAAGCAGAAAAGGAAGAAGCAGCGGCAGTGGCCATTGCAAACAAAATCACCCTCGCGAGCCACGCTTTATCCTAAATAGAATATGTATAACGTCTCTTGATTAACGCTTGTCTCATTTTCCTCAGCAAAGATCGAGTCGAGCACAAGCACGAGCACATTGCATTATTTCTGTAAGTTCTCTCTGGCAGGAACCGTGAAGAACACAGCAGAAATAAGATTCAGACCCTGCTCTGGAAGAGGTTAGAGTCTCTTTGGACATTTCGAGCTTAAGCACACTGGAGTGTGTCTCGGAGCTGAGGCAGCATTCGAGCAGCGGCAGGGCGGCCGCGGCCAAATGCTGGGTGCAGGGCTCCCCGAAGGGAGCGGGAGAGGCAGTGGATGGAAGCGGAAGGCCTCATGGGGACGGCGGACCCCGCGAGGCTAAGAGGAGGCTCCCAGGGGACGCGGGGATGCATCGGGCAGAGCAGAAATTGGCGTCATACAAATGGGGATCGAGAAGAAGAATCGTGACCCCTTGACCGAAGGGTGATTATGGGGGTAAAGTTGGACTAATGCGGGTCAGTGGGACTCGGGCATGCAGGCGCAGTGGTCCAGGGCGGTTCGTGAGGACGGTGGCCGGGGCGGAAGTGACCCGGGCAGAGGGTCTGATAAGGAATGGAACAAGGCTGCTGCCTGGCCATGAGGTCACTCCCCCTCTGGGGCACTGGACCATGATGGCGGCCGAGGACGAGGTAGCAGAGGCGACATTTCCAAGAAGGAGTTGATAAGGCTGGGAAACTGATCTGATCTAGGGTAGGGACCCGAAGGAGGCCGGAAGATGACTCCGAGGCCGCGAATGTGGGTCATTTACACGAAAGGGCCAGACGAGTGAAGAAAAAGGACTCGTCATTAGGCTGGGCTAACACGAGCCCTTCCGCCTGCTCCCCAGCCCCTGGGTGACGCGAGGACGGTGGGACGCGGTGCAAAGACACACCGGTGGGGAAGTGGGCCGGGCCGCCAGGTGCCAGGCCGGCCGAACGCAGCGGGGCGGGAGTCCGGGTGCTCAGGGGACGCCCGGCGCCCCTCTGACGAGCCCCGCGTGCACGCGCCCTGCCGCTTCGCCCGCCGCTCTGCGCACTGCCCGTTGGGCGCGGTGACTCGCTCGCTGGCGGCCACCGGGCACCGCGCTGCACGTCCCGCAGCGGGGATGAGATGCGGTGGAGGCCTTTGCAAGCTCCGCCTCCCGGGGAAGGCGCGGATCCACGCGATTCAGAACTAGAAAGAGGAGCAGTGACCCCGCCGAAGGCGTCCGAAGTTGCCCCTTAGGGTAGTGACTCCGGGCTGCTGGTCGAGTCGGGGCTGCAGGGGGTGAAGGTTTCTGACCTCTTTATCTTCCTTCGGGAATTCTCGGCAGGCGCAGAGGCGGCGTGACTTCGGGCTAGGACTTGGCGTCTCCAAGTGCAGCTACCGGAGTCCAGGGCGCGCGTCGCAGCAGCCGCAGGACGTCACCCTGCGAGGCGGAGAGGCGCGCGCGCCCGCCTCTTACGGCGGAATCGAGCGAGAACACGGGCTCGTTTCTACCTGCACCAGTTAGGATGCGTCTAAATGCTGTTTCATGGGTGTGCACAGATGTTCGTGAAATGCGGCTTTTCTTTTCATCAGTCTATGGCATGGAGAGCGAGCTCAAATCCCACCTGCAAGGTCAGCAGCTCCAGGCCCAGGCAGCACCCCTTCACGCACCGAGGTCCGCCGGGTGCCCACCACGCGCGGAGCGGGGGCGCCTATCACGCACGGAGCCTGGGCGCGCTCCTGCCGCAGTTCGGCAAGGGAGGGCCAGCCCGTGGGAACCTTTGCCTCGCGGTGGAGACTTGGGCTTTAATCGGCTGCTCGGACCACCTGCTGGGCGCTGGGAGTGTGGACAGAGCCAGGAGCCCTCTCCAGTGGGGCGCGTTCTTAGGCGCGTGCGACACTGCCCCCTTCATCACGGGGCCTCTCAGACACCCCCAGAGACATCCTTGAGTCCCAGATGCATTATGCGCGCTGGACTGAGCCGGGGAGGCGGGAGGCGTGGGGAGAGGGCGTGTAGCAAAGTCAGTGATTGCCCAGGTTTCGGCATCCCAAAGTCTGGGTTCAAATTCGGTAACAAAGTGATTGCCCAGGTTTCCGCATCCAAAAGTCTGGGTTCAAATTCGGTAACAATGTAACGAGCCCCGCACTCTCCCACCAGTGATTTCTAAGGCTCTGTTCCCTCAGCAGCCTGGGCAGGGCTGAGAGCAGCACCCATGTCCCGGGAATCTGTGCCTTCGGAAGGACACGACCTTGCAGCGTGTGGAGGCGGTGCCCGCCCGAGTCCTGTGCGCGCCAGGACCAGCCGGTGCTGCCTAGACCCTCCTGGCCTTCTCTGCCCGCGCGGCCCCACTGAACGCAGCCACTGAGATCCTCGCCCTCATTAATGGGTAGAACCAGCTCTGAGGTGCCTCCAGGCCCAGCGAGGGCCTGGCTTAGGCCCCCCCACTATTTTGTTTTCCTGCTAATTTTCTGGTTAATGCAATAATTTGAACGAGACTGTCACCCCTGCCCCCCACCCGGTGCCACCCACCGGAAGGTGGACGCACAGGCAGTTGGGGAGGGGGCCCATGGCATCCCAGAGGCCAATCCTGCTCAAGAGGCCTGCAGGCGAGTCCACAAAGGAAGAGGCTCTTTGCCAAAGGAGACTTTATTTTGCCGATTCGCAAAGTCAGGGGACAGTTCCAACCACTTCTTTTGCTGACAGGCTCAGAATTTAAACATAGGACACTGGTCGGCCAGAACCTTGGCCGGCCCCCGAGTGCCTGGGGCATGTTGCCAGCGCCAGGAGTTCGAGTTTCTGCCCAGTAGGCTTGTAACCTGAACTTTCTGCTTCTAAAATCCCAGTTCTTAGTAGCCGGCACACATCCTGAGCCACACGATTCTGAGAATCATTGCACTTGTCAGCTGCTCGGTCACATGCCCTTTGGCCTGGGTCTGTCCGCCGGGAGAATAGTACCTCTGTTAGAGCCTTGTGATTTCACTGTCACAGAAGAATTGGCAGCCCTCATAACGCCACCCATTGCCACCGTCACCCAGAAAAACACCCTCGGGCCTGTCGAAATTAATCCACGCTCCGTATCTCCAGCTGCAGCCACTGGTGGGAATTCAAGAGACCTTGCATCAGCTGACTCCTGATGAACGTTGACTTTGATTAGGACAACATCTCATATTTAAACAGCCCCCCCCCAAGCAACACATGTCACTTTTAGTGACCAGGTATGTTTGTCCCCATTTTATGGATGAGAAGAGCTTGCTATACGTCCTCGTGGGCAAGGGAAGGACCCTTCCAGAGCGAGGGCCCAGGGCTGTGAGCCCAGACCTGAGGGCTTGCACTTCAATACTCACTTTATTTGCATAATTTATGCCTAGAAACTCTCAGCAGCACGAAAATATATAGGGAATGATTTTTCCTGAGTCTCCTTTTAATGAATAGGGTATCCTGCGTACACAGCCAGGCCCTAAATAGAAGTCCGTAGTGGAATGTTGGAGTGGACAAATATAGCAGAAGCCTCGACTCGCCCCTCCGCCTGCCCGACCGGCAGAGCCCGGGGCTGGTGTGCTCAGGGCTGTGTTTGGAAGCTTTTTCCTTTTTTTTTCTTTTTTTTTTTTTAGGTTCAGTTGCCTGATAGTACAAAGAGTCCTGTGTTACTTCTCAACACTACTATTCACACCCTGTGACCCATTAAGCATTGATTCCCTGGTTGGGGTTCTCCCAACATCCCCAGAAAAAAAAAAAAAAAAAAAAGAGGGAAAAAATAGCCTGACTGGAAAGGGAAAAAAAAAAAAAGTTCTCATTTACAATACTCGAGTCAAGAATTTGGAAACATGACCCCAGCCAAAGCCTTCAGAGGCCTGGTATCGAGTGTTGTTATTTTTGGGTAGCTTGAAAATAAGGCTCGTGAGGGGGGAGGGGACGAGGTGCCCGAGGGGCTGGGGCGGGAGGAGGGAGCGGGGCGGGGCCTCTGTGAGGGGAGGGTCCAGAGGACAGCTTCACCTCCCCTGCCTCGCTTCTGATCCCTGCAGAAGGAAGGGACATGTCAGCTTTTTTCTCTGGGTTCCCCAAAGGCCACTCGACACTTTCCCCCTCCCAAACACCCTGGGAAATAAACCTCAGCTAAGTTTAAAACCCCTCCTCCTTGAGTGGACATGTTTTTATTTAAATAGGCAGCATTTCCCAGGAAAGTGGACTGCCTCCCCCCTTCGGGAAAGATGCCCGCTCGAGATATTTTTATGCTCTGTCTGCTGTGGGTGAAAGGGAATCCTGGCTTTAGACATGACCGGGACTGGTCCCCGCCAGCCCCGCGCTGAGCGTCAGGGCTGAGGCACTGGCCGCGTTTGGGACCTGGACTCACTGCCCCGCACGTGCACGAACACACACACACACACGTACACACGTATGTGCAAGCACACATGACATGCACACACGCGCGGGCTCGCATCCAGCACACGCGCCCTGCTCGGGGGCCAGATGGTTATCTGCTGTGCCGGGGACTTTTGGTACATGTTTGAAAATTATTCTGGGGGAGCATGAGAGAGACGTGGGTGAGGCTCCTCTGTGAAAATAACTGAGAAAGACAGCAAACCACCTTTCCCGGGCACGCGCCGCGGCGAGAGGCAGGAGCCTGAACCCGATGGCCGTGCTACTCACGTCCTTCCCAGGGACGCAGACGAAAAGGTCTTTACAGTATGTAGACTTCATTCCCCCGCGTTAGAAAATCGATGTCTACCCGCCTACGGACGCTGTAAAATACAAGATTGTCTCTTCTTGGCCAGAGTGTCAGGTGTTGGGGTCTCCAAGGCTTTTTCTAGATGATCTGGACCCAGAGGCCTCTGTGTCCCCACCCGCCCCTCTGTAGAAATTCCTCCTGTCCTTTAACCCAGCTCAAATAGCAGCTGCTTCACACGACGTGCCGTGGGCGGCAGGACCGTGCAAGGCGCAGCCCCCGCCTGGCTCTGAGCCGGGGGCGGGCGTGGGCAGGAGTTCGCGGGTCAACCAGATGGTCGGTAGGTGTGCGGGCAAAGGGAGCGGCTGCCGCGGGCGGGAGACAGCGTTGCACGTTCTAGAGTGTCCGGGGAGATCGGACTGGGTGGGAGGAAATAAAGGACAGAGACGAGTGCTGGGTTGGAAAAGGAACAAACCTGATTTTCGAATGTTCTGAAAAGCCAAATTAAAAAGTTGTGTGTTCATTTAAAGACGAGAAGCTGCATTTTTAAGCAGCTTCTCAGTTGCTTGTGTCCAGAGTACTGTAACTAACACAGTGGCCCAGAAGTGTCCGTCAACGAACGAGTGAATATCTGTCATCGGCTAACTGTCGCGGAGGCGCCGACGAGGCCTGCTACAGCATTCGTTCCTGTTGTACCTTGACATTCGGAAGTTATTGTGGACTGGATGTTTGTGTCCTTCCCCCCGCCCCCCAAATTCACACATCAAAGCCCTGCCCTCTGATGTGACAGTGTTTGGAGATGGGACCTCGGGAGGCAGTTTGGTTTAGATGACGTCATGAGGGCGATGGTGTCCCCCTAGGAAGAGGACGAGAGGCCGGGGTGGGGGTCCCGGTGGGGGTCCCCCTCCCTCCTTCTGCCATGTGGGGACATAGGCGAGAAGGCGGCGCCCCGAAGTGGGTTCCCACCAGCACCCGACTCTTCCGGCCTCCGGAACTGTGAGAAATTAACGTCTGTTGCTTCAGCCGCTCTGCGGCATTCGGTCACAGCAGCCTGAGGAGACTAATACGTAAGCCGCCCCAGAAGTGTCACTTGAAACAAAAGCTGTCATTGTGTGGGAGCCGAGTTCCTCGTCGGAGCCATAGTGGACGTGAAGCCCCTCTTGAAAAGGCTCCTTCTTGTAGACGGGGCTCTTCTTCGGGCCCCCAGAACCTTCCGTGGAGACGCGAATCCACAGTCTCTGCTGCGGAATGCTCAAACCTTCTTCAGTACATTCTAGAAAATGCGGGTTTAAGATGAATTTATGTGACTTTAATCATTTTCAGTAAGTAATATGCTTCCCTGCCTTAAAATCGCAAAGTGCCGGTTCGACTGGGTTTCGACTTGGTCGCTTGGGCTCCTGAGTTCGTGTGACCGATCGCCACACTCCCCGGGAACAGCGGGGTCACCTCCACAGCGGTGCCGGCGCCTTGCGCTGTGCGTCCACACGCTTTTCGGGGGACTTTATCTCCCTGCCCTGATATTGTCTCGTGCCAGGCTGTTCAGTCTTAGGGATTTTGTCCGGAGTCGGCTCTTTTGACTGATTCTCGATGCTCTGTGTATAGTTTGGAATACAGCCGTTAGATACAAGACATTGGTACCTTATAAATTGTTGCTTCGTAGACTATAGACCGTTTTTATTTCCATCGACAGTAAATGCACCTGAACCCTCTGCACACGCCAAAACATATAAAGTGTGCTGTAACATATAAAATGTTGTCGATACAGCAGATCCCCCTTATCTGAGGGGGGTATGTGCCGAGACCCTCCGTGACGCCCGAAACCACGAACAGTACCAAACCCTATATACACTATGAATTTTTCTGTACGTACACACCTGATAAAGTTTATAGAAATTAGGGACAGCAAGAGATTAACAACAATAACTAATAATAATGTAGAACAATTATAACAATACACTGTAAAAAAGGTATGTGAATGTGGTCTCTCTCTCTCTAACTGGTCTGATAGCCATTAGGGAGCATTCACAGCAGGGGTCCCCAGACAGGTCCCGGTCGGTCCGTGGCCTGTTAGGATCTGGGCCGCACAGCAGGAGGTGAGTGGCGGGCCAGTGAGTGAAGCTCCATCTGTATTTACAGCTGCTCCCTGGCGCCAGCATCACCGCCTCAGCTCCACCTCAGATCCTCAGGCCTTAGATGCTCATAGGTGCCACAAAGGTTGGGGACCTCTGGTCTACAGTGTGGATTCTCTGGCCCACGGGCTGAGCCACACCCCAAGCAGGATGGAGAGGGATGGCGTGAGATTTCATCACACTATTCGGAAAGATGTACAATTTACAACTTACGAATCGTTTCTGGAATTGTCCATTTAATATTTTCATGGTAACTGAAACTGCGGAAAGCAAAACCGTGGATAAAGAGGGCTAGTGTCTAGCCGTTCCCACGGGGGGAGACTTGCCATCTTTATTTATGCCCCTCCCTCCTAATAACTTCTAAGTCAGGAGTTGGTGTCCACCGATGACACAGAGGGTCAGACGGCTGGAGGGAGGTGAGGTCGCACCTACCTGTATGATGAGGGGTTCACTCCGGCTGTCTGGAGATGCAGGCGAGACTATAGGCCTTGGCGTCTAACCCCTGACTTGGACACTCCGGCCCCCAATAAGGTCTAAAACCACACCAAGAAGAGAATACTCTCTGTTAAAACTCCAAATCCTTTTTGTCCTTGAAGCATCCTCTCTGAAGCATGTGTATTGTCTCAAATTTAATTTATTGAGGTAGAGGAAAGGCCGATCAGAGCAAAAATGAAACTTTACTCCAAACAAAACAAAGCAAAGCAAAGCAAAACAAAACAAAACAAAACAAAACAAAACAAAACAAAACAAAACAAACCAGTCTGTAATCCCCAGAATCCTCCTTCCGGCAGGGAGAGGCGGGTCACTGGAGTGGGCCGGTGCCCCGCCATGTTCCAGGCCTTTCTCTGCTGAGCGCGGAGCGGGCCACCTGCAGGTTCAGGGGCAAAGCTCAGCAGGCGACTGGGTCTCTGAGCGGAGGGAGGGTGTGTGCCGCTCGGCTGCAGCCGCCACCAAGGCCGGCGCCCACCGCCGCGGCGATGGCCCCTCGGCTGACGGTGTCCTGACCTCCGGCCGCAGACGCCCACGCCCACTTCCTCTTCTCTCCGCTCTCCGTCCCTATCTGTCCCCATCGCAAAGCCTCCCAGCAGGGACTTCTCACTGCCACAGGCAGTCACTGCCCTCGTGACGGAGCCCGTGGATCCCGAGACAGTCACATATACTTCTGGGCGACACGTGTAAAATAAGCAAAATTAGTTCACGAAAGCTAAATAACGACGCCGACCCTGAATCGTATTGTAACTGCGTGCAGAAGACACAGGCCGGCCCCCGTGGGGTCCTCCGCCAGCGCTTCGCGACCGTCGGCGAGCCCTCGAATCCCCCAGGGACCTGCTGAACTCCAGATCCTGAGCCGTGGGGTCGGGCGGGCCGGGGTCTGCCTCCGGCACAAGCCGAGGCCCACCCTTCCGCGCCGGCCCGCGGGTGCCAGGGCCCCGACTGGTTTGACGTCGCGGCCTCGGCGTGTAGCCGGTGCCGGCGCGTGGCGGGGCGGGGCGCGGGGGGCGAGGGGAGAGAACGGGGGCTCCGAGCCTCCCGTCGGTCGGTCCGTCCTGTTCTCGGCACTCGCCCTGGTGTGCCTCACGCTCTCGGTGTTAAAAACCAGACGGGCGCGGGCGAAGGCGTGTGTAAGGCGTGTGTAAGGCGTGTGTAAGGCCGGCGGCGGAGAGTCGCTTTACAGCGGTTTCATGCCAGCTTTTCCCGAGCATTTCGACCTAGCGATTCGCGGATGTCCTTATGGCCCTCAAGGCTCGCTTCCCGTCTGCTGCGCCCCCGGAGGATGCCGGAGTTCTCGCAGAGGCTGGGAGCCACGGTGAGCCCACAGGCGCTGCTCACTACGGAGACGTGGCGTTGGGGTGTGGCCCCAGGCCCGGCGGCCTTCCGTGGGCAGCGCTTCCTTTAGGAAGTGACACAACTTTTCTGTCTGCAGAGTTTGTGTTAAAGCTTCAAGACCCCAAGTTCTTTTCCTCTCTGCTCCTCCTAATCTATGAGACGGAGCGGAGCGCTCGATGTCTAAAACACATCCTGCCAAGGGTGGGCAGGCTCCCGGAGCCCCCCTCAGCCACACGGCTCGCGTCTCGAGGAAGGCACAGAGCCGAGGAGATTAGTGGCATGCCTGTTCACGAATTATACAAAATCGTGCCCAAATTCATCATTACTGTTTCAAAGAGAAATGCATTCTAAATGAATATATATTTTTTTTCAGTGCGAAACTTGCCTAATCCCTCAAATAGAAAATAGAACAAAAAGGAAAAAAAATCGCTCTGATCCATCAATATCCACTGTTAGACACAACTTTTACTAGCATTTCGTTGTATTTTCTTTTTCCTTGCTAGCGCCTGTTTTCATGTGGAGCCTAATTTTTATGTTATTTTGACATGTGATATGTGCACATTTTATGTGCTTTTTTACTTAGTGTTTTATGCCATAAGTATTTGCCATGTTATAGCCTTCGTCAGCATCATTTTCACTTCCTGCGTAATATTCCATTGAACAGCTATACCAGAGTTTATTAACTCAGTTAAATCCGTTACATATATTAGGCATTTAAGCTGTTTCAAAGGTTTTACAAGTATAATTGTGCTAAAAATGTAACGTAGCAAGTGTCTGTTTGCACGTGGCGCGCAGTGTGTTTAGGTTACCTAACGAGCTTGAATCCGTGACAGGTGTAACGATGCGGGTAGTTTCAGAGAGGCGCATAACGGGCGACGTAAGTGCGGCACCACCGAAGGGTCTCGGAAGCAGCCAGGGGGGCAGGGAACACGGCCCGTCGGCCGCTGCCGTGGGGATGGGGTCGGGGCGGCACGGTGACCGTGGGCGGGCGACTCCTCGCCCATGTCTCAGACCCCTTGTCTCACCTGGACGGCGCCTACGTGGAAGGATTGCGGCGCGGGCCAGCAAAATCCAGGTGCCTGCGGGGAGAGAGCGCTCGGTGAAAGTCAGAAAACAGCACACGGCCAGCAGTCCGCCGGGTCACTCGCCGGGCCTGGGGCTTGTGTGCTGCATGCCTGGGCACTTAAAAGCCACCCGCTGTGACATATCCTCACAGCACAAGAGAGGAAAACATTGGTAGAGCCAGGGCCTTTCTACGACTAAAAGTTAGCCAGATATCAAAGGGAGCGGGGAATGTGATCATTTATAAGCTCGTTTGGGATATCGTTTGGCCAGCACTGTGTGGATGAGTAAGATGAATAAACGCGTAAATCCGCAGGTCACTATATATTTATTTAATAAAACGTATTGCTGCCTTTGTTTCAGCAAACTAATTCATTATATTCTTATAATCCAGATGGTCACAATCTGTGTTCCATTGATAGCAATAATCTAACAGGTTAAAAGAATGTAATTGTACTAAAATGTATAAAATTTGAATATATTTTCATCAATATGTAAATTAATGTTAATGTAAGAAGGTAAACATTGAATTACTTTATATATTTTTCAAAGAATTTATTTTTCTTCCAAAATATTCAAAGTGATTTATTATAACCAAAATGCCAAGTACAAGTTACTTAGCAAATGCAAAAAAGTTAAAATAAAAGTATTTAAATAAATCTGGAAGTTTTCAGATTTTTTAAAAAAGATTTAATTACATCTTCTTGCATATCTTTGTAAAAATAAAAACTATTTGCAATTCTAGCGAAGTCCGTTCAGTCACTAATGTCAAAACTGGTTCTACGCATCGCATACGTTGTATCTAGAACTATATTCATGCACAAAAGCCGGAGATGTGAGTTGCGTAATGTCGCAAACTCTAGCCAAAGTGTGTGCAAACTGTCCCATGTGCCGCCCGTGGGTTTCTCGTGCCCCCGGGGCCCTCGGCTGGACTGTGAAGAGAACGAGGGGAGGGACTCGCGACAGTCCCGGGAAATCCTCCTCGTCGCGCGAGACTTCGTTGGGTCCTTGCCGTGGGAGAGGAGAACTTAACGGGCAACAGAGCTGTTTCTCCCAGCGCGTCTGCGGCTCGGGCCTCCGCTGTGCCCCTGCACGGTGGTCACTCCCGAAGTGGGTGGTGGTGCACGGCCATCGTCTCGGCGCCTTCCTGGTCAAGCACAGGAGAGGCGTCCCTGGGGCCTGAGCCGCGTTGGTCACAAGAGTGCAGGTTTAGGGTTGCAGGTGGCTGTGCCTGCACTGAGCCCCGCACCTCAGGTGCTGGAGTCCCATGTGTGACTTAGTGCCTGTGTGCGCGTGCACGCATGTGTGCACTGATGTGCATGCGTGTGCACGTGTGTGCATGTGCATGCATGTGCATGTGCACGTGTGCGCACCACGCACGTGTGCGCGCATGTTGCTGTGTGCATGTGTGTGCATGTATGTGTCCATGTGTGCTTATGTGTATATATGCGCATGTGTGCGTGTGTGTGCGCGTGCATGCATGTGTGTGTGTGTTACTCCTGTGTGTTTGTGCGCGCGTAGCCCTTTGAGGTGTGAGGCCCGGAGCACAGCCTGTCTTCACCATCTAGAAAGGCAACCTGCGAGGAAGAGCCGAGCGGCGCTCGGCCGGCGAGCACAGAGAGGGGCCCCTGCGGCGCGCGGACCTGCTCGCGAATCCGTTACCACGTTTGTCCCCCACCGTGTCTGACTCGGCTCTCGAGCGTTTCCCGTCCTGATGGCTTAACTCTGAAACATTAGGCCTGTGCCGGCTTTGACATCAATTTGTTAGAGACAGTAGATGAGAGAAGTCCCCTCCTTTCTCCCCACCTGGGCCATTTCCAGAAGTTGACAGCCAGCCCCGAAACCGGCTGCTCATCTGCAGAGAAGTCCCCTTGTCAGAGCAGAGGGGCGAAGGCCCAGCAGAGGGGGACCAGGTCGCCTGGCCACCGCTCCGGTCACTGGCGCAATTCTGAATCTCGTCTTTTTTCATTATCTCCGAAGCTCGACTGAGTTTTACTTCCTACCAGAAGCTTCCAGCCATTTGTCAGGGGAACGAGACTCCAAGGAAAAGAGGAGGAAGTAGGTTTGAATGTGAGAACGGTTATTTTTGCAGCCGGAGAATGATATCACTGTCTGCGGAGCTGGGACTCTGGGCCCGGGGGCAGGAGGGACAGCAGCCTGAACTGGCTGGCAGAGGTGGTCAGGACGCAGAGAGCCAGGCCCTGAGCCCAGCCCCACAAGCCCCAGGTGGGGAGGGGCTGGGGCGCAGTCGTCCGATAGTCCAGGAAAGAGCCAGAAGCAACGTGCCAGGCTTTGACTCGCTTCGGACACTCACGTTTCCTCTAGAAGCTGCTCACACGTCTGCCCCTGGCCTGTCTCTGCGTCCTATGGCGCCTGCCTCCTGCCTGAAGGGCCCCTCTCTACCCTGGATCTGGTCCCTCCAACGTAGCATTTCGAAGTGCCGACTTTGCTTCTCGTCAGGTGAAAGCAGGGGCCTCATCTCCCCTCTGCTCTGCCTTAGGTTTTAAATCGCCCGTCTCCCAAGGCGCGCTCTGGGGAGGGTCTCCACACGCTCGGCGCCGCTCCGTATTTATTTCAACCAACCAATTACATCCCAATATCGATATATACGGGTTTCAAGACTACAAAGGCTGGTGGGGCGACAGGTGACCTTGGGCACATGACTTCCTCTCTTCGTCCCTCCGTTTCTTCACTTGTCAGCGAGGGACAAAAATAGTGCTTGCCTCATCGAGGCGTTGGGAGACCGAGTGAGACAGTGCGTCCGAGGCGTTTCGTGCGGCCCGCAGTTACAGGGCGGCCGCGGGTACCATCGCCGTTGGGCACGATCTCTCCGAACTTGGAGAAACAAACGCCTCGAAAAATACTGGGCGCTGGAGTTGTGATGCGAGACATCTAAGGGTCAGGGAAATCGGATCAGACCCAGACGCGAGAGGTGAGGGTCGGTGCCGGGCGGGGCGTCTCGACAGATGCCCGGGAGGGGCCCCGTCCCCTGACCCGTGGGTGTTCTCGGTCTGCGGCGCGGCGGAACGGCCCCCGTCAAAACGCCGGGAGTGAGCAGAACGCGCTTCCGGGGAGCAAGCCGCGGCCTCCTTCGCTGCGGCCCGTGTCCCCAGTTCCATTCGAGGGCATGACGGTCCTTCCCGCTCTTTTTCCTTTGCCTTGGATTCCGAGCCCCGGCTGTATGGCCGTGTGAAAGTCACACAGCCACTGCGAACTTCTGTCTCCTCGTCTGTAAAACGAAACGAAGAACATCCGATCTCACTCGGTTGCTGCGACGTTCAGACGAGGCATCGCGCTCGGAAGTCGTTCGCAAGCCGCGAAACGCAGAATGGGTGTGGCCGTAGCCGTGGCCGTGACCGTGCTGCTGTTCGCTCTGGTTTCGGACGCGGTGGTCTGACAGGCCAGAGGGGACACCCGCTGGTTCATGAGCGCGAAGGAGTGAGAAAGCCCCGGTGAGAACCGTGCGATAGCTCTCCCATCGGAGCGCGAATGGCTCTCACGTCGCCCCTTCTTGCGCTGGGGCCTTCAGTGGTCCCAGCCCTGAAGAGCCAGAGAAATTTAAGATATGCCCGTTTCCTCGAGGCATTCATGACATCGGTTAGGTCGCACGTTTACATTGTTTCCACAGGTAACAAAGGATTGGCACGTGCTCAGCCACGCTCCATCCCCCGGTCCCTAAGTCGCCTAGCTAAAGCCCTCATGGGAAGGCGCGGATCCGGCCAGGTGTGTGTCATCCTGACTTACTACCGTGCAGGGTGTGGCAGCGACCTTTGGCCGAACACCTCACCACTGGGGTGGCAATGCCAATGTGACATACACCCACACGGCTTCCACCTCTCGATTAAATTGCAGCTGGAGAGCGAGGCCTTCTGGCGAACAGAAATCCGAACGTTGAATGAATTGTAACTTATCAATCTTTTTTTCTTCTAATGAGTATTACATTTTGTTTGGTCTAGCTTAAAAAAAATCTCTCCCCGATCCGTGGTCAGAACGTTTGAAAAGTTGTCTTTTGACACTTAAATATGAAATATAACTAGAATCGGCTTCTAAGTATTATGGGAAGTGGGCATCTAATGCTTTTTTCCCTCCGCGTGTATCTTTTTTAAAAGTAGAGGACATTTCCAAGGCGACAGGAAAAGTGAATGTGTTAAGAGAAACAAAAGACAGACGGAACTGGATTAGAGATTATGGGAGGTGAAGAGGGATTGGCCAGTCCCCAGAGTTCGTTAAGATGAAGCCAGTGAGGCCGGGGGGTAGCCATGGACCCCCCACCCCCAGCCTCCGCATCCCTCTTGGCATGTGCCGTTTGGGGTTTAATTCGGTGTCTGTGTTGACTGGACGGGCCCCTGAGCTGGGCTGGGTCATGGTGTTGAGGAACAGCACATATAAAAACCATGCTGTTAATTTGCTCATTAACAAAAATACCTGTTGAGCATCGGGTACTGACAAGGATGATCCCATTCCTCGGGGGCTCACCGTTCGGTACAAACACTGGGTTTCATAAATGGGTGGGAGCCCGTCACCCTCCTTCAGCTGCACACAGCACTCTGTTATGCTTCTCCACACACAGCCACGACCCCCTGTTGTACATCGAGACCCACGGCGGCTCGGGGACTTCGCCGGGGAAGCGCGGCTGGGGAGCGCAGAGCCAGGAGAATCCAGATTTTTCTGTCAGTCCTGTGTTTTTCCGACTACACCGTCTCTTAGTTTCATCTCAGTTGCCTAATGGTTTTCATTATACGCTTAACCTTCCACTCAACCTGTTTCTCTCTCTCCATCTATTGGTTAGTGTCCATCCGTCCATCTACCGGTTGATCTGTTCTCTGATCTACCCATTGTCTATACACTCTTTTACCTGTGCATTCATCTGTCTGTTCACTTACCTGAGCCGTAGGTAGAGTGGGTGATGGGAAGAGTACTGGGGAAAGTTCGGGGCTACCTGCGTCCAGCCAGACACTGAGTCCATCCCCAGCCTGTAATATCGAGCAATTGCGAATCAGTTTCCACCTCTGTAAAATGAGGGGTTTGGACCAAACGCTTTTAAAAGTGGGTTCAGCTTTTAATATGATTTCCTATTAGCTTGGTTTTTCAGAACACTACCTCATTTACCGGATTCACTAATAGTAAATTTACTTCACATTTGTGCTCCTTTTGTCTGCAGCTCTCACGCCCCTTCTCGACTTGCAAGAGATAAAAGCACAACTCAGACTCATGTAAACGCGAGGGCCTAGTGGTTCATGCAGTGGAAGTGCTGGGTCGGCAACAGCTAGGCGGGAACGAAGAGAACCAGGGCCTCTGGGCCGGAAACGGGGCTTCTAAGCAGCCGCCATCGTTTATTTCTGATTACCTGTTTCTGTTTCTCTTTTTCTGTAGACCTCGTCCTCTTCTCCGAAGAAAGACCCTGTCTGCACTCTGGGAAACACGGCCCCTGGCAGCCCCCCAGCAAGCAACTTCTGCGGAAAAATCCTCCTGCACGTTGTGTGTACATCCGTTTATAGGAAGGATTCTGACTGCCCATCCTCCACCTGGGTGATTCCACAGCCCTAACAGAACCTCACAGAATAGGACAAAGGCAGACAAAGAAAAATGTCCTGTGTACCCACTGATAGAATGATGAGGTGCTTGTGGCTAGAAAAACCAGGTGAGAGACGTTAGGCAGAATAACGGTTAGGGTTGTGCGCTCTGGGAATAGCGTTCCTGGGTGAACCCTACAAGCTGTGGGACCTTGAGCAAATTGCATATCCTCTTTAAGCCTCACTATGTCATCTGTAAAATGAGGAGAATAATATTAGCTATGTTAGTAAGTTGCTGTGAGGGTTAAGATAGTACGACAAGCAAGGCACGAAATAACGTTGGCCGTTACTTCTGTCGCTACTGCTAGCATTCGGGTCGGACGACGGGCATCTAATAATTACCGGACGCTGAACTCAAACGCTGCGTTCCAATGCCCGACCTTGAGCGCGGCCTGCCGCCGCACGGAGCAGGGCGGGGCAGCGGAATCGAGTGAGCAGGTGACAGCGCTGGCGTTTCTGGAAGCTCGTCACAGGCCGATGGCCGATGAGCCCGCCTTCGCTTTACCTTCTGTTAACCCTATTTCACAGAAGAGGAAACTGAGGCATAGAGTGATAGCTTGCCGGCTAGGTCACGGGCCAGAGTGCATTGCTTCGGGGGCCTCGCTCCTTCGGGGGCCTCGCTCCTTCGGGGGCCTCGCTGCTGTGCGGGCAGAAGGGGCAGGTTCTTAACTCTCTGGCCGGACAGGCTGAGCTGTTGTCTTCCGGCCTGGCGGGCTCTGGGGCTCGCAGTTTGGAGAACAAATGGCAGTGTCCGTGACAGCCGATGGGGCAGAGAACGGAAAAAGGTAGAACTCAGCCTCCACCCAAACGAGCGTGAGTCTGAGTGAGGGCGACAAGCCCCCCCCCCCCCAGATAAGGGACCGTCACCACTGCCCTTGTGAATGCAATGCCCTACTTTTGTGCAACCTTGTGATTGATTTTTGTCACACAGTAAGAGTGAATGGAGATCTTGTCGAAACTTGGTCATTCGCGGTTTTTTTTACAATCCAGGAATTTCAAAACAGTAAGGGTGTGTTGGGTCATCCGCAGACCTGTTTCTCCCTGTTACGCAGCCCGGCAGTCTGGCAGTCTGCCCTGGCCTTCTGCGGGGTGCCGCACTCTCTACCTGCAGCAGAGCTGTGACTCAGCCTGCCGAGTAACTCCCTTTCCCTCAGTGTGACATGTCAACTTTGTATCATTGCTGTGGCATGTTTCTTGCCCTGTGGCTGATAAACAAGGCAACCCAGTCAGGAAACCAAAGCAAATTCTCCACTTCTGAGTCAAGGCAGGAAGCCTGCCAATCTAGACGGACAAGACATGCTCTCACACCTCGCCCAGTCCTCTTGGGAAGACGTGTTTCTCTTCCTCACCCTCCGCCTCCACCCCCACCCTCCCTCCGGGCCCCCCGCCCCCAAGAAAAGAGGGCAAAACTCTAGAGCTATTTTTACCTGAAGGATAAATCCAGGGGCAAGACCTCTTAGGCTGCATTTATCAAAAAAGAGAATGTTTGCATCACCGATGCGTTTAAAGGTGAGTGTTTGTGCCTGCCTGGTTTGACGGGTCTGGTCTTTGCCATGCTGCAGACACACTAGGATTCTCGACTGCATCACAGCTGGGTCGTCATGTGAAAGCCGTGGGGGAAACGTGGCGTGACAAATGGAAAGGCAAGGATTTTAGCTTCACTTTCCTTACCTGGAA
Source organism: Rousettus aegyptiacus (assembly GCF_014176215.1). Classification (NCBI taxonomy): domain Eukaryota; kingdom Metazoa; phylum Chordata; class Mammalia; order Chiroptera; family Pteropodidae; genus Rousettus; species Rousettus aegyptiacus. Next base: position 17,321,470 of record NW_023416293.1, on the reverse strand, counting down.
ATAGGGATAAAAAAATAACTCCTTAAGTTCTGAGAATTAAACGCGAGTGTACATAACACACAGGTAAAACTGTGTCCCTCATCTGTACGAAGGCGACTCGTCCCCTGGACTTGCCGTGGAGTCCCCACCACGACCCCGTCTCTGCCTTAATTGTTCCAAGTGGCAAAACAGAGGAAATCATATTTGCCAGTAAATCATGTTTTCAAAAGCTCGCACTAGTGATACTATAAAGTAATGCTCCTTTTCTAGAGGCAATTTAATATTCTCTGTGATGTATATACTTTAATGCAATTTTACTTATAGGAATTTCTTATAAGAAAATAATCGTATGTTATTCAGAAGGATAGTCACAAGGATAATATGTGAAGCATGCTCTTCACAAGTTAATAATAACACGTTTATCCTATGAAAAATTACGAACAACCTGCAAATCTCACTATAGGAGATTGGTTAGGTATATTATTATACATCTATACAGAAGAATATTATCTAGGCAGCCATTAAAAATTATGTTGTAGAAGAACATTTATTCTTATGGAAAGTATTCATTCTGTATCACTAAGTGAACAATGCAAACAGTAAAACTGGATACGTCATTTGATATTTTTAATAAATGAGAAAAGCACATATACACAAGGAAAAAAATCCTGGAAGGTCGCAAACATACCAGAACATTAATCATAATTTTCTTTAGTTGAAATTCAAGTGATTTTTGTTGTGTTTCTTTGTGTTTTTTTTCCTGTGTTTTACAAGTTTTCTTTCCTGAGTATACTTTATTTCTTTAATTAGAAAAAATGGTATTAAAATATGGCTACTAAACAGATCTAGTTTTCAAATGAAGCTTGATGTTTAATACATGATCTTTACCTTTAAAAGGCTTTTCAATGACTTAGAATTTACAAATTTGTTCGGAGAAACCAGACTGAGTGGAAATACCTCAAAATGTGAACGACATTATCTCCGTGTGGTAGTTTATGGGTGATTTTATTTTTCCTCTTATATAAACAGGAAAAATGCTATTAAAATATCTGTTGAACAATTATTTCTAAAAGCAATATTTTATTAATGCCTTCTGTGAGAGCTGGTTTGATTTGGGCTTTCTTTTTTTTTTTTCTTAGCTGCATTTAGTTTATCTTGCAAGGAAATAAACTGGCTCAGAGGAAGCCAGTTTCACGATGTCTAATTTGAACGAAATCTTATTTCCTTTCTTTTTAAAACTCTTCCATTCATATTTCAGGGTGATTTTAATTTGTCATATCAAGGTCCTCAAAGCCCAAGTCCTAAAATGCCGGGGGGAGATGGTGCCAGCTGACTCTGAGGAAGCCTGCAAACCTTCCAGGCGAGTCTGGTCTCACAGGATCTGCAAGCGATTCCGGATCAAAGGGCCTCGGATAAAACGCGTTAACTCCAGACGGCCTCTCCTCCCGAGCCTCAGAGCCACTGGACGCCTGCCCATCTGGGCCGAGACCTGTAGGCGGCTCTTTTTGGGGCAAGGGTGTCTTGAGGTCACATCCAAAGCATGGGTTTCCATGTCTGCGGAAACGGCCAGAATGTGTTTTCCACCGCGAACGATATTTTCAAGGTCAATGCTGGGTTTCCAGCAAGAGCAAAAAAATAACTGATTTTCAGGCTAGAAAAAAGCAAATAAAGCTGTGGGTCTGTCGTTGCAGCTCCCTGTGCAGCGGGCAGTTTTAGGGGTGCCTCTCGGCTGCTCTTTAATGCACACCCCACACTCTCACCCACAAACTGGATCTCAACTCGGACAAACACAGGTAGATGGATTTGGGGCCAGATTATTTTCCCCCCATTTTTTTTTTTCTCTTCTTAAAGGTTAGGAGTTATCTTTATGTTGGAACACAGCTCTTCTCGACAAATCAGAACAATGCGGACATGTTCTCAGAATAAACTCCGCTGCAGATAAGAAAATGAAAAACAAATGAAAACCAGCAACGCGTTTCTCTCTCTCGGCAGCGCGGCCGGAAAGCCGGGAGACAGACGCCTTTCGCCTCTCTCCTTCCCGCCGCCTCTATTCCAAAGCCTCGCCACGTGCTGCTCCCAACCATCGCTCCGCCGGCTGCCGCCGGTGTCCTGGCCTGGTCCTCACAGCCCCCCGCTGGCCCCTGGACCATGAGCTGACTCGCCCTCGCCCAGAAATGCAAACCGAGCTGCGTTGTTCCCTCTTAAGATCCCTCCTTCCTGTGACAGAACCTGAGGTCCTTGCTGTGGCATTTGGGGACCCTCCGCAGTTAGGCAGCCCAACTGCTCAGCCAACTCCATCGCCCCACTGCAAACCTGAACTTCCTGTCCTTCCCTAGACCCCAGGAGCCTGGGTCCATAGGTGGCAGGGCCCCCTCATTAAAAACACAAATTCAAGGATAAAATTAAGACTCTCAAGGTGGCGGCCACAGGGTACGAAACTCTCGGCACAGGGCCCCGTGTGACCGCTCGGGTCTCATGCCCATGGGCTCTGCCCACGCTCTGCTCCTCCCACCCCGCCTCCTCGTTGTTCTTTGAGGTTCGCTTTGCTCCAGCGTCCATGCCAAGAAGGCGCCCCAAAGTCCCCCTGCCACCTCCCTGGGCCCCTAACCGCAGGGGGCGTTCCCTTTAAATCAGAAATTCCCAAAGGATGAGATGCCGACCATGCGCGAGGACCTGGGGTGGACGTTGAACTGCGACAGGTCCTGGGGGGAGGCGCGACGCCCCTGCCGAGTCGCAACCAGGCTCGTGAGCACAGACACCCCTGGAGCGTGAGACCTGCCCCCCACCCGAGCTCGTCGGGCCCCTCTCCGTTCCTCTGTTTCCTCGGCCCCTGGCACAGCGGGGCCCTTCCTGGGCGTTGACCGTTGGCCTCGGACCGGCCTGCCCCCCGGGGCTTCCCGCCGACTCCCCCGCCCTCACGGCCTCCCGCCCGTTTCTGTTAGGGGTATCGGGGCTCCGCACGGCCTTGCCGAGTACACACAGCGGTGCAGGCCTGGGCCCCCGAGTGACCTGAGGCTGGCACGTGTGGGGGGGGCGGCGCCGTCTGTGCGCAGTGGATCCTCGGCTTCCACGATTCTGCTCCGCAGGGGAGACCCTGAGCGCGTGCCTTGGCTTCCCGCGGGGGTCGGGGGCCGCGTGCGAGCCTGCGGACGTCAGGCAGCCTGCGACAGCCCCAGCACCCCAGGGCGACCCCGACAGCGTCTCCTCCCCCTCCCCTAGTGGAGGTGGCACCGGGAAATGAGCTAAAACCCAGGGGCCCAGAGCGAGAGGCCGCGGAGCGGTGCCCTGCCCCCCGGCCTGGCGCCGAGCTGGGCGTGTGGGCCACAGAGGTCCCGCCCCTGTGCCCGGCCTGACGGAGCTCCGTCCCGTCCCTCCAGCCCAGGCTCACAGAGAGCACCGGAGAAGCTGTCACCACGCGATGGCAGACTCCGCTCCCGCCCCGAGGCCGGACGCGGGGCGTCCCAAAGCGAATTCATGCACAACAAGTGACACTCATGCCCCATGCTTTGTTCCAAAAATTAGCTCCTTCTAATGCGGGGCGTTGTGGCATTTGCATCCCGTGCCAGCCAAACGAGGCAAAACGTCTGGGCCTCAGGACGCCGGCGCGCAGAGGGGGCCTTCCCGCAGTCGAGGGGGGACGGGTCACCCCACGGACAGCTGAGCAATGGTCTGGGAGCCCGTCTGGTCGCTGAGTGAGCAGATGCCTCACGAACCCCACCGGCTCCGTCCAGGGCTCCTGCCACACGCAATTTCTCAGGCTCCTGAAATTTCCCTTAATCTTCACCATCATCACCCAAGATTAACAGCTCAAATTCTTCGAGCTCTTCATACGTGCAAGGAATGGTCTTAAGAGTGGAACTTAAGGTGTCTCATTACATCCCACAGCGACAGGGAGGTGTGGCGGTTACCCGCCGCCGTGACGGCTGGGGAGACGGGGCGGGAAGGGGGTGATACGCTCTGGGTGTCCAGCTCGCTGCCGGTGGGACCTGGGCCACCGGTCACTTCCTTTCCATCGCCGGCCCGACGCCTGGCTCCCTGTCCCTGTCCTTGCTCTCCAGCACGGGTCCCACCCGTTAACATCCCTCTACCTGCGGTGTAACGAGTGTGGATGCAAAGACTGGAACTTGTCTCCAGTTCCTGGCAGAGCTCTTAAACCCTTGGGGTTTTCTGGGTGAAAGAAGCACTATTCATCGGGAGCGCTTTGTCTCTACCTGGGCTTATGCTAATGAGACGGCTCCTGGGGGTTCCCACAGGAAGCAAACACCTGACTGGAGGTTGGCGCTTTCAGCCTTGCCCCTCCCCCACCCCGCACCCCCCACCCCGTACCCCCCACCTCCCGGAAGTAAAAGAGGCTGGGGATTGAGTTCAATCAACAATGGCCAACAGTCAATCAGTCATGCCTACGTAATGAAACCTCCATTAACAAAAAAACAAAACAAAATCCCTAAACTATGGGTTTGAGAAGCTTCCAAGCTGGAAATCACATTCCTGTGCCAGGAGGGGGTGCCCCCGACTCCACGGAGGTCCTTGTGCTGGGGACCCCACCGGACCTCGCTCAGTGCTTCTCTTCACTTGGCTGTTCATTTCTGTTCTTCGCAGCAGCGGTCCCCAGCCTTTTTGGCACAAGGGACCGGTGCTCACCTCCTGCTGTGTGGCCCGGTTCCTAACAGGCTGTGGACTGGTACTGGTCTGTGGCCTGGGGGTTGGAGACCCCCGCTTTATAGTACACTATAATCGTCAGGATCGTGATTTCCTGAGGTCTGTGGGGCCTTGCAGTGACTTACTGACCCTGAGGGCAGGTCATGGGCAGCAATGAATTTGCAGCCAGCGGGGCGGTGAGCAGGCAGCCCGGGGACCCTCTCCGCAGCTGCCGTCTGAAGCCGGGCAGTCCTGCGGGCTGAGCCTCTAGCCTGCACTAGCTCTGGGCAGTTACTGCAGCACCCGATTGACTTGCGGGACACCCAGTTGGTGTCAGAGAATTGGAGAACTGGCTGGTTGTTTTGGAAAAACCAAACAGCACCCACTGAACCTGAGCGCCACGGGGCTAGGGAGGGACAGGAGTCATGGGTTCGAGAGCACGGAGCCGGCTCCGCCCCGGAGCACGTGCTCGGCGCGCTTTCTCCTTAACCCGCAGCTCCCCGCCTGAACCCCCCCTTCGTCTTCAGTTAATGGATCGGATCGTCACTGGGTCCGTTTTCGTGAGCATCGCCTTCATGCGATGTGTGAGTTTCAGGGCCCAAAACGGAAGGTCACCGTGATACTCGGCGACCGAGCAAGGGCCGGACGTCCCTGTTTCGTTCGTGGGACGCAGTCCCTCTGCCTCCCTGTCTCTCACCTTTCCCAAGTGTCCTTCCTGCCTTGGCGCCGCGAGATTCTCTAGGACCCGTGCCAGATCGAGTCACCATGACTCACTGGAGGACACACAGTGAAAATGGTTCCCAGCTCTGTGTCACCCCACGCCACACTCCAAACTGGATTTCTTCCCACCAGGCAGGGTAACCGACCGTGGCTCTCAGCTTGACCCCGCCTACCGACTGTCGTGACTCATCGGCCTGTCTGTCCTGTGAAGACGAGAGAGCCACGGGCAGGTGGAGAGGGAGATAGTTCCAGAAAGGCCCACTGCTGTCAGCGGCTTCCATGACGGAGATGAGTCACCGGGGCCCGCCCATTCCTGAGCACGGAGGCCAAGTGGGTGTCTGTCACCAGCTCCCCCCCTCCCAGACCGGCTTCTTCAAGAGAGTCCGCGGCAGCGGTGGGGGCGGGGTGGGGGGGACCTGTCCAGAGGCCCTGAGGCTGATGGGAGGCGGAGGGGGCGAGCAGGGGGCCTGGAGAGCTGCCACCGAGTGCGGCTGGTGACGGGAAGGCCCCATCAATCTCACATGCAGGGCCAAATATGGTGCTGGGCTCAGTAGGCAATAAACGAAGGTCGCACTGCGGCCGGACGCAGAGACGCTTCGCAGACGAGAGCGAGGGCAGGCCTGGCACCAGCGTGTGCGGTCCGCGCCGCCCGCGGGGCTGGCCGGCTCACCCCGGGGTGCAGAAATTCCATATTTGTCCTTGTGGAGCACACATGTGCTTTTTCCTTGACGTATGTGCTCAAAGCTAGGGTGGGGGTGGTGGAAGGGGGGGGGAGCCGAGGCCAGTGTGTCACTTTGAAGACGTGTTCTGGCGCTGCCCCCGGGCCGCCGGCCTTTCCCAGGGTGCCGTGCAGGTCGAGGCCCCGTGCCGAGGTCTTTGCTGGCTTTTTGGCCATCCTCCAAACACAGCCAGGCTCTTGGTGCCGATGAGAACAGATGTCATTACCAGAAATAGCCAGAACTGGTAGGCTTCTCAGTACAAAGTTGTAAGAACACATTGTTAAAACGTGGGGTTCGGCTATTCCAGGACTTCCGGGGAGCACACAGACTCCTGGGGCTGGCCCCTGCTCACTGCGCCGGGGACAGCTTGGCCCGAGAGAGGAACAGTCACATGTGAAAACCGGAGCAGGCCACACGGCGTTCTCTGATCCAGCGCCAAACCTTCGGGGTGCACGTCAGGGCAGCGGGCTGGATGCAGCCAGGGGCGTCTTCCTGCCCCCGGGCCGAGCGGCGGCTCCGCGAGCACGGCAGGGCCTCTCCTCTTCCCGGTGCCGGCAGGGAGATTTATCGGGAGCCCGTGTCCTATGCGGCCACGGAGAAGAGCGGCCCACGAGAGAGGAGGTGTCCTGTTGCAGCCAGAAGGATACAGGATTTAGAGCCAGGAGGACCTGAATTTGAGTCCCGGCTGTGCCCATCACCAGCTGGGAGACCCCTGGGTGTCCGCCTAACTCACTGGGTGATCTCTCCCCCTGGGCAAGGTTTTCACGAGAGTCAGAGACGGCGCTTTCAAAGGGCCGAACGTGGTAGGTTCTCAAAAAACTGTAGTCGCCATCGAAACAAATATGGGTCTTCCTGCGCTTAAATGATAAGCTACCTGTAGGTCGTCAGGGGCTAGAAACCGTCCTCGCTCCCGCTGTACCTTTACGCGGTTCAGAGTTTTTTCCAACAGGCCATGACCTTGACAATGCAGTTGTCTTCTGCGGGGGAGAAAAGGCTTTCGGAGGAAAGGCGAAGGGCCGAGGGCATCCCGTTCTGATCAGCACGACCCTGTCCTCGCTCCGGCGCCTGCGCCCCGGGCAGCGTCCGGGTCGAGCGGGGGGTCTGAACGGGAACCGCTTTGAAAGGCGGCTGCAGGCCCGGCGGCGAGGCCAGACTACACCGCCGGCATTTTCCTGGTGTCAGGCTCAGGGAAAGTGCGTGGATGGCCTCAGAAAAAGCCTCGGCGGTGGCCAGGGCTCCCGGTGTGTGCGCTGGGGCGGGCGGGGGAGGGGAGTGGGGCGAGGGAGGGCGGGTGGGCGCAGCTCCTGGGCCGCCGCCGCCGCCTGCTGCTGAAGGCGATGTGGCTGCCACACCTGGCTCGGGAGGGATGCTCACCTTGTGCATTTCGTGCCCTCGCGTGGGCGGGACTCATTCCCACCCATTTCCTGCAATCACTGTCCACGCGGAAAATTACGAGGTCCGTCCGCGTTCGCGTCCCGCGGTCCAGGATGGGAAACGCTGACCCTTTGTCCCAGGAGACAAAAACCCGTGAGGCCGTCAGTCTGAGCCGTGAGCGTCATGGAGAGGCAATGTGGCAGAGCCACGTAAATTCCGATGGACCAAAACGATGATATAAATGAGGTAAAGACGGGAAACAAATTAGGACATCTGAAAAGATAGGCAAGCCATCATTAACACGAAATAGGATTAAATCTAAAGTACTATTTATTAGTCTTAGCTGTAAGTTTGCAATTCATATTTCTCCCACGGTGAAGCCACATTAAGAATAGTAGATAGAATAAATAAATAAAGACTAATGGCAGAATGTGATGATAGTCATTTATCACCCATAAAAATCCATGTTTTTATTTGGGCTGTGGCAACAAAATCAGCGATCTAAGTATTAGCAAGTAGAGCACATTATAAACACTTAGTTATGTATTGTTATCGCCATGAAGTCATTACGGGAGAAATAAAAACTCTTTTTTATTTTAACTACTAATATTCATCAAATGTTAATGAAAATACCTAACAAATAATTATGAAATACACATTGCTTAAGTAATAAAGATGAAAGAGATGATAATCGTTGTGAATATTTAATCTGCAAATTAAAGAACATACCATTAATAAGACTTAATTATGTCATTAAATATTTAATTTTACTTTCACTACTAAATTTTGTTTGCATTTTGCATATTTCACATGTAAAAAGCTTCTTAATAAGATTTGCAGTTTCGGCAACATCGGATGCCAGAGCATTTAAGCTTGACTTCCTGTCTTCGTCACTGCGGCCCAGCATCATTTTATTTATCATTAAGTGAAACGAACACCCCTCTGTCCAGTTCCCCGCAAGTTATGCTTTACCCCAAAGGGGAGTTCAATAATCGATTCTAGGTTTTACCCACAAAAACCGTGTTTTCTAATGGAGAAGAAAATAGTGGCTTTCCATTTACTTTATTTTTTCCAGTGAGGATCGTACAACTTCCCCCATTTCTGCTGTTTGAGAGGGAGACCAGATCCGATTCCGCCTTAACCAGCTATGGAAGAGGTCCCACGCCTTTCATGATTAGATCCATTTGATTTTTCAGAGTTGATCTCATCACTCACAGCTCCGATTTCTGGATAAATCTCAGTGCGCGAGTCCAAGGTACAGAGGACGTCAGGCTCTCGGGGTACTGCGGGGCAGTGCTCAGCTCCCGACCTCACGGTAGCCCGCGGTAGCCTCGTCTCTAGGGGCCAGTGCAGGGCCGGGCTGCGTAGCTCCGAGGGCGCGGCCAGATACCACACAGCACAGGGATGCGGCTCGCGGGGCTCGCGAGAGCCAGCGGCGTGTGTCTGCTCCTATTCCTTGCTCAGTGGCATCGCCTTGGTAGCTGGAGATCAGCCGTAAAGCATTTACACCAAAGAAATTGGCACACGCGGCCGGCCAGGGCCCCGCCCCGCCACAGAGACGTCAGGCAGCTGCTACACGTTAGCCAGCACCCCACCGAGCGCGCAGACGGGGTCAGGACACCGCGACCCACTCCTCCGCGCCATCTCCTCCCGCGCCCCTGGGACCCGGACGACCTGAAGCTCAGTGAGGGGTGAGGGGACCCAAACGCTCCGTGGAGGCCAGCAGGCTGGGGCGCCCAGGGCCCCCTGGTTTCTGCACGACCCTCCCCCTTCCAGCTGTGGGTCCGGACCAGCCCCGCCCCCCCCATGCTCAGCTTCTCCCCACCAACGAGCAGTGAGGCTCTCACCGGCTCCCCCCACCACGTGGCTGCTCAGGTGGTCGCCTGGCCTGGCTCTGAGGGCCGCCAAGGAAGTTGGAGCGGGGGCAGGTGACCATGCGTCCCAGTTCGCCCAGGAGCGAAGGCTTCCCCAGGGTATGGGAACATTTGGTGCTAAAACCGAGGACGGTCCCGAAGCCTGGATGGTCGGTTCGGTCACCGTCACTCAGGGCGTCTGTTGTCATTGTCCTCTGCGCCGCTCACGACAGCGGGATGAGCTCTCAGGAGGCAGATCGGCCGGGAAACAGAGAAGCCTGGCAAGGCCTCTTCCTCCTGGGACAGCTGGAAAGGACGCGGAGCGCGGCAGGGGGCCAGGCTCCCCGGGAGGAACTCGGCGGCCCCGGCCGGGAACCCCCCGGGTCTGGAGCTCAGTCTCCCGCCGCAGGGCGCAGGGCGGTGCGAGCCCCGGGCGCGGAGGGTGGCCGTGGGAACGGGTCCGCCCCCTCCCGCCGCCCAGGCCCCTGCGGGTCCATTGCTCCCCCAGGGCTGCACGTCCTCGCGTCGGTCCCCGGTCTCCGGGAACGGCTCTCCCCGGCTCTCCCCGGCTCTCCCCGGTTGTCCCCCGGCCTGGCGGGCGGGGCCTGCGCGCACACCGTGGGCCCTGGGGCGGCAGGCCGGCTGGCACGTCGCCGTCACACACCCCGCCTGGGACACGCGGGCCCTTTTCCGGTGAGACCCTGGGGTACGCGCTACATTTCCAACTTTAACAGATCAAGCGACGACCAGAACACTGGGGGGCGGGGCCCCCTGACGCGTCACGCCGACACGCACCTGAGAACCGAGCGGTTTCTCGTGGCCCCCCGCGTGCCCGGCTCGCGCTCGGCGGGCGCTGGGGCAGGCCCGGGGCCGCTGCCCGGTGGCGCCGTCGCGGGGGGCTTCTGCCCCCGGAGAAGCTCGGCCCCAGGGGGCTGAGGCCCGGGCTGCAGCCTGTCCTGTCCGTCAGCAGGGGGCGGCTGAGCTGCCCGCCCCTCGGCTCGGAGGCTGCGGCGTCCCCGCCCCAGGCCTCAGTGCCCAGTGGCTTTGCCTCCCTCCTCCTGCCTGGCACTTCCCGGCCGTTTACGGTCCGCTCGGGGCGTGGCCCTGAGTGCCGGACGCCGGCCTCCCTCCGCAGCCTCACCCGGCGCTCCGCGCCCTCCCTCACGCCCGTGCAGTCTGCCCCCCTCTCCCCCAGACGCGGACTTCGAGTGTCAGACCCACGTGGTCATCTCTGTGTCTATAACAGTGCTTTGTACACAGTAAGTGCTCAATAGATGCCTTCTGAGAGCTTCGAAGGAAGGCGGGACCCCCACCTCACCTTTGAATCACGGCTCAAAGGACAGTCTCTCCCTGGAAGCTTTTCTGGGTTAACCGAGGGCACCTCGCCTCTCACTATGACCCCGATGCTCTCTTCCTTTTGGAAATAGTTAATACCGCATAATAATAATAACATCTAATATTTATTAAGCACTCGCAACATGCCAGGCCCTGCGGTAAGCACCGGGCAAGATTTCCCTTCCGTAATCTCTCACCAGGCCACCGGATAAAGTTCTGTCAGTATCCCAGCTGAGGAGAAAGCATAGGCTGGTTAAGAAGTCTGCCTGACGCGCCAGATCTTAAAAGTGGTGAAGGCAGGATCAAAGCCACAGTCGGCCTGCAGACCTGTGCCCAGCCTGTCCCACCCCCCGAGTTTGCTTGGCTGTGTACTGAGTGAGCCGCTGAGGGCCCTAGAGAGGCACACATCCAGCGGAACTTCCTGAGATGATGGAATGTGTACCCGGGCTGTGTGGCGAGTGCAAACATTTTAACTAACATGAATTTGAATAGCCCGGCGTGGCTAATGGCTACGGGGTTGGAGCGCACTGACCCAGCAGGTAGAAGACGTATTTTAATGATCTTTTCTAAATATCCTACCGTTGCCCATGGCCGTCGAGCAAACTTTCTGAACAGCTGTCTCCACATCTTTCTGTGTTGGGCGAACAGCAGCGATTAGCTTGACCCGAGTCAGTGAAACGGGGCTGATCCCTGTCCTTGAAGTCTTTTTTAGACTCTGGTGGTTCCTTGCCACGTGAAGAACCGTGCAACGCTAGTCTCTGATTCACAGAAGCCTCGAGGTCAGACGTTCAAGGGCAGACTGGTAAACTGCCCTTGGTGGGGTGGGGACAGAAGGTCAGCTCCTCGAACACCTATCACCCGCCTGACCAGTGTCGGGCAGTTTATGACTTAATCCTAAAAGCCGCGGTGTGACCTAAGTAGCAGTATTTCCATCTTTCAGCCGAAGAAAACCGAGAAAGGTTAAAAAACTGTCTCAGAACGTGACAGAGATGTGGCTCCAAGTAGATTTGTCTGATTTCACTGGCCCCTGGATTGAGGCTGTGAGACAGAATTTCTCCTTCATTTTAATCGCAGGATGCTCACAGTTCAAAGGCCAAGAGAAGTATTCTCGATTGGGCATCTGTTCAAAGTGTGTGTGAGTGTTCACGTGTGTGTGCTCGCACGTGGGTGTGTGTGCACGTGCATGTGTGCATGTGTGTACATACGTGTGAATGTATGCATGTGTGTGCACACATGTGTGTGTGTGTATGTGACTGTTGCTCTCATAGTGATACAAGGCAGTTAGAATCCGTACCTGAACCAAATAGACCTATCCTCTATTCTTCTTCGTATTCCTCATAGCTCATGGAAAATTCTAGGGTTCTGTTGTCCAACACAGTTCCCGTTAGCTGCATGGGGCCATTGAGCCCTTGAAACGTGCCTCATTGAGATTTATATAGTAAGTGTAAAACACACTCTAGATTTCAAAGATTTACTGTGAAAGAATACAAAAAATATCTCACTGATAATTTTCTATTGATTTTTTAAAATGGGCCTATTTTGTATACATTGGGATTGAACTTACGGTAAAATCCATGTTCTCCGTCTCGCTCTGTTTTAATGGGGCTCCTAGAGAACTTTCTGATACACGTGCGGCTCACACCACATGTCCATTGACAGCGGAGTGTGCGGGCCCGCTCTGCGAGCCTGGGATGAACAATCGATGACTCGTCAAACTGCTCCTCACCCCGAGGAAGAGCTCCCGCCCCCTCAACACCCACATGGACAGGGACACACGCGGCTTGGGCCTCCTTGCTGGCCCCTTGGGTTGGGCTCAGGGCACCCGGCTGAGGTGGCCCGCCTAGTCCAGCGACACATGGAGCTCTGGACACCCTGTGATGTCCCTGCCTTAAACGGCACCGTCATTTCTTTCTTGAGCAAAGGGCTTCATCATTCCTCTCTGGGAGGAAGGTGGGTGATGAAACCATGACACAGAAAAATGACCCGGTCTCTCCAAGGTCGTTCCCGAAGGCCACACCAGCAGAGCGCGCCGTTCCCCGTGGGCATGCCGTGCCGAGCAGCCTGGGTGATCTGAGGGGCAGGAAAGCAGGTCACGCCCAGGCCGCTGGGGAGAGGGCTCCGGGCCTGCGCGTCCCCAGCCCCGCCCCGCTGCAGGATTCGACACTTTCTCCCGCGGGTGGAACTGCCGAGGTTTCCTCTTTGACAGTTTAAAAGCGTCGTGCGCCGTTCCCTCCTTTACATCCATCCAGCCCTCTCCCTTCTTTGTGCTGCTTTTACACCCGTTTCCATAGTAACCACCTCTCTTGTATCCCTGGCTGTGAAGGGGAGTCCTGCAGATGTGAGCAGGAATCGACATCTCCCGGCGGCTGACGTGGCGCTCAGTGTCCTCGCCTCCTTGCACCCACCTCCTCTCCCTCCCGCTGCCCCTGCCCCCAGGTCCCTTCCAGCCCTGAGCATGGCTCCCGTCAGAGGGCAGCCTGGGGTGAGCAGGGCGGACAGCGGGGCGGCCGAGGAGGCAGCAGATGCGGGTGTCACTGTAAATCTTAATTCTCCAGGTGGCTCCGACGCAACATGCTACACATGGGAGCTCTGGGTGGGGGTGGGACCCGAGGAGCCAAAGCCCGGAGCAGCTGCCATCGGACAGGCACCCTCCCCCGAGGCCTGCAGGACACAGCGCCCGCCCCGCACTCTGTCCGCTCTGCACTCTGTCCGCTCTGCACTCACCTCTGCCCCAGCCCCATGAAAGGCTCATGACCACACCCGAGCGTGTGAACGTCTTCAGCCATCTTTCCTTATTAGTTTGGAGGGCAGGGTCAACATAGAAGTACAACACACACACATACACGCGCACATACACGCACAGCAGTGCTTTGAAGACCCACAACCACCAAATGAGCCGCCCACCCACCCTCCAGGGCTGGGGGCAGCTGGCGGTCCAGGAGGGCCCGGGGAACCGGCTGCCTCAGCCACCTCCCAGGACTGTTCGCGGGGTCCCTGGGAACTGGGCATGGTTCGTCTGATTTCACAGGCCTGATAGCCCGATGGGAACAAACACGCCACTGGAGAGAACCCGGTCCTTTCCCACCGACATTATTTATTCACCTAAAGCAGAGCCCGGGCTATATTTAGCATATGATGTCAGTGGGTTGTTTGCATTCTTGGAACCTGGCAGGAAGCCACCTCTCACATGATCTATGAAATCACTGATAAATGCTGCTTTTCACCAAAAGAAAAACAGCTGAATAAATGCGGCCCTTCTCCGCTTTCATCTTCCGCCCCCCCGCGACCCGCACCACCTCCCCCCACAGCCAGTCCCGCGCCCCCCCACCCCCCGCCGCCTCCCGCCCCTGCCGCGGCTGGGATTTGTCTTTCTGTGGCGCAGCTCAGCAGAGCCTGTGAAGTGGAAATGAGTTGCTCGGGACCGCAGATCAAAACGAGGCCGTTGGGACGCGCAGGACGGTTTCCTCCTCTCCCGGAGCCTGGAAGGCTGCCAAGGCGCCAGAGGCCCGGGCGCGCGCGCGGGAAGGCGGGGCCGCGGGGCCCGCGTGGCGTCGGCTCTGTGCAGCCCGCGTGGCAGCTCCGCGGGGCCCGCGTGGCGGCGGCTCCGTGCGGCCCACGTGGCAGCTCTGTGAGGGGCCCGCGTGGCGGCGGCTCTGTGCGGCCCACGTGGCAGCTCTGTGAGGGGCCCGCGTGGCGGCGGCTCCGTGTGGCCCACGTGGCAGCTCCGCGGGGCCCTCGTGGCAGCTCCGTGCGGGGCCCGCGTGGCGGCCCCGTGTGCCCGCGTGGCGGCGGCTCCGTGCGGCCCGCGTGGCACCTCTGCAGGGCCCGCCTGGCGGCCCCGCGCGGCCCGGCGGTCACGGCTCGGCGCTAGGTGGCGGTCGCCGTCTCGCAGGCGAAGGCGGTCGCCGTTCAGAGGGGAAACAGCGCCTGCGCGGACTGCGCGTGATAAACCAGGCGCAGAGCGGAGCCGCGGGGAGCCCTGGCTTTGCCCCCCGGGGTCGGCCTTGAGGCCCACGCAGCTCGGGCTCCCGACTGGGGTGGTTAATGCCTGGCGCGTGGAACGAATCGCTCTGCCTCCCCTCCTCCTTCCCAGCGTGCCCTGGGTCCGTTACCCCAAGCAGCTGGGGGTCGGGCTGGGGGTCGTGCATGCGGAATTAGATTAATTCTTGTCCTCCTGTGGAGATTGGTTTATACGGCCTGGAGCGCAAGATTTAATTACCCTTATCTGTAAAAACGGACGTCGTTATTGATCACGGAGTCACCCAGTGTCTTTCGTAACCGGCTGCAACATTGAACTAACTCAGCAAACCCCGACCGGACGCCAGGCGGGGACTCTTCCTGGCCTGGCGGTGTCCGGGGTGGTTGCTTTACACGTCGTTGTCCCCAGCTCCTCCCATGGCACCTGCTCTGGCGCTGGGAGATGACACGGGGGCAAGGGAAGGGTTTGCTTCCAGCCCTCTATGACTTTGGCTTCCTTCATTACGTTTCCCTCCATCACATGCTCTGTCGAGCAGTCCTGGCCGGGCGACACCCACCGCGGGCGTGAGGGACTCGGAGAGTTTCAAAAACGCCACAGTGGCACTTGCTGAGACTGGCTCTCGCCCACGCCCACCCGTGCACGGGGCCTGCCATGACGCTCGTCCTGGGACGGAGAGAAAAACAGAGAGGAAGGAGGAGGCCGCGGGCGCCGGCCAAGGCTGCAATGGGTGTGCCACGGCCTCGGTTCCTGTCAGGTGTGTGGGGGGGGTGTGGCTGCAGGGATGAAGGGACAGGTAAACGCAGGACAGGTGGGCGGATGGGCCCAGACCTCGCGTGCTCGGCCAGTAAGAAACCCCGCGGAACGAGCGCCGGTCGTAGGTGAAAGCTGTGGACTCCGTCTTCAAATCAGCACTCATCTGGGGGGTCTGAAACAGGGGCTGCAGGTGAGTGGACGTTCTAATTGGGATTTTTTCATTCTTAAAGTGATGGGCGTCGGGTCCAGATGGCCTGAGAGCTTCCTTTTAGGCTCTGAAATTCTAAGGTTCTGTAATTGTGTGTTTCTGGCCTCTCTGAGTCACCCAGGGTCAACCCTTTCCTGAGGGGTAACCGCCTCCTCTCCCTTCAAGTGAGATGAGTGAGCTCTGTCTGGGACATAGATGTTTCTGGAACTCTGCGTGGGGACTGAGACTTGGGTCAATAACCCTTGCTCTGGATGAACATTTGCTCCCGCTGTGAACATGGTCCGCTGGAGCTCTCTGCAGGGCCAAGTCATTTCTCTTTTAGGAAAAGAACAGTTCTTTCAGCCCAAGCTTCTTGAGAAGCTATCGTTTCCATCAGCCCCAAATCTCACATAGAATAGTACTATGGCATCTATCAGAGTGCCCCGTGATGGGGACAGATAACCCACTTGCCCATCTCTGGAGGCGGGCCCAGGGTTTTCCCGTGCTGGGCTGCAGTCAGAATATTTGATGATAGTACTTAGGGTGAGGTATGGGGAGACCAGGAGCAAGTGAGGAGAGAGAGACTGAGAAAGTTGAAAGATTTCATTATACTTGGTTCCCTCGGGAGAACACAGCACACCGCAGGGCCACATGGGGAAGCACCAGAGCTGGTCAAGGGGCAGAGGGACAGAGCGGGGACCCGTGAACAGGAGTCTTTCTTGTTTCCATGGGAAGGAACAGGCAGGGCGAAGAGGCTTAGGATGGGCTGGCTGTGTTTGAAAGTGGCAGCCCGTGAAATTCGTGTTCGCTGCGACGGTTAGACTGTACGGCTTAAAGCTAGCCGAGGACTCCAGGCATTTACAGGTGTGTCGGTCAGAATTCTCCAGAGAAACAGAACCGACAGAATGTGCGTGAGTGTGAATACGGACAGAGACGGGGCGCGGGGAGGGAGGGAGAGATTACGGTGATTTTAAGGAATGGTCTCGTGCCATTAGGGAGGCTGGGGGTAGGTCTCTCCCGCCTGGAGACCCAGGCAAGAGCCGCGCCTGTGCTCCAAGTTCACGGACGGGCCTGCTGCCACGATCCCCTCTTGCTCGGAGGAGGTCAGTCTTCGTTCTCTTCAGTCCTTCAAGTGATTGGATGACGACCACCATGTTGGGGGGCGGGACGACAATGATTTATGTGTTAATTTCACCCAAAAACACTCTTCACCGAAACACGCAGAATAATGTTTGACCACATGGGGCCAACCAGGTTGACACATAGAATTGACCATCACAATGGGAGAGTCGCCTTTGCTTAGGGGCAGCTAATAGGCCCTTTGGTGGCTGTTGAAGCATCGCTTACAGAAACTAAAAATTATTGTTAATCCGTGGCCATCGGCTCCATACAGGGGTAGCCCGCATGTGGCAGGATCTCTGAGGGGATCCCTGCACTCTCCCAGGCAGCCTCGCGAGTGCCTCGGGATGGCGCCTCGTAGCTCAGGAAACGCTGTCCCTGCTGCCGGCTCCTCACATCTCACGTGGCCCGCGGGGCCAGTGTTTCTGTCTTTGCAGCAGAGACTGACGATCGTGAGCAGGCGGCGAGGTGTCCTGGCCCCAGGTCAGCCTGCAAGTGGGAAAGCCAGACCCGAGTGCGTCCTCTGATCCCACATGACAGGGGGGGCTTTCCACGGGCATTCTGCAGCCAGGCACCTCGCCAGACGGGCACAGGCATCGATTCGCTTGGTTTTCTGAGCAGCTGGACGAGCAGCCATCATTGTCGCCCCCATGGAGGGGCGTGGTGGCGGGGGCACACTCAGCAGGCCGGGGCGGAAGCTGGGCGGAGTCCACCGCCTTCACACCCCCTTTTCTGCCTCCCCGCACCCAGGGCTGACGCCACCCTCTCCTCCCAGACCCCACCCCACACACGGCCGCATGCTGCACCCCAAGTTCATGCTGGAGTCCTTGTCCAGCGGTGGCAGCTGTAAGATGATGAAACACAGAAACCCCCAAAGTGGAACAAAATCTCAAAATCCCCGGGGCTCTGGGAGGCAAGCGTCCCCTCCCAAAAAACGTCTCTGCGGGGCTGGCCCTGGCGGCCAGCTCGTCAGGACGGGCCAGGGCCCTGCGCCCCTCTGGAGCACGCATCCCCCTCACAGCGGTGTCCTCGCTGCTCGGTCCCCACGTGACACGCCGGGCCCTGCACCTCGTTCCTCTGCCCTGACAAATGTGGGAAATACGTCCATTTGGTAAACCTTTGCTGGGGGCCAGGAGCTGTGCGCAGGGCCATGGGCTGAGGAGGAGGGGGTCCCGCCCTCGGGGCGCCGTGACCTGGCAGAAGAGGGGGTACCGCCCTCGGGGTGCTGCAGCCATCCTGGTCTCCCTGCCCAGCCTGGGGAAAGCACCCTGGACCCCCGGAGTCAGGTATCAGCAGCTCTGCCCGCGGGGTGCTGGCAGCTCCGCGGGGAGGGAGGGCTGACCCGGGGCTGAAGGGGCAAGTCCATGGGTGGAGGAAGGCGGGGTGGGCAGCCAGGCGGAGGGGACAGCATGCGCAGAGGCGCGAGGCCCGAGAGCATTCCGTCCTGCTCGCGGGAGTCCCAGCCCAAGGTGCCACCGCCGGGAGGGCACAGAAGGCGGGCGGGTTAGACCCGCAACGCCCGAGGTCGCGGGAGAGAGCTGGGCGTCGCGCGCCCGGAGACGCCCCCGCCTCCCCCCCCCTCGCCGCCTTGCGCAGTCTCATCGGCAGGGCCGCAGCGCCCCGGGCGCCGGTCGAAGGCCTCTGACGCGCCCCGAGCGGTTGCTGAGTCCGGGTTTGGGCCGAGCCCCCGGGAGGAGACTCGCGGCCCGTGGACAGGGCTGCAGCTCGCTCCCTGACCGCGCGGAGCTTCTCAGCGGGGTGAGGAGCGAGGTTCAGCACAGACGTTGGAAATGCAGCGGACGCGCCCATCGGACGCGCCCATCCGACGCGCCCACGCCGTCGAGCCCCGCGGCTCAGCCTCGCCCGCCTCGCGGATGCTCGGGGCTCACGCCGGCCCGCAGCTGGGGAAACCGGGGAGCACCACGGACGCACTGCGGGGTGTCGCGGTCACCGGGGCGATGGGGAGTGGAGGCGCGCCTGCCGCCCTCGAGAGTGTCGCGCCGCGTGTCACCAGCCGGGGCGGAGATGACAGTCCGCAGTGGGAAGAGCGGTTTCCGCCGGCGGTGAATCGAAAAACCCCAAGTGGCGCCATCGTCGCCAAACATCCCGGGCCATCGGCAGGGGAGCAAACGCCAGGCCGCGGGGCCCCCTGGTGACAGAGGGTGCGGGGCAGACGGGACGCCTCCCGGGCTGCGGAGGAACCGCCCGTCCCGCTGCGGAGCTGGGGAGCCCCGGGAGCCCCGCGCCTGCCCGAGAGGGTTTGCAAGCGGGGCTTGGCCTGTGTGCATGCGCGCGCGTCCGTCTTCGGAGGACCTCGGCTCAGTGTGCTCGGGTCCATCCAGAGTTCAGACCCTCCTCCTTTTGGGGTTTGCCTAAAATCACACCAACTGCTTCAGGCGGCCTGGGGGATAGAGCTGTTCTGGTAAATGCGTGAATGCGGGTGCCGTCTGCGGGGAGGCCTTGCACAGCGGCCCTGTTTCCGCGCGGGCGGTCCGCATGTCCCCCGCCCCCCGCTTGTGCTTGGCGGGGGTCTCGGAGGGCTGGTCTGTTCCCAGGGCTGTTCCTGGGGTGCAAAGCTGGGCCTTTGTGTGTGTCGATCACAAATACGTTGACCACGCGCACGGCCCGTCTTCTCCCGCATGCCACGCAGCGAGGGTGTTTGAAACGCGACATTTTAAACCCCAAAGCAAATAACTGCAAGGAGCCAACGTGACGTTACTGTCCTTTACTCAGAGTTCCTTTCCCAAAGTCAGGCGACAGCGCCCGGGATGCAAGTCGGGGGTCAGACAAGCCCAGTCGCGCTCGCGATTCCGCCGTCATGTGCCCAACGGGCTTGCGGAGTGCAGCGCCCCGGAGAAACCCACGCGGGGCCAGCTCCAGGGCCAGTGGCACCCCGCTCGGCCCCCTCCGAGGGCACAGCGGTGCCATGGGCTTGCTCTGACGATGTCCCCTGACCTCGGATTTCAGCACCGAAGAGGCGCTGGGCAGAAGGGCTGCAAAAAGCCACACCTGTGAATCCCGGACGAGAGGGAGCTGAGGACGGCCTGAAGACTCCAGAGGCCGGCGGAACCCGCGCCGCCCGGTCAGGTGCGCTGCGGGCCTGGGGCCTGCGCGAGGCTGCCGCAGCCCGGAGACCCATCTGGAGAGAGCATAACAGCTTCCCGCTGGGGCCCGCGCTGCCCCCCGCCCCGTGCACTGGTCCTTCAACTCCCCCGGGGGAGGGGGCGCCCCGGGCCCCTGACAGAGGGAGTGCCCCTTGGGAGCCTGGGATCCATGTGGGCCCGGAGAAGTGGAGGCACATCGGCCAGCTGGCCAGCCACCCGGGAGTGCACGTGGGGTGCTGGCCAGCACCCCGGCTCATGGGGACGTGCAGACGCTGTCTGCCTCCGTCCCCAGCTCTCTAGGGAGCAGGGCAGGCTGATCTCCGCGCTCTGTGCCCCTGTGCCCGGGGGTGAGGCGGGAGGCCCCGGACCCCGCCCGCCAGGTGACAGGTTCAGTGCCCCTGGAGGTGTACGATCACGCCACACCGAGATTCGGATTTTGCTGTTTCAGCGGGCACTTATCACGCTGTCTGAGGTCACCTGCTTCCTTTGACCGTCCCTAACCGCCCTGACAGCAGGTCATTAGCTCCAGTTTATGGGCGAGGCTAGAGTCTCAGAAAGGTTCACCAGCGTGCCCCGGTCCACACTGCCAGGAAGCGGCAGGGCCAGGAGCCAAATCCAGGTCCTCGGGACCGAAGTCCAGGGCCTCCCCAGAGGGAGTCGCTGGCCCGCGTCGGAGCCCAGGGCTGCCACGTGGGGAAGGCCTGCGAAGTGTCTCCCGGGGAGGCTGCCCTGCATCTTCCTCGTCTGTATGTCTGACCACCCATTTGTCATGAGGAAAAGCTCACATAATAAACCAGATTTGAAAGTAGCCCCAGGTACCTCGCAACCATAAAACCTGATTTGCATTTTGTTTAAAAGACCCCAAACTAAACAAGTGAAGGAGCATGAGGGTTCCGACGTGGTAACGGCCCCCGGGACGGCTCCTTTGGGGACCACGGCGTCTGGGCGGCCCCCACCACCCGTGGCCACCACCGTCACTGCCATCGTTGCTGCCGGATTTGAGATCTGTGCGGTGCTCGCGATCACCGGCCCGTCAGAGCTCGCCTGGGCCTGCCTGGCCCACGCTCGAGTCTGTCTGCTGTGTCTCTCCTAACGGCTTCCTGCGAGCGGAGCGCTCCCGGGGGAGGTGTCTCTGGGGACCCTTTTCCGTGGCACCCCCCAACAGCTGTCACACCGCCCCAGTTGTTTTTCAAGAAGGAGGTCCCTGGGGTTTCATGGAGCCGGCCTCAGGCTTGGCCCGAGCATGTCGGTCCGCTCACAGCCCCGCCCCTCGGGAACGGGGTGCCCAGAGCGGCGTGCCGCCTCTCACAGCTCGGCACCTCCTGTTCTCTACCTGGAACGTGAGTTTGGACATGTCGGGTTCCGGCGGCTCCTGCGAAGGTGCACCCCGTCCGGGAACCTGGCCGCCCCCATGCCCACCAGCCTCGCGGCCCACGGGGCTGTGTGTCGGTCGACATGGCGCGTCGAAGGGGACGTACGGGCGGCCGTCGGGCAGGAGCGAGGGGGCCATCGGCCGGTCGGCACTGCACCCCGCCGGACCGTTCACCGAGAGCCGTCGAGTCGCTTCCGGCGGCCATTCCTCCTTGACACCTGGAGTGGGGCGCGGGGGGGGGGCAGGGGGACTCCCTTCAGGCCGCAGCCATGAGCGAGAGGGGTCAGAGCCCTTAGCAGCACAGCGTGTCCTCGAGCCACCATCCTCGGCCCCTCCGGCCCCGAGTGCAAGCGTAACGAGGAGGGCCACTCCAGAGTGTGGCTTTCATGGGAATTGTCTAAAATTTTAACCTGCTCGGAGCCAGCCGGAGGGCCCAGTCACTGTCGCATGGCTCGCGGGGGCAGGCCCAGAGGGCGAGTGGCCTGCAGTACACCGCTCGGCACCGGCACAGAAGGCCCCGACGCCCCGGGCGCTCCCTGGCCAGCTCTGAAGCGAGGTATATTTTTAAACACCAGCCTCGCAGAGAGAATGTTCCCTCGCATGTCCCCATAGCCTACTAATGGGCCACTGTTGGCAACCGACACCATCAGCCCGTGCTAAGCCGTGTTCTCAATTTTTATTTCTATTCTTGTCCCCTGGCAGACGATAGGAGTTGCTGTCCCAAGAGACCGCAGGCTACCGATGGAAAAGGAGGCTTCAGAAGGTCCTTGGCTGCTCTCGATTTCGAGACCAATTTTGCTCAGATGCTGGGCCTCTGGGCCCGGGCTCATTTACCAAGTCAGGAACTTGTATTTTTTCTTTCTTCACACGGACTCCGGGTACACTACTCGGTGCTTCCAGAGGCTGGGCCCCCCCGCCTCGCCGGCGGAGAAGGGGCTGAAGTCCAGCCAGCCGGCCACCTGTCCGGTGCTGGGAACGTGCCCCCGGCCGGCCGGAAGTGTCTCCCTCCCCTTGTCTGCGAGTGAAAGTAGCCGTTCTGCAGTCAGTCGCGCTGCTTCTCGCGGCTCCGATGAGGACTCGTTGCCTCAGCTAGAGAGGAGAGAGGCCACCGGCTCGTGCCACGTAGCGGGACGCCCTCCTCCCACCCCACATGACTTATTCGGGACGTCCTGCTGGGCTGCGGCGCTGGCCACCGTCCCCGTGCGTCAGTACTGTTATCATCGCCGCCGCCGCTGCTGTCCTTGTTTTGAAGAAGCCATTTCTGACCAGAGGCCGGAGGAGACGCCCTCTGCCTGCTGTCGGGCCCCTGTGGCCCTGGCCCCCGCCGAGGGCCCGTCCCTGCCGGCTGTGTGTGTTTGAGTTACGTAACACAAACAGCTCCAAGGAGACGGCCCCCTCCACTGCTGTTTTCAGACTCGGCCTTCGCTTGCCCTCAGCAGAGCTCGTTGCCTGGGTGGTTCCTGCAGCCTCTGTGTTTTGCTGCTGGATTGCAGAACAGCCCGCCCTTGACCCCACTCGAGGGCCGGCCCTTGCCGCTGCATGACCCAGCAGCGAACGTGGGACGTTGCCGGTGCCAGCCCTGTCCCCAGAGGCTCGGCCCGGACAGAGAGGGCTTGGCGTGGGCCTGACCGGCCCCGCGCTTGCTCGGGGCGCCCGGTTCCTCCGGGCCCGAGTCTGTCCAGAACGCTTGAAACGCGATTGCGCTTAGCGCGCGGCACCGGCCGACTTTTCAGGGACGCGCCTGATGCCTAGGATGTGCGTGCCTGACTTGTCGGCTCCCGAGCACCGGCGACGTCGGCTCCGTGTTGTCTTCCCGTTCACAGCCACTTAAATCAAATGTCTTCAAAGTAGCTTGTTGCTCATGAGACCGAGCTCGCGGTTCATCTACCCGACGACTCCGCACGGTGGAGGAGCACAGCCGTCTCCGCGCCGAGTGTGGCTCGGCACATGGCCTTCGAGGCGCGGTTGGATCGCAGTGCAGTTTTAGTAAGAGTTTTTCTCAAAACAACTCTCCAAGGGTTGAGTCACATATTCCTTTATTTATACAGTTGTCTTAATGCAGATAACAAGCATTTTCAGAATAGTTATTAACTCTCAGTTGTTCTGTGGTGAGATTCCATCTCCATCTGTAAAATTTCATTTGCAATAGTCCATCTGCCTCTCTAATCACCGCTAACACGCACGTGGTCATCTCCCAGGGGCTGCCGACCTCCCAGGCGTAAGAAGGATGTTCTTTTTATCTCTTCAGAACTATGAGTTTGGGGAAAGGACTAGAAAGGTAGAAGGCAGAGAGAATCGAGTCCCGAGGGCATGGGGGCAGGGAGGAGGTGGCAGGTAGCAGGAGTGACCTTGAACAGAGTAAGGGGAGAGGCTGGGCTGGCTATGTATGGTTCTCTTCCCACTGGATTCTCAGAAAACCAGGACAGAAAAAAAGAGAAAGAATGAAGGAAGGAAGGAGGGAGGAAGGGAGGGAAGGACAGAGGGAAGAAGGGAGGGAGGAACCGTGGCGCGGAGGGGAGAAGGTGGCACTGGAGATTCATGCTGAACACTCCGAGGTCCACCACCTGAAGCCCAGCCAGGGCCTCCGACAAAGCCGCACGGCCTCTCCCGGCTCCTCGAGCCTTTCAGAGCCTCTGCGTTTTTCCAGCAGCAGCGGCCAAAGCTTCCAACTCTTGCATATCCTCTGGTTTGCCAAGTCCCAGCTCACCCTCCCATCGCCTCTGCATTTCTGACCCTTCAAGGTCAAATCCTAGTGCATCTCCACTTTTCAGGGCCTTCCAGGGTGGCGAGGGCCTCGCCCGCAGAGCCCCTCCCCGGGGAGGGCCTGGGGGCCATCTGCTGGGCCCGACTTTCTCACACAGGGCTCGGATGCGCAGGGGTGTGACGGTAAACAGCGTCTCCCTCGTCTCCCTCCTCTCCCGCGCTGCCTGAGCTGGCCTCTGCGCCCCGGGACTGTTCCATCACCCCAGGGGTTCCAGTAATAGGGCGTGAAGCAAACAAAGAAAAACAGTAATCTGGTGTTCCAGTTGCATTTTTTGTTTTTAGAAAACGTTAATGATAGGTTATTCGATCGCCCTCGGTTTGGCTGTGCGCGCTCTTTGTGAAGCACATCTGGTATTTAGTAACAGCGTAAGTAGCAGGCGTTTTTCTGGCACTTAAAAATACGCTCATCCGACGTCGCCACGCCGTTTGGAAACTCGCTGGAGAGGCCAGCCAAACTCGGGGAGATACAAGACTTTTTCTGTAGGCTGGGCAGCTGGCCAGGAGCGGCTAAAAAATGTGAATTGGCTAAGAACGGCTGCCACGCAAACACTTCTGGAAATTTCTGTGCTGGGGCCTGCCAAGTCCATGATGCACAACATGAATTACAGGAGTTTGTATCTCTCCCAGCAGTTGCTTTTTGAGCTTAATTCTCCTATGCACTTTATGAAACATACACACACAACTGAAATGAGAAAAACACCCCCAAAACCCACAACCATTTTTTTTTTTTGGGGTCTCTTTTCCGTTTGGGTTGCCAAGCGCACAGTTTTTCCTGAATTGGGAGAAATAGCCTCAATCTTTGTTTTGAATTACATTAGACCCAGCACGTGGGAGGCAATCGTGCTTCCTGGAAATTCTAGAAAGGAAAGGCGTCTCGCGTCGTGGAGACGGGGAAAAGCAGGCGCCCCACACTCGCCCGTCCGACACTCGGGATTCGGGCCTCGCCGAGGGGTCTTAGTCAGGCTGGAAAGCAAACCTGAGCACGGAACGTGCGTTGCCTGTGTCTCGAGCCGTCGCCCCGGCCAGAGGGCGCGCCCCACCTTGCAGTCCCGCACCCCTGTCAGCCAGCCCGGGCAGGGTCCGAAGCAGGGGGGTGGGCCGGGAGGGCCCGCCACAGCGGGTCAGGAAAGCCAGAGGGCGGGGAGCAGGGGGGGTACTGGGCTGCCCTCCAGCCGGATCCCAGTTCTGCCCGGGCGTCCCTCCCCTCCAGGGCTGTGTGCATCATTTACTCTCCGACTCCACATCGAGACTTGCCTCCTGTGACTCAGACGCACTGTTGCTCAGAGCCCGCCCAGGTTGGCGATCGGGGGGGGGGGGGTGGCGGGGGGGGGGCTGGAGCCGCACTGCTTGTCCCCAGGAGCGCGGGGGTGACGTTCTGCACAGGACACGGGCAAGAGCTAACACGAGAGAACCGCGTTAGCTCATCGGGAGACGGGCAGGACAGCCTCACCCTCCTGGGTCCCACCGGGTCGTGCGTCCCCGACAGGCGGCCTTTTCCACGGGGACTGGGAGGTCGCTCCCCACCCCTTCGTTTTCTGGGGGTCTCTCTCGCCGTGGGTGTTCACGTCTGCTTTAGTGAGTCAGAACTCTGAGGCTAATGGTCTCGACTACATCACCCAGGCGAGTTGCTGCTCCGGTCTGTGCCTCGGTTCCCCTCTCCGTGTTCGTGATAATTTTCCCGGGGGAGGGGAGAGTCACGAGATTTGGGAGCAGGGTACGGCTTGGACACTTGTGACTTTGTGACCTCCTTCCTGCGGCAGACTCGTAAGTCTCAGCAGAGTGTAAAACAAAACAGTAACATCTTCCTCATGGTACACGGCGAAGAATCACCACGCACCTGCCTCGCAGACTACAAAGCAGCATGCGGACGTGGGTTCGTATTAGTCCCTTTCAAGTCCTAATTGTAGAAATTTGATCTTAAATTACTGTGAACGTGATACGGAGGGTGTGAGTCAAAGCGGTCTGCGCACAGTGCATTCTGGGGATTTATCGGGGCCGGCGACGGGGAGTGATTGTTGTTTTCTGCAGCTGAGGCACAGCGGCCTCTCTCAGAATAAGTCTTAATTAACCATGTCACCTGCCTCCTCCCCCCCTCCCCCCTCCCCAGCTATCCCTCTTCTTCCTTCCAGCGATCGCTGCCAACTTGCCTTTGACATTAACCTGAGGCTGAAGGTGAGGCCGAGGTGCCCATGAACTTCCCCCCCACTGCGAACTGTACCCCAGAAGCATGGTTCGCACAAAGCAGTTAAACAGGTTCGGGCATTTGGGAAAAAAAAAAAAAAAAAAAAAAGGCTAGGGCCCCGAGAAGGAGCCCTTGGCCTCATTTCTGTCTGGCTCACATCGCCTGTCCTGTTCTTGGCTTAAATTTGGATCACAGGACACATTCTCTCAGTTTCCTCGCCTCGTGTCCCTGGACGTGTTTTGTGGGGTCGCAGGAAACGGCGTTGAGGGAGGCGACCCAAACGGTGCCCCTCCCGGGACGTTGCCGCCTGTTCCCGGCCGGTGCTGCTGTTCCCGGCCTCAGGCGGCCACCGTTCGCGGACTTTACATTCGGACCCCTCGGAGGGGCTTTTTCCTTTCTCAGTCTGAAGACAGCTACCCTCTCAGCTCCCCAGTCAGCGTGGTGACCTGTCACCTGCGAGCCTGGCCCCCTGTGGCACCTGGGCTGGGGCAGAGCAGAGGACAGAGCAGGGGCTCGCGAATCGGGGTGGATCAGGGCGAGTCGGTCGCAGGCGGGGTGCGGACAGCGGGCGCTCAGAGGGCTGCCGCGGGCCGCAGCCGGGGAGGACGGAGCCTGGGGCAGTGGCCGGGGAAGGGAAGGCGGGATGGGGGGGAGAGCCCGGCCACCCCACTGCCGGCGGAGCCGAGGACGGCGACGGCTCCCGCTCAGCGTGAGGGGGGGCTCTGCTTGCCCAGCACCCCAGGGAGAGCCTCCGGACCCTCCCCGTTGACCCCGGCTGACACTGACGTTCGTGGGGTCACGAGGATGAGCATGGAATTGTCTGGAGTAAGAATCGGAATGTGACGCGTTCCCCAGACGCCGGAACGTCCGACCAGCCGCTCCCGCCGGTCACGGGTCAGGCTTACCCCTGCGAGTGACGACCGTGGACCTTCATCGCTCACCCGTGGTCTCCGGCCATCCCACGGCAGCCCTGCCCCGTTTCCCCACGAGGACGGCGCTCTCAGGGGCCCTCTCCTCATCTGAGGGATCCGAAGCGTGGGTGGGCTGAGCGCCCCGACCCCGCTCGCACAGCTAGTAACGTGTGCGGGGGCAGGGAGGGGGCGCTGTTGTCCTCCTGCGAAGTCACCACAAGGCGGGTCACGGCCGGAGGCCCAGGCCCGAGGGTCCCGCCCCCAGCCGGCTCCTTCATATTGTTTTTTGAGTTTCGGGTCAGAGTGGCCCCCCTCGTGGGCACACGCAGAAGCCCCTGGCCGCCTCCGCACCTGCCCGCGAGCTCAGCTGCCTTCTCAGGAGCGGGCCCGGGACACCCTCTGCCCGGCCGGCCAGCTCCTCCCATCTCATTCTACTCACTCGGCATCACGAGGCCACGAGAAAATTCCATACCTCCACTAATAAGGTTAATATTAGAAAGCTCACTAAGACGCAAGGTCACAGGCACCGATAAGGGTTTAGTAGGCAAACCACGTCACCTGACACTCGTACCGCGGAGGCCGTTTTCCGGAGCTGACGCCACCCTCCCCTCGTGTCCTGGCTGCTCGCCGCGTCCCCGCCGGGTGCTCGCTGCGCCCGCTGATCCGGGCACCACTGGGGATGTCCTGCGCCTGGGGGGGGGGGTGCGGGCGCCTCTCGACAGCCTAGCGACCCCGAGGAGCCTTTCCCTGCGACTTCGCACGGAATCCGACTCTTCTCCTCCAAGGCAACGGCTCAAGCTGTGAAGGAGATCAAAATCGGCTCCTTGGAGCAGTCACCAGATGTCTCACACAGGGCTGCTGTTAGCAGGGAAGGGACCTGGCAGTCAGCAGCTGGCTGAGCCAGCGCGTGTATGACACGAGTCGAGGAAGAGGGAGAAAACGGAGCTGCCACTGTCGTTGCCAAAGGACGAGACTGGCCGTATGGCCACGGCCTAATTACGAGTGCCACAGATGACCTTTACCTCTTACGCAATACTCCGAGAAGCTGCAGAAGATTTTTTTTACCGATCTTGGATATTACCAACACTTGCTGCATGAGATCGAGGAGTAGTAGCTCCTTCCTAGATCATTTAGTGCGTTTGGCTTTTGTTACGGTGTAAGGAACATCCACAAACTTAGCGGCTTGAAGCCCGCACACATTTATTAAGCTCCGCTCCCACCCGCCGGCTGGGCACCGCACACGGCCTCACAGCCGCCATCAGCGTTTCGGCCGGAGCCGGGTCTCCTCGAGGCTCGCTGTCCTCCCCCAAGCTCCCAGGGAGAACTCGCTCTGTGGACGCTGCAGCTCTCCGGGCAGTCTGCTTCCTAAAGGCCAGTGAGGGAGACGGGGTCCGAGGCTTGGAGTCTCTGGCCTCTGACCTCCTTTCGAAGGGCTCATCTGATTAGGTCAGACCCGCCCATGATAATGTCCCTTCCGACTGACTTACAGACAACTGCTTAGGGCTCCGTTGGCATCTGCCCTGTCCCTTCGCCCCCTGGCATGATGGAATCACGGAAATGCCACCCTATCACCTTCGCCCAGTGCCGTGGGTACCAGCAAATCACGGCCCTGCTCCTGGCCAAGGGGAGGAGTGGGTACAGGGCCCGGGGTGCCGGGGGCCATCGTGGGCTCCGCCTGCCACGGGAAGCTGCTCGCGGAGGGGCCGTCTGTCATGACGCTTAGCAGAGCGATAGGCACACTGCAGAAAAGTGACCGATGGACACCGAGGACTGGGCGATTGCAAATAAATTTATGTTTCCAAGACACGAGGTGTCCTCCAGAGCGCAGTCTGAAAAGGTCTTTTTTTAATTTTTTCTTAGCAGGGTAGGTAACAAGCAAAAGAAAACATGAGCCGAAAGAAGGAAAAGCGAGCTGGGAAACTGGGTTCCGGTTCCCGCCCTCCTCTGAAAGCTGGGGGACCTGGACAACGAGGGACAGGGCGCCCGCCTTCCCGTGGGGGGCGCGGCAGGCTGGGTGCGGGCAGGCGGGGGCGGGGTGTGCGGGGCGTCCGGGCAGGCGGGGCGCGTGGGGCGTGGGTTGTGCGGGGTGCGGGGCGCGGGCAGATGGGGTGCGGGGCGCATGGGCCGCGGGGCATGCTGGGTGTGCGGGGCGCAGCAGGCGGGGCGCGTCAGGTGGGGTGCGGGCAGGCGGGGCGCGGCAGGCGGGGCGCCATGGGCCTCCGGGCCGCGCCGGGCAGACTGTGGCCGCAGGGCTCCGAGCATCGTGCCGGGCCTTGCCAGGCGGCCGGTGTTCACGACATGCTGCTGTCCCAAAAGGCGGACACGTGGTCGGTCACGCAACCGGGCGCGCTTTGGTTTTTCTTTTCTTTCTTTTTCTCGGTGACAACCATCCAGGCGTTCTTCTTAAGGGACGGCCCGGGTCTCTCCCGTAAGCCGGGGCCGGCAGTGGCCGCGCCGGCGGGAGGTCAGCCCCTGGGACACGTCCTCCGAAGCTCTGCCCTGGAGTGGAGTTCTGGGCCAGAATCCCAGCAAGGCACCCGGAGGCAGGGGGAGTCGGGGCCACGCTCGGCCGCGTGAGGGTTCCCGCCTAGCCGGCCGAGCAGCTGCACGGAGTGGGGCGCCCCGCCACCTGCCCCGGCCTGGCAGGCTCCCCCCTCACCGGAGGCGTCGCGTGTTGGGACGAGATGAACGCAGGAAGTAAACACGGAATAAATAAGAGGAGCGTAATAACCGTGGCTGTCACTGCAATGGTTACATTCGTGGAAAAGATGAGATCCAGACTATGGCTTTCTTAGGCTAATTTTGCCTTTATTTAAAGGAAACTGATAGGTGCACTTTATAAAACTGAAGATCATTTGAAAAGGAAGGAATTGAAGAACACCAAGGTCTTTTCCTTGTTTCACCATTGCCTGATTTTTTTTTTTTTTGACTGCGAAAACTAAGCAAATTTTGTTTTTTTTCCCCCCAAGAACTGGTATTCAGACGCTACCCTCCCCAACCCCCACCCTCTCCTCGTCATCCCGAGCTGCCGGGCCTGGGTCCTGCATTCCCCAGGAAGCGACACCATGCAAACCCCTCTCCTGGGAGCTCCGTTTGCAGCGCGCTCACCTCGGAGCTGCTGGCCGGTTAACGGGAGCGTCACCAGAGCACTGTGGCCACGGGCCCCTACGCCGCCTCGCCAGGGAGTCGCGTGTCTGCGACGGGCTCGAAGCACAGCGTGCGCACGGCACGGGGACACATACGATCACGGCAAAGCGAGACACAGGAAGTGGAACATCTTACAATTGGCCGAATGCGCCGTGGACTTCCTCGGAATGTTCCAACGAGGGGATCTTGTTGTTTCTGAAAACCAGTTGACAAAGTGATACTGTATATTTAGCATGCCTTGAATGGAAAACATGCAAGATATGTGAACAATATATTTCCAAATATGTCACTTATTTATAAAACACAGTCAATGCATGACAGATTGAGGAGGATATGTGGGAAAAAAATAACAGCTGCGGTAGACCCTATTTCCTAGCAAATTCATACACAACAAATGACATTCATGTCCCATGTTTTGCAAAATCTATTTTTTAAGCATTTTAGAAAAGGATGTAGAGAATGAAACACAAGTTCGCAAAAGAAAAATCACAAGATGGCTGTCATTTAAGTGACTTGTCATGTAATTATCACATGGAAAACGAGCTCTGAGTTCCCCCAGGTCCCCCACATGCCGCCTGTTGATGGAACTGATCTTAAATGAAGCGTTCGGAGCGATCTGCGTTTCAAGGTCGGCTAAGGTGTCACGTGTAAGGGAGAGCAGAACGTGAAATGTGCCGTATATGAGCCGAGACGTTAAGATTTACGCGGATGGATTAGAATCGGTGTCAAAGACCGTAGTTCGTGGCATCGAAGACAAGATTAGGTTCTGAACTGCAAAAAGCCTGATCAGGGACACGTGGGTCTGAATAGCGGACCCGCGGCTTGGGAAGCCGCGTTTCGAAGGGGGTCGTTCCCGCAGCTGGGAGTACGAGACCGGGAAACTCTAAGCACGATGGTGCGAATCCCGTACACGTGTAACACCGGAGCTCGTGACTTACAAATGCATCTCCTCATTTCGAATCCGTGCTCTTACCTGAGTTACGTAACAACACTGTGAGGCAGGCCAGAACCGTTTCGTCGTTCACATTTTCCTCGCAAAGAAACCAAGAGTTTGTGAGTTCACAGTTAGGAGGGGGTGGGGGGCGTCCTCGCAGCCAGCAAAGCCGTTCGATTCGGATGGTGTCTGGGAGAGATGGGGCTACAGATATTTTATTTCCCTTCCTCTTTTTTTACTCTTGTTTTCCCCCAAATCTTCTAACAAAGAACAAATACTATAACTATAAAAATGACATTAAACATGATTGGTTCAAAGAAGAAACAGAGCCCCTGCTCTCATGCCTTCCGGTCACTCTCCTTCCTGGACTTCTGCCTAAGCCTGCCATGCTCTCCCCTGCGCCATCCGACCCGGCCTCTGCCCTAGGAGCTGGACTACGAGAAGCCACGCCCCTCCTCCAGGTGGAGCTGGCGAGAGTCGGCGTGGACCGGCCCAGGCTGTGAGTCTGGAGAACTGAGTCTGCGCCCTATTGTCTACGTGGCTGGGGAGTCCCTTCCTATCTGTGCACCTTACTTTCCTGTCCTGTACCCTCTCTGCCAGATATGAAGTGTTTCGAGATTCCAAAGCAAACATTGCCTTATCAGAGAACACAATGCTCTTGCGGGAGACTGTCAGGATGTTGAAATGCTGCGGTCCGTGTTCCGCTCAGCCTTGGCCTGACTGTGGGGACCCTTGTGCAGCAGGAGCGGGGGCGGGGCGCACGGGGGTGTGGGAGAGGGTGGAGAGCGAGGTGTCCCAGCTGAGCTGAAACCGAACGCATCGGCGGGCACCCGAGCGCCCGCCGGGCTTTCCCCATGAGCCCGGCTTTGACGAGATGACCCTGACTCTCCAACAGACACGCCCAAGAACTTGTGAAAGGAAGCCCTCCCATCTCGAGTAACACACTGGCCGCCTCGCTGACGTCGGGCAAGCGGCCTCAGCCTCCCCGTTTCCCACTGTCTCTACTTGGAAACGAGCCATCTTACTGGGCGGTGAAGGACAATGGAGATCAGATTTCTGAAGGATTTTTGACTTCCTAGCTATCATCAGTCTGAACCTTTGCGGGGGCTCTCAGACAAAACACACACGCACACACACACACACACACACACCCACACCCCTACCGCCAACTCTTCGCATCAATTCACTTGGTTTCTAGACTCCAGAAGATTAAACTTCCTTTGGGTTAAGAAAAAGAGGAAAAGAAAACCCTCCCTTGGCAGTGCTAAAAAACATTTAAACACCAACGATTGTCGTTTTTGTCAAGTCACTGCCACCCGTGTGGACCTCATTTGTGTATCTGACCTGCTGTGACATCATTATCCTCATTTCATTCTCATGAGATGTGAGTCTTCCCCCTTTTCCTGTGGGAGGGGATTTGTTTGTTTACACTCGGGGGCTCGGAGCCCAGGGCGCCTTTGCCGTTGGTCTTCTGTGTAGACAGCACAGTTTCCTTCCACGTGAGGATGGGTTGGTGAATAAATAAGAACAGGCATAGTCGGAGCGAATCTTTACGATGGGTTTTTCTTTGTCACTCTCGGACACTTAGTGAGCGCTGTGCCTGAGACTGGAAAAGAAAGGGCCCCTCAGCGCGCTTAGAGGACACTGGACATAGCGCGCAAGCCGAGACCGATTAAAATGTGCACAATTGTTGTCCTTACGATTCATTCCGAAATCGTTGAAAAGCAGTGGTCTCGAAGAAAGACATTTTTTTAAACGCTGTTTTACACATAGGTTTCAAAGGAATCAGCCCATTTATTCGATAATGAAAAAAATCATTATTTTCACATTCCCGGCTAATGTCTTCTGTTTTCTGCCATTGCCATGTAGCTCGGCTGGGGATTAGGCACGTCCTTGAGTTAGTTGCGCGCTAAGATAAATCACCGGTGTTGCAAAATAGCAACATCTTCTGTAGAAAGCTGGGCTCACTCCGCAGGAAGACACCCCCGTGGGCTGAGGCGCCTCGTAGGTTTGTAGTGAACCCTCGTTTCTTTTCCCATTTTTGGCACCACACAGGGGTTTTCAGCACGCCAGAATCTGGAGTTCTCTCTCTCTCTCTCTCTCTCTCTCTCTCTCTCTCTCTCTGTATATATATATGTACACACATATTTTTCCCTTTACTGTCTTCTATAAAAGGAGCCTGCGATTGACTGCAGCTGACGGAGCCTCCTGAGCCGACAGCTAAGCCGGCCCAGATGGAGACCATGACATCAGCCGGGCAGCCCGCCCGCCCGGGTGAGCGCCCGTCTGCGTCACTGTTCCCTTGGTGATGCTTCTTGGAGCCTTGTCAGCTGTCCCCGGAGGTTGTTTCCTTACTATGTCAACAGACCTTCCTGAGTCTTTAATGCCGAATGCCTCTTTCCCTTCCCCAGAAGCACTTGGGTGCCCGAGCAGCTGCCGCCTTCTGCTGCTGTGATCTCTTAAAACGCGTCTCTTTCATGAAATCCGAGTACGTGCGCTTCAGAACATCCGAGGGGATCGAAGAAGGTTTGGATGTCCGCCTCCCCGTGTGAGCGGACCTGTTTTTGAAGACCCAGGCCAGCCGGCTCAGCGCGGCCTCGCCCCTTTTATCTTCCTCAGGAAGGGCCCTGATTCCCACACCAGCTCACCCTGACCCTCCAAGTATGCCATTACGGGGCGACATTTCACAGAACTGCCGGCTGGTGGGAAGGCCCGGCTGGACCACGCCCTGCACCCCCCCCCCCCCCCCCCCCTGACGGCTGGCTCTCCGACCTTGACCTTGCTCTGAGAATGTCGGGGAGACGGAGGGAAGGACGCGCAGGCTGTGACCTTGAGCGTGCCCGGCCCCGTGAAATCCGATTCCCCACTGTCCCCACCTCTACTGGCCGACCTGGTAACTCGATCTCTGCTTTTTACATGGAAAAATACCTCATCCAGGTGGGTGAAAGGCGCCTCGAGCTAATGGCCCCTCCCCTCCTCTGTCCACAGGTAAACACAGCCCACTGAAGTCCGGGTGCTGCCCGCCCCCCGCCCCCCGCCCCCACGCCTCCTCCGACCTGCCGCAGTGGTCGATCCCGTCGATGGTTTCTGCAACTTAAACTGGGAGAAGAGTCGTTGGTTTTGGGGGTAGGGGTGAGGGTTGGGGTGTTTTTACACTTACTTAGTCACGAGCGGCCGTGGTGGTGCACCTGGGCAAAAAGCCGCCTCCTCCTGGGCGGGCGGTGGATGCCGCCGTCGGCAGGGGGCCTTTGAACCCCCGGCTGCCGGGCGGCGGGTCTTGTCCTCTGGAACCGGACAAGCGCCCGGGGTGCTCTGTGGCCGTGGGCTAGGCCTCTGGGCGGGGGTCCGGACAGCCCGCCTCTCGACCCGCTGACGTGACTGACCGTCCGGTCCCAGTTCAGCGCTACCTGTGCCCTCAGCACCCGGCCTCTCGGGATCGTCCCCAGGAAGGCAGAGACACGGAACCACCGCATGTTAGAATTGGAAGGAATTTTTTGGCATTTAGTGAAACCTCAGCTCCTCATGCATTTAAGAGTGAAAACTCCAAGTCCAGAGAAGCTGAACGACTTGCTGGCGCGGCCGGGTTGGGGTCACGCCTGGGGCGAGGTCCCATCTCTGCAGGGGCCTCGGCCCTTCTCAGCGGCCGGCTCTCGGCCAGCGCCAGGGGACGCCAGGGCCCTCTGCGTCCCTGTCTGGGGCGGTGTGAGAGGCTCGGGGGCCACACAGCCCATGCGTCCGTGGGAACGAGGGGCTCAAGTCCGGGGGTGTCACCTGGACGTGTCTGTCTCCCTTGCTTAGCCGGGGGCCCGCGGGAGAGCTTCACTGTCTGCACGCCACAGAGACCGGCCTGGGGCACGCTGTGCCCAGACTGCACTTGCCCCCTGTCAGGACAGGACAGGCCGCAGGGAGCAGCTCCGCCGGCCCAGAGGCAGGGCCCCTGGGTGGTGCCGGAACAGCTCAGAACGAGACTCTTCCTCCCTCTGCCTTGGGAGCCGAGGGGCCACACGTTAGGGCGTGGGGAGGCGCCTGTCGCCCTTGCACGGGACTTGTGTACGCAGAATAATTCTCCCGTGTCCTTCACTTCGTCCCCTTCCCCAAACCCACGCGTCTCCCGGGG
Organism: Rousettus aegyptiacus; assembly: GCF_014176215.1. NCBI lineage: Eukaryota > Metazoa > Chordata > Mammalia > Chiroptera > Pteropodidae > Rousettus > Rousettus aegyptiacus. Next base: position 17,286,284 of record NW_023416293.1, on the reverse strand, counting down.
GCCGTGGTGGCGGGTGGCGGCCGAGCTTTGTGACTTTGACACGCGGCAAGGACTTTGGGGTCCAACCCCTGGAGTCTCAGTCCAGGCTCTGCCACTCAGTAATTGTGGTCTTGGGCAAGATCCCACCCCCTCTCTGCCTCGGCGTCTTCATCTGGGAAATGGACGACAGTTCCAGGAACATGTAAGTAAGGATTAAATGAGGGAGAGCCGGGCACGTGCGTGATAAGACGCCGGGCACACCGCAGGCGGGCCACGGCGGCCACCTCGGCGCTCGTCACGCAAGGCCTTCCGGAGAGAATTCTCGAGGCGGCGGATAAACACGCACCCCCTCGGTCACCAGCGCGTGGGCTCGGCGGACGTGCAAGGCAGCCGCGGGCCGGCGGGTCAGCACCGACCGGCACGCGGGACCGAGCCGCTGGTCAGCGCGACCCCCACGGGTGGGGTCGGAGCCGGCTGGTCCTCGCCCAGGGGCCCGGACTCCGCCTTTCGTGGCCGACGGCCCTCGCGGCGGGCGCCCGGCTCTCCCGTTCCGGCTGAGCATCGGACGCGGCCAAGAGCTAAAAGCAGCGCAGGAGTCCTGGCAGTCGGCATGTTCAGGGCACGTCGCCGTTGGGGAGCCCCCCACCCCGGGGAGCACCCCCCCCCCGATCTCCGCAGAAGAACCAGCGTGGTGTTTTATCCCGTCACCTGTCACAGGTGGGAAACCAAGTCCTTAGGCTACGGAGCTCGTCCTGCAAGAGCGCGTAACTGTCGAGGGCAGGCCTCAACTCCTCTCCGTCCTCAGAATGCCCCTCCCTCACCCCACACACACTCACGTGCGTGACGCCCAGACACACTCAGCCCCCCCCACGCACGCACGCACACGTGCGCACAGGGCGAGCGATGTGCAGGCGTGAGGCGTGCCGGGAAGGCGTGACGTGTGCCCATGAGTGGCAGCCCGGCCTCCGCGTGCCCCGGCTCCCCGGCGGGGCGCCCGAGGGGCAGAGGTCTGCGCTCGCAGCCCCGAGGGTCAGGGGCGCCAACCTGGTCCCCGGGGCTCCATTCCCCACGAAGGGGCTGGGGCCGAGCGACAGGGCACAAGAGCGTTGCAGAAAAGCTGGAAAGTCCCCTTTTGTCCCCTGGTGTCCTGTCTGCGGCATGACAGACGAGGGCCGGTCTGGGAATCCACCCTTCTCAAGCTCTGCTTTGAGTCATCTGGCAAATCGCTTCCTTTGGAAATCGCAAACCTCCGATGTCACATGTCGAAGCCACGGTGGGGCTTTCGTTTGTTTTTCCTGTGTTTTGCCATCTCCTCACTTTTGCAGTGGAAACGACATGGGGGATCACAGTCCACACACGTGCTGCATGTGTCCGTACAGAAAGGCCTATCCGTGCACGCGGACATGTCCAAACGTGCGGACGCAGCCACGCACGCATAGTCATGCACGGAGACCCAGCCACGCACGCAGACCCAGCCACGCACACAGACCCAGCCACACATGCAGACCCAGTCACACACGCAGACCCAGTCACACACGCATAGTCATGCACGGAGACCCAGCCACGCACGCAGACCCAGCCACGCACGCAGACCCAGCCACACATGCAGACCCAGTCACACACGCAGACCCAGCCACACATGCAGACCCAGTCACACACGCAGACCCAGCCACGCACGCAGACCCAGCCACGCATGCAGACCTAGTCACACACGCATAGTCACACACGCAGACCCAGCCATGCACGCAGATCCAGTCACACATGCAGACCCAGTCACACACGTAGACCCAGCCACGCACGCATAGTCACGCACGGAGACCCAGCCACGCACGCAGACCCAGCCACGCATGCATAGTCACGCACGGAGACCCAGCCACGCACGCAGACCTAGCCACACATGCAGACCCAGTCACACACGTAGACCCAGCCACGCACGCATAGTCACGCACGGAGACCCAGCCACACACGCAGACCCAGCCACGCATGCATAGTCACACACGCATAGTCACACACGCAGACCCAGCCACGCACGCAGACCCAGCCACACACGCAGACCCAGCCACACACGCAGACCCAGTCACACACGCAGACCCAGCCACGCACGCAGACCCAGCCACACACGCAGACCCGGCCACGCATGCAGACCTAGTCACACACGCATAGTCACACACGCAGACCCAGCCACGCACGCAGACCCGGCCACGCACACAGACCCAGCCACGCATGCAGACCTAGTCACGCATGCAGATGTGTTCGTACATGCGGACATACCCATGTACAGTATGCAGACACGTTCATACATACGGACCCATCCGCACTGTGCACACACACAGTGAGCTCAAGCCGGAGGCACCCGGGGTCTCCTCCCGGCACCTTCTCCAGCATCGGCTGCAGCTTTACCTCGGGTGCCCCTGTCACGCTAACACGGGTGTGGTCACGACTCTCCGAGTAGCTGGGACCTGCCATGAGGCCCTGAGAGATGAGCCTGCGTTGCCCACGGTGCCAAGGGCAGACCTCCCCTGGGAGCACCTGGGGCAGGGTCTGGGGAAAGTTTTCTTGCTTTGTGTTTTCCACAGATGTTAGATGTTTCCTTTACTCCTTCAGGGAGAAAAATCATTCCAATAAAACCATAAACTTTTCCATGCCTATGATATCCGTGTTCTTTTCATGGCTGGTTCATTGAAAAAATTTCCTGGAAGGTAGCTCACGATTTTTTAATGGCAAACTTCTATTTCAGCGGCCACCACACAGACAAACAAATCCGGTCGCTTGCGAAGTCTTTTTTTGAGCCCCATGTGGCCCAGGCACTATTCAGGGAACAACGCAGACACACTCTAGCCTTTCAGAAGCTGACATTCCAGAAACGACTAAAGAAACTTCATAGATGTCTCATAAACCAACACCAGAATTAAGGTCAATACATGAAGCCTTACTTAAACTCGATGGCCCACCTTCGTTCCTATATTTTTAAACATTATCATCATGTCACCTACTGGTGGTCTGAATTTGAGGATTAGGGCTGCATTTCTTTTCCAAAACCTCGAGTCCACCTCCTGACTTTGCTGGTCTTTGCCGGACACAGGTGTCTTGCAGGCAGCCTGCTGTCAGAGGCTGCCGCAGAAAACCTAGGACTCTGAGTTCTCCGATGGTGATTACTGGTGTTCGGCTCTAGGACCAGGAGGGTTACACCCAAACTGTGAAAGAATTGGGTTTTCCTGAAGGTTTGATAAAGACTGACAAGTAAATATAATTTAAGTGGTTCAGTTTTCCTCAGGATCATAGCAAACAACCATTTAAATGAACTGCTTATTTTTGTAAATCCGGCCCTCGCCGATTTTAACTGGCGACTTGCTCATTCATGCGTCTGTTGAACGCTGTGGTGGGCCAGGCCCTACGCTCTCTGACGGACTCATGAAGTTTAATAACACATGGTCCCTGCCCTCGAGGGGCTCATAGCCCGGAAGAAAGGCAGCTGCGGAGGCCGTTGGGTGGCTGTGGAAGGGGTGACAGGCTCTACCCGGCAGGGGCGAGGGGGTGGGGAGAGTCTTCAAAAAGAAGACACGCGAACCGTGTGTTCACCGCGAGTTTAAAGACAGCGCGTGTCTCGTGAGAGCCGCAGAGCCGTCTGCACCCCTCCCCGTCTGTCGACGAGGCTGCGAGGAATCAGGCCGCGTTACCCAGACACCAGTAAACACCTCCGCCGCCCTGACGGAGGAAGCTGCTTAGTATTCCGTTCTGTGCAATCAGAGATTAAATTCCAAATTCACTGGCACCGAGGATGAAACAGCTAATTATATGTAGTAATTGCATTTAAAATCCATGTCTTTGAATGACTGATGAAATCTTCTGTTTTAAATGTTCCTGAAACTCGGTTCATCCGGCATCCAACTGTGTTAAGGGGCAGTATATTTTTAGCCTCACACACTCTTTACCCCCGTCCTGTCCTTGAATTCAGTCTGTGCATTAAAAGAAGACTTTCCAGAAAGGAAGACGTAAAACTGTCTTTGTTTGCGCGTGACATGATATGTATAGAAAATCCTGAACATTCCACCAAAAAAAAAAAAAAAACCATTAAAACTGATAAATTCAGTGAAGTTGAAGACTACAAAGCTGATACACAAAAATCAGTTGTATTTCTATACATAAACGATGATCTGTCAGAAAGAGAAATTGAGAAAGCAGTGCCATTTACAAGAAGTATCAAAAAGAAGAAAATATGTAGAAGTAAATTTAACCAAAAAGGAGAAAGATATGTGCTCTGAAAACTATGAGACATTGATTAAAAAAATTGAACAAGACATGAATACATGGAAAGATAGTCTATGCTCATAAATCGTAAAACTCAATATTGTTAAAATGTCCATGCTACCCAAAACAATTTACAGATTAAATGCAATTCCTATCAAAATTCCAATGGCATTTTTCAGAGAAATAGCAATCCTAAAATTTGTATGGAACCATAAAAGATCCCAAATAGCCAAAGCAATCTCGAAAAAGAAGAACAAAGGTGGAGGCATCACACTTTCTGGCTCCAAATCATGTTACAAAGCTATGGTAATCAAAACGGTATGGTATCGACATAAAAACAGACACATACATCAATGGAGCAGAATACATAGTCCAGCAATAAGCCCATCCATACGCGGACAACTAATTATCAATAAAGGAGCCAAGGACATACAATGAGGAGAGGACGGTCTCTTCAATAAACAGTGTTGGGAAAACTAGAAAGGCGCATGCAAAAGAGAAACCGGATCTCTACTTACACCGCACACGAAAACCAACTCCAAACGAATCAAAGACCTGACTGTGAGACCCAAAACCATGGAAGAAAACTTAGGGGAAAAGCTCCTTGACTTTGGTCTTAGTGATGATTTTTTTGGCTTTGACACGAGAGGCAAAGGCAACAAACACAAAAATAAATAGATGGGTTGGACTACGCCAAATTACAAAGCTTCTGCACACAAACAAGACGTACCATCGATGAAATGAAGAGGCATCTACGGAGTGGGAGAAAATGTTTGTGAACAGCAGATCTGATAAGGGGTCACTACCCGAAATAGATAAAGAACTCATGCAGCTCAATCGCAAAAAACAACAACAACAACAACAACAACAAATAACTCAATTTTTAAAATGGGCAAAGGACCCGTACAGATATTTTTCCCAAAAAAGATGTACATATGGCTCACAAATATGAGCACCCAGAGGTGCTCGACATCACTAATCATCAGGGAAATGCACATCGAAACCACAGTGAGGTATCACCTCATACTTGTTAAGATGTCTGTTATCAAAAAGACAAGCGCCACCAGATGCTGACGAGGACGTGGAGCGAAGGGAGCCCTCGAGCACCGACGGAAGGAATGCAAACCAGCGGAGCCGCGGCGGGAGACAGCGCGGAGGACCCTCACGAAATTCGAAGCAGGGCTACCGTGCGATCCACCAGTTCCACTTCTGGGGGTACAGCCAAGGGAAATGAATCACCGTCTTGAAGAGATATCCGCATCCGTGTTTATTGCCAAGACGTGAGAACAACTAAAACGTCCATCAACGTGGGAATAAACAAAGAAAATGTGCGCTATATATACGCACGTATAATGAAATATCATTCAGCCTTAATAAAGAAAGAAATCCTGCCATTGGCAATAACTTAGATGGCCTTGGAGAGCAGTCTGCTCAGAGAAATAAGCCAGACAGAAAGAGACAAATATTGCATGAGATCACTTACATGTAGAATCTTAAAAAAAGTCAGACTCAGAGAAACAGAGAGTAGAATGATGGTTGCCAGGGGCTGGAAGTCAGGGGGAAAGGAGAGAGGTTGGTAAAAAGGCACAAACTTTTAATTATCAAATGAAAAAGGTCTGAGGATCCAACATATAGTTGCTAATACTGCATGACAATTAAAAGTTACTAACAGAGGAGCATTTAAGTGTTCTCGCCAATACACACATAAATCGGAAAGGTGATGGGTGTGTTAATTAACTCAATTGTAGGAATCCTTTCACAGTACGTACATCAAATTATCACGCCATACACTTTAAATATATTGCAATTTCATTCTTCGGTTATACCTCAATAAAGCTGAAAACAACTTTCATTGCCTTTTATCTCTGCCTCACAGCTGATCTAATTGGAGTCCGTTAGAGAGAGAGAGATGGATGTATACGTATCTTTAAGGAAAGAAAGTGAGGCAAAGGAGAAAGATAACACTAAAGTATTAGAAATAGTGAGATAACTTACATCCGTAGTTAAGATAACACAGACTATAAAATCAACGTAGATTATAAGATGACATGAGTTGATAATAATTGTGTAATGGTGTGATAACTTGATAGCAAGCTTTTTAAAAAAGTTTTCTGTGTAATGTCATATTTCCTATATAATATCTATAATTTATAGCATTTTAAATATTTTAAATATGTAGGGTAGGACTGCAGAGTTCTTACTCACAGTTTTTAGTGATTGCTTATTAAAGTGCATCCAATTGTTATTAGATTCCGCTTGCAGAATCCAGGATTCATCCCGCACCCCTGGGGAGGAAAGGCAGGAACACCTTCCCCGGGGCCTGCACCTGAGCCGGCCAGGACACACAGGACACTCGGCTGAGTCTCCTCCCAGCCTCGTTGCTGGCGAAGGCTTTGGGCCCCGTTGCAGTTGGGTGGGAAACGGAGGAAGATATGTCAGCTGAGTCATCTCGCTGGTGTTACCCCGGAATGGATCCTTCTGCATAATTAATAGGAGGTGGATGGAAAGACTCTCAGCTTTTATTTCTCTCATCGCTCACACAGAGCGCCTCGAGCTTGCCGCTTGAGGATTCGGGGCAGAGATGGAGGCGGCCTCAGAGCCACTGGGGAGCTGGGTCCAGTGGAAACACAGTGCTCGGCTTTCCGCCTCAGCCTGTCCCCTCGCCGGTCAGACCCCCGGAGACCCTTGGTGACCTCGAAAAGAGCCCCGGGCCCCCCTTCGGCCTTCTCTCCAGAGCCGCCCGCTCTGCACGCTGGTTTTAGCATTTTTACAGCTCTGACTCGCATCTTCCTAATGAGATGAAGTGTCCAGTTTTTAGGCAAATAAGTCAGGCAGTGCAAATTCAAGTGGCCTAATGTTTGTTGTTTTTAAGTAAGATGCTGCAAATGTTTTCAGGGACGACGCCAGGAATCCTGAAGCCTCTTTGGTCAGAAAACACTCTCGGAGAGCTCGCCCTACATCTAATTGCTTCGAATCCTGCAGACAAGTGTGGGGACAATAAGCTTGTTTGCTTTTTGGGTCAAAATGCTGACCTGACTGTCGACCCTCTTCTTCTTCCTTACTGCGGTTTTCATATTTTTGCGTTTAATCCTTTTTGCAATTTATACTTCCATATTTGTTTTATTTCGGCAGAATAATATTTTCTGGTTCTGCCGTCCTACCGATATATACAGTTGCAACTTTATTAATAATCTTGATAATATTTTTAATATTGAAACTATAACTCTGGCCCCGACTAGGTATATGATCTCCCGCAAGTCCCTTCAATGCTTCGAACTTCAGTTTCCCCGACTGTAAAATGAGGGGATTGACCAGCATAGTTCGAGTTCCAGCGCTCTATGCGCCTGGGCGGCTTGGGGCACAAATGTGAGTTAAATGAGGGCTACGCCTCTGGGGATACCGCCTCTCCCCTCCCTGTCCTCTCTCTACCTCTCCTCCTACCTCTCCTCCGAGGCTCCCTGGGAGGACCTCAGCCTCATAGGGTCCTGCTGCCCCGGCCTCAAACTGAGCACCTCGCCGCAGGAGCTCGGACACACAGGGCACCCATGGAGGTGAGGACCCCCTGTGGAGTGCAGTCCGCCTGCCGGCGAGGGACTCCGGGTGGCCACCGGGCCATCCAGAGCTGACCCCGACCTCTGCTTTCTGCCCCCCGCCCCCCATCGGGGAGCCCGGGTGCAGCAGGGCAGTCCTGTGCCTCGCCGGAGGGGAACTAACTCGGTGACCTTGGCAGAGTCACCCCGGGATCTCTGAACTCAGGCGCCCGCAACATCTCAGGCCAGAAGCACAAAGCTGCTTTGAAAATATATGTTTTATCTTAACAGTCCGTGGAAATTTTGCATTCCACTCCATGATGTATCAGTTAGTTTCATCATAAAAATACTCTTTTCAATAACTTTGGAAAACGAACCCGCCATGAGGAAGATGTTTGAGGACGTGGACGAATTCGCAGACCCGTCCGTGCCGCGTGAGGGGCGGGGAGCGTCTGTCGAGGCCGGGGGCCCCCGCCACCCTCCTCACATGCACGCTCTGTGTGCAGCTCTGTGTGCACCGAGCGGGGTGGGCACCTCGGTGCACGACTCCCCTGGGAATGAGCGTCTCTGTCTCGTAGGTGCAGGTGGTGGGGAGGGGAGCACTGGGCTGGGGGCAGCTTTGGGGCGCAGGTGGTGGGGAGGGGGCGCCGGGCTGGGGGCCGCTTTGGGGCTGGGAGTGTTTCTCGCTTCCTCGCAGCTGTGCCAGGGCTGAGAGGTCACGCAGGCCTCGCAGGTGCTCTGACTGCTCTAGGTGACTCCGACCCTCCCCCGCTCGGGACAGGTGGCTTCTCCCCACCTGTTCATCCTCCCCGCCGCACTCAGCGCTGCTGGAACAATCGCCCTTTTGCCAGACGCTGGGAGTGAGAGCCGCTCGCTGCTTCGCGTTGGGCGAACTTCCTGCACGCAGGGTGGTTCAGCCCGAGCCCGACAGGACTTTGTTTTTGCCTCTGGGAAGTCAGGGAGCAGCTGCCCTCCTGCCGGGCCTCTCCCTGCACTGGGGTCCTGGGAGGTGCTGGGGCTCACACTCCGAGGGGACCGCGTATGCCTCCTGGGCAGGATATTTCAGCAACCGAAGCCCAGGGCGCCTCGCACAGCCCCCCACCCACCCCCAAGTGCCCATTGAAGGCAAGCAGCTGGGTGGGGAGAGGGGTGTGGGCCCAGGCACTGATTTTCGAGGCCAGACACACGTGCTAAGCATTATTATAGTAACAGGAAGACAGGAGCCCTCATTAGCATTTTTAAGCCCTGGGGATACTGAAAATCGGAAGCACACGGAAGCGCTGATCACGGCTGCCCGGGAGCCGGCCACCCCGTCACCCCGCGGCCAGCACCCAGCACGTCGCCGTGCAGCGTCCCGGGCCTGAGCGGGGGCTGGAATCGGGCAGGAGAGGAAAGCAAACGACGGCTCTCTTCTGCATGTTTATTTAATCGGTGAGTGTCAACCGAGCGTCAGGATGTGCTCCTAGCCGGGGTGACGGTTCCTGTTGTCTCGGGGATGAAGGAGCAATTCTGGGGGGGCGCCTGGCGGGGGTGCAGCAGGCTCCCGGGGCGGGCGACGGGCACACTGGGGATCCCGAGCCCCAGCACAGGGCCTGCACCCCGCGGAGCCCCGACCTGTTCCTGGAATGAAGGCGTGAAGAAGGAAGGGCGGCAGTCGGAAAGGCGGGCAGGGGCGGGGCGGGTGCGGCCGCGGCGGAGGGAGCATGGCCCGGAGGAGTCGCCGCGGGCCGCGCGTCCCGCAGAGCGACAGCTCGGCCGTGGCAGGGCCCCGGGCACAGAGCCGCGGCGTCCACAAGAGTCCAGGGGCGCAGAAGGGCGGGAGCGAGCCGGCCCAGCAGCCTCTCTGGAGCAGCGGGCCCCGACCTCGGCGGCACCGGGGACCGGCGCCCCTCTGAGCATCTGGCGCGTGACGACCTGAGGCGGGGCTGGGGCGGACGAGGCTTCCTCGCTCGCCACGCTCAGCTCCTGCTGTGCGGCCCGGTTCCTAGCAGGCCACAGACGGTACTGGACCGCGGCCCGGGGGTGGGGACCCCAGCTCTAGAGGACGGCGCCGAGTCACCTGGGCGCCCGCTCAGGCACGGTTCTCTGTCTCCAGGCAGCGGATTTTCCGACCCTTTCTTCCACGTTCGTCCTCGCTGTGAATTTTAGAAATCCTTTCTCGTTTAATCCTCGTGGTGACGATTTGGTGGCTGGCATGGACCCAGGTTTTCCCTGGGCACAGAGAGGTCGCGAGGCTGCCCGCAGCCGCACAGCCAGTCACCGTGAGAGCTAGGAGCGGGAACCGGGTTGTCTGGCCGCGGGGCCCGGCCTCGGCCTCCTTCGCCAAGGCGGTTCGTGGACGCAGAAGCTCCGAGCCGGGGGGCCCTGCGAGGTCACCTAGGTGAGTCCTCGGAACGACGCCGGAGTCCCTGTTCCCGCGTTTCCGTAAGCTGAGAGCCTGACGGGTCGCTCAGGCTCTTGCTTGGAGGAGAAGTAAACAAGGGCGCGCGGGAAGAGGAAGGGACGGAGGGAAGAAAACCGAACGGAAGCAGCGCGTGGTCGGGGCGGGAGCGAACAGAGCCGGCGTCCACGATCGTGTCTCGAAGGTCGCCGGGAGGCCGCTCGAAAAGAGCCGTCCGCCGTCGCTCGGCCGCTCTGCCGCCTCGCCGGGAAAAGGGCCCGCTGCCTCTCCCGGCCGAGGTCTCTGCCCGGCCCGGCCCCTGAGACACGCTCTTTTCTTCCCAGGCGAGATAAAGGTCCCCTTGATAAGGGTCGCGATTTGCTGTCCCGGTCACGAAGCGTCTCTGTCACACGCCCCAGTCTGACCCAGCGTGGGCCGGGCCGAGGGGAGCGGCCGTCGGCCGGCCCGGCTTCCTGAGTGAGGCCGACCAGGGCAAGAGGAGGAAAAGGCCCAGACGCCCCAGCCGGCCGAGGTGGGGGCGTAGCCTTCCCGACCCCGCAGCCCTGGGGGACAGGCGCCCCGCCGGCCTGAGCGGGCGGGCGAGCCCGGCGCTTCGCGAGGCGTTTGTGGCGCGACCGCTCGCGGGCCCGGGCGGCTGGTTCGCGGTCTCAGGCCTTCGCCGGGGCCTTGCTCACGACCTGCAGGCCAAGTCCTCTTCTCCTTGAACTTTCCTCAGCGGCCACAGCTTCCGAAGAGGCCCCCTGAACCCCTGGTGGTACCCCCACCTGGCCCTTCCTTTCCTCTCCCAACTGGACGGAGACGAGCACCTGACACGGGCCACCTCACCGCGTCCCCTGCCCTGGGGGCTGTTTATAGATGACGTCAGGAGGCCCCAAGATGAACCCCGAGGCCAGCGCTTCCCCTCCCGCTGAGTCACGGGGCGACGGGCCGTCGTTCCAAGCCCGGTGGCCCCCGACTCCCAGCTCCGCCTCGCCTCCAGCCCTGCCCCAGAGAACCGAAGATCCGAAAGAGCATTTTAAAACCCGAAAGTGGGGACACATGAAGGCGCCGAGCTTTGTGGTGCTTCCCGCGAGCGAGCCGCACCTCGGACGTCCGTCGCAGTGGATTCTCGCACGGGGCGTGTTTCCTGCACTCGTAACCCCTAGAGACGCGTGTTCCTTCGGACCCCAGGGGAGGGGAGAGGCGCACGTGGTCACAGGGCACGGCGGGGGGCGGCGCGTCTCCCTCCCGCTGATCGGAAAACGGGCCGTGTGGACGGGAGGCCGCCGTCGATCCGCCAAGGGCTGACCGTCCAGCGTGGACGCGCTCGCCCAGGGTCTCGCTTTTCTCCTCATTCTTCTTCCTCGGCGGGGCGGGCATCCGGCCTCCAGGCCAGGCAGCAAGGAGGGGAGGAAGCCGTGACTTTTTCACACGGGAGTTTGAATCCTTGCAATATCTTTAGATGCTCTTTGTACCTGGTCTCATCATAATTTTCCTGCTATTTTAATTGAACCGGGTCATTTCGAGCTGGTCGCGCTGAGGACCTTATTGATTTACAACAAAGCGAAGCCTTCTCCACGCGGCCCTGCCACCGGAAGGACCTCTCCCTATCTGCCCGTCCTTTCTCGAAGGCCTGGGGCAGGAGTAGGGGCGTCGGACACACGCTCTGCGCTCTGCGTGGGGCCCGTGGACCTCTGGGGGCGCGCCCACGGGCTCGCCCTGCCGCCCGCCTCACGAGGGCACTCGGAGGAGTTACCACGGAATGTGAAGTCGTACAGCAACCCAAACTGTTTCAGAAAATGCTCAACGATCCAACGTTTCTCAAAAGGGCCTCGGCCCCTCCAGTATTTTACAGGAATCCCGACGCCAGCAGCAGCTCTACGCAGCCGGGATCGCTTCATTACCAGCATCAATCTCTCCAGCAACGCTCACGACTTTATTTGCAAATGAATGCGCATGCTTCCTAAGTCATCCCTCCTTTGTCCGCCTCCAGTTATTCTGACCGGCGCTGAGAGACAGTCCGCAGCGCGGCGGGGTCCTGGGCCCCCAGTGTCATCCTGGGCCAGCGTGCACCTGGAACCCCGTGATCCTACCTGGTTCCCGCTCAGACCCATAACCCCCTGTGGGCATCGGTGGGGCGGCCGCGGGGCAGAGATCTGGCTCCATCTGCCCGAAAGGTTCACACACCACAGCGAACTTTTCAGTGATCTCAGGCCAAGTTTCCGGTATGCAATGAAAACCGAAACCTGGTTTTGGGTTTCCTCACCAAATTCACACAGAGCTAGTCGTGACGGGACGTGTGAGGTGGCAGGCAGTGCTGAGGCGCGGCCCTGGGTTCTATTTCTAGCTCCACCGCCAACGTGTGTGGCCTGAGGCTGGTCGCCCCCCGCCCCCCACTCCCCACCCAGTGAACTTTATCCAGTATTGAGAGGGAGCTTTTTACCACATCGTCATTCTGGGGCCCGTGTGGCCATGGGGGGCGGGGAGGGGGGGTAGGGGTGAGAGAGTAGCATTCCTGAGTCGCTTTTAATGACAGCGCATGCAACTGTAGAATGTTACAGGCAACCCGCCCACACCCACGTGAGTATATATATTTCATTTTTAAAGAAAATCGAAACAAATCTATTACATTTACATTTATTTTAGGCCCTCCGTCTACGTTCTGAAGTCTTGCTCTTATTTCTTTTTATTGGCTTTTTGATTTCAGGCACATTTATGCTTTGTTTGACTGTCAGCTTATAAGATACGCGGGAACAGGGACTCCGGCGTCGTTCCGAGGACTCACCTAAGTGACCTCGCAGGGCCCCCCGGCTCGGAGCTTCTGTGTCCACGAACCGCCTTGGCGAAGGAGGCCGAAGCCGGGCCCCGCGGCCAGACAACCCGGTTCCCGCTCCTAGCTCTCACGGTGACTGGCTGTGCGGCTGCGGGCAGCCTCGTGACCTCTCTGCGCCCAGGGTCCTCGTTGGAGAACCTGGGCCAGTGCCAGCCACCAAATCGTCGCCACGAAGCTTAAATAAGAAAGTGCCTGTGAAACGTGGAACGGCGCGGGTGCCGTGGTCACCGGGGCCGGCGGGAGGGTCAGGTCCTATGCGCTATTCACGCAAGTCTGTGATGGGTCGAAAACGTGGGCCATAAGGATGTTTTCGAATGTTGCTTCTTCACTCCCAGGCTCCTCCTTCAGAAAGAGAAACAGAGAAGGAAGCAAACGGTGACTCTCGAGGCCCTTCTGAGAGCATCGCCCGTCCATCGAAATGTACTTTCCACTCAAAAACTAGGTTATTCATTATGCGTGGCTGTGGGAGCTGGAGATGCGAACGGGGCTCGCGGCTGACAACCCAGCGCCTCGCGGGTCGCGCTCCAGTTGCTCGGTTCCGATCCTTTCCTGGTGGCCTCTGGGTACTGCATGCCCAGTCCGAGGCGGCAGGGCTGGGCGCCGGGCACCGCCGAGCCACGGCCCCGGAGGGAGCGCCCTCTCCGTGTCCATCCCCACCAGGGCACCGCATTTCTGGGGGATTGTTTCCCTGCACGGGTGGCCCGAGCCCCTTGGCCTTGGGCCGGCTGCGTGGCTCGTTCCGGCCCTCGGGCGGGCCGTAGCCACCCGAATGCCAGCCTGTCTTTCACGCCCCAGCGGCGTGAGGAACACCATTAACGGCCGGGGCCGAGGTCCGGGATTACGTAAACGTCTTACGGCCCAGTGCCAGCATGCAGGGCAGCTGAGCAGCTCTGCAGAATTTGTTTTCCTGCCAGAAATGTGGTCGCCCCAATAAACAGTCTTTGAGAGACTGTTCCCTAACGATTCTGTTTCACCAGGATGGTGGGTTTCAAGATGGAAGCGAAGGGCTCCCCCTCCCTAGCTGCGGGGAGGACAGACAGGCGCGCGGGCAGAGGCCGGCCTCGGGAACCTCAGATGGCGGGAGCGCGGCTGGGCCGTGGGGCGCTCCGCGGGCTCCTGTGTGGGCGAGCCTCCCGGGGTGCAGAGAAGTCGCAGGGCGCTGGGCGAGAGGGGACACGAACACACAGCTCCACCGCCCCCGACGCGCCGGCGCCAGCCCGCGGCCCCGCGCGCACCGTGGGTGCCGCGCGCCACCTGGTGGCTCGGCGCTGACATTGCGGCTTCCGCCCCGCCCGCGCTGGGTTTAATGCTCAGAACCGGCCCGGGGACTGTCAAGTGCCGAGGGGAGGCCGTTGCCACCGCCCCAAAGAAAGACACCGAGGACCAGGTGGTCTGGATGCCATTCCTTATTCTGCAGCTGGAGATACGAGGCGTCGGGGTCTTCTGGGAGCAGATAGTGATTGATGCTCCTTCAGGACGAGCACCAGGCGCACCCAGCTCTGAGCAGCCTGGCCCTCCCATCCTTCCCGTGTCACCGCCACACGGGTCTGGGCACAGCAGTCCCAGCCTTCTGAACCCCACGCCTCCCGAGGCTGGGCTCACAGGCGTCTTCAGCTTCTCCGCACACCCGGCTCGCTTCTGCGCACACCGGCGTTGCCACGGCGTGTTCTGAGAGCACAGGCTTCGTCGCTCAGCATCGTCTCCTTTCTTCAAAGACGTTCCACGTCTGAGAAGCTCTGGTTGCGCCCCGTTAGAACAGATGCGCCCGAAAGACCTCCCCAGAGCCTGAGCACACCAAAGGGGGTTTTGAAGATGTAACCGGATTGCTGTAGTTTCTAACCTCATTGGACATGGAAACCTTTCCTCCACCTTCAAGTGCGTCTTGAAAATATTGCGTTTGATGAGGCACCTTGCGGGAGAAATTGGTCCATTCCACCCACTTGTCCGGTGGTCACACAGCCATCTTTTCAAAAGTGAGAGAGGTCTCTGCCGGTAGGCTTCTGCTGACGTAACAAAGCACTACACACTCGGTGGCTTAAACCAGAGGTCCCCAACCTTTCTGGCACCAGGGACCGGGGCTCCGGTGAGCATCTAACACCTGGTGACCTGAGGCGGAGCTGAGGCGGTGATGCTGGCGCCGGGGAGCGGCTGCAGATACAGATGAAGCTTCGCTCACTCACCTCCTGCTGTGTGGCCCGGGTCCTAACAGGACACGGACCGGTACCGGCCGGCGGCCTGGGACTTGGGGACTCCTGGTTAAACAGCAGAAATTTATTTTCTCACGATGTCTTCTGAGGCCTCGCAGAAGCCGTCTTCTCCCCGGGTCCTCACGCGGTCATCTTTCTGTGACGTCCTTCTGTGTCTGTCCACACCTGTCACAGCGGGTTAGGATCCACCTGCTGGTCTCATTTTACCTCGATCACCTCTCTAAGACACTATCTCCACGTACAGTCACTTCCTGAGCTACCGTGTGTTAAGACTTCAACATACAACTTTCGAGAGGAACACAATTCAACACCTAAAAGCATCTTATTTTTGTATATGTGAGAGAAAATTTGTGCTTTGGTGGAACACTATGCATCTTTCGAGCAGGGTCAGCAAACTACAGCCAGTGGGCCAGATCTGGCCTGCCACCTATGTTTATAAATAAAGTTTTATTGGCACGAAGCTACACTCCTTCGTGACTTGTCTCCTACAGTTACATGTTCAACAGCAACGCCGAGTTGTTGCCACAAACACCATATAACTTGCAAAAATGAAAATATTTTTCTATCTGTCCTTTACAGAAGAAATTTCGCCGCACCTGGTCTGGCACACACCCCTCAGCACTATCTAATTCTGATTCTAGAGGGGCTTTGCCATGTTCAGTGCCTTTGAGCGATGTGGCAACCCCTTAAGTTGAAGATAACAAGTAGCAATGCAAACTAATCCCAGCCGAGGCGCGGAGGGGCCATTTTGCCTCCATCTGCTCATTCCCGAGGCCAATCCTCTTCAGCGTCTCCTCTGAACTGGTCGTGACATCCTATAGTTCCCTCATTAATCATGAGTTAAATAAAATCTTTCCCGCACGTTTATTTTCTAACCGGGTAAGAGTCATAATTTTTACCTTTCTGAAACTGTTCCTTTAACGTATCGATGTTATTATTCTCAGGTGTGATAACGGCGTTGGGATGATGAAGAGCAACGTTTTTGTGCTTGGAAGACACACACTGAAGCATTCGAGGCGGAGCGTCCTGGCGCCTACAATTCACTTTCAAATGGTTTGGCGCGGGTGCACACGCGTAGGTGCGGGAGAGAGAAGGACAGGGAAAGTATAAACGGTAAAAATGTTAGCGACTGACGACTCTCGGTGATATCCACACGATGTCACGAGGGGTATGCCGCTCATCCAACTTTTCTGTAGGTCTGACACTTTTCAAACGAAAACATCGGAGGGACACGTTTATGTTGTGTTCCTAGCTGAGCGTGAAGACGGCCCCACGTCCTGTGCTTCTGGATGTTTCTCCAGCGCTTCAGGGAGAGCCGATCACAGACCTTGGTTAGCCGCCTGACTCTCGGCCGTGGGAACCAAGGGCGAGGATAAGTGGCTGAAGCATGGATGTTTCCATCGCCACGTGGCTCGAGCTCTTAACGGCACCACGTGAGCAAGATGTTACGTCAGAGTTTTGTTTTGTTTTGTTTTGTTTTTAAAAAAACTAGATCCCGCATATTTCCAAAGAAGGCTTTAAAAGAAATAAATTTTTTTTTAAGATGAACCTGGGATCCGAGGGCCACCGTTCGAGCTTCGGGTGCCGCTCTGGGGGCTGGGGGTTGTGGAGGGCCATCTCCCTCGATCGCTGCACCGTTGTTGGACACCCTGAGGACACTCCTGATACGGTGGGGGACTCTACGAGCTGCAGTTCGTTTGCTGCTTGGGTTGGCACTGTGACATCTGGAGCGTTTCGTATTTTTAGAGATATGAATGGTGAGGTGGCAATGAGGAGGAAAAGCCAGCTAAATTCTCCAGCACTGTGTCATCCAGCGTGAAGGTCTAGATTGAAATTTTTCTGCCTGAGGGAAGCAGAAAAAATGAGTTTTTACAGAATGCTGCTCTTTCTCAATCTAAAAGGTGCACTAAAAATAGCGAAAGGGACCAAGCGGCCCGGAGGCTTCTGGGGTCGCCCGGGGAAGTCCCTGCTCCTGGAGGCTGTCCCTCAAAGCTGCCGCCGCAGCCCGGCGGGCTGGCGCACACTGTCCGAGGCTGCCTTTCCTCTGGTCACGGGGGAGCGGGGGCTGAGGTGGCCTGAGGTGTCCCTTAGCTAAGGCCGCCCTCCTGGAGAGGACTTCCACCTCTGGCAGGGGCCGGGGCTTCTGCCGGAGCGGCACAGTGCGGGCTCCCGGGGTCGACCAGGAGCGAGAGGACTTCGGCCAACGCGACCTGGAGCAGAACGCGGTTCCTTCCGTCCCCACGCTATGTGAGACCCTGACTTTTCTCGTCTGGGCTGTTGTCACAGCCCCCCTCTGGGCCCTCTGTCTCCAGTTTTGCCCTCTCCAATTTACCTTACTTATGAACTCCAAAATTATTTTTTTCTGTAGCCCAGTTCGGTTCAGGTCGATCTACTGATTTCTAATTTAACTTGACTTTTAACGAATCAACCAACCAAATAACCAAGCAAGCGAAACAAACACAAGCAATCCTGCCGCCTTTTCTCTCCTTTAATTGGATCGACCCGGCCCGTTCGCCAGCCCCGGCTTCCTGCCGCGGCGGCCCCTCCCGCCGTCTGCTCCACGGAGACCTCGGAGACCCGAGGCGTCCTCCTGGCGACGTCGGGATGGCGGAGACCGTGTCGGCTTCAAGCTTCTAGGCCCCACAGTGCTTTGCGGACTGTTAGTCGTGGAGAAGGAGTTCAAGAAGTAGCCTTTGAGGGTATGTGCTCCAAACATTGAAAGCAGGGACTCACAGCGATGCTCGCACACTCGTGCTCGCGGGGCGGCGTGATTCGCACTCGCCGAGGGGGTGAGAGCAGCCCGGTGCCCGTCAGCGGGGGGACGTGAGGCAGGACAGGCGAATCCCACCCCCCAGTGGAGATTCAGGTCCTGCACCTGGAGGGGGCGGGCTCTCGACAGCAGGCGGGAAAGGATTCGAGCCAAGCGCCAGCCAGAGTGAGAGACAAAGCACAGTTATCACAGAAGGAAGACCGAACGCTCCACAGGCAACGCGGCCCCCTCTCAGAGACAGACTGCGCGCTGGGAGGGGCAGACGGACAGTCGCCCCGAGGGTACGGGAACTCGGTTTAGATATCATTCTTAGTTTCCGTGATTTACGCTTTGAAGACTTCGTTTCCCCGTTTCCCCTGATGGGCTGGGTGTGCAGCGAGAAGCTGCCGGCAGCCCTCAGCCCTTGAGCTACAGGTTCCTGCCCGCCCCCCATCGCCCCATGGTTTTTGGCCAGTAGGGAATGAACGTGGGGTGCACTTAAAGACTCCGCTTTCCCCTCTTGGTGTGGGTAAACGGTTTGTTGGTAATCCCAGCAGCGGTTTTCCTTTGTTCTGTAGGATTCCTCGTGGTCCGGCCTTAGGGCTGGTCAGCACATTGCAGTCTCTGAATATAGCTTGATTTAACTTTTAATTCTCACGCCTCCTCCTAAGAAGGAAGGACTTCCCGATGCGACGTGGGTGAAACTCGAGGACGCCGTGCGAAGGGAAGTAAGCCAGCCACACAAAGGCAAACGACGCACGATTCCGCTTGTCTGGAGCTTCGAGGGCCCTGCGCTTCGTGGAGCCAGAAGGGAGAAGGAGGGCCCGGCAGGAAGGGGAGGGTGGGGAGCGGCACTTGTTGGGGACGAGTCTCGGTTTTGTGACACGGCAATGTGACTGTGTTTAATGCCACAGAACTGCGCACTCGAAAAATGGGTAAGAGCGTAAGTTCATGTTATGTGTACGTTACCGCAATTTAAAAAACAAAAAAATCGCCTTCGAACGTTAACCGTTGACTTCACGAGCTCGCGGAAAGTTTTTGCTGCACCTTTGCGGTCCTGTGCTCTCAACGTATCGGTTACACTTTTAAAACACGCGAACCATATCATTCGACATCCCCTCCGTCCCCCCAAAACACACCACGGCGGCCTCCCACCCAGAGCCAAGTCTGAGATTCTCCGTGAAGCCTGTGGCCTCCTGGCCCGCGTTGGGCTTCTGCCGGTGCATGCAGGCCTCCCTCCGGCTCCCGCCTGGCTCCCCGCTGGCTCGGCGTTTCCGTGGAGTGTCCCCTGGGGACACGGGTTCAGTCCCCTCACCCTTTAGGCGTCAGCTGACAGACCATCTACCACGAAAGCCAGTCTGGCCCCCCAGGCCGACTGGAGCTTCTGGATGTAGGCCCTTGGCATGCTCTCTGCTTCTCCTGCATGGCATTACTCATAAACTCCGCGAGGACAGACACACTGACCGCCCCCTGACGCAGAGCCTGGCACGCCGCATCATCTCGGACATCCGCGGGATTTCATGCTGTCCTCATGATCCGGGCTCTTTCTGCCCAGATTCTGACTGGAGCCCGGGAAGCCAGGGCGGGAGCAGCCTCGGCTCACCTTCTGCGGCAGCTGGACCCAGAAGCACTCACACGGGACCCCTTTCACCTGCAGGAAAACACAACGTACAGAAAAAGAGCCCGTGCTGGGAGTCACGGTGCTTTTTCCCTTTCTTTGTAAAGCTCTCAGATTGTGTTTAAAAGATAAACCAGCGGGGAATCCGGTGGCTTCCACGGCAGTTTCATTGGGGTCTCAGGGGAGACGCACGCCCGGTGCCCTGGGGGGTACCCCGCCCGGGGACTGCCATGAGCCTGTCCCACCCCCTCGGCCCCCTGGTTAGGCCACTGAATCCCTCGGTTCTCCAGGCTCCTCTTTTGCATCTTCAGATGAGCCAGGGGGTGCCCAGGGGAGGCGGGGCAGCGTCTCCATGTCAGAGGGAGATTTGCTGAGTGTCGAAAGGATGGCTCGCCCCCAAGTAGTTAAGGCTTTTATTTTCCTCCCTTTTTCTCCTAATTTACTGTGAATATTTACCATGAGAGAAGGGAGGGCATTTTCCAACCCACTGTGGAGCTTTGGGGGAAAAAAAAAAAGAAGCAGATGCTGGTGTCCGTGGCCGAGGCCCGGATGCTCCGTGGGCACCAGCTGCTTCCGGCCCCAAGGTTTCCCCAGGTGGCACTGCTTGGGACCATGCTGAGGACCACCGGGCCAGGCCGCACGGGGCAAGATCCCATTTCCTAGAAGGCAGAGGTAAAGTGTGCACGGTTATCCGGTGCCAATGGCAGTCCCTAGCAAAGTCACCTCGATGGGCCCCTTGAGTAGGAGCAGAGGCAGGAGGGGACAAATGGACGTTCTTGCCGAGTGTGTTAGCTGCCTTCTTTCTCGGGCTGGCCGGAGGAACGGGGCTTGGCAGCAGTGACCGTGGGACTCGAGGTAGAAATGACGGTGGCCTCTGGTCAAGAAGAGGCTCCAAGCCTGGGAAGCGAGAGATGCTGAAAGGCGTTGGGCGAGTACGCTGAATAACGCGTCCCCGGGCTGGACACTCAGCCAGGAGCACAGGAAACCCAAGAGACGCCTAAGCAAAAGGGGCCAGTTCTTCTCAGATAACGGGGAGTCCGGAAATAGGCGTTTGCTGGTGTAACGGAGTGAAACCCCTGCCCCCTCCCTGCGCTCTGTCGGGAATTCTGGCCGGTGTTTCTCCCGCGGCCTTCGGGCTAACGGTGCCTACAGCAGGTGTGCTGACTGACTCAGGAATTCCACTGGGGGCTCGAGTCGTCTTCAGAAACAGCCTCTCGTCAGGAGTCTCTGCTGCGGATGTGGGGAGATATGTATAAATCGAGGACTGTTTAGCAAAGATTTATGGGAATCTCAGGACTGGACTCAGATCAGCGGGGTCAACTGACTCACTGAGAACAAAGAGACTTGGAGATTTCGAGCTCTTCCTCGGACTCCTGTGGCCACCTGCACATCTAGAGACGCCCTGCCCCCCTTCCCAGGTGAGGAAAGACTCTTGAACTTGAACTTGAAGGCCTTTGTAAGATGGCTCCGAGAAAACATGCAAAGCTCCCGTGTGGCTTGGTAAATAAACCGTTCCTTATTCCAAACTCTGACCTATTGAACACTGGACGTGCGGAGCGGCAGCCAGTGGGCCTGGTGGCCGCAGCACAGCGGCCCTTGTCCGGCAGCTCCGGGAGGCCAGGCTCTCCCACGCTTTCTTCCCCGTTTTCTTCCTTCCCCTGACGCCTTTAACACGGAGCACCTCGACAGGCACCTCCTGCTGGTCTTTCAGGTTCCAGGTAGAGATGAGTTGGGGACGGATGCACAGGGTCAGGGGGTCCAGGCGGGGCTGCGGGACCAGCACAGGGTCGAGTGGTCCAGCAGGGCCGTAGGAGCCTCACAGGGTCGGCTGGTCCAGCAGGGCCGTAGGAGCCTCACAGGGTCAGGGGGTCCAGGCCGTAGGAGCCTCACAGGGTCGGCTGGTCCAGCGGGGCTGTAGGAGCCTCACAGGGTCGGCTGGTCCAGCGGGGCTGTAGGAGCCTCACAGGGTCAGGGGGTCCAGGCCGTAGGAGCCTCACAGGGTCGGCTGGTCCAGTGGGGCCGTAGGAGCGCAGGGCATCTCCGGCAGTGAGCTTCTCTCCTTTCATCAGGAAGAAAAAGCTCACCGGGCCGTATCCCTGGCAGACTCTGCTTAAGTCTCTTTGCTGGGGCTGAGACACACAGCCAGCCCCGACTTCCTTCCCAGATGTAAGGAAGACTGGGAAAGAAGGGAACAGGATTGTCCTGTTGGTTTCTGAGGGGAAGACGAGTTCGTCAAAATATGCCTTTTGGTATACCGATGCTTTTAAGCTGGTTATTTTCGAGAAACAAAGGACTCAGAAGGAATCTTCGACACTGTCCACCCTTACCTGCCTAAATAAATTCAGAAAAACCTGCTTAATGGCAGGGAGCTATTGCCTTAGCCTCACAATATAAACTAAATTATTTTTCCTCCCCGCACTGCCTACCTGAGCCCTGGCCCCGGGGATTGACGCAGTTGCCATTGGATCAAAAGCTGGGTTTTGCGAGCAGGGGAGGGGGGAGATCGGTGCCGGGTTAATAGCTAATGGCGTCCGCCACAGACGCGCGTGGGGGATTCGAGTTTGCTAGACGTCAGCTTCACGTAGCCCTTTTACTGACGCTGCCTCGGGATTTCCTCCACGGAGCCCCCCTGAGGGTGATCACGGCAGGCGTCACAGGCAAAGATCTTAGTCCCCCCGGGCAGACAGCAGGAGACTCTAGCCGAAACCTCGCTGTGTGATTGCATTTTCTTTCTCCACTTTGCCGCGTGAAGCTCACGTTGGAAGGAGGGGCGAAGCCCCCGGCGTTGACAGTGGCGCCATCTGCTGTCCAGGGAAGTGGCGGCCCCCGAGCAGGTGGTTCTGGTTAGGCACCTGCCCCTTCCTTCCAGGGGGTTCAAGGTGCGTGCATTTGAGAAGGCCTTTGGGGTGGGGTTTGGGCCCTGGGTCCCTCCCTCAGGTCCGCACATCCATCGGTCCTTATTCCCTGCGGGGACCTGTTGGTCCTTCAGTGTCCGGTGCTCTTGCCCCTGGAAGCGTCACCACAGACCCACGGAAGCCTCTGCAGGGTGCCTCAGCATGGCAAAGGGTGCCATCTGGCGGACACGCCCGTCGGAAGGAGCGTCCGAGCAAACCTCACCTGGATCACGCTCCCCACACGTCTCTTTCCCTGCCACCTCCTCCCTCCGTCACCCTGAGAGGGGAGCGGCATCCACTTCGAGCGGGGAAGGGGAGGGGCGTCGGGATTGAGGCCCAGAGGGGCTGCCGTGCGCTCGCGCTGACCGGCGGCCTGTTTCAGGTCCGAGGCGCTCGGGAGGCCAGCCGCAGAGGTCACGCGAAGACGTAACACCTGTGGTGCAGGGACAGCCGCAGACCAGGGTGACCGGTGTGCTGGAGCCGGTGTCCCAGGGGCCTGAGCGGGTGGCCCTCCGCGCTGGGAGGCGCGGTGGAGGGGGGGGCGGGCGGTGGAGGGGGGCGCCCCGCCCGGGGACCCGCACGCGCGGCCACAGGACGCCGCGCGGTGGCGCTTCTTCCCCAGACGCGACTCGACCGTGGCCCGAGGACGCCAGACGAGCAGGCTGGGGGTGTCGGGGTGTCGGGGTGTCGGGGGGCGTGCGGGACTCGCGCGCAGGAGCGGGGCAGGGCGCCGGGAAGGGCCTCGCGCTCGTCCACACCCGCACCTGCGCGCGACGTCGGACGATCGGCCATCGACGCCGCCGCAGTTACGGATGAAGCGGGCGGGGCGCCCGGAGCGGACGGAGCGGACGGAGTGGACCGTCTGAACCCCGTCCGAAGCCCGTCCGAGCCCCGTCCGAAGCCCGTCCGAAGCCCGTCCGAAGCCCGTCCGCACGTCGCCTCCGGGGACATCCGTCTCCGGGGGGACGAGGCGAGGTGGCTGGCGGCTCGCCCCGGGTCTCCTGTGGCCGTCAAAGCAGCGCTTCGTCACGTGCCGAACCGGGCCGCGCGGACTTTGCTTCCAAATGCTCGTATTTTAAGTCATTACGTCACTGGGAAATTTTTTTTCTGGCCGATTTGTGATGCTATTATTTACAATACTGAATTCTTATTCACCCACTTTCAAATGCTATTGGGCATGTTTCCAGTGCTGCGCTGGGTGTGCAGGACGCGAAACGCGTTAAAGCAGAAGCCGGCGTGTTGCGGAGCTGGTGCGCGGTGGCGGAGACGCGCGCAGTCAGCCGCTGCGGCGGCCCGCGGGGCGCCGGGAGGTGCCGGGGAGCCCCGGGGAGCCCCGCGTGGCGCCGCGCGGTGCCCGGGAGCCCCCAGGAGCCCCCGGGAGCCCCGCCGGGCGCCGGGAGGTGCCGGGGAGCACAGGGCTCAGCGAGCCGGACTAGCCACTATCTGCTTTTCTTCCTTGGCGTCTTGGGGGCCGCACAGCAGCGTGCACAGCTTTCGGTCAGACTCTGCTGCGTGTCTGTCGTGTGACAGAGGGGCAGAATGCCTAGCCTTCCATTCTAGGTTTCCCCACCTGTAAAACGAGAACAATAATAGCACTTCATTTATGCATCGTTTCGAGGATGAAATGCGACAATGTGTATAATGATATTACCTCTTATGTATAGTAAGAACTATAGGTAACTGTTAGCTATTCTTCCTGCCATCGAGAGTGCAGGGACTATAGAAGTAGAGTTAGAGTTAGGGTCACTGGGAAGGGCGGCTTGGAGGTGCCCGGTAAGCTGGGTCTTTGTTGAGGAGGAGATGCTGCTCAGTAAGCATTTCCTGAGCGTGATGTGGCTGGAGGTGCAGGTCCTGGGACTAGTGTGACCAAAAGACTTAACTCCGGAAGCCCTGCCCCGCCCTCAAATTGCCCATGGGCGGGGGAGGAGCAGAGATGTAAACCTGCAATTACAACGCAGCCTACCAAATGCTGAGTTGGTGACATGTTGCATGTTTGGGAAACTTGGAGGAAGGTCACCTAACTTAGATGCTGCAGGTGTTGGTGGTGGGAGTGAGCTATTAAGAAGACTCTCTGGAGAGATGACATTGGAACTGTATCTTGACATATACAGTAGAGCAAGGGTTCCCAACCCCTGAGACGCAGACGGGCACCGGTCCATGGCCTGTTAGGAACCGGGCCGCACAGCAGGAGATGAGCGGCGGGTGAGCGAGCGAAGCTTCATCTGTGTCCACAGCCGCCCCCAGCGCCGGCATCACCACCTCAGCTCCGCCTCGGATCACCAGGCCTTAGGTGCTCGTAGGAGCCCCGGTCCCTGGTGCCACAAAGGTTGGGGACCGCTGCAGTAGAGGTAAGGGCTTTTCACAAGATGGAAAGTCTTTTGAAAAGACAAGGTGGAAGCACATGGCGTATTTTAGGGACTTCAAAATCCAGGCGTATACGGGACATGAGGAGGACAGGGCTGGAGAAGTAGGCAGGGGCCACCTCTCGAGGCATCTTGGATGTCACGCTAAGGAAATCCAAACATTGTACTGAGGGCTGTGGGTGGCCGATGGTTTAAATATAGGAAAGTCACCTGGTAGCCATGCTGAGTGTGTGTCGGGGCGGAGAGGGGATCCAGCAGATCATCGCTGTTATATTAGCAAACATGAGACGATTCCCAAACTAAGGGATTAGTGGGGGACAGAGCAGGGGACACTAAGAGCTTTAGAAAGCTTCACGGGGAGATTTAAGGAACAACTGTGTGCGAGACTCAAGGAAGAAAGTGGGAAGCGAATGATGGCCATCTCTGAAAATACGAAATACCTGGGAAGGAGCACACAGGTGGGGAGCAATGGCGATGGGGGAATGAGGGTCGTGAGGTGCAACTTATAAAAGAGGAGACTAAGAACGATGCCCCGAGCGACAGTCAAGTGGGGACACCTGGCAGGCAGCTGGGTAGACAGGTTTGGAGCTCTGGAGAGAGACCTGGGCAGGAGATAGATGTTTTGTTTGTTTCCATCATTCGCATGTAGATGGTAGTTGAAGCTATAGTTTAAATGATGTTACTTAGGGGAAATTTATAGACGACCCCGGAGATCAGAAGATATAGGCCTGGAAACATTAACATGAACAGGTCAGGAAAAGGGGAGGAGTCTTCCTCTGCAGAGATGAGAAGAAACGGCTGGGGACGTGGGGAAAAGAACAAACAGGAAGAAGCTACATGACGAAAACCAGAGGACAGCATTTCAAGAAGAAATTCTCGACGGTGTCAAGTAAGGACGAAAAAGGGCAGTTCTGCGACTGGGAGACCACGGCCCGCCCTGGTGGCTCAGGAAAGCGGTGGGAAATATTTGGGCAGAGAAAAGAACTAGTGAACCCCGTGGGGAAAGAGAAGGTTGGCGGGGCCCGGGCAGAGGAGGGGCCTCACCACGACGCTGGCTGCCTTTTGCCAGATTCCCAGCAGCCTTCAGGGCCCGCCCTTCGGCGTGGCTTTATTTTGTAGGTGCCAGGGAAGAACCACGTAGGACATTATTATTAATAAGCCATTTTTTTTCTTTTAAATGGAGGTAAACCTTTCACACAGTGAAATACACAGATCTTAAGGGTTCAATTCAAGGAGTGGAACCTGTGTAACCAATACCCTAATCAAAATGAAACGTTTCTGTCACCTGGGAGAGTTCCTCTGTGCTCTGTTTCAGTTGATCTCTACTTCCTGTGGACAACTGCTGCTCTCAGTTCTAAGAGATGACTTTTGTTTGTTCTTGAATTTCACGTAAATGGACTCATGCAGTATGTAGACTTGGCGTCTCTGGCTTTTTTTGTTCAGCACAATGTTTTTTAGATTTACTCATGTTGTTCATGGATTAGCAAATCATTCTGTTCTATTGCTGAATAGCATTACGATATGAATAGATCGCAATTTGATTATTCATTCTTCTATCGATGGGCATTTAGGTTGTTATAAGCAAGCAATGTTGACCAAATCATTCTTGTTCAAGCATTTTTGGTGGCACATGTTTTCATTTATTTTAGGCAAATACCTAGGGGTGGAAATGCCGAATCATAAAGCAGGGTATAACTTGACTTTATTAGAAACAGCTTTCCAAAGTAATTGGATTATTTTCGTGCCCACTGGTCACGTGTAGGAGTTCCAATCGCTCCGCCTCCTCAGGTCTTGACATTTGTTTTCAATCTTTTACATTTCACTCATTCTAATGGGTGTGAAGTGATATCTCATTGAGGATTTAATTCACATAACTAATGACTGATAATACTGAACACCTTTTGAGATGCTACAGTTGCATATCTTCATTTGCTGAGTGTCTGTTTAAGACTGTTGCCCATTTTCATTGACAGCTATATGAACACATGTTGAGGGAAAGTGATATGATTTGCGCAATGTATGTTGAAGGCAAATAATATTTACTGACACATTCTAAATGGGCTTACCATAGAACTAACTGTTTATGCATGACTGAAATGTGGAAAAAAGCCTTGCGTATATGTTGGATAACTTTAAAACCAAAAATGTAAAAATTTATAACTTTATATAACAATAACCTGAAATTTGAAGAACATTAAATTATGCCTTATCTGTTGTGTTGATTACACCTCAAGCTCTTTGAAGGTGGAAGTGAGTCTTCTCCAGAGACTAAGGGGAGAACTTTATGGTGAGAAGGCAAAGAAAACCCAAGCCACTGACTCAGTTTGCCTGGGATTGAGCCAGGAGCCACACCGTGCTACTTTGCATGCTGACGTGAGGATTTCTGTTTCTGTGTTTAGCAGCAGCTGCTGTCAGAAACACAGCAAATGCTGACACGTGGACGATTTTTGAGACTGCAGCGGGAGCACAAGCATTGTGTGGGAGGTCTGCATGCTAGAGCCGGCTTGGCCGTTTGACTGCAGGCGCTAGCATTTTTTCAACTGGCACATAGCTATAGTGCTTTGGGGGCCTCTAAATCATTCTTGTGTTTTCGTTATTTTTATGCAGATGTCCAGAACCCATTTCAGATTCCAGTGCGTCAGTCTAGTTGGGGGTGGCGCCGGCCTGCTGCTTTTCGAAAATAAGCTTCCAGGTGATTGTGATGGACACGTTCAATGTGCACCTGTGGCTCAGACACACGTGACTTCAGGGCCCTCGGGCAGGCCAACCTCCAATTAGGAATCGGTGGAGCTGGTGTAGGTACACAGACGTTTTACTAAAAAACCGCAAGGGATGGGGCGAGAGGAACAAGGGTCCAGGCAGCGCCAGTGGAAAGGGTCCACCGTGCCCACTGCGCGCAGGGCGGGACGCACGCTGCAGCCGCCCCCTCCCGGCTGGGGCCCGGGCCGGCCGTGGCCGCGCACGCACGCGTCCGGGCCAGCCGCGCACGCGCACGCAGGCGCTGTCTTAGGGCGCCGGCGGCGCGCGCAGCAAATGGAGTGGGTGCTCGCGGAAGCGCTGCTCGAGCAGAGCCAGGACCCCCGGGTCCTGTTCGTGACGCTGTGCCGCGGGGAGGCGTCCGCGGAGCGCGTGGAGACGCTGCGCTTCCTTCTGCAGCGGCTCGAGGATGAGGCGGCGCGCGGCGGCGGCGGCGGGGACGCGCTCCCGGAGGCGGCGCGTGAGGTCGCCGCCGGGTACCTGATGCCGCTGCTGCGCGGCCCGCGCCTGCGCCCCGCGGGGGCCCCGGACCCCGACCCCGGCCCGCCGGCCCGCCGGCGTGTGCTCCGCGCGGCGGGCGCGGCCCTGCGCTCGTGCGCGCGCCTCGCGGGCGACCCGTCGCTGGCGGCCGCGCTGGCGGAGGAGGCGCTAGACGACCTGCTGGCCGCGGGGCCCGCGCCCGGCCTCGAGGGGGGTGCCGAGGCGGCCCTGGAGGTGCTGGCGGCCGTCGGGCCTTGCCTGCGGCCCCGCGAGGACGGGCCGCTGCTGGAGCGCGTGGCGCAGACGGCGCTCGCGCTGGCGCTGGCCGGGGACGGGGAGGCGGCGGCGCTGGCGGCCGGGCGCCTGCTGCCGGCCCTGGGCCAGGGCGGCGCGGCGGCGCTGCGGGCCGTGTGGGGCGGGCTGGTGGCGCTCTCGGGGCCGGGCCGCGTGGGCCCGAGGCTGCAGGTGCTGAGCGCCCTGGCCGAGCGGCTGCTGCCGGGGCACCCCGCGCACGACGCGGGCCCCGACGCGCGGCGCTGCGCGCGCTTCTGGCGGACCGTGCAGGCGGGGCTGGCGCACCACGAGGACGCGCTGACGCGCAAGCGCGCGCGCTACCTGCTGCGGCGCGCGGTGGAGGTGTCTGCGGAGCGGGGCGACGACTGCACCTGCGACCCTGGGGACGCAAACGGTACCTGCCTCTCTGTCCCCAGTCCACCCCTGCTTAGCTTGGAGGGGGAGGGGCCCGCAAACCAACGTTCGTTGTCGTCTCCATCCAGGAGGACTTGGGTTATTCCCATGGTCCCCATAGCGTCCAAAACCTGGGGACCCTTATCGCGTGGGTGTTCTCTGAAGTGACACAAACCACTGCAGCCGAGGACAGTCTGCATTTCCCAACCTTCCCGCCCCAGAGCAGGTGGAAAGCTGCGTTCGTGGACTAATTTAGGAACGCGGTGGGGCCACGCAGGCTTTCCCGGAGCAGGTGTGCGCCATAGTGGTAGGTCCATTCTGACCGGCTGCCATCGAATCAAAGGGAGACGATTTACCTGCACTGACCAGGGAACTGAGCCTTGAGTGTTAACACTTATAGAAACCACTTTTTTCCTCTGAAATTTCCCTTGGTAATTCACTTAGCGGGACTGACTAATTGGCAGCCTGTTGAGGGCATTTTTGTCATTGATTTAATAGAATGAGATTTTAAGTTTATTTTTAACTTTTTTTACATTTCGAGCTGTGCCTCATACTGCCTTATTACAGAACCCGAGTACATGAAGTAGTGAGGCTTCCGGTGCGTTTGGTATGTTTGGGAGACACTTGCAAGGAGGAAAAATAATCAGTTCACTACGTAGATCTTGATTGCTTTGTTCACCGAAATGTGTGAAAACATGTCATCTTAAGTCCATTTTCGAGTTATCAAAGTCCAAAGTAGATTCATTCAAAATTGTCTTAATAGAAAATTTCTACTTTTTTCATCAGTACCTGCTCATTCATTTATTACTGGTACAGAATTTCATCTGGCCGAAGTTGTGAGCAGATTAGATTTTCGTTCATATAAGTTTAAAATATTAGATAGTACCTATTTTAACAGTCCACAAATTGGTGACCATCCACTGAAAGTTTTCACTAGGAAACGTTTTAAAAATTATGAAAGTTAAACACTCATTTTAGAGCCATTCCACAGTGTTTTAAAGATAATAGTTATTCCATGCTTGCCCAATTTCCTTCATTTTAAAGAGCGACCTCTTTTAGCTGATTATTTTGGTATTTCGTATTTGGCTTTTACCCCTTTGTCTTGAAATAAGCTAGCTATATCATAAAATCCATTGTCATGGTCACAATTTTCATTAAATGCGAGGTCAGCCTTTACAAAATTGTGATTATGAAAGTATTGTTCACAGATGATCTATGTAGTAAACTGATTATTTTTCCTACCTGCAAGTTTTTTCCCCAGAACTATGTGATTGAAAAATTTGGTTCCCTCCTTATCATTCATCACTTATTCAGCCCCAAATTCTTTATGTCTCAGCCTTTCCTGTACAAAGTGAGATCATCAGGTGTATTACAGGTTTTCCTGAAAGCTCCCAGAGCCCGCTTCCATGCCGAGCTGGGTGCCCGGCTGACCTTCCTAGGCCTGTCCTCACCGCCATCCTGGGGTTATTCCCTTCACCGGGGTCCTGTGTTGAAGCTCTTGTTTCCTGGAGTTTGCAGCTGCTGTCTCGGTTTACTTTTGGGGTCGGGCGTGTTCCCTGCATGCTTGCCCCTCCTGCCTGAGGGCACTGGGGAGGCCCGAGGAGAAGAGCTGACCAGTTGGCTCATGCTTGGCCTTTAAAAAGTCGTCAGAATTTCAGTTTTTACCTGCTGTTTTGGTGGCCATCTCTTCTGCTTGTGCTCGGCCACAGGTGGAAAAGTTTGTCCTGTCCGTGGGAAGGTTCCTGCCCTTCGCAGTTCAGATCACCTGGTTGCGCTGCAGCTAGCTCTCAGAAGTTTAGGGTTTTGTAGATTCTCCAGGCTTTTCTGTTAGTATGGCAGTGATGTCCTCTTGTGGCTTTCTGCACCCTATGTGGAAGCTGAGACCAAGCGGGTCGGCTTGCCTTTATTTTGACCTCACGTTTGAGCGAGAGCACAATTCCAGCTTGGAAAACGTTTCCATCCACAAATCTGAAGGCACCGCTCTCGTCTTAGGAGCTGGGTGCCATGTTGCTGCTGAGGAGTCGTCAGCATCCTGAGCCGGGGTCTGTCTCTGCAGCGTTCGGAAGGTCACAGGTCCATTTTTGTCCCCATGCTGGCACTTGCTGGGCCTGTTCGGTCGGGATGTCACATTCTTGGATTCTGGGAACTTTCCTTGGATTCCCTTGATTCCCTCCTTTCTCGTTTTTAGTGCTGTTCGGTGCTGGTCTTGGGAGCACCCTGTCTTTCCTATTTTCGCTCTACTTCCTGGGTGATCTCAACTTCATTTCCTTTCCTTTGCATTTCTTAGTTTTGCTGTCAAAATTTTATTCTCATGAGATGTTTTTGTTCTCGGAATGTCCCCTTTTTCATAGTCTCCTGTTCTCACGTCGTCATGGCACTATCTTAAACCCTTTAAGGTATTAGTGAAAGTTTTTTCTTTTAGGTTTTCTTTTTCCTGCATAGTTTTGTTTTCCCAGAATTTCCTTTTGTTTTGTTCGTTTGTGTTGGCCCAATTGTTAACGTGGAGATTCCTCCAGATGTCTGGGGACCCTTAGAGTTCTGTTCATATTTAAGAATAAACCGAAAACCAGGTGTAAAGCCCCGAGCCCACGAGAGGCGCTTGTTGACCGTGAAGCTCATCATGAGGAGATCTGGCCAAGCGGTTTCGCTGGGAACCGCTGCTGGATTTTCAGGTTTTTTGTCTCTGGCTGGCCGGTTCCCGTGGGATCTGCCAGACAGTGACGGCCTGGGCAGGTTCTGGGATTTGAGGGCTCGGATGGTGGTGGTGGGGGGGCAGCAGAAGGGGCGGCCTCAGCACCCAGCGTGTGTACGTGTCCACCTGGTCCTCCTCGGCACACGGTCCCCCCCCCCCCCCCACCGCCCTCCCCTGGGTCCAGTGCATCTCAGGTCTGTTCGACCTCCATAGAAGAGAGTCCGGTCTTTCTCCTGTTCAGGAAAAAACACAGGGAAGGGGTCTGATCTGACTGTTTCTTAAACACACGGGACAAATCCTGTTTGATCTAGCCTCGCTTTCACTTCCACTTACAGAAGTAACTTTTGCTGTCAGTTCCTCAGGTTTGGGGCGATTTCGTAAATCAGCTATTTTCTTGGTTTTCCATCTTAATACTCATTTGTCTGGAGCCTGCTTTGTTTTCATCAGATTTTCAGATTCTAAGTTTCACGCCTGTCGTCCGCTTCTCTTTTCTCCGTTATTCTGGGGTTTTGCCTTTGAAAAATCCTTTACTGTTACAGTGAGGTTCTTAAGGAGAGAAAGTAGAGTTTCTCTGAAAATTCGTCATTACTCAGAATTCCAAAACGGTAATCCTACTAGAAAAACAAGCCTCTCTCGAGGTTCCTGGCGGCCCCGGCGCGGGCTCGGACGCGGGTGTCCTCCTTGCTGAGACGGCGTGTGGTCGCAGCTGCCGGACGCACGTCCCTGAAGGAGCTTGTGGAATTTGCAGAAGGAGAAACTAATTTTCTTTTTTAAATTACAGCAGGCCCAAGTCTCTTTTGGTGGTCTGGGAAGAAAAAAGACGAGCTGCTAAAGTTTTGGGAAAACTATATCTTAATTTTGGAATCTCTAGAAGGAAACCAGGTAAGTGCTGTGTTTTAACGTCTCATGTGGATCCAGTTTTAATTTTTTTCAAACGTTCTGTAAGGCAGTGCAGAAGGACCCCGTGGACACAGCGTGACCACAGAGCTGTTTGTTTTCTGGGTGTTAATGTGATTCCACATTGAATGGCGAGCTGCCGGACAGTGAGGCCTGGTCAGCAAATTAAAGGAAATTTAAGAATACTTTCAATCGACTTAAATTATCATCAGAGAATTTAGTCTTATTTGATCTTCCCTTGATGTTTACTTCTAAAGTGTTAATTTTTCTACATTATGAATACTCTCCAAAGAAATGCATACTTAGGAAAATTTTGCTTAAAGCAATTGAGGCAAATTGTTAAGTAAATAATCGCCCTTTAATTCTGTAGGTTGGTTTTTTTTCTTTCTTTTAAGTTCTTACATCAATTTAAACCTGAGAATGGAAAGGTGAAGCATCGTTATCAGTCGACTTTGGGTCAGTTTTTGTAGAATGATGGAATTTTTAATTAGTGGTTCTCAAACTTTAATGTCCCTTTGAATCACCCAGATGACTTGCTGCATTGTGAATTGCCGGGTCGAGTCCCCAGAGTTTCTGAGTCAGGGGTCGGGGAGGGCCTGAGAATTGGAATATTTCACCAGTCCTCAGGAGACACGTCTGTTGGTGTTCTGGGGGTCGCCCTTGGAGAGCTCCGGGCCTGGGTCCCCCGTTTGTGGGCACAGGCCCCTGGGAGCCAGCCAGCTGCGGACTCACTGTGAGGTGTCAGCCCAAGTGTGCACCAGCCTTGTTTGTGCACTGAAATAAATATACGCAGAGGCGAGGATGAGGAATAAAATGCGCTCCGAGTTCAAGTAACTCAGGGTTTTCCTCAGTCAGTAGGTCTGTAAGACCCCACTGGTTATTAGAAACCCTCACTCACCGGTTTTTCGAAGAGGGTGTGAGTTAGACTCTGCATCTGCAGCAGCATCAGGCACGAGGGATGTTGAACTCTGAGCCAGCTCTGCCTCCGGCTGTGTGGCCTGGAGCAACTCGAGCGACTAGAGAAAATATTTGTCTTTGTTTCCGCTTTGTGGCGTACTGGTATGATCTGCCCTGTTTCCCAGGACGGTGAGGATTGTGTGACGTGATAGGATATTCACTGTGAGTGTGACATTACTGCGCCCATTCTAGGTTGTGGTCTTGAGCTTTGTCACACTCCCCGTACACGCTTCAATTAATACGATTTTAAAGCTGGAATAATCAGACACATTTTGCACAGTCTTTACGTGGGGGTGGGGAAGCAGAGGGCCACTGTTTTCTAAATAAACAAAAACATCCCTAAAGGTGAATTATTTCACGTGTCTTTTTGCCTTTATTTTCAGGTTCATGTTATAAGGCCAGTTTTACCGAAGCTGAATGACCTGTTTGAAGGTGCAATGTCACAGGAAGATCACGGAGGTTACTTTCATTTTGATTTTTTTTATAGCATTTGTAGTTTTTTCCCCTCAATTTCATCATTAACTCTTGTTCATTGTAGTGCTTGAAAAAACTGTAAAAGTGTAAAGAAGGAAAGAACCCGCTGTTGATAACCTTCTGCATTGAGTGTTCATGTTTTTTTTTCTCACTTAGCTAGTCAAGTGCTTTCACCTGTATACTTAAATACTCTGAAAATATAATTTTAAATGGAAACATTTGATAATGATGTTATATTTTACATTTTTAATAATGGCTCTTTGGCCTTACATATTTTATCTGTTTTCCATTCTTATTCTTGACACATCTCTATCATTGTTAGAGTTACTTTTTTGGAGGTTTCAGTTCTATATCTTGGACTTCTCAGGAAAAGTCCAAGATATTATTTTATATATGGTTTTTAAACTCGTAATCAATCCTGTATTATGAGAACTTTTTAGGAGAAATAAAATGAAGCTGGAGCTTCCTAAAAGTATTTTATAAAATTAAGTTTGGATCAGTGAAACAGCTCAGTGCAGGCTAACAGTGTTTTAGGTTTGTATAAAGGACAAAATGCTGCATTATCGTGTTTACACATGAGAATTGGCTAGGTAAATGGGTTTTCAGTGTCTACTCTGGAAAATTAGAACTTTAATAGTTTGACCCCGTAGGAATTGAGCTTTGCTCGTTGATTGCTGTAGTTTTTTCTGAGGCAATGGGATTTTTCACAGACCATAAGGCTCTGTTGTCCCACCTGGGGCTAGAATTTAATCGAATCCTGTTGTGACTTCACTTAGGCACTTACTAGTAAAATGATTCTCCTGTTACTACATTTTGCCCACAGCTATTGGCAGATCAAATCAAATAGCAGTGACAGTTTTTGAAAAATTACTATCACCAAGGAATTGAGCAAGCATCTTGGTGTAAATTACAAATAATGGACCAATTTACATATAGACCGTGATGAGTTAAAAATGCCGATTTTTTTCCTAATAGAATTAAAAGATATGTCAAGAGTTAGCATATATCTCTAAGGTATATATTTATCTTGTTTTTCTTCTCAATTAGATATTTACTAAGGATACTTAGTGTCCAATATATGCTACACACTGGATAAAGTGAGACAGATGTACTATTTTTCACTTGATTCTTGTCTGTTTTCCATGAAAACATAATTTTGATGATCAGGTCTACACGGGCAGCAGACAGGCTGAGGCAGGCGGCCTTGGAGATGACGTCAGAGCTCAGGGTCGAGGGGACAGCACCGTGCGGAGCAGCCCCGGGACAGTGCCGACCCTTGGGGCGCAGTGTGGGGGTGGGGGACGGGTGAGGCTGAAGCAGTCGTCAGGGTCAGTTCGTCCTTGTTCTTGTTTTATTCTAAGAGACCTGAGAAGCCATTTAAGCGTTCGAAGCAGGGGAGTGACAGTTTCAGATGTCAGTGTAGGCGGGGTGACAGACAAATTGGTTGGCATCACCCCAAATCCAAAGCCACCCAGCGTGCATGCGGGGGTAACATTTAATGCTGCACATCGAAGCAGCCATAACCTTTGCTGTCTTTCTAAGTAACCCTCGGCGCGCGGCATCCTGACCCTGAGTCGCTTGGGCCGCGCAGTAGCTAAACGCCTGCGGGGTGGTTAGACGCAGCCTCGCTTTGGTAGTGCAGCGGGGGCGACGCGTTGGCGTGCGCGGGCATGTGTGTGCGCGCGCGCGCACGCGTGAACGTGCCCTCGGCAGACGTCAGCACCGCGCGTTTCTCCACAGCGTGCTGGCTCCTGCACCCGTCTTGGCACATGTGCGTTTACAAAAGGATGTTCGAAAGCGAAAACAAAGTCCTGAGCAAGGAAGGCGTCCTGCATTTTCTGGAGCTCTTCGAGGCGAAGCGCCTGCCGTTTGCGCCGGAGGTGTCCGAGGTAACGCCGCCGCCCCCCCCCCCCCCCGGGCCCCTTTGTCCCGGGCGCGGGGTCAGGGCGCCCGTCGCCTCGCACGTGACCCTCAGAACGCGTCGGAGGCCTCGGCGGCAGCGGGTCACGCCCTGCGGCTTCGCGCTCCGCCCACCCCAGTCCTCCGGGCTCCGCCGTCGCATGTGGACAGGGCTCGCGGCTGTGGCCGTCGCCGAGCTGCCCGCGTCATTCCCTCCGCCGGTGTCTAAACGGCGAGGCTCGGGGCGTGAGAACCGGCGTAGAAGCTTCTCGCCGACCTGCTGGCCGCGTGGTCCGGGTGCGCGTGTCCCCGGCCCGCGCACAGCGCTCGCCTCCGCGCGGTCGCGTTGCTGCTGTTACACACAGTATGTGACAGAAGCAGTTATTTCATTGGCATCTCTACGTCCATTTGTCAGAAATCGCACAAAGCAGAGACTGAGAATGACGCTGTGGCTTTAAGTGTCATGTGGCAGTGCCACGTGAGTCACATGGCCACTTTGGTTACTCATGTACCTCTTGTGTCCAGGGGACCAAAGCGAGTTTTCCCACCTGCCTGACCACATGCCACAGTTTTCGTGTGTGTCATTTTTCTGCATTCTTCCAGCCTTCCTGCACTTCCATGAGCTGGGATTTTTGGCCCGTGTCCGGTGATGTTTTTGAAGATATAATTTTCCCCTTTTATCTTCCAGGCATCGGGGCTTAAATTCCTCTTGAGTATCTTTTTGTTTTTCCTCCGTTACTACCTTTATTTCCACCACACATTCCTTCTTTGGGTTTCTTTCTTCCTTCTTGACCCAACACGAACATTTTATACATTTTTATCAGGTGGGAAAATTCTGTATTTTGTCCTTCTGGTGGAATCGAGGTACCGCCAAGACTCACAAATTACCCAAGAGCATAAGAAGTCCGCAGTGCTTGCACCGGCCCTTGATGTGCAATTAAGGGCAAAGCTGACTTTTCAAAGTTATAGCTACAACTGAACATCAAATCCCCTTTTCTTTTTTCAGTTTATTATCGGGCCCCTAATGGATGCACTTTCAGAGAGTTCTCTGTATAGCAGGTAAGCAAACGTGATGGTATTTAGCAGCAATGCAGTAATGTGTGTTAGATAAATTTAACATGTTGATAAAAAATGACAAAGTTTGGTATGTGATGCGCGTTGCCTGCTCGGCATCGCCCTGATCTCCCCGCGTCGCCCCTTCCGTGTGTGGGGCTCTTCTCGCCTTGCTGCCATCAGGTGTATCAAGTGTTCCTCCTCCTCGTCATTTCCCCTCCTCCCGGGAGCCCTCCAGCCTTCGTCTTCGGCAGGTGTGTCTTACCTGGCGTCGCTTCTTCGCTTACTCATCTCTGCTCTCTGGAAACCATGGTGACTTTAGCTAACCAGCTCTTTCAACTTTTTTTTTCTTTTAACTTTTTATTTTGACTTCTAGAAAAGTTGTGAGAATAATACAAAGAATTCTTGTTTACCTTTCATTCACGTTCCCCAAACGTTACTGTTTTAACACGTTTGCTTCATCATTGTCTCGCTCCGTGTGTGTGTGTGTGTGTCTGTGTGTGTGTATATACACACATCTATATCAATTTCGGTGTCCATCTGTCCATCCATCCATATTAAAACCTCGAGTTCACACTAATAGCCCAGCACCACAGGGTTCTCTGGAACTTGCCCCTTTCCACATCGGATGGTGGCAGCCATTGTCCGTAACGTAGGTGCCGCCTTTACCGTTGAAAGGCTGACAAAAGAGTTTGTTGGTATTATGCCAGATCCTCATTTTTTGAGCATTATCTGTACTTTTGACTTATATCTTCAAAAACTTCCTTGCTTTTGAAATTATGTTCTTTAATTTCGATTTACTAAATTTATACTTGCAAGTCTTTTGTTTGGTATACCTCTGTACAGAAAAACCCACCATCAGTTTTTAAAAAATGTTTTCATTAGTCTGTGTTATGTTACTATTTAGCCCCATTCGATAAATACTGAAAACATAGCAATCCTCGAATTGCCAATTATTTTAGATTTCAGATAACTCAGAATCGATAGGTTTCTGAAGTGATTAGACAGCTCTAGAGCAGTAAAACCAACTTGGTGCTTTTTTGAAAGAGTTGACAAACATTTGTTATGAAATGTCTTCAGTTTTCCAGCACTTTGGTGTTTTCAATTAACCGTTAATGTTTCTAGCAGAAGCACATAGCAGAAGTGTGACTCTGGTGGATGTTAACAGTTAAATGCTCCTTCAAGTAGTAACTTATGACTAACATGTTTTTCCGTGAATGTCATTTAATACCTAAAGATTTAAAATCACTGAATTATATATTGGAAATAATAAAATGTAACTTAAACTGATCATTTTGAGAGTTTTAAAAAATGATACCCTTTAGCAAGATTCATATATTTGTGTCAGAGAAAGTGTCATAAAAAGGAAATTCATGCCAGCTCAGTACAGCATGGTATTAACACACACCCATTTTCCTAGAAGATCTCGATATTTCTGTAATCAGAAGGGTCCTCACAATTTTACTGAAAAATAAAAGCAGGTTCAGAAAAAGAAAATGGTCTTTTTTATTGTTAAAAGTCTTTTGGGCCCTAGTTCCACTTAGTTTCAGTTTACTTATTGTAAGTAGATTTTAAATATTTTTTTTCTCTTTGTCTGTAGGTCCCCAGGCCAGCTGATAGGAAGCGGTTCTCCATTGGGACTGAAATTACAGAAGTTTTTAGTTACTTACACTTCTCTCCTTCCAGAAGAAACAAAGAGTATGTGCAGTAAAGAGATTAAAAAAAAAATTATTAGCTTTAAAAATTTATTTATTTTTAGTATTTTGGTCATAAGCCCCATCCTGTGACTGTTATACGCAGTGTTATCGAAATCGTTCCCTTTCTCCGGGACATGTCGGAATTATACAGGTGTCGGCAATAACTGAGTGCGCGTTTCTGCTTTTGTACGTAACTTATTGCCCATATTGACACGAGTAGGCAGAAGAAATTTTAGAATATGTGGGGCAGTATGCCGTCTTTTCTTGTTGTTTCTGTTCAGCTTCAAAAATTGGTAAAATAGGTTGAAGAAAATCTGGGTTTGGGAAAAAGTCTTAAACAGAGTATCTATTGTGGCAAAGTTGTCCTTTTATAAATATTGATTTAGGAAGACAAAAAAGAAAAATGTATTTGCTTTTTGTGAGACCTTTTGTGTCCTAGAAATATCCACTTCTTCAGATTGGGGGTTTATTTTTCTTTCTGATGAGGTATATTGATCAGCAAAGCAGAAAACCAGTGTTTTGTTTCCTGGGCAGCAGAAGGACTTCTGGGTCCCGTTTTTTACTCCTGGTTTTGTGAATTAGAACGTGACCCTGTGTGTGAGATGGCAATGGTCTCCCCTTATCCACGGTTCTCGGGGTCTCAGTTGCCTGCAGTCAACCAAAAATATTAAATGGGAAATTCTAGAAATATACAATTCGAAAGATATTTTGAGAGACCACATTCATATAACTTTATTACAGTATATTGTTATAACTGTTCTATTGTTGTTGTTAATCTCTTACTGTGCTGAATTTATAAATTAAACTTTATCACAAGTGTGTACATATAGGAAAAAAGCAGGATATATAGGGTTTGGTATGACTCGTGGTTTCAGGGGGTCTTGGAACCCCTCCCCTGTGGATAAGGGGGTACGAACGTATGAATTTTTTCTTTTGAACAGGTGAAACGGTACCTGTTCAAAAGTCAGGAAAGAAAGGGAAAAATTGTATACCACAACTTTAGATTTAAAGAAAATAGATTTAATTATGTTCTTAAAAAAATCTGTTAATGGAGAAGGTAACTGCCAAGGTGTTCTTCAGTTTGCTAGAATTCGGAAGTTTACAGTAAGGGGATCGATTTGCTGACCAGATTTCCACGTCCCACGTCAGTAGCACAGTGTGACTGGCATGGCGGTGGACAGTGCCCTGGACACTGGGTGCCTGGGGACTGTGGCCAGGTGCCAGGCACGGAGAAGACACTTGTAAGCGAGGTGTTCTGCAGAGAAGTGGGAACTGAGTCCAGCGGAAGGGGGGCAAGCGAAATGTTCGTGCTCAGTTCTTACTCTTCCCTCAATGTGCAGTCAGTATCCTGAGTGTACCTAGCTTAGCGCTGGGCACTTCGGAAGATCTGAAGTACGTGTGGTCCCCTTCTCGGAGCATGCAAGGGTTTCTTAAAATTCTCCAGTGATCTGAGGAAACACGTTTCACTGAGCGCGTGAGTTGAGGGTCCTCAAGTCACACATTGGCAGAGAAAGAATGGCACGCCCTCCGTTTCTATCTCAAAATAGAAAAGTTATAGGGATTAGGTCCAGGGTAAGAAAGAAATGGTCCATGAGAAAGACCTAATGTCATTGTTTGTAGATACCAGAGGCCACTTACCATCAGCATTTTTTAAAAAATATTTTTAACATCTCCAACAGAAAAATGACTTCTAACAGTTAAAAAACTTGTTTTTTTACTTTAAAAGATATATATAGCTTTATGATTATCAGAATCTCTACAGTAGAGTAGAATATGTCCTTACTAAATGGTAATAAAATTGAAGTACCTTTTTTCCCAACAGCTTTATTGAGATATAGTTCATATAGCATAAAATTCACCCTTTTAAAGTGTTCTGTCCGTGCTTCTTAGTATGTTCACGAAGCCGTACAGCCATCACCACCGATGCCAGAATATTTCGTCGTCCCCAGAGGAAGCTCCAGGCTCAGCAGCCATCACTCGCGCCCCTCGCCCAGCCCCTCCGACACTGCTTTACTTTCCACAGATTTGCCTGTTCTTAGCATTTCCTATGAATGGGGTCGTGTAATGTGTGGCCTTTCATGTCCGGCCTCTTGCAGCTAGCACAGTGTTATAAAGATCCGTCGGTGTCGTGGCGTGCGGCACTGTCTCGGCCTCGTGGCTGACAGTGCCCCTCCCCGTGTGGGCGTCGCAGGGTTTGCTTTCCCATCATCCACTGGTAGGCATCCCGATCATTTCCACTTTTAACTGTCGAGAACAGCACCTCTGAGAATGGTCGCGTACGAGTTTTCACGTGAACCTGGCTTGTTCCCTTGATTCTGCCCCTGGTAGCGGAGGTGTCAGGGCACGTGGCAGCTGTTTAACTTGGAGAGGTGCAGTGGCCGCACCGTGCGACGTTCCCACCAGCAGGGGCAGGGTACCCTGTTCTTCTGTCCTGGCCCGCACTCCCCGTGATCTGCCCTTCGGCCGTGGCCGACCCGGCGCGTGTGAAGTCCCCTTGTGGCTTGTGATCTGCGTTTCTCCGCCTCATGTCTAGTGAGGCTGAGTGTCTTTTCATGTGCTGTTGGCAAAAACGATATTTTCAAACTTTTTCTTTCAGGTGGCTTCCTGCTAAAGTTCATTCAGAGGATGACGAGTCGACACTGGTGTGCTGTTCCCATTTTGTTTCTGTCTAGGGCTTTGGCCAGCGTCCCGAAGTGTAGCGCCCTGGCTCGGGAGGGGCTTCTCGCCCTCAGGTAGTGTGCCCGGCCCCTTGGCCTGTGGCCGCCTGTCAGCTTCGTTTCCCCCGCTGCTTTAGTCTCTAGTGCGTGGATTTAGTTAACACTGGCTTTGGGACTTTTGAGCCCTTCGTTTTATAAGAAAAAAGTAAATTAAAATATTTGTTATTTATATGGTCGAACTTGTTACATGAATTACTGATTTAAAAATGTGGCATGCGCCAGTGGACCTTGACCACCGTGAGGCCAGTACTGTTTTTATTACGTTGGTGTGTAGGAAACTAGAGGGAAAATGCCAGACAGTAATATTGATCACAGTATTTTTTAAAATGTGAAATTCTTAAAGTGCCTTCATTCATGGCCTCGCGGTTTTCGAGCTCCGTTCCGCAGTAGACGGAGCGCTGCGGGCGGCCTCCCTGGAGGAGCCGAGCTCCGAGGGCCGCCGGCGGCTTTCCGCGCTGGGGACGGCGGGCGGCGTCCGCGGGCGGCTCGGGCGTCCGCGGCGGGCTCGGGCGGCGGGCGGACGTGGTTTGTTTCCCGCCGCAGGGACGTCCTGCAGTGCACCATGGCCACGCACCAGATCCTGCTGCGGGGCGCGGCGCAGTGCTGCCTCCTGCAGGCGGCGATGCACCTGGTGGACGCGGTAAGCTCCTCGCTCGCGGCGCTCTGCCTTGCGGGCGGCCAGGCGGGCAGCAGGGGTCAGGGGTCAGGGGTCAGGGGTCAGGGAGGCGGCAGGTGACGCTGTCGCGGCTCGGGGTTCCGCGTCCGGCCTGGGGGCGGCGCGCTGTGCCGGAGGCGTCTGCACCCCCCCCCCACGCCCCGGGCGTCTGGGACCCTCAGGGGCGGCCCGGGCACCGGGTCTGCGCACGTGGCGGCCTTCACCCGGTGACCTCCGCGCCCTCCGGCGACCTGACGTCCGGGGCACGTGGTCTCTGTGCTGTGTCCTTGCAGCGCCTGGCGACGGCGGGGCCACGAAGGGCCGGGCCGGCGCTCACCCGAGGCCCGGGGCGTCACGCGGTCTCTGCCTCAGCCGCGCAGAAGCCGCCGCCGAGCGAACGGCGCGGCCGCGGGCCCGTCAGACTCACTCGAGCCGGAACCGGGCGTGAGCGGCGGCCGCGCCGCCTCAGCTCGGCGCATCTGCCCCCGAGAGCGCAAGGCCTGCGCGGCCTCGCGGGGCGGGCGCCATATCTGCGGCTGCGCGAAGCGATAGTTATTTCTTATGTCATGTTTTTGTTTTTGCTTTTCAGTCAG
This sequence comes from Rousettus aegyptiacus, assembly GCF_014176215.1. Classification (NCBI taxonomy): domain Eukaryota; kingdom Metazoa; phylum Chordata; class Mammalia; order Chiroptera; family Pteropodidae; genus Rousettus; species Rousettus aegyptiacus. The sequence continues at coordinate 17,243,925 of NW_023416293.1, read as the reverse complement.
GGCTGCCTTATCTCTAAGATACTAACCTTGATTTTAAGGAAGATAGATTTATGCAGTCTTTGATTTATAGAACGTGTTGTTTGTAATCAGTACTTTATTTTAAAAGTTGAATAATATCTTCTTTAAAATAGCTTTCTTTTGATTGAACTAATTCTATTTTAAATAGTCGCTTTTACAGTGATTTTATTTTATTCCATTAAAAATTTTTAAATGAGTAAATTTTAAAAATTACCCCCCCCAGGAGAAAGTGTCACTTTCCGACGTCTCAGCTTTTCTCATGTCTCTGAGACAAGAGGAGTCCTTAGGACGGGGGACTTCACTGTGGACAGAGGTGAGATCGAAAATGACTTAACGTTAAGGGCTTTGTAAACTTCATGAAAATTGTCTTCTAATTGAATTTATTACTAGCCATTTATGTAAAAGATAGCGATTGCTTCGTTATCTGTCAGCAGAGATTTTAGAAAGTCGTCTGTCTGCTTCGAGCAGACGTCATGGTGCCACCGAGGCGCTCGGGACGGGCGGGGGTGGTGACGGGGGCGGTGGAGGCCGCCCGCTCGGAGGCGGGGGCGCGGCCAGTGGGCAGGTGGCGGTGCTGGGGGAGCTGCCCTCGGGGAGCCGAGGCTGCACCGCTCAGGGAGTAACACAACCTCCTCTTTCTCTGTTTCCTGTCAGTTCATGGCACTTTCGTCTGCCCCGTTGCCCCAGCCTGGCATTTAGGTAATTCGTAGTTTTTCCTGACTTTGTGCATCAGATTCATCATGAAATCCTAAGTGTCTCTCCCCGCTGCCCTTGCTCCAGCCCTTGTGGTGGTGGGCGCCCTCCCTGTGTGCTGGTCCCTGTCCCCGGCCCTGCCGCCCCCCGTGATGTCACCTGCCCGTTAGTGCCCCCCTTCCGCCCCATCCCACCCATTGCACTTTCGTTGATTTCTAATTTGCTCTGTAGCTTAGTGTGGTGTTTGAGGACAGAATTTTTTTTTTTTAATTTTTAATTTTTTTTTTCATTTTGTATTTTTTCAATTCCCAAGAGACCATTGAATCTAGGGATGTATTTTAGAAGGCAATTCTGGCTCTATACATAGAGAGAAGCAAGAGAAATCACTTTGGACTGTGCTAAAATATTCAGGTATAAAATAATGAGGCTGTAAGTAGCATAATGGCAGAGGGAATGAAGAAGGAACAAATTGGGACTTTTGAAAATTAGAATTTCATCTCATATTCTTGATCATCATCTAAGTATGTGGAATCTGAAAAATACAGAACCCTATAGAGAAAATAACACCTGAGATGCCCACCACCCAACTAAATCCATCTTTTGTTTTGATTTTTAAGTTTTCGAATATATAATTCTAATTCTTTTTTCACTATATGTATATTTAAAATGATATGTTGGTATATATATCTTAAAACTAAACATATTGTTTTGAATTTTATTTTTCATTTTTACATATATTTGAGCATTTCAGCATGTTGCTTAATCTCCAATCTGGTGTTTAAAAATTCAGTTGATTAAATGTCTTAGAATTTATTTAATCAGGTCCTTTTGTTGGGCTTTTGTTTCAAAATTGATCATTTCATCTGTAAATATTTCAGATGTACTGCTAAAAGTTAAGGACTTTAACAGAGCCCCAAATTAAGCCCTTTTCACACCTAAACATGTTAACAGTAATTTCCCGATTGCGACTATCGAGCGTTTGCATTTCTCCAGACGCGTGCGTTTCTCTGTCTCCTGCATTTCGCTCGTTCCCACCTCCAGCTTGTTCACACATCCAGATACGCTCTGCCCCTCGCTTCGGTGTGTGTGGCTCCTCGTCGTGGTTCACCCCTCTGGGCTTTTTGTGGTGTGTGGTGCGAGCTGCCAGGTATAAATGAGAGAAGTTTGCTTCATAGTTCGTTTTTGAGGAGCGAGCCCCTGGATTTCTTGGTCTGTTCCACTTAGTTGTTCAGTTCTCTAATTCATGAACATCTGCCTTCCTCGCTTTTCTTCTCTGAGTGTGTGTCGCTTGTCTCTCGAATGTGTCTGCCGAACACTCACACGCCTCCCCCACCCAGGCGCCGTGCCGAGCGCTGGGAACACAGCGGTCAGCAAACAAACACGGCCGCCGTCCTTCACAGTCTGTGGCTCCTGCTCGAACCTCAATTTTAATTCTTTTTGTTTGTTTAATAATAAAAGCACTTATGTAAGTACATGTAACAGCATAGATTTGGCTACAGCTATAACTTTTGCTGTATAGTATAAAGCCGTTATGTTGAATTACATAAAACCATTATATTTAGTCAATTTTAATTTATAGAAATGGCCGTTTCACATAGCTCAACCTAAATGATTTTTTAAAGTTAATTTGCTTTTTAGAGCAGTTTTGGGTTTATAGAAAAATTGCACAGGAAGTACAGAGAATTCCCATAAACCCCCTCAGTACGCCCCTCTCGCCACGGGGCTGCCCGTAACTAGCGGTTCGCGTGAGCACAGTGCGTTTATTGCATCAGAAACGTTATTCACTAACACTCAGACACGTTAGGGGTCACTCTTGTGCTGTGTGTTCTGTGGGCTTTGACAAATACATACGACGTGTATCCTCCATCTGTCTCAGGCAGAGTAGTTTCACTGCCCCAAAAGTCCTGTGTTTCACCCGCTCACCCCTATCTTCTCCGCCCCCCCAAGCCCCCGGCAGCCCCTGATGTTTCCCCTGCCTCTGGAGTTTTGCTTTTTCCAGAATGTCGTATAGTTGGAGTCTATATGACATCATATGGACTTCACACATTACTTTCTCCCAAGTATTTCCATTTAAGGTTCTTCCATGTCTTTTCGTGGCTGGATAGCTCATTTCTTTTTATTGCCGAAGAATATTCCATTGTCCGATGGACCAGTTTATTTATCCATCACCTACTGAAGGATAAAGCTGCCGTAAACATTGATGCGAAGGTTTTCGCATGGATGTAACCTTTTAACTCATTTGAGTAAATACCAGGGAGCCTCACTGCTGGATTGTATGGTCAGAGTGTGTTTCGTCTTTTAAGAAACCACCTGATGGTCTTCTGAAGTGTCTGTCCTGTTGTACACTGACTCCCGCCAGCAGCGAGGTGCACGTCCTCATCGGTGAGGCCGGGGTCCTGCATTTTAGCTGTGCCATTCGGTGTGTAGTGGAGGTTGTTTTAGTTATTAAGTCATCTCATGACATGTGACGTTGAGCATCTTCTCATGCGCTGTTTGCTGTCTACATATTGTATCTTCTTCGATGAAATGTTTTTTCAGAAGTTTCAGATTCCAGCCCTTTATCAGATGTGTTTTTTTTTTTTTTTTGCAGATATTTCTCTTGGTCTTTGGCTTGTCTTCTCATTCTCATGAAAGTGTGCAAATAGACTTTTGAGACTTGTATTTTTATGTGAAACCAAGGGAACCCATGTACCCCAGACTCTTAGATGCCATTTAAACCCTGAGTCTGACATGAAGACCCTTCGAAGGGAAATATTCTGAATTTTGTGACAGGTTTGATAGAGGGAAAGAGTCAAATATGAATTTGAGTTTAGTTCAGTAATTTTGCTATTATAGGATTATACTTATGGAAGTACAAGATGTGGAAAACCTCACATATTTTATAGCAATAATTAAGAAACTTTGGCCAGTTTGAGAGGAGAGTAAAGGAAAGTGTATACTTTGGAAAGATACATATTAGCCGACCTCACTGTTAGGTCATATTTTAAGACCTGGGCTTGACGATGACCTTCAGTGTTGCCGAACTGCCCCTTGGTTGGCTCCTGTGGGTTGTCAGTTCTAGTCGTGACTCGGTCATTGCCTCATTCATCAGTTTGTCTTTGGTCAAGTGATGTATTGTTTTTTTGTTCATTTTTCTTATTTTTCTTATTTTGTCTCATATATAATTTTGGATGGCCTTAATGGATGGAATTTATTTTTTAATTCTTACCTTTTAGAAAGATAGAACTGTTTACTTCATATTTAAATTTATGTATATTGAATTTGTTCTTTAAGAGGTAATTATGAAAAGAAAATTGAGAATACAGATTTCAAAACAAAATTCATAGGTACATGAAATCAAAGATTCATTCTGGGAAGTTCTGTGACTTTTAGTTTTTTAAATCTTCTAAAAGATATGGAGAAGGACCAGGACAGAATTTCTCTTAATATGTTTTAAAATGCATATATGGTAGAAAATAAACTTGTGAAGAGGGTAGGAACTTTAATTATAACTTACATTTCAAATTCTACATTCTCCCAAAGATAAACGTATCCTTGATTTAATATGTGAAGCTGGAATGAGTTTTAATTTAAGGTTGTAATTTCTTTTGCATAATGTGTTATTTTTCACAGAGATGTTCTTTAGAATACCTTCTCAAAATGCGCGTTTTATATTCAGTACTTTAGAAATTCTTGCCTGTTCATAAAATCTTGGATAGAGATTAGAAAACACATACACTCACTAATTCACACACACTCATTCACACACACACTTTTCCGCACTGTGTGAAACTCAGTCACGACAGTAAACGTTCTCTTACTTTATTATGTTCAGTCATTTACATTCAGTTTATTATGCAAGACATAAAATTAGCTTTGGGAAATAGAAACCCTTTATTCAGCAGGTTTTTTAAAATAAGGCGATAACTGTTTTCTTTTCTAGCTCTGCGACTGGCTGCGAGTTAATGAAGCCTGTTTTGGGCGCTCTGCGGCTCGTAGCCCCGGGGGGCTTCAGGAGCCGGCCTCCTTGAATGCCTATGTGAAGACCCTCGTTCAAGAGTACGTTAAGCCTCCTGCTTGGGAAAGTAAGTCTGAAGTCACTTTTCTGGGTTGATGTCACCAAACTGTTTTTGAAGAAGTTTTAACTAGTTTTCAGATCAGGAGGTGGGCTTCACCAGGTGTGTGTGCCAGTCGGTGCCGCCAGACATGTTGCGGCCACGTTTGGTGACTCACGGGGTGTGACGTGCTGCCTCCTGGCTCACGTCGTCAGCTCTGGGATTTGAGATTTAACTTGTTTCATGTGCTTTGAGAAGCTAATAAGTGGCCAGAGTGGGAGCTGGACGCAAACAAATCTATTAATTTATTCCGCATTTAACAGATCCTTTTGGGCTAGATATCGTGGATGTGTTTTTGGAGCCTCTGAAGTGGAAATGTTTTGTAGATGAATCTTTTTGTTTTGTTTTCAGAGCATTACATTTAACGTAAACTGATTATGAAAAGTGATTTTCGAGAAAAATTATTATGAAAGGATGGTTTTGTTAGTTTTTCTTTTTGCCAGTACTGGGCAGAGGTCAGTCTTGCCACTTCTTTGGGGGAATGCGTAAGACTCGGGAAGAACCAGTGGCAGATTCATTAACTGAGACTCTTTTTGCGTCTCGAACGCTTGCCCTTCATTAAAGTCATTGCTGAGCATCGAGTAAATCGCATCTTCGAATTTCACAGGTCGTCAGTTTCCCAGCTGGGTCTCAGACCAGGTCATTTCCTTTTCCAGACCTCTCCGGTCTGGTCGTGGGCTGGCTCCCCAGTGATCAGACGATCGCCCCCTGGCTCGGGAGCTGTCTGCTCTGCCTCCTCAGAACTTCTCTCGTGTGTTAGCCTCTCTGTCTAGTAAATCTTCTGGGCTGTTACTTGGAAGATTCTTTTGTTAGGCCTAGAAAAGTAAATAAATTTTAGTCCCTATTAGAGTAAACAGATTAAAACCCCTAAAATAGTTTGCCTGACAACATCAGATCTGAATATTCACAATTGGATGAAATGAGATTTTTAGTTTCTTCCTTAACATTTCTAGGACTTAAAATATACTGTTTAATATGCTATTTTAAGTTTTTAAAAAGTGGATTTTAAGTGCAAAGGAAGTACATGTATGTGTGTTTAATGTTTTGGCCTTTAATGCTCTTGTCTAAGTGCATTTATGAAATTTTAGTTTAATTATCAGTTACTAGGCTTTTTTCAGGATGTCATTAAATTCCAAAGCAAGCACTATTTGAGTTTTTAAGGATAAAATACATATAATAGTCAAATTTGTTTTTATAGAAAGACTCATCTGTCAAAATACTATTTTCAGTCAGTTTATACATCTGAAGTAGCCTTTTCTTTGGGTTTTGACATAGTCAGCAAAGGTAGATTTTAAACTCCTCAGTATGCAACTCTGTAGCACGTCACCTGTACTGTCGTATCGTGTGTTCTCTCTGTCACCTGCGTGTGACCCCTTGGATCATGTGTGTTCTCAGTGTCAGGCATGGGGGTTAGAGATGGATGACACGCCCCCTGCCCACAGAGACGGGCGTCGGGTAGCAAGGGGGCTGCCCAGGGAGCGGGGACCCCGACACCGTTCCTGCGGGAGGTGGCACTGGGGTGGGGGCTCGTGCGAGCAGCACCCATCCTGGACGGGCCAGCAGGGTGCGGGAGGTCGCCTGCAACACCCATCCTGGACGAGCCAGCAGGGTGTGGGAGGTCGCCTGCAGCACCCATCCTGGACGGGCCAGCAGGGATGCGGGAGGTCGCCGACGGTGACACCGGGTGCGTGGGTAGAGATGGCTGGAAAGCGGGACAGCGTTCCCCGCGAGGCCGGGGTGTTCCTGCTCCCGGGGAGCTGAGGGGGGTCGGCACCCCATCTGTCTTTGGCGTGGCCCCCAGGTGGGAATGGTAAGAGATGAGGATGGACAGGAAATAGGTGAATGCATACATGTCGTATTTATGACACACAATGACAAAGCAACAACAATGAAAACCACACAAAACCAACGTCGCCAAATGGGGCGAAGAGTTTCGGAGCTTGGGAAGGTCCGCGAAGGCTGCTCAGGGCTCGGGGAAGCTGTGGTCGGCCCCGAGCGAGGCGTGTGTGAGGAGATGAGCCTGGCCGCCATCAGGAGGAGCGTGTCGGAAGCCGCCGGCTTGGAGGGGGCCTTCCGGGGCGTCCACTGTGGGCTGGGTGCTGCGGCATGCCTTGAAGCCAGGTAGCGGTCCTGAGACCCCCACTAGGCTTCCGGCTCCGAGCCCGCCCTCCCCAGCATCCGAGGTGAAGGGTGCTCAGGGCTCCCCTGGAGTTCTGCGGCTGGTGAGCTATGCAGGCAGCGAGGACGACCTGGTCTCTGCTCTGGAGACCCCCCGTGTGTGGCCCGCACCAGGACACGTGGGGCTTACGCCCCGGGGCTCCTGGCCCGCGCAGGACATGTGGAGAAGGCCCCGGAGGGGTGCCTGGCGGGAGGCGGTTTGTTCTCAGATAGCAGCACCCCCGCCGCCCCTCCGAGGTCAGAAGTATCGAGGCCACCTGACCGGGGACGATTTCAGTTCAGTCTTCTCTTACGAATGAACTTTTAGTGTAAAAGCGAGATATAAAGTATTAATGTAAGAGCGTTTCAGAGAACAAGTTTTAATAATTCACTTTTGTGATCCTTATAATTTAACCTAAATATTTTGGAATAGCATCACATTTAGATTTAAAAATACAAGCAGATTTTTTTATTGATGGCAAAATTATATAGCATTAAAAATATATAAAGTTTATCCTTTTATATTTGAGTAAACCTACATACAAGCACATATTTTTAGTATTATCTGTCTTCTCTACTATTCCAATACATTTGTATCAAAATAGATTAAATTGCTTAGAATATTTTCTAAATGTTTTCAGTATTTGAATCTTAAATACTAGAAAACTAGATCTCTGACCTAAATTTTCCTCGGGAGTTGAGGTGAACAGTGAAATATTACTATAGTAACATACCGTGAATGAAAAATCTATCCATGACTTCTTTCCATTAACTGGCTTCGTGAGATACGAAAATACGAATTTTATTAGTCAACCAAGTTCTCTCTTCCAAAGGCTGTTCTAGGAGCTTTGCATATATTATTCAGTGATCACGATAAACCCAAGGGTTTCTTTCACCGAAGACGCCTTAAATGTTCTAAGAGGTTACTCGGCTGTCGGAAGGTCCCGCTGCGAACAAGCAGCTGGACCCGGAGTGAAAGGCCGGCCTGGGGTGCCGGGGCCCGGCCTGGGGTGCCGGAGCCTGGCCTGGGGTGCTGGGGCCCGGGCTGGGGTGCCGGGGCTGTGTATCCCATGCTCCTCCTGGCCACGTTTCCGAGAACTCGCGTCTCGACTGGAATGTGCCATGTTTGCCGCCTCGCCGGCCGGCTCGTGTCTACTCCTCTGCTGTGGTCTCTTCTCCACATCGTGCCTAGAGAAAAATATTTTTAAAATATGAAGTTTGACCTCGCAGATTTCTCCTCCCTTCTTTGATGACAGGCAGAGCCCGGAGGGTCGTGGGTTTGGTTCCAGGCCACTGCAGTAAAGCGAGCCCCGCGAACCTCTGGGTTCCTGGTGCGTAGAAAGTTAGGTTTCACTGTGCCGCAGGCTAAGTGTGTAATAGCGCTATGTCTAAAAAATGTGCCGACCTTAATTAAAAGGTACTTCATTGCCAAACAGTGCTGACCATAATCTGAGCCTTCGGGTCCTAACTTTTCCGTGGTGGGGGCTCTGGCCTCGATGCGGGTGGCTGTGGCGTTTTCTCAAAATACGGTGACGGACATTGATGGACTCTTCCTTTCACAAGGGACTTCTCTGTCACATGCGATGCTGTTCGACAGCGTTTTGTTCACAGGACTTCGTCAGAATTGGGGTCAAATCAACCCTCGCAGACCCTGCCGCTGTGACGTCACCCATGTTCGCGTCACAGTCTGACTCCTTTGCCGTCTCATCAGTCTTCGCGGCGTCTTCAGCAGGCGGGGTCCCCCCAGGAAGTCACTTTCTTTGCTTAGGCTCAGGGAGCAGCCCCTCGCCCTGTAAGGGCCCGTCCTGGGCGCACAGCACCTCGCTCACGCGTCCGGGCTCTTTCCACCACGTCCGCAGTTACTTCCTCCATGCAGGCCTCGAACCCCTCAGAGTCATGCATGAGGGTTGGAATCGGCTTCTTCCAAACTCCTGTGAGTCTTGGCATTTGACCTCTTCCCGTGACTCTTGGTGGCATCTGTGGTGGTGAATCCTTCAGAAGGGCTTCGGTTTGCTTGGCCCAGATCCGTCAGAGGAGTTGCCGTCTATGGCAGCTTATGAGATATTTCTTAAGCAATCGGGCTCGAAAGTTGGAGACCCTCCGTGATCCGGGGGCTGCAGGGTGGACGTCGCGTTTGCGGGCGTTGGCCGTTCCCATCAGAGCTCCGGGGTGACCAGGCGCATTTGTCGGTGAGGAGGACTATTTTGAAAGGAACCTTTTTCTGAGCAGCACGTCTTGACAGTGGGCTTGACGTGCGCAGTGACCCATGTTGTTGGCAGACGGGCCGCCATCCGGGCTTTGTTGTTCCATTTACACAGCGCAGGCAGAGTGGCTTCAGCATGACTCGTGAGGGCCCAGGGTTTTCTAAATGGCGAGTGACATTGGCTTCAACTTACAGCCACCAGCTGCATTAGCCGCTAACAGGAGAGTCGGCCCGTCTTGAGAAGCTGCAAAGCCTGGCACGACGTCTCTCTGGCCGTGAAGGTCCTGGGCGGCGGCATCTTCCAGCGAGAGGCTGTTTCTCCTGCAGCGAATCGGTTGTTTGGCGCAGCCGCCTTCGTGGTCTCGGCGGGGCCTGTGGACGGCCCGCGGCTTCGCCCCGGCACGCGCCGGCCGCCTCGCCGAGACGGCGTCTCTCCCTGACGGCCGGGAACCGGCCGCTGCCGGCTTCCCACTCTCCGCGGCTGCCTCGCCTCTCGGCCGTCACGGAACTGGACACCGGGCCTCGCTGGGGACTCGGCGGCGGTGTGGGGGCTGTCGTGGCTGGTTCGACCTCCCTTCTGGGGCCCTGGAACGCTCTCCACGGCGGCAGCAAGGCCGTCTCCCTCGTTATTCGTGGGGGCCCGGGAGGAGCACGTTCCCTTTCCTTCACCTCTTTCTTCGCGTCCACAGCTCGGCTGTCGGCGCCAGGGGCGTAGCTTCGGGCTCGCTGGGCCGTGGCCGCGCCGCCCTCACCAGGCTTCGTCCTCCCGAGGGCTGATCTAAAGTGAGAGCCGTGCGCCGCCGCCTCCCACGGGACACCCGGAGGCCACGGGGCTCCTCACGGGCCTCGTGGCGATGCGGTTGTATCTCGGGGAGTGAGGAGCAGGCGGAGCGCAGTGTTCAGTGAGCTTGCTGTCCCGTCGGGGGGGGTGGTTCACGGTGCCCCCCAAAGAGTACCATCGTGACGTCAGCAATCGCTGAGCACAGGCCCCCAGAGCAAATACAGGAATGAGAGTCTGACACATCGTGAGAATTACTGAAATGTGACGCAGATGCAGTGAGCAAACGCCAGTGGACTTGCCCAGCGCGGGGCCCCCCAAGCCTCCAAGTGCGACGCCCGCGGAGCGCGGCCCCTCCCCGTTGCCGCGGCCGCTTCGTGCCTTCAGGGGAAAGGCAAGGCCCCGACGGGGCCCACACAGCCTGGTCTGCCTGGCTCTGTGTCCTTGTCTTTGTCATTCCTTCTTGCCGTGTGCGGCCGCACAGCCCCCGGCCGTTTCCTGGAAGGTGGCAGCTCCCTCCGGCCCGTCCACCCCGTCCCCAGCTCAGCCTCCGTGCTCTGCCGGCCGCCATTCCTCGGGGGCTTTCTCTCACGCCCCAGACGTACCGTTCTCTGTTCCTCGCGTATTCTCCGAGGACGCACTGTGATTTCCGCAGGCACAGGAGCTGTGTCTGTCGCCGAGGCTGGCATGCGGTTGGCGCTGGGCACACAGGACCTGGTTCCTTCTGGCGTTTGAGTGCGTGTGACCACGAGCCCTTCCACCCAGCCATAGCACGGTGACTGTTCAGTGCTGATGAGACATAGCTCAGCTGTTTTGCTTTGACGCATCATCTCTGGGTTTCGTGACGCTTCGCAAACCTGTCGTTTAAGCTGGCGGAGACTGCGGAGTGCCTGACAGGGGCGAAGCCCAGCTCGTGGCCCTGATGGTTTTGCTGGCTGTGGACGTGGAAGGGAGGAGGAGCCGACACAGGTAAGCGTTTCTGAACTTGGAGGCAGACTCTCCGCAGGAAATCCGTGCTGCCCAGATGTCTGGTGCACAGTCAGCCGTCTCCACGATCGGCGTGGAATCGGTCACAGCATTGAAGGGGGGAGGTAGAACATCGGCCACGCACCGAGGAAACGTTTAAACCTCACAGCAAATCAGCAGTAACGAGGGCTTGTTATTCCTTGCAGGCTGGTACGTTGAAATGTTATAGAAGGTTTTCAAAAATCATGTACAGTAATAAGAATGTTACAAAATGGGTTATAAGGTCCTAGCGTAAGATTAGGTAAAGAAATTTACTGGATTAAAAGGTACTAAGATAAAAATGATCTCATTTATACTTTGAGAATATAAGCAGAACAGTTCTCAGATTATAGTTGTTGCAAAAAGCAGTTTTATTAGGTACATTTGCAGGTAATTTGACAGCAAATCTCTTCTAGACTTAGTACTAAGGTTGGTTAAAGAAAAGTTTTTCATAAGTCCTCGATTCTTTGCATTTTTTGTTAGCATGTTTCACCTCCTTGACTAGCAGTTATTTGTTTTGGTTATTTTTTATATTATGAGAGCAGAGTCTCAGGGATTTCTTCCCACCGCTGCCTTGAGCGGACTCAGCCCATTCTTCCCTGAGCTGTCACTCTGGCGACCTGCTGTCCCCAGGGAGGCGCAGCCTGGGAGCCGGCGGGAGGTCGGAGGGCGAGCTCGGTGCTGGCCGGTGCCAGGTGTTCGTGTCACTGTGCGCGAGACTCTCAGGGACCCGTTCGTTAACCAGGCCCACGAGTTGCAGAGGCAAGGTAATTTCTCTGCTTTCGAAGTGCTTCACTTGGGCCTGTCTTTCAACTCTAGCGAGAAGCAGAGGACGCAGAACGTGCTGCGGATGTTCCTGGAGCCGCTGCTGGACGCGCTGGCGAGGGCGGGCACCAGCGCCTACCTGCCCGTGCCGAGGAGCGAGCGGAGCCTCCAGCTGCTGCTGCAGCTGCTGCGCGCATGCTCGCCAGAAGCTTCCGGGGCCCAGGACGGTGAGCACGACGCGTTCCGGGGCGACTTGCTCCGTGTCTTGCTGTTGTCCCGAATGAAAAGAGGTTCCCGATCGTTTAAGATAAGGGACCATCTCACGCGCTCAGTGGCTCTTTGCCAAGTGACCAGTGGGGCTGGGGCCCCAGTGGGGGCGGGGCAGGCCGGCCCCACGGAGCCGGCGTCTGGGTCGCGCTCACGTATGTCGGTCACTGTCAGGCTCGGAACGTAACTTCATCTGCTTTCATTTTTTTAAATGTATACTTCCCAGTGATTTCTGGACTGTCGAAATGGTTCACTATTTCATGTATGTTTAAGCAAGATGCAGTTCCGATTGCCTCTAGGCTACGTGTTGCAGAAGGTAAGCCAGCAGCATGAGGGTGGTAGCAATTTTATGAGTATTTGTAAATATATTAATCTCTGAGCACCTTTTAGGGGGCAAACACTCTGTACAGAGAGAATCACAGCAGTGGACAGAAGCTCTTCCCTCCTTGGCCCGAGGTGTCTGATGCACCCGAAAACCCAGTGGAGATGACATGCTGGTGGGCAACCCGATTCCCAGCCCTTTCCGACCAGTTTCACTGGAATTGTAGAAATTTAAAATAATAAAAAAAAAGAGGTTGCTGTCGAACACGAGGATCACAGTGACAGGATCGCGGTCTTGCTCGGGGACGGTGAGCTGGCTCCGAGTGCTGGCCTCGTCGAGCACGGAGTAGGACCGGACGCTGCACACGTCACGGTGGCTCTTCATGCCACCTCTCGCTCCTTGAGGGCATAGGTTTGGATTCGTCCGACGGGTCTCGCCCGTCCGACTGGGCCGGGTGCTTTCGCGTGCAGGGCTGGGTCATGGACACCCCGGATGTCGCTGACATTTGGTGCACACGCGGGGGCTGCGTGTGAAATGGTGCAGAACAGACACCCGCGAACTCGCTGCCGACCTCGGGACGAACCCACCTGAATTCCTCCGTCCCCTTTTGCCTCCTCGTTCTGACTCACCTGCATCACTTCCACTTACGAAGTGGTTCTAGCACGTGCGCGCGCATTCCTCAGCGGCATGCCGTCTCGCTTTCTTGCTTGCGAACCTCGTGGGAATGTTGCTGTTTGTGGCCTCTAACTCTTCACTTACCGCGTGTCCAAGACTTGCCCACATTCTGGCTCAGAGTTCGCTGTCTCCCGCTGTGTGGTGACAGGCCTGTGGGCTCCTGTCGCCGGGCGCTGGGTTGTGTTTAGCTTGTCACCATTCTGTGCAGTGACGCTTGGACCCCGTCTGCACGTCCTCTGGGGCTGTGTGTGTCTCTAGGCCACGTCCCCACTCGTAGGGCCCAGGCGCTCAGCACAGGACAGCGACAGTGGTTTTCCGAGGAGTTGGGCTCATGTTTCACGTTCTCACCCGGAGGCCGGACGTGTTCCCTTTGCTCCTCATGAATGTCTCTTCCTGTTGCCCTGGGCAAGCCCGGTTCGATGGCCTTTTTCTGACCGCTAGCCCACGTCACGTTGAATTGGCTTCAGATAGCTCTTACTCCTGGGAGGATTCCTTTGGCAAGATGAGAAAAATAGTTACTTCCATTTCATAAGTGAGCACATTGCCTAGGAGCGAATTACCTGTACGAAGGAGCGTGAGCCAGTAACGGGAAGACAGGCCTGTCTCGCACTGGCTGTCACTGTGAGTCACTGCAGTTTGGGCGACTTTGACTTTATCGGGTTTAAACATTTTTTCAAATTTAATTTTCAGTGTTTTATTACGGAAGTAGTTGCGTATACAAAAACTGGAGCTACCGTAATAAATCCCCGTGCTTCGTAGGGGTTGAGAGAGTGCAGACTGCTGGGGAGTCCCTCATCCTTCGATTTTTATTTTCGTTTTGTTTCCTTTTATATTTTAAGCCTGTTCAAGCCAGAGCGACAGGTGGGGAAGAGCGGGGTGAGGAGGTCTGGTTGGCAGGGGTGTGGCCAGGTGTGTTGCCCCCCCCCCTGCCCCCTGTGTGACCCGGGCTGGGCCGTGTCTGTGCGGGCGCCTGTGGGTGGGGACGGATCAGCATGAATGGAGGGGACCGCGCGCGCCCCCCGTCTGGCTCGGGCATCCGTCCCGTCCTGTGGGCGCAGTTTCCAGCATGAGGGTCTGGCCATGAAGGAGACAGACCCTTGTCCTGGGGAGGTCTGGGGTGGGGCTGGGCAGGAGAGGTGACCAGCAGTGACGCTGCAAAACCCACGGCAGTGTGACAGGGACGACAAGAAACAAGCCGGGGGAAGTGGCACGGGGCGGGGGTCACAGACCCGGCCGAGGGGTCACACGTAAGCAGAGGCTTAGAGGTGGGGTGGGGGTCTCCGGGCGGAGATGCTGGCCCGTGTGTGGGCCCCAGGTGAGTGCCCACCGAGGGGGCGGCGAGGCTGGGAGGCGAATTTGGAGGTCTGAGGGGCAGTGAATGTCGTGTAGGAGATTGCGGCCACTTCAAGGAGACGGCTGCTGTTAGACGCTGTGGGCTGAGGAGTGACGAGGCCTGGCTTGAGTCTGAAAGCTCACTCTGGCGGCGCGCTGGGAAGCCGCCGCGGTGAGAGCGGAGGCCGGCACGTCGCGCCCCGGTCTGCGTGCGTGCGCGGGGTTCTGCTGGCAGGGTCTGCTGGCGGCCGGCCGTGGGCTGTGAAAACGTCACGCTGCTTCCTGGTGACGTGGGCAGATGGCGTTGCCTTCAGCTGAGCTCAGACTGGAGCTAGCGGTTTGAGGGGAGGAACCGTTTTCCGAGTCTCAGCGCGAGGGTCCTCGGCGGCGTCCGGCCCGGCCTCCGACTGGCCTCCCGTCTCTGTGACGGCCTCGGGACTCGACTCCCCGGCAGGCAGAGCGCACACTGGGCACAGGCCAGTTCCTAAAACTCACCAGGGTGCGTTTCGTGACCTCGGGGCCGTCTTGGCGGATGTCCGTGTAGACGCGGGAGGGGCGTGTGTCCTGCTGTCACCGGGCGGGGGGTTTGGTCCGTGTCACTGGTGCCCGAGAGCTCAGGTCCCTGGCGTTTCCCGCGTCCCCTGATGCTGGTCGGGCAGCGACGTCCCCGGCGGTGGCTGCGGGCTTGTCTCCTCCCCGCAGCCTGTCTCGCTGCGTCTGCCGTGCAGCTCTGCGTGGGGCGCGGGGACCCCTTTGGCACTGCAGCCCCTCTTTGTTCCTGGTGGTTTTCTCTCCTCTGAGCTCTGGCTTGTCGGGTAGTAATACGATTACTACTTCTTTCTTGTGCTGAGAATGCGCGTGACGTATTTTTTCTCGCCCTTTATTGTATGTAGATGATCAGGTTCAAAGGGGCATTTCTAAGTTAAATTTACGGGGTGACGTTGGTTGGTCGGGTGACGCAGGCGTCAGGTCGTGCGATTCGGTGACACGTCGCGTGTGCACGGCATCGCGTGTCCGCCGCCCGACGTCAGGTTTCCGCCCGTCAGCGCGCGTCTGACCCGCCCCCTCCCCGGCGCGGATTTCTTGTGGCCGTGGTGCGGGTCCTGGTTTTGTACCCGTTTGACAGTCTTCGGCTGGCACAGTGCATTTACGTCGGACACAACTGCGTGAGTTTGCGGCTCGGGCTCGTTATGTTCTCTGCCTTCTGTCCGGGCCTCCGTCGGCTCCCTGCCCGCTTCTGGCTTTCGAGCAGTCTGAACAGTGTTTCTCATCGCATTTTAATTCCTTGTGCGTTTTACTGAATGTCCGAAGTTTTGTTTTCTCTTTATTCCTTTATGGATCACAAAACTCACACTTTTCACAGTCCATCTGGGTTAGTGTTTCCCACGTGACGCGCATCGACGCTCTCCCGGCTCATGGGCCCCTTCGCCGCCCCCGTCACGGTGCCTTTTGCATGCATTCCTTGAGAACCCTGCCAGACGGCGTCAGGTGTGTTGCTTCGAACCGTCGAGCAGATGGCGCCCTTTGCCTAGACACTGCGCCTCATTCCGTGTCCTGCTTCCCTCCGGCAGCCCGTCCCTTTCGTTTGAAAAACACTTTTAGCATTTTTTTGGGACACGTTTGTTGGCAGTGAATCTCTTAGTTTTCCTTCATCTGAAAATGTCTTTTAACTCACCTGAAAAAGAATAGTTTTCAACCGTTCTCGCCCCAGGCGACGATGTTTTTCTTTTCTCAGGAGTGTTTCTTTGTCTTTGGTTTTTGGCATTTTGGTTCTCCTGTGTCCGGACTTATCTTCGCTTGGCTTTTTCATTTTGGGGTTCCCTGAACTCCCTGAGTCAAGTTAGGAAACTTACCGAATTTGGAAAGTTTTCATGTTTTCATTCAGATGCTTTCAGCACGAGTCTCTCCCCCTCCGAGGGGCTCGTGACGTGCGAGCCAGGCCTTCGGCGTTACCCCTCGGGCCTCCGCGGCCGTTTGTTTTTTTAACTGCTTTCCCTTCTGTTATCGATCAGTTCCAAGTTTGCTGAGTCTTTTCTCGCGTCTCCTTTTCCGTGATTGAGTCCACTCTGCGAGTTTTTATTTTAGTTACTGTACTTCCCAGTTATAAAATCTGTGTGATTTTTGTGTGACTCTTGTTTCTTTGCCGAGACGTCCCGGTTTCCCATGTTTTGAGAGCGTTTCTGGCTGACCGTGGAAGCATTTTCACCACTGCCGGCCTCTTCGAGGTCTTCGGCAGGCCGTTCTGACCGCGCCGCCGTCTCGGCGTTTGTGCGTGGGGCGTCTTTTCCTGGGACGCTCCTGATGCTTCGCCTGCCTGCGTGCTTTGGCCGAGTCCTCGGCGTCTCGAGCGCTGTGCGGCGAGGCCCGTGGGGAACGCTGGTGGGCGTGGGTGGGTTTGGGCCTCAAGTCCCACCCGCTCCCGTGGGTGTTAGTCCCGCTCGGCTGTTTCCGGATCCCTTGCAGCACTGTCTTGACCTGTGCCCCACGTGTGCCCCGCGGGGGCCGGTCTGGGCCTGGGCAGTTGTCTCCGTTAGTGCGGTTCTGAAAGCGTTCGGTTCGCTGTTGGTACCCGGCCCAGGGCGAGCCCTGGGCAGCACAGTGTCAGCAGCCGCTTCCCCGAGCGCCTGCCTCTGTCACAGTCTGCCTCCCCGGGCTTCTCCTTGTTCTGTGGCCAGAAAGTTGGGGTTCTGTCTGCTGCCCGCGCCCTGGACGGCCCCCGCGTCTGGTTCAGTCCGTCTTTGCTGCTGCTCAGTGTTGCGCGCTCTCGAGTCCGTCCGCCACGGGCCTTCTGCCCGGGTCTGGTCGCCGCGCCCCCGAGAGGCTGCTGGGTCCCTGCTCCATCCCCACCGGAACCAGGACCCCCGATGACATAGGAGTACCTGTAGCTGTCCCCATGGTGGTTATGACTGTGGTATTCTTGGAACCCGTTTCAGTTCACGATTCACCCACGCGCGTGGCGTGGTCGTGCGGTACTGGAGTAGCTGGTGTGTTTTGTAGCGAGTGACTTAGTCCTGTCATTTAGCTACACACTGACTCTTTGCCTGTGCAGATGAGGTGTTTACCCTTCTTCGGAACCTTGTCCTGCCCGCCACAGACAGCATCGCGGAGTTTGTCCTCAGAAGACTCACCGTGGGCGAGCTCAGCAGCGTAAGTGCTCGTCAGAGTAACTTGTCATTCCTGCCGTGGACGCTGGCAGGTGCTGTGTTAAACCGAAAAGAAAATTACTTTCACCTGGACGCAGCTTTAGGAAGCAGAAAACTCAGTTCCAGTTCCTTCTGGGTAATAACTGACCGTGGGGAAGTTGGGTTGCTTTTCCAAGCCTCAGTTTCCTCATCTGCAAAATGCAAATGGAGATAACGCAGCTACCTCCCAGGGTTAGCGAGCTTCGGATGGTGTGATGTGCTGAAGTCTTAGCGCACCAGTGCGTGTCTGGCCCCGCGTCCAGAGACCCAGACTCTGCAGGCTGGGTGGGGCCAGGTGTGGCCAGGTCCGTATTCGCAAAGCTCCGGGGTGGTTGTGAAATGCCGCGGGGCTGGGAAGGGCAGGCTGAGGCAGGCGGGGCTCTGCGAAGGCCTTCTCTCTCTCTGTCCTCCACCCAATCTGTTCTTTCTGGCACATCTGAAAAAAAAATGGGTAAGTTTCACTCCTTTCTTCAAGAATGTTATGAAAATATCAACTCTTATAGAAATGCCTATTCTTAACTTTTTTTTGGTTGAAATCCCTAGGGACAAATGTTGATGTAGAATCATTACTGTCATTTACAATCAGTAAAGTGAGAATTTATACTTATTTTAACAACTTTTATTAGTATACTCAGTTTCGTCCTTTTGTTTGATAGCCGGTAAGCAGGTGTAAAAATACAAAAAGACAAGCTTTTCACTGAAAGGCATGAGACGTTATGTTGGAAGCCAAGGAAACAGAGACTAACCCCTCTGGATTGGGGGTGTTTATCTTCAGTTTCCTTCCTATTAAGCAATTGTTTACATTTTTCCAACACTTAAATTTCCAAGAAGTCATTTAATAATGAAGTAAAATTTTTTGTTTGTTTTGCTCCAATATTACTTTGTTCTCATCAGTATTATTTTACCTTTTGATGATAGAAATTTCCAGATATACACAAGAGTATGATGAACCCATTACATGGGTATAATATACCCATTATGTAATGTGTTTATTTGGAAATTGAAGCTAAAAATAGTTTTAAGAGGGGAAAGGTTAATATGATTTTTATCATTTAAATGCAAAGATTTTAAAGAGTAAACTCAGTGTATGGCAGTTTGAAATTATTTTGAAAAATTCATTCGTGCATAAATGGGGCTTTAGAGTTCCTCGTTATGTGCGTTTGTTGGGAGGCTTAGGGTTTAATAAGCCGCCCCTCCCCCTTGCCTGCGTGGTTTGGTGGTCAGCGTCTGACCACCGGCCCTCGGGGAAGGAAGCCCGTTCGCAGTTGGTCTCAGTGTCCAGGCCGCTGTCAGGCTGCCACACGAGGCCACCGAGTCTGCGAGGTGAACCGTCACCCCCTGTGCAGGGGCCTCGGGACCCCGTGGTCTCTGCTTACTCCTCGGAGGGGGCGCTGACCACCAGACTGGGCCCACCTGGGACTGCGGGTCGTCCGCGCCCCGCCTGCACCGGTCAGCGCCCCGTCCTGTCACGGGGGCGTCGGGGCGGCTTGACCTCTTCCACTTTCTCGGGGCTCCACGCTGTCGGGCCCCCTCACGCTGCCAGCCGCTCCTTTCTCCTGGGTTCTTCCCGAGTGGGGAGACGGCTTTCGGCGACCCTCACCGTAGAGAACGTCCCCGTTCCGCGTCCCCTCCGGCCCCGCCCGGTGTCCGCCCGCGTCGGGACACCGGTGGCTCCCTGCAGCCGCCAGCGACTCCGTTATCGCCGTCCGGCACACACCGAGTTTTCCTTGACTCCTCATTCCCGCTGGACGCTGCTCCCCTCACACAGCGCCCGCTCTGGCTTCGGCGACGCTGACCTCTCCTGGTCCTCCCGTCTCTCTGGCCGTCGCGCCCGCATTTCTGCTGAGTGTCCACCCTCGCCTGTGGCCGTGAGGAGGGCTCCGTCTTGGTGACCTCACATGTGTCCCCTGCTGCAGCAGCTGGCCCATCTCTGTCCCCGCTGCAGGCTGCTCCTCCGAGCTCCTCGTCCGTTCAGCCAGTTGCCGTTGACGCCTCGGGGTTGACCCCTTGTCACCCTGCAGGGGCTCCTTGGGGCACGCCGTCTGTGACGGGCCCGCCACCGAGCCCGGGTCTCAAGCCCAAAGCTCAGACCCCCGGTGCCTTTGTCTCTCACTCCCGATCGATCACCAGGTCTGCAGCTGTCACCCTCGGTCTGCACTGCCCTAGTCCCTGGCACGTTGTGGCTGCTCAGTCAAGCGGGACCGAGCTAGTGCGGCTCGCTCCCTGCGGCTGGCGCGGCTGTGACGGTCACGGCCTGACCCCGCGTGCTGCCGCTCGGCGCCGTGCACTCAGCGTACGCGCTCGGCCTCCTTGTTGGCCGCGGGATGCCGGGTCACCTCTCTAAAGCTTGGTCGTGGTGTCAGGAAACGGGGCAGCCACCGTCCTTGTGAGAATGGAGTGTCACAACCTGCCTGGCACAGGCCATGGGACGACGGCCACCGAGTGTGGCGTGTTCGCCGTGGTCCTTGGAGGGGGGCACGTGGTTCCCGCCTCCGGGGGCTCGGCGGGTCGGTGCTGCAGGTGGGCAGAGGACGGGCTCGCCGTGGACAGACGGAAGTCCTGGCCGCACGGGAACAGCGGCCGTTCTCATCGCGCCCTGTTTAATGCTCTTCAGTGAACGCTTGCTTCCTGTCCCAGCCCCCGCAGTCTGGGAGGCCGCGACCCTGCTGCTCAGTGCTCTGTCGTCTGCCGCAGGTCTCGGACCTGGACCGCTGCCGCCTGTGCCTGCGGGCCTTCATGGAGCTGACGCGTCTGCACGCGGAGCGGGCCGGCGAGGGTGGCCCTGGCCTCTGGAGAGTTCTCCGTCCCCTGAGGAGCGCGTCCATCCGGCACCTTCAGGACGCGGACGGGGGACAGGTAACCCTTGGCCCAGGCCCAGTTGCGCTGGATGGGGCCCACGTGACACACACATCTTCTCGTCGTGAGGCATTTTGACATAAAGAGCGTCTGCCAAAAGCCAGTGTCTAAAAGTCTCCCGTGCACAGCGTTGACGAGAATGGGTCTTCCTGTCGCGTCCGGCACGGCGTGTGTCAGCAGGGGGCACAGGCTCCCGCCGCGGGTCCGCTCAGGCTGCGGGGCGGGGAGGGAGGTCGCCGTGCCAGGTCTGCGCGCCTGGCGTCCAGAGCCCTGCGTGGTCGTCCCCCGTGCCCCGGGCTGCAGTCGCCTCCGTGCGGTGTTTCAGGACACGTCTCACGGCACAGCCGCCCCTGCGGGCTCTCGTCTTGTCTGGTTCTTCCCCCGAGAGTGTCCGCCTCCTGCGCACACCTGTCAGTGCTGGTCTGGCCTTCGTGGCCAACTCGGACGTGCCTCCCCGGAGGCCTCCCGGGGCCTGCCCCCTCCTCCCTCCGCTTGCCTGCTGCTCCCTGTGGCTTTGGTACGCCGTTCTGCGTCTGCGTGATTTTGGAGGGATTCACGTGTCCTCTCGGTGGCGAGCACGGGCTTCTGCGTGTGGACTTCCTCGCCAGCCGTGCGACCTTGGGGAAACTGCTTGCTCTCTCTGTGCCTCACACTGCGCCTGCGGAATGCGGTTACGGGCGTGTGTGAGAACCGAAGGCGGCTCGTCAGGCTGGAGCAGCGGCTGGCACCCGGAAAGTCCGCGGTCAGTGCTGTTTTCGCTCAGCACGTGGTGAGCGTTTAATCGAGCTGAGCTGAGTAATGATGAGCGGTTTGGGCTGCTAACTTAAACAATGCAGCTATTCGACTGCTTCAATAACAATTTTTAAAGTAGTTTTCAAGAACTGTCCTAAAAAAAGGTGGAGGACTGGTTAACATTTCAGCGGCCTGGCTTGAACCAATCAGCACGTCAGCGGCGGGACCGGACGCGGGGCGTGTGGGACGTGGGCAGGAACGAGGAACCGTGCCTCCGTTCCCCGAGGCTGGCCAGCTTGTCACTCGCTGGATTCCGCGGCGGTCGACAGAACACACGGGCCCAGAAGCAGCACCGAATTCTGCTCTGTGGTGGCGGTGGCGCCACGTGGCATTCACTGGCAGAGACGCTCGGTGTGCTGCGGGGCCTGGGGGGAGGTGTGGGCCGGGCGGTGGTGCGCGCCCTCCCAGCGGGTGCTGCCGGCAGCGTGGGGACACCGCGCTGGCCTCCCCAGTGCCACCGCCTCTGGCGCGGAGGTGGCCGGCTCCATCCACGCATGAAGCTGGGCGTCCCAGGCGCTGCACGGGTTTGCCCCGCGGGTCTCATCCTCGCAGTGGCCCGTGGGAGAGTCCACTGCTTCTGCGACGGCCCCGCCGTGCAGGGGACAGCGCCCAGGCGCAGCGTGCCCGCAGCACGCTGGCCCTGAGCGCAGAGCCGGAGGCAGACTCGGCCAAGTGGCTCCTGGGTCCTGCTCTTGATGGCTGTGCCGTGTCACCTCCAAAGCAACGTGACTGAGGAGTTAACATTTGTCCCCGGAGCCTTGATTAGAAACACCTGCTGCCCCACAGTTGCTGCAAGACCACAGGGGGTGGTCTGGATGTGTGAGGCGAAGGCCGAGGCTCCGGGGTGGCTGCCTGCCGGGCGTGGGGATCACACCGCCGCCTTGGTCTGCACCGCTGGGTGGTTACCGCCACTCGACATCCGCTGCCCGCCGGCCAGCAGCACCGGGTGACGCCGGGCGCCCTGCTGCCCGGGAGCAGGCGGGGGGGTGAGGCGCCGAACCCCCCCGATAGGTGATCGGGCCGGCCGGCCTGTGGTGGTGACGCTGCCCAACCTCTCCGCAGGAGCCGACCCTTGGGAGGCAGATTCAGAAGGTGGTCAGCATGGCCGCCCTGGCCGCGGTGTGCGAGGCCACTGCCTGGCAGCCGGAGTGCACGCAGGATGCCCTGGACGCCGGCGCCACCGACAGCTTCCTCGCCTCCCTCCCGCGCGGCCAGACGCTGCAGAAGCCCCGCCCGGGGGCGCTGAGCAGGTGCGTCCCCGCTGGGGTCTGTGCTCGCCCGGGGGCGTCAAGTAGGTGCGTTCCCGCCAGGGTCCGTGCCCGCCCGGGGGTGCCGAGCAGGTGTGTCCCCGCCAGGGTCCATGCCCGCCCAGGGGCGCAGACGGGGGCGCCTGCCGGGCGTCTGGCCGCCGTGTCCCGTGTCACAGCTGGGCAGCTGGGCACCTTCTTAGTTTTCTGCGAATCGTTCAAAGTGAGAGAGAGCACCTGTTCTCGGGCGGCCGGCACGTGGCGGCCCCGCGGTGCTGTGCGTCTGGTAGCCAGGACGCGCTCAGTGGCCGCGGCACGTCCCGGGGGAGGGGCGGCGTGCAGAGACCGTGACAGACTCGGGCGCTGCAGTGGCTCTGGCTCTCGTTCCAGTGTTTCTGAAGAGCCGTCTTCCCAAGGCTGGGGCAAGGTCGTCGCTCAGTACGTTCACGACCAGTGGGCCTGCCTGGCATTCCTGCTGGAGAAGCACCGCGCCCCCGCCTCGGACGCCGCGCGGAACCCAGGGAGCACCCTGCGGTCCGCGCTGGACGCCCTTGGCGTGCTGCCCGCCCAGCAGGCGTCTCCTGTGCTGCGCTGCATGAAGACCCTGGTTCCCCAGGTGAGTACCGGGGCCCCGAGCGTGGCGCCGGCTGCCGGTGACCGGAAGGGGCGTTCGCATGCGTCGGGCTGAAGCCACGTCCGAGGGAGCAAAGGCAACCGGTGTGTGGGCTTCTCGGGAAAAGGAGTGAGCGGGCAGGGTGGAGCCACTGTCTGCACCTGACCGATGACCTGTGCCCCGCCCTCCTGCCAGCTCCTGGCCCCCGCCGAGCCGCTCTGCATAGAGGCTTTCGACGCCGCGTGGAAAATCGTGTCGTCTCTGAGCAACACTCAGCTGATATTCTGGTCTAATTTAAAAGCCTTCGTTCAGTTCGTTTTTGATGCCAAAGTGCTCACCATTGCTGCAAAAATCAAAGGCCAAGCGTTTCTCAAAATAAAAGAGGTAACTTTGTTTTTTAACCGGGGTTGAGAGAAAATGCGTGACTGAAGCTTCACGTCACATCCGGTGTCAGGCGTGTGCCGCGGTGGGACCAAGCGAGTCGCCGTGACCCGTCTCCAGAGCGCGCGCATCTGGGGGCCTGAAGTGCCGTACCCCGTACCCCTTAATGTGCCCCCCCGCCCCGGGTAACCGCCGCTCCGCTTCGTCTGTGAGTCTGACCACTCAGGTCAAAAGGGGTTTTCTTCCTGATGTGCGGGACACGCGCCTCGGGGAGGAGAGGGCTCCCTTTGTGCCTGCTCGTTAGACCTGCTGCTGCTTGTCCCGTCAGTGGACATTTTGACCGTCCTCCAGCGTCACGGGTGAGAACGAGAAAATCTCAGCTGTCGCAGAGGAGGTGGCCCGCGGGCCACGCGTGTGCTGCATTCGGTTCACGTCTTGTCAAAGTTTCAATTAGTCGCTGGCTTTTAAGAATTGGAAAATTTGCATGAAAATCTTGGAAAATTTGGATGATCTGGCAACACTGGTTACTGCTACCTGACAGCGGTCACCTGACACTCCACCCAGCGGCAGTCACCTGTCACCCCCGAGGGCGGCGGCCGCCTGGCACCGGGCAGGGGCCGGCCGGCAGGTGGGCCCTGCCGCCCTGCTCCTGCTGCCCTGTGCGTGGTGTCGGGGATTCGCCGTCGCGTTCGTGCCTGTGATGTTCCCGTGCGAGGGACACTGCGCGTGTCAGCTAGTTACGGGCCCTGGCTTCTGGGGGCGCGTCTGTTCGTAACCACTGGTCCGCAGTGGGGAGCACTCGCCTGCAGGGGCAGCCGTGCGGCCCTCTGCCTGGGCCGGCCCCGCGGCCCTGTTGCCCGCACACACCTAGCGACCGGGCCTCTGCCGCCCAGGGCAGGGGAGGCCCCTGGGGAAAGGAGGCGGGCCACGGAAAACAGCGAACAGGGCCAGGTGCTTTCTTCCCTTTTGTTCCTTTTGCGCAGTGGTTTCTCATGGAGAGTTCTCGGTGCCTGTCACCATCAGGAAGATGTTACTATTGCTGAGTCATGAAAACTTTGCATTCTGTGGTTGTTGATCAGTTTGCAGAATCCTAATGATAAAGCATTTTTAACTTTTCAGACTTAATGTTGAAAGTATCATCTAAAGCCATTCACGGAACAGTTTTTAGCAACACCAACTTTTTTTTTTTTTAAAAAAACTAAATCGGTCAAAGGTTGTAACGACCGTTTCATTCCAGATCATGTACCAGATGATTGAAATGTCTGCTGTGAAAACTGGAGTCTTCAACACGCTGATCAGTTATTGCTGCCAGTCTTGGATGGTTCCCGCTTCAAGTGCGTCCAGAGTCGGGTCCTTGGCAAACGCTAAAAATTACAGTGAACTTGTCCTCGAGGCTTGCATATTTGGAACTGTGTTTAGGCGTGATCAAAGGTAAAGGTGCTGTCATTTCAGACTTTTGTGACATCTCTGAGTACCTGCGTGCGTAGAACTGTCTTTATTTTGAGACTTTCAGTTAGAAGAAGATAAAAGTATTAACTTGAAATTTGGGGCTTTAATTCTTTTTTCTAAAACCTGTTCTTTGTCAAATGTTTTTTATGGAAAGACTCATTCAGGACGTACAGACCTTCGTAGAAAATCTTGGACACGATTGTGCAGCAAACGTTGTTATTGAAAAGTAAGTTGAGTTTTTTTACGACTTGGCATAAGTGGAGTGTTCAAGATTTAATGTTATAATAGAGACATTCTGTATTTGTTTAATGATTGTTTACTAGTGATACCTGTTATAAGATACCAAATGAGCCTTCAAAAGTATGTTAGAAGTTATATTCCTTTGCTAATTTTTTTCAGATCATCACTATTTCCTGAGATTTGATAAACTTTAAAAATTTTATAGTGTAAAGTCCAACATAAACAAGGAAATGACTATGGAGAACATAAAACCCCTGTTCCTCTTTTTTGGGGGGTGGGGAGTGGAGGGGTGATCACCAGCACACATATTTTGTTCATTTTTGGTTAAAATTTACCATTTACCAAGTTAGTATGCTCACACACACAAAAAAATCACTCTTTGAACAGGCCCTAAAATTTTGACTTCCAGGGTATAAGACTGTTTTTATCTTTGAATTAAGGTTTTTTTTAGAGCTTATGAAATAGCTTTTTAATAGTTGTTTTTTTTTTTTAGCATTGTTTTAAAAGTCTGCGTATTTGTAAAGAGGATGAATGATTCACTAAGTGCCACGGCTTTGTGTGATCTGCCACTGTTCGTTACATGTACAATGTTTTCATCTTTGTCTCGACTGGTTTAATGCAGCAGCGAAAGTGAAATTGTTTAGTTGGTGGCTCCACAATGACTTCGATTTCTGCTAGACAGATGTTTTGATGTTAAAGTGACAGTTACTTACATCGTCACAGTTATAACGAACTCCAGAAACATTCATTAACAGCGTCACTTGGATGTGGTTCAGTAGAGTCGCGGTCAGCATGTCTGCTTTACACGCAGAAGGTCCTGGGTTCGCGCCCCAGTGGAGCCACGGTCCATGGTCTACAGCCATGCCACCCCGACCAAGCCCGATGCCTGATCTCGGAAGCTAAGCGGGGTCGGGCCTGGTTAGTACTGGGATGGGAGACTGCCTGGGAAGACCAGGTGCTGTAGGCATAACTAATAATAATTTTAAAAAAGTCACTTAGTTTATCCTTCCACATCTGGGCACTGATAATGTGAGTCGGGCCTCCACGGAGGGGACATGTGCTCGAAGCAGGAAGAGCTGCTGAGGCCCGGGTGCCAGTCCTGGCCCCTGAGCAGACGGAACCGTCCGGGCCGGGCCCTTGGGAATGGCCGCCTGGGCCACACGTGGGCCGTTTTGTCCACAGCCGAGATGGTGCTGACCCCGGATCAGCCTTGTGTGCGCAGTTCTCCAGGAGTCTGGGTGAATTTGTGCTCATCGGGTCTGTCCCGAATTAAAAAGCGTGTCATTAAGGGTGGCCCCACTTAACTGTAGAAGGCCGGGAAGTTTTGATGTTATGGTGTTTTGAAACTAATATTCGAGGTATTTTTCTGTCCTGACAATGTATGAACATACTCCATCATTTTAAATTTTTTAGTACTAAAAGAGAGGACCACTACGTCAGAATTTGTGCTGTCAAATTCCTGTGTTTATTGGATGACTCAGATCCATCTCACAAGTTGTTTATGGAAGATCTTGCAATCAAGCTATTAGATAAAGTAAATATGCTTCATTTTACTTTAAAGTGTCTTTGTTTTTGTATAGTTAACAAGTCAAAATCCAACATTTGCTCTTTATGTTGACAGAATATGCATTTCTAAATATTTTTTAACGAGAAAAGACATGAGGCTTATGTTCCATATTTTTAGTCAAATCGTGGTTAGTAATTGTCTAACTCAGGATTGGTTTTAGAAGATAATAATGTTTTCCCTGTACTATCTAAACATCACTCTGTATTTCCGAGTACCAGTCAAGACCAGTTATGTTTTGAGTGGGTGATAGATTCATACATCGCTTTGTGTGAGAAATACTTAAAAGGGTAAAAATTTAGAAAGTAGCATAATGCAAAGAATTGATTTTTTTGAGTCTACAAAATTTTTCTAAATGAACATTACACTGTCTGAACAATGGGCTTAATCCAAGAAGAGAAAAGGGGGTAAAATCAGATACACTGCTCACGTCCGCACCCAAGGCCGAGCTGGACGGCGTGGTCTGCCGTCCGCCCTCTGGTTTGGACTCCAGGATGGAACCGGTGGCCGTGGAACCTGCTAATTGGAACTCAGTGTTCACCACACGTCCGTCAGCTTTATTACAGAAAACCTAGGAGGTGTTTTTTTAATGCAGAAATCTCTGTGGTGCTGGGGCAGGGGTGGCATCTCAGACGCTTTACTGGTCCCTGAAGGACGAGTAGAATGTGAAGCGGCGGGTGGCCCGGCAGCTGCACCGGGAGCGCGCGCTGTGCGCTCGCGGAGGCGCTGCCCTGCCCCGCCCCACGCCCGCTGCCGGCTGGTCCCGTGGGCGCCGGCTGGTCACCTGGGTGCCGGCTGGTCCGCTGGGCGCCGGCTGGTCCGCTGGGCGCCGGCTGGTCACCTGGGCGCCGGCTGGTCCCGTGGGCGCTGGCTGGTGCTCACGTCAAGCTGCAGGTGCCCTTGTTCCAGACGCAGACGACGTGGCGTGAAATGAGCGCCCGTGTGGGACACCCTGAGACACCCGTCAGACAGCTCCGTCTGTCTCGCCCTGTGGCTCCGCATCTCCCCCTAACGCCCATGAGGGAGTGGACATTCCCTGCCAACACTTTTTGTACTGAATGCAGTTTTATGGTCTCTTTTCCAATTCTAAAAGCAGATAAACAAAAGCAGCTACACACATGATTTTGAAAGGAAAGTAAAATGTGTTATCCTCCTTTCTGCCTTTTGGAGGAAAAGAGGCTCCTGTGCCCCGTTTAAAACTTCTCAGTCTGAAGTTGTCATTGATTTTGTTTTCATTAATCGCACGTTCAGTGGGTAATGACTGTTGATCCGCCCCCAGGACGAATCGGTGGCCAAGTCTAGAACTCGATACTATGTGAATTCTCAGCAGCACCGAGTGAAAAACCGGATTTGGCAGATTCTGCTCGTACTTTTCCCCAGATTTGATCAGGTAATATTTATTGTATTTCTACCTTTAAGCATCACATTTTCATATGAATAAACTCAGTAGAAACTGTCATGCATGATTTTAAAATTGAGAAAAGTAATCTGCTTGAAGTTTATACTTCAGTTCTTAAAATCGAAGTTATTCAGAACTTTTTTTTTAAATGGAAAGAATACTAAGGCAATTTGGGGTTGTAGAAATAAACTAGAAACTGGTTTACGAGGCCCCGTTTAATATTTTTTATTTCAGTATTTCAACGTAACGTTTTAACTGTTTAAAGTCTCGTGGCATTTGATTAGAAAATGTAAATATGTTGACGACTAGTTTTCCACAACTAAGTCACCTGGGAGTGTGACTGTTTTTGGACCGGCCGTGCTCACAGCCTGACTTGTGCACATTCAGGGGGGCATCGTCGTTCCCATGGCGGGTTTCCTGGCCCTTCGTTTCACGCGTAGTGTGGCCACGCGACCCAGCCGAGCAGGGCCCGGGGACAGTCGCCACAGAGTCTCGTGACTCAGGCGCTCCTCCCCCTCCCTGGGGAGGCGGGGACAGCGAGCGGACTCCGATTTCTCTGATTTTCTTTGCTCAACGTTCCCATCAGGAAACTAGGTCGGCATCATGAGGATGTGGTGGCGTATCTCACGCTCTTTGTAGACATGGTTTTGAATGCATCGCCTCCCCACCTGTTTTAAATGCTTGAGAGGGTTTTTAAAATGTGACCTCTTTTTTTAATACAATTTTATGAAGCCTTGTGTCTGTGAGAGAGACGTTTCTGTACCTGTATTATATCCGAATGAATCGTTTGGATGAATGTGGGGTCCCTTCTGGGGAGCAGTGCGGTGGGCGCGTGGTGGGCGCTGGTTTTCATCAGGGGCCTTTTAAGGTTATTTGGCCTTTAAAATACTGTGTGTTCTACTTCTTTGAACATAAAAAAGTTATTTAAAAAGACGCACTGTAGAGCCGTTGCCCTAGGTTGCCGAGAGCGTTTTTTTCCTTGGTGTGAGGCCGCCGCAGAGAGGGGGTGACATCGGGGCGTCCCAGCAGGGGGGGTCCTGGAAGGGAGAAGGAGCCACAGCTCACGGGGGAGTCTGAGCTGCGGCCTCTCAGGGGTGCGTTTGCCTTCGTGACTGACTTCCACGGCCACGGCACCCCGTTTTCCACATGCGTGACCCGCTCGGGCAGGCGGAGTCAGAAATGAGGTCGAGTCTAAATTCACGCCCCACTCGGCACTGTCTCGAGCTTAAAACGAGCTTTTCTGCTCCTCCTCTGCCAATTAGAAATTCTGTCGAGGTAAATTCTTCTTTAAAATAAAGAAGTATACATGGTAAGTTTATACTTATGTTATTTTTGTTTTTTTATATGCTACTCAAATAAGCGCAGTTACTCAGACAGAAATGCAGTTTTTGAAGAGAAGGGTGGGGCGAGGGAGGGTGATTGAGTTCAGGGTGTCGGCGGAAGGGCGAGCATCCGGGGTGGAGGGGTGACCCCAGACGGCCCCCACCCCCACCCGGGGTTTCCTCTGCCTCCTGCTGACTCAGCGTCCTTGGTCCAAGTTTTGAGCCTTGGGCTTCTTGGCGCGTCTTGATCCG
Source organism: Rousettus aegyptiacus (assembly GCF_014176215.1). NCBI lineage: Eukaryota > Metazoa > Chordata > Mammalia > Chiroptera > Pteropodidae > Rousettus > Rousettus aegyptiacus. The sequence continues at coordinate 17,214,319 of NW_023416293.1, read as the reverse complement.
AGTCCGAATTCTCCCACTTACTGGTATGTGGCTTTGAGGTAGTTACTTAACTTTCCTAAATCTTTTCCTTTCCTTGTAAAAATACAATAACAACATTCCTCACAGAATTGATGTCCAGTTAAAACGTGAAGTATCTCATACTTTAATCAGCAGTTTTTAGGGTTTTGCTTAGAGTTGTAGATTCAATAATTACTTACAATAAAAGTTACAAAAATGGTGACTATTTAAATTAAATCTAATAGCCATTTTTAAAGCTGTTAAGAGACTAGGTCTTAATCGTTCCTACCACAAAAAAGAAATGAAAACGCGGCATGAGGGGTGTAGCTCCTGACCCCGTGGCACTCACTAAACCATGACAGGCGGACGCATCGGGTCAACGCCTTGGGTCCACACTCAGTGCTAGGTGTCGGTTATGTGTGACTAAAACTAAGTTAAAAAACTAATAACCATAACAACATAACAGTTTAACTTGTGAACTTTATTTTTCTCAGAATTTCTTGAATAGAATTATCGACAAGATTTTCCAGGCCGGTTTCATCAATAATCAAGCATCTGTAAAATATTACATAGAATGGATTATTATACTGATTCTTCATAAATTCCCTCAGTTTCTTCCAAAGTTCTGGGATTGTTTTTCTGACGTAAGTAAAGGAGATTTTTCGTGTTTTCTTTTTAATTAGGAAGCGCCTGGGGTGCTGCTGGGGGTGCGTTTCACTCTAATAGCCGTGTTGGGCCATCGGTCGCCCTGTCCCCGGGGTGCCCACCTCCTGTGCCGTTCTGCAAGATGAACGACTCAGGAGACAGAGACCCCGCCGCTGTGCGTCCCTCCGTTTTCCGTGGAGAGTCTTCCGTCCCACGAAACGAAGGAGGGAAGGCTTCGTCGCCGAGCCTGCTGCAGGCTTAGTTACCTTAGCGTCTTCGTTCTTAGAAATAATAATGCAGAATTAAGTGCGTTCCTCACATTCTAAAGAACGTTTTGGGTAGGGCAGTTTCAAACGTAAGCGAAGTACGCAGACTAGAAGGGGCGGACGCGCCACCCAGCGGAAACGCGCCAGCTCAGCCCTGTTCTCGCTTCGGCCGCACCCCTCCCCCCACCCCAGCTCGTCTCCTCAGCCTTTCTGCTGCGCGCGCGCTCATCCGTCCGTCCGTCCGTCCATCCACCCACCCATCATCCATCCAACCATCCATCCACCCGCCCACCCACACATCCATCATCTATCATCCACCCGTCCGTCTGTCTGTCCACCCATCATCCATCACCCAACCTGTCTCTTCCTCCCTCTCTCCCTCCCTCCCTGTTTCAGGGGAAACAGTGCTGGTCTCTCTCACTTCTCCCTGGGTCCTCGTTTGCCTTTCCTTTTGGGCCTCTACTCAGTTCTTCCCTTCATCCTTCGCTGTTCAACGTTGGGGGCGAGTGCCCTGCCCCCGCCTCCCTGGCTCTCCTGGAACCCGTGGCCGCGACAGGTTCAGAAACCGCAGAGGGCAGGGGCATCGTGTGCATCTGCACGCGCCGTCTCCGTCCAGCCGAACTCTCCCGTGGCTTTTCATCATGGCCTTTTAGTCCTCTCCGAGATGCCACTTCCCGTGGGGCCCCCTCTGCCACGCCTCCGCCACGCTCCTGTCCCCACCTGTCCCCTTGCCGTCCACGGGCCTCTCTGTTCTCCCCTGGTTCCTGCCCCGTGTTCTCCCCTGCATCGTCGTCCTGCCCCCGTGCAGGCCTCTTGTCACCCCGTCACCCGTCACCCGAGGGCACCACTTAGTGCAGTGAGCACCTTGTGCCTGCCGCTCATCCTGTGTGTTGGCTTTGGCCCTGAGAAGTTACTTTTCTTTCTTTGCTTTTAACTGCGTCTGCCCCCTGGGCCACGAGGCTGCGGGGGAGACGGGCCCCCATCCTCGGCCCCTCCCTGGGCCCCGCGTGGCGCAGTGCGGCACACACAAGGCCACAGTGAGCCTCGAATAACTTCTTGTTTATCCGGCATCTTTTCAGGGTGAAGAGAACCTTAAAACGAGCATCTGTACATTTTTATCAGTTCTGTCCCATTTGGACATCATTACTCAAAATGTTCCAGAAAAGGTGAGTTTCAATTATGAGAAAAGTTTAAGCTCGATGCACGTTGAGGACAGACACATTGAATCACGAAGTGTCCCGACCTCGCAGAAGGCGGGGGGTGGCGTGTGCCGTCGGCCGCCCCGTGAACGTGCTGTGGGTCCGTGGCAGCTCGGGCTCTTGGCGGGCGTGGCCCAGTGGCCATGTTCAGGCCCCACTCGGCAGAGCGTCAAGGTCGCGCCCGATGTTTTACTAGACGTTTGGGTCCGTCCGAGTGCATACTGACACTTGTCACTTCTTGTCGGTATAGAAACTGGGCACCATCGGGGCGACACCTCTGGGCTGAGGGACGGGAGGGTCTGGCGCGCACGGGGAAGGGTGACGGGGACGTCCAGGCTGTGGTGTCCCCCCCCGCTCCTGACGCCCCTGCCACCACTCGGTGCTGCGTGGGGTCGGGGTCTGGGGTGGGGAGGACGCAGCACCCCGTGAGACGCCTGGCTTTGGGGCCCTCGGGCTGGGCCCAGGGCGTGGTGGGCGGTGGCGGGCGCGGGGCTGGAGCGCCTCACGGGGCAGTGTCGCCACCCCCCGCTCACCGTGGCGGCCGCGGCTGAGGGACCCGCCTCCTCTCCCCGCAGGGCCCGGTGCTGGCGCGGGCCCTCGGCCTGGCGCTGCGCTGCTGCGTCCACCACCACTTCGGCGTGCGGCTGCACGCACGGCTGGCGCTCAAGAGGACCTGGAGCCTGTGCCGCGCGGCGCGCGCCGAGGGCATCGACGCCCTGATGCCCGTCGTCGAGTCCAGCCTCAGCCACGCAGACGGCGCGGGGTAAGGAGCCGCGCTGGCCACCGAGCAGGGTGCCGGGGTGGCCCAGGTGTCGCAGGCCCAGGCATATCAGTGGACACAGCTCCCCCGTCGGAAGCACTCACTGGGTCATCCCGACGGGGACAGGCGGGGAGCAGCGCGGTCACATGTGGAAGACCAGACGCCGAGTCTCTGCGTGTCAGATGGACACGCGGTGCAAGTGGGGCGGGTTATGGGCCGTGGCGGTGTCACCTGGTGCCGTGGCGAAGCCCTCGGTCGCCCCTGCCCTGCCTTGGCTTTCGAGACACTTGTTGCAGGGACGTCTGGGTGAGGAGTGGGTCTGGCAGTTTTCGGGCTCCGGAGGAGTGTAAATCCTGGGGTACAGGGCAGCAGGAGAGCAGAGCGCTGGGCGGGGAGACGGGATGGGGCGCAGGTGGGGGGGAGGGGGCACAGCGAGCTCCCAGCGGAGTCATCACGGTCGGCGGTCCACACGGCGCCGCCTGGCATGCCGGCCCCGTCCCGGGTCGTTCCCACGGGGGCCTGGCTGGCGCCCTCCGTCGTGCTGTGCGGGTGAGTGGCATCTGTCGTTCCTCGTGTTTGGTGACTCCTTGGCCGAGTGCTGGCGTCAGCAGCACACAGACAGGCGGCGCTTCTGTCTTCAAGGTCACAGTCAGGCGGAGCCCGACGACAGCTGTGTAAGGAGGTATGAGTCACGGCGAGTGCTCTGGGAAGGTCAGGTTGGTGCTGAGAAAGCAGATTCCGCCAGGACCTGCGGGCTGAGCGCGCAGCGGGCGAAGGGCGCGACTTCTGGGCAGGAGTTTGGGGGCCTGGAGGCCGGGGCGTGAGCTGTGCTCCCAGCTCGGGGAGGCGCCGGCAGCAGGAGGGCCGCGGGGTGCTGTGGGGCGCGGCTTGGGAAGCCAGAGGCGTTGCGGCTCCAGGACGCCCGTTAGTCTTTGCATTTTTAGTGTGAGGAGCAGATCGGAGGCGGGCACGGGGGCGGAGGTGGGGGTCAGCTTGCTCTGAGACGAGTGGGGCTTTGAGGTTCGAAGGAAGAGCCCGAAGGGCCCCCTGGACGTGGCAGAGCGCCTCCAGGAGTGTGGCCCGTGGGCAGAAGCGAGTGAACGTGGCCAGCGAGTGGGTGGGACAGTGCAGTGACATTTGTTAGATCCGGGCGATAGGTAGCTTTGTTGGTGTCTGTCTTCTGGGCCATTTGGAATATTTCGTGGCTTTAATTTAAAAAAAAGAAAAAAGGTGGCGAGGAAGGTGAAACGCAGCCCGGCCGTGCACGTAGCTCCCGGCACGGCGCTGCGCAGGAAGCGGGAGCAGTGGGGCGAGCCGGGTGAGCCGCCGCGGGACTCGCCTCATTCTGGCGACAGCTGGGTTGGGGTGGGCGTTCGTGGCAGGGAACAGAGCCGCAGAAGGAGTCACGCCGACGAGGCGGTCTCCTGCCCCGCCCCCCTTCCCACCAAAGCCGCTGCCCCGCGAACGGGGTTTCGGCAGCTGTCCCGTCGTGCGGCTGTGCCGTTAGGTCCCATGTCCCCTGCTAATGGATGCCTGAAGAGGGTTTTGTTTTGCTTAAGATCAGACGTAAAGGCCCTTCGAGCGGGCTGGAGGGAAGGCGGGAAGGTGCAGAGGGAGGGACCCGGAGCACACCCTGTGTGCTCTGCAGAGGGGACAGGCGGGCCGGGAGGCGGCGGGTCTGAAGATCCCGGCCGGGTCTCACCCCGAGACGTGAGGGGGGCGTCTGCCGAGGCGCAGGGCGAGGCCGCACCGGCCACCGCGGAGGGGCCCCGCCGGGAAGATTTGCTCGGTCAGCTTTTGGCTCGTCGATTGCGAATTTAAACTTGAAACCGGCCACGCTGTGTAATTTCCATCCCCACCTTTCGCCTTCTAAAGCTTGACAAATGTGTGAAGAATGTGAAACCTACTCACATGAAATGCGTGCGGCTCGTGGGAGTTTTCACAGTTCGGCTGTGTCGTGACTCTTCAGAGGCGAGAACGCGACTTGCTTGGTTTTCTCCAGGTGAAATCGTGTTTACCACCGGAGACTTAAGGACTCCCCCCCACGTTTCTCGAGTGGCCCGCCTCGGAGTTCTCTCCCCAGGGACTTTGGTGGTCTGGCTGGCGGGCCGTCCCTGTCCCGTGGCCTCTCACACCCTCCTGGAGACCCGGTTTCCCTCTTGTTGAGTCATGCTTGTTGTGAGGTTATTTAGTTTATTAAAGGTCAGATTTAGCGACCCTCTTTAAAGCGTGTGGACCGCGCAGGGACGGGCGTGTGAGCGTCGGGACGGTGGTCGGGACGGTGGTCGGGACGCCCGCCTGCCCCCTCGCGGCTGCGCCTCCTACCCTAGCCTCCCGTGTGCAGTGTTCGTTGTCTGACAGTCCCTCGTGCCGTGCCCTTCATCCCCAGGAACGCCAAGAGGAACTGGCGGCGCATCCAAGACCACTTCTTCTTCGCCGTGTTCCACCCACTCGAGGACTACTGCCTGGGGGTGAGCGCACAGCGGCGTTCGCGGACTCTCCTGTGTCCTTGGCCTTCGTGCGTCCTCCCTGCAGCCGCTGCCGGTCACGGTCAGACTGGCTTCTCCCCGAGCACACGTCACCTCCCACCGTGCAGTGCAGGTCTGATTCTGCCACTTGCCGCAGACGACTGGCTTGCGTTCCACGGGCCAGGCGCCTTCGCGTCCTCAGGCGGTGTCAGGCTTGTAAACGCTGGAAGGGGGCGTGTGACAGAAATCGGCTCCGTCCAACGTGACAGGGACGCGAGTGAGAACAGCTGTGCAGGTTTCGCTGTAACGAGGCCCATTGTTAGCAAAAGCACAACAAAATCTATTTTTGCTTAATTGCCTTTTCTAGGTTCTGGGTGACTAAAATTGTCTAGCAAATGACACATCACCTCACCGGGTGTAACCGAATGTGCTTATGATTTTAAGAACCATGTTTATAACAACTAGCATGTAAATCAATATATAAATTTTAAAAATTTGTACAAATTGCATTTTCTCCCTCTTTCACAATCGTAATGTTCTGCCTCCGAATTAAAACATTTAACCTAGTTCTTTTTCTCTAAAGAACGTGGACGTATCAGTAACGTCAGCTACTGTGCGTGTGCAAATTTTTTGGATTATTACTAATAAGCTGGCCTTTAGAAAAACACAGATCTATATAAATTGCGAGATGTTCACTACGGAACATTAACGTGTACTTTGTTGCTTCACTGCAAAAATGGCTTAGGGGTTTTCACATATTTTAACGTGCTCTGTTCCATGTTCTTTGGTGCCCAGGTGCTTTGCCATCTTTCTGAAGGAATCTTAGTGACTGTAGTGTTAAATCAGCCTTTCGTTTGGGTCTCCAGCAGGAGGCGTCCCCAGCTCTCCTCTCCCCAGCCCTGCCTTTGGCTGCCGCACTCTCCTGTTTTATGTACTTCATGGTCCGTGAGTGACAGGAACCATGACTGTGTGCGACGAAGTGATGCACGGCACACAGGAACGCTGGCCCTTTGTCCCTCTGTACCTGTATCTGCACCTGCATGATACCTAGTTGCAACCATTTTGCCAGTTTAAATTTACAAATATTGGCACGAAGAAAATCATATTCATTTTAAAGATTTCATGACGACTTGCATGTTGTTTATTCCATTTTTTAATTGCCTGTTTCTCGCACGAATGCTTCTCACGAGCCTTTCGCCTCTGACGATTTTCTGGTTCAGTTTTCGTGGGCAAGAGAAGGATCGTGTATGTCATGAGTAAATAGTTTCCGTTCGTGGTGCGGTTGACAGAATACTGCTCCCTGCTGTCTGAACCCGATTTTTCACACTTTACAGTGAGCAAGTTGAAGGCAACAGGAAAGGCTAAATAAATGGCTCGTTGTGGCTCAGACACAGTCAAGGCGAAACTCAGGTTGTGCGTTTGCCTCATGGTAGTAAAAGTGAAGATCTGGCATCGAAAGAGCCTGAACGCGACTGCTTCTGGAGAAGGGGGTGATCAGTAAATAGCCTTTTTCCAAATGCTGCCCAACGGCACTATGGACTAATTTCAAACACTTTTTGCTTCTATTAAGCGCAGGGTGGCTTTTTACATCTGGTTAGGATACCACGGCGGGGGGTCTGCCTGCACTTGCCACTTCCTAAGTTAATCCCGACGTCTTGGGAAAGACGACCAGCAGCAGCTGCCCCAGCAGAGGGGTGACAGTCTGTATTTTGATCAGATGTGATCGTTTGGGAGGATACACTAGTGATAAGTTGTGTTTTAAATGTGTTGTCATGTATTTCTTAGTTGCTTTTAAGGGAAAGAACTTAGATTTTACAATTTGCTTTCCAGACCATATTTTACATCCTTCCGCGCCTCTCCGGCCTTGTTGAGGACGAGTGGATCGCCACTGACAAGTTCGCCCGGTTCACCGACATCCCTTCGGACACCGCGTTTCAGTGGTACCTTTCTCGAAGCCAGCTGCGGGAACTAGACCCGGGTGCCTGGGCCCAGCAGGACGCAGGTACATTTCATCATTTGCTCGCTGTCGACTCGTTTAGGCCACTGATTTAAGTTACTTAAAACAGGCGGCTGATGACGTCACTTTTCCACTGACGTGAAACTCTGCTCTCCACTTGGAGAAGATGGTGAAAAAACATGGTGTGACCAACTAGTAGTTTTACGTGAAAGTTTGCTGTGAAAAGCCGAAGAGCCTGATCTGCTCTGTTAAGACCCACGGCCTTTCCGCTATGTGTTTCTGTAAAAATTCAGGTTATGAAAAGGGCTGGATTACGCGCTACGTTGTTCCACGGGGGTTAGAGCAGCTCCCCACCCCCCCCGCCCGCACCCATCCTGCTCAGTTATCTGCATCCCCCAGCTGCCCTAAAAAACCACAGCTGATCTTCTGAATGGCCGTGTTGTCACAGTGTGCCGTCTGGTGCCGCCTGTCATAGCCTGGCTCCCTGACCCACACCCGTCACTGGAAAATCAGAAAACCAGAGATTGTCTTTGCTCAGGACTAGGCAGCCGGCCCTCTCCTGTCACACCTGACTCGAGTGGGGCACTTATTTGCTCGCTCAGCTCTCCTGGTTTTCCTCCTGTGTCCGCCCCTCGTCCCCGGGACCCGCAGGTCTCTCACTGCACTGTCTCGGCGCCCCCTCGGACAACTTGCTCCGAGTGCAGTGTCTCGGGTCCAAGCCCTCGGCTCTGAGCCCGCATTTCCGGAGACTCCGGGGACGGCTCGCTCATCACATGCTCCCGGTGGCTCACTAACGTGTTTCCAGACACGTGCCCTGGATTCCCTGGTTCGTTCAGCAACAGTTCGTAGGGGCCTCCCGAGTGCCTGACACAGACCGAGGCCCTGTCCTCACAGTGCTCATGTCCCTTCAGGGGACACAAGCCCAGACAGGTGTGACATGTAAGACAGACAGGTGGCAGGTGCTGCGATAAAGAGTAAGGCAGGGCGAGGAGTTAGAGACCCTGAGAGCAGTCAGGACAGACCTGGGGGACGGTGTGGTCCCCGGCGCTCGCGGGCAGCTCCTCTGAGTTCTGCTGGGAGCGGAGCGGACACGAGGGCGGCTGGGCGGGAAAGGCTGAAGGTCGGGCTGCCGGATCTGTGGTTTCTGCGGGAGGCAGGTCGCGTCGCAGTGCGCCCCTCGGGCGGAGCTGTGACGCTGGCGTCCGAGCATTCTCTCTGGCCTGGGTTTCTGCTCACGCCCCACGCTCCCCCGAGCATTTTACTCCTGCAACGCAGAGCCACCGCGCGGGTCACTAACCCTCAGGTCTTCATCTCGGCCCGCGTCTTCTCGAGCCTGCTGCACGTCCCCATGATCTGTCCCCAGCAGACAAGTCGAACTGACCCTTCGGCCACACTTGCTCCTCTGCACCTCTCAGTGGTGCCACTGTCACAGAAGTCATTCTTCTCCTGTCTGTCTCGCCACGTTCGTCCACTGGCAAATCTGGCCGCTGCTCCACTGCAGCCCGTCTTGCCCGGACATGATCGGAACCGGCTTCGTCCTCCCCGGACCTGTGCAGAAGCCTCAGTGGTTTTCCGGCCCCACCGGCCCTCTGCGTTTCTCCTTAAAGGGGGGGAGGATCGGGCGGTTCTAAAACACAAGACCAGTTCTGTTACCCCGGAAGGCTCCTCTCCGTAGAGGAGGTCGTCGTCCTAGAGTCCTGACCTGGTCGAGCCCCCGGCCACTGTCCATCGCGTGCTGAGAGCCACAGCAGTGCGCTGCCCCTGCCACGCGCCCGCCCCCCTGCAGCCATCCCTGCCGCCTGGGTCTCCCTCCCTGGCCCCGGCCCCCACTCCTGGCCAGTGGGCGTGCCTCCCTGCAGTGCGACAGCTGTCAGCAGGTCTCCTGAGTGCGGACGACAGTTCGGAGTAGGGCTGAGCTGAGGGAGAGCCAGGGGGTGCAGCTCTCTGTCCCGTACCCGCTCAGACAGCTGGTGAAGAACGTGCCATGTCCTCGTCCGGTTAGGGAAGAGGGTGTCCCGCACTTCAGATGGTCCCCAAGACTTGTAAAATAACCCGTTATTTTCAGGAATGTATTTCTGCAGAAAATTCTAATCTAATTCACTAGTGTTTATAAGATACACTTGTATTTTATGTACGTCTAAGAAAAATGCTAGCAAACTATGACACCCTTAGATGCTTCCCAGATTTGGGTACGCTAAAATATAAAACAATGGTCTTATGTTTTCATAAGATAGTATATCGTTTAGTAGAGCTGAATTTGAAAACAATCATCATTGAAAATGGCAGTCGTGTCTGAATTCAAGTAAAGCTCTTTCGGTGATGAAGCTCATTCTAAACTATCATTTTAAACTCGTGCACGCACACAATGAACGCACGACTGGTATTATACATGGATCGTCTTCTCCTTCCCAGGTTCTAACCCGGGGGAAGCAGATAAGCAGTCTGCATGCAGCGACGTGCAGAGGAAGGTCATCCCGTGGAAGGACACCGTGCCCGCGCTGGACCTGGAGCCCGCCCTCTGGGGCCGAGACACCGCGCTGGCCAGGCCCGACGGCGGGCTGATCGTCGTGGCCTCGCTCATCGACAAAGCGGCCAACCTGGGAGGTAAAGCGGCAGGAGGAACAGCGGCGGAGCCCCCGGGGCTGGCGCCGTAGCTCTGGTTCTGGAAGCGTCCAAGCCGCCGGCAGCCTGAGCCGTGTCCGCTCCACACGCGGCCCCCTTCGGGATCTCCGAGGACGGTGACAGACGCGGCACGCCTGGCCTGCACTGGGGACCGTGACACAGTGGTTCCGGCTTGTTCTGTGCAGGGCTGTGCCGGACCTGCGAGGTGTTCGGGGCCTCGGCGCTCGTCCTGGCCAACCCCCAGTGTGTCAACGACAGACAGTTCCAGTACCTCAGTGTCTCCGCTGAACAGTGGCTCCCCCTGGTGGAGGTGGGTGTGAAGTACTCACGTCAGCCCTTTTGCAGTGAGTTACAGTAGTCCAGCCTTTAACGGTGTGAAAATGGCACTTGGTGAGATGCTGCCCACCTCTTCCCCTGTTCCTTTACCTTTCACAGGGTTGTGTTTTTAGAAATCATCAGTAATGTAGAATTCTTTCCAGTAAAACGTGTCCTGCTGCAACTCACTATTGATGTCAGAATAGTTTTTGTAAATTTCTATGACGTTGGGGAGTTCGTTTGTAGTGTATAATCTATAATTCTGTCCTTTAAAAAAGACTTTTAAATAAGCTTAGTTTAAGTAAGCTTGGTTGAATGACTTACTGTTCTGCTTTTAAAACACGAAGGTGAAACCAGCTCAGCTCGCCGATTACCTGCAGCAGCGGAAGGCGGAGGGCTACACCATCATCGGCGTGGAGCAGACGGCCAGAAGCGTGGCGCTAACCCAGTACCGCTTTCCCGAGAAGTCGCTGCTTCTGCTGGGGTAGGGAGAGTCTCCACGGTTGTTCCCAGTCTAGAAAACGTTTCAGGAATTTCACGATGTACCTAGACTCCTAATGTTACCCCTGCACTTGACCTTTGACTTTTAAGGTTTATGGGGAGACCCCCTCGTGTTCGTTTTATTTACCTGTTAATCTGTCTCTTCCAATTAAAAAGTTGCTTAGTGCAGAAACACTAGCCCCTCCTCCCGTTTTCCCTCAGAAACGAACGCGAGGGGATTCCGGCCGCGCTGATCCCGCAGCTGGACGTGTGTGTGGAAATCCCGCAGCGGGGCGTCACCCGCTCCCTCAACGTGCACGTGAGTGGGGCGCTGCTGGTCTGGGAGTACACGCGGCAGCGGCTGTGCGGCCCCCCCGGCCGGGAAGGCCCTGCCCCTCAGACGGGTCACTGGTGCCATTGAGACATTGGTCAAAAGCTGTCTGGACAAGTGAAATAGATTCTCAACTCGCTGCAATTGTATTTTTTCTTCCAATTTAATGCCAAAACTTTTTCGTGTGCCTTAATTCTATCACTAAATGTTGTCTGTCCCCTTTAATAAACATTTTTAGCTAAATTGTATCATTTCGTTAGTAAGATAATTCAGCAGTTGTGGTAATGAACTGTATTTTGAAAAGGCCATTTCTTTCCTAGAAACCAGAACTGTCAGAGAGTCACTTACTAGTTTCAGGAGTTTTATTGGTTCCTCACTTTTCCATTGTGACAGTATCTATGAAGAGCATCAGTTTTATTTCTTCCTTCCCAATGTGTACGCTTCTGTCGTAGGGAACAGGAGAGGTGAGAGAGGCCATCCTTACACTGTTACCGACTTCTGGGAAAAAGCATTCATTTTCTGAGACACGAGCTGTAAGTTTGCTATAGACGGTATTTTAAGTTCTTCCAATCATTTCTGTGTAACTCCCAGGACACACAATGGCAGCCTCCTATCTGTATCACACCCATCCTCCAACCAAAGAAAGAGTACATGAATTTTTACAATCTACATTTTTTTTCTCAAAATAGATTCCTTACTAAATTAAAACTAAACATTTCATACCTTTTTATTTCAATTCTTCATAGTTTGAATGAAATCTTCTGTTACTTGATCATTTTAAAATTTACATACACAGAGGAAATTAGATGTTTAACCATGACTCAAACTACTCCTGGAGTTGGAGGTTTTAAGCTTGCTGAGAAGCTCGGCAGCAGCCTAGGCCTGTGTGGTAGGTTTTGAAGGCTGGAACTGTCCTGCTTCAAATTTTTCTTTGAATTTTAAGTAGTCTCTTCTTTTATCAAAATATTTTATCTGTTGAGAAAAAGGTTTGAAATAAGGGAAAGTTCTGAAGCTTAGGTAAAAGCACAGATATAACAAATTATTCAGTACAAATTGAGTTAGTAGCATAAGTGGTTTATATTCTAGAACTATTCTGAATCAGTGCATTTAATGTATAACAGTCTCACACAAGGGTATAGGCCAATGAGCCCTAACCCTTTTTTGGTTACAGATCCTGTTCAAAATTTAAGCTATGACCCTTCAAGAAATGTAACAGAAATCAAAACTTGAAACATGAAAACACAACTTTTCAAAATTTACCAAAAACAGTTCTAAGAGAGAAGTTCATAGCTATGTAGGCCCACCTCAGAAACAAGAAAAACTCCAAAAACACTAACTTTACAACCAATGGAACTAGAAAAAGAACAGAAGGAAGGAAATAAAGTCAACATTATAACAATACCAAAGATCAACGAAACTACAAACTGGTTCTTTACAGACTTTCAGCCAAACTCATCAAGGAAAAAAAGAGCAAATCCAAATAAACTACAGATGAAAGAGAAGTTAACTGACACCACATTAATAAAGACTATAATCACATGCCACACATCTGACAATGTAGAAGAAATGGCTGAAATAGAAAAACTAAAAAGACCAATTGCTAGCAGTGAAACTGAACTAGTAATGAAAAAATTGAACACTTCCAGACTCCTGCAAAGCCCATATTACCCTGATACCAAACCCAGACATATTATTAAAAAAATTATAGGCCAAAATTCTCAAAATACTAGCAAAACAGATTCAACAGTACATTAAAAGGACTATCCACCATGACCAAGTGAAATTTATCCCATGAATGCAAGGATCGTTGGCCATAAATCAATTTGACATATTAATATGACCATCTCAACAGATGCAGAAAAAGCATCTGACAAAATTCAACATCATTTAATGATAAATTCTCACAACGAAGTGGGAATAGAGGGAAATAACATAATAAAAACCACATATGACAAAAGCACAGCCAACTAACAAACACTGAAAGCTTTTCCTCTTAAGATCAGGAAAGGGGCAGTGATGCTCACTACCGCCACCCCCATCCAACACAGTGCTGGAAGTCTAGCCACAGCAGTCAGAAAAGCGTAAATGACATGATACTATATCCAGAGAACCCTAAAGACCCCACCAAAAAAACTATTAGGGCTAATAAATGAATTCTGTCAAGTTACAGGATACAAAATCAATATACAGAAATCTGTTTTGTTCCTATACGCCATTGAACAATCAGAAGAAATGAAGAAAATCATCAAAAAGCATAAAATACCTAGAAATAAATTTAACCAAGGAGATCAAAGATGTACTCTGAGAAACTAAAGGACGCTGAAGAATGAAACTGAAGATAGAAATAATTGAAAGGATTAATATTGTTAAAAAAATGTCCTTACTATGGAAAGCAGTATACATTTTCAATGCAATTCCTGTTCAAATACCAATGGCCTTATTCTCAGAACTAGAACTAATCCTAAAATTTATATGGAACCACAAAAGACGCCAAATAGTGAAAACAATCTTCAGAAAGAACAAAGTGATGTCAAACTATACTATAAACCTATCAAAACAAGGTATTGGCATAAAAACCTTACAGATCAATGAGATAGAACAGCGCCCAAAAATACACCCTTGCTCATGTGGTCAAGTAATCTATGACAGACCAGGCGAGAATATACAACAGGGTAAATACAGCCTCTTCAATGAGTAGTGCTGGGAAAACTGGACACTTGGTTACACCATATACAGCAATAAACCAAAAAAAAAAAAAAAATGTATTAAAGACATAGGTAAGAAATTTAATACCTGAAACTATAAAACTCCTTGAAGAAAGCAGGCAGTAAATCTGGCATCGGTCTTAGCTGTATCTTTCTGGATGTTTCCTCAGTTGAGGGCAACAAAAGAAAAAATAAATGGGACGACATCAAATTTAAAAGTTTTTGCACAGCAAAGGAAACCAGCAAAACGAAAAACCAGCACTGAATGGGAGAAGGTATTCACCAATGGAGCATCCGGTGCGGGGGGAACACCCGCAACATTTAAGGCGCTCCTACCACTGAACGCCAGAGCCTCAAACGGTCCAAGTAACGGGCAGGAGACCCAGACAGACACCTCTCCAAGGAGAACAGATGCCAACAACGTGTGACGAGATGCTCAACACTGCTATCAGCATCACAACGAGGCATCACCTCCTCCCACCTGTCAGAATGACGTATCAAGAATTGACACGCGGGAGCTGGCGCGGACGTGGTGAAGGGGCCGCCTGTGCCCTGCTGGTGTGACCGCACACCGGTGCCGCCGCGGACAGCGTGTGGAGGCTCCTCGCGAGACCAAAACCCGAGCTGCCATGTGATCCAGCAGTTCCGCTTCCGAGTATTTATCCAGAGAAAACTCCAGACAGTTCTACGCATGCCTATGTTCACTGCAGCATCATTACGGCGGCCAAGATACGGAAGCGACCTGCATCCACCAACAGGTGACGGATGTCCACACATACCACGGAAGACCAGCCACAGAAAGAACGAGATCTTGCCATTTGTGACAACATGAATGGACCTCGAGTGTACTGTGCTACATGTTTTCACTTAAATGTGGAATCTAAAAACAAAGGAATAAAACAGAAACAGACCCATAGATAGAGGACTAGCCGGTGGTTGACAGAGAGGAGGGGGTGGGGATGGGTGTAATAAAAATAAGGAAAGGGATGAACCTGTCTGTGTTTGGACACGTGAAGCCTGCCGTGGGAGCTCAGAGCTCTCAGACCGTGACTTCATGACTTAAAGACAAGTCTTCCCATCAACTGTAAGTTCAGTAAACTGTAATTCCTCAGCCATGATACTGTATCAGGTTTACGTCATCCAGAAACACCTGAGACAGAGACACAGGGAAGCACTGTATTTATGGACCATGAGTAAGTAACTGATGGTGAGATTTCGATAAGCTAAAGATTTCATTGTAGTGTTTCTACGTCCTCCTCCGCCATAGGGACTCTGAAGTGTCTTAAAGCCCCACACGGTGAAGCAGAAAAAGCAGAGGGAGCAGGTCAGGGCCACCCCCGAGGCCACTGGCGCCTGCGTCCGTCCGCTCTGCACACGGGCAGCGGCGGCACCGCCAGGACGGAAAGCACTAGTCCTGCGAAAAGCTTTTCTTCAGATGCCACTTTCAAACACTGCCGTGGCGCCTAAGAATGTACCAACCTGCGCTGTCTGCAGCTGGCGTGAGGCGCGGGTGAAGCGGCCGCACGGCTGGCGTTTCTCCAGGGACACGGGACAGCCGCGGGCTCCTCGCGGACCCTGTGGGTGATGCTGCCCTCTCACCCACGGAGGAGCCTTGTTCCCTCCGGTCAGGCCTGAGCAACTCCGCTCTGAAGACCAGTAGGGCGAAGGCCCCTCGGCCCGCGGGCTCCGGGGTGCTATCACAGCAGGGTGGCCCGGCCCGGCCCCTCCCCCCGGTGTGGGGCTTAATACGGGCTCCTGCCCCGGACACGCAGCGTTTACCTTCCCCCTCCCAGGAAGCAGGGCCCCTGCTCAGCCCAGAGCTGACACCGACCTGCTTCACGCAGCCCCGGCTTCGCCACGAGCCCATCGGGGCCGCGTCCCTCCCGCTTTGCCTGAGCTCTGCCTGCCCCAGGCCTCTGGCAGCTCCCTGGCCTGGGGGGTGACAACCGCAGCCCGCGTGTGCGGTCCCCCCGGTGGGTGACAGCTCACAGCCCGCGTGTGCGGTCCCCCTGGCTGCAGCCGACGAGTCTGACCGGGGGCCACAGGGCTGGTGAGGACGGCTGGCACCCACGTGGAGTGGCCCGTCCTCAACGTTCCCGCGGCATCAGTGGGTCTGCGCGCCTCCTGGGACACGTCCCACCGCCCAGCGGACAGGTCCAAGTCCAGAATCCAGTGTCTCCAATGCTGCCGCGTCTCCCTCGTCCCAGACCCTCGGACCCGCCAGACCGGCATCGTCTCAGCGGGACGGGCCTAACGGCCCTCGCCAGCTCGCTCTGCTGTCCACTGTCACACTGCTGCCAAGCGTAGCCTGTGGAACCTGCACCTGACCACCACGTCGCTTGCTCGTTTCAAGACCTTTCGAGGTCGGCATCCAAACTCCCCAGCAGGACGAGGCCACTCGCGGCCTGATGTGCCCGCCGGTCTGTCCTCTGAGCGTACCAGCGCCCCTGAGACGCTCGCCAGGTGGCCACCCCGTTCCCCGGGTCCGCTCGCTTCCCGTGCCTCTGCTCCCCCGGCTTCGCCTCCGCTCGGTAAGAGCCGGGGGGGACCTCACGGCACCTCCCGGGCAGCTGGGTGGACGCCTCGGGCCCGTGTCCCCGAAGCACTGACGAGACGCGGGGCAGGAGTCGCTGTCAGAACACAGACGCTGAGGCACTTCGGAGGTTCCCGGGGAAGAGGCGTCATCTGACCCTGGGCGCGGACAGCTCGGGTGTCTGGCTGCTCGCCTCGGGGGGACTGCTGGGTGACACCGGGATGGCAGGCGTGCTCCCTGCTCCTCCCCACGCTGTGAACCACCAGGGGACTTTCAATGGCTGCTGGCAAGTGAGGCTGTGAGTGCTGTGACCAGGACACGTGGAGAGCCCCCAGAGAAACCCGTTTGTGACGGCTCGCCGGCCGGCCGGCTGGCGTGTTCGTTATGTAACATCTGGATTTTTCGTGTTTCACGATGGCGGCGTTCGCCGTGAATCTCTACTTGGCGGTTCCACTTTCATCTTTACCCGTTGGCTGTGACTTTAAGGCACGCGAACTTCGGGCTCAGAGACCTACGTTCAACCCCCCTCCTACTACTCCACAGGCTGGTCGACCGTGAGCATGTGACCTCACCTGAGTCTCACTCCCACGGTGTGAAGCAGGTGCGACAGTACCTCCCAAGGCCGGATGGAAACTAAAGCTCGCGAAAACAAAGGTCTCGCGCGGAGCCGGCGGCTTCCATGTCTCTTCCTCGCCCGCCCCCCGCGCACAGCCCTGGGAGATGCGCACAGCCCTGGGAGATGCGTCCAGCTTTTTGCTGGGGCCGCGGGCTGAGACCAACAAGGCAGCACCTGAGCGAGCGCCCAGGTGAGGCGCGCAAGGGGCCGAGGTGCGGGCTGAGGCGGACTTGGTTGCGGACTAGGAGCCGAGGAGAAAACAGCTTTGAGTGGAAAGCGGCTGTCGGCGTCGAGTGCCACAGGTGTCGGGACGCTCTGCTCTCTACTCCCCGCCCCCTGCAGGTGGCTGTCACTTTCCTCAGCGCCACCCAGTCACAACCCGGCAATTTCAGCAGGGTTGATGCTGCCAACACCCAGCCCCTCGGTCCCCCGCACTCTCCAATGGCCTGTCCTCCAGCTTCCCGACTCCTGGGCCGGGCCTAGCGCTTGTCCTTACCAAGGGACAGCGCCCTCCCAGGGTCCCGGTTCTGAGCGTCCATTCTCCGACCTCCAGC
Organism: Rousettus aegyptiacus; assembly: GCF_014176215.1. NCBI lineage: Eukaryota > Metazoa > Chordata > Mammalia > Chiroptera > Pteropodidae > Rousettus > Rousettus aegyptiacus. The sequence goes on along the minus strand of NW_023416293.1, from coordinate 17,196,871 downwards.
CCTGCTCCTTCCCTCTGGGACGGTGATGCCAACGACCCGCTGATGCCACCAACTTTTCACCGACTGCCACCCCTCATGTCCTCGCCGGCCTTCGTCCCACGCAAAGCTCTCCCGTGGCTTCCCGCACCAGCCGGAGGAAGAGCCGCCCTCCCTGGGCTCCCTCCCATCACCTCTGACCCTAACCTCTCTGCTCCCTCCTTGCTGTTCCTGCAACGCACTGGACCTGTCCCCACCCGGGGCTGCTGTCGCCCCGCTTCCCTGCGAACACGCCCACGTTTTTCACCTGCTTCTTAAAGAAGTTACTCTCAATCTGATGGGAAACCCAGAGACGTATGACACGTTATGCCCGAATCATCATCTAATCCAGTCACCAGGCCCCGCACGTATCGGTTTCGGTTATATGTCAAGGCAGACGTTTGATCTTCACGGTAATCCTACAAGATCGGTTGCCTCGTGCAGGTTTTACAGATGTCACCTAAAGCAATTTCTGGTCCCTGCATTCACTGCCAGCCTAGGCCTCCAATGACGCCAGCCTGCGTCATGGCCTTCCTGCTGTCTCCCTCAAGCCCCAGCCTCCTTATCTAAAAACAGGAGTGAGAAGGTCAAGATCCTGAGGCCACTTTACCTCTAAGATCTGTTCTCAAACTACCCCCTGTACTTGGGAGCAGCGTGAGGCACGGAGCAAGCACTGATAAATCCAGGGCTGCGGCCCACGCCAGCCCGCGGGGCCACACTTAGAATTACCCTCCTGCCGCTGCCAGCCCTGAGCCCGTTATCCGCATGCCCTGAGCCTCTGCTGCCGCCTCGGGAAGCGGGCAGCGACAGGACCCGCCTTCACCGTTACTGAGGGAGGAGCGCCACGCACTCACGGAATCACTCACGAGAGCGGTCACGCCAGTTCTGTTGTCCAAGCCTTCCACACTGAGGACGCACAACGCACAACAGAAACGCCTGCCAGGGAGGCTTGTGCGGCAGCTGGCGGCAGAACCTGGCGTGTGAACATTTTACTTTCTAAACTTTTCATTACATTTTGGGTATATGAATATATGATTTTGGGTGGGCAACTGAGGAGAGTAGCCCTAGGCCAGTGAACCTGCCAACTCGATCACAAGATGAAATATGATCCCTTAGGAAGATCCTGGAGAAGCCTGCCAATTTAGTGGGTTGGAATTCTTTAGCTATGCTCATGTGTTTTATTTTTCAATGATTTTTAAAGTGTCAGGTGGCGTTTTCCAAAGGTCAGCCTACATAAGAGAAGCCTGGGTGGCCAGTCAAGGTTTTCTCTGCTGCTCAGACCCTGCTGACCTGACCCGCCTGAGACAGCGCTACATTTCACAGCCTGCCACGACTCACACCGTAAGCTCTGTGGATTTTAACTGCAGACAGAAAAACTTCCAAGTGTGACTTACCCACTGCTGGGGGCAACTTGCTTCAAATGAGCGTCTTAAGTTCTTGCACTGAGAAGCGTCCTCTGTGTTCTCGTCCAAACACTTCCAGTATTCATCCCGCGCTCCCCAGCACACCTGCCGTTCTTTCATAGATGGGGCTGCCATCCTGCTGGGCTCAAGCTGTCGGCCTAAATGACACTTGACGTTAGCAGGGAAATAACGCTGGTTCCCGCCAACCCCCGCTTTTCGAAGTTACGCCTCGGGCTTTCTGGTGCAGCTGGAACCAATCGGCTCCGGATGGGCGGCACCAGGAGGGCGCCGGCCTGAGCAGCCGGCCGCCCGGGGCCCTAACCGGGGCCGCCGCGTCTCGGAAAGCCGGAGTCAGGGCCCCGCTCCCTCCCCGCGTCCCTGCGGGTCGCTCACTCCTCCTCCCGCGCCGGTTTCCCCAACGGGAGCGCGGGGTCGGGGGGCCCATGGCGTCCCGCGGCCCGGCGCCGCCCCGCTGCGGGGGCCGCGCTGCCGAGTCGCCGCCCCGGGGGCGGCCGGGCCCGCGCGCCTGGGCTCCGGCGGCGCAGCACTCACCAGCCGCGACGACGGGCGCCTGCAGCGCTTCCACGGCGACTCGCCGATCCCGCGGCGACCCTCACGGCCGCCGTCCGTTCCGGGGCGGGACTTCCGGCTCCGCTCTCACGGCCGCAGCACTTCCGGCCCGCTGGGGGCGGGGCCCGGGAGGTGCCGGGGGCGGGGCCCGGGAGGCGCAGGGGGCGGGGCCTCGCGCGGCCTCGGCCAGGCCCGGCGCTGTCCCCGCGGTTCTCACGGCTGTGGCGCGCTGGGCCCCGGCGACGCTTCTGTGTCTCGCCCGCGGCCCCGGAAGGCTTGCGTGCGAGCCGCGCCGGCCGGGCGACGGCGTGCGGAAGTTCGCACCTGAGGGCCGAGCTGGTCGGAGCGCCGACGGGCCCTGGTGGCGTGCCTCCCCAGGGTCCTTAGAGTAGAAAGACCCCCCCACCACCACCCCAAAACCAGAAAAGGCCCCAGAGGGAGGCGAGTGACGAGCGGGACACCTGGCAAATGGGTGATCAAGCTGAGACCTCGTCACCGACCTCTCCCGCTGGTGGAGATTTCGTCCTGATAAATTTCTCGACATCACCACCTTGCCTTGAACCCTTGCAGCCTTGCTCTGGGGATGGAAAAGGCCCCTTGAGCTGGTGCTTGGAGACGTCTAGTGAAAGAGAACACGAAAGCTAACTAACCGTTCGCTGAGAGCTGGATCCAAACGTGAGCTTGACTAGAGGTTACAGCAAGGATAGGTGCGTGGACTTGGATCTCAAATTTGCGGAGTACAAATTAGGGGGGAGGGATAAATAACTGTAAAATTGTTTTAATTATTGTGGCTTTTTTACTCCCCAAGCACCAAGGTATTTTAAAAAGGAATGAAAAGAGCCGCTCGAGATATTTCAAAACGATGCTATTTTAATATATGACTTAATATCGCTCAGCAGAATATTTAAAAAGCACGTTTATGGATAAAGATAGCTTGTCTAGCATCTGGTTATCTTTAACAGATTCCATCTGCTCCATCATCTAGTTCTGCTGAAGTTCTAAGCGCTCATAAAACTCACAAGCATTTTATAGCTCTACACTCAGTGCTGGTGTTTGATCCTTTCCAAATTCAACATATGCAGACTTTCAGGGTAGATTATGTGAAGCTAAGTACCCCCAAACAGGTCCTACACTATGGAGAGTATTTCTGTAACAGTTAACGGACTCTAGTAGTGGACAGCTTTATCTTTATCAGACCCACCCATTTCTTTTACGCTATGTCTACCAAGGGCAGTTTAAAGATAGCATCGTTTGAGCATGACTGATGAGATATAAAAAGAATGAAATGAAAAATCTTCAATGACTTTTGAGTTGAAAAATATATTTTTAAATTAAAAATTAAGTTTATATGTATTTAATGATAAATACATAAAATTATATAGTGAAACTTGGCAGAATTACAAAGAAAACATATGGTCATACTGGATGATTTTAACAAGTCTTTCTCAGTGGTCGTGAAAGCAAACTTGACCCAAAGAATACACTCAGAATGACACAAGGAAAATCAGAATACATTTTTTAAAACAAATAAGGCACACTACCAAAACTGACCGCATACTTAGGTGTAAGGTAACTCTCAGTAAATTTTAAAGACTGAAAACGCTCAGCACATTTTTTGACCACAATCCAGTTAAACTAGAAATCGATAAAGAACTACAGCAACAAGTACATACAACCCGAAGTGAAAGTCATAATAGCGATGAGAAGCTATCTTGGACTGAACAAGAAAATCGGATAGCAACATCTGTGAAGTAAAGTAAAAACAATACGTAGAGGGAAATTTATAGCCCTGAGTATATTAGAAAAGAGGCTGAAAGGTCTTTAGCTAAATATCTCTTTTCAAGACGTTAGGAAAAGGAGAACATATTAAGAAAGTAGAAGGAAGGAGAGAAGGTCAAGAGCAGAAATGAATGACATGGGAAACAGAAGTAGTGGCTTGCCAGACAGCAAGCGCTCGCTCGGTGTGGCCAGCCAGGCACGTCTCTGCCCAAGTCCATGGTCAGCGTCACCGAGGGGGCGGTGTGACGTTGCCCGTGAGGGGGGCGTTTGCACTACTGAAATCGGCAAACGGGCCAGTGTTTCCTTGTGTCATGTGCAGAGCCGATTCACCAGCACACAGCTGCATGTAACAGACTGGAAAAATCCCAAGGTTGATTTTTTTGGAAAACACTAACAAAATTGACAAATATCTGATAGTAGAGAGCAGTAAAAGGAGAGATGCTAACAACCCACATCAGTAATAAAAACTATACTTTAGACATCAAAAAATAAACAATGCAAACAAAATTTAAATGTACAAATATCAAGAAAAACACAACTAGCTGACTTAAGAGTAGATAATATGAATAATCCTAAACCATTATGTAACTTGAATCAGTAGGAAAGCATCTTCACACAAAATTAAAGGTCCACGGCTCCACCAGTGAGATCCTCTAAATTCCGAAATAATTCAATTCTTATTGTACGAGGCTACCACAGCTTCTGTACTAACTACTAAATCCCCAAACCTCAGAAACACCAAGCTCTTTGGAACTCATCTGGCAAAAAATGTGACTTGGTGACACGAGACTGTTTATAGTCATTATTTATATATCACTTAGGTGACTGTGTGTGTGTGTTGCTGCGGAAATATTGTTTGAATCTTAGTTTTTGATTATAAGCACTGTCCCGGCTCTTGTTGAGTTATATAAATGTTGTCTATTTCATAGTACCTTTGCAATATCCAGAAAAGTCTGCGTTCCAGAACACATCTGGCTCCAAAGATTTCAGATAAATAACGTGGACCTGTATGGAATTGTGGTTTTACGACTTTGGGGTCGAGAAGAATTCTTTTTAGCCATATAGGAAAAGATCAGTAAATTCAACTACATTAAAATTAAGAAATTCTGTTACCAAACAACACTATAAAGCAAGTGGAAAAGACAAAACCGCAATGTGGGAGAAGTTTGTAAAACACATAACGAAGAATTAGTACCCAGAATATTTAAAGAACATCTTTAAATCAATAATAGGCCACCTAATTTTAAAAACAGGTGAAAGGCTGACACAGGCATAGAACCAAAGAGGAAATACAAACGACCAAGAAAACATGCGCGTCCTTGTCAGTGAACGCAGACGCAAACGGGGGTCACCACGCAGCACTATCAGGCAGCCCCGGCCCAACGATTCCAGAGTCTGACAAGTTTTGACGTGGATGGAGGAAGAGTTCTCCCACCTGGGCGGCGGTACACAGCGGCGCAGCGTTCTCTGGTACGGTTGGGAGGCAGCATGGAATCATCTGGTAAAGATACACATTCGCTATGACGCGACAGTTCTACAGGATGTCCTGTAGAACCGCACGCGTCTTTACAATAGCTAAAGACAGCGTGTAACACAAACAGCAACACGGGAACGAACGCGGTACAGTCACAGTGCAGGTGCGACAGGCGGTGGAGAGGACACACCTCGGCTGTTTGTGATCACGTGAATGTCGACGCTGAGCGAGCGCAGCGAGCCACCCAAAGAACGGAGCCTGTTCTCGCTTGCGCGAGGTTCAACAACTGGCAAAAGTCGGCCACGCCATTAGGACACACACCTCGGGGCAAAACTAAGAACAGGGAACCGCGTCGCGGTCAGGAGGGCGGGCGGGCGGGTCCCGCGGTGCCGACAGCGCGCGGCTTCTGGGCCATGGCGTTTGTCTGGTAATTATTCTTTGTGGTAACTTGTATAGTGTCTTATTCGCTCTTCTGTGTGAATGTCACACTTCACAACTGTCAAACAAGTAGAGTATTTGTTCAGCCTGAGTTTGCAAGAAAAGCGGCTACCGGAGTCACGGCCTTGAGCGCATCCGGGTCTGTCCCCAAGGCCAGGAGCCTCTCTGTGCTGGTTAACACACGACGCACGGTGAGGGGACAGGGTCCTACACGACGGAGCAGAGGGATGCGTGTCCTTGGCGCCCCCACAGCGAGCCGTCGACTGGCGGCGGGAGGGCGGCATGCTGGTCCTGAGCTGGCAGCTGTGACAGGTCAGGGGTCAGCGTCTTCGGCTCCAGCGCAGTCTGTGATGCTCTCGACGTCTGAGGTGTTCTGCTCTACGGACCCCGCAAGGTGGGAGCCTCACGCTTCTCAGCTTCTGCGATGGGACAGACGTTTCTGCGGTTTCGGCCGGTCCGGTGGCACCCGCAGGGCGTTCCCGTTCAGTGCCAGTCGACGTGACTCCCATGGCTCCCGCAGAATCCATTCTGTAAAGTCCCCAAAGCCCTCATTTCTTTACGCTCAGCACACCGGAGCAAGCCCACCTTCAGCACGCAGGAAGGTAGGGATGGCGGTCGCTAAGCCTCCGATGGAGTCAACATCTTAGGAGCCCTTCCAGGTCCAAAGCCAGTGGTCACCTGTGCTAACTGCCACTTGGGCGGCTAAGAGATTCCTGCTGGTCGACCTCAGGCCTGAGGCACAGACAGGGGCGAACAGGTCGAATGAACCGGGGTGACGGTCCCCGCCCTGCTCCCCGAGGGACACCGCCCAGAAACAGTGGTTTAGCCAACAGGGCAAAAGCAACTAGAAAAGGGAAATTTTGAAGAGCTGACAAAAGGGAAAAAAAATGCAGGATAAAAATTGCAAAGGCCAAATTCCTTCTAAAATCTTCGAGACTTTGGGCAGTAGGAGAATGTGGGCGCCACGAGGTGGTTTCGAATGTGCCGTTTCGGCACAAAGGAGGGGTGTCACCTCCCAGCCGGCTCTGGAGGACAGAGGAGGCGACGAGAAGTCCGTGTGGCGAGGTGGCAGCCAAGCTGTGCTGGCTGTTGCCGCCCGGGGAAAATTCCAGGTGGGCGTTCTCGGGTCTGAGCTCAGCAGATCCCACACCCGCGGCGGGCGGGGCGCTCAGACCCAGGACACGCGTGTTGTCTTCCTGCTGCCGCCCACGGGCATTTATTTATAATCGGCGGTTTCTCAGAGCAGCCATCAGAGACGCCCACTCAGGGACAGCCCGAGGGAGCCGCCCTCGACTGCAGCGCGGCGGCCCGGGACCTTCTGGACGCCCGCGCGTTACTGCAGAGGCGGCTCCCGTCGGTTTCCTCCCCCCGAGCCGTGGGCTCGCTGCTCCGACGCCGTCGCCCTCCGGGGCGCGCGGGCTCCTCGCGCAGCTGCGGTTGTCGCTTCTGGCGGAAAGCTCCGAAGTCTGTATTTTGGACCCAAGAAACCCTCCGCGCCGCTTCGCTTTTCACAAGTCCCCAGTGGCCGCCTGCACTCCTCTGTCGCCTTGTCACTCCACGATGCGCGAGGCCGGACTCGCGGGTGCCCCCCCCCCACCCCGGCTTGGAGGTCGCGGCTGTCCCTTCGCCGGGTCCCTGCGTCCCTTGTCCAGTCGTGAACCTTTGCATCATCTTTCGTGCCTCTCGGTCTGTTGTTACGTGACCCGTCTTCACGGGCATCAAGCGCCTGCGCGGAGCCAGGGACGCTGCTGGGCCTGGGGGACAAAAGACGACTAAGGGTCGGTCTCAGCCCTCGGGAAGCTCGGTGTAGTGGGGAGCGTGGGCCATTTCGCCCTCTAACAAAGGGTGACAAGGGCTGTGACAGCCACGCAGCAGGTGCGGCAGAGGCCCAGAGAGGCCCAGAAGGAGGCAGCGAAGGCGCGAGGCTGAGAGCGGGTTCCCAGCCGGAGCCCTGCCCCCCACCCCTCACGGCTTGGTTTCTAGAAGTTGGGAGAACCCCGCCCCGACCTCAGGTTTCCTGCCAGGCCTCGGACACTGGTCTGGATGCTCGTGCTTCTGATGTGCGGGCACACACCGGCAGTGACAGCTGCGGGGCTGGGATCTGGCCATTGCTAGACACACCGACTCATGCGTCCCAGACGGGAAGCCGCAGGAGCGAGGCTGGAGGCTCAAGGCAGCAAGTCCCGCAGCGGCGGCGAGAGCGTTTCCTTTCTTCTGCATGTCTGCTGTTCGACAGGTGTCAGGCACGGCGGGGCTGACACTTCACACTTGGGGTCTCACGTGATCTTTCTGATGACCCACTGGGGGAGGTGCCCCGGGGCCCCCATTTTACAGAGCTGCGTTAGCCCTTCGAAATATAAGGCAGGCACATACGTAATTTAAAATTTTCTAGTAGCCGTGTTAAAAAAAGTAAAATAGAAACACATGAAATTAACTGTAATGATATATTTCCTTTAAACCAATGTATTTAAAATATTAATCTTTCACTCTTTAATCAGCCTAAGATATTAAGACATTACTTTTTTTCATGCTAAGTCTTATAAATCTCATGTGCATTTTAACTTAAAACACCTTAATTTGGACTAGTTGTATTTCAAGTGCTCCACAGCCGCCCGTGGCCCCAGCTACCCTAGTGGACAACATGGATATAGAGAACGGAAGGGCAGTTTAGGCTGCCTAAGCCAGTGGTCCTCAACCTGGTGGCGCCGGGGGCGCTGGGGGCGCTGGGGGCGCTGGGGGCGGCTGCGGCCACAGGTCAGGCTCCGCTCACCTCCTGCTGCACGGCCCGGTTCCCCACAGGCCAGGGACTGGAACCCGTCTGCTGCCTGAAGGTTGGGGACCCCCGGGCTGGGACACGTGCCAAGCAGTGGCGGACTGGCATGGAAGCTCCAGCTCCGACGCTGGCGAAAGGCGATGCCGCCATCCCGTGTCCGGCGGGTGGGAGGGACCTGGGCAGGGGCAGAACTGGGCGGCGACAGCACGGCCCAGGACTGCGCGGCGCGGGCCTCTGAACACCGCCGGGTGGCAGGATGCGGGGCCGATGCCCGGGGGCGCGGGCCTCTCGGCCTCTCCTGCGCACCGCGGGCCGTCCGCCCCCGCCCCCCGCCCCCCCGCGTCGGGTCCCCACCGCGGTGCCGGCCCGGCCCGGGGGCCCCGCTGGGGCTGAGCGCCCCGCCCCCTCCTCGGCCCCACTTTCCGCCGCTTCCTTGCTCAGGGTCGGCCACAGGCCAAAAACGTTAAACGGAGAATTCTGGAAATCGGTGGCTCATAGGTTTTAAGTGGTGCACAGTCCTGAGAGGCGCCATGTCGTCTCCGGCCCCCCGCCCTCCGGTCCGCGGGCCCCCGCGCATCCTGACCCCGTCACCCCGACAGCTGCCACCCCGACCCCGTCACCCCGACAACTGCCACCCTGCCCGCCGCCACCCCGACCCCGTCACCCCGACAACTGCCACCCTGCCCGCCGCCACCCCGACCCCGTCGCCCCAACAGCTGCCACCCCGACCCCGTCACCCCGACAGCTGCGACCCCGCCCGCGCGCGCGTCGCTCAATACGCAGCAGCGCGTGCGCGACAGGGACCCGCGGGGCTCCGTGCGGTCCGGGGCCACAGGCGGCTCGGGGCTCTGGGGACGTGACCCCCGCGGATGAGGGGGAGCTCGGCCTGGGTCCCGACGGTGCGACCCCAGCCGCCTGCCCAGCCCCCCCATCCCGCCTGCGCCCTCCGGGGCCACCCGCGAGCGCCCGGTGGCCCCGCTCTCCGGGCTCTGACCCCGAGCTCCCCGTCCCGCCACCTCCCCGCCACCTCCCGGCCGCGCGGTCGGTCCCCTGGGCCCTGCTCGGGGCGGCGGCGTGACAATTTCTGACCCTCCCCGCGGGGCGGGCGACCTCGCGCCTGCTCACGGACACGCGTTTCCGCGAACGACAGAAACCACGCGGTCACAGGGCGGCGCGGCGCCGAGGACAGTCGCCCTCCCGCGTCCCCGTCCCCGGTCCCCGCCTCCCGTGTCCACAGACGCGAAAACCGAACCCGAAAACCGAACCCCGCGGCGCGGTGAGCGCAGGTGACAGCGCCGCGCTCCTCTGGGAGGACGGGGGGCCGCCGCCCGGGGGCGGACGTGGAGCCCGCGGTAAGGGCTGGGGGGCCGCCGCCCGCAGCGAGGGAGAGGCGCGTCGCGAGCCGAGGGGCGCGCCTGTGCCAAGGCCTGGACGCCACGGGACTTGCCGGCTGCCTTTCCGTTCTCCCCACTTCTCGGCCTGTGTGGCCTCGTGGGGACCCCCGGCCAGGGCTGTTTTCTCCCAAACGCCTCCTCTCCCCCAAGCCCTGCCGACTCCCCAAGTTCGGGGAAAACTCGCTCTCATCCTTTAATTATCTCACTACGAATTTTGAATATTTCATTCTTTTCTATTGATTTCAAATGTCAAATTCATCCACAGGTGTTTGTGATTTTCACAGTCTCTGCCCGGGAATCCGTCAACCTATCTATCAACATATCTCAGCACCTATCTGGGTAGCTACCTGCCCACTTCCGCCCACCCAGCCACACAGCTCAGCTTCTCTTGTTATTGACTCAAAACCCAGACATTTCTGTTGTTGTTATTTGATTACTGAGGCACATTAAAATATGTCGCTATGATTATCTACTCGTGTATTTCTCTGTTTATATCTCTAGCAGTTATAATAGCTCACGGCTGTCTCGTCCTGTGTCCAGAACTGTGTACCCCTCCAACGCAAAGGCCCCTTTACACCGAATATTCCTGGCTTTGGATTTCATTGTATCACCTGATGCTATTTACCTCACCTACTATCCTTTGGCATATCCTTGGCACATCCTTTATTTTCAACCTTTATTTCCCTGTCATTTTAATTTAGTTTTACCTTTTATATATAGCATATGGTGACTTTGAAAAAATCTTATCTCAGGATCTGTGTTTTTAAATGGGTGACTGTAACCTATTTTCATTTACAAGGATTACAAACATGCTTCGAACTATTTCAGCCCGTTCAGGCCTGTTTCTAGCAATTCGGGACAAATGGGAGCTCATTGCCATACGCCTAGCGTTTAAGTTACAACTGAGCCCAAAATAAACTGTGTCCTGTCCTTCACCGTGACAAACGTGCCTTCCTAATGGCGATCCCAAAAGATGCGTTTAAAGGCCTGATTTTTATATGTCTAAAAATTGCCAAAACGTCAAAGACGACTGAATTAAATTATTATCGCCTGTATCTAGGAGTCCTATTCATGGCTGTTTTAGTCCGTTAGGGCTGCTAGAATAAAACATCACAGACTAGGTGGCTTAGAAATGATAAATGACAGAAATTCTTTCTCACAGTTGTGGAGGCTGGGAGTCCAAGGTCGGGGTGCCAGGGTGGTCAGCAGAGGGCCCTCTTCCGGACGGCAGACTCCCCCTTGCATGCCCACATGACAGAGGGGGCCGGGGAGCCCAGGAAGGCCTTTAAGAGCATCCTCATTCCTTGAGCTCCAGAGGCTCCGCCCCCACGAGTGTCAGGGCCTCCCCTAAGGGCTAAAGTCTATTGCTCAGGATTGCAACCTCTGAATTTTGGGGGGGACACAAACTTATTCAGACTATAGCAATGGGTTGGCAATTTTGATGAATTTATACAGAAGTATATATTCTACAAAATGAATTTTCTTGCCTTCATTTCAGCAAAATTATGTTGCTAAATATAAAAAAAAGTGAAACTGTACTCTTGTCCCACATTATGCGAAAAAATTAACTCAATACGGGTTAAAGACTTGACTGTAAGACCCCGAACCATAAAATTCCTAAATGAAAACCTAGACAGTAAATTCCCTTATTGCCTTGGTGATGATTTTTTGGATTTGGCACCAAAGCGAAGGCAGCAAAAGTAAAAACAAACAAGTGGGACCACATCAAACTAAAAAGCTGCTGCACAGCAAAGAGAAACAAAAAACCGAAAAGGCAGCCTAGCGAACGGGAGGAAATATTTACAAACTGTATCCGATAGGGGCTTAATATCCAAAATACATCACGAACTCATACAACTCAATAACAAAACAACCGATTTGGTTAAAAAATAGGCAGAAGATTTGAATAGACGTTTTTCCAAAGACAACAGGTACACAAAAAGATGCTCAACATCACTCGTCATCAGGGGGACTGCAAATCAAAACCACGACGAGCCACCACCTCACGCCTGGTTAGTTAGAATAGTTACGGTTAGAATGACTGTTATCAATAAGACGAGAAACAGCGCGTGTTGGCGAGGACGAGGAAGGGAACCCCTGGGCACCACTGGTGCAGCCACTGTGGAAAACAGTGTGCAGGGTCCTCAAAATGTTAAAAATAAAACCATCTTGTGACCCAGCAATTCCACTTCTGAGTATCTGAAAATGAAAGCCAATAACTCAGGAAGACACATGCAACCCCCTGTGCACTGCAGGATCATTTACAATAGTTAAGATACGGAACCAACCTAAATGCCCATCGACAGATGAAGGAGGAAAACGCGGTTAAGTGTATTTATACCTGGAACATTATTCAGTCAGAAAAAGAATGAAATCTTGCTATTTGCGATACACAAATGGAACCTGAGGGCATTATGCCAAGTGAAATATGTCAGACAGAAGACAGATATTGTATGATCTCACTTACATGTGGACCCTAAAAATGAAAAGAAGCAAGCTCATAGATAAAGCCACACTGCGGCTCGCCAGGCGCTGGGGGTGGGGTGCGTAAAGCGGGGGAAGGAAGTCAGGAAGCGTAAACTTGCAGTTATAAAATAAATAAGGCCCAGAGGCGTGATGTGCAGCACGGTGACTGTGGCTGATCATCCTGAGCTGCGTATCCAAAGTCGCTGAGAGAGTAGATCTCAAAAGTTCTCATGACGCAAAAAACTTCGGTCGCCGTGCGGTGACGGACACTAACTGGACTTACTGTGGTGGTCGTTGCAAATCGTTACGTTAAAAAATTACTCCAAACTGCGGGAGCGCATCTGAAGCCTCCAGGCGCATCTCACAGCGGACCTGTGGCCGAGCCCGGCGGGCGTCATGAGGAGGTGACCCTGCCCCAGGAGGGCATGGCGGGTGAATGTTTGCGGAACAACACGCCAACGTGTCACAGTGTGGAGGTGGGCAAGGGGGAAGGACAGTGGTCGAGCATGACCCCCTGAGGCCTAGGGCTGAGCGTTGGACTTATCAGGGAGGGGGCGCTCGGTGGCTGAAGGTCCGCGGGAAGGCGCGTTGGGTGCGAGGGCCTACTGCTCCCAGGTGTGCTCTGTTTGCCTTAAAGGGTTGCGAAGGAGTAAAAATACCCAATACTCACTATGGAACAGAGATAACAATTACTACAAAAATGAGGCTCCGTTTCTGTAGTATAAATTGCTCTAGCCACAAACTTGGCTTTCAAGGCCACTGACAGTCCAGAATCTCAGGCGTCCAGCTCCGTCCCTGACCTCTCTCCGAAACCCCAAAGTCGCACGCCTCTCGGCCTGACAGCATCCCCACGGGAAGGCATCTCAAACTATGTCCAAACCGTGCTCCTGAGCTGCCTCTCCATCCATGTTCCCACATTCCCTGTCACAGAAAATACAACTCGACCTATCAATGGCTTAATCCAGAACCCTTAACAGCAGGAAACGGCTGATCAGAAAATGTAGTTTCATGAAAATAAGGCAGTAAGCACACCGAGGCTTTTCCCGCTCCCCTGCTAGTGGGACTTCCTTGAAAATGGGGAGGAGGATGGGAAGGATGAAACGGAGGGCCGTCTTACACGTGGTGGAGGTCCGTCTGAGGGGAAAAGGCACCGGACCCCGGCCCGGTCCTCTGGGATGTGACATAAAGCATTTACGTGCTAAGCAAGCTCTCCGTTTAGATGGTCCACGCCAACGCCGCCACAGCAGGCTGCTGAGTCCCTCCCAGAAGCCCCCCGTTTGTGAAGACGAAGCAGAATAAGCTTCTCCCCTATTAAGATAATGAAAATAACAGCCCTTCAGCGCTTCGGGGGATTAAATTCTATTAGAGAAACTGATGTTAATAAAATAGCCAGTTCTCACTCACTGCGTACCTCTCAGTAAGAGACCTAGTGGTCTGCCTGAATTCCATTATCTAAATGATCAAATGACCTAGCCTTTTCCTTCCAGACACGAGCAGGAAGAAGATGTTTTCGAAAGGAGCCAGTCAGTGAACGCGTCTCACGCCACAGCAGACACATGCTGTAGGTCGACCGTTTTGTATTCAACGTGTTTGTCGAGGCATGATGGGCAGAGGACGGAAGCGCAGGGTGCACTGGACTCACGGAGTGAGGTTTAGAGTTGCACAGTTCACGGATCGCGTCTCACACGTGTTACCTCACTGATCGGCACAGCGGTCCTGTGAGGTGCCAAGTTTATTCTGGCTTCCGAGGTGGCACTCCGGAGCAATCTAATAACTCGCTCCAGGTCACGAAGCTGGAGCGCATCGGCCACAACGAGAACCCGAGTCTTCCAGACGCGACTCCCCCCACCACCTGCTGGCCTCGGACTCCCGGCTGCCCTGCCCCGCGGTGGTGGGCCCCTCAACGGCCCGGGGCTTGCCCTCTCTCATCAGAGGACAGGAAAAGGCGCTCGAAGTCCTCTGGGGTTTTCCCTGGCCCAGCGCTTTGAGGATCAGAAGTGCTTGCTCCAGGCTGCACTGTCTGCAGGCTTAAACACGTGTGTGGACTGCCACATACGTGTTCCGTATCACAGGATAATGTATGCATAACGTGTGTGCACACCCAGATGCTTTGACTTGGCGTTCTACCTGGAAGGTCATCCGGAGAGCTCCCAGTCAAGGTCGGCCTGACGCCCACGGATGCTGTTCTTTCCACAGTGGGCATCGAACCGGGGCTTTCGGCAGAGGTCCTGACCCCACCCTTGGGGGTACTGCGCATTCCCTACATTTAAACCAGAGGTCCCCAACTCCTGGACCGCAGTGTGGTCCCTGGCCTGCAGGAACTGGTCACGCGGCAGGAGGTGAGTGGAGCCTCATCTGTATCTGCAGCCGCCCCCAGCGCTGGCCTCAGCTCTGCCTCAGCTCATCAAGCATTAGATGCTCGCAGGACCCCGGTCCCTGGTGCCACAAGGGTTGGGGACCGCTGCTTTAACAGCAGACGTGAGCTAAATGGTAGCACGGTGACTGTACAGGCAAAGAACCAGAACTCGAGTTACTTCCATTCTGCTAATTCCGTCATTTCACATGACCGTTTAAACTCCTTCTGTTTAAAATTAAACGGAAGGAAAACTTCAAGGTGCAATATTTTTGTTTGGTAAGTACAAATCTTAGTTTCCATATGAAATATTTTACTGATTAATCTATTTAATACAAAAATGTATTCTTTTAATTGTTTATTGTCTGAAAACTAAACAAGGAAGGAATCAAGAAAATAAAACTATTTCAGAGGTATAATTTAGTAGTTTTTCGGTGAGCTTTTAGGTGGGTTAATCAGGCACAAAAATATAGGCAAACAGCCAGATTCAGGCTTAAACAGTGGGCAGCGAAACGCCACACTTCCAAAGGGCTCTCCGCAGATGTGCGCACGCAACTGTGGGGAAGGTCGGTGACTGCCCGACGACGTGGCCTGAGGAAACCGACGTGCGCACGGAAGACGGAGCCGCGTTTCAGAGGAGGGGCAGCGGGAGGAATCACCAGGGTGACTCTGAGAGCCGCGCGTGCTCCCGCCGCGGGCTGGGCGCTGGTTCCGGGGCAGCAAACGCGCCCACGCCCCAGTGACTCACGCCGCGCCCCGGTTCTCACGGAAAAAGCCTTCGAAGGTTTTACAAACGTAACAGACATTTATGATGCATTTTCAGATGGAGTTAAGCTAGCGGGTTCTGTCCACTGAGACCACCTTTGAAAGCTGCTAAACTTGAACCCTCCCCACCTCTCCCCCCAAAAAGTAGGGACAGTACATGCAATTTCTAGAACTCATTGTGAAATGGGGTATTTATGAATATCTTGCCAAAGGAAATATAAGACTTTTTATTAATGTTTATATATCTTTGTATGAGAAAAAATTTTAAATAAAAATTTAAAGTTAATGAGTGTTTTTGATCAGCTATAATCAAAGATAAATAGACCTATATTGTCTAATGAACATGAGCATGTAAAGAAGATAAATTCTGAAAGTCACTGAGAAATTTGCTCAAGTTAAGGCTTGCAAACAAATGGTAAAGTTTTATATTCATTCCTGTAACAGGGCAAGATGTAGAAATATATCTGTTTTTCAAAAAATATGCTCATGTACTAAAAAGCACTATCCATTACTTTTCCCCATTTTTATACTGTAATGTTACTGTGATCTTATTATGCATATAAAGTTCAATAAAAGAAAATGTTCACTATGTTTCTTTTCTAGTCATTATTATTGCTTCGTTTTATGATTATTACTGAAAACAATTCTGTTTTAGAGGAAGTATTTAAAATATGACCAAGTCTGGGCGTAAAAATGTTCCGGTGCAGGGCGAGGCCCAGCTGGAAACGCGGCTGGGGGACTCGGTGAAATTCCGGAATCGGGGCATCGGGTCCGACTCGCGGCGCTGACGCACGCAGCCCCGGCCCCCCGGAGGCTCACGCCCACCCCAGCCCCGAGCTGGCCGCCTGTCTCCACGGGAAGCCCCGGCACCGGACAGCGGCGTGAGCTGTTCCGTCTCTCCCTGCAGGTCTCCCGGCGGAGGCTTCCTGCAGCTAAACAACTCGCTCCCTTAAATCAGTACCACGAGAGTACTCTGTATGTTAATTTCTTGATTTTGCTTTTGTCCGTTGTCTCTGAGAAGACTTGAGCCCACGAGATCGGGGACTGGGTTTCCCTCGCTGCATATCCTCAGCACCACGGACAGCACCCGGCATGGCCGCAGCCGGCAGCTGGAAATGAATGAATTCACCGAGAAAGACGAAGCTGAGCAACTCTGAGCTCTGAGGCCACCGCAGGAGGCGGGAACAAGGCGTGGATCCACATCTGTGAGAACTGCATGAAACCCTGTGTGCTCCTCTGCGTGACCTTCGGCACCTTTCTCCAGCCGATTCCGGGAGGCCGGTGTCAGTTTCCTATTTCCTACCACCGTGGGCAAGACGGTGAACGACTCTCGGAGAGAAGCCGAGGGCTCCGGAGGACAGGATCTGAGGCACGATGTGTGGAGGGTCCTCCCAAAGGCCCCGCTTGCTCCTAGGTCACCGCGTACCGCAGCCCGCCAGCCCCCGGCTCCCCCCACCCGCAGAACCAGAGACCAACTCTTCAGCGCCCCCCTCCTCACGCCCCGCTGAGGGTCGCCCAGGGTTTAAGCCTTCCACAATAGAGAGACCGAAGTAAGTATAAGGCTAGGAGAAAACACAGGAGTCCCCTCTTCCTGTGGCGGACAGGCTCCGACTTCTTTGCCCCTGAGTTTCCTCACCTGCAAAATGAGGATAATAATGCTACTTGCCTCAGTTACTGTGTGTGTGTGAGTATATAAAAAGACACTGATAAAAATGCTTGGCACAAAGGCCCAATAAATGTTTACGATGTCATGTTACCATTAACAAGGTGGGGAGTCAACATGTATCCTGTAAACTCGATACGGTAAACATGCCAGCATGAACGCGCTATTTCAAAACACGGAGACAGAGAACACTGAGCGGGTGAGAGTGAGGGCTGCAGCGGAGGGCCGTAGGCCTCCCAATAACCCGCTTAGATCTGATTTAATAAAAAGCTTTGTGCACAGATCGCCAGGAGAAAGGAAAGACTTGACTGCGAACGAGGTGGACGTGGTCCGCAGGGCGTCGCGCCTACGGGGAGGCTGTCGGGTGGGCCTCGCCGAGCTCTCCCTGCTGTCCCCATGTGACGACGGTCCCTGATGCCCCAGCTCGCTGTCCCACCAGTAAGTCTGCTGACCTAAGGCCTGTCACTTAAAGCACGGACAGTCTGGAAACCAAAGCGAAGGCCAAACATCGCAAGTAAAACCCCGGCAGGCCAACGTGGCCTCTCCGCGGTCTCATGCAAGCTAGCGGCCCCCACTGACTATCACGGACTTCAGGGGTTCGAGTCCGGGGTCTGCCGCTTACTAGCTACAAGGCTTTTGGCAAGTCACTCACCTCTCTCTGCTTATCTGCTGTGAACCGTAGCAAGTCTGCAAAGAAATCTATAGTCGATGCTCTGCCCCCCGCTGAATTAGCTTCTAAGGCACGGTCGTCAACGCTTGCGAGACAGACTTTCAGGGAAGATGTTCCCTAACCTCCCTGACAGCGCTCAGCTCTGAGAGCTTGTCTAGGAAACAAAGCGTGTTCTGAAACGGACCTCCGTCCTTCATCACGGGCTCAGTCACATGCACTTGGAAGACCACGAGACGACAGCCTGGCCACGATCCGTTGACTAACCACAGTGGCAGGAAAAGTTTTCTATCTCGACTCGTCATGTTTAATGCAAAAACATAACACGATTAAGAACAAAACTTTTCTCTCCCTACGATAAAGGTCGTACTGCATTTGGGGACTGAAACCGGTGGACGCGGAAGGGACAGTATTAGCTGTCGCGACTGTTTGCGCATCTAAAGGTCGTTTTTCTGGCAAAAACCACCGGTGCTATTTATTCACAGACATGCGCATAAAAACCTCACGGTCACCAAGCAGGTCTCAGTTGACAGTAACTAGTATTTCTTAGACATGCACTTTCTTAAAATTCGAAGGGTTTCTTTGACAGAGACCCATGGTTTCCATGGAAACCTGCTTTATTACCTAAGCAACTAAGGACTCATGCTGGCATGGTTAGGTTTTAAAATTTTCAGAAAATTCAGTTCTACCGAGATAAAAATCATGCTTCTTGGTTAAGTTGAAACTCTACTTCATTATTCCCCTGCACCAGATTTAAAACTCTCCATTTGGCCTCAATAAACAAACAAAAATGAAGTTTCTAATTGGTCTTGTGAATTCTACAACTCTATTAACCGGATAGATAGCAGGGGATTTCCAGTGGTCGAAAGGTCTTTACGAAGGATCTTAAAGGATCTTAAAACCCACGCTGTCTTTGGAGCTGAGACTCAAGTGCGGGGCAGGAGACAAGCCGCACTTTTGAGGACCGTGCAGGCGCCCTCAGCTCTGCCATCAAACAGGGCTGGCGAGAGGTTTACAAGGCCAGGAACGTGACCTGTGGGGCCGACGCGAGTGGCCAGCGCTCTCTGCTGTCCCTGAGGACTGCGGACCGTTCCGCGTGGCTGTGACGTGGCCGAGTGAGCACAGCCCGGAGAATCTGAGCTGTCACCCCACCCCCCCCCGCCCCCCCCCCCCCGGAGGGAGGTCACTTCAGGGGCATGACGGGGGCTGCAGCTGAGTTAAAGAAGCATCTTCGAAGATGCTATCAAACCCGTAGGGGGTCCGTGGCTGGAGGAGATGGCTCATCGTTTTAATGACAGACTCAAGATCAAAGAAATCTCCACACTCTGGGAAGCCGGCCGGAGTAAACAAGATGGCAGTGAGTCATGCGGCTCTTGCGGCTTCCCTTCCGCGGCTTCCTGCCGACGGCCGGTGGACGCTGGGCTGTCTCAGCGAGGCACAAAGACCCCGGCCGGGACTGAGCCCGTTTGCCGATCTGCCCCCCCCTCCCGCCAATGCCCGTCGCTCTACCTGAGCCGCTTGCTGTCCCCGGGTCCTGCTTTTCCGTTCGTCTGCGCCACCCTGACAGCCGCCCGTTTCTGAAAACCCTCGGCAGCCTGTCAGGTCCAGCGGACGGCGCTTCCTCCCAACCCCCCGGATCGCAAAGGCGCGAAGTCGCCCCGAAGTCAGCCGTCCCATGCCGCCCTGGATCAGACGTCTGGTGACCCAGATCCGTCCTCTGATTAATTTCCACGTTTCTTCAAGACAGCAGCGATTTCGATTATGTAGGTTCCATTTTTAAAGCATTTATGGAACAAATAAATAAATGGTAAGTGTGAAATCCTGTGTCAAAAACAACACAATTTCAGAATGGGAGGGTACGAGGATTTAAGTGAAGCCTAGGGGTCTGTGACTGAGCGAATGAGCAGGAACGGCCCGTGGGCGGCGACGTGACCGTGGCGTGAACACAGGCCCCTCTCCGCAGACGCGGACACCCGCGGTCCCGGCTGCGGGGCGGCCCCGCTCTGCAGCGGCCGAGGCCTGAGCTCAGACAGCCGCTACGGCGCGGGCCTCCCCTGGAGGCCGGAGCACTAGCTGTGACCTTGCCAGGACTTTGTCAGGACGCTCCTCCCCTGGACCTGCCTCAAGCTGGCGGTCTCGGACCCACGGGGACTAAGGAGCTCGAATCCCACGTGTGGGGCGGGGACCCCCCGGCCGAAGAGAAATGGGCTCATCCTGCAGTGGGAGCTGAGACTCCGTGGCTGTGAGGGCCACGCTGAGAGCCACGGGTTCAGAAGGCGGCACGAGAAGGGAGGCCTCTGTGCGGGAGGCCGAAAGCCTGGGTGTCGGGCCGGAGCGGTGGCCACCGGAGTGGGCAGCGGCCCGGCCGCCGAGGGCGCGGGGCTCAGCTGGCCGAGGCGCCGGCCGGCGGCCTGTGCAGCTTGTGTCTCTGAGATCTTGTGTTTTGCTTCACCTCGATATTTAAAAAAAAATTTAGTTTAAATTGAGGTACAATTGACGCAGTATGAATCGGTCTCGGGTGCGCAACATGCTCCGACATTTGTGCGCTCCGTGCAAGCAGCGCCACCGCGGGTCTAGCTGACGTCCGTCACCCCACGGTGACGGAACCCTTTCCCGTGGTGAAAACTTCTGAGATTTTCTCAGTGACTTCCAAGTACGTGCCACGGGACTGTTAACCGCAGACGCCGCGCTGTGCTTCACAGCCCACGACGTTTTGTCGCTGGACGTCGGTACCATGTGACGCCCTTCGCCCACTTTTAAAAGCATTTCTTAGAGTTGTTTGAGAGGGGAAAGCGTTTCTGGTTCTGCACGTGAGGGGCCTGGGAGTCGCCAGTGTGCCCCGACCAGCTAAAAGCTGAACGGACCAAAAACCAACAGCCCTCCTGGGACCTGGGGGAGCGGCAGGGGCATGCAGGGCACACCTCTGTCCCCGGGACCGGAGGGGACACACGGGCACGGACACAGCTCCCCAGAGGAGAGGCGGACGGCGGAACCTTCCAGGGGACCCGGCCCGGGAGGAACTCGGGGGCTCGGAACGCGGAGGGGCCCGGGTGCAGGGTGGGGGTCACCCGCATCAACCAGGTTCCCACGGCAAACAGCAGAGGAAAGTCCCCTCACGCTGCCGGCGGCCGGAGGGGACGGCAACCGCCTGGCAACCGGCCGGAGCCCTGTCCTCACCGAGGCCGCCCGGGGAGACGCCAAGTAGCCAGAGCCGAACTTGCAGGGCTGTCGCCTGGGGTATGGAGAAACGCGACTCCCGCCGCCAGCCACCCTCCCCCACCCAGGGGAGGAGAAACCTCTGACCCGCTCGAGACGTCTGCGGCCCGGGGGCGGCCTGGGGGCTCGGGCTGCCTGGCAGCGGCCTAAGCCGGGGCACAGAACGCCGCCGTCCCCCGGCTGCGTCGCGAAGGCTACGGCGGAGCCCCACGGCCGGCCACCAAGGAAACGGTCACGAGGTGGGCGACGGAGCCGCGTGTTGGGTTGCGCACACGCACGCAGCTCACTCTCCTGCACGCGCGTGTGCGCTCGTATGGAAACAGTGAACGAGCAATCACCAGGAGCGAGGGGAAGGATGAGGATTATTGTTACTGTGAGGTGCTCACGCGTGTAGTGGTTGGAGTCGTTATAAACGCACACTGCGCGATCTAGGGCGACCGCTAAGAAAAGTCAAAAAGAAAGCATCACCGATGCTAAGGGGAGAAAACGGGACCGCGTAAAATGCCCGGTTCACATCGCGAAAGGCAGACAGAGCGCAGACAACGAAAGACCGAGGACGCCCACTCACGTGGAAAGACCCACGTGGCCGTGGCCCGAGCCGAGGCCCCACGGGCTCACCGCGGCAGGCCGAGCCGGGCGCGGGGCTCGCTGGCCACAGGAGGCCTGGCTGCCCACGTCCCGACTCTCGGGCACATGAGGAGACCTACTCGCTAGTCGGTGAAGGGAGTTCTGGGTAAATAAATGAATGGGCTCAATGGCTCTTTCCAGAGGCTGATTTTGAATTTCCAAAAGGCCTTTCTGGAGACAGTGAGCTGTCCCTCGGGGGAGGGACCCCGTCAGGGTTTGCGGGTGAGGCTGCAGGCGTGCGCCCCGAGCAGAGCTGGGGCGCCCTGTCTGCTGCCACCCCCGGGGGCCTGCGACAGCCCCTGAGGGCAGCCGCTGGGCCACAGCAAGGTCTTCAACCTCAAAGGTAACACATGGCAGCAAGACAGGGCAGGCGACGAGGAAAGCCCTTTGGTTTCCAGCGTTAAGTGTTCGGAATCCCCGGATTCACACGCGGCAGTGACGGACAGGCTCAGAGGAAGGGGCGAACACACACCCCCCCGCAGCGTGCCCGCTCACGGACTCGGCACTGTGAGCACCGACCTCTCACCGTGAGCGGCACACGAGCCAGCCTGGGAGGGCCTGGGGCTCCCGACGGCCGCGCCTCCCGCAGCATCTATTATTAATCCTGATGCGAGCGAGACCATCTGCACAGCACGCGCGTCCGAGTCCCCGTAAAAGTGGGAAGAGCTTCTGTTTTTAGCTCTGACCTTCCTGCTGCTGACTTTCCATCAGCGGTCCACACGGAAGCCCCCGGCCGGCCCTCGGGCCGCTGCATTAGCTGACTGCAGGGGCACGGCGCCCCGGCGCGGCCCCCGACGGGGTTCCGGGGCAGCCGGCCTCCGCCCGCTCTGGCGTGTGCGTGACCCCCGGCTCCGCTCTTCATAAAATATTCAGACAGAATCTGCTGCCTGCCCCGCCATCGTGCTGTGTGAAGAAGAGACGTGTCCCCGTGGGCCGTTTGCCATACGGGCCTCTCGGTCAAAGTCAGTTCACGCGGCAGCCGGAGAAAGGTGGCGTTTGAAAGGACCAGTCATGATTTGGGCCCCACCTGCCTCTCGGCCTCATCTGGACACACACGCTTCACGCATGGTCCACGCGTGCGCCTCCCTCTGCGCCCCGCACGCCACAGAGCCCCGGCAGGCAGCGCCCGCACACCTGCAGACGCCCACGAGGCTGCGGCCTCAACTCGGGGCAGCTGGTTTGCGCCTCGAAACGCAGGCCTGATACTGCCGCAAGCGTCTTTCAAGAAAAGTCACTCAAGAGAAGCCAGAAGTCCATGTTCTTATCTGAAATCTGCCAATTAAAACATATTGGCTCGAATGCCTTAAAATGTGGTAAACGCAGGGAATGGAAACTGTGCAGCCCCTAGAGAAAACGGTATGCGGGTCCCCAAAGACTGACAATAAGGCCAGCAGGGGCCCCGCGATGCCACGCCTGGGCGTGCGTCTGCAGGGGGCACGGTCGCCGCCTCGCCTCTGGGCCCCGCGGTCGTGGGCGCTGCGGCGCGTGCTCAGAGGCCGAGGCGTGGAGGCGACCGTGCCCATCGACGGCCGAGCGGACGAGGCGCACGTGCCGTACAGGTGTAACGGGGCGGAACCCAGCCACAGAAAGGGAAGAAAACCGTGCCGCGTGCAACGGCACAGGTGGACCTCAAGGGCGGCATGCCAGGTGCAGCCAGTCAGGCGGGGAAAGACGACCACCGCCGGGTCTCATTTGCACGTGGAAGCCCAAACGAGCTGCCCTCGGGGACAGGGAAAGCCGACCAGTGGCTGCCGGACGTGGGGCGGGTTAGGGACGGGAAACGGGTGCAGGGTCAAAGGCACAAACTCCTAGTTACAAGGTAAACGAGCCCTGGGCACGATACCCAGTAACAATACCGTGTTACAGATCTGAAAGTTGCTAAGAGCGTGAATCTCAGGAAGTCCCACGGCAGAGGACACCGCGCGCGTGCGCGGGGCTGCTAGCCCCGGCACCCGCTCCACAACGTGTACGTCCACCGCGCCTCCGAACGGCAGACCGCCCGACACTCACCTCGACGACCCTGGGGGCCTCCGAACGGCAGACCGCCCGACACTCACCTCGACGACCCTGGGGGCCTCCGAACGGCAGACCGCCCGACACGCACCTCGACGACCCTGGGGGCCTCCGAACGGCAGACCGCCCGACACGCACCTCGACGACCCTGGGGGCCTCCGAACGGCAGACCGCCCGACACGCACCTCGACGACCCTGGGGGACGGGCTCCTCTGTCACGTGGCCGCTGCGACCCAGGGACACGCGCCCCCTTCCGCGTGCGGACGGGCGCCCGCCGCCCACTCTCGGCGTCCGGCTCCGTTTCTTACCTCTGTGAACATGCGGTCGCTACCGCGCGGGCACGCCGCGTTCGGCACTCGCCGCGTGGTGGACGCTCAGGCTGCTCCTACCTCGTGGTGGCTGAGAGATGCGGCCACAGGTGCAGGCGGTGAACGTCTTGGAGTCCTGGCTTTGCTCTTTGGACTTCGTGGCCTTTCGGGTCCCGCGGGGAGTTAAGGGAACCTGCCTGAGGCTCCAGAGCGGAGCTTCCACTCTTCATGTTACGGCTTCCAAGGAAACACGTGCTGGGCTCCCTGGGTGACGGGCGGGGCCTGGAGCCCAGTCGGAGCCGCGGAGGTGACCGCTCATGGCGCATGCTGGGTGCGGAGCGCTCTGCTCTGGACAGCCGGCCTCTCCCGCGTCTGACCCCATGCAGCTCTAGGACAGCCGGCCTCTCCCGCGTCTGACCCCATGCAGCTCTAGCCACGGGTGGCGGGACGAGCTGTCCTGAAGAGGCTCGTCTCCTCTCTGCTCGCAGGCTGCCTGGAGGACCCGCCCCCTGCAGCGGGAGAATGAGGTCTGGACCGCACGGGCCTCGTTGCCGCTGCCCACGGCGGCACGTAGCCGGGGAAACCGCGTTCTCGGCAGGGCTAGCCCCGGGCTCGGACGCCCCAGGCAGAGGTCAGGGTGGGGACCGAGCCGGACAACCACGCGACCCAGGGACTGAGGCCGCCACTGCACAGTGGCTACGGCGGACCAGCGTCCCTGAGCTGTGGAATCGGCCGGGAGGGGCGGGGGCCGGGCGGGCAGGGCCTGCAGCACGGAGGGGTGGGCGGGGCTGGCCCATGGCGCACGTGGAAACCTCGCCATCGTCCCAGCAGGAATGGCCGCCCCTCGCAGTGAGGGGCGCAGGAAGCCGGGACTTGCTGGGGGACGAGGACAAGTGTAAGGCAAACCGGAAAGTCGGACCAGCTTAGCGGGAACGCACCGAGGTGGCCCCCGAGACAGCACCAAATACTTCTGTTGTAAATAGTTTATTAATCTGGCCAAACGGGGAATGGAAACTGAGGATAACAATTTGCTAAAAAGTTCAGGCCATGAACGCCCTCGCCCCTAAGAAACGAGAGACTCCGGGTTCTGGAGGGCACCGCGGGGTTATGACATTTCAAAATAAGGTTTCCGCTTCGTCTGTAACAATGTAAACTTCAAAAATAGTAAACTCTAACCCCCTTCCCTCCTTACGGATCTATCACAGATAGAATTTTCTGGCAGACCTAAATTGTGTAAGTAAACAGCTTGGGCTTAAAAGTTTCATAAGAAGATGTACAGATTCAGTGCACAACCGTTCGGTCCGGGCCGCGGAGGAGACGCCGGTGGCGGCCCCCCTCCCGCGGGGCCCTCGGTCCGGGCCGCGGGGGAGACGCCGGCGGCCGCCCCCCTCCCGCGGGGCCCACCGCGCGCCCCGCACACCCCCGGCCGCGTCCCACCACGCTCGTCCTCGGTTCCGTCGTTCTCGCACACACGCACGTATACGTAGCTTTATTTGTTTTGAAAGATTTCTACATCTAAATTGTAAGACGGCGCCAGTGACTTATAATGTCACCTCGCTTCACATAGGTAAAGACGAAAATTCTGTAGAAGGCACTGGAATTCCTGTGGCGTGACCTTACGCAGACACGTGAGGGCGGGCCGGCTGGGGCCCGGGCTTGTCCTCCCCCTCCCGTGACCTGGCTCAGGCCCGTCCTCCGACGGCCGCCCCCAGACTAGTCCTAGGGACGGTCTGGATGTCCGTTCTCTTTTTCTGCTTTACCTCGTCCCATCCCGACCATCTGAACGACCTAAATGGTTATCTTTTGGTTCATTGAAATCCCTTAAAATTAAGAGTACAGCTCTGGTATACAACAAAAGATGACCTACCACAGCTGAAAGTAGTCACAGTGTGCGATGTAACTGTCGGTTGCTAAGATGCCAAACGCTCGCCCTGCCCGCCGCCCGAAGCAACCTCGGCAAGGGGACTTTTAACTTGCTTTACATTCATTGAAAAAGGGCTGAGAGGTTTTTCCTTTCGCTTTCACGTTGAGCCGGTACTTAAGTGGCAGGTCTGATGTGAGGAGAGCAAGCGAACTGGACATGCCAGTAAATACCGTGTGACTCCCCGCAGGTTGCCAGACTGTACAGGTATGTACACCTTGCCCACCGAGGTCCCGTCAGGAGCAGGCCTCCCAGTCACCGCCACGCATGTCCCCACGTGTGCGCGACGCGGCCCTCAGCGGGCGAAGGACGGGCGGGCCCGTCGACTCTTCTGCGGCCCGGAGCCCGCGTCCCCGGCGCCCTCCGCCGGCTCCTCCTTCCTCCGCACCTTGAGGCGGGTGAGCAGCTTGACCAGCCACGTGTCCCACTCCTCGGGCAGGAGCAGGAGGAGGAAGCCCAGGCCGATGATGACGATGGCGATGACCCGGACCCCGTTGAAGACGATTGTGCTGGTGTAGTGATCGACCACTGCGGACACAAGGGGGCGGACGGTGAGCGGGAGGCCGCGGGGAGCCGTGCGTCGTGGCCACAGGGCCCTCCCCGCCGCTGCCCCCCGTTCAGGCGTCGATCTGTTACGCACGCACACGCGCCCAAGGGCCTCTGAGGCCACCTGGCACGACAGGATAACGACAACGTTACTGCTTTCTTTGTTTTTTTGGTTCTAATCACGTTGTCTACAACAACTTACTCTCTTCTTACAGTGAAGAGCGTTACTTCGCCATACACGTACACACCTACGCTTTGAAGGCCAAACTTGAACTGGGGTTTTGAACAAATATAAATCCTCGTGCCGCCCTGGGATGCCGTTAGAGTGAGGCCCTAACGCCACCTGTGCCACCGCCGACCCGCGGGGCTCATGGCTCGTTCCCGACGCACACCAAGTGAGGGAACAAAATGAGAAGCAGGAGCCAGGTTACCTGGAAAAGAACCCGGACGACTATCCTCTCGGAGCCAAAGACCGAACGTGTGTGCCTATCGAGGGTTTCGTTTTTCCCTTTTTTTTTTTCTCTTTTTCTCTTTTCTCAACTAAACCAGACGAGGCAAATTTGGAACTTGCCTTCTGACACCAGATTGCTTTGCACTTAAATCATTTTGTGAGACAGGATTTGCTTTCTGCAGAGCGCGCAGCCTTTGAAAAGCGACTGGACAGCTGCCCGCCAGCTCTCACGTCGGGGGGGGGGGGGTTCTGCTGCCAGCTTGAGGCTCGGCTCTGTCACGACCCCTTGTGTTCCCCCATGTCCCCCCTCGTCTAGAGGGGGGTGATAGAAAGAGCAAGAGAGGGAATAGTTACACCAGAAAAATACCCTGGTCCGCAGCCCTTGCGTGGAATTAAAGTGCGTCTTTTCCCCCCTGTAATTCAGACGTACTGTAAGTTTGAATCCCGGCAGAGCGTGCTGTCCATTCGACAGAGGGGGGCGGTCGGTCGGCACTGCACTCGCGCTGCTCTGGAGCAGGCGCCGACCACGGCAGACTGCTCCGGGCGGGGACGGGCCGGGCGGCCTCCTCTGACACGTTATAAACTGCCCTGATGCAGGCAGGCGGCGAGACGCGATTCTCCGAGCCTCTCAGACACCTGGCTGTCTGACACGGCCACAGTGAGCTTCCGGCGACGGGCTGCCTGGAGCACGCCTTCGCACACCAGGGACGCTTGCGACCACGAAGTCGCAGCGAGACGTGGCGGGCACATCATCAGTTTCCGGAAGCCTGAGCTGACGGAGGCCGACGGGCCTGGCCGCCTCTCGCCGAGCTCTCGGGAGCGCGAGCGTTCTCTGCGTTTGAGGAGCCGCCTCCAGGTCAGGCCGTCGGCTTCTCGCGTCCACCAAGGAGACGAGAGGCACAGCGTTCACTTTTGGGGGAGACAAGCTACGGCCGAGGGGCGATGATTCGGGACCACTGACCCCCGGGGGGCAGAGGCGGTGCCGGAGTCTGTCTCGACACCGTGGCCAGGCCCCTTCCCACGCCGCTCTGAGGCTCGGCGCACGCGGGACACGGGACACACACGGGACACACGACACACACGTGACACGGGACACACACGGGACACACGGGACACATGGGATACACGGGACACGCGGCACATGCAGGACACACACGGGACACGGGACACACGGGACACACGACACACAGAACACACGCCATTCACAGAGCGTGCGACACACATGGACCGCATGACACGGGACACGGCACACGCAGAACACACAGCACACACAGCATGTGATGTACATGGAGCATGCGATACACACGGGACACCCACAGGACACGTGACACACACATAACATGTGACACACAGAACACGGCACGCGGACCATGCGGCACACACGGAGCACGTGTCACACACGCAGCACGTGACGCGCACGGACCGCGGGGCCCCCGGGGCGGGACTGGCAGGGAGGGCGCGGGAGGCGGCGCTGCTCTGTCCGTCTCTCCAGCCGCGCGGACCCCGCACGGCACGGGCCGGGGCGCCATCCCCGGGGGCCTGGCCCTCTACTGGCCCAGACGTGCCGGGGCCCCCGGGCTGGGGGGTTCCCGGGGAGCAAGTCCTAAGCCCTTCCGCGGCTGGAAGCGGGGTGTGTCTGCACAGGGAGGCTGGACCCGAGCGGGGGGATTCCGCAAGGGAAACCCTGAATTTGTACCAGGAGGAGCCCGGAGAGGGCAGGAAGCGAGTGGCGGGCGATGGAAGCGTCTGGGAGGGCCGCCGGCCGAGTGTGGGGCAAGTCCCCGTGGAAACGGAGGCCGAGCGACAGGCGGAGAGTAAACACGGCTCCGCGCCACACCTCTCACCCTTGGAAAGTTTCTGCCCTAGAAAGTCGCTTACAACAATGAAAGATTTTTTTCTGCCACGTTTTTTTTCACGCCTTAATACCATTAATGATACTCACCTGTGAGCCACACACCCTTAAGAGTCAAGACTCTCTGTGTCTCAGTGTGGTGAGTGACACATCGGTCCGTTATCGGAAGAGACCGCAACATTTTACCGACGTGCGAGGTCGAGCATGCGTTCTACACCAGGCGCGAGACGACATGTGAGCCCGTGTGTACGTGTGTGTGTGCACGCACGCGTGTGTGCCTGTGCTGACCGGCACAAACAGAAAGCCACATAGCTTACCTGCGTTCACAGGTACACTGAGCACAATTCCAAGAGACATCAGCGTGGGATACGTAACAGCAATTCCGAAATTTAACACGATATTGAATGCTGAAATAAAGAGTAAAAAGTGGGTGTCACGCGTGACTGTACCAGACTCGCCCTTCCCTGGGGCCTTCTGACCCCAGCCCTCCGACCCCTGCCCTTTGCTTTGGCTCGGCGACCCGGGCGTCCCGCGAGGCCTCCAGGACTTGGGGTTTAAGGACCGACATCCTGATTGCTCAGCTGTCCTCCCCTCCCTGAGCCTTAGAGAAGGTGTGAGCGGAAGGAACCGCGGCTTTCCATGGAGACGCTGTGCGCCCCCGAGGACGCGTCTCCGCCCAGGGCCAGCCTTGTGCGGAGTCAGGGGACGGCGCTGCCGCGGACAACGGCCACGACCGACAGCGCGCTGGACGCCGGGGGTCGTGGGCGCTGCCCGCTGCCCGCTGCCCGCGGGGACCCGGCGGCCACACGCGGCCCCTGGGCTGTCGGCTCAGCGCTCGGAGCAGCAGGGGCCGGGCCCCCCCCGTGTGGCTGGTTCCGAAGTCAGATCCCCGCGCCAGCGTTACACGGCTTTGCTCGGTGGACACGCTGACCGTGAAAAGCGCTAGGGGGGCAGGGATGACGGGGGGCCGCGTCCCCTGTGGGGGTGCGGGTTCCTGGGGCTCCCGGAGCTGCCCCGGGCCTGCGCCTCCGTCCCCGCCGGGGGACCCTGGCGGCGGAGTGCCACTTACTCAACAAGAGGACCGAAAAGCCGCAGAGGTGGCCCCAGGGGACGGCGCCGAAGGGGCTCCAGTACTCCACTCTGGTGAAGTAGAGGACCACGGGGACGCAGGTGACGAAGAGGACGTTGAACGCGCCCAGCACGGACAGGAACAAGGCGGCCTCTCCGAACGTGGCGCTGCCCAGGACCAGCTTGAACAGCACCTGCGGGGGACGCACAGCACTCAGGGGCGGCCGGCGCCCTGGGCGGGGCCGGGGCACTGTGGGGCTGCGTGCGCGGCCAGCCGCTGGGGGACTGGTGGCCCGACTGGAGCCTCCGCCTGCGCCCTCCTCTTCCTCTGCTCCCCGCTGCAGCCGCCGCCCGCCTGCGAGCTCCCCCGGCAGACCGGGCAGCGGGGGGCGGAAACCAGCGCCCGGGCCGGAACGTCGGTCCCCGTGGACCGCGTCTCCCCGATCCACACGCCATCCCACACAGCAGGCCGAGTACAGCCGAGCGTGGCCTTCTCACGCTCCTGCATGGGGCGGGGGCGGGGGGGGGGCTCTGAGTGGCGTTGGGGCGTCACAGCTCTGGCTGGGAAGCGTTTCAGAGAAGGCGATGATGACCTGCGTGTCCCTGTCTGTGGGCAGCTGACGGAGGATGAGGAGGTCGGCGGTTTCACTTCTCCTGACCGAGACTGAGCTGGAACAAAACACTTTCTCTTGTAACTTTCTCTGTCCCCCTGTCTGACCCACCAAGGGCCACAGAGTCTCAGAGCCAAAATCTCATTTCTCACTAATCCTCCAGTTGCCAGCTGGAGGCAAGAAGCAATCTGCTTTCTCCCCCGTGGCCCTGAAGGGGCGGGGGCCGGGAGGGGGCCGGGGAGGCGTGACCACGCGGGGGCGGGGGCGGGGGTGGGGGGGGCAACGGGGCCAAGGCGGGGTGTGGGCACGAGCAGCCGCTTCTCCGGGCCTGCTGCTGGGTGTCCTTTCCGGGGCCCCCAACACTTCGTCAGAAGCGTTTTAGACCCCGTGACAAGGTGGCTGTGCCTCCGTGCAGTCGGCCTCTGGGCGCCACCGGCCACGCACGGGGATTCACGCCGCGGGCCGGCCGCCGGGAAAGCCGCGCGGCGGAAGACCTGAACGAGAGCCCGCGCCGGATGCTCGCGTCCTCACGTCCGACCTCGGGGCGGCTCTGGCTGGACGCGGACCCCTCTCCAGTCCTCGCCACACAGCGAGGCCACCGACCCGACGGCCGGCCCACGGCACAGCCTGTTGCCCCGAATGCCGCCGACGTCGGCCACTGCGGGAAAGCTCGGCGGGCGAAGCCGAGGACCGCCGCACGTGTGGCGGGCGGCGAGTCCGCCAGGCGCCCGCCGGGGACCCCCGCTCCTCCGGCAGCGGGGCCGGCCGGGCCGGGCCCGCGCCCTGGCCTACCTTGTAGAGGGCTGACGTGGACGCGGAGCCCACCACCAGGGCGATGCCGATGACGGAGTGGCTGTGGAAGCCGTCCGCGTAGGTCATCATCACGATGCCCGCGATGGCGAGGATGGCGGCCACGATCTGGACGGAGGGAGGGAAGGGGTTCAGGGCGGGGCGGGGGCGGGGCGGAAACGTCCCCGGGAGGCCCGTGGCGCGAGGGGCCGGTCTCCCCGCCGGCCCTGCTCTGGAGAGCGGGAAGCCACGGCCGCTCCTGTCTCCGTTTCTGTCCCGGCTTGGACGGGGACAACTGGCAGAGGCTGGCATGGCCGAAGAACCCCAACAGCCGGCAGCAAGGAGGGGTGCCTGAGGCCTGCCTGGCTTAGCAGGGCGTGGTGGCTGGCTGCCCTGGCTCCTGGGACCCGGAGGAGTGGCCACCGAGCCAGTGACGGTAACCGGTCGGGGCAGGGCCTCGCGGGCAGCGCCTGGCCGTTACCGCGAAGTTCCCCCCGACCCTCCGAGAGCTGCCACGGGATCTTGTCCCAAGCACTCCCCGTCCCAACAGGCAGGGCTCGGCCTCACTGCACACGTCGGCACTGGGGTCTCGGGACAGAGCATGCGTCACCGGGGCCACAGACCATATCCTAACCCTGGAGGTACAGTCCCTTTTCTGAGGGGCTGCTGGGCTCTCCCCACACAGCCCCCCGCAATCCTGTTCCCATCCACACGGCGTTTCAGTTTGCGTGGGAGTGCGGGGAGACGCACACCTCCCTGCTGAGCGAGGGTCAGGACCGGGGTAACCCCTCCCAGAAGCAAAGGGCGTTAGCGCAGAGGCTAAGGACAAGGTCGTGGAGCGACCTTGGTGTCGCTGGGGGCTGGTGGGGGCGCGGTGGGCAGGGCTCGGGGGGGGGCCCAACGGCCGTGTGGACTCACGATCCTTCACGGCGACCTCAGCTGTGCAACACGCAGCCACGGTCAACGAGCAGCTCTGGGATAAGCGCGCTCTGTGGATTTTCTCGTGGAATCCCCAGCATGGGTAGGTGTTATATTCGCTTCGTTGTATAGCCATGAAAACGGGCTCAGAGGGGTCAAGGAACGCGCCCAAGTCACAGAGCGGGCATGTGGCAGGGCGGGAGACGAATTCCAGGTCCGCCCGTCCGCACGGTCGGCGGTCACGCACGGAAGCGGGGCGGCTCGGGTCACACAAGGCGCCTCGCTGCGCTCCGGGGCTCGCGCTGATTCCTTCACGGCGTGAAGGCCAAACTTGAGCTCGGTGAATGTGGCTGAGGCTCGCCCGCGGGACCCATCTCCTCTAGCGTCTCCCTCCTGCGATGCTCTCCCACGACGCCCCCATGGCAGAGGCTCCCGTGGGGCGCGCGACCGGCCTTCACCGGGAAGCGCCCTGGCCGGCCCGCTGACCTTTCCGGTTCAGTCACCGGCACCTTCTGCCTCACCTGCTGCGTGCATTTCGTGTTCAAACGCTACACGTGCCGTGCGCAACCGTCCGTCAGGAGAGACCGAGGCTAAAGACCACGAGCGTGCGGGAGGAAAAGCAGGCGGGCAGCAGGGTGGCTCCCGCGGGTCGCGCCAGGACGCGGCTCGGGACGGCCTGGCCCGGCATCGGCGCGGCGCGGAGAGAAAGGACGAGAAGACGGGAGGACAGCGGGAAGCTTCCCGGGGAGCCGCGGACCCCCGCAGGGGCCGGCACCGCGCAAGCTCAGGGCTGAGGTTCGAGAAGACGCGGGGGGGGGGGGAGGCGGGGGGGGGGGGCGCGTCCCCTTTCCCCTGAACCTCACCAGGCGGCTCCGGCCCGAGCCGCCCATGCGGGACAGCGGGAGACGGGGTGGAGAGCAGAGACGCAGCCGGCAGCCTTCCGGGCGACGTCTGAGGAGCCCCGTTCTCGCGACAGGGTGGCACCGGGGGACAGCGATCCCCCCGTTCGTGCCTCTATGTGTGGGGGGTCCCGGCCACAAGTCACAGGACTGACCAGTCCGGCTGTGGGGCGCCCTCTCTGCGCATTGAAGCCCCCGGCTCGCCCTCGCTCCCTGCGCCCCTCGGGGAAGGGCTGAGTGACGCACACCCTGCGGCTCGGGGGCAGGGCCTCAGGCGTCCACGGGAGCGCCCCGCAGCGCAGCGTGTGCGGGGCCCTGCTCCAGGCCGTCACGCCTGCCCGGGAGCCCACGCGACCCTCGCCTTCTGCCCCCGGCTGTCCCCATGCCGCTCCTCTCGCACACCTTCCTGCCCCCCACGTCCCACTAAGCTCTCCTGAAACCAGGACTTGGGGCCCCAGACGGATGGGGCGCAGCCTTGAGACTGGGGGGGGACACGAGCGGGAGGGGAGGTGGAAACGTGGCCCGGGCTGGGCTCCCCCGGCACGCCCCGGCCGGCTGCGGGGGCTGGGGCGGCACACCCCACGGCCAGACCCCCTGCCAGGGCCAGGGGGGCAGTGGGGTCTGGCTGCCCCTCCGACTAGCGCGGCCCCCGGCTTCTGCTGGACACGTGGCGGGCCGCGCGGACAGAGCCCACTGGCGACACTTGTGGAAGACGAGAACGGGGAAGCCCAGGCCGATGTTTAAACGTGCGTCCCCTGGCGCGTTCGGGCCCAGCCCCGGACCGTTCTCAGGGACACACAGACCATCTGAGTTCGGAGGGAGTTCTGAGGTCCTTCAGTTCGTGCTTCTTACTTTGGAGACTGGAGAGGGGCCTGGCATGTGGCCCCCCAGAGCCCCCAGCCCTGTGTCCCCCTCCATGCTGTGCTCGTGTGGCAGGGGACAGCCTAACGGAGGGAGCTGGGGTTCGGGGACGGCTCCCCGGGCAGCCCCGGACGCTGGCTGCAATCTCAGGCCAAACCGGTCGTGGGAAAGTCGGGATCCCCGGGGCTGTGGCGGCGGCCTCGGCCTGTCTGCTCGCCGCCCCCCACTCTGAAAGCGGGCTGCAGTGGGCGGTGACAGCCAGGCAGCTCCACCTGCCGCTCCCCCAGGCCCACGGGCTGGGGACAGTCTTGCCCAGGTGCCTCCTTGCCCCAGCTGCTGCCCCCAGCTGGGTGGCCCTGGCTTTAGGACGGCCGTGCGTTGCAAAGCCAGGTCCTGCTTGCTCTCACGCGCTGTCACTCTTGCTACACGAAGCCGCCTCTCTGCACAGCGGCTGCTTCTGACGCTGTCAACGTAAGAATCCGGCTGCTCCATCCAACGGCTCTGCCAGGACAGAGGGGCCACGCGCCGAGGCTCACGAGCCAGGCTGCGCCACCACGTAGTTCTCGCACCTGCCCTGGGAGATCAGCACGTTCTTCTTTGAAAGGAGGTAACCAAGGCTCAGAGCTGTTCGGCAACTCGCTCGAGGTCCCGCAGCCCGAGCGTGGCACCACGATCCACACCTGACCCCAGAGCAGGGTGCTGGGCACGGCACTGGACACCCCGGATCTGAGCAGCCACGAAGCATGTGGGGAGCGCGTCCGAGCTCACAGCACCGGGCGGTGCCAGGCCCGTGGCCTCCGGGACGTACGTGGCCAGGACTGCCCAACGTCAGATGGTCCTGTTTCTCTCTGGTCCGTCCCCCGACTGGGACCTGCACTGTCCTCCCAGAACTGCAGCCCCGTGAGCCGAGTAACCGTCCTGATAACACGCCACAAACGTGATGCTGAGGCCCCATCATGCTCTCTGTGACGGGGCGACCCCGGCCCGTACGCCCAGCCCTCCGGGGTGGGGACGGGACCAGTCCCCTCTGCCCTTGGCAGCCCCCTGGGGGGGGGCGGTGCTGGCTCAGGCGGCACTGAGAGCAGCCTGGGAGCCCCGCGCACCCGTCAGACACGCCCCGGGTGCGGAGCCCCGCCTGTGCGTGAAGCGCCAGCTGCTGGTGCCTCACAGGCTCCCTAGCTCTCTGCACCTGGGGAGAAGACGGAAACCCGCCACGACCTGCAGTGGCAGGTCACGCACCTCTAAGGAGAGCAACGAGCATCAAAGGGACCAAAATTCCATTGCCACCGCCAGCTCCTCCGACGAGTGCTGGCCCAGTGCCAAGGCCTCAAGCCAAAACTTTGTCCAGGAGTCAGGGCTCAGCATGGACCAAACAGACAAGGTGGCCGGGATGGCCGGGCCGTATCGGGCAGGGACACCGGGCAACCCTCTCAGCCACCTTCAGCGATAAAGATCGGTATGCGCCATATTGTCCTCTGTGTCTCGGAGGGTGTCCAGTATTTTCCCATCTCCTCCTAACCTCAGAAAATCTGCTTTCTTCTGCTCACATGCAGAATTAACCTTGAAGCTTCTCTCCCCAGTAACAGTCTCACTTGGAATTTGCTCTGGACATCAGCATCATTCCAGAATGTTCCACAAATTCCCTTAGCTCTTTGCTTCACACTGAAGTCACGAAGGGGATGCGTCGGAGGCAGGGGCCCCAGGACGCGCGCGTCTCCAGCGCCCGGCCGGGCAGGTGTCCGCACTGCTGCCGAAGTACCTGCGTTTCTTGGGAAGATGCATTTATTTGCTGAAAGCCTTTCTGGGTGGTAGTGCAGGGAGTTTTTATTCCAAAATTAACTCTAAGCCTCAAAACAAAATTCCCCCCACTGCAAGCTAAAAATGCTGCTCAGCAGTTGACTCATGTCCCCACTGCCGTTTGAGGAACTAGGTGGGTGTGACTCCGCCACGAGGGTGATGTCACCATTCCCAGGACAGTGGGTGAAGGACACACTGAGGGGCCGGAGTTGGCCTCCTGCTGGGAGCCAGGGAGGCCATGCTGACCGGACCGCCCACCCACAGGGCTCCGCGTCGCGGCCCGCCAGCCGGTTCCCAGAGCAGAAGTGTCAGATGGGCTCTGACTGCCGGGGAACTAGCAAGTAGCAGCGGTGGAACCCTCCTCCTGTCTTTTTGTGGCGGGGTGATACCGGGGCCACTAGGGGGAGCCGAGCAGAAGCCATGAGGATTCCGGCAACGCTCAGTGCCGCCTGGCCCTTCTGCTCAGGGCGAGTCCCTCTAGATGCCAGGGGACGTTTGATGGTGCATTTACTGTATTTCGTACAACTGTGTGAAATCTGACCAGCTATATTTGACCCGACGTTAATGACATTTACTAAACCTCTGTTGTAACAAGGAGAGATAATTCCAGAGATCTCATTTCCGCCCCCCTTCGTCTGGGGCATGAAGGACGTGGCGCTGCCCCCTGTCCCCCTCCGGATTCTGCTCCAGTGTGCCTGGCCCACTCTGCACACGTGGCCCTGACAACGGGCCGAGGCCGCGCGCGTGGACGTTGAAGGGCCTCGGGGCTTCGGCTGCGTCTGCGCAGAGGGTGCCAGGCGGAGTGGGGGCGGGGTGGGGGGTGGGGGGGCCGCTGCCGCCCGTGACGGCAGGACGAGCACGGCCACGTCCAGGCCGGGCCGAGCGCCATGCACTTCAGGGAACGTCTGCTGAGAGCGCGGGGTGAAGGGCGCCCCAGTGCGTGCCTGTCCGGTGCGGTGTGCAAGGCGCCGAGCACCGGCCCCGCCGGGGTCTGGCGGCGCGGGAGGGGCCAGAGGACGGGGCACTTACCCTCACTCCCATGAACCGGTCCCTGAGCACGATCCACGAGAGCAAGAACACGAACGCCTTGTTGCAGCAGAAGAGCACGGAGGCGTCCGTGGTGTTGATTTTCTGGATCGCGTGCAGGTACAGGTAGTTGGTGAGCGTCCAGAGCACGCCGAAGGGCGCCGCCCGCGTGCAGAAGGCCCGCGGAGTGAGGCCCGCGTCGCCGAAGAAGCGGCAGCACTCCCTGGCAACAGGAGAGGGGCGGTTACCACGGCAACAGGAGAGGGGGGTTACCCCCGGCAACAGGAGAGGGGCGGTCACCCCCCGCAACAGGAGGGCGGTCACCCCGGCAACAGGAGGGGGCGGTCACCCCGGCAACAGGAGAGGGCGGTCACCCCGGCAACAGGAGAGGGCGGTCACCCCGGCAACAGGAGAGGGGCGGTCACCCCCGGCAACAGGAGAGGGGCGGTGACCCCCGGGCGCGGTTCCCGGACCAGTTCCCGGACCGCGTTCCGGACCGCGTTCCCGGACGGAGGTTTAAAGGCACACTGGGGGAGGGGGCGGATATTCCTCGCCCTTATCGACTATCGACTATCCACGTGTTTCTAGCAAAGCTCTGCGACCCGCCGCATGGCGCTCTGGTGCCACGCGGCCCCAGCGCAGGCGCCGGGCGACCCCGCCAGGAGGCCCCGCCCCGCGCACGGGGTGCCGACCCCCGCCCCCCGGACCCAGGAGGGGGGTTGGGGGGAGCTCGAGATCGTTCTGTGTTTGAGGGGAAGGGTGGGTGCTTGACGAGAGCGCTCGAAACTTATTTTGTAAAAAGCCGCCCCAAAGCGGCTGGAGCGGCCCCGGGCGTCGGGCAGGGCGGCCGCCCCCTCCAGGACCCGCCGTGCGAACCGCGTCCGTCCCGCGGGGCCCTGTCTACGGCCCGTTTCTCTCCTGCGCGGGGGGCCCGGGGCCCAGCGACTGAGCGGGAGCGAGGGGAGACGCCCGAGGGCGCGGCTTTTCCACGCCGTTCCGGAGTCCGGCGGGACCCTCCATGGCTGAGAACCCGCTTAGGACAGTGACGCCAACTCAACTCCCCCCGCGGGCGGGCGACAGAGGCGGCCGCGGGGAGGGGCACAGACGGGCGCTCGGCCACGGCCGGCCCGGAGACGACAGGCGGGGACTGGCCGCCCCTCGGGCCATCGCGTCCGGCCTCGGGGACAGGGCTGTGCTCGGATGAGCCAGCGAGGGCGGGCGGGTGGCAGCAACAGGGAAGATGCACCAGCGACTGAGCCAGATCCACTGGGGGGGGTGGGGACGGCTGCGGCCCGGGCCACTTAACGGTAAAATGCAGCAGTGACGGCGGCGGGAACGTGGCAGCAGGGGGCAAAGCGACTTGGTGTGATTTGGGACGTGATTTCGTTTGTTCTGACCGTCAATTTGAAGTGAGATCTGCCTTCGCTCGTCACTCCGTGCGGGGCGGCCACAGGAGCCACGGAAGCGCAGCGCCTTTCGGGGACGCAGCTGCTGCCACACGCATCGGCACCAGGTAGAGCTCTCAGGTCACCGCATTTACCGTGAAGCCGGTGCCGCCGAATGGCCGCCAGCCTGCCTTGGCGCAGATGAAACTCTCCTCTAATGGGTTGATACTTACACTGGCCACGCGATTTTCATGCAATGTGTCAGCTGCACTTTCTATGGGGTCTTCTTGAGCCCCCACAGAAAAGAACGGTCTCCCCCAGGAGCAGTGACCGGTGGCCGTAAAGTGGTGCCGGTCCCTTGAGGATGATCAACAGGAAACACAACCATCCTTTCCTGCCGTCAGCACCAACCTGTTCCAACCTGTACTGAGGGGTTCCCTTTCCTAAGAGAACACGGAGCAAGTCGGACGCCCCACCTCCCTCTGCCATGGCTGTCCAAGGTCATCCGAGGCCAACCGCACGGTGACTGTCCAAGGTCACCTGAGGCCAACCACACAGTGACCGTCCAAGGTCATCTGAGGCCAACTGCACGGTGGCTGTCCAAGGTCATCCGAGGCCAACTGGACAACTTACGTCCTCTCTGAGAATCTACATTTCACTCCTCCGAAGCGTGATGGTCCTGAAGTGGTGGGGGAGGGGAGGGGTGCAGACACGTCAGGGCACTGAGGGCCCAGGCTGCTGACCGGAAATGGGGAGTGGGACTCCATCCCGGAGATGGACCAGCAAGATTCCTCATGGCCAGGTGGGCACAGCTCGGACACGTGGATTTTGGTTCCAATGAAACCAAGATGATTGGCCCCCGGGCCAGGGCCTTGTGCTGTTCTAAGACCAAAGGCTGTGGTGTGCACTGACCCACGTCAGCTGGCCTGCTCACACGTACCCTTGATCACAAGGGGAACCCAAGACAGAGGATGAACAGAAACCCGTTCCGGCCAGAGACAGAGGCGAGTGCAGCAGATGCTCCTCCCGACGGGACAGCCCGACGCCCCTCACTCCCGGGCAGGCCAAAGGCCGAGGCTGGCAGGTGACTCTCCAATGTGCCCAAGCCTTTTGGTTCCTACCAACCGAGTCGTGCACTGGTCAAGATTTAGATGTGTTTTTTCCAATCCCATTGTGCCAATTGTCCTTAGTAATTTCAATTGAATAATTCAATTAAAAATTTCCTAAACCGATGAGATCCAAGTGAGAAAAGAAACTTGTTTTTCCTATATAACCCAAGTTGAGGGCTTCACGGAAGACTCAATGAAAGCAAGTCACTAACATTTCACTGTGGAATTACGCAAGAATGAAACGCTGAGAAGACAGCAAAAACTATAACCACCCGGAAGTTCTACACTCAGGTTATTTGACAAACACCCACCTTCTTGATGTGCTTTGAGGAATGCTTACTGAGGTAGCCCTGCATGGTGGCATTAGACGGGCTTATCATTCACTTCGAATCGACAAGACTCGTCTGTCACTTGTTATGTTCACAATTCTAGACAAGGCTGCCACAGAGCAAGTGGGCAGCCCCTGCTCCGGAGAGGACTATGGCAGGCCTGGGATCGCAGACTGACTCCTCCGTGGGAGGCCGGTTTAAACGAGCCGCCTATCACAGGGCGTGCAGCGCAGCAGCACCACGGAACTCCGGCCCGGCGCGGAGGGCGGGCGCCCTGGCGGCGGCCTCGCTCACAGCAGGTGTGGGTTCTGAGCTGCACCTCGGTGGAGAGGTCGAGCTCAGGCAGCTGGGGTCGGAGGGTATCCTTGGGGAGATAAGAGAAGCAATTCTGCCCATGAAAAAAGGACAGACGGCTATAAAGAGGAAATAACCTTGGCTATTAAACAGAAAAAAATTAAAATTAAATAGAATGGCTGAAATATAAAAGAAAGAAAAAATTATATTAAAGGTCAAGCCAGAAGGTCCAATTATGAACTCTAGAAAGAGAAAACAGAAAAAACGAAGTGAAAGAAACCACGGAGGAAATAATTCAAGAAAGCTTCTTAGAGCTACAGGACATGAGGCTTCATAACGAAAGGCCCACCCAGCACCGAGCGAAATGAACTAAGAACCACAACAAGGCACACGCCCGTGACCCAGAGAGAGAGAGACTTCAAAGCTCCAAAGAGAAGTAAAGCATAGGTTAAGGGGGAGGAAACCATGATCGCGCCGGACATGCCAACGACAGAAGCGGAAGTTGGCAGAGTGGCCTTGATGCTTGTCAAGAAAAAACTTTCAATCCCGAATTCTACACCCAGCCAACGAGCAGTCGGACGTGAGGGCAGAATAAAGACACTCGTACCGTCCCCCGAGCCGCCAGAGCAGCAGGCAGCCTTGGTGCCAAGAAGGAGGATGTTGTGGCGGCCGCGGGCTCCGCACAGGTGGGGTGCGGGCTGGTCCCAGGGGACGCTGTCGGGGGCGTCGCCAGGGGCGTCCGCGGCTAAGCACGCCTGGGAAGCACTGACAGGTGTTTGAGGTGGTGGAACACTGAGAAAGAAACCGCGATCGTTAACAGAGATCGGCGTCAAGCTGGCAAAAGAGGCCAACACCGCTGACGGGGTGAATGACAGGTCGCTCACGGGGACGGTCGGCGAGCAGCGTGTGCGAGCACAAAATAATGGAGACACTCGCAACCCCCAATCGGGACGGCATGGGCCTGGAGGGGGCGGGGGGGCGCGGACGGACGGCAGTCGGGGGCGTCTCCGTGGCCCCGCGGTAAGTGGCATAAAAACCAGAGGGACCGCCCGCGAGAACGGGGCGTGGGCGGCTGTGAGGCGGGGGAGCTGTTTTTTTATAATTTTTTAAACTACTCTAGCTTTTCTAAAGTGTGCACATGTATAAAAATAAAGTGCACATGCTAAAAATAAAAATCACTTAAGGTCGCGTGAGCGAGCCCAGGGCGCCGCGGTCGAGACGCCAGTGCACGGCGACGGCCCTGAGGACTGCGGTCCGCCACCCGGATCCGGAGGAGCTCTGCGGGTGGCGGGCGAGGCGGCGGTGGCCCGGACGGCGGCGTGCCACCCTCTCGGCCAGGCGGCGGGGCAGCCAGCCCTGCAGCCCTTGCTGGCTCCTCGGCGAACACTCCCAAAGACGCCTTCTCTCTTTTTCGGGACCCCCTCTGTCACCACGTAAACGCGTCTAAGCCTCGCCAACCTTACAATGCCCCCCACAGCAAGAGCAAGCACCCGGTCCGGCTTTCCTGCCGCTCTCAGAACCAGACCTTTCGGAGCAGTTGTCTGCCTCTGCGCCCGCCGTCTGCCCCCACCACTCGCCCAAGTCCCTAGAACCACCACTCGGGACCTCAGGGCGCTAAACCCACTAGGCGCTTCACAGGGTGCCTGCCACCTGCCCTCAGAAGCCGCTGACGCTGGTGGGTGTTCCTCCCCGACACGCTTCTCGGCCCCGCAACCCCGCCATCCTCCGCCTGTCCTCGCCCTTCGAGGCCTCCGACCCCCGCCTCCCTGAGACTCGCCCAGGGCACCCTTCTCGTTTCTCCTCCTTCGACCCTGCGAACAGCCACCGAGCAACCTCACCTAGCATCCTGGGGTCAGAGCCCAGGGGGATGACTCTCTAGCCAGGACTTCTTCCCTCTGACACCATCTGCGTCCCGGACACCCGGCCTCCCCCCTGAAAGAGCACCACGTTGCCCGCCTCGCCTGCCTTAATCCTCAGCAAGCGACGGCTCCATGGTTCGTACCTCCCCCCCACCACAAGGCCAGCAAGCTGGGGCTCATTCCTCACTCCCCCTTTCCTCTTCATCGCCATGGCCTACGGAGCGTTTCTCCCGAGGACCTGGTCCCCACGGCCACGGCGCGGGCCGGGCTCTGCCCCTCACCTGAGCGTCTCTCTCCACGGTCGTCTCTCCCCCAACTCAGCCCACCCACGCCCCACGCCACCTCCGGAGGCCTCCTGCCCCGCCTCCCCTTGGGGTGATGGCCAAGCTCCCCACAGGGCCCTCCTGGACTTGGCCCGTCCTCTAGCCCTGGCTCTCTCCACTGCTGCACCCTACTCTCAACGTAAGTCCCCTGGAGCTCATCTCAGCTCCACAAATTCAATGCTCAGTTTTCATCAGCTCTAGGTCTTCATGGATTCTCTATTCCCTTTTTCTGAAACATTTCCTTTTTGCTCCTTTCTTTGGTTAGGTTCTTTCCATCCATCGGCCGTCAGCTCAGACATCCCTGGAAGTCATGTCTAGGTAGAGCTGGGGCTGCTGTCTTCGTAGATACGTATTCTGCACAGAATTGGGGCTGGTGGACATACTGAGCTAGTCACAGCTACTCCCTTATCGCTGAATACTATGTTACTCTCGAGTTTTCCTATTATAATAAAAAGATGGCAGAAACACTCATTTTTATAGTTTTCCAGAAACTTTAGAATTTTTCCTAAAGAACAACTGCATTCATAATAGAACGCTGGGGGGTTTAGCAATGACCCAAGTGTCATTCATGAAACCCACTAGCAACTCACGTGATTCGGGCACACCTGTGCTAGAATGAGAACGGGGTGCAGCCCCCAGGAGGTACTCGGTTCCCATTTTGCATGTAAGGGGTCATTCCCCAGACATGAGCACACATCGAAGGATTTTACTGACAGACGATGGCAGAATAGCCTGGAAGCATGGCACAGTCATAGAGCCCACGCCGTTACCTTCATTCCGAGTATCGACAAGCAGCTTGCAAGGTGGTTGTAAAAATACTGACTCCAGTGTTAGCAGGAAGGTTGGACTCTATGAACTTGAATGTGTTTTCAACTTTGAGATTCTGAAATTAGAAAATAAAACCTTCTGACAGGCAAAAGTCACAGTGGCACCCGATGACAAGCAGTGGATTACAGGGCACATGTTTACACCTTTCCTTTTCATCTGCATTTAGAGACCAGTTACCAAAGTTACAAATTAGGTTTAAAAAAAAAAGTTCGGACATCTTCTGGAAAGTGTTAAGCGGAACGGTTTTCCCATGTAACCTGCTCACGAAGACGTGAAACTGCGTCAGCATCTCCCACGGGGAAGTGTCGGTGGGATCCATCTTCTCTCCACGGCATCCTTGCCAAAGTTCCTTGCATGTTAAAATCAAATTGTAAGACTAGCCTAAAAATAAGAAAGATGAACTTTTACAGCATGACGAGAAACCCTGGACCATTTTATTAGATCGACTCTTACGTGCTAAGTTTTCTGAGTGTCTAGTAGCGTGTTTTGTTAACGGTGAGTCCCGTAATTGTCTGTGTGTCTGACTGCATCTGTCCATCCATCCGTCCATCCGTCCATCTATCCATCCAGTTATTGGTGAGTTCTGTAAATACACGCCTAAGAGATTTAGGAGTATGGAAAACACGCATTCCCGGAGGTTGGGAAGGCATCTGAGGGCATTGACAGCGTATGAAGAATTTTGTTCCCTGAGATTTTCCCCCAGAAATGATCCATGTCTTGGCGAGGGAACACTTAAGAAGCAGATTGCATCCACGTCCCACTAACTAGGAATTTCGCAGCCTCCTCCTCAGGAATCTGTTCTCTGTTTGCGGCTCGGCTAATGGTTATTTTGCGAGCACGATCACACAGCAGCAGCATCTGGAGAGAGCAGAGCGCGCCGGCTCCCCGCGCGTGGTCCTGTCCGCGGGGCTCCTGGCTAACCCGCGACTTACGACCACACAGTCTTGTGTTTCAGGCCCCAGGTCAGGACGGAAGCAGCGAAGGCAAGGCGGTCAAGCGCGTCCGCTCGCGGTGGAGACCGGAGAGCCTCCCTGGGAAGGCTGGGCCCTCACCCTCCATTCCTGAAATGGCGCCCGGGACCAGACGCCACGCTGCCTGTTCCGGGCTGCGCGCCCAACACCTGCCACCTGGAAGCGTGCTCTGCGTGTGAGTGGACACGGCGTGTCCTGCAGAGGAGACACTGCGGGCCACCTGCCGCAGGACGGGATCTCGCCTGTGCCGGGGGTGGGTTCTCGTGAGGGTGCTTGGTACTGAAATGGAACCGGTGGCTCGGGAAGGGTCGACCTTTGACGAGGCGCATCCTGTGGCGCAGAGGGACGTGGAGCCGAGCGCTGTGCACCACGTCTGGAAGTAACGGCTGCCGGGCCCGCGCGGACCCGTTCTGAGGGTCACCGGGCTGGCGACAGCGTGACCAGGAGTACATGCTCGCGACTCGCGGCCCAGCAGCACTTCTGCCACGGTGCAGAGGGCCCGGGGCACCCGTGCGCCTTTCCTCGGTGACCTGAAAGTGGCTGGGTGACACGGATCGGAGGGCGCCCACCCAGGTCCCAGGACTGACCCCACAGACGCGGCAGACGCTACACCTCCCAACAGACAGACCCCTGGTCTCCTCCTGGAAGAAGAAGCCGGCGTCTTAGTCACCTCTGCACCTCCCCCCGCCAGGACCCAGGACAGCGCCCGACGCAGAGGCAGTCCTGGAGAAGGTGCGTCCCCACAACTCGGCTCTCGCCACTTAGGCCCATGTTGCCACTGTCAGCGCGTTGAACTGGGAAGTTCAGCCAGTGGGCACTGCAGAACCGGACG
Organism: Rousettus aegyptiacus; assembly: GCF_014176215.1. NCBI lineage: Eukaryota > Metazoa > Chordata > Mammalia > Chiroptera > Pteropodidae > Rousettus > Rousettus aegyptiacus. The sequence goes on along the minus strand of NW_023416293.1, from coordinate 17,152,278 downwards.
CCCGGCGCTGGCGGGGCCTGCCCCCCGCCGTCCTCGCTTTGGGTGCAGCTCAGGCACAGACGTGCCGAGTTCTGCCCGGGCGGCGGAGCCAGTCAGCAGCAGGGCTCAGGCCAGAACCGGGGGATTCCGACCACTCCCCCTGTGCCCGCACCGATTCTGCGAGCCCCTGACGGTACCTGGTGTGCCAGGTGGAGAGGAACCCCACCTCCCCGGGGGGAGCGGCCCCGGGACGGAGCGCGGGGAGCAGGCCAGCCCAGGGCACGGGTCCTCTGCCGCCTCGGGCTCCGTGTCTGACGAGGGCCTGCGAGGAGTGGACGGGGAGAGACGCTGCCTCCCCGGGCTTTGCGGGCATGGACGTCCGGGTTTAGGGTACAGCCCCTGCCGCTAATTATGCAGGGGCGTGGGTGATGCTCTTAGGTATTTCAGGAAGACTACTTAAAACCATGAGCATAAACTCAGGAAAGTCATCCTATCGGCTCACCGTCTGGCTTTATCAACCGATTTCTGCTTTTCCAAACAGGCTGCCTTCAAACCAAAGACGTGGAGATTTGTGTGATTCGGCGCCGGGTGGACAGGCTGCTTTTCCTGATCTTGAACCTGGAGTAAAACGAAGATGCCGTGGACCCAGCAGGGGCTGGCAGACGCGGGCAGAGGCGGGAATGAAATCCTGTTGAACCTCAGGGGCCGCAATGCTGACGAGTGTGGTCAGCTCCACAATGCGCCATCTCAGACGGAACTAACTTGTGTCAACTGTGAAGCTCTTCGGGGCTGGTACCAGGAGACCAGGCGTGGGTGTGCGTGCGCTGCTGTTGAAAGCAGTTTTCCTCTTTGTCTGTCCGTCTCCCTCCCCCACCCCCGAGAACTGGCTCCATCCAAATGAACAGCACAGACTTCTGCAGCGTTGGGTGGATTTCCATGGCACACGCCAGTGGCTCCTGGACCTTGGAGACTGTCTAAATATGCGCCACTCCCCTGAAGCCACCGGAGACTTCCTGAGAGCTGAGAGCTCAAAAGTGGCTGAAGGCTGTCTGTCCCCTCTTCGGGTTTCCCTGCGGCTCAGAGAAAACCCCAAGGCACAGCTGAGTCTTGCTCGGGCCCCTCCCGCCCGAGGCTCAGGCCCGCACCCGAGGGGCTTGTTCTCAGCGGCCCTGCCCACTCCCGGCTTCCGGTCCCCATCTCGCTGTGGCTCCTACGTGCGGCTCCCTTCCATCCGCCCAGCGCCTGCGAACGCCAGTGCCAGCCAGCGCTGGTGGTGAGAGCCAGTCTGCATCTCCCAGGAAGGCGGAGGCTTCGGAGCGAAGTGGCGCCCACCTGCCCGGGGTGGCGGGGGTGTCTGGAGGCGGGATCTCACCCAGGTGTCACTCCCCCCACACCGCAAAGCTGCCCGCCCGAGGCAGGGCGTCAGGGGGGGCCGCGCGCATGCGCAGGGCTGATGCCCCTGCCGGCGTCGCCGCTGCTCCCGGCGCTTCGCGGTGGCCGTTCAGGAGGCGGGTGACTTCGGGAGCCAACGCTCTTCCCGGACCGTGTCTCTGCGCCCAGAGTCGAGACCCCGCTGGTCCGCGGAGGGCCGCAGCTCAGAGGCCAGACGGCTCCCCGCGGCGCCAGCCGCACCTGGACGGGGTGGTCCGCCTCGTCCCTCCGCGCCCGGCGCGGTTCCGCGCGCGCGGGGCGACCTGATCACGGTTCCGCGCGTGCGGGGCGGGCCGATCACGGTTCCGCACGTGCGGGGCGGCCGGGCACGGTTCCGTGCATGCGGGGCGACCCGATCACGGTTCCGCGCGTGCGGGGCGGCCCGATCACGGTTCCGCACGTGCGGGGCGGCCGGGCACGGTTCCGCACGTGCGGGGCGGGCCGATCACGGTTCCGCACGTGCGGGGCGGGCCGATCACGGTTCCGCACGTGCGGGGCGGCCCGATCACGGTTCTGCGCGTGCGGGGCGGGCCGATCACGGTTCCGCACGTGCGGGGCGACCCGATCACGGTTCCGCACGTGCGGGGCGGCCGTCGCTCGGCGCAGGCGCCGCACGAACCTCTGCCCCTCCCCGCGGCGCGCGGCTCCGGCGTCACGGCCGTGCCCAGCTGCCGCCCCCTGCGCTCGGACCCGCGGCCAAGCCCGGCATCTGAGATGCCGGGAGTCCCCTCTGCTCTGCGTCCCGTCACTGGCACCCCGCGGCACCGCACAGCGCCCCCGTTGCTCCCGCCCACCAGCAAGGCCTCCCCCGGGGCGCCGGGCTGGTGGGCTTCCAGTGCGTCTGGAAAGCGCCAGGCCCCGCCGGGGGTGTTTCTGCCTCTTGGAGGCAGACAGACTGGTGGGTGCAAACTGTGGTGGCTTCTGCAACCACGGAAGTCCCTCTACGGCCGCTCTCTGCTACTCTTCCCTGTTATTTCAGGAAAACTGCTTCTCCTCCTGATGCACCCCAAGTCCCCCCAAGCTCCAGCCAAGGTCCTTGTGGTGTGGACCAGGGACCAGCAGCATCATCAGAGGTGGAGAAGCCCAGGCCCCGCCTCACATCTCCTTGAGATCAGAATCTGCATTTGTGACCAGTCCCTCCGCGGCCTGGACGCACTTCAGCGCCTGAGAAGCGCCTCCCGCCCCCCCCCCCCACCTGGACTCAACGGTGGGTGCTAATCTGTGCGTGCGTGTGCGGGGGGCAGGCCCGCACCCCAAGCCGGGCTCTGGTCCCTCACCACCGGCAGCCACAGCGGTCGGCTCTCGCCTGTTTCAAATCTCCGGTGGAGAAGTCCGCTCTTCTTCCGAAGTTTGAGGCCAGACCTGCCGGTGGCCTGTCACGTCCCCAGCCACACGCGAGGCCAGCAGGCTCCACCCGGGGCATGAGTTCACCCTGGGGACCCTGTGGGCCGGCGGGGTCTTTGCTGCTGCTTCGCCTCTGCCACCTGGCAGTTCCCCGTCCTGGATCTCAGGACGGCATTTTACACCACTCCCTGTGCATGTCTATCCAGAACTTCTACGTGTTGGAGCAAGTTGGGGAGAAAAGTTTCTCACATCCACGTGGTGTGGGTATTGACTGGGCGTTCTGGTGACAAAGGTCCCCCAGGACACCCGGGGAGGGCAGTCCTCCCCTGTGGAAGCTTAATACAAAAACGTCGCTGAGCACCAAGGAGCCTGTCGAGGTTTGGGGCACCATGCCCCGCGTAGACGCGTCCCCGTCACAGGCACTTCCTCTGCCCCCCCTTTCCTCTCGGTCATGGCAGCAGGATGCTTGCACAGCCGGGGATGGCAGCGGCTTCTGACGGGGTCCACGGACACGGCCCCCGTCGTAATGGGTGGCCCCACCTGGCTCTTACTGCTTCGATGGGGAGGCAGCGGGGTATAAGCCACAGTAACATTTGAAGCCAGAGAGACAAAGAGTAAACCCCGCCTTTCCACTCGTCACCGGAGGGGCTGTGAGTACCTCCTGGAAGCTTCGAGACCCTTAATTGCCTCATCAGGAAAACAGGCCTTTTAACAGCAGCCTCCCAGGAGCACGGCTGCGGTCGGATGAGGTGACGAGCTTGGCAATCCCGAAGCCCCTGTGTGTTCCCTCTCTGCGCCCCCACCGCCCCGCTCTGAAGAGGACAGGCCTCGGGTTCAGGAAAATACTCTGAGGCTTCAGTCTAAGCCCCCAGGAAGCCACAGACTGTCCCTGGCGCTTTGTATCAATAACGGCAGACACGCGATCAGTCTGCCTGCTCGCCATTAGTCTTCTGTTAACAGTCGCTAGACCGCACACAAGTCACAGGGGGTTCGGAGCAGTGCTGTGTGATGATTCCTATCTCGAGCCTGCTCCGGCCTGGGGTTGGGATGCGGGGGGGCGGGGGGGGGACGTCTGCGCTGTGGTACAGACCCTGCGCTTGACCGTTTGGTGACGTAAAGATGTGTCCTACACCACCCTCAACACGGAGGCCACTGTCTGCAACCCGAAGTCAACGCAAAGGGAGGAAGTGGAACTCAAGCTGAGAGTCCAGGGGACTCCTCGAGCGGGTTTTCCAGACGCAGAGGCGGCGGACGAGCCGGGCCGCGTGGGTCTGTGCCCGGGCAGGACAGTGACGTGGGCCAGCGACCTCGCCTGTGTCTCGGCTCCATCGTCTGTAAAACGGGAGCAGGAACGACACCCCCTCGCGTGGCTGTGTTGCTGCGCACAGGTGCGTGGTGAGTGCCGGGCACGCGGCACCCGGTAAGCGTCGGCGGTTACTAGTGCTTTCAGGGCTGCACGCGAAGCCCTGCTCAGGAGGCCTGGCCAGGCCGCATGGCCCAGCAGGCCCTGGGGCTGCGTGCTGGGCAGACCCGGAACCCCGGTCTCGCCCTTCCGCCCATTAGCTACGTGACCGGCTGAGTCGCCTGACCTCTGTGAACCTCGTTCCCGGGGCGGGTGTAAGTCACAGCCGGCAGGCGTCCCGCGAGGGTGGAGAGAGAGCTCGCGGGCCAGCGAGGCGTCCGCCTGGTGTGTCACAGTGCCAGACGCTCCTCCACGAAGGCCAGCCCCGGGACCCACGGGAGCTCCGGTGACGCCCCCTCCATCCGCTCCCTCCACGAAGGCCAGCCCCGGGACCCACGGGAGCTCCGGTGACGCCCCCTCCATCCTGCCTTGGGGTCCGGGTTCACATATAACTACTGCATTCTGGTCCTAACTCTGCTCCTTAAAACCAACCCCACACCTTCTCTACTTAGATGGACGATCAAGTGGATTGTCTGGAGGTTTCTTTGCTCCAGCCTAATCTGCCTGGTTCCCGTGGCATCTGTGGGACTTGGTTTTGGGTCTTCTCACCAGCCTCGCTGCCTCTCATCCAAGTCTCTCTGAAAACATGACCGCAGATACCAACACCAGTATACTCTGATCACTGCAAGAGAGGATCAAGTGTCAGGTCTTGAATTCAAATTACTGACTTTGTCACGTAACCTGGATTAAATCAAAATTACTGGTGGCTTCATCATGCAAAATGCCCACATCAAGGTTATAACCAAATGAAGTCCTTCGCACACGGGCGGCTGCTGGCCTGGCCTGCCCCCTGCGCCCAGCCCTGCCCCCGCGTTTTGTGGGTTCATGGGGACACTCTACATTTGTCCCTATTGAATTCCTTGTGATGCCTGGCCCTGCTTTCCGGCCAGCCAGATCTTCTGGGATCTCGATTTAATCATGCAAGACATCCTCACCCCTCCTAGATTTTGTCATTTACAACTACGACAAATGTAACTTCTATGCTTTTACCAAAGCCACTGATAAGATATTGAACAAGGCCAGATGATGGGCCTAGCCCACTTAGGGGTCCGGAGAAGCCCCCCTCGGGGCCGACAGAGAGAACCTGCAGGCGCCCCCGGGGACGGCTCTTCCTGCCCCGGTTCCCCGCCTGATTCTCGCAGGGTGAGGTCGGCGCCCGGCTGGAGTTCGCTGTGCAGAGTCCACTGCATCTCGAGCTGGAACTCAGGGCTCCTCACCGAAAGGAACCGGCGCTCAGCTGACATGACCGGTCCTGGGAGGCCGTGCGCTGCCTCCCAGCAATCACCACCGCGGCCATCCACAGGCTCACATGTCATCCCCCAGGAGCGTGTGGCTCGGGACCAGATCTGACACGCGAGCTGGAGTCTGTGGGTCTGTCTTCTTCCCTTGCCCGTCTCTGTCCTTCCGCCCTCCTTCCTCCCGGAGCTCCTCAAGGACCACCGGCTGAGTCAGCGACCTCGCCTGCTAGTTCCGTTGATACCCTGGAGTGCCACCATTTGGACCAAGTGACCTGGACACCCGCATTTGGAGGAGCCAGGCCTTGTCTCGCCCCCTCTGCCTCGCTCTGGGCCGTCGGTGGCCTCTAATTTCTTCCCACATTCTTCTGAGTTCTGTAACACAGGAGGCGGAATCACAGGAGGTTCTGTGTGTCCATCGCCCCTCGTCCCCCAAGCCCCTGGGACAGAGCCGGGTGTGCAGAGGGAGCGCGGTTAACATCCGTTGGGTGATGGAGTCTGCGTGACACCTAAGAGCAGTTCCAGTAGCAGCTCACACAGGGAGATGGAGAGTGCAGGGTGTGGTTACGTGGGGTGCGGATGACAGTGGGGTGAGGGGGTGGTAGACATGTGCCCTTCAGCCGACAGTGGCTTTGTGTACGAACTCAGAAGTCAGATGCACCTGGCTATGAATTCGGCCCTCGTCACTTCCTCGCTGTGTGATCTCGGGGAAGTTAATCTTCTCTGAGCCTCCGACCTGTCATCTGTGTGATGGGGGACAATGACATCTATCTTGAAAGTTATGACGGGTAGTTCATTAGATGTGATCACGTAGTGAGCGCTCAGCGCACGCGATCCGCTGCCAGTGCGCATGGTTAAGTCGCCGTCGCATCCTCACAAAGCCGACGCACGGTGGGCGAACGCTCTTCATCCCGTATCGCCGCGTACACACCGGGCGACGTTTCTGCCGCGGAGGCCTGTGCGTCACCGCCGGTGGACAGCCGTGAGGCTCCACCCCTCAGGCCCGCATTCCCCGGAATGCTCTGGAATTCTGCGCTCTGAAACGTTCCAGGATCCAGCTGTCTCCCAGCGGCGGCTGGCACCGTGGAACCCACTCGCGCTCACTGCTTTCCGGATCTGCCTTGAGACAGCGGGCCGGCCCGAGGTCCCGCCGCTCGGCAGCGCCCGTCTGCCGTCCCCTGCCACTCCCACGAGGCGTCAAACGGCCCTAGACTCAGTTACTAATCAGAGTGAGCTGCACACCTGTTTGTTCTGAGTCACGTGTGGAGAAAATGCCGGCGGTTAGCCGACAGCACCTGTCCTCTGTGTGTTAGGAATGTCTGTCAGGCAAGGCCCATGCGGCAAGGTGGTCTGTTCAACACGGTTCCTGCAAAATCAAGGCGTCTGTGTCCTCGTCTCCTCGTCTCAGGACGCCGCCGGTCCCAGGTGTCCAGGCCCAGCTCCATGACCTCGCGTTAATTACGCTGCCTCTTGAAAGGCCCTGTCGCTAAACACGGCACGTTCCAAGGACGGGGGTTAGAACCTCGACCTGCAGGTGGCAGCCTCCGCCACGGGTCAGAGAGCGCAGCAGACACAGCTGGAAGTCGGGTCTCAGCCCAGGAACCCACGAGCCCGCGTCGCGGTCACTGACCAAGCGATGGGCTGGGAACAGAGGGAGGGGCCGAGGGGACAGAGGGAGGGGCCGAGGGGAAGCAGGAAAGGCCCGGAGTTCAGTCGCTTCGTGTCGTGCGGCCTGGACTCACCCGCGCTTGTCACGCAGCCCCGGGTGCCCGCCGTCTTCCTGCGTGGACTTCAAAGGCCACTTGGCAATCCCGGTGCTGACACCTGTGGGCCACCAGGGGCAGCGTCGCTGCTGCCCGCGTTGGCAGAGAGCCGCCAGGCAAGAGAAGCAACAGACGGGCGGGCCGCCAGGCCGCCAGGGTGGCGCACGGAGCCCGGCAGCATTTCGCGTGGACGGCGGGGGCCGCCGTCACGGGCGGGGAGGGCGGGCAGACAGCCCTGTGGGGTTCGAGAAAGACCCGACTCTGCTTTCACGCGGCATTAGAACGAGCAATAAAGAGTCGCTGATGAAGTCTTGGGACACAGAGCCCAGGGGTGGAAGGGACCTTAGCAACGCGGAGGCCACCCACGTCCGTCCCTGGACAGCCCGTCTGCTGGCGGCCTGGCCAGGGCTCGCGCCCCGCCCTCCGGCTGACCGCGTCTCAGGGCGGCCCCGGATGCGAGGAAGGAGCACAGGGCGGTCGCAGGACGGAGAGGTCGCGCGCGGGAGGGGGCGCTTGGCCTGGGCGGCGGCGGCGCCGGAGCCGGGTTCCCAGCTGCTCCGCGCCCCTCCCCCCACCTGCGGCCCGCGGGCCACGCGCACCGTTCCCACAGCCCGTCTGCGAAAAGCTTCACCGATGGCGACCAACTGCCCGTGGGTCATCCTACTTCCCATACTCTTGCAAGCACACAGAGTTCTAGAATATTCCAATGGGATGGCCAGCTAATGATTCCTAAATTCTAAGGGGTTTTGTCACTCTCTGCTCGTGGTGCCCACATGTTTATTAAGTAGAGCTCGATCACTGAACTAATTGAAGGTCGCAGTATTATTCATTGCGATGACGGCATCAGATTGACTTACGAGGAACGTTTTAGTTTTTCTTTGCAAGCGAAGTCTGCTGACGCTCCGGTGAAACTTGAGACCGAGATCTCTGATGGTGAGATTTTTGCTTTAGGCCAGATTTTATTTTAAACAACACCCATAACAAATAACACTTTCAATTTTATAACATCTTTTTCACTTTCCCTAATAGGTCTCAAAGGACCTCACAAACACCTGTAAAATATAAGAAAAAAGAAAGTTTTTCTATTTTGCAAAAGGAAGAAGCTGAACCGGAAGTGATGCATTCGCCACTAACCCCAGAAACGGCCCCGTCAGGTGACGGAACCGGCGCGCGGTTTCAGCTCCTGCAGCATCCTCGCCACGCTTCAGTGACGAGTAACTCGGGAACGTGTTTCTTAACTGTCTGACACGGCCGGTGCCCGTACACGGCACACAGTAACAGTCCCGGCCTCAGGCCCCGTGAATGCCCAGGACCTAGGACCTCCCCCCCAAGTGTCTGCCCAGGACCTAGGACCTCCCCGCCACATCCGCCTGACGCAGGCCCGCCCCAGGGGCGAACACCGGGGCCGCCCGACGGATTCAAGGACGCGCACGTCCCCCCACCTCTAAGCTCTCGACTGGCTGCCCACTATTTTAGGAAGCCTCCGATTTGAACTTTATCCAACGTGTTGCTTTGTGATAAAATTCCACGGGCAGCGGTACGAAGAACCCCAGAGGCTCACGCGCGGGCCCCTGCTCCCCATCGGTCCTCCTGCCGTCGACGCGGCCTGCTGCAGGGGGACCCCTTCTCCCCGAGGAAGAGGCCGCATGTCCCCACCCACAGCCTGCACGAAACCAGCGTCGCTGACCAGTGACCCCGAAACGCGAGGCGCGCACGGTCCGGAGCTCCTTGCCGGGCCTCGCCCGCTGGCTGCCACGACGCTGCCTCCTCCCTCCCAGAGCGGCGCGCGCCTCCGGCCTTGATCGCTGGCACACGGAGCATCTTTCGAGAGTGACACCTGAGGCAGCCGGTCGCCTTTTGCTCTTTGCCCTCCCGGGGGCCCAGGGCTTCTCTGCCGGGCCCTGGCTTGGCACGGCCGCCCACCGGTTCGGAAGGCGAGGCCAGCACGGGCCTCCAGGACGTGCAGTGTTCTCCAGAACAATCACCAGCTTCTCCAAGGGCCCTGAGGGCCGGGGGGCGGACATGTCATCTGAACAGTCAGCGTTTGGCTTACAGGCTTCGTGCTGCTACCGATCACCACAGAGAAGTAGTTCAGGAAGCCTAAAGTTATTGACCTGCACACCGAACTCTGGCCCCCCCTCAACATGGAAGCAACGTGGTGGGGTATTTGTTTTATCTCTGGAAGCTGAGGTGGCCTGATGACTCCTTTCCGGGATTTCTGGGTGGACCCTCCCCCGCGAGGCTGGCCGCACCCCCTGAAGCCTTGGCAGAAGCGCAGGGGCCTGAGGCGGCTTCTGCGCAGGACGGATGCGGCGCGGGGTGCCAAAGCGTTTCTATGACCATGATCAACTGAATCCACGTGTCAAGGCCAAGGCATCCACTGGGAGGCCCCTCGCTCATTGGCGGGGGTTGAAGGAATCAGAACTCGGCCTCCCCAGGAGAGTCAGCAACAGCGGGCTCGGGCTCGTGCACTCAGGAGGCCCTGGGACGCAGCAGGCGGTGCCGCCCCCGGGGACTGTGCTGGCAGCGCGGCCGCCGGACAGCAGGGGGCTGGGGCAGACGGGCGGGGGGGGGGGGGAGCGCCGGAGGGAGGGGGGAAGGCGGCCCGGATGGACAGTGCCGTCTGCTCAGCGCGGCTGGCCCTGCCCGTGACACGTGCCGCCGGGCTGACCTGCTCTTCCCTTCCACGCCTTCCTCCTGCTCTGCCCGTGGAGCAGCCCTGCCGGACGCCGGCCCTCGGCTCTCCCGGCTCCGGGGCTCTGGCCGGAGGGAGCCCTGGACCGTCACGGGAGGGGCGGCGGGGGCCTCTGACCACTCCTCGCGACCGCTGACAGGAGCCCATGCCCTCCCGTCAGAGAACTCCACCCAGTTCTGCACAGTGGGATTCTCGTTCTTTAGAACAGCAAACGTTCGCTTTGGAGAAGTGATTATTACAACAGGTGTGAAAGAGAACACTCAACAGCCCGCGTGAGGGCCAAGGTCGTTCCAGTGACTCTGAAGCCCGCTGTGAAGCCTCCCTGCCCTCAAGCTGCTGTGCTTTACCTGGGCCTATCGCCCCTACGCAGTTCTTTGCAGTACCTATGACGTAAACATACTTCTACATCGTGTGTGTGTGTGTGTATGTGTGTGTGTATATGCGTATTTACACGTGCATACCAATCGACACGCATTTCACTTTGCACACTTTAAATTCCACATCGGTGGAATCACGCTGACTATTGGTCTGTGATTTGCCCTCTTGCTCCCCCCCCACCTCTCCCCCACCCCCCTTCTCCTCGCTCTCGCTCTCCCCTAACACTGTGTTCCAGAGACTCGTCCGTGGAGACGACTGCGTCTGCGGAGTTTTACTCATTTGAGCTGCTATCTAGTCCTCCATTGTGTGCTATACCACAGCCCATGTCTGTGCTTTTGTTGGGGCCTTTGGATTGTTTTCTGGTGTTTTCTCATTACAAACATTGCCGCTGCTATGAACATTTTTGGATAGTTTCTTTGGACTTAAGTGTAAAAGTTTCTCTAGGGTCTAAGTCACGGTGTGGGGTCACTAGGTGACAGGTAAGTGCATGTAGCTCATGTCAAAATCTTTTTTAAAGCAACAGAACCACTTTCTTCCTCCACCAGCAATAAACGTGAGCTCTAGACGCTGCACTTCGCCCCCTCGCCCGACGCTGCCTGGTTTAATTCCTGCCGGTCTGGTGGGCAGACAGGCACCTGCCACTGGTTTTCACGTGACGCCCCTAGGTGACTACTCGAGGTCGAACATTCTGTGTCTATTGGCCAACGTGCTTTCTCGTCCATGGTGTGCAGCTTAAACTCCTTGCCCATTGTTCTATTATGTTATTCGATAATGAATAAGATGAGCATACAAGATATTTAAATTCTTTTAAATTTGATTTAAAAACAAGCTACCCAGAAAGAGAGAAAAAATCCATCTTAAAATTCACACAGATTCCCAGGAGATGCCAAATAACCAAAACGATTTTGAAAAAGAACAAAATCAGAGGTGTCATACTTACTGATTTCTCAACTTACTACAAGCCTATAGTAATCAAAATATTGTGGCATGAAGACAGATATACAGGATAACAGAACAGAAGAGAGAACGCAGAAATAAATCTCACATACACGGCCAAGACCGTTCATGGGAGAATGACAGCCTCTTCAACAAAAGGTGGCGGGAAATCAGATGCCAAAAGAATGAATTTTGATCCTTATCTTACACTATTGATAAAAAATTCAAAATGGATCAAAGAGTTCAACATAAGACTTATAACTATATATCTCTTAGAAGAAAGCATTAAGGAAAAGCCTCATGACATTGTATTTGGCAATGAATTCCTGGGTATGATGCCAAAAGTATTGGCAATAGAAGCAAAAATAGATAAATTGAACTACGTCAAAATTAAAAACTTCTATGCCTCAAAGGACATTAACACGGTGAAAAGGCGACCTAAAGAACGAAAAAAATACTTGCAAACCATATACTTGATAATGGGTTAATATCCAGAAAAAAAATAGATATGCCCCATGACTCAATAATACTAACAACAAAAAACCCAAATAACTTGATTTAAAAAGGGGCGAAGAACCCGAAGAGACATTTCTCCGGAGGTGCCACGAGACAGACGGCCAAGAAGCACGTGAAGAGACATTCAGCATCCGTAATCGCCGGGGACGCGCACGTCACACCCACAGTGAGATGCCGCCTCGCACTCTCCAGGACGGTCACGGGAAAAACGACGGCGACAACGGCGACAACGCAGCGCGAGCGGGGGAGGGGGGGCGGGACGGGGCGCGGTGAGCTGCCGCCGAGGACGGTGTGGCGGTTCCTCGAAGCGTTAAGAATGGAGTCCCTACTGAATGGCAAGGGTCTCGCAGGGCTGTTGCCACACCCGTGTCTGCTCATGTCAACACCGTTCACCGCGGCCAGCGGGGGAGGCAATCAAGTGTCCACCGACGGAAGGACGGAGCGACAGGTCGTGGCCCATCCACACGGGGGAATGTCACGCGGCCTTACAAAGGGCGGGCAGGCGCCCTGACATACGATACAACCGGGCTGAACCTGAGGACACAGCGCAGTCAGCCGACTGCTAAGGGGCACAGTGGGTGACAAGAGGCACACTCTAACGGGGACAATTCGGTCACAAACAGACAAACACAGCAAGATTCCGCTGATATGAGGTACCGAGACTGATCAAAGACACAGAAAGCAAAGGGCCGGGGCTGGGGGCATGAGAGTCAGTGTTCGGTAGGGACGAGTTTCGATTTGGGGAGATGACACGTCCTGGGGACGGTGGTGGTGACGGCCGCACATGGTCCTCACGTTTGGAGATACAGCTTGCGATGTGACGTCGGGGACACGTCTGACTGACAGGAGCAGGCAGGCCGGATGCAGACGGGACACGTTCCCGTGAGCTGACAAGCGCTGCAGCTGGACAGACGGCTGACTGGAGAGGTCACTGTGCTCACTACTCCGCAGGCCCCCAAAATGACTGAAGCGGTTCCTAATAAGTTAAAATGTTCCCTCTGCACTGCAGAGCTGGCCTCGCACCACAGGCCTCGAGAAGCTGCTAGAACTTAGAGTGAAGCGATTTGTGCAGCTGGGAGGGAGGAGCTGCAATAATTTACGATGTGTTATTTAGAAACCGGAGACGGTGTCCTACAGTCATTAAAATGCGGGTTATGAAGACTAAGCACCACCGGAAAAAGGGCTGGGTGAAATGAATCAGGAGACAGTTTTTATGTATTTATCGGCTCAGCTACATTAGCACACGCACATGAAGATGTGTGAGGAAACACGCCGAAGTGATCGTGATGGCCGCACTTGAATTACGATTGATTTTTTCCCTCATACTTGGCTGAAGAGAAAAATTTAGAAATCTAAGAGAAAACTCAGAAACTCAAGGGAGCCGGAAAACACGGCAGAGAAGGGTGTGCACTTGATCGAGGTCCCCCCCCCAACCACTCGGCCTTCAGGCGAAGTGTGGAAGTGGCTGCCCCGCCCCCCCATGAACCCCCCCACCCCCACCCCCACACGCAGAGCAGTTAGGTGGCCTTCACAAGGCTTCACAAGGGCGGTGGCACAGACAACTTACTTTGCACACTAATGACAATCAATAGGAATTAAAATTCTCACTAGAAATTTCTGCCCTTTAAAATTCTTCCCGCTTTCTTGACCACTCTTCTTCACTTAAAATTCCTTTTCTCTCATGGAAGCACTCGCGCCCCTCCGTGTCCACAGGGCCGACGCCGTCCCTAGCTCCGGGTCCCCAGCGCCCAGGCTGTCCCTCTGTGCGGCTCACGCCTCGCCCTTTCTCACCGCGCTCAGCCGGCCTCGCCCAGCAGGACGGCCCATGCGAGCCGCCGTAGGCAGCCACTCTCTTCCTTCCCCAGCAAGGGTGTGCGTCGCGTGCACGCGATCCCATCAGCTAAGCACCCAACGCAAAGCCCCATGACCTCGGCACACCTGCTCCAAATCCGGACGGTCACCCAGAACCCCGACGACCTGGAAACGCAAGCAGCCGGCTCTTGTTCCAGGCAGGGGCGGTTTGCCTGATAAAAACTCAGCTCCATCCAAGGAGCTGCGTGTTGGGAACAAAGCGCCTTGTCTCCCAGGGCTGGGCGAGGCCGGCGCGGCCTTGGCGCTGTCTCGCCTGCCCTGAGGCCGCTCGCAGAGCTGGCTCCGGCACCAGGACCTGACGCTGATGCGCCTTCCAGCTTAGCCACAGGGAGTGAGCCAATGGGACGGCCATGAGCGGCTCCGCTGGGCACACTGGGGTCCGGACCCTGCCGAAGCTGAATGCCAGGGGCGCTCCCGAGGCCCAGGAGGGGGGCTCCCTGGGGGGGAAGGGCGTCTGTCCCCTCGTCCTGCAACGAGGCGCTAGCACCACCGGCCAAAGCCCAAACGGGAGGACGCTGGGCCCAAGAACCCGGCCCTCCGTGCAGTGGGCGCTGGGTCCACAGCGGGACTTGTGGGGCGCGACCCTCAAACATCCCCAGTGACCCTGACCTTAGTTCGGGCCGTCGTTGCTGAATTCGTCCCTGAATTACAAAGGAAAACGTCTCCGGCCCGAACCGGTAGCTGTTTTTCCCTTTGAGACGCCGCTGAAGAGGACGGAAGGTCAGAGGCTCACTTCTGCGAGCGGGCGGCGGCCCTCTGCAGGTGTGCAGTCACCTGGGAGCTCCTGTGTCATGGGGGTGCAGTCACTGGGCACTTCCGCAGGGAAGAGCCCCGGGCCGCCCCGGCGGAAGGAATCCGAGTGTCCAGACAGCGCCCTGCAGTCAGCACTCTGGCCAGCCCCCTGGGCGGGTCCCACTGAACCCTGAGAACCCCTGAGACACAGTGACCAGGACCGGCATGCACGGAACACAGGACATGCAGTCCCCCTACCGACCGCCAGCACGCGGATGGGCGCTTCCGAAAGATGCAAAGAACTAACTGTTCGTTTTCTTGTGGACGTCAGGCACCTCCACGCCCCTTACCTACACTATCCATTTCCTTAGCAAACTTCTTCTCCAGGAATAGCTCACAACACTGCAGTTCGATCTCTGTCAAAATTAACACAAGGGGCCGAATTGGCATGACTGAGCCGTACTGAAGCCGTGATTCGCTGGGTAAGGGCATTAGCATCAAAACAAAGGTCCCGCCGCGTATAGCAGTGTGACTAACAGAAGCACAGCCACCAGGGGACAAAAATAGCCCGACGCTGCCTAGACGAGGGAGTCGGCACAATTGGAGCCGCCGCGTTCCTGCGGCAGCCGCCCTGGGGGGGCCTGTGCCCCAGCCTGCACCTGGGGGCGGCGTCGGCCCCGGACCCGGCAGCTCGGCTCTGCGTGCAGCGGCTCAGGCAGAGTAAAAACCCTCTTCTGCTCTCTCCTGTCATCGCTGGACCCAGCTGGCTAACGGGAGGCGGGCAGCGACTGGCTTACTTCTAAGCTGCAGCCATGCCGGGGGAGAACTAGGGTGCACGAGATGGTCCTTCAAAGTGAAACCTTCACACAGCAGGATATCTCGGGGGAAGGGCTCGCAGAGGCCGGCCGGCCGGCCCGCGGCAAAGTGCCAGGATTCGCCCTCTTCCGCGTGAAGGGCAGAGGCAGCTGTCAGGGTTCAAGGTCTCACTTTGTCCAGGACAAATGTTCTCAGTTGTCAACCCTTCTTCATGTGGAAACGGCCTTTAGCGGCCCCTTCTTTCCACAATCCCATGCACCTTCTGCTGGACAAAATTTTCAAAACCCGTCTAAGAGTGGCGATCAGAACAGGAGACATTATGCCGCGTGGTCCCATCGGGGCAGGACGCAGCTCGACTGTCTCCACCAGGCGGGATGGCGGCCCTCGAAGAACCACACAGGACCGACCCTGGCTTCTCGCGGAGCTGCGGGGTGCTGCGGGGTGCTGCTGGCTTGCCTTGATCCGGAACCTGACTAGCACCAAGACGTGTCCCTGTAAGCACAGGTGTGACAAGCCTCAGGTGCAGTCTGTGCCAAACAGGAAACCGGCACTTGAAACTCACACAGGTCACGAAACACGGGCAACGCTTCCCGCGTCTCCCGTGCTGGTTTGGGCAGATCGTTTCCACCCTGTCGCTGTCTCTCTGAATCCCAAGTTTTCACCATCAGCTCAGCGTGGTGTCTTTAAAAACGCGGCCCATCTGCCGAGGCGCTCGCTCGCGCGGCTTCGTTAGGAGCCGACAGCGGGCATCCTCATCTACGTACGTGTCGGCAGCTCAGCTCCTACGAGTAACGTCGACTGGTCAACGACCCCTTAAAACTTTGACAGACGGGTCGACCTGTCCTCCCAGGTGAGGGCGCCGACTTACCCCGTCACCGCGGCCCGGCACGTGAGTGACAACCCTGCCAGCCTCGCTCATGTGGCGTTTCACTCCACGGACAGCTGTTCTCACCGCGCCGGCAGACACGGACGTGGGGCTAGCGTCTGCGAAAACTTGATCAACCGGAGTCACGTTCATCCAGCACTCGTGATGGAACTTTGGATGGGAACCGAGGTCGGAAAGGTGGGAGGCGGGTCACAAGGCGGGTGGGAAGTGGCCACCGCTGACCCGCGCTGTGAGCCCCTGCTCTCCGCTGACACCTCTGGGCGCGCGGCTGTCGGCCTGCAGCACCCCCTCCCCAGCCGGCCCCCGGCCACGAGTACGCGGGCTGTTTCTAGCTTTTAGCTCATTACGAACAATACCGCGTTTGTACTCCAGGATCCACGCTCACTTGTATGCCCCTAATGGAGATTCCGGGAAGACCTAGGTCGAGCCGCATGCACCTGCGACTCCGACGGGCGCCGCTCCGCACGCGGCCCTGCATCTCGCCCTCCCGGCGACGCGTCACAGCGCTGGACGCCTCACAGCTTGGCTGACACGGTATAGTATGGAATCGTTTTACTTGATTTTTTGTCAACATGACATGCAAAAAAAATATATCAGATTTAATTCATACGTCTCACATGAGACTGAGCATTTTCTCCATAAATTTATGAGATATTTCCATTTTCTTTCCTATGAACCACTCATCATACACTTTGCTATTATTTCTACTGAGTTGTTGGTCTCAAGTTTTTATACTGATTTGTAAGAGCCCTTATTTATCACAGAGCTTAGCTCTTTGTGCAAATATTTTTCCCAGTTTGTCAGTCTGTTTTTTCGCTTTGCTTATGGTGACTTTTATTTTTATCATTTATTTATTTATTTATTTATCTATTTATTTTTGCCCAGCAGTCGTCTTTAAACTATTTTTAAAAATGTAGTTTAATTTATAATTTATCAATTTGTTTTGATGATTTCTAGACTTGGCATCACAGTGACAAAGATAACAAAAGGAAGATGATCAAAGGATTATCCCATGTTCTTATTTAACACAAAATTGTAGGTTTTACGCCAAAATTCCACTCGACTCTATCTAGGCTTAGAGAAGGTGCGAGCTTCCCGCCTGCCTCAGCGTCACCTACTCAACAACTCATCTTCAGGACGCGAGGCCACGCTTATCACACGCCGGAGTCTCTGTGCAGCTGGGGCGACTCTGGGGTGTCCTAGGCGTTCACGGGCACCGCTCCGCCTGTCTGTAGCACAGCCTGCCCTGCGGGACGGCGAGGTCCCCGGTCTGCTCTTCTTCCTCAGCGCCTTCCTGGCCACTTCTGAAAACGAACCTCGTGCAGCGTTAAGTTCAGAAACGGACGCGGGGAACTGACGTCTTCACGTTGCTGAGTTTTAGGAGAGTTTAATGTTTTCTTCATGGTGTTGCTATCGATCTATTGTTTGTGCCTAGGGATTAAAATTATTTTGGTTGAGCCTGTAAAGGGCTCTTTTCTTCCCTATACTTTGTGTACGAGCTTATCATGGCCACTGTTAATTAGCCCTTAGGGCTGGAGGGTCAGACTCTGCGTTCAGAACTCTCCATGCCCACCGGACGTGGCTTCGCTTCCATAAGCTTCTGGGAGACACTGACACCGATGCTTTCTCGTGTCCCTGTCATCTCCCTCGCTGACCTTCACCAGCTGTCTCCCCGCTGGTCAAGGGCGCCTCTCCCAGTTAGTCCTTTCCCCCGGGGCAGCGGCATGGTTCGAAGGCGAGCCGAGGTCCGCCGGGGACCGCTGCTCCTGCACGGCCCCCCAGAGGTTGCTGGCGCTGTCTCCTGCACGAAGCAGGGGTCCCCTCGAGCCTCCTCTGCCAGGGACCAGGGCTGCTCACCCTCCTCTCTGCCTCTGCTCTGGTCCCAACCAAATGCTCTGCCGTGCTCGCCCAGCAGGCCTCCCGGCTGCCGCCGGTCAGGTACCTTTTAGCCGAGGGGTCCATTCGCTTCCTCCCTGGGCGCCTTCCCAGGACTCCCCCACGGCTCTGGCGCCTCGTCCCTCCTCCTAAGGACAGCAGTGCCCCCTCACCCACGGGGGACATGGTCCAAAGCCTCCAGTGGACACCTGAAACTGCGGACAGTACCGAACCCTATGCAGACACACCTGTGACGAGCGCGAGTCAGAAACTGGGCACGAAAAGAGATTAACAACAGTAACTAATGACAAAGTAGAACAATGATAACAACACACTGTGATAAAAGCCTGTGAGCGGCTTTGGGGCCATTATTGAGTAAAACAAGGGTGACCTGAGCAAGCACCGTGACGTGCCCCATGACCCGACCACCCAGACGGCCACCAGGTGTTGAACCGGTGGGAGCATCACCAGCGTGGAGGCGGTGGACAAAGGGACAACCCCGTCCGGGCAGGACGGCACGGGACAGTGTGTGCTTCGTCAGGCCACTCAGAACAGCGCAAAACGGAAAACTCATAATTGTTTATTTCTGGAATTTTCTACTTAACGTTGTGGGACTGCGGCTGAAGGCGAGTCACAAACCATGGAAAGCGAAGCCGCGGCACAAACGGCCCGGTCAGAAGCGGCGGGCGCTACAGCCCACGCTGCGGCCGCACAGGTGTGTCCTCACCCGGCCTGCACTCTGAGGCGGTCCGTGACCCCGGAGGGGCAAGGGGGGCAGGAGGCCATCTGGTTCCCCGAAGTGGCAGCCGCAGACGGGGTTTGGTTTCCGGGCTGTGGTCTGGTGCTTGGGGCAGGGACAGACCTACAGCTTGGCCTTCGCATCTGACCGAGGAAGACGGAAGTATGGCTGGGAGAAAGATCAGTGCCTTCCAAGCAAAGCCAGAGCCGCCTTCTAGAATTTTCTTTTCATACAGCATTTCCCTGTGTGATGATTTTAAATTAAAAGTAGTTCTCTGCTAAACGACCCAAACCCAAAACTAGCCAATCAACCAACCAAATCAATTACCTGACCAACCAACCAACCCATCAGCCAAGACCGCGCAACACCACAGCCCGCACCTCCCCGCCCCCGGCGCCGGGTACGCCTGGGCGCGAGCCGCACGTGACGCGGCCCAGGGACCCGCCCCCCGAGGCCCCCCTAAGCCCCCGACCCCGCCCCCCGCGTCGCGCCTCGGTCCCAGCGCCCGGAGCTGCTGCCAGGCCTCGGATTCGGAGGAGATTGTTTTCCCCTTGGGCCACGACGTCCTGCCTCGTGTTACCTCTCCTGGGGCCTGGCTCCTGGTGGGCACCGCGGCCGTGCCCCGCGCCCCACGCGCAGGCGCCGAGACCGGCCCCCGCCCCAGAGCCGCGCCGCGAACCGCTGCTCGCGTCCCCCGCGCGGCTGCCACTGCGGCGGCGTCTCCGGGCAGGTTCGTGCGCAAAAGCACGTGGCCTGGGTCGTAGATGACCGCGTGGTCAGAGGGCTGAAACGGCGGCCCTTCGATGCGCTTTGCGTAAGAGGAACTGGGAAGGGCGACGATCGGCGGAGAGGGCGGGGGGGCGGACAGCGGGGGGCAGACGCGGGGGGGGCGGACAGCGGGGGGCAGACGCGGGGGGGGGCGGACAGCGGGGGGCAGACGCGGGGGGGGGGGCGGACAGCGGGGGGCAGACGCGGGGGGGGGGGCGGACAGCGCGGGGCGGTCAGCGCGGGGCGGACGCCGCCCCCGCTCCCTGCAGTCCGCGGCAGCGCTGCGCTCGCGGAGTCGCTTAGCGTCGCCTTCGTTCGACTCGGGTCTCGGGTTCATGACCATCCGCTTCGACAAAGGAGGTGGCCGAGGGCCGGGGTGGGGCTGAGCGGTCAGCGGGCCCCGAGACGCCGCTGCTGCCCACGTGGGCTTGAAGGGGAGCGGGGCTCGCGGCCACCAGCTTCAGGAGAAACTCAGGGTCCCGACTCTGCCGCGGGCCAGCGCAGACTCCCCCCCCCCCAGAGCCCCGTGTCGCCCCGGGGGGCCGGCCGCTAGGTGCTGACAGGTGAGTCTCCCACGCCCCGCCCCTGCCCTCCGGGCTGCAGATGTGGCAGAATGTGTTTCAAGAGGTGGTGAGACTGCCCAGACCACCCTCTCGCTGAGGGCGAGGTCTGCGTCCCCCTAGAGACCAGGCAGGCTAGTGACTGCTCTGACAGAAACAGCACCCTTGGTGACTTCTGCGGCTAGGTCCTGAAAGGAACAAGGGCTCCCGCCCCGGGGGACACGCAGGGTGGGGCTCTGAGCCATGAGGAGCCCAGTCTGGCTGCGGGGTGTGGGTGCCCAGGTCGACAACCACGGCGGAGGCAGCCGGTGACGGCAGCACCGACCGCCGGATGTGGAGGGGGCGCCCGGGTGATTGCGGTGTGGAGGGGGCACCCAGGTGACCCCCGGACGTGGAGGGGACACCCAGGCGATCGCGGCATGGAGGGGGCCATGGAGGGGGCACCCAGGCGATCGCGGCGCCCGACGCATCTCCCTGGAGGCTCCGGACGTCACGGAGCAGAGAGGCGCCACCGCGAGGCCCAGAGGGTGACGACAGGTGTTTGTGCCGCTGCGTCTGGCTGCCATGCCTCACAGCGCTGGCGACGGAACAGATGTGAGATCTCACAGCTCACAGCAGGCTAAGACCCTGAGTGCACAAGGCCCCTCCGTCCCTCTGTCCCGGGACACGGTGAGGGCGCAGGAGAATGTGACCTTGTAGCCAATACAAATACCATGCTGAACCTTCACGGGGACGGGGGTTCACCCTGGCTTCCTTCAGACAGCTCGAAGGGGCACCGCCCCCCCCGCCCGCCAAGTGGGGGCTACGTAGTTCAGATATGACTGACTTCCGAAACATGCCTGCCAAACAGACACGTCTTTTTCTGAAACTGCTTTATAAAGAGCTCTTTCGGAGTCGGATCTGTTTGATGTTCGGGTGGCAGGGGGCCGCTGTTTTAGGGGTAAAGGGCCTCTTCCTTCCAGGGCTGCCCCCTCGGAGGGCCCTGAGAGCCGGCTTTAGCGCGTCCCCTCTGACAGTGACAATGACGGCACGGGCACCGCCCATGTGACGTCCTCCTTGCTACCCTGCCTCCTTCAGCGCCCGGCCTATGGGTCCTCTGTGCCGGGCACTGGGCCAGGTGCCGGGGACATGCAGACGAGCAAGACAGAAGTGACCCCTGTCCTTGTGTTCAGAGGCTGCCACTTTTCGTCCAGATAAACTTTCCAATTTTATTCCATTCAGAATAAAGATAAAGCCACATGGAAGCTTGTGGGTCATGAAGACATCCAAAGGCGCGTGGCTGGGGACACTGACTTTCAGGCGGACGGCAAGCCCGTGGCCTGCGGTGGAGGTGACAGCAGCTGCTGTCTCAACCGCGTCATCCACAGGCCGGCACAGCAGAAGCTCGTTCTGGTTCGTGCTGCTGGGAGACAGGTGGCATGTCACCGCTCGGTGCTTCCCCTTCTGTCCGAGGCTCTGCTGTCGGTGGAATCCGGGAGTCCTGCGAACAGAGCCCGTGGAGCAGGGAAGAGGCGGGTGGGAAGGGCCCGCCCGCTGCTGTCTGCCCTGGCTGACCCTAGTCACCTGGAGAGAAGTTACCTGGCCCGACTTAGGGGAGAGGCTGGGACATACTCCCCTGCAATAACCACGTCCTGCGGCAGGAAGAGCGGGGGATCTCAGAGTGTCCCCTCTGCTGTGGGGCAATGTCAGTCCAGGGACTCGCTCGGCACTGCTGAGAGTGTGGGGCTGGCTGGGAACCCTGCGCGGCTCCGGCCCTCCTCTCTGGCGCAGATCTAGTAAGCCTCACACGTCCTGGACAAAAGCTTCGGCAAAATGCACAAAGACGTGTCCCTCGGGCCGCCCTATCAATTCTCTCTGGCCCTGACACGGGAGAAAATGTCTTTCCCAAGAAACAAGGGCGCTCTCTGAGCTGGGCTCAAACACGCCAACTTTCATAACCCAAACACTGAGAATTAGCCAGTACGCATTTAAAAGACCTAATCCTCCCAACACTAATTCATAATAAAATATTGACAAGCCTGTCCCCAATCTGTTGGTGAAGCACGGGCAGCCTTTCTTTGAAAAAAATCCCCGTCCATTCCCGCAGCTCCCCGGAGAATCATCTAGCAAAATGACGCCACGAAATGGTTCCAAACCGTGTTCCTGCAGCAGGGAGCCTCGGCCTCCAGTGCTTTTAATTTATTTTATGTCATAAATTAATAATGTACGCGTGATTGAGAGGAGCTCATTAAACGTGTCATGAAGCAAGGCACTTAGACCAGAACAGCGTGCAGGGCCCCCGATGCCCGCCTACACGTTACATTAAGTACATAAATCATTTTGTTTTCTCTCTCCTTAAAGCAGAAAACAGCCAAGGAGCAAAATGTAATTACGATAATTCTATTTAAAAAGGTCCAGGAAGCACAAGAATAGAATTTGCACAAACATCAGAAGAGGCAGCTCGTTCTGTCTGGCTGGTCGGACTTTTGCCTTTTGTGACAAACTCGAGCAGATGGAAGGAGGGTGGCAGGCCACCGACGCGCACTTTCGGTGCCTGAGCAACCCCAGGGCCGGGTCCGCGGGCTCTGACGGGGCTAGAAAACACACCTGAGGCTTCCCGGGCCCCTGGGCTGGATGGCCCCAGACCTGCGGGGGGGTGGGTGGTGGGCGGCGGGGGTGGCCTGGTCTGCCCGGGCCCAGGCTTGGACTGACGGGGCGTGTCTTGGTGGCTGGCACAGATGAGGCCACGCAGGAGGCCTGGCTGATCCGCTCCGCAGACCAGGCACGCCCAGAAGCTTGGGTCCACCCAGACCTCCCGAATCCTGAATCGGGATGCCCCTTCGACAAGACCCGACCCGCGGGGCCTGCAGCGCGAGGCAGTCCTGGGAGCTCTGTGCGGCCCTCTCCCTGCTCGGCTGACATCGCCAGCTCCCCTGGGGAGGGAGCTAGCTTGAGAGGGCCGGCAGAAAAGAAACTTATATCGGACTGCCTCCTGCGGACCACAAGGAAAGCCGGCCACGGCCACCTGCCCGGCCTCTCTCTCTCTGCAGGAGGCCTCACCTGTCCCCGCCCCTGACACATCCTCTCAGCTGACTCTGGATCTCCTCGTCTCTGGCATTAATTCTGATAAAGGCACAAGAATGAAAGACGCAATTTCAGTTTCCCTCGATTTCTGGGAATCCTAAAGTCTGTTTAAAGAAGCCCCAAGGCGAGCTGAGACGGCCGGGACTTCCGAGGTCTGTGATGTTAAAACGCTCCTCTCCTTTCCGGAGGCCCTGTCCCCACCCTCCAGGTGTGCCTGGCTCCCACCTGACTGTTAGCTGGCCAACCCGCAGCTCTGCTGAGCCCCACGGCTGACGCCGCTTCCCAGCAGGAGGATTTTTTCTAAGAGGTGGGGCAGAGCTTTATGACAGAAAGTGGGCAAGGTTTTCGCTGGCCTCACGAATCGAGTCACGGGTGCGCCCTCCCCGCACCGCTGTCCCGCTGACCAGCATCGCCTTTCAGAGGAAGACGATGCGCCGAAGCCCGGGCGTCGCTGTCTGTTTAATCCGTTTCCAGGACCTTGTGTCTTGTCCCTGTCTTGCCCTTTTGATGGTCACTGAGCCTGGTGATGTTTTCCGCACAGCGGCGCTGAGCCTGCCCTACGCGGCCCGCAGTGCCGGTCTTGTTCTAAGGTCAGCGGGGGTCACACTTGGGACGCGCGTTTAGGGAGCAGCCTGCATGGGGGGCGGGGGCAGGGGCAGAACGGTCCGCCTGTTTCCCGAGAGTCCCCATCAAGGGCACGGACGCCCAGGCTCTCCCTCCGTTAGGGGTGGGAGCACAACGGCCAGCGTAAAGGGCGACTACGCATAAACTGACCCTGCGGAGGGTGGCTCACCTGCTCCGCACGGACCTGCCCTCCTCCGCCTCCAGGGGGCCACCGCTCCCCGCCTCCAGGGCAAGCCCACGCCCATCGGAGCTTCCGGACCCAGTCGCTTGGGTCCGCGTTGGGCTGCCATTCAGGGGAGGCGCGGTAAGTGCCTTTGGCACCAGTTCTGGCTAAGTCACCCCCGAGGCTGCCCCAGGCCCAGGTCCAGTTCTGCTTCCAGAATCAGGCTCGGGCACGCCTGGCCTCTTTTTGCGAGGCAGGCATGCCAGCGGGCTCCACGTGAGGACAAATCGGCGAGGCGCAGACAGCGCCCTGACGCTGAGACATTCGGGCCGAGCGGCACACGGCCACGGGGAGGTGGGGGCGGGGCTGGGGTCGGGAGGGGGAGGGGAATGAACAGTCGGTCTTGGGCTTGGCAGAGGCCACCCCAAAATAGGTGGCTCCACTGACTCCCGAGGGCACCCCAGCCCCAGGGTAAGGGAGCTAGAGAGCCCCCCTTCCACCTTCTGTGGGGGCCGCACAGGCCATTCGGGACGATGGCGCCGCCTGTCCCATACAGACAGCTCCCAGGCCGGGGGCTGCGGGCAGAGGCGCGGGCGCCCCCCCACCCAGGGTGGCGGCAGAATTCGGGTCCCGGCCCCAGGGACACAGCAGGCCCCCTGGGCCTGTCCCCGAGCCCGCACCGGGCGCATCCGCGCGGGTCGCCTACCTGTAGCGCTGCTTCAGCGACTGCCTCTCGGCCGCCTTGCAGACGTGGCCGGCGTAGTACAGCGGGAAGAAGACGCAGTTCCAGCTGGTGGCGAACCACGTGAGCGTGAAGGGCGCGTCGAAGGTCCGGAAGGTCAGCCTGGCGAGCTGCGTGGCGCCGGCCCAGGACGCGCACACGCACAGCGCCACCGCCAGGCCCCAGCTCAGCTTGCGCAGCCGCGGCCCGGAGCAGCGGCAGCCGCCCCTGGCCGCGCGCGCGGCCTCCGCCCCCGCCGCCGCGCTCTCTGCGGGGCCCGGCCCGTCCCGGGGGCGCTCCTCCCCTGCGGAGAGAAGGGCGCAGGTTAGCGGGCTGCGCCTGGGCGCCCCGGGATGCAGGGGCGAGGGGCTCCCGAAACAGCCTTAAGTAGGAGCCGCTTCCGCTGGTTTCCCATCCTCCGGAAGCCTGACCCCTAGCGTGGCCCCCGGGCTGGCAGCATCAACACCCCACACGCAGGTGTTGGGAATGCGCCATCTCAGGCCCCACCCAGAACCCCTGAACCCGAATCCGCATTTCTCAGGCCACGCGTGCGCACGCCAGCCTGTGGCAGACACTTCTGCAGAACACACGGGGGGCAGAGTCCCACTGGAGCCTGTGCTAGGGGCTGGGGATGCCGCCTCAGGGGCCACACGCCTCGACCTCTAAAACCCCCTGGGACATGGACAGAAGCCCCGCCTCGCCTGTCACATAAAGGCAGAGATGCCAGGTTCTCATCTTACTTTGCTTGCATGGCCAACATCATCTTTATCCTCGTATCTATTTGTTCTGTCCTTCTGTCCTCCCCCCTGACCTCCCCCCACCTGAAGCATTACTTAAAACCACAGCCCGGGGCAGCTGGGGCTGCCAAAGGCCTCGCCAGGGGAGCTGGAAGCCAGGCTGCAGCCGGAGGCCGGCCTGGTTCCCACAGACGGGGAGAAGGTGAAACAGGGCGCTACTTTCCACTGTCTGGTTTTCATTCATGGTTATGTGGTGTCAGTCAGCCGGAAATCTAAACAGAGCAACTTGCGCAGGGTGCAAATTTCAGGGAGACAGTGTACCTGCCTTTTACACGGCCAGCCTGGCACTCAGCTGCATGGGGGCAGACGCGGCCAGCAGGCCACCTCCACGACAGGGTACAGGAGATGAAGGCACAATACCTTGGGGTCAAACGTACTCTACATATTTTGTTTAAACTTAATACTTTAGCAGCCTTAAACCAAGTTTTGCATGTCATACTTCCTGACACATAATTCTTCTATGAGGCAAAATCCTGATTCAAGGCAGCCCACCACACAGGGGCCAGCTGACTTCACCGTTAACCGCCAGCCCTGGCTGCATCTGCTTTAGCTGCAGGCAATCACAAGCCTCATGTGGCTAAAGGAGAGATAATGTCCCTTACTGGTCCAAATCCTGCTCGACACCATCCATATCGTGCTTCATTTTGTGCTTTATTAATATTTAATCTCTCTCTTCCTGTTATTTTTCACGTGCGTGTGGATCCAGCCCTTGGAAAAGCAAACATTAAACCGCCTTCCGGGCTTCCCACACGCCTGCTTCTGTCCTGGCCGCAGGGCAGGGCGAGGCGGGCAGAGCCGCATGCTTCTGCGTCCCGCCCTCCTCCCCAGCCACCCTGGCTTGCTCACTGAGTCCCCACAGCTGAGGACAAAACCGGTTTCAGACTGAAGCGCACACATTTCAGTTTATCCACTGACCACCTGGCATTTGGGGTCAGCCTCTGTGACCTTTCATTATGAGGTCATTTTCAGGTTGTGCTGAGGGTTAGGGAGATTTCTCAACTATCGGCGTCAAAAACTGTCAAAAACTCACACTGAAAAGATAATTATGGAGATAGGAAGCTGAATAGATTCAGGCTTGCGACACATTTTTTCCATTTAGTTTTTCAGTATTGAAAATAAAGTTTTAAAATGGAAAGAATTGTCTACGGCCATGCCACCCTGAACAAGCCCAATCCCGTCTGATCTCAGAAGCTAAGCAGGGTCAGGCCTGGTTACTACTTGGATGGGAGACCCCTTAGGAAGACCGGATGCCATAGGCATAAAAAAAAGAAAAAAAAAAATTGTAAACTGATAAGGTCCTTGCAATCTGTGAGTTCAACCAAGAGTTGCCTTGCCTAAAAAATGAAAGAATTAAGTGATAACTGATGCTATGCAGCTGTTAACAAGAAAAAAGAAAATCACCAAATCACGTAACATTGTCTTAAGTGGCTCTATAAGTCTGGATTAAAGAAATCATTCTCTAACTCTGTAACTCTCTGGATCATTTAACCAAGGGACTGTTAATACACAAGCAAAATAGAGACAATCAGAACTAAAATCCATACTGTTATTGAAAAACAGACAGAAGAATATTTCCCATGATCAGAAAAGGTTGGAAAATGCAAGGTAGACCATAGGCAGGTTCCTATTGGAAATTCAGGGCTAATGGGTATTGCGAATCATCACAGAGCAGCTAAAGAACGGCTACTTTCTGTGTTATTTTAATGTAGCACACCTGTGGCAGGACTGGCGTCCCCTGGAGCACACTTCGGGAAACACTGGAACAGACCCATGAAGACTCATACACACCCAAACCTAATTCACCGCAAACTTTCTATTTCACTGTACTGACAATCTTCAAATAATAATCACTTACCAATTTCATTACTTCACTCATTCCTACTACTTCTGTTAAAGTGGGTCTGCCTCACCCAAACTAAATTAAATTCTTTGCAAATACTTTACAAAAGCACAGAATCGAATAAATGAAAAGCAGTCTCTACTAATCTTAGCACCCAGATAGTTAGCTCTGTTGACATTCTGCATTTTCTCCAGGCTTTTGTGTCTCTGCACCCCCCCGGCCCCAACACAGACAGCGAAATCAGATCACTGTGTTCACCGAACATTCATTTAACCTAGTGCCAAACAGCGAGGCCTTCGTAAGTCCCACGGGGCCACGGGCAGTGCGATGGAACCTAGGAGCGTTTCAATCGCCTAGAATATCACCATGGAGCATGTGCCCTGTGCCAAGAGCTTGGGCGGTCGATAAATAAATATAAAACATGATTCCTGTTCTTCAGAAACTTATAGTGTATCTGAGAGTCAAAAATGGACCTGTGAAAGAACTGCAGAACAATTATGGGCAAAATGGAGAGATTCTGACTGATGACGGAAATTCCGAGGACAGTGCAACCCGCGTGGGCTGCGGAGAAGTCGGAGAAGGCCAAAGCTTGGTCTCGGCCTGGAAGGACGGATGTGCTGGGTGGCAGGGAGAGCGGGTTCAGGTCAAGGAGACACGTGGCCTGCTCAGGGGCAGCAAGGAAGATGGTGCGATCTGAAATGTGCTGTCCCCTGGCCCCACTGCGGTGGCCAGTCTTGCTCTGGTCAGACACTGAGCAGGTCAGATGTTCAGCCAGGTTGGCCGAAGGGGCCGGAGCAAATGCAGATGTTAACCCTGCTTTATCGAGGAAGTGCACGCCATTGTGCACACCAAATTGGAAAAATTAAAGAACACACGCAGAGTGACATAATAAATTTGGTTAGCAGAGCAATTTGTCCTCGACTGTCTCAAATGCCAGCAACGCACCCGCATCATGCGCTGTTCCCACGGTCATTTGCAACGAACTGTCCAATGTGTGCTCAGACGCAGAAGGAACGACGAGGGGGCCGCGTCCCTCTGCGAAAGCCTCCCGAACCTCCAAGGGCAGGAAACGCTGATCTTCCCGCCCCTTCTAAATGGTGCCTCACGTGACTCCATTACGGAAGCCTCCGAGGAGTGGATGCTGAAGGAGCCTCGCACTGCTTCCTGGCCCCGCCCCTTCGACCATTACTGCTCGACTAGAAACACTGTCGCCCCCACTGCCCAACACCCCTCCCCACTCACGACCCCTCTGTCCACGACCGCGTACCTTCCGTTCTAACCCCGCACTTCGGCCAGCGGCTCCGGGGGCGCTGAACGCGAGGCCGAGTCGGCCGCCGGCGGTGCCGACGGGCGCCGTGACTGTCCCGTCGAGCGTCTCCCTTTGAGTGTGTCGCCTCTAGATGCTGTTTATGCCACTCAACTCACTCAGGAGCGCTAGGCGACAGGCGGGTCCGTCCCTGTTCTGCTGCCTGAGTTGCTTCCACTGGGCATTTTGGAGAAAGGCATGTGGGCGTGTGCGCACGTGTGTGGAGCTCGCTCTCGACGCAGCGCGGAGCCCATGGCATGGCGTGATGCAGCCACACCTGTGATGAACTTCCATCCCGAGCTGCCTCCGAGGCAGGGAACTCACCAAAGCCACACGTCAGTTGTACCACCTGCAAAATCATGCCCGGTGCCTGCCTCCGGCCAGGCGCTTACGAGGCTTTCACACTGGCTGGCCAGGCCGCAGCAGCACCTGGGGACCGTCTGCTCAGGAGAAGGAAACTCCAAGTCACAGTGGGTGAGCCGGAGGTCGGGTTTCACAGCCCGCTCATCCTGGGGCCAAGGCAAGTCCTTCGTCTCCTGAGGCGTCCACTGCTTCCCCCCCAAAAAATGATGTATTGGATGTTTCTTATGTTTATGTGCTGAGAAGGCAAGAAAATTGGAAAGTCATTTACTCTCAACTTAAAGTTCCCATAAAATGGCCCTTCTGAACTCCGGAGAGAAGGCAAATGTTTCTTCTTTGAGGCCGCCTGAGAATAAGTGGACCCTCGCTGCCTCTACGAAAAAGCGTCTGGGAAGTCTGCACTTAGCGTCAGGGGGGCGGGCCCTGGGCTGGGATCACGGAGCAGCCGCGGGCTGGCCGCGCCCCGCCGCCCGGGGGCACAGGCGGCAACACCGCCCGGGGCCCGGGGGCGCCTCCCAGTGACGCCCCGTCCGTCAGATCCGTACAGTTACTTCTCACAGCTTTTTCGAGGCACGATTTTCATGACCGTAAAATTCACTTGTTAAGGAGCACGATCCATCATTTTCAGTCAATTTACAGAAACACAAAGCTAGCGCCGCCGTCCCGGCCCTGGATCCTCCGAGCACTCCAACGCAGTCTTGCGCCGACCCGCGACCGCTCCCCGTCCCCGCCCGGCCCCAGGCGGCCGCGGCGCTGCGGCGCCCACGCGCGCCCGCTCCGGGCGAGTCACAGCACAGCAGGCCGCTGCGTCTGACGTCTGTGCCTCGTGGCGACGCCTCGGGGGCCACCCGCGTGGCGGCACGCGCCGGTCTCGCGCTCCGGTGGCCGCAGAGGCTCCGCGGGGGGGCGGGGCGGGCGGGGCCCCGCGCGGCGCCTGCGCAGTCGTCGTCCTCGTCCGGGGCGCGCGCGCCGCTTCCGGGTTCGGCTCCTGTGACTAACGCTGCCGCGAACCGGCGCACGCGAGTCTCCGCGCGGCTGGCGGGTTCCCTTTCTCTGCGGTGCACTCGTTAAGCTTGTGGGTCGCTCCTCTGACAAGCACTTACTGGCACCTACTGGGGGGCCCGAGGCAGACACAGCCCCCTGCGCAGAGCCTGCTCAGGCCGGGCGGCCGTGCCAGCAGGGCCCACACCTCCGAGGGCGCGGTGCCCCCCGCCCGGCCCGGCCGGGCGCCGCGAGAGCTGCTCGGGAACCGCAGCCCGCTCCGTCTTCTCCGGGACCGCCCGGGGCGGACGCCGGATGGGTGGCCTCCCAGCCGCTGATCGCCGATCACTGGTGCGGACCCCAGCTCAGGCCTGGCCGCCCAGCTTCATGGCTGTAAAACGAGGAGCTTGGAAGAAAGCCTTTGTTTACCGCCGTTTGCAAGAGTTACTCATCTCCCAAAAACGCAGTTTGGGTTTTGTTGTCTCTTCTACTCATTGAATACCTGCTCGGGGAACTTATGGTGCACTTTTTCTTAAGCGGCGGTTTGGAGGAAACGGGAGAAGCCACATGGCGACCCCCGTTTCACGTAGCCTGGCCTGCTATGTCCACCTGCAGGCACCAGGCCATCTGTTCAGAAAACACTCCCACCATGCACACACGGCCAGGTCCCCGGTCACGGCCCTGACTAGCACCAGAGGCGCGGAATCCACAGACAATTAACACTAGACACTGACCCTGTACAGGGTAGAAAGAGGGCACAGGACATAGACGAGTGACGGTTAGAGACCCAGTGTGTCATGCTCTCTGCCAGGAGGTTTTATGTATCTATTTTCATTTGTCATCAGGCTGGGGGACAGTATCACTGTACTTGTTCCTCAGACCAGACAGCCGAGGCTCTGAGAGGTACTCTCCCAACATCACAGGTTGCTGAGTGACACCTCCAAGCATCCATCTGACTCCAAAGAGGCAACGAGAATGGAGTGTCCTTATGATCCCCATTGAAAGTGACCAGGGCCCTGGCGCCAAACGCCCCAGGCAGAGCCGCCCACAGTGCAGAGGGACTTCAGGTTCCCAGAGCGTAGGCTCGCTCTTAAATCTGGAAGAGCCCGGTGTGCAGGAGAGTCTGGCGGGGACTGCCACCTGCAATGGGCATTGTCACGGGCCGGATGGTTCTGTCCCCACCCCCACATTCCTGTGTTGAAGTCCTAACTGAGGTCACAGGCTTGGTGGCCTTATGGGAAGGGACCACAAAAAGCTCCCTTGCTCGCTCACGTGGAGAATCCCAACCTGAAACCAAACTTGCTGGCACTTGATCTTGGACTCCCAGCCTCTGGGTCTGTGGGAAAATAAATGACTGTTTAAGCCTCCCAGTGCGTGGTAGTTTGTCATGGCAGCCGAGCGACTGACCCAAGGGTGTGACAGTGGAGAGTGCCGGCCTTGTGAAGGTGGGGGGCAGAGCCCAGAGCCTTCAGCAGCACGTGGTGGCAGCTGTGACGACGGGGAACTTATTCTGATAGCCTCTTGGGAGAAGGAGCAGCTGCCCTGGGTCCCTGGTAGAGGCACCAGAGACGTCTCAGTCTCTGGCCTCGCCTGCAAAGTGGCTCCCGGAGGCGGCGTGAGGAGCTGGGACCTGACGGGTCGGCTGCAGCGTTTTCTGTAAAAACCGACGTCATTTCCCTGCTGCGGGGGTGAGCAGAGGCTGATGTTTTGGGGGCGGGGTGCGGGCAGCTTCTCCACAGCACCCCCGCCCCCAGGCTGGGCTGACTCTGACCCAGCTGCTCCCCACCCCGCAAATCAGGACACTGCCTCTGTGCGAGCGGCTCCCCCATCTCCTTGGAGGTCCCCGGACAACGCCCCAAAGTCCGTCCACCGCTCCCTCACGCAGCAGGTTTATGACCCAGGGCGCACACAGCCGCAGGCACCAGGACTTGTGAGGACGCTGGGGGCGGAATGCACGGGGAGCGGGCGCTGATTCTGCTCGGCCTCGGCTCCGGCTCCGGCACGAGCTGCAGGGCTGGTTTCAACCCCGCGCCTGCGAGTCCCGGGCTGTGCAGCCTCCCGGAGCCCCCCGCGTGCCAGACCGGCGCGTCCCCCATGCATGCGGCAGGCGCTCGCCCTTCAGAGATGGGGTGATGTCCCCCCACACAGACAAGCACACCCCTGCGCTTTTCTGGGATTTCCACTGTCTGATGGCCCCTTCTGCTTTTCGAGAGTTCAGGTCTGCTGGCGTGGACAGCGGGTGACAGTTTCCCAAGTGACGACTGTGTCCGGCCAGTCCCTCGGGGCCATCGTCTTGGGGGGTGGGGGAGGAGAGCGGGCGCCTTCTGCCCGGAGCGGGCAGGAGAACAGCGCAACACTAACTGGCGGCTGGGCTGCTGCGCGCTTCATCTTGAGGCACGAAGCCCTGCTTTCTGGAACATTCCTCCAGGGCGCAGCAGGGTTTGCACCCGTGAGGCAGGAATGAACTTGCCCACGCAAGGCCCGAGCGTGCTCTGCCTTACGGTGTCGAACTGTCCTAGGCGTCGGCCTTCTGCGCCCGCCAGCGGTCATGTGACTCAGCGGATCCCGAGCAGTGACACTTCTCGGTGAAAGCACCCGGGCAGCCCCAGGCAGAGCTGGGAAGGGGCAGGGCTTCAGTCTGAGGTCTGTGCGCACGCCCGTCACCTGCGGGTCATCCCGGGAGTCCGGCGTTTCCTGCTGCTAAAGAGTCAGGGAGTGACATGCACTCGGGTACCTAACGCCGCCCCCGCCGGTATGCGCCTCTGCCCAGACACATGCAGGACGCGCTGCTCACACAGGCACATGCGTGACACACGTGCTCACGGACACATGCTCAGACACGCGTGCTCACTCACACACAGACACACGCGCGCTCAGGTGAAGACGCACACGGGCCACGTTTCTCATTTGTCCCGGCGTCACCCCCAGGGGCCCTGCGCTCCGTGTCGCTCGTGAAGGGTTTTCATCAGACACACCGGCCTCTGTCGGCGAGCGAGCTGCCCGGCAGGCTCGTCACGTTTCTGCCGGCGGCGCTGCTGCGAGGCCTCCCTACCCCCCTTCCTTTCAGGAGAGAAGGCCGGGCCCCCCTCACCCCGGGAGGTGGCACTGGGGAGCAGGGAGGGAGGGAGTGCCCTGACCCTCGCCCTGTGCTCTTCCCCACTCACGCTTCCCAAGTCACACGACTCTTAACATCTTAACCCGCGGCGATGACTCGCTGCCAGAAAGGCTGTGAGGAATGGCATCCCCGCTGGGCTCGCCCTCAGCCCTGCCGGCCCTCCACCCGGCCCTCCACCCCACCCGGCACTCGGGACAGCCCCACGGCCCGCCTCACGGGGAAGCTCAGGGGCCGCGGCGCAGCCGCCACACTTCCGAGTCCTTGCCCGCCGGCTCCCTTTCGAGGCGGCCCGCCCCGCCTCCCAGGCCCTGGCTGCCCTTCGCCCCTCTCTGGGGCCGTCTCCCCCCACCCCCCACTTACAGAAACACCAGCTCTTGAAAAACCTCTCCCCGCCTCCTGACCCGAGGACAGGACAGCCCTGCCACCGCCGTCACTGTCCGACACCGGAATGGCAAGTCCCTCCTCCCTGCCCACACCCTCGCCCCTAAATCCGGCCCGCAGACCGGCGCCGTCAGCCGCGTGGTCAGCCGTGTGGGCCACGCTGCACGCCGCCTGCGGCTCCCGCCTCGCCTACGATGGGGGGGCACGGTCATACCTCTCCCTGCCGTCCCCCCCTCCCCCGGGTGCGCGGCCCACTCATCCCCACGGGGCCACCTCTCTGTCACCTGACTTGTCACCTGGCCTGTCACCCCGCCTGCACGCCTCCTTCGCCCGCCTCCTGGCTGCGCGCCTGCACGCGGAGGGGCTGCCGCGGCCTCAGACGCGACGCGACTGGCTCGGCTTCCCCGCGTCTCCCTGCCCTGCGAGCCCTCCTGCCGCTGCCGCCACTGCCGATGGCGTCTCCGTTCCCGCCTCCTGCAGAGCTCTGCCGGCTCCCTTTCCAGTCCCCCGACCTGCACCCTGCCACCATGACCTGTCGTTCCTCCGCTGCCCTGTCCTTGTCTTCACCCCGGGGGGTGCAGTGGTTAGGGCGTGGGCACCCCGCCTAGCAGTCGCCGCACGGAGGGGACTGGCTAAGCGCCCTGTACCTGTGTTCTCACCTGCACGGCAGGCAGAGCGCTAGCACTGCCTGCACAGGGGTGTCTGAGCCGGGCCGCTGCGGTCACCGCCAGGCACGGCTCCCTGGCTCTGGACACGCTCCTGCCGTGTTTTTCAAACCTTTTTCACTGCTGCCTTCATTGTGCACACCACGCACACATGCACACACACACGCGCCGATAAAATAAAAATGTCACGGTCACCTCGATTCTTATTAAGTGTGATACACTTGTGCACTTTCGATGCTATCCTGATTTCTTGAAGTATTAACTGTGACCGTGGAGTCGGACCCCGTGCCCCGTCTCGACACCACGGCCACGTGAGTCGCGCTCAGGCGACGTCGCTCTCTCTCCCACGGCCCCCCCTTCTGCCTGTGTCACCCCGCTCTCCTGCGGCTGCAGCATTCGCCTGTGGTCAGCCTTGACCTCGGCCCCTTCCTCCCCGACACTTCTTTAGAGAACCTGCGCCCCACCCAGTAGACCACCTGCAGGTCGCCGCCGGTGCCACCCTTCCAGGTCTGCACCTGTGCCCGAGGAATTGCCTGTGCCGGGAACACCGCGTCCTTACCGCCCGCCTATGACAGCAGAGGGCGGGGGGCACCTTTCGACACGGCGCCCTGATCACGCTCCCAGGAAGATCAGTGCCAATGGATGTGGTGTCGTCACCCGGAGTCTGGTGACGAGAAGGATCTGAGGCCACATCCAGCCTCAGCAGGAAAGAGTGTTCTGCTAGATTATGTCATTTGGCAAAGCAGGAGGTAATGGTGACGAGAGCCGCACGGTGGCCATCTGTGTCCCAGGCATGGTGAGTGCACCCCTGCTGAACGAGCCCACTTGCTCCATGTTCTCATAGAATTTTAAACAATGACCTCTCAGTGTGTAACCATCACTCCGCGCACCTGTGACGTTTCACGCGTGTTTGGGAGCTCAGTTCGTGGGGACTCCGTTTGCCTCCTCTCCGCGTCCCCGGTCACACCTGCTCACGCTCTTGCACATGCCGCCTTGCACCACCGAGGTTTCAGGCCCAGGGCAGGCCAACCCGGAAGCGTTTCTGGGCGGGGCCCCTGCCAGGATGCTTGCCAGGACACCTGTCAGCTGAGGCTGGCAGGGCCGGTCCACGCACAGTAAGTGAGCATCCCAGGAGACCTATGTCACCCCACTAATGGAAACGAAGCAGCCAGGCCCACGCTGGGGGCAGCCGAGACGGGCTGACTGCCCTGGAGCAGAGGCACTGAGAATGTCACCAACAGCAGGGGGCCCTGTGAGCCCCAGGGGTGGTCCGGGCCTCCGAGGCACACCGTGGCAGGAGCTTTAGGGAGCAAGCGTGTCCTGCGCACGTTAAGTGCCAGGAGCTGATGTGACTCCCCACTACTCAAATGCAGGGGTGCAAAGGTTTTGCAACGTTTTGGAGCCGGGCGGAGGCAGGTACAAAGCCTGGCACACCTGCTTTCTATCTGTATGGCTTCTCTGAGCCTCAGTTTCCCCGTCTGTAAGTTGGGGCGATGTACCCATCTTTCCTTTGGGAGGGATAAACATAACGTAGCGATCCCCCCAGGCAGAGTGCCTGCAACATGGTGGTCTCGTGAGCAAAGCGGTTATGCTCACTGCCGAGAGGGACACACTGTCACCCTCAATCCCACGTGAGAGAACCAGTTCCCAGAGCGTGCGCGTCGTCGGCCAGCGACCCGGCTCGGCATGAGGGGCCCCCGCACCCCGCCCACCCGACCACAGCCCCCACTCCTGCCCCACGAAGCTGTTGGCCTCCCGGGGGCTCATCACACCGTTCTCCACGGCTAGTTCGACGGAGCGTAACTTTACAGAAAGTGAATGAGCCGCTGTGCACACAGGAGATCCCGTTAATGCCACTCCACGAGGGACGTGCTCCTGGTCAGCACTCGGTGTCTGCGCCCGAAGGGAAGCCAGAGGATGAGGAAACAGGACTCGCTGTCATCGACCTGGCGCGAAACCACTGTTCAAGCCGCAAGCCTGGCAGAGGCCCAGCTCTGCCTCCTCCTCCCGCCTCCCAGCCGGGCCGGTGCGCCCACCCTCGTCTGGGCCTCTCGGGTTTATTCACGTCAGCTGCAGTACCTCCAGCTCAGAAGGCCTCCTCCTCCGGAAGGCCTCCTGGGATTACGCAGTCGCCGGTGTCCGTGCAACACTTTGTTCTTAGCTCTGACCCGGCACTGCCTACCCGGTGCTGGGTCACTCGTCTACCCATGTCACCTTCCAACTAGACGGAAACTTCCTCCAGAGAGAGGTTCATGCTGTCCGTTCTCGTGTTTCTGGGGCCTCGCTGAACGAAGGACCCAGGGTAGGGTCGGACGAAGTGTCTGACGGGTAGACGCAGTCCTCCTGCCCGTCTTCCCTTGCATTTTCCATTTTGGTTTTACACACGGCGTCTTCTTGCCCACCTTGGAAGACACACCCCACGAGCTGACAGACATTCCTTGCTGGCTGCCATCCACACAGAAACAGCCACAGTACGGGACCACGGTGCCCTGCGCGTCCGAGGCAGAACAGCATGATTCAACGCTTCCAAAACAAGCACACAAGATGCAAGTGGTTTAAAAATACAGACCGAAAGCCAAACTGAACACAAACAACAAGGAGAAAAGGAGTCGGGGAGCGCTCCGTGGCAGCCCAGGCGTGCCGGGGGCGGGCTGCGTCAGGCCCCGCCGCGCGGCCTGCGCTCACGGGCGCGCAGGGGCCCTCACGGTGAGGGGCGGGAGCTCCCCAGTGCCACGGAGCTCTGCAGATGCTTCTCGACTGTGCTGCTACACACGCATGCTTTGAGAGCAGCAAGGTCTGCTGAGGTGTGAGACGGTCTGTGACTGGAGGCCTGCCAGACGATTGTTAAGTGCCTACTGGGTGCCAGGCGCATGCTAGGTACGGGACCTATCCCACCTCATTGCGCTCCCCAAAGTCTGCTGAGGTAGGGTGTAAATTCCGCTTTGCAGTCTAAGAAACAGAGTTGCAGAGTTTATGATTTATACAAGTCAAGCTGTTTAGGAAGAGAGAACAGTCTTGTTTCTCGATCTGTCCCATTCGCAGTTTAGTATACTTTCCATCACCCAGACATTTATGTGCAAAAGTCTGTTAAAAAGCCCGGCCCCTGGTCTGCGAAGAATGCCAGTGTGAACAGGAGGCTCAGAGCTCACCTGGCAGTAGCCCGAAGGGAAGGGGGAAGGGATCCCCGTTTTCTACCCTCAGGGCAAACCCTGGGCCTGGCAGGCTGGAGAGGGGTACCTGTGCCTGGCATGTCACTCAGTGCCTCCTGCTGCCACCTGAGGTCACAGCGCCCAGGCTGGATGGCCTCCCTACCCTGGCCCTGTGCGTGCGGCGTGAGCCTGCTCACCACAAGTGGCTGGCTTCTGCCGGACAGAGACACCTGCGGCTGGGGAGCAGAGCCAACCTGGCTACCTAAGCGGTGGGGGCGGGGGGACGACTTCCCGCGAGGACCCCGTGAATGAGATCTCCCAGCTTCCCCAAGGGAGGCGCACAGCCACCCCCTCCCCTCCCCAGTGCACGGGTGGATCTGGGCGAAGGCCCCCGAGAAGGCATGGAGGGGTAGCACCTACCCTGAATTCAGGTGTAGAAGACTGATAGCAAGTCTTTCCTAAGACCGAGATGGGGCAGAAGAGGCGGCAGTACAAGAGAAAAAAATGACAAGAAACAGGTAAGTGGTCGCGAGTTAGTGTCATTCTGGAGGGCATGGTTTGGGGTCAGCTGGCTGCAGGTCCCGGACAGCGACTCACGCTCCGGGCCTCGCGGCCCTCTGTGAGATGGGGACGTGGTGCGAGGACAGCCACAGGCCTCTGTGGACACGGAGCGCACGACTGCCCACCACCTGCGGCCGGCCCTCACTGTGGCTCACGGGGGACACGGTGCTCGGAGCTGAACACAGAGGACCCCGCTCCGGGCTGCAGTCCTGGGGCCGCCCCACGCCCACCGCTCGAACTGGTCTGTTAGTTTGGAGTGAGAGTCTGGCACTGGGGTATCTGCTTCCTCTCCCCGGTCCCGAACTGTCCCTCTCTTGCCCTCACCTGGCCAACCTGGCCGCCTCTGCCTCTCCACCTTCCCAGAGGAGAAGTTCAGGACTGAGATGGGTCCCTTTGCGCCCCCTCCCCCGCATCCGAAAGCCAGGTCTCCTCCACTCCGCGGCATGACAGCTGTGTCTGAGGGGACCGGGGAGCCCCTCCCTCCTTCCCCTGGTCTCTGCCTCCCAGCCCTGAGCAGGGGCGCACCGCGTCTCCCGCGCGGGGTCCCACGGCTCTTCTCTCGCCTGCTCGGCTCGCCGGTGCCCCCGCCAGGCGCGTGGCTGGTGGGCCGGGGAGGCTCAGCGCGCGGGGGACGTCTCCGCGGCGCCTCTCCCGCCTCCACCAGGCCGAGCGACACCTCCGGGTAGCCTGGGTGGGGGGCTCCGAACCAGGGGACACAAGCGCGTGCGTGGGGGGCACCGGGGAGCGGAGGGGTGACCCCCTCCCACCCACAGGGCAGATGTGCCGGGGCCGCGCAGGAGGGAGCCGCGGCGGCCGCAGCACCCTGCGCAGTCCCCCGGGGCCCCAGCAGCCCGGGGCGCCCGGCAGCTGCCAGGTGCCTCCCCCGCAGGCGGCTGCACTGCAGGGAGCCCCCGGGGCGCTGGCAGCCCCCTGGGCCGGGCGGGGTGATCGGGCGACCCCGCGAGGGCGCAGGTCCCCGCCCCCACGCCAGGCGTTACCTTCCACTTTGGTGAGGGTCAGGACCGGACTGTTGCAGGCGCTGAGCGGGGCCACCCGGGCCGAGTGCTTCTTCATGGTGAGCCGTCCGCCTGCGGGAGCCGCGGTCGCCTACATCCTGCAGCCGGCCGAGCGCGCGGGGTGCCGGCGGCCTCCTCCGAGCTGGAGCGCGGGGCTCGCCGCGCAGGCCCTGGCCCGGCTGCCGGCCGCGCTCACTGCGGCGGCCCCGCGGAGCGCATCGTCCCGGCCCGCAGCTGCTCCGCGAGCGCGCAGCCTCCCGCCCCAGGCTGCTGCGAACTCCGACGTCACGGCCAAGTGCGCTCCCCACGCCCACCCCGGCTCACCTGCTCCGCCCCCGCCCGGACGCCCGGCCCGCAGCCGGGCCCGCCCCCCTCCCCCCGCGGAGACCGGTCCTGGCCGCAGCCTCCGGGGTGGCAGGGCGGCCACCGGCTCCGGGATCTGCGCGCTGGAGCGGCCCCGAGAACTTGGCCGCCGTGCCCCCCAAGTTTAGAAAGGCAGGTGTGAGTTGGGGCGGAGACTCCACTCCTCTCCGCGTCCTGAACTGCCAATTTACAGGAAGAGTCAGGAAAAGGCCCAGCTCCCCACGCCTGCATCGACTTCTCTGAAACGGTCCAGGGGCCCCTTATTTAGTGTGGCTGCGTGGACGGCTCTTTCTGGGGAAGAAGATGCAAAGTCCGCAGAAGCAAAGCAGGAAGACAAAGGCCTAGGGGGTTTCTGCCCCCAGGGTGGTGCCAAGAGGTCCCACCCCCTCCCTAGCTTGCTGCCGCAGCCGCAGCAGGACTGGCCTTTGCCTCCGCAGGTCCAGGCTTGCCACTCACTCTCGCACCCGCCGCTCACACGCACCCGCCGCTCACACTCAGACCCGCCGTAAGCTGCCGGCCACCTGGTCACAAAGCAACGACACTCCTACTGCATCACACACTGGACGATCCCTGAGTGACCACGGAGTCCCCAGGGTCATGTGTCCCCAATGACAGACCACCATTAACAGCACCCTGCCATTGTTCCTGCATGCAGGATGCACAGGGCTCGGTGGCCCCAGAACCCCGAAGCCCATGGCACCTCGCTCACACACACTGGCTGTGGTCCCAGCCTC
The DNA here is from genome assembly GCF_014176215.1 of Rousettus aegyptiacus. NCBI lineage: Eukaryota > Metazoa > Chordata > Mammalia > Chiroptera > Pteropodidae > Rousettus > Rousettus aegyptiacus. The sequence continues at coordinate 17,112,452 of NW_023416293.1, read as the reverse complement.
TGCGGGGAGCCTGCGGGGTTAGCTGTGATTCGAGGTGGGTCGGGTCTCACGGCCACGTCCTTCCCACGGGAGTGTCGGGCCCGCCCCCTCTGCCGGCTTTCCCGCCTCGAAGCTGCTGCTCTGCTGCAGGTTCTCGTCCTCCCGGCAGGTGAGCCGTGGGGCCCCGGAGCAACGGGGTCTCCACAGCTTGGCACCACGCAGCGGCTTCCGGGAACCTACGCCTGCGTAACCCCAGGTCTCTGGAAGAACTGGCTCCTAGAAGTTGCTCTTGGGGGATTCTGGAAGGTTCTGAGGGTCTCCGCGGAGCCCTCTAGCGGCGGCCTCCGCACCACACAGCTTGCCCAGGGGACTTGTCCAAGACCCCAGAGATGACACTACAATGGTCACTAAGCCATCCCCTTCTTTGTAAAGTTAAGCACAAATTAGCTTAAAGGAAAAAACCAAATCTCATACTACATGTTAAATACGACCTTTTTGTTACAACATAATAGTCCTACGTGTTGTTTCCAGCGCATCACTCAACATTTATTACGTGTGTAAGTAAAACGAACCACGTAAGAGCACCCGGTTTTTGAGCACTTACTACGTATCGGACACTGTGATAAGTGTTTTACACAAGTCGTTTCATTTCCTACTCACAAAAGCCCTGGAAGGTCGTCGTCAGCTCATTTTACATCTGGGAAAACTGAGGCCGAGAGAGGTTAAGTGAGGTGTCCCCGGTCAGCAGGGATGTAAGCCCAGGTCTGACGACTCATAAACCGTGCTCACGACCGCGACGCCGTTCCCTGGGGCGGTGGTCCCGGCACCGCGGCTTCGGTCCTCCCGTCAACGGCAGTCTGAAAGCATCAGTGGATAGTTCCAGAAATCGACGGCGCCCGCATCGCTCCCCTCGCTCTGCCCTCACGCAGTCATTTCATCGTCTCATCCCCGCAAGAGCGAGCGCGGTGCGAGGAGCGTTGAGACCGCGTTCCCATAGCTTTTCTTAAGGTACCGACCGTGTCAGGACTGTAACATTTTGTTTTTAGTTATTAACCTTTTACTATGACTCATCTGTAAATCAAGCTTTATCACAGGTGTGCGTGTACAGGAAAAACAGCGCCGACGGGGTTGGGCACCGTCTGTGGTTTCGGGCACCCACTGGGGTCTTAGAACGCACCCCTGTGGACGAGGGGCGGCTGCTGTATAAATGCGAACTGCAAAAATTCCTCCAGGTCAGGTGGAGGCACACGGACCACTGGCTCTCCTTTGCACGTGGTTTTGACAGATTTCGTCACTGCTCGCACACCTCCTGCAGGACCTGGGCTTTGCTTGTCCAGCCACCCCCAGCACTTCAAACCGGCCCGTTCACACTCTACTGGGCACGTCACGACGTCACAACGAAACATCTGTCTGCTTGGGTTTTAGATACCAAGCAATGTCATGTGCAAGTCAAACAGATAACAATTAGACATTATTAAGTATCCCTAACTTCACTCATTAAATGTCACCTGACAACCCCCCCCCCATGGGATACTCCAGGACCCTCCAGGACCTTCCGACACCTGGGAGGTCATCACCTCCTATGCCTGTCAACTCCTGCTTAGCAAAGAGGCGGCACCGAGTGTCAGCTCTGCCGCCCCCCCTGAACTGTAAGTGCTGCGTGCTGTTTCTTTCTATATTTAACTCTCCCCACCTTGTGTTTCAACCAAAAAACCCTACGCCCTCCCCCCTCGCCCACCAGGAAAAAACCACAGCCTTCTGCTACTCATTCTTAAGTCAGGAGTTCCTGCTGCTGGACCATCTGGGGACCGGGGACCCTCGGTGCGCACCTGTTTGGGGAGTGGGTGTGGCGGGGCTGCGCATTTAAAACTCACATAAAGAAACTTCTAGAAGGCTGGCTGCACTGGGGACCGAGCACACACTCAGATGTGGGGCTGGGCGATTGTGACAGAATGCAGGGACACCTGGAAAGCGACACCCACAATGGCTGGGCGTTTGTCCGAACACCGAAGCAAGGCCACTGCTGAGAAACGGGGAGTCACGGGCCCCTGGCGCAGGCCTCACACCCCGCCAGCGTGGCTTCTGCACCCCGGCCCGCCCCCCCAGCCTCCCCGCCTCCGCCCCACTCCACGGGAGGAGCCCTGGGTGAGAGAAGCGGCCAAATGAGCACTTTGTCCTACGGCCAGCAGCTCCGTTTAACCCGCAGCCACAGCCCGTTACGGAGAGGCGGGCAGACTCCCCGGGGGAGTCGTGGGGGCGGCGACGCAGGGCCTGCCCGACCCCTCTCGTTTGCAGGCCCCTGGCTCTGGGCGAGCACTGAGCTGCTCCCAGGAAGCTGCATGGCCCGGGCACCCTGCTCCCGCCTCCCTGGGCTGACCACACTTATGCCGTCCGTGGCCCCGGGCCCCTCTGCCCTCTGCCCGGAATGGGGACGTCTGTATTCCCGGCGCACTGGTCGGAGGAGGCATCCGATCCCTTTGGGCGGTTCAGGTGGCACCTATGATCTTCCTGGAGCCAAGGCGGCAGGGAAAGTGACGTGAACAGCCAAAGCCCAGTGCGCGCTCCAGCTCTGCCCACGAGACCGGCCACCCTCGCGTGCTCACTCGGCCTCGTCTGGCCTCAGCCTGCTAATCGGGGCACGAGGGGGGTGGACCCCAGCGCCTGTTCTCACACGGTGTGCCCGGGCGTCTGTGCAAAGCAGCTGTACTTTAATCTTCTGGGGTCGCCTGTCAGATCTGGTTTACAAGAATGTCACTGTGAAAAGAAAGTTTTGAAAACCATTGACTGGATGAGCTCCAAAGTCCCGTTTGGCTTTAAAGTTGGGGGTGTATGAAATTATCTTCCTCGATAAGACACCTGTCGCCGCCTCAGAAGATCTTAAGAGCATCTCATCCTTCGTGAGTGTTGCCAGTTAAGTAGACTCTTGCTTTGAGTTGCTTTCTCACATTTTTGATAATCAGAAATACATTTACATTTGTCAAAATTTGTAGAGTTGTACACTTCAAAGGATGAATTGTTTGTAAATTATGCATCAATTTAAAAATTGGGGAAAATATATTTTCCATAAACACATATATAACTAATTTAAATATTTGATAAACTACCCTTGCTGTATAAAGCGCTTCTGTTCTGTTCTATTCATTTTGTTCTGTCTTTTCTGTTTTCATTGCAAAAAAACAACAACAAAAAAAATGCTGATTGTGATGAACTAAGTTTGTTTTTATCATGGTTCATTCATGGGTCATAATCCATGTGGTTTGAAAAATACTGTTAAAAATCCTTTGTAAGTTATGGGAAGACCTTTACTTAATCCATTCAAAATAAATAAAAAATTTAAAAGCCAGCTAATATTTTCAAGTCAGAAAACAGGCCACTTCAATTAATTCATGCTGAAATATTGACGATGTTTCATAGTCCTTTCAGTGTAAAATGGTGAGAATAACAAATGATTTTTGTGGTTACCAGTGTTCACAAAGAATGGCTTAAAGTAGTTCCAGGAACCAGAAACGGAGTTTTACCCACATGAATCAGTCTACAGCTTCCGAAGCCCTCCCAGCGGAGCCGGGCTGGTACACGCAGCAGGAGAGGCCGTCTGGAGCCTGAAAGGAATCGCCTCCCTGCTGGGCAGCTGTTCCCCGATCAGGCAGGACCGGGGACCTTCCTCACTCTCTCCAGGTGCAGAGGCAGGACCACGAGGACTGCTGGACGGAGTTCTTGGTGCCCCACCCCGCACGTGCCCCGCTCTGACGCAGCGATGCGCATCGCCAGGGCACACTTGGTGGGGTCCCACTCGCCCTCTCCTCCTCCTCTGGGAGGGGAGCCCAGGTTGGAGAGCTCCCGGCAGGACGTCAGGGGGCAGGGCCCTTGATGTCGCCTGTGGGCTTCCGGACACATCCCCTCCAGGCACCCCCACGAGAGGGCCCAGAGCCGGCTCATGAGGAATGAATGACAGGCACAGAGATGCAAACGGGGTGTCTGGTTGTTTCCTTTGTGGGTCCTCATCAGGAGCCTGTCCTGTGCTTAGTGACAGATGCCAGGGTGTGGCCCTTCCCAGGACCAGGCCACAGCAGCCGCCCAGGGAGAGCAGCACAACCAGGCGGGAGTGGACACCGGGGGTGGCCACCTCTGTCTCCCCGGGACCTTCAGAGCCCTAGGTGCCAACCCAGATAACAGTGTAGAGGGTCCATAATGTCTGGTCCTCAGCAGGGCATGAAGGAACGGTCATTCTCTTCCGCGGTGGGAAACGGATAGGCCAGTGGCCACGACTTCCTTCTGGCACTGTGAATCGGTGTGGAGAGCGGGGCCTGCTTATAGGTGGTTCCACGGGCAAGCTGTTCAATCCCTCCCTGCTCAGCCATTTCATCTTTACAGTGGAGATAATACTAGATGCTTTACTGTTGTTGTGAAGATTAAAGAAATCCTCTGCAAAGCGCTTATAGTAGGTAGGACCAGTGACAGGCAGCTGGACTGTGACAGGCAGGACCGGCGATGGGCGGCCGGCCTGGTGAGCTGTAAGCACTGGGGACACATCGGCCATGCCCGCCGGGGAGTGCTGTGGGGCGTCTCCGATTTCTGTGTCTCTAGCTTGTGTAGTAGGTGCTCACAGCAGGGAGGGACGGAGGGATCACAGCACCCAGAACTCTAGAGTTTTCCGGAATGGTCTGCTGCACCCTCCTCCCCTGCCACCCCGTCCTGCCCGCCTGGCACCAGGAGGCAGGAAGCCCTGCTGGCCGCCCCCCTTCTGCCCAGGGCGCTCGCCTGCCACTGGCTCCTTCTCAGAGGAAGTGCTTTGGAGGCCAGGACGCCGGACTCAAGGTGAAGAGAGATCTGATGCCGCTCGGCTCAGAAATAGCTGCCCGCCTGTGCTCCAGATGACTCAGCGGCCACGGCTGGACGCCTGTGCGGCTCCTCTGCTCCCCGCCACGTGGCGTGGGGGCGAGAACACGGACCCGCGTCGGGCCCTCGCCAGCGCCAGAGCGGGCTCCCTTGGCCGGCGTTTGTTTCCGAAGGTGAATCAAGGGGACTGGCCATCGGACTCGGCCTTGGGGAAGGCGCCTGCTCCAACCTTGAGCTCCTGAGCAGGGAGGGCAGGGGCCACGGTCAGTGAGGACCAGGGATGCTCCAAGACGGGCGGACAGGATCAGAAGTCCTGACCTGAGGTCGGGGCCTCCCCTGGCCTCGGCCACACACCTCTCAGAAGGTGGTGGTGGCCGCGAGGGCTACTGGTCTGCTTGCCTTGGCTTCCTGCTGGGCGGCCAAGGCTGCGAGGCGGGGACGCGCCTGCCATCAGCGTGACGAGGAGCACACTGCCCAAGTGACCGAAGGGCCAGGAGGCCAGGAAACCCGAGGAGCTGGCCCGGGCGTTGGGTGGACGAGCAGCCGGGCCCAGAGGCGTAGGCTGGGTGGGGTGGCTTCCTGAACTCGCCCCAGCAACAGCCCCTCAAGGCCAGGAGGGCCCCGCCACTGGTCAGAGGGGCCCCGGGCACTCCTGCCCCCGCTCTGTGAAGGGCCCCCTGGGCTCCTGCCTGGTTCCTGCGGAGGCTGGTGGAGCGAGGACACCCCTGGGCCTTCTGCTCCCGGACCGCTCTGCCCCGCCACCCACCCTGAAGACACCGGACGCGCCAAGGGTCACGGGGACTGCGCGACGTGCTTCCTCGGGCAGCGGTGCCAGCATCACAGAGTGTCCCGCGGACGCGCCTGGCGCCCGCACGCAGCTCCGGCGCCCACGTTTCTACCCTAGCGGTGGCTACGTGGCCCCCACGGAGTGCGCTCCTCGGGGGACGGTGCCCTCCCTTCTGCCCACTGGCTCCTCGGGGGACGGTGCCCTCCCCTCCGCCCACCGGCTCCTCGGGGGACGGTGCCCTCCCTTCCGCCCACTGGCTCCTCGGGGGACGGTGCCCTCCCCTCCGCCCACCGGCCCTCACCTGCCCCTGCTCAGCCAGCACCGCGCGCATGGCCCCGGCTCGTCCCCCGCTGACCGGATGCCGGTGGTGGAAGTCCCCCCCTGGCCACACCTGCTTCCACGAAGCCTTGGTCCGGGCTTGCTTTGCCCCATACGAGGGACTTTCTCTCTGCATTTTGGCACGGTCCGCTTCCCACCTGACCAACAGGCCAGCCGGCCCTGGCAGAGGGTGTGACTCCTGGCCAAGCTGCTGTCGCTGGAAGCCCCAGGCCCTGCCCGGGCTTTGGCAGCTTCCTGCTACCCCCGCTGGCTTCAGGGAAAGTCCGCGGGGGAGGGGTGGAGGGTGGGGGGGGGGAGGCTGGTGGAGGCCAGCAAGGCCCGGGTCTAGGGGCGGGAGGGTCAGTATGGCCCCGGCTCTCCTGGCGCCAGCTGCCCGCTAGCACTCTCGGCCATTACTTCATGGCCGCCTTCAGTTTCACGCGTATTCTCTTGGGGTGGGGTGCTGCCTGCTCGTGACAATGAGGGGCGTTCTGACCAGGGGCACCATGCACGACAGGCTGAAGACCACCATCCCCCAAGTACTGCAAACCGGGTCCACTGGGACCGTCTGCGAACGCACTGGCGAGTGCCGATTTTGCACGTGAGAGGTGATCGAACGGCCCCTGTGGCCAAAACAGAGAACGTGCTCCAAAGCAAGAATTGTGTCTTCCCGAAAACAAGCAGAGAGAGTCGCAGCTTTTCCCCTTGCTGCGCACCACCCGTCCGTGGACCTGCGCCGGGCGTGTGGGGGCCTGGGGGCTCCTGAGAAATTGCAGGCGTGGCCGGGGAGGGGTGTGCGACGAAGGGACAGAGATGTCCCACAATTTAATCCGCTATGAGGAACGCACCTCATTTTCTGCAAAAGCAAACAAACCAAAATCCTGGGTAAGGCAAAGGCTGTTCTTTGCTTCAGGGTTAAAAGAGAAGGTCCCACAAATTCTGGACCAAAGCAAGGGCAGACTAGAGGCCCAGAGGTGCCCACATTCCTGAGCCCCAGAGTGGCAGGGCCGGGGGACGAGCCCCAGAGTCCCCTGAAGCTCCCAGTGGGGTCTGGAGGCTGAAATGTATGTGTGGTTTGCTCCTACAATGACCTCACTGGTGTCAGAGTATTTGCCTTGTGGATTCCGAAGTGACCTTCCAATGAATGACTCGTCACTGGGACACTGTGGGCTGGTCCGTGCCCAGGGCTGCTGGGCCCGGACCACCGACCCGGCCGGAGCGCTGGTCAGCGAGGGGCCTGGGCTCGTTTGGGGTTTGCCGCAGCAGCGTGGCAACACGGAATGTTCCAGCACAAGGGGAACTTGCCGAAATTTCCTAGTCCAAATTTGTCCTCAGACTTTTGTCACTCATCCTGATTTTCAGATGATTATACATGTACTGCTGACGGGAGGAAACGCTGATAAATCCTTTCTGAAAGTCGGCAATATATATTGAAATTCTTAAAATATAAAACGTTTGTGGTCTATTGCCCACTATTTCCATTTGCAGGAATTTTTCCCAAGAAGTACTGTGATGTGAACATAGATATACTATGAAGATGTTCACTCAGGTTTTATTAGTAGTCAGTAAAAAACTAGAAACAACCTAAATGTGCAACAACAGGAAAACGGGAGGAAAGTATGGAACAAGTTATGCCACGGGGAGAACGCTGAGGGAGAAAAACAAGGCTTGCACTTTACATCCGGTATGACGTTCACACGGGCCACACGTGTGCCCTTCCTGTGCAGACCACATCACGTGGGCACCCGCGCGCACACGTTCGGAAAACGACTACATCCACGACTGCTTTCCCCATGTTTTTTTTCTAACTACCATAAATAAAAATAGTGATTCATTCACTTTCTCCTTGGGACTTCTCTGAAAGGGAAGGTTGTCTGCTTTTAGAAGTTCAGTTCAGAGGGTGGCTTTGACGCTAATCTTGATGCTTAAAAACAGCAGTTTAAAGGATCTAAAAACGTGTCTCGTAAACAGATACAGACACTAATAACACAGGAAGAATCCTCATGTGTGGGAATGTAAAAATAATGGTGTGGCTATTTTTTCTTTTAAAATATTTAGATGAGTCCTATTCTTTTTATATAAAACTCTTTCAGGTTCAGGCTTTAAAGCCATTGTTCCCCTGTCTTTTTAGAATCCAAACTCTTTCAGCATCCAAAGTAAATATGCGGTCCCTCTGTCCATGTTTTAAATGTCCCGCTTCTCACATCCTTTTTACACCCTCACTGTATAAATTTCAGAACATGCTCGTAATAAAAAGGGAATGAGAAAGGTGCTTTTAATAACGGTGCTGACTTCTTGCAGGGCTGAAGGAGCACGAGCCTAAAGCTCGTGAGCCGGGCAGCCACCAGACCCTGTTGCCCACACGGAGCTCTCTGCAGGCGCGGCCAGGGCCGGGCCTTCTGCCTGCTTCTGTCCTTGCTGCCGCCTCACTCGACCCTTTGCTGGTCCCCTCCTCGTCTCGTGGCTCCTGCGTCACTGCAGTTTTGGATTGTGCTGACTGCCCATGTCCGTGAGGGCTGTGGACGAGGGGACCGCCATCTCCTCGCATCCTGGCCGGGCTCTGCGTGCCCAGGTGCCGCGCCTCGGCGGGCGGCTGAAACGCCGCGGCCCCGGCCTGTGCGGGGGGCCCGCGCCCGGCCGCGATGACGTGGGAGCGGCCTGCAGCCCGCGCCGCGGTGCCCTCCACGCCCGCGGCACGCCGCGCAGTTATCCCCTTCGGGAAATCACTATTACACTTAGTTTTTAATCACTGGATTTCTCTATACCTATCATATGTTGTCTATTAATAGACGTTTTCTCGGCACGGGTTTATTTGGTCTGATACTTCCTCCTTCCCGAAAGCTCCTTCCCACAGGCCCCTCCAGTCTAAAACACGTCCCGTTCCATCTTCGCCTTACCCCCTCTTTTAAGTTCTCTCTTGTTGTAAAACTACAAAAATGAAAGCAGAGAACCCACTGCCAACAGGAAACCTGCGGGGTCGTCCGCGCTCCGGCCCCAGATCCCCGCGCGGCGGGGCGCGGACCTGGTGACGGGTCGTGCGGAGCATTTGGGAACACGGGAGCGGCGCACTGACCTTCAGTTTGACCTTGACTGTCTGCTTCAAGGCAGCCCGCATCGAATGCTCAATCAATGGCAAAATTCTTTTGGGACTAGTAGCAACTTCAGACATCTAAGGCATGAAGGAGGCTACGGCTACAGAGTCCGTCTTCAGCAGGGGCATTCGCGGAGCTTAGGGCACATCTCACCCACAGCCCTTGGAGCCTCATTTCATCCCTTAGTGACATGGGAGAAATAAAGCACCAAGATTCAACTCAACTGCCACTGCAGCTAATTAAAGAGAAAAGACGTGTAAGCTTAAGGCGTCAACATAAACCGGAATGGAAATAACTCCCAGTGCAGGATACTTATTTAAACCTGCCCAGCAGTGCGTAGCTGAGCAGGCATTTGCTTTCGCGGAGACAAACGAAGTCGCAGGAAACTTTGTGAACGTGAACGCCACTCGGCCGGGGATCAGGCCGCGCGAGCCCGAGTCAGTCCACGCGTGGGGTCGCTTCTGCACTTTGGTGACAGTTCGCCCCTCCTGCTGGTGGGCTTTGGGCGCGGCTTAGAGATGACACCCGTGCCCAGCCTGGACGCTGTTTAAGAGCACCGTGTCTTCGAGGTGGAGAGAGTTCTAGAAACCACCTAGAATCTCACCCTCCGTTTGAGCCAAGACGGAATAACACTGAGAGGACGACAGAGAATCAGAAAGCTCCGGCCACTCCGGACACACAGCTGTCCGGGCCCCATGAGCCGAAGCGCGAGCTGCTCTCGGTGGCAGCGGCTTGGAGGCCGAGTGTTTCAGACGCCTGGGACCTCCTGTTCCTCGGAGACGCTTCAGAGACACAGTGAAGAGGCCACGCCTTCTCGGACTTCAGTTTTAAATTTTGGACGAGACTCAGGATATTTACAGTGCCTTTAAAGTGACCCTTGTTTTTAGGAAAGGAAACTGTGCCTCTGGTGGAAAAAAAATCCCAATTTTAAGAAATTAAAGACAACGTCAGTGCTTCCTAGACCCAGGCGAGAGTGTTCTGGGTGGCTGTGGGTTCACGCGGAGAGGGCAGAGGTGAAACGGGGCGTCTGGGAGGCTCGGAGGCAGTGCCGCCAGGTGGGCAGAGACCGAACGGCGAGCGCACGTGCTGCTCGGCAGCGCGACGGTGAAAGGCGGGAGCGGATCACGCGTCTGACTGCGTCTGAAACATGCAAAGAACTCTGACAATTCGATAATAGAAACACGGCCCACTTAAAGGACAGGCGAAAGTGACCGAACCGTAATGGGCCGAGGACCTTATGGACCCCTCACCCCGCAGACGCAAGGATGGCAAATGAGCATGTAAAAGGCGGCCCTGCAGCAGGGGTCGGCAGGGAGCTGAAACCTGAGCCGACGACGGTACGTGCCGTGACCCGCCCGTCAGAACGGCCAGAACCCAGAACGCCGACACCACGCCCGCCTCAGTCTGGCTTCTGGAACCAGCTGTGCGGCCTTGCAGATGCTCTGCCCCCGACGCCCCCATGGATAGAAACTCGTCCTCCTCGCTCATACAGACCCAGATCCTATGTGCCCTCCTCCAGGAAGGCCTCCCTGATTCTGCAAGGCAGAGCTGCCCTCTTCTGTGCTCCCGTAGCACCGTGAGCACGCAGAGCTGAGGCTGGCGGGCACGGCTCCCGAAGTGTGTTCCCTGGAACACCAGCTACCAGGACGGGACTATGGGGAGCACTGCACACCGCCCCCCAAAGATCCACAATGTACATTAGCTTGGGAAAGGCTGTGAGAAGACTTGCAATAAAAACACAAAAAATACAAAAACCTGCTGAAACTGATTTAACCCACTGTCTCCTACGTTTACTTGATCACGGCCAGGCCCTTGTGAATACCCCCGGAAACCGTGGTACTTATTTGTGCAGATGCATTTCTGTCCTGGACACGTCTCTGAGCTCCTGGAGGCCGCGGGTCTCGACGGCCCGGCTTTCCGTCTTCACTACTCGGCAAACCTTCAGCGTCAGCGCGCACGTGTTGAACAAACCACTGGATACCGTTTCCTCTTTTCCTTTTCTCTGAAAAGCTCAACTAGTGAGATATCTGGCATTTGCTCCTTCAGGATACTTGCGCAGGAGACGCTGAGTTTCTGCTCCATCGCAGCAGCGTAGATGCCGCAGGGCCATCCCTGCCCCCCGCGACGGTCACTGACGTTTAGTGTCCTGCCCGTCACAGTCTCCCGGCTTCATCTTTTAAAAGAAAGACACGACCCAGGCAATCAACAGGAAAACGAGCAAAATGCCTTCGCAGGAACTCATTTCTTACTCGAGCGGAAGGTGCTCATCCATGCATCTGAACACCTATCGGTGGCCGTCCTAGACGTGTCTTTTCCTTTTCCCGTGACATTCATAGGTTAACCACCTGCCGCAGCTCTTCCCCGCCCTGGCGCGCGCTGGCTTCCCTACGTCAACACGCCGTCCTGTGTTTCTACCCACAGCGCGTGCAGGTGGGGGGCGGCCTGGCGGGGACGCCCAACGCTGTTAATTACGACCTTGGTTTGTGCAGCTTCTCGGAGGGGCCGCTCCGTCCGCTGCCGCTGGGGATGAGGACAGTGGCACCCTTCAGCTGCCCCAGGCCTTTCGACACGACAGGTGTGTTATTGCTGCAAACACGCTCGCCTTCCAGCCTGAGGCTGGTTCTTTGGAAACGCCTTTTCCCCTGGATCAGTGATGTGGGGTCGAGGTCAAGGAGGACTGGGAAGCATCTCTGACAACACTCACTGTACCAGGACTGAGCGCCCTGTGGGGGGCTGGCGGCAGGCCTGGGGCGGGTCCCACAGCCCGAGCCGTCCCCCCGCATCCTGAGGCTCTCCCGCCATGGGAGAGAGAATGTCACCCAGCACCCACGCCCCCCCCAGGGTGGGGTAATGGAGCGGTCCCCCTTCTGCTAGTCTCCGCCCACTTGCCACTTGTTCCTTGACAGGGTCAGTGCTTCCTGAGCCCCTGCTGCCGTTGGCACTGTGCTGGGGGCCGGGATGGACACGGACTCCCTCCCCGACCGTGTCCTGCCGGGCTCTGCCGAGCCCCCTCCCCAGCAGGGCCTCGCCCTGGTCTGCGGACTAATGCTGCACGTTCCTCCTGGCTCGAGGCTGCATCCCCGGCGGGGTCCCGTCTGAGAGGGACGCACCGTTGGCCCACCCGAGGCCAGGGCTCTGTCCTCCGCCCTCGGTGTGGGGCTCGGGCCTGACCTGGGAAGCACCAAGAACCCAGGTGGTTTCCTGTGGGCCAGCCCCCTCCCTGCTGTTGTGACTGTCCCCTGCCCGGATCCAGCCTGGCCCCAGGCTTCCTCCTCCCTCCCCATTCCTCCCTCCTTCCTGACTCTCCTTTCAAAACGCCCAGTCCCCTCTGCACAGGTTGGGGAAGACGGTGACTCCTCCCCACCGACAGCGGTCACTGAATGAGACCTTTCTCCACTTTTACCACTCCTGGCTGGGTTAGCCTCTGACAGGACGGGGCATCGTGGGGCCCACGTTTCAGTGGGAGACGAACAGTGAACGAGTCACGCAGGCCCTGGGCCGATGGGTGTGGGGGCCAGGCGCGGGGCTCTGGGAATGTGAGAACCGAGCCGGGCCTTTAAAGGGCTGGGGGAGGAGTGTTCCGTCTAGAGGGGACGGGAGGGAGGTGTCACAAGAATGAAGTGACCAGGAGACGGGCTGAGAGACGAGGCTGAGGAAGCCGACGAGGAAGGGGGAGACAGAAGTCGGGGCCAGGGCCGGGCCGGGAAGCAGAGCGAGCGCATGTGGGGGCCGGCGGAAGAGAAAGAGGCCCCACGGCCCGGCCCGGAGCCCTGCCCGAGTCCCAGGCTCAGCACCTGTTGGGCCCGGCGCCCCGCCCGATGACGGAAGTACCTGCCTGGCCAGGGTGCTATGGGGACCAGACGAAACCTGCTCTAACCCGTCATTCACGCTAACTGCTGGAACGGTGAACTCACGACTGGACCCAGATCTGTCAGCAGAACAGAATATTCGAGATCAGGGCCATGCGAACCATGGTCAGCTAGTGATCAGGACACGCCTACCCATTACACCGGCCACGCCGCCTCCAATCTCAGGGCATGTCTCGGCTCAGGCAGGGTGCTGGGCTGACCCACAGAGAGAACCCAGAAAGATGAGGCGGAGAGAGCTGGGCTGGCAGAGGGCACCTTGCTTGTCTCGTTCTCAGAGCAGAGGGGCGCGCTGGCCCTAGGAAGCAGGGGGACTTGCTGGGTCCCCTGACACCTGGAAGCTGTCCGTCACCGACTCCGTGGACCAGGTCGTGAATAACCACTGCGGGTCAGCTCAGTGGTCTTGACAGCAGACCCAGAAGCATCTGGTGACGCCATCGAGTGGTGGCCCAGCACAGGGGCCGGAACGTGCCCGTGCACGCTCTGCAGCGAGGCAGGAGTGTGGCTGCCACGTGCCCGCTGCGTCCCTCCGCGTCCTGCCGGGCGACCCACCCGCCAAACACCTGCACGTGAGAGCGTTAGCTGGCAGCAGGCCCTGTGGCGAGCGGGCTGTGGTGACCCGCCCGGGTCCCCTTGTCCCCTGTAAGCGGGTTCCTCTCACAAAATGCTGCCCTCGGATCAAGCGTCTGCACAGGCCACGCGGGCGAAACAGGAGGCTTTGTTTATAGTACCCTTTGCCCAGACGGCGGGAATGAAAACCAGCAGGACCCCGCTCCGGGGAGGATGGGACACGCGGAGCCGCAGGAAGGGGCAGCCACGGCGAGCACACGGCAGGGGTGTGGCGACCGGCAGGGCCGGGAATGGCCCGGCGCCCGAACGCTGGCGCCAGGAGAGTCACAGAGCGCTGGCGCCCGCAGCAGCACCCTGCGGTGCTCGCCCGAGCACCCGAGCCCCGGGCAGCCCTCCACGAAGGGCCCAGGGGAGCGGCGCTCGGCCTCCGGCCCGGTGCGTCCCCACGTGGGGGCTGCAGGCTCCCCTGAGCAGACCCGCACCTGGCCAGTCGGGGCAGGGTCCAGCCAAGAGTCCCGCCTCAGGGGACGTCTCGGGCCGCAGGTACGACGTAGGTTACTGACCGAATGACGCACACGATGAGCAGGTCTGTCTGCGGCGGCGCCGAGACCCCGCGCGGCGAACGAGCACCCTGCGACGACCACGGCCGTCGTCCGCGGACCGCCTTCGGGTGCAGGAGACTAACACCGCGGTGGCGCCTCACGTCATCGGTCATGGTGACCTCAGTCCCTGCTGGCCGTGACCTCTACCCTCGGCCCCCTCCCAGGAACAAACGAACACGGACCGGGAAGCCACGCGCCGGCCTGAGGGTCACCCTGGAGCCACCGCGGGCCGCAGGGCCCCCGCCCATGTGCTCTATCTAGCCTGCTGGCCGCACTCACGGTGTCTATGTGCCGAACGGCAACAGGCTCTGTCTGACACGCCGATGAGAGAGACGAAATGCCGGGCCTTACAGACGCGAAGGACGGAAACTCCCTGGCCGCCACGGACGCGTGCCTCAGGGTGCTCTCTCCATCGGCGCCGTGGGCCCGAGGCCCTGTGGGGGCCCAGCCCGTGCCCTCCGGCAGAAGCCCCTGGCTGTGCAGCCTTCACAAGGCTCGCAGAGTGGTCTGAGCGCTTAAACCATCGATCTCACGCAGAGGAAGAGTATTCGCCACGAGGCTGAATGCTTCTTTAATGAGATCCTGCTCTCCGCGGAAAGTAGCAAGTAGAACACACCAGTGAATTGAACGACGGCAACAGGAATGGCGCGTGCGATTCCCGAATGGCCCATCACTGATCGTGACACAGCGACTCGCACATTTGTTTAAAACTCTGGTCTGCGACAGTCGAGGATAAAGCAGCAAGAAGCGACACTCTCAAACACCTGGATATGTTGTCACGGCATCTCATACAAAGGCTAGAAATCAACCAATATAGATTTGAACTGAATGTCCTTTTCTGTTGTAGTTGATGTATCTTATATCATCGAAAGGAGGGTAATTTTTTAAAAAAAGAATAAATCGTAAACCACTTTATCTGTGCGCAGCACGTAGCAGGGGTTCAAGAAAGGAATGTTGTCAACCAGTAAAGGAATAAATGGAGGGGTGAGAAGAGCAGGGCGCTCTCAGCTCCGCGAAGGGCCCACGAGAAGGGATCCTGCACCTCGATTAGGAGTCTTATAAACACGACAAAAACGTTCACACGGCCTCAGTTGCCATTATTAAATAATGAGGCTGGCCTCGCACGGCTGGTCCTTTCCTGACTGAGGATAAACTCAGGGCACAGCACGGCGGACATACAGGTGGGGGTCTTGGTGACCAGCCAGCTAGGCCAGCACAACATACTGTTTTATAAAAATGAGTATAACTTGCCGTGTGTTTACGAATGCACACCTCCCTCCCCCACCCCAGAGACGCATGCCATGTCAAGTCCTGGGTGTCCTAGATTTTCACAATTACAAAAAAATGAAAAGAATCTCTTTAAAAAAAAAAATTAAAATACATTACTCTGACAAACTGACATGTATAAAAAATGGCATGTATTTTCTTAAAAAAACTGTTTCTCTCATATTCCAGATAATACCTGTGTAAAGACTGATAGATGTGATTATATAAAAATGAAAACACTTAAACTGTTTTAAAAAAAAAAAAAACCCTTAAGCACAGAAGCGATGTCTTTCTTTCTCCTGATCCCCTCCTTCTTCAGGGAAGGACGTGCGAAATCCTGAAGGTCAAGGGCACCACCCCTCGGTCCCTAGTTCCCCACCTCTAAACCTGCGCCAAGGAAAGGCCCGGGGCCCAGACCGGGCACACGTCTCTGAGGAGATCAGCCACCTCTTTCTAGAGTGATGGGGTGACCATCTGAGGTCACATGTGGAACCAGCCGAAGTACTGAACTCGGGGAGGGTGGGGAGCCTCTGGGTGGGGGATGGGCTCCAGGCTGTGCTGAGAGAGGGGTCCGGCCGGGTGCGGACGGAGGGAGAGGCGTGAAGCCACAAGTGGGCAAGGACAGCTGGCGTGAGCCGCAGACCGTGGACTGCGCGCTGGGAACGCAGGGAGGGGCGGCGTGTCCAGTCGGAGCCGTGTTCCTGGAGTCCCGGCCTGGCCCCGAGCTGCCCTCCCTTCACACGGACCGGGCCGTCCTGCCGGGGACCCCCGGCCTTGCTGGCACCTCCGGGCTGTGCCGTCTGCAGCCCATCCGCACACCCAGGCCTCCACCGTCCTCGCATACAGCTGAGCCCTGGGCCGGGGCCCCCTCTGTCCAGACCCGCGGGCTTATCCGTTCTCGCCAGGTGCTGTGGAGCCACTGTTTCTTCCAAGGCACGGATGACTGAAATAGGTCCGCACGGTGGTTCTAACGATCCGCCTGCCCTTGCTCCAGTCTCCCGGTTTTTCATGTCTGCTGTGCACAAGAGGTAATTAAGATGGTATTCCAGAGTGAAACATAACTATTAATTGTCCTACTTCTTCTGGCCGTGGTGAGAGGAAAAAAGTTAATAAAGATTGTTCTTTATGATCAAAATGAGGAGGATTCTCCCAGGGTAAATACTGCCAGAGCTTCCTTGATTAGAGATTTGAATAAAATAATGCACTGAAGTGAGGGGCATTTAAATGAAAGTTTATTGGATTGGGTAACTATGGTGACAGCCCCACTCAAGATACAGAAACTACATTCCTGTTTCTGAGCCTAAAAAAATTCTGAAATTCACAGATCTCTAAAAACATAGGCTGGTGAACAGCAGTGAAATCCTCCTCCAGGTCGGCTGGCATCTCAGCTGACAGGGCACCCACCCCCCGTCCGTCTCCAGCAGGACGGCGCTGCGGCTGGGGGCCTCTGCCTCCCTTGTCCCGAGGTCCCCGGCACTGTCCTTGGTGCTGACACCATCCTTTGGCGAGGCTTCTCCACGCCTTGCTGGTCTTGGTGGACGAGTGGTCCCAGGTCTCCTGGCGTCTCATCGATGACATTCCATGCGGAAGTCTTCCAGGGCGGCCCACTCGGAGGGGACCGCAGCCCCTGGGCGTGCTCACTGGGGTTTTCTCCAGCGGTGCAGCCTCGTCACGTGCACAGATGTTCGTCCACGTGCCGTGCCGTGGTGTCTGCTCCAGCACCGGGGCCTGTGTGGCCTCAGGCGGGTCACCGACTTCCCTGAATCTCAGGTTCCTCCCGTGCTTACGGGGCTTATGACCGCTTCTCCCGGAGACACTGCGCATTCAGTGAGGTGGGTCCGTAACACGTGGCAGCTGGCACGCAGCAGGTGCGCAGGAAAGAGCAGCTCTTTCGATCGTCACGTGTCCAAAGTGGGCAAAACTACCTGTCTGTCATCCTGCTACACGGCCGGACTGTAGTAACAGGAGGCAGCGGCGTGGAGGGGGCAGGAAACACCGCGGACTCGGTCACTTCCCCTCTGTGTGCCTCTGTCCTCACCGGTAATCCTGGGCGACAGTAACGGCACCCACCCGACAGGCCCCTGTAGTGATGAACGAGCTCACACACGAGTGGAGTCTGCCTGGCACGGAACCGCATCCTAAAGCGTTTTGGATTCTCGTGATGCCCACAGACGAGTGTTCGGGCAGAAGCTAAAAAGCAGTTTCCACCCCAGCCCCTCCCTCGCTCTGGACGCCATGCTGGACACGGAACGCCACTCCGTGCTACGCAAAACACCGGAAGCTTCAGCGCGTGGGCCACGGGCACGCGGCAGCGCGAGAACGACAGTCTGGGGGAGCGTGGCTGAGGTCTGCCAGCTACCAACAGTCCCGCGCCAACGACAGTCCCCTGGTTCCAGTTTGGTGTGGTGGTTACTAAGATGTCACCACTGGGGAGCTGGACAAAGGGCACACGGGGCCTCTTCACACTCTTCACGACATCCTGTGTCTGAAAAGATTTCAAAATAAGCTGTTCTTAAAGAGGGCCGGTGTGTCCACGGGGCCGCGGCGCGTGGAGGCACCCCGATACCCAGCTCGGGAATGAGCCTGACAGGCGGGGGGTGGTGAAGGGCAGGACACAGGAACCCACGGGCAACTGTCACAGGCAAAGCTGTGCTAAGGCAGGATGCCCTGAGGGCCACCGGTGCGCGGGGCTGGGTGAGCCGGGCTGGGACAGCTGGGGCCACAGGTGCAAGGTAGAGGGTGACGACCTCACTGGGATGTGAGATTTCGGAGCCTGCTCATGAGCTGGAGGACAGGTGGACGGCTGAGGCCACAGGCGGGGCTGGCCCGGCGTGTCCATGGGACGGTGTAGCATGCTTGTGCTGGCCCAGGGTGGCCGGCTGCTCTGAACGGCCTCTTGTCAAACAGAGGAGCCGTGTTTGGACGGAGTTACTGATGGCTCCAGGGACTGACCCAGAGCCCGCGGGGAAGGCGACGAACGAGGGGCCTGCTCTCAGGAGCTTCCCTCCTGGGGTGCGGGGCATGAATAACAAATGGTAGGTGTGGTAAGCGCCAGCCGCCAGCAAAATAGGGTGAGTCTGACGGAGCACCTGGGTGCTTTCGACTGCGCGGTCAGGGAAGGCTTCAGTGAGGAGGAGGCATTTAAGCTGAGACCCGAGCGATGAAAAGACACAGCTCTGGGAGGTCTCCAGAGGGTGGGCTTCCAGGCAGCGGTGTGGTCGGTGCCAGGCTCCCCAGATGGGCATGCCTTGGCATTGAGGGCTGGAGCACAGGCCGGCAGGCCAGAGCCTGGTGAGCAGGTCCAGGGCGGGCAGACAAGCAGCCGGACGGGGCGGAGGCGGGAGACGGGCAGCATGTCAGAGGCGTCCCCGCCCCGCGCGGCTGGCCTCCGGGCCCCGGGCGGCTCTGCCCACTGCTGCCTGGGGAGCAGCGTCCTGGCCTCTCGATTACTCACCAGTAGCTGCCCCCTCCCACTGCGGTACCCGAAATGTCCCCATCTTCTCAAGGTGGCCAAGTAGGAGGTTCAGACTTGGGTCTTCTGGAGCTTTCTTTCCCACAGGAGCCTGAATCGCACAGGAACAAATACGCATTCATTTCCTTGCACGAAGTTTGCACTCGACAGACACTTGCTGAGTGAACAAGGGGCCGAGATGGCCTTCGTGGTGACAAAGATGCTACTTCTGACTCAGGACGACGCCGGAGGATGCAGGGCAGTGGCCGGGCAGAGAGCACGGATGCTTGCCCAGGGCCCCTCGGGACGGCCCCTGGCACTGTCAAGGCTGGCTGAGGAGGGGACGGTAAGCTGGGCCCTGGCCAGGAGTCTGGCCTGTCTGGACACCTGGGAGAGGCTGTCTGAACAGTGCTGAGGGAGAACGGAGTCCCTGGGGCAGGGATTGAACCTGGGACCTTGGACTTCAATGCCACTTGGGCTAGGAAGCTTATAATTAACTTGCACACTCCTCAGGAAGAAATGTTAGACTAGAAAAAAAAAAAAATGGCAACCTGAATCAAATGTCCGGGACAGTGGCTGCCCCTGGAGGGCTTCGCAGGAGAAAATGCCTCCTGCCTTGGAGGAGGGCAGCACTCGCTCACGTGATGGAACCTCGGCCCTGAGCAGATCGGGTCACCCTGCTTTCCACTGCCTCTGCCGAGGTGCCGGCTGGCCAGTGAGACGCTTGTGGGTGCAGCCCGAGCACCATGCAAAGCCTGGCCAGGTGCGTGGCCCTTCCCACAGGGCGGGGGCGCCGAGGCCTTCCTCCCGGGCCAGAGGAAGGTGGTGGCTGTGGTTCCGGCTGGGCCACGGCTCTGCAAAGCATGGCCTTTGGTGTCCTCTTGGCCAAATGGAATGCAGTGGCCTGGGTTTGTTCAGCAAAAAAACAGCCCGGACAAGCGTCTGTGTCATTTTGTTCTCGTGCTTGGCAGCGCTGTCTTCTCCGCAGACGTGAGGTAAATGCCAAAAGATGTCTCAGGGAGGAAAGGGGGTGGAGAGACGGGAGCGGGACCGTGTGGCGGGCCAGCGGCCCCAGGCCAGGGCCCGGCCCCGCCCCGGGCAGGAGGCGGCGGGGACTTGCTCTCACTCTGGGACTGTGGGCTCCCAGACCTGCCCCCACCTCCCTGCGGCCCCCTCCCTGCCCCCCCACCTGGCCCGTTGTGGCGGCTGAACTGTGTTCCCCCAAAAGATACATCCAAGTCCTAACCCTCGGAACACGACGTGCCTGGGCTCCTGCTGCATCCCCACCACTCTGGGCACCTGGGGACGGCGCGGTCAGCACCCCCGCCCCCCCCTGCCCCCCTCCCCGTCCTCAGCGGCCCTGACTGTAGATCGCTTCCCCGGTCAGGCTCATCAGTCCCGGGGGGTAAACTCCTGTCAGCCCAGACCCTGAACCACCCCTGTCAAATGCGGACGAGGCAGAGGGGGTCGTCCCTGTCCCCCTTCTTTCTTCGAGGAGCATCACTATTCTTCACGTGGAAGGCGCCAGGTCCCAGCGCAGCGGCCGTGGTGGTTCAGGGGCCCCGGCTCGCTAATCGGAGCACTGACTTCTCTCCTTGGCTGAGCATCGCGGTCAGGGCAGTGCCCACCGCCCCAGTCGCCGTAGCTAAAACCGGGTGCTGCACGGACACCCCCCTGCGTGAGAGGTTTCCGTCTATCTCAGCACCCGACCCCGCTGCATGTCAGCGTCCCCAGGCCAGGCTGCCCACGGACCACGCAGGCAGGGACCCTGGGGCTGGCCTGGAGCACCACTTCTCTCCAGAGCCCCCCAGGTGACCCTGTTGTGTAGCCAAGTTCACCAGGCGGGCATCAGAGTCCCCTGCAGGGCCCCCTGCAACCTGGGTTTGGGCCCGCCCCGAGGGTGCCTGACGCCTGGGGTCTGGCCTGAGCCTGGAAACTGCGTCTCTCACAAGCCCCTGGGGAGGCCGAGGCTGCCCGCTGGGGGCCACACTTCGAGGACCACTGGATTAGGGAAGAGCGAGCAGAACAAGGTGGCCTGCGGCTGCGAGGCGCTTAACCCACTTATATTAT
This sequence comes from Rousettus aegyptiacus, assembly GCF_014176215.1. NCBI lineage: Eukaryota > Metazoa > Chordata > Mammalia > Chiroptera > Pteropodidae > Rousettus > Rousettus aegyptiacus. The sequence goes on along the minus strand of NW_023416293.1, from coordinate 17,091,615 downwards.
TACAGGATGGACGGAAACGTCTACGTGAGCTAAGCATGAGTTTGCAAATTAAATTTCTTAATTTTATTCTTGGCTTTGCCCAACAAAGACTGGTTTGGCTGGCCAAGATCCTGAGAGGGCGACTGTCCTCATGGCAGGGCCACGTCAAAGTGACTCGGGAGAGGAGGGAGCGAGGCTCCAGCGTGCACTTTCCCGAACACCCCTGCACCCATGCCCGGGGGGTCAGGCAGCCAGGCCTCTGCTCTGCTGTGCGGGGCTCGGGGCCTCGGCGGCTGTGGGTCTACGCTCGCTGCAGGCCCTGCACCTGTGAAAGGCCTGAGGGCTTCCTGCAGCCAGCACAGGCTCGGGGCCGCAGCGGGAGGGGGCCGCAGGGCGTCCGGCTTGGCTTCTATGCCTGGGAGGGGGCGGAGACCGGGAGGGGGCCCACGGGCTGGTCCTCCGTTGTCGGAGGGACGCTCCACACCCTGGGGTCTGCCTACTGGTTGGTGGCCTAACCACCACCGCGCCCCCGAGGACGTCGGCCAGTGTGTAAGCTGCAGTGGCTGAAGTCACCCCCGTGCTGGCCGCCCGGCTCTAGCTCCTACTTGGAGGCGGCAGGCTGAGGTACAACTGGCTTTGTCTGGCCTCGACTAGACTGGGACTAAGCCAGCACCCCTTCGCCGGCAGTGATGCAGCCTCTGTAACGGGAACAGGCCGCCCGCCACGTCAGGTGAACGAGACGGGGACACAGCACAGCCCCCCGCACGGCCCCGGCACACGCTGCACGTCTGCCCACGCGCGCCGCTGTGCCTCTGACCCGTCTGGGTGGAGACGGCGTTTATTACTCAGAGCTCCGGGGAGAAACAGAGCCAAGAGCCAAAGGATGTCAGTTTCAGTGTCCGTCCGACCATCCGTCCATCTGTCCGTCCACCTAGAGAAATTTTAAGATACTGGCTAATATGACTGTGGGGGCTGGCAAGTCCAAAATCTTTGGGGCCAACACCCTGGGAAGAGCTGGTCTGCAGGTCAAGTCCGAAGGCGACTCTGCTGGCATGATTTTCTCTTTCCTAGCGGGTCAGTTTTTTTCCTCTAAAGGCCTTCAGCTGATTGGACGAGGCCCACCCGCATTAAGGAGGGCCATCTGCTTTGTTCTAAGTCCATGATTTAAATGTTAATCTCATCTAAGAATACCTTCACGGCAACATCCAGACTGGTGTTTGACCAAATACCTGGGCCGCACGTCCGGCCAGTGGACACACACGATTCACAGTGGTTAGTAGCGGCCGACGGAGCAGGGCTGGAGAAGACGCATGAGGTCTGTGGCGTCCACCTGGGGAGAATGTGCTCCACCTTCACCACCGGGCGTCTGGGGGCGCTGTGACCATCCCCTGGACCACAGTGAGGCCCGTGGCCCCCGAGTCTGACTCCCTGTGGTGTGTGGCTACTTCCTGCTGTGGGGCTGCGGCACCCACGAGCAGAAGGACCCCCGTCCAGGGCACTGCTCTCGGGAAGTCACACTGCGGACTCAACGAAGCTTCCAAGCAGAGGCCAGTGTCCCTTCCGCTGCCCATCGCTACAGAACCACAGACTGTCAGGGCTCAGAGGACCCGACAGGCAAACTGAGGCCCAGGGAGGGGACACCTGCCCAAAGTCACGTTGCAAGCTGGCTACAGAGCGGGCTGGGGACCCAGGAGGCTGACAACAGCTCCTACGCCAAACTATAGATACATCTGTGACACATGTGAAGCTCCTCCCCACGATGGCCACGCCCACGGCAACCATGCCCACAATGGCCACGCCCATGGCAACCATGCCCAAGGCGGCCACGCCCATGACAGCCACACCCTTGACAACCATGCCCACAATGGCCACGCCCACGGCAACCATGCCCATGACGGCCACGCCCATGACAATGACAGCCGCGCCCACGATTCCCTCAACACAGTTAACATCCTGAGACTCCAAAGCCAACTCTCAGGCCCAGAGGTCCCCGCTGCAGCCGTGCGGGCCTCGCCACCCGCTGGGCTGGCTCCTGGCGGCCCGGAACGCCCACTCTGCCTCTCCAGGCCGGCAGTCAGTGGCAGAGGCAGAGACACTGGGCTCCACATGCCAAGGGCCATTACGGCCACTGTTGGAGACCACGGTGACTGCAAGCTGTTCTGTCCTACCCGCCGGGAACAGCTATTTAGAGAGGCTCGCTGCCAGCTTTTCACATCTTTCAGTAAAGTAAGGGTGACGGGCACGGGCACTGTCGTACTGCGGCAGTGGATCTGGGCACCCAGACGGCTCCTGGGGGACTCCCGGCGGGGAGCGTGCGTCGCGTGGAGGCGTGGAGAAAGGGACGAGTCACGTCCGGGTGACCGAGCGGGACCCTGCGAGACTTCGTCATGCTACTCAGAACGGCACACAATTTACAACCTGTGAATTCTTTACTTCTGGAGTTTTCCATGTCACATTGTCAGACTGTGGGTAACTGAGCCTGCAGAAAGTGAAGCCCGAATAAGGGCGACAACTGTACTGGCTGACGAGTCGCGGGGAAGCCTGCCCCGCGTGGCGAGGCCTGGTGGCCCGTGTGGCCGCCTGCTCCCCACAGCCCCACGGCGCGCCCCGCGGGCGCCCGCCTCGTCCCCGGGGCCCCGGGCGTCTCCCTCGCCTCCCCGAGCCTCCGTCGCTCAGCTGAAAAGCAGCGGTGCGCCCTGTCCCTTTCTCAGAGGAGAGCTGCGGGGACCGGAGGAGATGCCACGACACACACAGAGCTTCGCTTCGCACAGGAGGCCGCAAAGCGACAGCTGCCCTTCCCGTCCTAACTCTCCTGCGGCTGGAGGGGGCGAGGGGTGTGCGCGGAACTCGGCCGGGAGGAGAGGAGACGCCCTGAGCCGGTGCCCCAGGGAGCAGCCACCTCACCACCTCTGGGCAGAGCCCTAAGTGACCCAGGACAATGACAAACGGAGGAAGTGCTGCCCGGATCCGCGCCCACGCCGGGAGTGGCTGGCACGACAGGAGAGGTGACAAATCCTTTAAGCCCCGCCTCCTCCGGGCCTGGGTCCGTGTGGGAGCCCAGCAGATGTCAGTTCTCGTTGGCGGTCCAAAAATATTTCAGCCCGCGAAAGCGCTGTGAACAGCCAGGAACCGAGAGAGGACCTCAGGATGGAGGGTCCTCACCTTACGCACGGCCCTAACAAGTCTGCGTGTGATCCAAGCGGCTCCCGTCATCCGAAACGGTTCAGGGTCCCTGAACTCAGTGCCATCAACAGGAGTCTGTCCAGCCAGCATCAGAGGGCTTCCCCGCCCCTCCTGATGAGCTCTGAGGGACACAGAAGCTCGGGAGCTGTGGCCCTGGGGTCACCCGATCCTCCCCTCGGATTCCCGGGGCTTACCCCCCCTGTCCCTCCCAGACATGCTCCGAGACTCAAGCCCCGGTTGGGACAGGCGCCCACAGTTCCACACAGGCCAGACCCCGCCCTCCCTGCAAGGGTGAGAGGTGGCAGTGAAGATGGACTTTTAATTTTCCCTCTTACTAAAATCAAGGCTTTCTTGCAATAATGGTGGACACGCGTCATTGTACATTTGTCAGGCCCCTGGAACATACAACAAACACCAACAGTGCAACTTGACGCCACCTGTCGACTTGGGGGATCACATAGGGGCAGCGGCCGCAGGGGACCTTCCTGCAGCTTCCTCTTAATCTTGCTGTGAACCTACAACTGCTTTAAACATTAAAGTCCACTTGAGCACATCGAGGCTAGAGATAAATAAGCTGACCATTAAATGAAAAGAGCACCCCAGAAGCATCTGGGGGCCGCGGCTCCTCGTGGTAGAATTTGCTGCACAGCCCAGACGCTTGTCTCTTTACGGATAACGCGATGGAGACAAGGTTGTGGTGTTTTATTTCCTTTTTGGGACTGCTCTTCAGGAAGATGTCGCTACTTCATCTCTATGTTACTTTTGTAAAATACGGATAATGCTGCCTCAAAGCATCGCAGAATCTTCTTGCAAAATGTCAGTAAAATGCCTTTCTGTGTGTCTCGGTGACGGTCAACGCCACTGTCCTCGAGAAAAGCAGCAATAGCCTCGCGGGGCTTCTGCGGAGCGCAGCGATGGACCGCCCTCCGCGGCGCGCCATTCTGCTAGCTGCCCGGCGGGCGGGAGGCCGGGAGCCCTGCCCTGTGCTAACCGGACGGCCAACACCGGAGAGCCCTGGCATCTGTATCGAAGCGTCGCCGTCCGCTGAGTCTGCAGCTGCATCGTAGCCCGTGCCTGGGGAGCAGAGGCGGTGAGCGGCAGGCTGCTCGGCTGTCACTCACAAGTCTGCGTGCAGGACGGAGGGGTGGGTTGGAGGAGACACAGAGGGGAGGGGGGCAGGGCGGGAGGGGTGAAGAGAAGTCGAGAGGGGCACAGGGAGATTGCGGTCATCGGGACCCGGACCCGTTCCCTACGGTCTCTCTTGCTTCTAATGAGATTTTTTCATTAGAATAAAGAGATTTTCTCTCTTTTTGAGGAGGAATTCTGCTTTTATTTTTCAAGTTGAGAGGAGAAAGCCGACAGCTGCTGGATGCGCTCCTGCCCGCGGAGCCGAGGCTCGGGGGGCCTCGCCCGGTTCGCCGGCGCGTCTGGAAGCAAGGCCGTCCCCCGGACAGGCCTGAAAACTCCGGTTCGCGGTCTCCTCCCCGACAGAGGGGTTGCCTCCTGGGACCTGGCAAGGTGGCAGGGTTTCCTGTCAGACGGACAGAGGTGGCTCCTCCGGTCCCTGCCAGCGGCCAGTGTGTCCCTGGCCCTGCTCCACCCAGCGACCGACACGGCCCGCGTCCCCTCTCCACACTCTCCCCGTCGCCCTCCGCCTCAGCAAAGCCGACCTTCACCTGCGGGCCATCTCCTCCTGTCCTCCTCCCTCGTCCTCCCCCCTCGTCCTCCCTGCGCCCCAGCCCCCCGCAGATCCGAGCCGAGCGGCCGCCGCCGCGAGTCGGCAGGCGGGGGAGGACGACGCGTCACTGTCAACATCCAGCCGCAGGAGTCGCTTCGAGGAGGGGGAGACACCAAACGGTGCGAGAAAGCAGGCTGCCGGGCTTCCAGAAGGAGAGGCCTGAGACGCGAGCAGCCCTGTGGGCACGGGCCGAGCTGAGACAGAGGGCGCCGCTCCCCGGGGAGCAGGGTGTGCGTGCGGGCGGCTCCCGCGGCTGCGGGGGGCTCGGCCGTGGCTCCAGCCCAGGGCTCCCTCGGCGCAGCCGCTGCGGTGGCAGAGTGTCGCTCCACTCGGCACAGACGGGCGGCGAGCCAGGCACCCCACTTTCACTCAGGAGGAAAACGGCCGGAGGGGGCGACCTTCGTGCGCGGGTCCCCCGGGGTACGCGGCCCTCCGCCCCGCGTCCCGCCCGCCAGGCTGCACCGAGCGTCAGCGGCTCCTCTGGCTCAGCGCTCTGCGGTCGCTGTCCCCGCCCCGCGGCTGCAGAGGGGGACAGGAGCAGGGGGGGCCGTGGTGAGCCCCAGAGACAGCGCCCGTCTGCACTCGCGCTGGGCGCGCTTGGGCCTCGGCATGCGGCAAAGGCCTGGAACACATAAGCGCGGGTTACCGCGGAGCAGGGGACAGCTCTCGGTTGGCTGGGGCGGGGAGAAGACCTGGAGGTCACGGACGAGACTACTGGTGTGCCTGCACCGTCCTGATCTGTGCCTGCTGTGCTCGCGAATATTAACAGCGTCTCTCGCGCTCACTCGCACCCGGGTTTGGGGACCCACGCTGCCCTAACTCTACGGGGAGGCCCCATGCAAAGTCCGCATGCTGGCTCGGGGCGAGGGTGGAGCTTTCGGCTTCATCTCTGGGGCTGAGGGTACTGGGGTGCAGAGCTGCTGGCGCTCCCGCTGCAAAAGCTTGCAACTGCCTTGTCCCCGGCAACGGCGCTCAGCAGTGGCCGCTCAGTCTCCCCGGCTCTGTGCCAGAGAAGCCCGGGCCCTTCGCGGCCCCGGTGTCTCGCTGCTCGGTCTGGCCCAGCACTGCAGGCGCGGCAGACGCGCGGGGCTCACGTTTCAGTTCTTCTGTATGCGCCTGTCAGAGAGTTTCATTCTGAAAGATAATCGTGTTTGCTCGGTGGGGGTCCTGCGTGTTTATGGCAATCAATTCTCGTTGGCCCCTGTGGTACGAGGCTGGGCCCTTCATGGGAACTATAAGGTTTCGTCCTTGAACTCTGTTGGGTACATGATCTTAGAATTCCTGAGACCCATCCAGGCCTACAATTCTACGAGAGAGCAGTCCAGGCTCAAAGGGACGATGGCGGGGTACCCTCCGCGCCCCGCGCTCGCCTCTGCCCGGACCCTGCACTGTGCTCAGTCGCCCGCCCCCCCCCCCAGACTGCGGCAGCTGTGACTGAAGGAGGGGTTGAAGGGACGAGGGAATTTCGGGGCTACAAATCCACACACGGCGCGTGCGGGCGAGGAGGATGTGCCCTGCGGGCGGGACCGCGAGCTGGTGCGGCCGCATGGACGGCGGTTCGCGGATTCCTCACACGGCTGAAAACGGAGCCACCCCAGGGTCCGGCGGTTCCACTCCGCGCACTTATCCGAAGAAAATGAAAACACTGACCCGAAAAGACACCACACCCCTGTGTTCCGTGCGGCGTTGTTCACAACAGCCAAGACGTGGAAGTGACCTAGGTGCCACAGACAGACGAGCGGATGAAGACCGTGTGGCACGTACACACGATGGAATATGACTCAGTCACGCAAAGAATGAAATCTTGCCACTTGTGGCAACATCGATGCGCCTAGAGGGCATTGTGCTAAATGGACTAAGTCAGACAGAGAAAGACAAACGCCAGATAATTTCACTTACATGTAGACTCTAAAAAACAAAAATAAATGAACAAAACAGAATCAGACCCACAGATACGGAGGAGAAACGGATGGCTGAGAGAGGGCGAGGAGAGAATGAGAACGTATGAGATGTTGCTGTTTATATATAGAGAGAAAACCTCGCGGCCGAGAACTGGCTCAGTTTACGGCAAGACCAACGGTTTCCAAAGTCCGCTTTCACCAGCGATGGAACCTGCTTCTGAGCGAGTGGCTCCGACCTGATTTCCAGTCCCACCCTGGATGTTTTGAAGGTGCACGTGTTCACAGCTGGTCAACAACTGTCTGATTCCGCACGTGAAACCATAACCAAGCGGCCGGCGGTTTTCACTTAGGACGGGGAAGTTTATCAAGGCCGTTGAGAAGAAGAGGATAAGGAGCTCGTCCTGAGATAAAGCTCTGTTAGACAGTCTGTCCCAAAGTATTATTTCTCCTTGAAATGAAGTTGCCCTAAAACAAGGTAAAACAAAGAAACAAAAACGGGTAGGAATTCTACCTACACTTGCTTATTCTGCCCCCTGGTGGAGTCGTCTTGTTATTACATCAGCCGAGGCCCGTCCACCTGCGGGGCCAGGGGCTCTTGGACAGTCTGAGGCAGGCTGCATTAAAATCTTCAGAAATACGAGGGACTGAAATGACCGTGATGGCACACCATCCCCGTGCGTTAGAATAAAGCTGGCTGCTGCCCACAGAGACTCACTTCAGATGAAAAGACACACAGACGAAAAGGAAGGGGACGGGAAAAGATACCGCCTTGATGGGCCCGGAGGGCACTGTGCTGAGCGAAATGGCTCGGACAGAGAAAGCCAAAGCTCACACGATTTCACGTACATGTGGACTCTACAGAACAAAATAAACAACAGTAACGACAAAATCGGAAACAAACTCACAGAAACAGAGAATATTTTGAGGGCGACTAGACAGGATGCGGGTTGGGGGAGACAGTGAAGACGGGCGAAGGGATTAGGCAGCGCGAGTGGATCGATACAGCACAGACACCGAGATGTACAGTGCAGCATAAGGAAAACAGTCCACGGCGCTGTATGGAAGGGGAGCAGGGGTACGAGACTTAGTGGGGTGACCGCTCTGTGAGTCGCACAGATCTCTAATCACCATGCCGTTTAAGTGAAACTAACGTTTTACTGTGTGCCAACTACGATGGAAAAAACTCACTGAATTGTACAACGTAAATATAAGCAACTAATTGTTGACTGTATCTCAATTAAGTAAAATAAGTGCTTATCTTAAAAAATAAAACTGGCTGACAGGAAAGTAAACGTAAGGAAATCTGACAAAGATCGGATTTTTAAAATTTTAACTGCAATGTCTAGATTCGGGGGGAAAGGAAAATGCTGGACGCCACACCTGTTCTCCGGGCTGCCTGTGCCGCCCCCGCGAGACCCCTGCGGGGCACGCTGCTTCCTCGCACCTGCCGCCGCAAGAGCTGCCAGGTCCTCCCCGCGTGTGTTCTGCCCGGGCCTGGAGCCGGCTGTGTCATTAGGAGCCCGGAGCTCTAGGACACGCGCACCGCTATCGGGCTGGCCCCGGAACCGATAACTTCCTGTGTGTAGACAGACACACGGACACAACCGAGTCCCCGCGACGCCTCCAGTCCAGGTCCAGGACCCGCGGGCCGGGCGATCGCCCGGTACGCCTGCTCTCCCTTGTCACACACCGAGAACGCGCACCACGGCACCGAAACCCGGCACGTCACGGTCACGCGTCTGCTTCGCCGCAGTCACACACGGCAGTCTCCGAAAGTCGACCATGATGCCGCCACCCGCAGGACTCCTGAGGCCCTGAGGACTTCTGGGGTGTCTTCTCCCTGGTCCTCCCCCTTTCATGGTTGGGCCGCAGCTGCATCGTCAGAGACGCGCTAAGCCTCTGAGTCCACCTCAACTTAGTCCAATGCTCGACACTAGTCTCTCTTGTCATCTGCTTGTCTGCAGCTAGAGTTCTAGAAGATTCCTCAGGAAGTGTCTGTGGGAGTAATACTGCCTGAGTTCTTGCATGTTGATACGCATTTCTGTCCTTTATTCTTGATATTTATGTTTGGTCACGCTTTCTTTACATCAGTAGATACATATGTTACTCCATTTTCCTTTGGGATCCCTGTCGAAAAGTTGATGGTACTGTGTTTTTATTTCCCTTTTAAAATCAAGTGTTCTTTTTTCTAAGCATTCAAATAATTTATTTTCTTTGTCTCTAAAATCCAGCTGGTTTACGAGAAAATGCCTTGGTATTGGCCCTTCTAGGGTCATTCTTCTCAGATACGTGGTACGTACTTTCCATACGAAGTTTAAATTTTCATTTCGGGAAAGTGTTCTTGGATTCTGGTTTGCAGTGTCTGCTGTTCCACTGCTCTGGTGTTTCTCCTGAAGAAACCTCTATTAGCCACATGTTGGCTTTTTGTTCCCATCTTCAATATGTGCCAGTTTCTCAAAAGTTTCTTTTTTTCTTTTCATTTCTTTTTTACTTTTAACACTTCTCTTATGTACCTGTTATTTCTCCCGAAGCACGATGTCGTGTTTGTTTGTTCTTGTGTTCCTTTTACATTTCCGACCCGACTTGTTCTCTGATTTTGGATCCCCTCCCGAGTTCTGCCGCCTCATTTCCGCGTGCTGCTAACTCTGAGTACGTTGCTCTTTCCACTATTTTGAACTCACAGGTGACAGTGCATCCTGTGTGTGGGCAGGTCCCCCCATCACACTTTCATTGCGCAGGTTTTAATTCTGCCCCTTAGTCTCTTTTTTCCTATAATGACTTTGTAGGGGCTTTGACTACTATTTTTTCTATTATTCATTTTTATGTGAAAAAAAAATTTTTTTTTTTTTTAAGCTTTTAGAAGACGGACATAGGAACATTTCTCTAGCTCTACCGGCTTTCCTCCCGCTGACCCTGCGAGTTGAAACAAGTGGCGGCTGCTCCCCCGGCCTTCCTGGCTCTGCCGGCTCCCAGCAGAGCCCCCTGTGCGAGTCCTGTCCCGGGGGGCTGATGGGTCCTGTCCTGGCGCAGGTGCTGGCAGGTCCTGTCCTGGGGGGCTGATGGGTTCTGTCCCAGGGGCCCGGCGGGTCCTGTCCCAGGGGGCTGGCAGGTCCTGTCCTGGGGGGGCTGATGGGTCCTGTCCCGGGGGCCGGTGGGTCCTGTCCCGGGGGGCTGATAGGTCCTGGGGTGGGTGCTGGCAGGTCCTGTCCTGGGGGGCTGATGGGTTCTGCCCCGGGGGCCGGTGGGTCCTGTCCCGGGGGGCTGATAGGTCCTGGGGTGGGTGCTGGCAGGTCCTGTCCTGGGGGGCTGATGGGTTCTGTCCTGGGGTGGGCGCCGGCGGGTCCTGTCCCGGGGGGCTGATGGGTCCTGTCCTGGGGCGGGTGCTGGCAGGTCCTGTCCTGGGGGGGCTGATGGGTCCTGTCCCAGGGCGCCGGCGGGTCCTGTCCCGGGGGGCTGATGGGTCCTGTCCTGGGGGGCTGATGGGTTCTGTCCCAGGGGGCCGGTGGGTCCTGTCCCGGGGGGCTGATGGGTCCTGTCCTGGGGGGCTGATGGGTCCTGTCCCGGGGGGCTGATAGGTCCTGGGGTGGGTGCTGGCGGGTCCTGTCCCGGGGGGCTGATGGGTCCTGTCCTGGGGGGCTGATGGGTTCTGTCCCAGGGGGCCGGCGGGTTCTGTCCCGGGGGCCGGTGGGTCCTGTCCCGGGGGGCTGATGGGTCCTGTCCTGGGGCGGGTGCTGGCAGGTCCTGTCCCGGGGGGCTGGCAGGTCCTGTCCTGGGGGGCTGATGGGTCCTGGCCCAGGGCGCCGGCGGGTCCTGCCCTGGCGGGGTCAGTTTCAGGCTCCGGCCCCGTCGCAGCCCGCCCTCCCCGGGCCCCTCGCACTGACCCGGGGCTGGAGTGTGCCGAGCCCGCCCTGTTTCTGCGCCGTTCTACAAAGGGCCTGTTCTGGACAGAGGACGCCTGTTGGCTATTCGGAGCCCCCTCGTTCTCGTGTGCCCTGCTGCCCCACTGCCGCCTCCCGTCCCTCACGGGCACCACGATCAGTAGGACCTGCGGCTTGCGGCTTCATCTCCACCTGCCTGTGTCCTGGGGCCCAGGGGGCAGCTTTTCATTGCGTTTTGCTATAAATGTCCACAAGCTTTCGTCTTTGATATCTGGGTGGTTTTTTTTCGTTTGCTTGTTTTGTTTTTTGGTAAGGTAATGCAGGGATACAGACAGACTGAAAAACTGCACTGCCACGGCCACCACCTTCCCGGGGCTGTCTCCGCACCCGGGCAACTTTTAAATGGCGGGTGGTAGATTCTGGAGCGGCAGGTGTGGGCTATATTCTGATGAACTTATCCAATGGGGTAAGACGTGGGAGGGGAAAGGGATGGAAGAGAAAGTGAACAGGCATTTTTTTAAAATCTTGAGATCACACAGAGATCACTTAAACACAGTTAGCACACAGTTAGACACGGCACAGACATATGGACCTGCGAGGGGTCACGGGGCTGTGCGGGGTCACGGGGCTGTGCGGGGTCACGGGCCTCTGTGGGGTCACGGGGCCGTGCGAGGCCACGGGGCCGTGCGAGGCCACGGGGCCGTGCGGGGTCACGGGGCCGTGCGGGGTCACGGGCCTCTGCGGGGTCACGGGCCTCTGCGGGGTCACGGGGCCGTGCGAGGCCACGGGGCCGTGCGGGGTCACGGGGCCGTGCGGGGTCACGGGGCCGTGCGGGGTCACGGGCCTCTGCGGGGTCACGGGCCTCTGCGGGGTCACGGGCCTCTGCGGGGTCACGGGGCCGTGAGGTCACGGGGCCGTGCGGGGCCACGGGGCCGTGCGGGGGCCGTGGCTGGCAGCCCCCAGCCTGGCTCGGGCACACGCCTCATCAAGGCCGGCAGCTGGACGGCCACCCCTGCACTGTCACTCCCTTTCCCTTTGTCTCCTGCCCTCAGGACCAGTGGACGCGATTCAGAGAGCCCACGTGCTCCCCCTCCCTGAGGTGGCACCTCTCAGCTGCGTCAGCTGAGAACCCGCTGGGGATGCAGACTACCAGGCCCGCCCCAGACCCACCACAAAGGGCCCGGCGGGCTGCACTGAAACAAGATCTCTGGTGATTCCGAGGCACCTGGAGTCGGAGACCCACCGCCCTGAAGGTTCATGGGAGGGTGGGAGGGGCCCGAGGGACCCCGTGAGGCCTCAGGCCTCACTCCCCAGGCCCATCCTCACATTCTCCTGGACTACGCTGATGTGACCAAAACGATTACCAGAGTCACTGCTTCTCCCAAGGGGACATGAGCTCACAAGTCGAAGCAACTCCGCAACCAAGGAGTGAAAGTCATAGATGAAAATATGAACAGTACGTGCCATCCAAAGCAGATGCTTTAAACAGATGTACACAACCTTTAACTCCACTTAAAAAGATAAATGTGAGACAACAACGTGGAACCATCACATGGCACGAAGTAAAAACATTAGATATAGACACTATGAAATAATGTGTGTGATAAAAAGCGAGTTGGATGCAAAATATATAAAAGAAAAGCTAAGAGATATGGAAGGCAGAAGTACCAATATTTGACAACATGAATTCTGGGAGGACAGAAAAAGAAAACAGGGAAAAGCTTATAATTTCTCAGAATTAAAGAGTGCCAAGTGGGAGAGAGAAGGAAAAACCCATCCTTGCAAGCAGTAGAACTTAACCACAAAGACAAGGAGAAAGTTCTGCTCTCTAATTAGAATAAGATGACTCTGGAGCTCACAGCGGCAGCACTGGCAGACAACGGTGACTTCTCTGAGGGTCTCTGAGCCTAGAATTTTTTATCTGGCCTAATCCTCATTTGCATATCAGGCAAACTCTCTTCGGGCACACAAGGTATCAGAAGCTCTGCCATACTCAGATCTGACAAAAACACTCTTAGAGAAAACCCTTAAATCCGAGGAGAAGGCAAACCAGAACCCTAGGAAGGAAAATGAGAAAATACTTAAGTGAACTTTATTTCAACTTTAGTGGAAAAAAAAAGGTGGGGTTGAAGAAAAAATAAAAGACAAAAAATATATCCATAAAGATTGGATCCTGACAATAGCAAAATCACGGGCATGAGGCGGGAAGGGAGAGGCTGAAGGGTGTTAGCACACGAGAAAATCCTCCCCTGCGGGGAAATACGGGTATCAGTAAGTTCCAGCAATGGAGGTTTTCAGTTTAGTGGCAGTTATTAGATGAACGTGGTTCATCAGAATAAACTGAAGAAAACTTCACCTTTGCTGGGAATTCGGAAAAGGTGAAAATATGAAATAAAATCGCAGAAATCTGTTCTAAAATTACTGTTGTCACTGAGTGGTTAAACTAAACTAACACAGAGACCACAGAGAGACGAAGGGAAAAAAAGATTCAATTCTGTATGTATAACAGGTTGACTGAAAACAAAAAGACATAAGAAAATTGACAGTTACAAGCTGTTAAAAGACCTCATGCAAATAAAATTAGAAAGAAAGCTGGGGTGTAATCTTAGTAGATAACTAAACACAACTGGAGACCAAAATTATCGTTAAGATACAAAAAAGAACACCGCGTGTGGAGGCTCAGAGAGGAAGACGACGCGAGCGTCGTAAACAAACCGCCCGTAACGCGTCGGCCTCGGAACGGGAAAGCAGCAGCAGACCCAGCGCGGGGAGAGGAGGGCGCCCGGGATCACCGACCGCCCTCTCCGGCGCTGGCCAAGCAGACGAAACCAAGCAGGCACATCGGAGCTGAGATCGCGCTGGACAACCAGGTCACGTCACAAACGCCAGGGCTTCCCAGGGGTCTGACCTGCCGAGGTCAAAGCTTCCTCAACGTGGGACGATCTAGACGTCGTCCGAAGCAGACCTGGTCCCTGCTAATACTGGAAGAGCCTCATCAAGACACTGCCCCCCTCACAGCACGGCGACGTGGTAAGGACATAAACTGGTGTCACCTGCGGGTCCTCAGGTGCTTACGCAGGATGAGGCAGCAGAAACCCCCAGGGCCGCTGTGATGGAAGCTGGTCCTCAGTCTGGAGCTACTTAGCATTTCTTCTGTCAACCTGGGGGACACGACGATTGCACAAAAGTCCTACCCAGCAAGAACCCGTCAGTAAGCATCGCACAGGAAGATCGGCGCGGCTGCGGAGACGATCACCGCACAGGAACGTCTGTAATCCCCAAGGGCGACTTCCTGCTGCTGGCGCGCTCCCTTTCCGCCCCAGCGCCACGCGGTCCTGCCCTCGAGGCTGGCCGGCCCTCTGTTCTCTGCCACCTCGCTAGTCACTATTACACTTGAGCTACATCGCACTGACTTTTTTTCACGTGGGTCTCTTCTGCTAGACCGACTCCGATCTCTCTACCCTGCACCTTAGTAAATATTTTTTAGTTGAATCAGAAGCTAATTAAAGAAAGAGAAATTCTGTATTTAACCGTTACAAAAATTGCAAGATTGGAAACTGCTACTCAGTGGATGCTAACATTCATTTCTAAGCAGAAATGTATGCCCGAGCCATAAATACCGGAGACCATAAACACCTACACACGAGCAACGAGCCGACACGAGCCTGGAGGCCCCAAGGACGAAAGCCACTGCTCAGCCGCAGAAACGACGGGCTGCAAAGAATCACAGAACAGGACCGCCCCCCGCTGCGGGAAGGCAGAGGGCGTTCTCCTCCAAGCAGCTCTGTGCGGGGAGAGGCGCCGGGCATGTCCCCCTCCCCTGCATCCACACCTGAGGGGACCCAGGGGACCCTGGGCGCCTGCACCGCCAGCAGCGCCACGGCCGGCCTGCAGCCATGGGGCGCCAGGGTCTCCCGCGCGGGGTGCTCTCCGGACAGACGGGGAATTAGAAGAGGCATCTTGTGCTCAGGACCCGGCAGTGTCCCTCCAGAACGGCATGGCCACCTCCCCGCGCACGCAGCCACACCCTCCGGAAGCTGCACCACGGGGCGCTCTGCCCGCCCTTCGCCGCCCCGTGGAAGGGAGCGGCCACCTCCGCCCCGGGGGCTCTCCCAGCCCCTTGGGCCGAGCTGCTGAACCGTGTCCACAGCCCCGGGCACCGCTTGTGCCATCCCGGGACCCCCGTAAACAAGAGGCCTCTCCTGTCGGACACACGACCTTGATCTTTAACCAGAGCGATGCCTATGGCCACAGCGAGTGTGCTGAGGTCAGGTGCCCGGGACCCAAACCACAGTGAATGCTGTGGTCCCCAACGTGGGGGAAAAGGGGCCATGCAGAGCACGCTGGACCGCGCAGCGGCCCCTGCGACTTCCCACCGCAGCCAGGGTCCCGCGGGCCGTGGCCCCGCGCCTTCCTGTCCAGGCGGGCATGACCACGTCACCCAGGAGTCCGCGCTCACTCCCAGGACCCAACTGCCCTTCGCCAGCTTCCAACTGTCACGCCTCAGCTTGTGAAACTTCGCACGCCCTTGGCACTATTCACATTTGATTAAAAACGGACTCGCTTCCTGGAGCAGGTACCGCGCGCACTCCAGCATCTGCCTCTGGGCCCAGAAGGCTCTGGTGCGGGCGGCAGCCCCGCACCGGCCGAGACAGAGAAGCAGGCCTGCCTGTCCTCGTCGCCCCTGGCTGCTCGGGCCTGTGGGCGAGCCCCTCCCTGCCCCTGAACAGCTCTCCCCTGCCACTCGGGGACCCAGGGGCAGGCGTCTGTGCGAGGCGGGAGCCTCCTCACTAGTGTTCTCCCCAAAGCGCTCCCCTTTAACGCTCCGCTGCTCGTCCTCTCCCAGCAAGGACGCTGTGCCCTGAACGGGAGAACAGACTGGCAAGTGCCGTGTCGGCTGATGCCCGCCAGCCCCGAGGCCCTCGGAGCCATGGGGCAGCTGCCGGCCCTTTACTCTGCCTCCGGCAGCACGAGCCGCTTCTCCTGACCATCGGCCCCCTTTCCTTCAGTGAGCGCTCTGGGAGGGGCCATGCTGCAGCGGGGCCTGCAAGGCAGCACCCCACGGAGCGAGGGCCGTACGGGACGTCGCGGAAGGCTTCAAGGGGGATGTCACTCGTCGGCTTATGAAACTTTACAGTTATTTCAAGATTAACTTTTTCATTTGTCAGAGGCCTTCTGATGGTAAATAGCATCCAGTCGAATGTCACAGTGGATACGGTCGGCACATCCAATCAGAAAATGCTGTCGTTCTGCCAGGCCTGTCCTCAGCGCCTGCTCTGAAAAGTGGCCTTGTCACACCCCACGTGGCTCCATCGTGACATCGCCCTGGGCCAAACGCCCAGTGACAAATGTAATGGAGGACGACTGATGGCTGCCACAACCCTTGTCATTCTCCTCTCTGTGACATCTCAAGTCCACCTATCAAGGATTCTAACGAGGCTGCTGTGCAGTAAACTGCATTAGCCCGGGGGACTGCTTGGTGCCCCCAGGCTGAAATCAAGCTGCCTCTGGGGAAAACTTACAGGGCAGGCCCGGGACAGACAGGCTCAGCCTCAGCATTCTCACCCTTCGGATAAAGCAAAGAGGCTCAATAACTTTTGCTGAGCCTGAATTAGAGATACGCCAAGGAGGAATGGGTTTGCGAACATATCGAACTGTTCCAGAGTGCTCATCCGTCATTTCTGAGCATCGTGCGATGTCCTGAAGCCTGTCATCTGGAAGGACGGGAGGGGCAGACCACGCATCGGTGGGGGCAGAGCCCTCTCACTACCACCGGCAAGCTCTTCCGAGGGCGGGATTTCACTGTTCTTTTTCATTCATTGAAAAGAGGACAAACTGATATGAAATGCTAGAAAATCTGTACGTATGTCCTATGTTACAGGTGGGTCCTACGTAACGTTCCCACAGAATACCGCGGTCTTTTACTTGAAGGCGTTTTATAAAGTGCGTTGCATCTTTCTGGAATAACAATCACTGTTTCGGGAAGAGGAAAAACCACGGTCTCTGTTGCCCATTTGAGCCTCCGCCGTCTTCTGCGCAACCTGAACAGGACCCTGGACTGGAAGATTATCAGGGGCTGCATATGACATTTCTCAAAAATTGTCTGACCGCAAGGCAGGAGTCTGGAGCTACACAGAGTAATCCAGTAACAGATTTAAGTCTTGTGACTACGAACTTTTAAACAAATTACAGGAAACGGCCGTTGGGGGAATTACAGAGGGTAGTTCCCGGATCCTGGGTCTGCGGCACGGGCAGGCAGAGCCGGCGGTGACGCAGCGGGCCCGAGGCTCTCTCCTCACAGGCCTGCTCAGACGGCCGGCCCACGGCCGCGTCCGGGGACTCAGATTTCAGACGACCCACGATCGGTGGACGCCTGCTTTCCTCTGGGACTCGGCAATCTGGGTCCGTGTGAGGCAGAGGGTGGTCCCCAGACCGACCCCCAGTGACCGGCCCTGGGCACTGCGTGTCCGATGACGTTTCACTCGGGTTGTCAGGACTTGTTGCTCCAGGTCTCAGGCGTGTCCGCTGTGACCGCACTGCAGGGGAACCGGAAGCCGCACTGGCTCCCGCTAGGCTTTGCCCTTTGCCCTTTGCCAATTTGCTCCGCATCCTCCTGTAACACACCCTTGCTCAGAACCCGACTACATGGAGAGTCCACCCGCTAAATCACGGAATCTTGGGGACCCCCAAGGTAAGGTACCCGTTAATTTAACCCTCTCCAAACGAGCTTCCCTGACACCACTGCGCACACGGTGCAGTCCGTTCCTCTGTTCACTCGCTCGCTCACTCTCTCTTCTGTGCCCACCAAGTGTCAGACGCTGGGCGGGGTGCGGGCAGCGCAGCTCCCAGGCGCCTCGTGGCCCGGCCCTCGCCCGCGGCCTCCCCTGGCCAGCCCGTCCGGGCGCACTGGCCTCACTCTCGCAGGTGCTGGTGCTCGCCCCGCCGCACGCTGGAAAGTGTGGGCGCAGGGCCCACGTGAGGTTTTAGTCCCCGCGCTCTTGGGCGGGGTCTGGGCGTCTCTGCTTTCCGTCCTCAAGATGATTTTGGGGTACAGACGAGGCAAGGCCAAGGCCCGCAGCGCGATCCCTCCAACCTATTTCATTTTCCTTCATCACACTCAGTGCTACCAGGTAAGTTATTATCTAAAAACTTACTTTTTACCTGAATTTCCCACTAGAGAATACATTTCACGAGAGCAGGAAACCCGTCTCTTGCGCGCTGCTGCACCTGGCGTTCGGAGCGGAACCTGCGTGCAGCGCACGCTCCGTGAACGGCCGCTCCCGGGAGGGCACGGCGTTCTCGCCGGCGTGGCGTTGCCTCGGCGTCCGTCCCGCCACGTCTCGCCGGGGCCACCAGCGCACGCCGCCGCCCAGCTCCCCGCGAGGCGAGGCCCGGGGCCGGGGCCTGCCCCAAGCACACGTGCAGCCGTGAGCTGCGCTGAGTGTTTCTGGATCCTTAAGTCCACGACGCTTCAGCGCGAGGACGACCGGGCCCCTGGAAGCACCGTGACCTTCCTCACCGGACCGTGTCAAACCGCCAGGGGCCCAAGTGCCCGCCCCACCGCCCAGGGCCCGCTCTGCCTTTCCTACCCCCAGCTCTCGACCAGCGGGGCCAGTGCCGAGTCGCTGGTACAGAGCACGGAGAATTCCAGGCCTCCCGGCGGCCACCGCGTCGGTCCTCTGTTGTTCGACAACTGCCGTGGGGACTTGGTTTCACGAAGAGCCGGGGACCCCACGGGCGTCCCTGCTCAGTGACAGCTCGGCCGCGAGTGCAGGCACCGTGAAGCACAGGTCCCCGGGAAGCTCCCTGAGGAATTCGAGGGACACTGCGCTGCCCCGCCCCCTGAGAGCTTTCTTTTTCTTGCCGTGGACTAGATTTTGGGGGTTTTTATTCCTTTGAAAAAGTATCTTATTCCAAATTGTTCCAGCTGTTTGGGGGTGAGTCTTAAGTGAAAAAGAAAGTTGCCGTAATTCTTTGAAAAGATGCTCCCACAAAAAAAAAGAAAAAAGAGAGAGAGAGAGATTACTGTGAGCAGAGTCGGTCTAACCACATTAAAATTCCAGCTTCATAACCTACGAGCTTCGGACCCGAGACAAGTTACTCAGCCAGCCTGTGCCCCTTCCTCGCCTATGACCCGTCACGGTGACCACGGCCTGCCCGCCCCCTTGCCACGAAGGTGAGGCGGTGAAGCGCGTGCAAAGCATTTCCAACGCCCGGCGCGAAGCTGGCTCTCCACGTTTGTTAGCTATCACTAGACAGTCAGTGTGAAAATTAAAACATAGAAGTTTGAAAAGAAATATGAAGAATATTCATATAATTTTGGAATAGAAATGCCATTTCTAAGTGTGACATCACAGACTGAAATCATAAGCCACCATATTTTACATAAAATACACAAACGCAAAATAAAAATTTTTGCAACATAAGATATTCTTAATATGTAAAGAGCCCCAACATACCAACAATAAAATAATACCACTATACAAATGGGCAAAAGATTTGAAAGGTTAATTCACAAATGAAAAAATATAATTGGAAACCTGAAAAAGTTTCAAGTGAATATAGACATTTAAATCACAATACACAGTGTTCCCTCCATCAAATCGAACTGCACGGATCAGATGAAATGTGAACCCACCCCACTGTCACCAGTGCAAGGACACGAGCGTGCTCACACCGCCGGCAGGAATTGCAACCCTTGGAGGCCAGCCTGGCCACATGCACCGGACACGTTTACATTAGGGAAATGACTCTAGATGGATATCAGTGCTCGTCACAGCATTACAAACAGCAATGAAACATTTTAAGCAGCCTAACTATATAACAAAAAGATCATTTAAATTAGCAATTTCCAAGGCTACCGATTACAAATGGTGTTGAAGCAGGATATTCTATAATGTGAGAAAGGGTCTGAAACATATTTTTCAGTGAGTAAAACAACAGAAGACAGATATCTGACAGAAACCTTTTTAAATAAACGGAAATATAAACAGGAAGAAATAAGGGAAAAACGAAGAGTGGCTGACTCTGAGCAAAGAGGGGGTGAGTGCATTCTTTCTCTGTCCTATTTACCTTTTCTCTGTTGGGCGTGAATTAATTCGTGATTAGCAAAATGTTATAAGACAGACAGACAGACAGACAGACAGGAAGGCAGCAGGGGAATCCGACTGCCTGCCGGATCCCGAGTTCCACACCGTGAGGTGAGGCAAGCTCAGGGTCCTGCGACCTCCCTGCGACCTCAGGTGCAGGCATGTTCGTGATGCTCTGGCTGAGCTGCGTCTGGGGAAGCACCGCATACCTCTACCCACCTCCACCACCACCAGATTATACATGGGCTAGAACAAACTGTTTCACAAGAGAACCTTATTATTAATACTTATTATTTGCTCAGCATCAACAGATCTTTATAAAAGGAGATGGGTGACCTGCTCTAAATTAGGCTACTAATAAGTGCTGCTCCAGGCACACAGCCACCTGCCAGCGCTGTCTAGTTTGGGGTTTATTAGAAGCTTCTCCCCTTGGGATTCCTCTCCCTGGTCAGGAGAAACTCTGGGTGGATGACACTGCCCAGCAGTGACAGACTCCAGCTGGTACATGATGTGCCCCCGAAATCGATGCTGACAGCACCTTCTCTCCGCACCTGCGAGCTGAGACTGATGTGACACCTGCCAGTCCACCTCTGGCTCAGCTCCGCCCCTCGTGAAGTTATACGTAAACACTCCGTGAGGACGTCAAGCCAGACAGGGCGCTGCGCAGACAGGCTGGGAGGAGGGGAGCTGCGGAGGCTCGCGGGCTCGGAGCAGATCTGGGGGGCAGCAAACCGCCCTGTCCCCCGCCACTCGCACTCCCGGAAAAACGGCAACACAGACGCGCAAGCGTTCCGCTGGCTCTTTCCCATGTGTTCTAAAACCGTAAACATTTCTTAAGGAGATAACGTTTTAATCACTTTTCATTCAAATATGACATGCGCACAAAGAAATGACAAATTACAAGTGTTGACCGACATCCCGACTTCTAATACCACAGATCCGTTTTGCCGTTTTGCCTCTTTCTGAACTATACAAACATGGAATTGCAGAGCACGTTCTGGTTGCGAGATTTGTCCCGTGCTCCATTTACCAGCGTCTCTCCGCGCTCATGCTGCACGGTGTGCCGGGGCAGGAATGCGTCGCCATTCGTTTATCCACTCCATCGCTGCCACGCACCTGGGCTGCCGCGCACCTGGGCTGCCGCCGTGTCTCGGCTCCGGTGAGGGGGGCCTCCGACACACGGCCCTCGGTCCGCGAGTGCTGCACGTGCGGCGGATGCCCCCGCAGCTGGAAAGCTGTGTCGCTCGGCACCAGTCAATCCAACGTTAACGACACCGTCGGACACTTTCCACGCGGCCCCCGTATCGCCCTGCGCTCCCACCAGCGTGTCTGGGAGCTCCACCTGCTCCCCGTCCTTGCCAACGCTTGGTACTGGGAACCTTTCAAAAGTTAAATTGCTGAGGGGGCGTGTGGTGATGTGAACCAGCAATCTAGTCAGTAAATGTTTCTCTGAGTGCTGTGAGCCACTCTAGCAAATTAATCGAACCCGAGGAGGGGGATGTTGGAACCTCAAATCTGGGGCCAGTCAGAGGCACTGTTGACAACCTGGGCTTGTGACTGGCGCCTGGAGGAGGGGTCAGTCTTGAAGGACTGAGGCCTTACCCTGTTGGGTGTGATGCTGTCTCCAGGAAGACAGTGTCAGAACTGAGTTAATTGTTTGGTGGCACGTAAAAAATAAAACCACCCAAATCAGATACAGAATCGTCAGGTGATTTTAACGTGCAGTTCTCTGCCAGCTACGATTCTGAACTCTTCATATGCTCACTGTGCATTTAGATACTTCACTTTGTAAAACGCCCATGCGAGTGTTCTGTTCACTTAAAAAAATCAGATCGCTTGAATGCTTACGGTTAATTTGAAAGAATTATTTATGCACGGTAAGTTCCTGGTCAGACGTGTGCATCCAGCCTTCATTCAGCTAGTGGCCTGGCTTTTTCTTCGTGGTGTCTTCAAGCCTTTATATTTGATGACACTAATTTGAGTATTTTACTGTCAGTATTTTTTGTGCTCTCTCTAAAAAACATATTTTTCTGTTTTCTTCTAGAGGTTTTCACAGTTCTTAGCTTTTTACATTTAGGTCTATGGTTCATCTAGAATTAACGTTTGTTCACGTGAGGGGTGCGGGCCCAGGTTCATTTCTTCCCCGCGTGGATAGTCAGTCGTTCCAGCATCATTTACTGAAAAGGCCGCCTCTCCAGACCAGGCCGCGCCGGTGCGTTTGCGAAACAGGCATCGGCCGTGGCATCGGGAGCGCCGTGCTCTTCCGCGGCGCCTCTCCGTCCCAACGCCAGTCCTGCGCTGTCTTCATCGGTGTGGCGTCATAATTTTTGGAATCTGGCAGTGTTATCTAAATGTGTTCCTGGCTCATCTAGATTTTTTGCTATGAACTCTATAAATCTGTCATTATTTTTTTAAAAGTCCTCAAGGATTTTGATTGAGAGTTCACTGACTTTATGGAGGAATTTTGGGGACCTGACGCCTTCATGCTCAATCTTCTGAAACATAATGTGGTGTATCGTTCCACTTACTCAGGTTTTCTCTAGTATTTCTCAGCAATATTTTGCAGCTTTTGTTGAAAAGTCCTTCCTGTCTTTTGTTTGTTGTATTTATCCTAGGTAGTTGGATTTCCTTTAGTCTATAGTATTACTGTTTTCTTTTCATTATAACCTTTATGACAGAGGTCTTAGGATCTCATTTTGGGTTCCGTTTGTATTCCCGATGACCCACAAAGTTGGACACCTTCTGACATGCGAGGACCAGGGGACGTCCTTTCATAAAGTGCTTGTTCACGTCTCTTAGGCCATGTAAACACACGCGCTCTGCCTTTTCTTCTTCATTCGTACGGATTCTTTGTATATTCTGGACACAGCCCCTTTTTTGGGCATGTACGTTGTAAACACCTTTCCCTACGCTGCGGCCACCTTTTCACTCTCGTAAGGGTGCCCAATGGGCATCAATGCAAACTGACCCCTCCACCCTGTTTCCTGCATCAGCCGCAGAAACGCCAACCTCTTCCGGTGCCTGAGGAAATCTGTGTGCTAATGTCACCGCCAGGCAGGAGGTCTGGTCACTGTACTTTATGGACAATTTCAGAGATTTTTCAAGAGCAACTCTGAAATGTCTGATCCTCACCCTGCACACTACTTTTAGAGCCTGTCCCCTAACTGAAGAGTCTCCTGAGGTGCTCTAGATTTTACGATGAAGTGAAAGGTGTGAGGTGCAGTCCGTGCTCCCCAGACTCCCAGAATTTAGGTAAGAAACACAGTATGTCACTTCGTTTCTTCTTCCACAGCACCAAGGGACTACTATAATTCCCTGAGCACGACACACCCTTTCTCAAGCCCTTCCCCGTCTGGAATCCCCTCTCACACCCGCTTCCTAGTTATCTTCGAAAACTAAGCTCAAATATCAAACAAGCTCCTCTTCCTCACTGGATTCAGTTCCCAGCTACGTCCCCGAAACCGCCATTGTTCACTTCCGGTTTTTCTCCAGCACGGACAGGTCACCGACTCTCGGCCCTCGTCCCACATCCAGGGTTCGGACCCGCGGAGAAGCACTGTCTAAGCCAGCGAACCAGGGCCGTGCCTCTGCCCTGCCCGGCCTCACCCCGAACGCTCACTCCACGATAGCTGTGGCTTTCACGCAGGAATCTTCCTGTCGTCCTCGGCGCAGCGACACAGAGACAGCAAAGGCAAAACCCGGCCCTGCTCTACGTTTGCATCAAGCGGCCGGGAACCAAGTCAGAACACCCCAGACACGCGGCTCCCTTCACGGCGAGCGGCCCCCACCACGCATCTGAACATGCGCCGCCCTGGCCTTTCCAGACGTTACTTTTCTTTCTGGCCTTGATGCCAATTCACTTCCCCCGGTTTGGGCTCTTGCCACTTTGAGGACACAGCCACCTGTCACTTGCCCTCTCGCTTTTCCGACACTTGATGACCGTCTCGCCCCTCTGAGCCCTCACCCTGGGACCCCACCCCGAGTCGGGCCTGGTCCCTGGGAAGGAGCAGGGGCATGATTTTCGAATGTGCTGTAAATTGCCTGGGGTCGCTGATTCCCGCCGCCGTGGGGTCTTGGCTAGCACTTGTGTGTGCTCGTGTGATGTTTAAGCACTATTTGTTTGGATGCTTCTAGTATATTCTTAGGCAACATATAATCTTTCCAATTTATGCTAAAGAGGAACACTACCATGCTTACGAATCTCTTCTGCTGTAAACCCGTGTTCAATTTATTCCCTTCAAAGAAAATCTGGGGCATATTTTACTCAGCTTTTATTATGGAAATGCCTGTCTCCTGAAACACCTAAGTTCTCACCCCGAAGGAGGCTTTTAAGTCGGCCTACGTATGCTATCATCTTTCACAGAGTCAGAAACACCCCTTCAGCCGCACCAAAATGACAGGACTACTCAGTCTGCACTTATCATGCCCAGGAGGTGGCTTTCGATGAAACTGTGTCTGAAAGGAAGTCACTGTCCAGGGGTTGCCGGGGCTGTGGTGTGGGAGGCCAGCGCCCGATGCCCGAGGGGCACTGCTACTGCATCGAGATGTGGGCCACGACACACGCGAGACGTTTACCTGAATCACGTGGACTAGCGCAGAAGCCCTGGAGGTACACGAACGGAACCATGGGCACTGAGCGGCTCTGAGTCACGGGGCGCTGCTCCGGGTGTGAGTGAGCGCAGAGGTGACTCAGGCCAGTCGGGGGCACCGCGAAGGTGCCACGGAGGCCTGACCGCATGGGAAGCAGCCGCAAGAGGAGCGGATTCTTAACACATACCAACGACTCGGACGATGCTCCAGGGATTCGTGCCGAGTGAAAGCAAGCCCATTTGGAAGGTTGCATACTGCACGCTTCCGTTTATACAGTATTTTTGAAACGACAAAAGTATAGAAATGGGGAAGAGGGGCGTGGTTGCCAGGGGCTGGGAGAGGTGGTGGGAGGGAGGCGGGTATGTGCTCAGGGAAGGGCGTCAGGAGAGAGGCTCTTGCTGGGAGTGTCTGCACTCTGCATCCTGCCCTGGTGGACATATGAACCTACGTATATGATAACATGAGGCAGAACTGAACACACACACGTGTACACACGCACGCATGCGCGCGCACACACACACATACACACACACGAGACTGCAAGTCAGACTGCTGGCATCTGCACGAGATCCGTGAACCGCGCCAGTGTGGAACTCCTGGTTGTGATGCCACAGGTGTGCACGCCACTATTGCAGGAGAAACCGGGTAAAGGGCACGCGGGACCTCTGCGTCATTTCTTCCAACTGCATGTGAATTTTCAATAAAAAAAATCAGTTAAAAAAAAGACAAGCAGGACAGGTACTTTCACAGTGCGGGCGAGGGGGGTGTGGGCCAGGAGAGGGAGGCTGGGTGGGGCTGTGCGACGCGAAGGACGCGGCCAGGAAGGCCAGACGACAAACCCAGCCGTCCCCACTAACCGAGCATCGCACAGGCCAGGCGCGAAGTTGGTCGCGCGTTGGCTCGTTCACCACCACGCGACCCGCGGGGCGACTGCTTCTCTCGCCCCCATCCGATGGGTGACGTGCTCAGCATCACGCTGCCTGCCAGGGGAAGCACAGGCCTTGCACCCGGGGCTCCGAACGGCATGTGTGACTCCCGAGGCCATGCCCTCAGCCACACACTGGGTGTCCCCAGGGGGCTGAGTAGGTCTGAGCGAGCACAACGAGGGGCGCTGCGGGCGGGGGTGCGAGGCGGACACGGACGAGTGGCCGGGTCCGGGAAGGCAGCGAGCGCCGTGCGGAGCGACCGTGATCACTCGCGAGTGATGAACACGAAGAAAAATCTTTCTGGAAAGAAGTGACGTGCTCAGAGATGCTGTCCAGGGCGGTAGGTTTGTGGGCTTTGTGGGAAGTGGACTGGGGACAAGAGGGGTTAGGGACACGGCGGTTCTCCCAGGCGCTGACCAGTCGATTGCTGCTGGTGAGGGGGAAAGCCGTGGGCGGTGTGTCCGGCTGTCCTGTTGCCCAAACAGTGGCCGCCACCTGGGGTGGGTCACACCTCCCTGTCCCACGGGCGAAAGGCACAGCCACGGGGCTCAGTGCACCCCTGCAGGGCGGGAGAATACTCCAGAGCACGTGGGGTGCAGAGCAGTCGTGACTTGCCTTGGACACTGACACGTGACGGGGCCTCAGTGCAGACGGCGTGGGGGACAGCTGGCGCCTGCCCGAATGGTGCGCGGCTCACGGAGGAACAAAACGATGCCGCTGTCAGCTGCTCCGATTCTGCCATTTGTCACCGCGGCACAGAGTGGGTAACCCTGACTGGCACAGACGGGATCATACGAGGCGCAGGGGGAGGTCCCAGGGGGCCAGGTCTAGGGCGAGGCTGTGACAAGTGAGCAGTGCTGGTCTCACCACTTGACCCCCATCCAGAATGTAAGGCAAGCAGGGCCTGGGACAGAGACGCCACACCAGATGGCCGTGTGGGACAGTCTCCTGCCCGAACTTCAGCAGAACCAGGGCCTCGCCTGGGAACCAGGCGGCCGAGGGAGGAGCATGCACCCAACACACACACACCCATCACACACTACATGCACACACACACACATCACACACTACATGCACACATGCACACCCATCACACACAACATACATACACATACACACGCACACCCATCACACACAACACACATACACATACATATACACACACCCATCACACACTACATACATACACATACACACCCATCACACACTACATACATACACATACACACATACCCCCCCACACAAATATCACACACACCAAACACGCATGCACACACACACACGCACACCCCGCACAAATATCACACACACCAAACATGCGCGCACGTGCATGCACACACACCCCGCACAAATATCACACACACCAAACACGCACATACACACATCACACACAAACACACCACACACACACACTTCCCATCACCAGAACTGTGAATCTTGGGGTTCACAATTTCTTTAGCTTCATTCTTTCTCTTTAATTCTCTCTCGTCTGGGTTTTCATTATTTGCTCACCTATTTATTGTGCTATAGGGTGATAACTGATTTTAAGCTCTAGGAGACGTTTTCTCAGGTTAGTGGGGAGGAGAAGAAGGAAGCCCAACTCAGCTTCTCCGTTTACCTCGAAGGTGTTCAAACATGAGCTGCGGGTGCAGCCTCAGGGGAATGTGGGTGCGGCCTAGCGGGAATGTGGGTGCGGCCTAGCGGGAATGTGCAGTCTAGCAGGAATGTGGGTGCAGTCTAGCAGGAATACTGGCTAGAAGACATGTGGTTAATAATGATAAATTCTGAGACTCGGACAAAATGCTGCCCTTTGCTGCCCCGCCCGAGGGCTGGGCTGCCTGCCGCCCCACGGAGGCCTCCAGCCCCCTGCCTGTGCCCCGGCCTGGCACAGTGGCTGTTGCTAAGTGAGCACCCCGGCCCTCCGCAGGACATGTCCACACCCTGCAGCACACTGTGCCACGGTGGCTGGCTCTGTTTCCGGTGGCGTGGTCAACCACTGGAAGTCAGACTCGCAGAGGGCCACCAGCGGAGACCAGGCCTGGGACATCGGTCTCAAGGGGCCAGCCATTACTGGGCCTCAACTGACGCTTAGCTACGTGACATCACCGAGGTGGGTGAACGGAGCACAGTCTTCCAAGTGCTCTCTCCGCCCACCGCGGCGGCCCCTTCCGCTCGGTGCGCAGGCGGGCTGAGCCCGTCCCAGACTCGGGGGCCCAAGGATCGACTTTCGGATTCCTCCCTCGTGCGGTCACTGTGCTTCCCGTGGTTGCCCCCACGAGCAGAGGGACCATTGTCACACGCAGCCCTGGAGCAGAGTCCACGCTCCGTGCCGCGTGGGCTAACGCGACACTCGCTCAAGTACAACGCCCCGGCGCTTCACTACGAGGTCCCCTGAAGGCGGGTTTTCCAGAATCGCCGCTGAAACACTGGTACGACCATCAGTCTATAAATTAGAATCGCGTCTCGCACCTCTGACGGGCCTGGCATGGGCACAGAACTTATGAAAGAAGAAAGCGGGTCACGGGTCACACGCGAAGGCTCTCTGCGGTGTCAGCGCCACATGCGCATGCCTCTGACTGACCTGCAGAGTCTTAATTACTGCGGGAATAACACTAAAGCCGATATTCAAATATTTCGATTATTAACACTTTAATTAATTATTAATACTATTAAGCTTTAATAAGCGTCTGACATTTCTGGGTTTCTCTTAAAAAATACATTACTTTTGCTCTGCATTAAAAAAGTAATCTTTCATCCTTATTATTGAAAATAAGGTGATCGGAAATCAGAAAAAAAAACAACTCTGTAATGTGCTTATTTTTTTCCCGCTCAAGAGCTGTGAACAGTGGTTAAGCCTCCAAAGTTTTCGTTTGTAAGTTTTTCTTACATACAGTTGAACTTTGAACATTAAGCTGTCCACTTAATGTGGATTTTTGTCTACTGATGCGCACAGTTCAAAGCCCCGTGTTCAAAAGTCGACTGTATGGAGTCCCATGCTTGAACCCAGGGACCAAATACTAGAAACTGCTTGAATATATACTAAGGCACGTAAAAATAAAACATTTTAAGGCATCTGGCAGAATTTACTAGATTTAGCAAATGATTAATTTAGTAAATGTTTAAAGGAAGCTTGATTATGAACAAAGGCAATGAAAGTTTTAAGTGGAGAATTTTGAGTAGAAAAATGTAAACAAACTGGAGCTTCTAGCAGTGACGTGGGTGACCTGCAGAGGACCGGGGCATGACTCACAGAAGCCACGGTACGTCCTGACTCTGCCCCTCGGGACGAGGGAAGGAGACCCACAAGAGCCCTGAGCTCCGGTTCTTCCTCTGCTAACAGCCGCCAAGCCAGGCGTCACCTCTTGTCCCTCTGGGTGGCCATGGCTCCGCACGTGCAGAGGGACGTGGTTGCTTTTGTCTCCTTGCACTTGAATGCCTGGCGGTGTTCGGCCACCAGAGGGGAGATGGAGCGCGCATCACAGGCTCAGAGGAACTCGGCCCAGAGGATGCGACTTTACGTCCCTAGGAGCTGGGTGCACTTCCTGGATCATGGCGGACGCCAAGCAAATGCTGGCCGGTCTGCGACTCTGTGTTGTTCCCAGGACAGGAGACACGATCATCGTCTCTACTGCGGTGCTGCTGGCGCTGACTTCCCGTACGTCCCCTGTGCGAAGGCGCGCAGAGTTTATTCCCCTGCCCTGTAAAATGGGGACCCTGACTTCCATTCGGCAGCAGCAACGGCGCAAACTGAGGCCACTGTGCCTCTCCTGGTGCCTCATCTCACCTCCGGGAGCTCGGGGAGGCCGCCAGTGGCCCACTCCAGCCGCGGCCCTCCATGCCCACTGTGGAAAAGTGGGATTCCAGTATTTGCCAAGTTTTGTGGGCTGGAAAGTGCGCTGTCCCCCCGCCACCTGCACCGCCTCACACCCAGCGCCACAGTGCAAGGGGCCCCGAATTCTCCAGGAGACCTCTGCTTGGCGGAGCCTTCTCAGGTTTGGGGCTGGCACTTTTAAAGCTGGCAGCCCACTAACGGCCGGCCGGGCCACAGAGGAAAAACACTGTTTTGCTCTGTAAATTGTCAAGTGCGGTACTGGTGGGGGGCGGGGGGCGGGGGGGAGGGGTGTAAGGGAGGAAGATCTCGCTGCGCACGCGCTTGGCGATGGACGTTTATTTCTTACACAGCGGCTGCCACGCTATTTTCAGCTTCTCATCGGTCACCTGGAGATCCTTTAACTATAATGTTCATATCCTCACCATAACACGAGCTAGTCTCAATTTTTTTTTTTTTTTTTTTTTTTTTTCAGATAAAACAGAATAGAACAGTTAATCACCTCACAAAGGCCCGAGAGGATGACTTCCTCCAGGGCTGCAGGTAAGGGGCCACCTACTGGTAGTCCGGGCTCACTCTGGGAGGGACAGGGCGGAGGCGTGCCCCCCTCCCCCCACCGCTGCTCCAGTGCTCTCGATGCTGCTAAAATGGGAACTGTCCTTGCAAGGGCTGAGCGTCTACCACGCTGCCCCCAACGCTCCGCTCCAGAACTAATGAGGTACAGGCTGCCGCGAGGCAGAGATTTTCACGGTTAATTTGATTTTTTCATTCCTAGGTCTTCATCACACTGTGGCAGCTAAGAGATTTTGTTTCAAGCCTCGAGAAGAAAATTTTTAGCACGAATTGTGAGGCACCGTGGGTCTGTGGAGGGTACAGGCTCTGTGGCCAAGGCCCGGGCAGCGCAGTTGTGTGTGTGTGGGGTGGGTTGCATTACTGGTCACAAGTAGGCACTCGCTTCCCTGAACCGAGGTCACCCCCCCCCGGGTCATGTGTTTCTGCGACTCCCATAGAGCGTGCGCCCTCCCACCCAGTGACTTGAGCTGGGTGCCGAGGCTGCTGCAGCTGACGTGCGCGGGGGTGGCGCGGGGACGGCCCGGGCCTGTCCAGGCAGGAGCGTCCAGTGCGTCCTGAGTTCCTGCCAGCTCTCGCCTGTGCCCCCGCCGCGAAGCCATCTAACACAGTAGGATTTAGACGACTCACTCGAACCTCCGTGGCTCCATTTTCATCAGCTTCCTGTGAGGAAGAATGAACGACGCTTGCTTCTAATTGCAGAGGACAAGTAACATCAACAGGGCTTTCGGTCGCGATCGCGGTGCGGTGCCAGCTCCTCTGAGCATTAATGTGTGGCCTTGGGCAAGTCATGTGACGACCTCGAGCCCCAGTTTCCTCATTTTTAAAGTGAGAATAAAGATTCTTCTGCTGCTTGCTTCACACAGTGCTGAGTGGGGGTTAACGACCTCACCATGGGGTGAGCTTATTCTCCGTCATCTGGACTAGAGGAGTGGTACTTTAGAGCAACAAACTGGGGCCCTAAACTCTGATATGAGAATGAAAGAAGTCGAAGGTGAACTCGGGAGAAGAACAGCCTCGGCAGATGCTTTGCATTGGCAACCAGAAAGCACCTGCCTCCGGTCCTCCGAGCGGCCCGGATGTGAGTGTGTACGGGGACCAGGGAAGAAAGAAAGACACAAATTAGAACTACAAATTCCGAAGCGGCACAAGTCCCGGCGTCCGCACAGAGATGTACGGCCAGGCGGAGGCAGGGCGAGGAAGAGGCGGGCTGGGGAGTCGGGAGGGAGCTGCAGGGTCCCCCGAAGGTGGGGACAGAGCCCTGCACGCCCAGGTCCTTTCTGCAGACACTTACGCTCTCCTCACTGGGCACACCCAGAGGAGCACGCGAGACGGGAAGCGAGGGTGACACGAGCCGCGCCCGCGACCTTCCCACTGCGACCCTTCGCTACCGGCCCGGCACGGGCACCTGGCCACTGTGTCTTAGAGTAACTCGGCGCCTGCCTCTCCCCCCTTAAAATGGCTTCACAGAAACAAACACGACGGTGAGCAAAACGCACATCTTAAATACCGTTTCTAAACACTGTTTCGAAACAAGAAATGGCTCCAATATGCTCCTCTAGCACCATCTGGTGTTTGCACATTTGGATGACAGACTGTTCCTGCCTCCAGCTGCCCCTTCCCACGCCAACCTAAAGCCTCGCTCGGCGTTTGAGTCTCTTGTTCAGAGGCTAAATGTTTTTAACACATTAAACAATTGGATTTATATTTTCCACAAACAAGGACATCATTTTCAATGCCAAGTGTGTGAACCCAAAGAGAGATCTATGGTTCTGTCCAAATAATAACAACAAAACTAAATCAGTCACAACCCACAAGTATTTTAACTATCACATAGTGTTTTGGACTTTTCTCCTCGAGCTAAAAGTCCTCCATTAAAATGGAACCTCTTGTAAATATGTCCATTTACTATCAAAGATAAATCAGTCACATCAAATATATGCTTTTATTCACTTCCTTTGCTTCATATTTAAAGGAGCGAGTAAGCAATTTTTCTTTAAAAAAAAGGAATTATAAGCTTCTCCCAGAAATTCAAGTACACATTTTTCAAATTTGTTTTCCTTTCCAAACTTAAGCACAACCTCAATATATTTCTAATAGCAACAAATATACAGGATGTGACCTCTGAAAATGGCAAGAGAGATAGATTAGTGGCATGGATGCTGTGCTCGAGCCAGCTCATGCTAGCTCGTAGGGCCACCGCGTGCACCTTTTCCCAAACACACACTCGGTGACGTCATGCAGGCTGTGTGAAACCCGCAGAGGAGGCAGCACGTACACTGTGGAGACTGGCCAGTGTGGGGACATTCGCCGCGCCGCGCGGGGCGTGGGTGAGCGAACACCTGTGCTAGTCTTCACGCGTTAGTGCGACGTGTCTGACACGTCACCGTGCGTCATGAACGAAAGCCATGAAAAAGAAAAAGACTTTATTTTAGGACAACCTATAATTAAACAGTTAAATCTCTTCATCCCCGATTATACTCTCCAACACTGTATCTACATATATCGGGTCCTTCCTTTTCTATTTTTTAAAATTTCTCATAAATTCAGAGACCATCAGTGATAAACGGCAGGAGAAAGAAGTGGCTCGTGTGCAGTAGGGTGTCGCCGGGGACATCCTGGACCACTGGAGGGCCTGACCGGGGTCCCGGAGCAAACGACCTGAAACGCCGCTGGAGGCACAATGACAAAGCCGAAGCTGTCCCACTCGGCACATCACAAGAAGGCAGAGTTCTCTGGAAAAGGCAATAATGCAGGCAAAAGAGAAGGCAGCAGGAAACGAGAGGACCAGATATGAGATGGGCTAGGTCACAGGAGCTGAGCAGGGCCGTGAGGATGGCACCGTGGTGTCACTCTTCACAGGGTCACCAGGAGCCAGAAACACACACGCAAGTACTAGCCTGTGGTGAGCGCATTCGGAGCTCCCCTGTGCCCCCCCCGCCCCCCCCCCAAACCCACCAAACTTCCGGGAAAGGCGAGGAAAAAGCAAATGCTTAGGGGATCTCCAGAAGGACGGCCAGGTTTTTGCAGGCTCCATCCTGATTCTCCTGTGTCCTGGGCCCAAGGCCGAGTGAGGGGACGCTGCAGGAATCGGCAGGGGACGCGTCTGCTTCCCCTGGAACCTGTGTGTGTGGCGCATGGTACTGCACCAAGAAGGGGAGCCACACGCTTCCCTGGAAGGCTGCGCACAATCCCGACTACAACGCCAGGGTGGCCGTCTGAAATTTCTTTTGGAAACAGGGGTAGAAGAGAAGTTCTGATATCACAGGATTTCTGTGAGAGCAAAGGGGAGTGGGGTGTTCCGAGCGTCGTTTCCTGAGGGGAGCAAATGTCTGCGTGTCTGACCTGGTGGCCATGGCGAGGACAGAGGGGCACCCGAGGTGCTGAGGAAAGGGTGGGAAGGACGGTGGCACTCAGCTCCCTGCCGCGCGCCAAGGATGAGCTGCTGCGCTCCCGTGGGCTCGTCTCCCCCGGACGGGATCCGCAGGATGCGAAGGGACAAGGCCAGCCTCCCCTACGTCCTCAAAGCACATCTCGCTGTTTCCTCCATTTTAAAAAAGATATTTAAAAATACTTTTTTCTTTCCCCAGAGTAATGCTCAGGGTCTGTTTCTCAGTCCGAGGCCTCCCCTGGGGAAGCTCCTTCAGTGAGGCTGCTGGGAGGGGCGGGTCCAGGATTCGGGGACCGGATCTCCTGTGCCCCTTGAAGCCAGCAGGGGGAGCACGGTCTCCCCGGTGTCCCCACTCCATCCGTGTGGCTCAGCAGAAAGGAGCCTTAGGAAAACACGGTCGCCTTTTCACCAGCACATCAGGTAAGCCCACAGCGACACAGGTTCAATCCACTCTCTCTAAACAGACAGTGTTTTTCTCTCTTCTGACCTGAAATGAAATATGTAACTTACTGTCTCCCTCGAGCTCTTGTTTCCCAGGGTTCCTAGAGTGATGCTCTAAAAGCACATGGTCCAGAGAAAGCCACTGAGAAAACCACTGGATTTTCCCCAGAACTATGAAAATAAGAGTCTTTCCAATTCTAATATAGGAATACAACTTAATGAACTTGATCAATATCCTAACTAGATTGTCTACCATTTTTTAAGTACCACGAACGACTGTCCTCCAGTTAGGATTCTGTTCTCAGGACAAACTGCCGCATCCAAGGGTGCAGATCTGAGCGGCTAAAACCTCCTCCGGCTCACGCCCCATCGGCTGGGGACGAAACTGCCTGTCTCATGATGTCCCAGACACATTTTCATTCTAATTGTGTTGTCAAAAAACTGCACAGCAAGTCCTCACTTACTGTCGCCGATAGGTTCTGAGATCTCAAGTGCAGCACACAGCGCACAGGCTGATGCAAATGAGTCAGGCTGCTGTGGCATCTCGGCGCTGTCACGGAAGGGCGGCATTCAAAGACCTGCTGTACGTGGCCACTGTATTTTGCATTCTTTTGATTACTAGAAAAGACTAAATTTACTGTATTTTTTTTGCATTTATTACATGTTCAAACAAATTCATTCATCCGTCCATTCAGCAAATGCTTACTGAGCTATTAGGTGTGAGACGCAACCTGACACGTTATCTTGAACCAGGCCTAACAGCTCCCTCCCCGAGGCAGCCGCGCCCTCTGGCTCTGCCTTTCTGGGTAATGCCTCCTGTCAGCTGACCTGAGCTCAGTGTGGCTGTCGTGGCCTTTTTCAATCCATTGCTGCATTCTGTGAAATTCACCTGGGAAGTGTCCTGAAGAGCCACCCTCCTCCTTGATTCTCGTGGCCGCAGTCTCTTCCAGGCACCTAAGGGCTCTTGCGAGGATTATGGGATCTAAAGCGATATCTGACTATCTACCCAACCCATAAGCTATATACTGGCATAGTCTCTCTCCCTTCTACTCAGACACCTCCCCCTTTCCTCTCCCTTCTCCTAGAATTCTCTACCCTGAGCTCCGAGACCTTCCAGCGTCCGGAAACACCGTACCGTTCCAGTCTTACTTCTATCAGTTTTCTACTCGTGCCATCTACCTGCCCCCCTGACCAGGCTGCTGTTCCCTGAACTGCTGATTTTCAGTGGGGTGCTGCTCTCCAGAGCTCCGCCTGCTGGGTCCGCACGCACCCCTCTTCAAAGCCCAGCTCAGATAACTCCTTCGCCAGGTCAGTGGGGTGCTGCTCTCCAGAGCTCCGCCTGCTGGGTCCGCTCCCCTCTTCGAAGCCCAGCTCGGATAAGTCCCTCACCAGGAAGCGGTCCCTCGTCCTGTGGGCGAACGTCTCCTGGCTCCGGAGCCCAGGTGTCGCCCACCGTGCCCTCTCCAGACAGCCGGGGCACCACGTGCAGGCCTCGAGCCCTCTCCTCCCATCTGCGTCCCGTTTCCTCATTGTTAATTTCTGGTTTAATACCATTGTGGTGAGAAAAGATACTTGGTATGATTTCAATCTGCTTACATTTGCCAGTTAAGATTTATTTTGGGTTTCGTGTATGATGGATCCCAGAGGATGTTCTGTTTGCGCTCGGTGAAGAGTGTGCGTGCTGCTGTTGTCGGATGGAATGTCCTATGTCAGTTAGGTCCATTTAGTCTATGGTACGGTTCGAGTGCAACGTTTCTTTGTTGACTTTCTGTCTGGATGAAGTAGCCACTGCTGAAAGCAGCGTCCAGAAATCCTCTGCTACTGTTGTATTGCTGTCTGTTTCTCCCTTCCGATCTGCTAGGATTTGCCTAATGCGGTAGGTACTCTGATACCGAGTGCGTACACATTTACGATCGCGGTCTTTTTGATGAGTTGACCCCTGTATCGTTACAGCATGACCTCCTTTGTCTCTTGTTGCCGTTTTGGCTTAAAGTCGGTTTCGTCTGATGTTAGTACAGCTGCCGTATTCTTTTGGTTGCCTCTTGTGTGGAATGTCTGTCTTAGCCCTTTCGCTCTGAGCCTGTATGTCTCCTTCGAGCTGAAGTGAGTCTGCGCCAAGCAGTCTACGGTCAGCTCTTATTTTTTATCCATCTAGCCACTCTGTGACTTTTGATCAGAGAATCCAATCCATTTACATCCAGAATAATTGTATGTAAGGACTTACTACAGCCCTCTGATTGTTTTCTGGTTGTTTTGTAGTTCTTTTATTCTTTTTTTACCTTCTGGCTGCATTCCTTTATGAACTGATGATTTTTTTTTGTGGTAAGATGCTCTGATTCCCTTGTCACCATGTTTTGTGAATTTACTATAGGTATTTGCTTTGTAATTATGAGACATAAACATATTATAATAGTCAATTTTATGATAACAAGTTAACTCAGATCACATACAAAAACTCTACCGTTTTATTCTTTTAAGTTTTTACTATCACAAATTGTTTCTTTTTATATTGAGTATTAACAAATTATAGTAGCTATAGTTACTTTTTATATTCTTGCCCTGTATCCTTTATACTGTGCTAAATGGTTAACATACATATTACAGAATTAGTTTTCTGAATTTCACTATATATTTGACTTTACCGGTCCGTTGTACATTTTCACGTTACCAGTTAGCATCCTTTCATTTCAGCCTGAATGTCCCTTTTCAGCAATTCTTGTAAGGCAAGTCTAGTAGTGATGAATTCCCTCAGCTTTTGTTTTCCACGCGAGTCCTTATTTCTCCTTCATTTCTGAAGGATCACTTTGCCAGACAGAGCATTCTTAGTTGGTATTTTTTCTTTCAGCACTTTGAATACATCGTCCTGCTCCCTCCTGGCCCATTATCTTCTGCTGAGAAAGCCGCTGGGAGTCCAAAGGGCTTCCTTTGTAGGTCACGATCTTCTGTCCTGCTGCCTTTACGATTCTCTTTCTGTCTTTGGCTTTTGACAGCTGTATTATTTTGTGTTTGGAGAAGATCATTTTGGATTGAAATAATTGGGTGACCTATTAACTTCATGAACTCAAATGTCAAAGTTTATCCTCAGGTTCAAGACGTTCTCAGCCATTATTTCTTTAAATAAACACACACACAAATAATAAACACGCAGACACTAAAGGTGCTTTCAGCCCCTTCTCCCTCTCTTCTGGAACTCCGGTGATTGATACATTACTGTCTCATAAATCACACAGGTTTCCTTCACTCTAACTTTTCTTTTTTCTCTTAAGATTAGTTTATCTCAAATTTCCTATGTTCTACCTTACTAATTTTTTTCTTCTATTTGGTCTATTCTTCTGTTGATGCTCCCAATTGCATTTTCCATTTAATTTACTGCAAACTTCAGCTCCAGAATTTGTTTGGTTCTTCTTTATGATTTCCAACTATTAAATTTGATTGTATTTTGATTGTACTCTGATTGTATTTTGCTTTTCTCATTTCATCATATTGTTTTTCTGTTTTCTTGCAACCCATTGAGTCTCCTTAAAACATTTATTTTGAATTCTTCATTAGGTAAATTGTAGTCTCCACGACTTTGAATTTGGACACCGGAAAAGTATTGTGCTCTTTGGTGATGTCATAGTTCCTTGATTTTCCATGTTCTTTGGAGTTCTAGGTTGCGATTTTCGTATCTTAAGCAGCAGTCACCTCCTCCAATTAGTACTAGCTACCTTCAAAAGAAAACCTTTTCCTCAGCCCCGCTGTAGATTCTGAGGCTTCCCCAGGCCTAGTGCAGGTACGCCTGCTCCATGTTTCTTGCTCCCTCCTGCGGCAGAATTCTCAAGCCTGCTTGTCTTCTCTGATCCTGCAATGCACCAGGCTGGCTGCTGACGGCCTTTCTCTTGTCTCCCTGAAGGTGGCGTGACAGCTCAAGGTTGTGGCTTCCCCCTTGCAGGCTGACCAAGGCCGGCTCTCTGCACGTGCGCTCTGTCGACCAGAGGTCACTCCTGCCACCGCCCCCGGAGCTCGCACAGTGCCAGCGCAGAGTGAGGGAAGGTGTGGGTTTGGCACGTGGTGCACTGAGGCTGCCTACGGGCGATCTGGGGGATCCGTGCGGGAGAGGCTCCCCTTCCTGAGGAGGTCCCAAATGCCAGTGGCGGGAACCATGTCCCTTTTATGCCATCTGGGAATCTCGTGTGCCGCCTGCCAGACCTATTCCCCTCCCCCGGTCACGGAGCCCCTAACTTACTAGGCCGGGGGTTGCGGCAGGCCAGCCGGTCCCCCTGGCAGCGTCCCGCACGGCCGGGGAGGCTGGGATTCCGCGCGGCACCTCTCCCTCTCCCCCGTGGGAGAAACCGCGAGGCGACACCATGGGCTGTCTTGTTTCACCCCACACTGCGCTGCCTTGGGGCAGAGGGGATGCTGGCAAAATCGCCCCACTGCCCTTACCTACTCCAATGGGCACAAACTCTTTCTTGTTCCTCAAAGGTGGTTCGGGGACTTCCCCTCTGGGAACCTGGACTTCCGCAGAGGCGCGCTCATCCACGGTGACCGCCCTCGTCCGCGCTCTGCGGGCACGCCGGGGCCTCCGCCAGAGGGGCTGGAACCGGGTCACGGTCTCTTGCAGCTTCCGCAGCCGGTACCAAAGTCCACCTGCCCACTCCCCGATGCCCCGGGCCGGGTGAGGGGAATGAGACCTCTCCTGGGTCCCCCGCATAAGGTGCTGGGTCCGCGGCTCCCACAGAGGTACTTCTGTTCGTGGATGGACGCTGAATTTCTGTTGTTGAACGGGGCGCGCGACAAAGGATGGCTCACACTGCCCTCCACCCAAGGACTGTTTTACATCTGGAACGACACGATCTCCTCTAGGCCACACTGGTGGTTCACTTGTCAGTGTCGCTCTCTCGAAATTCAGTCACATTAATGCCCACAGGATCCCGGTGCCCACAGGGCAGCAGCTGCACTGTGTGTGTGACGCACGCTGCTCACTCTGGGCCCAACGTGCGCCCTGAGCCCGCCCATGGCACGGCCAACGCTCCGCTCTCTTCCCTCGGGCCGTGTTGTCCAAAAGGGATGTTTACTCTGGGGCATCTTAACGAAGTCAGGTGTTTGCACCAAATGCATTACGGCCACAACATCGTGGACCTCAGCACAGGGTGACTTTTAATTGGCTGTCATCATTTGAAAGGCTCAGTTTGACCTTTCATCTTTTGCGTCATTTAATTTGCAAGTCCCTGCGCACTCTCTGTCCCCTTTTAACTTTGCAGCAGAGCAGTCTTCTTTTCCTGTCCCTGCTAACTACGCTCAGAAACAATCAAATCTCCCTAAATTTGCCTAAAGCTAGATACATTAGGGACATTATCCACCTTCCGAGTTATTTCGGGTGACAATTTTACCCTATTGTCACCATTGTGTAACAGGCTGATATCCTTCCAGGCTTTGAGAATGCCCCCTCTTTGTCCACGCCCGGTGCCAGCTCTGGGGGACAGGCAGCGTTGGGGCCGAATTTCGATGGCTAACGAAAGCAAAAGTTTAGTGCTGCCCGTGTCACGTGTCTGTGGCGGGCCAGCTGCGACTCGGTGCGTGTTGCCTTCGCCCAGGACGGCTGTACCTGGAGTGCCACAAATCTCTCGGCCGAGGGAAGAGACCGTGGGTCCCGGGCAGGCCCTTGGTACCTGCGCAGACGTGGCACACGTCACTTCCACGCCCGTCTCACTGGTCAGATCTGCCCGTGGCCAGGCTGACGTTAACGAATGGGGAGACTAACCCTTCTCCAGGGAGGAGGGTGCACACCTGGCAGTAATCCCGCAGCCCAGAGAGGAGGCGACAGCTGTGCAGCGGGGCGAGCAGACTCCGCCCAGGCAGGAGGGTCCTGCTTCCAAGAGAACTAACTTGGTCCTCAGCTTAATTCGAATAATCATAAGGAATGTTACTAACCGCCCCTCCCCCGAGCCCCAAAGTGAGAAGTCTGCGCCCGTGTGCCTAC
Organism: Rousettus aegyptiacus; assembly: GCF_014176215.1. Classification (NCBI taxonomy): domain Eukaryota; kingdom Metazoa; phylum Chordata; class Mammalia; order Chiroptera; family Pteropodidae; genus Rousettus; species Rousettus aegyptiacus. The sequence continues at coordinate 17,052,138 of NW_023416293.1, read as the reverse complement.
ACACCTGGGGCCATGGCCCGGCCTGATGATGCTCACAAGTCCCTGTCACAGAGGCCCATTGCTCAGGAGGCAGGATCCTGGGGAACTCTCGCTTACGCACCGCCCTTGCCCACCCACTCTATGGACCGTGGCCTCTGAGGGTGGCCTTGACGGCAGATGTCCTCGTGATGAGAGACAGATGCTGGACGCAGAGCGTTCCTCTCATGAATAATGACGACACGGGACTGCCAAGGCAGCCTGAGGGAGCAAGGGGCGGGGGACAGTCAAGGCGGATAAGCACACACCCTTTTATCTGCCACCTTCCGTGGACAGGAAGGCTGAACCTCTACTCACTGCTGTCTCTCTCGCGCTGAGCAGAGGGCTGAGCTCTAAATTGCGTCCACAAAGCCACACTCATCGCTCGGCCTTCTCTGCCAGCTGCCACCTGTGTGTAATTAGTCGAGCCTGACACGCGTGTTCTGTGTTTCTCCCCAGGGACCTGAGCGTCGGCGCAGGGTGACGCGCAGCAGCCTCACGTCGAGTGGATGCCGGGGCTCGCCCACGCTCTGCCTGTCCGCGGTTACTGCCCCCGCTTCCTCGGCTTCGGTCTCGGTTTCCAGCAGGCGAGCGAGCGTGGCTGTCCATGTGTGTTTCCTGCCGAACACTGGCCCGAGGCTGAGGCTCCGGCTGGTTTCGTATCTTCGGGGGGAACGCCGACGGCCGCTCGGGCCGCCTCCCCCGCACTTGTCCGCTGGGGTCCCCGACAGCAGAATGAAGAAGAGGGAGCGGAGACGCCTGGCGGTGTAACACTGCAGGCGGCAGCCACAGCTTGGACGACAGTTCTGGTGCGTTCCTCCCGTTGAATTCTCGCCTGCGGGGCACCGGACCACGCAGAGCTCAGGCGCTCGCTCACGCGTGCAGCTCCCACCATGGGGGAGAACGGGGCTCACAGTCCAGACGGAGGCCGAAGCCCGCACGAGGCCGGGCTCTCGGGGACGGCCAGCCCCGTCCTTGCCAGACAGAACCGGACGGTTCCCGGCCTCGCTATTCTGTCTTCTCCAAAGCAAGGCGTCGGGATTAAAAGGCAGGCGACCACCCCCCTCCAAACGCACCTGATCCGGATGCGAGTCTGGCCTGAGACCCTGTTCTCATGTCTTCAGGAGCATGATGGCAGATCTGGCGTTTATCGGACAGGGCTCCCCTTTTCTGAAGAGGTCCCAGGAAATGGAAGATATGAGGTTCCTCTTTTCCTCCCCTGGAGAGGGGGGCAGTAAATTCTTCCTATGTAACCACTGCTTTGAGGGGCTGTACGCCAAGTCTGGAAGCTTCCACAGTGGTCACACGAGGCATGGCAGCCCCGGCCTGCTCCAGGGGAAGGCAGTGTGGGGTAAGACGTGGCCTCGTCCCCGCCTACGTCGTCTTGTTTAATGCTCTCGACAACCCGTGTGAGCTCTAAGCAACTGCTGAGAACAGACATGTTTGCTGACTCCCCAGATTTAGGGAAGATTCTGCACATTTCCTTGGGAAATACAAAGAACTGACTAGTCTCCCAGGGGTTCTCAAGGAGGACACCCCCCGGCCCTTCTGATGACCTATCTACAAGGTCACGCCAGCTTCCCGGCCTGCTTTTTACTTTTCATACTGGGTCTCACACAAAACTACCACTTGAGGAACTAGGCAGATCCCAAGAGGGCGGCGCGTGCTCACGCACAGCAACGCCCCTCACAGCTGCGGCTGGAGCCGTAGCAGCAGGTGCGGGGGGATGGCCCCCGGGGGTGCTGGACACGGGGTTCAAGCGTCTGAGGTCTGGCTCCTTCCAGTAAGGTTGTTCATTCAGAATCTTGACCAAAAAGCAACTGTTCTAGAGAGAGCGACGGTGTGATGGTGGTGATGACGGTATTCACCTATTTTCATTGTTTCTTTCTCGTCTTCTGAGTGTTCCTTAACTAAGGTTAGCACGCCTAGTCATTCCAAATACGGTGGATGTCCACGTCCCACAGTGCCATGCATTACAGAAGAACTGGTATTTAAAGCTCGTTGACACTCTAAGCCCGTTCTATCGTTCTATTAATTCTATTAATCAAATTATAGGATACTGTAAAACAAGCGAATATTTCTAAATTAAGCTTGTGATAATAAAAACTCACATCAACTCAAAGGTGCAAAATATTTCCATTTTACATCCTGCAATCTCTTATTCTTCCCCGTTAGTTCCTCTGGTCGTCCGATAGCTACTGAACATCCACTGTGTCCCGTGCACTGAGCAAGGTGCCTGCTACCTGGAGAAGAGACACTGTGGAGGTGACACGCTGTGCTGGAAGAGAACGCAACTCTGCGCTCCCGCCGTGCTGCTCCTCGAGTCAAGGCGCAGCGGGTGCAAACGGGCAAAACCCGCTTCAAACCATGATTGCCCTTTTTAGGTGTCTCCAGGTATGTCTCAAGAAGGGCCAAACCCTTGCCACCCAAATATGATTACATCTGTTCCTTGTTGCTTCCCAGAATCCACTGCTCAGTACATTATGGCGGATTCAGTTCTAGGTGGCAACAGACTCAGACGGCAACCACTGGATGTGTGTGTGCGCTGTCTTCCCTGCAAGAGGGTGACGCCCCTCTCATCTGGAAAAGGTGGGCAGCACGAACGGGTCACCATCTGTCCCCACCCCTAGTGCTTTTGCTTCTGTGCAGCTTCTGCCACCACCACCACCTCCACCACCTGCAGCATCACCACCACCTGCAGCATCATCACCACCTGCAGCATCACCTCCACCTGCAGCATCACCACCATCACCACCTGCAGCATCACCACCTCCACCACCTGCAGCATCACCTCCACCTGCAGCATCACCACCACCACCTCCATTGGTCAAGTGCTGTCCACACGGAGACACTAACTAGTCTCTTCATCTCTTTTTATGTATTTGAAATGCTCATTTCCAGCTAACCTGTATTGTCTATGGCGGGCTATGCTTGTAAATCGTATCGCATTCGCCAGGCAGACGAAGCCGAGCCCTGCGGCCACGCTGGCCGCCCCCCTTCCTTCACTGCTCCCCCCCGAAATCCAGGCCCGAGTCCTGTCAGTCCCACCTCCCTCTCTCGGCCTCCACAGCCATGACTTAGTTCACGCTCCGAACTCACCCCCTAGGCTGGGAGGCTTCTTGTCGCAGGTGGTGTGCAGTGGGGAGAAAGGAGGGGCTCTGGGCCCAGTCTCGCTCTGACGCTGCGCTGCCCCAACTTCTCTGGGCCCAAGTGCTTCTCTATAGAACGGCCCAGTGGTCCCTAGATGCCCAGTTGTTGCTAGGAAAAAGCTGCAGATCGTGGAGGGAACGCTGAGAAGGAGAAATGTTCACAGAACACGTGGAGTGTCAAACAAGACGCAAGGGGGAGAAACGGTGCCGAAGGCCGTTTGCGCAAACGTGAGCCGCGTGCTGTCGCACAGCTGGTCCGGTCTGCGCAAGCTCTACCTCCCGGCTCGAGTAGACACACGGTAAGGAAGGAGTCTAAGCGGAAGCTCCCGCCCGCTGGGGGTGGGACTAGCACTAAGCCCACCCCAGTCCAGGTGCGACAGTCTTCACCGATCACGAGAGCAACAGCCAGTACTTCCTGCGTGTTTACTACACGCCAAGCGCGCTCGCCAGTGCTCTGCCGACCGCGTCTCCTCACCACCTGCCCACGACACGCACCGTGATCAGCTGCACTTCGCAGACGAGGAAGCTGGAGCGCGCAGAGGCTGAACGGCCCGCCACGCGGAGACCTGGGTCCCGGGCTCCGGCCCCATGCGGGCAGCGGGCTGCGGGGAGCCATGGCCGGCCCTCCTTTAAATGAGATCTGCCCCACGAATTCGGTCTCCACGGCCAGTGTCACCAGGGCAGCCGAACTGCAGAAGGAGTCAGACCACATCGCTCCTCCCGCCCCGAGCCCGTTCTCTTCGCCCCGCTGACCCGGCCACACTCCCTGCCCCCTTCACGCCCGCTCCTCCCTCCTCGCCCAGCATGGGCCACACGGGTCATCATGATAAATGTCTTCTTCGCTGTATCCCCAGCTCCCTTTCCTCTGCCATCCCCTTCCTCCCTCATAAGTCACCGGGCAAACCTCAAATCTGAGTAAAACCAAGTCATCACACAGTCACGCGGGCTGGCCCGCTTTAAGTCAACGAACATCCCGCAATCTCCTCCCTGTTTTCCAGGCCGAGATGATGTCCTTCCCCTGCCTCGGCCCCTTCCAGGGATGAAGGCCTAAAAGATGCCATCAGATAAAGCACCCAGGCAGCCAAGTACCTGGCTGAGGGCGAAGATAAAGTGGGACGTGTAGTGACACGCAAGTTGTGACACCAACTGTGGCCTTGTGATCGGCTGGGTTCACGAGGGCTGTTGCGGGTCAGGAGCCACGTCTTCCTCCTGTCTGTGACGCGTATGTACGGAGATGTATGTGCACTGTGTGTTCGCAGAGACGGTGAACAAGCCACTGATCCCTCCTCCCATTTTAAGCCATCACTTGCCCCTTCTAGATTAAAAAAATCTACTTCCACGACGGCCACTGGTGCAACCGTGCCCTCGCCAAGCCCCCTGACGCCTAGTCACCCCCTGTCCCCCATGCTGCTGATGTTCAGAGGCTGGAAATCAGAGGCCCGGGGACCTTTGGGCTCAGGGTCAGCTTGGCGTTCCCCTGAGGGTCAGGCGGCACTGAGCCAGAAAATGAACCACTGATTGCACGCTGTTTCTATGGAAACTGCTAACACAATCAGGCATCAGCTGGGCCTTGCCTGGAGCACCCAAGATGGCCTCTCGGCCTCACCTCCGTGATGCTGAGCTGCCCTAAGGAACTGCTGTGAGCACACGGAGCTTTCGCTACCCGAAGCCCAGCTTCAAATCACTGCTCGAAGCTAGAGGACTTAAAATGCAAATCCTCCCAGTTCCACTTGGATTCTGAAGCCGAAAGTCATTTAGTTGGCCTCCCTCCAGATGTGGAGGCAGAGGAAGAACTGGCATAAACTCCTTTATCTGTCTTCAAAAGAAAAGCTTTCTACGACTTCTCTAAATTGAAGTCACTGGTGGAAACAGAACCCAATTTTGGGCAATGACTCAGCCCCTAGAGGTGAGGGCAAGTTCACAGATTGGACGAAGACCCCGGCTGGACCTGGCCTCCCGGAAGCCTGACCAGACACCTGCGTGTGCAGCCAGGCCCGGCTGGGCGCCCCACTGCCAGCCGCCTGGGTGGTCTGCGCTTGGTCACAGCTGCCAGAGAGCAGCACGGGCCGGGCCAACATGTTTGCATCTGGCAAAAACCCTGCAGCTGCAGGCGCCCCTGCCGACCGTGCTGTGGCTTTTCTCCCCCTCCCCAGCCCATTTTGGTCATCTTGTTTCCACGTGCTGGGAGGAAATTGTCTCTGTTTCTGCCCAGAGCACATTTAAGAGGCCGGGTTTTCTTTCTTTCTCGGCCGGACTGATTCTCCCTTCTGCGCTGGTGGAAGGTGCCGGAGATGAGACACGGACCTCCCGTCAGAGACAGTCTCACAGAAGTGAGCAGCTGGAGACCCTTCCGGGGAGCCTCTTGCAAGGGCACACCCCGAGAAGGATGGGTGTCTGCAGCATGTTCGGAGGGGCCTTCAGCAGTTTAAGGAAGAAATCATAGAAGAAAAGGTTTGGCCTTTGTCCATGAAACGCCTAATAACAAGCACAGAGAAACGCTGGGAACAGTCACCTCCAGGTGGGTGGCGGTGCCTGAAGCCTGGTGGCGGGTGAGGGGAGGACCAGGTCAGGTTGTCACCGCTGACATGTTGCGGTACTTCTCCCCGTTCAGAGTGTTCTGAACGCTTATTATCCCATCAGCGTGGGGTGAGATAAGTCAGGCAAGCTGTCTCGGAGTAGACGAGCTCAAACTGGGTCAGACAAAGCCTCCTGCTCTCAAACACACGTGCTGGCACGGGGCGGTGCTGGGCGAGCTGTGAGGAATTACACGCGCGTGTGATCACAACTGTACCCCGTCCACACGGGCTTGCTTACAGGGGACGACGTGCTCATGATCTTGTGGCAACATCACAGGAGAGCCTTAGAAACGCCTCAGATTTTAGGAAACGGAGGCCCAGAGACGCTAAATGAGTTTCTGGCCATCGGCGGCGCTCGGGGGCCAGGCCCTCAAGACGCCTCACCCGCCAGGAGGCAAGGCCGGTCCCTCCGTGCGGGGCTTTGCGGGAGTGTGAGCGGACGCTGCGGCCCACCGGCCACGTGGCGTGGAGGCTGCCGGCACGGGTGCCTCTGCGGTGACCCGTATCCGCCGCGGCGCTTTGCTGAGGGAGGAGGGGGCGCGCCAAGGACAACGTGCGCCGTCTCTCGGTTCCTCACGCCGCTGCTTTCAGCAGCTCCTGCTGGTGCCTCTGCACAGAAACGGCAGGCGAGGCGAGGCGAGGCGGAGAGCGGCTGGCGGAGAGGAGCCCCTGCGGCCGGAGCCGTGGCCTCAGGGCCCCCACCTCCAGGGGGCGCTGAGCTCCCGTGGCCGCCTGGCCGCCTCCTCTCCTGGAGGTGGAGCTGTCAGAGCTGACGGCTGAGCCCCTCGGTGCTGCGGCAGCACGACACGCAGTCCATGCCCGGCCTTCACAGGACAGGAATCTTGCTTCTCACGAGCAGAGAGCCCAGGACGGCAAGCTCAGTGCAGGCGGCCTGGGGAGGAGCGGGTGCTAACGCTGCTCCCAGGAGTCAGTGTGCGGCATCAACGGAAGGTGGCCTGTCACCCACGACGTGCTGACGTGACAGCTTAACACAGATGGGGAGAGACCCGGGAACCAAGAGTCGGAGGGAAAAAGCCAGTTCTCAAGTGACGCATAAGGAAGGATTCCACGGCAACATCAAATCCACTGGCTTCTGGACGCACAGAGGCGACGCAAACGCGCAGGAAGCGCCCTGGGAGGCCGCAGCCAGGGCTGAGACCAGTGGCTCCTGGGCAGGCGCGGGGCCCGGTCAGCGGGGCTCGGTCAGCGGGCATGCGCGAAGGGCTCTCCTGCTTCCTATGCCACATACCTCCGTGTGCAAACGTGCCCACGTATTACCTGCATACGCAAAACGAAGCTCATGTGAAGCCCTCGTCGCACAGGGAACTGGGTGGTGCTCCAGGACGCGGGACAGACCCCCTGCGCCCCCTGCTGTGCTGCCACTGGTGGGTCGCTGTCACCCACTGGTCCAGGGCCCGTCCACCTGCCTGTCTCCTTGCTGAGCCATGAGGGCTGTGGGCACAAGCCTGCTTCGAAAGTGTCCCTCCAGCACAGAGTGGCACTCGGTGCCCTGAGCCTAGTGGCACTGAGCGAGTGAATGAATGAATGCACGAATGGTGTGAAGCGATGCCACCCTGTCACTCACAGGGGACAGGGGCAGAGGCTGCAGCCTCCCAAGGCCCTCTGTCACTGATGGCAGGCTGCAACTGTCGAAGTGCTTGTAACTCAGCTGCTGTTCCACGTCTCGGTCTTCAAAGAAGACTTCATAACACTCTGCCTTCCCCAGTTCTCAGAAACACACAGCGCGTGCGCACCAGGGCAGGCGGCCTTTCACGAGGCTCCTCCGGCGCCCGAGGCCGCGCCGGCACGGCTGCCTGTGGCCTTTATCGTTCAGGCTCCCGCGTCGAACAACCCTGCATGCCTCCGCTGCTCCCCTGTACTCCCGTGCTCTGCCGCGCGGCTGCCTGCTCACTGCCGCGTGGTGACCAGGCTGCCGGGACACTGACCCCATCCCTCGGCGGCCCCAGCTACCCTCTCCAGCGGCAGGTGGCCTCTCGACACCCGCGAACCTGCACCTGCTCTCGTTCTGCAGGCTCCTCAAGGCAAAACATGCTGGGGAGCACTGTCCAGACCCAGACCTGATCCCCCAGGCCAGCCCATCGGCCCACTGCCCTCCGCCGACACTGGGCAACCGGGTGGGGACAGCTCGGGGTGCCGTCTCCTTCTCTGCGCTGCACCTGACACCTGCCTGACTGCCTGTCAGCGTGCTTGTTCCTGCTCCCTGGGCCTGGCCTGCGCTGTCACCGTCAGGAGCCCCGTCCCTGCCCAGGTGCCGGGAACTTTCCCGAATCCCCTCCCTCCACAGGGAGTGCTGCCTTCTCTCAGTCCCCACTGACTTTAGGTGAAGCAAACTCCGGCGCCCGTGGGGTCTGACCGGAAACTCGAGCGTGATGGCCCAGCATCGCGTGTGACTTCCGCGTGCTGCCAGCCTCCCACGGGCATGGACACTCCCTCCGGCTCTCCCCAGACCCACGGCGCCCCTTACGGAACTCGAGTTCCTACGAACGGCCCACGGTGCTGAAGTCTCAGGCCCACGACATGCAAAACACCGTGCGGCACAAAAAGTTTACGCGAAACATACTGGACGAACGAAACGGATTTAACCTCTGGCTTCTATGTTATTAAAACAAATAAATTACGATGGCGGATTCTGAAGAAACGTCACTGAAGTCCTAGCGTTCACGTCCTCGGCATTCGTCGAGCTGCTTCCGCGTGCCGGGCGGTCGCGGGTGCTGGAACGTGTGCGGCGTGGCGCGTCGGCATTCGCGGGGCTCGCGTCCTGCTGGGAGGGAGGATGACAGCGCCAAGAACATGCACAGAGCACAGCGAACTGCGGAGACGGCGGGGGCCCTGCGCGAGGTATGAGGAGAGGCCAGGTACCTACCTACCTGGGACAGGCACAGTCCAGGCAGAGGACGAATGTGTGCAAAGGCCAGGAGACGGGAACGACCTTGGCCATGTCCCCAGTCACCAGGGAAGCCCCGCGGGCTGTGACGGGGCAGACGTGACGGAGCAGAGGGACTTCGGAGGCTCCCCAAAGCTGCTGCCTGATGAACAGCGGGAAGGACGCAGGGCACGGCACAGCCGCAGGGCCGAGAATGCCCGGTGCCCGCCTAGTGACACTGGGAAGGACGCTTAACTCTGGGTAGCCCTGTGTCCCCAAGTATAAAGAAGCAGCCCTGGACTGCTGAGCACGAGGTAATTCCAGCTCCAGCATTCTGAGTCTGGGCACTGACTGCTCAGCCACCCCTAACAGGTACACCGCCAGCTAAGGCCAGTGCTTAATCACGGCCACAGGTGGCAGAGGGCATGGCAGACAGCTGGAAGCTGTTAAGGTGAGCATGAGACCCTTATTTTGTGTGACTGACTGTAAGAAAGGAACCCCTCTCCCCAGATGAAATGGCTTGGCTCGGAGGCGGCAGTGGCGGCCTGAAGCTGGGCAGAAAAGGACAGAAGCTTCCTCTTATCCACGCCTTTGTCGAGCACCTGCCCTGCCCAGAAGTTCGGACAGATCACGTCAGGTAGACAGGCCAGTCTCTGAATGTCCCCAGAGGACCCAGCATCTGAAATGAAATGATCCAAGGGCAGGCGGCTTATCCCGCCCAGAGAGGTTCCGCTGGTGGCCCTGCCAGGCATCCGCATATTTGGCGACGCTGTGGCAGCGGCTCGGAGGCCCCTGCTGAGCAGGGGAAAGCTGCTGAGTGGGCAGAGCTAGGGCCACAGTGAAAATGCGCATGTGTCGCCCACACGGCCTTTCTGCTTCCTGGCAGCCCGAGGCGGTCTCCCCTAAACGCCACCATCCACGTGAACTGCCATGACGTCTACCAGCAGCCTGAGGCGGTCTCCCCTAAACGCCACCATCCACGTGAACTGTCATGACGTCTACCAGCAGCCTGAGGCGGTCTCCCCTAAACGTCACCATCCACGTGAACTGTCATGACGTCTACCAGCAGCCTGAGGCGGTCTCCCCTAAACGCCACCATCCACGTGAACTGGCATGACGTCTACCAGCAGCCTGAGGCGGTCTCCCCTAAACGCCACCATCCACGTGAACTGCCATGACGTCTACCAGCAGCCTGAGGCGGTCTCCCCTAAACGCCACCATCCACGTGAACTGGCATGACGTCTACCAGCAGCCTGAGGCGGTCTCCCCTAAACGCCACCATCCACGTGAACTGTCATGACGTCTACCAGCAGCCTGAGGCGGTCTCCCCTAAACGCCACCATCCACGTGAACTGTCATGACGTCTACCAGCAGCCTGAGGCGGTCTCCCCTAAACGCCACCATCCACGTGAACTGGCATGACGTCTACCAGCAGCCTGAGGCGGTCTCCCCTAAACGTCACCATCCACGTGAACTGCCATGACGTCTACCAGCAGCCTGAGGCGGTCTCCCCTAAACGCCACCATCCACGTGAACTGCCATGACGTCTACCAGCAGCCTGAGGCGGTCTCCCCTAAACGCCACCATCCACGTGAACTGTCATGACGTCTACCAGCAGCCTGAGGCGGTCTCCCCTAAACGCCACCATCCACGTGAACTGCCATGACGTCTACCAGCAGCCTGAGGCGGTCTCCCCTAAACGCCACCATCCACGTGAACTGCCATGACGTCTACCAGCAGCAGCTAACCCGTCCTCAGCTGAGACAGGTATGTGCAACCTGGATGAACCATTGATTATCTGCACGTACACCCCAGCCAAGAAAACCCGCGCTCAAGCGATCTGCAATTCTCAATCAGGGGTAATCGGGCGTATCCTGCACTGTGCGGAAGATTTTGTGGAACTGCATGCACATGGATCTTCCCTTTCCTAGAGATAAATCCATCCCTCTTTTCAGCATTCTGTCCATCAAGCTAAGAGCACATTTTCTTTTAAATACAGGTAATTCAGTGAACTCCCCTACTTCAAAGCCCACTGGTAGCCGGCTGGGCAGTAAGAGCGACTCCTGCCCGGCTCTCCAAGCCCTCCACAAGTGTCACCCCGACACTCGGCTGTGGCCTGTGTCTCCCCGGTCGCCAGCACACACTGTATGTAGCCTGGACTCAGCAGGCCGGCCTGCCATTTCCAGGACACAGTCCGAGTGTCATGAAGCGTCATCGTCTGATTTTAAGGAGCTGGACCCAGCATATCATTAGACATGAGCAGTTCAAGTAGGCACTAAATTCCTTCCTTCCTTCGTTTGGTCACGTGTTCGTTCACGCACTTCACCAGTGATCTTACCAGGTGCCATGCCAGGATGCGGTGGTGGAAAGGTGGGTGCGAACATGGACAAGATCCATCCTGAGCTCAAGGAGCTTATATTCTTGTATGTTAAAACGTAAAACTGCTCATATTTGACTGTTTTTGACCTACAGCACAGGTGTCCCCACACAGTTCAACCTAACAGTTACGCTAAACCAGTTATTTCCAGGCGAGTTCTCAGCTAAGGAACAGGAGTTGTCCCCGCAGAGCAGTCAGAACTGAAATGGGCCCACAGTGGGTCCCTGCGACGCACAGACAGGCCCGGACAGCATGCTGAAATTGTCATGAGGTTTATGGGAAACACGATCACTGACCTTCCTGAGGTGCGTGGGAGCGGGCAGAGTCAGTGCGCAAGTTGACAGTGGTCTAAGGTTTATGACCTTTATGGCCTTGATGTGAAAGCAAATCTCTAAAGTGTGAGGACACTGAGGTCTGGGCACAAGATGGTTTGGCTGCAAGTGACACTTCAGAACTGGCTGCCACATAGGCCCAAACTCAAGTCAGAGCAATAACACCCCACCCTCGTGAAGACCAGAGGGGAACAGGGGACACAGCGCGAGGAGGGAAGACATGTCCAAATCTGGTCAAAAATCTCTGAACGGCGCAGAAGGCAAACATCGGCTATTGGAGGCCTACGTCGGCCACGATCTGGGCTGGGTGACCTCACGGCCGCCAGTCCATGGGAGGTCTCCACGGCCAACTCCCACCTTTCCACACAGACAGAACCCGTGGACCTGGGGGCATCCCTCCGCCAGAGACTAATGGGGGCGGCCAGCCATTTCTCAGCCCCAGTCTGGGCAAACCGTCGTCATGGGCACGGAACTGGGGCTCCCCTGCACGACACAGTCGTAACCAAGGCCCCTGGTGCTCTGTACTCTCTCCACACACACGTAGGACATAGGCTGCACTGAGAATGTGTCTACTTGTAATGTGATCCCTTGGTCCTTGTAAGGGTGAAAATCCTCCCAAACATCTGTGACCTGAAGATGCTACACCATGCCCAAGTAGAATCGAAGACGGCCCCACCCTGAGGCAGTATGCCATTTCCGAACTCCATTTCCCACCTAACTTCTCTGAGATTCTAGAAACAGGACAACCCCTTTTGTGCTCCAAAAGAACAGAACACCTGAACATCTGGAGCTGGGCAGCTGGCGACGAGCCTGGAATCCGGGGACCCATCTGGCCATCAGGAGGTCCCTTCTGTTCTTTCCTAATTTTCCTCTTACGGAGACATTTCTGGAACCTTCCACAACACATAATTTCTTAAGAGCGGCTTCTTCAAAAATAAACACGTCTTAAGGGCAGGCCCCTCAGGCTGCGAAAGTCTGTTGGCTCCAGGCCTGGAAAAGGCTGTCGTTTTCCACTGTGGGACCAGGCTTTGGGGACAGGTCGGTCCTGCTTAAGACTCTTTATGAACGCGCCTGAGTGGGAACCGCAGAGGCCTGACCACACAGGCACAGGCGACACAAGACAGAGACGCTGTGAGCCGCCTGCCCGGTGCCCGGCCGCACTCCCTTCTGGCTGCTCCTCAGCAGTAACTGCGACCCACAAGCAGAGGAAGACGGCTCGTTAGAGTGATGATCACGTATCTGAAAATGTTCGGACTGAAAAGCTACTTCACCTCCTGCCTCACGACGCTTCCCCCACCTGAAACACAAACCCACCGCAAGCTCAGAACGGGGCCGTTCTTCCGATGACAAGGGTATTCTGATTTCTCTTGAAAGTGCGAGTGTTTGCCAGTGGAGAAGCCTGTGTTTCTAGGTTACGAAACGTATCCATAAATTTGCTAGTTGTGAAGAGTACTAATTGCTCACTTTTCAGTTGTCAATAGTGATTAAGGTTTCTAAGAGTTATGACTCCTAATTAAGACGGAAAGAAATTATGTTTTTGGTAACAGAAAGTTTAAGGTACGGAGATACATTTTTGAGGAAATTAGAAAGAAAGTGATTTGGCCTAAAGTTGGTTATTTCCTGAAGAAGAAGAGGCAAACTAAAAGGGATTGGAAAAGTTGCAGAATGTTCATAAAGAGAAATCTTGAGGGAGAGAAAATTTTGTACGGTTAAGCCAAACAAGATTAAGCAAATAGATTTAAATATCAAAGGTAAGCTGATGCCAAGTCAGAGCTGAGGTTGCTCTCTCTGCTGAATAGGACGGCTTCTTTCTTGGTCTATTAGTCTGTGACTGATATTATAAATTTTTTTTCTACCATGAAAGCAAAGATTCTGTGTTTCATCAAAATTATTTTCTCTGTTTTATGTTATCTAAGGTCCTCGGCTACTTAAGAAAAAATGAGTCTCTTCAATAAAATTGTTTCGCTAGTAATTATGTAAACTTTTATATTTGTGTTTGAAATTTCTATTGTCACTTTGGATAAAAGAATAATATTGTTTCACCATCTTTTTGGTCAAGTGTGCCTGACAATCTTCCCAGGATTCAAATTTTAAAGGAAGACCTTTTCTTAATTGACAAATAGCTTTTGGTTGTTCTGATGAGCCCCTGGAACACCTCAAAAGGTTTTTCTCCTCACAGAAGAGAAACAGTAAACGAATCAAGCTTACTTTGGTGTGTTGAAATTACACAGGAAGCTTCGTCAGATAAAGAAATAATTATGTTGTATTTGTACGTATATATCCTTACTGCTAAATAGACATCTTAGAAAGTATTTAAGTCTCTGAGAGTGTATACAAAGCTCTGATACAATATCCATTTGTAATTCTTAACTTAAAATGTTATGTTACAGAAATCCAAAGTTATTTGTCAACTGCATTATAATCTGATCTATCACCATGTAATTTTAAGTTTTGTCACCTACAGTCATTATTTTATCCTGCTTTTGCAACATGTTTCACCTTCAGACAGATCCAGGTAAGGCACAAAGTTGCTTTCCTGGGAGATACAAAGAAACAAACTCCAGACATTCTGAGAGACCTCAGAACCCCAGGAATTCAACCAAATCCATAGGCACTGCAGGCAAAGTCTGATGGCAAAGATGCCGCTTGGCTTCTTGGTTCCGAGACGCTAAGTAAGGTTCAATCTGGATGTTTCTCATGAAATTATACCCGAGCAGATTTAAAAGCGCTTATGTGATCAATTGCTGTTTTTGTACTTAGGCAAATAACAGGCCGAATTTATTGAAACTAGACTTATGCAATTAGTTAGTCTTGATCTGGCTATCTTTGATAAAAATGATTTTAGAGAGAAAAAATTATTTCAACAAACCATATGCACAAACATGTATTTTAGAGTCTAATTAATTGTCTTTAAAGTTCGGTTTTTTATCTGTGGACTGGACTGAATCCTGAGTTTCTGTACTGAAATGTTTGGCTGCAATCCTCTGAACTGTGTTTCAGTTTTCTCCTATCCTTTATTGAGAAATATATATTTTTTTCTCCTGAGCCTTGCAATTGCAGATCGTAGCTAGATGTGATATAAATCATCACAGCACCTCTGGCTCAGATGGCTTCAGTGGCCCATGCTGAGTAAGCGAAGCAGAGGGCTTGCCTGAGGGCCCGATGACAGTATCCGAGACACTCAGACTGTGTACCAGGAGACTGTCGGATGGTTGCTGCCACCTTCTTTCCAGCAACAGTGACGCTCTGGGCCTTTCGTCTGGAGGTCTCCCCACTGGGCAGCCTGCAGCCCTAGAGGCCAGTTCACGGTGTGCTCTGATCACTGGCCTTTGCTTTTTTATTTATTTTCGTAAATCTTACGAAATACTGCTGTTATGGAATTTAACCTGTGTAGTCGACCATCTGGCCTGCTCTGCCGCTCAAGCCCTCAGGCTTGGACAGACCACCTTCGGGCCCCGGGCACGGGGTCCTTGCGGAGTACGATCGCTTAGACCACTTGCTGGCCGAATAAAGAAGTGTTTGCAGAGCGGCCAGCTCATCACGGTTGGGCTCTGGGGGACATGGTGACTACAGTTACTCTTTATTCCCCGTCTCATATTGGGGTATGGGAATCCCTGCCTGCTGCTGCATCTGCCATTGCTGTGGTCTCTGCTTGTGAGGTGAACACCCAGAATGTCCCCTCCAGAGCTCAGGGGCCATCAGGGAAGAGGTGGGCGTGAGACAACACGAGTCGGAGAAGAGAGGCAGGACCGGCAGACAAGCCTGACGCCCTCTGACAAGCTGATCTCCCCTCTGCACTGAACCTGGAACCAGCTGCCCATTTCCCTCAAGACTGAGGGGTGAATAAACAGGGGTCAGACTCTCCTGACGTCCAGCACTTCCCCCGCAGCCTTGAGACACGTGGCTCCTGCTGCAGACATGCTGCTTAGGAGAGAAATTCTGCTTGAGGCTTGAGCTTTTAACAGAGATCTGCAGGAGCCTCAAGGCCGGACTCAGAGGAGCAGGCTAACGGGCACGGAGCAGAGACTCAGATCTCGTGTTCGTCCCTGGATCCCTGTTGGCGCCTAGATGTCTGTGGTCCTCGCCCACCTCTTGCTCCTGCCCATTCTCCCTTCCCCTGACGCAAAAGCAGCCTGAATTCTGGGTTCTCTAAAGGTGGATTTGTGGAAGCCTTCAGGCCCCCCACACCCACCTCAAGCAGCATCTTCTCGATCAATAAACATTTCCTCGCTTCGGACTCTGACGTTTTGGCCTTCGGAAGTGCTGGGCACAAGAATTTTTGAACCAGTGCCAATCTCTACATAAACTAAAATATTGCTAGAACGAATTTTACCAGAACACACAGTTAACTCAGGCGTCTACACACAGACTGACATAAATGACAGGGTGGCACCTTTCGCTGGGAATTAAAACAAAAGAAACATAAAACTAAACACTCGTCAGCTTGCTGCTGTCCTGGTTGCGAGTCTGTGTGACATGGGCCATCCAGTTCGCTTTAGGCAGGCAGTGAGCTGAAATCTCAGACTCGGGTAAGGCACGAAGCAGTGGTATTTACAGGGCTTCTTATTTATATATGAAACCATTTGACGAACTTGCTGAGAAGCTGTCTTTTTAAAAAAACGACAGGAGAAACTGAGAGAACAAAAACTACAGAGAAGCGAGCTGCCGATTTGCCCCGCTGTATGAGGACCCGTCTGCAGGCAGATGTGAATTATTACGGGAATCTATTTTTGTATTAACATAAAAATCAACTCCTCCCTGGCCTCAGAGCACAAATACAGAGAGCGCGCTGCTGTGACGCGCGCCCAGGTCCCAGGCTGCCCGCGGGGCCCAGACCGGCCAGCTGGGAGGCCGGTGCGTGCTGTGCGGGGCGGGGACCCGGGTGAGAGCACCGGGGATGGCGGTGTGCGGAAGCGCAGCGGCGGCGGGTGGAGGACGGGCCACCCCGGCCACAGCGCTCGCCGTGGCCGGCTCAGTCCCCTGCCCCCACCCCGGCGGTCTCCTGGGACTGGACTCTGGACACGAGACCCAACGTCACCCGCTTAGAGCCAGGCGACGAATTAGAACTATGAGCTCAGGTTCCCACAGAAACACTGATCCGTAAGGATTCGGTTCCCTGGTCCCATCAGAACGAATGCTCAGGCCTCCGCAGTTAGACACGCTCTCGCGGGTCACCGGGAGCGAAGCTCCCACCTGTGACGTGGTTCCACGGCGTGACAGCGTCCCGGGCTCTGACAGCCGTGTCGCATGTAAGCTGGTCACTGGTCACGGCCTGAGATAGTTTAGTGGAAGTATAGGTTCAAGCAGGGTTTAAGAATTTTGTGGCAAAATTGTAGGAAAATGACTTTGGCTGTGAGGTGCTGGATTGCTGGGCGACACGCAGGACGCTGAAGAAGGGGACCCGTTGGGGAGCCACCGCCGAGCGTGGGGCGGGGGGAACGGGAAGGAGAGGGAGCCGCGCCGCCTCGGACGGGCACGGGAACAATGGCGTGGCGGTGGCGAGGGTGGGGTTCAAGCCCCCCGGAAGGCCTTTTCCTTTCCGTGCTTTTTACTGCGATGACAGTCACGCACCACACAAGTCACCATCACAACTCACTGCTGTGCGCCCCTCGCCACCATGAGTTTGAGAATATTTCCATAGCCCCCAAAAGAACCCCCGTACCTGTTAGCAAACCCCCTCCCCTGGTGACCATTAATCTACTTCCTTTCCCTTTCAGTATGGATCGGAAATTCCAGCATTCTAAGAAAAATGTTCATTATTTAGCTATAGGAAAACTATAAGTGCCTATTTTGAGAGTCAGCCAGGGAGACAACACAGAGTAAGAAGAATGCTAAGCTAGAACCCCAAGAATGGAACTATTAAACGGCCAGGCTGAGATAAGTGAGCCTGCTCCCGTGGGTACCCCAAACGAGGCTTCGCGCCCAGGGGAGCCCGTGTGGCGACTAATTTTCTCCTGACCAGTTTGTTTGTTTTCTTTGCTGAGATATTTCTTCCTCCAAGTTGTTTTTAGCTCATTCTTTTGCCTAAGTCATTTGCCTCCATTGACCTCTCTGAGTCACACCACGAACTTCTCCATTTCTTGCTGCTCATTTAATTTCCACGTTAAACAGTCTCTTTCCAGTGCCTCTCACTGCCATGTAAATGACACTTTTCAAACCGAGTGCATCTCGTCCCCCCCGACCCTGGCGGCCTCTGCATCGCTGCTCGCCCCGGGCTCCGGCCTCACAGGCTGCGCCTCAGCCCAGGGCCGGCCTCGCACTCCACAGCCCGCCCTGGCTCTTCTTGCTGTAGCCTCTGCTTCTCCCCAGACGGCCCGGACGTGGCAAAAGACTTTCTCACCAGTGTCACCTGGACTCCCTGTCTTCAACCCCACAGGGGCAGCCAGGGACCTTTCCCACGCCATGAAACTATCATGAACTTGAAATGTCTTTGCCCGACCTCACCCGGTTCCCAAGACTCTTGGCTCCACTCTCTGGACCTCCTCCGTCCCTCGTGCTTCTGACAGGTCACGGGCCTCGACTCCTAAGATCCTGCTTGAGCCCCGCGCCGTCACCTCCAGTGTCTACACCCCCTCTTTCCACAAATCTGGACACTTCAAGTCCTGCGTGCCTATCTGCCAGGGCTGAGCTGTCACGGCTGTGGTTACAGACTCTGTCCTCCGTGTCTCAAGTACATCCGGGAGCGTGCCTGGTCCCTGCCCTTGCCTGACGAACTCCTGGACGTTAGGGCAGCAGCTCCCTCTGGCACTGCCCAGATGACATCACTGGCAGCCAGCGATGAAGTCAGAGGGAAAGGGCTACCACGGGGAAAGCAGATCCGGGGCAGGGGACAGTAAAAAGGGAACTAGACTAGCAGTTAGGTCACCAGCTTCTACCACGAGCCGGCATCTGACCTGTGAGCTGCAGAGAGGGGGAGGGGTTTCACTGGCAGAGAGAGGGTGACTTCCGGACCAGAGACAAGAGGGCGGCAGCGGGCAGGGAGACAGCGGAGGGGCCGTGGCGAGTCCTGCTAACCGAGGACGCCGCTCGCCACTCGGCTTCCAGGCCCACCGGGCTCACCCTGGGAGAGAGCAGAGCTCGCGCACCGCTGCGGCCACGCTTGGCACTACCGACTGCAAATCGGTCACGATGACAGGTTTTATGTTCCGTGCTGTGTTACCGCAATTAAACATGGTGATAGCGATAATCAAAAGAAGCCAAAACAAGCAACGGCACGACGGGATTTTTCTCTGAGGCACGCATGATGCAAAAGGCAAAGGTGAAGGAGAAGAAAGACTCTAAGGCTGTTGATTCTTTTTACTATTTCTTGGATTTTCACTGTGGTTACTTTGCCATCTGAAATAAACTGTTGCGCACATTTATCAGACAAGACGAAGTGATTTACATTAATCTGGTTCCGAGAACTTCAGACCCGTTTTCCAGTATCCCCAGCGGAACCAGGTGTCAGGCGAAGGCGTGGGATCCGCGGGCTGGCTGGTCGGCTCACGGCCTCAGGCCGCGCTGAGGAAACAGCAGTCGGCGCGCCTGCGCGTCTGGCGCGCGCGTCCTGATGGCGGAGGACAGACGCGCGCGTGGGACAGGCAAGTACACGGAGCCACTCCGCCCCCCTCTCTGCCCCACCACGGTCTCTCCTGGATTGTTACAAGAGCCGCCAAGTCTCCCGGTGTCCACTCCTGTCCTCCCGCCCCCTGCTTTTCTACATACAGCCAAAGTATGCTCACGCG
This sequence comes from Rousettus aegyptiacus, assembly GCF_014176215.1. Lineage (NCBI taxonomy): Eukaryota > Metazoa > Chordata > Mammalia > Chiroptera > Pteropodidae > Rousettus > Rousettus aegyptiacus. The sequence continues at coordinate 17,033,081 of NW_023416293.1, read as the reverse complement.
ACGTCGTGCTAATTCACGTCACTCTTCTAATCGAAGCCGCCGGTGTCTGCCATCTCTCCTCGCCAAGCCAAGGACCTGCCTCACGGCGCCCTCCGAGGCCCACCATCTGGGTCCCTGTTCCCTCCGAGCCCTGCCTCCTGCCTCTCTTCCCGACGCGCGTCCCCAGCCACCCTGGCTTCCTCCTGGTCCCCGAGCTCTTCCAGCAGAGCCTCTCCTCAGGGGCCGGCACGGGCTCCCCCTCTGCCTGGGACACTCCTTCTCCGACAGCCATGGCCCCTGCCCCTTCCTTCAGGTGTCTGCTCACCGACCGCCCCGCCCGCCCTGCCATGCACGGGCTCCCGTGCCCGCCCGCCGCATCTCCCCCCACGCCGCCTCGCGTGCTGCACGTTGGCTGCTGCCGCGGCGCCTGTCTCCCTCCGCTGCTGCCGCGGCGCCTGTCTCCCTCCGCTGCTGAGGCCAGGGGCGTGGCGGCGCTTGCTGCCTCGTCTCCACCAGTGTCTGGCAGGTGCTCGGAAAACACGTGCGGCATGCGCGACTGTCACCAACAGAGATTCTATGTTTATAGCTGAAGAAAGGGAGGAGGAAGCACGCGGCCACGGGAAGCTCCTTTCATTAAGTGCGACCATCTCCGTGTTACGTGAATGCAACCTCAGAGCGCAGCTATTCAGACAAGACGGACGAGCACCATGACGCCCACCCGGGGGGCCGGACACCCCCGGCCCGACACCGCACGGACAGCGGGCGCCTCCGCTCCCACCGCTGCGGAATTAACTCCGGTCGGTCGCTCCTCACAGAAGTGTGACTCCAAACACGATCACTTCCACTTAGACACACGGCCGCCGCCCTCTCCCTCCCCGTGGGCCGGCGTGCCCCTCGGCCTGCTGACCCATCTTTCCGCCAGCGCCATCGACTGTGCCCTCTGAATGCAATGAGGCTCCACTGACTGGAGACGGGCGGCCTTTCAGCTCCCACGGGGGAGACACCGGGTCTGTGACCCCCGGGGTGGAGGCGGGGACCTGGGCGGCTCAGTGAGGAAAGCCAGGAGATGTGGGGTGCGGGAGGGAACCGGGTTCAGAAATCCTGCTGCTGCTACCAGCGCACTCGATTCGGAAGCTGCGAATCTTTTACAGCGCCCTGCCTCCCCCCTCTCACGGCTTAACCTGTGTGATGAAAAGCTTGTGCTCACGGCTGTAACACGCGACGTCTGTTACATGTTCCTGCGAATTGTTTATTGCAGGGGTCGGAGCCAGATGCATTAATGACACTGATCACTCTGATCCGCCGCGTCAGTGAACGCTCTACTCCTGCCAGAGGCAAGGGAAGTGGCCAGGGGCGGAGGTGCGTGGTAAAGTGGTTCTTGAGGCAGCTCGCCCCCGGCCCCCCACGCACTTACGGGCCCCCCGCCAGGATCCCGCAGCCGGTGAGACGCACGTGGCCTCCATGGTCTGCGCCAGGAGCCCTGATGCCAACCACCTTTCTGAAGACAGTTCTAAAATGAGCACCGGGAGGGTGGAGATTTTGGGCTGCTGTTCTGTGGGGTACCACAGGCACTTTGGACAGAGCCTGACACCCAGGGTCCCACCGAAGACCTGCTGAGTGAACAAAGGAAGCACTGAACGGGCGCCCAGCCCCCGCCGCGCGGCTAGCCCGTCCCCACACGCACTGGGCGGCAGCATGACAACTCTGAAGGGAAGTCTGAAGGCACGATCCATCAGTCATCATGTACGGGACGAGACAGATGGGGGGCCAGTGGCCTGAGGCAGGGCCTCACATGGGACAGGCAGGCCCCCCGCGTCTCCCACATCCCCTTCCAGAACGGAGGCTGAGCGTAAGCTCGCAGGTCCCTCCCAGTGCCACTGTCTCCCTCGGTTACTCTACCCGCAGACCTGGCCGAGAGGAGCGCCGATGGCGTTTGTAAGTGGCCTTCGAGTGGGACGGCGACAACAAACTGGTCACGTGATAACGTAAAAAAGATGTCAGAGCCCTCCCAGAAGAGTGGAAAATAAGGTGCTGATGGAAAGACAGAAAAGACGTTACCCGGCGGATCGCGAGGCCAGCCCTGCGGCCCTGGGTAGGTGACGTGCCCGCGGGGACGGTCTGCACAGCAGCCCCGCCAATGCTCTTTCCCTCGTCGTAGGCGCGCGCCATGCTAGCTTCGGATTACTTGAGGCAAATGGCCTGATTCTTCATTGCCATCTTTTCAATTTATTCTCCAATAAAATAAAACAAAGTCTTCAGTACTTTGGTATGGAATCTGCTCATTTCCTACTCTGGTTCTGAGTGTCTGCTTCTTACACTGACAGGGGGAGGACACCCTGGTCCCTTACTGTCATGGGCCATGGTGAGAGGAGAAACTGTGCCAGCATGCCAGCAAGTGCCCACGTCCCCAGACCCCGGAATGCCCAAGGCACATAGGCTTTACCCTGGCATCTGACAAGGCATGGTTTTCCAAGGCAGTTAAGTCAAACAATGTTCATGTTGTAACTTGATTTAATGACAACCATTACAATCTCACGGAATCAACTATATAAAATGAACACAATTACCACAGCACGACTGTCACATAAAAAGATAAAAAGATACTACATGTGAGTAAGTGTGTCAGGGCGAGGCACAGGTACCTGGGGGAGTATTTGCAATTGTGTTAGGTGACGCAACCCGCTGGGCAGAAAAACCTAGGGCTTAATACCTTGGAGCAGACTTACGATGACTTTGCTGAATTATGGAATAAAACAGCTTTAAAAGATGTTAGAAGACCTTTCTCAAACCCTGCTAAATAAATGGAAATTAAAACAAGACACTCTTTTTGGTCTATTAAGTATTAAATTAACCCCTGGAGAAAGCCTTTCTTATTGTAACACTTAGAGGCCCAAAGCCTGACAGTCAAAGGTCCCGCCCAATGACATAGCACCAAGATGCGCGATGCGGAAACTGACAGACAGGAGGGAGAAGGACAGTGCGACAGCACTCGCTGGGGACGCCAACGCGCCAGGTTCAACGAGGGGCACAAAAACGAGACACAGGTCAGTAAGGAAACAGCGCACCTGAACAGCACTGAACACTAACTGCACCTGACGGACAGCTACAGGCCACTCCATCCGACAGCAACAAACGGCCGTCTTCTCAAGCACACAGGGAACCTCTCCAACACAGACCACACACTAAGCCAGAAAACAAACCTTGGTCGAGTTTAACGTACTGCAATAACATAAAGCACGTTCTTTAACCACAGCGGAATGGTATTAGAAATTAGATATCAATAACAAAAAGAAAACCGGGGAAACACAAATATGTAGAAACTAATCGAAACTCCTAACTAAAGAAGCAACCAAAAAAGATATTAGAGAATTCTTTGAGATGAATAAAAATGAAGACACAACTTATAAATAACAATTAATACAGCTAAAAGCAGTTCTTAAAGGGAATTTTATAGTTGTAAATGCCTGTATTAAGAAAGAAAACATTATAAATCATTAACCTATCTTCCACTAAAAGACACAGGAAAAAAAGAACAAACTGAACTTAAAACAAGTATAAGAAAGAAAAAAGTAAAGATTAAAGTGGAATTTAATGATATAGAGAATAGAAAAACAGCAAAGGAAAATTGATGAAATAAAACTTGTTTCTTTGAAGAAGACAACAAAATGAACAAACCTTTTAGCTAGATTTTCCAAGAAGAAAAAGAGAGAAAACTCAAATTAGCATATTTAGAAATGAAAAAAGGGACATTAAAACTAATTTTACAGGGGAAAAAGTTTTATAACGAGATACTATGAACAAATATGTCACTAAATTAGATAATGTAGACGAAATGGAAAAATCTCTAAAAAGACAAAAACTACTAAAACTGATTCAAAAAGAAACAGACCATATGAACAAAACTATAATGAATGTAGAGATTAAATTAGTAAAGACAAATAAAACTATCCACACAAAAAAGCTCAGGCTCATATGGCTTCAATGCCAAATTCTGCTAAACATTTAAAGAAAAATCAATACAATTATTCACAAAGTCTTCCTTAAAAAAAAAAGAAAAGAGGAACTCTTCCCAACTCATTGTATGAGGCCAGCATTATCCTGATGCCAAAAACCAGACAAAGATACAAGAGAACTACAGACCAATACTTCTGGTGAAAATGAGTACGAAAAGACTCAACAAAATACTAGGAAACAAAATCCAGCAATATACATGAAAGACATATACACTAGTGGTCCCAACATTTCTGGCACCAGGGAGGGTGAGCCTATGAGCATCTAATGCCTGATGATCCGAGGCGGAGCTGAGGCGGTGATGCCGGTGCTGGAGAGCGGCTGCTTGCCTGCCACTGGTTGAGAACCCCTGTTGTCTAGGACTTGACATTTTCAGCGACTGAGAATTACTATATTTTGTAAATAGAAACATCACTACTAAAAACAGAATACTACACAAAAAGAATGACGTCATTTGTTTCCAAAGACTATCGCTAGACTAGAGCGATGTGAAAACAGTAATCAAAGCGAGGTATTTCATGGCCGACCTTGGGGGCGAGGTTAGGGCTGTGACTCACGAGTTATCTCGGGGTAAACGCCGCAGCCGCAAGGGGTGCTGGCGAGTGTCCTCTGGGCCAGCGGGAATGCGTTAGAGGATGGTGGGACGTGGGACTGGGGCCTGCATTAGTGGCGGAGGGTGAGCACGTCCAGAGGGTGATGAGTCTGCTTTGGAACCCAAAGCAGGACTCCTTCCTTCGCCCCTGCTGCCAGCTTCCCCTGTCACCACCCAGGACCAAGGACACCTTCCCAGAGAGCCGGCCTGGGGAATCTGCCAGTCTCGGAGGTGACCTTGACATTCAAAGTCCCAAGGGTGCTGTCGACGGGGCCTGTCTGGCAGGGTCACAAGCTCCACCTTGGCATCAGAAGACCTGTGTGCCAGGCCCGCGCTGCTCTGGGGGCCCGGGTGCCGGGCGCCTCCCAGGGCCCTCTGAGCCTCCCCTGCAGAAGGAGGGGGTGGGCAGAGCTGCTTTCCTGGTCTGCACCGCCACAGCTGTGCCTGGAGGAGGCGTTCTGGGATCCGGCTGCTCTTGTGCCACGTTAAGCTTGCCTTTCTAGGGTCCTGAAACGGCAACTAAAAGCTCTGGGGCCACTGGCTGACTGGTGCTTTACAGAGGGGACTGTGACAGGCCTTCATTTAGCTGCGCAGGCCAGGAACAGGCAGGTGACCCTTGGGGTGGGGAGAGCAGGTGCTGGAGACCCCTGCTCAGCCTTCAAAGCCACTTCCCAGCCTCAACTCGTATTCTACTCAGAAGGAAAACAATTCACAGCAAAAAAATTCTGCAGCACTAAGAGAACTGCTGCTGATTAGAATGTTCTAAACCCTAATGTTCCCAGGAGTGACTGAAAGAGAAGAATGGACTTCTAAAGAGTGGTCTGATTTAAGTGAACTCCAGCTAATCCTCCAGCCCCCGGCGAGATGCAGGAAAAGCACAGTTTCTGAAAGGGAAGAGGGAAGGACGGGAAAGGGCTGGGCACAGGAGCACGCTGCCTGAATATTTGATTTTTAACTGTAGGAAGAGCAAGGACTTCATGACAGGCTCCCTCTGCCCATGATTTAATCTAGACTTCTAAGTATAAAGAGAACATTTTGTTACAATGGAAATGCATCATACTAGAGGATTCCACCAAGGTAATCACAGAGCTACAAAGGGACATGAAATCTCTGAAAGCCATCAATAACGCACAGCACCGAAAACATGAAGAATTAGCTTGGAATGACTGCAACTACAATGCGACGAACTCCCCCGAGAAAACAAAGTAACGGCTCCCTCAGACCCCGGAGCTGAACCCTTCGGCCCGGGGTAGGATGGCGGGCACGCTCGCCCCGGTGGCCTTGCAGTGCCTAGCAACGTGGACCCCCATTCTGGATGCTGCTGTCTCACTCGGTATCACCACACCAAACGTGGGTGCTCCGTTCCCGAGCTTCCTGGAGCACTGGTTAGCAGGCCACTGCGCCTCAGTGTGCCCTTGACGGGCTGTCAGACTCTGTCAACTGACGAACCCTGGCTTTTGGCACTGGCAGGTTTCACATTCCTAAGGTCAGCCAGCCAACCTAGCAGGGGGCCCTACGTGCTCAAGACAGAGGAAATGTGTTTTATCTGAGGCTTGAATGTTGATCACAGGCTGAGCTGTGGGTCCTGGGTCTGAAGTCACCCAGTGAGGGAAGGAGCGTAATGGTTAAGCATCCACTTGAAGTGGCCCAGCTGTTTAGTCAAACATCGGTCTAGATGTTGCTGTACTTGTTAGGCATGATTAATATTTAAATCTGTAGGCTCTGAGTAAAGCAGATGGCCCTCCAGAACGTGGGTGGGCCCCATCCAATCAGCTGAAGGACTTAATGAAAAAAGACTGGCTTCCCCCAATCAAGAAGGGATTTGCCAGCACTTGAACTACAGCTCCCGAGTCTCCGGCTGGCCAGCCCGCCCTTCAGAGCTGGGACTTGCTGACCTTCCACGATCATGTGAGCCAGTTCCTTAAAATAAATAAAATAAAATAAATCTAACTCTACTTCTCTGTCTCTGTTTATATATATACACACATATATGTATATACATATGTATACACACAAATATCTTCTTGGTTCTATTTCTCTGGAGAACCCTGACTAATACAGGGAGTGACCCCATACCTCACCCCATCAATCTTGTAGCTAAGACTTCATCCTTCCTAGTATGTGACCATCTTGACATCTGCCAGAAAACCCTAGTGACAAAGATACCTCCGCCTTGTTAGGGCAGCAGGAGCTGTCACAAAGTTTCTTCTGAGACTTGGCTGTAATGTGCCTCTGTTATTTGGTCCCGGTTCTGGTTCTGGCAGACACATGCCAGGCCAATCCTCTGGGCCTGGTTAAAGCTTGCTTCCATCTGGTTAGGTTGGGCCATGTGCTGGAAGGAAGTTGGTTTTGGACTTTTTCAACTCCAAATATCTAGCTTCTATTTTATGAATTATCAATGCAGGTGATGCATTGATCCAACTGATTCCTCTCCAGAAAGAAAGCATAATTAGAGCAGACAACCAATGAGGAATTTATATTAGAGAGAAAAACCCAGAAGCTTAAATATATTTATAGAAAAATTAAGGAATTTCCCAACGGCACCCTGGACCATATTGCCAAGATAAGTTCTGTGTCAAGGAAACGTAATTTGAAATGAATTTTTGGCAGAGATGCTTGACTCGCTGCTCCGTATGCAGACCCCACTCACGACACAGGAAGGCAGCTGAGCAGGACACAGCCGAGGTCTCTGGCCAGGTTCTGCTGCTGGTGTCTTACGGTATAAATGTTCCTCTAACCTCCTAGTACCTGGTACTCGGAAGTGGCAATGTCTTAAGGTCTCTGATACACTGCGCTGACCTTGCACATGATTCCACGTGTGGAAGTAAAGAAAGAAGGAAGGAGCAGAGAGCGAACACGTAGGCAGGACAGATGGGGACAGTCAGCACAGAGAAATCTGAGGATGGCGTCCTCCCCCACCACTGGTTTCTCCTCGAGCCAGAGGATGCAGGAGGCGGGGCAGGGCTGCGTCCTGGCCTTCTGCAGGCTCTCTGGGAGCTGAGAGTAAAAGTAACAAAAAAATTAAAAATAATTGAACATTATCTAGATACTGTTATGTAAGGAGCAGTTGATTCGCATTAATCACAGATTCTGTATTTGCAAGTTCGCCTACCCGACAGTTATTTGTAACCCCTAAGTCAACACTTGAAGTGTTTTCAGTCACTTGTGTCATGCACAAAAAAGTGAAATATGTGAGCTGTCAGACCCCCACGTCCCCAGCCGGGCTCCCACAAAAGCAAAGCCTGGTCTTGTTCCAGCTCTCGGACTCTCAGAAAATCCTTTTTGTGTTCTATCGAGTGCCACGTCTTTTGTATGTTTGTGCATTTTGCTGGTGACTTTGCTTTTAAATCACCACCAAGTACAAGGCTGAAAGCTGCTTTCCATGGCCTCCATCGCTCTGCCAGACACCCGTTCCCTTTCCCCACGAACTCTCTCCCTGGGTGCCGGGGCTCAGGACCTCCACACTGGTCAGGCAGGCCGGACTGAGGAGCTAAGGGCCCTGGTGCAGGAGAAGTGTTTTGGCGGGGGCCTCGCTCTTTCTGTCTCAGAGTCCGCCAAGAAACAGAGCCATTCTCGTCTGGCTCCTGGCCCCTAGTTCACCCTGCAGTGTGACTGGGGTGGAGGGGGCCCAGCCGGGAGGGGCTTCCTACACCGTAACATTAGGGTCTGAAAAGGAGTTCCAGAGCGTAGCAGGAAGGAGGCCGAAGGCTGCTCAGTCCTTCTTTCCTGGATGCGAGGTGAGAAAACCACAGACCCCTCCTTCCCCTCCCCGCCCCCCACACAAACGCACACTTTGCAGGGCGGACAGGATCTGCAACAAACTCTTAAAGGAACAAACGCACGTCTTCATGATGGTCTTGGCTTCGCTACGTGACCCCAGGTTCTTATCAGGGCCTCAGGATGAAGACTGGTATGTTTATAGGGCAGCAGTTTCTACGAACTGCTATAAATGTACATTAACATAAATCTCACAGATTATCACGGATTCTTTATGAAAAGCGAGATGGCTCAGCGAACTGCACATTCAGTGTTCAGCTGAAGGAGGTGGTTGGGATGCACGTTACGCCCGAAGCAGGCCGGGAATGAGTGCCGACTTCTTTGCCCTCGTCAGAGAGGCAGAAGATGGGCTTAGACTGGGATAAGCAAATTAAAAGAAAATGCTGGTTTAGAGAAACCCAGAATGGCTGCATATCATCCTTCTAGCTGATGTAAGAACAATCACAAACATAACAAAATTACAAGCACTGCACTTGAATCAACTTGAACAGGAAATAAATTGCTAACAAGTATCCAAGAAGTTAAATTCTACAAGAATCTGCAAACACAAAGTTGCCAGTGGCATCCAGCTTGGAAGGCTGGATGGAGCTTTGGGAAACACATCTGAAAAATACAGGAGAGAAAACGGGTCTCCCTTTCCTACTCAAATGCCTCTTTCCTTAGACAATTCAGTTGGAGAGTTCTGACATGCTTTGGTTCAAAGCAGAGGAATTTGGGGGTCATACAGCGGTGGACCCATGTGTCAGTGATTTTTAGCACCATGCAACATAATGGTGAAGTTAAAACAAAAGAATTTTTTAGAATATTTACGTTATGTAAATTGTGCAGGCAAGTGAAAGGACATCCAGAATATGAACTTTTACCCTTTCCCTACATAAAAAGGGGAACGAGAAAAACAGGACTGTCTCAGAACGTCACCTGGCTCCCTCACCCTCTTCAAAACTTTGCTACTCAGAAGTGCAGCCCTCACCCCATCAGCACCTCCAGCCAGCCTTCTGCTGCTCACCTGTTCTTTCCTTAGTGGTCACCTTCTAACTACACTATAACTTACCTTTTTATTAGGTTTATTGCTTATTGTCTAGAACAAACATCAGCAAACCCCTGAAGCCAATCTGGCCCACCACTTCTTATTGTAAATAAAGTTTTATGGGCACAGTGACACTCACTCGTCTATGGCTACTGCATCTGTGGCTGCTTTGATGGTACAACAGTAGAGTATGTATGACAGAAGCTGTATGGCACACGAAGATGACAGCATTTACTCTGGCTTTTGAGTGAAAAAGTTTGCCAGCCCTTGATCTAGAATAGAAGCTTTACAATGACAGGAAACTGATTTGTTCTCTGCTGTGTCCCAACTGTGCCACGTAGCAAGTGCTCAATAAGCACTTATAAGAGGATGAACGGAGGGCACCTTCGAGGTAAAGGTGTCTGCTGTCGCGCTTGGTCTGCTTTGGCAGCTTACGTAAAGTAGGGAAACTGCGTCACCATCAGGCAAACAGCTCTGCGGGGCAGCCACGCGTACCTCTCAGGTGTATACTGACCGGGAGTCTCAAAAACATAGGTGTTCGTGAGGCTCTTCCCATTGAAGGGGGACACGTACACTCCTCGAGTGTGACAAGCACAGGCCCACGGAGCCGGCTCTCGGTGACCGGAAACTGATGAAGCAGCATGAATCCCCGTATCGCCTAGATTTTCAGGGAGGCTCCCTACTCGCCGTCCGCTTAGCAAGTACAGCTGTGTTTACAAGGTTCTGTGTCTCACTGCCTGGTCCCCAGAAGAGGGTTATCTGGGGTCCCAGGCTTGGGACTGGAGGAAAGAAGGGGCTGGCACCAGTAGGTCTAAACTCCTCCTGTATCTCAAACCCAAGAGAAGAACCAGGAAAACGCTCCCACTCCTCTTTTGAAGTACGGAGGGCACCCCGAGCCTTACAGAAGCAGTGGTTGTCCCAGAACGCCATGCGGGAAGGACTACAGATGTCGTCTCAGCCAGCGTGACCACCTCCCAGAGATAGAGAGGTCCAAAAATGTGTCCAAAGGAGACTGCCACGGACCCCCTGGCGGCAGCGCCAGGCTGAGGATCCCGGCGTCCTGTCTCCCAGCCGGCACTGTGCCCGCGCTGCTCCTCAGTCCCCCCACGGGGACCACCGAGCCGCACTCGGTGACCTGGACTCCATCCGCTTTCCTGGCTCAGGGCTTCGGAGATGGGAAGTGTGATCCCCACAACTGCCACCCCGAGAAGCCCACGGGGAGGCCTCCTCCTGCCCACTGAGATGCTGCTGCATTTGGCAACCGCTTCGCTACGTACCCAGGTGAGCATCTTCCTGTGGGTGAACATGCATGTTGCCCAATAGTCCCAGAGGAGATTTTTAAAATGCTCCCTGCTCGCCCATTGCCACAACTACCACCAGCGCCAAGATCAAACTGTTATCATAGCAGCAGCAGCAGCTGCATCAACTGCTTTATTTTCGTTTCACCTGATGAATAAGTAAGACAGATCTGCAGGAGGCAGAGAACAGCCCCAGGCACAGGAGCACCTGTAAACGAGGCAACTTAAGTAGCAGCGTGGTCTGCTTCTGACTGATGATGTCAAGTCTCTCAGCCCCCAGAGGTCTAGGGCGTTGGCATGGCAATCTCTCAGGGGTCCTCCAAACCCCTATGATTCTATGAAATACACCGTAGGAGGCAGAACTCAAGAAAATGGTTTCACTATGTGATTCAGATGATAATTAAGGAAAAATTTCCTTCTCTATTATTATTCCTCGTTTCATCTTAGAACATGCTGACCTGTCTTCATTCCCAGAGTTCTGCAAAACGTTCTGGGTGGTCTGGGCTTGGTGTTGTAGGACCCTGAGGTGGCTGACCTCTTGAGGTACCACTCCAGGCTTGGAGGAAGCAACGAAGAATACAAATTTGTCTTTTAATCTTTTTTTCAAAGGTCTCTGGGACTTTCAATTCTCCTATTTTATTCTTTTAATGAGGACTAAAAAAATACCTTAATCTCCCTAAAATTCCTTTATCTAATCTAAAGATTATTGCTTCTCTGATTGATATGCAGTACCAAATTGAACAAATTGTAAATTTGTAAGTGACAGATAATTTGGGAACTATGAGATAGAAAAGTCATTTGAACATAAGGAAGAAAGTGACAGTGACTCATGCACTGTGGGCATGAAACAGGTGCATTTTGCCAGAAAGTTATCTGATTTCTAACCAAAAAAATTATTCTCCCTTCAGCAATAAATGGCAGCTCTTTGGTTAGAAAAACACGTTTCCATTGTTAGGAGTTAAGATTTTCATTTTTCTCCTTTTTCTGTAATTTCTTTCTGCAAAATTTTTCTTTCTTTTCACGATTAAGTTTTGACTTCACCATTAATATAGGGATCCATTTTCCTCACTAAAAATGAGACCATTTCAATATATTTTGCTAGGTACAAAACAAAATATATTGAAATGGTCTCATCTCTGACCTCATCAGCTCTCTTCTTAAATTGCTAAATTCTTTGACAAGCTGATGAATGTGAAATCCTAATATTTCATTAGTGTTTGAATTTGCACTCACCCAGTTATTAGTGAGGTTGAACGTCATTTCATTAACTCACCATTCTGAGTTTCCTCTTTTGTGAACTGAATGCTTATATTCCTCATTTTTTCATTTTTTGGTTTATCTTTTCATTATTCATGTGTAAGAGTTCTTCATAATTCTTCCATTATACCTTCTCCCAGGCTTTAATGGGTTTCATGTTGTCTTTTGTGATATAGAAGTTTTAAATGCTGATGCAGTTATATTTAATAATATTTGCCTTTATGGATGTTGCCCTTTTTTTTTTGGTGTTTTGTTTAAGAAAATGTTCCTATTCCGAGGTTGTACAGATATCCTGCAAAATTTTTTCTAATAAATTTGAAGTTTTTTATGTTTGGGTCTGTAATTCACTGGAAGAGGTATATTGGTTGTACACAAACTCTAATTTTACTTAGTTTCATAAGGCTCACCCATTGGGAAATCCCAATTATTGATTTGTTCTCTCCCAGCTGTTAGGAAGGCCATCGATCAATGGGCTATGTTCTCCCATTGCAAAAAAATAAAACTAATTCCTATGCTCTTCCACTGACTACGGGAACGCTCTGCAACAGTGACACCTGGCCTCAGGTTCTCATGTGAAGACAGCTGGACTGGATTAAACGTTCTCCATGGTCCCTTGAAGCCTAGACAGACTATAAAAGCAATTGTTGTAATATTTCACATGCTTTATTCTTCATTCCCTGGAAGTATTTTATTGTTAGAAATGGAGACACACCTGGGTTTCTAATACCATTCTCTGACCAAAGGAACCAGGGCTCCTTGGAGAAATGACTGATTCCAGGACTGGGGCAGGAAATGTACAAAATGTGCCTGGAGCATCTTGTAGTGCCAGAAAGTAAGAAAGTGTTCAAAACAACAAAAGTGAAACTCACGGTGACAGGGGTAAACCACAGTGACAAGAGGGCTGTGAAAGAGAGCCATTGGAAGAAGCTGGGACAATCTGAGTGAGCAAAAGGATAGTGCTGGATTGTAACCCAAAGTATGAAACAAACATCTACAAGTCCACACCGCCGAGAATAAATGGCCAAACAATTCAACAGAAGAAATGATTCTCCCCTGCAGAAGAATTCCAAATGATTTGTGTAGACAACCCCCTTAAGTGTGACCTGTGCACACCTACCAAGCCCACAGTGACTTCCAAAGAGGACAAGGTGGAAAGAGGGGAGAAGGGGAACTTTTCCCTCTTCCCTCAGCTAGGTGGCTAAGGCCAGCACCCACAATGCTGAGTCCTGCTGGCAGCATGTACTCTGGACGTGATGTGACAAAAATGCCCTCTGGGGTCTTCTCTAAACCCACATGAAGAAAACGTCACACAGATCCCAACCAAGGGGCAGTCTACAGAATCTCTGCCCAGCATTCCCCAAAACTGTCCAGGTCACCAAAAACAAGGTAAGTCTGAGAAACCGTCGCAGCCCAGAGGCGCCTCAGGAGACACGATGACTGAAGGTGATGTGGTGTCCTGGATGGGGTCCTAGAGAAGGACCTCGGGAAAAAACTAAGGAAACATGAATAAAGAATGGACTTAAATTAATAACATGGCATCCACGCTGATTTATTAACTGTGAGCAATGTGCTGTACTAATGTATGGTGTTAACAGCAGGGTGTATGGGAGGGAACTCTGTACACTACACAATTTTCCTGTAAATGTAAAACTAGTCTAAAACAAAAAGCGTATTTATGTAAAGTGGAGAGATGCGAGCTTGTCTAAACACGCAGGGACGTCAGTGACAGGCTGAAACCCTGTGGCCAGCAGCATAGCTCGTCCCGGGCAGAGCGCCCCGTCCCCGTCGGATGAATCAACACGTGCTTTTCCAGCACTTGGAGCGAGCACACAGGTGTAGCCGGTTTGCACCTCTCCGCCAATCTTACCGAGCCTGCAGAGATGATGACAGCCAGCGCGGCAGGTGACAGACACGCCTACATGGACAATCATTCGGAGCTCACTTCCCCCAGGATGGGACATCAGAGGAGCCACTCAGGAGGCTTCAGACACACACGGCAGTGCCCAGTGTCATCAGCCTATGGTTCTGCCACCTTGCTCACTGAACTCTTTTCTTTTCCACTGAATGGGAAAATTTTCTTAAACTTTGGGACCTAGCAAAAGTTGACTAGCAACAGTACTGCTGTCTCCACTGCATCAGCCATCCTCCTGACACCCCCCGAAAACCACAGGGTCATTGTGACGAGACAGAGGGGCTACTTAGGTGGAAACAGCTGGAGTCTCATAAAGCACAGCACAGATGGACCCTCCAGTAGCATGACTGGCAACAATGACAAGAGTCATTCATTCGACATCGGAAAACTATCTCAGACACTTGCAGCACATGAATTAATGAACAGAAGGCACCATGGTTCCACCTCCATTTTCTGGAGCTCATTTATCAAGCCGTGTCTGAGGGGAGAGATGCCCTGACCATTGTTGGCTTTGCCAGTTATAGTAAGAAAAATGTTCACAAACTAATTTAAAGTCTTGATGTGTCATGAAGCATGAATATCCCACTGAAAGCCAAATACTCTGAGGCTGGCAGACTCCTGCCTTGCTGCTCATCCTGACCTGGCAGCCCAACCGCAGCCATCGCCCTGGTAAGACGGTTCTATCCGGGGCTTTGTCATGAGGCCACGCAGATGTCAGGGCCCAACTCCCCAGAGTCTGTGCTCTATTCTCAAGAAGCCAATGGAAAAGCATCCGATCCTTTTGTCTCTTGGCTTAAGATTTGTTCCTTCTCCTCCTCTCCCTAAATTTAAGTACTAGACTTTGAGGGAAATGTCACTGTCGCTGTCGCACAAGAGCTGCCATCCTCCCTTGATGCCAATCACAGTGACAGCCAGGGCACAGAGCAGGCTGAATAAAGGAAGCATCTCCCCACAATTCCTCGCCCCTCTGGCCTGTCTGCTCGGGCTCGCACAGAGGGCCAGCTGTGCAGCTTCATGCAGCAGCTTGATAATGTGCTAACTTACTTTTCCACCACAAAAATCAGGAACAGCTGGATTTTAAAATTTCCATTAGCAGTGAACTCAGATCTTTCCCAGCTTCAGTTCCATTACTGCTTTTGGTCACAGAGGGGCACTTGACAGATGCTTTCGTAGTCTGACCCAGAAATCTATATAGCATTCCTTATGTACAGCAATGGCTTATCAAACCATTCCTGTGTCATGTGACAGGTGCCCCATCTTACTTAATAATGCCCTGTGGCACCTAGTAGCAGGCCACACACAGGATGTCAGCATCAAATACCCTGCCAACCAGCCACATGTCCCCTGCCATTGCCTAAAATTGAGAACAAGAGTAAGCTATTTTTGTCTTAATAACATCAAATCTAAATCTCAAGCAAAATCAAAGTGAAAGGCGAAGACTTAAATTCCATCTTTAGCTTCTGAGTTGGACTGCAAACCTAATTAACTACAAACATGTTTATTAAACCGGGAGCAAGAAGCTGTTTTTCTCCAACAAAATGAAAAGCAGCCCTGGTTTCTCCCACTTGCATACATGAGTTATTTGCTGAATTAAAACCTCTGTCATTCGCTGTGAATGTTCATGTTTTAAAATTTTTCAATACCCTTGATAGAGTTTCTGTGATTAAGAAGATATATTTTGCAATTTTATAAACAAAGGGTTTTGCTAAAAAAACAATCACATCATGAGTGAATGTACAGAGGAATCGTATCTTAAATGTCGACATATTTCCATTAATTTATTCATTCGTCTTAACTAATCTTTGACACCTGCAGTGTTCGGTGTAATGATGCTACGAGAGATGCAGAGATGAACACATCCCTGTCTTCATAGATTTTAAAGTCTGGAAAGGAAATGTATGCCAAAAAAAACCCCTCTGTAAGGCAGTACAAACATACAAATGGAGGTCTGAACAAGCACTGAGGACAGTCTGAGTAGGCAGGAGAGATGGGACGGTGGCAGCCTGAGCTGGGCAAACAATATCATCAGGGAGCAGAGCCAGCAAAGGCACAGTGCAGGAATGCTAAGGCTGTGCTGAAGAGACATCAAACAGAATGGCTGAGCTACGGAGCAGAGTCTGCATGTGACAAAGCAGAGGCAAGGCTGGGATAGCACCAAGCGATGACACGAGGAATCTAGGCTTTGGCCTCTAAGAGTTAAGAAGCTCCTGAGGGATGTGGAGCAGCATGATCAGAGGAGCATGATCACAGCTGCTCTGGGGAACTGCTCCCACAATGTGCCTCATGGACAGACAGGGCAGCAAAGAGGAACCCACGGTGACAAGTCTGGGAATCCCTGAAAGAGAAGGCCACGAAGAGGGTGAGTGTTCAGAAGCTCTGCCATGAATAATCATTCAGAATTGGAGCTAAAATATCCTTTGGTGCAGCAGTCCCCAGCCTTTTTGGAACCAGGGACCAGTGCTCCTATGAAAACCTAATGCCTGATGATCTGAGGGGGAGCTGAGGTGGCGATGCCAGTGCTGGGGAGCGGCTGCAGATACAGATGAAGCCTTGCTTGCTCACCTACCGCTCACCTCCTGTTGTGTGGCCCAGTGTCTAACAGGCTATGGACTAGTACTGGTCCACAGTTTGGGGGTTGGGGACCCATGCTTTAGTGTACTCTGCGTTGGTGGGGAAATAGGACCAGGTGGAAAAAGTGGAGCTACCCCAACTTGCCCCCGAACAGCTTAGACACAGGGGATGCCATGAGTTGCATCTGTCCTGTCTGTCTTTCCTCTTCAGGCTTGAGGCCAAGAACTGGAGGTCAGATCCACATGTCTAACGCCTACTGTACAGTAATAATGGAATAGTGAGAAGACCAATGGCTGCCATCGTGAATGAGCACTAGGCTGAAAGGCTTTGCACGACTGTCCTAATTAACTCTGTCCGTGATCCTACAATGCAGGCATCACGGGCGCCATTCTACTGTGTCGCACTCAACAGGCTGAAACTTGCTAAATATTTGTTAAATTACTCATCTTTCATAATTCCCAAAATGGTCATCTAAACACATATTAACAAAACACAATGTTTTCCACTATCAGTAGATACTAGACATTACTTCTAAATTTCTTTAAACTTCTTTATTTTCCCAACTTTATCGATATATGAGAAATAAAAACCACATATATTTAAGATGTAGAAGGTGATGTTTTGCTGTACATATGTATTGTGAAATGATTACCACAAGCTAGCTAATCACATCACCTTATAGAGTACCTTTGGGTGTGTGTGATGAGAACACTTAAGATCCATTCTTTTAGCAAATTTCAAGTACACAGCACAGTGTTATTAACCATAATCGTCATGCTGTACCTTAGCTCTCCAGCTCTCCCTCATCTGATAGCTGAACGTTTGTACCCTTTGACCACCTTCTCCCCAACCCCTTCAGCCCCCAACCCCTGGCAACAACATTCTACTCTCTGCTTTCATTTCAGCTTTAGAGTCCCCACTGACCTGATTATCATAGTTTCTCTGTGATTAGACATTTCTTTAAATCCTGTCTCAAAAACTCTCCAATACAGTAGTCACTAGCCATATGTGACTATTTAAACTCATTAAAATTAATTTCAATGAAATCTAAAATGAATTAATTTTAATAACATTTAATATTCAGTGTCTCGATAAAACTCGCCACATTGTAAGTGCTCAGAAGTCACACATAACTAGAGGCTGCTAAAGCAGGCGATACAGGCAGACACGCTCCTCACTGCACACAGCTCATTCAGATGGCACTGCTCTGCAGCCTCATGTGGTTTCCTGGAAAAATATTTCCCTAAACTGAAAGTCTCTGCCCTAGTCAGGGGCCGCATCTCCTCCCAAGGTCCCCCCACATTCCACCCCGCTTATTGCATTATTTCAGCAAAGAATTTTTCGCATCTGTTCTCCATCAGGAAAAATACTAAATGTGGGGCCACAAACCAAAGGCAAACGTGAGTTTTGCCCTGAAGGCGTCTACCGCCTGGCAGAGGAAAAAGGAATACGTTAATTATAATTAGAGAGTCATCTTTGCAACACGGACGACGAAACACAGATATCCGAAAAACACACGGGCACGAGGAGCAACCCCGAGAGGGCGACTGAAACGTAGACGGCACATCGCCGGGCAGCTGAAATCACGGACCCCAAACTGCCCGTGTGGGCCCGGGCAGACCCTGAAATCGAAACCGAGGGAGGACGCAATCGTAGAACAACGTTTCTACCGTGAGCCACTGACACTTAAAGACACAGAGCAACGGCATATGCTGTCCATGGAGACGTAACTCCACCTATCACGCTTTAGTTTTTAGTTAAATAAAGAGTTGAAGCAACTACGAGCAAGTTAGCAGTTGTTCATTCCCGCCCCGGACTCTTACTAAATTTTACAAAATAAACGAAGGAAGTGAAGGCGCCTTAGGAAAAAGAGAAAAGAGAAAAAAAAAACACACGCCATCTTACGGTGGAAGAAGGAAGGGCGCCCACGCGGGAAGCAGCAGCTCACTGGACGGCGGGGGACGCGGACGGGCGCGAGGGCCGGGGCCGGCGGAGTCGCCTCTCGGAGGACCGGTCACGCGGGAACGAGGCCGCGGCCCGGAGCCGCGGGCGTCCTGGGAAGCGGCGACGCAGGCGGGGCGCGGCGGCCGGCCGCGGGGTCCCGGGGACCTTAACGTCCCCCCGCGCCAGCTCCTCGCCCGTGGGCCATGCGGAGCCGCCGCCGCGCGTCAGCGGCGGGACAGCGGGCGCGGCAGGCCGAAGACCGCGGCTGGCACGGCTGCGGGACCGCGTCCCCTCGGCCTCTGGCGTCAGTCATGCGACGGCCCGCGCGGCGAGGGACGCGCTGCCGCCCGGACGGCTCCGCAAGGTCCCGCTCAGGCCGCCCCTGAGTTCAGTCCACGCAGCCGGGCGTCGCCGCCTCGCAGCCACGGAGGGGCCGCGTCCACGCGAGGCGCGGCGTGGCGGGGACACGAGGCGGCGCCCTCTCAGGAGCGCGTGGCGGGCGCGCCCGCGGAAGCAGCGGCTCCTGCGCCCGACTCCAGGGCCGGCCGCTGGTCAGCGCCGCGGGCGGGGAGCGGCGCGTTCCAGGAAGGGACGTCGTGATGGCCAGCGCGAGCGGGCCGGGGGGCCCACACAGCCCCCGAGTCTTCTTCTCCCCCCGAGCCCTCCTCGTTCGCCTCCGCTCGGCCGAACTGACTGGCGTCTCAACTGCACTCGGGCGGCTGAGCCCCGGGACGGTGCGTGCGTGCGTGCGTGCGTGCGTGCGTGCGTGCGTGCGTGTGCGTGTGCGCGCGCGCGCATGCGCGCTATTGATATAATGCCCCACCTGCTCAAGCAGGACAGACCGTGCAGTGCCCACAGGGGAAGATGTGGCCACTCAGCCAGGACAGTGCAGGCAGCCACGCAGACGGCACAGATAACGACAACGCCACTCCTTCGCTCTTCTCACCCGCTCTGCCATCCCCGAAGAGCCCAGAGATCCGGCCAGCCTGGGAGCTCATCAGGAGCCTGCAGACGCTGGGCCGAGGAGTGGGTCTCACCTGCCTGCGCAGCCTCCTGGCTGGGTGGGGGGATGTGGTCACACCCATGACCCCTCCCAGGACGCCTGGAATCGGGGAAGCTGGGGCACTTCCTGCCCGACTGTGCGGTTTACCAGGGACCAGCAGGGGACCTTGACGTCCCCTTCCTTTCTGTTGCTGGCACCTTGAGACCTGTCCCAGAAAAGCCTCCATTCTCGGGGCATCAAAAGTGTTTAAAAGGAACGTGGATGGACACGGCCTAGTGGATCACAGATTTAAGTAGTGACCCCACCATAGATCAGCAATCAGTCTTAACACAGAAGATGCCCACGCGTTGTCCACACCTCTTAATAAAAAACTTCCTCCACCGCATCTGGGGCTCCCACACTCCTGTGCCCACAGTTACCCCCTGTCCGGCTCTCCCTCCTCCTTCCCCCCAAGCTTCTCCATTCTCAAAGAAGAATCGGAAATCCTCTTGCCATAAACCTCTGTTACTATATCTGGCTGTTCCACCGACCACACGTATATATGGGAGTTTTAGATATATTCTTAGTATTGATTTCTAGAGTATTCTTACCCTATATCATCCATTAATAATGATGATCAATACTGGGCTTTTATGTGAGCCTGTTATTGTACTATGTGACTTACACACTAGCTTGTTTACTCCTCCGGATGACTCTGTGAGGTAGGCCATTCCAATTACAAATGTAACATCTGAGGCTCGTAGAAATGAAGGAATTTGCATGAAAACACAAAACTAGAAAGCAAAGGTGCAGTGACTAGAACCCAGGCAAGATTTCTCCAGAGCCCGCATTCTTCCCATTAGCTTATAATGCACTTTTATATCCAGTGAGTTTTTTAAGAGCTGGAAGAGCCTCAGAAATCACCTCTTTGAAAGCTCCCATTTTAGACACAAGGAAATTGAGGCCCAGGAAACTACCTTTTCCAAAGTCACATGGGGATCACTTGTTGAGCCCAGTCTCCGAAGTAGTCGCTTAAGTATTTTGAATTTACGACAGGAAGCCTCCCAGAGAGAATACTCCACTGAATCGTGGGAGGAGTTGTGAGGAGGCCCCTTGGAGAAAAGGCTCTTCAAGTGGGAGCCAAGAAGGAATCAGGCGGGTCACTTCTGTTCTGGATGACAATTTCCCCATGCCCAGGGATTCAGAAAACGGCCACGTGCTTCTCCAGGAGGATTACTTCATCCACACCATTTCCTGCTGGGTTTTCAGAGGCTGAGTAGTGTTGTGAGTGAAAGCCCCCGCTCCAGAGTTTCGTCAGCCTGACTAGAAATTCCGCCACCACTCCTGAGGTGAGCCACCTTCCTCAGGATGACCCGCCTCATCCTCGGTGTCCTCATCTGTAAAATGGGGATAATAAGAGTACCTGCCTCAAAATATTCTTATAAAAGGTCTAAGATCACGCTCTTAGCACCAGGCCTGACCCAAGGGAAGGGCTTGTAAAGCTATGCATCCTTATTCACACGATCACCAGTAATGGCTCCACCGGCCGTCGCCGCCTGGCGTAGTGTACGGGCACAGACACTCTGGCAGGACAAATACGCTGAGGGTGACCAGTGTTGCACATCTGCCAGGGATGTAGCCTTTGACTCCACTTCTCAGACTTCATGGTGACAATTAAATACTCTTCCCCCACGGCCATAAAGGAGCACAATTACTTTGTATTTGTCACTCTGGTAACTAGGCAACTGACAGTCTTTTCAAACAACGAAAAACGCTCCAAATGGCTCACTCTGATTCATTTCGGCAGGCGGCAGGTTGGGCAGTGAGTCATCTGTACTTCATGAGAGGTACAATTAGGGACCAGCAGAGCCATAAATTCTGTGGTCTGATGCTACACTGGGAGCAGAGGCAGGGTCCCCAAGGCAGATGGACCCAGGGCCGGGGGCAGAGATTTTCAGGAGGTGGCGTGCTCTTGAGAACAAACACTGGACTAGCCTTTGAAAGGCTGGCTCTGGTCTCAACTCGGCCCCGCCAAGCCATGCTAGCCTACCCAAGTCACTTAGGGCCTGGGTCTCTGTTTTCTTATCTGCGAAACAAGGGTATTAGAGGAGAGGACCTTGCAAAGGCTCCCTCAACCCTAAACCTTGATGATCACGTAAGAATGGCCACTTGCCTGGAAAAAATCCACCACAGGATGCCTTTCAAATTAAAACAGACTTCTGATCCACTTATTATAAACAAACTCGTGACTTTAGCTAATAGATTGGGGCTTCAAAGCCAGTTCCTCGCAAAGTTGAAGAACGTAGATCTTCAACTTAAACATATTCATTCCTCTTCCCAAGGCAAGTCTGCCCTCCGCCCCCGTCCAGAGAGTCCGACCAAGTTGTGGTCACTGCGAGTCACACAAACGCGTTTGGTGGGTTTGGGGACAGAACCAACCGTACCCTTCGGATAAGTCTTTCTTCCATTCGAAATTAGTTTCAGGCTTCGAGGAGCTAAGAACACCCCAGTGAACAGCAGATGACCCATTAGAGAAGGCGCAGCCACACCGAGTGCATCGGTAGACGCCCCCAGGGTACAGAGAGTGGGCGTCCTCGGAAATGGCTCTCGGGCACTTCCCCGGGGACCGGACGAGCCACCTGCCTACCTTCCCTCCTGTCTCCCCACTCCCGCCCCTGCCCCGCTCCAGGTGCTCTGCCTTCCAAGAGGCTGCTCTTACCTGTCGCCCTGCCATGCTGTACACCTAGACGCGCTCTTGTGAGTGGTGCGTGGCCGACGGTCACATGTGGGCACCATTCCCAAGGAAACAGCGCTGAATACTGAACTTACTTAGTGGGGGGGCAAACGGTGTTGACGGAAGCAAGTGGAGGGCCGTCCCTCCCATCCTCGGCCCACTGATGTCCTTTCACATTCTTGTCCAAAGACGCTGGCCTCTTGCATCCAGGTCACTCACAGTCCAGTGGGTCCACTGTCCACCTCTGTTTTCACACTGACTTTACAAATTTCTCCAAAACATTCCTGGTTCTTATCAGTAAAATGAAAGCTTTAGCAATCAGCCGTTAAACATTTAAAGGGAAGAACAGTTTTTCCTCATGTCCGGAGAGTGAACGGGGTTACATTTTTATTTTATTCAACTTGGTTCTTAAAAAAGAATGAGAAGTATTTCATAAAAATCTGTAATATAGTAATGCACAATTAAATAGCTAAGGGAATTAGGGCAAAGAGAAAATAGTAATAACATTTTTAAACAAAGTAGCTATAGGTGAGGTTTAGTCGTCCAAATGCACACTGAAAGCCTCCTATACAATTCTAAAACATAGATGATGTTGGCTGAGGAGTTTCCTGGTGGCCAAAGTAAAGAAGAAAGTATAATTAGTTAAAAGATTCATGGAGAATATAAGTGAAAAAAAATCAAGACAACTTTTCCTTAAAGATGTTCTATGTAGGAGGGAGCTGCTAAGTGTGGCAAAGCCCACTCTTTGGGTGAGACTGGCAGCTGGGTTCCAACTCTGCAGCTCCCGATGGCGGCTCCCTCGAGAAGGAATCTGAGGCCACAGCAGGGTCTGCTCCCAACCAGGCAGGACACAGCTCCCCACAGGAGGGCAGGGTGAGAAGTGAGACTCGGTCCAGCATTTGTCATCTCTCCTCAGATCCACACCATCTAACACAACTCAGCTTGTGATAAAAGAGGGTGTCAGGGAGCTCAAGACACGAGCTTTGGAAAGGACCTGGAATACGGATGTGCTGTTTTACCACCGGTGGGCAGGCCCAGTGCCAGATGATCATCACCATCACCATCACCATCACCATCACCATCACCATCACCATCACCATCACCACCACCACCACCGCCACCGTCATCATCACCATCACCACCACCATCATCATCACCATCACCACCACCATCATCATCACCATCACCACCACCATCATCATCACCATCACCACCACCATCATCATCACCATCACCATCACCATCATCATCACCATCACCATCACCATCACCATCACCACCAACCGCCACCGTCATCATCACTTTACAATTACTAATTGATGCCAGTGATTGAGCAGTCACTAGTTTCTAGGCATTTAATTAAACGCTTTAATATATTGTGTATATATTGTTTGGGTTGAAGAAACAGAAAATTAGAAGTTGATTTTCCCATGTTCACACTGCTGGTAAGTTTGAACAAAGCTGAGATTTGAATCTAGGTCAGTCTCCTCCAAATTCTTGACTTTAAACTCGCAGTCTTCATTTTTTAATTTAGTTCAAACACTCCTAACACCAAAAATAAAATTTCAGTATGCCCTCTCAGTATGTGCATATCATTTTAAAAAATAAATTATATATATTAACAGATGAGTGCTATGATGTCCCAAACTGCGAAAACATACGTATTTTAAAAGATGAAAGAGCTAAAGATGAAATAAAAAATATTTGAATCTTTTATTTTATTACCAGTACAATCTTTTGCTATCATTAATATTGCGCATAATATATCATTATTTTTTAAATCTTGGTTTACTACTTTATAACATAGTAATCTGTCTGATTTTAAATTAAGTTTACTTAAAAAATACATTTGCAAAGATGTGGTGATAAAATGCACTTTGCTCTCATTAAATAATGGTATTCATTTTTCAATCTCATCACCAATTAGGAGAAATTGTTTTAATTCAGCTAGCAAATTTCCATTTTTCTTGAACTCAGTTGCAAACTAATCAAAAGGTAAGATATTTTTATATTTTCACAAATGGGTTCAAAACCTCTGAAACTCTTCTTTTGGAATATCTTTGGTTAGAAAATGTATTTTTTCCAAGTTTTTTTTTTTCAAATATGTAAGATGAGTTTAATATGTAATGTTATTTTCAACAAAAATATTCACATAATACCAGAAATATTTTGAAACATTTAGTTTCAAAATGCTGTGATAGACCACCACGTCCTTTTAAAAAATGCTATTTTCTCACTCGTTGTTAAAGCATCACTCTTGCCTTGATTACACATACTGTGTTTGTAATATCTGCTCCTTAGCAAGCTGGTAGCCCCCAATGTAACAGAGAAGGTCACAATTTCTATTGTTTGCCTTTTTGTAAAAGAAAAATGTATAAACGTATAACATCCTTAATTTCAATAATGTTTCTACATACTTTGTTATAAGATAACCAGAGAATGTCAGTATGGAACAAAAGACTTTCACAGAAATTCTCTCACTATAAAGTACAAGACATATATATACTTACTATTTCAGTCTTGTTTTTATAACATTGCTCAGATCAAGAAAACTTGCAGCTCTATCGCAGGGCAATGCATTTCAGCATTCCAAAAGAGAAGGACTGAGGCCCCACTGTGCGCCCGCGTCGTCGCGGACCCTGGGGCTCCTCTGGTGTCAGGCGTCCTGGGCGCCACGTGTGATCCAGCACCGCCCTGACACACGTATCAAACTAGCATCAAGCGTGGAGCTGATATGTTAGCAAAGCTCCATTCTTTTTACTGTTTAGATTAAAAACATAAATGGTAAATCTAGCGTCTTCCTAACACCAAGAGATCGTCCGTACGTCCCCTGGAACGTGACTTCTGTCCTTGGAGACCACTGCTCCAGACCACCATGCCTTGCAGCCTCACCAGCAAATGCTCTGCTTTGACAATCTGCCAGGCAAAGGACAGAGGTGTCCCAACTTCTCCTCAGCACATGAAGGGGAGGTTTCTGATAAGGCCTGTCTGAGTAAACCCATACTTTACCTTAGTAACCTTCAAGACTTTGAGAGATCGGAAGAAATCGCAATGACAATATGAAAGAGCGCTTTAAAAGAAAAGTATCAACACCACGCGGTATCCGTTGGCGATGGCCTCGAACTTGCAGAAGGCAGCACGGCACCGACTTCCCAGTGGAAAAGGGTGAGTCTGAGGCTGGAGCTCACCGAAGCTCAGAGGCAGGAAACCCCGCAAGCTTTCGAGCTCTTCGATGCTGATGGAACCGGGACGATAGATGTTAAGGAACTTTAGGTGGCAATGAGGACACTGGGCTTCGAACCCAAGAAAGAAGAGATCAAGAAAATGATTAGTAAAATTGATAAGGAAGTGACAGGAAAAAATGACTTTTTGACTGTGAGGACTCAGGAAATGTCTGAGAAAGATACCAACGAAGAAATCCTGAAAGCTTTCAAGCTCTTTGATGGCGACGAAACTGCAACAATTTTGTTCAAAAACCTACAACGTGCAGGCGAGGAGCTGGGCGAGAAGCTCAGTGAGGAGGAGATGCAGGAAATGGCCGAAGGAGCTGATGGAGAAGGAGACGTCCTCGGGCAGGGTCCCTGAGCACCGTGGAAGAGACCCGCCTTCCTTCAGGCCGCGCTCCCCTGACCAGCGCTAGTGCCGGCCAGCGCGTGAAACCTGGTTTTTGAGAACACAAACTGCTTTTTCCCCACTGACCTCCCCGTATAGCTTCAGTAACAACCTCAGATCTATGTTAGATTCGTGAAGGTGAGCTCTGACAGAGGAGTTCTTTGTGAGGGGGCCGGCTGCTTACTCTAGCTCCCCAAGCAGAGCGAGAGCTCATTACAGGGTCCCGAAGCCTTCGCCCCGCCGCTCTGCGTGGGTCTCCTCACTCTAGTCGCGCACTCCCACATGTATGCCACCACAGAAGGGCTTCTTAGACAAGCACACGCACCCCTGTCGCCACGAGCGGCGGGTTTCTCTTCGATGCTTCTGGTTTTAGTGGACACCTGAGTGCAGCCTTCTCTTTAAAAAATGTCCAGTGAACTCTCTCACTTACACTTGGATGTGTGTTTGAGCTATTTATTTTGTCTTAAAAATAAAGCCTTTCTTATTTTGCAAAAAAATAAAAATAAAAAATAAATAGTAAAATAAATAGTATGATATCAGGAGAAAAGAAATTAATATACAAGTAAAAAATAAATTTGGATAAATCTCCCTAAACGTAGGTATTTGGAGACTGAGAGATAAAATGCAGGAAGCTTATAAAATTAATTCAGAAGATCCAACATCTGAGTAATAAGTAACTCAAAAAGAAAAGAGAAAAAAACTGAGGGAAAAAATTATCAAAGAAATACTATTAAGATATTTCCCAAATCTAAAATAACATGAGTTTCCAGATTGAAAGAGTCCACCGAATGGCCAGGAAAAATACCTTGGAAAGTCCTATAACTAAGTCACTTTACTGTAAAGCGTCAAGTATCAGACTTTCGAGACAAAAGAAATATCCTAAACACTTCCGGAAAGAAAAGGTAAACCAAAAGCAAAAGATGGGAATCAGAATGGCTTCAGACTTCTCTACAGCAGCACTGTAATCAAACTAGAAAACCATGCAGGATGCCTTCAAAATTCAGAGAGAAAATGATTTGCTACCTAGAATTCTGCACTTAGCAAATCTGTCAGTCAAGAAGAGGTTAGCCGAAAGGCATTTTCATACACACTGGTTCATAAAAACTGAGTTTAAATGACTTCTCAATAAGTTACTAAAGGACATGCCTCAACAAAATAAGGAAGAAAACAAAGAAAACATGGGATCCAATACAGAATTGACAAGTAAAGGGAACTCCCAGGATGGTGGTGGTGGTGGTGATGGTGAAGCTGATGGTGATGATGGTGAAGCTGATGGTATGTTGGTGATGATGATGATGATGGTGGTGATGATGGTGATGATGATGGTGATGATGATGGTGGTGATGATGGTGATAATGATGGTGATGATGATGGTGGTGATGGTGATGATGATGGTGGTGATGGTGGTGATGATGGTGATGATGATGGTGGTGGTGGTGATGGTGATGATGATGGTGGTGGTGGTGATGGTGAAGCTGATGGTATGTTGATGATGATGATGATGATGGTGATGATGATGGTGGTGGTGATGGTGATAATGATGGTGATGATGATGGTGGTGATGATGATGATGGTGGTGATGGTGATGATGATGATGGTGGCGATGATGATGGTGATGATGATGGTGGCGATGATGATGGTGGTGATGATGATGGTGGCGATGATGATGGTGGTGATGGTGATGATGACGGTGATGATGGAGGAAAACCTCAGGAGGCCTGGAGAGTCACCATCCAGGCTGGAACAGAGCAGAGGGCTCCAGGAGCAACGTCTCCAAGAAGAAAAGTAAAATAGATGCCCTAGATGTCTGAACCCGTCAAGGTGAGATTTCTGTGTTTGTTGGAGAGTGTGGGCTCAATCTATAAGATGCAAATAAAAAATAAGCAACAGTTAATACTATTTAATTACAAAGTTCAAGGGGAAAAAGAGAGAGAAAATATACCCACCAATACTAAGGAAGATTTTATATACACATATATAAATATTTATATATAATATATATAATTTATATATAAATTACATGTATATTATATATATACACATATATATGTACATATATATATATATATAAAATCAGTCAAGCTAGAGATGTTGATTTGCTATCTAGAGGATGTACAGTGTATGACAGATAAGTCCTTGTTTTCTATATCTAGAGACTAAACAGTTATTTTAAAAACTGGGGAAATATTCAGAACGGAAATAATTAATGACAAAACAAAAAAAGACAAAGAACTGAAAGCGGCAGTCTCTCTCTGGTGAGAAACCGGGGCGGAGAGAAGCTGAGGAAACACACGAGCCTCGGGGAACCGTTTGGCTTTTCTTAAGGTGCACGTGTTCTTTTACGGGCAGACGAAGGCGCGACAGCCGAGGTGCACTGCGCACCCGGCGCCTGCAACACACCGCACAGACATGAACGCACCTCCGTCACCGCCCGCCCTACAAGGGGTGCTGTCGGGGCGCTATCGGGGCGCCACAGTCTCCATTTGTGGGCCAGCGCTCGGCCTTAGAGGGGTAAGCGACTTGCCCCAGCTTGTGCAGTTCGGAGGCAGCAACAGCAGAATTTTATCCCGCGCAGCCCGGCTCCGGAGCCGGCGTCTGTGGCGCTCGCTCTCCGGAGCAGCAGGGGCTGAGCAGGCAGCCGAGACGGTGGGGTGGCGGGGCCCCCGCCTCCGCGCGGAGCCCCAGCAGCAGGACTGCTGGCTTCCTGGGGACGGTCGGGTCTGTGCCCACAGACTGGCGGGCAGCTGTGGTTCAGTATTCTCTGCCTTCCGCGTTCATGGATGGTTTCAGCTGAGAGAATTATCCAACGTGACTTTAACAGGGCATCCCCAGAATGTCTACAGAAAGGCAGGGTGCTGAAGGGTTGCATGAAAGCGCCCCCTCGTGAACTTCCACGATGAAGCAGCGATTATAATGACGACCAGGAGGAGAAAGCACTGTGTGGGTCTCAAGAGGGTCCCAGGACAGCTTCTTCTCAATGGTCACAAAACTACGGCACACCCACATGGAGTATTGAGAAAATGAAGACTTAAGTCCGTCTTCCACATTTCTGAGTCTGGAAGCAGTTGAGAGCCTGCCGACATGGACTCAAGCAGTGCAGGAGGCTCGGAGAGAAGCCTGGTTGCTGTGACACTTACTCCCACCGCAGGAAGGGCCCCCCCGGAACACGAGGACACCGCGGAGTCTCGCCCACTCAAGCCGCCTCCCTAAGCCACACCGTGCGCTGTTTGGTGCACGGCGTTATTTCAGAGAGGGGCAGGTGCATCTGGAGTCAGGGGACGAGATGCCCAGGTCACTGAGGGGCCCTCCCGGGTTCCGAGCGGAGGCAGCCCCCCGAGCCGCGGGGCGGGCCCTGGGCAGGAGCGTGGCCATCGCTAATGACTTGTCAGCGCACACGCTGCTCTTTTTTGGGTCTTGGCCCGGTTCTGCGGACAGGCGGCGGTGATGGAGGCAGAAATGCCCACAGTGCGAGGAGCTGAGGAGCACAAGAGAGGAGTCCTACAGCCACCCGAGCCCCCCACGTCAGGAAGAATGTCCCGTCGCTGCCACCAGGCACCTGTGGGCCTGACCTTGATCTAATTTCTCCTGAGCGAGGCAGAGCGGGGACCATGCCGGGTGAACTGGGCCACCGTGAGGAGCAAGCCAATGCCTTGGGGACCATCACCCTGCTTCCTGAATTTTCTGTCACAGCCGTGATTATGTTGTGTCCGGGTGTCGGGCCACGTGGTCTCTGCTCGGTTCGGGAAGCACAGCTCCCGAATCTAAAGGAAAAGCTCGCAGGCTGAGCTCTTCCCCTCCTGGGGCCCTTTTATTGGCTTCTAAAATTTCAATTGAGAGAAATGGGCCTTATTTATTGCTTACGGCAGTGAGAAAACCAGCGGGGTTTGCACTTTAATTCGGAGCTATGGATATTGGATGGCGACTCTCCCGCGTTCTGTTGATGAAGTGGTTTCCAGAGGAGCCAGCGCGAAGTCAGCAACCCTGACGTCGGGTGTAAATTAAGACACGATTAAGAAAGGACGTGGGGGGAGCGATTCTATCTGTGAAAGAAGGGCCAGGTCTTAAGACGCGGAGACATCAACGTCAGAGCCTTCCGAGCCGCGGCCTCCCGAAGCCGACGTGGACGTGCTGAACGGACGGAATCAGGCTGCGGACGTTCTGCGAAATGACTCCACTGTCACACGTTTGCGTGAGGGATGTTAGCACAGAGTCCTACTCTGCTCTACAGGCGAGCACCACCTTGCTCCCCGGTTCAGTCCGGCAGTAAAAGGAATAAGCGCGACTCCTTTTGGCTTGACCATGCTGTTGTCAAAACATGCCCACCTGCCCCGGTCGCACCTGCTTCAGCTCCGGGACTCCCTGGCCCCCCAGGTCACGGCCCCTCACGGCCACAGCTCAGAACCTCTAACAGTGAGAGCGGCTGTCGGTGACTCCCTGTTCCCTGCAGGGTGCGTTCTGTGAGGCAGGGGACAATAGGAACAATGACACTGTTTGCTGCGGAGTCCCCAGGACCCGGGTCCGTACTCAACAGAGATGAATGTGGGCATTGGACAAAGGACTCGTACCTAAAATGTACAAAAAGTTCTCAAACTGAACGCTAAAAACAAATTAACAATCCAATTAGTCGACGGACAAAAGAGATGAACACGCACTTTATCGGAGGGGATGTGCGACTGGCCGGCAGGGATCGGTCAACGCCACCTGCCACCAGCAAAACGCAAAGTAAAACCAAGATGCCGCCACCGCCCCGTGAGGACATCTAAGGTCAGAACCGGGGACCACACCAACTGCTGACGAGGTGCGGGGACACCGGTCCCTCGCATGTGGCTGGGGTGTGAATGGCACTGCCACTCCGGGGGAGGGTTCGGCCGCCTCTGAAACAACTAAACGTGCACTTGCCTCATAAACCAGCGATTACATTTCTCAGCATTTATTCCAGAGAAAAGAAAAAATCGGCCCACTTATAAAACCCTGTACGTGAGTATTCACAGTAGCTTTATTCGTAACAGCCCCAAACTGAAAACATCCCAACGCTCTTGAATGGGAGATCGGTCGAGTGTGACATGGGCAGGCGGCGGGGGCCGAGGCAGCGGCATGGGTGACGAGCCCGTGACACACGGCGACCTGCAGTCTCCTGGACGTCCTGCCGCGTGAAGGAAACCCAGCCCACAGGGTACGTCCCGCAGGGATCCACGTGTACGGCACCCGCGAAATGACAGACTCACGGACGCGGGGAAGAGGTCGTGATCACAGGGGCCGGGGTGGTGGGAGGCGGGGGGGGGGGTAACGATGCAGGTACGCACACGTGTACATGCAAATGCAATCGCACACGTGCACACGCGTGTACATACACATGCGCACACGTGCTCACACACGCGCGTCCATGCGGAAGTGGCGACACGCAGCATGGTCCCGGATCGCGCCGCTGTCCACTTCCGGGCTGTGACGCTGTGCGACGGTTACGCGCGGCACCGGTGGGGAGGCCGGGTGAAGGGCGCGTGGGTCCCCCGTGCCCCTTCTGCATCTTCCCGCCCATCTTTAATTATCGACGAGAAAGGCAGAAACGGCCGAGCCGCGGGACCGCGGGGAGGACGCCGCCAGCTCAGGGGGCAGCGGCGTCCTGGGCGAGGGCGCGAAGGTCGGGCTGTGGCGGCCGCGGCTCAAGCAGGAGGCCGGCAGGGCTGGGCCGGACACAGGCCGCATTGCAGAATACGCGGCCCCTCAGGGTGCGCCCCGCACCCACACCCAGCCCCCGGCGGAGGTGGTCAGGGGCCACGTGCTCAGGTGAAGGTCAGGCGACCTCCAGCTTACGTCCGGGGAGGATCGATGAACTCCTGTGATGGTGAACTGTGATGCGGGGTGAGGGCGGGGTACTATCGAAACCCCCGGAAAAGGGCCTGGCGGGGACCCGGAGGTGGTCAGGGCCGAGCCGCCGGCTGTCCCAGGGGCCACGCTGGGCTGTGCGGCGAGAGGGCAGCTCGGTGGCACCAACCCTCGCCGTGCTTAAAATGCTCTGTTTTGCTCATCGTGGATTTTCCAGCATTAATCTGGTGTGCAGGGCGGAGCTGGCGAGGCGGGATTCAACGCCCCATCTCCTGAGACCACGACCTCGGCTCCGAATGACGTTATCCGCCCCATTCATTGCTTAACAACCCACAGCACGCGGGCCCCTTCCCTCTGCGTCCTGATGGAGCAGGCAGAGGCGACGGTCCGTCAACATCACGACTGCCGCAGTGATCGCGGACAGAGCGAGGAGGCGAGGCCTCAGGTGCTGGGCCGGGCGACGTCAACGACCCGCACAGCCACACCCAGGAGCACGCGGCCCCCGTGCTCCTGGGTGTGCAGCCGCTGTCCCCGCGGGCCCGAGGTCCTGTCTGGAAAGGCCAGCTCCTTACGGAGTGGTCACGTGCTTCGCCGCCTTGTCCTGAGGTGTGTCTTTAGGCCACAGCCAGGTCCTTTGGGAGCCTAATCCACACTACACGCCACGTGAGAGGCCCAGGACCGCCCGAGCCCCACCCGCGAGGGCTCCTCCGCAAACCAGGAGCCTGCAGTGTCTGCATGGCTGAACGAAGCGGGCTTCCAAGTACAAAAGCCACCTCCAGTCTCAGCGTGAGGGGGGCTTGGGGACTGAAAGCGGCCAACGGGCAGCGAGGGCGCCGGACGCCTCCAGCCAGCCTCCAGGCCCCCGGTTCCCTGCCTTGTCCCGGCTGAGTCTTTTTCCACCTCGTCCCTCCCTCGGAGGTCTGTCGGGTTGGGCGGCAGACCCTGCTAGGCTCCTGCCTTGGGATCGACCTCCCTGCAGTCCAGCGCGGGAGGCGGCCCAGCCACAGGCGGGAGCACTTCGCTGGGCCGCCTGACCGCACAGCTGGGAAGGAAACCCAAGGGCTGCTACACTTCCCGTCCCCGGACCCGCATGCGCGTGGCCCCTTCCCACGTCCTGCCACCTGACGTCATCGGCCCCTCGTTTTCAGCATCAGGAAGCAGCCACTGACCCAGCTGAAACATCCAGGCTTGACAGCTGCGTATCACGTCGTTAATCCTGTACGATTGGTATTTGCACCCAGAGCTCGGAGCAGTGCCTGCCACGCGGCCGGGCGCTCAGTAACCAAGGAGCCCGGCTCCTGCTGAAGGACAGGCTTGGTGCCACGAGTCATACAAGCGATTGGCCAAAAGCGCTTTGGGAACAATGATCCGAGTGTTATTTACCAGCACGTAGCAACGGTGCCTGAAACACAGAGCACAGAGCAGACCCCAGGAGCCAGCACGGATGTGGGCGCTCGTCACTGTCACAGAAGAAGACAACACGACAGCAGGACCCGACCGCACGGCGCGCTCCCTCCCACCCCCCGCAGGTGACCGCACGACCAGGGGCACGCCAGGAGGCGAGAGAGCCGAGGCTGCAAAGGTCTGTCCCCCGGGCTCGTGCAGGGG
Source organism: Rousettus aegyptiacus (assembly GCF_014176215.1). Lineage (NCBI taxonomy): Eukaryota > Metazoa > Chordata > Mammalia > Chiroptera > Pteropodidae > Rousettus > Rousettus aegyptiacus. Next base: position 16,999,954 of record NW_023416293.1, on the reverse strand, counting down.
GGCCCTTTGTTCAACGCTCGGACAAAGCCTCTCACAGGAAGCGGCCGGCGTGGGAAGAGACCGAAGGCGTGCGAGGCCCTGCTGCACGGCACAGCTCAGGGCACGAGGCTACGAGGACGCACGGAGGAGGCCCGGGGCCAGCCCGGGGAGGCGGGGGACGGGACGGGACGGCTAGCCGCGGGGAACGCGCAGAGGCCCCTTCGCCAAGCGGCGCTGGACGGCACCCTCTGCCGGTGACAAGAAAGGCTCAGGGGGCGCCTGTGTCTGCTGCCGACCCGCTGTCCGGCCGCCTGTCAGGACGTTACCAGGACCTCATGCGACGGTCACCTCTCTTTAAAATTTAGTGCCGGCCACAGCATGAAATAATGCGAATCGTGACGTGCCACGTTACAAACAATGGTCAGTGACATGGGAGAAGAAGTTAATGCGCAGTGGCATCAGCTACGGAAAGGGGAAGTGTGTCCTAACGTGGAGTCGGAAGCTGAAAAAGCTCTCGGAGGACGGGGCGCGCGGGCAGCGGCCTCGGGCCAGGAGAAGTCGCGGCTCCGCTCCCCGCCTCCGTGCTGTCCGAAATCCTCCACGATCGAGAGTTTAAAAGAAAAACAGAAAAATGAAGAGTTGAAAATGCGATTAGGTGTTAACCGTGTTTAATATTGGGTAGTAGGATTAGTGATGATTTCTATCTTCTTGTTTATATTTATACGTAGTTTCAACCTTTTCTGCAGGAAGCCGGTATTTATAATAAAAGCCAGGCTACTTAAAAAATGTGTGCCTTGAAATTTAGATTTAGACTTAGAAATTTACATTTCCATAAAGGAGTGTTATATTTTCTTCTTCTGCCCCCCTCCTTGACGCGCGGGCGCTCACACTCTCTGTCTCTCTCTCCCTCTCTCCTTTTTTAGGCAAGAAATATTATACAACCCACTACTTGCATTTTGCCCTGGCTCACTGATGGTGATGCCATTACCCTTTTCTGACTGTGATACTCCATCTCCGTCACACACATATAAACACTCGATTACACACACGTGGGTCCACGTCACTCAGTGATGTGCAGCCCAAGTCCCTGGAACGGGACGGGACTGCCACACGGCAGGTGGAGGCTGCTGTACCCCGCGTGGAAGGTGCCCCAGTCTGCGCCCCGCCATCGGCCCGCCCCTCCAGATGGCCACGGGGCCCGTCACGGGCACCGCCCAGCCCTCTGCACCCGCCCGCACCCCGCCATCGGCCCGTCCCTCCAGATGGCCACGGGGCCCGTCACGGGCACCGCCCAGCCCTCTGCGCCCGCCCGCGCCCCGCCATCGGCCCGCCCCTCCAGATGGCCACGGAGCCCGTCACGGGCACCGCCCAGCCCTCTGCGCCCGCTCCACGTCCGGGTCCGCGCTGCCGCCCTGGGCCGCACCCACCACGCGCTGGACAGGCAGAGTGTGGTCCAGCCGCTCGGGAGGAAGGGCCCGGGTCCTCCTCCCACGCCCGGCTCTTTCCGAGGCATCTCCGCATCTTGTCTGTCGCTAACAGACAGTGAGCATGGCTCCCTGGTACCGCTGCCTCCTCGTTTGTCAAGAGGAGACAGAAACTTTTTTCTTCTGTCCTTCCCGGCACGCGACCCTCCAGACTAGTGGGGCTGTGGTTGGCAAAGCCTGTGGCAGCTCCTGAGAGACAGGTGTTTCAGATACCACACAAATAAAATGACTTTCGCCAGACCCCAGCTCATCCAGGCCGGAGGCTCCATCAGCAAGACAGAGATGCCCGCCACCAGCACCTGCCAGTGTCTGTGAATTGTTGGCAGAGAGCTTTGTTTTTCACATCAAAAAGTCCTCCTTTATCCTTTTCACAGACTCCCTTAACATCCCTATAAAGCAGTCTTTCTCAAAATATGGCTTATGCACTACCTTGCAGAAGGACACAGAGCAGGTGTCAGTTGTTAAAATGCAGATTCCTAGGCCTAGCTCTGTGTTCCTGACCCTGAATCTCTGGGAAGGGGGCCTGAGAACCTGCATTTCAGCTCTTATAGGGTGATGCTTGTCACAGAGGTTCACGCCTCCACTTTGCAGCCGGCTCACGTCTCACTCCTTGGTGGCCCCTCCACGCCTGTCCAGCCCACCCCAGGGTCCCCTGCTCTCTGAATTTCTTTGCATTTGCACCTTATAACACATGGATTATGATCTGACAACATCAACTTCTCTGAGTGCTACTGTATACGGTGCACTCCTCAAATAGTATAACCTCGAAATAAATTAGGTCGACATCTCCGTGCATGGTAGACGCCTGGCCCATGATATCGAGCTCCCTGAGCCACGGGATAAACCAAACTTAAAGCCAAAGGAAATGCAGGTGCCGCTGCTGGATCGTCGATGTGTTAAACGCACTGGTGCAGAACATAAAGCCCCTGCTCTAAAGATGCGGAAACGGATCCCAGAGTCAACGACAGCAAAGAGACACGGACCAGCAAACACTGTCATCACGCGCACGTGGTGACGATGGTGATGATGACGATGGTGATGACGATGGTGATGACAATGGTGATGATGGTGATGATGACGATGATGATGGTGGTGATGATGAGCACTACTGAGCTCCCTGTGCTGGGCACACTTAGTCCATTTATTCCTCTAAACGACCACACGAGGCAGCCAATAGCATTACTCATATTTTCAATATGAGGAAACTGGGACCTAGGGAAGGTAACACGGCCACAGGTTGCAGAGCTGTGATTCGAACCTGACTGTTCCCTCAATCATTACTCTTTTTAAACCTGCCTTGGGAAAGGAGAGAGATTTGACAAAATCAAGAGCTCGCATTGACTGTGTGTTTATAATACGTCGGGCATAATGTAAAATGCTTTGAACATGTGCTGTCAAGACACTCAAAGCCATCCCTTGATGCAGATGTCGCAATTCCCTCCGTGGCCCTGGAGGAACTGAGGTAGAGCTGGACGCCTGGCGGCCCCACGTCGAAGCCCGTGGACTCAGCCGCCCACCACACCGCTCCATCTGCAGCAGTCACGTGTGTGGAGCCAGCGGCACTGGCTGTTAATGACTGAGCAGCTTTTCGCACGGCCTCAGACACATGTGTCCGCAAGCCATGGCTGGCAAGGGCGTGACGCGGCCGGGAGCCCCCCGTGAGCTCTCAGGGCAGTGGGCGATTACCCTTCCCAGCAGGGTGACAGCCCGGGGACGCCCGGGGAGCACGTGGAGCAGGGTGTCTTGGTCCTTCCCGAGACCTTCCAGGGTTTCGTCGAGCCAGCTAGTGCCCCAGTTCATGGGCCTGGTCAGAGCCGGACCGAACCCCCTGCTTGCGACCAGGGGCCAGTGGAGGAGACGAGGCGCCTTTGCTAACTCTGCTTCCTGCCAGAGGACGTGGCCCGAACGGCTACCTTTCCCTCCTCGCTTTCCTGCCGTCACCAGGTGCTACCTGAGGGCTTTGTTTGCCAGAAGCTCCTGGACAGGTCCCCTCCTCTTTGTGATGAGGTTCCGTTTCAGCCAGCGGGAGCTGTGACGTGGCGGGCGCGGGGAGGGCCACCTCTTCTCCGGGTGCCGGGTCTGTCTTCACGCGACTGGCGCGTCTGTGCGGGCAGCAGGAGCGTGGAGGTCGGGGCTGCTCGGGGCGTCAGCGCCTGCGTCGGCGTCGGGCAGCCGGGCGTGGCAACGCCCGGGTTTGGACATTCCGCCTCCAAACGAGGGTCCAGACATGAGTGAAGAGGACGACCACTTCCGAAAAGACGATAACATGCCGACTCTGCTGTCTTAGGCCACAGAACAAGCCCAGCTAACGATGATCCTGCAAGCTCAGGAATCGAACGTCGCCCAGAATCTGTCACTCTGCCAGGGCGCCAGGGCCAAACGCCGCCGAGCGGGGGGCTTCAGCAACGTAAATTTGTTTTCTCGCAGACGTGGAGTCTCCACCCCTGAGACCAAGGCGTCTGAGGGCTGGTTTCCCCTGAGGCTCCCGTCCGGGGCTCGCAGACGGCCGCCGTCTCCCTGTGTCTTACCGACGTCTTCCCTCTGGGCCTGCGCCCGACTTTCCTCTTTTTACAAGTCATACTGGGTCAGGGCCACCCCTGGGTCAGGGCCACCCTGATAACCTCGTTTAACCTAATCGCCCCTCTGAAGGCCCTGTCTCTAAATACAGTCGCATTCTGAGGGCCTGGAGGTCAGGACTTCAACATGTGAATTTTGGGGGACACAGTTCAGCCCGTAACACGATGCTCTTTGTCCTCTCCAAATTCTTTTTTCTCTCACAAGTAAGATACATTGGGCACCACTGCAAAAGCCCCAAAGTCTTGACCCATCCAGCATCAACTCTAAGCCCACGACCACCCCTGAATCTCATCTAAATCAGACACGCGTGAGCGTCAAGGAGTGACCCACCCCGAGGCCACAGGTCTCTCTGTCTGGAGCCCTGAAATGAGGCGCTTCTTCGAAAGAGTCGAGCCCCCGGACCACGCTTCCGTTCTCAGCACCCTGGAGAGCACGGGGCCCGAACCACGATGTCCACTCCGCAGACCAGTCACCTGTGCTGCTCCGACGCGTCCTGGGGCCACCGCGAGGCTGAGCCAGATGCGGCGAGGCCACCAGCACCCGCCCATCACCCCCTCCTCACTAAAGGGCCCCCGTGTCGTTGAGAGGTGGCAAACTGCCCGCCAGACACAGAGTGCCAGGCCTCCCTGAGACAGCGTGTCCGGTGAGGAAGCAGAAGCCCCGGGCGCGTGCCCGGAGGACATGGGGGGGGGTCCACCTCCGAGACCGAGCACGACCCCTGCCCCACCGCTCCCTGCCTGCAGTGCGGACGTGACGGCCGGACAGGAAGCCTGCGTCGGGGACGGTGGCGCAGAGCAGGACGCGGGGCGCCCGCGGGCACCCGTGGGCCCCGCACCGGCCCTGGGCGGCCATTTCTGGACGTCGCGACCTCCGCGAGCGCTGCCTGGGGCTCCGAGAACGGAGCTGCCGAGAGCCACACGCCTCCCGCCCCGGCCGATGGCGCTGACGTCTGCGCCGCTCAGCACTTCATCGGCCGCGGCTTCCAGCAACGGGCTTCCTTTGAAGAAGCGGGGGCGCCGGGCGCAGAGAAACCTCACCTCTTAGCCTGCCTCCCGCTGCCACACGGCACGGAGGACGCCGGCGCAGGGGGCCGGAGGTGGCCACAGAGAGGCGGGAGGGGCCCCGGGGAGACGAAGGGAAGGGGGCCGGGTGAGCGGAGGCGGTGCGAAGCCCAGGGCGGTCTCTGCCGCCTGGAGCCAGGCCACCTGGCGGAAACCCCACCGGGTCCCCATGGCGGTGCCAGCTGGGACCGCGTGCGTGTCGTGGCGAGGAGCCCCCGACGGCAGCCCTCCCTACCGCGCCTCTGAATCACAGAGCAGTCAGGGAAGGCGGAAGCTTCCAGAAGGAGGCTAGAAATCAGGCACGGCCACACATGGCCACCTGAAAACCCAGGACCGCGACCGCCAAAACGAGGGGAAACCACAGGTCCTGCGCCGCCGCTCCCCAAGGTCCGGGCCCGCCCCAAATTTATCGGCACCGCAGGCTCCACCTGCTCTTTCCGAACCTCATGCGTCTGCCACTGAGACGACGTCGGACTCCCCCGCGGGCGCTGCGTCCCGTGTGGAAGGAGAGTCCATCCAAGCAGCCTCCTCGGGGACGCCAGGCAGTCCGGGTGCCTGGGACCGGCGCACACAGCGCCCCCTGCGGCAGCTCCACCTGCACGAGGGGAGCCGGGCGGGGCGCCGAGAGGCACAGCGCCCCCCTCATCGCCTGACCCCCCGCCGAGAGGCACAGCGCCCCCCCTCATCGCCTGACCCCCCGCTGAGAGGCACAGCGCCCCCCTCATCGCCTGACCCCCCGCTGAGAGGCACAGCGCCCCCCTCATCACCTGACCCCCCGCCGAGAGGCACAGCGCCCCCTCGTCACCTGACCCCTCCGCCCTTGCACAGGGAGCACCTGCTGCTCCCAGGGGGAGGGAGGAAGTGAGTCACCCGAGGTCAAGGTCAAAGGAGCTCACGGCTTGCACGCAGCCCGCTTAGACGAGCCTCATGACCCAGTCCCCCCCACGGGGGGCTGGCAGTGGGCCTCCGTCCCGGCCCCCAGCGGCGCAGAGTGCGCCAGGACCCAAGGTGAGATTCGGGCTGCGGACGTCTGCCAGGGCACGTGAGAGACGGGGACCGGGAGGGAACACCGACGCCCAGCGCCGCCCACCGGCTGGGAGGCTGGGCCGCGAAGACGCGACCCCTCTCGTGACAGGGGTGCGATCGGAGCTGGAGAGCCAGCTGCCCGCGAGCACACAGGGGCCGGGTGACGGCTCGGTGCCTTTCCAGCTCTGAACCCTGGGTTTTAGAGAGATACGGGGCGACGTGCCTGGGGATGAAAGCTGGAAGGTAAAGACCAGGGCGACGGGTGTTCAGCTGGCTCCCCTGAAGGCAGGGTTGCTCTCTGACTTTGCCGTCCCCTCCTGCAAGGTCGCAGGCGAGTGCAGACGCGGGCACTGGCTCGGGGAGGAGGCGGTGATGGAGATGCGACTGCTCTTTGGAAGAAGAAGGGGACGCTGCCAGGCGTGTCGGCAAGGACAGGCCTTCGACCTCGCCGAGTGTGGGAGCCGCTCCCAGAGAGAGCTGCGATCAGATGCTGGCGGCCGCGTCCAGGCCGCAGCCCCGGGGACGAGCCCGTCGGAGGCAAGGACGCAGGCGGAGGCCGGCGGGGGCCGAGGCGGGACGCCGGGCAAGCGGTCTGCGTCCTGCCGCCGCAAAGGCCCGACTCGCGCGGCGCCGTGGAAAACAGACTGCGGCAGATCCGGGCGACCCAGGTCCCCGAGGCCCAGGTGGCCCCGACCAGTGACATCAGAATGTCTGCGGCGGACCTGGGCATCGGCGTTGATTTGAAACTCCAGGTGACTTCAACGGGCAGGTACAGCTGAGAAGCATGACCTAGTCCCGACCCCGTCACAGTGCGCGCCCCCCAGCCCCCCAATCAGGTCAGGGCGGACCCCGAGAAAGATCCCTCCGCGCGGTCCACCCGGCGACAGAAGTTCTGCTGCGCCGTGGGGCTTCCATGAAGTGTAGCCATTTCTCCCCATTTAGTCCTGAGACCTGACTACGGCCGGTGCCCACAGGGACCAAAGCGCAGAAAGCCAGTAGTTTCCCAGTGTGACTTGTGACTGAAAAGAACTATGTCCTCCCCCTTTAATGCTGTCTGCTGCTCGCCCCCCCTGTCCCTGCTCCCCAATGAAATACACCCCCCTCCTTGGGCCCAGAGGAAACGAAAAGGCCTCTGGGGAGAGTTTCCATTATGTGTACTTAATGCTTTTTTCCCTTTTCTGTAACAGCCGCAGTTAACGGGGAAAAGTCTTTAAGTATTTTGAAATATCCGGCTGTCAAACTATTCAATGCTGGAAATACAGGTAAGAAAGACTAAGCTGCCTTCTTTAAAAAAATGCCTAAGCCAGGGCTCAGGACTTCTAATGCATGACCACTGCGTACTATTGTATGTGTGGGAATAAATTAGGCGATTAGAAAATGAGACTAGGGCTTAGAGTTAGCCACATGCAAATTCCATTAAAAACTATTCACTCAGCTAATCAAATGGGTCTATTTCATAATCGCCTCCAGGGACGACTGGCGAATGGAAAGTAAACCATTCAGGAAGTTTGGGGGTTTTTTTGGTCATTATTTTTGTTCCTTTTGGAAGTACCTGATCATGTCCACAGTTCAAAAATGAAAAAATAATATAAACAGTTGTCTGAAATGTTTTTCTATTTTCTACCATGGAAAAAAGGGTAAGCTTCGGGGCAGCAGCTCATGTGTTTGTTTAGTATTCGAAGGTCAAGTAAAACTTAAGTGAGGTTAAAAGAACTTGCTTGTATTTTTCTTATTTTATATTCTGTAACTTGGAACTAATCTTTAACTCTTTCCTCTCTAAAAATGCTGGGCTAACCTTGGATTAAGTCCTGTGCTACAGCTATCACTTGGCATATTGAAGTTGCCAGTCCAACAACATTTTGCTTTTACGTTTTATAATTTTAAAAATACTTTTTCATGTATTATCTCGACAACATACCCTGTCACTCATGCCTTGAAACTCTCCCCTCTCTGGACCAAGGTTTGTTAAATCTTTGAGCTGAAAAGGACCTCAACTGTCACATGGTTGAACTCTTAGGAGTATGTCCTACGGAAATCTTTATGATGGTCATTTGGCCCCTAGTGGAACAGGCCTCACAGGCAAGAAAGTGCTCGCTCGTTCACTCATTCACTCATTTAGTAAAAACCTATTACCTGTCTGCTGTGTGTCCATCACCCCCTTTGCCAGCACCAAAGAAACAAGAGTGTGACAGTCATGACCACTTGGGAGATTACAGTCTAACTGGGCAGAACGTTAGAGACAGCATGGACCTAAGTGGTCCGCCAATCAGGTGTGGACGATGAATGAAGGGGATGCCTGGTTTCCGGCCGGGGTGACCAGGCTGCTGGCGGAGACGTTCGTCCACGGGGCCGAGGGCGGGGGCCGCAGGGGGCAGAGCCGGCCCAGAGGAGAGGGCGTTGTGCTGCTGCCAAACTAGCGGTCAGCAGAAAGGCCTCCCTGACTGACGCTGAACCTTCCCTTCTACAGCTCAGAATGGCGTGGCTGTCTCAGTTACAGATGAATTCAGGAGCAAATAACAGAAAGCCAGTCCGCACTGGCTGCGACGGACACGGTCAGTGCGCCTCACGTAACAGGAAGACGGGGGACGCACGGTGCCAGGCTGGTGTGGTTGCTGTGGGTGTCAGCCAGGACCCGGGCTGCTCCCACCTCCCCGCCCCGTCTGTGGCACTGGGCCCCGCTGTCCACAGGGCGGAGGGAGGCAGGGGCCTGGCACTTGCTGGAAACTTCTTTCCTATTTGGTAAGAGAGAGCCCACCTTCCCAGGCTCGGCCACATGCATCGCCCAAAGCTACAGGTGAGCGCATGGCCACCTCAGCCATTATGACTGTCCGGGGGCCGCGCCACCTGCCAGCACAGCCGGCGTGGCACAGGGGCGTCCAGTTCTCTGAGACCCGTTGTAACACCTTCTCTTTTCCAGGCCTGACTCCGACAGCTGCGGGCGCGGCTTACCACCTGCTGGCACCCCCTCCCCCCGCCCCCATCTCTTCCCGGCTCCCACGATGTTGTCCAAACCTCAGTGTCTCTTGAAAAGAGATTCTGCTTGTGAGCTGTGTCCAGATGGGGTCCAGTACCGAGGGGTCCGATGGGCTCGCCTCCTGTCCTGGGTGTCTGGACGTCCCCTTTTCAGCCACGTGCCTGGGGCCGGAGCGCTCGCGGCGGCCACACCTACGGCTGGCTCGCCATGACCTGCGCTCACTTCTCGCTCTGAGGCTGCACCTCTCAGATCCTCTTCCGGCCTCTCTGACCTGCTTCTGATGCCCGTCTGCGCCCTCCCGCCGTCCTGTGAATACCGCTGCTCCCGAAGGATCGGTCCCTGGTCACGGAGTCTCGCTCTCTCTCCTGTGACACCTCTTGGATTTCCTATTCCCCGTATTCGAGCAGGTGCCACCTCTCTCCTAAACCTCACTCCTGCTGAGCCCAACCGCCAGCTGGACACGTGCCATCGGCCGAGGCGGCCGGGGCATTCAGCCCTTCACAGGCACAGTGGTGCCCACAGAGCCGCGATGGGCGGTGAGCACGACGTCGCTTCGCAGGTGTGATCGGAACATTTGCAACACCTCGCACTGTCTCCCGACCGTGTCGTTTCAAAGACACTACAGACCCCCCCGCAGTTACCTCTGTGCTGACTTTTCAGTTCACTCTCAGAGGGTAACCTCATTCTTGTTTACCAAAAGTACGAAGCCTCGGCGAACACCCAGCCAGCATTCCGGTCTCACTCAGTTCCGAGCTTTAGATCGTTCTGAACTCTCCCCCATCAAATCTAACATGCCTTCGAGTGCTGTTGATTTTTCCTTCTTGACGTTTCTTGTATTTTTTCTCTCCTGTTATCATCGGCCCACGCCATGCCTCACACTTGGGTGTCACCTTGGGTTTCAGGCTTCTCGCCCGGGCTCCGGTGTTTTCTTATTGTGAACCGATCCTTCGCAGTGTTAATCCTCAAGCTTTTCCTTCACTTTGTTTCACTGCGCGAGGTTTTTTCACGGCTATCCATCAGGCTGAAGGTCAGAGCCTCCCATCTGGGAGAACCACTATATTTTTAGGCGGCGTCGAGTCAGTCTTTCCCCTTATCTTCTTAGAAATCATCCAAAAACAACAATGAAGAATGAGGAAACACTTCATTTTTGGTAGAACTAGGAGTTAAACTCCCCGATTCCAAAAGCAGGGCAAGCCCACCTAAGTAAACGGTGAAAGAACACGGCTGCCCGTGGAGGACGAGAACGAGCGGAGGCGGAGGATTGAAAAGAGCCAACAAAGCCCGTTTCTCAAAGTCGAGTCATTTCCGGAGACGCCAAACCTGAACACTTCTTGTGCCCAGCACCGGGCCAGGTGGGGCGGGAGCAGCCTGCGTGCGGGCGGCCTGCGCCCGGGCAGCCGTGGGGCAGAAAGACTTCTCGCTGTGAAAAGCCACACTGCTCAGCCCCATGGATAGCGAGAAATAAAATCCACGTGAATTTAAACAAGGAATCCCCAGCTTTTCTGCACAGCAGCACATAGCCACCTTCCTCCTCCCTCCCCCCAATACCTGTTCCAGGTGAAAATCGCCAGCCTCAGGGATAAGTAATCAAAAAAAGAAGAAAGGCACGGTAAAGGCAAAGGTAGATTAAAAACAATTACGAAAAGCGTAACTTTTGTGAAAATATGGACAATATGATTGGGTCGCATGCATTTCAAAGGACACAATGAAGTAAGAACATCTCTGAAGAAATGACGTCTTTGAGATCAGGAAAGAAGTAGAAGGATAATAGAAAACGTCACAGAAATACACGTAACATCGGAAGGAACGCAAGAAAGAAGGATTGCTGAAAGGAAGAAAACGAGCGAAAAAATCAAGCGACATGGAGAGGAAATACGGGACGGGTTGATGGGATCAGAGAGGAGGCGGCAGGCGGCAGAGATGGCAAAGGAGAGCCGGCGCGCGCGCTGAACCCTGGGGGGGCGCGGAGAGCGCGCAGAGCCACATTCACGGAGGCGCCCGATACTAAAGGACATTCGAATGTACATGGTCCGGGAGAAGCCGACACAGAAGAGTCGACTGCAAGACACACCGGGAAAATCACTGTGTTTCAAAGAGGGGCTTTTGGACAGTCAGGAAAACACACCAAGCCCCTTACGACGGAGAAACAGAACTCGGGCGGCCCCAGAACTCCCACGCAGTGGCCCCGCAGTGGCACACCCTCAAGCAAACAAGAGACGCCCCAACCTCACTGCGTGGCTCCCTCCCCGTCAGCCCTTCTCACAGAAGACACTCAAGGACGAGCTTCCAACGCCTGAGGACGGCGCGAATGCCCTTCGCTGCGCACGCGAGGCTAACACGAATGCGAGCGGTAAGGAAACGGGACAGTCTGTACCCAGCGCGGGCCACGGCAAGGTGGAAAACGTGCCTCGGGCCAGACCCGGCCACACGCCACACGGGACAAACTGCGAATGCAGCCAGGACCTAAAGGTAACGAGAGGACCACAGGCCGGCTCAGGGGTGCGCTTCTGCACACCCTGCGCGCACGGAGCCTTCCCGGTCACCGCAAAACCCAGACGCGAAAAGCAAACAAAGGGGTCATAAATTTACTTATTAATTTTTTTTTATCTATAGCCGAAGCACCAAAAGACAGTCAAAATAAAAATGACCTACTGAGAAAGTTATCTGTCACTTTCACTACGAATAAGTTTCACAGTAAATGAACACGTTTCCTTTTGTTTCAGTTACCCACTTCGGAAAACGAAGAGGACCGCACACTAACGGCTTAACGCAGTGACCATCTACTCGCTCACGTTCCCTGGGCTGGCAACTCGGGCTGGTCAGCCGAGTGGTTCTCCTCTGGCCTCCGCTGGGCTCACTCCGACTGCAGCGAACTGGTGGCTGCACGGCCCGGGACGACGAGACTCACGGGCCGGTACCGTGGTGCCTGCACGCTCGTCCCCGAAGACGCTGGTCTGACTTCTGTGCGTGGCCCTTCCCAGGCAGCAGGGGACGAGAGAGAGCTCCAAGTCCCCTTGAGGACTCGCTCAGAAGTCACACAGCATCGCGTCCTCCACACTCCGTCAGGCAAAGCAAGTCACGAAACCAGCCGCATCTCAAGGCTTGGGGAACAGACCTCGCCTCGTAGCGGGAAGAGCCATCAGGAACGGGGGGCGTTTGTCATCCCACCACTCAGTGAACACACACACACACACACACACGCGCGCGCGGGCCGTGACTCCATTTAAAAAGACTACTGCCTGAACACAAAGAAAACGCTCCAGGAAAAGGAAATTCAAGCAGCTTCGTATGTGAAAAGATACTTACCCTCGCTCATGGAAGGAGAAATGTGGATTCAAAGCCCACCCAAGGGTTCTACTTCTCACCAGTTAGATCGGCAAAGGTCAGTTAGATTTCACCATCTGACAGCGTAACGGGCAAAAGGCACTTCGATTCATCTCCGTTGGGAGCACCAACTGACAGAACTTTTATCGGGGACAACACGGCAACGCCTGTCTCTATACAGACGGACACGTGACCCCCGGGTTTGCGTCCAGGAGTGCGTCTCACAGACTCCGAAACACGGGGGTGCGGGCCAGTCTCCGCGGCACGGCGTCGTCGCTCCGGATCAGGTCGAGCCGCTCATCATACGCGCGGGCTAGACAGGTCAGGCTCTGCCACGCGGGATGTCATGCGGCCATGAAAAGGGACGAGGAGCCCACGGACAGGTGTGTGGGCCACCGTGTGTGCGCGCTGTGTGCGTGTGCACGTGTGTGCTGTGTGTGCTGTGTGGGATAAGTAAGAGCCGCATGACGTTACTGGTATGCTATGCTCCCCTGTTCCCTCGGAATTTGGGGCCTTTTGAATGTGCCAACTATTCACTGAGCACGTCCCCCGGCGCCCGGCTGGGGCGCGCGCCCCTCCCCCTGGCCGCTGGCCGCCCCGCCCTGGGCGGCACCCACTCCGCTCCCCACAGCCAGCACGGGCCGGTCTCCGCGTCCTCCCACCCACGACCTGGCTCTGAGCCGCGCGGTGCCTCCCGCGCCTGGAACGCCAGCCTCCCACACGCATCTCAACGGCCCCGACGCTTCCTCCGAACGGCTGGGGTCTCGACGCCCGCAGACGTCCCGCTGCCCGAGTCCCGCGCGTCACCACTTAGCTCAACTGTCCATCTTCTCCTTCGCGGTCGGAATGTCCTTCCTTCCAACGTGTCCTTGTCCCCCAGCTCGACTGCGTCTTCCTCGAGGACACTGCTATGTTTAAGCCTTTGCTTCCCCGGTGGCCCTGGCAGCATATCGACACATGCCCCCCAGTGTGAGGCTGGGGGACCCCAGCACGGCAGGCTGACGATGCCTCAGAGCTGGGTCACTGTCATGCTTCCTGGAGCCTGTGTGTGCTCTCTTCATAGCCAAGTCTTTCCAGGAGAAGAACCGGGGTGAGCCCAAACGCCATCACCTGTGTCCTCACCAGCCGTGTGGGGAGCTTAGGCGCCAGGCGGGGGAGAAGGCAAAGTGGCCGCAGAGGCAGAGGCTGGGGCTGGGGTGCCGCCGCCCTGAGCCTCCTGCGTGCGCGGCGCCATGGCCGTGGGACTGACGTCGGCCCCCGGGCCTCCAGGACCGCGAGGCCGCATTACGCCACTGGGCCTGCGGCCATGCAGGGGTTGCAGGGGGCGAACTCACATGGCGGGAAGTCACAGTTCAACCGAGGGACAGTCAAGGGGCAGTGAAGGTAACAGACAGTGAAGGCAGGCGACTTGCTCCGGGTCAGACGCCGCAGCGGCACAGACGGGGTCAGCACCCAGCTCCCCCTGCCACCCAATTCCAGGGGCCGGCCCGTGACAGTAACTGCCTGTCACGCCCGTGTGCAGGTGCCGAGAGAGCCGCCCGCAGACTAACACGCTGTCCCCTCTGGGCCGCCTGAGGCAGCACAGCCCTGGGGGGTCTCGCCAGCCAGGCCATGGCCCCACCAGCACGGCGACCTCGGGTCAGAAGCGGGCCACTCCCCCCGTCCCCTCTGTCCTGGGCGGTTACGGACGCCTCCCGCTCGCCCTCCTCCGGGGCAACGCGGCCCCACCGGCTCCTAGAGCAAACGTGTCACCCTCTGGCCCGGCTGCTTCACTCACAGAACGCCGTCCTGGGAACACTGCTGTTTTTAAGGTCCCTTCAGATCGTGGGGGATCTGGATTTTGCAAGGAGATGTCTGACTGGGACACCTGTGCTTCGGGGGACGCTCCGCCACCAGGACGGCCGGCCCTGCGGGCCCCGACCCCGCACCTCGCTCTGCGGCACCGCAGCGAACCGTCGGGCCGAGAGCTTCCTCGGGGTCTCTGTAGCATTTGCACATTTACAAGTTCCTCACTCCAACTGTGCGGGAACACTTGTGACAGCTGGGAAAGGGCGGCACACAGCCGTCAGGCCGCACGGACCCCAGCGGGGTCCCCTTAAACAATTCCGAAAACCCATCTGCACCATTAGAAGCCATCGATGTCGGCTGGCCCCAAAGCGGGGCACTCGGGCTGCTGGCGAGTTGATGCTACCCCTGCGGTATGTGACGGCGAGGTCCACTCAGACTCGGAGGGACCTGTTCCCCACACCCGACTGTTATGGAGAAGCATTTTACCTCGTCCCCATTTCAAAAGCCACACTCCAGAAGCAGAGTAAGTGGCAGGGGAGATGGGCGCCGTCAGCGAGGGGTGCAGGCCTCCAGGTACGAGGGGAATGAGTCCCGGGACCTAACGTTCCGCTTCGGACAGACGGTGCCGTGTGACACACCTGAAAGCTGCTAAGAGAGCAGGTTCTGAATGTTCTCGCGACACACAAGGGAGCTAGAATCACGGGAGGCAGCAGACGCTGACGAACCTCACCGTGGCGATCGTTCTGCAACGTGTCTGTGCATCGCGCACCTTAAACTTAGACAATGCTACACGTAATCATATCCCAACGAATCTGGGAGAAAAATGAAATACCATGTCAAAAGTTGAAAGAAAAAACCTTTCCTTCAATCGCCAGAGGCATCATCGTGGGAGCACGGCCTCGTCTTCGCTGCCTGTTTCTTCTTAAACATCCTCTGTCCAGACGGGAACCGAGCTGGCACTTTGCAGAGCTGCCCCCGTGCTAGGGGCGCCACAACCTAAACGGGCCCTTAAGGGTTAAGGATAAAACGTGCTGGGCTTGGGCCTCACAAGAACAGAAGATAAAGAAGACAAACAGCAGCCCTTGACACCAACATTCCAGAGATTGGCCGACCACAGACATCCTGTTTGATAACTCTGAGAGCTTCTTTTATCTTAGCTTATCAGCACATGACCAGTACCCCCCTTTCATCTTCTTTCCTTCCACTGCCCCTTCCCCACAGCACCAGCTGAAGATCAATTATATTGTGACAAGTCCCTTTTGCCTGCCCCCCTTTGTTCTTGCTGTATAAATATAGCTGCTTTGCAAAATAAAATTGGAGGCTTGATCAGAATACTGTCTTGCCTCCACTCTTTTCTCTCGTCCGTGTCACCCCTCTTTAGGTTGGGTTCTCCTCGGTTCTCCCACTAAATAGCCGGTCCCGCGGGCGGGGCACCCCCGTGCTGAACCGCGCTCGGAGGCCTGCCGGGCCCGTGGCTGGGCCCTGGCGACAGGCGGCGAGCGGCTGGCTGGGCTCCCTGGGGACTGGCCCTGAACCGCCTTTCCTGCACCAGCGTTCACGGTATAGTCATGAGCCAAATGGAAACTCACTTCCGCTTATGTGGGTTTTCCATCGGGATCAGGACAGCGAAGCCGAGCCTCTGCCCCTCCCATGGGTGTGCAGGGGCACTAGGTCACACTCCGCGTGTCGGTGGGTTCACTCCGGCGATGTGAAATGCCCTCCGAGGATGCGCAACTGCTGGCAACTGTTCTCCCAATTACACCTGATGGAATCGCACAAGTCCCAGCAGCTTCCTTCAGCCAAGGCGTTCTGCCACCGTCTCCCCCGTCTCCCCCACGATCAGAAAAGCATAATTTATCACTCGGTCTGCAGCCGGCTTCATGAGCCTCTCGGCTGCGGCACGACTTGTACCTGTTTCCGCAGCGCGCGGGGCCCTGGCGATGCTCCCACGGCTTTGATCCCCTCTCTGCCATGAGCAACGACACTCAGCCCCTGGGAAAACACACCCCGGGCTCCTCTGCAAACGGCTGGTCCACGAGCGGTCGGCGCGCGCTGTCTGACACTGACCCACGGCCGGCTCTGGACGCCCGCCCTGGGCAACCCTGAGCGAGTGGGACCCTCGCTGCACGTCCGGGGGCCTGCGGCCCGCTTTGTCACCCTTCCTAGCAGATGTGGAAGGCTTGACCCAAAACGGAAGTGAAAACTGGAAACCACAATGGAAATCAGAAAATACTTGGAACTGAACGTCGGTATAAGCACCACACAGCAAAACATGGTGTCTAATTACACTGGTGCTTAGAGACTTAGAGACCATACTCAGGACCTTGAAACGGAATAGACCTTAGAAATAGATGAACCAAGCGCTCGACTCAGGAAGCTTTAAAAAAAAAAAAAAAAAAAAAAAATATGGAGCAAACCCCAAAAATAAAAGGAAAAAAAACCAACAAAAATTGAAGCTGAATTTTAAAAATTTATATCTCAGTATTTTTAAGTTTCATAACATTTGCGCCTAGGGACAAATGGATTCGTTAGCCAATAAATTTCCATTTTTAGCTTCATCGAGGCTCATCTGCTTATATTTTCTTTTCCTTTGCTCCCGCAGTCATCACGTGAACAGATACACGTGCCTGGCCCACACGGATTTATTCTGTATTTGCCCTGGAGTCCTCTGCCTTCTTTAAATTCAAGAGGTTGCCCTAAACCACGGTGTTTGTTAGTCTTCATCCATGATTTACAGTCTGGTGAACCAGAGTTACATCACTCACCCATATTTTTATATCAGGGATATAACACTATACAATCGAAATAATGAAAAATGCAAACTCACTGGAACAATGGAAAATGACATATAAGCATATTGGCCAAATCTACTTTCGTTTCAATAGCTAAGCGTGATTTGTATATTAGCTAACTGAGCTTTAAAGAACAAAATAACTATGAACTTAATGACACCGTGGAAAGATCACACGGAACCCTACCTGCCGACCGGAGACAGGGCTGTGAACCGCTTCTCGCTCAGAATCGACTTCCCTGTGGACTCCGGACAGTTCACCACTCTGGCTGGTTCACGAGCCGCACGAAATGAAGTCGTCTTGCTTTGCAGGCCAGTTGGTTTCACACGTCGCAGTGCATTTCCAGGACGGGCTCCCATTTTCATCGCCAGAATTACCTCGGAATGGCACGTGGCTATTCCTAAAACAAAACCCGGCCTCCGGACACTCACCCATCCACGGACATTTGTGTTTTCTCCATATTGTGACTACTGTGAATAATGGAAAATCCCACCACTGGTGACAACGTGGATGAACCTGGAGGGTGTTACACTAGGTGACATAAGGCAGCCACGGAATGACAAATACGGCGTGATTCCACTTACATGGGAATCTAAATGTTCAGACTCAGAGAAGCAGAGATACAACGGTGGTTTCCAGGAGCGGGGGGCGGGGAGGGAGAGAAGCTGGGGAGTCGTTGTTCATCGGGTACACGAGATGAAATGTGCTGGAGGTCTGAGGTGCACGGCGTCTACAGCTAACAGTACGGTTCCGTGCGCTTACACCTTGCTAAGAGGGTAGGTTTCGCATTAAGTTGTCCTTACCACAAAACAAAGAGGCTCAGGGCATGTGGCGGGGTGGGGGGCCGGGTATGTCTCATGCCTTGGCTGTGGTGATGGTTTCACAGGTGGGTGTGTACAGCCACACTCACTGAGATGTGCATAGTCAATGCGTGCGGTGTTCCGTGGATTATCACCTAAACGTCAATTAAGCTGTCGAAAAAAATCTCACCTCAAAGGTTCGTGGTCTTCCACCCAGAGGATAATCAAAAGAAAAGAATTCTTTCGATGCACTTTGTAAAGGGAATTCTCTGCAAGGGGTTTTAAATCCAGCCTGAGCAGGCAGCGCTGCTGCCCTGGGGAGGGGTCTCACCTCGACCGCGAGCAGCTCTCGTAATCGCGTGGGAGCCCAGCCTGCGGCATAATTGGTTTTTAAAACCCACGAAGCTTTAATTAATTGATTAATTCGTTCCACAGATGTGCTGCGAGCGCAGGCGCGTGCGAGGCACAGGTCCAGATGTGGGGTACATAGCCGCACCGCCTGACGGCCCCGCGTTTCTGAGGGTCCGCGAACAGCGCTGGTCTGATGGACGGATTCACGCTGAACAATTATTCAGCGACGGTTGTTACATGGTGGCTTTAGACACACACCCCTTACCTCTTCCCGGCAAATGTTGTCATGAGATTTTAAGTCTGGACACTTACTTTAGTAACAAAGATACAACGCAAGATCGATTTGTTTCTAGAAAAAGCTCCTGCTGTGCTGGGAAGCAGAACCGAAGCGTCAGCAGTCACCGCGGGGCAGAAGTCCGGTGACAGAAACGCAGGCACCTCGGCGCCAGCCACGCTCGGTGTGTGGAGGGCAGTCTGTGTCCCTAACCGTCCTGACCGCCTATGCCAAGCGCACAGGCGACGCCCAGTCAAAGGACGCCGGGTGTTGGCAACTGGAGAGAGAGAACGGACCACAGGCCGCCGGCCTGGCAGGGCGCGAGGACCCAGGCGGCCCGGGGCGCGGCTGTGCGGAGGCCGACCCCGGCCGCGCGCTTCGGGAGGCCCCGGTAGTGGCAGCGTCTTCAGTGGCATCGACGTCTTTGCCTCGGCAACTGCATTTCCATCTGCCTCACAGAAGAACCAGCCGAACACACCAGATTCATGCGCGAGGGCGGTTACTGCAGAAATCTTAATGATAATACAAACCTGGAGGCAGCCTGATCGCCCCTCGACAGGGAGAGGCTTAAACGAAGGACGAAACAGTGCAAACCGGGGACACGCGGTGACACACGTGGAGGTGTTTGGTGCGACTCAGTCGAAGTCATTTCTGGCCGCGGAGGCCCCAGGCGCGCATCGAGGGACGGCCTCGGCCTGTGCTCAGGGCCCGCGCGCCTTGCGCCGGGGCTCACGCACGGAGTGCCACGCTTGCCGGGTGTGCGGGCGGAGCGGAGGGCGGGCAGGTCCCCGGGCCGCTTAAAGGCCATTTGGTCCCTGCTGTGTGCGTGTGTGTGCGCGTGTGCGTGCGTGCGTGTGTGTGTGCACGTGTGCCCGTGTGTGCGCGCGTGTGCGTGTGCATGCGTGTGCGTGTGCGCGTGTGCGCGCGTGCATCTCCGTGCCTCTGCCTCGTTCTGCATCTCCTCTCGAGCCCGGTTACATGGAGGTCAGTTCGGCGTTTACATGCCGCATGACTGACAGGTGCAAGCACCGAAATGCATCCACCATATCGTGTGCGCTATGAAGCGAAAAAAGCGAGCTGCAAAACAACGTGCCAATTACGACCCCATTCTAGCAAAACACACACGTGTGGATGTGCCTGAGGCGATGCCTGCGATAAAACTAGTTAGGCTCCCGCCAAAATATAGACAGCGGTTACCTCTAAGGAGCAGCTTCAGAAAACTGGGCGGCGTAAGTTATTTTAAGGTATCCCCTCACATGCATTAAATTCAGTACTTCAACAATTTTTTTTAAATCTTAGAATATGGAAAGAGGGGCACCGTGGCCTCCGCCCTCTGAGCTGCTGACGGTTTCCATTCTCAGCTGCGTCTTGCCCCCAAGTGTGCCGTGCTCTGCCTTGCTTCAAGAGAGCTTGAGTGGCGCGTTCTTCTAGACGGGGTTCATGCTGATTTCTGCAAGCGACACCCCTGCGAGCGAGCCTGGAAGTGTCAGGAGTGGGAGCTCTGGTTCAGGTGCTCTGACGCCGCTCAGCTGTGGCAGGGACCGTCCTCGGCGCGCCGTGACGCACGCTCCCCATTACTGCACAGCAAGGAGTTCGAACACAAGCTGAGCCTTCACCTCTTCTTTGCAACAGGGGTGCAGTTTCCAACGATGCTTCATCATGCCAGTATCTCAGCCAGTTAGACGCGAAGTCGTGCTTAACCACGGAGCTCAGTGGGCCAAACAACAGCGAACCGCTGTCAGGTCCGAGCGACTTGAAAGAAACTGAAGCATCATAACAAAGACCGGGGAGAACACGCTTGCCGTTCCGCATCCCACAGTGGACGACGGCGACCGGTGCTCGGACGGCCGACGACCTGCCAGAAAACCAAACGGACGCCGTTCGCCTCCATCTTCCTCAACGGCTACGCCGCAGGTACTACTGTTACCTGGTCCTGCGTCGTTACCACCTTTCCTTGTCCTTGCTTCCGTGACCCCGCATTCTGTTATCTGGTCTCCTTCGGTCTTCTGACTCTTCTTCATTTTCCTACGCTACTTCCTTCATGTCCACATGTCTGTATGTCTGTCCAAGTGAAACAAGGTGAAGCAAGGACAGAAAACCAGCTGGAGCCCAGACGTATCGGGGCAGGCCTCTTCCGAGGGGTGGGCTTTGCCGCGGGCTCTGCTTCCGGCATCACCTCCATTCTGAGGCCTGGCCATTTGGTCTCCCATAGTTTATAAGAGTCTTAGTGCTAGTCCAGAAATCACCTTTTTGCATATGATTAACAGATTCGATATCCTTTGCTTGCAATCAAGCAAAGGATCAAGAATCGCAGCTAATCAGCGGGAGCAATGGCCGAGGTTCATGGCTTTATCTATGTTCTGTCACCTCTAGTTTGATGACTGTAATCAACCCAAACCTCTCTCCTTAATTCTGAAAACCACCTCTACCTAACTACTGAATGCCACTCCCTGGAGGCTGCCCAAGTCAGAACCATGTGGCGGGGCAGAGAGCTGCGGACAGACATCTGGGGCAATTTCTCAGCTTACTTTTTTCTAAATTAAAAAAGTGCATCGCATCTTCAGCTCTTCACAGACCGGGCACTCTAAACCCTCTCCGCCCATCCGGTCGGCGTTCGGCCACGTCCTGTGCCCTGGCTCAGGCCTGTGCCAGAGACACCGCTTCCCCGATGCCTGCCGCCTCCTCCTCCGAGGCTCGGTCGTCACTGAGCCACATGCGAATGCACCGTACGGCTTTTTGCTGCCTCTCGTTGTGCCAGGGTTCTTTATTTTTCCACTCTCTATGAAACTTGGAGGAGTGCCTCCTTTTGATGCGGAGAAGGCGTTTGGTGCCAAATGCTGTGCCCTTCTGGGAATAGAGGTAGCGATCATTAAACGCTAAGTGGCAGGGATTGTTGTCGCGAAATGTCAGAATCTAGAAGACAGTGGCACTGGGTGGGATCCGGAAGGCAAAGCACCAAACGCTCCCCGCCCCTCACCTCCGGTTCTGAGATGTCGGCTTTCATAATGAAGGCATTTAGCAAAGACATTATGATACAGAGGACGGTAACCTATAAAAACTCACTTAACGAGTAAAAGCTTGCCCCTCGGGACTGAGCTGGTGATGTCGCTTTATCTGCTCCCCTTTTACAAGCAATTATCAAAAGATCAATAATGTCTCCTAAAACAGGCGTCTTTGTCTTCACTAGGTCAACCGGGGACACGAGAAAGGCCACCGCAACGGAAGGAGGATTTCAGATCGTAGTGTGACTCACCAGCTCTCGCCTCGTGGAAGTTGGTGACATTCACCGGCACCAAAACAAACACGAAACTAATACTAGTTTAAAACTCTGAACCAAGTTCTACTTCTCCTTAGGATATAGAAAGACTCAAGAGAACATTACTCTACCAAAGCAAGAAAGAGCCGGATAATCAACAAATCATACTCATTGCTGAGCTCATCAGAGAGCAGAAGTCACGAGGCAAACAAGCAAACTGAATCCCAGGGCAACAAGTGCCTCACAGTTGAGATGAAGCACGCCATCTGGTTCACCTAGCAGAGCACGGGAGAAAGAGGAGCTGGCACGCCCCTGGCAGGAAGCAATCCGCTGAACTTTCGATGACTTCCTAAAGGCTGAGTGCGGACAAGCGCATCGATCTGGAGGCGCTGGCCGTCTCAGACACGAGGGGTGTCTGCCCGCCGCCCCCCCGCGAGCTCTCTCCCCAAGCCCACCAGGTAGCTCAGGGGAAGCCTGGGGCAGGGCAGAGGCAGGCAGCCGAGGGCGGCGGGCTGGGGGCAGGTGAGCGGGGGCTGCAGGGAGACAGGCACGGAGCCCCGCCCACCTCCCAGACCTTCCCTCTGCTCAGCAAGCACTAAGCCACCAGCAGCAGACGCCCTTTGCCCGGGGCAGAGGAAAACAATCTGTTTCTTCTGGGGTAGGCGTGAAGCCAGGTCACTCTGGGGGTGATGTAGGAAATCTTCCCCAGGATATAGGCAAAACCTCACGGCTACTGGAAGAGGGTTAAAATGGGCCCCCCAAACCCAAATTCTGGGTCAGTTCCCAGTGAACCTGACTCGACTCCCCGCCCCCCCCCCCCCAACACGCACACACCAGTGGCCGGACTCCCAATGCCGCCCCGTTATATTAATAAAATATAACTCAGTCTCTTCTGTTCTCGTGCACACAGTATCCAGCATTCGATCAAATAGTTTGAGATATGCAAAAACAAAAAACAAAAACCAAAAAACCAACAACCACCAAAAAAAAAAAACAAGGGAAAAACCGCCCACGGTCAAGAAGTAAAATCAATAGCGACGACCAGACCTTTAAAGCGCTACGACTACAACACCGCGCCGCGAGCGGACAGGTGCACAGACAGGGGCACGGATGGCGCTCTCGGCACAGAGGTCTGCCTGGAAGACAGCTCTTGCAAAGGGACATTAAATCATAAGGTAAACCCAATGCTCCCGAGAAGCGTGACGTGACCTCGTCTTCCACACAATGCCCACATTAGGAGGAATGAAAGGCGCCGTGACCACCGAGACGAAGGTCCAGTGCGCGACACGGCCTCCTTGTGAAGGGCAGGCCTCTCACGGGATCGCCTCTCTGCTCCATGGGAAGCTGCCTTTGCATCAGAGTGCAGCTCACGGCTTTTCTGATCCCTTTAGAGTTAAGTAGGGGGCGTTCCGATACAGGTGTCACAAATGGCCTGCACGCTGTTTCTTGATCTGGATGCAAGAAACATGAATATACTCATTCTGTAAAAATTCATCAAGCTCTATGCTTAGTAACTCATATTCATTTCATTATGGATAGTTTATGTCAATGAAAATGTATTTTTAAAATGGCTCTTTAAAATAGTTCTGGTAAAAATTTTTCTTCTTGTCTAATGGTAGTTTTTTAAAATGTGTCAAATGCATATGGGTTAACAACTCAACAGTGTACCCCATTTAGCTGACTAGTTAGTATCAAGGAAATAATCTGGATCACATGAACAGGTTTGTGAAGGTTTCTTTTAAGAATGCGGACCTCAAGTGCGTGAGTCTGAGCAGCACACGTAACGGAAGCAAGCAGCAGAAACATCTTGGAAAATGAGGACCCAAAGTGACCCCGGGGGCCCCCTGGAACCTTACTTAGGGAGGCGCACGTGGACAGGGCCCACTTGGAATCTGAAGGACGACATCTGCATCATGTACAGCCTAGACGGGCCTGACTGCCTTCCTGGCAGCCTGTGAAGGACGGCGGGCAACTTCCACGACAAGCTCCAGATGGCACGAAGCACCTCACGCCAGACTCTAGACACCGAGCGCTAACAGAGGGGGGGACCGGAAGCAGTGAGCAGTATCAAAGCCACCGACGAGCTTCGTGTGCCGGAGACGGTGCCGGAGACGGTGCCGGAGCCCCCAGGGACCTCGGACATGGCCCTCCCCAGCCGCCCCGGCCCCCTCTGCCCATCCCTGCTCACCTCCAGCCCCTGACAGCCTCCCCCGCCCCCCACACCCCAGAGTCTGCGGATCACAGAGCTTCGTGGACTGCAGGTCCTGCGTTCTACTCCTTACAGTAAAAGTGCGGTGTATTGAGTTTACTTTGCAGTCAAAGAAAAGTACTGTGACTGATGGTCGAAATTTTGCCAGACTTCCACTTTGCCCTTGCAATTTTCTGAAGACAAAATTCATAGAGAAAATGGTATCTAAAATAATGGCTAACATAATAAGCTGGTTAGACTATCTGGAATTAATCAAAGCGTGGAAACTGAAATAAAGAGAAATCCTCTAACCTTAGTTTTAGCTGCTTCTTTCACAAAAACTTGCAATTAACATGGATAAAACTTCTAAATGAAGCGATTCGTGCTTGACCTTCTTCTATCTCCACTGTCACGTTATGGGGGGAAACTAACTAGTAGAATAATGGCGAGGAGCAGCACGGGGGCCGGTACAGAGCCCCAGTGATTTTACTATGGCCTTAGTGTCCTCAACATTACTTAAATAGCCCGAATCTAGGGTTTTCACTAAGCGCTCACTTCTGAGGACCTCCATTGCACTACGGCAGCATCTCAATTTGCGAGTTTAATTTTCAAAAAGAAAGACAGCGTTCCTTTAAACGGAGAGAATGAGATGCGCTTCTGTGTCGAACACCTGGATGTCCCGAACACACGGGATTCAGTGACAACCACAGCAAAGCAACCTGAGTCAAGTTCTGCTTTCCGAGGCCGCCATCCTCCATGAGCAACCCGATCCGTCCGGGGACCAAAGTCTCAGCACACAGCAGCCGTCTCTGCAGCAGCCGCTGTCTCTCCGGAGGTTGTTTCGGCTGCGCAGACGGCTCAGTGCTCGGACTTGCACACGCGTACGCCCCTGCCACACGCCCGCACCCTGCCACGCGGATGACCGCACAGAGCAGGTCCACCACGGCGGAAGGAAGGCTCCCTGGTGCCCCTCCCAGCCCACGCGCCCTCAGGGTGGCCTTCCTCCTGCCCTTGATCAGCACGGACGGCTGTGGCCAGCTTCTGAACTTTGCAGAGAGGGACTCGCAGGTAGGTTGGGGTCCTTCTCTTTGGCGAAGCTTGCCGACCTCAGCGCGGCTCCTGGGGCCACGTGGAAATGTCGGGGTTCTGTGAACGGACGGTTTGCCGGGCCACGGCAGCTCGCCGGCGGGGAGTGACGGTGCCCCTCTGTGGCCGGGAGGACAACGAGGAGAGCAGTCACGCGCTCCCCCCGGGACGGCGGAGACAGCCGGGCTGCGAAGCAGGACAGGGTGGAGGGCGGGGACGGCCGAGTCCCCCCCACACCCCCCACTCCGGGTAGTCCGCCCCGAGACCCTCTGATTCCGGATCTGCCAACGGCAAAAGAAAGCCAGTGTCTGGGGCGCAACAACCCCTTCCCAAGTGTCCTCAAAGGGGCAAAGTCCGAAAGCTGGCCCCCCGACAGCCTTCCAAAGTCTGTCTCCACTGCTGTGGCCTCTGTCGCCTGCCGGACTCTCTCTGCACACGGCACCCCACGGCGCTGCTTGCCACCAACTCGCTGGGCTTCCGGTGGCTGCGGCGGCGGTGCGGCCTCTTCCTCGAGGAATCTGCCCGAAGCCCCAGGACGCTCACCGAAACCCCACGAAAAGCGCCTCCGAGTCTCCCGGCTGCCCTTTCTGCTCCCTGGGGGCCGTGACCCGCCCCACAGAAACCCTCGTTTTCTGTAAGGATTGCCAGAGAAAACTAAATGGTTCTCTCTGTCTTCAGAGCTTTGAAATGCAAACCCTAAATCTACCTCATTTTTAGTGTTCCACAGAATCAATCAGAGAAGTAGCCAATGTATTTTTGGTCAATGCCCAGAAAAAATATTGTAAAAGAGGGGTGGAATGACAGGGACTCTTGTCCTGTGCCTCCCTTTCCGGCGACTTGTACCGTGGAGGCAGTCATGTGCCTTGTCCACGGCAATCCGAGGAGTCGACCAGACTGGGCGAATGTTCCAGATGCGACACGGGTTTTTAAGGCTTCCGACTTTTTTTAACCTCTAAACTCTCATTTACAGAAGAGATGATTTTCTCAGTTGCTGTAGCTAAATCTTAGGCTCATCACCATTTTGTGCGGATGGGGATTCAGGATGTAACCTTGCTATAACTTAAGTCCCTTCACGGAACATAAAAGGTAAAGGATGGCCAGGCTAGATAAGGGACCTGGTCGACGACATGTAGTAAAGGCAGATCCAAGACCAGAGTCCAGGCAGGCGTGGCGTCTGGTCCCGTTTCTCCGCCTCGGGGTGGATGGCACCAGCCGCCTGTCCTCTACTCAGCTCTCTACACACGCTGAACCCAAGAGGGGGGCACAGGGCTGATTCCCACGCTGGGGGCCCCAGCTTCTCCTCGGGGAGGACCGAGGGCTTCCGGCCACCGCTGGCCGTTGACCGGAGGCCGCCCGCAGTTCTCCGCCACGCGGGGCCCCGCCATTGCCATCGGTCTCGCAGGCCCGGTGGGAGAGGGGGGGGGACGTGCGGCGCCGGGGAACCTCGGGAGCCGCAATCTCGGCGGCGACGCCCCATCACGTGCCACGTTCCGGCTGGGGGCGGGTCCCGGGCCCCGCCGCACCAAGGAGGGGGGTCCTTCCAGGGCTGGATATCAGGAGCGGGACTGCTGGGGACCCCGCTGGAGTCTGCCCGCCAGGCCAGCACCCCGAAACCCCCTCCCGGCGGTACGCCCAGCAGAAATGCGCGCGCATGCCCCCCAGACAGGGCGAAGACACGCCCCGCCCCCCCGGGGTCCTGCACCCTCCCGTGCGCTGCCCCTCAGCGCCCTGTCTGCAGCGCAGACCCCGCCCCCGCCTTCCACTCCGCGCCCTCCCCGGCCTCACGACCCTTCGTTCGGAGCCGTCGATGGCCCCACGCGCCCCCCGACGCGCTGCAGCTCGTCCACTGCCCCTGGTCGGCGGCGGACCCCAGAAGGGCTCCCTCTGCTCGTCCTCCCCCTTGTTGACAGGGGCCCCCCATAACCTCCAATTCTCAGGGGTTCACCCTGAGGCTGAAAGAGCCTCCCGTGTGGTCTCTTCACCTCGTGCCTTTGTTTCTCTGTCTGTGAATGGCCCTCGTGCCGCCTCCGGGGACCGGACGGGCCGCTGATGGTGAACGAGACCAACAGCCTGCGGCCCCCATGTGGGCGGAGGCGGCCCCCCGGGGAGCCCGCGCCCCTTCTCCATCCAGCGACTGATGGCGGCATTTCCTTGGGTGCACCCCCCAAACGACGTGGCCTTCGCCCTAAGGTCCCGGTCCTTGGGGCCAGAGGGACAGACGGGGCTCCAGCAGAAAGGGGTTTTGGTCAGGCGGGACGCAAACGCGGCAGGGCACGGCTGAGCTGCCCGCATTCCGGAGACGCACCTGCGCTGCGGCCAGCGCGTCCCGCACAAAGCCTTCTTCGCAGAGGAGGGCGCGGGGCCACCCGTCCACTCCCGGGTGACGCCCAGCGCCCACGTGTAAGCACCTTCTTCCTTCACAGGGAGCAGAGATGAACCATCTACAGAAACGGACTAGAAACCCAACTCTCTGAATGAAACAGTTTTCCTTCATCAAAAGAATCCTGGAGCCCGAGACATGTCCCATGTGGCAAAGAGCATATCTTTTTTTAATGAAAAACCACTTTATTGAGGTATGATTGATATACAAAAGGCCGACCGTGTTTAATGTATACGAATTGACGAGTTTGGGCACAAGTATCCACCCCTGAAACCATCAGCACCACCTGGCCATAAACACATCCAGGTGATGAGCACCCGTGGTAGACAGTGATGTGGCCAGAAGTGACAGAGGGAAACCGAGGCACGTGCTGCCTTGGTGCCTGGCCAGTGTGGGCTGCTACAAGCCAACGCCTCAGACTGAGTGGGTCTTAGACAATGCGGATTTACTTCTCACCGTTCTGGGGGCCAGCATGGCCCCGCCCTGGTGAGACCCCTTCGCCGCGTCCCAGGCTCCTCGCTGTGTCCCCACAGGGTGTGAGAACGAGGGGGCTCTCTGGCCTCTTCCTGTGAGGGCACTAACCCGTCATAGGCCCCCCCCCATGACCTAATCACCTCCCAGAGGCCTGACCTCCTTATGCCATCACACTGGGGGCTAGGATTTCAGCATGGGAATTTGGGGGACACGGACATTTAGACAGCGACACCTGGGCTGGGTCCTGTGGAAGGCGGCGCTGAAGGCTGAGTGTGGCTGGACGTCGGTGCCTCGTGTGAACTGCACGTTCCCGGAGCCGGCGTGCCAGAATTCACACCACCTCCCCCGCTCTTTGGCTAAATTCTGATGGACTGGCTCCAAAGCAAATACTCAGCCTTTCTCTTTCAGTCCTGGGCGATGCCATGCCATTGGCCGAAACAGTGACTTTTTTTTATCTTGAAAGGATCACATTTACAGAAAGATTGAGAAAACGGCCCCATGAACGCACACATATCTACTACTTAGATTCACCAAATTTTAAAGTTTGCAATAGTTTGTTCATCTTTCATTCAGTCTATCTGTACTTGTTTTTGCTGAACTACTTGAAAGTACATTATAGACATGACACTTTATCCTTAAATCCTTCAGTATCTCTTAAAAATGAAGACAATTCCTACATAACCACAGTAATGTTACTAAGCTCAAGAACGGAAAAGTAATTTAATAAGCAGCCGACATTCGAATCTCCCCAACTGCATCCAAACGTCTTTCATACCTTTGTGTGATACTCGGCTTTATAATAAGAAATACGTGTTTGGTTTTCATCCCCATCGCTGGCACAGAGCTCTGAAAAGCCCGGGGATTTCCTAAGTGCTGAAGGCGAAATGTGCGTCTTTTGTCCTTCAGAACAAGCCCCTTTCACCCACACCTGAGTTTATATTGATGGGTGACTTCTGGGGGCTGGTTGCCAGGGGAACCAACCGTAATTAGAGGATTGGAACTTTCAGCCCCCTTCCCCCCACCCCAGGGAGGGGAGAAAGCGTGGAGGTTGGATCAGCGCCAGGGCCGATGATGTCATCAGTCGCCTCCGACTGGAGCCTCCATAACGACCCACAAGCGAGGGCTCGAGGGCGTCCAGCTGGGGTGCTGGGTATGGGGCGGGGGACGCCCGCAGAGGGCACGGAAGCCCGGTGCCTCCTTCCACGGGGCTGCCCTTAAGCTCCATCCTTTACGATGAACGGTAATCCAGTAAGCAAACTTTTCCTGAGTGCTGCGAGCCTCGGCAGCAAGTTAACAGAACGCAAGAGGAGGCAGCTGTGGGGACCCCGCCTCAGAGCCGGTGGGTCGGAAGCGCGGAGGTGGCCTGGACTCGGTGGCCTGGACTCGTGCTGGGGGGAGCAGGGAGGGGCGGGGCAGTCTCCAGGCCCGGGTCCTCTGTTGTGTGATTAGTTCCAGTGACTCCGGGTCATCCTAGGACCTGGAGTTCCACAGATGCACAGCCTCCTCTCGGGGCTCGGAGTCCTATGTGACCGGCACAAAGGAAAGGTGGGGTCAAGGGAAGGGGCAGGCGAGCAAGACGGCGTCCTCACCCTACGGTTTAGCTCGAGCACGTCTGAGTCCCAGGTCCACCCACACGCGAGGACGTGGCTCTGGGATCAGCTAATGCTCCCTGCTGACGGGGCGTCACTGGAACCGGTGCGGGGGGCCGGGACGGGTGCGCGAGAAGCTGGAGGGATGGGGGGGCGGGTGGTGCAGTCACATCGGACTCCGTCGTCCGGTCTGTCTCTACCATCCATGAGGCGTGTCTGAGATCTCACGCGGTGATTCCCTGAAGCTCCCGCCTGGCCACAGCTCTCTAGGGAGGGGGCTCGGGGGCCGTGGGGACCAGTCTGAAAGTGCTCCTTCCGCCGCCTTCCTGCCACCGCATGGAACGCCGGGCGGAGCCTGAGAGACGCGCGAGATGCAGCTCACGGGACGAACACACACGATCACGCATGCGCCGGGACCGAGTTTCCCAGTGTTTCCACGATAAATTCTGATCATACAAATTCCATTTGCGCGTAACTGTGAAAACACGCAGATAAACAAACCTATAAAAGATTTTTATGTTAATATTTAATAAAACAAAATGCTGACTTACAGTGAAGTTGTTTGGATGAACCCTTGAAATCTGTTGTTCTGGGTCGTGGCACTGAAATGGCCAATTCAGTTTCTAAAAATGCACAGAAGAGGGGACTTCGAGTCCTTCCTGGGTGCCGCACGCCAGTGGAACGCACTATTCCGTGCAAAGCGTTTATTAAACTCCCACGCGTGCACAGCGTGAGAGGAACACTGTACAAAACCCAGCTGCGGCACACCTACAGCCGTAATTCTATTCCTTTCTTAAAGAAAGAACATCTAAGTACACGTTCACTGAAAATGAGCAGACTCCACTGCTAAAAAAAATAAGGAAGCAAAGTCGGCTTTCAGTAAGAAACATCTTTCTTCCGACCTTTTTGAATAAAACTTTGGACATACTAAAAGTCTTATAACTCTACATTGTTACGAAGTAGAGAATAAAGAAGGACAAAAGTAATTTCCTAACAGAGTCTTATCCAGTGAAGTATGGAAGATGAGACACAGCCGAGTGACAAGGAGAAAATGTGAGTGTCACAGGAAACATTTGTCAGACTAGACGACTGCTCCTGTTCCGTGAAGCGTCAGAGTTCACTCGAACCTCCGGCCCTCAGTACTGTAAGTCACCCAAGAGGAACGACCGCTCTCCTGCGAGCTTGAACGCTGTCGTAAGTCAAGGCTACCTGCAGCTGCGCGCGAGAGAAATGCGTGCCGATGTCCCAGGCAGCTCTGGGGGCTCGTCACTGTCATTAACCGAAAGAATGGACCAGGTCCCTCATCATACAAGTCCCTTTCTGGGCTCTGCACGGAGCTAAGGAGACGTAACTGGCCTGTCACTCTGTTGATGAACTCACACTCGCCACCAAAGACACGCAGAAAAAACAGGCTCTCTCGTCCCCTGACGCCAGGTAAGAAGATGCCCAGCCCAGCCGGTTCCCGGGTGTCCTCGCCCCGCGGGGCTCCCTGGGGATGGGGGCTTCGTGATCGTCATCTCAGCATCGGGAAGCCTCTTATCTCCAGTGGAAAACTTTGGGGCACGCACATCCTGTTCTGTGCTGCCTGAGCCTGAGCAGCCGCTCGGGAGTCTCACTCCGCTGGGAGGCTGCCTCCGGGCAGGAAGGAGCTGGCCCGGCTCGCCCAGCGGGAGGGGCCCTCGTGTTGCACGGTGGTGGCTCCAGGCACCCGGTGAGGAGCCGCGAGACCCAGCGCGGGGCCCTGGCAACGGCCGCACGTCTCCTGGGTGCCCTCGCGCACCTGCCCGGTCCTCTGTGCAGACCGGCGTCCTCTGCTCCCCGCCCACACGGAAGCCGGCAGAGCTGCCTCCCAGACCACCCCCCAGCCGCCCCAGGGGACCGTGGCCTCTGGCTCAGGGAGGGGAAACTGACCGAGTCCATGTGAGTCCCCCGAGGTAACCTACGGTCCCCAGGGAGGAGGTGACACGCGTCTGGCTGCCAAGGGCCCACCCTGAGGACGAGGGCCAGGGCGGTGAGGGGCACGGTGAGCTGGGAGGGCTGTCCCAAAGCCGTCGTCCCCACCTGGCCGCGGGCTCGCCTTGCCGCCGCCTCCCCCTGCCGCCGCCTCCCCCGGCCCTCCCCCTGCCTGCAGGGCTCAGGCTCAGCGCCCCGGACCGGCTCCTCTTCTTCCCCAGGCCCTGAGCGTTTTTCCACATCGTTTTTAAAGCGAGGTTCTCAAAACCAGACAGGCCGTTCTGACATGAGACCGGCCACCACAGCTCCGGGGTGAGACCGCTTGTCAGGGATTTTGGCCAAGTTTTCAGGTGAAGACCGGGGGACCGAGCTGTGGGCTTCGTTTCTTCACTGAGAAAGGCGAGCGAAGTGTCTTCTAGGCAGGGTAGTTCTGGAAGACCCCACGGAGACGTGGATGTTTGGAAGCTGTGTGCGTGCGTGTGTGCGTGTGTGTGTGTGGGCGTGTGTGTGTGTGTACGTGTGCGTGTGTGCGGGCGTGTGTGCATGCGTGTGTGTGTGTGCGTGTGTGCATGAGTGCGTGCGTAAATGGCCTTTGACTAACGCATTTAACAAACGTGCATCGATTTAGGTGCCAGAGGAACTCGGATATCTGGGGACAGACTCGGCCTCGTTCCGCCCGCCTGCTCGGCCCTCCCGTCTCAGCTGCTCACTCACACTCGCCATGACAGTGTGTGTGAGAAGTGGCAGCATCATGGACGGCCGGGCACGGACACCCCTCCAGACCTAAGACGGCCAGCTAGGCTCCCTGGAAGACGCGACATTCAGACTGGGACCTGGCTACGCCCGCGGCTCCTGGTGGCTCGCAGCAGGTGACCGGCGCGTAACGTGCTGGAGCCAGACTCCACTCGCACCACATGCCATCGGGGCCAGCCCTGAGCCGCCGTGCTCCACGCGAGCTGGACCCGTCCCCGAGCGGCTGAGGCGCACGTCTGTCCACGACGCGTCCTCTTCCTGGAGCGCGAGCCTCCCCTCCCCCACTTCCTGCGGCTTCTTACTCCTCCGGCTTCTGAACCGAACTCACCACCCCGAGAAAGGGCTCTCGAGCCACCCCGAGCCAGCCCGCACCCCACCGCATCATCCTTCCAGATTTCACCTTCTCTCCCTCTCGTCCGTGGGATGTCGGGCAAGGACGGCGTGGTCCGTCACCTGCCTCTGTACTCTGGCACTGAGTGAGCGCCCCCAGTGTCTGCTAAATGAATGAGTGAAAACGAAGGTGCATTTATACGCGCTCGGCAAAGGGCGGGCTGCCGCACACACGCTATTCCATTTCATTCCCATGACAAGCCTGCGAAGGGCTTACGTCACCCCCTGGTTTACAGATAGGACAACAGAGGCTCACAGAGGCCGGTGTCTCGCCGAGGGTGACACTTCTACAAAGGGACAAAGCCGGGATGTGAATGCGGCTCCCCACGAGTCTCGCTCCTCTGCTGCTCCTCACACCATCGAAGAGACTAAGGCTGTCACCTCCTTCAGTCCAGTGGGCATCCCCACGGACACGCAGTTCGACGCCGAGCAGAGTTCAACGGCTACGCACGCACACGTTTTAGTGCGAACAACCTGCGTTTTTTCCCAGCTGCTTAAGGACAGGACCAAGTCTCATTACTAGAGTGTTTCCGACCAGCCGCTCTGCGGGGAGAGCGAGGACAGGCCGAGGACAGGCCGAGGGAGCGAAGGCGAGGACGGGCGGATGCGTGGGACAGCTCCGCGCCGGGCCTCTGGGCGCCAGAGAGGCTGCTTCCTGCAGGCGAGAACACGGACCGCTTGCCCTTCACGGCCGGACGCTAAGGGCGCACAACGGCCTGCGCGTGGCCTGCGCGTGGCCTGTGCGTGGCCTGCGCGTGTCCTGCGTGTGGCCTGTGTGTAAACTGCATGTGGCCTGCGTGTGGCCTGCGTGTGGCCTGCGCGTGGCCTGTGCGTGGCCTGCGCGTGGCCTGCGTGTGGCCTGCGCGTGGCCTGCGTGTGGCCTGCGTGTAAACTGCATGTGGCCCGCGCGTGGCCCGCGCGTGGCCCGCGCGTGGCCTGCGTGTGGCCTGCGTGTAAACTGCATGTGGCCTACATGCACTGGGAAGCGCTTCAGAAAAATAACACTCTTGCATTTTAATTCTTTCGACTCTCGGAAAACTGTTTACGAAGTAGTTCACACGCGCGCATTCAGGAGTAAAGTCTAGTCTCCGAGACGACGGACGCCAGTACGCTTTATGCTCGCCCTACCCCACCCCCGCCCCCGCCGACTCCTTTCCTTTAAAACCTCTGCGATCTACTATTTCATATGCCAAGCTCCGTTCCAGAATAAACTTTTACAACCAAATTACGCATCTCGTATAAGTGGGTCATTTTTGAATTCTGACCTGACCTTCACTATTTTGGGAGGATCAACCAGAAGCCGCTCGCCGTGAGTTCAGTTACGCTGTGGGCCGCTGTCCCGGTTACCGCGGTAGTGACGTCAGCACCGCCGCTCCCAAGACGGCCCCTGAGCAGGATGACGGGCTTTATCCACACAGCCCTCCCCCTCCGACGCCATAAACCAGGAGGATCTTGAACCTGTGACCTCCCTGTCACCAGGTGAGTTATTTGGTGCTGGGTGACCCCCATGCTCTTGGCCAAGGTCAAGTCACCAAGGGCAGGTGGGAGTGGGCTAGGGACATGGTGGTCATTTGACACTAGCCCACCCTCCACTCTACAAATGCCTTAAAACTAAAGCCATCAGCATTTTTTTAAAAATCATGTTTATCTGAACATAGCAGCCCCATGTTGTATTAATAACTACACCCACAAGACAGTGGTACCTCATTTCAAGCGCTAAACACGATCCCCCAAAAACTATTCCTAAAAATTTCTTTGCTGGAAAAGTATCTGTGAGCTCACTATTTGAAACCCCTTGAGGGACGCTTTTTGCAGAATCAAAAGTCCCTGCTAACTGCCGTCCATGCCCGGCTGCCAGCATCTGCTACCTGCCTCTTGACGAAGACACACCTGTGGGGGAAGCCTCGCCGCCGCCGCCGCTGACCGCTGCGTCCGGAGCAGTCTAAGCGCCCCGAGAAGTCTGCTACGCAGGCCAGTGGACGTGCGGGAGCGCTGGTGTGTGCTCCTTCCTTCTGCAGAGGAGCCTCCACGGGGGCCTCCAGACGGGCGACGCGACCGCCCCCGTGCTGACACCCGCCATCCCCGTGCGTCAGACGCCTGCTCACCCCGACCTTCGTCCTCCCCCACGGTGTCTGCACCAGAGAAACCAGAAAGTGGGGGGCGGGGGGCAGAGACGTTGCAACGGGCGGGCGAAGGAAGTCGTCCGAGCGCCGGGAGCGACCGTTCCCGCCGCCTGTCCCGGAAGCAGAGGCGCGGTCCACGCAGAGGGAAGACGGAGGGTCAGGGGCTCAGAGCCGGGACCGCCCGGGCAGCACTGCTGGTCAGCGGCGGAAACTTGGAGTTAGCAGGGGATTGTCACGCAAAGCCACACTCCCAGGGGACGATGGCATCGTCTGGAAACAATTCTGGTTGTCACGAGGGGGAGGGGTGGAGCCAGAGGCCGAGGACGCCCGGGGCAGCCCCCTCGCCGCCCCGCCAACGAACAGTCACGGAGCTGGGGGTGCGAGGCCGGGGCGGGACCGAAGGCGCCGCCAAGGATTCCGGGCCGGTCCGTGGCTCAGAGCGCCGAGGCGATGCCGACAATGGAAGAGCGGCGACGGAAGGAGGACTTTGGAACCAACGGGAAGTCGGCGTGACGGACCAGACGACCCAGGCCATCGCAGAGGCCGTCAGTGGTCCCCCCTCCCGAAGGCGTCCGCTCAGCCAACAAACATCTGCCGGGCAACCTCTGTGGGCCTCGTGCTTTCTAAGGTCTGGGTTCACTCGCAGCTGAGATCCAACCGCAGGGGACCCCAGGACCCCGCCCAGCGGCTGGTCGGAAGCCAGGTACACGGCGCTCGGCGTCGGCCACTGAGAGGAGGGACATGACCTTTCCCACCTGCCCGTTCATACAGTTTAGTTCTCAGGGGAAGATTCCACGCACACCACCCCCCTCAGACCCAGGGGCTTCTGGGAGTTTTAAAAACCATTCCTGACGAAGTCCTGGCCTGGAGCACAACTCGCCACCCTCACCGCCCGGGCTGACAACGCCCAGCAGGTCATGTCCGCCCTGGTCACAATTAGCTGCTTCATCTTTGCTGCCCCAAACGAAGTCTAGAAACGACGAGATGAGAAGGATACACGGTTGTTCAAGTAACTTCCGCTGCCGCAAAGGCGACGTGCTCATCTCTCGCTAGTCCAGACACTCGCACTGGCGGCTCCTCCGGTGGGGACATGGACCAGCCGCTCTGAGGGACGGCCGGCGGAGGCCGGCGCGCCCCAGCGTGACCCGGGAGCACAGGAAGACCAGCGGCTCCGGAGCCGTCACCGCTCCCGGTCCGCGCAGCGCGCTTACTGAGCAGCAAACCAAACGGCTCACTGACGCCGGCGCGCAGGCGCCCGCACCGATCTTCTCTACTTGAGGAGAAACGGCAAAGGGCCCCGGGGCTGCTCTAAACCGGCTTCGGCTACATTAATAAAACATGAGCTTCTCTAAATTTAAACTTAAAATCCAATTAATTCATCAAAATGTCAGTTGTCACCTGAAGCGTTTTAGTAAAAAGGAAATACCTTGGAACAAAGAAGAATCTGCACAGGGCTAGACAGAGCAGAGTGCACTGACCTGACTCACGTCACAGCGGCCACGGTGGCCTCGCCTGCAATGTCTGCTCCTTCTGCGTCACCTCGGGGGGTTCAGAAGGCAGGGACTCGTTTTCCATCTGGCCTCTCCCCGTCTTGACTACAAAGGATGGTTGTACCAAGCAAGTCATCGCTGCTATAAGCCCTCTGCCATCCCCCAAAGTCACAAACCTTGGTGAAAATTTCTACAAAGCACTCCGAGTCAGTCACAAATAGAATTACAATGATAAACCTTACTACGACCTCAGGGCCTAGACCGATAACTCTGGGAAGGCTAAAACTTACACCGCCCTCAGTTAACAAGAAAGCAGAGAATAGAAACAAGAAATTGAAAATTCCTAATAGCGATTTAGAAAGCGGAAATAGAAATCAAGTGTCCCATGCTTATCTGTGAGGAAAACGGCTTGCAACGGGTGTCATGCTTGCTGTTCCGTGCCCAGGGTTCCTCGGCTTCAAAGACTTTGGTCCTTTGTCTGGGATTCGAAGGCAATTTATCAGCTGCAATTTCAGCAGCAGAAGCAGGGAGTGGAGGAAACACAGATAACCTTTCCCAGGTTTATACAGAGTTAAATGCGATCGCCACAGTCCTCTGCAAACATTTAAGGGAATGAAAGCAAAACACTGAGAGCCTGTTTCTTCCTGCAAATAACTGAAAAGCAACCAGCTACCAGCCGGCATGCTGTTGACCTCGGGCTTGAAATCAAGAGTTTCAGGAGGGAAAAAGAAAAAAAAAGAAAAAAAAAATAAAGACAGACATGTTTTCAGAGCTGAATATGATTAATTTACAAAAGCTGGATTTTCCCCCCTAAAGACAAAGTATCTTTCAATTTCAAGCAACAAAGGGTAAAAACACATCTCAGAGCACTAAGCTGTTAGCCTTTACCACAGACCGGACCTGGTGACTCGTTTCCTGTGCCGGCTGGGGGGTCACTGGCCCTCTCTTCTGCCATGTCAATGATTGCGACGGAACCACCTGACTGACTACCTTAGAGTTACAGGTGCCTGGAGCTCTTGCAGCCAAGTGCCCCCTTCCAAAGCCTCAGGAAGAAATGCCCGCCACACGCGCAGATCACACAGGCGACGCCTGCGAGGCTGATTCCGGCATTGCCAAAGGCGGCGGCGGGGCCACTGGTAAAGGGAAGCTGCAGCTGCTCCTGCTGGCACCAGCCACCTGTCTCTACTGGACCTAAAACCAGCCGCCGCAGCTCTGCAGGGGCGACGGGTAAGACCCGCGCAAAGGGCGGAGCGCGAGCCTCCCCGCCGGCGTCAGGGCCCAGCGGACGCGCAGGGCGCAGGCCCGGGCCTCCGACCGTCCGCGGTCTCTGACTGCGCGGCGAGCAACGCCTCCCAGCGAGGATCCAGTTCCCATGTCCCCGCACTGTGACACCTCCCCGGCCAGCGGATACGGGGAGAGAGGCGTGCGGGGGGGGGGGGGAGCAAGTGGGTCGGACATTCTCAAGGGTCCGGGGGAACTCGCGTCTCCAGGCCTCGTCCTAAAAGTTGCAAAGCCAGCTCTGCGCCCGCGGGCTGGGCAGCAGCGCGCGCTCCCGAGGCTGCGGGGCCCACGCCGGGGAGACACGCCCGCAGACCCGGGAAACGCGGCGCGGGGTCTTACTTTTGTAGCTCGCCGCCCAGGGCTGGTAGCAGTAGTAGCCGGTGATGCGCAGGATCCGCTCCTCGATGCACGTGAGCCCCGCGGACCCGCCGGTGAGGTCCTCCACCGAGCGCGACCATTTCAGGTCCTCCTTGATGGCCTCGTCCACCACCAGGTACTTGAGCTGCCGGAGCTGGGGGCTGATGTCGGACAGTCTCCGGGGGCTGACGTCCGGTGACCTCCTCATTCCACTGAGGGGCAGGTGGCGGGGGTACGGGGGGGGGGGGGAATTTCGGTGAGGACAGATCGAAGGGCCGGCAGAGGCGCGGCTGGGCCTCCGGGGGCAGGTGCCACCGCGGGGCCGCCGCTGTCCCCTCCCGCCGCGCCCCCAGCTCCCGCGGCAGCCTGGGCGTCGGGTCCCGTCTCCCGTGCCCGGCCCTGGGCGCCCGGGGCGAGCGGCGAGGCACAGGGCGCCTTAAACTTCGTGAGCAGCCCCGCCGCGCGCCGCGCCTCCCCGAGCCCCGGCCCTCCGGCGACCCGGCCGCAAAGGGCCCCCGCCCGCCCGCGCCCCTCTGGGCACCACTCACACGGCGATGCCTTTGCCCCGCGGCGCGCCGCCCGGGAACTCTCGGATGCCCATAGGCAGCGGCGGGGCGCAGCCCGGAGCGCCCAGACTCGCAGCGGAGGCGCCGCCGGCCGGAGCCGCGGGCGGCCACCGAGCGGGGAGCAGGGCGCGCTGCCCACCGAGGGTCCGCGCCGCCCGAGCGCGCCCGCGGCGCCGTGCCCAGCGCCTCCCTCCGCGGCGCGCGGCGCGGGCGCGACTCAGCCCGGCTCCGGCCGGTCCCTGAGCCCGCTGCAGCCAGGAGGCGACAGGGCCGTGCGCGCACCGAGCCTCCCGCCTGCCGCCTTCGCCGCCGCCCCAGCGCACAGCGGCCGGGACCCGGGAGAGCGCCGGGAGCTGGGAGCGCTCTCGAGGCACCTGGGCGCGCGGGATGCGCTGGCCCGGGGCGCCGGAGCCAGGCGGGGGCGCTGCTGCCCCCTTGCCTCCGCCCCGGCGCCCCGCCTAGCAACCTCGGGGCCCGCGCGCTCCGCCCCGCTCGCCCGCCTTGTCGGGTCCTACTGCTCCCGGCTCAGCAGTCCAGGCTCCCGCGCGCTCTCGCTCTCTCTCTCCTTCTAAAACAACGAGCTAAACTACTTGCAAAGGCAAAGCCTGGTTCCATACCTACGAAAATCACGCCCAGGGTGCCAAATAAGCACACGGCACTTCGCGGGCAAAGCGGAGACGCGGCCGAGCGGGCTGACTTTGCTGCGGGGTCTCCAGGTGGCGCGTGGCCCTCAGCGCGCTTACCTCTTAGCCGACAACAGTTAGTGAATCGGCTGGCTCTTCCTAGATTTCCATTTAATGTAGCCCTAACCTTTCTCCTCCTCCTCCTCCTCCTCCTTCTCTTCGCCGCCCCCGCCCCCCCCCCAAAACCATCTCTCCAGGGCACCTAATCACTTTCTATAATGTTATTTTTCCAATGTAAAAAATCCATAAAGGTTTATCGGGGCACATTCAAGGAATACAGAAATACGCTAAGAAAATACCCATTATCCAGCCAAAAGTGACTACTTTGCATTATAAGTGTATTCCCTTCCACACCTCTTTTCCAATGTAAAATACAGTTTTCACAAAATCAGAATGAAATTACATTCAGTACTTTTTGGAACTTTTTTAAGTATTAAAATTATATTGTGTCAGCAAACTAGGAATAGAGAGGAATATCCTCAAATTAATAAAGGACATCTTCAGCTAACATTCTAATGGAAAGAAACTAGAATCTTCCTTGCTAAGCCCAGGAGCAGGCAAAAAATGTCTCTTCTCACCATTCCTTTTCAATATTGTGCTGCAAGCCCTACCTAATGCATTTAGATGAGGAAAGGAACTAAAAAGTGTATCTACTGGGAAGGAATAAATAAAACTATCTTTGTTCACAGATGGCATAATCATCTATGTAGAAAACTTAAGACCATCAACTAAATATTGACCTGGAACAAATA
The DNA here is from genome assembly GCF_014176215.1 of Rousettus aegyptiacus. Classification (NCBI taxonomy): domain Eukaryota; kingdom Metazoa; phylum Chordata; class Mammalia; order Chiroptera; family Pteropodidae; genus Rousettus; species Rousettus aegyptiacus. Next base: position 16,960,203 of record NW_023416293.1, on the reverse strand, counting down.
TTGATTATAGCAATGTTGCAGAAATAAGCTTAATGTACCAAAGTCAATCAACTTACTATATATCAGCAATGAACAATTGGAATTTGAAATTTAAAATGTAACACCACCTACATTCACACCCCAAAATGAAAAACGTAGTTATAAATATATGTACAAGATGCACATGAGAAAAATCACAAAACTCTGATGAAAGAAATTAAAGAAGAACTACATAAATGGAAAGAGAACTATCTCGTTCTTTGGTAGGGAGACTTGGCATTGTTGGATGTCAATTCCTTCAGACTGGCTGTAGAGATTCAATGTAACCCCAATCAAAGTCATTTTGTTAATATCAACAGACTTTCTAAACTTTATAGGAGAGGCAAAAGACCCAGCATAGCCAACAAAATATTGGAGTCGAACAGTCAGAGGACTGACACTACCCAACTTCGAGACGTACTATGAAGCCACAGCGTGGTATTGGTGAAAGAATGGAAAACAGATCGATGGAACAGAACGGCCCAGAAACAGACCTACACAAGGTCCAGTGATCTTGACAACAGAGCAAAATCAACTCAATGGAGAAGGCTGGCAATTTCAACAAACGGTGCTGGATCAGCTGGACATTCAACACGACACACTCATCACAGGCTAAATATGACTTGCAGAACCATAAAATGCTTAGGAGATAACAGAAAATCGAGACACCCTCAGGTTTGGTGATGACTTTTTAGATACATCAAAGGCATGATCCATGAAAGAAAAAATCGTTAGGTTGGACTTCATTAAAACGAAAAATCTGCTCTGCAGTGAGGAGAATGAGACTGAAAAGCCACAAACTGAGAAAATGTGTACAAAAGACATCTGACAGAGGGCTAGTACCCACGGCGGAGGACTGGCCCGCGTCCGGCAGAGGGCTAGTACCCACGGCGGAGGACTGGCCCGCGTCCGGCAGAGGGCTAGTACCCACGGCGGAGGACTGGCCCGCGTCCGGCAGAGGGCTAGTTCCCACGGCGGAGGACTGGCCCGCGTCCGGCAGAGGGCTAGTTCCCACGGCGGAGGGCTGGCCCGCGTCCGGCAGAGGGCTAGTTCCCACGGCGGAGGGCTGGCCCGCGTCCGGCAGAGGGCTAGTTCCCACGGCGGAGGACTGGCCCGCGTCCGGCAGAGGGCTAGTTCCCACGGCGGAGGACTGGCCCGCGTCCGGCAGAGGGCTAGTTCCCCCGGCGGAGGACTGGCCCGCGTCCGGCAGAGGGCTAGTACCCCCGGCGGAGGACTGGCCCGCGTCCGGCAGAGGGCTAGTTCCCTCGGCGGAGGGCTGGCCCGCGTCCGGCAGAGGGCTAGTACCCAAAATAAGAACACTTCAAACTCAACAGCAAGAAAATGAACAACCCAATTCAAAAACCAGCAAAATGTCTGAGCAGACATGTCACCAAAGGTGACATACACATGGCCAATAGCATACAAAATGTTGTTAGGGAATTACGAATTAACACAGTGAGTGAGGGCCCACGACACGCCTACTAGAATGACAGAGCGCTGAGGACACTAGCCGCTGGCGAGGACGACGCGGAGCCACAGGAACCTTGCTCACTGCCGGTGTAGGTGCAAATGGCTGCGCCCCTTCGGAAGACAGCCCTGTACTTTCTTACGAAAGCCAAAATGCTCTGACTGTACAACCCAACAATCACTCACCTTGCTATTTCTCTAAATTAAGTTGAAAACTTACATCCACACAAAACTCTGCACACAAATATTTATAGAAGCTAATTCCAAAACAGAGAAACAGCCAAGACGTCCTTCCATAAGTGAAAGTATAAACAAAATATGGTACATTTGTACAATGGTATATTATTCAGTGATAAAAATTAATAAACTGTCAAGTCATGAGAAGACATGAAGGAACTTTAGATGTGTATTTCTAAATGAAAGCGGCCAATCTGAAAGGCGATGTACTCTGCAATTCCTGCCACGCGACGCCATGGAAGAGGCCAAGCCTCGGGGACGGTGAGAAGACGGTGGACCCCGGGGCCCCCCGGTGGGGGCGGGCAGTGGAAGGGAGGGTGGACGGCGGCTGAGCACGGGGGTTTCGGCACAGTGAACCCATTCTGCACAACGCCACGATAGTGGAGACATGTCAGTGTACGTTTGTCACAATCTGTAGACTGTCCAGCTCGGAGAGCAAAGCCTGATGGGAGTGGATTTTGGTTGACAAAGATGTGTCATATTGGCTCATCGGCTGTAAGAAACACCACTAACTAACGCAGGGACTTGCTGCTGGCGAGAGCTCTCTGGGGACTCTCTGTCCTTGCTCCTCAATGTTGCTGTGAACCCAAAATTTTTCTGAAAATAAAGTCTATTATGTAGCTTTCCAGTGTCACAATATTCCTCTAAAATATGATTTTTATGGCTCTTATGATCATAAAAGCAACATTGTAAAAAAAAAAGAGAAAAAACAAGTAGGATCTATGTGTACAAATAAAAAATTAACATCCTCTATAATTGGGCATAATTTTTAACCTGTCTTTTATGAGAGCCTGAGGAATGGCGGGGGGGGGGGGTATGTGGATGTGGGTGGTAAAGCTTTTATCTTCATCTCTTCTGAGTCTTCGGGACAAGACATTTTCCTTGTGCCTGAAATATCTCGTCATCAGCCAGGCTCGGACGGCCAGAGGACCACCTGACATCTGATCACCCAGGACAGTAGGTTAGAAAATACTGCTTGGGACTCGTCCTCTCTGAGTGTGGGCATGGGAGGAAGCCATGACACCGAGCCCCCCCCCCCTCCCCGGGGGACTTCACGCACACTGAGAACCATTTGAGCAAATAATGACCGCATTCCATGAACTCAGAATCCTCCCTGTGCTTCTGCAGATGTATCTGCTGAACTCGAGGGAAGGTTTAGCCCGAAGAGGACAGAGTCCGCCCCCATTCAATCACTACATTCTGGCCACTGTAGCCCTGGGCCAGGTCTTGCCCTTTCTGAGCCTCAGTTCCCTCTTCTGCGTAAAGAAGGTGACCTTGTAAGATCGTAGTGAAGGTAAAACAAGTTAGTACAGGTAAAGTACTTAGAATAGAGCCTAGTGCATGGCCAGGGCTAGTCCTTAATAAACGTGAGCGATTACTATTAGCAATGCAGCTAACAGTTGAATCCATTTCTTTCTTTTCCTTCTCTTTATTTCTCTGTTCCTTTGCTTTCATTGTTTCATTCCTCCTTCCTTCCTTCCTTCCTTCCTTCCTTCCTTCCTTCCTTCCTTCCTTCCTACCTTCCTTCCTTCTTTCCTTCCTTCCATCCTTCCTTCCTTCCTTTTCTTTCTTTTTTGACAGCCACATCAAACTGTTGATTTTTATCCAGGTTTGTGTTGTCTAAAATCTCTACATAATTTTTACACGTGCAGTTGTTAACCATATTAACCATGTCACTCTCTTTTTTTTTCTAAATAGCATAGGTTTTGCAGTCAGATAAAATGGCTTATATCCTGGCTTCTCTACTCACCAGCTGGATAACCTTAGGAAAGTTATTTAACTTCTCCCGTCTCATTTTTTTCAGAAAAATCTCAAACAGTTATAAAGTTAAATAAGTTCAAACACATTGAGTATTTACATAGTGGAGAGAGAGCCTTGGTGCTAAGTATGAGCAGTAACAATTATTGTCACTTATACAATGTTTCCACTTGCCAGACGTAGTCATTGCCATGACGTCTCAGGACATTTTTGAGTGGTGGCTTTGTCAGCCACTTCGATCCCTACCCCTGCCTCGCCAGGTGCCATGGTGCACCCCTTTGACCTCCTTCCCCCCAGTACTCTCGATTCGGCAAGCAATCCTTTCAAGTCCCGTTCTGAGGACTGTGACTCCCATGAAACACTTGGGCCTGGGCAGTGCGGTGCATACCCACGTGCACCTGCGGTCAGCCTGTGCCCTCCCCGTCAGGTGTGGTCAGCCAGCACCAGCAGCAGAGGCCACATGCCAAGGCAGGTGCTGCAGGCTCCCCTGTCCCCCACGCAGCAACCAATACTGAAAGCTTTGCTTTCCCGGCCAGTGAGTAACAGAAGCAGGTTCTTATCGATGAAATTTGCTTGTTTAATAGCGTGTTAGAAATGTGCTCTCATAGGGGAATTCGAGATGCATGGATTGGACACAATATTTCAGAGATCCTCTCTGCCTTGGCATGAACAGGTTAAACAGGATTTGCAACCTTTATCCTTAGAGGCGATATCCAAGGACTGCCATCTTTTTCTTAGCCCATGGGTATGAGGATGTATGGTTGCCTTGGCAACTATAAGAATAATGGAATTCTCTAGAATATTGTCCTGCCGGGACTATTAGGTGTGCTCAGAGCACCTAGAAGTCCCAGAGTGCTAGGCCTTCGTCTAACTTAGAGAGCAGGCCACCTAAAGGCTCTTGGAATACGCGCTGATAAACGCTGTTCGCGTAACTGTGTGCGCACCTGCCGGCTGCGTGGTGGTTGCTACTTTTCCTTTTACCTGTGTCAACATTTCACTGGCAAACGCTCTCCGCCCAGGGCCTAAAGGCCGTGCGTGACCACAGCGGCTCAGGCCGGTCAGCCCAGGGCCTAAGGGCCGTGCGTGACCACAGCGGCTCAGGCCGGTCCGCCCAGGGCCTAAGGGCCGTGTGTGACCACAGTGGCTCTGGTCAGTTCACCCAGAGCCTAAGGGCCATGCATGCGCATAGCGTCTCAGGCCAGTCCGCCCAGGGCCTAAGGGCCGTGCGTGACCACAGCGGCTCAGGCCAGTCCGCCAGGGCCTAAGGGCCATGTGTGACCACAGCGGCTCAGGCCAGTCTGCCCAGGGCCTAAGGGCCGTGCGCAACCACAGCGGCTCAGGTCAGGATGCAACACGAGGGCTGCAGAGCAGAGCCCGCGGGAGCTGCGGCTGCCCCAAGTGTCTAAGTGACATCCTCATGTATGTTCTGTCGGGAACATTTCACAGTATCCCCAACACCAAAAAGCACTAGAGATAACATTAAAAAAAAAAAAAAAAACCTTCGTACTGGTGGTTCTTAAACTTCATAATCTTCAGAATAATTTCAGATGCTAATGGACTTAAAGACCTGAATACAAGACCTGAAGATATAAAACTCCTAGAAGAACAGACACAGGGGCTTCGTGACATGGGACTTAGAGATAACTTTTTGGATATGACACTGTGAGATGCCATCAAACTATAAAAGCTTCTGCACAGGAAAAGAAGTGATCCACAAAATGAAAAGGCAGCCAGTGGAAGAGGAGAAAGTGTTTGAACCATATATTGACAAGGGGTTAATATCCAAAATATATAAAGAACCCATGTAACTCGATAGGAAAAAAATAGTAAAATAAAACATTTAAAAATGGGCAAAGGACCTGAACGGACATTTTTCCAAAGAAGATAATCAAATGGCGAACAGGTACATGAAACATCACTAATGATCAGGGAAATGCAAATCAAAACCACAGTAAGATACCACCTCACGCCTGATAGAATGGCTGCCATGAAAAAGACAGAAAACGAATTCCGGTGAGGGACCCCTCGTGCTCCGCTGCGGGGGAGGCAACCCGGTGCGGCCGCTCTGGCGCACAGCACAGAGGTTCCTCGAACGATTAAACTAGATCTGCCGTATGACCCAGCAGCTCCACCTCTGAGCATGGGAACGACCGACATGTCTGTCGACAGAGGAATAGATAGATAAAATGTCACACACACACGAATACCATTCGGCCATAACAAGGACATCCTGCCATTTGCAACAAGGATGGACCTTGAGGGCCTGACGCTGAGTGAAATAAGTCAGGCAGAGAAAGACACTGTACGATCCGACCCACATGTGGAGCCTAACGGAGAAATCTCATAGAAAGAGATACCAGATTTGTGGCTGCCAGAGTAGGGGTGCTGGGAGGGGGACGGGGGTTGCGTGAAGAGGGTCGAAGCTGCACACTTCCCGTGGTAAGATGAACGTGTGTTGGGATGCGGTGCGCACTGGTGACTGTTAACACTGTGCTACGGTGTGCACCGAAGTTGCTCAGAGAGCAAATCCTCAGAGTTCTCATCATGAGGGGAAAAATGCTGTGTAGTTATGCGAGGGGATGGGTGTTAACTGAACCTGGCATACTAATCGTTTTGTTGTACATAGGCGTGTCTACTCATTAAGCTGCGCACCCTGAAATTATGGTACTGTATGTCGATTGTAGCTCAATAAAACTGGAAGAAAAAGTAAAACGAAATGCAGACTCCTGCATGCTATTCAGAGTAAGGGCTTTTCCCCAGCGAGCCTGTGAATCTCTGTGTTGATGAGCATCCTTAACGGGGCTGATATGGACGGTCAACGAACCGCACTCTGTAAAGACAAGTGTTCCTCACAATCACATGGAAGCATTCAAAAAATCTGTCGGGATTCTTGCCAGATCCCTCAGTAAGCAGCTCAGTAAGAAACTGTACGGACTGAGTCTAAACATCTTTGACAGAGCTGCTCTGGTGATTTTTTAACATACTGATCGTAGTTACTTTAAAGTCCTTGTCGGTTAGTTCTAATACTGAGGTCATCTATAGATCTGCTTCTACTGTCTGCTTTTTCCTCCTGATCGTCGATCATATCTTCTTGCTTACATGCATGTCTAGTAATTTTTATTGTATTTCAGACACTGTAGTTTGAGACACTGTAGAACCTCCCGATGGTTATAGCTCTGCCAGACAAGGGTTCTGCTTTTTTTTTCTTAGGCAGATAGGGTGAGGAATTGCTCGCTATAATCCAATCAGGGACTAAACTGATTTGGGGCCATGCGCAGTCAGTCAGACTCTGCATCTGCTTTGCCTTTCTGTGCTGGGCGGCGGGGCGCGGAATCCTCCGAGGCACTGACCTCCTGAGCTCTAAAGAGCACAGGGGTCGCCCTGCTCCACCCACCCACCCACCCACCCACCCATCAGAGGTTCTCTTCCCATCTCTCCTCAGCCCCCTTCGCAAGCCCAGAACTCAGCAAATGTCTCATGGGGAAAATCTGGGGTTCTCAAGTTTCCGGTGTGTCCTCCAGCTGTGCTCAGTCGCTCAGCTTTGCCGATGCCACCACTCTTCGGCAGAGGTCCCCTTCCAAGGCCATTTTCAATCCTCGGCTTGCACCCAGAATTGGCAGATGCCCCCGGGGGGGAAACAGGTGGCAACTATCCAGCTCACCTTGGAACAGCTTTGCTCCTCTGGAATATAAATTCGCCTAATCGTTCTTTCTCCTGCAGCTCTCTCATTCCTTTATAAACACTCTTTTCTTGGCATTCAAGCTGTTGCAGTGTGTTAATCCGCTAAGACCTGCGCCATCCTCCCAGAAGGCAGGTGTCTTCCTGATACGTATAGGTGTTCGTTTCTTTTTTTAAAGCAGTCATGTTCTCATACTGATGCTAACACATTTATCAAGCTACCCTCAGAAATTTGCTCTCCTGGATTTGTTTTTCCAGCGAGCTTCCCTTGGGTTCCTGGGTGAATTTGAAGGAAAGGGGCCAGGGACAGGAATGAGGGTGCACTGGCTTCATTTTGCTTAGCCGGCATCTTATTCCATTTTGAACGATTTCAGTTCTGAGACGAGGGCGACGGGGGCAGCAGCCGGTACATCTTCACGCGGTGTCAGACGCAACTCTGCTGGTCGCCTAAATGAGCTTATGTGGCTTGTTTATTTTCTGCCCATAATAAGACTTCAGTAAATTCACAGAATGGGTTTTGTGCTGCAAGCCAAGCTAACCAGCCGCTGCTCTGAGGAAGGACTATGTTCTGCGTTGTATCTACAGATTATTTTTAAAATCAGGAAATGAAGTTTAACCCATTAACTTTTAAATATTACTTTTCTAAAAACATGTTTTTTGACATGAAAATGAAGCTTTCTTCACAAAAGTTCCAAGTATCTTGAAATATTCAGCATGTTAAGATGTACATCTATTTCACAACAAACAAACGTTTACTGAGTGTGTACCATATGCTGGGTTTGTGACAGAAGCTAGTAAAACAAATAAGATACATTTTCTTCCCCTAGCAAACCCATAGTATAATAAGCAAACAAGGCAATCAGCAAACAGTTGCAGTACAGAGCGACAGGGCCATGACTGAGTGACAGATGGGCATCTGCGGGAGCATGCGGGGGGTGGGGGGATTTCGTGCCAGGGGAAGGATGGGGGGCTGGGGCTTCAGGGGGGTGTCGGCGAAGGCTTCTCAGATTAGATGATATACATACCAGTTTTGAAAAATGAATAGAAATTAGTCGGAAAGAGAGCGAGGAAGAGCGGCGGGGGGTGGGGAGGGAGAAGGAGGCACAAGGAAGAGGCGACGGGGGGCAAGGCCCGGGGGTGCGGGACACACCTGTCTGCAGGGCGCGGGGGCGGCAGCTGCAGGAAGGAGGGGAGAGAGGCAGACGGGGCCAGGCCGCGAGGGCTTTGGAGCGAAGTCCCCATGAACGTCCCCCAGAATACCGACGCGACGCCCTGACTGGTCTCCCCACGCCCACTTCGCACCTCCATACCCAGAGTGGCCCTTGCGGGGCACAGCTGACCCTGGCATGTTTGCAGAGATGCCCGCTCCGCCTGGAAGGCCCATCCACCTGCTCCCTCCGTCGCCGCGTCATGCCCTGCACGCCGCACCTGCCGCCGGACTCTCCACCCCCAGGGCCTTTTCTGAACCCCCCACACTGGCTAGGCCCTTCCCAGGGAACCCCGTCACCTCTGTAATGGCCTTATAACCTTCACCAAAGATTTCTTGCATGGTAATCTGTGAGATTATTTTATTAAAACCCGTCTCCCCCTAAAAGTTCGGAGGTAGAAGTTGTTTTGCCCTCATCATGACCCTCATATCCAACATAATGCCGGGTAGATTCTGCTAAAAAGAGATTTGTTAAATGAATAGAAAATGAGAAAAAGATGAATAAGATTGTAACTAAATAACAAGATATGTATTTGCAAAATCTATTTTCACTTTTTCTTCCTGTCAGTTCCCGTTTCTAGCTTAAGACAAGATTATAAGGTTGCCAGGGGAGTGACTTCTACGACTCATTTCCTCCCAGTCTAGCTCTCAGCCTTTCCACAGTCTTAATTTTTCAACCCAGATAGTACGTGTAGCAATGAAATGTCCTGAATTTTCTGAGTTAGACTTGATTTTAAATATTCCATTCCATTGTTCTCAAAAAGTATGCCCCTATTGTAAAAGAATTTGTCCTAATTTTGGGTTCAGAAAATTTAGTCACTGTGATATATGTCTGACATACTTGGAAGATACATGGGTCACCACAGATGGATGGATGGATGGATGGCTAGACAGACAGACAAGATGAGAGACGTGAACGGACAGACGATGACGGATGGTCGCGCACGCACACGCACACGCGTGCCGTATTCATTTTAACTTCCCCCAACACACGGTAATGTGCTTTGACTCAGGGGCCGTGGCTCCTGGTTTTTCTAACTCCTCCAGTGCTCAGTGACAAAGGGAACACTGTTGGATTAACCGAGAGGAGTAAATCCTTAACGTGCGGTAAGACGGCTTTTGCTCTGATCCTGCAGACATTTGTCGGATCAGCGGACTCAAATGCCCGCAGACAGAATTACGACATTTTGGCCGTAGCAAAGGCAACGCTATGTTTCAAAGTATTCTTGTGTGTTAGCCACTATCATCCGTGTTTGGTAAGGACAGAAACCAGACAGGGAACAAAGCGGAGTCTAGAGGAGAGGGAAGCCTCAGGCACTGTTGGTGGGCTTGCCAGTGGGTGCAGCCGCCACAGAAAACAGTCTGGAGGTTTGTCAGAACATTAAAAATGGATATACTTTTTGACCCAGTAATTGCACTTCTGGGTATTTATCCAAAGAAAACCAAAACAATAATTCATAAAGATCTATGCACCCCTCTGTTCACTGCAGCCCTACTCACAGAATAGCCAAGACATGGAAGCGACCTTAGTGCCCATCAACGGACGACTGGATAAGGAAGTTACGGTTCATATATACAATGGAACATTACTCAGCCATTAAAAAACTGAAATCCTACCATTCGCAATGGCGTGAATGAACCTAGAGATTATTACGCTGAGTGAAATAAGTTAGAGAAAGATAAATACCACATGATTTTGCTTATATGTGGAATCTAAGGGACAAAAAGAACTAATCCGAAACAGACTCACGAATATAGAGGACAATCTGAGGACGGCCCGAGGGGAGGGGGTTTGGGGATCTGGAAGAAAGGGGTGAAGGGGTAAAGAAGCACAAATTAGTAGCTGATGGATGGTCACAGGGATGGGGAGCCCGGCATAGGGAATGCGGTCAGCAGTAAGGCGATGGCCGGGTGGAGAGCCAGGGGAGAGAGAATGATCAGGGGGATTGTTTTGTAAACTATATAAATGTCTAACCAATGTACTGAATACTTGAAACTAACAATAAAATTACATTTAAAATAAAGACATCTAGAAACGTGGAGTCTTGCAGGGTCAGGAAAGCCAGGTGCTTCTAGACCCCAAAGAGTAAGAAATTAGCCTTGCAAGATAGACACGGGAAGAGCACGTGGATCTTCTCAGATTAACCCCGTGGGACTCCCGACTCTGACGGACGCTGGCTGTTGCCATTGCACTGAGAGAGGATGGCGTGGACGAGGGTGCCACAGAGTCAGGAAAACTATGTTTCTGAACGAATTCCGGGCATCGCTAATGGCGCATTGTACCAAATGGAAGCCAACAGGTCAGTTTGTAAGACAAACATACTCAAAGAGAGCAGTCCCAAAAGAAAAAGCCTTTGGTTCTTAGACATTTTCTACATCGTGGGGTCCAGAGCAGAGAACAGGAAGCAGGCTGGAAGGCCCTGCAGACCTCGGGGAAAGCACCCCCTCGATTCCGGCCGTGCCCAGGGTGGGGAGCGGGGGTGTTTGAAAAGGATGAACTTCCCGAAGGGCCAAGCCAGGGGTCATGGGAGCAACGGACAAGGGGTTCCCGCTTGAAGCGCAGACTCAGGATTTAGCCAAGGGACTGTCCCTACCCACAGGGAATGGAGCCATCCCAACGCCTGCCTTACAGGATTCCGCCATGGCGAAGGGCCAAGGACTTCTGTATCCCATCCTTCCCTCCTCCAGGAAGTCTGTGTTGCTGACACCCCGTCCCTGTCCCACAGTCGGGGATGGAGTGTGCAGGGAACCAGAGGACTTGTCTTTTGAATCGCAGGTTGCTTTAAGCAGTCACGATGTGAGGAAGAGGGAAATTGAAAAATGAGCACATCGCTGGGACCTCCTGGAATGTGAGCTGGATGCAAGGACTTGATGGGACTTTGAGTAGTTTTCTTAAGGGAAGAGGTGACCCGGTTCCATTCGCTCCAGTGGTGATAAAATCGGTTTGGTCCCCATAGCAGAGAGAGCGCATCGTGTTTGCCACACCTGCTTCGCCTGTCACGCATGCCCTGACCTGGGCACACGGAAGAGCCTCGAATCGCAGCCCCCCTCAAAAGCGAGACATTCTGGCCAATGGACTGTGACCTGTACGAGTCACGTGGGCTCCTTTCAGACTCGACCCCGAAAACGGCCTGAGAAACAGGCCACCCCCCCACACTGCTTCCGCGTCCGGCAGTGGTGACGTCACAGGGGAGCCCACGCCCCCAAGTCCCCACCTTGAGGAAAGCCACCGGCCGGGAACAACGAGCAAAACTTTAATTATATTAAAAACAAACTTCACGTGCGCGAAGCCACCGGCGGCTCCGGCTCTGTCGCCCAGCACGGAAGCACTGTCCTGACTCGTCGCCCCGCTGACAGGGGGCGCAGGCGCCCCGCCTCCGTGGCTCTCCCCTCGGTTTGCCCGGCTCCGACTGTCCTCTTAGCCATGTAGTTCCTGCACCTGGCATCTTTGTTTAATCACAGAAAACTTAAAAAAAAAAGTTTCAGGAGAAACAAAACCCACTTGTACCTTTTCAAGATCTCGGGCTGTCGGAATGACGTGAAGCTGGAAGCTATGCCCTTAAGGAACTGCAAAGCAGCAGGAGATGAGTCACAGGCACCGATGACTAAAATGAAAGGTAAAAAGTACACGGTGCATAAGTTAGACACAAAGAACGTCCTTTAAGAATTTAGGGAAGGAAGTGGTTATTTACTATACTGCAAATCAAATGCAAATAAACCCATGGCCCTATTTTTTTTTTTAAAGATTCTGAATATACCCCCATCATATACTCCATGCGGAGTAGATTGTTTATCACCCGACATGTCCTGTGTGCTCTGTGACATGTCCACTTCAGATGCTGAATTCTAGGCTAAGCCCCGCCTGCCGCCCGCAGAGCCAGCCGCTGCTGCCCATCAGCTGCGTGGACTCGAATCAAAACGATTCGTTACAACCGAGACAAGTATCAGCAGGCGCAGAAAACTGACTTTAAAAGCAAAGTCTGAAAACAAATATAGGTTCTTTAAGTATCACATGCTTTGAGTCTTTGCCCTCCACATGCAACAGTAACCAATGAGAGGTTCTTAACAATCATCGTGTTTTCGAGAAGGACCTGCATGGCCAGCTGCTCCTGTGGCCTTCCCAGCGAGCGATCTCTCGTGAGGCGCCTCTCTGAGGCGGGTCTAGTCTCCACTGGCACCGCAGGGTGCGGCGTCTTCCGAGGAAGCGCTTTCTGCTGGCAGACAGCTCAAAACCGGGCTCGGTTTTGATCAATTTAAGCAAATATTTCACTTGCATTTCAAACTCCACTGAACTCTTTTCTTCCTGATAATTCTTCACTGATTTATTCAGAAATGGTTGTTATGTGAAGTCGAGAGAAACAAATCCCTACGCAGTAAAAAAGGAAGGGGAGGTGGTCCAGACGCTTGCTCACGGCCTGGCGCAGGGCGGAGGCTGGGCCCGGCGCCTCCCGGCCATGGCCGTGGCCGTGGCCTCGCTGGAGGTTTGTGCTTGTTCGTGAACAGCTGCATCCACTTCATCGCCATCACTCCGAACCAGCTCGCTCTCCTCGGTGCACAAACGGCTTCGGTTTGGGGCATTTCCAGTTTGTCTGCTCAGGCCCGTGCGTCACTCGGGACTCCCACGAAGGCCGAGACTTCAGGGGGACCTGGTGATAACTGCACTCGACCCAGCACGCTCTGCCTCTGCGACACTGGCCCCTTAGCCCTTTTGAGGTCCTGCCGCCCTAAACTGAAATACCTCCCCGGGGGCCGAGGGGCTCGTGTATGAGTGCGCAAACTCACATCATGCAATGTCGGGTTTCATTTCAAAAAATTCGCAGACCCCTGAACCTCAGACGAAGAATCTGGGCCTTACGGCAAAGCCGAGTGACTGACTCCACGCATCCAATGCCAATTGCCAACACTTTACTGAGCCGGGCTCTGGTCAGACACAGCGAGGGTCATTAGTCAGAGTGATGAAGCGAGACCCTGCACAGCGGCGCAGGCCATCGGAGGGGAGGGGACGCGCCTCACTGTGGCGGCACCAGCTCTTATGTGTTGTCATGGCTGAAATGTGCTCCTCGCGAGACGAGACGGGTCTGCCGCTCAGAGAACCCGGCTGCTCCGCTGCCAACTCTGCGACAACCTCCGTAGTGGCGAGTCTGTGACACTGGGCCATTTCATCGTCACGTCCTTGCCACCTTCCATACGGCGACGTTAATGAGCTATGTAGGGCTGGAGATGTTGGTGGCAGATAACCAGGAAATCTTCAGTGACTTCCCAAACGGCCCGGCGTCCCCCTGCCCAGGGAGGGACGTGGCGTAAAGGATCTTAAGGCCAATTTCCTTCTCATGATTCTATCCAAAGTTATTTGAAATTTACGTTTGTTTTCCACTTGCTTATTCCAAGTTTCTGGGTAGTGAGGGGTCTGGCAAGGAGGTGTGAAGTGTCTTTTACTGGGACAGTCTGTCACTGTGGGGCTGACGGCACTTGGCTCTGCACGTCTCCTGCTCTGCCACAGCAAGAGGGTGGGGCAGGCCGGTCCCCCAGGCGTGGGGAGGACACGCTTACCCTGTACACAGCTTTCTGCGACGCTTGCTGCCACTCACTCTGCCAGAGCTCTGGGGAGGCATGGGGCTGGTGTCACCTCAGGACGAAGGAGCAGGGAACACTGCCAGGGAGGTCTTGTCAAAACAGAAAGAGGCGGAGCCTCCCACCTGGAGCGTGGGAGGCTGGAGACCGACGAAAGTAGAACAAAGAAGTTGAAGGTCAAGTGTCCCATTTCTCCCCAGACTCGAGGCTGCGTCTCCAAGGGTGGGGTCGAGGTGCTGCAGAAACTTCCTGGCGAGAAGAGGGGACCCCAAGAGCATCAGGGTTTGTGCCACGTGTCCCTGTGCACAAGGCTGTGGCTAACGTGGGAGACGACACGCCTTGGGTTCTTCCCGCAGCCACTGAGAGCGAAGGCAGAAGCTACATGTGTGTGTGACTCGCACGGGAAGCTACTTCCAGATAAAGGAGCGGGGGAGGGGGTGGGGGACACATTAGCCCCTTCCTGCCCGGTGCTGATCACGAGCCCCGATGCTGCAAAGACCCTGGTGTTGGCAGCGTCCTAAGGCCTGCAAGAGGCCTCTCAGAAAGGGACTCTCAGTGACAAGGCAAGGTCAGTGGTTGGCGTCAGGGGACGCCATCACACTCGAAACAGCCAGACGGGGCCAGCTGCCCCCCAGAAGATGCTGGGCCCAGCCCAGCCCACTATTCTGCAGCAGAGACCAGAGGGGTCCGGGAAAGCCTGCACCGATCGGGGACGCTCCTGGTGACTGTCGGCACTGCCTGCGACTCCGCCCGGAGGAGAGGGAGAAGGCGTGGGGTTCCAGGAGTGACGGTCCCAACGCGGGAGACGGAGCTGGAGAGGCGGCCGTGCTGCCGACGGTCGCTCACGCCCCGCACGGGGAGACCGTGTTGCCGACGGTCGCTCACGCCCCGCACGCGGTGGGGACTGGGGAGATGGTCACCAATGCCAGTTTTCTTTGCACGGCCGAGGGCAGAGAGGAAGTGTGACTCGGGAAAGACTGTCACGGAGACAGTGAAGAAGGAGGGTGAGGAAGCCATCGCAGGGGCCCAATAAGAAGCTTCCGAATAATTAAGATCTTTCGATAAACACAACAAATGTTATAGAAAGAAAGACGAGTTTTGGAGGCGAAACCCCTCTGCCGGGGGCGATCCCACCTGGAAGCGGAAATCGCAGGCAGAGAGCCGGATCTGTAAGCTGTCAAATACGTTCACAGACATAGGCAGATTGTCACGCGGCGCGTCTCTGTGTCTGCACTCAGGGATGGACGGCTGAGGACCAGCAGTCACGGAGGTGACGGTCGGCCCAGGTGGGACGGAGGCTCCGGCTCAGGCCGCCCTGCGGTGCGGTGGGGCCAGCTCTCCATGGTCTCCCCCGAGCGACTTTCCCGATGCGGACGGGCCTTTGGGTGACTTGGGCTGCAGAGCTAACGCCGTGAGCAGATTTAGTTCAGAATCAATCAGAGCTGCTCGGCGTCGCATGGAAGAGGCATCGGGAAGCTTCGCCCGCCACAGGGCACAGCTCGGCGCGTCGCACCTCAGAGCGCAAACGCAGAGGAGAAGGGACGACCGGGTCCTGGGAGGGACGACGACCCCGAGAAGCGTTCGCAGTTAGCACTGTCCCGGGGAACTCTGTTACAGCAGCGGCGTCGCCAGGCGGGCGGCGGCTGATCAGGGCCACCGAGGTCCTGTAATCCTTGGCTCCGCCTGCTGAGAAAGGAACGGATGACGGAGCGTTCCAAAGACGAGGTCGGTCCTCGCGCCCGGGCCCCGCTGGCCGGCCGCTGCGGTCCTCCCGGCCGGGTGAAACGGGGGCCCGCGGCGCTGCCTGCACGTGCCGGTGCCCTTGGGCCCGCCTGGGCCTGCGACGTCTCCCAGTGACAGGGTTCTTGTTGGTCTGGACTTCGCAAGGGCAGGGGTGAGGAGGACAGCTGGGGGATGGCGTGACAGGTAATTTAAGGACATAAATACACACGGACATGTGTTTACACCTGGGCGACAAGTTAGAACATCATGAGCCCTACCCCGGGTCGTGTGTCGTGAGAAGTGAGGAACCCTCGGCCAAGGGTGTCCAGGGGGAAGTCCCCGCCCAGGTCTCCTCTTCTGTGTCACCTGGCTCAAAACCTTTTCTGAACCCCGCTCCAGGCCACGTTTCCTGGTGAACCCCTGGCCACCCCCGCTGGTTGCCCAGGCGTCCTTGCCAGTCTGACTGAGGCCCGGCTGTTAACTGCTTTTCTAGATTCTCATCTGTTTCTGTTCCATTATCTGACCCAGTTTTCTGCAACAAGCCTTTTCCCCTCTTTCTACAGGAAGCAGACTACAGGCCCCGTGACTGCTAGTGGGAAAGGAAGGGCGTATCACTCGGGTTGCAGCTGAAAAAGTTCTCCTCACTGCGGAGAAGCCATGTACGCACTCGCTGCGGAGCCGACGTCCGCCCGGCGCTGGCCACAGGGCCAGCCTCCCTGGGCCTTGGCGGTTTCGCGCCCGCAGGGTTAACACCTGATCTCTGTTATGTCTGCCCATCGCGCCAGAGCCTCAGGTCTGATTTCACTGCAAAATGACAATAAAAGCACATGTGACTTAAGGCCACATATAGAGAAGCTATATGTACAGACAGCAGTCCCTCCTTATCTGCAGGGGATACGTTCCAAGACCCCCAGTGGACGCCTAAAACCATGGATAGTACCAAATCCCGATACACCGCTTTTTTCCCTGCATGCGTATTTTTTTTTTATTTTTTTTTTTACATAAATGAAACACTGTTTGTAATCTCTGAGGCATATCCGGACTGCCAGCATTGCTACTCTCGCACTTGGGGGCCACGATTAGGTAAAATCGAGGTGACTTGGACACAAGCACTGTGACAGCACGAGCTGACCTGATGACTGAGACGGCTCTGAGGTGACTGAGGCGGATGGGGGTCGTATGCAGCAGGGGGGCCCTGGACAAAGGGATGGCTCCCCTCTCAGGCAGGATGGAGGGGAATGCTGCGAGTTTTTATCACACTACTTACAAATGCAAACTTACGAATTATTTCTGGATTTTTCATTTCATATTTTCAGACCATGGTTGACTGTGTGTAACTGAAGAAGATTTTCAGAACTCTGCTTTTAAAATGGCTTTTAGAATCTCTACCACAAACTTCAATATCTTGTGTGGAACAGCTTATTCATGGAAAGTGGCTTTGGGTTTGGAAAACAGTCAAAAATCATTTGGAACAAATTCTGGCTGCAATGTAACTGATTAAGCTGAAGTAAAACCAATTTGGTTTTTCTTTTTTTCCAAATAATCATTTGTTTGGAGAATTGTCAGGAGACAGAAGCAAATCAGTGGGCTTGGGGCCAGTCTTTCTCCTTTGCACAGTCTCTCTCTGATGCTTTGATTTTTACATAATGATCCCCCTGGATGATTTGATGGGAGCGGGTGAAATCTACATAGACAATGTTTCATGTCAATGAAACACGTCAACATTTAATTATTTAACAATTTTGCCACATATGTTTACTGGAATCTCCAAGACATTGTCATTTTTCTATTGTTCATTTCGTTTTAGCTTTTCAATCATATTCAACATAATAAAATAAACCAACAATCCTCTTACTTTATCTTTGCGCATTTCCCTCAAGAGTCTGTAAGACACAAGGAACTGGCTCCTGTATGTGGGCAGCTGGTACGTCTAAGCCCTGCGTACGTGCCATCCTGGGGTGGCCCGAAGGCTGGCGGGCGGAAGCGACCCCTTCACTGAGCGGCGGGCCAGGCTTCGGCGCGGCTGGGTCCTTCGACTGATTAGGTGAGGCCCACCCACATTACGGAGGGCCACCTGCCTCACTCGGTCGCCCAATTTAAGCGTGAGACTCGTCTGAAACACCCTCACGGACACGCCCAGAGTGATGCTTGACCAAGCATCCGGGAGCCCCATCCGCGGCCAAGCTGGCGCGTAAAACGACCCATCACAACACGGTCCCCCCCTTCCCTCACCATTATCCCAAAGGAGAAGAAACGGTCTTTGCGGTGCGATCCCCCGAGCCTCACAGGATGTCTGCGCTTTACACGCCCACCTGTGCGACTCGTCGTTTCACGGCGAGCACTAGAGAAGCCCCGTGCCTCTCCGCCGTTCAGGAGAATCCGGGCGCAGACCTGGGCTTCGGGCTCCGATGGCGGCCTTCTCCACGGCCCGTCCTGGCACGCGCTCCGCCTCACTGACGTGTCCCCGTGCGACGAATCTGCACCTTCATTTACGTGTATTGCTTTGGGCGCCGTTGTTGAAATTCGTAGGACGTTCGAACCGGCCCAAGCCCCGACTTTCGTTGCCGTGCGAGAATGAAGACACGTGTGCCTCGGGCAGCACCGTCGCCATGGCACCTTGACAAACGTCGTCGAACCTCTGCACCAAACAAAAATGCCCATCTGACATTTTTTACGTTCGCACTTCTTTTAACGTGCCAGCTGTCTACTTGGCAAAGTCTTAACTTTATTCACAATTTGATGTGAATTCCTTGTTCCGATTAAGTTAATCATTTGTGCCCTGACGTGCAGCAACGTGCACTCAGGTGTGCCCGGCCGGACGCCACGGGCTGCTGCGCACGCTGAAGTCAGGGGGAAACGGTGAACTAAAGGTCACTGCAACTCAGCTTCGAGACCTGGATCCAGTCATCTGATTTCTCACAGCGTCAGGGAGGAGTTGAACCTTAAGTGACGTATTATCCTCCGCACATGCGCAGCAGTTTGTGGCACGTGCCCACAAACACCGTCTCGCTCGACTCGCGTAAGTTCGCGTGAAGGGGGTGTGAGCTCCTCTGCTCCGAAGTCGGTGTTTCCGTCGGCCACAGTTCAATGCTGCCACCGCTCTCTGCTCTAGTCCCTCCTTCTCTGCTTCTCGAGCCCCAAAGGGAAAGCTGGCTGCTTGTAGTTAGTGCTGATCCAGGTCAAATAACTCTTCGGGGATTCAGACACGGTGCACGGCTGGGAAGGCCCGGCGCACACCTGGGGAGGCCTTGATTACATGCCCATCCTGGTACAGGAGATGGAGATCACCCAACACTTTGGATGGACAAGGATGTCATAATACGAAACCTGCTAACTCTTCTTAATCATAGGAAAGCTGACACTCAAGCCTGGGTCTGGGGTGGGGTGCAGAAGGGGGAGCCTGGTGTGCAGATTAAAGAACTTAAGAAAAATCGTAATTCCCCTCTGGAGGAGCGGGCGTAGGGTGGAGGCGACTTCCTCACCCGGCTGGCGTTCCCACAGACGTGCCTCTCGCCCAAACTTCTGCAGTGGCCATCTTTATGTGGGTAGCTCAAACTCAGCATGTCCCCCACACCCCCCAAAATCAAACTCCCAGCCTTCTCCTCCCACCAGAAAACCTACTCTTTCCCCAGTCCCTCCCTCTCGAGGAGCAGTCCTTCCGTCCTCGCGGAGGCTCAGGCCAGCAGCCCTGGAGTCACACCGAAGCCCCCTTCCCTCGCAGCCCACGTCCGAGCCACCGGCCAGTCACACGAGCGCCACGTCCTCACGGCTTCTCGCACCCCCCGCACCCCACGTCCGAGCCGGCATCGCCTCTGCCTGCCGCAGTCGTCCAGTGGTCACTCTCCCTGGTCTTCGCTTGCCCTCCACTCCCTGGAATCTATCCCCAGCTCAGCAGCCAAGTGGCCCTATCACAGACCGGCTGACGCCACGCCCCTCCTTGGCGCTCTCTGGGGTTTCGCGTTGTCAGTCGGAATAAAAACCAAAGACCCACAACAGCCGCTCTGCTCTCTGACCAGTGTCTACTCACCTTTATGCCCTGTGCCTGCACTGAGTGGCGCCGCTTCCGGAGCCCAGGTGTCCCCCAGCAGAAGGCCCCTTCCTCACCCTGTGCAGCCGCCGGACTGGGAGCTCCACGAGGAGGGTTTTGGCAGCTGCGCCCAGGGCACACGCTCAGTCGAGCCTGATCCGAGGCAGCCACTTAGTAAACACGGCGGCAACCCGGCTGCAGAGCACCCCACCCTCCGCAGGGACGGGGACCTCGGCCCCCGCGTGGAAGGCGCTGCCGCGAGCCGCGTCCTCGGGACGCGAGCCCTGCGCCTGGCCGGCGGCGTCTGCTCGGCCTGGGCACGAGCCGCGGCGTCCCACCGTCTAAACGAAAAAGCAGCTGCAAAGGGATTCAGCTGAGGACGAGCTGGCTGCTGGCTTCGGGCGCCTACAGAAACGCCCCTCCGCGTGCGCGGCCCTGCCCAGCACGCCGCGGCACGAGACCCGCGTGTCGCCCAAGGCTGCGTCCAGGTGACAATGCAGCGTCCGTCCCTTTCCCCACCCCGACGAATGTGTGGCATCGCGGAAGAGCCCAGCTGAAATTCAACCACGCGCTGCCAGCTGACGGGAGACAAAGTCACGGGCGCCTTGGTCACGTGCGCCTTGGTCACGTGCGCCTGGTCACGTGCGCGGACCTGAAGCTTGAGCAGGAAACAAACGCGCCGTGCACCCGAGGAGCCTCCAGAGCGTCCTGGCGCAGACGCGCGGGCTTCTCCGATGTCGTAGGTACCGAGGGCATCCGCGGGCCGAGGCTCCCGCCGGGCGGGAGGCGCAGGGCGGAGTGTGGGCGGGAGGCGGGCTCGCAGGCGCCACCCTCGGGACCTTGGTTTGCGAGCACAGGGAGCACCCGGCAGCAAACGCAAATGCTGCAGCCCCGTCCTGTGTCGCCTTCGGACGTGGTTTCCGTGACGACATGAAGCGGGGGTGGGGGTGGGGGTGGGGGTGGGGGGAGCCTTCCCATCAGGCGACATCACCTCATCACGCCTCCTCGCCGGTCAAACACGTCTGCTTGACAGACTCGCCGTTCCAAGGCTCTGACCCATTTGCCGCTGACGCGGTCAGCCAGACGCCGTCTGCCGATGCCCGGGCAAGGGGGAGGGTGAGGTGACGTCAGCTGACGTCTTTCCTCCGCGAGGACAGGAAATCCCTTTCCTTTCTCACCTTGGAGATCTCTGTGAGTGGGGGGCAGCCACAGAGCTTAGCGCTCACTGATGTCTTTTAGGAAATGGTCCCGCTGCACTGTGAAACCCCAAATCTTTGCTCAGTGTGTGTGTACACATGTGTGCGTGCATGTGTGACCACGCGTGTGTCTACAGAGATAAACAGACACACATAGATAGACATATACCTTGCCTTAGCACCCTCAATACCTCTTCAGTCTATACCCGTGAAACGGGTTGAGACAAAAGCAGTTTGAAGCAGCTCGTGATATGAAGGAGTTGAAAAAAATTTAATTGTATGCAAAAACTTGAATTTTATTATGCAAAATCAATTAAATTTTATATTAAAATATGTTACTTGTTATGAAATAGTTAACAGCTTACTGAATCATATTTTAAGTATTCTGCTTGAGTAAAAGAAGTTTTTTTTTCCTTTCAGAAAATAGGTCTTAAGATTGGATAACAATGGCAGGCTGAGAATGCACACGCCACCTGCACCGCCCGAAATTCTTCAAGATGACAAAAGCTATATATACACGTATAAAGGAAACAGAATTCATTAACAGGGATGATTACAAAAGAAAGTGCACGTGGTTATCAGAAGCCCCGAGCATGTGCACTGCCCACGTCAGGCTTACTAACCACAGCAAGTCATGTGAACTCTACCTCAAATGTACCAGACTCTGTTCACCTGCGACCCCACCACCATCACACGACCCACCCCTCCTCACTTCTCACCTGCGGGCACCTTCTCTTTCACTCCAGTCGGTGGTACCAGCACAGTCTACACAATGGACTAAAGTTAGATGACGTCATTCCTCTGCCCACCCGATCCCTTCTTTCCCAGGACGCCCCATCATGCTCGATGCTAACATTCAAACCCTCGCTACGGCTGACAAGCCCTTAGTGAGCTGACCTCTGGTTACCTGTCCAGGACTCATACTGAAGAAATTACAGAAGACAGACCTTGGTCCTTCAACATCCCCTTAAGCATAAGTAAACAAAGTCTCTGAGCGGGGAATGGTGCAGGGACGAGGCAAGACCACTGAAACGTTGGATCGAGCCACGTTCAGAGACCGCAGGGTGCTGGGCAGCCCTGCGGGCGGACCACGAGGACCCCGCGGAACACAGGGAGATTCCTGCCGGGTCTGCCGGCTGACCATCTCCCCACGCGGGACGGGAGAAGAGCGTTTAAGTGGCGCCCTACACAAAATAAACACAATCATTCATTCCCTGTGGCCAAAGCCCTGGGAGCCTAAGGGTGGAGGCTGGGAGCTGCCGCAGGCCTCGCCCCACGCTCCGCGCTCGCACCCCGTCTCACGGCACGCCCGCGTCACCGAGGGAGTGGGTAAACAGTCTCCGAACTGCGATTCACAGACGCCGAGAACGACACACAGACGGAAGTCCCCGCACGCTGGGGCCTCTCAGCGTTTTCCTCTCTCCCCCTCTCTGTGTCCCTATCTGTCTGTGCCTCTGAGTCTCTCTTGGGCTCTCCCACGCTCCGCCCGAGAGGGGACCTGTCCCCGCAGCGTTGCCCCTTCCCTAATAAGTCATCCTTTGGACTCTTCCTCTGGCGTGTGTTGGAGTTCTTTCTTCCCTTCGCCAAGACTCGCTCTCTCTAGGAGCGGCCCGGGGCCGTGGCCCGGGGCGCTCCCGCTCCAGGAATTGGCCCTGCCCCTTGTCCCTTCCACTCCCTGCCCCGCGTCCCTCCCACTCCCTGCCATCCCTACTAGCGCTCTCCTTCTGCTTTGAACGCTCGGAGCTGATGCCGGCCTCGGGACCTCGCAGTCACTCTTCTAAAAGCACTCCCCAGACCTCTGGACTCGTTCTCATGTCATTTAGGTCTCTGCTCGAGTGCCACCTCTTACGAGAGGTCTTCTCTTACCACACAAGTAGCAATGCCTTTCGTCCAGTCCCAATCTATTTTCTTACCTTGCTTTATTTCAATTCAAAGTACTTATGAATACCTGAAATTCTGTTATAAATGCCACACTATGTATTTCTTTGGTATCATCCCTCCATGAGAACGGGGACTTTGTCATGATCACTGCTGCACCCCTTGAGCCTTATAAAAACACCTGGCACACAGTGTTTAATAAAACTAAAGGAATGAGAGACTCACGAGAACACAGAGGCTCACCAGGTTCTAGCTGGATGGGAGAAATCGATCTAATCAATATGTCATGGTATTTCGCAACTCTGAAAAAAAAAAAAGGTATCTCTAAAACCGCCAAGGAGATGTAAACAAGTTACTTTCTTGGAACGTGCTGTTCACCTATCTACTGAAAAATGACGGAAAACGCAACCTGGACGGTCTTTAGGAACAAAGGGTCGCAAACGGGGCCTGTGAGGAAGGCCCTGCAATGGGACGGCTTGCAAGGGCTGATGGATGTGGTAGCTCAGTGATGTCACCAAGGACCCGTTTTCTTTCCATTTCTGTTCTGCTATAAAGATAATGTGTTTGTTTTTTCTTTCTAAACCAGCTTACATATTGACTGCCAGTCTCCGTTGGAGCCATGTTCTTTGTATTTAAAAAAGGAGAGAGAGCAAAACTTCGTGTCTGAATCTCAGGATTTTAACCAAGAAGCCTGAGAGTGGCCCTGGCACAGGTCCCTAGGACACATGCCCACACCTGGACCGTGAAGGGCCCGCAGGAGCGCACTGGCTGAAGCCAACCTGCGACCTTGAAGCTGGGATGGCGGATGGAGACGGGGACAGATTCCGCCTCCCGCAAAGTATGCGGAGTGAGGGGTGGGGAGAGGTGGGCACTCCAAAGGAAAGCTGGGTGCTGTGAAGAGGGGAGGGCGCAGTGGGTGCTGCGGGCAGTTAACGGGGCGCATCGCACCTCCAGAGGGGTGGCCGGCACACGGGCACCAGGCCTCACGGCTGACACCGGGGGAAAAAGCAGTTCAGAGATCTGAGGGGGAAGATTCTGAGCCTAGAATTCTATAACCCGCTAAATGATTAGGCAAATGCAAGGCTGAAATGGAGCTGATATTACACATGAAAGAACTGAGTTGACTAAACACAAATTCTTTCTGAAAAATTATTGAAAAATGTACTGTAGTCAAATGAATGTTTTCAAGAAAGAGGAAGGTATAGGATACAAGAAAGGGTAAGGAACAACGTTGAGTTAACGTTAAGTATCGATCGTTAGGTAAAAACAAATTAATCACACTCGGAAGCTAAGTAGGGTCGGGCCTGGCTAGTTCTTGGATGGGAGACCACCTAGGACGACGAGGTGCTGTAGGCATAAAAAAAAAAAAAATTAATCACAATCTGAAAACACAGATGATATCATAGAAGTAGTAGAAGCAGAGAGGGATGAAGTAAGTTAAATCATGCTGCAATTCTTCTCTTTTCATAGTAATAGGGAGGATGTAGATATGATTTATTTAGTTACTGAAAATACATTGTATCTAAATATATGTGCTTAAAAAGTGAGAACATTAAAAATAGAAAACATTTTCCCAACTACTGGGAGAGGAGATGAAACAATAAAACCATCCACCATAATTAAATGAAAAACCTTTAAAAGACAGTAAAGGAACAAAGAAGAGGTAATAGATAATAGGAAAAGAGTAAAACAAGAGGATTAAGTTAAAGCATACCAGTAATGAAAATATATATGAAGAAATTAAGTGTTCATATGAATAAACTGGGTTAAAAAATCAAGCAAGGTACAGCTAGACCCTATTTATAAGAGATATTTCAAAATAAATATATCCAAAAAAACCCTTTAAAGATGAAGTTGTTGAAATACAAGTTTTTGTTTTTTTTTTGCAGGGGGGAACTATGCCACGAAAACTATAAAAAAAATTTATAATAATAAAATATAATTAGAAGAGAAAAGATAAAATAGAACCAAGAAACTAATTTCATTTGAATTTTTTTTTCAATGAAGATTTAATAGTCATGATTAATGGTCACTTAATGACACAGCAAAATGGGTAGAAAAGAAATTTGGCAAATTTACAAATATGACAGGGTTTTTAGAGCTATCGATCTAGAAACTAGATGAAGCGGTCTACAAACAAGTAAGGGCGCCCCTCCCCCACACCGTGGGGCCGTGGCGGGGGCGGAGTCAGCCAGGCAGAGGCGACAGACGGGGAGGGCACAGCTCCCCAGGTTGGGGGCCAGGTCTCTGGCCTTGAGACACCTGCATGAATCTTTACTGCTAGCTTCAATGACACATTCCCGTATCTGTGATGAATTCCTCTTTTCTGGGCAAACTGGCTCCAACTGTTCATGTTACTTTGCAACAAGATCCCTAACAAGGAGAATGAGCGCGTGGCCCGGCCCCCAGCCCCGCTGCAAGACCCTGACAGCGAGGGATCGGTCGTTTAACGCACTCGTCCAGCATCCACTCCTTCAAGCCGGTGCTTGCTACGCGGCCACTGTGTCCCAACACTGGTGTGGACGTGAGCGCGTCGGGGACAGGCGCCCCTGCCTCCTGCAGGGGAGCCGGTGGGGAGGCCTCCCTGGAGCGGGCGCGCGAGCAGGAAGCCGACGCGCCAGGGACTTGCTACCCGCGTTCCAGGCGAAAGCGACAGCAGCCCGCCTGCGGCGCAGGGCGCGGGCGGGAAAGGGAGCCGGGCCTGGATCTCGGGGTGACCCGAAGCCTCTGGGGCCTGGCGCGGGGCCTCGTGCGGCTCATGCTCCAAACCCGCGGCTCCGCCGTGGGGAAGGGAAGTCAGCGGAGCGGGGTGCGCGGGGCCGGGGGGCGCAGGCGTGAGGGGCCGTCCCCAGGATGACGGCGGTGGAAGGAGGAGCAGCGGGCGCGCTCGGAGCCCAGAGGGTTCCCCGTGGGCTGGCCGTGGGGCTTGAGCGGAAAGGAGCGTGGAGGTCGCCTCCGGGCGTTCGGCCCAGGTCGCGGGCAGACAGACGGCCGTTTGCTGGGGGCAGGAACGACGTGGAGAAGCCGTTTGTAAGGAAAACAACGAATTTTGTTTTCCACGTGCTACTATTAAATTCGCTACCTAGGTGGCCGCCGGATACTCGCACTGGAGGGCAGAGGCGCACAGACCGCGGGGCAGAGGGGCACAGACCGCGGGGCAGAGGGGCACAGACCGTGGAGCAGAGGGGCACAGACCGCGGGGCAGAGGGGCACAGACCGGGGGGCAGAGGCGCACAGACCGCGGGGCAGAGGGGCACAGACCGCGGGGCAGAGGGGCACAGACCGCGGGGCAGAGGGGCACAGACCGGGGGGCAGAGGCGCACAGACCGCGGGGCAGAGGGGCACAGACCGCGGGGCAGAGGGGCACAGACGGGGGGGGGGGCAGAGGGGCACAGACGCGGGTGATCCGCGGACGATCCGCGGACGGGAAGCGGCAGGCCGGCTGGGGTCGCCTGGGCAGCGAGCGGAGCCGCAGCAGCGGGCTGAGGACTGAGGTCCCGGGGCTCCCAGGAGGAGGCGGAGCCTCCCAGAAAACGCCCCGGGAAGCAGCCGGTGTGAGCTGGGGAAGCCAGGGACAGGTGACGGAAGTGTGGGGCCTCTGTCCCTGCTCCGGCACTCTCAAACTTGTGACTTCACAAGCGATCCGGGCACTAGAAGCACCTTTTACTCCACCGCAGCGACTCTGGGTGGGCGGCTGGGAGGGGGCCGGTCACCAGAGGGACTGAGCCATGATCCGAAGCTTGGATGGACTCCTCGGTCCCGCACCCCCTCGTTTCTCCGAAGAGGGGAGCAGGGCTGGAGGTGGAGTTAGCGACAGATCACATCTCCATGGGAAAGTCTAGATAACGCCCCGATGGTGTGGGGCTCGGGGACCCTCCAGGACGGAGGGCAGGTGGGGTGTGAGGAGAGTGGCCCCCGCGAGAACACGCCCGCTCCCTCGTGCCCTGCCCTGTGCGTCTCTGCCATCCGGCCCCCGTCTGTGTCCTTCATCATACCCTTTTATAGTAAAATGCCAAGAGTAAGGAAACTGTTTCCCTGAGCTCCGTGAGCCACCCTGCCAAGTCAATCAAGCCCAGGAGGTTGTCATGGGAACCTCTGATTTATAGCCGCCGGGTCAGAAGCACAGGTGACAAACCTGGCCTTGGAGTGGCATCTGCAGTGAGGTCTTATGGGACTGAGCTCTTCACTCGTGGGGTTTGCTGTTCTGTCCGGGTAGACAGTGTCAAAATCGGAGAAGTGCTTGGCGACCGGAAGTGTCAGAAGTGTGAAAGTAAGAGACACACCCTAGGGGCAAACCGAGCTGTTCCCTGCAGAGGTGGGGAACGAACTGGGGTGCTCTTCCGACTCCCCGGGAGAGGACGCCTCCTGTGTTTCCGAGGACAGTGAAGCCGAGGGGCCCGTCGCGGCTGGGAGGCTGACGGCGTAAGGCCAGAGGCTTAGTGTGGACTTGGCAGGTCAGAGACGGGACGGAAAGTCCGACTAGAGGAAGACAAGGAGAAGCTTGGCTCATGTGCAAAAACGCGCCAGACTGAGTACTGCCAAAGGCCGCAACTGCCACGGAGTTATCACGGAAACCACGCGAACGCTGAACGGAAGCCGAGGCAGGGTGCCTGCCTGGGTGGGGGACGCAGCGGGTTGGGGACTCCGGGGGGAGGCGAGCACACTGGGGACCACGGGCTGCTGGCAGAGTGCGCCGGACGCTCGCCTTCTCACACTCTACGTCTTGTTGCCTGCTGCAGGCCTTACAGACCCTCTTGGTCCCCATTCGCCTTCTTTAAGAGCGATTTTAAAGATGAAACTAGAAAGCGGGGGACGGGGAGCGCGCGCGGCGCGGTAAGGCCGTCTGCGGCGGGGCGGCCGGGCCACGGACGCGATTCGTCACGGGGCGTCACGGCCGTGCGCTGCATCGGTCCTCTCGCCGGTGTCAACTGAGACAAAAGCGGAGCGAGGGACGGGGCGGCACAGACGTGCGCCTCCCGGGCTCAGAGAGCTCACACCCGGGGCACAGCAGAGGCCTCGGCCGAGGTCGAGGGCGGGCGTGGGCTCCGGAGAGATCCTCGGAAAGACGGGGCCGTCATCAGCAGGCTTGTCCGCAGGTGGAGCAGGAGAGAAACTCTGGCGACGCGAGTGACAAGGGGGTGATGGCGCCGACCCGGGCAGGACGTGGAGCTCCCCGCCCGCTGCCGCACTTGGCCTTGGCCCCGAGCAGAGGCTGCGGTCCTCGGTCTCGGGAAGGAAGAGCCGATGGCACGGCGGGGACTCCCTCGGCGCCCAGGACAGGTGTGCCACGCCGTGGGGTTCTCAGCGTGGTGCCCCGGACTCTGCAGCTCGGACACAGTGCTGAGGGCCAGGGCCTCGCCCACGCCCGCCGCATCACACCCCGGGACTGGGGCCTTGGCGCTGTCATTTAAAGTCTCCCCAGGAAATTGTAATGTGGATCTGGGGCTGAGAAATGGAGTTCTAGCTTCTGCAAACATCCTGAACGAAGGAAACAAGAAGGGAACTCTGGCGGCGAGCGAGCCTCCTCCACGGCGGGGCAGAGAGGCGTGCAATGACCTGGACCCAGAGACGCCGCTTCAAAAACAGGCCCCGCCCCCCGGCGAGCAGTGCGCTGCGAGCGGCTCATCCCCTTCTCTCCGTCTAGCTTCCGCCCCACGTCCGCGGGCGTGGGCCTTCGCCAGCATCCCCGGAGCACTTCCTCTTGGCAGACCATTTAACAGCGTGGCAGGGAAATGCGTCCTACGACACCACGAGAGGACAGCGAAGCCCGTGGGGAGGGCAGCAGGTGGGTCTTGGCTGGCGGAGCTGGACGTCGACGTCAACACGTGCTTCGTTCTCCGAGTTCTGCTCAGGCTGTCCTGCCTCGCTCCTGCCTGCTCTCTGCAGAGTCCCTGGGAGACACCTGCGTCGTTTAGAGCCGGGGGATCCTTGGAAATACGCACACCAGTGGCTTGCACATGTCCCCAAACTCGCGAGCCACAGCTAATGGCGACTACGTCCAGGCAGGAGCTCGTCCTCCCTCTCCCCAGGGAGTGTGTGGAAACCCAGAGAGAAGCCGGGAGGCCAGGGGAGCTCCTGCTCTGCTGCGAAGAATCGCGGCCAGGAGAGCTGACGCGTCTTGTCCGAGGAACCCCCCGCCCGGTGACCGCCCCTCCCCCCAGCAAGGTCACCCGGGCCCCAGTCCCTGTGCCTTCCACATCAAACTGCCTTCCTCCTCGCAGACACGCACGCAGCTCACTGGCAAGAAAATCAGTGGTTTTAAGCCTGTGATGAAATACTAATCTCGGTCTAATTTATAGCTCACCAAATGTGGCCCGGAGTCACATTTAGTGACTTAATTGTCACAGGACACCCAGTGACAGTTAAGTTTCAGGTAAACGATAACTATTCCCTCGCAGTGTTTGGGACATACTTTTATATTAAAAAAATTATTCATTGCTTTTCTGAACTTTGAATTTAACTGGGCATCTGTACGGTGTCTGGCAGTTACCTGGAGCTTGGCTGAAGGTCACTGCTGAGTCTACCATATTCTGATGAACCAAGTGAAGGAAGAAATGATTTCAATACTCCTTTTGTTGTTGTTGTTAGTAAGGGAATTATCAAGAAGAGGATTAAATAAGCACCAGTCAAGAAAAACATACACTACCTATCAAATAGTGGTTGATAACAGATTTCCAGGGTTGAGAAAGAATTTTAGGTCTTTAAAATGTATTGAACAAATAAAATAGAGAATTTTGGTAGTGAACGAGGCTGTCACATTGTGATGCTGCAAAGCACCAAATCATTCCACTGGCCCTGAAAGCCTCAGGTCTTGGCACTTTCTCAAGGCAAAAAAGCACATTTTAAAATCCTTACTATTTTCCCCAGATGCTATTCATTCTTCTCTTCTTACCCAACAACTGAAGCCCGATTCCTGCTGCCGTCAGCCTCAGGGCAATCCAACAACTGCTGAGGATTCTTACTGTGTCTCAGCATTCCACCACCCCGTGACAACAGCCAGATGAAGAGAGGAAAGAGGGATTTCGGGCCACAGAATGCAGAATCCGAGTCCCCGTGTTGGGCACTTCTGGAAGTTGAAAATGTCTTTAGAATCTTGATCGTATTATCAAGAATTCAGATCTGGTTCAGTCAAGAGCTGAGAAAACTATATATATATTTTGGGTCTCACAAGATTGAGCCCCGTACACCATGACTTGCCCACCTACATGGACACACATCACTCTCTCAGAGTCTGCTGCAGCCTGGGATCCCCAGGAAAGTCTCACAAAAAGATCTAAGACGACACATTTGTACGAAGAAAAGAGAGCCGGAAACGAACTGTCTCGTGTGTGAAGCGGTGGAGGCCACCGTGCCCGTCTGTAACCCACAGACAACCTCACACGTCACTTGTCTGCAGCTTTAACGCGTCTTTTTTCCCTCCATTTGTTTTTAACCAAAGATACGAGGGTCGTAAGGTGACCCCACCTTCACTCTTCCCCTCCTGCCCTTTACCCTCCAGTGTTCCGAGGCCACCGATGGGCGGGTCACCCGATGGAGGAGGGGCGGCAAAGCAGGAGGCCTGGACAACTCACGTCCTCCGTGTTTATCATTCGTCTGCCTCTAGGGAGGGCAAAGACAAATGAGGACAGGAGGCAGCGCGGAGGGAACGATAGAGAAGGAGCAGAAAGTCTCCGAGTCGTTACCTGCCTGTAAAATATTTAAGAAAACGTAGGTGTATATAAAAGAACTGGCAGACTGCCACAGTGAGAAGGCAGAATGTTCTCTAGGCCTCCGCCGGGCCTGGGCTGGGAGCTGCAGCGAGATCGGCCTCCGAGGACCTGCTCGGAACCAGCCTGAAGAAAGCACCAGCAGCCAGCGGCCCCCGGAGCCCGGCCTCCCGCCGGCGACCACGCAGCGTCTGAGCCGACTGGACACGCAGCTGCTCCGGCCTCTGTCCACGGCAGAACCCGTGGAAAACAGTGGCCCCCCCCAAGGTGACGGAGCTGAGGGCACAGGTGTGACCCCGTGCCTGGAGGGTGTACGGGGGCCTGTAGGACCTGGCCCGGTGTGACAGGACCCCGAGCTGCATTCTGGAGCAACGTGGCACGATCGCCGTTTCATCCTGACCCACTGAGTCGGCAGGCGCTCGCTGGAGGGACGTGCTGACATCGATGTTTGTGTTAGCAGGTGTGTCACGTGAGCACGTTATTTGCATTGGTCATTCTCAACGTCTGCACTGTCTGCGGGATTCTTCGGTACATGTGTCTCGCATTAGCGCATCAACTGTCCAAAAGCAGGGAACGTGAAGTCTGGTGCATACTGAAGGCTCGGAGAACGGGAGCTCCAGTCCCCTTCCTTAAGACGTCACCTTCCCCAGAGGCTTCAGTTATCGACACAGAGCCTGCACCTGGACACACATTTCTGCAAGGGCCACTTCGCAGAAATACTGAGACAGCGATGTTAACAAATGACAAATATTCTTTCTTCTCCAACAACCTGTAAGGGATTCGTGTCTGGCACATTGCAGAAACTCATGAAAATAAACAGAAAACAACAGGCCCCGTGGAGAAGCCTCGCCTCACAGCCAGGACCTCACGTCTGCCCCGCTTGTCCACGGTGAGCCGAGCCGCCCACGCCCATTGGGGCGCAGGCTCGGCGTGCCCGTCCCCCCTCATCGCTCGGTCATCAGTCGGTCACCTCGCCACGCAGACTCCTTCTCCACGGGGCATTTGCTGCTCTGACTCCCCCGAGAGGCCGACTGCTCTGGCTCTACGGGTCCACGGACCCCACTGCCAGCTCCCCGCCCTGGGGCTTCAGTGGCCCTTGGCGTAGTGGTCACTTCATTTCATGAGCTGCCCCTTTGAGGCCTCCTGGTCATCAGGTGACCTCTTCGCCCCCAGGCCCTGGGGGGCCTCGGGAACCACACCCCACGCTCAGTCAGGAGAGCTGGTGGCTGTGGGCGGCGAGATGCCCTCCAGCGACTGGCCTTCTCAGTGACCTCTTCTCGCCGCCGACGCGCTGTCTTCCTTCTTGAGGTGGCCCGGTTGGTCTTCTCTCAGGCTCTGGGTGGGGGGCAGTGGCTCCTGCCTCACTTCAGCAGTCTTTCTGTCACGCAGTGACTCGAGTCATCACGCGGTGAACTCAGAGGCAGCAGGGCCATAGGCATATCTGTCCCTGCTCCTCTCTGCATCCTGCGGTCAGGTGAGCTGGGTGACAGTGTGCTATGGCACGACGTTCCAACAGAGACATCGGGGCCCTTGCTGGTCTCCCGTTTGCCAGGGAGAAAGGAGAGTGATCTTGCGTGGGAGAAAAGGCATCTGTGGTCCAGGCCCCGCACAGTCTGAGCTTAGACACCGGCTATCTGGGTGATGCCTCGGCACTGCAAGGCCTGGGGACCCCTGGTCCTCGAGGAAGTAGATTCGGGTGGAATCTCTCCACCTGGGGGATGAACAGCCCACCACCCCGGCTGGCCCGTTGCCAGGCGAGGCGGAGCTGGTCCACACAGCCTCTCACTGGACAGTGCTACCGCACTCCAGAGAGGGACAAACAAACAAGAAGGCACATGGTGTGCTGCGAGGAGGTGAAGGCTGTGGGGGACGTCCCCCGTGGCGTGCCATCCAGGCTGCGCCGGAATTCAGGGGGCGGGAGGTGCTGGACCCCTGCTCTTCTTACGGCGACCAGCAATCTGAGCGCCCACGATGACCTTGGCCTTTTGGCCCTTTCATATTTGCTTTCCTGGCAGCGCTGGACACTATGGAACACCCGTCCTCTCTAAATTCTGATGGCTGTCCTAAAGTCGTCGTCTTTTCCTTGCTCTGTCTGTCCCTAGTCTACGCTTTCCATTACCCTCATATTAGGCTCCCAGCCAGATCCTGGGAGTCACGCTGGACCCTCACCTTGTTCACTTCCACACACGTGAACTGAGCACCCACTGTGAGCCAGGCGGAAGGCCGGGCTCTGGGTACGCGTCTGTCAGTGGACAGACCTGGCCTCCCGCGTCACGGAGTTTACAAAAGCTTGAGTTTGCGACGAGCATTACGGGAACTCCTGGTCGGAGAGCCTGTATTAAAAGAATGTTTTTATTTTCTATGTTGCTGCATTTTACTCTGCAATTTAGTCCATAACCATTTATTGAGGGACTCCAAGGTACGTGTCACTGATATTTAATAGTCAAAGTATCATCTCAGAAAACACGTGAAGTTTTTAATACATTTCATAATAGCAGTTGTCAATGAGGAAGTTTGGGATCAGTCACATGATGAGCTTTGTTCAGTCCTGCACACTTACACACACATGTGCA
Source organism: Rousettus aegyptiacus (assembly GCF_014176215.1). Lineage (NCBI taxonomy): Eukaryota > Metazoa > Chordata > Mammalia > Chiroptera > Pteropodidae > Rousettus > Rousettus aegyptiacus. Next base: position 16,927,165 of record NW_023416293.1, on the reverse strand, counting down.
TAAACACATGTATCTGTCCAAAACCATGAAAAGAACTACAAATTGGGGGAAAATTCTGAAGTATCTGGAAAGCCAATCACACGTTTACTGTTTTTTATCTATAATTGATCACATTTCTGAACAAAGAGAATATTAGGTCTAAAACCACCTCCATTTAAGATCCACAGCCGTATTAGTCAATCATGAAACAAAGAGCATCTGACTATGACAACAAAGGAAAGGATTTGGGGGATTTTTTTTCTAGTTCATTTGTCTTAAGTTAGTGGCATGCCTATACCTTGTCAATATGCCATTCCTGTTCCGAGTTTCAGGCAGAAATTGAAAAACTACTTCTCAAAAGCTCATGACTCCAGGGTACAAACATTCTTTTCTGCCAGATACATGACTTATCAATATTTCAGTGTTTTTTTTTTTTTTTTCAGTAGCTGTCTGCGGAGTCACAAAGAGATATGGACCACAAGTCATTCCTTCCTGAGTTTCACCACTTTATCTTCTCATGATGGCATTTTTAATGAACACGAACTGGGCAATGAAAAATGACAGACTGTAGAAAACTGCAGTTGTTCCTGAAGGTATGTTAAACCCAGGACCAGCCATCCTGGTTGGTGGGCAAGACCACTTCTGCCCAGTGTTTGAATTCGAGATACAACTTCCCTGCTATTATGGCCTTATTAAATACAGTCAATTTAACAGGACTTCAAACTGGGAGGAAAGGAAATCAACCTAAATCGTTTAGCTTGAGTCAGTATGGGGTCAAGTATGGGTATTAAAATGTTCAGTGAACAAAAGAAATGAGAATATTTCCTTTGATGGTCTTTACAAATGACCACAATGCGAAAGAAGGATGAAAAGCAAAAAATTGAATATTCACACACTAAGGAATTATTTAACATCTGCCAGGAAGAGCTGGGTGTATTTTCATGTCCACGGCACTAATGCAGGAAGAAGACGGATGCCCGGCTTCGAGTGGCTCGATCCGTGTAAAACACACACACACACGCATAGCTTGAACATCGTTTAAATTGCTAGATGACTGAAAACCATGGGATGCGAAACACTACTTAAGACATGAAGACAAGATTTCAAGAATGGTTTCTAACAAGTGGGATGGGGTAGGATATTGTATTAGTAAAGGTCTTCTGACTTTTAAAAATTCACTTATGGCTTTTTGTGCTCTACTGGAGAAGGAAATGACTTAAAATGTTATTGAAATAATTGAAAATAATTACTAAATTTACAAAAAAATACACAAACAAACAAAACCCTATAGAGCCAAAGCAACCTTGAGAAAGAAGATAAAGGCTAGAGGCATCACATTCCTTGATTTCAAATGGTATTACGAAGCTCTAGTAATCAAACGGTATGGTATTGGCATAAAAACATACACATAGATTAAAAGAATGTCTAGAAAGTCAAGAAAGAAACTCGAGCAACATTGTCAATTAACTTACGACAAAGGAACCAAGGATACACAAAGGACAGTCAATTTTAAATAAAAGGTGCTGGGAAAACTGGACAGCCACATCCAAAAGAAGGACCTCTATTTTGCACCGCACATGAAAAACAACCCAAAATGGATTTGAGACTTGAACATAAGACCTGAAACCATAAAACTTGTAGAGGAAAATATAGGCAGTAAGCTCTTTGACATAGGTCTTGGTGATGACTTTATGAATCTGACGCCAAATGCAAAAGCAACAAAAGCAAAAATAAATGAGACTACATCAAACTAAAAAACTTCTGCACAGCAAAGTAAACCACTGACAAAATGAAAAGGCAACCTACTAAAATACTTGCAGATCATATATCTGATAAGGAGTTAACATCCAAAATATATAAAGAACTCCATAGCGATAAACAAAAACAAAACAAACCATACCCATCTGATTAAAAAATAGGCAGAAGATTTGAATAGACATTTTTTAAAGAAGACGTACAGATGGCCAACAGGTACAGCCCAATATCACCAACGATGAGGGGAATGCACATTAAAACCAAAATGAAGAGATTACCTCCACCCGCCAGAACGGCTATTATCCAAAAGATAATGGCTCTAATATCGATGGTCACTATTTCTAAGAGGCTATTACCAAAAAGGAGGAAAGAAACTCCTGTGCACTGTGGAAAATGTTGGTGCAGCCACTATGGAAAAACAGCATGGCGGCGCCTCGAAAAATAAAAACCAGAACTACCATGCGCTTCAGCAATTCCACTCCCAGGTCTTTATTGGAAGAAAACGAAAACACTAACTTGAAAGACATACGCGCCCCATGGTCACTGCAGCATTAAAGAACCAGGAAATGGAAACCTGGGCGTCGCCAATGGATGAATGGATAAAGAACATGTGATAGCGAGACAGAAGTATGATATGTATACATACGCGTGCATACTGTATGATCTCAGTTACATGTGGAGTCTAAAACATTTTTATACGTAAAAAACATATATTTTTTTCAGCTCACATATATAGGGATAATAGATTGATGGTTGCCAGAGCTGGGAGGGTTGGGAGAAACTAGTTAAGCTTTTATTTTTTAGTTTAATAAAATAAAAATGAACAGTAAATTGTGTGTGGTTAAAAAGCAGGAAGAAAAAAATTAAATAATTACTAAAAACAGCCTTTACGCCTCTCCTCCCAAACTCGTACCTGTATTTCAAGGTGAATTATGTAGGACCTATGAAATTGAGGCTGGACTTTGCTGGACCAGACCACAGTTTTTATTAAACTTTTTATTTTGAAATAATTGTAGATTCATATGCAGTTATGAAAAAAAAAATACACAGCGATCGACGTACCCCTCCTGGCGGCGTCCTGCAGGGCCCAGGACCGGTCGCACAAGGTGCTGACCAGCCGCACAGCGCCCCCCGCTCGTCCCGCCCCCCCGCGGGCACGCGCACGCGCACGCGCACTTCTTCCCGCCCCCTCCTGATGCCTCGGCAGCCACGAATGCCTTCCCCACTTCTACAGCGCTGCAGCGTCACAAACGTCTTCGGGGTCCGGCCCTCCCCCCTCCCGCGGCGCAGTTCTCCCGGGCTTCGTCCAGGCCGCCGTGCGCACATGCAGCTCGTCACTGCTACCGTGAGCAGAACTCACGGTGAGGACACGCCACAGGCTGTTTAACCTTCACCCGCTGAAGGACAGACACTTGAGCTGTTTCCCATTTTTGTTACAAATAAAACTGCCACAAACGTTCGTGTACAGGTTGTGATGTGAACATGTCCTCCTTTCTCTGGGATGAATTTCCAGGAAAGCAATTATGGCATTGTATATATAGCTGTATGTTTCTTAAGAAACTGCCAAGTTGTTTTCCAGAGTGGCTGCACGCACCAGCGCTTGTGCGAGTGATCCGGTTTCTCCACATCTTTAAGAGCATTGGGTGTTTTTACTGTTTTTTGAGTGTATCTATTTAGATAGGTGTGTAAGGATTTCGCATGCGGTTTTAACCACATTGGACTCTCGTGGTGAGCAATTCTGAGCACCTTTTCATGCTCTGTTTTGCCATCTCCTCGGTGAAATGTCTTTCTGAGACTTTTGCCCATTTTCTAATTGGCTTATTTGTTTTGGACTGTTTGGTTTTTGAGGGTTCTTCATGTACTCTCGATGTAATCTTTTCTTGGACACAGGGTTTGCGAACATTCTCTCCTGGTCGGCGGCCTCCCTCTTCGTCCTGCTGACAGAGTGCTTGAGGAGAATGCGGACCCCGCTCCTGTTGGGCAGAGTGTTCTCCAGATGCCGACTCGGGCTTGCGGGCGAGGCGTCGCCCAGTCCTCCCGTGTCCTCGCTGACGTTCTTGAGGCTGTTCTGTCGGTCACCGAGAGGGGCCGCTGAAGTCCACGAACACCGCTGTGGGTCGGTCCACTTCTCCTCACGCTTCCCACCACCTTTCGCTTCTCCTACTTTGCAGCGTGACGGTTTGGTGCGCACACTGCGGACTGTTATGTCTTCACGGTGGATCGACCCTTTTCTCAGTCTGCAGTGGCCACTCTTTGAAGTCAGTTTTATCTGAAATTCAGACAGCCACTCCTGCTTTGCCTTGTGTGTGATGTATCTTTTTTTCTATTCTTTTACTTTCCACCTGCCTGTACTGATACATTTGAAGTGTTTCTTATAAACAGCATACAATTGGGTTACATTTCCTAAATCCACTCTACCAGTCTCTGTCACGTAATTGGTGTCTCTTCTCATTCAGCCTAAGACCTACCTGGCTCTTGGTATGACGAGAGCTCTATCGACAACATAATGACACTTTCTCATTATGCTCTGAGATGCTGAATCTTACCGAGACTCTTTTAGCTGTTTTTTTTTTTTTTTCTGATACTGCCTTAGTATGGAAATGAAGGAAGACACCTCGTCGCTGCTAGCACACATAAACGCGACAAATTCTGCTGCTCATAGAATCTGTGTGTGTGTGGGGGGGGGGCAGGCCTTCTAATTTCATGTAGACTCTACGTATTTTGGTTGATTAGTAATAACATTAATACTAGCAAGCACAAAATAATCGTACATCTTTATCATTTAGAATTACTGAACAGATTTAGAGATAATGTCTAACCAGCATTTTATAGTCACACTTGGGATTTCAAAATCAAATCAGTTTACTTACTTTTTTTTTATGAAGTAGAAAACCCTGCCATTTAAAAAAATTATGTTTCAATTATAGTTGACATTCAATATTTTAGTTTCAAGTGTACAGTACAGTGGTTATGTATTTATATAACTTGCAAAGTGATTCCTCCTGATTAGTACCCACCTGGCGCTATACAGAGTCATTACAATATGACTGACCATGCTCCCTGCGCTGTATTTCCCATCCCCGTGACTGCTCTGTAAGTACCAATTTGCACGTCTAACCCCTTCCCTCTTTTCACCCAGCCCCCAAGCCCCGCCCCCCATCTGGCAATCATCAGTTCGTTCTCTGTATCTATGACTCCATTTTCATTTTGTTTGTTCACTTATTTTGTTCCTTAGGTTCGACATTTAAGTGAAGTCACGTGCTATTTGTCTTTCTCTGACTTATTTCACATAGCATAATACCCTCTAGGTCCATCCTTGTCATTGTAAATGGCACGATTTCACTTTTTATGGCTAGGTAACATCCCGGCTTCTTTATCCAAGCATCTAGCGATGGGCACTTAGGTTGCTTCCCTGAACCAAACTGAAGAAACACAATTTTCACAGGCAATGTGGGTGTCACAATGTCACTGGATCCGCAAAATGTCTGGACTGATGGTAGGTTTCGTAGGAATGGTGCACGTTGTTTTGTACCATCGTTTTCTGGCTTAAAAAGAAACAGGATCTTACTTCGCTGACAGGTTTTCTTCTTAGCATAGGTGATTGCTGTTATTATTGATTTTGCTAGCAAAGAAAATGTGTATGTGCCTCTCTGTATTTTTAAAACTGTCTTCCATATTATCCAGTCAGCTGGGCTTTTGCAAAGTCCTCTGGCTTGGAAATGCAAGATGTTCATTCATTCGTCTTCCCTGCGGGAAACAGACATCTCTGTAAGTAACTGCGCGAAGGTCAGGGTCGCCCCCCGACCTCCTTGTCTGGGGCCGTCGCGGTCTCTTGTCCTCTGCGGCCTCTAAACTTTCCGCCTCCGGGGGTCCTGCATCTGGGCCCCCCGGTGTTATCAGCAGGTTCCTGCTCTGGCCCCCACGGGGTTTCTCCGCACCTGCAGCTCTCTGCACCGCCTTCTCTGCTGCTGCTGCTGCCTGCGCCAAGCGAAGGCGCCTACTCCGGGGCGTCAGGGGCCATCTCGGTGCTGCTGATTCCCGAGTCTGCATTCCTGGCACGAACGTGTCCCCTGCGCCCCACTTAGAGGCCCAATGGCACCTCCACCTCAGCACGTTCGAGTTGTCCCCAGCCTTGATCACTGCCCCCTTTTCTTCACGTGGGGACTCGCCGTTCACCCGCGTCCGTCAACACAGGCTGCTCCCGGGGGGGGGGGGTGACAGTGTATCATCCGGGCCCCTTTTATGAGCCACTCAGGATGTCCTCTTCCACCTGCCCCGATCGCCAGCGCGTTCCTTGTGGCACGAACGTCCCCTCCCGTGAGTGCTGGGCAAGCCCGTGCTCTGCAGGGCGGGCGCACGAGCAGCCCCTGCCCCCAGGTGGCTCGCAGAGCACAGGAGGCGCGTGACAGGGACGCGGCCGCCACTTGCCAGGCGAGGCCTTTTACACGGGGCCCGAGGGGCGGGAGTGGGGCCTGGACGCCGCTCACCGGGGCTCTGGGGAAGGTGGAATCTGAGATGGGATGAACTGGGCCGTTCGCTCACTTGATTTTCATTCAGTCATTTAGCAAACAAATCTTCAAGTCACTCGCTTTGCCAAGCTCTTTAATTAGCCGCCTGCTCAGTGACTCTGGCACCGAGAGAACCTTTGCCCTGGTCACTTAGAACCTTGGAACCCCAGAGTTTGACACAGAAGGAGAAGATGCACAGAGTGAGGAAAGACGAGGGAAACGGTGTCCCCAGGTGCAGTCTCGTCGTCAGGGGCCAGACAGGCAGGCAGCCTCCTCCAGGTGGAAAGGGGAGCTGGGCGCCCCATAAACGTGCCGTTGGCGAGACCGCCCCGCCCAGGGAGAGAGCAGGCCGGCTTGACCCGACACTCGAGCCTCAACGCCACCGTCCTGCTGACACACGGGGGACGCACATCGGCACAGAGCCGGGTGTGAGCTTCTGCGCCCGCAGGAATGTCGGCTCCGCTGCCGCTGGCTGCAGAGGCTCCGCCTCCAGCTTCTGGCAGCAACACTGACGGGCTGGACGGACAGACGGACAGTGGCCAGACCATGCGCAAAAAATAACACTCGCCCCACAGCCTGCAGCAGCGCCGCCAGAAAACCGACCCCTTCTGTACAACAAGCCCAGGAAGCCCGCGGCCATCACCAGCGACCGTCCAGGGAGCTGGACACAGCCCGACCCGCGTACCCGTCAGCCCCGAACGGCTCGGCCTGATTGAAAACCGGCAGCTGCCTCGCTAAATCTGTGTGACGGGCGAGAGGGAGGGAGAGATGACTGGTTTTGGACAATTTTTTAGAAATTTGAGAAGACAAAACCAGCATTCTCATCTTTGAAGAAAAGGTATTGCGGTGAGGCGCCGTGGCGAGGGCAGCGTGGCCGGAGGCGGGTCTAGGCACAGAGGTGTCTTTCTTCTCCTTGGGGGGAAGGGCCAGGTGGGGGAGGAGCATCGCACCGACGGGAAAGGGTTTCGCCCCATCAGACGCCAAGCGAATAAGGAAATAGAAAGAAAAGGAAGACCAGGAACTGACAACTTCAACCGCAGCAGCGAAATTTCCGCTTGAAAACCAGCCACACGTTAGCTGACCCGTGGGCGCGCCTACAGTCCACGCCCACAGACGCGCGTGCGCGCACACACACGCACACACACGCACACGCACACGCACACAGTCCACGCAACACCCAGAAACGCATCTTTACTTGTCTTCTTCCCTACGCACGGGCAACCCCGTGATCCTTCATGTTTGCATCTAAAATTATGACATGCAATGAAATGTGAATATTATCAATCACTATTATCAATACTCATCAATACTTTCTCAATATTCTAGATATCAGAACACGCCACACGAAAGACTGACGACGACTACCAAACCGGCGCTGTGCGCGCTCCGCGTGAAGGAGTGGCGGGGGCGGGGGCGAGGGGAGGGGGGGCTGGGGCAGCGGGCGGTGCCGGACCGAGCGGGGTGGGGGGCGGTGGGGGGGACTGGGGCAGAGCGCGGTGCCGGACCGAGCCGGGAGGGGGCGCTGGGCAGCCGCGGCACCGCTCAGTGCCTCAGCGGCCACGACGGCTCTCCCCCGGGACCGCCACCCGGCCCCCCGCCCCAGCCGGCTCTCACTCACTCCCGTCCCCGTTACGGACGCCTCGAACGTGATGCCTCTTTAAAACGCCCAGAAAATTAAGAACCCCGCGGTTCCGTTCTAGGCGAGGACGTGTCCCTGTCCCCTCGAGGTGATGTGAGCAGTGACGCCTTTAACGCAGAAGCCCCCTTGATGCCGGAGCAGGCCCAGTGACAGCCATCCCCCCCCCCCCATGTCTCCCTTGTCCCGGCACCTCGTTGTTCTTGCCTCTCCCACGGGACGCCGGCCGCGCCGGGAGCAGCTCTGAGCGCTCGGCACGCCCGTGTCACCTCGGATGCTGGCCGCTTCCCTCGTGGACCATCTCCTGCACTGGCCGCGCGGCAGTCCCTCTGTGGCGAGGGATCTTACACAAAGCATGGGGCGGGGCGTGCGGCCCCGAAGCCGCCTCCCCCTCCTTCTGTGCAAGCGCGACCCCGCTTCCTCTGGAATCTCCACCAAGACACACACCCCGGGGGCCGAGCGCACGCCAGCGGGTCCCGGCGCCCTCGGCCCGACGCGTGGGTGTCGCCACGTGCTCCTGGTTCCTACCTCCGCCCTGGCACAGGGACTGTCACTGCCGCCCTCAGCGCGTGTGCACGACCAGCTCTGGTCCCAAGGCAGGCTGCTTCTGACGCCTCCGCCCTGTTTGCACCCTGTGGAGAGGAGAGAGGAAGGAGCGTTGAGGGTCCCTCTCTCAGCCCAAACACTTGGGTACATCCTTCATCTGCGGGACACGGGGGAGACAGGAAGCAACGGACGGCTGCCGGGCGTCAGGGCCTGCGGGCCGCGTCCGTCAGTGGGGGACGTTCGTCCTTGTCGGCCGAGCCAGAGGGGCTGAGCAGCCCACAGGAGAGACAGCGCCCCAGCCCTCACCTGGGCCTTCGGCGTGACAGGACAGAAGCGACAATCCTCTGCACCTCCCTCCCCCGCCCCCGCCCCCAACCAGTCTTTCTAAGGAGACCCCACTGCGCCCCGCTCAGCCTCTGGGGCTCGGTTCCCTGATGATGTGAGCGGTGGGGACACAGGTCTGGAGACCGCGAGGAAGGCTGAACTGGTCTGCGTAAGAAATGACACCAGGACGGACCCGCCGGGTAAGGGCAAACGTCCAATCGCTGTGTAATGCGCCAACTACACCTCCGTAAACACAGACTCCTGGAGCGAATGATAAAAGTGACCAACTCGCAGGGTGTGGAGGGTCCGAGAGCAGCTCGGCCAGAGTGATGGGGAGCGAGACAGCGGGGAGGTGACCTGGGCCTGTGTGGGGGCAGCAGACAGCGCGACCCCGATGGGGAGATGGGGACAGCCCCAGTGGTAAGCGGTATTCAGGCACGAGAGCTGGCTGGCACAGATTTCCTGCAAGTCCCTCCGTGTGCTCTGGGAGGTAGCACCCGCCTCAGCCTCGTGCTCCCTACGCGAGGAGTCCCAAGGGACTCCGAAAAGACCTGTGTTGTTTTCTCTGCTTTTCTGGTGTTGGGTTTCGTGTCCTTGTGTGCCGTGTGACGTGGAGGGTCCCCCCAGGCTGCAGCAAAGAGGCCGGTTTTTCCCTCGTTCGACAGACTGCCAGCCAGGGTCGGGGCCCAGGCAGCCCCCTCCCTGGGGTTAAATCCCAACCTCGAACTGGGTCAAAAGGGAAACGTCGGCCCGCTGCCTCGGTGCTGGCTGGCACGGTGAGGGCTTGGGGGGTGACGAGCAGGGCCAGGAGCGCCTTTGGCGTCCCCTCCACGCAGACCGGAGAGAAGCAACTACCCTGAGCTCGGAATTACAGCGGGGAAGGAAGCTCTGCTGGTCTCGGTCCGTGTCCCGCGGAGCCTCTACGGACCCACCACGCCCACTGGCAAAGTCACAAAGTTGCAGACTGGAAATTAGTACTTGGCCCCAAGTCCGGAGAGGCACCATTCTCCAGAACTTGGATGTGTCATAGGAGGGCGGGAGCTGCTGGACTCCCTTCGGGACACTGCCCAGCGCCTTGGCTGGGACTGCTGGGCTGCCCACCGCTGGTGGCCACAGGGTTCCGTAGGTCCAGACCCTACCCCCATCACCTGGTCTGGACCACACGCGGTGCCTCTGTTGGCCTCCAGGTGGTGGAAGTGATAACGAACACCTGTGCCTTGAGCCCCAGACCTTGCTGGACCTCGAACTCTAGAACCAAAGACACTCAGTAAGGACCCAGAGCCACTGACGAATTGGGACAACCGGGATGTCCTTGCCTCCGGCGTGGTTTTGGTGATGAGAACTATCTGGTGGCAGGCCTGGCACCCCGGAACCGTCCACGGTGCGTTTTTCCCAGACGGACACCCCGGTGTGTGAACTTACGTTAATTTGCATTTGTTATTTGTGGAACTTGTTTGAGTGGCTTAGATGGTTCCTGTTATTGAAATTTAGTATTTTAAAAAAATTCAACAGCTTTCCACTTAAGTAGTGCAGTTTCCTGAAACGAATCTGTCTATTCTGTCACCAACATCTACTGTCTTGATTAGCACAGCTTTTAGTAAGCCTCGAAATGTAGAAGTGCCAGTCCTTCAACTCGCTCATCTCCTTCAGGCTGTGCGGGCGTCTGGATCTTTCGTTATCCCGTACAACTGTAGAACGAGTTTCTCCATGTCGACCAAGTAATTTGTGGGGCCTTCGACTGGGATTGCACTGAGTCTACACGTCTAGCTGGGAAGCACCGACATCTCGATATTGCATCTTTCCACCCACGGTCACGGGGGCGCCTCAGTTATTCAGTTCTTCTGTGAGTTCTTTCATCAGAATCTTATAGTTTTTCTCATGTAAATCTTACTCATATTTTGCTAGATTTACATCTAATAATTTCATTTGTGGTGCTAATATAAGTGGTATTACATTCTAAATTGCACATTCCAATTGATCATGGTTGATACATAAGAAATTTACTTCTGTATATTAATCTTGTACCTGACACCATTCTGTAACCACATATTGATTTCAGGAGTCTGTGTGTTGATCTTTGGGATTCATTACACAACCGTGTCACTGTGAACAAAGACAACTGTATTTGTCTTTCCCAATATAGGTGCCTTTTATTTCCTTTTTTGTCTTTCTGCATTAGCAAGGACTTCAGTGTGATGTTCCCAAGTGGTGAGAGGGGACACCCTTGGCTGTTCCTGACGGCAGCAGGAAAGCATTTGGAGTCTCACCATTAACTACGGTGTGAGCCAGAGGTTTCTTCGTAGATGTTCTTTATCAGTTTGAAGTTTGAGGAAGCTCTCCTCTAGTCATAGGTTTTTGAGATTTTTTTTTTTTTTCAAATGAATAGGTATTGGACTTTGTCAAAAGCTCTTTCTATTGATATGATAATCTGATTTTTCTTCTTTAGCCTGTTCATGTGATTAAAAGCATTAATTGCTTTTCACATGTTGGACTAGACTTGCATTCCTAGAATAAATCCCACTTTCTCATGGTACGTAATGATTTTTATAAATTGTTGGCTTTGATTAACTAAGGTTTTGTGGAGAATTTGGACTCTTTGTTCATGAGATATTGGTCTGTAGTTTTCTTACTTATAGTGTCTTTGTCTATTTCTGATACCGTGGTAATAATACTGACCTCAGAATGAGCTGAGGTTATCCTCTGCTTCTATTTTCTGGAATAAATTGTAGAGAATGGGTATAATTTCTCTCTTAAGTGTTTGGTAAAATTCATCAGTGAATCTACCTTGGCTTGGTGCTTTCTGTTTTGGAAGGTCACTAATTATTAATTCAATTTCTTTAATAGATAGAGGCCAATTCAGTTTATCCATTTATCCTTGTGTGAGTTTTGGCAGATTTTGCCTTTCGAGGAATTGGCCCATTTCATCTAGGTTATCTCATTTGTAGCACAGATTTGTTCATTATGTTCCTTTATATTCTTTTAAGGTCCATGAATCAGTAGCTATGGCCCATCTTTCCTTTTTGAGATTACTAATCTGTATCTTTTCTCTTTTTTTTCTCAGATAAAACATGGCTAGAAGTTTATACATTTTATTGATCTTTTCAGAGAAACAACTTTTGGTTTTGTTGAAATTTTTTCTATTGATGTCCCATTTTCAGTCCAAGTTTTCCAATTTGTCCTTAATTCTTATCTTCAACAAAAGAGGTGAAAAGGCAGTTTCTTCACTTTGATGAAACAATCTCCCAGAATCCACAGTCATTTAAAAACACAATGATCGGTAAGAGGGATAGAGGGATCATAGCTGTCGAAGGTGACAGTGCCGTCCCCGTAAGGAGTCGCCCCCTCTGGTCCTCAGTGGCCTCTCCCTTCCTCACTCCCCTCCTCTCCCACTGGGTGAAATGGCGACTGAGCACCCTCTGATACAGGATGGTGACAGATGGCGGTAAAGAAGACGTGGCACATACGTACAATGGAATACTACTCAGCAATCAAAAAAAAAAGTGAAGTCTTGCCATTTACGACAACGTGGATGGACCCAGAGGGCGTTATGCTAAATCAGAGAGAGAGAAAAATACTGTGCGATCTCGCTTATACGTGGAATGTAAAAAACAAAGAAAATGAATGAAAAAACAGAAACAGACCCGTAGGTGCGGAGAACGAGCTCGTGGCTGCCAAGGGGAGGGGATGAAGTGTGAAGAAAATGCTAACAAAAATAAAAGGTCTTCCAAAAAAAAGAGAGTTTCCAGTTTCAATGCTTAAAATGTGTCACAGATCCCATTATATTTGCCTTTCGAGATACAATGCACAGCAATACATTTCAGCGTTTATACAAGTTCCTAAACTGAACCAATTTAAATGAACCAGTTTGAGACAAAGACCACCCAATTTTTTTAATTCAGCTATTTATTTTTCGCAGATTTCTCTTAAGCCGAAAACAGACTCTCAGAGCATCGTCGCGAGAGGGCTGCTCTCTGCAGGGAGAGAAGAGACTCCAGCAGGACGCGAGCCCCTACGGCACATGTGTCATCCAGGAGACGGGTCCTAAGGAGCTGCTGCAGACAGGTGCGTGACGTGGCCACAGTCCCTGTTCCCGCCACGAGCATCGATGGTGGCGCTGGGCCTGGAGAAACACGCTCCACTGTCTAAACCGCGACCTGGGATGGCTGAGCTGGTCCTTCGCGGGTTCTGGTGACACCGGTGGCTGCGAGGCCAGGGAGATCGCGTGGATGTCCCATTGCTTGTGGCCGCTGTGCCACCAGGGTGGGTCTCTGATGGACCCTGACAGCGGCTGACGACCGATCTGCCAGACCGGGGTCCCTGCCGTCTGTCACACCTACAGCCCACCTACCGACAGGTGCCCTGACTCAGCTCCTGTGAGCGAACACTGCCGGGGCCACTTCGGGAAGCCGCCCTGGTCCCTCCGGGCGGAGGGGAGCCAGCTCCTCGGGCAACGGAGCCTCAGCGCCGAGGAACAGCTGCTCTCCAGCTCGAGTCACCAAAACGGCCCCAAAAGGCAGAAGCCGCCTCCGCTCACCCCACGTTCCTCTTCCTCAGAGAAGGGCGGTCCCGAATAAAGATGACTTTCTTTTCTCACGGTCCCTCGGGAGCCAGCAAGGGCTCAGGCCACACTCGGCACATGACGCCACGAGACGCTGCCTCCCTCGAGGCGGGGAAGCTGTCCAGCCACGACCGATACGCAGCCGGCGCTGTCACAGGTCCCTGTGACACTGGATGGGCGGCACAGGTTCTTTGCTTTAGTAACAATTTTTTCTTAACCGTCATAAATCACTTTTCCTTGGAAACGAGGAACTGAAGTGACTCAGGGCGCGCGGAGCCCGGGCCAGTGCCTGGGAGGAGGCTGGGGCCGCTCGTGGCCAAGGGCGCGCACAGGCGCCTGTCGCTAGGTGAGCGGGCTCCACCTCTGGCGCCGAGGGGTCAGACGGACTCGCGCCGTGGTTAGGTAGGAGGGGCCGTCAGCCGCTGCGGGGACAGAGCGGGGACAGAGCGGGGACAGAGCGGGGACAGAGCGGGGACGGCGCTCCGCGGAGCTCCGATGTCGGGGCCCCGACCCCTGCCGGCTGCTCGGCCACCTGCACGCTCTCGTTTTCACAGACGTGGGCTGCTGACATTCTTTAAATTGGGTTCTCGTCACGCTGTCACCCACGTCCTCAAAGTCACCTGGGATAAAGCCATGGGGCGGGGGGTCAGAGCTCAGGACCTGGGACCGGACGGCTCACATTCGTGACCCAAGATCCCACTGGGGTGACCCAGAAATCACACTCGCCACGCACCAGGCCCGGCATCCCGCGATGAGTGACAGTCACGGCGCCGGGCTCGTGGGCCGCTGACCCGGAGCTGCGCGAGCCGAGCCGGGCAGACGGGAAGCTCGCGGCGGGCAGACGCCGACGGGCGGTTCCTGCCGAGCGGGCTTGTGTCCTGCGAACCCCGAACTCCCACACGGGGGTCTAAACGCCGGCGCGTGGACCCTGCCAAGACCCCGTCCCCAACTAATGACTCCAACCACTTCCAAAAGGCTTAAGTGACCGAAGTCACCACCGCTCTGTAAGAAAAACGTCTAACGGACCACATATTTCCACAGGCGTGGGACGCCCGAGACCGGCTGGGCCCTCTCGGTCCCCAGTGTGCCCACTACGTCTGCAGAAGAGGCGGCACCCGTGCCGGAGGTGAGCGTGGGAGGAGAAGCTGGATAACCGCGAAGTGATGACGATGACAACGACGACGACAGAAACTGGACGGAACGACGCCCACTCTCCCGACGCCGAGGGGCCGGGGGCGTGCACGGCGCCGGGCGAGGGACAGGCCACTGCTCTGGCGCCTCCGACGGGCCCCTCGGCTCCATCGCCGGCCCCCTCCCCCCCACCGCCCCCGCGACACGTACGCCTCAGGTCCGGTTTCCCCAAAGCCGCCCCTGTGACTTTTGTGATTTTTTTGCCGAGGTTTAGTGGATGCTTTTCAGCGAACCCGTCGCGTGGTCCGAGTGCCTTTGCCCGATCACATGGTCCAGCTCCTTCAAAAGAGCCTTAGCAGGCTGACCCCGAGAGGGGACGCTCGAGGCGGGCTCTGGGTGCAAGGAAAACGGGGCCGCTGTGGAGCGCGTCGGCTTCTCCGGGGACGCGGAACCAACAGGCGACACGGCGGCAGCACAGGTAGGAGGCGACTGCCCACAGCGCCTGGCTCGCACGCTCCCGAGGCCGTGACGTCCCGCCACTGCTGTGGAGAGCTGGGGGCCCAGGAAGGCTGGCGGTGAGGTCCATCCAGTCCGGAGGCCTGCGAACCGGGAGCCGGGGGCGTACATTCCAGGCACAGCCCAGCGGCCGGGGAACCAGGAGCACAGACGTCCCAGGTCAGGAAGAGAGAAGGGGTCTGCACTTCCGCCCCCCCTTGCGGAGCCAGGGCCCCCAGGGGATGACGCCCGCCCGTGCTGGCGAGGGTGCCTTTTTCATGCGGCCCACGTGCTATGACGCAACTTCATCCAGAGTCACCCTCACAGACACTCCCAGGAATCACGTTCTCTCGGCAACGTGGCATCCCTCTGCCCATTCAAGGTGACACAATCAGCCACCACGTCAGTGGTGTGAGAACAGCTCAGCCCCACCAAAGGACACAGGGCTGGGCCAGCCATCTGTGAAGTGGCAAACAGCCTGGGGAAGGTTTCTTTCCAAACCTCTGCTAAGTAACGGGAGGAGCACCCGGCACACAGCACCCAGAGTCGCTGACTCCCAGGGCAGCGAGGGGGCCGTGGCCACCCCGCGGGCCACCTCGCCATGCGGAGCCCTTGCCAGCCTGGCTGGTTCGTGGCTTCTGTGCCGGGAGGCATCGAGGACACGTGGCCGGGCTGCGTTTAAGCAACAGACAGATTCTGCAGCACGTGACGCGTGTGACGTGTGCAGAACGACACACGCAGCGTTTAGTGCAGCTCCGACGAGCACAGGCTGCGGTGTCTCCATTCACGGGGGACTCGCACTCGGCTGGTGCGCCACGCTGAAAGTGACAGCGTGAAGCGAGGTGCAAAACCGCAGCCCCCCCCAGCTCGTCATGCTGCACGAGCGTGCGCCGTCCTGCTCACTCTGGGTCAACCAGAAACTGAGAGAGAAGGGTGTGCACTGGAATTTGCATTCCCATGTACACTTTATTCAATTATAGCATTTATTTTTTTAAAGTGAATTGTCTTCTAAAACATCCAAGAGGAAGGTTAAGCTCCTAATTTGAGTATTCTCTAACGTTAAATTGAAAAAGTTTTACTACTGTTGCCCCTGAAATTTGAAATAAGTGACAATTTAAAACAGGCCCAGTCCTAGCTCTGCAGGGAAACACTAATGAAGAGTGGTCGGTCACTCCTGGCCTGTGTCACCGGCGGAACTTTCATGTTGTGCTCTTGCGAAGCCACTAGAGGGAGCGCCAGGTAACCAACAGGCCTGTGCCCAGATCCCGGGCATCTCAGAGGACACGGGACGCGATCCTGCTCAGGGCGTGTTGGGGCAAGGGCATCCAGGGCCGCAGGGCTCAGGCGACCTCGGGCTGCTTCCAGCTCTCCGTCCCAGGGCGGGGGAGGGGCTGGTTATCAGGCAAGTCCCCGTGTGCGTGTGGGCGGTGCACGCGTGTGCATGTGTGTGTGCGCGTTCGTGTGTGTTCAAGAGACAAACTCTGATTGGTCAAATTATGTCCAGCATCTCCTGCCGGATCAGGAGCTAAGGAACATCTGAACCCTAATAACCAGAGAAAGCTTCCCCAGGAGGACCCCAGCGGGAAAGCCTTTGTATTCGTTTGGACCAGGTGCACAGGGATCTGTCCGCACCCGTTCGGTGTGCCCAAAGCATCTGACTCCTCCCGGGGAGAGGACGAAGGTCCAGGGCGCGGCATCGGCTTCTCACCGGTTTTCCAGGGAGGAGGGTCCTGCCGGCTCTAGGCTCGAGTTAGCGGCACAGGACTTGAGAACTCCCGGCGGGACGCTGATGGCTTCAGAAAGGAGCCTGGCGCGGAGTCGCGAGCAGCGCACACACTGCAGGCACTTCTCCGCTTGGTCATTATTTGCCCCGTTCTCGCTGTATGCCGGCTGGACGTCATGGCTGCGGGAGCCCGTGGCCTGATAATCAGCAGTGTAGGAAATGTCGGCAATGGGTAGTGAGCACATGAGTGAGTGAGGGAATGAATGTCATGAGAGGAACAGTACTGGCACTGAGGAATCGTGAAAGGCGGGCACAGAACCCGGATGCGGGCAGGAAGAGGGGGTGCTGGGAGGCTGGGGAAAGCCCCGCGGAGAGGAGGCGGCCTGGCCTGATGGCGGCCGGGCGCTGGAAGGCGGGGCTCGCGGCAGACGGGGCGGCCGTGGATGAGGTGGGGCAGTACGGGCTCAGGGAGGACCGTGACCACAGGTGCTGAAGTGGGGGAATAAGTACGCTGGAGAAACTGCGGGCAGCTTCGTGTGGTGGGGACACAGAACCGAGCAAGAGATGACAAAGGCTCAGGCACAGAAGTGAGCGCACGCGCAGTTCTGCAATTCGACGAGCATCAATGACAGCGAAGCGCTAGGCTCAGCGCTGAGGCCTCTGCGCGTTACCACTTCGCGAAGCCCTCGCAACAGTGCGAGGCGGACATTCTCATTCCTTATGACCCCATTTTACAAGTGAAAAAACCGGAGTGAGAGAATTTCAGAAGCGTGCACCAAGTCACGTGGGTCTGATGTGTTGCTAGTTGGTGCTGAAAGACAATTCACGAAACCCGACAACTTGGAAAGACTGTACAGGAAAGAAGTTCTGTAGCCCCCGTGAGCCACCCCCGGGGACCACTTCCCAAAGGGACAACTGGCCCACTGGACCAAGGCTGGCTTCGCTGGGACATAGTTGGAGAAAAATCAAACAAGTCTTTCCAAACGAGACCTCCCCGCCCTAGGTTAAACCTTTCTTCGGAACTTGAGTCTTAAATGCGGGAGGTCGAACGTTACATAGGACTTAAGTTACTCGATCAGGAGTGCCAATGGCCAGTTTGAAGGTAGTACGACTAAAATTATCAAAGGGTGAAAGAGCAGAGCGGGGAAATAGAATATTTAGACTTAGCAGGACTTCCTAATTCTTACGGAAAGTCTATGCATTAATATAATAAAAAATCAGACGCCCAGCTCGTATAATTTAAAAAATTATTTCTAAGTTAATATTTAATGGCTAAAAATGAACATGAGAAAAAAAAACAAATATTTATAATACTAGAGCAAAGATAGCATAAAAGGAAAATATTAATAAAAATTAATGGAAAGCAACTAAATTATCTAGGTTAAAAATAATGCTACATTTCCAAAGAGGATGTGCAGGTGGCCAAGAAGCACAGGAAAAGATGCTCAATGTCACTCGCCATCGGCCAATGCAAATCAAGCCACAACGAGATGTCGCCTACCAATAATGGCTATTATCAAAGAGCAGGAGAGGACAAGTGTCAGTGAGGACGTGCGGAACAGGAAAGCCTCGTGCGCTCTCCATGGGAATGCAAAGTGGCGCGGCCACTATGGAAAACGGCATGCAGGCTCCTCGAAAACCTCAAAGTAGAGCTACCGTAGAATCTAGTAATTCTCCTTATGGGTATAGATGCAAAGGAAATCAAATCACTGTCTCAAAGAGATAGCTGCACCCCAACATTCACGTTAGGCTAGAAATGGAAACAACCTGCCTCTGCTGACAGGTGAGTAAGCAAAGAAAATGAAGTACTGTATATACATACATACATACATACAGATATATAAAATATCACATTTCATGTAATATATATACATACGTATATATACATACACACACACACATGCACAATGTGATATTATTCAGCCTTGAAAAAAGGAGGAAATCTTGCCATTCGTGACAACATGGAAGAACCTGAAGGACCTTGTGCTAAGTGAACGACACAGAGGACAGAGACCGCGTGCTCTCACTGATATGTGATATGCACACATACGTGAAAACTGAACTCACAGAGGCAGAGGGTAGAAAGGGCTGGGGCAGGGGGAGAACCGGCAGTTATTGCTGGGTGAGATCAGAGCTTCAGTTTGACAAGATGAGCAGAGTCCTGTGCGTGGACAGTGGTTATGGCCACATGATCGCGTGAATGTGCTTAAGGCTACTGAGCTGTGCACTTAAAAATGCCTAAGATGGCAAATTTTATGTTATGTGTATTTTACCATAATAAGAAAAAATTAAACTTTAAATGTATCCAAAAAACTGAGAAAGAACATTTGCAACCTATTTTGATATTTTTAAAATAAAAAATAAATGCATTAAAATGCAAAAAATGGGGCTAAAACAAGAATAGAGCATTTGTTAACAAAAATAAGAGGAATATAAGGAATTCATGACCTAAAAAAAGTTTGAACTCAGAATAAAAGAAGTTCCAATAAAAATATGATACTCAGTGACTCACTTTAATACACTATTAGTAAAATAGTAAATTGGTTTTAAATTTTTTAAGAAAAATTTTAAATATTTAAAATATTTACATGAAAATATGGGAGAGTGCAAATTATGCTGTCTTTATAGGTTAATTTGGGAGGTGAAAGGCATGTGGATAAGGGAGGAAAGAGAAATGTTGCTGAAGGAAAGAGAAATCAAGTAAAAAGAAAAACAAGCCTGAATTAAAATATATGTGTGTGTATACGCATGTGTGTACACACACAAACAGAAAGACAGGCCTATAAATATGCGTGTGTGTGCGCACGTGCGTGTGCATGTGTGTGTGAGAGGTAATGGGGGAGGAGGCCTGGAACAGCTGTATAAAAACTGGGAAGGAATAAAGTTTAATTTCTATCTCATTTCAAAGACATTTTTTAAAGCCCCTCCATACATTTTTGACTTAGTAATTCCATTTCTGAGGAAATAAACAGAAATGTAAACAAATGTTTATTGCTTGGATATTTTATTTTAGCATTATGTATCCTAATAAAAAAGCTAAAAACAAAATAAATGTACCACACGATGGCTTACAGTTAAATGAAATGTTGCGCCTCTAGATGACAGAAGACCATGCAGTTACTGAAAAATCCCGATTTAAAAAGTATTCACATGGTTAGGGAAGTGTGTTTAAAATAGATTCTAAAAGTTACATAGTATGATCTGTTTTATAAAAAATATCTCTACGTTTATGTAAAAAATAAAGGGGAGGAAGTCTCACAAGGTCGTATGAGTAGTTTCAAGAGGCCTGTTCAAAATTGTTCTTAAGTTTCTCCTATGTATATTATTTTCTACAAAACTACGGAGGCTGTGTGCTATTTCTAATGTGCAAGGAAAACTTAAGATCGATTATGAAAAAGAAAAGGAAAACGAAGGAAGCAGAGTGCCTTCTGTCTCCTAAGAAATCCTCCCTTCACCGAGGTCGTCACTGAGTCTCTGTGTCCAGGGTCTTCGTGAC
Source organism: Rousettus aegyptiacus (assembly GCF_014176215.1). Taxonomy (NCBI): domain Eukaryota; kingdom Metazoa; phylum Chordata; class Mammalia; order Chiroptera; family Pteropodidae; genus Rousettus; species Rousettus aegyptiacus. The sequence continues at coordinate 16,907,014 of NW_023416293.1, read as the reverse complement.
TAACTACATCTCGGATTTGGCCCCAAAGCATTGCTCACTTCTTCGTGGAGCTGAATCTTCCCAACCCGGGTTCCGGCGACTGTGACTGCGCTGGAGTTTCCCCTACGCACTGCGCCCTCACCCCGTCCCGCCTTGGACCCCACTGCCTCGGGGCGGACGCCCGGGGCTGGCTGCTCGCTGCCCTGTGGCTGCCTGCGCACCGCTCCCGACGTCTCTACTGAACGGCGCTGCCACTTCAAAGTTGTGTTTTCATGTTGTGCTCTTCGGAAGTCCCAGAACACTTCGCGTGATAGGAGCAATTAAAAAATAAAGGCCCATCTGCCCCCTCGGTCCCGAATCATCCACAGGCGGCGGCCCTCGGACCCAGCCCGCTGAGTTTAGCGACTCCCGCGGAGCCCGGCTTGGCGGAGCCGACAGCGTCCGTGTCGTGAACAGAGTTTATCATTCACAAGGAAGTTACTTCTAGAAAATGTTAGGATCGCTTACGACAAAATATGTATGTATTTATGTACTACGTACACTCAATGAAGCATACATTCAGTGTTCCTTTTCTTAAAGGAGAGGAAGAAAGCTCAGGTGCGAGGAAGCGTGTTTGCTCTCTCGCCGGCAAGGCAGGGTGAGCAGCAGCGGCTCCATCTCCGGCGGCATCGGCCCGCGGCTCCGTTTCAGCCTCCGCCTGAACGCTGCCTCTGTTGTCTGGCCTTCCAAAAACAGGACGGCAAGGGCGCCGAGGAGACTTTCAGGGATGATGCACGCGGTGTGTATTTGGATTGTGGGAGTGATTACGTGACTCTATTTCCTAAACTCATCGATCTTAACACTTAAAATGGGTGGATGTGTAAATCATACCTCAATAAAACTGCTAAAAATAACACGGAGAAAGGCAACTGCTCAGGAGCCCGAGTCTCTGCTCACTAGAAAGAGTGAGTCCTCCCCACATGCAGTGAGTCCTCCCCGCATGTACCCACAGCCCGTTTCCGGTCTCTTTTCTCAAAATCCAGGCACGACTGGGTGGAAGGCAGTGGGCTGAGTTTGATCTATTTTGTCTGTTTCGTCCTGAATCCAGACTGATCACTTTGGACCAGATGGTGACTTTTAAATTCCCATTGATGAGATCCTACATATTTTAAGGGGAACAATTACTTGTGCTTTTATATTCTGTTCTGGGATATCAGCCAGGCGATCACTTATATTTCAGGCCCTTTACAAAAGTCACATGGGAAATGACAAGCTGTCCCCGAGAGGCCGAGAGCAGCTGCCCGCACGTGTGGGTGGGTGCACAAGACAGGGACAGTTAACCCCAGGAGGGAAATCGGCATCTTTGTGCTCGTGAGACGGTCTGCCTCACTTTGTGTCTCGCTTTTCTGAACAATTAATAAAGGAGAACACGATATCTCTATAACGTCATAAATCCACAGGCCATGAGTGTTGTGCCAGCCTCCCCCCCACCCCCGCCCCAACCACGTGGCTGGGACCTGAGGCGACTGGATGAGTTACGGTTAACCTCTGCAAACTTTTTAAAGCTGAAGTGGTTCTCGGTCAGAGGTGATATGGCTCTCTCTGGACTGTTTTCTACTTACTATTTTCTTTCAAACAATATTAACATCTGTGAATTTGTAAATAATACCTACATGATGCTCCCTAAATTCCTTGATTTGCCAAAGCAAAAATATCCTTAAGATATTTAAAAATAAGTACAAATGTATCTGTGTTAGGGGGTTTGTATAAGCAGTTAGGACATGAATTCCTGAAATAACTTCTCTACACGATGAGGATGACTGAAGAATTTCGGACAAGAAATGCGGTTGCTGCGAACTGCGCACCCTGCGAGCAGCATGTAAAGGAAGCACACGCGCGCAGCTGGATTTGCACACTCTGCCTTAACTCTCACACACAACTTCATGCTCGTGGGCCGGGGGTCTGTCTGACAAGCTGACCGTGGATTTGGCTCCCTGGTTTACCCGGACATCGATGTACGCGCTTGTGTGGAAGCAGTTGTTAAACACTATTGTGCTAGGCGTAACCAAAGCACGAAAGACGAATAGGAAACCTAAGAATTCAGGTGGTAAGACACGTACGTGGAACACTTCAGTGTTGACGCAATCAAACAGAGCTGTCAGAAGTCCCTCGTCTTGTCTCATCACTGCAGGGCCCAGGACAAGGGCATAGGCAGAGGCCACATACCAGACGGCGAGAACATTCAAAAGTCAGAAACCGGTCAGCCACCTTACTTACCTACGAAGTGTCCCCTCGCCTTCCCTCACCACCTCTACCTTCCTAATGATCTGAGGACCAGGTCGGTCTGGAAGGGCTCGGGACCCTGGCCTGAGAGCAGACGGGACAGGAGAACCTCTCCACACCTCCGTCTCCATCCTGCCCTGCCCGGTCCTTCCGTGCACGTGCAGACCCTCCCCCAGCAGCGTGGCCACGTCCCACCAGCAGATATTGGTGCCCTGGGTGATCGTGGGGGTGCGCATAGCAACATGGTGCACCCTCAGGAGGTTGGAGTCAAGAGAGGCCCATGCAGGTCCCGACAGTTTTGTAGGGCTGGGACATTAGAGCAGGGAATTCCCAGATGTTAAATGCTTGGGGCACAGTCTAGGGGGTGGCATGCGGTCACAGAGGGCATGCCCCACTGGCCCTGCACGCTCCTTATCCTGGGGGCCGAGGCACAGCGGGGGAGGGCACAGTGAGGGCCGATGCACCTTGGGCCAGGTCAGGGGCCGCTCCACCTGGATCTGAAGGTGGCTGCAGAGCCGCTAACACCGATGCTCTGGAACGCGGAGACAAGAGACAGACGGGGAGTGGCGCCTAGTCATCCGAGCAGTCTGATGGGCAGACAGACAGAGATCGGATGTGCTAGGCGGTGACGGGGTCCCATGTGCACAGGCTTTTCTGAAATGCTGCTGGTGGTTTCTCCCGGAGGGCCAGCGGTGGAAGGCGGGTGCAAATCCACCCTTCTAGTAAGTGGAGACGCCAGCATCGGAAAGGCTGGGACCTCCTGTGTGCCAGACCCTGGTGTAGGTGACGAAGCTACGATTGCGGCGGACAGACAAGATTCCTGCCCTTGTGGCACCTCAGTCCCAGGGGTACACGGGAAAGTGCACAGGGACGGGCAAACCCACGTCCGGTCGGGGCCGATTCCCGAAGACAATGAGAGCAGGGAAGAAAATGAGGAGGGCCCATGCGAGCGCACGTGTGTGTGCGTGCTGCGTGTGTGTATGTGTGTGTGTACTGTGTGAGTGCACGTGTATGTGCTGTGTGAGTGTAGGTATGTGCGTACTGTGTGAGCGCACGTGTGTGCGTGCATGCTGCGTATGTGCACGTGTGTGTATGCTGCGTGTGAGTGTACGTGTGCATACTGTGTGAGTGCACGTGTGTGTGTGCGTGCTGCGTGTGTGCACGTGTGTGTATGTGCTGTGTGTGAGTGTACGTGTGTGCGTGCTGTGAGTGCACGTGTGTGAGCACACGTGTGTGCTGCGTGTGTGAGTGCATGTGTGTGTGCGTGCTGCATGTGTGAGTGTATGTGTGTGTGTACTGTGAGTGCACGTGTATGTGCTGTGTGAGTGTAGGTGTGTGCGTACTGTGTGAGCGCACGTGTGTGCGTGCATGCTGCGTATGTGCACGTGTGTGTATGTGCTGCGTGTGAGTGTACGTGTGCATACTGTGTGAGTGCACGTGTGTGCGTGCGTGCTGCGTGTGTGCACGTGTGTGTATGTGCTGTGTGTGAGTGTACGTGTGTGCGTGCTGTGAGTGCACGTGTGTGTGAGCGCACGTGTGTGCTGCGTGTGTGAGTGCATGTGTGCGTGTATGCGCAACCATGTGTCTGCATGTGTGAGAGTGTGTCTTGTGTGTGCATGTACATGCATCTGTGTGAGTGCACGTGAGCATGTGTGTGTGCGTGCATGTAGGTGCACGCGTGTGTGTAGGGGTCTGCTTCGGTTACGGAGGGTCAGGGATGACCTTGACGAGGAGGACGCACTCCGGGCCCGGCAGCGGCAGACGCTCCGCGGGCGGCCAGGCTCCACCCCGAAGCAGGCCTCTTCCAGGCGGCGCGGAGAGTCTGAGGGCACAGAGGTTCCCTTCGCAATGCAAATCTCGGCTGCCCCCCAAGCAGCTGCACGCTCTGGAGGAAGGCGCCCCCCTCGCGTGCCTCTGAAGGGCTCTGTGGATGGAAGGAGGGTTCTCGATGCTGTGTAGGGATGACTATGAACCCGGATGAGGTCATGCATGACAGTGAATAACTCCATGCACCTACGTCGTATGCGGCTCTCAATAATAAACTGTAATAATTAGTTCACATAAACCTTGATTGCCAAGTTTTTCTCTCAGATGGAGTATGGGGAGGCACAATTTCCTGGAAAATAAGCACACCTATGGAATATAGCATTCCTGTTTGGCAGGGGAAAATGGATCACAGAGGCCCTCAGACAACAAGTGCTGTGATGACAAGTAAGGGACACAAGACCCCGGCCGCGGCAGCTCATGGGGGGCTTGCAGGAACAACGTGCTTCCCTGGCCTGGGGTCCCGACCTTGGGTTCTGGCCGAGCCGTGAACCGCTGCGTGACCTCGGCTGGGCCCCTCCCCCGTTACCACCCTGGCAACGGTGAACTGGATCTGGGGCTCTCACGTTTGAGGACCGCAAGCGCCCAAGGAGCTGGTTAAAAATCTCCGCCACCCGGAGACTCTGACTCAGCAGGTCCGAGGTGGAGACAAGGAAACAGAGCTTTCACTCAGCACCCAGGCACTTCTAAGAGGGGTGGTCCCCCGACGCACTGCGAGTGACACCGAGCTGGCTGATGCTCAGGGGTCTCGCCAACAGCGTCTCTAAAAATCTACCACACGTGGCTGGAGAGTCTGCACACGTGGAAGGATCAGATGACCCTGAAATCTGAGCGGCCTGGGAGCCCACCTTCCCCCAACCTCGCCAGCACCCACCAACGCTGCAACGGCTGACTCGGTGGATTAATGCAGAAAAACCGCTTTGGGCACCAGGCAAGAGGGGCGCAGTCTCGACACGGAAACCAACGAGTGGGCGCTCGTTACAAGCGCCGAGGTCCCCGGAGGGCAGGGCAGCTGCGCGTCCAGTATCGTAACTTCTAGCAGCTCGGAGTTAACGTTCCAGTGGGCATCTCGTACTTTCTTTCGAGCTCACACGCTCAAGCTGTTCAATGTTGCTCTGGAAGCAACAATTTTGGAGAACATTGTAACTCTACCTCTAACTCGAATAGTCCTTTTTGTCCAACAATGAAAGAAAATACAAAACCAGCAACCACAACAAAAGCAAAAACTGTCACCCGAGCAGCCGGGGGAGGGTGGGGGAGACCAGGCGCCTCCAGGTCCTGCTCTGTGATGCCCAGGGTCTCCGTTTACAGCAGCGGCATCACTTTCCACTCATTTGTGGTCAAGCGAGACGAGGCTCTGGAGGCGCTCGAGACATGGCGACACATTTCACTTCCTTTATCTCACCTGAAACAACGGCCTCTCTCAAAACCCTGTCTGTGAGGACCCTCCAGAGCCTGTCAAGCCCAAATGCTTGAGGATGCTAGGAGTTTGGGACCGCGGCAGGTGGGCCGGGGTCACCGAGGAAGAAATGGGACTAGAGGGGCTTGTATGGGGGGCGGGGGGAGAGGCTGAGATCATTCTGCCTGTAACCGAGGGTATCCTCAGACCGGAGGTTCTCAGTGGACTCGAACCGCAGACCACGACGATGCGAACTCTCATCAGACGCCGGGCAGGGACCGAGAGCACAGGTCACTCGCATCGAAGGGCAGAAGGGGCGTGGCCACCACCGTGGTCGACACCCGCAAGGTCGTCCCCTCTCCTCGCACTCCGTTTGGCTCTCCTGTACGTATTACTTATACTCGTTTGGCTTCTCCAAACGAGTCCCCCACCTCCAAGCCCAGTGTCGACGTTGCCTCCGAGCTGATGACTTCCACTGGAGGTCTCCAGATCCCCAAGGTCAGCGGCCGTGGGCGCCCTCTGCCGTCTCCTTCACACCAGCCTCTGGGTCCTGCCCGCTCTGGCCTCTCCTGGGACCAGCCTCCGCGCTCTCTTCTCGGGCTTGTCCTCCTCGGTGCCGCCCCCCGTCCCCCTGAGGAGCCACCCTTTTCCTCGCTTCCGCCCTCCTCCTCTGCCCCCTTCCGTATCCACAGCCTGGCACGTTCTCCTCTGAGTTCCAAAACTACATTGGCGCCCAGGGGCCCCACGTGATGGGCCCACATCTCAAGTTCTGATGCCGGGCCCATACCTTAGCACCTCTCCCAGCAAAGCAAAACCGAAACGAGCCCTGGGTTCCTCCGGAGGTCCTCCTTCACTCCCTGTTACCACGCAGACTTCAGACGACCGTATTCCACCCCTCGCATCTACCGGGTCCCCACCAGGACTTTTGATTTAGGGCCCTCTCCGGCCGTGACTCAGGAGACGTACACCTCAGATACCAAACCGACTCAAAAGGAAGGAAACTTTAAGTCTAACAATGAGACTGTAAGTTTGTTGTTATGGATCTCAAAGAAGATTTTTTTTAAAACGTTCTTTATGGAAAATTTTAAAAACAAACAAAAGTACAGAACACAGTGCGATGAACCCGACGTACACACTTCTTGCCTTCGGCAACGATCGACTCATGGCCAACCTTCTATGCCCTCCAGCTAGTCTGTCTGCCCTCCCTTCGCATTATTTAGAAGCAAATCCCAGAATCTGTATTAATTCGTCTTTCAATATTCAGTGTGTATCTCTAAAAGACAAGACTTTTTAAAAAATAGAACCTAACCACGGCACTGTTTTCGCACTTAAAAAAAAATTAACAATTTCAAAGAAAATACTTGATGAGCCCTAGCATGCTCAGTGCACGTACACAGGGCCTGCACGAAGGCCAGAAGCTAATGTCTTATTTTCCCTTTAGACTTTAGCACATCAGACACATAGTCAACAGTATTCATGAACTGAAACTAAATGAATTAAAAAGTTTTCTTCTCGAACAATGTTAAGACTCATATTGTACAGTGAAAGTATTCTGTTCCTTTAAAAGTGAAAAACCACCAAGGCTTTTTCCTAAATGCTCTATACATTCTGAGACATACTTTAAAATGGCGTGAGCAACCAGTATACTTTTTCTATTGATTCATTCTGTTCTAGGAAAGTTTTATGGATGTTACCAATTGAATTTTTGGGATACCACAAATCACCATATATTCTATAAGGAGATTTTTTTATTTCCTAATATGAAAGACATGTTTCAGTTCTAGAAATATTATTATTATCTACCGCATATCCTTAAAAGTATATTATTACTATGATCTTGAAATTCTTGTATCACCAAATTACCTCTCGTCAGCGACATAATCCAACTGTATTTTGAAATTCTTAAAGACAAACTCACTTTTAAGAAAAGTAAGTAAAGGTGGCCATGACTTTTATGGAGGCACTGATATCAAAGTGGAAAGCGTTCTTGTCATACACCCTTTTAATGCAATTCTGCTTTTTGTATTATACAAAACAGTATGTTTGAGAATAAAGTATAGAATAGTTAGGAAAACATTAAACAAAAATCAAAATCACCTACAATCCAACCATTCAGGAAAAAAGTAATGTTAATATTTTGGTACATTTCCTTGAAAAATAATGATAGAGGAATAACAGCGAAATTAAATCATACTCTATTTTTGGTTTTATATCTGCTGTTTTTTGTATTTAGCACTATATTAAGAATTTGTCTCACTGTCAGACCTATTCATTGCCAGTTTGAGTTTTAACTGCTGCATAACACAATCATAGGAATGTACTATAATTTATTTAAAGCATTTCCTATTTCTGAAAATGTAGATTGTTTCCATTCTTTTGATTTCATAAATGATAACAAAATGAATATCCACATATTAAAATAAATGACCAAATCTTCTCAATCACAACTATTAATTACACCTCAAAACTATCCATTTTTTTCATTCCTATTGCTACTTCCATATTTTTCTCATTAATAGCAATGACTCTATATAGTTTCTTTGCCCTCAGGCTTTCTCTCCTCAAATAGATTTTCTACAGTTCAACCAAAGTAATCTTTATCTTTAATTTTTCTTTAAATTATAAAGTTTGATAATAATCTCTTAGCAAAGATGTGGGGAAACTGGCTCTCTCACTTATTGTTTGTTTGTGGTAACCTAAATTGGCATATCTTTTACAAAGAGCAATTTGGCATATCTATAGAAATTACAAATTACAAATTATAAATTCAAAATGTATGTACCTTCTAAGGACGGCAATTCCACTATTAGCAATTATCCTGCAGGCACACACATATACAATACATAAAGATGACATTTTTACTGTATGACTTACTGCATCTTCTGAATTTTGAGCCATGAAAATATATTATTAATCAAGAAGTTAAATTTTAATAAATTTAAATGAAGACTCTTTAAAACACGATGAAAGAGAATATCGCAACCAACACCCACGTGCTGAAGACTTGGTGTTGCTGAACCTGAACGTTTGCCGTGGACGTGGCCGAACTCTCCTGTCTCCCCTCCAATCCCACTTTCTCCCTGGCCTGCCAGAGGTAATTATGTTCTTGAGTTGACATTTCTTATTCCTTAGGCATATTTATACTACAAACACACACATATATATTGTACTGTCAGATACTGTACTTTAACAGGCAATTTTAAAAAATTAAGTCAGTGGCCTCCCCCCAACACAAGGTCCACTCTGGGCAGCCCCGTCCCATGTCCTTCTCAGCCTCGTGCCTGGCTCCGGGAGCAGGACCAGAGCTCAGCAGTGGATGGGGCGGGGGAGGGAACGAGTGTTTACTACGCTTGCTCGATAGCAAAAACACGAAAACAACAACACAACATGTATATAAATTGTGGGTCCGGACAATATCTGGCAGTTAAAATAAGTGAACTGAAATTATATTGTCTAAACGAGAATAAATCTTAAAAATACTAAGGGGGCAAGAAAATTACAGAATAATACTAACATTTGTATACTATAAAGCTATAATAACATGGTTTATGGATATCTATATATGTGTATATATGTGTGTGTGTGTGTGCACGTACGTATATACACACACAGACACACACAGATTTGGCAACGGACTGTGTTTGTGTGTGTGTTGAACGTGGCAAGTAGTTTAAAATATCTGTGGCTGAACAAATAACTAAGAACAGTTGAGACAATTTTGTAAAAGATGCTCAGTGATAAAACTATCAGATATCTGTTGGAGACTGGAATTGGAACTTCAAGGAATTTACAAATTAGTTTGGATATAGCTAACGTCTGTTTTGCTTTGTATCCATAAACATAATGTTTTTTTATTTAGGTCTTTGCTATCTTTTAATAAAGTTTTACCATTTTCTCTACATTTCTGTTAGATTTATTCCTCAATGTCATATACTTTTATTTCTATTGTAAATTATAATTTTTGAAAAGTTATATTTTTGAATTTTTTGTCACTGACATATGGGAAGCAATTTCTCTGTATACTGATCTAGCATTAAGCAATATTGCTTGTCTTTTATTTAGTTTAATAATTTGCCTATAGATGCTTTAAGACTTTTATATCTAAATAGCCATTTTATCAGTGGATAGTGATAATTGTGGTCCTTCTGTTCCAATTACTTTATTATTACAATTTATTACCTTATTGGACTGCATAACACCTCTAATCAATATTGAATGCAAGTGGTGATAACTGGAAATATTTACCTAATTCATAATTTTAAAAGGGAATACAGTTTTCTTGCAGTGATTTATAAAGTGGACAGAAAATCAGCAAGGATACATACAGAATGCCTGAACAACACAATCAACTCTTAGTCTAATTAACAGTTATAGAACACTCATGCCAACAACAGTGGAGCACGTTCTGTTTAAAGCACCTGGAACATCCTCAAAAATAAGCCATATTCTGGGCAATACAACAAATCTTAATACATTTAAAAGAATTAAAATAATTGAAAGTATGTTTCCCGACCATATGAAATTAAACCAGAAATTAATGACTGCAAGATTTCTGGAAAATATTCAACTGTTTGAAAAGTAGAGAACAAACTTCTTAATAACTCATGGGTCAAAGAGAAGTTGTCAAGGAAAATTAGAAAACATTTTGATCTGAATGGTAATGAAAACACAACATACCAAAATTTGTGGAGCCCTGCTGAAACCGTGCTTAGAGAAAATGTTACAGCAGTGCGCTTTCATTAGAAAAGAGAAAGGTCTCCAGTGAATTAAAGAACAGAAATTAATAACACTGAAAACAGAAAAACGAGACAGAAAATCAGTGAGACTGAAAGTTGGCTAATTGAAAAGATTGAAGCAATTGATAAACCTCTGGCTGGGTCGCCAAAATAATAAGAGTAACAAAATAATGCACAAATGACCAATACCAGGACAAAAAGGGGTATCACTGCAAACCCCGGACACACCGAAAAGCCATTAGGGGCAACCATGTACTCGTAAATTCGGAAACTTAGATGAGGTGGAAGCCAGTCAGCTGGACCAGGTAAATTATGCTCATTATGTCATCAGGATACATGCCTCGTAGAAGATGTAAATTCTGCCATTTGTTACCTCACTGTTCAGGTATTCACTCTACAGTGGCATGGAAAACTTGAGACAGGACAGAGTTAAAAATGAATATAAATTATGGGAAAATCGAGGATTCTGTATTCCAAAAAAACAAGTTCCCGGAGAAGACAACCGCCCAATCACATCTTCTCGCGCCCTCCCTGGCCTGAGGGGCGGGGCGGGGAGGGGAGGGTGAATCCTCCATGTCGTCTGAGTGTCGCTGGCCAGGGCGCTGGCCCCTGCCGCTGCCACACCTGCAGTTCCCCCAGCTCTGTCCAGGCCTTAGACGCCTGGTAAACGGCGAGGCCCATGCGGCCACCGCTCAGCCTGCACTGCTCAGCCGGACCCGGCACTGAGGTCTGAGCAGGCTCAGCCTCGACTTACCGTTTTTCAGGCAACTCATTCGGTCTGCGGTTCCCAGCGTGCTCTGTAGAAAAAAAAAAATGAAGAGGCACGTTTCAGCAGAGGTGCATAACATGGAACATGATTAAGGTTTTGCTTTATATTAATTAGTTTTTTTCCCCTCTAAATTAGACTTTCTTTGATTTGGACGGAAAGTGCAATTTGGAAATTAAACAGTGATTTAATCGATTCTCCTGAGAGTTAAGTCAGCATTATTTATCTAGAGTTACAGGTGGAGGAAGTGAGATGCAGACTGCATGTAAGGGCATTTTGGAAATCTAGTAATGACTCGCAGTAAGTCCTGCATCAGGACATCATTCCAGCATGAATTCTCAGAGCATCGGTAGTTCATGGGCCAGTGACACATGAACTTAAGAAAAACCCAACTCAATACAAGTAGCATGAAATTAGGGCACAGATGTTTTCAAAAACATGTCCAAGTGCACAGTACACAAATTCATAACAGGAGAACGCTAATTAAATGCAAGGCTTTGACTGCTAGGACTGCCTCTGATTGCAAGCTGTCAGGTATTTCCTGGCTGAACATTTGCATAACTGTTCTTAACTTCCCCTAATGAAACTTGGAAATAAAGAATCATATTGTGAGAATGAAAAGGCAAAGCCTTCAAAACCATCACCTTGCGATTCAATCCATCTGGTCGTCAATGTCAGGAGTGAGACAATGAGGCGAGTGTGACAACCGGGAAGCAGAACAGGGGCCCGTGTGGCCGCCAGAGAGGCACGCCTCCTGCTCGGGTGGCGGGCAGGTCTGTCTGAGGCGCCAAAGGGCTCCCAGGGGGGCACAGACAACCGTCTAGGGAAACCTCTGTGGTCGTACGCAAAATACTGTATCTGGGCGAGAAACTTAACTTCCAGGAAACGCTTCGAGGGCTCGCGTGCGTGTGGGAACCTCAGCGGCGCTGTGGGGGTGGCCGAGGCCGGGCGGAGGTGAGTGTGGGGGGCTGGGCGGGACCGGGGCGCAGACAGCAGTGCAGCCCCTGCCCTCACTGGCACTAACTGGAAGTGCCTCGGGCACATCCGGTGACTCCTCTAAGCAGCACAGCCATCGCAGTCCTGTCTGTGACTTGCCCTTGTCCGTCACACTGTGTTGTTTCCAGGCCCTCCGGCCATCGTGCGGCTGCCAAGGCTGGTGTGCCTGGGTCACAAGATGCTGTCTCCTGCTTGGTGAACCCAAAGTACCAGAGACACCACCTCCCCAGGACCCTCCTGACCCTCAGCTGGGATAATCCTGAGACGCGGTTCTCTACGGCCTCCCAGAGATCCCCCATGGGGTTCAGCCCCCCCAGCCCGCCATGGTGGCTGGCTTCATAATGCCATCACTCATCCCAAGGTCACTTCCCACCACCCTACTGGTCTTCTCTGCACTCCCCAGAAACCACGTGGTCTTGCCCCTCGTCTCAGGGGCTCGCTTGTGGACGGAGACCAGCCAAGCCCCAGGCAGCGGTCACTCTTTTGCAGCCACATGTCCTGGCCGCCCTCCTGGAGGAGGGAATTAGCTGCGGGAGCTTCCAGGGTTAGGTGGAAGCGGCAGGGTGGCCGCTAAGTTCCCAGGAGAAGCTGCCGAGGTGGGTGTCATCCTCGGAGGTGGCTCGGTTGTCAGCCAGCGGGGCCCAGCCCCCTCCTGCGCCCTAACTTGGGGGCGCGCCCCTTCCAGCCTCGGCTTCCTAGGGTGGGTCTTCCTGGGGCTGCCCCGACTCGCGTCCGCGGACGCCGCGTCTGAGGTCCCCGGGCTGTGAGCAGAGCGGTGGTGGCCCAGCCCTCAGAAGACTTTCCGGGAGCCGGCTTCTGATGTGTGGCCTCGTCCTTTCAGCGCGGCGCCCGGGCTCCTCGTGCAGAGCAAGCCAAGCCCGCCTGCTCCCTCGGGTGCGGCGACCTCAGCCCCCGAAGGCAAACGCTGGCCCGTGGAAAGAGCGCTGCGACCGGACACGGAACGTCTGGGTTCATGTTCCAGTTCCAGCCGTGCGACCTTCTGCAAATCGGCCAACCTCTCTCACCTGGGTTTTCTCATCAGTAAAATGGGCAGAATTAACAAAATCATACCTGTCTCACAGGGTAGTGATGCCCGTTAAGAGAGGTGGATGGTGATAATAGTACCTTTAAATGCAAATTAACCCTACTGAGATAGTATTTCTCATCTATCAGGCTCGCAGAGATAAAAATGTCTGATAATACACTGAGCTGGTAAAAATGGGGAAACATATTGCCACTTTCCTGAAGGGATATTTGGCAAAACCTTTCAAAATTACAAAGTCACACATCCTTTAACCTGGCAATTCTCCTCCCCAGAATGTGCTCAGAGATACAGATTCATGTGCAAATGACTACACACACACACACACACACACACACACACACATCCATGGAGGATGTGAATATTAATCACAGCATTGTTTACAATAGAAAAATGCTTGAAACAACCAAATAACCATCAAAAGAAGATGGTTTAAGAGAGTCGGTTCAGTGACCCAGTGGAATTCCACGGAATTGTAAAGAAGAGCAAACCACCCCAAAGATTCTGATAGAGTCGCCTTGGGAATATATTGATAAATGAAAAAAGCCAGTTGCACAACAGTATATAGTTTGCAATAATTTGTGTAAAAACAGTTTCACATATGTGCAAATGACACTTCTAGAAGGACATACGAAACATTGACATGGAGCCCCTGGTAGGGGAATCACGTAGCTAGGGGCAGAGAGTTGAGGGGCTTGTCTTCTTCCACGTACCTATATATACCTTTTGAATCTCACGCCTTCTAGCAATATTGCCTACCCAAATATTGTTCATAAAAATCTAGATGTGTGTACAACATTTGGTATTATTAGCTCTGGTTATCAATGTAAGTAAACACGGATAGTAGAGTTTGCGAAGAAAAATCCTGCAGCATAAAATCCTGGACGACTTGTGCAGACGGCTGCCTGGCACCAGGGAGAACCTGGCCCCACGCCCCTGTGATACCACAATGCGCTGAGGCCCTGAGACTCTCCTCAGTCTCAGCCCACTGCGACCTGAACACCGAAGCGGCTTGACACCATCACCAGGGTGTTCTATTATAAAATTTTTGAATACAGAAAAGTTGAAATAACTTTACAATGAACACCTATATGGATTCAGCAATTAAAACTTCTCTACTTATACACCTGTCCATCTCTCCTTCGCTCTTTTCAACCACCAATCCATCTTATGTTTATGCATTTCAAAGTTGAAGCCGTCAGACACTTCTCAAAAATCTTCAGCATGCATATCATTAACTAAAATTTCATATTTGCTTATTGATTTTTCTTTTGAGTTAAACTGATATAAATAAAATGCATGAATATTCTGTGTATCACTCGAACCTCAAACCTCTATCAACACAATGCTCCACCCTCTATTCGGAAAGCACCCTTGTGCCCCAGTGACTCTCTATCCCCGCTCCCTCGAAGTCTGGCTCCTTGTCCAGTCCTTCTCGAAACAGACCCCTACAGGATGCAGTCTTTCACGAGTGTGCTGCTAACATCCGCCCACAGCGTGGCGTGTACCGTAGTCCACAACATTTACGGCTGAGTGTAGGAGCTGACGACAGGTCTGCTGATTGGCACTGAAGCTATTTCCAGTTCGGGGCTATTGTACACGAAGCTGCCAGAACAGTCTTGTGCAAGCCTTTCGTGAACAAATATTTTCACTTCTCTTTGATAAAACCTAGGCGTAGAATTCAGGAAATGTGAAGTTTTATAAGAACCCAAAGGGTGTGCACTATGTTACACACCCAACAACAATATCCGAGAGTTCTGTGCGGCATTGCTAGGCTCCTGCTGTCGTTTAATGTTAACCAAACAGTGGCATCTCATTGATGCTAAATTCATGATTGGTTCTAGCAGCTGTTTTATGAAGTTCTTAGACTTTTCGATGTGAATAGTGATGCCACATGAAGATAGAGACTATTTTGCTTGTTCCTTTCTGCACTTCTTGTCTTTTGTTTTTCTTCATTATCACTTTCCCAACTGTCTTCTGGAGCGTGGCCCCTGCTATCAGGGGAAGGTGATGCTCAGCGCGCCAGTGTGACACCTGCACTCAGCATGTGTTTGCAGTTTGGTGGGGGTGGACTGTGCAAGATTCTAGCTAAAATTAGTTTCAGAACATCTACAAATAATACTGTATGCTCTGCAGAGCATTATCTGCTAGGAATAATTAAGTACTGGCTATATTTTTAAATAATAAGACACTCAAATTTCAGAAGTAGGGTTCATGTTTTCATTTCATCTCTAAGGCAATTAGAGAATTCTTTACTTTGATCAACTTATTCTCATTTTAAGTATGCACCTAAAATATAATAATAGTTACCATTTAGTGAGTGTCTTATGTGTCTCATTACTAAACCTAGCAATGGGCTGGTGAAGCAGACATTGTTCCTAATTTAAAAGTGAGGAAACAGGTTCAGAAGAATTAACTGACTTCTCTGAGGCTCAACAACTATGTCAATACAGAATACACTGTTTCAAAGCAACCCTGCCAACGGCTTCAGATTCAAGTCAATTTTCTAGGACAGCAGGAAATTCAGAGGTGGGCCGTCCAGGGCTCATGCAGCTGCTCGGTGATACCATCAAATATTTGGGCTCCATCTATTTTTAACAATAAAATTTAAAAATTAGCTTCAAACCTTTGTCATTGTCATTAAAATATAGCTGCTGAAATGCCAGCATTGAATCCACGTTACAGGCAGAAAGAGGAAAGGGAGAAAGGCAAAGGACAAGGACATGTCTGCACGAAGCTTTGCCTTTTCATAATAAAAACTCTGAGTGAATGAGGAAGAGAGGAGAACTTCCTTGCGTGGTAAAGGCCATCTACAAGGCCCACCGCAACAGCGAAAGACTGAATGTTTTCTTCTCAATATCTGAAAAAGACAAGGCCGTTTGTTCTCGCCACTTCTATTCGGTGTTGTAGTGGAGGTTCCAGCTAGGCCAGTTAGCCAAGAAAAAAGCATTAAAAGCCATCGGGTTGGAAAGCAAGAATTAAAACTCTCTATTTGCAGATGACATGATCTTGTTAATAGAAAATCCCTCTATGGCCATGCCGCCCTGAACATGCCCGATCCCGTCTGATCTCGGAAGCTAAGCAGGGTCGGGCACGGTTAGTACTTGGATGAGAGACCATCTAGGAAGACCAGGGAAGGAAGGAAGGAAGGAAGGAAGGAAGGAAGGAAGGAAGGAAGGAAGGGAGGGAAAATCCTAAGGAATCTACTAAAAATCCATCAGAATAAACAAATTCAGAAAAGTGGCAAGATACAAGACATACTTATAAAAATCAGTTGCATTTCTACATACTTGCAATGAATGACCTGAAAATGAAATTAAGAAAACTTGTATTTACAATAACATAAAAAGAATAAAATATGTAATAAAAAATTTAATAAGGGTACATGTAAAATTTATATGATAAAGTCTACAAATTGTTGAAAGAAACTACAGAAGATCTATATAAAAGGAAAAACACCTCATGGGTATAAATTAGAATACTCAATACTGTTAAGATGGCAATACTCCCCAACTTTATCTACAGATTCAGTGCAATTATCAAAAACCGCTTTTCTTGAAGAAACTGACAGGCCTTCCTAAAATTCATACAGAAATTTAAGAGACCCAGAAAAGCCAAAACTATCTTTAAAAAGAAGAACAAATTTGGAGGACTCACAGTTCCTGATTTTAAAACTTACTACAAAGCTACAGTCACAGGGTATGGCCTAAGGGCAGACACACAGACCACTGTAATAGAACTGCGAGTCCAGAAATATCCTCTTACATTTACGGTTGATTTGTTTTCAACAAGGATGGCAAGAATATTCAATGGAGAAAAGAAAATTTTCTTAAACAAATGGTGCTGGGATGAATGGACGTCTACATGCAAAAGAATGAAGCTGAACCCTTTTCCCACACCATGCACAAAAATTAACTCACAATGGGTCGTGACATCAAGGTAAGGTTAGAGCTATAAAACTCTTACAAGACATATATGAGTAAATCTTCTCGAACTTGGGTTAGGCAAAAGTGCAAGTAACCAAAAGCAAAAGTAAAAAAAAAAAAAAAAAAAAAAAACAAAGTAGCCTTTATAAAAATTAAAACCCAGTGCTGCAAATGATATCAAGAAAGTGAAAGGACAACCCGCAGTATGAAAGAAAATATTTATAAACTGTTATATCTGATGAGCAATTTGTAGCCACAATATATAAAGAACTTGTAAAACTCAATAATAAAAAGATAATCCAATTAAAAATGAATAAAAGGTCTCAATAGGCGTTTTTCCACAGAAGATATACAAATGGTTGATAAGCGCACAAAAGCGCCCGGTATCATTAGTGATGACAAATCAAAAGCTCAGTCGCATCACTCCGCTCCCCCAGAACGGCCATGATCAGACAGACAGACGGCGGCGCAGGCCGGTGCGCAGGGGCCAGAACCCCACGCACGGCAGCAGGAGCGCGGACCGGCAAGGCTGCCCGGACGAGTTCTGCAGTCCTCTGAAACGTGAAACGTGGAGGGCCCACAGGACCACACAATGGCACTCCCAGGTCCGCACCCAAAGAATTAACATCCTATGTTCAAACAAAACCCCATATGCGAATGTCCACAGGAGCATTTACTCACAGTAGCCAAAAAGTGGACACAATCCGAATGCCCATCGACCGATGAATGGATAAAATATTATATAGCCATCTAATGGGAGATTATTCAGCCATAAAATGGAATGAACTACTGATTTATGCTATTACATGCACGAGACTTTAATAAATTATGCTGCTTGAAAGAAACAAGACACCAAAAACCACATTATGTGATTATATTTATATGAAATGTCCAGAATAGGCAAACAGACTACCAGTCTAGGACTGGCGGCGAGGGGGTGGACTGCCCATGGATATGGGGTTTCTTTCTGGCTGACGAAAATGTTCTAAAATTACGTTGCAGTGATGGTCGCGCAACTCCAAACACACTAAAAATCACTGGATGGTGCTCTTCAGATGGGTGAACTGCATGACACATGAATTATATCTCGGTAAAGCTGTTAAATACTAAGATAGTATTGTCTGAGAATAGTAACATGATAAAGTTAACTTATATATATTCCCATTATTAGGGGCAAATTATTAGGGGTAAATCTGCATCCAACATTCCATGTTTCAAAAACACTGGAAACCAGACATTTTGAGCATGAGAGAAGACTGGTAAACACAAGCATGTTCCACAGCTCTGGGCATTGACTGGCTTCGACTACGACATCTACAGAAATTCATTGAAAGAAGCATATTTAAAATAATAACACTGACTTACATTTTTTTTCGCCTAGCTTTTTATGATTGTAAATCCGTTTGATAACTTTTACTCTGACACACTGATCCTTCTACACACACACGCATAATCGAGTCTAACTCCAAAGTGTTTCTCTGGGCTATTATCATTATATTAGAGTCAAAAACTTCACAGTGTCTTCGCCCCAGGAGAATGTGCTCTTCCTACAGATACAGAGCTGTTATCAGACGCCTGCTGCTATGTCTTCGAATTCCCAAAACTATGACAGCATGACTTGTATTTTATTTTCACCTCTCTGCTTGGAGTAGATGCAAAATGGAAGGAACTGAAAACGCGGTCCATGGAAAGCAGCCCGGCGGGATGCCTCGGCGGGCACACCGCTACCTGTGCAGGTTCATTCTTAAAACTCTCTTGGAAATGGCCGGTTTGGGGGTGGGGTGGGCGGTAAGTAAAGGACGACATGACATCATAACAGAGATTGCTGTGAAACAGTGGCCAGAAGCCAGCAGCATGAAGTATCCGACTGGAGACAGACGTTTCTGTCCCTTAGCAGATGCTGTGTCAGTGGAAGACCTTGATTGTCTTCTTATCGCGAAGACTGCGGCGTGTGTGGACAGAATCGGCCGGCAGGCACCCCGGGCTCTCCTTGGGGAGGGTTCTGGACCTCCCGCAGGAACACATCCCAGAGATGCACAATTTGGGTCACACTTTACAAAGCTATTGGGTCGTACTTTTTTCTAGGTTACAGAGATGAATCAAAATTTTTTAAACCTCGAGGAGCAAATAAGTGGCATAGAGAGTGACCCCACGATCATCTTTAGAAGAGATAGGCAATTCTTGCTATTAGAGAAAACGTGTTTGTGATGACCGCACCCTAAAGCGAACCCCTATTCTCTCAGGCTCTGCCAACCTACATGAGTGCAGAGCTGCCCCAAAAGTGCCCGGGCTCGTGGTCCCTGTTTGTCACCAGCTGATTCCAGCGAAACACCACATGGCTAGCTCGACGGTGGTGGGCACTAGCCCCCTAGGCCGAGGCGCTGCAGACAGAACAAGCCGGGGAAGCTGGGACGGGGAGCAGGTGGGATCTGAAACTGCCTGAGCGCGTGGCCCGTCCCTCACGGGGACACACGCATGCACGTGCTCCTTGTGGACCCCTCGTTCCCCGGTGGCCCATCACTCTCCCCCTCGCTCCTGGTCAGTGCAGGACCGCTGTCCTCCCGTCCAATCTCTGCCTTTCACGACAGCACCCCACCCACGGTTGCCCGGCACACTGCGCCTGTGTGTTACACGAAAGGCGTGAAAGGCAAGCAGTCTAATGAAACCCCATTGTCACAGCGCCCTGGAAAGGTAGTTGTTCCTAAACTCTGTGACTCCGGAAGCCCTCTCCTTCCTTAGTCTCCTCCCAGCTGCGGGTTCCTTTGACGCATGGCGTTCTGTGCTCCGAACGGGCCCTGGGAGGAGATTCTGTTGGGGGAGGCAGGGATGGAGAGGCAGCTCCTTGCTGCCTTCGGTTCTCGAGTGGGCTTTCTTTTTTCCTAAGCACTGAAGATTACGAGATGATCCTGGCCCGCCGCTCGGTCTCCAAGTCAGCGCTTCACATCTGAGATTTTTATGACGGCATCGCCTTACCTTACCAGCCGGGGAGTTCTGCGTAACCACCCACCGCCACCATGAGTGCAGTGACGGAGCCACCGTTTATCGATTTCTCAAGTCTGTGTGGTGACCGGCAGCTCTGAGGGCTGGATGCCCACGCACCTCTGGCCAGCCGCCAGTCCGGCTAGCGGTGGCCAGGCGAGCCGGGTCGCTGTGCTCCGCGCGCTCTCACCCTCCGCCAGGCCGGCCCCACCTGTTCGCAGGGCAGCCGGGCACGGCTGTCGGGGAGGGGGCACACACACGCAGGACCTCCGCACATCTCACCTGAAAACGCCAAATCAGTTCCGCTGCACGTCCACTGCTCGAAGCAAGAGATGATTCTAGCCCAGGGTCAAGGGGTAGAGAGAGAAGCTCTTGACAGCACAAGCCGCAGTGTCGCACAGCAACAGGACACGGGTACAGGGGACGCGACAAAGCGGCCGTCGCGAGGGGTGAGGGGATGCCACTCAACTTCCAGGGCCCCTGCTTGTTCTGAGGTTCGTTTTTTGGTTTTGTTTTGTTTTGTTTGAAGGGCTTCCATTTCCAAATATTTAGAATCAGAGCAAGTTAATCACTGTCACCTTAGGGTCTGTGTGGCTCACGGAAGCGCAGGAGTGCGTCTTCGTTAAGTTCAGACTGTTGAGAGCAGGAGACGGAATGGCAGCCACCGTCGACATCTCGTGAGAGCCTGGAGGTCAGGGACGCTCCCTGTGCCCCTGATCCCCTCTCCAGGTGCCTCTTCCAACGACATTACGTAAACACGAGATTCATCACTTCCATTTATGATAAATGCTTTATCACTAGACTCTAACGACTGGATCGCGGAATACTACTGTCTATGCCAGATTCACTCAACTACCGTTGTATCATTTTATTTCACATTAAGCTCTGTTTGTAGATACTCAGTCTTCAAAATCTGGTACCCTTGTAGCCTGATTGTCCTTTCCCACTTAGAGTAAATACCGGCTGCAGAGCAGATGCAACATCTCGGGTGCGCAAACCCGCATCGAGCACCTGGTCAGGGTCGATGAAGCCTCCCAGTTAGGGTCGCCAGATTTAGGAAATTAAACCCACAGCCAAATGTTACATGGGACACACTTACGCTAACGCACTGTGCATTGTTTATCTGAAGTTCAAGTTTACCTGGGCGTCATGCTGTGTATCTGGCCCCCCCCCCTCCCCCGTGAGTGGGGACGGCCAGAGGGAAGCAAAGGGCGGGCACGGGGAAAGCTGCACCTGAGGAAGACAGTGGCGAATTTACTGTGGCAATAAGAGGGACCGACGCAAATTGTGTTATAATGACAATACAGTCAGAGGAGAGAGCATTCTGAAAAAAATAATTCCGTTTCATGGATTAGACATTAGAAAAAGAGATCTGGCGGTAGATTTGATTCTGTTACCAAGTTTTCATGTGACTCGGAAAAACTTTTCCCCAGACATGAGGACGTGGCGACGCACAGCCATCACGGTGAGTACGCGGACCCAGACGAACCCCACGCCGGAGCTCCTGCTTGCACACGCAGGGCACTGCGCCGTCACTCGGACTCCGCGTCCGTTTCCTCCCCACCCCGCGACACCTGCTGCTTCTGCTCCCCCCGCAAAGATCCTGTGCAAGTTATTTTGCAAGCACCAATTTCCACGATCAACCCTGAGGTCGCTACAGCTCAGACGAGAGCCCGCTGTCATGTCTGGGCTGCGTCCATCGGCCCACGCCCCCTCCCTCCAAGGTGAGTCCCCATTCGCCGCACACGGAAGCACCCTCGCCCGGCACCCTTCCACACGTCCATTCACCTCGCAAACATCATTCCACGCCAGCCACGCGCTGGTCGTGCAGGTCGGTGGGTTACCCAGCCCCCTCTCGTCCTTCCCCACGTCCACGTCCGGCAGGAGAGGTCAAAGGCAAACCATCTCCCACAGAGCTGCCGTTGCTATGACCACGCACAGGCACTCACGCACATGTGTGGGTAGGGACGATGACGTTCCTCTACCCGCCTCAGTTCTCGACTGAGACCCCTGCAATGAAAGACAGATGGACAGAGACAGAGAAAAGCGAACAGGAGTTTGTTAACGTGTCTACCTAAAGCATACGTGGGAGGTTCCCAGGAAAAATGAGTAACTCCCTGAGGCGGCTTAGAATTCAGGCTTTAGTATCATCCTGACGGGGAAGGGGGAGGGGAGGTGTAGGCCTCTAAGGGGACAGACAGGATAACTAGGAAGTATGATGGTATGTGACAGAGTGTGTCTGATGCGGTGTTGATTTCTAGTCCCCTCCCCTGTGATCCGTCTGTCTTCCCTGGCTCATGAAAGTCCCCGGGAGGGCACCTATGACAACTGAGTTCCTTTCGGGGGATCCGTCCTCGGGCAGAGGAGGGGAGTCCAGAGAAAGCTCTCCCTGCGTCTGCTGTTCTCCAAGTGCCCACGGCTCAAAACAACCAATACGCCAAAGCGGCATCGTTCCGAGGGGCTGGTCCTGAACCGCAGCCGCATCTCGAGGCGGCACATTCTGTCGCCCTTCACGTGCTACCTCAGCAGCATGTCTGGCTTTCTTACTTGACTGGATTTAGAACCTGCTTTTATTAGCGTCATGGTTCATTGCTATTTAAGTTCAGTCCAAAAGGAAAAAAGTGCTCTTTTGAAGATAAAAATAAAAGCTCCCAATTTGGCAATGAGGTAACAGAGTTCAAAGACGTCACCTTGATTCTGTTTTAAAAAGTAAAGGAGGCAGCAAAAATATGATGATTCCTTTATTTCTGGCATGCTACTCACACACAGTCAGCTTTGAAAATTTTCCAGTATGCATTTTTAAGAGAAAATCACAATAAATAGGCCTCGAGTGAAAAGTAAACCTTAAGTTTTCAGGAGGAAATATCCATGAAAGAAACCACTCAGCTATCCATGTCATTAATAAGAGCTCTGTTGGCATGAAAAGTATACATATGATGTTATTTATCTCAGAGCAACTTCCTGGAATAGGAACTAGCAAAGGTTATACAGATGAATATGACCCTAATTAACTGGAATCATACTCTAAAATTCAGTCAAAGAGAAGTATAGCTAGATATATAGTGTTTTTCTGTTCATGAAGGAGAAATAAGGTCCCAAATAGATATTCGCTAATATTAAATGTTGGAGTCAGGTACTGTTTCAGGAGCTTTATATATATTAACTCATTTTATTCTCCCGACGACCTTGTGACCTAGAACTATGATAGGTGAGGAAGATGGAGCGCAGACCCCACAGCTAGATGCGGCAGGGCCAGGAAGGAGGTCTCCATGGTTCAGATCAAGATGCAAATGTGGGCTCTACACTCGCTCTGTGTCTTAAATTAAGTCACAGATGGGGACTCCAATGGTGACTTATATTTGACCTCCTCCCGTAAACAGTAATTAGCAATGCTGGGAAAAAGACTGGAAACAGCTACGGGAAGGCAGCAATGAGCAAAGGAAGCGAGCTGACAGTGGACAGGCGCCGTCAGGGCGGGACCACGTCTGCGAGACGCACTGCGGACAGTTCGCGGTCTGCGCAGCCTCTGACAGAGCGCAAGCAGCAAGATCCAGTCACATTTCCAGGAGGTGGAAATCGAGGGGGCAAATCCTGGAATAGAACAAAGCTGTAGAAAGGGGAGCCCAGAATCCTTGGCTGCACCTGAACTGCCGCGTATGGGGTGAGTCAGAGAAGTTACTCTGAATGGCTGAGCTGGCTGCGTAGAGATTTCAGCACAACCCGTACCGAGGAGACTAAGTTTGGGTTTGTATCCAACTCTGTTAGAGGGACATGGAAAACACACCTTCCTTGTCATTGGACATGTTTTCAGAGTAAAGATCCCATCTCAGGAGTAGCTGTGCCTATCCTGACATTAAAGGCAAGAAAAGAAGAGATCTACTCTAACCAAACCTAAAGGTAAGAGTCTACACAGAATAAAGGGTTTCTATGAGTCTGTCACTGAGATAGAGTCATGCTGGGCTGCAAAATAAGTCTCAGTAAACCTGAAGGGACTGGAAGCCAGCATCGGATTAGAATCAATAACATACGATAACCAGCATATCTTTAAGGGTTTGGCAATCGAGCGATACCATTCAAAAAACTCCACAGGTCAAAGAAAATTGCAAGGGAAATTTAACGAACACGCTGCACAAGCACTATGCTTAAGAAAGCTGATATAGGTACAGTAATACCAAACACTGTAGGAGCCAAGACATCGAGGGGCCTTTAATGATGATGACAGGTTGGCTTTGTTAAAAAGAAACAAGAGTCTGATGTGCCTATGTGTTTAATTATAGCCACACAGCAGAAGTTAGCAGAACTAAAGGGAGAAAGAGACAATCACGACTGGATAGTTTGAAATGATTAAAAATGAAAGTATAATATGTCAAAATTTGTGGGATACAATTAAAGCAGTGCCTGAAATGAAAATTATAGCATTAAATGCCCACCTTTAAAAATACAGGTAAAAATCTAATGATTTAAGTTTTATTTCGAGAAGATTTTAAAAAAATAGATGAAACTCAAGGGTAGTGGGAGAAAGGAAACAATTAAAAGTTGGAGCAGAATCAATGAAACAGAAAATGGGACTAACAAAAAAATGAAACGTTTAAGCTAAAAGTTGGTTTTTGAAAAGAATGAAAGAAGGGACAGGACCATGGCCCTCCAGGTCTTAAGAGGATAACAAAGGACATAATGAAAAACTTCATGCCAGTCAGTTCGACATTTTAAATGAATTGAACATCATCATCACCTGGGATTTATCTAAAGGATGCAAGGTAAATTCAACATTTAAAAATTAATGTAATTAGGCGTATTAATATGCCAAATATGAGAATGAAGGAAAAGCATAGCATCATGTCAACAGATACAGAAAAAGCATTTGGAAAACAATTAATTCTCAAAGAGATAATGAAATGCTTCAGCAAGTGGGAATAATAGGACTTCCTCACTTTTGTAAGAGCCTCTGTGAGAATCTACAGCACTATGGTGAAGGCGAGGAATAAAATTCCCTCTACTCTTCTGAGTTCTGAGTTCTTGTGATGCTAGATAGACATCAAGAGAAAAACAAACAGAAGTTTACTAACACGAATACCTCATGTACACAGGGAAGATACCCAGGAAAAAATGAGCAACTCTCCAAGGTGGCTCAGAATTTAGACTCGAATACCATCTGAATAGGTATTTGAGAGATGTGGGCCTGTCAGGGGAAATAAGTGATTTTTAGGAAAGATGAAGGGGTCCTAAGAAGAATAAGTGGAGAGAGATGAAATCGGTGACAAAGTGTGTCTGGCATGCTGTTGCAGGGACTCCCGAGGGGAGTGTCTGTGACAACCGAGTTCCTTTCGCAGGATCGCAGGCAGCTAGGGGCAGTCAGGGAAAGCCTCTCTCCTCATTTGCTGTTTTCAGGTGCCTACGGCTCAAAATAATCAATATACCAAGATGACGTATTTTGGAATGGCATATTTTGCTACCAGTCGATGGTGAGCTATGGAAGGCTCTCTTCCATAGATCAGGAAAGGGCAAGCATGTTGAATCCTACCATTTGTGTTCAATATCATAAAGGAGGGCATAGTGCTACAAGGCAAGGGAAATAAAAGAAAGGCATTAAGATTAGAAAATAAAAGTAAAACTGTTTATTCGCAGATGATGCGGTTATGTGCATAGTGATGCTAAGGAATCTACAAAGCACCCACTAGAAATAACAAGTGAATTTAGCAAACTTGCGTGGTCTAAGGTCAGTACGCAAAAATCGACTGTACTTCAACATAACAGACACAGAGAGCAAAATTTAAAAATAATAACTTTGTAAGACTATAAAAATATTAAATATCTAGGAATAAATTTAACAGAAGTGTAAGACCTCTATGCTAGAAGCTACAAAGAACTGTAAAAAGAAAATTTTTTAAAGTTCTGAATAAATGGACAAATATAATATTTTCATGAACTAGAAGACAATTCCTTTACTATGTCAGTTCTCCTCAAACCTACAAGTCCAACACAGTCCCAGACTTATCCCCAGCAGATCCTTTGTAGCTACTGACACGCTCGTTCTGAACTTTATATGGAGATGCCAAGATCATAGGTTAGCTAAACAGTCTTGAAAAATAAGAGAATGACTTACTCCATCTAATTTCAAGACTCGTTTTAAATCTACAGTGTTTGAGATAGTGAGACATTAATATAAAGACAGAGTCCAGGAAAAAAACTCGCATATTGAAAAATAATTCATTTTCAACAAAGATATCAAGACAATCCAATAATAAAAGTCTTTTCAACAAATGGAGCTGAAATAACTGAATAAACATATAGTAAAACATGAACCTTGACGCCCACTTTACACTATTTGCAAATATCAGTGTGGGATGGATCACATGCTTAAACATAAAGCCACAGAGCTTTTAAAAGAAAATGGAATATCTGTACAACCTAGAGTGAGCATGGATTTCTCACACGGGCCCTCAAAACCATGAAAGAAAAAAAAAATCAGTCAATTGGACTTCATCAAATTAAAAGTTTTTCTTTCCAAAGACACCCTTAAGAAGATGAAAGGTGAGAGACTTAAAAAATATTTTGAAAGATAATCTGACATAGTTAACCGGAATAAAGAACTCCTATAAATCAACATTAAAAAAGTAAACAACCTAATAAAAATTAAACAAAAAGACATGTCACAAAAATATGAAAATGTCTACAAGCACGAGAAGAGATGCTCAGAATTATTAGTGATCATGAAGATGCCAAGTAAAACTGGTATGAGATACCAGTGTCCGACCACCAGGACAGCAAAAGAAACAAACGAACGAACACCTGACCATGTCCCGTGTTCATGGATGGAGAACAAACGGAATCCTCGGAACCCTCGTACTGCCTGGAGTATAAAATAATACCACCACTTCGGAAATGCTGGCCATCTGCAAAATAGTTAACCACGTATCTACCCAGCAGCCCAGCGATTCCGCTCTTCCATATTCCTCTAAAAGAAACTAAAAGACATGTCCTTGAAAAGACTTGTAGAAGAATGTTTGTAAGAGTCAAAAATTAGAATCCACCTCAATGAACGCCAGCAAGTGAGTATATTTCACACGCGATCCTTCTCCATGATAAAGGAACTACCAATACGACCAGTCCCGAGTCGCTGTCGTGTGAGAGCAAGCAGGCAACACTCAGCCCGCTTTCGATTTACAAAAAGTTCTAGATCAGGCAACACTGAGCAATATTGTTAGAAAACAGAATGGCAGTCGACCTGAGCGAGGGGACGCACCACTGGGCCCACGAGGGGACGCACGGGGGGCACGGCAGCGTCTTTATCAGGGGGGCGGCCGCACAGGTGTACGCATGCGTCAAATGCAACGCGGGCGCTCTTAGTCACGTTTCAATCCCACCCCTAAGCGTTACGCGTATGAGTTCAGTTAATAAAAACTGCTGCTTCTGTCACAGTCTGTCTAGCAGCACACACTGGCCTGAGGACAGGGGGGCGGGCCCCCAAGAGCTCAGACATTTGGGGCTCGGAGAAGAGCACAGTGGCTCTGGGACACCCGCACGTGGCCTTGCTATCACAGCCAACCAGCAGACACTCTTACCTGCCGGTCAGCAGCTCAGATAGGCTCTATTTATTATCCAGTTCCCGCGAGGGGCGAATCTCTGCTGGGCCCCGAAAAGCAGAGCGGAAGCCGGAACGCACATCCTGACCCCGCCTGCACCTGCCCTTGTCGCCTGTACACGGACGCGCTAACCCCAGGCTTCCTGGTGTCTGCTCCGGCAACTCCAGGGCACTAAGGAGGCTCCAGCGGATTCTTTACTAACTCTGCGTCCCCTGACGTGCTCCTCTTGGAAGAGAATATTTTAAGTAAACAAATGTATAAATAATAAGTACACAGATAAATAATAAATAACCTCCCTCCAAACCCAAGAACATTGGGTTACAAAATTTTAGTACTAGGCACGATCACTTATTGGCAATGGCCTAATTTTAGAACACACAGACTCCCCAGAGCAAGTGTCCTCTGAGCTCTCCGCCTGCAGCTGCTCTCAGCTCAGACGATCCTTTTCCAAGAGGCGGGGAACACGAACGCTGGCGGCTCCAATTTCTCACAAAATGTACTGCAAGCTCATTATGTGCCCAGCACACGGCTAAGCACTTTGGGTGCATCAGCTAGTTAAACTCCGCGACAACCCTCCAGGTATTATTACTGCCCCTGCTTCATAGACCGGGAAACGGGGAGACAGAAAGGTTGAGCACCTTGCCCCAGGTCACACAGGTAAAGCAGCGAACCTGGGAGTCCCGGCCTCACCCCCAGAGACACTGAACTTTCGTTTAGGAAACCTGGGAACAGGACGTGGACCTGGTGTGGGTCATGGGCACTCGTCCCTCGTCCCCCTTCTCACCCCTGCCCGGGCCCGTTCTAAGGACAGGCAGCTCCCATCGCACCACAGCGCAGGAGGAGAAGCCGTGTCTGAAGAAAAAGGGCCATTGTATCGATCAACTCGGTGAAACAATCTAAGGACACCTTGAGCTGTGAAGTATCACAAGGCGATGACACCTGTCTCCTTGTAACCTGCTTCTTTTCAACAGTAAATTCCACTACATTTTGGAGATTTAACCTCTACATATTTGAGAAGGGAAATATGTAAATATAGATAACATGCTTACACATATATTTATATATTTAATGTTGTGGGGGAGGGAACATTTTTATTTTTCCCTTTCCTTAGTTCTTCTGGCTGCCCTCAAAATTAAAATGACATAAAACAGGCTAACAGGGGAAACTAATCAAATTTAACTATGTAGGTCCATATAGAGGTCCCATGAGAATTTGGGGCGGGAGGACAAATCTCCTGCCATTAGGGCTTCGATGCCACCTGGAGCTTAGGAGGAAAGGAGGCTGGAGTCTGGGACTTCGAAGGGAGGGAGGCAATCACGTGGAGATGGAAAGGCAAATGCTTGGTGAACAACCATTTGCTGGGCCATCTCTAACCATGGGACACACAGAGGACTGTGATCAAGCAGGCCTCGCTAGGCTCCTCCCTGTCTGCTACACCTGGTTCATTTTAAGCTGTAGCCATGGACGATGACAGCTCCTCCCTGGAGCACGTCCCCTATCTAAATTCTTTCAGGCTGTTATGGGGAAGGTCAAAGGTTCTTCCTGAGCCATTTCTTAAATAACCAGCTTAAAATAATCAATATCCCACAGAGGCATATTTTAGGGTGGCAAATTCTGCTTCCTTTCAGTATATTTACATATATAATATGCATTTCCTAAACTCATAAAAAAGAAAAGTCCATGTTGCTTCAGTTTCTATATCACACTAGATTGTTTCCTATTAAGGCTATTTGAAGAAGACAGAGCTTTGCTATTTGTTAATTGACCAGCATCTAACAGGCCTGTGGCGATTTCATGACATTGTCACTGTATATTTGCTCAGTGAGTCTCCGTGACGCTCCCCTCTGTCTTCTCACAAAGGGACTGCTGCCGAGAATAGGACATCTTGTCACCGCAGCCACTATTAGTGGACAGCTGCCGGTGGCCAGGACGCAATGGACCAGGCGGCAAGGGTCTGAGGACAAGAGGAAGGGCGAGCAGGCCCTGGGGTGGAGCGCCTAGCCAGGGGAGCCCGGGGCACCCAACTGACGCTGAAATTGAGCTGAGAGCATCTTCCCTCCGGGGCACTTTTGCTGCTCTGAGGCTGTCCCCAGCTGAGGCTGAGACAGTCCCTAGCTTCAGGGGGAGGACGAGGCCCGAACAAGGACAAAGGCATTAACGGCCACCCATGACTCAAACACTTTTAAAGCGCTTTTCAGAAATTACAGTTACAAAAGGTTAAAGCTGGACTTTGGAGGGGGGTGGAAAAAGGGGTCTGCAAAACCCAGGGAGTCTCCATTCTTGGAGCCAGGTTTATAAATGAAACCACAGGCGATGAGGATAAAATGCAAGGTAAGTCCCCTGGTCCGAAGGACAGGGAACCCTCCTGGCCCGGAGGAGGGCGCAGGACGGAGTTGGAGCTGGGCCCAGTGCCTGACGCACCCCCGGCCGGCCTGTGTGAACGTGCACGTACGTGTGTGTACGGGGCGGGGGCAGATGACAGGTGAGGACACCCGATGTCCTCTGACTTCCTGTTTGGAACTCTTAGAAGGAAACCACCTGAAAAGGGGCCCCCGCCTTGTGATGGGACAGTGGTGCAGACACGGCGGAAGGGCAGGCTGCAGGCGGCAGAGGAGAGAGACCTGTGGGCTCAGGCCTGCTCTGGGGGAGGTGGGTGTCCTGCATGTCCGGTGGGGACAGGACTGCAGAGGGGGCTGGGCGCTGGAAGGGCCTGCGGATGGACGAGGACATTGCGGGGCTGGCAGGGACAGGCACCAGAGCAGCAAGTGCTGGCACCACCTGAGGCCACACGGGACCCGCGACACACGTGTGTGGTGGGCTGGGGACCACCTTCCAGAGGTCAGAGGTGATAATCCAGTCAGCAAGGCCAGTAGGACCCAGACGACAGCACCCAGGCAGGAGCCCCCAGCAGACAGAGGCCACCCTGGGAGATGGGGAGACCGGCCGGTACCCACAGACCGTGTGAACTTCGAGCCTGTTGAGTGTAAAGCCTGGACGGCTCAAAAGACGACGGACTTCTAAGCTGAAAGAAACCTAATCTCCTTGACCGGACAAGGTTCCATGGGGACCTCGGGCCCAGTAAAATTAAAATTCATTTTCAGAAAAGAAAATTATACCTCTACACACTGAATCGTCCACATGCTTATAAACTAACAGAATCACAAGGGCTCAGAGACCTGGGTCCAGGCACTGTTACCAGCCTCAGATCGGACCCATGACTGTGCACAGACAGCCTAAAACACCCCCTAATTTTCCAGCCAGCTCACAGCCAAGGGCAGACTCTCTGACTTAAAATATGCACTGGGGACAGACAAAGCTTATTTAGTTCCCGGCATCTCCATCTGCTCCTTAAGCAGTTTGTGTTTGATTCATGGCCGCGTGAGGCACAGCGCTCACCCCCAAAACTCCCATTCCCTGGAAACGTAAGCAATATGTCTCAGAACACTTGTCTCGTGAGATGGGGTATGGCTCCTTTCCTTCTGTGGTTTTCCGAGTCCCAGACCTTGTCTTAACCTCTAAGAAGAGGTGTGGGCCCCGGCAGCGCGGGCAGAACGCGAGGAGAGGGAGGCAGCCAGGAGCAAGGGTCAGACAGCAGAGGGTCCCGGGCTCAGCAGCACGGAGCCTCGCTGACAGCGCGCTTTTATTTACCACAGGCCAGCTGCCAGCTTCGAGGAGGAGAAGGAAAACACTCCCCTCCGCACCTGGTGGATTGAGACAGGCCGGGTTTCAGCTGCGGGGAGAACGGTAACTCTCCGTGATGTCGCCCCCACTGCAGGCCTTCCCTGGCACCCCTCAGGCTGGCTGAGCGTCTCCCCCTCTGCGTCGGCCTGCTACGGCTGTCCGTTTGTGTGTGTGTCCAGTCCTCCAACAGGGACGGCGGGGTTTGGTTGAATAACCTTTGGTAACAATGCTGGTGCCTTGCATGCTGCACAGAGTACAGCTGGAGCTTAATGAATGCGAGGAGGGAGGGAGGAGGGGGGAGGGGAGGGAGGGAGAAAGGAAGGGAAAAGGAGAGAACAAAAGAATAGAACAATAATAGAAACAAAGATAAGGAGATAGAGAAGTCAGAGTGGAAGCTTGAGGGCCTTTTGCCGAAGGCTCTGGTCCTGGAACTCGCTGGGGCCGGGCAGTGACCCGGAATTCTCAGAGCGCTAACCTCACTAAAATTCCCTCCTGCTTCTGCACTCGCCTGGCTGACCGGAAGGGCACCCACTTTTCAATTGCCAGCCCCCGGGGTGACATTTTGCATAATGGGGTGATGCTGGGACCCCCGGGCAGGAGAGCAGCGTTGGCCCAGCCTGGCTGATCAGCCTGTGAAGGTGGTACAACACAAAGGGACAGTGAGCCGGAGGCAAGGCGGCCTGCTAAATATAGAGTGGCGCTTTTAAAAATGCAGTCTTGGCTGCTCTGAGTGTCGGAGAAGACCTGCTGGTCACTGCCAAGGACAGAGGACCAGCTTCTCCCAACTGCGTGAGGACCAGGGGCCCCGCATGGAACGGAAGGGATCGTCGGGCGCATCGAGCACCACAGGCTCATGAGAAATTGCCACCTTGATTACACGTGTGGTGGCATCGCTCCCCGCGGGCAGCCGCAGAACCCTTTCTGTCACTGTCACGGCGGCCTGGGAGCAGGCTGGAGTGGCTAAGCTGGTTTTTTAAACAAAGAAAGAGAGCTCTGGGAACCAGTGTGACAGTGTCACCACCCTGGCCATCCCCCCGCAGGAAGGCATCTCGAGGAAAGAGGGTCACCATGAGAACAGGTCACATGAAATAAGGACACTGTGACAAAATGACAGGCCATAGCAAAGAAAGGGCAGATTGTCCTCAATGGCCTGGCAGCCTGCAGAGCCAGCTCTCCGCTGGCAGAGGCTGCCCAGGCCGTCCGTCTGGGATCACTCGTGGTCCCTTCAGGAAATGACACAAGCTGTGGGTCCACAGGGAGTTATTTCTCTACAACTCACAGCTTTTACGTCCCAGCCTACCATGTGACCCCTGCCCCAAAGCCAGGGAAACTGGTGCTGAGTTGAAGCCGAGGGGGTAACCTTCTCCCAGGTCTTGACAGGCAAGAGGACACGGAAAACAACCTGACGGGGACTGCACAGAGCCCCAGCATCTTCCCCCAGATGGACAAGGTTGGCTCATCATGAAAATGAAAAATACACTCTCCCTGCTTCCGTGCTCGCCTTACTGTGCTAAATTACAGACAAAACATTAGTGCAGACACATCCGTGTGTCAGATACAAGCACAGATGTGAAAGTCAGGACTCACGGTGCCGTAAGCAAGCTCTGGTGTCTGGAGACCTCCGTTCCAGTCCACCTGCAGCCCTCACTACGGGGGTGACATTCGGCAGGTTAGTTCTGTGACTCACCTGGAAATGAGAGGCAATAATGATGCTCGTTCCTAGGGCCGCTCTGAAGACTGGGTGAATTAATGGCACGTGACATGCTCAGAGGCGCACCCGGCACAGGGGGTGGCTGATAAACAGCTGGGGTTCTAAATGCAGAGCACAGGGGAACTCTGCATGTCATGCGGACAGGAACAGGCACAGAGAGTAAGAGTGTTTCCTGCCATCACTCGTGACCAGAGGCCAGGGCCAGCTGTCCAGAAGTGCCCTGGTCCCTCAGGCGAGCATGCCCAGATTCGGGGGGCTGGGGTTCGGGGCGTGCCTGGCCAGCAGCCCACTTCTTTGCATGGACAGAAGCAGAACTCACTGCTGCCTGGTCCCTTCGGAGCTCATGGTGGGCAAGCCTGAAGTCACGTGCTCAGGGGCCTCACGAGTGCCCAGAAGGGCCAGGGGCAGGAGCTTGCCTGGCTTCTGGCTGTGGACCAAGTGTCAACAAATTGGAGCAGCTTTCATGCGCATGTCCCATGAGCTCCCCTTGATGACAGCAGTGCTGGGGGGTGGGGTGGGCGTGGGGAAGGGCAGGTGTCGTCTGGCCATGCCTGTGAGCCCTGGGCGGCAGGAGCACTGTCGCTATGAGGCCCACTGACCACGGTGGCACGATACCTTATTTTAAAAATTAAGTCATGTTTATCTTCCTGATGCCTGTCCCCCTTGCCCGTGGAGCAGGCAGCCAGACTGGGGAGCCTCTTGTGCTCCTGGCTGTGCGGGGACAGGGGACAACAGGGTGCCACTGAGAAGCAACATGACAGGAAGAGCAGGGAGAACTATGAGTCTCTTGATCAATGAAGACCTTCCCAGGTAGCTCTGAGAGGGGACAGCGCCTCTGGGGAGAGTGACTGATGGGCACAGGGGAAACGACATCCAGTCCTGGGCTCCTGCCTTTGCCAAAGACTCCGCCTCCTTGAGCCTGGCCAGGAAGTGGCACAGCCCCCGGAGAAGGAGGGACCGGGGTCGCGGGCCACGGTGGGGCAGGGCCCTCAGTCCCCAGAGGGATGGCAGGGCTGAGCCAACCTGCAGGACACGAGGACGGCGAAGGTAAAGCCTCAATAACTACTGGGATGGCATGTCCCTCTTGGGTTGGGACGCCATGTGGCACAAGGCAATTCTAGAAGTCACAGTGTACTTGACATTTGAAAATTGAGAGTTTTCTGCACGCCTGACATGTGCACAGGACAGCCACACTCTCGGGCCCGGAGGGGCCTGGCCAGGTGACATGCTCTGCTCCTGCTGTCACTGCTGCACCTGAGTCACTTTGTTTCATCCACTGAGCTCCTGTGTTTAACATGTTTTCTACCCTCATCTGACCCACCTTTTTAAACATTTATTTTTAAATTTTGGTAAAGAAATACACATAAGGTTTACCATCTTAGAGATATTCAAGTACACAGTTCAGTGGCGTTAAGCACACTCAGCGCTGTGCGAACACCAGCTCCGCCATCTCCAGAACGCCTTCCGTCCCGCAAAACTGAAGCTCGGTCCCCACTGCACAGTGACTCCGCACTGCCCTCCCCCCGCCCCTGGCACCCACCGCTCTGCTTCCCGTCGCTATGATTTGCTTATCCCAGGCACCTCAAGTGGAGTCATACAGTGTTTGTCCTTTGTGACCGGCTTACCCAACTCAGCACACGTCTTCAGGGTTCGTCCATGTCATAAGTGTCCCCAGGGTTCGTCCGTGTCCTAGCCTGTGGCAGAAAGTCCCTCCTCCTCAAGGCTGAGTAACATTCCACTGCGTGGGCCACGCTCCGTTTATCCGGTCATCTGTTGACGGACATCGGAGCTGCTTCTACGTTTCGGCTGTTGCAAATAATGCCGCTGAGAACATGAGGGCGCAAACATCTCTGAGACCATGCGTTCCTCTCTCCTGAGTGTTCATCCAGAAGAGGAATCGCGGGACCGTACGCTGGTTCTGTGCTTGATTATGCGAAGAGCCACCACGCAGCGCTCCACCGCGGCCGCTGCACTTCACATTCCCATCCAGCCACGAGAGTTCCGACTTCTCCACTTTCCAACACTCGTCGAGGTTGTGATTCACATTCTCTTAATGAAAAGTGATGTTGAGCATCTTTCCACGTGTTTATTGGCCACCTATACATCTTCTTTGGAGAAATGTATGTATAAGTCCTCCACCCGTTCAGCAGTGGAAGCACAAAGGAAGGGCTCGGAGTTGTCCATGTTTGTTTAACCGCTGTCAGCCAGGAGAGAGTCACCTTCCGGCAGACACTCTGCTGTGGAGGTGGACACAGCGGGCCACCAGAGCCCAATGACGCTGAATATCATATAACTGACATCCTTTGCTTTCATTCTTTCCTCTCCAGGAAATCTGCTAATGCTCAGCTTCTATTGACACTGAAACACAATTTGATATTCCTCAGAATCTACTGCTATCTTCTGGCTGCTACTGAAAGACTGTACAGCCACAAAACGGAATGAGCCAGATCTTTAGTCACTGTTCCATACGTTGGCCTGCCACATCAGTAAAAACTAAATCTGCTGTTGCAAGCCTCTGGCATTCTGAGGTTTTGTTTGTACAGGAGATTGCATTATCTGAACCTACAGAAACTCCTTGTCTTCTTAACCATTTTTTACTGCTCCTTCCCGCATTTGATAATTGGAGTGGGAAGGCTGGTGGGCCAGGAGGAAATAAAAGGATTCTATTATTTCCAGTGACCCTTGCCAAACGGCTCCCACATTGTTCCCCTGGATGTGGCTCTTCTGAGTGCCCTGTGGCTCCTCTTGCAGCTACTGCAGCTTCCACAAGAACACAGAAAAGACAAGCTCTCCAAAGTCATCTGCGATGTCGGAAAGCACATCAATGTGCAAGCTAAAAAATGTATATGTTGAACAATTTCAGCCTATACAATATCCTTCATAAATAAAGGGTCATTTCTAAGATAGCAGGGCTATAGGGTTATAGGTTTTATTTTGCTAGTATCACATGAATTGCTTACTCAGCAGATGATAGCATTTCTATTCATTCCAGTCCACCACATGGAAAAAAGAAAAAACGGAGAGTAACCTCTGCAAAGACTACAGAAATAGTAGAAGATAATTAACCACAATGTAACCTATGTCGTGAATTAATAATGAATGCAATCGAGCATCGTCTTGATATTTTGAAGAAAAGGTATTTAGTAGCCAAATGGTTAATAATGCTCCTTAAAGAAAAGCTCCTTAAAAATAAGTCTCCAAGTACCTGAGCAAAACAAAATAACAATATTATTGAAAAGAATATATTATTGCCAGGACAAATATGAAAATTGAAGACATAGATGAGAATGACTGACAAGCAGCCTGTTTTCCTTTGTCTTCCTTGGCCATTTTATAGGATTGGGGATCTGGTATGCTGGAGTATCTTTTAGCAAGTGGGGAGGGTCGTGGCCAAGGACAGGGCTCTGGAGGCAGACAGCCTGAGCTTCCACTGCTCACCGAGATGTCCTTGAGCACTTAATTCTCTCCTTGCTAAACTGCATTGTCCTCCCCTATGATATGAGGACTATAAGACTATGTATTTCACGGATCTGCTGCGGAAACTGAAAAACACAAAATTTAAAAAGAAATGCCATAGCAGCTCACCTAGAACAGAGAAAGCACTCACTTAATCTTCGTTGTATGTAAATTCAGAAAGAAATTAATATAAATTCAAATAGTAGCAGCTTTTAATGTCCTGGGATCCACTGCAGTGAATCAGCGCTGGATTAATCTGAATATTAAAGATGAAGAGTGTAGTGATGATGATTTTTCACTCATCTCATTCTTCAGTCCCCACTGTATTAATTTCCTTTACGGTGAACGAGAAAACTTAGGCATGGCAAGTTAATAACTTATACAGATCACAAGGCTTGTTAATAGCAGAGGGACAGAAACTAGTTCTACTGATCCCATTGTACTTAGTAACACTCACAGGAAGCGTAATTTGGGTGGCTTTGTGGTTAGTCCCACAGAGATTACTTATTGCAGAATTTAACTAAGCACCCACGTTACACACCCCAGGAAAAAGGCAAAACTTACATACACATGACCTTGGGGCTTGTGCTATGGAGCCGATGTGGGCATGTAGCCTCAGTGTCCAGAGCTCTTACTGGAATTTCATTACAGTACTCTGGAGGAAATTAATTACCAATTAAGCCAAAGGAATAATCACCTCTCATAAGCCTTTTTAAAACATTCTTTGGCATTTGTCACTTATACAGTGTGTCCTGGATTTAGAGGTGAAGTGTCATTCAGATACTTGTCTGAGCCCTTAAGAAGGGTTCTCAGGAAGAATTCTCCCTCCCAAGGCTGGACAATTGGTCTCCTTGGAGACAGCATGCCCGGGGCTCAGCCCCGTTGGGTAGTCCCTAAAGTACAGATGCACCATGGTAGACAGATTTCATTTTCTTCATCATTTTTGCCTATATTTCTCAAATTTTCAATAATGAAGATAAATGACTTGTAGATAGGAAAAAAAGCCATAATAAAAAAAAAAGAGTAGCAGCCTATATTGCTATATACCCACCCATACGATGGTACTATGTAGCAATTTACAAAGAATGGAAAGAAGTTCAAAATATAGTTTTGAATGAAAACATCAAAGCTGTGTAATAATAATCATTAACTCTAAAACATAATTTATCCTTATACAAATCCATACAAAACTACGTCTACATCAGTATTTATCTATATATACACACACAGAACCCCGAATACATTCCTACATATACACGAATATATACCTAATCCTTACATGTTAGGTAGTTTGGCAGGCACGAGCAGCAGGAACAAAGGCCCAGCTCTGTAACCATAGGCACCGCCCTGAAGACCTCCCTCAAGGACCTCCCAGAAACATCTCCCCATTTGGGGTTATGAATCACCCCGAATCCTAGAGCACAAAAGCCATAAAATCTGCTGGCTAAACCAGCCACAAATGCACGCGCAGAAGGTACTACCCTAACCTTCCCGCAACCTCAGCCTCATTATATCATCATTATAACATCATACCTATGCCCAGAAGTTCATGAATCTAATGATAACAGAAGGAATTCTGGGCAAGCACATGCGCGGTAGGCAGTTTTGTATAGCAGCCAGCTGTCAGTCAAGGTGACCTCGCATGTGGATCATCTCGGACCCGCCATCACGGCCCAGATCTAACAGACCTTCCCACCTCTGCGGTTACAGCCTCTGCTGAAAACCCGCTCCTCCCAGGGAGCCTGCTCTGCCTTTTATCTTCGATCTTTCCACCTCCCAAACCCCACAGGGCTGCAGCCTTCCTTAGCGTGGCCCGTCTCCGTCTAAGATGTACTTTCAATAAACCTTACTTCTTCTAAACCTTGCTGACCTGTGACCGAGGAACACCACCCCCAAACTCCCTCCAGGCCGCTGGAGCGACGCTGGATTTCGCATCACCCCAGCGGTAACGTACATACACACATAAAATATGTACACATTAAAGGTATTAAGTTATCTTTGGTATTTCTGGTAATACTGAGAGTCAGGAGGCGTGAAGAAAGACTAGGGTTTTGTACACCTTCTATAGGGTTAGTTTTTAATATTTATGCAAGTATGCCTTTTCACAGTTTTCTGTTGATCAATGATAGGTGGACAAAATTATTAAAAAGACAAAATTTAACTTGCTTAAGTTTAAGGATCTTGAAGAGGCTTAGTAAAATTATATTTTATAATAAAAAAGGAGAATAGAAAGAGAAAAAAAGCAAGGAAGAGAGGGTGAGAGGGGAAAGGAACTGAGGGAGGGAGGGAGGGGGGAGCCAGTGGATGTGCCCTGACTGGGCGAAGCAAACTGCATGCAACTCGACACTTAAACTGTCATCTGTTCCTCTCAGGGAACACAGCACCACCCACCACTCTCTGTCAACATCATGCAGGTGTCTGCAAGACCCTTTTTGCAACATCTGTTCTTGCTGTCGGGGCATTAGCACCGTGAATCGTGCAGTCAGGGCTGCCAAAAGGCTATTAATAATTTTATAATACTTTTTTCTTTTGTCCCCTCTCCCTCTTCCACCCCCTTTAAATCCGTTAGTATAGTAACAGGGGTTTGGTTACCACACAGTGGAGAAATCTGAGGTTACAAAGTGAAAGGCGTCTTTATGCTGCCTCTGGGCAGAGAATTTGTCTTGATTAAAAGCTCGTGATTTAGGTTAGTTTTTAAGGTAGAGGATTATCATCAGAAAGCTTCAATAAATGTTCTTCAAGACTAAATGCTTTAAAACATGATACTAAACACCGTTTAGAGGACGGAGCTTGCACCCATAAAGAGGAAACCTAGAGCTCCCCAAAGCGGTTCTCTCCCCGCATGAACACTATAGAGAAATTTCATTGGCAACAACAACAATCTAAAGATTCAGACTGTTTCTGCAAAAACCTACAGCATATGAAAATTCTTACCACGTTTGCTAATGGGATTTGAAGACATTTTGAGGAGAAACGTTAATATTTGGCACAACTAAAATAAAATCTTTTTATTTTTTTATTTTTTTGGAAAACGAATCTACAAAAGACACTTAAAAGTTGACAGAAAGAATTCACATAAATAAAATATTTGTTTACGAGCATCATAATTTCATCAATCTAGGGAAATATAAGCAAATCACATAATGAGCAAGAAACGCAGTTTACTGGATTTTCAACCATTATTAGACTAATAAAGACAGTGAGTGATAACGTGCTGAAGCCAGACCGTGCCCTGGGGAGCAGTGATCCAGGGGCCCAGAGACAGCGTGAGGGGTCACACAGTCGCTGGGTGACACTGACCCATGTCCCTGGGTACCACCGTAATGGTGTTTTGCTCCCAGGGGGCCCAGGGCTGGCACTCCCTGCTGGGCTGCACACGTGACGGCTCTGTCCCATCCTCAAGGACGCATTGGGGTGAGGAAGATTTCAGTATGGTGTTGCTTTGGTCTGTGTTTAGCAGCAGACAACAGAATCTACTACTGCCATCCGAAGTGGGAAGAAATTCATTTCGGGGTGTTACCAGCTCTATATGATCATTGGCCAGAGAATGGAATCTAGCTGAGGGTCTGTAAGAATGTCCCCAACATGATGTCGAACCAGGACGCCGTCTGAGAACTGCTGGCTCCAGCTCTGTGCCTGCTTCCCCACCCACGTGCATCCTCCACAGGCTTCACGGCCCTCTGAAGCGAAACAGGATATAACAGGAGAGACAGCGGCCCTCCTCAGTCTTGGAGAGATGGTGGCAAGAAGGAAGCAGAGGGGGAAGAAATGTAGACATGCAGACATGTGCATCTCGATTTTTCCTCTCAGGCTTTGGTCAGAGGTGGGGTGTGTGTGTGTGTGTGTGCGCGTGCGTGCACGTGCATACATGCATGTGTCCATGTGTGCGTGCGTGTGTGCACGTGCATGTGTGTGTGCTGAGAGCGGGGAGATCTGGACAGTGAGCTTCCACCCAGGCCGGGGGAGGAGATATCGGTGCTGCTGCCTCCCACTGACACTGCTAAGCTCTGGCGTCACACGGTGCCTCCTCATTCACTAGGGCATGGCCATGTCACCTTGGGCAAATTAACTGCCACAACATCCTTGGTCCCCACAGAATGTGGGTACTGAGATAAAACCCACGTGTCTGACCCTGATGCCAGCTATGGCAGGGCCAAGGGGCTCCATGGCAGACATAGGCAACGGCCTGCCAAGCTAAGGGGCCAGATGGAGGATGTGACAAAGATTTGGAGACCTATGCCAAAGGAAATCACGAGGAGAACGAACCAGTGACCATGAGCCCTGTGGGATTCTAAATAAGCAGAGCAGAGACCAGACAGCGATTCGCTAAGAACCCCGAGCCTCTGCCCACTCCTCGGGCTGTCCCCCGACGCCGCTTCCATATGCCTGGCCACCTCAGGAAGTGAGCCAGGGAGAAACAACCTTTTTAATTCAAGAGAAATTAGACGCTAATGGGACTGTAAGTTATCAGACCTGTCTACATTTTAAAACACGGATAAAGTTAAATGTTCATCCCCACTTGGTGGGTAGAACTCAATAGAAAGACTAACTTTTTACAGAGACTCTGCATATCTAAATTTCAGCCTCAGTGAAATTGTTA
Organism: Rousettus aegyptiacus; assembly: GCF_014176215.1. NCBI lineage: Eukaryota > Metazoa > Chordata > Mammalia > Chiroptera > Pteropodidae > Rousettus > Rousettus aegyptiacus. The sequence goes on along the minus strand of NW_023416293.1, from coordinate 16,866,074 downwards.
CCTCATCAGGAATGTATAAAATTTCCTGGCACCAAGCATACACTCGAGAAGGCATTTTAAGGTACCTCCCCAAGGATGTGTTCCTTGGGAAGCACATCATTCTTCCCTGGGCACAGCTGCAAGAATGAGATGTTGTTCCTTTGGTCCATAGTGTGCACATTGGTCCAGGTCCTCTGAGAGGTAGGTTTCCAGGTGCAGTTAAACATCGAGGACTCTGAGGAGCCACCCCTGTGTGAGGAAGTGCGGACGGGGCTTTGGAGGTCTGGGAAAGCTCTCAGACCACGATGCAAACCCACACCAAGTGGACAGAAGGGGACAGGAAGCGTCTGTCCAAGGTGGCAGTGCCCAGCCACCTAAGGGCCATCAGTGGCTTGTGGGAGTAGGCCTGCCTTAGTGTCCCCACTGCTCTCAGTCATCAGCTGAAAACCACGGCTTCAGGGCAAATGCGGAGAGGATCACAGGGCACAGTAGCGGATCAAGGACACATCTGTGGTTGGACATCTGTGAGATGCACTTACAGCCCACGGCACACACGTAACACCAACAACGCCTGTAGCGTGGTATTGGCAGGTGTGACTGTCTTACAGATTCACAGATCTCAAGGTTAATGAAGGAGATGCATTTCTGGGAACACTGGTACTATTTAAATGCAATATTATTTAATAGTATTTAAACCCTCAAATCCTGCTGTTTTAAACAGAATCTGAGGCTGGCCTCCAGAACCTCTCTGATTTCCCTTTTTTAGAGCAATTCACAGGTTTTGATGCCAGCTTTTTTAAAGTCCAATTTCCATTTATTTAATCTCTCACATATTTTTTATCCATGATTGAGTACTTTTGATACTTCTCACAGCTCTAAGCCGTAATTTCTCATATAACCATAAGTATCTTTCTATGAGCAGAGAGGGTAGGAAAAGCAGGAATAACTTTTGAAAATGATCAGGATACCCCAAATTCCTCAAGTATAAAATGGGGGTAAACATCTACCTTATAATATTTTTGGAAGGATTAGCTTTGTATTAGTCAGAATGCGATACCAGAAGCCACTCCAGGTACTTCAATAAAAGAGGTTTACGGAATGAAGTGCCTAAGAAATTGCTAGAAGGATCCTCAAAACAGCACTGCAAATAACTGCTAACTGCGACTTCAGGAAGCTGGAGAATTAGGAAGCCAAAGTCCTGACTCGTGGCCTCAGGATCACACCATGGTGGCTGCAATCTTGGGACAGGTCAGAGATGAGAAAGCCCGAGCTGGCTGAGGCCCTGAGTCACACAGAGTCACACAGGGCCAGGTTCCAGCAGTACTACAGTGCCCCCACTGCTAAACTCTGCTCCAAATTCTCACATAGGAAATTATTAATGTTTATAAGGAAACCACGACTTCTTTCAGGCTTCATTTAAATGTTTTTTGCTTTTTCTCCTAGGTGGGACCAACATAGCCATCCTCCAGATGACTGGGGGTCTTGGTCTCTGAGCCCTTCACGGTCATCAGAGGGTTGGTTACCTAGAAGTCTGATATGTCCAGGCACTGACACGGGGCTAGAAAGTTCAAAAGTTTAAGTTCCCAGGCCAGTTAAATCAAGAATAGAATTGTCTCCTCGTGCCTCAGCCTCCTGGATGTTAGTAACTTAGCACTTGACTAGCATGCGCTCGACTAGCATGCGCTCATCTGCTTTTTCAGTCCGTCCCCGGGGGAGTGAGTCAGAGGAACCTGTGGAGAGCACTGCCTAGTCTCAGGGGCAACAGCCAGAGTAACTGGCAACTCATGGACAGTTCCAAGGACAGTTTTGGGGGCCCTGATCTGGGCTAGAGACAGGACCACGGCTAGAGGGACAGCTAGCCTGCTGTTCGACCTGACTCCAGGTGTGCACACCTGTACAGTGTTAGATTTGTGATGTCTGCACGGGTCTACAGTATGTGACCAGTAACGAAAAGCCAGCCCCATTCTCCCAAGGCAGAATGGCTCAGTGCTCCTGCACGGCCTCTGACCTCACCGGCTAAATGGCCCTGTAACCACCTCCACTGCTCTGTCAGTGCCAAGACTCCCTTGTCACAGACCTCCAGCTTCCTTCTTCTCCTGACCTTAGAGACTATCTTAAAACAAAAACAAACAAGGAGGTAAGGTTGGCGCGTTGATTTGTTCAGGGTTTCTACTTCCTTTCTGAATTACATAGGCTATCTATCGACTGTTGGTGCGGGGTGACCTTGGTGACAGCTGCTGAGCGGCTGCCTGAACAGCAGTGCACTCACCAGGACACCCGATTATGGGGGGGGCTGTCTAGGGCCTCGGGTCATGCAGCCGGGCCGGGAGTGCAGACAACTGCAGGCTTGACTGCCCGAGGGTACCTCAGCCATTAAACACAGCTCTTCGTTAGACAGCCCCGCACCAGGCCCAGCCCTCCGCCGGCCACCTGCCCTGCTGACATAGGGAGTGGTGAGTTCTGTAGAGAAATGACTCATCCAGATATGACCTAATCTCCACTGTTAAGTACACAATTTGTTAACATGCCATCAGGCCCTATGCCGGCCAGTGCCGCTCCTGCAAGCCTGCCTGCCTGCAGAGGCCGTTCCCTGAGACAGCTCCACGAGCCGCCCTACAGTGTGTGCCCAGTGGCTTCTGGAGTCCCGGGAGCATCATGACAATGGAGTTGGGGATGTAGCTGAGAGATCTCTCTGGGGGCCACAGCAGTGCTGGTCCCTTACTGAGAAACAGGGACCTTGCAGCCATAGGACAGCTGGTTCAGATGCATGGGAGCTCGGGCTAAGGGTAGAGTGGAGGGTCGCACAGGAACCACTACGTCCCACTGGCGCCATGGAATTCTGAGCTGCTTCCACCAGCAGTGCTGGGCCTCAGTGACCAGGAGTGGGTTCTTCATTCAGTTTTGTACAAAAGCACATCCCAGAGCCCAGAGTAGCTGTCACATTGCCGCTGGCCCTGAGCGAAGCTGTGGGCAAACGGCTGCCTTGGTTTTCCATCTGGGCCTCAGTCTGGTTCGGAGAGAGGCTTAAAGGTCAGAGTCAACGAGGGAGTGGACGACTGACTCAGAACGGTTCACAGGTGAGACAGAGCATCGCCACTTATAGACAACATGGTCCCAGACCTGAGTGCCCTCTCTACCTGGTAGAGTCAGGCCAGCACGGGGTTTGCTACACATCCTCTGAGGGCCATAAGCCCAGTGACCCAGGGCAAGGGCCAGCACTTCAACCTAGGCCTCACTGGCTGGGGTGCGAGTGGACGGCAGATAAACCTGGGGGTGCGTGCCAGATGCCCAGCCTCCCAGATCGCTCATGTGGGCTGGTGCCATTTGCTTGTCCTTACGCGTCGTGAGATTCTGAAGGCATGTTCATTTCAAGTGTGGCACATGTTCACCTTTCCTAGGACCCAAAGGACTCAGAGAAAACCAGGCAACCCAGGGAAGGAGCGAAACCAGCACCCCCAGTGGCCTGCGGGGCATGGCTCTGTGCTCGGAGCCACCTGGGAGCCCTGGAGTGCACCAAGCTGCTGTGCAGCACACCGGAAACCAGTGAGTGCACACTCGCACCTGCCAGCAAGGGCACCAGGGAGTAGGAGGAGCACAATCTGGTCTCCACAGAGCTCTCCCACTAAGGAGTTCGGAAACCGGTTTTTCTTTTAAGGAAAGGGCTTTTCATGCCCCTTGAGGTTCTGCACGGACATGGTCCTGTGGTCGGGTCCTGAAACCTCAGGACTTCCGAGCCTGGCTGGCTGGTTGGCTCAGGGGCTGGAGTGAGGCAGCTCCCAGAGGGCAGGTCCCCACCTTTGAGCAAACACTCGCTTCTGCATGAGTCAGCGTCCAAGAAACAAACTTTTTTACTTTGTACAGCAGGGTACCTTTCTTTTATCTGATTTATAAAACCAACCAATGCCAAGCGAACACATGACAGAGTTAGGGAAAGAGGTCTCCTCTCACCCATGGCTACCCTCAGAACTGCCTCTCTTACCTCCTCGTCTCTACAGTGGGTTTAAGGATAGAGGTAGTTCAAACAGCAACCTTGTTGCTAAATCCCTTCTATGGAAATGCTATTCATAACATTGTCACTAAGTCCTGTTGCTCTTTAGATGGTGGCGAGGGGCCACTGGGACTACTGGTAGGGCGGCTGGTCTCAGACACCGAGTGGGGGTAGGCCATGTCACCCCTGCAGAAAGATGTCTTTGCCTTCAATTCCCTCAACAAATGCTCCCCGACTGCCCTCCAGACCTGGGACACAGCTGAGAATGAACCCGAACCCCTATTCGGTGGAGTTTACATGCGTTGTGGGGACAGACAGTAAACAAGTAAACAAATAAATGTGTTTTTAAATTGCAAAAGGAAGTCGCTATCAAGGAAATAGGGCGTAGTGAGATAGGAGTGGGGAGAACTCGGGGAAGGTGGTACCAGAGCATCCATCTGAGCACGGGGTGAGTGGCCAGGACAAGAAAGCTAGGCCTGAGCCAGCCATGCAAAGACCAGGGGAAGAAGAGGGCCCTACTGGTTTTGTATTTTTTCCCGAAAGATCTAAGGCCCTGCCATTATATCTCAAAGGAAAAAGAACAACATAGTTAATTACCATTGTAAATTGCTATCAACTGTAAAACACATTTGATTCCAGAGATATGAAAACGCGTTAGATAGCAACAGCATGGTTCGTCAGCTCAGAAGCCTGTAAGTGGAAAGGGTTTGGCAAGTTTGAGCAGCTCAACAGAACATGGTAAATAGCAGCTAGTGAATCTGAGGAGAAAAAGGAACGAGGTTTCAGGAGGTAGAAGGATAAACCTTGGAGCTTGGTAAACATAAAGGGAGAATGACGACGGGGCCCTCGGCTGAGATAGAAGAGACTTTGTAGTCACCAAGATGGCAATTTTAGAACCATCTTTTATATTTTAGGGGGCGACTAAGAGAAGGAGGGTTAAAAGGAGACTTAATATCCATTTGAAACTCAAGGCTCAGGAAAAGGCTTCTCTTCCATGTCTATCAGGAAACCAGGGTCTGCAAAACTGAGAGCCAAAGAGACTGAATAAGGGTCTGTTTTATACAAATTTTATGTCATCTGCATACCACATTGCCATAGTTAGTACACTGTTAAAGACACTTCTGCATTATTTCCATTCTGATAGGAAGTAGATGGAAATGGTGTGTCATCTAGAAAGTCTAATCCGTCACAATTTACAGCCCAATTTCACAAACTATTTAGAGTGATGAATTTTTCATTGAGGCTGTTGGCCAGCACAAAATAATTCAGTCTATATGGCATGTTCAGACCAAATGCCACTGTGTCTATTATGTCACTTTAATGCTATGACCTTCTCAAAAGGCAGGTAGGGACAGGGACCATCATCTACAATTATGCAGGTCAGAAAACTCTCAATGACGAGCACAGGAACTGGCAGAGCTGGAAACGGAACCTGAGCTCTATATCGTAGCCCCGGCCCTGCGCCCCAGATGCTAAAGTCCTTGGTACTTTATTTCTCTACTGTCCTCACCCTGCCTCCAGGGTCTATTTGCATTTCCATAGTGAGATCAAGGATACCTGGTTTTTCTAATTTCTTCTGCTCCCACAACCATAAGTGACAAAATACAACCATAGTCAGGGTCACAGGTGCCCCAAGTTAATGAAGGCTGCTACTGTGTTTTGGAAATAGATCAGTGGTGATCTCTGAAAGGTGTCTGAACAAAGGTTAACTGATCCTTCTCTCACCTCCAAATACTCGGTGCCAGAATGTAGTGTTTTCATCCCAAGGAAGTGTTCTGGTGTTTATTTTCTGGGAAAGACTAAGAGAAAGCGTCTTCTCGTGAATTAACAAACGTTAAGTCAGCAGTCGTAAAGCCTGCCTAATGATCAGGCCTCCCCAGAAAGCTTCCCCAGTGTCCATGGTGTTGAAATCTCATTTATTTATTAGACTCCCCAGGAGTGAGATTAAAAGGAAAAATCTGATTTTTCTAGCTCCATGGTAATTCTGATGACTTTGCATCCAGGAAAGCACAGCTTTTCCACTGCTGTTCTCTGGAGTCAGCTCCTGTAACCTTCCTCCTCTCTCAGCCCCTCAGAGACTTCCAGAGATCAAGTTATCTCGTCGATCCCATAAATTATAACCTCTATCCTTTACTGGTCCTTTCTCAGGCACTCAAGGAGTTCGAATGTCTTCCATCTTTAAAAACAATTATAACAAAATCTTTCCTTAACCTTATACCTCCCTGCCGCTGAGTTCTTGTTTTAACCGAAGAAGGCTCGCTCTCTGGCTCCATGTCTCCATGTCCCCACTTCCTACGTGCTCCTCACTGCCCCGCAGCTCCCCAGGGTCAATGGCCACCGTTGCTGGTGACCAGGGAACACCTTTCAGTCCTTCCCTTCCCAGCTTCTCTTTCCGATTCGGGGCACTACGGGCTTGGCTTTCCCGAGACCATATCCCTCTAGTTTTTGTTTCCTTTGTTGTTTTACCTTTTCCGGACACTGCTTCTCAGAGAATTAAACATTCTCCTTAGAACTGCGTTTCTCAAAGGAAAGTCCTCGGCTCAGTGGGATCAGAATTGTAGCAGGTGTTAATTAAAAATTTAGAGCTCCAGTCCAACCGGACCAGAATCGGTGGGGAGATGGTCTGCGAATCTGAATTTTTAGCACCCATTTTAGGTCAGAAACTCCCAAACGGCAGGTTACAAATGAGTTAACCGAGATGCAGACAGCTCCGGGGTGGTGGTTCTCCCATGTAAACACCTCCTTCTTTTATTTCCTCCTTCATTTATTTCCATTCCCTCCCTGTAGGGCTACTTCTGCGGATGCCAGGAGGTAACAAAAGTTACCTGCCCTAGGCACTGCCCTAGGCAACTTTCACGTGCAGTTGAGACTGAGGACAGAACACTGCCTCAGGTGTTGGTGGCTCCTGTCCTCCTGTCTGGCTTCTTCGCTCTACACACTTGCCCAGGATGGCACCATGGCCAACGCTCATCGTCACAGTCCTCCTGCCTGCATCTCATGTCTGAGATCTCCGACCACACACCCAATTGCCTTTTGGCCATCAACTGTTAAATGTCCTGAGAGTCCCTCATAACCATTATGTACCAGGCCCAGGATAGAGGATACATCTCTACTTGTCCCGAAACAACTCGTTTGGACACTAACTTACATTTCCATAGCCAAGTAAATGGCTTTCGTTTTAACAGTTGGGATGACACTTATCTTTTCCACTAGAGCATAAACTTACTTACAGCAGGAACTTTATTTCTGCCATCTTAATCTATGTTTTAATATATCTCAGTACTGTCATGTTACTTTTTACATAAAAGATACTCAGTAAACAATAAGTTCCACTGAATCGCTTCCAAGTTAGCAAATGAACTCAGATGGGTGTGTCTCTGAATTAGTCTCTGCCACTTAGTAACTACATGACTTTAGACAGTTATTCTATTGTTCTGATAATTAAGTGTTTATATCTAAAAAATGAGGTAAAACAATTGTTTCACAGAGTTAGTGAGGAAAAGCTTACAAAGTACCTACCAAAAATGTCAGGCACATAGGAGATGCTCAATACCTATTAGTGTCCTCCGCTGACACTCACCTCTGAGGCAGGCATGAACCACTGGTCCCAGATTGAGAGGAGGAACGAACACTGACAGCCGGAAGAACATTCCCCACACCGTTTGGGGACATTACCTAGCTTAAGGGGTCCACATGAGGACCAAATGAGATAACACGTGCACATCATCTCTATGGGCCTGGCACAGGCCAGTGTCCTCTTCAGCGTGTGCTCTTTTAGGTCAAGGAGGTCTGTATTCAGTTTGTCAGTGTGTCCCAAGCACCTAGAATGAATTGTGCCTTCTAAATTGCAGGAACTCCAGACATACTTGCTGACAAAATAAACATCAGTTCCCTGTGCACAGTCCCAATTTTTCTCATTAGGAAGCTTCTGCTCCCCACATATCTTGACTGTCTTGGGCATATATTCTGCTTGCTTTCTCCAGACACAGAAATAAGGCAGGATTAGACACAGCTCCTGTTCAACAGCCTGACAAAATCACTTAATAGCAAAATATAAAACTCCATCTGGGAGAAAAAAAAAGATACAGTGTGAGATGCAGCCAAACCATGTAAAGGAAAGGAATAAGAGAAAACATCAGATTGAACAGCATTACTCAAGAGAGCAGCTTTGAGACAACAACAGAAGAATCTAGAAATGAATGTCATGTTGGTACAGAGCAGGTGTGGGGAAAGGAAGGAGGAAGGAAGAAGAGAAAATTAGAAACAGCAGGGACAGTGCCTAAACTGGCACCACCACAGATTCTGAGGGGAAAGCTGGCACTGGAAGAGGATTAGGCCATTAGAACACCAGCTGACTGCAGTCAGGACAAATGGGCACCAAGCTGGTGCCAACAATGATAGCACATAAAAGAGGAAGCAAGTGGAACCTGCACTGGCAGCAGATTAGACAGGTGAATGTGTGGCCCACGGCCCCACATTCGTACCTGCCATCACCCAGCTGGAACGCTGTAAGCCCTTACTGTGGGCAGCCATGTGCCAGGTGTGGGGCCCAGAACTACACTAAGACCTATAGATGAAGGGTTTATGTGACACATTCTCTCCACCAACAGCATGATTCTATTTCCCCAAACGCCTAAAGGGAATAAACAGGAGCAGGAATTACAGACTCGTCCTTTGGGGATGACTCTGTAGAACACCAGGACACCTACACTCTGTGTCAGTAACAGGAGTCTCCCTAGGTGTAGGTCTGTTGCGTGGGATGAATCACAGGCACTGTAAAGACACAGGAGGAAGGTACAAGAAGGTCTGCAGGGGGAAGCTAGGTGCCAGTCAATGAGAACATGCAGCCTAGTAGAGAACTATATTACTAACCCTCGACTTCATGTATTAAAAACTAGTATTGCTGTCAGCAAGAGAACCTGCCTGCTAGGTTTTTATGTCTGTGTTTGCTTATTTATTTGGACAGGAAACACAGAGTCTCTGGATCGCAGAGCACCTTAGCAGCACCAGCTCCCCACACCTCAGTGTCCCATGGGTGAAGTGATGAGGGCCAGATGTGCCTGCATGGGGAGGAAGCAGGGCTGTACTACAGGAGAGGAACCTGCAAACTATGGAGCTCTGAACTCATATAGGTGGCTAGCACATCTGCCCTTCCTTTCCTCTCTGGGCAGTGTGAGGGTAAGTAAAACGGGAAGGGGACAGGGAGTGGAAGGGGAAAGGAGAGGCGGGGAGGGGAGGGGGAGAAGGAGGAAGAGGAGCAGCAGCAGCTCTGGAATGTAAACTAGTACTCTCTGGGGAGAGCAAGGGAAGGTCTCTAGCTTTTTTTTATTGCCCTTTAGAATGTAAGCAAATGGCTCCAGAGGAGATAAGGCTTTAAATTTCTCCAGAGCAACATACAACCTCTAACTTCCAAGGCATGTGTGCCATTCAATCATCCTGTAACTCATGTTGCCACTAATTTTTGCATGAATAGGAAAATGTTCATTGAGAGTTATTTCCCAATACTAAAGAAGTCATGTGTCTCAACAGTTGAATAAATTGTTTTGACTCTCTATGATCATACCTATTTTCCAGATATCTCCATTTCTAACGTGTCTGGACAACCCTGCCTTTCTACCCTTTATGTAGTTTGCTCTCCCCACACCATGAGGCATGGCCATACTGTTTTCCACAGTGGCTGCATCATTTTTCATCCCCACCTACAATTTCTCCACATCCTCATCAACTCTGTTGTTCCGTGTGTGTGTGTGTGTGTGTGTGTGTGTGTGTGTGTGTGTTTTGTAGCCATCCTAAGGAGTGCGAAGTAGCATCTCATTGTGGTTTTGTCTGCATTTTCCAGACAAATGCAGAGAAATGTCTATTTAAGTCTTTTATCCATTTTTTTCATTAAGTTGTTTTGTGTTATTGATTTGTAGTTCTTCATATATTCTGGATATTCCTGATCTGATCCGTCATATGCAAATATTTTCTCCCATTCCTTGGGTCGCCTTTTCACTCTCTGGATAGTGTCCTTGGATGTATAGGAGTTTTTAATTTTGATGAAGTCCAACTTATCTATTTTTTCTTTTGTTGCCTGTGCTTTTGATGTCATATCCAAGAAACTGCCAAATCCAAATCGTGACTTTTTTTCTATATTTCCTTTTAAGAGCTTTATAGTTTTAACTTACATTTAGATTTTTGATCTATCTTAAGTAAATTTTAGTATATCTTAGTGTATTTAATGTCAAGGTAAGGGTCTGACTTCTTTCTTTTGCACATGAGTTCTAAAAAGTTTTTTTTTTTTGTAGATTCCTTAGAATTTTAATATAGACTATCCCGTCATCTTTAAATAGGGATGGTTTTATTTTTTCCTTTTGGATATTTATGCATTTTATTTCCTTTTTCTTGCCCTGGCTACAGACTCTAGAACTATGATTAATAAAAATGATGAAAGCAGACATCCTAAAAATTCCCCCCATTTTCGGAGGAAAGCATTCAGTTTTTCATCATTAAGTATACTGTTAGCAGTAGGTGGGTTTTTTGGTATACGCTTTTTATCAAATTCAGGAAGTTCCCCTCTTGGTCGAGACTTTATTTCTTTGTTTGTTACAAGCATGCTCATAGTCGCATGTTGTGATGGCTCCTGTAATGTTTTGTCAGATAACTCTACCATCTGTGCCGTGTTCACATTGGCAGCTGTTGATTTCTTTTTCATTCAGGCTGAGATCTTCCAGATTGTTTGTATGAGTGTTCTTCGACTGACACCTGAAGATGTTTGTATCATGTGATGAGATGGTGTTTTCTTTGAAGTTTCTGTTCTGGCTAGCTTTCTCTGATTCAGCTTTGGTTTTGGCAGGAGGTGAATAGGAATATAATTGAATAAGAATGATAATTATGGGATGTGATAGAGGTGCTAGCTAATGCTAGAAGGGCAATCAGATTGAAATATATAAATCTATCCAATCAACATGCTGTACCCCTTAAATTTACACAATCTTACATGTCAAATATATTCCGATTAAAAAAAGAAGAAAGGAAACAAAGCTGGGAATGAGGGAAATAAAACTTAAATAGTGAGACCGATTGCCTAAGGCTCCCTTGGAGCCTATGGCAAAGCCTGCAAAGAATTCACATAACTTAGGATTTTGCCTCATTTAAATTAAGTCATTCATGTCATTTTGAAAGTGTCAGAACTTCTCGGTAGGTACCAAGACAGTCTAAAGTTGAGAAAAGAAAGTCACATTAAATGTTTTGAGGAAGGACGATGACAAATGGGTCTCGCCCATGCTTAAGAAAGCTAGCTTATGGTTAATACTCTGTTTAATTGGAAGCCAACACTGGGAGGCTGTGGGCAGAAATCACGAGGGGGCTCCAATATGACAAGGGACTCCCACCGCCTTTAACATCTCCGCGCCTTCCAGCTTACGCATAACCACAGCACAAGCATATCTCTCACCCCGGCACTGCCCACATATGGCTCCTGAGAGGCCCCTCTGGGTCTTGATAATTCTGATCAGATCACACGCCCCCGCCCCGTGGGTCCCCTTTTGCTTGAGTCAGGAGCAGAGTTAAGGGAAAGAGGGTCTGATGGCCCCAAATTGGCTACTCTGGGCTGCAGAAATAATCCACAGTGACCTGACAGTGCTTGAGTCCCCTCCGCTGGCCAACAAAGTGAGCTCACAGCTTCTGGGGCCTCCGGATTTCCAGGATAATGAGGAGCTGAGGCTACAGACTCATCTCACCTGAGGTCTCTCGGCAGGTGCCGCGTGGTGTCAAGGAATGGAAGTGACATGGCTCCTGGAGCTGATAGATGGAAACGAGTCTTCCTTCCCATCATGTTTGGAGCTCTTTTCTGAAATAAAACAGTGACAGCAAATGCTCTCTAAGTGCCTCACAGAACAGTGGCTCCGCATCCTTGGACAGATGCAGAGGGCAGTTCTGAGGGGAAAAGGCCAGCCCACTTCGACTTGGCAAGTATCAGAAGCTCATCGAAGCTGATATTTCTGGGAAGCAGACGCACTCTCCATTCCATTGTGACTGCTCGATTTTAGACCTGAATATGTGTTTTGAGCTTCTAGTCACCAAAGGAAGGCTTACACTTAAATAGGTCTACGAACCACTCTGAGGCTATTCAATGATATTTTTTCTGTCTTCTCTTGGAAAGAGAAGCATGAATGGTACAGACGACAGCTGCTCAAAAAAATTAAACGATGTCTCATTTGATGAGACTACATGAGCTCTTTCATAAAATTTCCAGGGAGTAGCTGAGCTGGAAAGTCTAAAAAGTCAAATTCTGTGTCTTCAGCCACATCATCAGTGACACAAAAGGAAAGCAGCTTGTAGGCACAATGTCTTTACTCTAAACCTGCCAGCCTGGGCCAAGGCCACACAGACATGTCTCTACCAGCAAAAGTATTTTGTTTTTGGAACATCTTTACCTATGCCACTGAGATGACAACACTGACTTATCTCATGGAATACTGTGGATGTTCATTGTAATAACGCATAGGTAGAGTGTGTAGCATCAGAAGACCTAGATTTTAAGTCATTTTGCCATGCTCTCATATTGCAAACACTGCATTCTATGACACAATATGATGTGACTCCACTTTCAGTTGTGATTAGGGCAACAAACGATTCTTTATGAGCATGTGTTTTTCATCAGCCAAGGACAAGTCAAGCTCCACGTGGAAGAGGCCCTGGATGTCAACCAGAAAACTTGGCGTTGCTGACGACGCTGATTGTACCTCGCACAACACATGTCCTTGCTTTTGTGCATGTGTGTTTGTTTCTGCTCTCTAAATTATGATTATTTTGTACCTTAAAAGCTAATGCTTATGGGTTGCTTTGAAATCACTCAGTAATGCGTGAAAAACAATCACAGAGAAAATGGACTATTGGACCGAGCGGTTAAGCACAGAGAAAGCGCCCACTTTATATCTAACCCCGCCCGCATTTCTCTGCAGCTGCGTCCCCGTGACACCCGTGTGCCCCAACGCCACACACCTGCCTTCCCCGTGAGGACGAAGGTCTCTCCGGGCCTAGAACGGCCAGCGCTCCCAGGCCTCTTCCCCCAGTAAGCGGAGTCTGCTCGTGTCCGCAGAAGGGGCTCTGAGAGGGGGGAGCCGCTCGCCCTCTCCCGAGGCGGCGCCTCCACAGGGCCCTGCTCCCCTGGTGGCGCCATCTCGCCTCGTTCTGGGAAACCAGGAGTGGCCCGGGAACGTCGCCCACAACGCTCCGGGCCGGCGGAGGGGCTGGCGCCGAGGCGGCGTCTCCCACACCTCGGCTTCCGGCCTCCGAGCGCGTTAACAGCCCTGAGCGGGCTCCAGGCCCACGCAGCCCCCGGGGGCTCCCGTCTCAGTCCCTCCGTACCAGAGCCAGTGGTGACGTCCCCTCGGGCCGCACGGACGTGTGGGAGCGCCGTCCCGGGGGGAGGTGACTCGGTGGGGAACCCCCAAAGTCCGCCGCGGCTCTGCCACGACGCACGCGGGCCTGAGGTGACCGGGCCTGAGGTGACCCTGCCGGCACTTCCCGCGTGGGGGGGCGGCGGCCTCTGAGGGGCCAGCGCACCTTCCTCGCTCAGTCCTTGCGCTACGCGCCCCCCATCTGACGTTTCGCTCTCCCAGGTTCCAGTTATCCATGGTCAGCCGCAGAAAATATCAAACGGAAAATTCAAGAAATAAACACCCCGTCAGTTTTCAGCGGCTCCGGCGCGGCTCTGCGTGGCAGCGGCGAAATCTCGCGAGCGCGCCAAGCCCCGCCCCGCCCCGCCCAGCACGTGACTCAGCCCGGGTGCCTCGCGCTGCGCTCGCTCCCGCGCGTCGGGCGCGTGGACTTCTGCAGCGCTGCGTGCGTGTGTTCACGTCGCCCTTACTTTACTGAGTAACGAACGGCCCCAAAGTGCCACAGCAGTGATGCTGGCCATTGGGCCATGCCGCCGAGAGGCCATAAAGTGCCCCCCGAAGCAGAGGGTGGGTGCGGTGCAATGGGGCGCTCAGAGGGAGAGGGACAGGGACCACATTCACGTACCATTGACTATGGGATGTTGTCGTAACTGTTCTATTTTATTACGTTATCGTGGTTAATCTCTTGCTGTGTCTAATTCATAAGTTAAACTTTACTGTAGGTGTGTATATATACAGGGGTCTATCCTGACCGTGGTTTCAGGCATCACTGAGCGTCTTGGAACATACGCCCGGAAAATAAGGAGGGGTGACTGACTATATTGGCATCTAAAGTTCACGAAGTGAAGATGAGTTGAATAAATGAAGTTGCTGTGGTGGTCCCTGCCTGAGAGGGATGCCACTGGCTCCAAACGCCTGAGGCTCTTTCCGGGGGAGCAGCCCCACAGATGTCCCCCGCCTGGGGCCCATGTGGCAGCTGGACAGCCCCGGGGATTCTCACTGTGATTGCAGGACACGTGGTAGCAAAACTGTCAGGGAGCATTAATATTCGCAGGTTCTGGGGCACAGGGCACACCGGTGCCTCCCAACGAGGCTCTGCCTTTATTAGACTCCAAGGGGGGGTCAATCTCCGGTTAAACTGGTTCCCTCTGTGGGCTGACTTACAGCATAAGAGCAGGAATTAGAGCTCAGGAGGGAGAGGTGGGGTCACCTAGGTCTTCCTAAAAGAGTGAACTTCATGAGTGGGGTGGCCTAATCCATTGCTGTCCCCCAGAACTGCAGGGGGAGGGGAGAATGGACAGCAAAGCAAGACAGGAGACAGGAAGCGCTGTTGGGGGTTTAAATTTATGTCTAGAGAGAATACAGACTCTCTCCAACCTAAGCCCCCTGCCCCCTGCCCCCTCCCTTTCTTTTAAAGTTTTAAACACCAAATGTAACTCATCTGGGCACACTAGTACCGTGATATAAACTCCGCTGCCTTCATGTAACCATCTTGCTGATCCTTGTCCTCAGGCCCTAACTGGCCCAGCCGGAGCCCTCGTCCCCCCGTGTGTCAGCTCAGCCATCTTCCAGACTGGGCTCCGCACTGGCCCTGGGCAGTGGGGACAGCGGCCAGCCTCCTGTTCCTCTTGCTCACTGCCAGCTCTAATCTAAGCAAATCGGATTTACCCTTGGATGGTGTCCTGTTACTCAGTGACCCGAACCCCTTCGATGGCCTCAGGTGGCTTTCAGGACACAACAATGGTCCTCCAGGCTGCCCAGGGGGCTGCCCGATGGACTTCACTCCCGCCATGCTGCCCCTTGCTGTCACGGTCCCTCGTGGGCATCATGATGGCCCCTTCTGCAGGGCCAGCCTTCATGTTGCTCTCTGTGGCAGGGCCCCCTGCCTTTCTCCATCCCGCTTGGTGCTGGCCGTCCTTGAGCCAGTCAGTATCGCCCAGGCGCCAGGCTCTACAGCCCTTCCTTCCGAGGACTTGGGGCAGTGGCATCTGTAGACCTTGGTGCTGAGTTGGCTTCCCCAGGAGACAGACACTGAGACCCCGACGTTTGTTCGGGGGGTGTGCCGGTGGGCACTTGTGTGGGTGCACTGGGGCTAGGGTCAGTGGCCCATGGGAGTTGCCCAGATTGGGGTGAGAGGGCTGGGCCTTTCTCCCTGCCGTTGACTGTCATTGGCTACCTCTCCAGGGGAGAGGTGTCACCTTGGGCAGGGTGGTTTCCTTCAGCAGTTACTATGAGGGCCTCAGAGGTGAGCTGTCAGTGGGCGACACTCAGGCACTGGGGGAGGGTCCTGCAGGGGGTCCTGGAGGCCCTCACAGCTTCCGCAAAGCACCTGAATTGTCCCATAGCACACGCTTTTGGACCATGGTGCTTTTATTGTACAAGTGCCTAGTGCGGTCCTTGGCATAGCACGGGGTCTCGGCAACACCTGTCAGGGAATGGACAAGCGCAGTCTGTGTGCCCAGCCTTCCAGGTTTGCCCAGGGCCATCCTAGGTTCAACACTGAAAGTCTCACGTCTCAGCAAGAGCCTCAGTCCCGGGGACACCGCGGCAAGGCCGTCCCGCCCGGATACGCCTGAGTGCTGCTGACCGACTTGCCAGAACTTCTGGCTCACCCTGACAGTCATCTGTGTGGCAAGGAGTGGCTGGAATTGCGTCACCAGCCTGGCAGGTCTAGGCTCTTTTCTGCTCATAATGCTCAGGTCCTATCAGCCCTTGTTCGGCTCTGAGCCTCTGGTCTCTGACCCGGCCGTTGCCACACGGGCCTCCTGTGTACCCAGCAGGTCTGTCTAGACTCCTCATCCCAGGGGGCCTGGTGGGGCCCATCCTGCTGCACTTGAACACCTTTCATTGTTTCTGTTCTTCCTTCACTTGACAGCGTGGAGATGGTGTGACGGTGTCCCTTCAAAACTGTAGCCCTCGCGGGACTCAACGGCTCCTGGACCAGAAGCAAAGCCAACGCCACAAGAGGGTGGCTCGGTCTGTGTAACACTGCAGAGTCTGACCCATGTAGAGAAGTACAGTGACAAAGAAAGGCTCAAAGTCCAAAACCAATGGCAAATCAGGCTCATCCTATGCGGGGAACAGCATGAGGCTGTTCCCTACCGCTCGGCCCCCAGAAGGCCCCTCAAAGTGTGCAATCATTCCCAATGCAAGACTAGGACAAAATCCGGAAAGCAAAGAAGCTGGTTTTCCTGGAAACCATGACTTTAGCTCCACCAGCACTACAGATCAAAACAATGAAAATAAGAATATTTTCTCCTCACCATCTCGCCCACTATGCTGAACTCTGTCTTCAACCATCTCCTTTATCCTTGCACTTCACCAATGAAATAACTTATTTTTCTGACTCCCAGCCCTGATGAATGTGCCTGATGAACGTGTGCCTTCGAATGGCGTTTGTTCCATCTTAAGCAGGAAGAAATTAAAACGCCGAAGAGATGAGCAGCCAGTCTGGCATTACCCAGTGTGCAGACCT
This sequence comes from Rousettus aegyptiacus, assembly GCF_014176215.1. Taxonomy (NCBI): domain Eukaryota; kingdom Metazoa; phylum Chordata; class Mammalia; order Chiroptera; family Pteropodidae; genus Rousettus; species Rousettus aegyptiacus. Next base: position 16,849,249 of record NW_023416293.1, on the reverse strand, counting down.
AGACTCTTCCAGAGGACCAGGTGGAAGTCTGACATCTTGGCACATCTGTAGGCGAAGACACACTGTCCTCCTTTGGGGATGTTCGCCCACAGGCGTCCAATCAGAGAAAGGAAACGGAGACTGCGGTTCGTAACTGTGAAGCAACTTGAAGGAATGCTCGCCGCAGCACAGGCTCGTTCTGTCATTTCATGTGGGTGTGGCTGGGGACAGTGTGCATGTTTAATGGAGGAACTGAGGCAAAGATCCCAAATGTGTTTTCGGTGGTACAGCCGGGGTCCCACGGACCCATACGTGGGGCTTGTCATCCTCCAGCCAGCACCACTTTCTTGGCATGGTCACTAACAGGGACGAGTGGCATCCAAGCCTGGCACTGCCACTGGGCTCTGCTTCGCTCTGCCCCAGGACGGGTGCCTGGAGCAGCGGGGTCACTTGCTCAGTTCCTTAAATTCAGAGGGAGCAGCGTGGGGAAAATGACAGACAGAGACAGAAAAGGTAGTGTATTGAGCTCTGCCAGCTACGACATGAGCCATGAATGACTGTGACCTTTGAAATCTAGCTGCTGAATGGACGAGGACAGGCTGAGTCCCAGTTTTAAGGTCACACTGTCCTAAATTGCAATCACAGGGTGTACCGACCACACAGAGGAAGGCTTTCACTGTGAGTGAGCACGTAAAAGGGGCCCTTCTCCCACAGTAATGCAGCAATTTAAAGCGACAGTGTTTACCCGGAGCAAAAACAAGGTAATGCGGGGGGTTCAGGTAGATGATGGTGACATCTCTGAGCACCTGTGGACTCGCCCGAAGCTTAGCTATCTCTTGGCTAACGGCCTCTGGCTTTCTAGCCACTGCTCAGAAATGGCAATTCATGCTGAGTTACATGCATAAAAATATGTAATTAATATAAATAATGGAATCGAGAGTCTGGAAAAATCTTCAAAACACAGCTAATTTCTTCGACTAAAAATAGAGAATATAGATACTTTATTTATTTAGAGATGTTAGCAGTAGTGTCACGGTCACGTGCAAACGGCAGCGAGGCTGCACACATCGCCATAATAGCTCAGGCTGGAGAATGAGATGCTGAGTCTGAGTTTTCTAGACACTGGAAATTATCATTTAAAAAGCAAGCCTCTTAAAAATGGATTTCAATAGTTTCGTATAAAAGTATGTCTTAGTCCATCCTCCTTAGAGTCTATCAAACATAGTTTAAAGTCGTTATGAACATGGCATTATTGAAATAGCATCAGAATAAATACCGAGCTGTCCTGGGGCATGAAAAACGGTTTTCTTCTTTATTCGGGTCTGTCTTCCAGGTCAGGCCCTCGGCAGCATCGACCATACTGAACCTGCAGCTTTCCAGGCGGTGGCTCAGTGCACTGGGGTCCGCGAGCCACACACAGGAGGCCAGGCAAATGTTGACCAATGCGGAAAATCCACTTTTGCAAGCACGTAAGTATTCATCCATTTTGTGGTCATACTGACCCGAATACGTGCTGCCCCTCGACTTAGAATGGATAAAACTTGCTGTGAACAAGAGGGAAGTGGCATGTTCTTGGAGTAGGTGACCACTTCTCCTTCCGAGTAAAGAAAAGGGCACTCAGGTTGCCAACTGTCGCTCTCAGAGGCGGGTGGCACAGGAGGCCAAGGGGACGGTGCCGGACCGGGGCTGCTCTGTAGGGACGGACACCGTGCTGGCCTGAAGCGGCCCCGGGGACTGCATGGCAATCACCTCCAGCAGCATCCTGAGACACTGAATTTTTCTTTCTATTTGTGCCACCAAAAAAGGTATTGAGAAGTGTGCTAGCTCAAAGTCAGAACAATGGGGCAGCGACACTCGCTTTGTCTTCTGTGGGTGAATGTACCGAACTGCGAGCCGAGTCAGTCGAGGCTCTGAGTGCAGCGAAGAGGCACTCGCTTCTCTGACGTGCTTTCCTGCCCGGCCGCGAAGAACACTGAAACGCGTGTTTAGTGACTTCTAGGCTCCTTACTGTATTTTAGAAAGCTGAGGCTGCCTGACAGCACTTATTAGATCAGTGAGCTTTTTGGAAAACCGTCTTCAGCAAATGATTTCAGGTTCTGCCTCGCACAAGAAGCTTGGAAGTACCAAATTTTCATAAAGTAAAACTCTTAGAAAACGTTACATCCCTTTAGGGAAAACTTTAAATGCACTGAAGAAACCGATTTAGAATTTTACTGAGCATTACAAATAAAGTAAATGGAAAACGCTGCATTATTTCAATTTCAGCTTTCTATGGAACTTTTGTTTCTAAATTTGCCATAAAATGACCTGTTTGACTATGAGAGTGTCCCCAGAGGGACCGCTGCCTGACTGGAGAGATCAGTGCGGAACACGGCCCCTCTCGGCATCCAGGCTTCGACGGGCCACGTGACTGCGAGGGCCCACCTGCTGCCGCCCGTGGGGGAGACTCAGGCCTGTGACCACCTTCCCGCTCGCACGTCCGCCAGTTTGAAATGAGCTCTTATTTGGGGCAAATCTTAGTTGCTTTAGTAAGAAGCCAGAGTCGTCCTGATAACTCTAAAGGGTGAAAAAGGCTCTGCCTTGTTTGTCTCGTCTTGACGTCAGCCTCCACGTTTATCAATATTTCCTCACTGATTTCCCCAAAAGACACTGAGGCTGCTTTGTAGAACGTCTGGGCCTGTTTTCCGGACGAGAAAGTGACTCCACGTCTTAGTCACGTCATCATTCCCGTTTCGCCCCTGAATCACACAACTCTAGAACAAACCCTTTCACATCTCCTGGGGGCACGATAACCACGGGGTCATCGGGGCCACCTCGTCCCGCGGATTCCCTGTCAGATTCTGGGGGACACTCTTCCTATCCCCTGGTCCACCGCCCCCTGATTTCTCAGAGGCGAAGTCTCTCCAAGACACTTCTCTGCTCACCTGAGTGTGTCCACTGCTCCAAAGTCAGCACAGCCACTGAACGGACACGCGGGACTTTGAACTCGCACGCAGGGCACTCTGCCGGAAGGACGGCCGCATCCTCTGCCTGCCCATGCTGAGGCCAGTCCGTGGGATCCTGAAGCACTCAGTCTAGAACATTCCTTGCTGGTTCACGCTCACCTCCCACTACGGGACCCCGGGGCCCATCTGGGTCCCACATGTCACCCCCCAGGCCCGTCCTGGTGCACATGCTGCCCCCGGGGCCTGTCCTGGGTCACACGTGTCGCCCCTGGGCCCGTCCTGGCACAGCGGTGCCACCCAGGGGCTGGTCCTGGCATACACGCTGCCCCCAGTGGACGCCCCTCCCTCAGGACCGCGGGGCGGCACCTGTCCACCGGCTGATGACAAAAGGAGCGTCCAGGGAAGGTGTTCCCCCTCGTTTTGCATCTGACAGCGGGTGGGGGCAAAACCCGCTCCAATTTTTGTGCCTCACCCTTCACATTAAACACAACAAAAACAGTCCGAAGGGTGTTAGGGTTCGTGTATTCTCTGCAGTCAGGAAAGCCTGCAAACTGAGTGCCACGCTCGACCCTGACTCAGACTGCTTCTTCTTTGGGGGCATGCACCCCGAGACCAGCGGCAAGCCACGGAGGCCCACGGGGAATTCTCCAGCATCTGCCACGTCTGGGACTTAACGCCTTCCTCACTCTGTGCCCGCCAGGCACTGGGGCCACCAAACTTCGTGGACCTGGTCAGGTCCCTGGTGCACGCGGAGCAGCCTGCGCCACACAGCGAGGACGGCCCGTGCAGACCACGGCGGGGCCTGGACGGCGGGGGGGGGGGGGGGGGAGACAGGACACTGTCCAGCGTGGGAGAGGGTCTGCTGGTGACAGGCCACCATCGCAGGAGCCACGGCGTGGATGGGGCCATGGAGTCCAGGTGACTCCTTACGGTTTTGTGGCTCTGAGACAGGATGGGGTTTCATATGGTAAAGAATGGCCCTGCTGTAAGGGAGGGGACATGGTGTCTGAAGGCTAACAGCAGTGACAGGTCAGGCTGGGAATGCGGGCCGGGCCACATATAACAGAGGCGCAGAGGGGTCTGAGTGAGCTCCTCCTAAGGCAGCTGCCTGGTGGCTCACCAGCCCGTGGCTTTACCAATGCCTCAAGCACCGCTACCAGGAGGCGGCTCCCATGGGCACGGGGCTCAGTTAGCGAGTCACTGAGAGTTACTTCTCACGCAGGGGCTTTCTAGTGTCCTCAGCTAAGATTCCTAATAGTGTCCTGTGTACACCCTTCGAATGCTCCCTCTGCGGTTTCTATAAAGGAGTATATGCATATCATCTGCATGGAAGGAAACTTTTCTTGATATATTAAAGCATAAATTGTAACCAGCTATGATTTTTATTTCAGCTAATAAATTTAAAAATTCTCAGATTAATTTGACAGAATCTGTTCATTTGGGGCTTCCGTGGCCATTTTCTGTGTTTCGGTACCAGGCGACTGCAAATCACAATGCACTTTCAAAACGAAGCATCGTAACCTTTTTCACAAATCATACTCTACATGACTTGTTGGCCTCCGCAGAAATGCTTTCAAACACTTCAGACTTCTCATATCACACTCCTCGCGAGGGTCGAAACAGTCACTGTAGCAGGACAGCAGGCTCGCTCGCTCTTAAGTGTACTCTTCCTATTACTTTATTGCAGCAACTCTCGATTTCTTTCATATAAAGACAAATCGAAAGGGAAAATAGCTACAGTCTTTTTTTTAGAAGTACGCTGAGATCCGGTGACTGGAGCCATATGTACAGGATACAAATATATTTATACTTTATATGTACACAGTTAATGGTTACCTATTATAAATAGCAGGTTTAACTTAGATTCTACAAAAATAATCATTTTGGATGGGTGCATGCAAACCAGTACGCATAAACTTATAAAACACATCTCTATGCTTTTTATTTGCTTTTAAATATAAATGTTGCTATTTAGCCATCAGCTAAATGATTTAAATGCAAACCCCAAAGTCCCCAATTAAAAGTATAAAATCTGCTTCTATCCACAGGAGCACACTGCTTCAAGTATTTTTCACCTATTAGTAAAGTCTAGATAATTTTGTCGCATGTGAATTATAGGTACAGAGCCCACTTCCTCCAGCGTGAAAGCTTCCTTTGTTCTACTTTTCTGTTTTGTTTCATTTTTAACAGAAAGTAGATATTTGATAAAACATCACCTTGGCGTTTACAGTCTCGTAAACGAGCGAAGCGGGGCTTCTCCCCGGTGCCCGGCCTGGCGCTCTGGGGCAAAGCCCAGCGCTCAGTGGCTTGCGGGGCCATCGGCAAGGGCAGAGGACGCCGGGGGCACGAAGGGCTCATCCTGCTTCTGATCCTCTTTCATGCCGGCCGCCTGGTCTGTGATGGAGGAGAAGGACAGCTGGTCATGCTCCATGATGTGCACTTGGTCCTCGTCCTTGTCCTTCTTCACGTAGAACATTTTTCTGAATTTTTTCAGCTCGTGGAGTTCACAGAAGGTTTCCAGGACGACCAACATGGCAACAAGGCCCAGAAGCAGGTAACCTGTGTGAGAAAAACGACAGCGTCTCAGGGGGATCCAGCCTCGGATAAATCAAGGCACGACACGAAACGCCTGCTGACGATAAACGCGCTGCCGCTGTTCTAATTGCTCGGAGTGCTTCGAATGCCATGGCTCAAAGAGGGACAACCCAGAGGAACACGAAGAATGACTTAACCTTCTACAAAACTGGGTTGTCCAAAATCGCGTGGTGCAATTTTTGAGGGGTAAAAAAAATGTTGGAGCCGATGCGCACCGTCACAGAGCGGCAACACACGGCACTCGCCCGGGGCGGCCTTTGAGAAGTCTCTCCGCCACCTGCTCGTGCCAGTGGCTCTCTAAAAGCCAGCGACGGGAGTTTTTAATTTATCATGAGTGCTTACGGCCAAGCCTGACACCTTGCGAAGGCCTCGGCACCCCTATTCCTCCACGACAGAACGAGAGGCACGGGGATCGCAGCCGAAGCTAGAGGAGAAGCCCGTGAGACGCGGCGTAGGTATTAAAAGGCTCCCCGTGCACGGCTAGTCACTCCGCCACCAAGACCCGCCCTCAAACTAAGCTTCCCATTCTGTGAGGTCATTTTTTTTTTGGGGGGGGGGCACATGGACCATTCACTGCATAACCCTACCAGCTTCTTACTCCAAAATGAGAGACCATCTGTGGCTTCGGGTATGGGAAATGGGTGGTTTTAAGTCAGTTCCAATGTGTTTAAAGTCAGTTTTAAGAAAAAAAAAAAAAACTCATCCTGGAAAGGAACAGAAAAGTGAAAGGAAAAACTCTAAGAATAACAAAAATCCAAATTTCATGTTCCATTGGTAAAGTGTTTCAGGAAGATTTTCAGAAAATAAATGAACTCGGAGGGCTAGCGCTGGCGGCATGACAGGAGCTGGAGGCGGATGACCTTAACAGTGCGAAGTAACACAGGTCCAACACCTTTAGCATCTGGCTATTCGGTGCTGATGATGACAGTACGTTTTAGAAACAGCAATGATGTTCTTAGTCAGACTAATTGCAAATCCCCTCCTTTTCCTTTATATATTATTTAGTCAAATTCTTGAATGCTGACAAAAGTACCCATGGAGTTTCAGGCAGAAGCTGCATGGTTTTATCCCATCCAGAAATACATCTTTGGACATTCAATTTGTTCCGCCCAGCACATACACCATGTAGATTGCCTTAAAAAAATCCATGATTCACATTGGAACAAGTCTGAGAATGTTCTGCGGGGATTTATTGACATATGAGACACTGAGGAAGTTTACCTGTTGGGCAAAATTTATGAGAAGACATTTAACATAAGAAAATGGCAGAGCAAACAAACTTAATTAAAAAAACATTCAGCTTTCCTCTGTTTTGAAAAAATTAAAATAAGGAGGTAACATTTTACCTAACAAATGAAAAGAAAGTTGAAACAACGTTCATCTGTGCTTTGAAATGTGCAACAGAACACCTGTAATGCCACCAGCCCAAACCACGCTGAAACCGTCACCTGCAGGTGATTCTGGTGAAGTATAAATCAAGATGCCACTTGGAAAGCACTGGGTCACAAAAAGGCATATTCCCTCCGGGCCAACAATCCCACTTCTTGGAAAGACATCAAAGTAGAAAATGTGCAAACATAAAAAATATTTACTGCAGTTATTCATAATGCCCCCAAGCTGGACGTAATCTACATACGCGATGGTACAGGCGTGGTTAGATCATGGCATAGCCACCTGGTAAAGTGTTATGTGGACATTAAAAATAATTATGGTGACTTGAAATATGAAACCATGCCCGTGACCTGAACTTGCGTGGCAACAAAGCATTGGTTCATGAGTGAAGTCGCTGCCCGTGGTTTCACGGAAATGCAAAAACGCTGTCTTCGGGTTAGCACCACAAGCCACAGCCAGGACAGGGCCCCGACTTCCTTGGTATGTGCTGTTATTTCCTGGAAGACACGACCTGAGTCTCGAAAAACTCTTGAGAAGGCAGAAATGAAAAAACTGTGTACATTAAGACATGACTCTGTGCATCTTGAAAAGCGAGAAAAAGTAAGCACAAAAATAGTTACTTGAAAATGGAATTCTACGCTTTCCATGATATATTAAATTTTAAAAAGCAGTTTAAAAATTACAAATCACTGGCCATCTGCATTTTAATGCCTATTTTCCACATATAAAATTCTGAAAATGGTTAATGTATTCTGACTTTTTCAAGTTAAAGATGGACAAATAAGACAAGCAATTGTTTTAAGACTTTCCTAGTAAAGAACGTGACTGATTTGGATAGGCTACAACCCTGGCCCTAGTTTTCTTGAGCTTAAAAAATTTAATAAAGTAGAGCAACTTTTTTTTTTAAGTTAAAAGCTGGTTATCAGGTATGTCCAGTGTGGTCCATTTTAACACTGTAATTTACAACGCTTATTACATTATTAGTAAGAAATTGATTAGTACTTCTAAGGTGCCCTGGGAAAATAACTCAGTGATAATAAGGTTTTTGTACAGTTTTCGAGGGGATCATGATGCAATGAAATCGTTACGGGAAGGTGGAAGACTGAAAATGTATCAATGAAAAAGCAACGGGGGCTTCTACGAATGACGCCTCGCGGGCGAGGCCGAGCTGGGGACCGCGAGGGGCTGGCAGCGGCCTCCGGCACTCACATGTGATCCCGATCTTGTAGAGCTCTCGGAATTTCTGATTGTAGCCTTCTCCAGGGACATAGTCCCCCAGGCCGATGGTGCTCAGGGAAATAAAACAAAAATAAAAGGACTCCAGAAAGTTCCAGTCGTCCTCCAGGACGGAGAACACGGCGGCCGGGATGAAAAAGAAGCAGGACACAGTGACGAAGCCGAGCAGCACCGCGTGGACGATGGCCACCAGCTGCTTGGAGAAGCCCCAGCGGATGTGGAAGTAGAGGACCGGCCTGCGGGTGACGTGGATGGTGACGCGCTGGACCACGGCTGTCAGGAACAGGAGCGTGAAAGGGATGCCGATGACGGAGTAGACGATGCAGAAGGCCTTGCCGCCGTCCGACAAGGGCACGGTGTGGCCATAGCCTGTGAGGCGGCAGGGCGGAGGGGAGAAAACGCACTCGTGAACACCTGCACCTGCCGCCCGGCCCCGCGCCCCGCAACCCAGGGGGGCCGGACTCCAGGTCTGAGACCTCAGTGGCTCAGCGTGACTGTCACCACGGTAAATCCCACTGCAGACGCCACACGTTTGGGAAGCCACCGCTCCGTGTGCAATCTCACCGGCACATCCCAGCCTGGTTTTGAGTTCACCGTCAGGCTGAGGTAGCAGCTCTCTGCGCTCAGGAGCTAGAGGCCCGTCTGACGCCACCAGGGAAAACGCGGCGGAGGACACCCCTCCTCCAGGCTGACGCCCCCTCCCCCAGGGGCCCTTGTGAGCATCCGAATGCCAGCCTACACCCACGATGACTGACACACGAAGGTGTGGACCAGGCCAGGCCGCTCGGTACGGTGTGGGGGGGGAGGGGGGAGGGTGGAGACCGGGGAGCGGGGAGGGTGGAGCCCGGGGAGCAAGACGGCCACAGGCGGCAGAGCAGTGAACAGCGACGCACCGTCTCACGGGGCTGAGCATTTCCTTTAAAACGCTGCGCTCAATTATCTGGTAACTGGCACATTCGGACAGTGTAACATTTCTCCCCTTTGTCATTTCCGTAGGTTCCAAGATGCCATAAATTCCACAAAACATACACATCAGGGACCGTGGTCAAAACACGTGTTTTACTTCCCACTAGGTTTGAGTCACTCCCACATCAAGCCAAAGGACGCTTCATCCGACACACGCCAGCCAGAGAGAGAAAGAACCCCGCCTGGCACTTCATCCTGAAAGGCCAACATGTCTGAACAAGTCAGTTCAGGAAAAAGCCAACTAAATGCGTGTGTGTGTGCGCACGCGCGTGCATATGTGTGCGCACACGTGTGCACGCGCGCAAACCTAGATTCTGAAAAACTCTCACCTCTGCGATTATAATTGAAAAGTAATTTCAAAATCAGATTTCTAAAATATATCCTGCTAAAAAAGAAATAACTCTGAAAAACCTTCAGCTTCAGACCCCCAAATTCTCAGCTTTATACTAACTCGAGGGGTAGGGCCTGGGGGGCACAGGTCATTAAACGGCTCCCGTACAGTGTCAACATGACAGCCAGTCAGGGTTGTCAGTCTGTGTCCCAGACAGCAGGGGGTCATGGGTGAGCTACAGGGCGGCCTCTGAAATCATTTGCTGCTTGTACGTCTAAACACAAGTGCATTCCTCCGCGGAGAGACAGACTGCGGAGCTCACACTCTCGCAGAGGCTAAGAATCGTTGCTCTGAGCATCTATTCCGGGATCCATCTGGTCCTCGCTCACCCGGCTGCTGCTGGAACGCGGCTGCGAGTTCCAGGCGTGGCTGAGGGTAAAGGCTCGCCGAAGGACCCAGAGACGGACGGGAGGGGTGGGGGAAGCAGGCCGAGGAATGCCCCAGCAGCGAAAGGAAGTGGGAGAAAGCCCTGCGTTTCCTGACAGAGGAACGGGACAGCTCTGTGACTACAGCGTCCCACAGCACAGCGGACCAACCAGGCCAGCACTAAGGGAGGATGTGCAGTGGTCAGAGAGGTCTGGAAACAGTCTGAAAATGGAAGTTTATCTAACCACACCAAAGGCAACGGGAAAGCGATTCATAAGTGGGTCACAGGTCTGTGCTGGGAGACAACGGTGCTTACGCGGAGGCTGCAAAGGAGATGTGCGGCTTTGGCAGGAAGTTTGCCGAGAAAATAAGATTAGCTGACGCAGTGGGACTGGGTCAAGAGCCTTTAAATCCATGATTTTATTGTTTTTTTACAGCATTTTTCTAAATAATCTTTATAAGAGTATAACACACCTATTTCATTCGGCCCGCCTCTTCTATACCATCCGTGGCGATAAACTACATGATTTTGGTTTTAGTATGGAACAAAAGTAAATAAATTTCTAGTTTCAAAATATTTTAGGATATAATATTTACTCTCAAATGACAGCTCTTTTTATTAGGATGTTAACTAAATCTCCATTTACTACAACGTGCTCTCCAAGCGACAGAGGTAATCATTACAAGACTCAAGATAGGTGACGTTCTGCGGTCATGTGTGTTTGTGCCAGTGACGAGTTCCCACCAGGAGATTGAACGCCACCAAGGGGCAGGAGTTCACTGAAAGCCATCCCTCCTCCTGACGTTTACTTAAAAAGCTTCGTTAATGGAAAGTAAACGTAAGATCTGCATCTCATTCATGTTCCCCACGCCCGCGCCCTCGGTGGGCCCTCGGTGCAGCCCCCACGCGGGGAAAACCGAGCTCTGCACAGCAAGGCACATCGCTCAACGCTCCAATGGAAACCGTCAGTCCTACGGAATTTTAACAAAGGGGTGGATGATTTACTCAAGTTTGGTCAAATGAACCCTCAGGTTCATTTGAAGCAAAGCTTATATTTTTAAGATCTTACAATCATGTCAAAATCCATTACAAACCAAGAATTTGGCAAAATGTTAACAAAGCTTACCTATTCGTTGTTCTTTAAACTTTGATAGGGCTATTCATATAATTTCAGGACCCGAAAGATTGAACGCAACAAACTCTACCGAAATGAGTGGACTTCAAACGCGAGAGTCCTGGGCTCACACCACCACACACACACACACACACACACACACACTCGTGTCCTTGCCTCTCGGTCCAGCTGTGGGTTTCCTGTGATGACTCGGCCTCCTGGGAGGCCGTCCTCACAGCCGTCTTCGAAGACATGTGGCCCTGACGCTGCCCACTCCCTTCCAGTCCGGGGCTGTGGCGTGCTGGCTGTGGGGCTTCCGGCGCTCCCGGCGGCTAAGTCCAGAATGAGGCAGAAACCTTTGCGGCAGCGGCCGAGGGCGCTGCACCGAGTCACTGCCATGCGACATCTTCCTACGGACTAGGTGCTTTTCTGAGAGGGAAGCAGCTTACTGCCGCCTCCTGCTGGGACCCTGCGCTGTAATACATTCCCATTTACGTGCTGTACTATGATACGGTAGGTACGACACACGTTTTACATTCAGGTAGCTCGATGGTTTTGTTTTGTTTTTTTTTTTAGAAGCTACAAAAGAAGAATGTCAACCTGTAAAATCGACCCCGACAAAGATGCGGAAGCGAGCCACGGTGTTTCCTCGTCTGCGGAACAGCCTTTACGCTGCATCCTGGACTTCAGCCTACTCGCTTTCCCACTCGGCTGTGAGCCCCCCAATGGGGACGTCATGTTAGGGACATCATGTCCTCCTCTACTGTGGCTCTCTCCAGGGCTCCAGCCACCGTGCCCTCCACCCCACGGGGCTGCGAGAGACGCGGGGGCCGGAAGCTCGCTGTAAGACAGTGAGTGCGTGGGCTTCGGGTCGAGTTGGTTTTTTCTGCCACTCTGATCTTACCTTTTGCTTGAAATAAGCTTTTTCCCGGTTTAATAAACAGTTAACTCCCAGATCGCTTGCATGCAACCGGCCGTCGTAATTCCCTTTTCACAGCAATGCTTTCCAGAGACCCGCACAGGGAGACACTCTGCTCGCCCTGCCGTCCAGGCCATCGACACGGGGCGGGCGTCTGGCTTCTGCTCCTTTGTCTATGAAAGGGTGGGTTTTTTTGCCAGGGGGAGAAGACTCGCAGGGCTCTGCACGCGACGGAGCAGGGGAACCGGCAGAGGTCGAAAGCGGGCGCGGCTGGTTGGGTGACAGGTGGTCAGAGGTGACCGACGCTGAGAAGTCAGTGGACGTGCAAGTGGTTCTGCTCCTCCTGGCGTCACCTTCCACTGTCCCGGTCACTTAACACCTCGCTAAACACCCCTAGTTTCTGCTCAGTCGCGGATGGCTTCTGCGGGTGGTTAACAACTCGAGAGAGAGAGAGAGAGAGACAGAGGCGCCGGGATTCCGAGGTCGGGCCCTGCCGGGGCGCTGCACCATGCGGCAGCCATTCTGCGAGACGGGCCAATCGACTCTGCCTTTGAAAAGCAGGAGACCTCAGCACAGGGCTCGAGTGTCACAGACGGGAGAGCCTTACGCTTCGTGCAGTGGGGGTTTCAACGGACAAGGCACGTGATAGAACAATCAGAGACGATGGCCCGGGCAGGAGGCAGCCGCCAAGCCCCATGGTCCGACGAGGCTCTGGGGAGGAGGAGGTGAGCTCTGAGCGCCTGGTGAAAACCCCCAGGGGCGGCTGCTCACCACGTGTTCACAGGATCGCGAATCTCCCTGACGAGACGGAAATCCGAGAGTGATTACTACTTTACAAATGAGAACACCGAGCTTCTGATCATAAAAATAACGGGAGCCACCATCTTTCCGCTGTGCCACCCGGATGCGTCACGTGAAGCAAAGGCCAGGTGCTGACTCCGAAGTCACCTCAAGTCCCAGCTTTACTTCTCAGGGGCTTGTGGGGACCGGGCCTGGGAGCGGGCCCAACCAAGCCTGAGGGCTTGTTCCCGTGTCCCAACCCGCAAGGACCCAGCGTCCTGCAGGCAGGAGTGGACAGACGCGCTTGAGAACACTTCGGACGAGCCCGGGGCCGGGGCCCACGAAACATGGAGAACACGTGAACCCCGAGACCGGACGCCACCCGCACCTCTGCTCCCTGTGGCTCTGGCTTCCCGCGCACGGACCGAGCCACTGGGGGCGCGCGGCAGGCGTGGCCGGGCACCGGAGGTGCGCGTCCCCGGCCCCTTGTTCTCTCTCTCATATCGGCTCTTTGAGGTAAGTGTGCGAGTCCCCGCTTTACCGAAAGAGACACCACGCGATGAAATCGCTTAAAGGTCTAACAGCGCGCACCGCACAGGGAGGCGGGTTTGAACCTCGCGTTGACCAGTCTGGCCCCAGGGGCTGTGGGGAGGAGGGCCAGGGACAATGGCAGACTGCAGGGAGTGAAGGCTGGAGGAGTCCCCGGCCCCGTCCACAGGAAGGACTGAGACAGCGCGGACCCTCGGACTCACGACTGGGACTGAGACTGGGACTGGACCGGACGTGGGCTTGGCTAGGCCGCGCCCAGAGCTTCCGGAGCTCGGCCCAGCCCTGGCGACGTGCTAGCCGAAGGCGAAGGCCAGGCCAGGTGACCTGGGCGAACACCAACCTGCCCTGACCCATCGTCACGGGACCCTGGACGGAGGCTCTGCCTGGCCCCGTCTGCTTCCTAATTCACCGGTGCCTTAGCTCCAGCTGCGCCCAGGGTTTCTGACCATCTTTGTCCCATGTTGCTCTAACCCCGATGAAATGTCTGGGTCACCTCTGATCAGCCTGGCCCCAATCCCGTGAGGGGAGGAAGAGAGGTTCATACGCCCTCATGGCAAATGCAAGACACACAAGTCTCTCGCAGGCGTCAGCAGCCCGTCACGGAGGAGGCGCTGCCATCGACGTGCCCGGCCGTCCTCACACCAGCTGCACCCGCCAGGCGGGGTCAGCCCACCTGCCTGTCTGTCACCCACGGAACCGCCTTCCTGGGACATCCCAACAAAGAGTAAAATCCCTGACTCCGAGCCTGATTACTGCAGAAAACTGCACGGCTGAGGAATCACGTCGGATTCTAGTCTTTTTATACGATTTATTTTTATTTTCCCCTCCCACTCATTCTTGACCATGTCTTAGAAATTTTGACAACAGAATAACAGAAAAGAGGAAGAAAATAACAGAATCATGAGTCTAGTTTCTACTGAAGCCTCGATATTTTAAACTGGGCTTCCTGATCTATTAACCAAAGCAACATTTCCCCCACCGGCCACTTCCTCAAGTTTGCCTGCAGGTTTGACATAATTATTCTGCAGCCACAGCCACCCCTGGCTTAAAAGTCCTCATGTTGGACGGGCTTCCCAGTGATGCATTTTTAAGACCAGGGTTTTAAAATTCATGCTGTAGGCAGTTCACCCCGGGGCACGGACGCTGCCTAGACAACTCGGGATTTCAATTTCTTTTCCCCCCAGGGGCAGCTGGGCACCTTGCCCTGGGGCAGACAGGCACAAAAGTAATGGAAAAAATGCTGGGTGACAAAGAAAATAGGCTGAATTCCCACCCCTCCCCCGCAGGTAGTCAACGCAGGTCTTGCCTGGCACAGGGCTGGACTTGTCCTGAGCTCTCATGCTGGGTAAGGGGCTGGGGGAGCCCTGGACACCCGCAGAGTCAAACCGCATGTCCTGCCTCCCTTACAGGGACTCGACACGGTGACGTCCTAGCAGTTCTGGTGACCATGGGGGTGGGGGGAGGTGGATACAGGTGTCCACTTCTCTTGATGGGAAAAACTCCATACCTTCTGGAGGCAGAGGTTCCAGTAATCGATGTTCTTTTATTTTCCATTAGACTCTAAAGGCCCTTGAAACTTGAGAACACAGGGAGAAAGAGCCCCTTGCAAGGTCGCCCTTGTGAACTGAAGGTGGTGTTTGCAGAACAGGCTGAGGAATCTGATTTCTTGAATTTAAATCCTGGCTGTGCTTCTTACCAGCGCTGACGAAGGTTATGTCTCAGTTTCCTCATCTGTCGAGACGGATACCACTACTTCCTCCTCACGGAGGGGGTGTGAGGGTCTCATAAAATGGCCACGTGAAGCAACGAGGACGGATGCTGGTGGGTGTGAGCTACGGGGAAGGCAAACTCTTCCACTGATGCTGAAAGAAATACCGAGGTAAATCATCCCGCCAGCACACACACCCCTTCCGGTCGGCTGGCAGTCCCTGGGCTCCAGGTCAGAGGTCATCTGTGCGCACCCCTCTGCTGCCCCCCCCCCCTTCGTGACGTCTTCCATGCTGGAGGGGAACGCGGTCCCTGGTAGCGAAACCCTGACAAGTGCCGGGGGAACGGTGTGATATAAAGGAGCTTTGTGGCCTCTGTAGCTCGGGAGGCCACTAAGGGCCACTCCCCACCCCCTAAAGGAAGCATCCAAAGTTCTCGCTCCCTTCATCGTAAACTGGCCCACCACGGGGACCATTCAGCGCCCGCGCAGTCTTGTGGGCAGACGCTAGTGGACCCCAGTGATGAAAGGCAGGCGAGCACGTAGGTCCCCTCCGATGGGTGGAATGTGACAACCAACAGAGGCACAAAAGAGCCATGCGGCCTGCGGCAAGCTCAGGGAAGCCCGGGCGGCCCTCCTCTGGACACGTGACCCAGCATCACCTGCTTGGTGGGGGAGGCCGTGGCATCTTCCAGAAGCTGGATTCAGTGACCTCCCGGTCAGATCCGTGCGAATCCTCGGGGCCTTTCGTCAGGTGGCAGAACATGGAGCAGGAAGGAGTCGGGGACGAGGACACCCACTGAGGGATAGCCGCTCGCTGGGCACCTTCATGGGAGACAGACAGCACCTCCCACAGCCCTGTCCCCTCTGCCACTGACATTCAAGCACCTGCTGAGCCGTCCCCAGGAGGCGGATTCCTGGTTAGGGCCTTTCAAATGCTAAGGGCCTTCCCCTGGGGTGTGATTTCCTAATGAGGGAACTTCAAAGTTAATGTCCTGCCCTCAGAGGAAAAACTAACCTTTAGGAGGCTGTCACACCTTCCATGTGGAAAACACAGGTTTTTACTTCTGAGCCAGTGACAAAGGTGACAGACTTCTCCTTCTCGGAAGCCTCTCTCCTCTTGGCTCAGGGTTTTGGCCCAGTGGGTCCAGGATCCGCCTCAGGAAAAACACGAGCGGGGTCTCCCACAAGCAGAGGGCCACCTCTCTGCGCGGTCCCAGGGTAAGGAAGGTGAGAGGCAGGCGCACTGGCACCCACGACAGACAGGCACCTTTGTCCCGTAAGCCCCTGGGATCCTGAAGCCATGTCACCACAGTATCACCTCTGACAATGTACTGACACGCCAGGAGAAATAAAAACGTGGGAAGGCGTGTGGGACGGACGGAGCAGGAAGGCGAGCTCCGCAGTCGGCGGCCTGCGCGCGGGGAGCTGGGGGCGTGCGCGGCGCGGGGGGCGTGCGCCGTGCGGGGGGCGTGTGCGGCGCGGGGGGCGTGCGCCGTGCGGGGAGCGTGCGCGGCGCGGGGGGCGTGCGCCGTGCTGGGGGCGTGCGCGGCGCGGGGGGGCGTGCGCGGCGCGGGGGGCGTGCGCCGTGCGGGGAGCGTGCGCCGTGCAGCTCTCCCTAATTTTGCACACATTTGAAAATAACCCACGACAAGTAAAAAAGCGAAGGCTTTAAAATGGGGGTGTAAGAACACAGTGCTTCATCTGGACAACCTCTGGGAGGACGTCCTAGATGTTTTTTACGCCTTAAAATCCTGCTTTTGTACACACAGTACTGTAAGCATACATTTAGCACAAAAACAAGACACATCATAACAGAGTCCTAAGGATTCCATAGTCAGACAGACGAGCTCAAACCTCGGATTGTTCTTTGAGGGCGCAAGCTCCCAAGCTGTAGGCAACAAGGGCTCACCAGATAGAAGAGAATCAGTTCTGGGGTTTCCTCAGTAGTTTCCAGGTGTGAAAGCAAATCAACTGTCTGCTCCTGCCCGTGGGACAGGCCTCTCGGCGGGGCCCAGGCCCATCCGCCAAGCTGGGGGGAGGGGGGAGCAGTGCAGCCCAGGGGGGCCTCCCGCGTACCAAGCCGTCGCTGACGCGCAGTGTTCCCGAAGTGCCATCTCCCCGTCCCCCTTCCCTGGCCGTGGGGGCTGCATCAGCCCCAACCCGGCCGCGCGCCGAGGCTGCACCAGGGCTGCGCGCAGAGCGCCAGCGCGGGACGGAGGCTCCACGGGCCCCGAGGGCCGAGGCTGCACAGAGGGGGCGCGAGCCGGGCTGGGGGGGCGGAAACTCTGGCGCCCCCCACGGCGGCCCCGGCACCCCTGCCCAGGGACCTCGCGACGCTCGCCACCCTCCTCCCCGGGGAAGTTTGAGCCCTGGTGTTTGCCCAGCGTGCCACAGGCCGCGGGGTCTGACGACACTGGCTCCGTCTTTGAGGGATTCGGTAGCTGGGACGACCTTGCTCACGAAACCCCACCGAGACGGCGCCAGGGTCCCCGGCCAGGGAAAATCCAGAGGACCTCGCCTGAAGCCAAATCACATTCAAAAGATTTAAATGAAAGGAACAGAGGCGCAGGTGACATGCCATTTACGAAACTGACACGTTAATAGGGAGATTCGCGTACCACTTTCTGAAAGGTTAAACACTTGGTTCAGCGAAGTCATTTTGAACAAAACTGGTTCACAGATACCCCAATTTCGAGGGGGAAACGAGGAGCCGGGGGCCCCCCTCCCGGCTCCGCACCTGGTGCGCGGACCTGGGGGTTCCAACGCACTTCCCTCCGCTGGTTCCCTGCAGGCACCGGCCACACGGCTGCTGAAACGGTCCGAGTTCAAGGCCACCGCTGGCCTCTGGGACCTTGAGAGGGCCTCACATTAATTCTGGCCTCATGCTTCCCACCCTCTAAGCACCATCTGACAATCTCCTTCCTGAAACACTGCCCCTGGCTTGGGTCACACGTGACTCCTCGGTGTCCCCGGCTCACAGGCCCTCCTCCGAGGCCTCTGCTGGACCCCCTCCTCAGGGAGCCCTCCGGGACTTGCTTCAGGAGCTACTGCATCTACACTCCACCCCTTTCCTACCTCCTCGGCCTCATGGCCCACAGAGAGAACACATGCCAACCCCAAGACTGTGGCCTCCCCAACAGCCGAGGCATCGGAGTCCAGTGTGCCTGCGCCCTGTTGGCAGCTCTGATCTTTCAGGAAGCTCTGCCGGGGTGATCGCAGCCAGACCCTCGGCTCGAACACCATCTTGACACCTGTGTCCTTCAACCCTGGCTCTGACCGGCCCGGGGAACTTCCCAACACGGGAGAGATCTCGTTTCCGCTGGTCTGGGATGGAGAGCAGGAACCAGCATCTTTGCTTAGCAAGCTCCCAAGAGACTCCGAGGCACAGCTGGGCCGGGAGGCACCGATCTGTGCCGATGGCTCCCAGGCTCACCGGCCCTCAGCTCTAGGCGAATTCCTGCCCAGCATCCTAGTCACAATCCCACCGGGGATGTGATACAGGCATCCCCCAAACTGATATGTCCACAAAAGATTTCCTGACTGTGTCCTCGTAAGGATCACCTCCCCCCGCCCCCCGAAAACCTCAGCCCACACCGCCCCTCCCGCAGGCCCCCCCTTTCAGGTAACAGCACAAGCATCTCTTTATTCTTCAAGCCAAACATCAAGTTGATTTTTAATTCTTCTTTCCCACGTATCGCCAAGTCCTGTTGGTTCTCCTTCCAAGGTAGGTCCTAAGTCTATGCACCTTCCATCACTCACGTGGCTGTCGGTCCAAGCCGCAGGCTTTTCCCCCGAGTCACTTAACAGCCACCCACTCAGGCCCCACAGTACCACTCCACCCTCCATACATGCTGATGCTACGGGACACTGTGCCCATCCCCGTGGCCACCATGATATGGCACCATAACTTGGTGGCTTAAAACAACTGAAATGCATTGTCTCACAATTCTGGGGGCCAGAAGTCTGAAATCGAGGCGTTGGCGTGGTCACACAGCCTCCAAGGGCTCTGGGGGGACCCCGTCCTGCCTTGTCCAGCTCCCGGTGGCTCCAGGCTTCAAGGAACGTGACGTTCCCGGCTCGTGGCTTCAAAACGCCCGTCTCGGCCTCCGGCTCCGTCTGGCCACTCCTTCTGTGTACCCTCCTCTTCTGTCTCAGGGCACTGGCCACTGTATTTAGGGCCCATCCAGATAAGGCAGGTGACCGCTTCCCAAGATCTTTAACTCAATTACATCTACAAGGGCCCTTTTCCCAAATAAGGTCGCATTTACAGGTTCTAGGGGCCAGGACATGAGCACAGACTCTGGGGCCACCACTCGGCCCATCACGACACTGTTGATTTAATGAAAATCACATCACCCTCAGGCGGGACGCTCCAGCAGCGTCATAGTGAGGCCTGGAAACAGAGCGTAATCTTAATTCCTTGCTGTGCATTACAGAACTCGGCGGGACTTGGTCCCTGTTTTTTTGGCCAAATTCGCTACTACTGTCCCCCTCACGTACTACCGTCTGGACACACTGACCTTCTGTCTACTCTTCACAAAGCTCCTACCTCAGGGCCTTGGCGCCTGCTGGCCCCGAGCTCTGAAGCCTTCGCTGCCCGGACGCCATCGGGTCTCGGTCCAACACCACTGTCGCGGAGAGCTCCCGGGTCAACCCCTGGTCGCTCCGTCACCCGAAGCCCATCTCCCGCCTCCACTTCCTGTAGCAGTGAGCACCGTCTTCCCCGGCTTTGTGCTGACTGCGTCCCCAACTCAGGGGGAGACGGGGACTCGGCTGCCTTGATTACATTCGGTGCCTAAGCGCCTGGAGGAGCCGCCGGCAGCACCGAGGGAGCAGCTGCCGACCGCAGGGGGCAGCAGGGTGGGGGTGGTTCGCAGGGCCTCAGCCTCACCACGCCCACGCCGTGTGGGGGGTGGGGGGCCGGGGCAGTTCTGGCTGCTGCTGTCACCGGATCTAAGACCGGGAGTGGCCCACAGCCCCGTAAGAAGTCCAGCTCTCCCTGCCCGGCTTCTGACCGCCACGGAGGGGTAACAGCGGGCACCACAGTCTCAGGAGACACACGTGTTTAATAGGAACTCGCTCTAGAAAAGGGCTGTGCTGACAGCAGAGGTCATCGGAGGGGGGTCATAAGAGGAGGGGTCATCGGAGGGGGATCATCGGAGGGGTGTCATCGGAGGGGAGGTCATCAGAGGGGAGGTCATCGGAGGGGGGTCATCGGAGGGGAAGTCATCAGAGGAGGGTCATCGGAGGAAGGGTCATCAGAGGGGAGGTCATCGAGGGGGGTCATCGGAGGGCGGTTTGGTCATCATAGAGGAGGTCATCGGAGGAAAGGTCATCGGAGGGGAGGTCATCAGAGGAGGGTCATCGGAGGAGGGGTCATCGGAGGGGAGGTCATTGGAGGGGAGGTCGGAGGGGAGGTCATCAAAGGGGAGGTCGGAAGGGAGGTCATGCTTCGGAAGGACGCGTAAGAGCTTGAGCTGGTGCAGCAGCGGGGTGCAGTGAGCCGGCCGCTCTGTCACTCTGGAGCCCCCGCCCACACGGAGTCCCTAATCCATGACACACAGAGCCGACTTCTCCATTGAACCCAGCCCTCCGTTCCCAGCAAGCCTCGGACGCAGCACAGCCACCTCCAGCCCGGGGCAGCGGCGACTGGCCGTGTAAGCTCAGCTCCCACCGCAGAGCCCGGCTCCACCCGGCGGCCCCCAGCGGCCTCAGAGCAGCCCAGGACCCGCGCCCCTCGCTGCCGACCCTCACCTAGAGCCCCGACACTGGAGGGACCTCCCCAGCTCACGCCTCGGTCTCTGTCACCACTGGGAGTCACGGGCGAGGACTGCTTGTCCCCCCTCTTATACAAGAGCCCCCCTACCGGCTCTGCTCCTGCTCTGCCCATCCTGCCCACCACCCGTTTTCACGGCAAAAGCTTAGGAACCAGCCCCTCGGGTAGGTGCCCGTATGTCCAGGCTCACTGCTGGCTCGCGGCCGACCAAAGAGAACCAGGTGTTCTCAGAACGTCCCCTGCCCTCCACACCTGCATGATTCCACACAAGCTGCTCCTTCATCTTTCCGGCCTGTCCTCAAGCCCCTCAGGCGCGGCCTCTGCACCTGACTCACGCTGCCGTGACAGCCCTCACAGCACACAGGACCCCTTCTCTCTTGGCAAGTCCCTACCAGAGACTGGCAAAGCCACATGCTTCCTTTCCTGGTAACCCTGAAGCCAGGAGTGACCACAAGGTACAGCTGACCAATAAGACTTACGTGGAAACTGCTGGCAAAAGCTGGGCTGGGAAAACCCTTGCTTGTTCCTGCCTGTATCACAAATATCGTGTCCGGAGCTGAGCGGCCACCCCGTGATGCTGGGGGCTGGCACAAGACGAGGGAGCCCACGCGAAGGGGTGTCAGGCAAGGGGAGCGACAGGGGCCCGGCCGCGCGGAGCAGCTGCACGAAGACCAGCGACCGCTCGCAGCCGGGCGCTACAGTGCGACAGGGCACAGCCCCACCCCCAGCAAGCCAGGCCACTGCAAAGTGGGGCTTTTGTTTACTGCGGCCGAAAGCAATCGTAAGTGGAACGGTCGCCGTATTAGTCATACAGATGATGGCTGGCAGGTCTCACGAAGACATGTTGGTGCCGGGGACTCTGTCTTGTGCATCCCTAACCTGGAACCCAGCACCGGGCCGTGCACGTGGCAGACTAACAAAGGCCACGAGACCAGACGGCACCGCCCGTGAGGACGGCAGTCATAAAAGGCGGTCACCGGCAGACACGAGACAGACCTGACCTTTCCCAACAACCTGCCAGAAAACCACCTCTTTTGGAGCAATTTACAGGGGTACCTACTTGAGAGAGATTAAAAACACACCTGTGAAACGTCGCCAGGTTTCCACCATGGGGGACGGATCACGTGGTAAGAAAATGACTTTCGAGGCCAATTCCTTTTACCATTAACATCTAACTATAAGTAATTACTTCCAAATCTGTTTTGTCTTTCAACAGAGACGAAATTAGAAATATGCCGAGCCTGCTGAATTCAAACCCGTCACGAGGTCAGAAGCAGGGCTGGGCGTCCTACCGGCCCTCGGAGGCCGGCAGCCAGAACTCCAGGTGCTCTGTTCCTCACCTGCCCACCTGGCAACGAGTAGCCCACGGTGACACCGACATTGCACAACTGCTGTTTCTTATAAGTGTTTCCAAGGCCTTTTCAAAACTACCCGGGGTGCGGGAACACTGTATCCCATCAGGGGAGTCTATTTCTGATTAACTCTCGCTGTTGCTTCCCACACGGCTAGGGGATTCCAGTCTGTTTGAGAAGAGAATTCTTAACTCAGATGTCTCTCTGGATAGGAAGCTTACAGTCCGCTTTGCAAATCCTCATTTGAAACACGAGAATACCAAAGGAGTCGCTCGAACCTCCTGAAATGCTCAAGGTTTAATCGGTCTCTTTTCCACCCACCCGCGAGCCCCAGGCAGGCAACTGCCCACAGACGGAATGGGGTGGGGGGATCCCCCAGAGGGTCTCCATCCGGCACGTTCCCCCCAGCCTGTATGTAGCAAGGACCAGCCTGCGGTGTCGCTTTTCAGGAAGGAGTTTCCAGGATGAAAGTCAGGAGAACAAAACTAAACCAAGTCCAAACCCGAGCACACGTGCCAACAAACCGCAACGCCTAGCTCATGAGATGGCTGGTGGCCGTGAACCTGTTTTCTAAAAACCTGCACAGCTTAAAAAGCTTCAGTTCTCTCCACTAGGATAGTAACGGGGAGCGGATCAAACACCAGACACAAATAGACCGAGTGTTCACCGCTTTGTCAGACGGTGGATTCTTCTAATTTTAAATATTCTTGGCAGATAAATGAGAGGGAAACGTGGCGTGAAAGAGCGGGGACCCCTCATAGGAGAGACAGATTCACCGGGCAACACAAAAGTGGAAAAATCGCCCCTCGCATGTCTAGCCCCGAAGGCAGGAATTCAGTACACTGTGGCTGTGACGTTCAGGTCTCTGTGACATGCCTGTTACGTGCCAAACACGTAGACGCTGCAGGTCCTTTGAAGAGACAAAGACCCAGATGCATGCTCCTCTCACCTTATGAAAAAAAAATAGTTGCGAAGCAAAAAGAGAACATTTTAAAAGAACGCAAACCAGCGTGTGATCAGGGGCCAGGGGACCGGTTAAAAGGAGCTGGGCGTGAGACGGAGGAGGGCCAGCGGCAGGCGAGGGAAGCGCCAGCCCTTTCTTCCGTCTGGTGCAGGTTCGGGGCCACCTGAGTGAAAAACTCGGATCCCGCGCGGCCACCTCTTCTCCGGTGCACACGCGCGGGGAGGGGCTGAAGGCTTGGGTCAGAAAAAAAACTAAGTGCGCCGAGGCTCGTCTGTATCTTCCCAAACAGCGAGCGCGGCCCCCGGTGCTGCGGGCGATTTCCCGAAGACGGCGACGGGGGAAGCAGAGGCGCCCGCCTGAGTCCACAGCCGAGCAGGGCCACGGTGACACACGCGCGCACGCGGCCGCTCGCAGGGTCGCCGGGAGTCAGAGCCGACTCGGCGGCTCGCGACAGCAGGAAACCGTACCTGCCACGCGCGTGGACGTGTGCCCGACCCCACAGAGCCGGAGGCAGGACGGGCAGATGCTCGCTGGAGTCATGTGACTGCCTCCCTTTCTAAAAACAGTACCTTCTGGCGTTGACACATTCTCCTGAACATGGTTCAACGGCGCCATCGCGCCCGCGGCTGCAGAGCTGGTGTGCTCAGCGCACCCTGCTCCCTCCAGCCGGGTCCCCAAGCCCCGCACCTGTGCGACAGGGCGGCCCAGGCGGGGGCAGGGGTGGCCCAGAGACCCCCTCCCTCTAGGGGGAGGCCTGGTGGCTGGCGGCCTCGGGCCCCATGCTCTGCGGCCTCCACAATCTGTCCCCACCTCACGAGAGTGTTCTGCAGTGCCCTGGTCCCATCTGTCACAAGCAAGAGAAACATTCTCACTTCTGCACAATTTCCTGAGCTGATCATTTTTTTTTTTTTTTTCCATTCTGGAGAATGACTGTGTGTGAGAGAGAAAGAGACAGACAGACAGAGGGGGAGGGGGGAGGGAGAGATTTCCTTCTTTTTCTAGCCCTCTCCTAACCCTCGTCTCTGGGTGACCTCAGGAAAGAGCTGCTGTGAGCTCTTTCTTTTGGGCAGACACACCGTCAGGAAAAGGAGAGGCGTGTACCCTACTCACCCCCCCCCCTTTAAGCATCTAGCATCGGACACTTATTTGACTGTTTTACCGTTTAAGACATGTAAGCCAACGGAGTGAATACCCAAACCTGTATTTTATTAACTTTAAAAATCCACCATGGGAGAGGTTCCTGCTTCTACTAAGTGGGGGAGGTGGGTAACGCTTCATGGTTTTCATTTTTCTATGGCCTAGAACATTTTATGGAACACTAATTTCTGTAATTTTCATGATAAATGACAAATATGAAATACACTTAGTATTCAAACGAAAGATCCTTCTCCTGCCTTTGAGAATCTTCTCTTAAAAGACTTTAAATGCTGAGCGTATCAGCCCAATAAAAAGAACCATTTAAAGTGTAAAATGAGTTTCTTGCTCCTCAAATGACTCGGTTGGATGTACTTTTAATCCGGCGGTCCCCCAAACGGCACTACAGTCCACCCGTCCCACTGGACCATAAAGAATTCCTGTTGCGCAGTTTTCATCCAGATGTCTTGTCACTCACTGGTCAGACGCAGGGGGTCACACGGCCAGTCGAAGGCCCCACTGCACACTTGGTGAGTCTGTGCCTAAGAAGAGGTAAATATTCACCGCCAAACAGCAATTTTAGCTTGACGAGCCGCGAGGCCAGTTTGAAAGAATTGAGGGTGAGCGTTGAGAGCTGGGCAGAGAAATTGGTGATGGATTTCGGTGAATTTTAAGTCTTTTGGTTTCAATACATTCTCATCTCACTAAGCACACGGAAGTCGGCAAAGAAGGGCTCAGCAGACCTCCCCCCGACCCCCAGCACAGCTCCCGCCTGTGACCACGACCCTGGCTTTTCTGTCCCCGAGACCAGCTCCCCACCTTGGCATGAGGTCTCCACCCCACTCGCCCGCCAGAGGACAGCTGTCCGCCTTCTCTCCGCTAACCAACTGACCCTTCTCCTGACCGGCCACCTCCGAGCCAGCTACTGCCCATTTTTCTGTTCCTCTGGGCAGCAGAACTCTGAGAAACCAGGCTCAACCACCTGCCTGCAGTTCCTCTCCTCTCCTCTTTTTAAAATAGACTTTACTTTTTAGAGTGGTTTTAGGTTCACAGCAAAACTGAGAGGAAGGTCCAGAAATTTCATCTCACAAAACTGACCATTTAAGGAAGGCGATAAAGTCAAATAGTCTTAGGTTCAAGACTATTTCTTGAATTTCTCAGAAAGACGAACATTAGGTGTAACGGGCTATCGGCATTTCCCAAGTATTTTCTGTTAATCTGGCTTATTTTAATGTATTGACCTCTATGAAGATGCCCCGGGGAAGAGCCCTATCAGAAATACTCCAGTGGAATTTTCTTCTTAAAAATGTTAATTTTCTTTATGCACCCTTACGGTGTCATACCTGCCAGAGGATGCAAACGCCAGGGCCATCAACGACAGGGTCGATTTCTAAGGGTCACAAAACGAACGGCATTGCTGGTGACTTCCTCTCCACCCCATTTCTCAGGGACCACATTTTCATATGAGTCACTCATTAGCCATCAATACGATTTTCGTGAAATGACCTACGGAGCCAAACTCACGTGAACAGCAACCGTCCTGGCTTTGGTAAGGGCCGAGGAGGAAGCTCTGATAAGAAGCCACGGGTGACACCAGACACTGGGAAGACGGGTTTCGAAGCATTTCTCAAGGCAGAGCACATGATCTCCTAGCTTGGCCCTCTAAAGGAACAGTCTGCATGGGAGATGAGACGCTCAGAAACCTCGGTGCGGAATCCTCAGCGCGGATTGCTGCTCCGCGGGGCGGCCTGCGGGGCAGGGGGCCTGGCGGGCAGGACGCAGAGACCCGGCTCGGGAAGCAGCGCGGCCGTGACCTCCAAGGTCAGCGCAGGGTCAGCGGCAGGACAGAGAAGTCACGTCCAGCGCGAGGCCCACGGCGTGTGGCCAGCCAGCGGCAGCAATCGCTGGACTCACTGAACCGGATCCCTCTGTGACGTCTGAGCAGCAAACGGGGACAAACCACGGCCAGGAGAGCCCGCAGCGGCGCCTACGCTGAGGTCGACGGGGACCTGCTGGCAGTTAAAAAAAATAAAGGAGGAAATCCAGCCGTGGTGAGACTGCGAAAAACGGACCCCGAGGCCTCGAGGCCCTAACGGGCCTTACTGTCCCAGGGTCAAAACGGCTAGTCAAGCATTCGCCTCAATACAATCAGGAAATTTAGTTGTCTGCATGTCAAGACTTAGTTTCAAAGGCGAGCTGATATTTTCAGAGAAAAAGGTCGAAAACAGGGCAACTCTGTCCACGGAGAAGTGACTTCGTGCAGAACCTGCCACGGCAGGCGTACTCATTAACTCGGGTGGCCGCTCTCGGGGCACCAGGCGCGGGGCAGACAGCTCGTGTCACCCACGCGAAGGCGGCTCGCCGGGGCCACGTCCCTGCCCAGCGGAAGGCGCAGCACCTGCTCCTCCCCGGGCGCACGGCGGCGACGTGGGGCGCCGCGCGGGGCGCACAGCGCGTCCTGGCGTCCGGGCTGAGCCTGAGCTCCGGGCAGCTGGCGGTCACCGTCGGCTCTCGGGTCCGGGGCCAGGGTGACCCACGACACCTCTGCAGGGACCAGGACAGCGGTTCCCTGTGCCCGAACCAAAGCGGACCAGATGAGGAGACAACAGAGGCTGAAGTTCCCGGTCCCTCGGCGTGGACGCGGGACGCGGAAGCGCCGCTGGCGCCCGGAGCCGCCGCCCGCACGCAGGGCGCCCCGCAGGGCGGAGCCCAGGCAGGGGGAGGGCGGGCGCTCGGGGACGCGCGGGGCTCCGGGCTCCCCGCGCTGGGGGCGACTGAGCGGAGGCTGCACGGCCCTGACCTCCAGGACTGCATCGCCCGCCTGCCAGGCAGGAGGGAAGCGGGGCGCACGCCACCCCGTGTTTGCGAGCGAGCGACGCGAAGTCCCGTACGCCCAAGGTGCGGTCGCCCGCTGCGGACACTCTTCTGTCCTCCAGGTGTCAGGGCACAGGCCAGGGGGGCGCGATGCCAGCCCGTGGGCTGGCAGATCCCGTCACTGAGGACGGCACCACGGGCTGCGCCCAAGGGACGTCGGGGCCCTAGAGCTGGGCGCTCGCCGCCCCCCCAACAGCTAAGCAGATGTTAGACGTCCGGCGGGAGGCCCCGCCCCCAGGCACCCCTGCAGGTGCCGGAACCCCACCATGCATCGGGGGACGAGGGGAGCGCCGTGACAACCGGCCCCTCACGCCCCTCACCCCTCGGAACTAGGTCCCAGCCGAGGCGCAGACAGGGCGGAGTCCGCGGGGCGCACGATGTGGGGCGCGGGGCGCGCGGCGCTCTGTCCGGAGGAAGCGCGTGGGAATGGACGCGTGCGCGGTGTCACCCGAGCGACCACCGCCAACACCCCCCCATCCCCCCACTCCACTCCCGCGCCCCCTCCCCTCCCTCCCAGGCTCTCAGCAGCAAGCGCTTTGCAGCTCCGAAGTGCCGCGTCTCCTTTGCCGAGAGGGCGCAGCACGGCCCGGCTGCGGGCGGCCTGGCATGGGGGCGCGCAGACACCCACCCACCCGCACCCACCCGCACCCACGCGCGGGATCCGCGCAGGTCCATGGCAGGTCTCCGCCGGAATGAAGCCCGCGCTGCTTTGCTCCTCACACATTTGCACACCGTGCGCTGTGCAAACTCCGCGGCGGAACCAAAACCTGGGCACGCGTGACGTGAGCTCCGCACACGTGGGCTCCAGATGCAGCGCGCTCGAGCTCACAGCTTTCGCATAAGGCAGCAAGGAGGGAAACCGCAACCCGACGCTGTGGTGACGCGCGTGGGTTTTATAAAGTCACATCTGATGAGGAAGGAAAATGAGCGAGATTATAAATTTCAAGATTTACGCGAAGTGGCCCCTTTTCCTCCAGGCACCGGTGCGTTTTCAGTCTTCTGCCACCTACCTGGCTTCCTGAGGAAGAGCGGATGTCTGATACTGGCCGCCCTCAGGGAAAACGGAAGCTCTGTGATGAGGGGAAGCCGGCCACCCTCGCTGAGCCCACTTAACTAAGAAGTCCTGAACAACTACAGAATGCACAGGTTGTATTTATGGCACCCACATTCTTTAAAGACAAAAGCTTCGTTAAGGTACCCTCTGGTCTCTCAGGAACTGAGCTGAAGTTGAGATTTTATGATGTCAAAGAAGAATTTACTTAAAGCCAACTAATAGTATAAACACGATCCTGGGAATGGCTATTCTATTTAGAACTTTCCAAAACTGTAGAAATGCCCGTACCTGGCATGCTCGCGGCCAGGAACCATGATAACCGCACCCCTCGGCTTATCCCGCCACGTATGGCTGAACCCTAAGAATCTGGGGTGAGCCTCCCTCTCTGTCGCCCAGCACACCCAGAGGCCGGGGTCTGGACGACCCGCACATGCATGAGGAGGCGAAGGCGCACAGAACTGGGCTTGTCCCCGTCAGCGTCCCCAGCCGCACGCACACGGAAAGAACTTACACTGTGACATACAGCAACACCCTGGTGACTCACCCAGGTCTCGCTCACACAGCGAAATTGTTGGGAAGTCAGCCCGGGGCCATCTCTCTGTCGCGCTGTGCCCCAGGGCCCAGGCGGCCCATTTCTGTCACCCAGTGCCCTGCCTGAGGTCGTCCCTCGCTGTCCCCACCCCCGCCCCATCCAGTCTCCTCTCTTCTTCAGCACGAGGCACCGGGAGCGCCAGCGTTTGCCCAGCTCCGGCTTCCCCTCCGGAAGCCGCTCTGCGGGCCGGGCTCCCCCACGTCCCCTTCCCACACCTCCGCCTCCACCTTTAACGCCTCTCTTCAGCCACCTGCCAACAGGTGGCCCGCCGCCCCGAGCCCAGGCCAGCCTCGTGCTTCCTCTGGGCGCCTGTGCTCAGCACACGTCCCTCTCCTCGAGAGCCCTCTCTCCCCTGAGCCACCTGACCAAACCCTGCCCGAGTCGCCTCCCCCATGAAGCCCCTCTAAACTCCTCAGCCCACACTGGGCACCCCCTCACAGCCCGCAGCTGTCGCCGGGGCCCCACGCGACTCGGCCGTTGGGCGGCCACACCCGCACAGCTCTCCGGGCGTCCGCCGGTTCGGTTCAGCCTCCCCGGCTGGACCGCAGGCTTCTGGAAGTCAGCGACTGTCCCTTCGCAGGACTTTCTACGTGTCCCCACACGGTGGGCACAGAGCAGGGAAGCACGGCAGAGACCGAGGACCACAGAGCGTCGGGCCCGGAAGGACGAGGGGCCTGCCCGGCCCTTCGGCTGTCTGGATGCACCAGCGACGGGCTTCTGGAGGCGACGACTCACCTGGAGGGAACCCGGGCCCCTCGGTCTCCAGGCCGGCACCAGCACAGCACCTGTCCCCTTACGCCCTCCCTGGATTTACTTTTAAGGTTCCCCCAAGAACACGTCGGGCGACTGAGGACATCTGAAAGTCAACATTCTCCCTAAAAGTGATTCACGAGTCTCACTTTTCCCTCCGTCAGGCTGTATTTTTTCAGTCTGACGGCACTGACGACAGTCGTGCTCGACGACTCCGTCCCCCGGGTTAATGAGGGAAAAGGCGTCCCTGCCCGTGCTTAAGAGGGGACACGGCTCTGAGGTGCTCCCGCCCTCGGCCGTCCCCAGGTGGTGACGGGGCAGTGAAGCGAGACGGACCAGACCACGCGCCCCGGGCCACAGGGCGGGCGGTGACCGGCTCCGGTCAGCGCGCCCCGGGCCACAGGGCGGGCGGTGACCAGCTCCGGTCAGCGCGCCCGGCACGTCGCGAGCGAAGCCAGACGGGCTGTCTCGATGTGTGGATTTAGGGGTCACATGTGTCGCCCCAGCCTCATCCGGTCCAGCTTTACAAACAAAGGTGTCTGGCCAGAGTCGCCAAGAAGAAACGCAGGCTCAGGGCCGGCTCCACGGGCCGGGGCGGCGAGGTCAGTTTTGGTTTTTCTTTCCTCCTCTGCTGCTCACGGAGACGGGGCGTGAGCGAGCCGGGCGTCTGGCCGACGGTCGGCTGTCAGCACACGGCACCTTCCCCGTGACCGGGCAGGGCTCCTCCGCTCGGAGGGCACCTGTGCACCCGTGTGGCCGCAGTGGCGTGTGTCACAGCACTGGGGGACAGGTAGGGCGTGATGGGGGTGCCTGTCCCCCTCGGAACTTCTCAGTGCGGCCACCTGTCGTGACAGGAGCTGTGAACAGCCTCTCGTGTCTTTAATTAACTTAATCCACCTCAACACGGACTTTAAATAATTGAGTGCCTTGGTAACTGGCGCTCAAACATCTGAAGAATTTTAGTTTTAACCTTTTAATTCTAGTTTCGAACATCCGCTTTCCCACCTGTGCACAAACTGAGGCACCTGAGACGAGGAGGGCCCCCGGGTCACCGGGGACGAGCAGGGAGCTGGAGCGTTCAAGTGGCACCGTTTCAAACAGCGAATTCAGCAAACTCAAAAACGTGCGGAAGCAAGGACTCCTGCTCAGGGGGTTTTCTGAGTCTCGTGATAATTTCCCATCTTTTATAAGCCATGAGTGTGTTTATTTGAAGCTAACAGATTCCTAAAATGCTTAGATCTCTTGCAGAAAAAAAAAAAAAATCATCTTTTCTTGTTTACTTCCTAAATAAGTAAATAACATTGATTCTAGGTCATTTGTTTTAGGAAGTAAATAAGGTAACTTTAATTTTCGCCGCTCTAAAAAATGTGCTGAAGATGTTTATTTATCGCTGTTCTTTTAATTATAATGTAAATTTTATATTGAACTACAGCAAATACGAAATACCCTCCTGTTAAACTTAAGAACATGGGAAGCAAATTCTCCCGTCACCGCCTCTCCTCCCAGTTTTCCGCATGGCCCTACGCAACGTTAAATTAGAGACCAACTCTACGGCGTGGGCGCTGCTTCCTAGCCCGGAAGCGGAAGTAGTTCAAACCACCGGACACCACGCAGCCCAGGGAGCCCCGGTCTCGCCCTGGCTCAGGGCTCCCGTCTTCTCCGCTCACGGACACTGTTTCTCCACCGAGGCCCAGGTCAGGTGTCACCCCGCCCCCACAGCCTCGGCCTCTGTGGTCGGATGACACGTGTGATGTGACCTGGAGTCCTGGCACTGTACAGCAGGACGCACTGCCACAGGACCAGTGAGGCCCTCGTGACATGGCAGGAGCGTGCGACCCGGCCTCGGGCAGGCCCCGGACGCTCCCGAGGGACGTGATTCAGATGGCCCCGGATGCCCCGAGGGACCTCCGATTCAGATGGCCCCGGACGCCCCCGAGGGACCTGATTCAGATGGCCCCGGACGCCCCGAGGGACCTCAGATTCAGATGGCCCCGGACGCCCCCGAGGGACCTGATTCAGATGGCCCCGGACGCCCCGAGGGACCTCAGATTCAGATGGCCCCGGACGCCCCGAGGGACCTCAGATTCAGATGGCCCCAGACGCCCCCGAGGTACCTGATTCAGATGGCCCCGGATGCCCCCGAGGGACCTGATTCAGATGGCCCCGGACGCCCCGAGGGACCTCAGATTCAGATGGTCCCGGACGCCCCCGAGGGACCTCAGATTCAGATGGCCCCGGACATCCCGGAGGGACCTCAGATTCAGATGGCCCCGGATGCCCCCGAGGGACCTGATTCAGATGGCCCCGGACGCCCCGAGGGACCTCAGATTCAGATGGCCCCAGACGCCCCTGAGGGGCCTCAGATTCAGATGCCCCCAAGGGACCTCAGATTCAGATGGCCCCGGACGCCCCGAGGGACCTCAGATTCAGATGGCCCCAGACGCCCCGAGGGACCTCAGATTCACATGGCCCCGGACGCCCCAGAGGGACCTCAGATTCAGATGGCCCCAGACGCCCCGGAGGGACCTCAGATTCAGATCCCCCCGGAGGGACCTCAGATTCAGATGGCCCCAGACGCCCCAGAGGGACCTCAGATTCAGATGGCCCCAGACGCCCCGGAGGGACCTCAGATTCAGATGGCCCCGGACGCCCTGGAGGTACCTCAGATTCAGATGGCCCGGGACACCCCGAAGGGACCTCAGATTCAGATGGCCATGGACGCCCCGAGGGGCCTCAGATTCAGATGGCCCTGGATGCCTCCGAGGGACCTCCGATTCAGATGGCCCTAGACGCCCTGGAGGGACCTCAGATTCAGATGGCCCTAGATGCCCTGGAGGGACCTCAGATTCAGATGGCTCTGGACGCCCTGAGGGACCTCAGATTCAGATGGCCCATGGCTGAGCCCGAGACCCTCCCCCCAAAAGCCAACCCTGTCCCCGGCCCCCTCTGCCTCCAAGCTGTCGGGGGCTCAGGCCGGGGCTCAGGCCGGGGGCTCAGGCTGAAACGCTGGGGTCATTCTCGGCCACTCTGTCTCTCGCACCTCTCGTCCAATCCACCCCCAAAGCCCGCCGGTTCTCCTATCGGTATGTGTCCGAAATCTGACCACCCTTGCCACCCACTCCTGCTGCCCTGCTGTGAGCCACCCATGGGCCTCATCTGGGTGACCCCTGTGCCCTTGTCTTCTGGTACCGGCCAGGGCGAAGCTGTTATGAGGACGTCGGTCAGATCACATCACCGCTTCCTCGGTCACCACAGTCCACCCCGCACACATAAAGGCCCAGTGCCGTGACACCCCACACCACCCCCTTCCTTGCTCCTTGACCCCGACACCCCACTCTCACTCAGCTCCAGCCGCAGTGGCTTCCCACTGCCCCCAACGCAGAACGCAGCTCCCCAGGTGGCTGTAGCGGGGAGTGCAGCATTTAAACGTTTCCGGCCACCTGTAAAACACCACGAGCCAGTCTGAGAGCCGAAGCGTCTTACAGGACGTTTTCCGAAATGAAGCTAAGTGTCTAGAACGCCTCTGACTTCGAGTTCCCCCCAAGTATTATTCTAAAGCAGGGGTCAGCAAACTTTTCTGCAAAAGGCAAGATAGTAAATATTTCAGGTTTTATGGCCACACGGTTTCCGTCACAATTACTCAATCCTGCAGAAAACTCAACCCTGTAGCAGAAATGTGTCCATAAATGATAGAGAAATAAACAGGTGTGGCTGTAGAACCACAAAATTTTCTGTGGACACTAAAATTTGATCTTCATAAAACTTTAATGTGTCAGGGAATATCACTTTCCTTCTGATTTTTTTTTTCCCCCAGCCATGTGAAGACATAACAACCACTCTCAGCTCGGGCCACATAAAAACAGGTGACGTGTCAGAGCTGGCCCAGAAGCCACAGTTTGCCCACCTGGGTTCTATTAGAAAGTTCAATAAGTATTTGTCATAGGTAAGAACTTCTCTCTCCTACTGAAAACGACTGGAAAGCCAAGGATGAACCCAGCACCCCCATTACGGTGTCTCACTTTCCCTCTTTGAAACCACCAGTGGTGCGGGCGCTCCCCGCCCCCCCCCCCCAGATAAATCGAAGGCCAGTGTACAATGAGCTGAATTAAGTGCCTTTTATGAGCCCTTTAAATAAGAGTTTCAGAGCTTCTCCTCATAAACGGAGTACGACGGCATCCTGAGGAAAGGCATCATGCCTCCCAGTGACAGAGACAGGGACTGGGCGGTCTGGTGGCCCCACGGTTACAAAGTAGGAAAATGCAGCGGCAGCCACGAAATCTCATGAGACAGCCTTGCTCAGGGGAGTGAACAAAGAAGCAAACTGACAGTACCTAACTATTAAGAATGAATGAGATCGCTGGAAGTGTTATACAGCTACTAAAGACAACGTTATAAATACTAATTCTTACTCCCCACGTGTCACCTAGATGTTATTTCCTTAATCCTTGAAAAAAAAAAATCACAGTATAAAAGTCCTGTGGGAAATACCTCGGTCTATAACACCTCGTCCTATGTTCATACAGCCCTCGACCCTGAAAAGGCAGAGTGGGGTCACACTCTTTCTTCCGCCCCATGTGGTTCCTACATAGATGTCGCCTTATCCTCTGCAACCAAGGAGAAGTAAAGAGCCGTTAAATTGTTTGCTGGAAATAATTGAGCGTCCTTGGCAGAGCAGAGGATGAAGTGCGTGCTGCGGAATTACCGACCCGAGGCTTCTTACAAACAGACCTCGAAGACTTCACCCAGTTCCTTCCAGAAATGGAAGTGTGTGTGTCCGGGAGGAGGAGATCCCGACAGAAGGCATTCAGGCTCCTGCACTACAGTGACGACCACCCAGAACAGCACCTCTGGACACCTACTCTTCCTGTCTTGGGCGCCTATTGTGAACAAGCCCGGGGTTGACTGTACGGACTGACCGGGTGACAATCATCTCACTGACTTGCCATCGACAGAGCTAAAAGACAGAAACCAAAAACACGACAGGGGTCTAACATCTACCTGAAAGAGAAGCAAGAACCACAGCTCCGAGTCATTTCCGTTGTCTGGTACTTTTCCAGAAGATGTGTTTCTGGACACGAAGTACACTAGCTTTACTGCAAAAATCGGCCGATCCTCTACCCGCTAACCAGCGTTTTGATAACATTCGGAACATCAGTGTGTCAGATAACGGGTCAGTACAAAACTAATAAAAGAATAGCCCTGGTTTAGGATAGAATTCTGAATTCCATCTGAATAACAAATTCTATTCTACTCTAGCAATGACAAAATGTCATTGATTTGCTAATTTTACAAACCCAGAGGCACTTTCTTCCTTGGTTATCCTCGTGTGCCCCTTCCACCCGATCTCCTAAACGAACTCTTGTTCTGCATGAAGAGACTTTCATTTCATAGGACTGCAATGCAACTCGAATACCAAGAGGGACACATCTCTGCCCACTTTTTTAAAGTCAGAAACCACAGTTTTCCCCATTTTAAAAAGGGGAAGGGCTGGAATCTGGAAAAGAATTGTGCATACGAGACGTCGACTAGTGTTTCCGACTAGATGCAGACCAGCGTTGAGCTAGGTGTACATGGCGTTGAGACCCCACACGAGTGCATCCGCAGTGGGAACTCCCACGCGGGAACAGCGAACACATCGTCCTCTTCCTCTCAACATTGTCCTTCTTCCTGTTCCATCTTTAAAGCGCCATTACTCTGAGAGTGCTGGAAGTTACGCGCCTTCACACCTCCCCCCCAATGCCGCCACCCAGGCGCAGACCTTCTGTAGCCGGTGGAAACACTTCTGCAGAGAATGAGTGATTCTCCGTTTAGCACAAAAGGAAAGGCTGGGTGACTTCTGAGTGACCCGAGGGCCAGAGCCAGGTACAGACAATGCAAGCAGGACTGGTTCAACGAACCTGGACAGTGTTGGCAAAGCTAAAAAGCAAGGTAACAGGTCTGTCTTGTTTAAAGCTACATTTCAGTTTAACGCAGATGAAAAACTATGGCTACAGAGCTGGACTTCTGCTTCTGTTTATTTCGGGGCAAAGGCAAGTCTGTTCAGTAATTCACCCCGGAGTTCCCGTCAGGGTGTTACAGGATCTAAGAGGGCAGTGTGCAGTCTACTCATTACCAAATGACTACCACGACTATCGACTATCGACTGGCTTTAGCCCGAGGATTAAAACAAACAAGCCCTGGGAGGTGGGAAGGGTGGGGCGAGGGAGGAGTGGGAGTAACTAGGTGGTTTTACCTGTAATGGTGAGGGGGCGGGGTGCAAAAACTTCCTGGCAGGCAAATCACAAGGCCCAGACTTGACTAGGAAGTGTGTGCCCAGGTGTGCGCACGCCAAGATGGATTCGGTGACCTGACCTCAGGCACAGACAGGACAGCGGCGGATGCCGAGACACTTTCAGGGTCCGCGCACCAACTTAAAACATCCCCCCCCCCAGGTGCACGCGCCTCTCCCGGCTGCGGGGAGAATTCGGCCCCGCGCATCCCTCTGGCGCGGTGACCGGCCCTGGGGCGCAGGACGGGCGCCCCCCACCCGGCCCCCCAGGACGGGCCGGGTCCGCGCACGGCCCGCCCGGTCAGTGGCGAGGGAAGCGCGTTTCGAAGTTTAAGGACGGCCTCGCGCACCTAAAGTTGAAAAATCTGCTGAATCAAGGTACCCCCGTTTCGCGAGGGTAACGGGCAATCGGACGCCCCCTCCCTCGGCCCCCCTCCCGCTCTGGAAAGAAACCGGACCGGCCTGTGCGCTCAGAGGTCACCTGCGCGGAGTGATGTCACCCGCTAGCCCCAGAGCGGGCCCCCCCCCAAAGACTGAGAACGGCCGAAACGCCTCTGCCTCGCCGAAGGGGAAGGCGCCCCGGGGAAGGTGACCCTCGGACGCGCCCCCCCCCCCGCCCGCGGCCGGCCGGGGACCGCGCAGAGGGGGCGCAGCCACGCACGCCCGCGGCCGCCCGCGCCGCCAGGCCCCGGGCCGGGCCTCCGCGCGCCCCGCGGCCCCGCTCCTACCCGTGGTGGACAGCACGGTGCTGGCGAAGAAGAGCGCGGACGTGAAGTCCCAGTTCCAGCTGCCCGACGCGTTGCTGAGCGCCGACACGCCGTAGTTGCTGGCCTCCAGCACGCGGCCCAGGAAGCGCTCGAGCCGCGGCTCCGACAGGCACTCGTGCTCGTCCAGGAAGCGGCGCTTGAGCTTGCGCAGCTCCTGGCGCAGCAGGTCCTCGTAGGGCAGCTCCACCGACGAGAAGACCACGGCGCCGAACACCAGGTAGAGCAGGTAGCCGAGCACCAGCAGGCCGAAGCACCAGGCCGAGCGGTGCCGCTCCACCAGGCGCACGCACGAGCTGCCGGCCAGCGACTGCAGCATCTTCCCGCCGCGCCGCGCCGCGCCGCGCCGCGCGGGAGCCGAGCGGGAGCCCGAGCCGAGCGGGAGCCGGAGCCGAGCGGGAGCCGAGCCGGAGCCCGAGCCGAGCGGGAGCCCGAGCCGAGCGGGAGCCGAGCCGGAGCCCGAGCCGGAGCCCGAGCCGAGCGGGAGCCCGAGCCGAGCGGGAGCCGAGCCGGAGCCCGAGCCGGAGCCCGAGCCGAGCGGGAGCCGAGCCGGAGCCCGAGCCGAAGCCGGAGCTGAGCCGGAGCCGGAGCCGAGAGGGAGCGGGAGCCGGAGCCCGAGCGGAGCCGAGCCGAGCCCGAGCCGCGCCGCCCGCCCCGCCCCGCGGCCCCGCCGCCGCGATTGGCTCGCCGCGGGCCGCGCTCTCCCGTCCTCTCCTGCCTCCGCCCCAGCCCGGAGCCGCGGTGATGTGGCGCTGACGTGGTGGCGGCTCAGGTAACCCGAGCGTCCTGGGGACCGCGCGCAAACTTGGCCGGAGCGCCGGGCGGGGCGGGCGGGACTCGGGGCGCCGCCCGGCGGCGGGAGGGGGCGCGCCCCAGCTCGGGACCGTGAGAGTGCGCGTGAGTCCGTGTGAGGGTGCAAGTTCGTGAGTGTGCGCGTGGAAGTCTGCACGTGTGTCCGTGAACCTGTGAGTGTGTGAGAGTGCGCGTGAGTGTGTGTGTGTTCGTGTGAGAGTGTGTGCGCGTGTCTGGGAGTCCGTGTGAGAGGATGTGTCTGAAAGTGCGCATGAGTCTGTGAGTGTGTGTCTGTGGCTGTGTGTGTGAGTGTGTGGGTTTCTGTGGATGAGTTTAGGTGACAGCATGCACACGTGTCTGTGTGACAGTGTGAGTGTGTGTCTGTGAGCATGTGTGTGAGTGAGTGCACATGTGTGTGAGTGCGCATGAGTCTGTGTGAGACAGTATGTCTGTGAGTGTGTGTCTGTGGCTGTGTGTGTGAGTGTGTGGGTATCTGTGGGTGAGTTTAGGTGACAGCATGCACATGTGTCTGTGTGAGTGTGTGTGAGCATGTGTGTGAGTGAGTGCACATGTGTGTGAGAGTGTACACATGAGTCTGAGTGTGAGTCTGTGAGACAGTATGTTTGTGAGTGTGACTGAGTCTGTGACTGTGTGTGAGAATGTGTATGTGAGTCTATGTGCATGTGTGTATGAGTGTGAGTCTGTGTGACTGAATTTGTGCTAATGTGTCAGTCTGTGAGTGTGTCTAAGTGAGAGGGTGTGAGTCTGTGTGAGTGAGTTCGTGTGAGGATGTGCATGTGTCTGTGTGTGAATCTGAGTTCGTGTGAGTGTGCACATGTCTGTAAGAGTGTGTGTGACAGTGAATATGCACGCGTCCATGAGACTGAGTGTGTGCACGTGTTTCTTGAGTCCATGAGAGCTTGCGCACGAGTGTGTGTGTATATGTGAGGATCTGTGAGTGTGTGAACATTGTGTGTGCACAGGTGTCTCTGAGTGTATGAGACCGAGGCTGAGCACATGTGTCTGAAGGAGTGCGTGTGCATGTGTGAGAGTGTGTGAGAGCGTGCCTGTGGGTCTGAGTGTCCACATGTGTGTGAAGAGTCTGTGAGAGGAGGTGTGCATGTCTGTGAGAATGTGCATGTGTGTTCGTGAGAGTGTGTATGAGAGTATGTGTCTGAGTGTGAGTCTGTGTATGAATCTGTGTGAGTGCGTGTGAGGGTCTATAGGAGTGTGCGTGTGTGTGAATCTTTGAGGGTGTATGTGCGCTTGTCATTTTTGAGTGTGTGCACCTGTGTGGTGTATGTGGGAGTTTCTGTATCTATGTGAGTGTGTAAGAGCATGAGTGCATACACATGTGAGTGAGGGTCCATGTGTGTGGGATTGTATGAGTCTGTATGTGTGGGAGTCTATGTGTGAGTGTGTCTGCCTGTGAGAATGTTCATGTGTATAGGACTATCTGTATGAGTGTCTATGTGAGAATGTGTGAGTGTGTGGACAACCGTGTGTATGAACTTGCATGTGTGAGTGTCTTATTTTGTGTACGTGTGCATATTTGAGCTTGTGGGTTTGTGTGCACATGCACTTGTGTGTGTGTGTGGGTGAGCGCATGCTGTTGACAGCACTTTGGGACATGCCCTGCCTGTCCAAGCCTGGTTCCTGCTTCCCGGGGCCACCTGTCTCCTTACCGACCTGAGCACCCGTACCTGCTGGGGCGGGAGGCGGTTGGCTTGTTGAGCCCAGGGTTGGACAGTGAGCGCCCAGTGACATGGTTCCAGTCTCAGGCACCTGGGCTTCCTACCAGAACTCACCTCCATGCTCACGAAAAGGACCTGAGAGTTCTGGAAAGACCTAATTCTGAACTCTTAATTCTTTAAAACACGAAGAGTGAAAAAGTCCAAGTAAGCCAACTTCCAAAGAAACAGCTTTCCCAAGTGGTGTTTCTTTTTAAGGTAACGAGGGTCTGTGAGCCACCTTATTGTGGGTGACAGTGGAAACTGGTGGAAAGACAATTCTGTAGTATGTTCCCAGAGCCCAGAAAGAGTTGACATCCTCTGATTCTGTGTCAAAAGAGAAAACAGTGAGGTGCAAAGATTTACAGACAAGGCTGTTCATGAGCTACATGTATCCATATGTCATATATGAAATATACGTGTACATGTATATGAAACCGAAGAATCGGGGACAATCGAAATGTTCCAACAAAGGGGAATGCTTCATAAATTATGGTGTCTCTAGCGTGGAGACCACGCAGCTGAAGACTATTGAAGCATAAGCAATCTTACATATAGAATACGTAAACTCTTAGGTACAGAATCTCAAACAGGTAAAATATTTGTATTTTATATTGTAAAATAGAACTCTCTCTGCCTAATAGAGCGACTGCATGGAAATAAAACCGGCTCCGAACAGTTGTCTTAGGGTGATAGAGTGTACAGGTGACTTTTATTTCTTGTACATTTTTACATTTTTCAAATTTTCTACAACGGACATATTATTGTCATACTCAGGAATAACATTTAAAATGAAACAATTGTACGATTATTTAATACAATTCCTACTTGCCTACTTTGCTGAATTCTTTAAAAATTCATATTTTGCATTTATTTAGAAAATTTCACAGAAACATCTAATATACTTGTCAGCAATTTTTCACTTTCAGTAAATAACTATAGCTCCTCCTTTCTCAGAAGATCGAAGCCCTTCCTCTACTTTGCTTCTCTGCATTTCAAAATGTTTTAATCAGGAATCCATTTCTTTCTCCTTACTTTGGAGGAAAAGGCACCTCCGTATTTTCGAAGTGAAGTCATTCGCCCACCACTGTGAGTCCCTGGGTCACTTTCTTCGACTGTCAAAACACACAAAAACCCATCTCTTCCCTCTGAATTTGGCCTGCACACATTAGTTGCGTGAGTCACCAGGTCCCTATCGTACACCAACTAGTGTCATTATTTTTATGAGCGCACGCTTTGTCTCCCCGTAAGATTGGACACTCTTAGGAGGAACCCCTGTGCCTCTTAGTTCTCTACATCCTCTTCAGCACCCAGCAGAGTTCTTTACACGGTATATGTACAGTAAATATCTTTGATTGTTTGATTTATAAACAATCATAATGATTGCGCTTTCCCTAGACACCAGTATATTATTTAGTGGGAACTATTTTTAGACCCGTGGTCAACCACCTGTGCTTGTGCAGTAAGTATCTGTTATTGCTTTCAACGTGAGGAAATTGGTTCTTAGCACAAGGACCTGCCCGGGGGGCCCTACACAGGGAATGATTTATGTTGCTGGCAATTTTGTTTTATTGGATTCTAGAATTTTCCATATATAACGAAGACCTTTCAGGTTCTATCTAACCCAAAGGAAGGCAAAGATCCTCTATTAGACTTTTAATTTCAAATGTGTGCCCTACCCAGCATCTTTTTTAAAATGCCCCTTTTATGTGGATTGTAGAAGGAGCAAGACTGTGGCCGTGACCCTACCCCCTGGCATCATGAATTGGGCTAAGGATAGAACGTGACCCAAAGCCGCTCAAACCAATGATCGACTGTCTACCCATCAGATCCACTGCAGTTATTTGAAAGCCCGACGTGGATTTTCCGGCGGTGGTGGCACATGGGCTAAAGGGGGTCAGGTACAAGATGACGAGACTGCGTGGGTGAAAATCCAGGAAGGACGAGACGCAGAAGCGAGAGCACGCTTCGGCGAGACGACGGAGGTGGAAGTATCTGTGTGGATTGAGAGGTGAACAGGGGGCGAGAAGCAAAAACAGCAAACGAAGATGTTACTTCCAAAAAGTTTGACAGTGAAAAGGGAAGAGAAGGAGCAGACGTTAGAGGAACGTGCGGAATGCCATCTGTTATTCTAAGATGAGGGAGAAATTCACGTAAAGACGTTGGGAAAAAATCAAGAAAGCGATGGGGATGTGAGGCAGGAAGGCATCCAGAGAGGGCGGTGGCGCGTAAGACAGCGGAGGAGGGAGGGTCACCAGGGCCACACGCAGGGTGCTGGGTGCAGCAGCAGGACAGGCAAGGGGAAGGGCGAGCGCCGACCGTGAAGGTAGCGGGAACCTCACCAAGGGCAGCCTCGGGGGATCCGAGGATTAGTCCAGTTAAGGAGAAAGAGGTGGAGGGAGAGGTGACGGCCATAAGCCCAGAACGTTCATGCGAGTTAGTCCAGGAAGGGAGAGGGGGCCCGTGGATGGGGGTGCACCTAGAGGGTGTCTGTGTGCGGTTGCGTCTGTGCGGACGCGTTGTGTGTTGGAGACGGGAGAAACTTGCGCATGATTGTGCATGTCAGGCCAGGAGCCGGTGGGAAGCTTAGGTTTGAAGCAAGAGAAGAAAGAGGAGACAGTGGAGAGAATGGCGCCAGAGGAAGCAGGCGGGGCCGCCGTCGGCAGCGTAGAAGTGGTAGACGGAGGAAAGGGGAAAAGCGGGTGGTCGGACTGTTCATTCGTTCATTTATGGCTTCATTTACCAACTAGAGGTTGAATACCTGCCGTGTAACAAGAATTGTGCTGGGCTCGGGAATGTAATAGTGAGAAAAATGATTGTTTCCTGTCTTAAAGGAACATATTCAAATGAGAGAGCCAAACACTAAATGTGAAAAGCAGGGTTCAGGGAACTGGAAGGGTGCAAAGGGCGGTCTGTCTGAATCTGGGGAGCGCTCTTTGAGCTGAGCTGAAAGATGATAGGAACTAGGTACTAAAAGAGAGAGTGAGACCCAGGAGGGGGCGGGACCCAGTGGGGAGAGAGGCCAGCAAGCCGGGCAGGGCGGCCTTACAGGAGCTCGGAGGGCAAAGAGTCCTAGTCGTCCTTTCTCACAGGAATCCAGGGCAGGGTTTTCAGCACAAGAACGTGCATTTCACAGCGGCCACTCTGCAGGATGAAGAACGATTCTGAGGGGAGCAGCGATGGGTGCTGGCAGAGCCACCGGGTTGGGAGGGACTGTCCCCAGAGGAGAGCGAAGGCGGCTGCCCCCACCGCGCAGCAGGGCAGTAAGGAAGGGTTTGCGGCAGCCTCAGTGCCTAGAACCTGGCTGGGGCCATAGTGGGAGCTCAATACGCGATTGTGGGAATGAAAGCGAAGGAAGGAAGGAAGGAAGGAAGGAAGAGCAGAGGAGCGTGGGCTTGGAAGGGACTTGGGGCTGGACCGAGCAGGCGAGTAGGTGGACAGGTGTAGGTAGTGAGAAAGGCGTTAGGTTTCTGGCTTGTGTATCAGTTTCCATGGCGACGGTGTCCCTACCTGATGTCAGGAACACCGGAGGAGGATGAGGTGTCAGGGGAAACTCGTAGGTTCAGTTTAGGACAAGCTGTTTGGTGTTTTCAGATATCCGAGCGATCGTGTCCCTTTCGGTCTTTGTACATTCGGGCCCGGAGCTCAGAGAATTCTTGGTGGAGATAGAAATCCAAATGGTGGATTATCTAATTTAATATCGACACATTGGACATTTGTAAATAATGACTCAGTTTGGGCTTTGCAACGCATCTGCGCGACTGCAGTGTAGCAAGGGTGTAAGATTGTTGGCGTAAAGAGGACCGGGAACATACGGACGTTGGCCACTGGGCGGGACAGCCACGTGGATGTTAGATGTTTCTCGGGGGGATGGTAGGAGTCGAGGTGTGAGGGGCAGCATAAGCCAGCGACCGAAGTCCTCAGGCCCTGCTGCGTGATGGGCAAAACAAGGGGAACAGGCTGAGAAGCGGTCCCCAAGTGCTGTGAAGATGCACAGGTCACGAGACGGGGACTAGTCCAGGTTTTAGAAGTCTTGGGTTCCACTTTCTCCTAACTATGCAACATGAGCTAGTCATTTAGTTAGCATCCTTAAGCTTCTTTTTCTTCTTGTGCTTAACAACAAAAAAAAAAGAACAGGGAGGAGCGGTAATCGCCCATCTCCTGTCTATGTTTATAGTGAGAACCAAGGAACGTGACTTCTGCGTACATATGTAATTGAACACTATGGAAATGCAAGACATGGCTGCAATTAGTGTTCACAGATGGCCTCTAATAAACCCCCAAATATTCAGAAGATAAAAGACACATCGGGGACCGGGTTGGTTATTCAAACTGCCTTCGTGAAGCGAGCCATTCTGGAGCCAGGACTCGAAATAGCAGGTGGAGGGTACAGACTCGTGTTAAAAAATGAAGAAAATATTTACAGCAGGAGCTGGCCGCATAGGGCAGAAAACGAAGGCAGTAAAGGGCTAACAAGCCAGAAGTGGAAGGGTCGAGCAGCCAGTGGTCTGTGCGAGGCGGGAAACGGGAAAGTCGGGTATGGCGGTGAGGGTTGACAGGAGAGGGGGCCGCAGGAGGAGATTTATTTCAGAAGGGTGGAGTGAGTTCTCGGTAAGGACGATTTCTAGGATTTAGCCATTGCCGAAGGGGGGAGAGGAAAGTCACTGGATGTGCCGTGAGTCTGGGATTATGAATATTGACAATGAAGACATGCAAGACAATGCCAGGACTAGGGCAGAGAAAGACCTACATGCCAAGGACAGAGGTCTTCAGGGTTTCAGGAGCAAGTGGGCGATTAGCGGGTAACAGAGCTGGTGGCCGAAGGAAAAAGGCTGCTGTCGGGCCTGAACCCCGATAGAGGGTCCTTTTACCGAAGAGAGAAATTGATTGGAAATTGATTTAGGAACTTGAGAGAGATGCTGCTCACTTCTCCAGTCCTGAGATGTCCTAAAATGAGCAGTATCCACCGAGGGCTGTCAGGAAGATCCCCGGAAGACCAGGCTCCCGAAGGACAAAAAGGAGGAGGGTACCCTGTGATCGGAGTAAAGAAGTAGATGAATGGCTTCGATCAGGGTCTCAAAGGGTAGGTGGAGAACTTGACGCGGAAGGAGGGGAGCAGTAGGGACTGTAGTTAGAGGGGAGGAAGCCGAGAAGGAGCTGCAGGCGGGAGCAGAGGAGAGGGTGGATACAGAGGAGCCTGCGTTTTGCAAGGCGACCAAGAAGACGGAGAAGTTCAGCGGAGCAGGATGAACTGGCCTCGAGGTTTCAAAGCGAACTGTGGTGCCAGACGGCCTGGATGCAGGTGCAACTGGCGCTCAAGGCCAGACGGGCCTTGGCTGCG
Source organism: Rousettus aegyptiacus (assembly GCF_014176215.1). Taxonomy (NCBI): domain Eukaryota; kingdom Metazoa; phylum Chordata; class Mammalia; order Chiroptera; family Pteropodidae; genus Rousettus; species Rousettus aegyptiacus. The sequence continues at coordinate 16,804,917 of NW_023416293.1, read as the reverse complement.
GGCACCCTGCCAGCAGGCAGAGCCTACTGCTTCTGCTCGCCGCCCCGTGGCCCCCTACGCCCTCCCCACTGCTCACCAGATGCAAGACACGGGCACTTGCAGCTTGAGAACTATTGTCACAGCTGAGCTCACACTCACCTCGACCCGTCTTCCTTACTGTTTCCTGAGTGTAGGGTGCACGTCGGAAGTTTTCATTCTAAGGATGGCCCTTAACTTAATTTCGGAGCACTTCTTTTTCTTTTACTTCTATATTTTTCTAAATAACTACACTTTCATTTGGTGCTTTAAAGTTTGTAGATCATTTCCATATAAATCATTAGATACATTCATTAGAGTAATTTCATCACAATAACGAAATAGGCGAGGCATTATAATCCAGTTTTACAGATGAGTAAATAGGGATTTGGGAAATCCTTGTTCAGGGGCTTCTTGGTCAGGGCCCCTTCAGTGTTTTAGAGGGGCCTGTTTTCTGAATCACAAAGTCACAGCATACTTAGGAGGCTGCTCCAGAACATGCTTACAAAATGATTGTGATGCACTTAGTGACATATTTAAAAATGAAACCTAAGGGCTCGGTGATAATAGCTTCCTGTCACTATTGCTTTGTCATCGTTCAAGGACTTTTCAGTCACTGAGAAATGCATTTGTTCTTTGCTGAAAACCACATTACAGAAATGAAAGTGATAGATAATCAATAATGAGAATGATTAATAATGGTGTCTGTATTTGAAACAGTGAGCATGTTTGATGTCCGTTTAAGATAATGGTAGTTGCTGAAAATTAAGAATTGTTGGACCTCAGTGGTCCCAAGATTTTTATCATTCAGTGTAGATTTTTATCATTCACTGCAGATTTTAAAAATGATAGAAACCTCCCCAAACAAGCAACTCTTAGAATGTTTGGAGATCAGGGAAGGGGAGGCTTTTGTAGTGGTTTTCTATCTTAAACAAACAAACTTGGCCAGAATTATGAGAAAAATGCCCAAACTGTTCATGTCTTTAAGCAAAACAGATGAAGATTAGGGATTTGGCATATAAATCATTATAAACCTGTAACACCCCCAAATCTGGACTTGGCCTTTATAGTAAGTATTTTACACATTAAAATATTCCATTGAATCATATGAAATTGTTGTTTTTGTACATGATGGTCACATACAAGCAATTTCATATTGTTCAAAGTAATTTTCATCTAAAATATAAGACCATTGGAATCGGTGCTTTGATACACACTCCTTCGGGGGAGGCTTAAAAAAATAAAACTTCAGTTTTCCTTTCTGGTCCGTCTCGCAGGAAACCTGCACAGCCCAGCTGTTCCTCGGCAGTCTGCCCCTTCGACTCTCGATCCTTTAGGCTGACACTACTGTCCCCACCCAGGTCATGCTCTTGGAGTCATTTCCAAGAGGAAAAAGACTGAAACCTGTCTCAAAAGCCCTAAACTCCCCAAAGACCCCCCCCAAGAAAATCTTAATCCAGTTATAATCAATCAGTACATTATTACTCTAAATTAACTAGTCCCCCATAGAGAGTTAAGTGGTAAATAAACACGAAGATTATGTCCTCTCCTTCCACTGCTTTTTCTAGAGTTAAAGGTGAACAAGGATAACGAATTCTCCCGCCGACCCTCACCCCGAGTTATGTGTCAGACCCAGTTTGATTTGAAATGCTATGGATACAGCCCATGGTCGCCTAGACCATGGAAAATGATTACACGTGTGCTATGCACAGGGAAACCAAGGAAATGTTGCCATGGAAACTTTAATGCTGAGTTTTTAAGTATACGTTTTTCATTTGTGAAATTATAGTGGCAAAACATTTTGTGCATATATTATTTTATACTATTTTTAATTTCAAAATAGCGATCACCCTCATGTCTGCATTTCTCTTCAAGCTGACGTAGGTAATTTATATAAAGACGTGATATTTGGCCTATCGTCGTCATCTCAGTGTGTGCTGCTGGCGTTTTCAGTAAATGCTTATGTTTATCCATCCTCTTTTACCTCACAATAGTGCTCATTCGAGACTTATAGCCGGTTTTGGCATTCAGCTCTGAACAAAGGATTAGGGTTTTTTTCCAAAAGAAGTTAACTGGTGATATGGGGTAATGAGTTTTTCTCACTGTCATTTTCCTGTCTATTTCAACTATATTAAAGATTTCTTTGACTCCTATATAAATTTGCATTAAAGATATACTCATAGCTAAAAAGCCTATTAATATCTGTTCAATTTCCACTTTTAGCCTACATTCTATTCTCCACCCCAAAACTTGCTTATTACAGGTGTCTAAAACACAAGACATACGAACACAGAACAGATTAAAAAGTATAGAAACAGCATGTCACCTAAAACAAAGAGCAGAATGGAGAACAAATAAATATTGTCACTTATATGGTCATCAGCATTATGGCAAAGGAGCCAAAGTAATCTAATGGGAAAGGAAAGTCTTTTTAACAAGTGGTACTGGAATATCTGGATGACGGTATTTTAAAAAAACGAATGTTAACTGCTCTCTCCCACTGTATACAAAAATTGATTAACATAGGTATTATGTCTCAATATAAAAGTTAAGATCATAAAACTTTTAAAGGAAGCAAGAGAAGTTCTCCATTACTTAGTGAAATGTTTTAATTTTATGTTTAATTTTACTTGGCTAGGCTACGGTACCCAGATATTTGGTCAAGCATGAGTCTAGATGTTGCTGGGAGAATATTTTTTAGATGAGATTACCATTCAAATCAGTAGACTTAGAGTAAAGCAGATTACTCTCCCTAATGTAGTGTTCCTCATCCAGTCAGTTGAAGTTGGAGGGGCCATGGGAATGGCTTAGGAACGATAGAGAGGAGAGTATATCTTTTTGTATAGTTCTGACTCTTAGAACCATAGTATTGTTTCATATACCAATAAATAAGTCCTTTAAAGCAACCAGGGTGTGGGGGAAATCTATATGTAAATAGTAGCAAATGAGCTTAACTTTATTATAAATTAATAACATAACCACCCGAAAGGGGATGGGAAAAAAGAACGAGCCGATGTAACTTTGGAAGAGAGGATTTTGACGGCATCTCGTAGGGCTAAAGGAAGAAGTAACTGTATCCAGATACCGCGCTCCAGCTAATCACTTCCATATACTCACGAGAAAGCTTCAGAAAATGCAGCTTGAGAGATATTCCGCAAGACAACGGGCCGTACTCCTCGAGGTTCCGTAGCGTGGAGGAAGGGCAGAACGTGGCATTGTCGCGGACGCGAGAGATCGGAGGGGACGCGACAGCCAGATGCAGAGTGCGAGGTGGATCGGATGCTGGGGCGGAGGGCCATCGAGGAGCCGCCGCTGCGGTTCACAGGGGGCGAGGCCCGTGGCTCCCTCGCTGCGTGGTACCGGCGGCACCGCCCTCGTCCTGGTCGCTGCCCCGTGGCTGTGCGAGCGGTTGCCACCGGGGGACTGCGGGACGGGCGTGCGTGAGGCTCCGTGCTATTTTTGCAACTTTCTAAAGGTCTTAAATAGTTTCAAAAATTACAGCTCAGAAAGTACTAGCAAATGGGACCCAGCAAAATAGAGCAATATGAATATATCATGGCCAAACTGGGTCTCGTCTAAGAGTGTAAATTTGATTTAAGGTTTGAAAATCAAGCAAACAGCGGCAGGCAGCCTGTTTACTGTGTCCACAGCAATGTCCACGGGAGAAAGCGTGAACCTGGTCTGGACACTCACTAATAACAGGCCCCCTGGGACACGCGCTTGTGTAGTTACTGGCAGGAGAGGCCTCGTTGTACAATTTTTTTTTTTTTGCAATATGTACCCGATCCATTCTGATTATGTTATAAATAAACCATCAATTATGTCTTCATCGGGCCCGTTTCATGGAAATATCACGTAAACTGTATCTACTTGAATATAAAATGGTGATGGTTTATGACCACGGTTGCTCCCGATTAACGTAGGTGACATTCCAGTGCGTCACTCTCCAAACCTCACAAGTTACAATTGGGCCTGTCGTGTCAGGAAGGATCAGGACAGTGGCCTTGGTGATTGTAGACTTATACTTACCCTGTGGAAAGATTCAGAAAAAAAAAAAAAAAAAAAAGTATGATAGACTCTTTTAGGATACCAGAAATACAAGGCGACTTCCTTAATATAATAAAGACTGTCTCCACAGGACCTGCATAAAATACGGTCAGAGTCCAAATATTGAATGCTTTCCCCCTGAAACTCTGAATGAGATAGGAGATCATACTGGAGATCCTACCAGTGCAGTAAGACAACGAAATGAAGTGAAAGATGTACGAATTTGAAAAGAAGAGATGTAAAATTAAAACTGGACCGTGCCTGTCATAATTCGGCAGTATATATAAATTGCAGGAGATCCGAAGGGAAGAGGTTTGACTAGGTAGGGCGTGCGCGGTCCTGGCGAGTCGCATTTTGCTTGAACAGTGAGGTTACAGCAAATGTTCAGTCATTTCAAGAACTGAGTTTTACAGGCATCAGAGTGCTGTGGAAGCAACAGATGTCAGACGGACTGACATTTTGGGGAGAGAAACACCCATCCCTGGTGAGCCGATGGCAACCGGCTGTTTGTTCCCTGGTAGCACTTTCTAATTCTGGGCGTGCACTGAGGATCAGATTTAACCCGTGCAGATGGCCACCACGCAGGGGGAGGATGAGGCAGCGCAGCTCTCGGCAGTCGCTTGAGGGAGGTGTGACGGGTCGGATGCTAGAAGAGGTCCAAATGCTTGGCCGTGCGCCGTCGCCTGAGGTCTCTGGGTCCGCAGGGAGTTCTTGGCCCGATGTGCAAAGGCGGAGTGAAACCTCCCCCAGTTGGACTTGAGAAACAAGCTCCCATTAGGAACCGAACAAAACACAACCAGCCCTGTTAAGACATTTGCTGATTTTTACACTGAAAGAAGGAGGAAAGGTGAAAGACTGAAGAGTGACACCCTACACCTTTGAAACGAAGGACTCTTGGAACCCGGAGAACAATCAGGCTTTCGATCAAAATTCCGGGAGGGCCACGCCTGAGAAATGGCAGGAACCTGCTGTTCACGGGGTTTCTCTGAAACCGGAGGCCCGTCCTGATCCTGATCGAGCTCCGACTGGAATGCGGGGACGGTGCTCAGCTCATCCGCCCAGGCGAGCATTCGGAACGGAGGAACGCTTCCCAGCTCGGGTTACTCGGCCCGCGTGACTGTGATGCTGAACTGCACGAGGATGTCACTTGTCCGTTACGTCGTAAAAAAATTATTATGCCTGCATCACTCAGGACCACGGACACAGAATAATAGCACGTCGATCCAGTAATGCGTAAAAGAGATGATTTCTCACGATCAAGTTGAGTTTATTCCACAAATTCATAACGCAGGAAAATCAATGTGATTGGCCCTATTTATAAGATAAAGGAATAATTCATATGATCCTTTCGGTAGACTCAGATCACTTTATGAAATTCAGTACCCTTTCATGATGAAAACGGAGAACATTCCTACTGTTCCTACTAGGAATGGGAGGAAATAGCAAGAGAGGTATTTTAGCGGACGTTATCTTAAAAATGCCCATCACTGACGCAAGTGAAGATGTCCACGTCTTAATCCCTATGAATGTAGCATTTTACGTGGCAAAAGAGACTTCGCAGATGTGATAAAGTGAAGCTCTTTGAGAGGAAGATGTTATTCTGGAGTGTGCAGATGTGATTAATTGATCACGTGAGTCCTTAAAATTAGAGACCCTTCCCCGTCTGTGACACGAGGGAATCAGGATCGGAGAGTTGCCACATGGCTGGCTTCGAAGGTGAGGGAAGGAGGTGGGGGGCCTCCAGAAGCCGGAGAAGGCATGGAACGGACTGCGTCCTGGAGCCCCGGCAGGAAGGCGGCTCTGCCGACACCCCGCCTTCGGCCCCGCGAGGCCCGTTTGGGACTCGTGACCCGTAGGACTGTAAGAGTAAACTGTGTGTGTGGTGATTTGTTACAGTAACGCTAGGACACGGATACAGAGTTTGGTACCGGTGGTGGGGGGCCGCCGTAACAAGTACCTGACAGTGGGGAGCGACTTCAAAATTGGATGGTGGGCAGAGGCCAGAAGAATTGAGGAACATGGTAGAAAAAGACCAACTTTCCTCAAATAGACGGACCGCTGTTAGAAGCGAGAACGGTGAACCGTGGGCTAGGGGGCGAGGGGTGGCCGGTGACTGCTCACAGGTTTGGGGTTTATTCGGGGGTGACGAAAGTGTTCTGGAATTAGATCGCGGTGCTGATGGTCGCACAAGTTTGTGAATATTCTGCAAGTCACTGAATTGTATGCTTTTCAGAGACGGTACATTTTAGGGTCTGTGAATTATATCTCCGTTAAAAAGAAGGAAAGAGGAAAACAAGATTCTTTTGTTAGACTGAGTCGGGAGCGAGGGTGGTCGTTTTTCGTTTATCGGGAGGAGCACGGGCCGCAGCAGCGTGGGTGGCGGGGGAGGGCGCGCAGCCGGAGTCCCGCGGGGCGAGCTGCCGAAGGCTGCCTCGTGTGTTCCTCCGGATGTCCGAGCAACGGAAGTGAGAAGGAACCTCAAGCAGTCTGAAAGTGCTTTCTGCGTGTGTGCGCAGACTTTAACCTAACGCCTTCGGAGACGGAACTGTAAATACTACGGAAGTAAAAGAAGCCCTCTCTGCAGCCGGGAAGTTTGTCATTTATTTTGGGGTCAAAAAAGATTAACGAAGAGGTCGTGCAGTATGACATATCACTGCATGCTAAGGGGTAGGATACAAACTGCAAATCTGTAAGACCTTAGGAAGATCGAAGAGGGCAATCTGAATAAATTCACCCCCATCCCTTGTCACTACGAGGACTTCTGTTTTTCTGGGGATCCGAGGCACAAGCAGAGGCCTCGGTTGTAGATGATGGCCGTCCCACGAGTCCCCTCTAAATTCCAATTAAGTTGCCAAATATTAAAATAAAACCAAAGTCCAGGTTTCATATTTCAAAAAGCAGTATGTTTACAAGGTGCTCAATATTTTAGAAAATACATCATTCCTCCTGTGTATTTGGGTCCGAACGCCTTGATGCCTCTCACCGGTTTCCATGACCCCACTTCCCGGCAGAGCCTTAAACATAGTACGCAGCCGATATGTTGGCCGCTGAATACTGAAACCCACGTCTGTCTGGGCCGTACCCACCTTCGCCCTGTGTTTAGCTTTCCAGTTAGTTCTTTTACCAATTCACAGAACAGTGTTCCTCTCTGGTGTGAAAACTGCCCTGTCCCGTGAGTACTACAGGTTAAATTTAGCTACGTTGAGTATTCATGATATGCTGGAGAGCCTAGAGAAAGAGGATCCTTCAAAGAAGGTGCCTCTCATAACTCTCTGAACGTTCTCCACAGCCTTGCTCTTAAACATTAATATTCTAGTGCACCCCCACATCTCCCTCAGGGTCGAGGAGACACCCGCTGTCAGAGCCAGATATTTGGGGAAATTTTAAATGAATGTAAATCAAATCTCCAACTCTCAAATTTGGGTGTCAAAGCTTTATGATTTCTATTATGTTTCTCCATTATATTTATATTCTGGAATTCAGTGTGGAATGCCGGGGCCGGGACCTGGGGGAGGCCCCTTGGACGGGCTCTCTGGAGAGGCACATGGCTCAGGGGTTCACAGCCAGGGTACTGAGGGCAACCCCGGGTTCTCCGTGCCCTGGTTTCCTTATCCGACAAACAGGGACAGTAAGGATACACTTACCTCTCAGGGTTGTTCTGAGGATTAACTGACACGATGTGAGTTAAGTACTTGGGGAAGGGTGTGCGCACAGTAGGAGTTATGTAAGTGTCGCCTCTTAGTACCGTCTGGAAACCGCGGCATCCGATGGGACGTCTCTGCTGCCGAGTACCTGAGACGTTTATCAGGTAGCTCTGTTCCCGGGCGAGGCGAAGAGGGGCCTCGGGAGGGCTGGGCGGCTTCTTCGCACCACATAACTTACACTGGGACCTGGGCGCGTCGAAGCCACCGAGCAGCGACTGTTAATCAGGCCGCAGTTCCTGGAAGGCGCCAAGCAGGGCGATGCTTTCCTTCTCGCCTCGTCCTTCATTCCTGCTCCTCCGCACCCCCGCACCCTGTCTTCCCCTCCCCCTCCTGCTTTCCTTTGTAACCTCGTGTGTCTTAAAATCGTTTTCTATGCTGAAGCTGGGAAATTACCCTGAAGAGGTAATAGTGAAAACCCATTTAGTCTGATGTCATAACCAGGAAATTAATTTTTGAAGTTGTTATTCTGCCTTGAAATTGTTTTTCTTATATTTAAATGCAGAAAAGCGAGTGGTCCCCTCTAAACGGGCCACAGTCGGCCACAGAGGAAACTGCGTTTCCTTCCGAGGCTTGCGAATCTGGCTGCATCTATGTGAAAGCGTGTGGTCCCTTCCTCGTTCCCTGCAGGCTACAGAGCACAGAGAGCACAACGTCGTATCGCCCCCTTTTTATGAGAAAATGCCCCTTTTTCGCATACCGCCGTCCCCACTTGCCCTCGCTTGGGGGTTTTAAAAATCGAGCTAATGAATGATTAAAGGTGCAGTGGAAGAGCTTTTTTCCTTAATGCCGATGGTATAGTTTGTGTTATTTCCTGGGCTTAAATATATTTTTGTATGTTTGAAACGACACGTGGAAACTAGCACTGGCAATGGAGGACACACGCGACTCCACGGCGAGGACGCGAGACCGCGATTTCAGGTGTCGCTCCGTGGTTTCTGAGTAGCGCCGGGATTTGAATGGGCGCCTGTCGATGGGTGCTCCCAGCTCGCCCCCACATATGGAACACAGAAGCAGTTGTTTTGCACCTAGGAAAAAAAATGCCTGGGAGGCAGGGATAAGTTACGATCACCATGGTAACCCAGCAGGCAGCAGATGGCAAAAACGTGGTCACATTATCACGGTTCCCTTACATATCGAGACAGGCGTTAGCGATCTAGCTCTGGGAAAGAGCACGGAGAAACCCAGGCTCATGGGTTCACCCGGGGCTTCTTTGAGAGGTCTCTGGGGGTAAGAGTAAGTGTGAAGCCAGGCGACGAATTCAAAAAAATAAATAGAAAGAGGAAAGTTCCCTGCCCTGAAGGACTTGCCCTATCGTTCACTTGACGATAAATTTATCATTTCTTTGCTGTTTTCCATGTCAGTTCATTAGCCCAGCGACATTCTCTAAGCCCGCGACTGTTCTGGCAACTAAGAGAAGTTGAGGCAGAGGCTCTGCCTGCGGTGGAAAATGAAAGTCCCGTTCGCGTCGTTCTGTCATTAAGTCCTAAAGCTGTTTTGTCCTTTCTACTCTCGTTTCCGGTGCTCCGGATCCACCCCGTCTCGAGGGGGGAGGTGGCGTCTCCTTCACCTGTACATTCCCAGTGTCCCAGGTCGTGCCTGACCTGCAGTGGTGTGAGACGACGGGGCGGCCACGTCCCCCCAAGCCCAGGCCACCTCAGAACAAACAGCCCATTCCCAGGCTCTATGCCGGTTCTCCGCATTTCCGAACATTCGCTCTGCCCTTTAAGTAGCTGCTCTTAATGATAAATTAAATAACTATTCTCGAATATTAGCAAGTCTTTAATAACCATGATTATAATTTATTATCTGAAACATCTTGCTTTTTTTAGGAATAGTTATTAAGACTGAAAATCATAGAAACCAGAAGAAATATAATTACAACTTATTTCATCTCGTAATTGACTATCAACGACAGCTTAATAAAAAGTGAACCAGTTTCACTTTGGCCAAATACTGCCAGAAAATATACACCAGCCCCGGAACATGCAGAAATCCATAAAAAAGATGAGTGCTTCCAGGGCCTGTACAGAAATCATATGTACTTTTAAAAAATGTATAAATGTTACCTTTAATGCAAGTATCACATTATTCCGTGAATTTAATGGAGCGCTGTTAGTGAAGCATGCAATTCCCAAAGGAGCTCACTGGCCAGGTGAAGGTGGAGAAAGGTGTGTTGTTTTGTTTTTCTTGCGAGTGTGGGCGTGTGTCCGAGGACAAGCCACACTTTACGGAAGCTGCAAACTCACGTGTCTGGCCGAGCACATTCGCCAGAAGCCAGGGACTTGCAAAGACTGAATGGAGCGGAGAATCGGCCCCTCGGGACTGAGACACCTGGGCTCTCAGGAAATAAGGTTCACCTCTCGGCACGTTTACATCGCTCTGCTTGGCAAACTTACCCGGAGGAGGGAGAGAAAAAGGCACAGACGGGCGGGGGGACTTTGGCGTCCGGTCACGTAGTGAAGGGCAGATATGAGTCCTCCTGGCGAAGTTCCTATTGCAGGCCCCACCGGGCCAGGTCCCTTCCCTCTGCTGCCTTTGAGAGGCGCGCATTCCCTCCTCTCAAGCCCGGACATGCCCTCGAGGCCAGTACGGTATTGCTTGTTGAGAAACGAAACACGGCTCCACGGTCCCTTAGCCAAAGCCGTGGAGGCCGGAATGCGGCCCTTCATTTTTTGGATTTTATGTTGTATGACACCCCCGACAGCCCCAGGCAGAACCCAGAAGTCAAACGCATTAATATTTTTTCAGCGAAAGGCATGAATATTTGCACTAAGTGGGATAGAGATTACAAGTAGCCTCGTGTTATTTCAGGTCAGATTTTCTTGCCAAATGAGATGTGAAAAAATTGAGTTTTCACGTTATTTTCGACTTTGGAATTGTAAAGCACTCAGCCCCCACTCCCCACCTCCCACGTGACCCCACCTGCTGCTGCCGGGGTGCGTGACTCACAGTCTTCCAGACCTCACACTTTGGTCTTACACCTGCTCTGCCCGGGGAGTTTACCAGGATGACAAAGGGGCCGCCTTACCAAGGCTCTGTGACGATGCGGTGGTTACCCAGGAAACCCGAGGGCATCGCACCAACTGAAATAAGCCAGCCGCCAAAGGACAAATACTGTCCGAGTCCACTTACACGAAGGACCTAACGCGGTCAAGTTCATAGAAACAGAAAGCAGAATGGGGGTGCCAGGCCCCGAGGGGAGGGGAAGAGGACAAGCCGCTGTTCAGCGGGCGTGCAGTTTGGGTTTTGCAAGACGAAGACGACCTGTCGCACGTGACTAGACTAAACGCTGCTGAACTGTACACTCAGACGCGGTTAAAGGAGAATATAATATGTTTTCTTAACCACGATTAAAAATAATGATAAAAACCCAGCCCGAACAAACAAACAACCAAGAAGATTATTTTTCAGACGTATTTTGCCGTGATATAAGACCATTTGGAAGTAAGAGCACTTATGGTGAATCCACGGGTAAGATAACTAGATAACTGGTCTTAAGTTTGTGGAAGTTGGTCCAGCTTTCTATATTGACATACCTGATGCCCCGCTGAGTGTGAACCTTCTTGTCCCGGTTTAACTGTCATACGTAGCCCTGTGGTTTAGTGCAAAAGGCTTTCTGGCTGCAGGCAAAGCAAACTAATTTTCAGAAGTAAAGAAAATATCACAAAATTTTAAGATTTTATTGATTTGAAAAATTCCCCAAATGGAGAGCAAGATTTGAAGCAGGCTTACGAATGGATCTAATAAATTCGGGCCCCATGTGTGACATTGAATATAGGCCGCTCATCTCGATTACTGGAGCTGCAAATAAATACCTTAAATGTTTTACTAAAAAATTCTGATTTCTTGGAAATATTAATGGATCTAATTGTTTTGTCCAAGTCTCACCATTCTCAAAATGCAGTCTCTCTCTGTCTCCAGTTTATTCCATGTTTTTTGTTTCTGAATGCCCCCCAAACCCACAGGGCTCGCATACCCGACACGGGGCATGAATGCACAGCATAGCTGGTCGAATGCAGTGGTGGCACCTGCCAGCTCATCGTCGCTGAAAGATCTGTGAGAGCGGGGACCGCATTTTATATTTCTCCGGGGACTCTGGTGCCCGCGCTGTGCTCAGGACAGCATCGCGTGACCACACCGTTCTGAGTTAACCACGAAGCGCCACCCCTCTCCCCAAGGCGTCTCGGTTTACTTCCGAGCCGTTCGCTCTGAGGGGTTATCAGCCTGGCTTCACGGACATTCGCCGGGCCTGCCGGTTCTCACGCCCACGGGGGCCCGCACCTCCCCCCGGACCGGGGCTCCTGCTCCTGACCGCGGCAGGCTTCTGCGTCTGCCGCCAGCCCGCCTCCCGTGGGCGCCCACACGCCGACCGGCCGCGGGCGCGGCTCCGTGTTTGCTGACCAGCTGCCGGCTCGAGTGGCACGTGCCCGGCGCTCCCGCCCTCCAGAGGTGGGTGGGCTGATCTTTACTCCTCACCCACGTACGCCGTTGATTTGCTTATTCACTCACTCACTCACTCACTCACTCATTCACTCATTCACTCATTCATTCATTCAAACTAACTTTTTTTGGCTGTCATTTTAGTAGGATTGGGGATGGATAGGAGATAAGTACTTGTTTTCTATGTATCACGTTTAGCTGATGACGTCGCCATGCCTTTATGATGAGAGTAAAATTTAGCCCTGAGAGCGGTCACAGCGATGGCCTGGCTGTGGGGCCTGGGAGAGAGGCGTGGCAGGCGCGAGATTTTAAAGAGATTCTTTTACCCTGGTGAGGACTTTTACTAAATTCAGAAAACAATGCAGAGCTTCTGTAGAAATTTGAGAGGCTTTTAGTGTGGTTTGGTTTCTCCCATCTCTGAGTTCACATTGGCGGTTTAGTCTCCGACAGACTCGTCCAAGGGGACGGAGATGGTCCTGCTCCGTGCCGGAGCGCTTAGCCACCGGTGGCTGTAGAGCGTTTGAAATGTGGTTAGCGAGACCAAGAAGCTACAGTTTTAATTTTATGTAATTTGAATAATTTAAATTTAGCCACATCTGACTCACATCTCCTCAGTGGGAAAGCGTAGCTCTTGCTTCTACGATTTGCTGTTGTCCTTCCCTGATTATTTCATGGCGTCTGTCCTGTCACCCCCAGAACAGGTTCCAGGGCCCCAAAGATAGTGACCTGCTCGAGTGATCTTGGCTGGCAGTTTGATAACTCAGAGCATGGAGCTGGGCCATGAGTGGAATTGCTCATCGATCTGATTAGGGTGCACGTCGAGTGTGACGAGCAGAACAGCCGTAGCCGTGAGTGGCGTGGACAGACGCTGGACAGTACCGAGAAGGACAGCAGAAGGCGAAGGGCAGAGGAAACTGGGATCCGTGGGCATCAGCGGGGAGGAGAGGCGCCGTAGAGAAGCCTGACTCGGAAAGCGGCATCGGGTCCCCGTAACGACAGAGTGCTGGAGTTGTGAGCAGAGTCTGGGGCGGCAGCGACTTCAGGACAGCCTGGGCACCTAGTTGCCTCCCGAGTAACCTGACCGTATCTGGTGTCCACTGTATGTGTGTGTCCCCTGCGCCCTTACCTCGAGGTGACCCATGGACTTCCTCCTGGAAGTAACCAAAGTACCTCACGGTGCCCTTGGACTCTAAAAAAAGCTGACTACGGAAACAAACGCTGACTCAGTCAGGCTCCCTGGGCTCAGCTCCCTCCGCTGCAGCGCTCTGGGATGAGGCCAGATCATCTTCCGCGTTGCGTTCAGCTGTCCTGACACAGGATGGTCTGGGGACGGGGGACGGTTCTCACAGCGAGGCTCTGAGAATGCGACAGGGAGAGAGGTCGTCGGTGCAGAGTCCTCTTTCCGGCATTCGCGGAGAGGTCACTGGCATACGGAGGCTGCCTGGGCCTCCCGCGCTTGGCAGCAGCTCAGACGGAGGAATGTCAGCTGATCTGAGCCTTTCGTGTTGCTGTCTCTACATAAAAGGGGGTGTTTTTCCTACTATAAACACATATTTATTAGAGGTAAAATGAGGAAAACAACATTTCGGTTACTCGCTGAGAGAGTGAATAAATTCACGCTTTTCCTCTCTTCACTCTTTTCATCCAACGTTTCGTCATGAACATTTTTCTGTCATTAAATGTTTTATGAAAATTAGATTTCCATAGCTGCACAGCATTATAGCATATGGATATACCAAAACCGAACTAATTCTGTTATTGAAGTTTCCCCAATTTTTCCATATTTTAAATAATGCCCTGGAGAATATATTTATACACAAATCTTTATGTTCATCCTTGTACTGGTTTTGGATAAGCCAGTAAAAGCAGAACGTTGAACATGTCTAAGGCATTTGACACCCACTTTTAAGCTGCCCCCCAGAAAAGTTCTGCCAGTTTCTGATCCTACTAGAAAAGACTCTACAGGTACCCCATTTTCTTAACACCCAGGTCGATATTGAAGATTATCTCCCCTCCGCCAAACTTTTGCCAGATCAACATGTGATAGAAAATCTCATTTTCATGTGCACTTCTTTGATAATAGATGATGATCCTGTCTTCACATGTTTAATGGCCATTTTCATTTCTCCTTTCACGAATCATCTCTTAAGCAATTTGCCTGTTTTTTATTTTGGTGTGCGTATCTCTTTCTGGTTGATTTTAAGAGCTCTCTATGTATGAAGGACGTTATCGTCGGTCTTTGTAAGGCTGAAAAAAAAATCCCCTGAATTTTCTCTGTTGCTAAAAGGGAAAGAGACTCCTGCCACCTCTTTTTTTCCACAGCATTTCCTTGGAAATATCAGTCTTTATTTATAAATCCTTCCTCTGTCCCTTCGATGTGCCTGTAATGCTTTTGAGAGGCTAAACGAGCCTGTCGCGGGCAGTGCAAGGCCCCTCTTACCGGCTCGGAGCCGGTTATTTGAAATGCAGACGTCCAGGAAGAGTGAGCCTCCAACATCCAGTCGTCCAGTTGCAGGGGGCGTTAACCTGGGCTCCTGGCTCTAAGTCTGCTTGTCCCAGAGATATGGGGAGAAGTCGTATTTTTCCTTCAGACAGAAGGATTAAATTAGTTCATACCCATAAAGAGTTTAGGGCAAGGCCTGATGCCCTTAAGCACACAAAGAAACGTTGGCTGATACTATCACGACCATCTTACTATTGGTAAATATATTTAAAACGGGGGTATTTGTTTTCTCCTGGGAGAGCGATGTTGGAACAGGACTCGGGTCGGCTTCCGGGCGGGCGGGCGGCGCCCTCCGGCGGGGCGGCTGAGCCCGGCCCTTTGCTGGAGCCTCTGTTTGCTCCCCTGCTCGCGCCTCGCGGAGCTCCGGGACTGTGGGCGGCGTGTTAGTGTCCTCGGGGCGCCGGAACCAAATGCCGCCGGCGGCAGGGGTAAGAGACGGAAATGCGTGGTCCCTCGGGCGTGGAGGGCAGCAGTCGGAGGCCCGGGGTCCGAGGGCCTGCACCTGCGCCTGGCGTCCTCCTGCGCGTCTGCCCCCGGGGGCGGGCTCGGGCCCCCCCGGAACCCCCGTCCCCATAGAGGTCACGGTCTGAGGAGGGCAGCATGTGAATCCGGGGCAACAGATTCAACCCGCACCACATGGCGCCGTCCCCTGTCCGTGTGTGACAGCCGGAGACAACGGCCGCCCGCGGTGCCCGGTGCAGCCCGCCCAGCCCATCCCCGGCCACGGCCACCCCAGCCACGGCCACCCCAGCCACAGCCACCCGCCCCGCCCTGTGCCACCCCAGCAGGCGTCAGTGAGCAGAGGCCCGGAAGCCGTCCCCGCCCCTTGCTGAAGGTCTCATTTTGACTGTCAGAAAGGCGCCTACTAGGGAAAATCATTTCCACCGAGTTTCCTTCTTCACCTTCACTTGCTAAATCTGTTCGCCGAGGAGAAAATCTCACCCTGTAAAACTTGGAGGGACTTTTTAAAACCTTTCCATGTCCGGGAAACTCGTCCCGCTCTAACGTGGCTCTTGGGACACCCGGCGTCCGGGCGGGTTTTACGCGTCGCCAGCGGGCTGGGCTGGAATCCGCTCACCGGGGCCAGAGCCGGGGACGGGGGCCGCGACCCCGACCGGGATTCTTTCTTTCTCTTTCTAAGTCGCACAAAGACCTTCCCGGTAATGACACCCTGTGCAAATCCGCCTCCACAAAAGTGCCGCCCTTTCCTCAGCGCGTCGGGGTCTGCTCCGTGGCGTGACTCGTGAGTCATTCGGGCGTGTGCGGAGAAGGAGTCGCGAGCCCGGGCAGGAGCGGGAACAGCCGGAGGCGGCAGGAGGGGGACCGGCCGGGCCTGGTCTGCTGGGGGGGCCGGGACGTGGGCGGCACCGCTCACAGCCCTGCTCGCTCCACCTGCTGCCACCGCGGAGGAGGAACCAGGGATGCAGGCGGGGGCAGCGGCCGGGGGGCACGACGCGGCCACGGGCCGGTCCTCCTCCTCCTGAAGGGCCGCGGCTCCAGGTGGTGCGGTTATCCCACTGGAGGCCGGACCAAGGCCGGACACCTTCCACTCGGACACGCGGAATAGTCACTCGACTTCTCTGAGCCTAGGGGCGAACGACGCCCGCCCTGCAGAATTACTGTGGTGACCGACATGTCCCAACAGGTGTAGCAGCAACTAACCACCCAACGCCCAATCCGAACTCGTGCTCCATCCTCAGGAAAGTAAACACACGACTGAAACGGTCCATCAGCTCCCTCAGCCAGTGGTCCCCAACCTTTCCGGCACCCGAGGCGGAGCTGAGGCGGTGAGGCTGGCGCTGGGGAGCGGCCGCACATACGGGCGAAGATTCACCTGCTCGCCCGCCACTCACCTGCTGTGCGGCCCGGTTCCTAACGGGCCGCAGACCAGTACCTGTCCACGGCTCGGGGTCTGGGGACCCCTGGCCTAAGCTATGGCAAGACAGCCGTGCTGTGCTCGTCGTGTGGGGCAGACAAAGGGCTCGGTTTCTTTCAGAGGTGCTGGAATGGGAGCGAGTGTCCAGGAGCAGGGGAGGAAGTGATTCGGTCAGCAGAGCTGGACCAGGATCTTCCGACTGCAATTTGCAAAGACGTTTTCTCCTATTTGTAATTGTCAGGAAGTGGATTCCTAGAAAAATCCCGAAGTAATGGATGGACAGCTGATGAGCCGTTCGAATGCGGTCGACAGAGGAAAAAGCTGTAATGTGACCTATTCACCGACCAGATTGCGGTTTCTTTGGAGAAGGCTCTTGTTTTGCTGGCTCCACGGCTGCCTGGAGAGAGGGTCGTGAGCGTGGGAGGGGGCGGCTCCACGCGGCATATGCTCCCGGCGGCTGCGGAACGTGGGTAGGCCGGAACTTAACACGCTGCCATCGTCTCCTCCTTAGGGGCGAGTAAGTGGGGGAGGTGGGCGCCATTCGGGCGGCTGCTGGTATGGAAAATGCGGTCTCAAAATAATCTAACTTTAAGCACTTTAAATGGAAAACAGCGCACTCCTCCCCACACACTGCATTTCGCCTTAGATTGCTTGCTTCCGAGTTTATTCTGCGTAATATAACCTTCGTTTCTCAGTATTTCTCCTGTAGGCAATTTATAGTTGACTTTGCTAATCACTGCATTTCAGGAGTACTTCGTCCTGGTAGCCAGCACCCTGGAGGAATTGTTCATCGTTTCGTCTTAAATAACATCTCCAGCTCAAAAACATGTTGACCTTGTACCATATTCAAAAGACTGTACCATCAGGGAGGCTGTAGGGATCACCTAGTCACAGTTCGTGCCCACCAGGTGATCAGACAGCTTCCCATGGGGAAGGCGGGGTTGGTCGAGTGGGGAGATGGGGTGTCGGGGAGGGTGTGGCTAAGTAAGGCTTGGAGGCCTTTCTAGACGAGGGTGCAGACTGAGCAAACCCGGGAAGTGAAAGTGTTTGTGGATGGAACGGTGTAAGCCACGTCGTCAGTTAATGGTCATCTCTTCCATGCTGCCTTTCCGTTCTAGCTGACGGTCCTGTGTGGGACAAGGCCGGAGGGAGGCATTTGGGGATGGGGGCCATTCACTGTGTTCTCCCCAGGTACTTGATTCTTTTTTTTTTTTTACATTAAAAAAAAAAACAATGCTCTCAGGTTCAGTTTTAATTTTGTTTTTTAAAGAGTTTAAATCAACCATCCATAAAAAAAGTACAAAACGTCACCTTGCGTGGGTAACTTCCTGTACCGATCAAATAGCAGAATGCAGTGAACATGCTGCAGATGCAAAACCTGTTCACTGTCGTCAGTCTGTCCCCACTGTGGCTGACCCTGCAGTCCTTTCCAGAGAAGACTTCTGTACAGGCCTGGCCCTGAACTGACCATACGCAGGAAACATCCGTGGTGCTTCCTCCGGGTCCTGGGACTCTGGGAGTCCTCCCGTCACAAACTAGGGCGACGTCTGCAAGACTCGGGGGCGTGCTCTCAGTTCAGAGGCTCTCCCGTCCCGGGACAGACGAGAGGGACGGGGAAGACGGGCGTCCTGGTGGCCTGGCTGGGACAGAGCTGGTGCGGTCATTGGGACGAGACGGGGAAGAAGAGGAAATAAATACGATTAGACTCGTTCTCCCAAACCCTCACTGCTGTACATCACGTAGGTCTGATGTATTTACACGGTCTGTGGTTCCCACACCCGAACGTGGCGGGTTATTACCACTAAAAGTACGGCTGATTTTCTGGAGAGTCATCGTCAGGAATATTTACACACATGAGCTAGATTAGAAAAATATGGAATCAATTTAGGTTTAAGCGAGAACAGTAATATCGTCTGTCTTTTTTCTCTTGTTTTAAAGAACAATATACTCCATTTTCACTTTCTTTTTGTTGCTTCGTAGTCAGAACAGGTCAATAAATCAGTAAGTATCATTTTCTCATTTGCCTAAAATCATGAAATGGGTACAGATTTCAGCCTTCCAGGCATGAGAATGCACTGAATTTCGTAGCATTAAGCACCCAATGAAATAGCAGCCAGATGTGATAATACGGTATAAGAAATGGTTAACATTCCTTTTCATCCCTTTTCCTTTTAACAATTCTCTGTAGATTTATTTTTGACTTTAAAATTTTAATCTATGTGGAAATTGCTATAAGTGCCGCAATCTGAGATCGACGACAAAAAATTCTTACCACGTCCTGCTGTCTTAGACACCGAGGGCTGGAAAAGACCTTCAAGACTTATTAACTCGCCTCCCCCCTCACCTCGGGGGCCTGCGACGCCCGGGCGGAGGGGCCTGGACCGGGGCCGCACCGAGGGTTTGGAGCAGAACCAGAGCTAGAGGTGGCGGGTCCCCTGCTGGTGTGAGCCGAGGGGACAGGAGGCAGCAAGGCCGGTGCCCGTTTGGACGAGAATTTCACGCGTTGTCAGCGGAGCGATGAGGAGCAGAGTGCTGAGGGCGGAAGACGCGCTGTCGTTCTAAACGTGGGGGAGACGTCGGTTTACTGCGTGGCTGAGAAAGGGGGTGACAGGAAGGACCCGAGGGCCCAGGAGCAGCGGCACCGTGAGGAAGACGCTGGCCGCAGAGGACCCCGGAGGACACGGGTCGGGCGCAGGCGGGGACGGGTGTGGAGGAGAGGCCAGACACCTGCGGCTCTTCCTTAGACACGAGGACGAACCGCGTGCTGAGCAGGAGGGAAGGGGCGGGGCCCGAGGTCGGTGCCGGGAACAGAGCATCGGCAGCCGGGGCCCAGGCGCCGGGGCGTGGGAGGACCCGGGGAGCCGGGCCGGGGAGGCGCTCTGAGCCACAGCCCCCGGAAGGACAGAAATGCAGGAAAGCGACAGCCGTCTAGGAGGTGGGGGCCGGGAACGCAGAAACAGGAGCAGGAAGCGCCCGCGAGGAGCGTCCGCTGGTCCCGCCGCGGCGTTTTCCCCGCGTGGGACCTGAGTTTGCTCGGGGCCGCCACGCGCACCGAGCACGTCCGACATGCCAGGACCACCCTGGGAGTCAGGGCTGTCGCTGCCCGTCTCGCAGAGAGGACGCGGACGCTCGCTCAGGTCATGGGGATGGGCAGGGCTGGCCACGAGACCAAGCCCGGTCCAACTCCAGAGCCTCGAACGTCACCTGGCCCTGCGCCCCGGTGCTGCCCGGTCATGGAACCAGGTTTCTCAAAACAAACGGGGATCGCGACAGGAGCAGGGGTGGCCCGAACGGCAGGTGCCCGTGCTCTCAGCTTCCGGCCCTGACCAGCCCCGCACGGCCAGTCAGACGCCGCCGACGCCACCTCCCTGCTCCCATGGGGACCGAGCTTCTTTCAAAACATAGGTGGTGAGGCCAGCTGTTCAGGAGACAATCGCCATTGCAAAGAGAGTTTTCAGCCAGTTCCCAGGAGGAGGGCCACGCCGCGCTGTGGGAGCCACGGGGCGAAGCGCCAGGCTCGGCCAGCGGCGGCGGTGGCAGGGGCAGGGGTGGGGGCTGTGCCGGGAGCCCCTACGCGCAGGGCATGGTGGGCAGCTCGGGACCGGCTTGTCTGAACAACTTCAGAGGCCGTCCCAGGTGTCTGATGCCTGGCTCTGGGTGATGGGGCCAGGGGGTTACGGCCCAGGGTGAGAAGCCACACGGGAGGGGGTCGAGTGTGGGCTCAGGCATGCTGAGGGCTGGTGGTTTACTCGCTCTAAGAGCTGGCTGTCCCCGGGAGGGGCAGTCCCTGCAGGGTCAGCAAGGCTCAATGTCAGGGCGCCAGACTCTGGGGAATAAAAGGTATGATTAGTACAGGCTCCATTAGCAGGGCGCTCCCGGCCTCGCCCAGAGGGTGAGTGACTTTTCTGTGGGGTGTTTGGCAGAAACCTGGGTGTCGCTGTCCACCTTTTCGCTGGGATGGGGCCCGGCTTTAGAGAGCACGTGCTACTCTGTCCGTCCGGGGGAAGCTGAGCGCAGAAGCCGGGCCGGCGGTGGAGGGCGGAGGGCAGTGGCCCGACCCTGACTGGCCGATTCCGCGGCCGAGGGCGGGGAGGGCCCCTCGCCTGCAGATCCGGGCCTCGTTCAGCAACACGGCTGAGTGAAAATCCGCCTGATGCTTGGCCACATTCCTCGGCCGGGTCAGAAACCTGATGACGAATAGACGTATGATGGTACCGCGTCCTTTTTCGTGAGGGTGACAACCGCAGAAATAGGGAGGTCGACTTTGATCCCGAATCCGCCCCAGTAAAACGGCTGGGACCCCAAACGCCGGCTCACAGAGTCTCGGCGCCATTTAAGTCTCTCTGCTAAGGTTTTGTCATTGTGCCTTTTCTTTACGAACGTGTGACGTATTTCCTCGGGGATGCACGGTGTCGCCTTCTGTAAGGGCCCTTTGTGTCACTAGTCAGTAAATCTTGACAGAATCCAGATCGCTCGTCCCTAGGTGAGCACACATTAGCTGAGTTTCTCACCCGAGACAACCGGGTCTCTGTCGACGATCACTTCCTTTTCCTTCAGGAATCTTAACCCACGGCCAACAGCGAATCCTGATGTCGTCGTCGCCATTCCTCCCAGGCAGCGGACTGCGCTTTCTGAAACCGAACCCAATTTACATTCCTTGATGAGCCAAGCTTGCCACAGATGGTGGCAATTCAGATGGAAATGGTAAGAGGTGGAGGAAGGGGGGACTGTGCTCAGTCAGTTCACTCGTGACACTTTGTCACACAGCAATAAATTAACCCGGTTTTTGAGACACATTTACACGTAGTAAAATACATGTCTCATTGTACATTTGGATGAATTTTGACAAACGTAACAACCAAGTAAAACAAGGGATAGAATTTTCCATCACCCTCTACAGTCAGTTACCCCCGTCACACGCACACGCACACGCGCACGGGCACACGCACACGCACGCACACGGGCACGCACACACGCACACGCACACACACGGGCAACCACTGTTCTGATTTCTGTCACCATAGTTTAGTCTTCATTGTTCCAGAACTTCATATAAATAAAATCAAATAGCATCTGCTCTTTTGTGCAAGACTACTTTCATTAAATGTTAGCTTTCTGATCTATTTATGTTATTGCGTATATCCTTTTTATGCTGAGTAGTAGTTCATTGTATAGATATACAACACTTTTAGAGTCTACTTTGTGTGTGCGTGTAAGGCAAATCTAACTTGTCCCTTTTCCTTTTTCTTTTTTTTTATTTTTATTTTTCAATTAGAATTGATGTTTAATATTATAAGAAAATATTAGGAGCAGTTTTATGCCAATGAATTGGACAATCTAGAAGAAATGGATACATTTACTTAAACATTTCTTATAATACTGTCGTGGTGGTAATGCATTTCTTTATCTTTTTCCTGTCTGGGAAGATCTTTATCTCACCTTTAATTTTAATTGATAGTTTTGCTGGGTAGAGTAGTCTTGGTCGTAGGTCTTTACTTTTGATCACTCGAATCATTCCTGCCAGCACCGTCTGGCCTGCAAAGTTTCTGTTGAGAAATCAACTGACAGTTTTATGGGAGCTTCTTTGTAAGTAGATAGCTGTTTTTCCCTTGCTGCTTTTAGAGTTCTCTCTCTGTCTTTAACCTTTGGCATTTTAATTTTGATGTGTGTTGGGGTCGACATCTTCGGGTTCCTCATGTGTGGGACTTTCTGGACTTGTGTGTCTGTCTCCTTCACCAGCTTAGGGAAGGTTTTCATCATTGTTTCTTCACGTGGATTCTCAACCTCTTGCTCTCTGTCGCCTTCCGTCGCCCACGTCACGCCAAGGTCGCTGTGCTCGATGTCCGAGAGGTCCTTAAACTCGCCTCGTTATTTTCCTTTTTTTTCACTGTTCCAATTGGGTATTTTCTGCTACCTTGTCTTCCAAATCACTGATTTGCTCCTCTGCTTTATCTGCTTAACTGTTGATTCATTCTAGCCTAGTCTTCATTTCTGTTATTATATTCTTATTTTCCAATGAGTTCTTATGGTGTCTGTGTCCTTTTTTATGCTTATTGTCTCTTTGTAGACGTTCTCACCAAGATAATCTATTCTTCCCTTAGGTTCATTGAGCATCTTTATAACCGGTGTATTGAACTCTGTGTCTAGTAGGTTGCTTGTCTCTATCACATTCGTTCTCTTTTTTGGCGTTTTCTCCTATTCTGTCATTTAGGACATGTTTCTCTGTTTTCTCATTTTGGCTCCCTTTCTATGTTCATTTCTATGTAGTAGGTAAATTTGCCATGTTTCTCAGTCACAGCCGGATGGCTTTATGTGGTAGGTGCCCTGCGTGGCCCAGTGGCATAGTCTCTCTGGTCACCTGTGCTGGGCGCTCCGGGAGTGTCCCTTTTGTGGGCCGTGTTCGCTCTCGTTGTAGCTAAGCATTGGTTGCTGTTGGCATGTCAGCAGGTGGGATTAACTCGCAGGCTGACTAGCTGTGAGGACTGGCCGGGCCCACGGGGTATGGACTGTCACACAGGGGCTGACCCCGTGGAGTGGGAGTTGCCCCAGCAGGCCCGTGTGCCTGTTGAGACCACCCTTTGGGCGTGCCGCTCACGGGCCTAATCAGGTGCTGCTCTGCTGTGGTCAGACGCCAGCCTCTGGGTGTGCTGGTTCTGGGGCCCCTGGAAAAGGGTTTCTGTGCGGCACAAGGTCAGCTGCTGCCTGGGACTGCCCGGGGCTACCTGGAAGGAGTTACAGATTGATCTGTGGCTGGTCATTGTCTATGCTGGACCTGGAGACACATGGGAGAGGCCACGTGCTGAATTGAGGCCAGCTGCCACAGTACCAGGCCTGGGGCAAAAATTCCAGGGCACCCCAAGGCCTGAGGCTGCCTGTTGGCTGCCCATGAGGCTCAGCATCTGAATGAGTCTCAGGTGCAGTGCGAGTTGTGAGGCAAGGTCCCAGGAAGTCACCAGGGTAGGTGAGTGCAGATTAGTGCAGATTCAGATTTGGTGCCAGAGTCGAACTTGTGGCCACTCTCAAAAGTCCCAGATCACACCGAGGCTAGCTGCCACCTGCCTCAGGCCCACAGACCCCTGAAATTTGTTCAGTAGATACTGCAGCTCCGGCTGCTCGCTGACCACCTGGATCGTCTCTGAGGTGCTGGAACCTACTCTTGACTGCTGCCGAAAGAGCCCCCTGCCAAGAGGCCTGGGCGGGGCTGGTTGTCCACAGTAAATTCGAGAGTTGGGTGCGGCAGAGTCCCAGGAAATCCCTGGGGTAAAGCCAGTGGATCTCACAGTCCAATCAGATTCAGATTTGGCCGCGTAGGGGGGAGACTCAACACAAGCAAGATGGCGCTCGCCTGTAGGCCACACAGGAGGAGGGCCCAACACGCGGGTAGTGAGGGCTGTTCCTCCAGCCCTCGCCCTGACGTCACACAACTCAGTCTTTACCTGTCTGTCTCTGGAGCCTCCTGAGCTGCTGTCCCTCCACCGGACCCCGGGGTAAGTGCCTTTGAGCGAGTGAGTCCGTGTGCGGGCCCTTTAAGGGGACATTTGAGTTTTCAGCTGCCTTCAACTCAGGTGGTCAGAATTGCCGCTGATTTTCACAGCCAGATTATGTGGGCATGCCTCTTCCCAGCACTGGAACTCTGGGCTGAGCAGCCCTGGTGTGAGGCTGGGGCCCCTCGCTCCTCCAGGAGGACCTTTGTGGCCAAGACGTCCCTCCCAATGCTCAGCTGCCGCAGGTGAGTGTGGGACCAGTCTGCTGCGTGTCTCCGCCCCTCCTGCCAGTCTCAGTGTGGCCCCTTCTTTATATCCTTCATTATAGGCATTCTGTTCGGCTCGTTCTCAGTTCGTTCTCCAGGTTGACTGCTCTGTGATTTGGTTGTGATTTTAACGTGGTCATGGGAGGAGGCGAGCACGATGTTTGCCTGCCCCGCCATTCTGACTGGAGCCTCAGGGTCACACCTTTATCGTCGGTCCCCAGCAGTGTGACGACTGAGGTGAGCCCAGCATGGCGCTCTTTGTTTTATTCTGCTTGAGGTTTCCTGGAATTCTTAAATATGTGGGTCACTGTTTTGCTCAAATTTGGAAAAACATCAGATAATATCTTTGGAAATATTTTGTCTGCTCTATTTTCTCTCTCTTCTCCTTTTGGGACTCCAAGTACTCATAAATTAGGCTGCTTGATAGTCTAATTAATGCTCTGTTCGGTTTTTTCTCAATCTTTTTCTCTTTTTCCTTCAATTTTGTCCAGTCTCCTAATAAATTATCGATTTCAGATATTGTGTTTTTCAGTTAGGATTTCCATTATCTTTTCATCGTATCCCAACATTTTCTGACGTTCTCGCATCTTCTTCCACTGTATCTGTATTTTCCTGTAGACTTTTAAATATATTTGGCATAGTTTAAAGTCATTATCTGGAATGTAAAAGGTTTGTGCAACTGCTTAGATGAACTAGTTTTTCTCTTGCCTGTTGGACACATTTTTCCATTTCTATATGTTTGTAGGACTTTTTAAAAATTATCTCCAGGCATACCTCAGAGTTATGCAAGTTCGGTTCCAGACCCCCGTGATAAAGTAAATGTTGCAATAAAGCGAGTCACAGAAATGTCTTCGTTTCCCAGTGCATATAAAAGTTATGTTTACACTATACTGTCATCTGTTAGGTGTGCAATAGCATCATGTCTAAAAAAATGTTTACGTCTAAATTAAAAAATACTTTATTGCTGGAAAATGCTAACCATCGTCTGAGCCTTCGGCAAGCCGTGATCTTTTTGCTGGGGGGGACCTGGCGCCGACGTGGGTGAAAACGCAGCATCTTTGAAGAGGGACGAAGCGAAGCGCAGTAAGATGAGATGTGCCCGTGGGCCGCGTGCTGCAGAGACTCCGCGTCCTGTTGTTTTCTTAGGAAAATCGTCGGACTTCGGTGTAGCAGGCAGTTAAATCACAGAGAGATGACCCTGAACTTGACTTCGTTCTAAGTTTTGTTAGGACAGATTGGTTTCGGTTTTGCCTCGCGGCTTAAAGCACATCCCCTAGTCTTGGCGTGGAGTCTTCACTCCTAAGGCATGGTCTTTTCGGGTTCAGTGGAAAGCCCCAGATGGTGCCGAGTCCTTCCATCTGGGCTCCTTGAATTCTTACACTTAGCCCCAGTGGAGCAGGATCCCCATCTTGGGCCCTATGCGTCAAGAGACCGGATGGTTTAGAATGCTTTTCTCCAATGTTCTAAATCCTGCTCCAGTGCGGGCGACTGACCCGGGCCAGCAGCGCTGTCCTGGAAAAGTGCGTCAAGCCTGGACAGAACCCTGCGTGGACCCAGGTCCCTTTGTCTCCATTTGGGGGCGCTCTCTGAGTCCCTGCGTCCAGTGGATTGACCAGATTCCAGGAAGAACGCTGGGGTCTGCATGTGGGGAGCCGCCCGGGCCCTTAGTCGGGCCCAGTTCCAGGAGAACAGCCTGCAGAGCGGGTCCCGGCCACTGACTGGGGCAGTGATTCTTGTGTAGACAGCTAAGGTGGAACCACTAGAAAGGTGCCCACAGCCCGGGCCCCGCGCGGTGTGGGAGCGGCGCTCGGGCTCCTTCCCATGCGCTTCCTCCAGACAGTAAGCGGCCTCGCCCTGCATCGTTGTCGCTGGCATCGGCGGTGAGCGGGGCGTGACTTCTCCTCCCGCCTCCCAGGGCACGCGTCCGCGCCGGTGCTGCAGCTCCGCCCTGCCAGGGGTCGGATTCCCACCCTGACTATCCGGAGTCTGGGGTGTTCGGCGAGCAGCATGTCACGTGCTGGGAGCCTTGACCTTGGAAGACCAACGGGAGACACAACCGCCCGGTGCTTCTAACGCTGGCGGCGCCTCGGCAGGCCTGGCCATGCCCCCCGGCTCCGAGGCGAGTTCCCCAAGTCTGTGGTGAGGCAGGTAAATCAAAGGCCATCTTAGATTATAGGGTGAGGAAAGGCGGGCGGCGGTCTTAGGTACAAGCCAGAACTTTCAGCTTGGTTTAACTAGAGGAGCCCTGTGTTGACGGTATGAACATTTACCGTGTATTGATAAAACATTTACCGTGTATTGATAAAACAGCACTTCATTTCTCATTGGGCAATTTCTTATTTCCATGTTCTCCCAGCCAAGAAGAGCAGAGGGACGGGGAGAAATACATGTAGGATTCTAGTCCCCAAGCACCTCCCCGCATCCCGGAGAATTATCATCATCCAACGTGCAACAATGTCTGTTCACTTTAATTATTTGAAATCGTTAAATCAATTGTTCTCAACTGGAGGTGATTTGTCCCCCAGAGGACAGTCGGTGATGTCTGGAGACGTTGTCGGTCGTCGGGACTGGGGATTACTACGAGTAGGCGAGAACAGGCAAGCCGCTAAACACCCTGCCATGAACGGCGCCCTCCCCAAACAAAGACTCGCCGGGCCCCAAAATGTCCTTAGTGCGACACTGAGGGACCCGGCGTTAAATGAATCAAAACCAAATTGTTATTTTTGAGTTTGTTCTTTGTTTTTCAGTAACATTTAAAAATTATTCTCTCAAAACATTTAAAAAGAGGATTTCAAAAATACAGTAGAATGCGGAGAGTATTTCTAATAGCAGTGAAATAAAGCGAAGGGAAAATGAGAGCAGGAGAAAGGAGATGAACCCGGGGCGCGTTCGGCACGCACGGGACCCGCCGAGCCCGCCGATGCGCGTTCTGCAGTCCGGCCGCCGATTCGTCTCTTATTTTGAGGCCGCATTTGTCAGCGCTGCACCTTCTCACAGCCCTGCTTCTAATCCGGTCACTAGGCCACGGACTACTGTGACATCACCAACCACTGTGAGCTTTGCTCTTGGCGGTTAACATGAGGAACACATTTATTTAGATAGGTGAAAGGCAGTTATCAAAATTATTGTAATTCGACAAAAATAGGTTGTTCGGCAAAAAGCCACGTATTTTATTTGGAATTTTAAAATATCGAATGGAGAGTTAGTCCATAATAAAAAAAAAGTAAACATTTTTTATTATAGTTCTCACCACCATTATATAAGAAATGAATTTGATATTTGGTTAACTAGTACTCTGAAGGATTATACTTGTTATGCACAATTTGCTTAATTATTTTCACCAGCGAGGAAACCATGAGAGGTCTCCTTTGCTATTCCGTGTTTCTGGTGAGCCTAAATCTGCAACCCCCTTAACCCATGAAATAAGTTTTTCAAAATTGTATTTCTTAGATTTGGGAGAAAGAAGTAGAGAAGGGAATCAATAGAAACTATATCTGAAATATCAATAACTGCACAATAAATCTCAAAGTGTTCTGCCGCTTAGTAATCAATTACGGGGCCAGAGCCCAAGCCACCTCCGAAAACATCCGTGCTCAGAAAGCGTTGCGAAGGTCCCAGGCTCCGTCTCCGCCCGCTGTACCCCGGGCTGTCCTTTGTCTGCAGAGCTTCCTCGTGCCTATTGCAGATGATGCTGCGAGTTAGTCCCAGGCTCTGCCATCGGCTGGGGCGCCCTGGCACAAATGTGGGGAACACGACAGGCAGCAGGTCATGTAGGTCCCGCGTCTTCAGATTACCCGAACGAAGCGCGTGAGGTTTTCAGATACACTATACTGAGTTCTAAACATAATTAAACGTGTTTCGTCCTAAACTCCGTAAAGTGGTAAAATATCTCGCCTAACTAGCTTCACCAATTCGCCCATAATGAGTGATCGCAGCCATGGGGCCTCGGGGGGCAGGGGCATGTTCTGAGAGGCTGCAGCAGGCAGGACACCAACCCCAAGACGTCCGCATCCCGAGGCCCGGGGGCGTGTAAGGTGACGTGGCACAGGGAATTGAGGTGCAAGTGCAATTAAGTTTGCAAATCAGTTGACCTTAAACTAGCGAAGTTGCTCGTAGGTTATCTGGGCGGGGCCAGCGTAATCACGAGGCTCCTCGAAACCGGAGGAGGGAGGCGGAGAGATCAGGCAGGTGGTGCCCCGAGACAGCAGCTCCAGCTGCCAGCGCTGACTTCTCCGATGGAGGGAGGGGCCGTGAGCCGAGGAATGGGGTAATTCCTAGCAGCTGGAAAAGACAGATTTTCCCGCACATCCTCCAGAGAGGAACGTGGCTTTGCCGTCACCTTGACCTTACCCAGCGGAACCCGTGTCAGACCTCTGGCCCCCAGAACTGTAAGACAGTGAATTTGTACAGTTTCGAGCCACTGTATTTGTGGTACTTGTACCACTGGGGGACACCGAGCAGGCAGGTGCTGCAGCAAAGGGCTCTGCCCAGCACCCGGTGTCGTCTGAAGCCCGCGTCCCGTGAGGGGCAGCGGCAGCTCCCGGAGGCTCAGGAACGTTCCCTCTCTGCGCCTCCCGGCACCACCTTAGTTTCAGCCTCTGCCGTTTTGCTTAAACTGTTCCAAAAGCTCTTCATCTGGCCTCACTGCTTCCAGCTGTGCCCTCTCGCCGCCTAGCTCCCCGCTTTCGAGGGGGCTCTTTCTAAACCCAGACCGCCGCCCTGGGGGAATGCCTTCAGAGACGCCCTCTGCGGGCCCGCCTGGAGTGTCAGGGCCGGGAAGGAAAGCGTGGGCCCCGCGCAACGTGTGCGAACGCTGCGAGTCCGTGTAACAAACTGGCAAACGAAACGTGTTCTGTTCTCCTGCCTTAGGAGTCCAGGTTCGCATCGGAATTCCCAAACCTCTCAGGTCCGGCCAGACCCGTCTGCCCGGGGAGAGCCGGTACGCAGGCCCATGTCCCCAACCGGCACCAGCCCCCTTCTCCCCTTACTCCTGGCTCTCTCTAACACCACGGGGGACCATGCCAACCCCAACCTCAGACTGTCCCAACCCTCTGCCAATAGGGCACCCCTTGGCTACCCAACATGTCCACAGGTGCATGCTGGACCCAGGGACGAGGCCCTGAGCCAAGGAAGGTGACTCGGGGCTACTGGGCAAGGAATCCTGGGGTCCTCTTACTCAGCTCACGGTCTATAAGGGGAGGCAGTGGGCTCCAGGTGCGTCCCCGGTCCTGCAGAGTCTCCTCCCCACGGGAGGGGCGTGGGCAAAGGCGGGTGCAGCGGGTCGTTCTAGCATGAGGACCGGCCAGGGGCTGCCACCCCTCTCTACCTCCTCACTCCTGCACCCCCCTGCGCCGAGTCCTACCAGTGTGCTCGTTGGAGCCGTGCTATGTTTGTGCTTTTTGTGCTTTTGTTTGTGCCAGACCCATCTAGGGGGTGTGAAGCAACAGATTTTTCTTCTCCTTAAACAGTATTTTCTATTGTCTGTATCCCTAAATTTCTAGACACAGCAAGTTGTCAGTTAACTCTCGACAGTTGTTTAATTGACCCACTTTCGTGACATGACAATGGAGTGCATGAATTAAAGAACTGAAAAGGGCCCTGTTCTTCATCAGCAACTGGGACAAATGTCGGGCGGTCATGCAGAGTGTAATCCACCCCCTCAAGTTCCCAGCTGCCTCCCCTCAGATATGGACGCATCGGAGAGTGACAGTGATGAAGACAGGAGATTCTGGGACAAGAGTAGACACTCGGGCCGGCAAAACTAAACAGGAGCAGGTCGCTCCCAGCAGCAGCGTCTCGGCAGTGACGGGGCCAATGTTACGGGCGCTGCCATTGCTCGAATGATGTGTCAGCGACATAATGACCCAGACGCCGAACCCCGGGGGCAGTTGGGGTCCCACTGCTCCTCCCCCGGGGTCGCCCGGGTTCACGTGGAGGCAGGCCGCATTTCCTTTCTTCCAAGAAGCTTAACATCGAAGCCGGCCTCGTCGCCAAGGCTAAAACACGAAACAGAGAACGCGGTGGAGCAGAGGCCGGATTGCAGGATGCGGATCCCGCACGCAACCGGCCCCGTTCGCCTTCAGAAGAAGCCAGGCGCGGACGGTGCCGGAGGCCGGGGAGCCGAGCCCGTCAGAGAGCCGACCCTCACGCTCCGCGGCAGGCGGCGAGGACGGACCGGCGTCTTCTGAAACCTCACGGAAGGCCAAGCGGACTGGGGCTGGCGGGGACGCTCGCGGCGTGGAAAGGATTTCAGCGGGGGGCAGTGGCGGGCGCGAGGCAGGCGACCGTGGGAGGGGGCGGTCGTCCCTGTGCCTTGGAGACCCGGGTCTCTGGGGTTGAAGCCACCGTCACCACTCCCCATTCGCATGACCTTGGGCGAGTTGGAGGATCGTTTTGAATTTCAGGATTCCTGTCTTTAAAAACACGCACGGTGACTGGCATCAGTATCATAATCGGATACGAAAATAGGATAAGTAATAATTGTTCTGAAGTTTAGGACGTTTTACAGAGAACTCGCACACACGTCATCTCGTGCGGGCAGCTACCGAAACGAACCCGATTCGCTTCTGTAGATTCATCGGCTCAGAGCATAAAAGAAGCCGCGTAGAAACTCGCGACGTGGGCTCAGGCGCCCACGATCGCTGAGCGCTGACCTGGAGGGAAGAGAGGCCTGGCCCACTTGGCCCATTCTGCCCCTTTTGGGCACTTTCTCTTATCTGGCAACTTGATTCTCCCCAACGTCTACGGAGCGAGGGTCACACGCATAAAATCGAACAACCAGAAAAGGGAAAGAGAAGCTTTTCGGCAGCGTCGGCTCGTGGTTTCGTCGGTGAGTTTTCTCGTCTCTTGTCCCTCTGCTTTATGTTTCGCTGCCTTGGTAGTGAGATAAGATTTACGTAAATGTGACCGCGAGAGGGGAGTTTGCGGAGCTTGGCGTGGCCACCAGGCTGCGGCGGCCTCGGCGGGAGTGCGGGGTGTCCTCTCCACGGCCGTTCCCTAAAGCGGGGTGTGTTTAACGTGTTCGGTTGTTCACACCTGTTTGTCTGCGACGGGAGGGCGTAAAGCTGCTCAGCCTCGCGCCGGCTCACGCACCTGAGCGCCAGGGCCACTGTTGGGAATAGAGCTGCTCAAGTGGGTCGCCCGGTCGAGCTCGGCCAGCACCGTGTCCCCGTCCCCTCTCTGGGAACACTGGGAAATCACCCCTCCCGACCTTGTGACTTTAGAAAGTCGCGTGGTCTCTCCAAACCTCAGTTTCTCATTTGTAAACGGGTAATGGTGTTTAAATCACGTGACTGCTGTGAGGATGACGTGGACTAACCCTGAGCCCACAGGTCGCGCACCTGCCGCGTGGCCCGTAGGGAGAGGACATCACTATCACTGCGCCCTCTGCTCGTCACAGTGCGCTTTCCAGTTTCCTTAGTTTACGAACCGCGGTATGGTTTACAGAAAATAAAACGCACAGATGTTCAGACCGGTGAGGTCTGACAACTGCGTATAATTTTATAACCATGATAACGTTTCTATCGCCTGCAAACGCTTCCTCGCGCCTCTTCCCGGACGTGTCCCCTGTCCCAGAGGCGGCCGTTTCTGCCTCCGACGCTCCGTCAGGGAGACCACACGGCATCTGCCCCTGGGCTTCCGCTTTCCTTCCCTGGACACGACGGTCTGGGGACGTGCCGCCCTGCGGTGTCCGCACAGACTCACGGATCTTCGATCGTTGCGTGCGACTGTGCGAAGGTACGTTTGGCTGTCGCTCCATCGCCAGATGTTTGGGTCATTTCCAATTAAGGGCTAGTACGTGTTTTCATGTATCTGGGGTAAGTACCTGACGGAGTTCCGGGGTCATCGGGTAGCTGTGTTTTTAACTTCGTGCACGCGAAGCAGGTCTCTGAGGAGGTGGCGCTGCTCTACCCCCGCCAGGAACACGAGAGTTCGCCCGTTTGACACCTTCGCCGGTGCTCGCTACTACCAGTCTTTTCTTACTTAAGCCGCCCTGGTACGTGCCGAGTCGCCGCCCAGTACAGTCCAATCTGAGTCCTCCTGGAAGCTAATCATTTTGAGCACCTTCTCTTGTCGCTTATTGGCCATTGACATAGCTTTTCTTATATATGGTCTTTTTGAAACTGTCTATTTTTTTTTTAAGTTGGGCTGTTTGTTCTTTTATTTTTTGATTTAGAGGAATTGAAAAGTATATATTTTGAGTAAAAGTACTTCGCTAACTATAGGTATTATGAATATTTCCAGGGTCTGTGGTTCGCCTTTTTATTGTCATAATGATATCTTTCAAGAGAAAAATCTTAATTTTCGTATAATCTAATTTACGTTTTCTTTTATGATCAAGGCTCCTTGTTTTATAAGAAGTCTTTGCCTCAAGCAGGTGTGCAAAGGCACCTCCTCTCTGCTTCCTTATGGGGTTTTATTATTCAAGGGTTTACATTCATGGCTATGTTCCATCTCGAACTAGTTTTTATGTATGGAGGGAGATCGGGCATGTGGTTTAATTTTTTTCCCAACTGGATATTCAGTTGTTCCAACACCTTTTGTTTAAAAGACTCTTTCTCCTTTGAATTAACTTGGCAGCTTGGACATAAGGCAATAGTGGTACATTTTTAGGTCTATTCCTGGGCTTTTTATTTGTTCCAGTGATTTATTTGATCTGTTTTTGCACATATACTATACTTTCCTAATTACTGAAGTTTTATGGTCTGCCTTGAAATCAGATAGCCTGAGAGGCTTACCCCTTCCCTGCCAGTCTGTGTGGCTTCTATTTATTTTTCTTGCCTTATTACATTTCCTGCGACTTCCAATGTAATCCTGGATAGAAGTGATGAGAGTGAGCACCATCGCTGTCTTCCTGGTCTTAGATGAAATATGTCCAGTCCTTCACCATGAAGCATGGTGTTAACCATCAGTGTTTCCACAGATACCGTGATCAGGTTGAAGAAGTTGCTTTTAGTCTTAGTTTTCCGAGAGTTTTGATGGAGAGTAGGCAGTCTTGGAGAAAGACGATAGCACAAAGCGTGTGAGGTAAGTGTAATAAATGGGGAAACTTAGCAAGTTCGTGTCTTCTTGCTGTCCCTCCGCCGTGGAGATAAGGCTGTTCCTTCCCTCTGGGTGTGGGGAGGGCGCGTCTCACATGAGAGTCTTACGACCAGCTTCAGGTGGACAAGGGCTGGGGAGGTCAGAGAGAGCTTCCTGTACCTGCCAGTCTCCCACACTCCTTCCGCTTAAAATACTCAGTGTGCCAAGGTGCCATGCGGTGGGGTAGCATTTGCCGAATCCTTTAACTAACATAGTAAGTAGAGACCAGTACGAGAAGGGAATGTAGGATTAGACTCCTACCTGTATGACACCGATGCTAAGAGTTAAAAGCATAAATACGCATTGACACAATCAAGCAGAAACCCACGTCTCTGATGTAGACGGCAACAGCATTTACTGCTTATTTGGGGAATAATTGCGATATCTAGTTTGTATTCTACTGTGTGTGAGAAGATTACATGTTAAGGCATTGACAAGAACTTTAATTTGGTATCTTTATTTTTTGTTGTTTTTTAGGAAAGTATATCAAATGTTTAATACAACCTTTAAATTTCACACATGATTTGAACAGAGACCTGCATTCAGAACTGTGGATTGCCTGTATATTTCTATTTAAATTTTATTCACTGTTAGTCTAGTGATGTGGAAAGACTCCACAGAGGAATCGAGTGTGCTGAGAATTGATCTTGGCCCTGAGAATAAATTACCTTGTCTCTTGACAACCTGTTTTTTCTCATCAGGCCAGAGACTGTGATCCAAGGACTTTCTCTTCCAAGTGTTATTATAAGGACTGAGAAATCCATTAAAGTGCAAAAATTACACCATGGTCTCAGCCTTCTCAGGTGATTGGGAGGAATGCAGGTACATAGGGGATATAACTCCATAACCATCATACTTTTGGGTGGGTGCGATAGAACATTCTTGTCTAAAAATTCCATTTTCCAGCTAGTTCTTGTGTGTGCCGAACCAAGGAATTGCTTGCAATGAACTGTCTTCAGCAAACTTCATTTAGGGCTTTCTTTAGGCTCCATCCTCAGTGCGGTGTTGACGGAAAGATCGATACATCACGCGATGACATCAGGGAGCTCTGCGCCCTGCTCACGTGGAACTCTATTATTTCTGCTTATCCAGCAACGGAAGAGGAGTAAAGGCACATTTTTAAAAAATCTTTATTTTGAAATAGTTGCAGACTTACATGCAGTTATAAGAAACAATGCCAAGACATCCCATGTGCCCCTTACTCAATTTCCTCAACAGGCAGCATGTTGTATAACTGTCACAACGAGTGTATTGACATTGACAGCCAAAATAGAGACCATTTCTATCACTATAAAGAACCCTAAAGCTGCTGTTTTGTAACCAGACCTATTTCTCTCCCCCTACACCCTCCCCCGCCACCCCACCTTAACCTGTGTTCTCCATTTCTACAGTTTTGCCATTTAAGACTGTTATATAAATTGAGCCATAGACTATGTAAACTTCTTATATTTTTTGTCTTGAAATACTTCTCTGGAGATTCATCCAGGTAGTTACGTGTATCAACAGGTTTCCTTTCCTTTTTATTGTCGATGGCATCCCATGGTTTGGGTTCACCAGTGTACACGTTCACTGATTGAAAGACACCGACTTTTTTCCCAGTTTTTGGCTGTTGCAAATAAAGCTCCTATAAACGTTTGCGTGTAGGTTTTTATGTGAATATGACTTACTTTCTCCGAGATAAATGCCGAGGAGTGCAATTGCTAGGGTGTGTAGTAGTTACATGTTTAGTACGGTAGCTGCATGTTTGCAGTTTAGAAACTATAAAATTATTTTCCATAGTGACTGTATCCTGGAAAGATATGAATGATCCAGTTTCTCCCCATCTTCATCAGCATTTAGTGTTATCGCTATTATTAGTTTTTTTTATTTTAGCCCTTCCGATTGGCGTGTAGTGATACTACATTTTGATTTTACCTTGTATTTTCCTACTGGCTAATGATGGTGAATATCTTTTCATTGGCTAATTTTCCATCTGCATATTTTCTTCAGTGAAATGTCTGTTCATGTCTTCTACCCATTTTCTAATTGGACTTTTTTCTAAAAACCATTGGATTTTAAGTATCTTTACATATTTTAGATACTAGTCCTATGGTTTGCAAATATTTTCTCCCTGTCCGTAGCATGTCTTTATCATCATAAAAGGGTTGTTTTCAGAGCAAAAGTTTTCAATTTTGATGTTTTCAGTTTTTCCTTTTATGGATCGTGTTTTTGGTGTCAATTCTTAAAACTCTTTATCTGCCCT
Source organism: Rousettus aegyptiacus (assembly GCF_014176215.1). Lineage (NCBI taxonomy): Eukaryota > Metazoa > Chordata > Mammalia > Chiroptera > Pteropodidae > Rousettus > Rousettus aegyptiacus. Next base: position 16,769,259 of record NW_023416293.1, on the reverse strand, counting down.
AGGTCTTGAAGATATGCTCCTTTTTTTCCCTAAAAGTTTTATAATTTTGCATTTTGCATTTAAGTCATAATTCATGCAGAGTTAGTTTTTGTAAAAAATGTGAGGTTCAAGTCAAGATTTTTGTCTGTTGGCCATAGGCATGCAATTACGTCGCCATCATTTCTCCATTGACTTGCTTTTAAGTTGAGTCCATCCACTGAGTGTTTATTTCAGTTATCGTATTTTTCAGGTCTAAAATTTCCATTTAGTTCTTCATATCTTCTGTTTCTTTGCAGAAATTTTCAGTGTTTTCATTTGTTTCTAAGCACATTTATAATTGTTTATTGTAACATTTTTATGATGGATGCTTTAAAATCTCAGGTAATCCTAACAACTTTGTCACCTAGCAATTGGTATCCGATTGTCTTTTTCATTCAATTTAAGATTTTTCTGTCTCTTGGTATGATGAGTGATTTTCATTTGAAACCTGGACATTTCAGGTATTATTATCAGACTCTGCATCTTATTTATACCTTCCATTTTAGAGACTGGGGTGAGGTGCGGCCTCATCACTCTGAGCTCGGGGTACAAGTCCAGATTTCCACTCCTCCGCTCTGTCGATACTTGGGGTGCGGGAGGGAAGCTCCGTGTTACTGTCATGTGGAGATAGAACCCCAGGATCCCCATCTGTAAAGTGGGGAAGGTAACAGTACTCCCTTCAAGGGGTCATTGTGAGGATTAAATGAATTCGCATATTGTCCACAACTACCATCCAAATACCACGAGGAACACCGCTTGCCACACCTGGGTTTATTACTTGCCTCAGCGGTAATAAGGGAGACAGTAAATAAATAATAATACAGTGTTATGGGGAACTCTGGGGTACCACATTACGTCTCAGGAAGGGGGTGTCCGGAGGGGCTTGTTAAAGGATTTGAGCTTGTGTTGGGTGGTTCTAGAGAGGGATTAAGAAGGTGGGCCGTTGCTCTGGGTTGAATGGGTAGCTTGAGTTTTTACTCTCGAAAGCGGAGGGACGAGGCTAGCGCAGTAATCGGTGGCGGAGCAGCGGTCACTCCCGGGAGCTGGGAGAGAGGCGTGCGTGCTCGCTTTCGTGGGTGGGCTGTGTTCTCGTTTCTCCGTCTGCCCTGGGCATCTCGTTCTGTGTCCCTGCGTCATGGGCACGGCGACCTCACCGCTTGCCAGCGTTCTGTGAGATGGTTTATAATCAACAGGAGAGCGCGCTGCTCCACGTGCCAGGCCTCCCACCCGCCCATCAGGTCTGCTCTTCATTTTTCTGTCTTGAAATGCGAATTTCTAGTATAGAACGTGGCTCGGGATGGCTTACGCGCGCTCCCTCCGGGTAGTTTGAGATGCGCGCGCCTCGCGTCCCCGGACACGCCGCAGGTGCCCGGCCCACAGCAGCATGTTTCACAGGCTCGTGTCCGCCACGCGCTCGGCCCGTGGGGAGCCCTTCACGGAGGCCACCGTCCCCCCGCGGGCCGGAGCACAGTTTTTCTCTGCCGCGGTCGAGCCACCACCTTACTCGTTTTCATTTCTCTGGAAGATCTTTATTAAGTATCAGACCGCAAGGGGGTTAAGGTAGGCATTGTCTGAAGATTATCAGACACACCTCGTTTTTGCACATCGTGGCAAAAAGGAGTAAGACGTTATCTGCTGTGATGGAATGTTACCTGTCTCTGTATTTCCCAGTGTCTCACACATGACCGTCTGCAGGATAAGTAGAACATGTAAATGAGGTGTTAATCTGCCTAAATCTAAAAGCGCTGGGTTTCTGAACAATTTTGAGAAGTCTGGTGGAGCTGCTTTGTCTCCACGTTCCATCCTTATGACAGGGTCAGGAGGCGGTTTCACCACTACCTGAACCGCCATTTTCCTTTGAAGGCCTTTACTCTTCTACCCTTTGAAGAAATCCTATGCAACTAATTCAAGATTCGGGTTGTGTCCTAAAGGAATACTTCAGTCACAGCCACCCATGAGGCTCTAGTTGGCAGACATCTTTACTAGGGAGCAGACACACCTACGTAGACCCTCAGCTTGGGCCTTTAAATGTTCATTCCTCGAGACTTACAATGTCTGTTTGTGAAAATGTGTCTGTTAAAGCTCAGAGGGAAAAAAAAAAAAAAACAATATAAAATTGTTCTTGCCCACAGTCATAATAGCCGAAAATGGTATAACCACGTAGAAAGGTTCTATTAAAGAACATGTCTTTTTGGTGCATGATTCCCTATCATTATGAAGTAATGATATCATTACTTCATCAAGTATCATTATGAAATGTCCCTCAGTATCCATCTTTACCTTTTTGATTTTGAAATCTATTTTGTCCGACATTAGTACCGCTACTCCCATTTTCCCCTGAATACCATTTGCTTGAAATATCATTTCCACCCTTTCACTTTGAGTCTATATTTGTCTTTGGAACTGAGATGTGTCTCCTGGAGGCAGAATATGGTTGGGTTTTGTTTTTTGATCCAATCTGTAACTCTGCACTTTTTTATTGTTGAGTTCGGTCCATTTACAAACACACTGCAGGCGAGCCTGCAAATTGGTACGGCCACTATGAAAAACAGTATGGAGTTTCCTCAGAAAACTAAGAATTGATCTACCGTATGATCCAGCAATCCCTCTCCTGGATATTTACCACAAAGACTTGAAAACTATTATCTGAAAAGATATTTGCTCACCAATGTTCATAGCAGCATTATTCAGGGTGGCCAGGACATGGAAGCAACCGAAGTGTGTGTGTGTGTGTGTGTGTGTGTGTGTGTGTGTGTGTGTGAGAGAGAGAGAGAGAAAGAGAGAGAGAGAGAGAAAGAAATGGAAAAAGTCCACGACTATAAAATTTATGTCTGTGTTTAAAACAAGGAGAAAACTGTGCGTGATCGCTGATCTGTGGACATGGGCAGGAATCTGAATGTTCGGTCACGGCAGACTCTTCCCTGGTGCCCGCTCTTCTCGACGCAGCTCCCTGAGTCCCCACAGCCCTGCACACGCCCGTGAAAATGGCAGCCATCTTTGTTGTCCCTGCGAACTCTTCCAGGCGGGACCCTCTCTAGTCTGTGCCGAGGTCTGCGGGGCGCCCCACAGCAGTGCTTAGGGGCCTCTGTTCATGTTTGACCTGGTTACCCACCCCCCTCCGCCTGGTGGCCTCAGCCTTAAATTTCAGGAGCTCCTTGTCAGAGTTCCATGAACTGAATTTGTGAGGTACACTTGAAAGCCCAATCATAAGATGACGGCTTTGTGACAGTGTATCAGAGAGAGGCGAGGTGTCCGTGACAGCGGTAGTTGTCCTTATCTGTAATCTTTAAGTAGTTTACCTATCTCCTAAAAGAATTCTGAAAAACTATCTTTTTACATTGACGTCAAAATTTTTTCATTTTAAATTTAAATAATTGCAAAGTATGTTAGAGTTTTAAGAATATTTTAAAGCTATCATGTAAGTAATTAATGTGTTATATTTATATTAATTAATTTATCTAGTGTTTAGTTTATTTACCTAGTGTTATAGTGGATTTATGTAAATGAAAAAATAAAATAAAATTGTTATTTTAATTTTATCTAATGGAATATAAATACCATATATATTTAATTCTAAATACCGGAACAATTTGATATCCTTCAACATAAAAGTACATGTACATATATATTTAAAAAAAAGAATTAGTGACCACAGAATCGAACGCAGGCCCCGCCCCTCGTTTCTAATGCTGTGCTTTGCGCTAAGCAGAAATGCGCATAATCAATGGGAAGACTGGAAGCCCCTCGGGGTGAAAAGCAGGCCAGGAGCCGTGATTCCATCATTTTGGCTTGTCCATTTGTTTGTATCCTGGAGTTGTTTGCGCCCCCTTGACCTTGAACCTAGGAAAATTCAGGGCTGCCTACAGGCTTGTAGTTCTTCTGCAACATGGGAAGAGGGCAGTTTTAAAGGCGGTTAGTTAAAAAGGACTGATGTGGAATGAACTCAGAAAGGGTCTAGAGGCTTTGGCTAGACACAAATGACAAAGATTTGTTCAAGGGTCTTAGGGTTTGCAAGCTGGAAACACGAGGCAGCGCCCAGAATGTTCCGACGAAGAGAGAAAAGCCGAGCTCGTCCGGCGAGAAGTGCGGTCTGGGACGCACCTGTCCTGTCTCCTGAGCCCCTAGTCAGACCGAGATGGTCGTCCCCCCATGACGGTGGCCGGGGTCCTGGACGCAGGTGGTCAGGCAGGTGGTCCGGACGTGAGAACGCTCCGTCCTTGGCCTTCGTGGTACTCAGAGGGTTGCCCGGAGGTCTGACGGTTATGGTTCTCCAGGCATTGACACAGGACGGGAAGGTCAAACGTTTAAGTCCCCAGGCCCTCGAGAACAGCAATCAAACGGTCTCCCTGTGCCTCAGCCTGCTGGGGTTTAGTCGTTTCGGCGTTCGACTGCGGTTGTGAGGTAGCCGCCAGCCCCCGACAGACACACGGGCCACCAGAAACCAGTGAGTTATGGAAACACGCTCTCTATGCAGCCAGCCGGGGCTGCCAGGGCTGCGCAGACCCCACATTAAGCAGCCCCGAAACGTAGAGGGATAGGGCTTTAAGCCCTGACCCCCATTCTTCTGTCTGAACACAAGTCTGTTTTTCTTCTGCTCACTGCCTGTCGACCCACAGGTCGGGTGTGCAAGCGGGCGTGCAGAAGCAGAAGGCTTACTGTTAGAACGTCACGTCCCCACGGCGATGCCACGCGGTCAGCTCCCGGCCAGCACCTGTCCTCATCCATCCCTCGCTGCCGCCCCGTAACCCCGCGTGCTCGTTCGGTAAGCCGCCCTCACAACGGGTTTACATAGGTAGAAGTTTTCAGCTTCTGGGGAGTCGTGCTCCCACAATCACGCCTTCTCGTGGTCGGACCCTCGCCACCTCCATCCCTCTCTTCACTGTTCCTGACAGAATACCAGTTTTCTTTGGGTCGATTACGCACAACTGAAATACTCGCCTTGCCTGAACGCTTCGCATCATGACCCAGTTCTTACCGGTGAAACCTTAAGCCCAGGTGCAGGGGGGAGGGCACCGTCTTTGGCGCAGTCGTCCTGTGATAAAATGGGACCAGCTCGGCTGGCACACCCCTTGGTCTTTTACTTTTTCCTCCTTTATCTTCCTGGAATGTAAACACAACCTGGGGGGGTGGGTGCGTAGCGATCATTTTATGATGAGCAGAACCGGGTCTGTTTTGGCCGCCTCGGGAAGTGGCACAGGTCCCAAGCTGCCTGCGTCGAGAATTTCTAGAATGTCGTTGCATGAGAAGAATAAGCCCCACTTGTTTAGGCCCTTGTTGTCAGGGTTTTTTTTTTATTTTTTGGCTCCACATCCTAACTGAGACAAAGGATTCTCCTCTTCCCCGTGCCTTGGGGAACGTGTGATTTATAGCTCTGGCCTCAAGGATGTTGCTAAGTGCTGTAGGGGACGCTGATGACTCCTGCACATCATCCTCACACATTATTGTAGGCATTCGTGTTTCTAACCTCAGTAAGACAAATGCATAAAATAAACATTTTGGACACCGCCCAAGATATCACAAGGTGTTCGTAGGCATCACATCTTTGTAATTTCTGTTCTGGGAAATGGTGGGCAGTCAGTCAGTATTTCTCCAACAGGTGACTGTAAAGGGTAAAAAGGCCAACTCTAACATTGTTTTTTAACTTAATAATAGGAAACCGTAATAAATGTTTGAGAATGGCTTGCGAAAAACCTGTAACTTCAATTCTAACTGTTCATGAAGTACTTATAAATCTCAGCACCTGGGACATTGGAAATAAGGTACAGTATAATGTGCTATTTGAATAGCTAGGGAAACTTCACCTGAAATGAGAATGGCGATTCGTGACTTGGGGACTTGATACATTTATGAAAATTTATCCATGAACTTGATCCAGCGCTATCCCAGTCGATAAATTGCCTAAAAATTTGAAATGTATCACAATAATTATTCATTGAGAAAATGGCTAAGTGCACTGGATGAAATCTCAAAAATGGCACCAAAATAACACCCCAAATGACACCCCCATATATACAACAGAAATCATATTCCTGAGCACTTCAGATGTCTTATGTCATGTAATCCCTTTGGCAACTCTAAACGTGAACATGGATACTATTTTCCCCATTTTAAAGACAAGGGAACGAAGGCGCAGATAAATTAAGCAGCCAGCCCAGGCTTCAGCATTGCTCAGTTGGCTTTTCGTGGGAAAGAAGCTCAGTTAGCACTGCGAGGTGCTCTGGGTGGCGCTTGGCACGTCGTTTCCATGTTACGAGCAGTGGGTTAGTCAGGAAGCGCCGTGTGCCGTGGGCGAGGTGGGGGCAGGGCTTTCCATTTCATGGGCCTCTGACGGGGACCGCTGCTCAGCGTCCTGACCGGTGTGAAGGAACAAGCCACGCAAGCCCCTGGAGGGGAGAGCTCTGGGAAGAGGGACAGCAGGGCCCGAGGGTTGTTCGGGGGACAGCCAAGAGGCCCGAGTGGCCACAGCGGGGTGAGCAGGGCGCTGTGGCAGGCCCCGAGGTCGGACGGGCTATCGGCGCCAGACCGTGTAAGGTCGGGGGCGCAGGGCAAGGCGGTTGGGCGGCCATTAGAGTTGAGGACAGAAGCGACACATCATTTTAAACCATCAGCCTGGCCGAGGTATGATGTGTAGGGGCGGATTCGGCAGATCGGTCGGGCGGCAGCAGTAATCCCTGCCGGAACGACGGCATCTCAGACGGGGGCGGCGGGAGGGGGGGCGATGGGCGCTGGTCGGACTCGGGGTGCGGCGGCAGACAGGTCTTCGAGGGGTTGCTGGGGGCCGGAGGGGGAGCGAGTGACGGGCAGGGGGAGGGAGACGCGAGGCTCCCCGGCGTTCGGCCCGAGCCGGCGGGTGGGCGATGACCCACTGACCAAGACGCGCACCGTACCCGTCATGGGCCAGCTAGGGGAACAAATCGCACCGTTTCTTTAACAGAGACAATTTATACACACACACACACACACACACACACACACACACACGTATTAAAAAAAGCTCCAGGTGTTAAAGAACTAAAAAGGCAAAGCGAGCTCTGCGGTATCGTCGAGTTCGTGACCTCGGGTAAGAGCTACCAGTTCTGAGGCAGGAGAACGGGGGAGAGATCGGGGTCATCACCACCGAGAGGGCTGGGAACGGGGCCCACAGGGCTGAGCCTGAGATGAGGGGGGTGCCGCTAGGCTGGCGCCGGCGTCCCCCAGCTCGGAGCCAGAGCCCGGACCTCTGAGAAGGGGCGCCAGGTGGTGCGCTGTGGGGTTCTCCAGGGAGATACAACGAGGTCTGGGAAAACTTCAAACTGGCATCCTGCCGGTGTTGGGACAAGCCGCGGCTGACAGGTGGAGAAGCATGTTCAGGGTCACGTGCACAGGAGCAGAGAGCCAAGACAAGAAGAGCGAGCAGACCGGGGCGAGGAAGCGAACAGGCAGGAAGCGACCCCGCTTCCTTCTCAGGGTCGAGGTCTCTCTCTAGCACCCTCTACGGGCAGCGCCTGCCTACTGGGGAGCAAAGCAGAAGTCCAGGCATCACAGGACGGGAGGTGGAAGGTGGGGTTCAAGCTGAGAGAGCTCCTAACAGTGGACAGAGAGCCTGGTTTGGGGGGCTCGTCTGGGTAGGAGGAATCGGGAATTCTGTCTGATCTATTATGATGCTGAGTGGAGAGGCTGAGACAATGGGCCGGATAGTCAGGAGATTAAGGAGAGGCTGAGGCTGAACCCAGAGATGGAAATGTGTTGTCCACAGCCAGGTCGCTGGATTTATATCCACGAACAAAGGACACCAAAGTCAGTTATTAAAAACTAGATCCTCGGCGATGGATGCTTCCCTTACTGAGCCACACCGAAACGGGGCACGTTCCGATCATTCTCCTTTTTGCTTAAAAAGTCGATGATGTGAGATTTAGAAAAAAAGGGGGGAAATCTGGATAACAAGTTTCAATCTGGCAAAAGGAGTTTAGGGCGTGGCGTGATGGCGGAAACGTTCTCTGTCCTCCACTCCCTGATGCTTGTTTCGGTAAGAGTCGTACAGAAACGATCCCAGAAGCATAGCTGTCCACTCCACTTGTCTTCATGCAGACAGTGCGAGTTTCTTTCCTTGGCATTTTAGTGAAATATGGCATTATACAAGAAACTGAGACATTCATAAATGTCTCTAACCAAACCAAAATGTTATGAGATGTATTAATTCGATATTTTCTACTTACATCATCATCATTTCGAAAGGACCTTAAAACACTTTACTGACGCCCTAAGTAATTAGTCATTGCAGGAACCCCAGACTGTGAAAGAACCAGATGTCGTAATTCCCCTGTATAGTTGTAGAAAAAGCAAGACCCGACATCCCCCAGGGCCCTGAGGATTACTCATCTTAGGGTTTAGACACACTGAGCGTGCGCGTAGGCCCGGCGTTCAGATGACCTGCCATGAGTTTACGGCACAGACGATTAGAGGCCCCTGAGAAAGAGCTTGCCCAGGGGCAGGGAGCTGGCACACAGCCGTGTCCAGCTGTCTCCACATCCTATCGCTCAGCTGCCACCATTGACCCAAGGAAGAGCATCTGACCCAAACTGGTCCGGATCACGTCCTCGGTAAACTTGTATAGATGCCCTTTGCAAGAGAGAAGCAGGATCTCTCCTCTGAGGCTGCCGGGCTGGAGGGATGGAAGGCCGGCTGGGTGGGAGGGAGGTCATTTCTCCTCCAATCCATCTTCACAGTAAGAGGGAACGAAGCCAACAGAAGGCAAAGTGAGACCCAGGGGGGGAAGGGAGGGAGGGAGGGGAAGAGGGAAGGAGGGAGAGGGAGAGAGACGGGCTCGGTCTTGGCACTGGGCAGTGTCTGAAGGCTCTGAAACCGTGTGGTACACGTCGGCTTGTGTAGGATCTCACACATTCCCATTTTCTGAAGTTCAGGGAGTTGTTTAATGGAGATTATTAGCCTAGGAGAGGAGAAAAGGGCTTTCTCCTGTCAGGCCAGACGCACCTGGCCCTGTGCAGGCCCTAGGCGAGGCGTGCGCCGCCCCCACCCCGAGCCTTGAGTGCCCAGCACACGAGCAGCGCCCTCACGGGGCACGTCCGGGAGCATGCCAGTGGCCGAGACCAGCGCCTTAGGGACAGGCAGCTGGAGAAAGGAACAGCTTTAGCCGCAGCGGGAGGTGACGGAGCGATTAGAAAGGACAAGGGACGCTTCGGAAGAGGTGGAGGGCGCGGTGCCCCCGGCAGGCAGGCGTCGCCCTCGGCGCTGACCGGACATGGCCGTCCTCACGATTGTGATTGTCACTGTCTCCAGCTGTAGACGTATTACTAAGGGGGGGGGCGGGCAGAGCTCAGGAGAGGAGGGGGATGTGAGCAGCCACCACGGGGAAGCAGGACGAGACACCCTTTGCCGGCTGAGCGCATGTGACCCCCGTAATTTATCATTCGACGGGGAAGTTTGGAGAGCGAACAGCATGCTGTTAATAACCACGCACGGGGTGAAAACCGTGACTGGCCGGGTCGAACCGGAGCAGACGGTCTCCCTACTCACGCTTCTGTTCACTGTCACACAAAGGGACTTCGCACAGTTTGTACTGTTGAGCCTCTTTTTTTTTTTTTTTTTTTTTCCAAATGGAGCATAGATAAATAATGGTTAAAGGGAACAATGTCGGCAGAACCAGGCTTGGCTTGGTGTTGTGATGTGACGAGGCAGCCGAAGCCTGAAGCCCTAGCCCCGGGGCGTGCCATGGCCCCGCGGACCCCTCACGGATCTCGTGGGGGTCTCGGTCGCTGGTCTCCCTCTGGCTAGGCTCCCCTCTGTCCCGGCTTGCACCCCCAGCTCGCCCGGCACGACTTAGAGAGGCCGCTTGCTACAGCCGGCCAGGGGCAGGCCGCAGGTCTGTATTTACACGGGCCTGAATTTAGTCTCCTTGTGACACCAACCACCCCCCACCCCATCATTTTCTCTGCCACCCAGGATTGGAGGGAAGAGAATCCACGGCTTTAACGGACTGTCCTAGAGCGACTCACAGAGATGAAATAATTAGGTCACTAGAGGTGGGGGGGGCGGGGAGAAGTGGGGGAGGGGGGCGGGGAGAAGTGGGGGAGGGGGGCGGCAGGCGCGCGCTTCCCCCGAATGAGTCGGCGCCGGGCCGAGCGCGTGCGCGGCGACTGTGGCCAACAGCACTGCGTTGTGCGTTCAGAAGCTGCTAGAGCCGAAAGGTTCTCATCGTAAGAAAAACACCCCGGGCTGTGGCGGTGGGTGCCGACCGGACGCCTTGTGGGGCGCCTCGCAGTGTGTCCAGAGGGCGAATCGCCGCGCCGTTCACCCGAGACTGTTCTGTCAATTACACCTTACGCCGGAAAACAAAAACAAAGACCGATCAGGAAACACGGAAACAAGGAAGTATCGAGCGTTTCCTCACGTCTCGTTCGTCTCAGAATCCAACGAGCCACCGGACGTCGGGGTCGCGGCTCCCGCCCCGTTTGTCGCCACGTTTCGGCCGGAGGACCCTGGGTCTCCATGTGAGTCCCGGTGCGTCCACACACCCTGGGCCGCGGGGTCCGTGGCTCCGAAACCAGCGTCCATCGGCCACCAGACAAATGAACGCAGTGAGCCGAAGGGCGGCGGGGACCTGTTCTCTCGGGGCTCGGCCAGAGCCGTGAGGAGGGGCAGCGACCGCGGGCCTCCGTCTGGCACCGCGGATCGAGGCCCGCGGGGGTTCGGAGAGAGAAACGGCCGTTATGAAATCCGAGCCGAGGGGCAGCGTGGGGCTGAGCTCTGGGTGGGAGGCGTGACGGCCACGGATCCTGTCCGCTCCTCGGCCCCCGGTCAGCACGACACAGCCACGCGGCCCGCGCGGTGACCAGGCACCGCGCTGGCGCCGCGCGGCTCGTCCGAATGCGGCCACGGTGCTTCTGGGGGCTGGAGCACGCCGGCCGCCCCCTCCTCCCCCCCAAGGTGCCCCCAGACGCGGCTGGCCCGTGGGCATCCCAGCTGGGCCGAGAGGCGGTGTCTGTGGGGCCACCCCTGCGGCGGTGGGTTCTCGGTGACATGCAGAGTTGCTGACGATCGCCGCCCTCTGCCGGGGGCCACACTCGTTCACTCTGAGCACCGGCCTTGCTGGTCCGCGTGCCTGCGGGGGCCACAGACTAGCACAGCGGGGAGCCAGTTACGCACAGCTCACCCCTACACACACAGGTGTGTCCACACACACGTCCTTCCCCAAAGCGTGACTGCCGGGCCCAGGGACAGGGTCTGGAAGGCCGTTAGCACCTTCTCGTGGTGGCCTGTGCCCAAACCAACCCTGTCGATGACCACCGAGGCTCTTGTCTGAAGTCTGGGCCATCGGCATGTTTTAAAATAAAGTTTCTTAATAAAAAGTGTGAGGGGTAGTAAGGCCAGCAGAGCAGATGACCTATGTTGAAAAGATAGTTTGTTACTCAGAGATCCCAAGAGGAGGGGACATGCCAGGCCTTGGGGGGCACACGGGGAATCACCAGGGCCGGTCAGGAGGCGGAGAGATGGCGGGCTGGGGACACCAGCCTTTGTCATGGTCTCTGTGGGACAAGACGGGTGGGGCAGGGGAAGCCCCCTGGGGACTTGGTAGTTGGAGTAATCCCAGCGCCCTGGGGCATGGGGACTGTCCCTGGCTGTCTGGTACCAGCCCTGGATAACTGGAGCCCCGGTGTGAAGTCTCGCAGAGGAGGTGGGGGTACGAGCTCTGGGTAGGTGGGTTGTATTCAAAAGGTGCACTCTCAGGTGAGTCACCTGCTCTCTGCAGGCGCCGACGGACCCTGGGCCCCTGGGCGGGGGGCCAGCAGGCCCCGGGGGGTCAGAGCGTCAGAAGACAGAAGAACATGGCTGACACGCATCTCGACTTTCTCCTCTGTATTGTTTCATACCTGGCACCTAATTGTGCTTCTCTGTCCCTGGACACAGGTCAGGACTTCCTTGTGCACCATCTCCCCGACTTTGAACCTCGAAACCTAGGCTTGCGTCCACTCCCTCTCACAAAGGCCCCGGATCCCCTCACCTCTCAAAGGATCAGCCTTGACCCCAAGGGGCGGACTGTCTCTGCTAAGGCACTCAAGAAGGGAAAAGCCCTGCGTCCACATCCACTGCGCTCCGAGCCAGGAGAGGATGCCGCCCAGGCTCTGGGCGCCTGCTGGCCACCGTGCCGGCACACTCGCTTCTGTTTCAAACACCGGGCCGGACGCCGATCCGACCTCTGCCGTTCCTTTCGTGCAGCTAAGCCAGACCAACATTTAAAAGAAACTGTGCTAAATACGGAGGGGAGATATTTAGACAACGCTTAATTTTACTTACGCTTTAAAAAGCATCATTGCACACATTGCCTAAATTTATCGTTATCACAAAACTCAGTGAAATAAACAGCATCATTATCCAAACTTTGCAGAAGGGGAAAGTGTGCTCAGGCAAAGTGACGCGCCAGAGATCACCCCGGCACCTGGTCGCGATGACAACAAACACAGCTTCTCCTGATGCCCCGCCCTCTTCATTGACCCTTGACCCGCTGCTCAGAGCACACTAACAGGGCAAGTGCAGTTATCGCCAGAGGACGCAGTTCTGACTTAGTGTTGTTTATCTCTAGGAGAAAGTGGCCTGGCCATCGGAATGAGAGACCTGCCTCTCCTCTGTGGGTTCCTCTCCTGGGCACAGGCTTCTTCATCCGACTTTTCTGTGAACGTTTGCGATCCTTTTAGCATAATGCGGAGAATGCTTAAAGATGAAGGGACTCGCTGACTTGACACAGATATTAACGACAGGAGCCCATTTTAAAGCACATTTCCCCCAGATAAAGGGGGCGCCGTCCTGACATCTGAAGCCCTTAGAGCCTTCGACATTTTATTTTATTTTTTTTGTTACTGATTTTTTAAAATTACGCAATGCATTTTTCTGTGAGAATAAAGCTTAAAGAGCAATAGGGAGATTTTGGAAATTACATTGAAAATAAGAAAATAAAAGTATGATGAGTTCAAAGCAGAGACATTTCGACTAGATTCGAGGAATAAGGGACTGTCCTCTGTGTTTGTTTATTCAGCGGCATATGAAATAAGCTCTTTAAGTGGATTTTGCAGTTAATGGAAATGTAATCTTCCGAGTGCCTATTTAAAAACATTTCTAAACGTTTAAGGCGAAATATTTTTAAAACTCAGCCTTAGAATAGCTGGATTACTTAGAATAGCAATCGTAATTCCTGCTTATCCGTCGTGGTCAGTCCTGGGGCGGAGTATCGATCAGCACCGTGGCCGGGACACGGCCTCGCGCCTGGCAGGTCGCGACGTCCAGCCACGTGTGGCCTGTGCCTAATTGTGCGGTTTTATTTACCTTTTCTTGCGTGAGTTTTTAGAAACCACAGTAGTGAAAACCAATTACTGTCTTCTCTTTTAGCCAAATGCTGCTCCCTTGAAACAGCCTGTGCCAGCGAACCGGGAACCGAAGGCGTGGGCGTCCGGCGACCGGGCTGCGTGGGGACGCGTTTCGGCGAGAACGGGGGTCCGCTCTGCCCAGCGCAGCCCGCAGACTTTTTCTTCTTATTATTATGGTGGTTGTTTTATTGCTCAGATGTCTCCCCTGCCTCCTTCCCTTCCTTTCTTTTTTTTGGGGGGAATTGGGGGAGGGAGACAGGACTTCAGAGAGGACAGGTGGGGGGCCCTGAGACATCGGGCTCCATGCGCTCCGCTGCCCTCTTTTGGAGGTTAAAGGAATTACAAGTATAGCTGACTGTGTGGGTTTTGCATCGGCAGATTCAGCCAACAGCAGATTGAAGATTTGGTTTTCTAAATGTTACATTGTCGCTCACATATACTATGTAGTTAGGCCCACAATGGTTATGCGAACATGTATACAGATTTTTTTCTTGTTATTATTTCCCTAAACAATACATATAAGAGCTATTCACTTAGCGTTTACATTATATTAGATATAAGTAATCTAGAGCTGTTTTAAAGTATACGGAAGGATGTGAGCAGGCTCTGTGCAAACAGTCTGCCGTTTTACGTAAGAGGCATGAGCCTCCGTGGCTTTTGTCATCCTAGAGGGGGGTCTAGAGACCTACAGTCTGCGGGTCCCGAGGGACACCTGTATAAGCAAGTCCTCTTTCTGTCCTGCACGAGAAGAGGCCAGATGATGCCCGGGTCTCATCCATAGGTAGAGAAAGTAAGCCATGTCTACGTGGGTGGGTTTGCCATGGACTCGGCATTAGCTGGCAAAATCAGAATTCGATCAGATGTTTAAAAGAGCATTTGCAAAAGAAGGTTTGAAAACGATTTCTCGTTTTCCACGAGTACCTACATCTCTTGAGGCCAGCGACCTGGGTGTACATTCCTTTTGGACCTAATTCTCCAGCCCCACTCAGTAGGGCCTCCCTCTTGGGTGGGTGTTTTTCCATGGCGCTGTTGTCCCCTGAGCCAGGCCTTGGCAGGAGACGGTCTGGGATTGGCTCGGCTGTGTGCCCTGGAGCGTCACCCCACTGCCCTGAGCCCCCCTCCTCAGCGGGCTCATTGCCAGTTCGCTTCCCACCGAAGGCCCACAAAGGCTGATGGCCCTCTGGTGACAGACATGGGAGTGTCCTGGTTCCTTAATACTAACTTCTCAAATGAACGAACGAATTGGCCGCCCGCTTTTTGATAGCAGTCAGGAGCTTGGTCACTATGTCCCGGCTTCTAAGAGACCAGAGGTGAAAGGAAATTTCCAAACCTGGGAGCTGAAGGCAGGGCCTGGCAGAGCTGCGGAGGCTGGGGGGCCCCTGCGTGGCTCTCTGGGACGACAGCGGACAGTCCCTCCTCCCCAGTGACAGCGCTCTAACGGGGGCAGCTGCCGGAGGGCTCCTCGCAGTTTTCTGCATGCTTACGCTGCTCGTTTGCACACGCGCGTTCTGCCGCCCACAACGCAGATCCCAAAGGTCGGGAGGGCTCAGCTTCACCAGCCCTGCCCCGCGCTGGGTGCAGAATGCGGGCACGTCCCCACCGAGGGGGAATCGGTCTTCACTGGAGACCGAATTTCGCATTTCTAGTCGTACTGTGTCCCGCCCGCGGGACCGGTTATTTGGTGGGAGAACCGAGGAGAACCCAACCTAAAGAAAAGAGGGGTAACACGGACGAGAGAAAAGAGTGGAGGCAAGACAGTATTCTGATCAAGCCTCAAATTTTATTTTACAAAGCAGCTATATTTATACAGCAAGAACAAAGGGGGGCAGGCAAAAGGGACTTGTCACAATATAATTGGTCTTCAGCTGGTGCTATGGGGACAAGGGGCAGTGGAAGGAAAGAAGAGGAAAGGGGGTACTGGTCATGTACTGATCGGTCAAGCACAGGTGGTGTAAAACAAAGGAAGTTCTCAGAGTTCTCTGTACAAACATGTTGGTGTCACGGGCTGCTGAGCTGCTATTTGTCTTCTGTTCTTGTGAAGCCCAAGCCCAGCATGTTTTATCCTTAACCCTTAAGGGCCCGTTTAGGTTGTGGCGCCCCTAACATCTCCTCCCTTTCTGTTTTTAGAAAGGCGGGCCTTAACCGAGTGGGGGAACATTGACCTGGTTCCTCCCGTGGGCAATATACGCCCATCTATTGTTGGCTCTTGGTATCTTTTGGGGAGGAGAGGCAGAGCCGGTTTTAAATTGTGATTTGGATACCAACCTCTATGCAAACCAGGTATGTTCTCAGGGAAGGACAGAGGGGACCCTCTAGTGGGTCTTCCCTTGCAGTAGCTTTGCATCTGCACCCATCTCGATGCCCATACCTTCCCTTGGTCTATCAAAGGTGAAGGTAGACATTTCTCTGTCCCTTATGTCGTCCCCGTAGGGAGAGGGGTATTTACCACCAACCAAACCTGCTATACCAAGGTCGAGGTCCTTCCTGGACTAAAGTGGTGAAATTTAGAGCCGTGCTGCCTTCCCCTGAAGGCTCTGTTATTTCGAGTTGTTGGTAGTAGACCGTAGGTCCTTTGGATAGCGCCGAGTCAACCTGTCTTTTAATTAGATCTGTTATTCTCCTGAATGCCCAGGGGCCAAAAGTGAGTAATAAGAGCAAGCCTATGAAAGGTCCTAATAGACTAGGGAGCAGTGTTGAAAAGAGTGGGGAGGTGGAAAACCAATTTTTATACCAGGCTTCATCTTTTTCTCTCTGTTTCTGCCTGGCCTCTAGGCTTTTTCTGACTTTATCTATGCTGTCCTGGACAAGTGTAAAGAACAGCAATCCTAATCTGTGGGTAAGGGGAATATTAGAGTCAGTGCAGAGGAGGACGAGAAACAGGAGGAAGAGCAAAATTCCCGTGAGGAGGAGAGGGGCTGGAGACTATCCTCTGCAATGCATCTCCGGAGGACGAGGCGGTTATCTGTAAGAGAACAGAGGGGAAGCGAGGTCTCAGGGCTGTGGATCCCTGGACGGATTATAGAGTTTTAGTAGCCGGTCAGGTAACCACCGGGCGTTTTGAGCCTGATTATCATAGATGCAAGCGTGTCCCTTTCCCCAGATAAGGACAGGGTCAGGGCCCTGCCATTTATTGGTGAGGGGATCTTTCCAAAGTGCTTGTGTATAATCAGAAGCGGTGGCCGGGTGCCAGAGACGATCACCAGCTGTTTTGCCGCAGGCGTCCAAGGTTAGGAAGTTGAGGACAAATAGGGCATGATTTATTAGGGTTTTAGGGCTGGCTCTTGTGTTATAAAGGGCAGTATTTCCGGACTGTATTTTAAAGAGCATATTTTTTAGCGTTTGATGAGCTCTCTCAACAATGCCCTGTCCTTGGGGGTTATAGGGAATACCCGTGATGTATTTTATTCCGAGCTGCGCGCAGAATTGTCGGAAGGAGGCGCTAGTGTAGCCTGGCCCATTATCAGTTTTAAAAACTTTTGGCTGGGGGATGACGGCCAAAAGAGCTATGACATGTTGAATAACATGTTTGGTGGCCTCCCCGGTTTGGGGGGTGGCATAAAATGAATCCACTATAGGTGTCTATAGAGACATGGATATATTTAGGTTTTCCAAAGGGAGGGTGATGAGAAACATCCATTTGCCAGAGTTCTCCAGGAACTATCCCCCGGGGGTTTACTCCCAGGTGAGGTTCAGGTAAAAGTGTCAGACAACCCTTGCATTGACGGACAATCTGGCGGGCCTGTTCTCTGGTTATGGAAAATTTGAGGCGAAGGGTATGTGCGTTGAGGTGATGTAGAGCGTGAGCTCGTTGTGCGGCAACAAAGGGGGTGTCTTCCTGGGCGGCAGCAATCAATTGGGTGGCCTGGTCTACTATATTATTTCCCTCTGTGAGAGGCCCAGGTAAGCCTGAATGAGTGCGAATGTGTCCAATAAAAAACGGAGCATTGCGATTAATGATTAGTTTTTGTAATTTGGAAAACAAGGGGGAAGCATTTGTGGAGGGACGTATGTAGGGGACCGTTTCAAGTAGGGGTACAGAGACAGCTACATAGGCGCTGTCAGTAAAGGAACCTCGCTTAGGAGTTCAAAGACTGTAATTATTGCTGTTAGTTCAACAAGCTGTGCAGATTGGAAGGCTGTCTGTATACGGGTAACCTGTCCATTAATACTAAAGGCTGCTATGTCTGAAGAGGAGCCGTCAGAAAACACTAGCGTGGCTCCCGCAATGGGAGTGGCTTTGGTTCTCCGGGGAAAAACAATGGGGGTTTTCTGTAAGAACTGAATTAATCTGTCAGCAGGATAATGATTATCAGTTGTTCCTTGGAAGGAAGTGCAACTAATCGCCCAGTCATCATCGTTTTGAATTAGCCATTGTACCTGAGCTGTATTATACGGGAGGGTTATAGTGTCAGGGTCCTTTCCAAAGAGCTTTAAGGCTGACTCCCGCCGCGAGATTAACAGCCTGAGATACCTTGGAGGCAAGGGGGTCTATGGCCAGATGCATGGCTTGGGACATTTTAGAGGTGAAGGGATCAACGTCACGGCACATGCGCAACATTTCATCAAGGGTCTTATCTCGCGTCTTTCCGCGCAGCACCGCGCGGCAAGAGGCATTGGCATTTTCGTAGGCCAATTGTTTAACGAGCCTGTCATTAGAGGCTTCGCCCCCGAGGGTTCTTTCCGCTGCCTCTAGGAGCCTACTGACAAATTCACTATAATCCTCTTGAGGGCCCTGTGTAATTTTGGTCAGGGGAGTAGTAGCAGCCCCTGAAATAGGGAGTGCCCTCCAGGCCCCAAGCGCAGCGCTAGTGGTCTGGGCGAGGAGTGCAGAAGGGAACCTTCTCTGTTTAGCCTCCGCGGAGGTGGCAGGGACCGCATCGGGCCCCTCCCTGTGGAGCTTATCGTTTAAGTCACGACCTACTTTCTGCCATTTTTTAGGGTGAATTTCAGGTCCATTAACAATGAACTAAGGGCAAACCTTGTCTATAAAAAGAAAAAACTTAATAAGATCCTTTTTCTTAACTCTAACTCCTCTTTCCCTAAGAGATTCTTTTAGGTCTCGAATAAAGACCGCTTCTTTAGAGAGCTTGGGGCCCTTTTGAGGGCGGGAGCCTTTCGGGGCCATTTACTATGAACCAGGGACAGACTTCATCAATGAAGAGAAAAAATTTGACTAAATCCTTCTTTTTTACTCGGATTCCTCGTTCCTTGAATGAGCGTTTTAAGTCTTTTATGAATAGTGCTTCTCTGGACAAGGTTTGTCCCATCTTTTTGTTTTATTTATCTAAAAAGAAAGAGGGATAGGAACTGAGGAAGTGAACATAGGTATCAAGGCAAAAAGGAGGAGAAGGGAACTTAACTTCTCTCCCGCGTGGGCAGCCGGTTAGTACAATCCGCTAACACGGACCCCCCTGGGGTGCGATGCCTACGGACGTCCCGCCGGCTGTGCCTTTGGGCATAGACAAGGCTCTTTTACAGAGGCGGCAGAGGAGGGATTATATCAGAGGTCTCGACGTGGGCAGTCGGTTGGTATAATCCGCCAACACGGCTCTCAAGAGGCGAATCGCAGACCTACCGCTCTCTCCAGGGCGGAGGGAGAGGTCTACGACCGGGATGCCCTCTGAGTGGACGACTTCTGCCTTAAAGTCGACTGACACACTGTATTTTCCCAACTCAGAAAAAGCAGCCTCTAACCTCAGGGGTGGACGGCTTGTGCCAAGAAGCGGGCTAGAGAGAAAAGTCCCAAATCCTTTGAAAAAAAAAAAAAAAAAAAAAGGAAAAGACAAGAGGACCTAGAGAAGACAGAGGGAGTTTATGCTCAACTCTTTTCTCCGTTTAAAATTTGTTACTTTCTCCGTTTAAAATTTGTTACTTATGATCCTAGCAGTCCGTGCTGAAACTAAACTAAGGCGGATGAACACTCACCGAAGACGGCGATCTCCGGTGAGCCGAAGACGAGGACCTTCCATGAGCGGTGAAAGGCAGTCTTCTCTGAAAAACTTCTCCTTAATGAGCTGCAGCCTCTGTTATTTCGTAGTCCGCCTGGGTAAGGGTTCTGCACTCGAGCCCCACGTTGGGTGCCACTTGTCCCGCCCGCGGGACCGGTTATTTGGTGGGAGAACCGAGGAGAACCCAACCTAAAGAAAAGAGGGGTAACACGGACGAGAGAAAAGAGTGGAGGCAAGACAGTATTCTGATCAAGCCTCAAATTTTATTTTACAAAGCAGCTATATTTATACAGCAAGAACAAAGGGGGGCAGGCAAAAGGGACTTGTCACAATATAATTGGTCTTCAGCTGGTGCTATGGGGACAAGGGGCAGTGGAAGGAAAGAAGAGGAAAGGGGGTACTGGTCATGTACTGATCGGTCAAGCACAGGTGGTGTAAAACAAAGGAAGTTCTCAGAGTTCTCTGTACAAACATGTTGGTGTCACGGGCTGCTGAGCTGCTATTTGTCTTCTGTTCTTGTGAAGCCCAAGCCCAGCATGTTTTATCCTTAACCCTTAAGGGCCCGTTTAGGTTGTGGCGCCCCTAACAGTACTGGCTCAAGAAAAAAAGGTTCCTGTGGCCTCTCATCAGACCAGGGCACGTGAGCTTCAGGCTGTCGCTTCGGCGGTTCGGGTCCTCAGTAAACACCGGCTTTTCCGGGGAGCAGCTCAGAGTCAGGCGCCGCCAAGTGGCAGGAAACAGGAGGCGAAGAGGTGTTTCGTGGAGTTCAGCTTATGAGGCGGTGCCCCCCGCCCCCCAGTTCTGTAGAATCCAGACGGGAGCAGCACGCGGCCAAGTGCGGAAGGCTACTCGTGGCTTCTGTTTCTCGGCTTGGGGAACTGCGGCCGTGTGTGCGTTTTGAGCTTCAAAAGTTGAATGACGTGTGATTATTATCAGCGGGTTAAATAGTAGGACACATCCGGACATGGTGGATGTGGTCACCAGTCTCTCTCGACGGTCCTTCCGTGTCAGGGCGGAGACCCGCTCCTGCTCGTGGCAGCTGCCTGGCGTTCCGCGGGGACCCCTGGCGGAAGGGCGCTCTGGCCCCCCCTTCCTTTGTCACTGATCGTGCTGCCCCCACGGAGGCATGTGACAAGGTTAGAAGCCCATGCGTGTGGACGGGCCTCGCGGCCCTGGCTGGCGGTCATGGGCTCCCGGGTGGCCCTGGTCAGCGGTGGGCCCGCCCATGCAGGAGCCTTGCAGCTGGAGCGCGTGACCTCCTGCCCGCAGCGACCGCTGAGGTCACGGTTTGGGGCCCTTCTTCCTCCTCTTAGCCCCCCGCTTCACTCTTTCCATTTTGGTTTTGTGTCTTAGGTTGGCGCCTGTCCCGCAGGCCCAGGGAGCTCCCCCCACCCCGCACCCCGGTCCTGACACCCGGTGGCCAGTGGAGGGCTTTCGTTTGGGCCTCTAGTGTCCTTTCTAGGGGGGAGGGAGCAGGAGCAGGAGGCTTCTTGACCCTCCCCCTAACACCAGCTTTAAAATCTTCCTAAAGGAAAGGAGACAAAAGGTTTTATCTTAGTCCATTTTCTGTAAGCGCGTCATTAAATACTCAGCTTTTACACATTCAGGCACAAAGCGGTATAGCTTGGGCAAGCACAATAATGAGCAATTTTCAGGTATTAATTATAATTATGTTTCCTTTTCACTGAAACCTTCACAAACAAATTCTGTGACGTCAGATGAAAATTTCAGTAGACTTTTTTTTTTTCATGTCAAAAACATGGCATGTTTTCCGGCTTGTGTTGTAGCGCCGTTGAAATAATCACCCCCAGCCGACAAGGTTAATGGATGTCTCGGGATCTGTTCTTTTAATTCTAAGATTTCAGCTGCAAATCCTGAGCTCCATAGGAAATTACAGCTAAGAAGCATCATTTGTAAATGAAAGTTCCAACATCTCTCAGTGGGGTTCAGGCCCTACTGCGGCTGCCCCCACCCGGACCCTAACCATGCAGCTCCTGGTGCAGCCAGAGGCACGTGATGGTCGGAAGCAGCTGTTCATCACCATTTATTATCTTGGGGCTAGAGGAAGGGGACGCCTCCACAGACAGCGCCGCCGTGCCCAGGGTGGGTGCTCAGCCCCGCACCGAGAGAGCTGAGTAGGCACCGGGAGAAGCAGGTGTGTCAAAGGCCACCAACGGGGGTCGCGGGCCCCCGGCCCCTGCTAGCTCGGTGTGACAGACCCTGGCACAGGGTTCCTCTCGATCCATCCTGACGGGTCAGGGAAAAGAAACACGTGTCGCGATAATCTGTTTCTAATACAGTGTTCTCTCTTCCCCCGCTCACGGAAGCTTCTGGAGGCCGAAGGTACGGGGGAAGATGCCGGAACTGGGGTCAGAACACGTGGAGTGGCGTCCTCACTTGCCACTTACTGTCTGTGTGATTTGGGACAAAATACCTGAAATCTCTGAGTCTCAAATTCCTCCCCTTAACACGATTAAAGTGTGTGTTGTTTCGAAAGACCGAAAGAGGTAATGAAAACGAAACTAGTTTACAGATTTTAAAAGCCCTTCGTAAACGTCAGGTGCGAGTAACCGTTGCTGCCGGAAGCCTCGCCGCCAGCCACTCAGAGGCCACGTCCAGCCCGGTCACACCGCCCCGGAACCCGGGTCCTTCTGGAGGGGGGGCTGAGTCCCGCGGGAAGCCCGTGTCCTCACCGGAACGGGGCAAGAAATTAAGTTTATGGAACGAGCCCTGTACCCAGTGTCGAATACCACCCATGCCAAGGTTTCTTCTGATTATTTTAGTCCCGATCGTGTGGGTGCCAGTCAGGACTAGGGATGGAGAGAATTAACTCTAACCATGTTCACGGCTTCGCCTGGAATACTTAAAATATGCACACACGTGCACACACGTGTGCACACGCACCCGCACACACATGCACACACGTGCACACACACGTCCACACATGCACACACGTGCACACACGCACACACACGTATGCACACACATGTGCACACGTGTACACGCACGTCCACACGTGCGCACACACTCACGCGCACACGTGCACACACCTTAAATCCCAGCCTGGAGAAAGGAATGAGCAGGTAGACTCGTGCCAGACGGCAGAGGCTTAGACATGTGATCAACCAGCTCTGCTTTAGACGCGTTGTTTCTCGGGGAGCTTTCTGTTTCTCACTTTGTTTTTGGTGGAAAGACACTCGAGAGACATTGTGATGTGACGACTCTCAAACCTGGGGCCCTAAGGGACCTGTCGTTCAGCGGAGGGGGGGCTTATTATGGCGAAGGAAGAGAAGTGTGGGGAAGACAGACATCGCTCAGATGTCGGCCGCGGCCACACTGCGGTCACGCCCGCACCCCATGGTCCCCAGAGCGCCGGAAGTTTGCGGAGGAAGTCAGGCTTCAGTGAGGAACCGGGGAACCGGGAGGGCTCGGGAGCATTCGGAGGCCGAGCCCTCTGTCCCCTCCCTCCTCCCACGGCTGGAGCCGGGGATCGGGGAGGGGGCGAAGGCACAACCCGGACTCCCAGAAGCTTCCAGAACGGAGACGGGCAGAGAGACGGGAGCCAAGAGCAGAGATGTGGGATCCGGAGATCCCGAGCGCCGCACGCTGCCGCACGGAGAACTTCGGTCGCCGGTGGTTCGTGTTAACTGAGCGTGATTCAGCCTGTTTCCACTTCCTGCGTGATGTTCGAGGAAAGGGAAATGTGTTCGAAGGACTAAATCTGTGTTGCTTCTGAAATCCCAGGTGAGACTCGGAATATTAGGAAGAGAGTACGATTTCCAAAACTGCGCAAAATGTTAATTAAAAATTCTCACCCAAGGTGGTAACTATACAAAAGGAATGACGACTACCGAAAATAACTGAAAAGTCGTTCATTTCCTCATCAACACATTATTTCCTGAGTACCCGTCACGTGTCGAGCCCCGGGGATATAAAGTGCTTATGCACTACACGAGGGGGACAGTTAGTTACACAGCTTTCTAGGTGTTTCATCACGGACTGGGGTAGGGCTGGGGACCAGCTGGGCATGGAGGAGCCGCGGGGTGTCCCGGAGGAGGGGGCGTCACTTCCTTCCAAGGCAGACCTACCCACTCAAGGAGGCAGCCTGGGGCGAGAGAGGCAGCTCACGTCGGGCGGTGAAGCCACAGCACGCTGCCTCCGTCACCAAGGCCACCCGGCTGAGGACCAGAAGGAACAGGACCGGAAGTCTGCTTAGCGAGTCCACAGATTTAGGTTGTGACACGGCTCCGTATCTTGTCACAAACCAGGACCACACTGTCCTGGAGCAGGAGCTGGTCTGTGGACTATGCTTGGAGCACTGTGCAGTTTTAAGTGACTAATGGGAAGGTGGAAAAAAAAAAGAAAAAAGAATGTCCTCGTCTGTTTGAGAAAGCCACGGGTCAGAGCACCTCAGTAAACCCCAGAAGTCTCAGCATTCTGACTCAGCCAATCAACAGAAAAAAATATTTTAGGAGATTTTGTGTGGGAAATTCAAGTAAGTGCTAAAAATTACAGCCTTAAATTACATTTATTTTGTTGCTTTTGATTGAAGGCTCTAAACTATACTTCATATTAAAAGAACTAGTTATGAGCATTTCACATTCAGGAATATGAGAGTTTGTGCAATCATCCTAGTTAATAATTAGGGTTCCGTGCCTTTTAACATTCATTCAGCAAACGTTTATTCGGTGTCTGCCGAGTCCCTGGCTATAAAGATGGATCGGATTCAGGGAGAGAGCAAACACTGCAGAAAAGCGAGTCTTTAAGTGGATCTTGAGGGATGTGGAGTTTATCAGAGGACGAGACATATTTTGGCAGCTGGAGAGAGAGGAGACGGGGACAGGGGACGGAGGAAGGAAAGGGAAAGGCGGAAGGAGGAGCCCGCACGATGCCCAGAGCCAGGAGCTACAGTGCAGAGCGAGGGAGCCGCAAGTCCCAGTGCCAGGCAAAGACAGCGGCGGGAGGCAAGGCTCAGAACGTCCGCCGTCGCCCTGGGAAGGAGCCCGGCCAAGCTGAGGGACCTGCCACACGCCATTGCTGAAGGGGCCGCGGATACGCTTGGACCAGAGGGATGCAGGATGAGAGCACTTTGGGGAGGTCCCTGGTCTACTGTCTTCTGTTGACATCTCCTCGTGCGGTTCACAGTCCCAGCATCTCAGACCCGCTCTGTCTTCGTTCGTGGTGCCGGGCTTTGCTGGGCAGTGGCCTCTCTGACTTCCGACCCCCGTGCTTTCCTCTAAGGCGATCTGGAGCAAACACGTGGATTTCACCGTTTCAAACAACTCCGAGGCTTAATGTCTTTGTAAGGCAGAAAGCTACCCACTCGATCTTTATCCATCTTATGAATTTTGATGTTTTGAATGTGGATACAAACACAGCGAGGGCATGTTTTCTGGTTTTACAAGGCAATTAATTATACATGTAAAGTCAGTGCGCCCACCCCAGCCCAGCCCGGGGACGTACAGCAGCCCGCGCCTCCGTAAAGGACAGCAGCTACTCAGACTCCAGCAAGAGGTATTTTGGGTGGTGTCGTTTCTAGGAAATGATAGGAAAACACCTCCTACGTTAACTTTCCAGTGTGAAAAAAAATCAAACGCTTTTATATGTCAGAACATACATAGTGGTAAGCTTTGGGTGATTAATTCGATTTTGAAACTTAAAAGAAAAATAATTGCTTTGGTCCCAGCCTTCACCCTCATGCTTAAAACAATTTCTAAAGGACTTTCATCATCCCTAGAGAACCTTTCCATCATTATTCTTTTCTGCAGAAGAAGGTGCTCGAATGGTATAGAGAATTGACAAAAGCATGGGAAAAACGCTTTAGCCCAAGAAGTAAGAGATGGGAAAGACCAGAAAACATGCACTATTCGTGCGAGTTGAGTAAACAGAACACTCTAGAAAGAAGGCGTGTCAGATGCTGCCACGGGCAGCCGGCGGCATTCCGACCCCCTTCTGTGTGCGCCCGCGCCCCCGGGAGCTGGACTCCTGCGAAGCGCCTCGTCCAGACTTCGTGGCGGCGGGTTCTGAATAGTTTGGCCAGTGACGAGGACTTTCGTGAGCTTTAGGAATCAGAGGGGCGGTAGCATCCATCCTCCTCCCTCCATCAGAATCTGCGGACGTGGTAGGTTCCTGCAAACACCTGTGTCTTTGAGGCACCTGATCAACTCGGCCTCCTGCCGGTCACCGACACAGGACAGTGGCCGGGGCTTTCTGCAGATCTCGACCCAGTGGAGACAGAGGCAAAGCCCTGGCCGTACCTGGGTCTGTGGCGGTCGATCTGTAGTTCCATGACAGGCTCCAGACTTTTCTCCCGCCCTGCTAGCAGCTTTGTGAGCACCCGGTTCCCTGTATTAAATCCCTTTCCGTGTAAACACCTAGAATGGATTTTCTGTTTCTTTCTTAATCCTGAGATGGAGACTTTATTTAAATTATTTTAAAGAGACAGATATTAGCATCTTTTTTTAAGATTATTTACCATGAATTGTTGAAAGATAAACGTGTTAGAATTAATCTCATGCTGTTTGCTCTTACAAAACACACAATTTACTTACAAAAAATTAAGCCATTCACTATTATTTTACTTTCTTGGTGGTTCAGTATGAGATTAAGTTCTCCGAGAATTCCCTGGATTCATATTCTCAGAGGATGATAGGTTCAAAGCCGTGGTCCTCAGAAGGGCCGGGGGGCTCCGTCCCCCAGGGGACACCTGAAGACATTTTGGGTTAAGCCGAGGGTGAGGGTGCTGCTGGCCTCTCATGGGTGGTGGGCAAGGGTGCTACTAAACCTCTGGGAGGCACGGGACAGGCCCCCACGACAGACTTGTCAGGCCCAGAAGGTCGACAGCGTCGAAGTAAGAAAACCCCAGTCTGCACAGAGCACAGCTTCCTGCCCTTAGAGGCCGGTTGGGGTCGCGTCTTCGCCAGGACTCTGCCACTGACCTTCGCTGTGCCCTTCAAGTCATTCACTTTCCCCTTGCTGTGCATCCGGTAAAGCTCAGCGCTTTGGCTCCTTCTAATTCCCGGACCGTCCTCCAGCTGACTGGGGCAGGCTTTCCTCCTAGGCAGACGCGGGTCCACCAGGTGTCCCACGGAGTCCACGCTTCCTGGAGACTGGGCCTGGGCAGCGGGCCGGGCGACCCAGGGAGCCGAGAGGGGGCCTCCTCAGCCATTTCTGTGCACAGGGTCACGGGACTTCAGGATTGGACCGACTCTTAGAGGAGGTCGGATCCCACCCACTTGCCTCAGATATGGTAACAGTGAAGCCCAGAGAGGTCAACTGACTCGCTCGGAGATAGTTCCAGGTTGCTATAGTTCTATCTCATAGCGTTCACAGGACTTATAAAAGCTCTCCCCTTAACCAAGATAGAACTTTCTTGACTAGAAGGCTTAATGAAAGATAGGAAAAAATCTCCTTCTTGACACCAAGCCCACTTGGCACTTCCCAAGGTCATGTAACCTCTCAATGCCTCTTAACTCGGGATGAATCCAGGGTTGACAGGGACGTTCCCCTGCTCTCTGGGCAAGATACACCTCTCCTCAGGGTAGAATGACAGAAACGACAGCTTACGATGCCCGATTCAGACCTCACGGCTCCTCCCGGAGCCTCTCGGGGAACCCGTTAGCCAACGTTGGTTGACATGGAGCCTGCTTGAGTTTTAGTCTCGTCGATAATATGTTTTTTAAATGAAAATAACCTAAGAGAGGTAAAGAGATAAAATGAATGTTAATATAGTAATATAATGATCAGACAGATCTCTCGACATGACAAAAAGTTGTTGCAGAAGAATATTTACCGGCGTGGAAAATCATCCATAACACATTAGATGTGAAAAGCCAGACGATCGGAAAACACGGGGCGTCCTTTCCAATTTTGATGGAAAACAGTATGATATGGGGAAAAGTATTGGAAGAATATGAACCAAAATACTAAAAACGATGATCTCTGAGTGCACGTGAGGTTTTTCCTTCTCTGTACTCCTTAGAAGTTTTCAACTTTCCTAAAAACGAAACTTGTAGTTTTAAAGGGGCGATCTGCTAGCACAGAAAGAATTTTCACTACCATGTTAGCACGGGGGAGGCCAAAAGAATAAGGACTGGAAAGGAATAACGGGCCTTTGGGACTGACAGGCGCTTGCATGCGTGACCTCCTCTGATCCACGCTGAACTCTCTGGATGCGACAAGGCGCTACGATTGTTGTAGCATTTTCCAGATGAAGAAGAGGCTTTGGGGTTTCTCGGACGCACTCAGGAGCACGCAGTGAGTGTGCCGCAATGGAAAGGTCGGAAGCCAGACCACCCGACTCTACCTCTGGACTCCAGTCAGCTACATGATGCTAAAAGAGAATGTTCACCGGTTCGTCTTACATCACAGTGATAAATGAGAAAAATAATGACATGGCCGTGAGACAGCAGAGGATTCCGCATTCGAAGCCACGCGTAGGACGCTGTTTACTGGCAACGGAAGTGGTCTGGATGGCCGGCCGCGTGAGCCGGCAGGCGCGGGACGTTCTGCTCGTGGGCACCCGCTCGTGCCCCGTAGAAAGTGGGAAGGAAACTGGAAAACAAGGACCAGCCATCCACCAGTGGTCTCTCCGACGACACGATCGCACATGATCGTCTTTTTGTTCCGCTGTGAGTTCGTGTGTTCTCGGCTGGGCCTGCGTTTCTTCTGTAATTATAGGGACCGTATTTAATACTTAGGCTTTAGGTCGCCAGTCGAGTCATACAGAACACGTTAATAGTGTTGTATCACCAAATTCTTCCGTCTCGGCAGATAGCGAGGATGTGTGTGCACAAAATGCCACATTTGAATGTGGTTTACACAAGGTCATCGCCTCTCGGGTTTTTTGGGTTTGGAGGAGGTGTGTGGTCGGAGATCTTTAGTATCTGATGTCCATCACAGGAAGGTGATACCCCAAAATTACATTAGACCATCTGTCAGGCCACCATCTCTCTTTGCTTTAAAAGAAGGAACATACTGCTCTACTTTTAATAGTGTTGAAATTATGCCAAGCACACGGTGCCATCAGGAGAGCCGACACACTGTCAGTCGGCTAGGACATAGGGTGTTGGTGTATAAAACAGTCCTGCCACCGATCCAGACATCCTTGGGCACCGGATTTAATGGCCTCGTTATCATGCTGCAGGTGCTTAAGAAAAAGTCAACCTCCAGAGGGAAGAGAAGTACATGCGCCAAGAACATCTCGGGTTAAGTTGCAATTACTAAATGTACCAAAGAGTATTGTAAACACAGTAATGTGGCAAAAGCAAATTGAGAAAGATTTCTACCTTAACCTCTTATATATTTTTATGATGCATAAGAGAGATTAGAGTCTTTAAACTCTATTAAATATTAATGCAGTGTTTATTTTTGTTAGTTAAGAAAATGTCAAAATTCAGGGTTTTTTAAATTGTCCTTTCTGTCAACATAAGATGATAACCAGAAGCTGAGGCAAGTTGTCTAGGGGGGGGGTCCCCTCTGTGCCTATCCTGTGTTTTAGGGGCCACCCTCCTTTGGAGGCGAATCATTTGGCAAGCTGAGTAATCATGGTGCTGGGGAGTGAGTGTGGGTAAGTGTGTGTGTATGAACATGTGCGTATAAATTTAAATGTGTGGTGTATGTATGTGTGTATCTATTGTGTTTAAGTGTGTGTACGTTGTGTTGTATTTCTTTTGTTGTGCATTTAAGTGTGCTGTGTGTATAAACGGGTCATGTGTTGTATGTACTGTGTGTGGATGTGTTGTCTGTTGTCCATGTGTGTCGTGCGTGTGTGGTTGCATGTATTTAAGTGTGTGTTTGTGTGCGTTGTGTGCTCCCACAGTGTCCCGTATAGGACACAGGGTGTGATCGGTTTATTAAGTGAACACCAGGGAACGTTTCCAAGCAGATATTTTTAAATGAGTTGCTGAGTGCAACAGGGGAATTCGTTTCCAGCCAGTGTCTAGTGGAGCGGGGAGCGTCTCCTGTGTGGGACCCTCTGGTTCAGCTCTGCCCAGGCTGAGAGAGACATTGGGGACCAGACCTAACAAGCAGCTGTAGAACTTCCTTGTCTCTGTTTGGAACAGATGTGTAAAAAAGATCACTTTACAGAGATATCTTCTTCCTGTGTAACTGTCTCTGAAAATCGTTTTTCCTTTACTCCATTCATCTTTCCAATACCTCCCCAAATCACATCCATTATTTTTCCTTTTTCTGCAAAGGATATAAATTTGGCTGCAATTCTTCAAATGATCCAGTTAGGTCGATGGTCCTTGTCTGTGAAATAATGTGTATATGGCGCCACCTAGTGTGCAGAAGGCAGAAAATCCAAGGCAAACAATTCAAACAGTTCTGAAACAGGTATTTTTTGAAACAGGTATGTTGGCATGGAGTGAGGAAGAGATTGGAGGAACAAAAAGCAATTATTCCCAGATTCATTGACTTGAATCATGTTTGCACCTCTATAAATACCCGTTTCAAAGGAGAAGACTTTGTTCATTGAAATCCAATACTTATTAAACCACAGAACAGAGATTTTTCTAGTTTTTAGTTAGAGTTTTTGAATAATCATGGCTCACTGTATCTCCTTTGATCAAATCTAAGTTAAAAACAAACTTCATTCTTGTGGTGGAATTTTTTTCAGATAAGTGATGTATTTTTCTACTGATTCATGTAATAAAATTAAACATCTGTTTCATGTGGAAAACATTACTTAATAGAGTAAGTTAAAACTTTTGGGGAGAGCTACATTAGACTGTGTTGTGACCTGACTTTTGGCATCTGGAGTGAGAAAACCATACTCCCCAGGGCCTCATCGGCCATCGATTTTAGCCGTCGCTGCAGACGGGTCCAGGGGTGTCTGTGCGGTGCCGGGCTGGACCAGCAGCAGGGAGAACATGCCGTCGCCGGCACAGATCCGGCAGCCACTGCAGGGAGAGGCGAGAGGGACGGCGGGGCCTGGAATCGTGATCGGCGTGTCTGAGGCCAGGCGACGGCGAAACTTGCTCTTAGCTCTCTGTCCCACAGGCGTAAGAATGGGGAGCTTCTGCGCGGGGTGTGTGCTGTCGTGGTGTTTGCCCTTTGGGAAGGAACAGGAAGGGGAAACGTGGCATGCCGCGGCGTGCTGCGGGGTCACGGACCTGCGTTGCGTGGCCATCGGAGCCCCCTTGGGGTTTCGTAGGGCGGCAGAACTCAATAGGGCTGCGGCTTCGAATAAAACCGGTGAGCGGCCACTTCCAGCTCGGGGTGGCGGCTCCAGCCGATGGGGTAATTCTCAGAAAACATGAGCCTTAAAAGTTTTGTTAGGAATTGGGGAAGGATTTGGGAAGTCGCGATGTGGTCTCCCACAGCTTTCTCGTCTCTGGGTCTTTGCTGGGGAGGTTCCTTCAGCTTTCTCCTCCTTCCGTCCCTCGTTCGAGTCATCAGCACCTTCCATTGTCACCCCAATTCCCATGAATCCAGAATCGCTCCAGCTCCAACCTCTGCCTCAAATTCCGGCTCCACCAGCCAGCTGGACGTCTCTGGAGTCTTATTATTCAGAGCTGCAAACTTCGCCTCCCCCAAAGTGACCCCATTGTGTCCAGGCACCAGCTGTCCTGGCGGAGTTTCGTTTCCCGGAGATGCCCACGGCCTCCCCCTGGGCTAGCTGCGCTGCCCCGGCCACCCCCTGGCTGCCCTTCGCCCTCTGCAGCCGCAGTCCGGCGCGGAGGGGGCCGCCTCCCCCTCCTCTCCGCTCCTGCCTGAGGACCGGGAGAGCCTGCTCCGTGGTGCTCCAGTTCCTCCTCCCGTTTGCACGCCACCGTATTTGGCAGCCTGTTCCAGTCTGCCAAGGAGTGAACCGTCTCCCGCCCCCAGTTCATACGCCGAAGCCCTAACCCCAATATCTCAGGGTGTGACTTATTGGGGGGTAGGGTCTTGACGTTTCAAAATGAGTCTTCCATATCAGAAAAGGAATTGGACAAACAGACGTGCAGCAGGAAGGCCACGCGAGGACACAGGGAGGTCGCAGGCCAAGGAGAGAGGGGCAGCCCTGCCCCAGCTGCACCGTCACCTCCCCCCCGGGCCTCCCCCCCCCCCGGCCTCCCCTCCCCCAGGGCCTCCTCTCCCCCCTGGCCTCGAGCCTGTCGGCCTCCCCCGCGGAGCTGGACCGCGCCAGCCCCGCCCATCGATGGCGGGACAGTTCCCTCCAGTAAATCTCCCTCCTGCGATAGACGCGTCCTGTTCCGATTCTCTGGGGAACCCTAACTACAGTCCAAATTAAAACGCATAATTGTTCCTTTTCAACGCAAAATACAGCAGCCGAGCCAGTACTCCAGGCCCCGGCAGAGATGCCCGGAGCCCTGTTCCCAGTTCACCGTACT
The DNA here is from genome assembly GCF_014176215.1 of Rousettus aegyptiacus. Lineage (NCBI taxonomy): Eukaryota > Metazoa > Chordata > Mammalia > Chiroptera > Pteropodidae > Rousettus > Rousettus aegyptiacus. The sequence continues at coordinate 16,737,600 of NW_023416293.1, read as the reverse complement.
TCTAGCCAGTGCCGGTGGTGATATTGATGGAGAACCAGCTCTGACACTTACCAAACTTCTTTCCTGTGGTTGACTCAGGCTGGATTCAAATCCGGCCGTTTTCTTGCCTCCGTAAGCTTCAGTATCTTCATCTGTAAAACGGAAGCGATTTATCCAGTTGTTCTGCAGGGTTACCGATCGGCCGTGGGCCACACAGATGCGTCCGTGACGTTGCAGGACGACCGGCCGGGGAGGACTCCGACGCCGGGGCGGGTGCCGTTTACAGAGGGGCAGATTTAGGAGCGGCGCTGAACTGGGCCACGCCAGGTCGACACGCCTCTGGGCCGTGGAGGGTGGTGGCGAGCTGCACGGAAGGCCTACGAGTGGAGTTCTAAGATTAGGGCAGAGCAGGAGGTGGGAAACCGGGACCGATTCGCTGTGAAATGCACTTACTCAGAGCCACGGGATCGGCAACCTGCATTCAGAGCATGGCGCTCCACGAGCCCGTTGGAGTAGATGCCTCAGTAGGACTCAGCGGTCAGCTTTGTCAAATGTTACTGGGGTTCCGCTTACGGCCCGGCCCTCTGGGGAGGTCCGAGGACCCGCTCGCTCCCCAGGAAAATAAGCAGAACTGGTGAAGACTAAATTTTAACATATTTTAAAGGCTCTAAAAATTGTCCTAAGCGAATACGGCAAATCAATATTTATCGAGAAAGAATGTACTAAATCTCGGTAAAAGCAGCGAGTCTGTGGCTTCTGAGCTCCGTCCCCCGCCCCCCGCCCCCAGCTGAGCTGGCCTGTGAAATAGCGCGTTTCTGGTCCTTCCCAAGGCGCCTGTTACAGCCGCAATCATAAAACCTTCACCTTTCCGTTTGCACGTTGGCCCTGTCAGAAGTAGACCATAGACAGACAGACAGCTTAAGCCCGATTCGCTAACAGTCACGCCGCAGGTCCTAATTTCCCCATGCTGATAAACCCATCCCTCTTCTGAGAACGTCTGTTCTCTAACAGACCCCACATTTTACTAAGTTCTGTTTCATCGTACGCTCGACCAGCGCGCCTCCCCGTGTGTTAAATGTCGCCGGCTTTGCTTTTGAGTAGTCCTCTCTAGACTTCTCAACTTTTTTTTAACGGTACGATGATTTTTTTTTAATTTTATTTTATGTTAGTTTCCGGTGTACAGCGCAATGGTTAAATATTTATGTGATTTACGAAGCGTTCCTCCGATTAGTCTAGTCCCCACGTGGCACTGTGCCTGGTTATCACAATGTGAACCGTACCTGGGTATCACGATGCTGCTGACCACGTCCCCTGTGCCCGCCTCGCACCCCAGCTACTAATTTGTGCTTCTTCACCCTTCAGCCCTGCAGCCCCCACCCCTGCTCCCCTCTGGCAACTTTTTGATGACTAAAAAACGACCTTGGCTTTGGATTTCATTTTGGACATCTTCACCTGTGTGCTATGTGGACGGTTATAATGAGGCTGAACAGGTAGATCTCAGCGGCTGGATACAGGCGGGGTCCCTGTAAACTTAGCAAACGTCCCTGTGCGTTTCATGTCTAATGAGACGGGGATCCCACCGCTCACCTCACGGATTTTATTAAAGAGGATAACGGGAGGTGTCGTGTAGGACCCTGGCAGCTGAGCAGTGGATGCTGAGTTCCCCGTCCTCCCACGGGGTCGGGCGGGGCCTGGCTCTGCACCAAACTCTATGGTCTGCTTTTTCCACCCAGGCTTTTAGCCCTTCGCAAGAATTGCCAGATGTTTGGTGGTTTCTGAAATTCTTCTGATTGAAACGTAGTAACGATTCACTCGCTAATCACATTCCTGCAGCATGGACTGACCTGTAGTTCACACGCGGACCCCTTGCTGAGGAAGTGGGCCTTCTGAGAAGCTGGAGTTGCAAATTCTCACAAGGAAATGCAACTTTTCGGTGCATGTGTGAACCAGACAACATTTTAAATAAATATTTCATTATACCTTTTAAAAGTAGTTAATCCCATGACTCATTTAGTGGCCTTCAGTTTGACGGACTTGGCAGGTTAATAATCATTAATAATCTTAGTAATTTTAATAAGCATTAATAATCTTTAGTAACGTACTTTTCCTGACTGAATACAAAATAAACCATTACAAACTGTAGCCACAATCATCAGGAGGAGAGCAAAGGCACCGAGCAAATAGACTAGCTAGAAAAAAAAGTTTATTAAAAAAATAGACAATGTATGTAAACATCTTTTTCACTCACAAGGCTTCATAATACAGCAGTGCGGGCCCAGGCCTTCACCCTGCAGGGGGTGTCTCAGTTGTTGATTAACAATGATCAGCTTAATTTACCTTTCAGTGAACTGGTCAGTCTACACGAAAATAAATAACCAGATTCTGCTACGTGTACACAATCGCAAACATACACTAGATCTCGACCGAGAGGAGCTCGCTGCAGGAACGTGTGAGTGAGTCTTTGTGTCGCAATTATCTTTCTAAACAGCTTCATTTCTAATTTCATTATAATGGAGAATCGGCTAAAATAAAGCTAATAAACAGGAGCAGGAACAGAGTATTGGAGGGACGAGGCAGATGATACCCTCCACGTCCTCACCCCACAGGTCATAGAGTCCGTACCTTGTCTGTCAGGTGTGATTCAGGCACACCTTCCTTCCCTGTCCTTTACCTGGAAGTCACCTGCCCCCAAATGGGTGGGTACAAGGCAGCCAACCGTAGTTTCAGAGGTGATAATATTTTGAGGAAACCAAATCTCGATGACCTAACTCAACATCCACCCCAAAGTTAAGTCAAACCACAGAATGGACAGTAATACGACAAGATGCAATAAGTACCTGAGATTTTGCTGCAGAATCTTAAACATGAGACCATTTTCTTTAGGGCAAAAAGTGTTTATGATACTATAATCCTTTCGGGCCTTGTCCGTCGTTTGCGAGGGCACACCTGGCTAGGGGACTGAGATGTTCCAACATGGCCAAATGGAATTTACCTTTTTTTCTACTCTAGGAAGGTATTTTATCACACCTGATTTAATTTAAATTGCTGGCATTTCAGTTATTCAGTAAACCTTAACCCAAAAATAATTTCAAACAAAATATCAAGTAAGGTATGTAATTTAGTTTTTCATCATATGGAAAATTTAAACATCTGCCTGTCATCTGGATAACCACATGTAGTGACAGAAGAGGAAAAAACTAGGTTTAGCAAAAGAAACCCGGGCAAATTTACCAAGCTCCTGGACAACCGTTTTGTTATTTAATGACTCAGCAGTGTCTGTGTATCATTCAGGTAGGATTTATGAGTGACTCGTTTATAATTTTAATTCATTTAAATCCTGATCTGCTATCCAAAGATCTATTTTATAAACCCATTTCTGAAAATAATCTGTAACCTATTTGTCCTTTCGACCATATCAGCTTACCTCAGCAAATGGCTCACATTTGTTCACAATTAAACGAAATGTGAAATAATGACAAAACACTTAAAGTTTAACAGTACCACTGTTTCTTGACAGCAATTTCTCTCTAATGGCATTTGAGATTATTAAGATAATTATGCATTTAAATAGAGAAAAATAAAATTACATGGCATGAATGTTTAATACATTGACACGTGGGTCCCTTAATTTTGTGAAATGCTACTACAGAATGAAAGCACTTTACCCTTCTGGAGCCCAAATAAATGGCTACGGAAGAAGGTCGATGCCGTCTGCAGGGCGAAGCTGCGCCTGAGTGCCTCTCGGGCTCAGGCGGGCAAGACCCGGCCTGGGCAGAATGTCAGCGCCCGGTCTTTCCCAGATCCATTCGGTGTTCCAACGGATAAAAGATTTTAAGTTACATTCAGTAAAACGTTTACAAGTTACATTCAGTAGATTTTCCTCAAAGAGAGAAATAGTGCATAGTTTAGGTGAGAACTAAACATATTTATGCATCACAAACCTAACCTACTGCTGAGTTTAGGTAGGAGGAATAGGACTTTACATCCATTCCGGTCATCATTTTATACAAAAAGAAAAGACACCTTTACTTACTAATATCACATTATTCTTCTTGACTTTTCGTCGCCTAAAAAAAGGAGACTGGGGGAGAGGGGAGGGGAGGGGAAGGGAGGGGAGGGGACGGCATGGAGCGTCTCACGACAGTGTCTAACAGACAAGGATGTCAATGAGAGCAGAGCGTTAAACGGTGCTTAGGGTAACTCTGCCCGGCATAGTTTCACGTTGCTGCCCATTTCTGGTTTTACACTTGTATTTCAAGTTACAAGGTAGGAATCCAGTGGGAAAAACCACAGACGTAGGCAGCTCACAGGGATCACGTGCATTGTTGAGAAGTCAGACATCCGTTACCACTTTAGGAACATGGCCACAGCTTTTGAAGACACAGCAGCGTGAAACAATTCAAAGGTAGACACATCGTTTTAATTTGTTCACCTTAAAAAAAATGCTTGAACAACATAAGGCACTTAAGACAGAAACTCTTTCTCCAGCTCGTACACGGCCGGCCGGCTAGTCCTGCTCTTCATCCTGCGTAAGGGCACCGTGCAGTCCCCGCTCCGGCCTTCCACGCCAGCGTCCGGCAAGGAAGGTGCATGCGATGCAGTTCTGTCCTTGGCACCGAGGGCACAGTTAGCGGCTGGTCCCGGGCCACCCAGGGCGGGGCTGGCCTGAGCCGACTGGGACTCCGAGCCCCGTGGGAAGGCTGGCGGGGTGTCTGCTGGGCCTTGTGGGGCCGGAGGGCGAGGCAGAGGCCAGACACTGACAGCACCTTGCTTTCCAGGGCGGGGCTCACTTGGCAGGTTCCGGTGAGCGCCAGGTGAGGCGTGGGGCTCCACGCAGACCCACTCAGGTGGCGGCGCGGGGGCTCCGGCGGCTGGGATTGGAGTCGCTGGTGGAGAAAACAAAGACAGGCTGTGATTAGAGCCACGGCACCCTCTAAAGCAATGCACATCCAGAAAGTTCACTGCGCTTCCACAGAAAGCCCTGAATGTGAGCCTCCTGGAGCTGTGAGGACACAGTGCCTGTCTGGCTTCGTTATGAAGTCCCGCAGGGCTGCAGAAGTGCTTCAGACTGCGGAAAGTGTGTCCACAAACGGAGCTGAACCTTCACCCGAGTGCTCGGGCCAGCGAGCACTCGGACGGTTTTATAAACAGCACAGATCGCAAAATGGACTAGGCTGGAATAAAGTTAAGACTTTTAAAAAGGATGGTTAATATGAGTCACTTCACTTTCAGATTGCGATTTGGAAAAAACAAATCAGGAAAGCAGTCAGGGTTCACCGGCCTCCCCTCCCCTTCTCTGTTCCGAGGCAGCGATTGGTCACCACTAGCAAATAACTATTGACTCATAATTAAGAGAAAAAAGTGGTTTCTCATAGAGTGATTGTGCTAGTTCTCCTCGTGCGGGTGTAAATTGTGAATACGTCACTGTATTACAAAACGGTAATAACCTCATTTACCTAAAGGAAATGAATCATCTGGAAAAAAAATCACATCCAGGTATAGTATTAGAGAGGAGAGGGGCAGGAAAGAGAATGAGATTACTTTCAGTTTTGCTATACTTTGCAACCAGCCCTAACGTTACTATCTACAGTGCACAACGTTCACGTGCAGCATCGCACCTGACGTCAGGTGTACGAGGCGGGAGTGATACCTGCGCACAGAGACGGCAGCGACCCCGACACACCTGCCGTTCGCGTCTCGCACCCGCTCAACTCCAGGTGCGCAGGAGCTGCGCAGGGGGCCGCGGACGCAGGCGGCAGGTGTCGCAGGGGAGGCCGGACCCCGCGGCCCGTGCATCGTGGACAAACGACCTGTCTCTATGTCAGGGGACACGCCCTTTGCGTTTTACCTCGCTTCTGCACATCGAAGTCACTGAAACTGAATTACACTTTCCCCAGAATTCAAGCGAGAGTTAAAGCCCCGCGAAAGCGCAGGGCGACATTGGGGGATCTACGGGAACGGCGGAAATGAGCCTCGGATGCAGGGACCCGCCCGCCCCCCAGACGCGCCGCCCCCCAGACGCGCCCCCGCAGCGCCACCTGCCACCTACGTGCGGCCCGCGGGGCGCTTCCCTCCGACAGGCTCCGGCGGTGGCGCGCCGCGCTGGCCCCCAGTGGCCCGGGCCCGCGGCTCTGCGCGACGGGCGGGGGGCCCCGGGGTCCGGGGGCGCACGTGGCGGCGGGATCGGGGGGCTCGGCGGGCTCGGCGGGCCGGGGGGCGCCGGGGGCCCCGCCGCGCGGCCGAGGCGCCCGCGGGGCCCGGGGCTCGCGCCTGCACCCGTCGTCGCGGACGCGCAGCTCGCGCAGGTCGCGCCCCAGCGCCACGGTGGCCAGCAGCGCCGCGCAGCCGCACAGCGCCGGCTCCGTGCGCCCCCGGGGCGCCGGCCTGGCCGCGCCCCCCGCGCCCGCGCGCCCGGGGACCCCCTCGCCGCGGCCGCCGGCCCCCGGGGCCTCCCGCTGGCCGTCTCCGCCCGCGGGGAGCTCAGCGCAGGCCGGACCCGGCCCCGGCCCCGGCCCCGGCCCCGGCCCCGGCCCCGGCGGTCTCGCCTGCTTCGGTTTTCGGTCTGGTCCATCGGCGGGGGGCGTGGCTTCCTCACCTGGACGAAGGTACAAAAACACACGTGTAGTAGGACTTCACAGCAACGATCACCTAAACCGTACCGATTGCCTAAACGGTACCGATCACCTGAACGGTACCGATCACCTGAACGGTCCCATAAGATGAAGCTGAGGTCTAATAAATATTCCGAGTCAAAACGCACGGGGGCGTCCTCTGCAGTTCGGCGGACGGTTCGTCCAGGGGGCCCCCAAGGAAGGGGGCGCCCCTGTCGGGGGCACTAGCATTCAGGGCCCCTGCGCGGGAACCTGCAAGGCCATCTGCTGGCTCCTGCCCTTCAGGAAGCGGTTCTCACTAGCCCGGAAGATCAGATTATTGTAGAGACAAGATAAGACATCAAGACACAGAGATGCCCACACAGATCCACGCGCCCTGAGGTCGATCGGACACAACGTGCCTCTTCTACGTAAACCTGCAGGCCGGTGACCCACAGCTGGCCGTGCATGAAAGGACAGTCATGCATCGGATCTGCGGGTCCCACAGTGTGTTTCCCAGGCGGGCCAGCCCCGCCCCCCTCACCTGTTTGAGTCAGACTTCTGGAAGCACATACCTGGCTGGTCCACAAATAATGATGCCAATGGCATGGTTTTCTGAGTTTTTATTAAGAGAGTTGACCAAGGGCTGTTGCCATCTGAGAGAGGTCTTATTCTACAAGAAAAGATGTGTATTTTAATACAGTAGAACCACATGACAAATCAGGTTTCAAAGAGCTAATAAAGCACAAATCAAACCTCAAAATGAGACAGAAAATAGATCAGAGAATATTTTAACTGCTTAAATAATTTAGTATGAGGAACTCGTCCTGGAAATTAATGTTCTGATATCTCTGTAATATTCCAACATTTTTTAAAAAGTCGGGTCATTGCGGTATTTAAAAAACACAGTTTGTCACAGTGCACAGTGGAACCACCAGGTGTCACACGCATACCTTTCTTTGCAATCAGTTCTTTCCTTCATTTGAACTGAACTTGGTCCCCAGGTACAACCCTTTTTCTTGAAATTCCTTTTTACATCTTCAAATTCTTCTTGTCGACAGACAGTATTCCTGCCCCAAGTTTTATTGCTTTCATCCGAAGTCACTGAATAGAGAGCATTGCTCATTAAAAAAAGTCAAGCTAAATGAATCGAATCAGTTGTAAACCTTACTTAAAACATGTAAATAATGAACTACAGCCATGCCACCCTGAATGCGCCAGGTCTTGTCTGATCTCAGAAGCTAACCAGGGTCAGGCCTGGTTAGTACTTGGATGGGAGACCACCTAGGAAGGCCAGGTGCTGTGGGCATTTATAAAAAAATGTAAATAATGAACATGGAAACAACTAAGAAGTGATTTTTTTGCTCTACCAATGACAAACTGCTTTCTCTAATCATAAAAATAGCAAGAAACATGGAATAAATTACAAGATAGAAATTCAAGGTAAATGAGAAACTATGATTTCATTCTATTGGGGGGGGGGGGCGGGTAGCCAAACTGAACATTTAAAACAAACATAGTACCCTAACTCTTTAATCAAACCAATTCAAGTTTTGAACTTTAAAGATATATTTTAAAATTGTAACAGGCTATTCTTCATCAATCATCAGTTTCGCTCAGTCCTTACAGCAGTTTGGCCACAGAGACCTCTGGAAATCTGAAAATATTTTAATAGTTCCCCCACGTCTAGCCTCTTCCTCATCGCCTCACTGGGAGGTTTATATTCACACTTGATATAATGTCACATTTTGCTGACGCACACGTATGCTGTTCCTCCGGCCTCAAGTGTGCTTACAGTAGATGTGGAGGTCACCGCAAAAAATGGCTATTATTACTATACACACAGAAACGCAGTCCTGTAACATACTAGATGTTCTAAAAACACAATTAAAAACATTATGACATCTATATTCTGCATCCATGAAAAAAAGTTCATGTAAAAATCATATATAAGATTTATGTTACACATATGTAACCCATTTTCATTAAAAATTAAGTATTTATGCATGTGTGTACGTACACACATACAGAAGTTTTTTCTTTAATTTTTACTTTTACAAGTATAGTTGAAATTACAGTATTAGATTCAGGTGTACAACACAGTGATTAGACATTTATGCGACTTATGAAGTGACCATCCCGATAAAGCCAGGACCCATCCAACCCCATATAGTTATTATGATACCGACTACACTCCCGAAGCTGTACTCTGCGTCCCCGTGACCATTTTGTAACTACCGATTTGTACGGTTCTGTGCCCTCTCCCTTCACCCATCCCATCAAAACGCTCTCTGCAGCTACGCGCTTGTTTCTGTTGTCTGTTAGTTTATTCTGTTCTCTAGAGTCCACATATGACATTTGTCTTTCTCTGTCTGACACTCCACTCAGCACAGTACCTCCTAGGTCCATCCGTGTTGTAGACGGCAGGATTTCATCCTTTTTCTGGCTGAGTAGTATTCCACTGTGTATATGTACCACTTCCTCTTTACCCATCCAAGCACTGATGGACACCCGGCTTGCCTCACGTCTTGGCTACTGTAACTAATGCTGAAATGAGTGTATGGATGCGCGTGTCCTTCTCAAAGCAGTGTTTCGGTTTTCTTCAGATAAATGCCCAGAAGCGGGGTTGCTGGGTCCATTTCTTTAATCTTGTTATAGCCTTTGTTTTAAAGTCTCTCGCGTCTGGTCTAAGTGTCGCTACCCCAGCTTCTCTGTTTCCATTTCCATGAAACGTCTTTTCCCAGCCCTGTACTTTCATTCTGGATGTGTCTTTTGATCTGACGTGAGTCTCCTACAGGCAGCATATGGAAGGGTCTTGTTTTCTTACCCATTCAGCCCTCCCATCTTTTGATTGGAACATTTAATCCATTTACAGTTAAAGTAACTGTTGATTTTAATATTCATTAATATTGCCATTTTAATGTTCATATTTTTTTAATTTTGTTTCCCCCTTTTTAAAGAAGTCTCTTTGACGTTTCTTAGAATCCTGGCTTTGTGATGATGAACTCCTTTAGCTTTTTCCTGTCTGGGAAGCTCTTCCAGGGGGACAGCTGCAGCCGAGAGCCCCCTGCCGATCTCCGCCGCGACGGGCCAGCCCGGTCCACGGCTGCGTCCCCCTGCCGGTCTCAAGGCGGCCTCTTCCGTGCGTTCCCAGGTGTAGGGCTGCTGGTCGCCAGGCGACTCCCAGAGGCAGCCGCGCCGTGGCTGGGCTGTGATGCTGACGTGGCCGCCAGGGGGGCGAGCACCGCGTTCCCCGCCGCCATCCTGACCGGAAGCCCGGAGAAGCGAGCAAACGCAGACGTCCGACTGTTACTCAAGTGCTCGCCTTCGAGGGAGAGAACTGCTCGTGTAAAGAGGGAAATGTACCTTCTTTACATCACTTCCTTAAACGGGCGTCATCACGGGTGAAGCTCGGTGTGTGAGTCTCAGTATCTTCCACATTTTAAAATGTACGCACATACGTGTTAGTGCATTCCTCTGCATGGCACGTGTGTGTGACGACCCTGGATGGGTCGCTCACTCTCATTAGGAGCCTTACAGCAGAATTAGAGGGGAATGGCTCGGCAGCCTCATGCCCGGAGGCGGGGGCAGAGTGACGGGAGAAGCTTCAGGCCGGGGCGACGGGACCTGAGCGTGTGTCCACCCCAGTGTGCCAGCGCCCGCCCCGGAGCCGGCAGCCGTCTCTCCGCCTCGGTTTCCTCGTCCATTAAAGTTCAGCGTTGGCTGAACTTTTACTGCCCTGGGAAGGGGACGGTCGAGGCTCCGTGCTCCGGGGCGCTGTTCGCGTCCAGCCTCACCACTTCACAGCTGCCGAGTTAGGTCCGGGTCAGAGCCGCTCCGTGTCTCCTTTGGGAACCGCAGGAGTATCCACGCGATGAGGCGGTTTTGAGGATTAAATGGACGAACGTGAGGAAGTAGCTTAGATCAGTGCCCGACCCTTAGCTGCTGATCACTGGACGTTAACTGTTGTCATGATCATGGGAGGGGCTGGGTCACAAAGGTCTCTGGCGACACGGAGCTGTGGCTGACCAACCGCCCCCCCCCCCCCGCCCGTAACCCAGCCCCTGCTCGCCGTCGCCACACCGAGTTAGTGGGGCTCTCTTGGTTTTGCTTGGTAAGCAGGCTGATGAGTAGGACGGGACGGAGCCGGGGAGGCTCCTGACGCTCAGCTTGCCCCCACCATCTCCGCGTTCCCGCCCGGTGACACTCTGTTACCCCTGCGGTGGCAGCAGCTTCCTCGGACAGCAGGCGGCTGTGCCTGACCTTCCACCACCCGATTCTCCTGGACAGCAGGGGAGAAGTGGGCTTTGCTCTTGCTTTAAGACATCGACCATGAGATGCACCCCGAAACCTGAAACCCCCAGAGGATCAGTGGATTCTACCGTTTCTCATTCTCAGAGAGAAGTGTGCCCTAAATACAGCATAATTTAACAATGCCGGTCACGGGAGTGAGCCAGAGGAAGCAATACTAAGAAAAAATGGTAAGAAAATATTCTGTGCAAAAATCAGAAGGTGTTCTCTTCAGCAGACAGCGATTCTCGGGACGATGGTGAAATACCCACGTTTTTATCCGAAGTCCATCCTACCCTGCCGGGCCCTTGACTTCGGCATTCTTTAAACAGTCTCTGGGGCTACTGTCTTTGCTGTTCAAGTTCACCAAAATGATTCCCATCTCTCTCGATACACGTAATTGTTCTTCCCTCTAGTTCCAGAGATTGTATTTGGCGTCTCACGATGCTTTCATAATCCGTTTTTCACAGGTTTACCACCTTTAGTCCAGGGGAAACATGCCAGACATTAACAACTCGTAGTGAAAAGAGGTTCATTCTCGCGTCAGGTGTGCGTCTAAGGGCACCCCAGTGCACCTGGGGGGGCACGGTCCGCGCGGCGGGTGTAGCCGGAGCGACAAAAGGCAGACGGCAGCGAGACTGGAAGGCCACGCAGAGCTTCAGAATCACGGTGAAACTGGCGGCATGACGACCGTCCACACGCGGAGCTCTCGCCACGTGCCCGGCGCCGTTCCAAGCGCTTTACACCCGCCCGACCCTTCACATCCGCAGCGCGTGTGCGTCGCAGGCTGCGGAGTCGGCTCCGGCCCCTGGCGCTGCTGTGAACGAGCGAGGCCCACGATGCCCGGCGCGCGGCAGCCCGGCTCAGCTCCCTTACGAAACGGCTGCAGGGCGCCTCCCCGGTGTACGGAAACGGGGCCCGAGGCAACGAGGTGAGCGGCCCGTCCAGAGTCACGGCTCAGGCGGGGTGGCTCCCGAGACCATGCTCTTAACTGCCACGTGACACTGAACCGTGATGACAGTGGGACCCTGCGTAAGCCAGTGACCAGAGGAGCCGCAGAAACGGAGATGAAGGAGGCTGCTGGGAGCGCCCGGGTCAGAGAGGAGGGTACCACGGCCCGGGCTGAGCACGCGCCGGGGCCACCGTGCACGCGGGGCCGGGCCTCTCCGAAGACCCGAATGCCAGCGTTTTCACCTGTCACTTCGGAGCGGATGCCGGGGACCCTGCTGCTTGGGGGCAGAGGGGACGCTCCCTGAGCGGCTTCGCTTCAGTCCCACGGGCATTCGGTCTAGTGCAGACCTTGGGCCTGGCCCGTCTTATCCAGATGTGACTTCGCAGCCGAAGGATGAGAAGGTGGGCCTGCCACTCACTGCCCGTGGGAATGAGACACAGAGCGGGCACTTTGGGCTGTTGGTGGGTTTTACAGAAATGACGTGATCCAGGCGCTGCTCTCCTGGGCACCCAGGCACAGGAGCTGACGAGGTCCGCACGGAAACCTGCTCACGAACGTTGACGGCAGCTCATTCGCAGCTGCCAACACTAGGACGTCCGTCGGAGGGTGACGGATAAACACACTGCGTCGCCCCAGAGAACGGAATATCCTTTGGCACTAAAAATAAATGAGCTGCGAGCCATGAAAAAAAAAGATGCAGGAGACTTCGATGCACACGGCTCAGTGAGAGAAGCCAATCCGCAAAGGCCGCACGCTGTGCGACTTCAACTCCATGACATTCTGGGAAAGGCAAAAACATGAACGCGGTGGAAGGAGCGTGATCGCCGGGGCTCGGGGGGCGGGCGACGAACAGGGGGACCCAGAGGACTTCCGGGGCAGCGCGACAACTCCGTACGGTACTGTGGCCCGCATGACGACGGCTCGGCCGACAGACCCCGCGACGGGGACCCCGTGGATTACGATCGCGCTGCGAAACGCCCGTCCCCCGGGACGTCACCATCGTGACACACGTCACGTTGCTCTCACGTCCGTGGCGATCCTCGCGCACGCAAACCTGCGGCACGGCCGGCTGTACGAGGCGCGGCACGAAGTTACGGGAGGAGCCGAGCCGTCCAGGTGTGCACACCTGCCGCTGCTCTGTCCACACGACAGCGGCATCGCCGAGCGACACATTTGTCAGACCCCGTCCCCACGGACTGGCAGCACGGGACTGCATGACGGGGGGTGCGGGTCACTGTACCCACAAAAAACACCGCGCCGGGGGGTGAATCCCAGCGTAAACTGTGGACTCTGGGTGGCGATGACACGTCACCACAGGTTCACATAAGCTGAGCTGCCTGTCACCTTTGCACTGGGAGGGACAAGCCCTGCGCCCTCTGGCTCCTTTAATCAAGCCTTCCCTCTACCTGCGCAAGGACGAGGTCCCAAGTGTGGCGTCACGAAAAGTGCTTTCTCAGAAAGACTAATTGTAAGAAAATGATGGCACTTTAAGTTCTAAGATTACACGTTTACTTGGATCGTTTTCCTTTAACTGTGACGAGACTGGGGTCTTGGAGCTTCACAAAAGTCTGCCAGTGCCAAGGTTTCATTACCTGACGTAGACAAAAAAAGAAAAAGAAAAAAGAAATGGCTTGCAGGCCTGCGCAGAGAAAACAGTCTTTGGAATCTTGTTCTCCAGACCGAGGTGGCGAGCAGCAGCCGACTGAGCGTGGTGGAGACAGGTGCACACTGAGCCACGCGGCGGCTCAGGCGCGCGCCCACGCGGCCTGCGTGCGGACCGAGCACGCTCTTGCGCGTCGCCGGCTGTGAGGCTTATTTGGACTCACCTTCGAACATAATCAGTCGCTCTGTTTCATTCCACTAAACTCTGATTCAGGGTCTAACTGAAACTCACCCAGGGCAACGGCGACAGGCAAATTAGCTTCGTGGATTTAGAAAGGCCAAACGCTCTTTCTAAAACAGAAATACGACATGGCGTTTTGAAGTTCTAGGTTGGTCAATACTGGCGAAATGAAAGGTAAACCTCAGAGAGCAAAATCCTTTTTTTTTTTTTCTTTACAAAGCAAGGAAAGAAATGGAAGTAACCTTAAATTCCTGATTTCGTTTTTCAAAATATCCGTAAGCATGCCAGTGATAGAATTAAGTTACGCTAACTTTGTATCCAAGCGTGCAACGAAATGTCTCAAGAGCCGGCATGTCACTTTCCACTCTGCGGCCTGCTCACGTCACAAATTGTGTAGAATATGAAAATACTATGACCGTGAGGAGATTCGCTTATGGAACGCAAGGCCGGATTTTGTTTTCCAAACAGTCGTGACACCTATTAAATGCCATGTGCTTGAGTGTGACCAGTTAAGAAACACGTCTGCCTGAGCCGAGCCCAGGCCAGCTGCCGCCAGCGACCAGGCACTGGGTCACGCCGGGGCGGGGGGGAGGGGGAGGGGTCGCTTACGCTGGATGGCGCGGAGCCGGGGGGGCACCGAGGGGCTGCTGGGCGGGCTGGAGCTGCTGCTGGGCCGCCGTCTGTCCACGCTGGGAGAGGCCTGCACGGTGATCTTGTGCTGGAAATCTGGGTGTGAACAAGAGGAAGAACTGAGATTTCACGGTTTGGTGTTCACAGCGACATCGTCAGTATGTAGCCAGAGAAGCAAAACGGCCAGGTGGTGAGAACGAGGTGTTTCTCACGTAGCTTCCATTCGGGGCTCGAGCCCGTCGATGATGATCCAGTCAGTATGTTAGGGACGGTGAGACACACGCACACACACGCGCACACATGGGTACGCACGCGCACACGTGGGTGCACACGCACGCACGCACACGCACACGTGGGCGCACACGCACGCACGCACACACATGCACACGCACACGCACGTGCACACACATGCACACACACGCACGCACATGCACACGCGCACGCACATGCACACACATGCACACGCGCACGCACATGCGGGCGCACAGAGGAACACGAGGTGACGTTGCACAGGGACCTCCCATCACACAATCCTCCAGAAGAGGTACGGCCATCGTTCAGTCCGAAATCGTTAAAAACAAACCGAGCGGAAGCTCCTGCAGCTAAGCGCCTCCAGCTGCCATCACTAACACGATGGGCCTCAGCCCGGCGAGGGGCCGACGGCTCCGAGCCCGACGCCTCAGCCGTCCTGGGAACGAGCTCGCCCGGGGCTGCGGCGGCGATTCAAACGGAAAGCGCCATGCGCCACGGGGTGCGGGGCAGGCATCCCACCCCCACGGGCGGCCCGGCCGGTGTCCCACCCAGAGTCACAACCCAGGTCTCACTGCTCGGGGTTTCGGTTCCTTGGGAAGGCTCCCCTGTCCCGTAAAACTTACGCTGAACAGATTTCTGCACTTTTCCTCTGTCAATCTCTCTGTTTAATTTTCAGGCCGCGCCAGGTGCCCTGTGAGGGTCAAGGGAAGCCTTCGCCTCCCCCACAGTGGAAGCCTCTGTGGTCGAGGCAGTGTGCGGTCACCCGGCTGGAAGTCGGGGTGTTGTCATGACAAAGCTATGCCGAGAAGCAGGGGGACATGTAAAGAAAGCATAACGTTATCGGAGGGAAGAGGAGAGTGTCTGGGAAAACCTAGAAAACTGTCAAAAAAAAAAAATACTGAAAACTCAGACGCAGGTAAAAGAAATTCCTGGGCGTCTTCAGTGCAGTGCCGAGTTACCCTGCGCTCGAGCTACTGGCGGGGCCGTTTCTCTCCGCGGCAGGGGCAGAGGTCAACGCACAGGTTTTGTCAGTTGATGATGCAAATCATTTCTGTCTGGCGAGAAAGACAAGCCCAAAGGCTATGGTTTATTGCCACACTGGGCACGTAACCAGGTTTGTGTTTAACCTAGCAATCGAATCCTGACATTCCTTTGCTAAATGGCCTGTAAATACTTAGCTCCCCCGACTTGTATTTGAACCAACTGTAATTGCTTCCCTCATTAATTAAGGATTTGAATAAGATCTTTGATACATGTTCATTCCATATTTGCAAGAGAGCTAAGTGTTACCTTTTTGAAAAGTAAACTTTAAAGAACCACCTGGTACTTGAAGGGAGAGGGAGCTGGAATTTTGTAGCTAAGACAGCTACCCCGTTATTCATGCTGGAGATCTGAAAAGTTTCCTTCTCCCTGGCCCTCCCTTCCTATCCAGCACAAAGCAGCTTGTGAATTCTGCGGCATAGACCCTTCTAGCAGTTACAGCGGAGAAATTCATATCCTAGGTTCGGGAGTTAGCAGACTTGGACTTTAAACCCCAGTTTCCTCGCCACGAATTTTGGGAGATCAGAGTAACGTCCCTGAGCATCTCCGCCGCCGCCATCCCCAGGCTGAGGCTGCTACGCCTCCTCGGTCCCTCCCTCCTCCTGCGCCCACGCTCGGCCCCTCTCGTCTGCCTCCCGGCGGCCACAGGCATTTTTAAAAATACATGTCTGACCATGACACTCCCCTGCTTAAAGTCCTTCCAAGGCGTCTCGTGATTCGTTAAGTTACAGATCAAAATCACAACATACTGCACAAGCCCGGGCAAATCTGAGTCTGCTCCGGCTCCACCTTGCCCTGGTCTCCTGTCCGTCGCCCGGGTCTGAAGCCGGGGCCGCACGCTTTTTCTGTAAAGTGCCACACTGTAAATACATTAGAGTTTGTGGGCCATGCGGTCTGTCACAGCGACTTGGCTATGCTGACAGGGAGAGAGCGAGCGGTCATCACAACACAGGAGTGAGTGAGTTCCAATACGACTTTGGAGGCTGCAATTTAAATTTCATATAACGTTCATGTGTCAAGAAAGATTCTTATTCTTTTCAAGCACATGAAAGTGTAAAAGGCTCGTGGGCCGTATTAAACAGGCCGCGTGTGGCCCAGGGGGCGTGGTTTCGCTGACCTCGGGCCAAGCCACACTGACCTTTGCTCAATTCCCGGAAGAAACCACGGCCTCCTCGCACATGGTCTCTGCCTCTTCCTCTCCCCATATTTGGTAAATCCCGACGTCGGGTCTCAATTTAAACGTTGCTTCTTTAGAAATCCTTCTAGAATCTCTTTAGATCAGGTGACATCTCTCTGCCGATCACTGTCATATGACTTTTTTCTCACAGTAGTTAAATACTTATAGCAAGAAAATCAGTATTTGCTTAATTATTCGCTTCAGGTCTACCCCTCCCCCAACGCAACGCCAGGTCTACGCGGGCAGGTGCCGATACGGTCTGCACGCGGCTCTACCCCGCCCCAGTCCTGGGGGCAGAGTACCTCACAGACGTCTGTCAGTGATGTGTGTCCAGCCTTCGCTGAGCGGAAGTTTTCTCTGGTTAAGATCATAAGTCGCGCGAGGGCGGAAACCGCGTTATTGTATCCGGGTAACCCCAGCACGTGGCAGCGCCTCCAGTGAGGGATGGAGAAAACTGTGCAAAGTTTCGCGACAGTTTCAAATTGGCGCTTAATGTTAACAGCTAAGAGATAGGTGGCAGGGCGGAGGGTGGTGGGAAAGACCGAGCAAACGAAAGCCAGGTGCCAGGTGCCAGGTGCCGGGGGCGGGGGGGCTTCTGCCACCTGCCAAGTAAGGTCACGGGAGGTTTGACCAGGCAGAGCGACTGAAGCAAAGAATGGCGGCGAGCGAACGGCTCGGGGACACGATGGCTGACTGGTGTGGGGCTGGCCGGCGGTCAAAGCAAGAAACCTTCTTACCCGCAGACACGACAGTCTACTCTAGACGGAAGAGCTTCGTGAAGGGTCAGCCAGCCCTGTGACCGTCACCCTCAGCGGAAGCAAATTCTCCGAGTTCTCACGGCCGAAGGGCTGCAGCCTCTGACCTAGAACACAGACCCAGGCCAGTCCTCTGCCTGACGAATCACGGGGGACGGATGGAGGGAGAGAGGACCCTAAGCAGAGCCCAGGGACCAGCAGGGGACGCTCATCAGGCCAGGGAGGGCAGCGCACACACGGGCGGGGCCCGGCACCGGCGGGAAGCCTGCGCTCTCCGGAGCGGGGCGGGCGCTGCGCAGGGGAGGCGCGCGCTGTTTCTGTTCCGGGCGTGTGTTCCTTCTCTCTCTCTTTTGCGATAAATGACGCATACGACACATTAGATCCAGGTGGACAACATGACGATTCGATATTTGTATACACTGTGACGTGATCGTCACAGTAAGTCTGGCTAACGCCCACCACCACACGGAGCGACAATTCTTTTCTGCGATGAGACCTTTCAAGATCTATGTTCTTTGCAACTTTCAGACACACAGTGCGGTGTCATTCCTTAGAGTCGCCGTGCTGTGCCTCACGCCCCGGGACTGATTTCTCTGTAACTGGACGTTGTTCCTCTGGCCCCTTCGCCCATTTCAGCCCTGCCCCCTCCCCATCAGCGGTCTGTTCTCTGCATCTATGAGCTCAATCGGTTTTTGGGTTTTTTTTGGATTCCACATATCACGGTTTATGTTGTAAACATAAAGAAAACACTCTTTCTTATCAACATCCTTGTGAAGCGAGGAAAGGTTGATTCTGTCCGCCAGACACTGAGGACTAAGGAAACGGAACTGCCCAGGGACCGGGCTGCTGCTCGGTGTCCCTTGTCCTCGAAAACAACTGTTCTCAAACTATCTGCTCAGAGCAGGTTACGATGTGGTCCGCAGGCTTCGGGGTGAAGTCTACTCTCGTATTTTTATTGGGAATATTTGTGTTTCATTCAGGAAATCCATACAGCCTCAGAGAGAATAATCGTTTTTAAACTGAAAGTGGCAGTATTCTTCAAAGAACCCTTGTGAGGTGTCTGCTTCCTCTCCCCTGCACACGTACACACGCCTGCTCTCACACTCGCACACGCGAGGCAGATGAGCGTGGCAGGCTTTTGGAACTTTCGAAGTGGTGGAAGTTAGAATGCCACTGCTGTAGAGAAAGACCAGCTTTTGAAGGTTTCAAAACTTCTTTGCCTTGTTTTTATGCTCAAAAAACACAAATCTGCTTCAAAATAAACCTAGTACAGAGGCAGTGACTTAGAGTGATCACAACTTAATAGCTACTGTGGTCATTCTTTTGCTTTCTAAAAATTCCAAGAGATTCTAAGAACTCACAACGTTTAAAATCTCTTAGATTATACTGTCTCACTTTACAAGCATCTGTTTTCCTGATTTGGTGGCCCATGCAGGACTGCCAGCGGCAATAACTACATTTACGTTTTCCAGCAATAAGTTAACGCTGCCAGCTATCCATAGTCATAAAAGTTATCGCTGGTGATTCTGAAGGACCAAATTACAATAATTAAATAACTACTCACATTTAATAACAGATTTTTGAAAGGTCTTGAGATACAAGTATTTATTAAGGGCCAGTTTGTAGGCATCTCAAATATGTTTCCGAGAAATCGTTAAGCTAGTCATAAAGGGGAGAAAATCCTGCAAAAGGGGTTCAGTGGTCTGGTTTGCAGAAAGTGTCCTTAACGGCGTACCATTAAGTGGTACTAAAACCCAGCAACTCAAAGGATTTTCTAGATGATAATATCAGAATCAGCTAATTCCCTTGAATTTAAGGTACAAATAATCACTTTCTCTTCTACACTAAGCAAAATACCTGAAGGAGAAAAATAACTGTTGTATAGTTATCATTCTTCTCTTTGACTCTTTGGATGTATGTCCTGCTTTGGAATATAACACAAGTGGCTTCTGTGTGTACGTGCATGTGTGTGCGTGCATGCATGTGTGCATGTGTGTGCATGTGTGTACATGCATGCATGTATGTGTGTATGTGTGTGCATACACGCATGTACGCGGGTGCATGTGTGTAGTGGGGGGGTGCAGAATGGGGGATTTCTACTGGGAAAAAGAGTGTCCATAGTGGTAACAATGTCGCAACAGTGCAGCATCATCTTGTGGGCAAAAAAGGTAACTGCTATGCTAAATTACAGGAGCCACATTTCACTCCTGCCAGGTAGGTTAGGTTATAGCATCGGACTCTTAACTATAATCTTTTATTAAGTGCCGCCACATAAATAAATGTGTGATTAAAATGTCCCCCTTATTCTCAGAAAGAGAAAAGCCAAATGGTGCAATTCAGGAATGAGATAAACCTAGTAAAAATAGTCGAATATATTGTCTGCTTTGAATAAATGCAAAGTATTGGCCAAAAAACATTTGAGAAGAAAAAAGATTGAAAGTTTGACCTCTGGAATCCTGAGACAGTATATTTAATCGCTCTACCACTGAAGGTTAAGATCCATTGGAGCGATTTGTTTTTTCTCCCAAGTTTATCTTCCTTCATTTTCTCATTACCCACACCCCCGAAGTTTCCCAAATGTGTAAACTAACAGTAGAGAAAATTACGGTCACAACACAGATTGAAGAAAGATGGAACAGCTGGAACCGGAGAAGAAAACTCACTGGGTGACTCTGCATTTTGCTATCACCTCTGCTTGAAAGGAGAGGCCTCAGGGCGAAGAAAACGGGCTCCTTAAAATTATGTCTGACACTCTGACAGTCCAGCGAGCTGCCCCCCAAGTTATACTTGGACTTAAAGCAAACATCAGAGGAGACCCCGGAAAAGTGCCTTGTCCCTTTTCCCAGAGAGGTCGAAGGTGAAATGAATCAGGACCCCTAGCCCATTCTCGCCTCCTCACACCCAATTCTCAATAATGTGCGCTGTGTACTCATGACTGCCCCGCACCGAGCAATTTTCCGATCGCGGGAGGACTTCCACACTAGCCTAAACGTCCTGGTGAGCGGCAGGCTTCCAGTGTTTTGTAATGAGTATTTTTACAGGACAACTTATACATACTTTATGCAAAAACTGTCATTATCATTATTTAAGTCAAATTCCCATGCCCTTTACATACATCTTGGAAAACCACTAGGCCCCAAACTAGAGAGCCGGGTAGGTGCCGACACCCGGATGTTCAAGCTGACTCTGTCTGTCGCCATGCCTCCCTGGTGTTAGAATTACAGAGCACGGGGCATTTGGTTTTTCCTTAAATCAAGTAGAAAACGTTGTTCAGAGCTTAATTCGGTGAAGTAACATGTTCACTATTTTTCTGTTCTCTAGTTCCTCTGAACACATGCGACCCTTTCACTGTCGGTGTTTCGAAAGTATTTTTTAAAGCTTCTCTGGTTTACTGGTTCATTTTGACACCTAAAGGATATTAAACCCACGAGGAAAGTAACCGAAGTGCTGATCTATTTTGCTGAAGGTGCTAACGGCACCTCGGTGTCCCCAGTGCACCCAGGGACCAGGTGGCACTATCGATCCTTGTGCAGACAATAAGCTGAATGACGGAACGGCAACGGTTTTGTCGTCCTGGACTCTGGCAGCGCCGCGCGGGGCCGGCTCGCTGCGATCCGCCGAGAAGGGATTCTGCTTTGATTTCAAAGGCAGCGAATCGATTAATCCGTAACGAATAGGAAGAAGGCAGACAGCTGGACCCCCCCACGCCTCGCGCCTCCTCACGCGTGGAGACGCATCTGGTCACCACAGTCTGACGGTGCATTTACGTCTGAGAACCTCGTCGCCCACCCCTTCCCCCCACCGACGACGGCTGACAGCCCCCCGCCCCCCACCCCTGCCCAGCGCCGACGACACAGGCCGGTGACGGCTGACAGCCCCCCGCCCCCCACCCCTGCCCAGTGCCGACGACGTGGGCCGGTGACGGCTGACAGCCCCCCGCCCCCCACCCCTGCCCAGTGCCGACGACGTGGGCCGGTGACGGCTGACACCCCCTCACCCCCCACCCCTGCCCAGTGCCAACGACGTGGGCCGGTGACGGCTGACGGCCCAGCACCCGGCCGAGCGCGCGGACGACGCCGTACCTGAGGGCAGACTGATTCGGTGGCCATCCTTGAGCTTCAGGCGGCTTCTCTTGAACTTGCCCTTCCTCTTCTTGACCCCGGGCTCCTCCTGGCTCAGCTGGAAGATGAGGATGCTGAGCTCGCGCTCCAGCACGTTGATCTCGCGCTCGGCCAGCCGCTGCTCCCGCCGCCGCAGCAGCTGCTCCTGCGACCTCTGCTGCAGGGCGGCGCGCATCAGCTCCTCCTCCCGAGACCGCAGCTCCTGGGGCGGGGGGACACGCGTCAGCGCCCGCGGGCCCCTGCTCCTCCCGCGCCCGCCCGCCCGCCCGGCCCACGCAGCCTCCGCCGGCCCCGGTCACCCGCTGGGCCTGACGCCAGGCCCGGGCCCGGACCCGCCGCGCTCTCCCACTTTGCGGTCCTCGGGGAGGCTTCGCGCATTTTAAACTCGGTTTTCACAAGCTCCTCTCGCTGCCTCTTGCCTTTGCCGTCACCCGACACACGACGCGAACATCAGCACAGCAAGGACGACGCGCAGATGCGACCGACCCACGCGTCAAGGCCACGCGCTAAAGCATCGAGGCCACGCGCCAAGGCCACGCACCAAGGCCACGCGCCAAGGCCACATGTCAAAGCCACGCGCCAAGGCCACGCGCCAAGGCCACACGCCAAGGCCACGCGTCAAAGCATCAAAGCCACGCGTCAAGGCCACGCGCCAAGGCCACACGCCAAGGCCACACGCCAAGGCCACGCGTCAAAGCCTGGCCGATTGCAGGATGAGGACTCTCCTTAGGGAAGACTGCCGCTCAGCTGTCTTTCCGTAGGGACTTCTTGGGGCATTTAAGCCTCCGCTTAGAGATCGGGACATCTTGGTGGCGAGATTAAGGGAAAGGACAAAGCCGACATGTCAGGACCCGGGTCAGAGGCCCATCGGAAATGACAGCGACACGTCTCTCAAATTACGAATGCACGGAAAATATGTGTGGCTGCAAAGAGCTCTTCGGGATCCCCCAGGTGGGCAGGAAGGATCAGGTGTGAGCAGATGCCTGAGTTAGCGCATGAGGCCCCCCTGGGGACGTACTTCCCGATCGAAGTCTGACTTCCCCTCCGTTTTGTTTTGGAATTAGTGAACTCTGAGAAACAGAAAATCTGTGAACTAAAGAATACTTTTATTACTATTAGGAAAAAAAATTATTCAGTAGTAAAACTGAGAACTCCACAAGGTGTTTAAATCGCACCCCCATTCTCATTTCATTTCTGCAAAGTGTTCTGTTCTCTACCGGGGACATGAACATTGCCATCAGCGCTGAGTGACTCCTCCGGGTCTCCCGGCCACCTCCCCGAGCCCTCACATGGCAACCAAGGCCCCGTGCACTCAACTGCTCCAGGCAAACGTAATCTCAGCGGAGCCAGACACCACTTTATGGAAACTCCACCTTCTCGGGGGGAGCTGTGGCTGTGAGCGCTGTGCAAACATGTCACACTCCGTACGGTCAGGCCGACCCCGAACGCAGGCCGCCCCCGAAAGCAGGTCGCCCCCCGAACTCAGGCTGCGAGAAGAAATTGCAGGCAGCAGAGTGGACCTGAGTAGAAGGCCGCTCGCGTCCACTGAGCCCCTGGACATTGACAGACTGGCCCCAGAGTCCCCGGAGGCCGGCAGCACAGCTCTCATAAAGGAAAATGAACCCCGAGGACCACGAACCCCGAAGACCACCCTCCCACAAGTAAACACAATACTCTCACAAAGAGACTGGGAATTCTGAAAACAAATAAAAATGTGTGTTTATTCAGATCAAACTAATTCCGAACTTAGGGTAATTCTACCAAAGTGAACTGAAAGTCACCTTTGAAACATTCTTTAAATTCATTTGCTAAACCAACTTCATACATAAAATTGCAGGAGAAATAATTTCCTGAAGACCAATTGATATTCAAATCACTTCTGCTAATACGTCCCACTGACTCTCACGTATAGAGCCAACAGGTATTTCTTCATTACATTGTTCCAGATATAAATTACTATGTATTGCTTGAAAGGAAAAAAAAAATGTTATATATTAAAAAAAATATATACAATTCTGGACTCCATCGCTTAACTGGTGGCTTTACCCAACCAGTCTGTCGAAACTGGAGACTTCGCTGGCGTGTGTTTGGGGACACGGGATAATTCCCCCTCACCGTCCCGATTCCTGACTCGGGCCTGTCTGCCTGAGTCAGTGCTCTGCAGCGGCGCTGGCGCCCGCCCAGGGAGCCACTGTGAAACGAAATGGCATGAGGAAGAGGTACCGACAGCAAGTTCGGTCAGGCGTTTTGTGTGTTACCGCTACAGTAACCGAAAAAGAAACCATTTCTAAGTCCGGGTCCCAAGCTAAACTGCAAATCCCCTCGTAATGACTTCATGAATAAAAGTCATACAAACAAAAACAAACAAACAAACAAGACACTTGCCCGAGACTCACAGGAGAAAAGACAGAAACAAGGCGGCCAAAGCATTCTTCCCTCTGAATGAATTTTAAACCATCGAAAAGTAAAAACACACGGGTATTAGAACCCCTTTGAGTATTTGGAAATTATAAAGCACACAAGAGAATCCCTCTGCTCGCTGAGATTGCTGGGCAGTACCGTGTAACTGCCAGGCACTGGCAAACCCAGACTCCTGGCAGAAGGCGCTGATCGTTAACGGTGACAAGCCTTTGTGCGGTGGCCCAAGACTCTCTGTGCACAGGGACAGACCCAGACCGGCCGGCAGGAGCTCAGGGAGGAACCGGCCCCTACGGAGGCCGCGGTTTACTGACTCGCACAGAGCACGCCAAGCCACCGACCGCGAACATTCCAAGCCCGACACCGCCCGCCCTGGGCAAGCAGTGACCGAGAAAGCGGGGTGGAGCTCGCTGCGCCGGGTGCCGGCGGACACGACGCGGGGGGACCTCTCAGCAAAGGGCAACATCGTGTGTCCTTTACTGTGACTCGAAGGCTCGCTCACAGGGTGCCATGAAATGCTGTACTTCAAGGAACACGCACAAAAATCAAAAAAAAGCAGACACCACTGCAGGACTGAAAAAAATAAAGCAAGAATCCGAAGAACAGCGAAGGAGCGTCCACAAACCCTCACACTAGAGAGAGCGTGAGGCTCCGCTCCCGAAGCTCTTTCATTTTTACGCCCCACATAACAAGAATTACCTGACTCGCGCCGCGGACCGCTCCCGAGGGTGACGGCGTTCCTGTGACCTTGGAGCGTGAGGAGCGGCAGGGACAGAGCAGTCCCTGGCGGGCGGATGGCCGCGCCCGGTGCCGCCCGAGCCATCGCTAACGCCAGTGCTTGCCCATCACCCCGCCACACTGCTGTGGCTTCTGGCCCCAGAGAGGTCATGCCGACAGGGGACCGACCGTCTGTCATGGTTTGGAGAGTCCCCTGCCATCCGCCCGATGTCGTGGACGGACGGGAGATGAGCAGTGGGGGCGGCCGGGCGTCAGCGAGTTCTGGATTCTGGGACCACGAACTTTAATCCCCGGAGCAGCCACGCGAGCAGGCCTCCCTCTGAGCTCGGACACGGCACGAGCCCTGCTTCCTCCCGCATCTGCTGCAAGGCCGTTCCAGCCCTTGGGGCCATTCCCCCCGCTCCCCGCAGGCCCTGCGCGTCCACATCTGTCCCTTGCTCAGACTCCCAAGCCCCTCTCCCGCCTCCCCGGCCACCCACGGGCCGCCCTCCAGGTCCCCGGAGGCCGACAGCCACGCACGACACCACAGGTGTGACCTGAACAGTCGCTCGGGGTTACCGCTTCTTAAGATGCTCTATGGATTATCAGCGGCGTGAGGGTCTCAGGTCGCATTTGCGGGGTTTGTATTTTTAAACTCACAAGACACTAAAAAATCCACGGAAGAGAGTGAATTACACAGAAGTCTCCCACTGGGAAAAAATGAGTTTAGAAAAAAGCGACGTTTGCGGCTTCCATATTGCTCTCTAACCTTTATTTTCCATCATTTTAAACCATGGACTAGTTGAAGCATCCTGTAATCAGAGCAGCAAAGACCCACGTGCTCGCCGTCAGGGTCCGGCAGGCGCTTCGCCAGCCCCGCCTCAGGCCTCTGCCACAGCCCGTGTGTCACTCTGGTCCCGCCCTCCGGTCGTCCCGTGCCCTTCCCATCTCTGTCCTTAGTCGTCCTGCACACTGGGACAGTCTCGGGTGGTCTTATCGACTTACACAAATGGTCTTTAGGGTAACTATTCTTCTGCAGCTCACTTTGTCCAGCCAATTTTATGTTTGAGATTTACCCATGTGGGAACACGTAGCTCGAGGTCATCCATTTTAACTACTGGACAGACGTCCACTGCGTGAACACAACAGCTCAGGCACCTCTCCCCCTAGGAGCAGATATTGGGGTTGCTCCCAGTTTTTCATTACTACAAATAATACGTAAGTGAACGACCTTAATTTCCTCGTGCACCAGTGTGGGAGTTTCAAGGACATAAAACACGAAGTTATATGCGTCTGTTGTTACGGCATAAGACTCATAACAGGATCCATAACATTTATATGCCTTTAAATTCCTTTTTTACTTAATATAGTTATAATAATTACCACTATCTGTCACCTATTAAAATATGTATCGGGAGCATATTAAGCAACATTACTTGGGGTTATTTAATGTATTTATTTCATGCCTACGGCGTGCCGAGCTCTTTGTTCGATGCTGCGGATGAAAATGACCAGGAAGGAAACTACGCCGTGAACCTGTTCTCTAGCAGGGCAGGCAGGCCACGAACCAAACAAGCAACGATGACAAAGGACGACTGAGCGCCGGCCACGACCGGGAGGCACGGGACCCTGTGACGCACGGTCTACCTGGCGCGGCAGAGGGAGGCTGAGACGAAGGGGCCAGGGAGGGGACAGTGTTCTCCACCCAGGAGAGAATGTGTACAAAGGTCAGAAGTCCAGAGCGTGGCATCGGAGGCGCCGGAAGGGAGGCGGCGTGGCCGGGGACAGAGTGCGGCTCACCGTGGAAGGACCCAGGGAAGCAGTGAGTGACGGAGCTGGCCGGGACGCGAGGAAGTGGACTTGCATTTTAGAAGGGTCACGGGTGGAGGTCGGGGACAGTTAGGGGCACAAGACCAGCTGCAGAGCCACCAGCTAGGCATCTTCAGAGACCTGTGAGACTGGGCACCTGGAGGAACAGCAATCCCGTCACAGAGGGAGGAAGTGTGAGGCGGGAAGGCGGAGCCCGAGGGAGGAGGGTGTTGCCTTCATTTGGCTCGAAAGTGTTGCCAAAACCGCACACGAAGCTCCTTTAAAAAACGTGTCACCAACACCCGCATCCCCAGCGTGGCATGCGAAGGCCCCTCTGGGGACACGGACTGGCATACCCGCCTGGCACACCGACCCGAGCCCTGCTCTCAGCACTACACGGCGGTCAGCACACGCGGAAAAACACCGTAGCGTTGAAACTCAGAACGACTTCCCCAGAGACACGCTTTTAAATTCATTTTTTTAAAAAAACAGCTTGCGCTTTGGGGAATGCCTAGGACATACATTATCTTACTCCCCACTTCGGCAAGAACCGGGTGAGAGACCCCAGGGCAGAATCCGGGCGCACGATGCCCCGTGGTCACGCCCGCTGTCACACGCAGTGGCCCGAGAGGTGTCCGTGTGCACGCGTTCAAACACGGCTTTTCACTCCCGCTTTTGCCCGGTCCTTCGCACTCCATCAGGCCACCTGCCTTTCGTGCGACGGTCCGTGTGAAAGCCTGGAGGTGCGGCCTGGACACGCACCACGGAAGTCAAGGCCGCCTGACCACGGGACAGTGACTCAGCCACACCACGCGCCCAGGGCTCAGCGTCACGAACTGGAATCGACACGTGGACTTTTTACTTGGCAAAGCATTGCTGCCTCTTTGAAAAGAATCACAGAAACGCGACCCACAAAAATGTCTCTCAAAAAACAGGAGCTGGCACTGCACCGTGCCGTGGACCTGGGGCTCTTCGGTGACTGCCGACAGGCGCCCGTCACCGGCCAGGAAGCCCACGCCAGCCGACTGCACTTCCCAGCCGGTCCGCCCTCCGCTTAGGTGTGTTCTTACCTCTCACCTTTCGCTTGTGGGGAACATAAATACAGCTCCGGCATGTTTAACATACAGGTTTATTTTTTTTCCTTAAAATATATAAACCGACCAGAGCTTAACTCAGCACATTAAAAAGTTCAAAAATTACACGTTTTCCCTATGACTTGGAGGAAAAAAGGACGTTGGAGAAGGAGGACCAGCAGAAAAGGGGCTTTGAGGGACGCAACTGAAAACCACAACGTGGACTTTTTCTTCTGCTTTGTACCACCTGTAAGAACTGCTTGAATACTGGGTATTATATGGTATCCAAGAATTACTGCTGCTTTTTAAGATAACAGCAAGAAAGTTATTCCGAAAATCCTTATCAGTTAGAAATGCTTATGGAAGTATTTTAAGGTAAATGGACATGAATCTAGGATTTAATTTAAAATACTTCGGTTTAAAATTTAAAAAAAAAATTAATGGGGGAAAGAAATGAACAAAACGCGAAAATGCTGACAGTTGTCGGGCCTGGTTAGTGCACGCTGATGCCTGTTACCTCTTTCAGCATTTCAAATTCCCCTGATAAAAGGCCGTTTGTGTTCCAATCGTCTATTTCAAGTACAGCTCTATTTTGTTTTGTTCCAACCAGATATAAATACTGACATCTGGAAACGGTTTAGCACGAGTCTAACGGTGGCTCTCGACTCACGTTTTCCGTCGCCTTCGTAAATGGGGGTGTCCTGGGCGATTCGATATGTAAATACGTAACCACGCACCTTCTCCTTCGTCCTGAGCTCGTCGAACATTTGCTGAATCTCCAGCTTCCAGTCGTCTTGCATGGAATGAAACGACTCCTGCGGCATTTCGGTCACCACCGCCTCCTCGATGGCTGTCAGCTGGTCAAGGATGGAGGCGAACGAAGGCCGGATATGCGGGTCTTGCTGCCAGCACCCTGAAATGAGAATCACGTGAATCCCGCCTCCGGCGCAGCTCCCCTCAGCACCCCGTGTCGACGGCGTCTGCTGAAGATTTAAAAAACCTATTGATAAGGATCTCGAAAGTTTGGTTTCACACAGGTGAGCAGCACGCATGATAGTTACTGTTAGACGGGACTCTTGCTGTCCGTGCGTGACGTCAGCATGTGGACGTGAGCTTCAGGGCCTCGGGTGGCCCGATGATTTACTGATCTAGAGTTCTACGGCTCAACCCAAGAAAACCAAAGGTCCCTAAAATATTATAATCACAAGAGAAGTCCTGAGAAATAGCCTGATAATTAAGTAAACTAGGCTAACTTGCTGCTTACAAGAAAAGTTAATTTTTAAGAGATATGAATTAGACAAGGTCATGGTGAATCACACCGGTTAAGACTGTAAAACATTTTTGATCATTAGGTGGGACTTAGTTAAAATAGCAGATCTGGAGCCAACTCGATACTGTCTCTGAACTCTACTAGCATACTCGGTGAACACTTAATTACCATTCTGTTGAATTTCACATATTAATAAGTTACTGATAAAACTGGACTGTTTTTAAATTCCTTAGTTCATCGAAACTTTACCTGCATTTTAGATCAAAGACAAGGCTTCTGACTCTTAAAACAGTGTAAGTGCTTCAAAGCACTTGAAAATCAGAATCACAGAAATTACTCTTTTGTTCAAAAAAGTAGAGATGCTCTGAGGAGCAACCGCGGCCGCCCGGCCCGCCAGGACAGGGCTGCGCAAATACCTGTCATGAGCCTGGCAAAGGGCTCGGGGCAGGTGGACGGGATGGGCAACGTGAGCTTGTTGGCGGCGACCCCGTAGGCCACGGCGAGCCCGTCGATGCCGCGGTAGGGGACCTCCCCGGTGAGCAGCTCCCACAGCAGCACTCCGTAGCTGGAAAGCAAAGTTTTTTGCGGGTTAAAGGGAAGGGTGGCCGCGCCGGCCCGCGACACGCCGGTGGGGCGGCCGTGTCGGCACCCTCCCCCAGCTCCCAACGGGGCCCCCCCAGCAGCGCGGGCGGGCGGGGGGGCTCCCCTAGCCCCGCGGGCCCCGGCCCTCGCGGGAGCCGCGTGGCCCCAGAGCGCGGCTGCGGGCGGCCGCTGCCAGGCTGCTCCCTCGGGCCCGTCTCCCACGCCCGCCCGGGACCTCGGGTCGGTGAGGACGTGAGGTCCCAGCCCCACGGTCATGTCGTGCCGCACACTGTGGGGCCGAGACCGGGTCGCGCGGACCGTTGACCCCCTGCGCCCGCCATGCTCCAGGCGGGGCCTCGCCTTTCTGTGGCGGGGGCTGGGGGGCCGACGTGAAATGGGGGTGAAGGCGAGACCTGTGGCTGCCGGCTCCTGGACCTCAGCAGGGGGCACACGGGGTCAGTGCTGCACCAGGCCGTGCAAGGCACACGCGGCCACGAGTAACGAACGACAAGACACGCAGTTCCGAAGGGATGCGAATGAACGTTTACAACGAAGCCGGAGGACTGCGTTTCGGTCCACGGCCGTGGCGGACCTTCGGGGGCCAGGGGTGGCCAGGGGCGGCCAGGGGCGGTCAGGGACGGCGAGGGGTGGCCAGGGGAGGCCAGGGGCGGCCAGGGGTGGTCAGGGATGGCCAGGGGTGGCCAGGGGCGGTCAGGGTCAGCGAGGGGTGGCCAGGGGCGGCGAGGGGTGGTCAGGGACGGCCAGGGGCGGCCAGGGGTGGCCAGGGGCGGCGAGGGGCGGCCAGGGGTGGCCAGGGGCAGTGAGGGGTGGCCAGGGGCGGTGAGGGGTGGCAAGGGGTGGCCAGGGACGGCCAGGGGCGGCCAGGGGTGGCCAGGGGCGGTCAGGGGCGGCGAGGGGTGGCCAGGGGCGGTCAGGCAGCCAGAGGCAGTCAGGGATGATCAGGGGCGGCCAGGGGACGGTCGGGGGCAGTGAGGGGTGGCCAGGGGCGGCCAGGGCCAAGCTTGCACACCTCACACGTGTACTCCTTCTTCCGCAGCACCGGCCAGTGCCTCGGTTTCCCTGTATCTGCTACAAGTGTAAACTTTTGCACGTGAACGATCTTTCGTTAAAATATACACAGCCCCTCCGGGCCACCCACTGGACTTTACGTCGAAACAGAACCGCGTAAGGAACGGTCACGTTTAGTTTCCTTTCTGCCTCTGGGGCATAACACATACAGTCTTACCATCCTGTTTGCTCTCCTAGTCTGTCAAAACTTCATCATGTCTAGGTCAAGAAAATAAGCTTGGATTTTGGACGATCTTCCGATCTCGAGGGAAGCGGGGAGCCGCCGGCACGGAACCAGCGGGCGGGTCCTCAGGGAGGATGAGCTGGTCTGCGGGGGGCCAGGGGTGGGGGCCCTGCCGGACAGGAGGCTTTCCGGGGACCACACCCCACTAGCGCCCCCTGGACTCTGGACTCCATAGTGAAAGCGTTCAGACCCCGAAGCAGAAACGAGAACCTGCCCACGGCACGGCCTCGGGGGCTCCGGCCGCTGCCCACTGGCCCTAGGCACCGGGGTGTGGGTCCAGGGGTCCCGCCCCGAAGGGGTGCCAGGCGCCCCGAAGGACACGGGCTCTGGGGGAGCAGACGCGAGTTTGATCTTTGGGAGCATTACTGCCTCCCGCTGTGTCCCCTCTCACAGGCCCCGGAAGCTGACCTTGAACTTACTCATCTACAAAGTAATGGTGCCCTCTGACCGAACATCTCGGAGTGCTCTTTCCTACGTTTCTAATCCTTTTTTTATTTTATTTTTTTATTTTTTGCAGTTTAGGTACTAAACGTTTTCAATTACAGTTGGCAAGCAGGATCACACTCGTTTCGGGTGCACAGCAGGGTCCTGGACGTTGACACGCCTCACGAAGCGACCCCCCCCATCGGCAGCACCCACCTGGCCCCGTGCGTAGTTACTACGTTACCGACTGTGTCCCTGGGCTGCGCTCGACCTCCCGGGACTGCTCCCCCTGCGCCCCCTGCGCCCCCTTTCTCGCCCAGCCCCCCACCCCTCCCATCTGACCACCATCAGTTTTTCCTCTGTAGCCATGAGTTTCTTTCTGTTTTCTTTGTTCATTTATTTAAATAAAAATAATAACGTAATGTCATAGTAAATTGTATAATGACGTAACCATTAGCAATGAAGTGGCGAGCAATATTTTTCAAAGCGTATCTGCTTAGTTTCTTGAAAATTACCTACACTATGGCTCAAGAGCAGGGACACCCTCTTAATTTCGAGAATAAGTAAATTTAACTGAGATCAATCAATAAAATGCACTTCAGAGCAGGGGGCCAAAAAAACTTAGAATAACAGAAAAGTGCCTAAATTCAAAGACGCTTCCTTGCGACTCTCCTTAGCAAATAACAAAACTAAGACAAACAGTAACAACCACACGACTTTGCTCCTCGGCAGCTTCAGAGAACAAGTGATTCAGGATAAGGTCATTTTTCCAGAGAGAAGAAGGGCTCGTGCTGGTCCAAGCCACTGTGAAGAAATGAACGATTCTGGTGGAAGGACACTTCCGAGGTGAAAGGCCTGCGTTCCTGCCCTCTGCGCCCGGCGGGGGCGGCACCGGGAGGCCGTGTCCTGCAGCCTCCAGCCGCCCGACGGGCGAGGGCCGCGGCCGCCCAGCACGGTGTCAGGCCTGGGGCCCCGGCCGGCCACGCAGCAGTTTTACACCCGGGAGTGAACCTCTCAGTGCCCTGACGCCTACCCCGTGAGTCTGGGCCTAGCGCAGGGGACACTGTGAAACTTCAGAGGCAGCGTCTGACTCAGTTACCTCGCAGCGGGGCACCTGGTAGGGTGGGGACCGGGGAGCGCCCGAGCAAACCCCCGGCCGCAGGACCGCACGCTGCAGAGCGGGGCTTCCTGGATGAAACCATTTTAACAGAAACATCCTAACGAGATTCAGACGTGGCCCCCGCCCCCACCCACCCTGGCGTGCCGGGACCCTCGCGTCTGAGTCCAGTGACACCGTCTGGCTCCGCGGCCACGGGCTCCAGATGTCTGCGGTTTCTAGAACCCTCCACTGCGCCTCACGCTGGCTTCCTCCCTGACCCCCTCCGGCTTCTAGCTCCTGTGTCTACCGACACCGACTCGGCTCCCTCTCCCCTCCTCCAATTAGCAGCTTTTGTTGAAAATCTGATACCTCAGCCTGTAATGCTGAGAATTAGAAATAAACAGATTTGGGGAAAAGATACATATTTTAGATTTTTTTTTCTTACTTCTTGACTGTCCCCTATGTTCACAGTAGATGAGGTTGCTGTAAAGCATTTACGCACATTGTCAGATACGGACTCTCAGCAAGCGGCGTTTCCTCTTAGCCCTGGCTCTCTCGTGACAAAAAAAGACCTGGAATTTGGCCCAATGACACACCACGACACGACCGCTCGCATGGCTAGAATCAACAAGTCAGGCGACAACA
Organism: Rousettus aegyptiacus; assembly: GCF_014176215.1. NCBI lineage: Eukaryota > Metazoa > Chordata > Mammalia > Chiroptera > Pteropodidae > Rousettus > Rousettus aegyptiacus. The sequence goes on along the minus strand of NW_023416293.1, from coordinate 16,704,622 downwards.
AGTGTTGGTGAGGAAGGGGAGGCACGGGAACCCCTGTGCGCTGCTGGTGGGGTGCCCCGCTGCTCCACAGTGATCAGCCACAGGGTCACCATACACCCAGCAATCCAGGTCCAAGGGACGTGCCCAAGAGAACTGAAAACGGGTCCTCACAGAAACCTGCTCATGAGCAGTCAGCAGCAGGATCCACAGCGGCCAAAAAGTGGAAACAACCCAGATGCCCACCGACTGGTGAATGAATAACCACAATGCGGTCCCTGCACGCGATGGAATATTATTCTGCCTTAAAAAGGAATGGAATTCTGTCAGACACTGCAACATGGACGAACCTTGGGGACACTCTGCTAACTGAAAGAAGCCAGTCACAGAGGACCACGTACTGTGTGACTCCATTTATATGAAATGTCCAGAATAAGCAAATCTAAAGATACAAAATGCAGATTAACGGCTGCCTGGAAGGGATGGGGTGGCGGGGGTGATGGCTAAGGGGTGCAGCTGCTTTTCTGGATTATGTAAATGTTCTAAATCTGTCGTGTATTTACATACTAAAAGCCGATGAACTGTACAGTTTAAATGGGTGAAATGTGCAATGTATGAATTATATCTCAGTAAAGCTGTTAAAAAACAATAGAAAAAAGCTGGAATGTTAATACACCACAATTAATTTTAGAACATTTCATAATCCAAAGAATTCTGCACGGGCTGTTCTGAGCATTCACTAAAGGCAAGTAAGTCCCTGGCATACGGCAACCGTTAGAGTGACTTTTCTTTGTTGTTCTGTTCTTGAAAGTATCTTCACCCCCGGAAGACACGGGGGGACGGAGAACCCAGACGCCCTGGGACCCCCTCGGCTGCAGCTCTCCACCCTTCAGCCGGGGGCTCTGAGCTTCAGATGCCTCGATCTGTAGACAACAGAGCGGATCTAAATGTCTTTCCTCAAACTCGTCCCATGCTACTAGTCTGTCTGTGAGCCATGAGGAATCAAAATTTTGCTGCAAGTGAAAATTTGCTTTTATTTACCGACAAAATCCTGGCATTGCTGTTAACTCCAATTATAACCAGTTCTAATCGAACCTCAGAATTGCCAAGAGGATGCTCCTAACGAATGGAAGCCACGACAGTGAAGACCTGAGCCACCCACCCCACTGTGATGACACTGTCTCACCCACAACCTTCTTCGAAGAGCGTAAACTACCCTTTACCCTCAGAATTCCCGAATGGCCTGCGGCTCATCAAAAGGAAGCACGTCGACCCGTTTCTGCAGACCTCTGCAACAACAGACGCACAGCGCTCACCTCCAGACGTCACTGCCCTTAGAGAACAGGGACGACCTGATGACTTCCGGGGCCATCCAGGCGTAGGTGCCCGCCGCGCTCATCCGGGTGGTCCTGTGCCACTCCCGCGCTAGCCCGAAGTCTGTGATCTTCAGCGTTTTATTGCAGATGTCGTCGTGTTCTATCTTCTCGAGCAGCAGAACTACAGAGAAACCGGGGGGTTCGGCGTCAGCTCATGTTCTTAGGGTCACGACTCTTCCTTGGCATTTATAACACAATCTCCACCGCAGGTGGCAGAGTACGGAGAACGTGCTTGAGCATCTCATCGTCCTCGAATCACCCACATCGGAACCTTCAGTGGGCCGTTTGTGCCTGAAGTTACAAGTTTTTTTTTTTTTAAATTCAGACACAATACAACTTAGCACTCTTTATGAATGTTTTGCTTTATGTGAAAGTAAATGATTTCTAGGAATCATTACTGAAAGGAAAAATACATATTGTTTTCTTCCTAGAAGTTAGGTCCTCGTCTAAATGCAATCTTTTCTCCTGAATATATTAGACAATCTCTTAAACAGATGACATAGTATCATAAATCATTATCGAACTGTCTTATGTTAAATTTGCAAAATGCTCGTAGATGCTTTAATTCATGAAGATATTTTATGAGATTTGATTACTTTACTGGACCTTGAAATATGTCAGAAAGTGAAATCATTACAGAAATACTGTCCAGAGGTGTCCCAGCCCCGTTTCCTACAGCAGAGAACTCTGGCCAGCCCTCCAATCCCCAGCTCCCAGGTAACAGTAGCTAAAATAAGCCTGCTCCGGGTCAGGTCCCACCTGCCCCGCCCACCCGCCTTCCTGCCCATCATTCCCACCCGCCCCGCCCACCCGCCTTCCTGCCCATCATTCCCGCCTGCCCCGCCCACCCGCCTTCCTGCCCATCATTCCCACCTGCCCCGCCCTCCCGCCTTCCTGCCCATCATTCCCACCTGCCCCGCCCTCCCGCCTTCCTGCCCATCATTCCCACCTGCCCCGCCCACCAGCCTTCCTGCCCATCATTCCCACCTGCCCCGCCCTCCCGCCTTCCTGCCCATCATTCCCGCCTGCCCCGCCCACCCGCCTTCCCAGCACCTCAGGTCCCTCTCGCGCTGGCTGGGTTTCCTCTGCCTGCGGCCCTGCGGAAATGTTCCCGGGCTTCCTGCGAGGCTCCAAGGCACCCGCCTATCCCTGTCGCTTCTCCCCATCTGCTCCAAAGGGAACGGTTCAAACCTACTGTTTTTTCCCAACTCACGTGCCACTTCCTCCTGAAGCCCCGCATCCCCGCCCGCAGCTCTGCAAATTCCTTCTCCATCCTTCCTGGCCGCGACGGCGCCAGCATAAGCGTCCGTAATGTTTATGTGACACTGTCATAAAGAGGAGCATTTTCCCCCAGACGCCAGAGGGGTAAATAACGTTTACTGAGGACATTCTATTTGTCGGACAGGCTCTCGGTATTTTGGTCGGATACCGGCGCTGCAATGCTGTAGGTGTGTACCCGTAATTATCTGGGCGTGACGGATAAGGAAACCAAGACACGGAGACTCTGAGTCATGCGTCCAAGGTCAAATCTTCGAGATCAATTTTATGGATGTCAGGAAAGACTATCTTTAGCAAAGCCTGAAATCTCACTCTGCTATAGATTCATACTGTATTTCCATCATTATCAAACATTTACGTTAGTCATTAAACATTACGTTAGCATCGAAGAGTTAATGTACCCGGAGAGAACCAACCGGGGTTTAACACAGAGACATCTGAGTGGGGACTTAGCATTTAAGCCGCCAACACTGAGTGAAATCTGTTGTGCTGTAACATTTCTTTCCCCAAACGATCTTCTCCTGCGAGATGTGGCGAGCAAGGACCCCTGTTCTGTTTTTACACCCATGATACAGGTGACGGATCAGGTTTTAAGGCGGTTATATGCCCGTGGATACATAGCCGGCAGAGAGCAAGGCCCCATGCTTCCATTTTTCCTGCTCTTAATCCCAGCGCTAAGTAGACCGCACAGCGAGGGGCGGGGCGGGGCCGGGCGGGGCCGGGCGGGGCCGGGCAGAGACCCGCTTCCGCAGCAGACGCCTCTCTATTCCAGGGCCAGCTTCCTTTGGAAACCTTTCCAGAGCACCCTACAAATCATCTTCCTAGTCATTCATTATCCATATATTATATTGTTTTGTACTTCATCTTTTCACCTAAAATGTATGGCCCAAAATTCCATATAAACGACTTAATCCCAGGAACTGTTTTGTACCTTTCCCCTGAATCCCCCAGAATCACCTAACTACATCAAATGTTCAGTGAAATAGTTCATGATAATTAGGTAATTATCACCAGTTCTAGTAAGAATGTTGCCTATCATTTACTGACCCTCTATAGCTATTATGACACATTTAATTCCTATTTGACCCTCACACCATTCTATGAAGTGGAATGATGGTCTCTAGTTGACAGATTAGAAATGTTATCCAAGATCAGACCGTCACAGATAAGAGCAGGTGTCAGATGCCACCTGCAGGACTAGGTCCTTGTCCCCTGTGTTACCAACACACTACTGGTTACAAAAAGGGGGCAAAACAACCAGACATTTCACTTTTGTATCTAGCTTCAGGTACTGATCTTTAATTTATCCCTCCTTCCATGTCAGCTTAAGGCATATTTATTTCTCAGTCCTCACTCCTTATGTTCACCAAGGAAAATAAATATCTAACCCTATAGACTTAAACCGCAGAAGCAAAAAAAAAGATATTTAGCTACTTCATCAGCTGTAGTACATTTTCCCCGATAACACTACTAATTTCACTGTTAAACAATGATCATTCCTAACGCCTGAAAAGGCTCCGAACTAATGATCGAAATGGCCTTCGGTTCTATAAAACTGTGTTTTCCGAGACGCAATTTATATACATTATCTCCTCATTCTTGCAAATATCCAGGTAGGAAGGATTGAGGACATATCGATGAAAACAGGCATTTAAACAATTCCACGTCCCTAGTCCCAGCCTGGCAGCCCTTGAAAGCAAAGGCGGCTCTAAAATAAGCGAGAACAGAACTAAACGCGACAACTAAAACCTAAATAGTGAACATTCATTGCATTTCTCAATAAAGGTCACGGTACGATGTACTATTAGCAGCCTCGGTGAGGATGGTCTCAGAACCCCCACCCCCCGCGCCCCAGTCCAGAGTTCCCACAGGAGCTAAGAGCCTCCACACTTGGAACTAACAGAAAACAAGTTAAAATAACACTCCGAATGTCAAACGTTTAGTTCCATGAAAGGCCCATTGTTTTAGAGTCTATTTCAGAGGTGTTCAGCAGAATTCCTCAAATTCCTTATCTTTTGGGCCAAGTGACCGAAACCAAAAATAGCTGATGTCCCGACAGGTAACCTCATGGGGCATCTGGCCAGGTTTCAGCCTAGGACGCAGGTTGAAGGCCAACTTCCGCTTCCTGTCACCCATCAGGAAGGGCTCCAGGTACCAGCTACCCCCCCAGAGGGCACAAGGTGCCAACCAGGCAGATCAAGATTTTTGGCCACAGAAATGGCAAATTCCTGTGAGTAACCTAGCGACGGGGGCTCCAGGCCCTCTGTGCGACTGCAGTGAAGACTCTGACCCCGCCGGCCGGGTCCCGTCCAACCGCCTTTGCGGCCTGGCACGTAGGCTACTTGCTCAGCCATGAGGCACTTGATCTTCCCGGCTCTTTTGAAGTTTCACTTCGGTATTTGCAGAATTATGGCACATAAGGGTTATTTAAAAAAAAAAAAAAGCCATTACAATGTATCCATTCCATTTTCTCAACATTTATGGGATTGCTGTGTCCAAATTCCATTTCAGTCCAATGGTTTCATTTTGATTAATGTTTAACTAGGAATATATTATGACCAAAAAAACAAAAAGAAAAAAGAAAGAAAGAAAGAAAAAGAGAAAACATGCCGCAGGGGAGAAAGCCGGTTGGGAGAAGCGACGGGGAAGCGTGGGCGGCTGGACGGCCACCCTCTCGGTCTAAGGCGGGAGGCGATTCCGCGAATCTCGGCTCCGAACAATCAACCGTCTGCAGGCAACGAAGGGCAACTCTCTGAGTTCAGCGACAGCACCGAACGTCCGCGCACTTCCTCCCAGCTGTCCCACTCACAGACCCCACTCACGCCCTCGCCGGTCCGGGGCTCGAGTCCAGACCTCCGCCCTGGCCTTCCAGGCCGGCGCAGTGGCATTCCGAGTGACCCCCGGAGAGTCCCAGACTCTCCAGCACGGCCCAGCACTCTGGCCATTCCGGGTACTAAAACTCCCTCTAACGACCTCCTGTCCCCTCTCCAACCTGTCTCCCCCGCCCTGCTGTATGGTCGTCCGCCCGCCCCACTGACCATTGGGGAGATGGCACTGGCGGGTTCCCACTGCGGCATCCACTGTGAGTCGAAGCCATTTAGTCCTCGGAATCTGTGTCTCCTTCCGTGAAACACACGGACAACTTCGTGTCTCTCTTCCTGCTCCGATGTCACATGAACCCATAAATAACCCCCCCTGGGGGGCCTCCCCTCATACCCTCAGCTAGAAGCGCTCCGCATGTCCAGCACGTCCAGGCCGGGCCCCTCCGTTACCTTCAACACTGACACTCTCAGCTCCCAGATTATATCACAAGCACTTCACCCCTTCGTTCATTCATTCATTCTTTCATTCATTCTTTCTTTCTTTTTATTTATTTATTTTCTTTTTACTGCAGCCGGTGTAACCCGTGCCCAAGAGCTCGTGCAGAGATCGCAGCTCAGGACGGCTCCTCTACTGCCGCTGGCCAAACCGAAAAGACCCTGCCCCCAGCCAAGATGAACAAAGGTGAGATCACGAGGCCCTATATTTTGCAGAAAGACAAAAACTAACGTTCTTAGGTTCTAAAGCGTTCTCGAAAACTTTTAGGTATCAATGAGTTCACACACAAAAAAATGTGGAACTATTTAAAGCACTCAAAGTGTTTCTGAACAATATAGAAGGAAAAAATGAGTATACAGTCCCCGGCTGACACTTAGATCGTGCTATACGGTTTATTAAATGTTGCGACATGTATCAGGAGTCAGCAAACTACATCCCTTGGGCCAAATCCGGCCCAATGCCTATTTTGTAAATAAAGTTTTATTGGAACACAGACACACTCATTTGTTTACATGCTGTCCTTGAATGCTTCTGGGCTGCAACGGCCGAGGTGAACAGAGACCTTATGACCTGCAAAGCCAGAGACATGTGTTCTCTGGACCTTCACAGGGAGAGCATGGACTCCGGGCATACAGAGAGCTGCCGGACCCCACGTCGCCCTGTTCAGAAAGTCGGGGCCCACGAACCCGCAGCTAGTGAGTAGTGGAGTCAGCGCTCCAACCTCACCCACCACAGTAGCACGTTTGTCCCCCGATGTCACAGGAACAGGTTCTTAGAGATATTCCTTTCCCCCAGAGACACAGGCCCAGAATGGGCCGCCCATGCTCTCAGCTGGTGCAATCTATGACCAGCCATCCAATGCCGCCACACAGTTAACTGGATTTGGGGTTCCAGTTAATTTACATATCAGCCCAGATAACCATCAGAAGTAACCCACACATCTGGTCCTTTGAACAGCAGTTTCCAAACTCCGCTCTACATGGGAATCATCCAGAAGCATTTTATAAAAATACAACAGTGCATCGAAAGCCCAGATGGGTTACTGGATAGGGTTAGATTTGTGTCAAAGCAGCTGAGGAAAAGGTTAATACAGGTGGTGAGTATGTAAGTGCTCACTTAAAGCTCCTTCGACTCCATATGATTCAAGATTTTGAAACTGAAATGTTAGAAAAAAAATTCTTCGCTTGCTTCCAACCGAGATCAACTGAATCGGAACATCCGAAACCGAGACAGGGATTTTGTCTGTTGAAAGCCCACGCGGAGCGTCCGATGCTGTGTCGGGGTGGACAGCTAACGGCGCTGGACTGCCATTCCTTGTCAACAAGTGATCACCTGGCCTAGGGCTCCCCAGAGTACCATCCAAGGGCCCCTAGGCACCCCTCAAGTGGTGAGAGAGGACATGCAGACGCAGACGCGAGCGTCGCTGGCCTGCTAAGGCTGGCGTCAGAGGGAGCTTCAGAAGTGTACAGCAATGCCGGTCTCCTCACAAAAGCTGTCTTGGAAAATAAGGGGTTTTTCCCCTATTAAAAATGCTCTCTTAACATGTAATGTTATTCTTATATTATTAAATATTTTTAAATTTTTCGATTCAAATTTAGAATCTATAACATCAACAGCTATAACCCACATCGACCAAAGCTCCTTGGGGCCCTGACAACACACATTTGAGGACCATTCACCTCGGCACATCTGGAGGAGAGAAAAGCTCAGATTCTGGGGTCAGAGGCCCTGCATTCAATCCTCTGACAAGCCGAGTGACCCCGATCAACACTATTTATCCCTGATTCAGTTTCTTCACCTATAAAATGGGGATAATTAAATTACCTATCTCGGAAGGTTTCTGAGAAGAATAGATGAGGATAAAGCGTGGGTGTGGGCAGTACCCAGCACCCAGCAAGCATTAAATAAACGTTAGTTGTTTTTCCTGTGACTATTATTATTTAGTTAAAACATCGAAGATGAAGTGGTATTTGAAGATGAATTTTTAAAAATAATTAAGTTCACACTGACTAGGGATCAACTGTACAAATTTAAGTTTCAGGCCCCAGAACAAAACGAGCACAGTTCTCGCGGCCTCCCGGCGACCCCCCGCCCCCCCCCCCAGAGACCCCCTCTTCTGCCCCTTCGCTGAGGCGCTGCCACCTTTTGGGTCCCTCCCAAGAACCGCGGGGGGTTGGAGGACAGTCCTGCTGACGTCCGGAGTAAAGCCATCAGCCAGGCACAGCATCATTATTTCCTAACTCTGGTGAACCCTGGGGAGAAAGTGCCCTAAATTAACTCACTAAGTACATAGTGATTATAAAAGCTAGGCTGGGTCATAAATGATAAACGATTTGCGTCAAACCAATGCGGAAGTATTTTGTATTCTTGTACTTCCTTCCCGATCGTCTGTGACAGGAGAATCGCCCCACGAAGGACCCCACGCCCGTGGTTTTTCATTGCAGATGTGGATCTTCCGGCGGCTCAGACCACTTCCCCGCTCCGAGACGTCGCGGCCGCCCCCGCCCTCAGTCGCCGCGGCCTCGCTCGGCGTTCAGGGCCCCCGCCCCCGCCCCGCACGTCCGCGTGTCTGCTCCTTCCCGCGGAACCCCTTGTCCACCTTCCATCCCAGACACGCTCGGCTGCTCACTGCTCCCTACAAAAGCCCTGGGTTGTTCCGCCAGTATTTGCCCAACTCCTTTTGAAGGGTTAAAGAAACATGAAATTGATTTTTTGGTTCGGGATTTCTGCCCACCTCCAAGCAAGGCTTCAGTCGACAGCGTCAGAAACCAAGAAACTCAGGTTCGATGAGGTTACAGACCTTGCTCAAGGTCACACGGCTCATAGGTCACACAGGGCTGAGGGACTTCCAGTCCCCGCACTGTTCTCGGAAAGTGCTCGTGGGAGGACGCAGGGCTCGCCAATGGCCCCCCGAAATGGGTGGGGTACACTTGCCCTCCCCTCTTCCCTCCGCCGTGCTGACACACTTGACAGCGACTACAGCGATGGCCAGACGTGTGCTTACACTGACGAGTAAGTCTGCACAATCCAGAACTCCATGACCACCCCTAAAAGTGACAAGTGGCCCATTTATTTTTTAATACACAAGCATGACAACGGCAGGTGTGGTGACCGTTTGTGACTGCTGCTCTTCTAAAAAAAAAAAATCTGTCCTTTAGCTGATTGTGGCCCAGAAGCAGATTGGTGCTGTCAGCACTGGGGTGTCTGGGCTGAGGTCCCCGAGCCCCTGGGAGCAGGGCGTGGCTGAGGCGGGAAGCGTCGGGGTAGAAGGGCAGACAGGGCCGGAGACAACACTGTCTCTTAACTGATCACGGCATCAGCAGCAGCTCCTCTAAATCGCCTATAAGCTTTTAAGCACCTTGGCAGTTACATTTGTTATGATTTTCTCAAATAGTCCCTTTATTTACATTGCATTAATGAGAAAAGCTAATAAAATTTAGATTCCTTTTGTAGTTTTTTTTTTAGTTAGAGCTCTAAATGGCATTTCATAATAAATAACCTATGTCTATTTATAGGTTGTAGCTGCTGCACAGGTAATACAGCTAATAATTATTCCCAGAAGGCTAAAAAAAATCCAGATAAGAAGTTGCTTAATCATTGAGATATAAAGGAAAAAAGTAAACAGCTACCGAACTTTGTGGCTCAGTTTCTCATGGAATGTTTATTTTCTACTTAAAACAAAACAAAACAAAACAAAAAACAAAACAAAACGTCTACCACCACACCATCCTGAACAAGCTGGATCCCGTCTGATCTCCGAAGCTAAGCAGGGTCGGGCCTGGTTAGTACTTGGATGGGAGACCGCCTAAGAATCTGGTGCTGTAGGAGTAAAAAATAAGGGGATCGTAAGCTGTCAAGGTCCTTGCAGTCTGTGAGGTCAACCAAGGGTTGCCTCGCCTAAAAAAAAAAAAAAAACAGTGGAACGCAGAAGGCAATAACTAAAAAAAAAGGAGGGGCCTGTAAATTATGCCACGTAATCTTCTTTCAATCTTGAACTACTCCAAAATAAACAACACGCTTAGACGAAACTCTAATAATTCGGACCATCCTCAGCCATTCACGTGTCAAACTAGTTTTTATCCTCGTCTTTCTGGTAACTTCCTCAAATCCACTTCCGCTGCCCTCCCCAGGCCGGTGCCACAGGGGCCCAGGCGGCCCCGGGGCCTTCCCGCCGGCCACGACCGGACCGGTCGGCACTCTGTTGTAACCAGAGTAACCTGGTAAACACAGAAACCGGATCGCACAGCTCCTCTGCACAAAATGCTCAGGGCTCCTGGGGACGGCACCCGGGGAACCCACAGGTGGCCCCCAGGTGGACCTCAGCCCCCCGCAGGGGAGGTGCACCCCGCCCTCCCCCACGGCGCTCTCCACCTCAGTCTCCAGCCTCTCCCCAGGTGCATTTTCCCTTTGCCAGGATCTTTGCTTGACTCCGCCCCTGCCTTGCCCACTCTCCTGTAACTTCAGAGCGGCTTCCCTAGACTGACCACCCCTGTCCCCAAAGCGCCCCGCATCCTGCATCCACCGCTTTCTGCCTCTCCCCATGCTTTACTTTCTTGATGGCACTTGCTGATGCCACTGCATGACTGCCATCTACGTTTCTTGTTAGACTAAGCCCAATCCCAATGAGGATATTGTCATCTGGTTTGCCGCTGTGTCCCCGCCGCCCAGCAGTGACTGGTCCAGGGTGGGCACTTAGAATACGTTGAATAAGCGAGTTCCAGCTCACAGTGATTTATCTTTGTTCTCTGAACACACATAAAACTGGCCACGCTCACGACGACTAGGAGCTGCATGGCACGGGCTCCCAGTTGTTGCGTAGACAGATTCAGCAAACCATTTTCTACTTAGTCTGTGTCCCGATTTGGGTTGGACTGTGCCTGGGAGTGAAAGGGCCTAGCGTATTTAAACGACATAAATGATGCTTAAAACTTGCTGATTTGGCTCAATTATCAATCTTTTTCTCTCTGCTAGAAAAGGGACAAAGATGTTTGGCCCACCGATAGGAAAAAGACCGATGAGAAAGGAGGAAAGAAAATCTATCAAGAGCCATATCTTCCTTTGACAAATTTAAATATTTGTTTTAAACAATAATTTCCACTACCTTGGTTCCAAGTAGTCGCATACTGGCTCTTTGTTACCTGAGTAGACTACAGAATGAAAACAAAATTCAATATTGATTTTTAAAACCTTGTTTACATTATCATTAACTCACTGCCACCATTAGCAAATAACCAATAAAGTCAAACAAAACATACTGTAACAGAACACGAAGTCCAGGCTTCACCTATCATAAGAGAATTCTAAAGTATCTGCATTTATTCATTCCTCGAATCAGTAACGCCAGAGAGCCAGGATAAGCAATGTGTTGGGCGCTGTGATTTGCTCATTTTAGGCCCTATTCAAAATGTTCATGCCATAGTAATTTAAAAACTATAGTAATGGTCATATTGTAACAAATATTTGGCTATGCTAGTGACCTAGCCAAAAGTGCAACAATTTAAAACAAAGGCTCCCGCTGCCTGACAATTATAGAAATTAAAATGCTCCAGGAAGTTTGGCAATTTATTTCCAGGGTGAAGTCTTTCAAAAACTAAGTTGCAGCATATAATCACCTTCGATTACATGATATCTACCAGGTACAAGTTGTTCCAGTGTCAATGAAAACTAACCATAGTTACTATTCCAAGGTCATGTGATTTTTTTTTTTTACTATTTAATAGCCTAGGCTTTTAAAAAGTTTTTAATTTGTATAAAAATTATCAGAACACGGATTAATCTCCTTTTCTATGCTTCCACAAACACTAGCAAACACATGTAAGCTTGTGGACAGCTTCCATGGGCCCCAAGTATTATTACACCCCAACAAAACAAACTTTGGGGTCTAAAGAGCAGTCCAAGCCAAATCGTGGCGCGCTGGTAATCTGCAGCAGAGGGCGTCTGCAGGATGCCCCGGCTGCCTTGCACAACTCCTGCGACCAACGACAGACCGACCACTAAGAGGCGACCACTAAGAGGCAACTGACCGACCACTAAGAGGCCACTAAGAGGCCACTAAGAGGCGGAGGGAGCACCACGGCCTCCTCCTGCTGCCCTCGAGATGCGGCAAAAACCCGGGGTGGACACCGGCTCTCGGGACATCACGGGGCGAGGGCTATGGGCCGTGTGGAGAGGACACGCAGGCCTTATTCCATGGCAGTTGGTCAAACGTTTCTTTCAGCAAATGCATATTTTAGGAAACAGGCACCAACGGGCAGCGAAAACTGTGTCAGGTTCGAAGTACGTCCGAGCTTGTGCTGTGTCTTTACCACACGCGGTCCAAAAGTAAAGAATTCTGGAGTCTTTCGCGGGGCCTCTTTCCGAACTCCACCACACACTATCATTGCCACTTCTCTGTGTCGTATTTTCTTAGAATTTCTGTCACTTAAGCAGTTGCAATCGGAATTATAAGAGGAGGGGTTAGTGGGTGTCATAAAATAAACCCCCAAAGAAAAGTATTTGATGCTTACAGGTGGTTACCAACACTCAAATTACTTATAATTCCCATAATCAAAATGCCAAATTCCTCATTTTCAAGCAAGTTTCAGGGCTGAAGGGTTCTGAATAGGCAAAGAATCTACACAAACATCCAACAAATGCGTATCACTTCTTGTCACTCTGCCGTCTGCAGACTTGGAGGAGGAGGAGGACGTTTCCGGTTGCGTTAGCTCCTGTCCCAGCAGGTTTTACAAGGTTGAGGGACATGCAGCCGCCAGGCCAAGGCCAGTTCTGACTGCGTCCTTTAATCTGCCGTACCATCTCTGTCTAAGAATACTGATTTCCCATATTCAAGAAGCAACTTTAAACAGCAATTCTTTTACACGGCGAAACATAATAGAATTTGTGTTTAGCGCAACTGTCAGTTTTTTAGACATCTGGAAAACCTACCCTGATTTCTAAACAAAGAAAACGACGCAGGCCAGGTGTTCCGGATTTCGGGTACCTGTGCGAGGACAGTGGACTCGTTCTTAATTGGCCCAAATATGCGCAACGGGGGAACTGGTGTCCCCAGCCTGCAGACTCCGCGTCAGCACTCCGGCCTCGCAACGAGTAACGCCACCACGCTGCACGTGCGGAGACACCTGAACCGGGAGACTGGAAACGCCACGAAGCCATAGTCCAGGTGCAAGAAGAGCGACCCGGCAAGCAGCCGTGAAGCCGAAGGAAAGCGGGGGTTCACGAAGGCCCCCAGGCCGGGGGGCCGTGGGTTCCGCAGACTCCGAGGGCGGCCTCTGGCTGCACGTTCTACCCAAACGCACCAGCCGTCGGACCCAAAGGCCAGACAGCACCGTGAACTTTCCAGAAGACCCGGATAGGCTACAACTGTTCAGTCTGCAAGCAAGTCCGATGCGCCTTTTTTAAAAAGGGGCCCGCAAGCAAGTCCAGGTAAGTGTGTCACCTGCCCCAAAGCCAGGAGCCGGAGGTCCGGGAGCCGGAGCGGCGGGGCCGCGGCGCCCCAGCGGGGCCCCGCCTCCTCCTACCCGGCACCGGCGCGGGGCGCGGCCGCGCCCCCACAGCCCCCGCTCCGCGCGCGCCCCACTCACCGTTGCTGGACTTGAGGTCCCGGTGCAGGATGGGCACGACCGCCTCCTCGTGCAGGTAGAGCATGCCGCGCGCGATCTGCACCGCCCAGTTGACCAGCACGCGCGGGGGGATGCGGCGCGCGCGGCGCGGGTCCGGCGCGGCGCCGGCGGCGGCCAGCGCGCGGTTCAGCGCTCCGCCGCGCGCGAACTCCAGCACCAGGCAGAGGTGCGGCGGCCGCAGGCACACGCCGCGCAGCTCCAGGATGTTGGGGTGCCGCAGCATGGCGAAGAGCCGCGCCTCGCGCCGCACGCTCTCGGCCGCCGCCGCCGCGTCCTGCTCCGGGTCCCCGCGCGCCGCCTTCACCGCCACCTCCTGGCCCTGCCAGGTGGCGCGGTACACCTGCCCGAAGCCGCCGGCGCCGATGAGCTCCTTGAGCTCCAGCCGCTCGAAGTCGACGTGCACGGGCGAGCCGGGCCGCGGCGGCGGCGGGCGCGCGGGCGCGCCGCACGGCGCCACGTAGTTGGCGGGGAAGACGCCCAGGCGCCGCTGCACCTGGCCGGCCCACCAGCCCTCGTCGCCGGACACGGCGGCGTCCTGGGACAGCACCTCCACCAGCTGGCCGCGCCGCAGGCTCAGCTCGTCCTCGCCGCGCGCCTCGTAGTCGTACAGCGCGGCCCAGAGCCCCGCGCCCGCCGAGGCCGAGCCGCCGGACGAGGCGGACGACGACGACGCGGAGCCGGCGGGGGCGCCCGGCGCCGGCGACACCGGCCGGTCGGCCGCGCCCTCGGCGCCCGGCAGGGCCATGGGGGCGGCGGGCTCAGCCTCCGCGGCGGCCGCGGGCGCGCATGGTCCAGCTGGGTCGCCGCCGCGCCCCGGGGCGGCAGGGAGGAGGGATCGGGCTCGGGGACGGCGGGGGCCGCGGGCCCACGACCCGGAGAGGACGGCCTCAGCCCCCGCTCCTCTTCGGCCGCCTCTGCTGCTGCAGCGGTCCCAGCGCCCGCGGGCGCTGTCGCTCCATGGTGGCGCGCGGGGCCTGCGGCCGACCTGCCGCCCGCTCGGCCGGGCCGCCTCCCGGGCCCGCCCCTCGGGGGCCGCCCCGCTGTCCCGGGCCCGCCCCGCGCGCCGGGCCGGCCACGCCCGCCGGACCCGCCCCGATGCCCCGGGACCCGCCCCGCTGTCCCGGACCCGCAGCGTCGGGCCGGCCACGCCCGCCGGACCCGCCCCGATGCCCCGGGACCCGCCCCGATGCCCCGGGACCCGCCCCGATGCCCCGGCACCCGCCGCGCCGGGCTGGCCACGCCCGCTCTGGGCTCCGGCCGCGGCCGCGGGCGCCTGGACTGGACTGCGAAGCGCTGCGCCCACGTGGCCCGGAGCAGAGGCCGCGCTCCTGGACAGAGCGGTGGCGGCGGGCGTGGACGACCCCGCGCTGCGGGCCGTGTCGCCAAGGCGGGTCGTGGCCCCGGCGCGTCGCTGCTCCGCCAGAGCCGGCAGCCGAGCGCGTCCCAGCGGGTTCCAGACCCGTCTGCGGGCCGCGCAGCCCGGGGCCGACCGGCACAGGAGCGCGCGGGGAGCCGCAGGTCCAGCCCTGACGCTCCCTCCTCGTGGCCCAAGCCCGCGTTTGTCGCAAGTGGGAAAGGCTGCCTGTCCCCAGGGAAGCCAGGTTTGCGGTCCGGAGGCATCGGCCCTGCGCACTGCAGGACAGGCGAGGGCGGCGCGAGAGCGCGCACGGGAGGCCGACCCTTCGCGCACCGGCCTTCCCTGGGCCTCCCCATCTCCGTCCATTCTCCCTCCATCCTTCCCCAGGTCCTGGTTCTGCCACAAACACAACAAGCCTCGGTCGCCCAGACGCGCCATCTCCTCTCGATGACCGAAGTGTCGGAAGACGCCCGGAGTCAGACGCCCTGCTGGGGGCCGGAGGTTACAGAGCCCCTGCTGTGGAAAAGGATCAGAGAATATAGTTCCACGGCAGAAGAATAAGCCACGTGTCCTGGGCTCAGGCGAAGGAGAATTCATGATGCCTGCGGCCGCCCGGTGGGTCCTGGTGCATCACTGGAGCCAAAGGTGTGGCTGGGGTGCAGGGTCAGGGGGAGGACACCCCAGGCGGTGTGACACCCCAGGCCGTGTGAGCAAAGCCCACGGATACGAATAAATGGCGGCCCAGGGCACCGCTGAGGGTGAGAAGCTCCTGCGGCAGGAGCTGAGGCCACACGGGCCGGGAGAGCCGACTATAGAATTTCCGAGGACACGAGAGTGTCCTGCGGGGCCGGTTTCCTGGCGTCCGGGTCCTTCACTACCTGCAGGTGGGGACTGTTTTGGCCTCATGAGGTTATGGCACATGAGAACATTGACTCACGTAGTGAAAAACGTATTGACTTTTTAGTTCCTTTCAGTCCTTTCAATCATGCTGTTTATGCGCGTGGGACCCTGAACAAGTTACTTCACTTCCCTGTGTCTCAGTTTCCTCACCTGCAACGTAGGAACCTCGGGAGGTGGTTGGGAAAACTCAGCGAGTTAGTGGATGTGAAGGCCGGAGAAGGCGCTTCACGCATCGTAGGTTTGTAATAAATATTAACTCTTAGTAATATCACCTTTCAACAGAGCGAGCAGGTCTCCGGGCGGCCCCTTCAGAAATAGTTTCTCGTCGTCGTGTTTTTCTAGTGTTTACGTTTATGTTGCCGTCTGTCGATGGGTTTTCCATTTGCAGCAATGAAAATAAGGTTCGTAGGCAAATGAATTAAGTACGAAATGAGTCGACATAAATGCAAACATGGAGGTGGCGCAGCGGGCGCGGGCACAGGGCAGAACCCCGGGGGCTGCAGCAGGTGACGTGGAAGACCAGCCCGCGGCGGGGCCGCCCGGCTGTTCGCAGAGCAGTGTTCCAGTTTGGGACTTAAACTGCAGAGAGACGGTGTTAGCGAACATGGAGGTAGTGGGCTTGACTAGGGCAAGGTGAGCATGAAAGAGGGATTAGGGAAGCTAGAGCCTCTGCCGCTGGCACCGGAAAACAACGAGACGGGCTGGAGACGGTATGCCCGGGAGGTCACAGGACTCGGTCGCCGAAGGCGCGATGGCAGCCCCTTCTCCAGACTCAGGGGTCCAGAGAAGTCCCGGAATTTAGAACTCGGGGGCTTTTAGTAACATGGTGCACGTATGACTATTAACGCTTCCCGTTGGGTGTGGGGCAGTGCCCCGTAATCAAACACCTTCATGTTTCTGCACCCAAATATAAAAATATCCTCACCAAGTGTGAGAAAGACCACATACAGCCTCACGTCTTCAAGTTAAGTTTGGAGCCAAACAAGGTCCGATGCCACCTGAGAGGGTCAGGTTTGGCTTCCTCGCTTTATGGAGCTTAGAGTCGTGGATGAGGGTTTGCAGAGGGCTCTCGATCACCCCACTTGGGTTTTTCTCTTAGGCGACTTGGTGGCTGATAATGATGCTAAATGACCTGGGAGATGGTTTCAGGGACAAGGTTACTTTTCGGCGCGTTGGATTTGGGATGCCTCGGGTCACCTGGTTATCTAGCCGGCATGTCAGCGAGTCGGGAGCTTAGCGGGACAGGCCAGAGGGAACTAAGTTCTGGAAATTCTTCCCCCAGCCGATGTCACGCACTAAAGAGTCTGTTCCGGGCCATGGAGAGAGCAGAGGGACCCAGCGTGTGCCTTCGAGTGCGAAGGCCCTTGTGCAGCCGGGCGACAGGTCCATCCACCCTGGCAGGGTCCTCGTGCCCTTCAAGGACTGCGGGTCGCCTGCCGGGATGCGGCCTCGGCAGTGTTAGAGGAACCAGTCTGCAGAGCTAAACCGTAGACCTCACTTCACCCACACTGCTGGTCCTGAGCGGGGGTCCCTAGTGGTGACAAGTCTCCATGCCACGGTTCAGAGACTCATCCCGTAACCCTCCTTGAGCCTCAAGCAGTGTGATCCCCTGGGACCTTTCTGTCATTTGGGACCTCTGAGCTGGAAACGGTCCAGGCAGGGCGTCCGCCTGGGTGTGCTTACCCTAAAATTCATCACTCGTTACTTCTGTGTCTTTTTAACCTCGAGATCTTACACTTGGGGAGGTGGCCTGGGTGCCATGCCTTACACAGAGGTGCAGAGGCGTGTGCTCTAACCACGCCCACTTGGCCAGCTCAGCACATTCCACCACGAAGAGGGTACCGAGAAGAACTGGCTAAGGCTGACTCTGTCTCTGCCGAATACGTAAATAGAAGTTGATAAAAATAAGAACCAAGGGAAGAAATTTAGAAGAATCGGACGAAGAGGGGAATGGGTCAGTGTGAGGGAGAACGGCACGGAATGGCTCTCCTTAAAAATCAAGGGTGGATCTGTCCCTGTCGGCTCTGCAAGGAGAGTCAGCCCCTACGGTCACCGTCACTCTGGGCATCTTGTGAATTACCACGGCCCCTGGTGGCTCAGCTCGGCATTCGCCAGCTGGCCTCTGTGGGCCCCAGGAGACCCTGAGACCTTCCAGGGCTTCGCACAACTATTTCATAATCGTGCTAAAATGTAGTTTACTCGTTTCGACTCTGTTGACATTTGCACTGATGGTGTGAAAACAATGGTTAGGACAGCAAGTCAGG
This sequence comes from Rousettus aegyptiacus, assembly GCF_014176215.1. NCBI lineage: Eukaryota > Metazoa > Chordata > Mammalia > Chiroptera > Pteropodidae > Rousettus > Rousettus aegyptiacus. The sequence continues at coordinate 16,686,534 of NW_023416293.1, read as the reverse complement.
GCAGTGGCACCGAATCGTACCGTAGTTGCTATTCACGTCGCATGCACTTGCAGTGAAAGGAAGACAATGTCAAGTTCCTTTCAGGATGCCCTTGACAAAGCAGTAAAAGTTATTATAATTAAACCCTGACCCTTGAGTACAGGCGTTTAATACTTTGCATGACAAAGTGTGGAATACATGTCGGGCTCTCCCGCTGTGTCCCCCAGGGGGACGCCTGTTTTAGAGAAAGTTCTGCAGTGGGTTTTGAGCGGAATGCTGACTGACTCCCTTGTTTTCACGTGACACCACGCTTACTTGAAAGAACTGCTGGCAGACGGTTTCAGATACCTGAAAGGCATGTTCTCGAAAACACGGTGACACTGTATCATTTCATGTAAAACCACAGGTGGTGTTTGTTGCCAATGATACATTTTCGCTTCAGAGCAAAAATCAGGATTTGGAGACACTTACAGCTGCTTTTATGAGTTCGACAACTTCCCAAACACTTAAAGACTTTCCTGATACTTGGTGGTGATATTAACAAGTGTGATTTCCTGATACTTTTTAATGGACTAGGCCAACACTTGGAAGATCTATGAGCTCGACGAACCAATATTTTCCAAAGACCAGTGTCTTTTTGGTATCACGGAATCGTGAATGGATAAAAGACCATTCCAAATGCATTATGAACAGTTCATTGATAATGGTTTCTGATTCTACTTCGCAACTAGTCTTTAAAAGACCACCACTTGTCAAATGTTGGAATAGTGTCAAAGAATATCCACCATTACCTAAAAAGGCTATTAAAAATTCTGCCCTAGAAGAGGTGAGTGGTGTCCCCAGGTGGAGAGGTGGAGGGGAGTGGAAAGTGGCCCCCATTACCAACGTGCAGCACGAGAGACCTAATGGGCTGCCTGTGTCTGGACGGGGCGCCGGTCACACGGTGCGCACATGCGATAAAGTGGCGCAGACCTGAACACGCGCACGCGAGCGCACGCCAAAACCGGCGGAACTCAAATCCGTTCGCCGGCTTCTATCACTGTGGATTTTCCGGTCGCGATGTCGTCCTGCAGTTACGGAAGGCGCTACCATCGGGGAAAGCTGGGCGAGGGGTACACAGGATCTCTCCGTCTTATTTCTTACAACTGCGTGTAAGTCTACAATTCTCTCCAAATAAATTTAAAAACGTACTTTGCCTTTTCCCACCGCCCCTCCGTGCGAGGCCGGAGGTTCTCTCTGTATTTAAACCAGCGCGACGTCTTGCAACAAGTCGGACGCAGAACCGTGTAAGAGAATGCGGCTGTCTCCGGTGCAGCCAGGCAGAGCTGCACAAATGTGAAACAATCCCGGTCAACTTATCTGTATGTTTAGAATTGTCCGAGGCTAAAGGGGGGATTTTTAAAAAAAAAACCTGCTCTGGTAAGGCTTTTTTTTTCAAACGTGGCATAAAACCCTTTGCTCAAGGCCCTGTCACATTACTGGCCAATACATACAAAGCTGGGACATTCGAGCGCAGGGTTCGTAACGGCAGCTCGCCTGCCAAACGGAATCGCACCCTCCCGTCAACCCGAAGCTCTGGCTTCCTCTCTGGGCTTCTCCTCGGGCCTGAGGAAGATGAGCTGAGGCGGCAGTGCTGACGCGGCCGCTTTTCACTTCCCGTTTCTCTTCGGAAGGGGTCCCAGTCGCGCATGGTCCCTTTCGTGGCTGGTCCAACCCCGCCGCAGGGGCAGCCGTGACCGTGACCGCAGAGGAGAGTGGCAAGCTGCCCCTCGATTCGGTGTAGATCTCGCAGCTTCAGGTGTGCAGTGGCAGGAGTCGTTCACGGCGAGGAAGCTCGGATGGTGAAATTAATGCAGAGCTGCCCTTGACCGACCTTGAGGACCCAATGGAGTCAAGACTAATGGACACGAGGGAGTAGCCACGCGAGGGAGGGGCTCGTGGAATGTAAGGGGCAGCGGAGCGGCCGCAGGATAGTGGGGCAGAGTGAGAAGGGAGGTTGTATGAGATAGGACTTACTGTCCCAGGTCCCAGACACAAGCCGTCCGGTGCTAAAACCCCGGGATGGCTGGTCGCCCTCAGTGTGAGATGGTTTAACAGATAAACGGGCACTCGAGTGGGACTTTCAGGGCTGGCGGGGGCGGGGACGTGGGGGGTGAGGACCAGGTCATGAGTGATGAAGAAGAAAGGACGCAGATTACAGTGTTCACGGGCCGTTGAGGCGACTCAGCTACGGGAAGGGACATTGTCTTGGGAAGAGCTGAGAAAGGAAGCCAGACTGGAAATGAGTTTAAAGGTAGGCCGAGGTGTCTGGATGCGAGAGACGGGACATCCTGGAGACGTGATGAGGGGGTTGAGGAAAAATATTCCCTCAGGAACCATGTGTGCGAATTCTCACATAACCGAACAAATCTTTGGGATAAAAAGCATTTCCCAGAATTTTTAGTTATGTTCCTCAGACTTCCATACTTCTCAGTGTAAAGCGCAGACCGTTAGGGAGATTGTTACCGGTTCAATGGAATTGTTCCCATCGGGTTCTGTACCAGACGTTTTAAGACAAAACGCATGTTGACTGACATACCAGAACTTTCGAAATGCCAGCTGTCAATACTTAACCCCGGATTACATTTGGGAAATGATGTGTGTGTCGACTCTTGATCAATGTTAACTCTTACTGTTTTAATATTAGTTCCTGTTTGTAGAGGACCCATTAGAATAGAAAATTCAACAGAAAGCATATTTATCTTTTTTGTTGTTGTTGTTCTTGGCTTTTATTTGGCATATCTTACTTAACCAAAGATCATTTCATCGGCCAACCAAACTAACAAGTTTTCACAGGGGAGTCAGAATTAAACATTGCAATGGTAATTCTAGGACGTTTGGGCAGATTGCATCTCTAAACCAAATCACACAAGCATGTGCTGAATTAGAACTTCGATCTGTATTGTCACCGGAATTCTTGTTATTTATTCATCATGAACCATGCTGTAATTAAACCAAGTAACAATAGAGCTAGTCTGCAATAGAGACAGGACAGAATGCTTGGAAAGAACCGGTGTATTGATCAACCTCTGTTTCTTTGTGCGTCAGGCAGGAATCTAGTATTCGGGATGTAAAAGTGAACGAAACGAAGTTCTCTGTCATCGCGAAGCATGTGTTTCAGCGGCAGCAGAAGGGAAATAGAGCACATAAGCGGATCACATGGTACATTAGGATTTGATGACCGCCGTATAAAGATAATAAGGCGAGCAAGACGGCATCAGGAATGGGGTCGACGGCGGAGGGAGCAGAAGCGTGGCAGGTGTTCACTGGCAGGACGGGGTGGCCTTGTCGAGCAGGTAAGGTCTGAGCAACACGTCGGAGGGGAGAAAAAACTGGACAAGTGATTATCCGGAGAAGGATTAAGTGAATAATACCACAAGCGAGTTCACTTTAACTTTCACCTTCTCAGGAAGGCCAGTTCACGACTGTAATATTGTAGTTGAGTCTCTCTGAATGAAGGCGGTGGGAGTAAAAAATAGCTTGAAGTACTTTTTGAACACGTTGAAATTGTAAATTAGCCTTTTCCTCTTAAAACGGGTTGTCTGGCCTCCTTTTTTGTGAGTTTAAAGATATGGGGTTAAACGAATAATAACAATGATATGGCAACAATAAATTGACATTTATTGGCATGTATTATAAGTGTCGAAGCTTTGAATTCAGTGTATGTGACAAGTTACTGTTTATTCTCAAAGTTTCACCTGACTTTCAGCTTTAGACAGAGTAATCGTGATTTTAGAATTTCTGTAACCTTAATCAGTGGACAAGACTGGAGCTTTGCTTAATGTTGCAGATTACAGACAGTGCCGCTCAGATGGACAAGGAGCTACTTCACTGAATAATGCAACAATGTAAAAACCTGAGTGTTTTCAGAAAGCCGAGGTCATGTTTAAAGCCTTGAAGATACGCCTTCTGGAATAAAGCTGCAAAGCTCGCGACCTTGGACCTGAGATAGGAGGGTAGCCCTTCCACTCTGAGCTGCCATTTTTGTATGTTTTGTCCTAATAAAATTGGTTCTATTTTATTTCTAATGTGTTGGCCTGTTTTCAAATGTAATGACTAATTGTTTATAACCTGCTAGAAATACTAAGTAGAAGACAGAGGACAAAAGATGATTTAAAAAAATAGAGCAAGGCAGCCTCCTAAGATTGTAGTGACTATATTTGCTGTGTTTAGTTTTTTATTAAGTGCCAGCAGATGGCTAGTTACATGATAGAACATACAGTAAATCAGCACTCTTGATCGGAATGTGTACTTACTGAACTCGTGGGTCACAGTTGACTTTTAGTCTCCCCAAATTTGCTCTATAATGCTGTTTTGTCTCATTCACTCCATGAAAATGATGGTTCCCTGCATATTGCATCTATTTTGGGGGTGTAACCTTCCTGAACTAGACTGGGACACGCAACGAAAGTCAGACTTGTAACACTCACGTTTTCTGTGACCTTAAACTTCTGTTTCAACTCTCCAATGTTTTAATCTACATATAAAATTAGAAGACTAGTAACACACCCCCTTAAGAATATGATAAATACCATGAGAATTACGGAGATGATACAATTAAACAGCTCTTTTGAAATTCTTAGAAGCAAAACACTAAATAATTCCAAGTATTTTTTTTTTCTAATTACTGCCTCAAATGTAGGCTAATGTAGACTGGTTTATGTAGTTCAGGTTTCTTTTGTGAGGCGATGAAACCCTTTTTCTCGGTCTTTTTAAATCTTTGCTGAATTTCCTTCAGAACTCTTAAAGTGACCTTTCCTTCGTTTGCACACGAGTGTGGGACACACCGTGACAGCCACTCCGCTTTAACCCTCTCCCCCCCCCCATTGCTCCCACCTCGGTGTCAGCTTAACCTCTAAGGTTTCCAGGGCCCCGAGCCCTGGCTCCTGAAGCGACCTGCACTTCCTGTTACTGGACCGGGCTGTTTTCGTTTTCCTGTGATGCCGAAGTTGACGGGAAGGGCTTTGAAACTGTGATGCGCATTACAAGTGTTAAGTCTTGTTTCCTGTGGCTGCTGGGTCACTGGATGACAGGAAGTCTCCCTGTCCCTCCTCGAGTAGCTTGATGAAGTCGAGGGTCCACAGTGAGCGGAAGCTTCCAGTAGGGGTCTCTTTCAAGGGTATTTATTTTCCTGTCTGACAATGCTCTTGGGAAAACCGGTTTCTGTAATAACAGGAAGAATGCCATCCAAAACAAACAAACAAACAAACAAACCTCTGCTTGACTCTTAAAGGTTTGAAATTAAACAGCTTTAAAAAATGCTAACAAAGGACGGTGTTATAACAGGTGGACTGGGAGCCCAGCTCCACTCACACTGGTGTGGACTCTCAGTGTTGACTTGGCTGCTGGAAACCTTTTTCGTACTTGGGCGGATCCTAAGCCTGCTTTCAAAGTGACTCTAATATTCTTCCAGTGGCTTATTATTGTCTGTATTAGTTGCCTCCATCTTTGATTGTTTTCTATGTTACAAATCCGTCTAGAAGGAACCTAGAAAATCTTCTATGTGTGTGTTCTAATTATTTCTTGTATACATGTTTTTAAAATAAAATAAAATTCATATTTTTAAAAAGTTCTGTAGACAAAGGATAGTCGGGAAAGTTAAATTCCCCCCTCACACTCCGTCCACCCACCAGCCTTCCACGTCTCTATCCAGAGATAGAGTCATACGAATACGCACTTACTTATATCTTCCTGTTTTCATTTAATGTGTCTTGGAGGTCACTCCACAGCAGAGTGACTCATTCGTTTGAACCGTTACTTCATACCCACTGTACGCTGTTCCAGAATTAGGATTTCAGTTTAATCTGTGGCTTTGGTTAATTTCCAGGAGTCTGAAGTGGTTGATTGTAGTTGCTTTGCCTGTATTTTCATCGTTTTGTGGGAGAGTGAGTTTACCTACGTCCTTACTGAGTGACTGCAGATGTCACTTGCCCGAGGATCTACGTTAATGTCAAATTTGGGGGGATTGTTCTGGGGGTTGGGGGGATGATGTACTCTTTTAAAGCTCTTTAATTGTAACTCAGAATACACCTTGGATTTCATTATTTCTAGTCTCTTCTTTAGGGGACACTAATTTGTGAAGGTTAAGAAAAAATAATTTAAAAATAAAGAAATAATAATCGTCACCTACAGAACGCACAAGCGTTCTGGCCTTCACAAGACAGGAGCAAAATAATCAGGTGAAAAGCAGGCTCTCTGGAGCCCCGAATTCACGCACGGGTCCTTTCAAAGTCTAATCCGTGCGACGCCCGCGGTGACCTGCGCTTTGCCGTGTGTGAAGCGGCGCTCTGGTGCCATCTAGTGCTCCAAATGAGTAAAGACCACTCGCTTTTCTTTTCTTTTTTATATCAGTCTTTTTATTCTTTTGGTGATCTCTTCAAGTGAACTGCTTCCATTTGGAGGTGATGAAATGTCCGCTTTTCCTTTCATCTTCTCCTCTTCCTCCTCCTCCTCCTCCTCCTCATAATAATAATAATAATAATAATAATAATAATTGGCATTTTCTACTTCAAACTTGAGTCATATTTTGAGGCAACCCAATATGTTCTTTGTGTTATGTGTTTACTCTTAGGCAGAGATAAGCAGACTTGGGAAAATCTCAAGTTATCTTGGAGGAAAGAGTTAATTTTCTCCTTTTTTAGGAGTTTCTCCTGAAGGCAGCCTTATCCTCCATTCCCATACTTCCTGGCGCCTGCCCGCCTTTGCTCTGCTCCCTCCGAATTCTTTATCCAATGCTCTGGGAAACGCCTGCATCGTCATAAAGAATTTTTGCTTCGCCTCTAACTCCTGCCCAGCAGTCGCACCCACCCCACGCCTGCGCCCCTCTGTGCCGACTCGTCACACACGTCCTCCGTGGCCTGACGTTGTCCTGTTCACTGTACAGTTCTACCTCCTTTGGAAGAATGTCAGTTTATATTTCTGACCCTTTAAAGGAAGAGTTTAAGGGTTTATGACTTTCAAGGTAATACAGGGAAAGTTTGAATAATAAACCATAATCCGTCCAAAAAAATCCAAGAAAAAGAACAGAAGAAGCAAGACTAATGGCAAATCATTTGTAAGACGATACGATTGCATCCAACTATATTAATAATTACATTAATGTAAGCAGACCAAGTATCTCAATTATAAGGCAAAGATTATCAGACTAAGTAAAAGTAAAAGTTTAACTTTATGCTGCTTATAAGAGATAAACCCAGAACATAAGGACACAGAAAAGTTAAAAGATATGCCGTGCAAACACTAAGAAAAAGAGAGCCGGTGTGACTAAATTGATACCAGCCAAACTGACTTAAAGCAAAAGAAATTTACTGTAGCAATGCTGCACGATCATAAAAGATTAATTTCTTTAGCAAGATATAAAAACTTTTAATTAGATGTACTCAGTAACATGGTGTGTATGTATGTGTGTGTGTGTATGTATAACATTTAGGTGTTTTTAAAGATGTCTATATTTTTATGTATGATAATTTTCTAATAACCTTTAATTTCTCCTTTAATTCCAGAGAACATACTCTAAATGAATTTGATTGTTTGAAATTTATTGAGGTTTGATTTATGGTAAAGAATATAGTCTATTTTGCAATCCTTTGTAAGCATGGGTGTGTTTGTATTTGACGTATGTTAAAAGAAATGACTCACCTCTCCCAGTACTAACAGAAAAGCAGACGAAAAATCAGGATATAAAATACTTGAGCAGATTTAATAAATGGACATTTATATAGAACGCTGCATCTTAAATGTGCAGATAAACTGTTCTTTTTAAACACATACATTACCACATTCTCTGTCATAAATCAAATCTCAACAAAGGATTGAAATCATTCGATGTCTGAAATTAAATGAGAAAGCATAGATTATTATACAATGCTCATATGTTTCTATACATATTTTAAAGCAATATATTTATCAATAACCCATGGTTTAAAGAAATCTTAATGGAGATTATAAGATATTTTGAACTGAACAATAATAAAATATATAGCAAAGCTTAGGGCCACGTACAGAGGGGGCGGGGGTTGTCAAAAATCAAATGAGGCAAGCATCTATCTTGGGATGTTAGAAAAAGAACAAAGTAAACTCAAATAGAAAAGAAGAGAGGAAAATAAAGACGACATAAGTAAACTAGAAAAAAATTTTGATTGAGAAGATCGACAAAGCAAGAAAGTCGTTCTTTATCGATACATCTCTGATGGGTGATCATAAAAGAGGGAGAAGACACAAAATAGATTTCAGGCATGAAAAGGCTCATGTCACTACATGTCTCACGGAAGGCTTTTAAAAACCACAAGAAGATCGTATAAACAACTTTATGCCGAGAAAGTAAAAAACGAGAGGAGACGGACGAATTCTTAAATTACAATTTATTTAAAAGGCAAAAGAAATGAAATATTCAAACGGACCTAAAGCCGTTAAAGACATGCCTTCGACATTCGCCATGACGTGTCTGCATTCACCGTGACGTGCCTGCTGCCTTGTGAGCTGGGACCCGGGACTCCTCTGTATTTTCTCTTTCTTTTTTCAATGGCTCGTTGCCCGGGTCCCGTGACAGTCCCTTCCTCAGCGTATTCACTCATTTGGTGAAGCGGAGTTTCCAGCGGCTCTGGAGACGGGCGTCCGGGGTGATGCAGAGGGCCGTGGAGCCTGCAGCACGCAGATCAGGGCCACTCCCAAACGCTCGGTTGATTTTGGGGTGTTCATCCCGCCTCGAAGTCCTAGAAACAATCCTGCTCGATCATGGAGCACGATCTTTTTCATATGCCGTTGCATTTGGATCGCCAGTATTTTGTCGAGGATTTTTGCTTTCGCTACAAGGGAATGACACGGTCTGCAGGTTTCGTCTCTTGTGTTATCTTCATTGGCTTTTGGTATCAGGGAAATACCTGCTGTTGTAGCCGCCAGCCCCCGAAAGACACACGGACCACCAGAATTCAGTGAGTTATAGGAAACACACTCTTTATTCAGCCAGCTGGGTCTGCCAGGGGTACGCAGACCCCAAATTAAGTGGCCCCGAAATGCAGAGGTACAGGGTATTAAAGCCCCAAATCCCATTCTTCATTCTGTCTAAACACAAAGTTTCTGTTTTTCTGCTATTCACGACCTGTCGACCCACAGGTCGGGTGTGCAAGCCGGGGTCCAGAAGCAGAAAGCTTATTGTTGGAATGTTATGTTCCCATGGGCGATAGCCAAGCAGTCATTTCCTGCAAGTGATAAATTTCCAGCAGGCATTTGTCAGCCACCACGCTGCCTCGCAGAAGGAGCCGACAGGACTTCTTCCTCTTCTGTTTGCTGACGACGTCCGCTGACAGTCACAAGCTCCGTCGATAGCAAAAGTTCCCTCTGCTTTCCGCTGCTCCTCTCATTTTACGTTTGATCCGCGCCGTCCCGGGAAGAATGTCAACTATCGTTTTTAAGGAACTCTCCTGCTTTCTTCATGTGTTTTTAATTTTAGAATAGTTTTTGAACTTTTAATTATTTTAATAATTTGTAAGTTTTAATTTTTTTTTTTTTTTGCTCATATTGATAAATGAGGTTCCCTTGCTTGGTGAAGACCGGTAGCTCCCTTTAACTCCATGGGCGGTTTTATCAGTCACTGTTTCTTTTTCCCAGCAGGCACCATTCCTCCCCTTTGCCCACACTCAGAGCCCTCTGCATGCCCAAAGAGCCCCTCACCTGGATCGGTAAGCGAGCGCGAGCGGGCTGTGGTCCAGGGCACTCGCCGAGACCCGCCTGCCGAAATCAGATCGGCAGGCGAGGGCTCTCTCTCGAGCAACATGGATCCTGAGCAGCGAAGTGACCCCTTCACTAGTCTCAGCGCGCAGGCCACCACGATGAAGGCTGGCTCAGACGCTGTCCCCAGCCACGCCCCGGCCAGGGCTCTACCCTGCGGCTGTTTGTCCTCTAGGGCCCGACCTTCGCCACATCTCTATCCTCTGTGGTGACAACCTCAAGGACGTCTGTGTCCACTTAGAGCCGAGGTCGGCGGGGAAGTGGAGAGGGAGGCCCCGGGAAGCCGGGGTTTTCCAGCTCTGCGAAGCTGCCCCACCCCGGCCAGCGCCCGTCTGTGCGGCGCCCACTGAGACAGAGCGGGGCCGCCGGCTGCTTCCCCGCCTGGCCGCCGGAGTCGGGGCGCCGGACGCTCGGCACTGTCAGTAGCCCCCCGCCAACTATTTCCAGGTCCGTGATGTTCACAATGCTGCCCTCGGCCCTCGCCAACGGGGTCGCGGCCCGCCCTGGGTGTCAGTAAACAACGTGCAAGAAAACTGTAAAACGTTACTGAGAAATCTTAACGAGTGCAGGGATCCATCTTGTGCATCGATGCAACATTGAAAAGATGTCACTCTCCTCGAACTCGACTAGCAGATTCCGTTATAATCCCGATCACAATGCCGTGTGTGCGCGCGCGTGCGTGTGTGTAGACGTGTTGGCGTATGTTGGCTCCCAAGGGAACGGCACCCACAAAGGCAGAAAGGCATGAAGCACCATGGGGTGAGGTTGGGGTGTCCAGGGGTGAGGTCGGAGGGGTTAGGCGAGGGCAAGGATGAGGTCGGAGGGGTTAGGCGAGGGCAAGGCTTGGAGGGCCATTAAATGTTTTTCGTTTTTTTTTTTTTTTTTTTTTTTTTTTTTTTTTCTGGGTGTCATGGGGAGAATTTTAAGGGGTGACCAGGTCGGACTTCCATTAGGTTAATCACTCTGGCTCCCCTCTCCCCTGCTCTGACCTGTACACAGGTAACTGTATTTCCCAGGCTTCCTTGCACCATGTGTCCAGGTAGATTCGGCCAGTGGGAGGGGCAGGTAGGAGTCGGAAGCCTGAGCGCGGCGGGGTGTCCACGTGGGCTCCCCCACTACCGCCTTTCTGGGGCGTCTCCTGTGCAGCCACGTGTCCTCTGGGCTCCGACTGCCCCAGCTTGTCCCCAAACGGCGCCGTCTCCTGCCCTTGGCTCTCGGTTGGGACACCAGCGCCTCCGCGGAGTGTCCCTCCGGCCCTGGGAGTCTCGCTTCCGCTTTTCCCGATCTCTGGGTCGCTTGTCACCCTTGTTTACTTTCTGGGCTCTTGCATGTCCCGTGTGAAATGACCTCTGTTTAAAAGCCAGAGCTGTGTCTTTCTGCCAGACGGACCTCCGTCCATGTAGCGGGTTAAGGTGGACTTGCAAAGTGACTCCGAGTGAAAGGTCCCGAGGACTTGGCCCGCTGCAGCGATGTGCGGACAGAGCACAGCGCATGGCAGTCCTGCCGGGGAGGTCAGACGACAGGACCTGGTGGTCGGCTGTGCGTGGCGAGGGGTGAGGGGAGGTGGGGGACGGGCCTCCACCGTGCGCTCCGTGGCGGGCAGCTGGCAGCTTCATCAGTGGACACCCGAAATGCGGAAAGTACGGCAGGAAAGACACGGTGTGAGAGAAGCCAGCGGCGCATGTCTGAACACGTCGCGGGCCTGGGCTGAGGGTCCTCAAGTGTATGTGAATCTGAAGTTCCGAAAAGTGGTCAGGAAAGGGGTCAGGGCCGGAGGCAGAGCCCGCAGAGCACCTGCGTGCACTGTTAGAGCCGCGACAGCACGTTAAGGCGGCTGGGGACGGAACAGGCTCCTCCCTCGCCGCCGACAGCGCATCAGTCAGAGGGGCGCCTCGGCTGCACCTGCGCCTGGGCCCCGGCCGCCCCGCCTGGGCCCGCAGGGCCTGGAGGAGGAGCGTGGCCCTCGCCGTCCCGCACAGCGCAGCGGGGCATCTCCCCGCCTCACCCACCTCACCCCCCGACGCGCGGGTCGAGGGCACCGCTCACGGCGGCGGCCGGCTTTGTACGTGGCCTCCTCCGTGGCGCCACCCCTCAGTCACCGACTCGGCCGCAGCCCCTCTTCAGAGCCCCACGTATACCTGCGTGTGCCGGTTCCCAACCCCGGGACTGTCCCAAGTGAAACTGGAAAGCGCTCCCCAAACGCGAGGTCCAGGAGGGGGTGGGGAAAGAGGCGGCCCCTCCGGATCCGGTGGCCGTGGGGGAGTCGGGGAACTACTCGCGAGGCCGTCTCGGGTGCCGCGAGACCGGGGGGTCTCTGCACGCGGCGGCCAGAACGCTAAGGGCTCACGCAGAGGCCTGAGCGGGGTTCGGTGGCGTGCACGCTGCAGGCCACCTCAATAACACCGCGCTCCCCGGGCTACGCCCTCGAAGGGGCTCCTGGTGCGGGAGCGGGGGGCTGCACGTGTGTGCGCAGGGGTCGCGGGGGACGGCGAGAGCTCCCCGTCTGGCTCTTGGGTCAACCCGCGGCTCGCCTCACTCTGACCCCCGCCAGTGCGCGTCACGCGATCCTATTACCTCACACAGCGCATCTCGTTGCGCGTCTTTGTTTATTTGCCCGGCTCCTTTTGTCATCTGTGAACTTCTTCACGGTCACGGCTACGTTTTATTTAAATTTGCTTTCTCATTCTTCAGAGAAATGCCTGGCGCCCAGACGGTGCTCTATGAATGCTGGGCGAATCGGGCAGCGTAGCTAAGGGCGCTCCCTCGGGGCGGGGGCGGACCGCTGGGCGAAGGGGGCCCCTTAGCCTGTGGCGTTGACCGATCGCTCGCTCGTTCATTAAACATTGATGGAGCACCTGCTCGGCCTCAGGCATCAAGGCCGTGGGAAAGCGAGCGTCACCTGCGTCTTGGAGAAGAGTCCTCCTCCCGCGATGGAGCGCCAGTGCCTTCGCTTAGTCATTCCCGCAGGCCAAGGCGGGGTGCCGAGTGGCGAACGCTGAAGGCGCAGGTGCCAGGTGGAACCTTTCCGTGGCCCAGGGGCTTCTCACGTCCCAGCCCGGCTCCTTGGGCCGGACCTTCCCTTATTTCATTACGGCGTCGGAAGGCGGGCACGCCGCTGCCGGCCCTGACGGAGGCCGCCACGGGCAGATGCCGCTGCACAGCCGCGCGCGGCCAGGTGCAGGGCGCACGGAGCAGGGGAGAGACGCGTCTGGGGCGACGAGGCCAGCGCGGTGCAGGAAAGGCGAGTGGGGGGTCGTGGAGCCCCCTGTTCCTCCCCAAAGGCCCTGACGCACACAGGCGCCCTCTGCCAGTCCCCGGGGAAGACAAGCGCCATCCTCCCTCCGTTCCCAAACCTGTCCTCTTCAAGAGCCTGAAATTCATGTGCTTTATGGATTCCTAGTAGTGAGGGCTGCTTGTCCTTATTCTAAAGGCGATGAGTTCCCCTTTATCTCTACTCTGTCCCAAACCCGCTTTCAGAGAGAGAATCTGAAATTTATCTACTCTAAGTTACACCAGAAAAGCTAGAGATTGTCATTAGTTCAGCGATATCTTCTGGTGGGTCTTCCCATCTAAACGGTGGAGGACGATCAGACTAACGTCCTACGTGGCCGATCAATGCCTGGGGTCATGTTCTGGGAAATGAGTAAAAAGACAAGTAGCCTAGCGGAGGCTCCTGAAATCGTGGCGGGCGGGTGGTCGGTCGTCCTCTCCATCTGCCACGCCCGACAGCAATGGGGAGCAGGAGCGGGGGTCGGGGCGCCAGGCCCGTCAGCACCGAGGCTGGAGCCCGTCAGCACCGAGGCTGGAGCGTGGCGGAGCGGAAGGTCTGGGTGAGCGGGGAGTCCAGGTGACGACGCTGAGGTGCGCGGCCGAGGCAGTTACGCTGAGTGACATGTGACGGGACCCGAGTTGCACACATATTTTGGTGCAGGGGACAAAAAGGCAAAGGCACATGATTTGTCTCTCCTGACTGAGAACACGTTTGAGTTTTAAGCCTTTCACGCCCCGTAACAGGAGGGCGGGGCGGAGAGGAGGCGGGGGCAGGCAGAGGCGAGGGGAGAGGGCTGGGGGGGCTCACAGACCGCGGTCAGCCCCGCTGTCACCCCGCAGCGGCGGCCGGGGCGGGGCGGGGCGGGGCGGGGCGGGGCCTCCGGCGCATCCTCTGCGCGGCCGGCGCGGAGCACCCTGGGAAAATCCTTCCCTCCCCCGGGCATGGCTCCCACCTGCCCCGCGGCAGCAGCCGGTTCCGGCGCCGCGGCTCGCGGGTCCCGGCGGAAAAGCGGCTCGAGCTCCGGTCGCGGGGCGGAAGGCGGCGGCGGCGGCGCGGCGCGGGGCCCCGGGAGCTAACGCGGGGGGCGCCGCGGCCCCGGGGCGCAGCCGGCATGGTGTCCCAGGTGCTGCAGCTGCTCCGCCAGGGCGTGTGGGCCGCGCTCACCGGGGGCTGGTACCACGACCCCGAGCACAGCAGGTTCACCAACAGCTGCCACCTCTACCTGTGGCTGTTCCTGCTGCTGCTGCCGGTGGCCGTGCACCTGGTGAGTGGGGCCGGGGCGCAGGCGCGCGGACGCCGCCCAGACCTGCGAGTCTGCGCGCGCGCGCCCGCCGGGGAGGCGCGCGGGACCCTCCGGGGTGGGATGCGGGTGGGACGCGGAGGTCCTCCGGCCTTTGGGACAGAGGGAGTGCAGGGAAAGGGGGGCGCGGACCCACCAGCCGGGAAGAAGCAGAAAGGACTTTGGGGGCTCTGGGACTCATTGCGAATTGATGAATTGATGCGCGCCAGGCTGAGAGCATGAGTCAGACTCTGCCTGTCGCTGGGGACAGTCCTCGGCCTCCTGGCGGGCGGGCGCGCTCGGGCTAATAGGGTGCGCGGCAGCCGAGAGGGGAAATGCTCAGAGCGAACCTGTCTCAGTCGCCCGCCTCTCCACGCGCCCCTCCTCCCTTCTGGTTCCGCTTCGAGAAGCGGGTTGGATTGTCAGCCACTCAGCTTGCAGGTGCCACACCGCCAGCTGAGGGAATCTCTACAATGAGGGGTGAATCCAGGGTGGTTTATGCCGAGCAGAATGCTGCAGCGCCCGGTCGGGGCTGGACACTGGAGCGGGGTGACGGGAGTCGGGCACCTGCTGGGCGACTGCGGGGATGACCTTGTTGGTCAGTCAGGTGACCCCGATTTGAAAAGCTGTCCTGGGAAGGCGCTCCACGTCTTCCTGACCTTTGCGTGCCAAGACTCTGATTTCGATATGTCTGTTGAAGATTTTACTCTGAAAACATAATTCGGCCGTGTTCTCCACGGCAGAGATCTCCACGAGCTTGCAAGGCTGAGGGACTCCGAGTTTGACGTTAGACGCTGTCTGTGATTTGGCACTGTTTACTCTGTTTCTGGAAGTTTATACAGAGGGTCGGAATTCTGGCTCTGGTTAAATTTTGGGTCCACCTCTTACCAGTTCTGTGACCTTGGGGGAGTTACTTACCCTGACTGATTTTTTCAGGTTCTTCTCTGTAAAACGAGGGAAATAATGCCCAGGTGTGCAGGGTTGTTCGGGGGCTCGCATGAGATGCTGCGGGCAAAGCCATCCACCCGTCCTGCTTGACGTGGGCTAGGTTTCTGGTTTGCTACTTTTAGCTGTTTGACCTGAAAATTGGCCTATCTAAACTTTAGTTTCCTCATCCTTAAAATGGGTGTGATGATGACCGTTTCACAGGAAAAATAAATAAAATTTCCTATAAAAAGCACTTAATATGGAGGCTCTTTAATATGCACCAGTTTCTTTCTTCTTTCGTGACCTTGTCCGTCATTCTTCCTTAGTCATAGGTCCCAGTGTTTCCTCTTTGCCTAGAGAAACAACATGGCAGTGGCGAGGGACCCGGGGTTCCAGCCAGGTTCTCCCGCTGACTCGTGGTGTGAGCCTGAGCAAGCTTCAGCTTCCGGGTTGGGGTCCGCGGTGCCCCCCTAGCAGGGCTGATACGGGGATTGAATGAATTAATAAAGTGCTCTCACAGGAGCTGGTGCTTAGTGGCGGCTGAACACGAGCCGGCCTTGTTTGTTCCTTTCCTGTTATTCGCTCGCTAAAATCTCTCTGTCCCCGGAAGCCGGCGGAGCGGCCGCGTCTGTCTGGGCGTCCCCGGCTCCATTCAGCTGGGGCTAGCTTCTCTCCTCTCTCGCCCTGTGCGGGGCTGGACTTCCTGTCGGCATCACAGCTCTTTTCGAAGCCGCCCTCGGCCTGAGCTGTCAGGCCCTGGATTCTGCCTCTGCTCATCCGCAGATGAGGAGCTTTTTGAGGCCTTGGGCTTTGCTTCGTCTTGGTTTTCCCCGTGGTGCCTGGCCGCGTGCCCTCCAGTCGGTCAGCGCCGAGCTCGCGCGCGCTAAACCGGAAGAAGTAAAGTCGCCCTGCACGGCCCTCAGTCCCCACGGCGTCCAGCGTCCTCCTCACGTTTGCCTTGAGCACTCCCTCATGACGACCGAAACGTGTCTAGTCCGTGTGGAATCTCCCCCCTCGGCAGTGACCACACTAATAAAAATGTGTATTTCTACGGATGTCTTTTTCCTATATATAGAGGCTCATTTTTACATAACCACACTTAAGATGTGATGCACGCAGATATTCAGAATCCTTAACTTCTACCTGATTATGTTTTATTAAGGAGCTTGAGTTCTACTTTATATTGTAAATAGGAAGTTGTTCTTAGTGAAGTTCCTCTTTAGTGATATTTAAAAATTTTTGGCAAAATCTCAAGAAAGTAAAAAAACCGATTCCTTAAATTTTGTCTTTATAGTGGATTTTTTGGATCAAAAAACAGTTATACCAAATTGTTTATATCTTTATGCCGTGTGCTTTTAACTGTTAGAGAATAATTTCATGCAGGTGCAGTTATCATTATGCTGTTTTTTTATATATAGCCTATCTTATTTATTTATTTATTTTTTAAATGCAGTTTCTCCTTTCCTTGCTCTGATCGTCTGGTCTCTGAAAGTGACCGTAGAAACAGAAGCCCTCCCCTCCCCCCCGCCCCAACCACCAACCGAAGGTTCTGTTCTCTGGATCTCGATGCTTAAATATATTCTTCTGCCTTCAGAGTTGCCTGTGAACATTAATAGCTTTTTCAGTTTGTTCAGCTTGTCAGAACTTGGTCCAAAAATAACACCTGGCTGCTCACTGGTGGCAGGAACTCACTCAAAGTTCTGTAATTTAAGGGGCCTGGAACTTTCCTGGGTTTTGGACAATTTCAGCTGAAACATGTTCAGTCGAGATAGTTCCAGTGTAGGGAGAATCCACCTTGTAATCAGTGGGGGCTTTGGCTCTGTCAATTAAAATTTTATGGTTATCTCCAAGCCCTAGAGTTTCCTTAGTTCTGGTTGACGGTGTGGAAAGTTATGTATTAGCATTTAGGATAGTTAGAATAAATGCTCAAAAATATATTCCCCAAAACATTAAGCCAGTTTGGATCATTTGGGAAGAATTTTTCAGTGATTTATCATCGACCTAATTTCCTTTTGGACAGACGGAAAGAGACATTCGTCATCGGAGACATTCCAACTTTCACTGTCACACGTGCCCTCGGTACCTGTTCTCTGAGACGCGCGAGGGCGATCCCGTGCAGCCCTGCGCCGGGCGCCGGGCAGGGGTCTGGCCCTGCGCAAGTCCGACAGCGCTAGGCTGGCGCTTCCCCGTGTGTGACCTCGCGCGAGTCACGTCACCTCTCCAGCCCTCAGTTTTGTCACCCATAAAACAGGGATAACGGGTTTCACTTTATGGGTTCAGCAACTGAGGTCTCGAGAGAGCGCCAGCCAGTGGCTGTCTAGAGGGTAGGTGGCAAAGGCCAGAACCGAGCGGAGGTCCCGAGGTGTCCCCGTCCCGGGCCCCTCGGTGTCGGCGTCCTGGGCCCCGTGCGGTCCGCGTCCTGGACCTTTCCCCCACACCGTGCTGCCCGGAGCGTGCGAACTCCCAGAAGCCCCGTGTGGTAGCATCGGATGGGCCTGGAGGCACTACGGTCCCCCGGGTGGAGGAAGAGTTGAGCCCCGGAATGAAGGGGGCGGAAGCGTCGCGTGCTCCGAGACCCCGCGCAGGCGGCGAGCGGCCCGCAGGGATTTCACGCAGGAAACTCGCGCTTCCCTTTGCGGCTGCGGGTTTATCTTTCCTCCCGTTTCCTTTCAGCCAGACTCGCTGTTTCCCGGTGGGGGTTTAGCCTTAGCGCCTGTCTTTGGCAAGAACCGTTTCGTTTCTCGTTGCCGGCATCACGATCGACCGGGATGGCCTGTCACAGGCGAGCGTAGCAGTCTGCGTCCTCGCTGTCATTGTCACCTCGTAGGCGACTCTCCTGCTATATTTGGAGCCACGCCCCACTTGGGTACGAAGCTGTTTTTCCTCGGGTTTTGTATTTTGCCACCCGTCCGGGGGGCTGGCCCCAGAGGCGCTCTTTCCTGGCTCAGGACTTGGGAGCCGGACGTCAGCCGCCATGTGACCCCATCAGCCAGACGCCGCCCTGTCACCTCGGGTCCTGGTCAGTCCCAGCACTTATTTCAGTTTCTTCGGAAGAAAGGCTTTTTCTGCTGCTGAGTCACACGGTCCCTCTTCCTTTCTCTGGACCTGTCGTCTGGCCCTTCCACCCCTGCTGAGATGCCAAGTTTATTCTCCTGCTGAGATGCGTGATCCTTCGCATTTTCCCTGCGATTCACTCGAGTGCCTGGACTTCCTTCCTCCGGCCCTCACCTGCCCGAAACAGCGTGGGGTTCGCCGAGGGGCTGCAGCTCGGGGACGCTTGGAGGCGCCCGTCCCTGGCCCTGGCCCCCCGTCGCCGTGCCGACCCGGCCGCCCCTGCCTGGCTGAGTGCACTGTGGCCCGCAGCACTGCCGCGGGGTGGCCGTTGGCCGCGTGGGCCCCGGCGGCTCCGGCTGGCGCTGGCTGTCCCGGGGCAGGCACGTCCGTGGGCGAGCCCGCCATCTCCCCGGCCTCTCCTACCGTCGCCCTCGGCCTTTTCAAGTTGAAACCTCCTGTGTCAAGTGACAGCTGCTACCTTTCCGCAGAGTCCCTCCCGTGTGTCCCTGCTTCCGCCGGTCAGACACGTGGACGTCGGCGGACGCGCGGTGGTTCCCGTCTGTGGCGTTAGAACCGGATCCTGTCTGTCCCGGGCGCCGGCCTCGGGCGCTCACTCCCAGAACAGCACTTTAAAAAAGTGTGTCTTTCCGTCGGAGTACTGCAAGTTCCTGACTGATTTTCCGACGGTCGGGTTTCTGCCTCGCACCCCACCTGCACTGCTCGCCGGCCTGTCGGGGTTCTTGCCGGCCGTGCTGGGGCCTCTTCCGGCCGAGGGGCCTGCTGCCCTGACCCCAGGGCGCTCGTTCTCGCGCCGGGGGTCGGGCCTTACCAGGCGATTATCGTCTTCTGATTTTAACCGTTTGGTCTGAAAAGGCTGCTTTTAAATATTACCAAGCGTATTCCTGTTTTATCCACGCCTGCGACTCACTGCCCGCTCCGTGAGGGCCACCCGGGGGCTGCACGGCCTGAGTCTGCCCTGGCGGCCCTGGTCCCCACCCCGGTGGCCCTGGTCCCACCCCAGGCGGCCCTCGCGGCCCGAGGTCACAGTCTGGCACACAGCAGAATCTTCTCGGCTCTCCTCCGTGGGGACAAAATGTCAAAAGCCAGTGAGTGTTACATTTGGCAGATTAGTGCCTCATTCATGAGGCCACATGTTCCGAGTAAAAACACTTTCCAGACCCTCGCGTGACCTTTAAGCAGCCCGCCCGGCCGCTTCTCCTGCAGCAGGCTGGGTGCCGGCGAACATGTCCTTTGTGCTGCTAGGTGACCTCTCGTGGCCGAGGGTCGTGTGACTCAGATAATGACCACACAGGTGACTTGCTTTCTTATAGGCGTTTTTCTTCCTTTTCCAACCCCTTTTAAGCTGCCACTCATCACGTCTTGTTACCTTATTATGCTTGCTTCGAGTCGCTCCCCATTCCCTCCGCATGGGCTAGGACACCAGGCTTATAGGCTGATTATGTGCCACATAAATGAATTACGCCTTGACCAAGAGCACCGAGCTGCAGCGTGCCCCGCGTGGCTCCCTTCCAGTCAGGTGCCGGCCGAGGGCGTGCCGGCCGAGGGGGTGCCGGCCGAGGGCGTGCCGGCAGAGAGGGAGCCGGCCGAGGGCGTGCTGGTCAAGGGCGGAGCTTTATGCGTGGGCCAGATGGCCCAGGAAATCGCACTTCCCTTCTGCAAGCCCCTCGGGGGAGAGGAGGAGTCCAGCAGGTGCGGTCCATTTGTCACCTGCACGGCAGGCGAAGCAGCCGCTGGGGGGGGGGGTGCCGGCGTCCGCAGTGAGCTGGGCTTCCTGGCTGAGAACCCCCGAGTCACAGGCTCCCCGCTTGGTCCCACGCGGTGTAGAAGCCCTGAGCCTTGGACTTGGGGATCCCCTCGGCACAGAGATGCCACCTGACACCCCCGCTGGTGTAGCCTGGCTCCTGAGAGACGAGGGCCGGTGCGGGGAAGGCAGCCCGGTGCCTGTCCCTCCCCACACGGGTCCAGCCACGGAGCAGGCAGTGAGTCGCAGCCACAGAGAGGGAGAAGCCCCTCCGGGAGGCCCGGAGCGGGCCATGGTTTCCCTCTGCTGTGACTGCCGGAGGCCGTCGACAGCTTCCCCCCGGGCAGTGACGTGGCCGGGCGAGTGGCTGTCGGCCAGCGGAGATGTGTGTCCTTTCAGCTCCGTGGTGTGACCCGCTTCATGCCACAGTTTTGTCGTGTTCCAAAGGAAAATAATCGTCTCCAGAAGTCTTAAAATTAGTTTGTGAAAGTAGCTCAGTGCAGTGTCTTTATGATGTATACATCACACAGCGGGACCCCCCGGGAGTGCCCTTTGTGTCCTTGTCCTGAAACCCTCAGAAGTGGCTGGTCCTCACTGGACGCAGTGTTGTTTGTAGCTGGTCCCCACTCAGCGAGACTGTGACCCGCCCCCCCCCCCTTGGACAGGAACAACCCATGAGCCGGGAGTTAGAAACCCGAGTGTCCTAAGCAGAGCGGCCCCTGGGTGGGGACAGTACTGAGGCTTCTCAAAAAAACTCAGCAGAATGACCATCTGCCCCAGCAGGTCCACTTCCGAGTGAAACACAGAAAAATGCAGCGCGGGGTCGTGAAGGGGTCGCTGCACACCCGCGCCCACAGCGGCGCCATTCGCCGAGGCCCGAGGGCGGAGCACGGCCGGCGTGGGTGGACAGACGCGTGGCCAGCAGCGAGCGCGCCCCCAGCGCGCCCCCAGCGCGCCCCCGGCACCCCGGCCTCCCCGAGGTGTGAGCGGGGAGGAGGTTCTGACACCGGCCGGGCCGGACGCCACGCCGTTCCGCGAAGGGCGGTCATCCAGCCGCGAAGGGCGAGTCCACCCGCCCCGCTCCCAGGAGGTGCCCGGCGCAGCCAGATCCGCGAAGACGCACGGTGCGGGGCGTGCGCCCGGCCGCGGAGGGGCGGGGGCCCCACTTTGGGAAGGAGCAGGGCTCCTTGGGCTGGACGGCGACAGCTGCCCAGCGATGCGACTGTGCTTAATGCCACCGAACCGTGCACTTCACAATGGCGAAAACGGTCAACTTTACATTACGGTTTACCACAAGAAAAAAGTCGAAACGAAAAGAGCGGTGACCGTGAGAGCCGGAGCCGCGAGCCCAACGGGGCGGAGGGGGTCCCACGGGGGGGGGGGGGCACCGAAGGCCGGGGCGTCAGGCAGACAGCACCCCGACGTGGCGCTGCCTCCGGAGAGGTCCCGCTCTGTGAGGGACTCGGAGACTGGACCCTAATCGCTCCCGTGGTAAACCCCCTGCTCTCCCCCTGCCACTGTGTCACAAAGTTTGGTCACGGGCGTTGTTATCTGAGTAGTTATCTTACTAACAGTTCAGGGAACAACATTTGGCTTTTCCTTGGTCAAAGATACAATTGTGAAAAATGATGCCTTCTGTCGTTAACGAGAATGTGTTAAAATGGTCATGGGAACAATTGTGATTTCTCTTACAACAGTGAGGCGCTATTTAAAATCTGAATCTACCTCGTACTGCCGGGGGTGGGGGCGGGGCGGGGTCTGTGACATAAATCAGAAGCAAATCTGAAACCCTCACGGCGACACGGTCCTCCCTGAGCTCCCCTCCTCCTCCCCCCTCCGTGCCTGTGAGGACAGGGAGGCCTGGGGGCCGGGGGTCTCCTGTCGACCGAGAATAACGCCGTCAGCAGTACGGTGGCCTCGAGGTGACGTCCCTGGCAATGTGGGGTTGGGGGAGCCTGAGCAGAGCTCAATTACATGGCAGGAAAGGGGGGCCGGGGAGCGCACTGCAGTCTGTTCGGGGCGTCTGCTGGAGGGAGTAGTCAGTCTTTGGAGGGGTCACCAGCGCGGGGGCTCTGGGGGGCTGGCGTGCCCTGGAGGGCATGGTGCAGCCTTTCCTCTTTCCCGGACATCGTCAGGAAAACCTCGGTCTCCCACGGGCCTGGTGAGGTGCGTGCCGTCTCTGGGGGTGTGATGAAGTGCCGAGCGGTTTTTCACAGAGCAGGGGACATCAGCCTGTTGTCACCTGGGCTGTGAGCTGGACGCCAATCTTCATGTTAACGCCCAAATCGGACCTTTTGCCTTCGCGATTTCGCTGTTTCCCAGCCGCTGCCGCGGCCCACGTTTGGAGGATAGACTAAGAAGCCACGTCTCTTCTCACGCGGCACATTCTCCTGGGGCCCTTACGTGGCACCGTCTCCCACCCCTCTCTCCTCGCATGCTCCTGCCCGCGCCTTGGGGCTTCTTCCAGTTGCCTCTGATCTGATTCGAATAGAAGCTTCTCCAAGGACGTGGAGCCCAGTGCTAG
The DNA here is from genome assembly GCF_014176215.1 of Rousettus aegyptiacus. Classification (NCBI taxonomy): domain Eukaryota; kingdom Metazoa; phylum Chordata; class Mammalia; order Chiroptera; family Pteropodidae; genus Rousettus; species Rousettus aegyptiacus. The sequence goes on along the minus strand of NW_023416293.1, from coordinate 16,663,973 downwards.
TTAGGCTCTGCCCCCACGGCCGCCCGGCAGGCGCAACCCCGAATCCTAGTGGTTTGACGAACCACAGTTTGTTTCACGGTCCTCGTACCCGTCCCTCTCAGGCCCGTGGGCATCGTGTGCTGCAGTGCCAGCCCGGGCCCCAAGCTGCGGGAAGCGCTGTCATCTAGCAGAGGGGCAGGCGGCACACACGGGCGCTCGTGGGCGCGGACTCTGCCGCCCTAGTGAAGTGTGATGAGGGCCTCGCGGGCGATGAGGGCCTCGCGGGCGTTCGCCGGGATTTATTCCTTCTTTATTGGCTTTTTCAAACCCGCTCTCTGGCTTACATGTTTTAGACCTGAAACATACAGACATGTTATAAGAAAAGGTGTTGGGGGTTCAGTGACTCCCGTCACTCTTTCTCGCTTTCTTGCACCTTGTCTACGTGTCGTTTGAGGGTGTTCCCAGCTGCTCATCAGAAGGTGCACGTGTAAACGCGAGCTCACCTGCTCCCAGGTAGGGGCCCTGGCTTTGCCTCTCATCTAGCTGTTATCACGACCTCATTTAATCATTCGTTCCCTCTTTCATTAATCTGTGTTTAATGCGGACTTTCCCCCCCTCCATGATGTGAAAGCAGGTCAGCGGGGGAGGAAACCCCTCGCTCCGGCTCTCGCTCATCGTGGACAGTTTTCCTCTTCCTGTCTTGCTCTGTTTGTTGGGAGAGTCCTCCTCCCTCGGCGGGGGACCGTCGGCAGGCCCCGGGCGGGTTGTGCAGGGGCCACTGTCCTCAGGCCTCACGGCGATCCAGGTCCCAGCGCAGACTCGCCTCAGCACTGGGCTTCTGAGACCGGCATGGAGGTGGTGACAGAAGGGTCTCACGTCCTGTGTATCACCTTGGGACACTCAGATTCATCTCCATCCCCAAAGACAGGAAGGACCAGAGAACCTGCAGGGGTCCACGGACCTGGGAGAGAACTAGGAAGCTGTGTGTGTGTGTGTGCGTGTGTTTGTGTGTGTGTGCGCGCATGCGGTGGGGGGGGGGGATCCTACAGAGTGGGCCAGTTATGTGGATTCCAGTGACCATTTTTGTTTCTTGAGAGGACTGGACAGAACTTAGCTGACCTTCACTATGACCTTCATGCTATTGACCCCAAGAAGAAATATGTGCCCAGAAGGACTCCTTGGGGTCAGCTGGTCCCAGATTCGCGATCGCAGGCTAGCAGCCGCTGCTGGCAGGGGCCTGTCCTGCACTCTGCATGTCAAGGAAAAGCCACGGACTGAGCCACCAGCCTCCCACACTGCATTCCTGCCATCTGAGCCCAACAGTATAGCAGTGGTCCCCAACCTTTGTGGCACCAGGGACCGGTGCTCCTATGAGCATCTAACGCCTGGCGATCTGGGGTGGAGCTGAGGCGGTGATGCTGGCTCTGGGGAGCGGCTGCGGATGCAGATGAAGCTTCGCTCGCCCACCTGCCGCTCACCTCCTGCTGTGCAGCCGGTTCCTCACGGGCCACGGACCATACCGGTCCTTGGCCTGGGGTTTGGGGAGCCCTGTAATAAGGGACTTCCTGGAATCACATATCGACCAGTGGGCTGGGACCTGCCCTGCCCAGTCGGAGCTGCAGAGCTATAGCCTCATTTGCATATTCATCAGCCAGTCAGCTCCATAAGGACCAATCAGAACACACGATTTCACTCGACCAGGACAATGCTATTTGGATTTCTCATTTGCATATAAATGGGCCGGTCTGGGACCAGGGCCTTGCCTCCGTCTCTGGGAAGTCAGCGCTGGGTTCCCGCTGGAGGGGGCCTTGCTGGAGGGGGCCCTGCCCCCCTGTGCAGCCCAGTGAAGCTGCTCCTCCCCCTGCACCCCGCACTGGGGGCTCCTGGTGGCACCGAACTTTTTCTTTGTCACTCTGGCGATGCCCCTCTTCCTTTCGGAAGCCGTCCGCCGTCCGTCTGTGCCCCTGGCCTGCATCACCCTGCTGGGAAGTCCTCAGCCCGATGGCGCTGACCCAGCGGGACCGGGGAGGGACTGGGAGGGACGTCACACGAACCGTCCTCCATCCCTCGTTCCCCTGTTCACAGGGCATCTCAAGGCCACCCTCTGGCCTTTAGGACCAGACGTGCAGGAGGATGGGATCGGGCCCCGGGAGGGAGCAGGCAGGAAATGGGGAGGCTCCTGAAGTGCCCACTGGCTGTCCTGTGGGGTCCCTGCCGGCAAAGCGAACGTCGGCCATCAGCGTGGCCAGTACCAGAGCCTGAGACACAGGAAGACTTTTAAACAAGAAAGACAGGAGCCCTTTCGCCTCGGGAAAAGTTATGAAGCGAGCACCATTAGAAATCTTACCCAGTTTATGCTCCAGAAGCGCTTTCGGATTTAAACAAAAGGTCATGCTGCAAACAAATGAATTTTCCCCTTGTTTTCTTGTCCTTAGGCTTTTCCTCCAAACGCCGTCACTATATTTTTTTACTGCAGTTCAGTGACTGTATTCTTCACAATAATCAAATTGGTCAGCTATCGCCTGCACCTCATGTTGGACAAAGGAGAGGCCGTTCCGCCGAGGCCCCCCCGGGAGGAGGAGGGGCCCCCCGGAGACAGGGAGGCCGACGGCAGACGCCCCACCAGTCACAAGAGCCCCAGGTAACATTTCCGGTTAATGCACCAGTTCATGACTTAAGTGCTTTTGTTTTGATTAAAATAAGTTTTCTCACTTATTAGTTATTTATGAAAACATGCCAGTATGGGCAGACGCAAATATGTGCATTTTTCTTCCCTGCGAGTATGCACTTAGGCATAAAATTGATACCGGTAATTGAGATGGTTTAGCTGACTGTTAATACGACCTTAATCCGCGCTCTGGGAATCGTCGGCAGTTTGCTTCATGCAGCACAGTGTTTTATTCCGGTATTTTTTGTTCCGCCATTTCGGCGCTTAGCACGTGCCAGGGTATTTTCAAACAGAATTTCCCTGTCAACAGTATTGTGTTAATATGATAAAATAATGTTCTAATACAGAGGCGGCGCGTGGCGTAAAGTGGCTGTAGCCGCGGCAGGTCCCGGGGAGCGTCCCCGTCACCAGCCCGGCCTGTATCTCTGATCCTTCCTTCCGAGCGCGAGTCTCATTTTAAAGTCCTGTTCATGACTCGGCTCAAAAACGTAACTTGTAAACAGCGATTATGACAGAGTGGAATTCAGGGGGAGCCTTGGGGACGGACAGCCAGGGGGAGCCTTGGGGACGGACAGCGCGCAGGGCGCAGGCCTGCCGGGTGCTGCCACTGTCACCGGCCTGTGTTTCTTGTGTTGGGTTGGCAGCACCGGGCTAAGTGCAGGGCCGAGCACCGGGCCGAGCGCCGGCGGCAGGGAGGCGGCGGCCAGCCCCAGGCGCGCTCCGCGCCTGCCCCACAGCAGCCCTGGAGCGCACGGCGTCGGCTCGCGACACCCTGCGGCGCTGCTGGTGAGTGGCGGGGCCCTGCTGTCCCCCCTCGTGTCCCAGGACCAGAATGCGCGGCGGTGGGCTCGGGCGCGGTGGGCTCGGGCCTGTCGGCCTCGTGCCTCCGGAGGATGACTCCTCGGCGCGAGGACGTGGCCGGGGGGAGGGCCCGGACCCCCAGATAGACACGGGTCCTGTGCCGGGAGCACCCGCCGGCCAGGGGACCCCGTGCCGACCCCCCCTCCCCCAGTTCCGTGTGTCTGCAGCGTGCACCCGGAGCCAGCTGCACCTCCCCTCCGTGAGTCACGCTTGGCTCTCGGACGTCAGCAAATGACCTTCCTCTGATTCCTCTCCCTGGGCCCTTCTCTGCAGCGTAAAGTAGCGTATTATTCCTCCTCCTCTGAAATCGCTGCTCAAACGCTGAGCCCCCTCCCATCGCGGCCGGCGCCCCGAGCTGGGCGCCCTCGCCTCCGGGCCTTCACTTTTGCCGCCCGGTTCGTAGCCCCTGAAGCAGAGTGGACACTTGTCTCTGCCCCGCGGGCTGTTTAGAGGGCGGCAGTGCTGACCCCTGGGCACGGATCATGGGCTTGGCCGGCCGCTGATTTTCCTCCTTTCGTTTCTCTAGGAGTTGCCAGCGCGGGAGACAGCGGAGGATCTCAAAGGTAGAGTGTTTGTTTTCATCGTTTAATACGTAATCACAGCATCATCCTCAGGGGAGTGAAAAACAATTTTTATGAAGCGATGCCAGTGAAATCGTTGAAAATAAGAATTATGCCTTGAGATAGCAGTTATATTTCAACTTCATTTCTTTTACTCCTTTAAAAAATTTTTTTCTTTTTCAATGAAAGTCGGCATTCAGCTTTGTTTTAGATTAGCTTCAGGTGTGCGGCATAGCGGTCAGACGTGCGTCCACGTTACACAGCGGCCCCCCGGCGAGCCTGGCACCCGCCGGGCGCTGCACGTGGTCATCGCGGTGTGATGGACCCCGTTTCTGGGGCTCTGCTTTACGCCTCGTGGCCGCTGTGCTCTTCCCCCCTCCCCCCTTCACCCAGCTCCCCCCCCCCCAGCTGACAGTCACCAGTTACTTCTCTGCATCTCTGAGTCTGTTTCTGTTAGTTATTCATTTCTTTTACTCTTAATTTTAAGTATTTCTCATCAGGATTTGCATATCATGTCTGCATTAAAATTGTGATATTTCATCGGTTATGTTTTATTATCTTTTTTCCTAGTCGGTGCCTCATTTCCTGTGTCTCATAATAGCAGATGTAACAGAATAAATTTATCAACATACAGACTTTATTATAGAACATTGAAAAATGACAGAGGAAATTATGTCACATTTTGCATATCTTTGAAGGTACAGATTTTGTTTCTGGGAACTTGCTTTTAACCTTTCGAATTTTTGTTTTTCTTCTTTACTAAGATTGCATTTTATTGTCTTATGATTACCGTCGGAAGACTTAGAAAAGAACTTTTGGAGGCCTGTAGTGACCCCTTCTTTCTCTGCATTTTTTCCCCCAAAACTACTACAAAGACAAATTCATGATCTATTTAAATTTCGAGCGTAGTGTAAAATTTTATTTTCTGGAAAATAGTTGAAATTAGCACTATGGCCCTGAAAACCTAAAATGAAGCCTCTTTTTTCGTCACTCGGCTAAATTTCACAGATAACAATATGTAAAGGATAATCCGAATTCCTTTCTCTGTGCTACTACGACCGAAAGGAGAGGCACGTTAGTTAGGCCCCAGACGTGTTGGCGACACACACAGCTTCCTGTCGGTGTTCCTCACACAGACAGGTGCATCGTCCTCACATTCGGTCTCGTGTTCTTCCAGATCAGGTGTGCCGTCGCTGTCAGTGCCCTCAGGCTACATCCTTTCAATGTCCGTTCCTGCCTTCAAACCTCACCGTTTCGATTTAAACAATTCCTTCTTTCCCCGTTCTAGGAATTCTGGTCGAGGCTTTGCATGTTTCATCCAGTGCGAGTCGTCACAAGTGCAACGTCCAGGTGGCGTGTAGAGCCGCACCTGGCCGCCGCGCCTGGCCGCCGCGCCCAGTGTCTTCTCAGCGACACTGTGCGGACGCAGTTCCTGTTCTTCCTTAGACCAGTCTCGCAATACACCGTCCTATCGTCCGATTCCCTTTTTGTTGTTGTTAAAAGCTACAATGTCTTTTTTAACAACTTCATTGAGAAATAATCCAGATGCCATGCAATTCACTCGTTTAAGATGAGTAATTCAGTGGTTTTTAGTTTATTCTCAGCGTTGTATATCCGTCATCACAGTCCATTTTAGAAAATTTTTATTAACTTGAAAGGAAACCCCAAACCGCATGGCCATTACTCCTCAACCTCCCATCTCCGTCAGCCCTAGGAAACCACTAATGTCCTTTCTGTCTATTGATTTGCCTGTTCTGGACGTTTCATGGAAAAGGAATCATAAAATCTGTGGTTCTCCGGCTTCTTTCACTTAGTATAACACTTGGAGATTCATCCGTACTGTAGCATATGTTGGTACTTCATTTTCATTTCTTTTTATTGGCAAATGAAATTCCATTGGAGGGATGGACGACACCGTGTTCATCCGTTTACCAGTGGATGGACATGCGGGTCATTTGCACCTGTTGGGTGTCGTGCCTGGTGCTGCAAAGAATATTCATGTGCAGGTGTTCGGGTGGACATGAGCTTTCATTCCCCCGGTTGCCTACCTAGGAGCGGAATCGCTGGGCCACGCAGCAGCTCTGTGCTTAGCCATTGGAGCAACTCCCAGACCGTTGTAGGACCAGGTGCATCATTTCCCATTCCTGCCATCGGTGTACGAGGGTCCCAGTTTCTCAGTGGCCCTGGCAACGCTCGTTACTGTCCATGTTTTTTATATGGTGGGGTGAAGTGGCATCTCATTGTGGTTTTGATTTGCATGTCTCCGATGAATAATGATTTTGATGTTTTCCAATGTTGTCTGACTCGTGAGGTTGATTTCGATGTTGATAAATGTCTATTCAAGTTCCAGTTTTTAATTGGATCATCTTTTTATTGGTGAGTTATAAGAGTTCTTTATATGTTTGGGGTACAAGTGCCTTATCAGAAATATTTGCAAATATTTTCTCCCATTCTGTGGGTTGTCTTGTCACTTTCTTTGTGGGGTCCTTTGAAGCATAAAAGGTCTTAATTTTCATGAAGTCCACTTTATTTATTGTTCTTTTTTTTTTTCTTGGGTTTTGGTGTCATATGTAAGAAACCATCGCCAAATCCAGAGTCAGGAAGATTTATTCCCGTTTTCTTCTAAGAGTCGTATAGTTTCGACTTTTATATTCAGGTACCTGGTCCATTCCCAGTTAATTTTCGTGTCCGATGCGAGGTCGGGCTCCAGCTTAATTCTTTTGCTGATGTTTCTCAGCTGTTCCAGGACCATGTGTTGAAAAGACCGTTTCTTTCCCCCACTGGCTGCCCTGGCAGCCTTGCTGAAAATCAGCGGACCGCACATGTAAGGGTCTGTTTTTGGACTTTCAGGTCTATTCTTTGGATCTATATATCTATGCTTACGTCAGTATCACACCATCTTGGTTATTGTAGCTGTGTGAAAAGTTTTGAATTGGGAACTGTGAGTCCTCTGATTTTATCTGGCTCTTCTGGGTCCCTTACACTTCCATGTGAACTACCAACTTGTGGGCGGCTGGGTTATTGGTGAGGAGTCTGTCGACTGTGTAGATAAATTTGGGGAGAGCCGCCATCTTCAGGTTTCCAGTCCACGAACATGGGATATCTTCCCGCTTATTTGGATTTTCTTTGTTTTTTGTTTTTTGGTTTTTTTTGACAATGTTTTATAGTCTTCAGTGTCTAAGGTCCTGCGCGTCTTTGTTAAATCTATGTCTAAGTATTTTATTTTCTAGGTGCTGTTATAACTGGAATCGTATCCTTAATTTTATTTCACATTGTTCATTACTTGTGTATAAAATATAATTGATTTTTGCACATTGACTTTATATTGCACAAACTTCCTGAATGTTTTTATTAGTTTTGTTTTTTTTTGTTTGAGAATGTTTTTGGTGAATTCTTTAGAATTTTCTATGTACGAAATGAGCTCTGTGAATAGAAATCCTTTGCTTCTCCCTTTCTACTCTAGGTACCTTCCGTGTCTTTTTCTCGATTAATTTCTCTGGCTAGGATTTCCAACACAACGCTGGCTAGAAGTGCTGAGAGTGGACACGTTGCCTTGTTTCTGACCTTGCGGGGAAAACATTCAGTCTTGCGCCGTTAACTACGATGTCGGCTTCGGGTGTTTCACAAATAGTCTGTGTCCGGTTCGGGACGTTCCCTCCTAATCTAGTTTGTTCACGTTTTTGGGGGGGAAGGGCATTGGGTTTTTACGAAATCCTTTTTGTGTACCTACTACGCGATCCTGTCGTTTTGTCACAGTGTCTCTGTCGATATATATTTTTTTCCTAGTCATGCAGTATGTTTTTACAGATAAAGTATCAACGGTAGAAGCCAGATGACTGACTATATTCAGTTAGATTTCATTGTTCGGCCATATCTCGATAGAGTCACTTTAGGCCGACTTTCCTGAGTTTTCCAAGTTGGAAACTGATAATCACCGTTTTCCCTCGGGGCGGAGCAGGCCCCGAGGGTGGCGGATGCACGGAAGGCCCGTGCCCAGGCCGCGGCGCGACCGGTCACCCCACACGCCGCAGCGCAGTGACCGGCTTCCCTCTCGGCTTTCGCGACAGCACGTTGCCGGAGTTTTCCTTCTCAGTGTCCTTTGGTGGGTCCCCTCCGTTGCTGGATGGCCGAAGGCTGCAGTGCCCCTGGCCTTGGCCTCGGGCCCCTTTCGCTCCCCCAGACACCAGCCCTCCCTCGGCGGTCTCGCACCTGGCTTAAACACCGCCCACGCGTGGAGGGCGCGCGGCCGATTCTCCCCTGCGGACCCGTCTCCGGACTCAGCCCCAGGCGCCAGCTGCCTGCGCCTCCCGCTCCCGAGTGAGCCGTCTGAGACTCACAGCGGCGGGTGCCGCCCGCGGAGGCCTCAGCCGGCTCCTCCAAGTCCGTACCTCCCCGGGTCTCCCCTGCTCAGCAAACGGTCCCCCCACTGACCCGGCTGGCGAAGCCGCAGCCTCAAGGAGTCTGGCTCGTCCTTCCCCTCCTCCCTCGTGGCTGCCTCGCCCCGTCGTCTGCCCCAAAACGCGGCTCGAACGCGTCTCTCCCCGCGCGCCCACGCGCCGCCGCGGTGGCCCGGGGCCGGTGGCCGCCTCGCTGGCCCCCTTCTTCCGTCCTCGCTTGGCCTCTCCGGAGTCTCGCCTCGCGCAGCTGCTGGTTGCTTTCAAACACTTAATTCTGATCATGCGCCTCCCCCTCCCCCACCACCGTTCAGAAACTTCCACCTGGCTCACGTCCCTCTTGGCACGAAACCCAGGCTCCCGACCTTGGCTTGCCGCCCCGTCTGCCCCGGACCCTGCCCGCCTCGCCGGCCTCCCTCTGCCCCTCGCTCCAGCTTCATGGATGTTTCTTGTCCCTCAAACCTGTCGTGCGAGTTCCCGCCGCAGGCTCTCTGCGTTAAATACGTGTTTGTTTGTTTGTTTGTTCGTTTGTTTGTTTTACCTAGAGAACTCTTTCGTCTTGTCTGTCCAGAAACGGCCCGCATTCCCGCTGATCCGCAGGGTCGGACTTGTGATGCGGGGCCGGGTAATGAAGCCATGCTAACGCAGGAGAGGCCGCGTTTTCCGGTCCAGCCCGAGACCCTGTTCTCAGGCCCCGACCGGCGGTTGGGTTTCCCCTGCGATATTTTTATTCATTTTCAGCAAGTGCGCTTTCTGCCGGGTGGTCACGGGGGGCCCCCCTGACGAGACGGCGTGCAAGCTGAGCTCCTCGTCCCTGAGACAGTGAGGCCGGGTCCGACCAGGCTCAGAGCCGCGGCTCCGGCCTCGGCTTCGCAGCAGCCTGGTGACCGGGCACGAGTCCCCCGGCCCTCCCGTTCCTCCCGGTCCCTGTAACGGGACCTGCTGTGTCCGGCGGGGCGACCTGCGTAGGGTTGTCACAGAGGTAAATGGTGTTCCCTGTCATTGTCAACGTCCCAGAGCACGGCTAAGGCAACGTCCTCGTTTTCTGGAGGATGCAATGCGGAGGAAATGCGTGTGTTTTTCCGGAGCTGGAAAAGATAGTTGGGAAGAAATGTAAACGGACATAAATAAAACTGTGGTTTAAGAAGCATGTGTGGCAAGCGAGGTTAAGTTTTGCAGACGTTGACCGCTTGGGCAATCAGAAGGAGAGGGCTTGTTTCTGATTCAGGGGATTAGGGGGTCTCGTGTTCGGGGAGGGCCGCCGGGAGCAACGCCTCGGACAGGTCCCCGGGGGAGGGCGGGGCTGGGCCGAGGCCCTGCGGTAGCAGCGTGGCCTTCTTGGACTGCAGGTGGGGCAGGGTCTTGGTTCTTTCTACCCATGAGCCCCGGAGGGCGGAGGACAGTATGGACCCCTGCCCGCTCCAGGACCCTGTCCCTGCAGCCCCCGGGTCACAGGGTGAACTGGCATACTGCAATGGTTAACAAAAAAAATTAACGTTTATCTTAAACTGTTTTTCATCCTTGTTCGAAATATGCCCGTTTGCTTTGATACTAAAGCGACACTGTATGTGACTGCGAGGGTTGCATTATTATTCTTTCCTCCAGCATTTGGGTGAGTGAGAAGCCGCTCACCCTGCTTTCCCTGCGGCTGGGCGGACCCTCAGATAACGAACGCTCCCCTCCCCTCGGGCTCCCTGAGGCCACGCGCGCCACGGGAGTGAAGGCAGAGCTGGAGGCGTTTAGTGTGCGCATGGCCGTGGGCTGGGGGAGGGGAAGAAACAAAGATGACCCCAGGGTTTCGGGCCTGGGACGGGCAGGCTCGTCGACGCGTGCGGGGAAGCCGGACAAGCACAGGGCACGCTGTCGGCCACCATCCTAAGTAAGTACTGCTCACAGGTGCGATTTTTAATGTTTCGGAAATGTATGAGTCACATCAGAAGCGTGAGGCTACCACGGTCCTTGGGTCAAGGCGCCGACGAGCCCGTGGCCAGTCCCTGGGCCAGTCCTTCCCTGGTCCATATGCACAGACCTCCCCAGCCTGAGAGACTGGTGCAATCATCCCGCTTTTGGGTAAGGAGGCTGAGTCAGAGCAGAGGTGTTCAGCGGTGTGCTCCCGGAGGCATCCGACGGGGTCTGGAGCATTCTCCCGTGTCGGGACTGAGGGCGGAGCCGCGGGGCCATCCAGAGGGTGGCGGCCATGCGAGCTGCCAGACGCCCCACAGGGCACGGGCGACAGACACCTGTCTGGTCCACAACGTCACCTCGCCGCAGCTGAGACCACTGAGACATCTCGGTTTAGGGGGACGCAGTGACCGTCCCCCAGTAACGAGGCCAGTAAGCAGCAGGGCAGCGAACTCTCCCACTGCGAGACCCAGACGTGGTGCCCAAATCGTCCCAGCCTGCCCCCCGAGGCCACGAGACAGTGATCGCTAGACGTCTGACTTATTGTTTTAAACATGGAGACTTCGAGAGCAATTCGCAGAGGAGGCAGTCTTGTTAGGACGAGCGTGCAGCCGGGGCGGGGGGCGGGGGGCCGCTGGTCCGCGCAGCGGCTCGGCTGTGGTGGTCCTTCCTCTGGGCCTTTGAAATCCGCTTCGGACGCTAACGAAGCTGCTGTTGGTTTCAGGTGTCGTGCTGTCGGAAGACCGACCCGGAGCCCCAGTGCCGTCCACCCCCCCTGCCGCCGGACCAGAAAGCTCAGCTGCTTCTGCAGCCCACGTGCTGGAAGCCGCGACCCCGACGGCGAGACCGATGGGACCAGCGGCGGCAGCGAGAGATGGCGCCGGGAGGGAGGGCGGGGGCGAGGGGCGGCCCCTGCCCCGCCACGGGTCCGAGGGCGGCCTGGCGGACAAGGACGCCTTGAGAAAGCTGCCACCCCTGTCCGTGTCCCAGTACGACTTGCTAGAAACCGATGTCTCCTTCCAGCCGTGGGGGAGTGAACGTTCGGCCCTGGTTCCGGCGCCCGCGGGGGGTGCCCAGGGCCCCCCCAGCAGTAGCCGCCCTCACTGTGACGCGGTCGTCACCAGACCTGAGCACGAGCTGGGGGGCGCGGCCCGGCAGGTGGACCCTCCCTCAGCCCAGGCAGGGGACCCCTCGGACAGCGAGGCGGCCCTCACGCTTCGTGACGCCTCTGCCCCGGGAGAGCCGCTGAGCCTGCAGGAGCCCATCAGAATCGTCATCACCATGAGCAGCGCCCCGAGCCCCGTGACCGATGGGGGAAGCTCGCTGCCCCCGAGGGCGCTGGGCCCCGAGTCCATGGGCGCGAGGCTGGGTGCTGAGCCAGCTCCCCACAGGGCGGCCAGGCCCGCACGCACTGAGCGGGCGACAGTCCCCGTCATCACCCTCGAGCTGCCTGGGGGTGGCGGAGGAGGAGGCGCGTGTCCCGGCGGCCGCGGGGGCCAGAGGACTGCAGAGAGGCGGGCGGCGGAGGCGCCCCCCACCCGGTGTTCCGCCCGTGAGTCTGGGGACGGGGGACATGCCACCGAGGGCCGCAGCGCCTCCCCGAGAGACCCCGGTGAAACGGCGGCCCTGCTCCCGGCCAGCGCCAGCCACGAGCAGGGGCTCGGCCGGGGCCGCGGCGTGGACGCTGCGCCCGGCGCCGGCTCCGGCGAGAGTTCCGCGGGCGTCGTCAGCGGTGAAGAGAAAGCAATGCCAACCTCCAAGTCCGACCTGGAGGCCAAGGAGGGCCAGACCCCCAACGAATCCAACTTCCTGGAGTTCGTCTCCCTGCTGGAATCCGTCGGTGGCGCCAAGGTGGCGGGGTCCGGCCAGAGGGGCGGCCCAGCGGCGCTGGACGGGGACAGCGCGCTCCCCAGAGGTAGGGTGGTGCCGTGCTCATGACGCAGGGCGAGGACGCGGTCTTCGCGCTGCCTCTGGGCCGTGGTTCTGCAGGCGGCGGACGCGGCGCGGCTCGTGCGCTGCTTGGCACCGTCGCGGAGTGTGCCGACCCCGGAGCTGGGCGAGCGTGCGTTACCCCCGGCCGGCTCTGCCAGCGAGCACACGTGTGACCCCGGGGAGGGAGGCCGTGCGCAGCCGTGTGTTCCCACGGCGACGAGAACTCACGACAGAGGTCGCTCTCCCGCTGCAGAGAGGCGCGCTCCAGGAACGCCGGTCCCAAAGCGAGTCTCCGCTGAGCGAATCGACTTTTCTGCTGAATTTCGTTCTAGAATCCTGTAATCGGGATTCCCTGGTGATCCCGTGTTAGGTGCACAATTACGGCGAACACACAGCTCCCGCCCTGTGCCGGCCACTGTCCCACCACGTCCCTCCGTGACGGGTGGCCGCGCGCCGTGCCTCGCCCGAGAGGGGGTCCGTCACCCTCGTGTCTCCATCGCAGTTATCGATCATGGCGCCATCGCTCTCCGGAGCGCTCCCAGTTTGAGCCGTAAATCCTGCGCTTATCCGCGGGGTGACTCCTTCCTCCGCATGTGGCCCCGTGTCCGGGCCCTGCCGTCTGTCCTGTCTTGCAGACGGAGCTCAGGAGTTTTCCCCGACTTCCCCCCCTGGTCTGGTTCGCCTCGGACGAACCCGGACTGAGCGAGCCGTGACCCCGGGCAGTGTGGCTCCAGCCAGCGCCCGTGAAAGTACACGCCGTTTCCGTGTGAACACGGGTTTGTTTGTTTTCGGGTCACTTGCTCCCTCTGGGCTTCAGTCTCCTCGCTGGCAAACGGTGTTGCTGGACAGGGTTTTGCCCAGTCATCTCACTTTTGGGGTCCCCGTTTCCATGGTTCTCGAGCACGTCGCGGCCGCGTGCCCCTCTGGTGACGTTGTGGCCATGCGGTGACGCTGCTCACTGGAGGTCGTGGTCGCGCTGGCCGCTTTGTCCCGTAGGCTGGGCCACTGGCCGGGGTCTGCTTGCGGGGCAGCCGGGGCCCTCAGGCTCCGTGGGCGGCGCCCAGGAGTCCGCTGTTCCCATGCTCCACCTGAAGGATGACCATGCTAGCTGATTGGTCCACTCGTGTTTGAAAATTCAGTAAGTTGAGCTACTTGAATTATGTCACGTGGGTGTGTTCCCATTTTACTTGTGTACAGCTAAGATTTAGCATATAGTGTGATCGGAACAGGAAAGATTCAATTCGCCTTTTTTTACAGACACGAGCCGTATAAGAAAGCATTGGTCACTTTGACGTAAAAATCTTTCTGGTACAAGACTTGGGCGTTCATCATCTACTTGGTATACGGCTTCGTTCATCTAAACCGGCACCGTCCAGAGAACTTTCTCCAGCGATGGGAAAGCGCCCTACCTGCTGTCCAGTGCAGTAGCCGCTAGCCACGTGTACCTGTTAAACGCTGGACATGGGGACTGTGCAGCAGAGCCACTGAGTTTTTAGCTTTATTGAATGGTAGTTTGTTTAAACAGCCACACGGGGCTGCTGGGTCCCGTGCGGGACAGCGCCGGGCCCGGCGGCTCCGTCTTCCAGGAGGCCACGTGCAGGGTGGACGGTGGGCAGCGCGCTGGCCTTGGCGCCTCCTGGCCCAAGGCCAGACTTCGGTCCGCAGCACCAGCTGGGGGAGACTGGACAGCTGGCCAAGCCCGTCCAGGTCGCGGTTTCTTCAATTCGGTAGGAATGAGCGTGTGTTGCAGATTCAGTCAATCAGAACAACGTGTGGAAGCCTCGCTACCTGATCTGCTTTGGCCGTTTGCCCTGATTTTCCCCTTGGGCCAAATGTGAAGTTTATTTGGTTTGTTTGCTTAAATTTCTGCTCTTCCTGAATTTTTCGGCCAGCCACGTTCCGTCAGAACAGTGTCGGTTTAGAAATCCAGGGGACGCTCGAGGAGGCATGGGCGCCCTGAGCTCGTCTCTGGGCCGGTGTGGGCTCGGTTGTCAGGGGCCAGGCAGCTCGGCCGGACGGGAGGCGTTGGACGGGCTCGTGTGCAGTTCCGGGGAGGTGGGGGCTGGAGGCTTTTAAGGGAAGGGGGAAAGAGAAGGAATTGCTGGAAGGCGGTCACTGCCAACGGCGGCCGATCGGGTGACTTTCTAGTGGTGCCTGACCCCTGAGAGGTCGTGAATGCCCTCTTTCTCCTTTATCACTGAGTAATTTGTCATTTATTGTAATCTAAAAGCCCCATTTAGAGTGTATTTACCCAACAACATGATAGTATTTGGGGGCGTCGGTGGCCTAGAGAACATCCCCTAATCTTTCTCCCGCTCGAGGGGGGCATGATGGCGAAGGCGTGAGACTCCCCACTTCCCTCCGCGCTCCGGTTTCCCACCCAGGCCGTCTCCCCGGGGGCCTCAGGACCTGGGGGTGTCCTGAAGTTCAAGGCTGTGGAAAACCACACTCTCGTCGAAAGGCTCCAGAACCATGGCTTGGTCTGGTTTTGGTGCAGATTCGTTTTACTCTGTGGAAGTAGAGGCCAGTCCCATGTGAGAAGCGAAGGCTGTCAGGACCCAGCTCTGGGGTCAGGCAGCTGCCACCTGCCTGCGCCTGGCGGAGACTCGGAGGCAGGCAGGGGAGCGAGGGCAGGTTCCAGGTGCGCTCTGACTGGAGGCGGTGGGGGGGGGGGCGCTCACCCCGCATCCTCTGCGGGCAGCTGGGCGCATCGTCTCCCCGGGTGGGAGCAGAGACAGGAATGAGGCTGTCGATACTGATCTGGTCCTCGCCATGGGGGCCGATCCTGCGAGGCTTGTTGTGTGGCCTCTTGGACCGTTTGCTAGAAACGGAGACGGACTTCCTGCGGGTCCGCCCTGGGCTTCCTGGGCTGGTCACTGCAGACAGCGGCTCGGACTTCGGGGTGTTTGCTGTGGATTGCGGGTCGGAGTTCTGTTTTTATACGCATTGTTTGGCCATCGTCCGTCCATCTGTATGTTCATCTCTTCTAGACACTCTAGGAAAATACCTTACGGATTTATGTAGAGATGTTATTGAAGAATTATCTATAGTGTAGAAGAACTGAAACAAGTTAAATTTATAACTATGGGGTCTAGATCAATAAATTATATGGTATCAACATAATATTATATAACTACCATTTTTGGATGATATAGAAGAATGTTTAATTAATGTCATTAAATATTTTTAATACTTTGAGAGAAATATAACGGTTATAAGACAACAGCTGTAATATGACTTAATTGTTATAAAAAAAAAGTGTGTGCCTGGAAAATCAGGCTGGTGTGATATGTATCATATTGGCTCCCACGTGACCATGGTGGGGTTAAGAGTGATTCAAGACTTTTTTCTTTTATTTAGTTTTAAGTTATATAAAATTAATGTATACATCTTTATGAGTATACATCTTTATTCTACAAGTATTCTTTAAAGGGGAGAATATCCGTTGACATATCTGAACACCGGGCCCATTTAAGAGAAGGAGAAACTGAGGTAGAAAGAGGTGTGAACCAATGGCTCAAAACCCACATGGTGTGAAGGCGCCGAGCTGAGTAAACGCGCCTTCCGCAGCTCGTGTGTGACGCGGCCACCACGGCTCGTGCGTGACAGTTACGGCAGCTCGTGTGTGACAGTTACGGCATCTCGTTTGTGACTCAGCTGCTGGCTAGCGCTCTCTGCTGGGATAGCGCTCTAAACAGCAGGTCCCTGACACACACACACACACACACACACACACACGCACACACGCGCGCACACACATACACACACACACACTTCCGTTTCGCAAATGCATTCAGGTGCTCCCGTGGTCAGTAAACGAAGATTTATTTAAACGCATTCTGAATTCATGGGAGCGACTTGGATTTTCTGTCTCTTCTTGTGTCAGTTTTGGTAACTTATTGCCAAGTGCTTTCACTTTAATTTCTTAATTTCATATTATATTAACACACGAAGCCATGTTTTCTAGATAACGGCTCCCAGGAGAAGGAGGCGATCGTAGAAAGTGAGAGGCCCAGCGGACCCGGTTCCAAGCAAGGGACACCGGACGTGCCGAGTCGGGACCGTGCCGGCACCGGCCCCGCGGTCGCCGAGCCTGCCAGGATCACGGCCCTGTGAGGATCGCTCGCTTCTTTAGCTCCGCGTCGGTGCAAAGCCTGAGGCCTCGTCGCTGGCTGGCTGCTTCTTTGCGGGGAGGAGGGGGAGAAAGGGGGAAAAGGGGGAAGAGGAAGGGGAGAAGGAGGAGGAGGAGGGGAGGAGGGGGAGAGGATGGGGAGGAGGACGAGGAGGGGAGGAGGGGGCGGAGGGGGAGGAGGAGGGGGAGGGGAAGGAGTTCCTCACAGTTTCCGCACCTTGTGCCTGTGTTCAGCTTCCAGGGCAGCAGACAAAGGCAGATCATCTACAGGGTGACTTCCCAACAAGACAGCTCGGTGCTGCAAGTCATCAGCGGGCCCGAGACGTCTGTCCAAGAGGAGATGCCCGCGGAGGCCGTGCACGTCTTTATCGACGGACACGGTGAGTCCTCGGAGCCCTCCGTGACGAGGAGGAGGGGGTGACGTGGGCGGCTGCCGCAGGCTTCCGCGGACCTGCGGCCCGGGTGCCGGGCTTTGGGGCCGGAGGACGCGGGCCCACGGCTGTTCGCGTGCAGCGTCCTCGGAGCCGAGCGCGTGCCCTCCGGCCCCGGGGCCTTTGCACGCACCGTGCCGTGGCCCGCAGTGTGCCTGTCGCCCTTGGGAGCGGGCTCTGCAGGCGCTTCCGCAGGGGAGCCGTCCCGGAGCTCCGGGCTCCTCGGGCCTGCTCTCCCAATGCCCCGCCCCTTCCTCTCCGATGCTGGTACAGCTCGTGAGCCTCCATCGACTTACAAGTATTCGATTAATGACATTACAAACTTCAGAAAGGCAGTGGCCAGCACCTAGTAAATATGTGTCGGATATATATTGAAATAGGGCCTTGATATAGGGAAGGGAGGGCCAGGGAAGGAGAGGGGAGGGGAGGGGAGGGGAGGGGAAGTCATTAAGTGGCAAGTCAACGTTCTGTAGACAGGGGATGTAGGTCCTAGACTTTCAAGGATGGGTCTTGGCTTAAGTCCCTTATAGAGTAATGAATGCTTATTATTTCAGTCTCCTAAAGATCCTGGTTTGAATCGTAAATTGATGGCACCTGACCTAGAGATGAGTCGAGGCAGTCACATCGAGGCCTGCAGGGGGGCGGTGCTGGTCACCGTGACATGCCTGCTGGTGGGAGGGGCCTGTAGGTTGAGGTCCGGCGCTCCGGCTCCATCTCCCGCGCCCACCGGACCAGGCTAATTACACCCCGTGTTGCCCGAAGGGGGTGCTCCTGAAATCTCTCCCGGGAGAGGCCGTTTACATTGATACTGGGAACTGATGTTCACACCTCGACACCCTGAGCCTCTTTAGCAGACTAATTTACCTGCGAATGAATCCCGTCCCTCACCAGGCTGACTCAGCAGTCTGGGCGCTGAGGGCGGGGCCGTCCCGCGGGCTCCGCCGGGCAGAACCTCACGCACAGCACACTGACACACGCAGAGAACGCGGGAAAAACGCGCCGAGGAGAATGCGTAAGAGCGAATTTCGAGATGGGGCACATGAACCGGTCAAGAGCAAGGAAGCAGGAAGTAGCTAAGGCAGACTCGCCCCAGAGTTATCGCAGGTGTGAGGAGGAGGCTTTTGGGTGCACATCCTCTTAGTTAAGGAGAAGTGTGAAGAACGGACCGAGATGGCCAGTGATTTTGTTAGAACAGTTCAGAACGGGTCCCCTGTTACTTGAAAAAAGCTGAAATGACGATATATGGATGTTTGTCTCGTGTTCTCTGCTGAAATCCTGTGGTTTTACAGGGGAAATTAGATCCTGTTATTTAAAGTCTGCCGATCAGAAGGAAGGCCCCGTCCAGCGTCAGCCAGCAAATCACAACGGCTTCTCCCAGGCCGGGTAAGCGGGCCGCTTCCAGGGCCGGGAGCCGCGGCGTTGGGGGCCACGCGGCTCGTCTGGCCGCAGACGACGTGGTGGTCCGGGGGCAGAGCGGGCGCGTGGACTCGTTCGCAGGTGTCGGAGCACGTGGGTTTTGTGTGGCCGGAAAAGAAAATCTGACCCTGCAGAGCGATCGGGAACAAATGGACCCGTTTTCGTAGCAGCCTCTGGCAGCGGCGGCCACGGGGGGAGCCCCGAGCCCGCAGTGGGGCCCCTTCACCAGGGAAGCAGCCGTGGCATCTGGGACGGTCCCCAGGAATGGCCCAGCGTCTGCGCTGAGGAAGGCGGGCCGCTGCGCAGATCCGTGATCTACACGTCTGTCGCCTTTTCCTTCAGCCTGCGCCGCACAACTTTCTCAGTCGCGTGGGTTGGGCTGGCGTTCGCCCGCCTGCGTGCTGGGGACGTACACCGTTAACGGCGGCAGTGGCCACGCCATGGGCTTTTCGGTGGCAGACCAAATGCGTCGTTCGCCCCGACTTACGGGCGCTTCGCGGGTGATCCACGTGGATACGCCCCAGGCACCCGCTCTGCGTGTGGAGGCGCAGTTAGCATCGTGCGTGTCTTTGAGGATTTATGGGGGGCTTTCGTGGCGTGGCGGGAATGTCTCGGGCACACGCCCGGAAGGTGGGTGGGTGGGGGTTCCGGGACCCTGAGCTCTGGGTCCTGTGGTTCCACGCTCCTTCCCAAGGTCGACCTTTCCTCCCCGGGTGTATATGCGACGTCCCAGGGAGCCTGCAGCTACCCAGGATAAAGGCTGTCCTTGTCCTTGTCCTCGTCCTTTGCCTCCGTGGGACTCTGTCCCGTCAGCCTTCCAGGGTGTGCTCATCGCCACCACTGCCATCTCGCACCTGCTTGGGAGCGCGGGCGTCCGCCGCTCCCGCGGATCCAATGGCCTGGCAGGAGGTGGCCTTCCCGGCCCCGCGGTCCTGACCAGGCCCCGGTCCCGACCGAAGCAGCTGCCTGGGTCCAGAGTCGCCCCCAGGGGGAGCCAGCGCGCTGAGCACCATCTGCACACCTCCGTCCATGTCCCTCAGGTCCCCACATGGCGGTGGCAGTCACGACGGAGAGGGAACACGCAGAGCCCCAGGGGGAGGCAGACCGTGGCCCTCGCCTCCCGGACGCCTCGCTCAGTGGTGCGATGAGTTCGGTCACCGAAGGCGGCAGCTTTCTGAGGCCGAGCGTGTGACTAGACGAGAACACAGCTTTGGAGGCTGCGTGTCACCCTGTGACCCTTGGTTGAAAGCTGTAGGGTTGTTAAACTAAATTTAGAACAAATACGAGCCTCTTACTTTATCCCACAATAAAGTTACGGGATTTTCCTGTTGTTATTTTCCTGGATCGATGCCATTGGCCTTTCCCCCGGGTGAATACGTGAACTGCATTTGCCCGTGGTGCTAGTCAGCGTCAGGCCAGAGCCTGGAAAATCGGAAAACGCAGTGCGCAGACGAGGGCGAGCCAGCGCCCGCGGGGGTTTCCGGAAGCCTCGCTCCCTGCGCCCTGGCCTCCCAGAGCCGCCCGCCGCGCGCCGCCCACCCTTAATTCTCCCGGTCACCGGACTCCCCGTGACCCTCGTCTTCATTCCCTCTGTTCTCCTTTCCTGCTGGGCCTCCCCGTGGTCCAGCTGCACTCTGCGCGCGGCCCACCGGGGCCGCGGTCGGTCAACCCCGCTCGTGGTGGCCGGGCCGTGTGCGGCGTGCCCCCCGGGGCCGCGGTCGGCCGCCCTGCCCCCGCTCGTGGTGGCCGGGCCGTGTGCGGCGTGCCCCCCGGGGCCGCGGTCGGCCGCCCTGCCCCCGCTCATGGTGGCCGGGCCGTGTGCGGCGTGCCCCCCGGGGCCGCGGTCGGTCAACCCCGCTCGTGGTGGCCGGGCCGTGTGCGGCGTGCCCGCGGCCCTGCCAGGCCCTGCCGGGGCGAGCGTGTGTCTGCCGAGCCTCCTGGGCGGCCGAGGGGACGGCCTCGGAATGAGTCCTGCCCCAGCTTTGCCGTCTCGTGCACGCAGAGCCGCGAGACCCCTTCCTGTCCACACGCGGGAAGCCCGGGCCCGACAGGCTTCGCCCGCCTCGTCCGCGCGGGGGTTCAGGGGCCGTGTCACTGAGCCGCCCCGGGCAGCGTCTTCGAGGCTGTTTCTCTTTCTCCGTCGCCGTCCTCCTGGTCCTCCGTGTGACTCCTCTCTCAACGACCTCACTCTGGCAGTCGCGAGACGCCCATCGCGGCCACGGACGTCTCCCTTCATTCATGTCCGGCGGGGACAGCAGGCTGCTCTCGCGTGGACCCGCGTAGGTCCTGTCGAGTCTGATCGACTCTGACTGGGCCGCGTCCCTGGGGCCCAGCCACTGAGGCCAGCGCCAGGCCTGGGTCTGAGCACGAAGGCCCAGCTGGGGTTGCAGGTCCCCTGGGACGGGGCGCCTCAACTGCAGGGAATTGGGAGCCGGGTGGATGGATGTTGGGCAGCAAAAATCGACAGATGACGCCTGAGGACTCTCTCTGATAAAGTCGCAATTCAGTTAATTACTGAGATTCTTTAAAGGGAATTACGATCAAGTCTTGTAAAAGCAACGTTCCCTGAAAGAGTCACTCTGTGTAGCACCCCCAATCGCCTGTCCCGTTTCTCGCTGTGACGTTCTGAGAGCCACGGTCGTGGCCCACCGGCCTCAGCCGGCTTCGACGGGCCTCGTTCTGAGTTGTCAAGTGCTTGCTCTTCCCCCCGGTCATCTGACAGGGCACTGGCCTGAGAGTTCTAGAAAACAGTGGCACATAGCCACGCGTATCTTCTCTTTTTTGTGTTTTGAAGAGGAATTAAACAGCATGCACGTTTGCTATTGTAAGCCCAGACCGTTATTTGAGAATGTACATTTCTCGACGCCGTCGACTCTTTGGAATAAGTTGGCCTTGCAGAGGACACTCTTACGGGTGTGGCGTTTCGGTGGCCCCTGGGCTCAGGGGACAGATGGCGCTTCCTGTCCAGTGCGTGAGCACGAAACCCCAGTCACTACACCCAGCAAAATGAGAGCGTGGAGCCGAGCCCGAGGCGGGCCTGGGAACGCCATTGCGGGGCTGCCGTCTGCTTCCCTGACGCTCGGGGAAAAGGGCTCAGTCCTCCGCAGAGTCGGCGGAGCGTCTGGGTTCACGTGCTGCCCGACAGGCTCGCGGGGGCCGCCCCACCGTCTCAGAGGCCTCCCCAGACTGGAGGCGTCACGAGCCAAGCTGGTTCCTTCCGATTTGTAACGAGCCTTGGATGTCGTGAAAGCTCATGGTGTAATGATGGTTTGGATGTGTCTGAATTGTTTGCGTGAAAAAAATTATTGTAATGTTGGATAAAAGGCAAGCAAGCTGCTTCGAATTTTTTTATCCTTGCGTTAACATACCTCTCTGCATGTGTGTGTGTGTGTGTGTGCGCGCGCCTTGTGTGTACATGTGTCTGTGTGTGTCTGTGTGTGTGTGTCTGGGTCTGTGTGCGTGTGTCTCTGTGTATTTATGTGAATTTACCTGTGTGTCTGAGTCCTTGTGTGTGTGTAAGTCTGTGTGTCTGTCTGAATCTGTGTGTGTGTGTATGTGTGTGTGTGTGTGTGTGTGAGTCTGTGCATCTGTGTGTCTGTGTGCGTGTGCACGTGTGCATCTGTGTATCTGTGTTTCTCTGTGTGTGCGTGTGCGTGCGTGTCTGAGTGTGAGCACATGTGTGCACGTGTGTGTGAGTCTGAGTGTGTTTTTGTGTGCGCATAAAGGAGGGTTGCCTCACCCTCCAGTGTCAAGAAGGCCGTCAGCAGACGCAGCTGACTGAGCACAGCTCCCGGGTGGCCCGGTCCCCGTCACCTCCCGTGCCCTGGTCCCTGTCACCTCCCGTGGCTCGCGGCCTCCCGCGGGAGCTGCGCCCTGGCAGTTCCTGGGCCCGGGGGAGACAGCGCCCTGGGGCAGTGCGCAGGGGTGGCAGCCACCGCGCAGGCGGAGTCCTTACGTGCTGAGCGGTGTGCGGAGAGCTGGGCGGCCTAACGTCTTCTGGCTGGAGAAGCGACTCCACGTCATAGACAGGACACGAACGCGGTCACCGCCGTGCTCAGCCTGGGGGGCTCAGTGGCCGGGGGACACTCGGACCCTGCCCTCCACTCCCCTCCCACAGCGGGGCCACCGACTCGGAGTTGCTTGGCGTCCGGGCAGGTAAGGGACACAGGCGGTGGCCACCTGTGGGTCTTGTCTCCAGAGGGCGGCCTGTGTCACCTCAGTCTGTTCAGAGAGCCGGGGGGACTGTGTTTTCTAGTTTTCTCCACAAGGAGCTCAAATCCATATTTATTGGTAAAATCTATTTTGTTTAATGTCGTTGATTTAAAGTTTTTTTTACATACTGCGGGCCATGGATGACGTGTGTGTGGTTGGCTGTGGCCTGCGGGTGACCCGCCGTCAACTCCCGCATTGAAGCTGGGGCCTCCGGCCCGCACTCCGGGTCCTCCCGTGCAGCTGCCCCCGTCACCGAGGCACACAGTGCTGACGTCGCTAGGCCCTCCGCGGTTCCCAGCACCCGGGCGGCCCGTGGGAGCCCGCCCTCCGACCCCGTGGGAGCCGCCCTCCGACCCCGCGGGAGCCCGCCCTCCGACCCCGTGGGGCCCACCCTTCCCATGCGTGAGGCCCCCACCGGCCGGCCCTCAGTCCCCCCCTCCGTCTCCCCGTCTGTCCTCCTCCACCCACCGCCACCCCGTGCAACCCGCGTCCATCCAAGCGCAGAAGACAGCCCGCCTGTCTCGTTCTTCCACTTGTCGGTCCTTAGCGGGAAGATCAGATCCATCTCCAAGCCTTGCAGTCGGACCGGTGCTTGTCACCTCGGGGGGCCTCACTCATTTGTGTGGGACCCGTCTCTTCTCCTCGCTGGCGCACCTTCCTTCATAGCCCGCACTCGGTCCCCTGTCCCCAGATGGTCATCAGTGGCAGAGCTCGTCTGCCGGAGGGCTGGGCAGTGCAAAGCCCTTCGGGTTTTCAGGGACAGCAGTGAAGGGCTGAGCAGGCACGGACGAGGCTCCGGGGCCCCAGCTCCCGGCCAGGGACGCGCGCTTTGTGTGTTTGCAGCGGGGCCGGGGCGGGGGGACCCCAGCAGAGGGGAACAACCGGAGAACGTCGGCCATCAGACCCGTGTTGCCGGGTGCCCACCTCGCCTCATGGGACGAGCCCGCAGCTGCGACGTGCCCCACACGCGTGAACAAAGTGCGCCGTGCTCCTCTGCAAGCGGGAGATGGAGGACAAACAGAACAACCCCGCACAGTGACTGTCCTCGGAGCGCATGAGACGCAGACCGGGGTCCCCCGTCCGCGTGCCTTCCGTGTGCTGGGCGTGACGCCCTCGTCCACACGCGTGGGGGCGACGTCGGGGGCCTGGCGGTGGGAGCACGTCCCCGAGGTGAGCGACGCGGCGGCGGACGCGCACTGCAGTCTCGGGGGACCCCGGCCGCGGCCGCAGCGCGAGCTTCCACCGGACACCGGGCGCCCAGCGGGCCTCCCCAGCCGGGCCGTCTGTGCTCGAACCCGCGAATGGGAATTGCGCAGCGACTCGCTGCCCCGGAGCCTCCAGGCCAGACGTCCTCACGACACGGCGCCTCGGGCGGCACCCGCCGAGCGGCCACCGAGGGGTGTTGGCTGGGGACGGCTGCATGTCCGCCGCGAGCTCGACAGCAGAGCCCTGAGTCCGGCCGGGCGGGCGGCTCGGCGCTTTCCTGAGTCGCGCGAGGGTTTCACGCGGCGACTGCTCTGCCGTCTCCCTGTCAGCCTGCCGTGCCCCCGCTCTCCGGTCTCTGCGGCTTCAAGCTCGGGCGCTGCAATGTTCCATCCCTGCCTCTCGACGCCGTTTCGCGTCGTCTTCCTGTGGTGAACACGAACTTGGACCGTGAACTTGGAGAGCTTCCCGGGCGGGGCTGTTTCTCAGCCACTCGCCGGCCGAGGCAGACGTTGGAGCAGCGGCCTCCTCCCCCGCCAGGCGACTCGGTGGCGGGGACCGCCAGATCTCGCCGCTGGCACGGTCCTCTGTGCCATTGTCCGGCCCGGGAGCCACGTGACCACTCTGTGGCCCTGAGTCCCAAGTATGAATAGGGAATTGTTTGCAGGGTGACTTCCCCAGGGGCCTTGGAGGAAAACCAGGGAGGAAACAAACTTCCCTCCGCGGCCCCAGAGTCGCCGTGGGAACCAGCACGTTCCCTGGGAACCGCCCGGGAACCGCAGGCAGCATTTCCCAGTGGCACAGTGGCCGTCCGCAAACGGTCACCGCAGCCACATTGTCTAGCGTGCTGCTGTGTCACCCCGAAACCAGCGTGAGGGGCGACTGCTCGGACCGCTGCTCCCAGGGCCTGTCGGAGGACAGATCGCCTCAGTGTCATCATCCGAGGCACAGGCGGGACAGGCACAGGCGGGACTCAGCAGCCGGAGCCTCAGACCCGGCAGCGAGCCCAGGGCCGGGAAGTTCTCTGGAGGCGCCGGTCTGCCCGGAGGCCGGAGCTGCTTCGTGTCCAGAGGGTTCATTTCAGACCGGACTTTGTCATCCCTCCTGTGGGTCTTGCAATAAAGTGTGATCGTTTCTTGGAGTTTTTTTTTCTTCTTCAAAAGATTTGTGTTTCTTTTGTCTGTAAATTCTTCCAAGGAAGGGGCTAGCGCTTTCTTCTGGGGAGCGCGTGGCCACGCTTCAGCACGGAGCCAGCGCGTGCCGCGTCGTGAGCGGCGTCGTGGACGCGCGTGTGGAAATGCACGCGGAGAGCCCCGGGGACAGCTGGCGGGAAGGCGGAGCATTGACCCGGTTTCAGTATCCGAGGCTCAGAAAGTAGGCGTGTCGTCTCCCAAGGGGGAGGCTCATCCTGGGGCACATTAGTCGGCGGGATTTTTAATCGGGGTGTTTTGTACCTCAGCTTGGGGAATAATGTAGTTATGTATCTGGACACACTTATTTTGGGCTTTTATTGATTTATGAATCATCATCGTGCATATCGAAGCAGATATTGTTCTGCTTGTAAACTGGGCTTAATTTTGAAAGCTGCCCCCAGTCGCTAAAGCCATCGTGTCCTGTACCCCAGAGAGGACCGAGGCCCTGGTCCCGGCCTTTCCTGCCCGCCCGGCACCCCTGCCCCGCGGCTGACACTCGGCTTCTCCGACCCTTTCGTCGGTTACAATTCCCTTATTGTTGGGGTCAACCCCAGGAGGACCCTCTCCTCCCACAGTGCCTCGGCATGCAGCTGGTCCCCAAGGAGGCGAGCGGGCGGGAAGTGGCCAAGAGTCCTCTCGTTCGGAGTCTCGTCCTCGCAGGAGTCAGGGACGGCGCTCTCTGGTGGGCAGAAGCTGAGCCGGTGCGTCGGGCACCGAAGTTAGTTGGGTCGTCGAAACGCCGAGTAAAACGTGGCTGGTGCTCTGTCCCCTTCGCGCGTAAGCTGAACATGTCCCCTCCAGTCACAGACGTCTGGCAGTGCGTCGCCACATCGCCTGGACGCCCACGGCCGGGAAGCCGTGTCCACCGCCTTAAATGAAAGCGCCTCGGGGGCTCTCGGCACCTGTGAGAGTGACCGCGGAGAAGCCGCCGCGTCCGGGGCTTTGCCGGGGGTCCCCCCTCACTCGCCTCCGCGGTGCTGTCGTCCCCGATCCTGCCCTCGCGTTTTCTGGGACACGAGAGAGATTCGGTTTCCGTCCAGCCGCAGGGTCGTAAGGACGGAAGGCAGACGAGACGAGGGAGGTGTCGCTTCCAGAGCGACTTGTTCCCTGAGATGACTCCTCTGACTCTCCGGGAAGAAGCGAGGGAAGAAGCGAGACTCCTCCTCTGACCCTCGGGGAAGAGGCCCGGTGGGGACACCGCCGGGTTCTGCTGTCCCGGGTGCGGCCCCGGCTGCCACACGGTGGCGCTCAGGCCCCGTGCTCGAGGCCCCGTCCGGCTCCCGCTGTGGCGTCTCTTTATCTCAAACGCACAGATGAATTCTGCTGTCACATGAAGGAGAGTTGTTTGCAGACTTTAAAACCAGAATTCCTGTTAAAATTCAAAATAACAGCCTGCAGTTTTCAAAACAGGACTGGTTTCTTTAAATATCCTGCACGGCGAACGTGCGCCGTGGCTTCCGCTCCCAGGCTGCCCTTCCGCGTGGCTTGGTCCCATGTCCTCAGAGTGACCTTGAGAAACAAGGCAGGATCAGCAGAAAAAGCGAGGGCCTCTCCCTCCCGCTGGCGGGATCTGGGAGGGCGAAGGACTTCAGGAATTACGGCCGCGTGGACGGAGCGGTGCAGCGGTGCGGGCGTCTGGGTCCTCCGTTACTCGTGGGAGCAGGGGCGGCGGTGCCCGCGGAGCGCGGCCCGGCGGAAGGGCGTCGCCCTGCTGGAGGCCCCGTCGGCACCGTCTGGCCCCTCCCTGCCTTCGCGGTGGCTCTTCCTGTAGTCCCTGATCGTCACTGTCTCCGCTGTCACTCTGAGCCTGACCTGGGCCAGCTCAGTGTGTCCGCGCTGTGACGCCGAGCCAGCTCGTCAGTGGGCCGGAGTTTGGGGGCGGGGGGCAGGCTCGCCGAGAGCTCAGCGCGAGGTCCCCGCGGCTCTGGGGGACGGGACGGGGGGGTCTCCACTTCCGTCGCTGTTTCAGAGGAGGAAGTGCCTCTTGACACTTAGCACTTTCCCACTACATTTGGGGAACGTGGGGGGAAACCTTCGGCCGTAACTTGGTAAAACAGAAACTGTTGGGATGACCTCGCAGCTCACCGTCCATAGCCAAGGACGGGAGGAGAAGCCGCAGAGAGTCCGAGAAGAGAGTCAAGGACGAGAAGAGAGGGGCGGTCCTCACGGGTCAGCGGGAAGACTGCGTGGCTTTTGTGCCACTCTGGCCTCTCTGGTTCTCGCGTGGGTGGACCGGGGTCCTGGATTCCAGCTCCATCAGGACCCCGGGGAACTGCGTCTGCGCGAGGAGACGAGTCTCTGCCAGGCGAGTGGTGCTTCCCGAGCGTTTAGTCTCCCTCCTGGCCGAACAGGAAGCCTGTGTACACAGGACGACACGGGTTTTCTGGCGAGGACACGCCCGTCCTAAAACCCAGACAGGGATCATGCCTTGTCTCGAATACTCAGCTCTTGTAAAAGAAGTTAATTCAGAGGCAACTTAAGGTGTTGCTTGAGGCTGTCTTTATAAAATGAAAAGTATTACGTGTGGGTTGAGGGCAAAACTCTCTCCCCCCGTTTCAGCTAATAAACACACCTGGATTTCACATGTCACTTGTGTAAACAGCAGAGGCGTCACGTTGCTGTTTAATATGAAAATAAGCCATGTCGGGCCCGGTATCGACAGGAGGAAATTAGGAGGTTAGGCGTGGGCGTGGAGAGTCCAACCTCTTGGAGGCGCCGTGGGGTCTTTTCCGTCAGCCGTCTGAGTTAAGAGTCACGACAAGCCCGGGGGTGCGCATCGCCCCCGTTTTAGGGATGAGGGTTTGACAGGCTTGAAGTCACAGGGAGCAAGTAATAGGGCAACACTTCGGGCCTGGACGTCTCTTTCCAGAATTCGTCCAAAAGATTTTGCAAAGGAAACCCAAGCCGAGGGTTGCGCACAGGCGTCTCCGGCGGCGCGCGTGAGATGCCGCCAGGAACGCGCGGAAACGAAGCTGCAGACGCGGCTTTTGCAGAGCATTTCCTGGCGGGACGGGCTTGCCCCCCACGCACCCCGCAGTTCTCCGCACGCCTCAGTCAGGAACGGAGGGCGCCGGGCGCTCCCCGGACTCCGGAAGCACCGCGTTCAGCCCGCGCCCGCCTCCCGCCCGCGCCCGCCTCCCACCTGCACCCGCCTCCCACCTGCACCCAGCCTCGCCACCCGCGCCCGCACCCCGCCGCCCGCGCCCGCCTCCCGCCCGCGCCCACCTCACCACCCGCCTCGCCGCCCACCACCTGCCTCCCGCCCGCGCCTGCCTCCCGCCCGCACCTGCAGCGAAGTCAGATTAGTCTTTTGGTTTCAGTGACGTTCTGGCCTTTGCTGTGTTTTAGATTTCTCTGAATTCGTACTGACAAGGCGTTTTCAATCCTGCTGAGTTTCACTACGAAACGGAAGGATTGCAGTGCGCGGTGGTTTCTGCGTGAACGCTGTCCTCGTAAACCCGCGTGGTTCTTCTGTTCCCGACAGATATTCTTACGCCACAAATATAAACGAGAGGCAAAAGCACTGTGTATGGAGCAGCCGCCCAAGCGACAGAAGGAGAGGATGTTTGGGTTTCAGGCTCTGCACCTACCCCGCCCGATTTGTCTCTTAAACACGACTTTAACCCACTACGCTTCCTCAGTGGCCCTTTCCAGCGAGGTCTTCACCAAAGGTGTCATCAAACAGTCATAAATACGTGTTCAACCCATGGGGAGAAATCCGTGTGTGTGTGTGTGTGTGTGTGTGTGTGTGTGCGCGCGTGCGTGTGTGCATGCGTGTGAGAACAGGGGAAATATTTTAGACACGTCTCCTGTGGAATGTCTGAATGTTTATTAATACATCGGTAGGGAGTTGAGAAAAAGAAAGAGCAAAAACTTGGCAGAGATAATGAAACGTGAGATCGGAAATCAGAAGATGATCGTGTTTGTGTAGCGTCTGCTTCTCGAGGTGGTTTGGGCTGCAAGTAACAGCAGAGCCAAATTCGAAATGGGTTAGATAATGACAAGCCGCGTTATTTCAGAAAACAGCAAGTCCAAAGCCAAGGTTGGTTGGTCATCGAGAAACCCGTTTCTCTCCACCTCCCCCCTCTGCCGTCCTCAGGGCTCTGTCCCCAGGCTTGTCCCTCGTGACGGCAGCTGCGGCTCCAAGTGTTTCTTACTTATGTAGCATCTAACGGCCAGGAGAAGGTGGTCTCTTACTTCCATTACCTTTTAAGAAGTAGAAAAACTTGCCCATGAGCTCCCTGACCCCCAGCCGACTCCGCTTTGCCCCTCAGAATTGTGTCAGACTCGCACCCCAAGCCAGACACTGGCCAGGGGGCGTGGAGTTCCCCCGGCGGGTGTGGGACTATCACGCTGGCCCTATGGGGGGACCTTGTCTCCGCCCTGAAGCCCACAGTCTTAGGTGACAATCGGACGGGGGTTACATTAGCAGGAGTTCGGGAAGGAATGACGGGCAGGCGGCAGCCGGGGTTCCCTCCTCAGCCCTGTCGGCCCCCCGCCGGAGAAGCCGGTGGAGCCGTGGGTCCCCCGTTTTCTTGCGTTCTGAGCCTGAGGACAGATGCCAGGCTTCAGCCCGAGTTCTTTCGAGCCCTGTTGTCACTCTCTAGGTGATTAAGGACGAGGAGGCCATCTCGATGTAATCACAGCTGATCTCGCGATGCGTCTTCAGTGACCGGAGGCGTTCCCTTCGCCTCCCGCACGCTCTCCTTGCGGTGGGTGGGGGTGGGCGTGTGAGGAGGACGTGTGGGGTTTGGGGGGTCGGAGGGGGTAGCGGGCGTGTTACATGATCCCTGTTTCTTCCTGACGATGCTGTGTATTGTTTTCACGACACACGCGGCTGCTGCCACGCCCCACGCATCAGGTGCACAGGACGCGGAGGCGGCCACGCCCACACCCGGGACCCGCCCGCTGGCCGTGGCTCAGCGCCCCGCACGGCCTGGGTGGGGGGTGCAGGATGCGGGCGGCGCTGGGCACAGCGTTTTCAGCCCTAACCCTCGGCCACCCCTGGTGTCCCGTGCACGTGTGTAATGGGTAGGGGACTCCGTGCCCCCAGGTGACCAGGGCGTGTCTTGCTCGTCCGCAGGGAGCTGCCCGTCGGCTCCTCCAGCACCAGCTCCGCCGAGAGTCCGGAGCCGTCGTCCGGGGACCCGGCCGTCAGTGCACTCCAGCAGCAGCTGCTGCTCATGGTGGCTCGGAGGACCCAGCCGGAAGCCACTCGGGTACGTGCCAGCACCGCAGACGTGAGCGCCCCAAAGGCAGGGACGCCGTGACCCGCGCCCCCCCCCCGGGTGGGACCCCCGGCAGCGTGAGTCGGGGCTCGCCCTGAGTTTCAGCGCCGTGTCACAGCGTGGCCGTCTGTCCACGGCACGGACGTGAAAGGAGCTGTTCGGGGGACAGTCCCCTCCGTCGACGCGAACGGGATTGGAGGCCGTCCCCGTTGCGCTCGTGAATGTGTGAGACGTTCGTTTACGTGGGTCCGTGGTCACCGGGATGCACAAATCACGCGGGACCTCACGTGGTGAGGACGCTAGCCTTCCCCGCCCCGCCGCGGCATAGAAAACATCTGGACTCTTGTTAATTTATTACGGCCTCGTATATTACGCATCCAGAGATTCCTAAAGATGAGCGTTGACTGGAGGGACTGTGTCCTCGGAGGACATGGCGTCACCGTCAGGGGCTGGAGGGCGGAGCCTGCGTCGTCTCACGGGGGGACGCGCTCCGGCACCTTCACTCACCTGTTCCTGGGGCTCGTGACAGGCAGAGCGGGGTTCCGCGGCCAGGGCCCAGGCCTGAGCGCGGAGCTCGGCTTCAGTCCCGGGCCCGCTGGGGCGGGGCGTGGAGGGGGAAGGGATGGGGCCCGGCCGAGGGAGGCGAAGCTTCCCTGCGGCTGTGTTCGCCTTCCTCCCGGCTGCTCACTTCTGCTGGAGAAGCTCACGGAAAGGGAGCGCAGCTGGGTCTGTTTTTGTGATAGCTGAGCCGGAGTTTTCCAGAAGCTGCTGGGCAGCGCCGTGGGGCGGAAAGCACCCACTGCGTGTCAGGTGTGCGGGAACATGCCACGTTGTCTTCCGACTGACTGCCCGTCACCAGGGAGGCCTGTCCCACTGACTGGGTGGAGCGAGGGTCACGGGGACCCCCCTGCGCCCATGAAGCTCAGGCGGCCCTTCCGGGCTCGGTGTTTCCATGGGAACGAGCATCTGGCTAATTCAAAGAAGCAGGCCGAGGGGCTCTTCCTTCTCCCGTGTTCACTCACCCCCGCCCCCTTCCAGGGGCTCTGGGTGCAGGAAGCTTTCTAGGGAGGCACTCGGAGGCGGCCGAGCACCGCCAGACGCCTGCCACCAGCCTGGTCACCGGGCGAGCCTGCGGTGCCTGCAGGGCGGCGGCTGCTCCTGCCCCGTTGGCGTGCAGTGGGGGGGGGGGGTCTGTAGACCCTGCCATTGACCCCAGCTCCGGGGACCCCGTGGCGTGTGGCCTCCTCCTCCCCCGCAGTGTCCCTGGCTCTCCGGTCTTCTCGGTACCTCCTGCTCCCTGTCCCGTGCCCTGCCCCAACCTCGGCTCCCATGGCAAGGTCCCTTGACAAACCATAGTGTGTGGGGGGCCCTGTAGAATGTGGGTTTTCTCTGAGAAACTTGCATTTTCCTGACACAGGGGACGTGTGTACATTGAATGAAGTTGCCCTGTGGGAAATGGGGTGGGGGGGGGCGTCCCCATAGGGCTGGTCCTGGTCCGCTTCTTTTTATATCAGGCCAAGAACTGGGACAAAGCACAGTGTGGGACGTCTTTGTCTGGGGCCCCACGAGCGGCCGCCTACTGCCAGAATTCACTGAACGCCCTCCATCATCGCCACCCCACTGGGGGCCGCGTGGAACCCACCTGCACAGACCCGGGTGCTGGCCAAGGAGGCAGAAATCTCTCTTCATGCTACGTGACCACAGACGACTTCCCCGGCCCCTCCTTACGAGACGTGGGTGCTCCAAGCAGCTCCGACCATAACGTTACCATAAAGAGGTACCAGGCTGGTGTTGCCTCGAAGCGCCCAGCAGAAACAGGAAAATTTTCAGGTGGAAGAACGGAGTGTTAGCCTCGCTCTCCAGGAATTCATACCAATGAAGATCTAAGGAAAGTATGATTAAACGAAAAGTTATAAAATATACTGGAAAACACGCCACTGTGAATAGGAGTCAGCAAAAGGTAACGAAAGCACAAATGGACTCGCAGAGAACTTAGACATTGTAATGATCAGGCTCAGAGTATGGATTCAGTATGTCTAACGTGTATCAAAGAGACAAAAAGAGAAATTGAAAATATAAAAGCGAAAGGCCGTATAAAGACCAAGCAGACTGGAAAAGGCACCAAATACGAGAAATGAAAAAACAGAACAACGAAAATAAAACTTCGAAGGATTTAACAGGAAATTTGACACCTCTGACTAAAGCATCGACGAACTGGAAGTTAGCGCTGGGAGAGACTGAGGAAAGTGGGAAGGAGGGTGAGGAGCTGCAGGTCAGGGTGGGAGGGGCTGGGCGGCCCCGCCTCGGGGTGCCGGATGGGCGTGGAGGAAGGAGGGGGTAGCGGCAAGTCACCGAGGGTCCGGCGGCTCAGACGCACGCAGATGTGGGCACCGGTGTGCTGGACCGGCTGAGGGAAGGGTGAGCAGAAAGAAACCGAACCCCCGTCTCATGTACGAAAATTCCTGGCAGGCTAGTAAATGCGAAAGGCAAAACAACACCGCTTTGAAAAACATGATTAAATCAGATTTTCTTAGAACTGTGGAGTAGACAGACAGAGATTGGAAAAACAAGGCACAGAACTTGCAAAAATTTTGGACTTTATTGGAAAAGATGGATAAATTATAGTTTACTTAAATTAAGAATGTCTATCAATAACACCATAAAGAAAGTGAAAAGACAAGCCATAAACTGGGAAAATAGCTATAATTCATATCACTAAAGTTTTGGTCATGTATACACATACACATGTATGTGCACACAAGCATACACACGTGTACACCCATATTATGCATACACATACATGTATATCCATGACATAAAAACACATATCCACTTATATGTATGCATATGTGCATAAACATATACACACTTACACACAGATAAACACATACAAAGTAATGAAAAACAAGTGACCCAAGAGAGAAAAGGTCAAATAATTTCATGAAGAAAAGCTAAAAATGGGCAAAGATGCTCAACTTCATTAATAATGGAGGAAACGTAAATTAAAATAGAAAGGAAACGTCACTTTACGCCTACCAGACGAGCAGACATTAAACTCCCCTGACCTGCCGCCTGGTGATGGGGACATGCACACGGGCAGCTGTGAGCTGCTGGTGGGCGTGTGGGCTGGTACAATCACTTTAGAGAACGTGCTTTTCTAAAATGAACATTGCCATACCCAGTTATTCCATTGTGGCAAATGTGTGCGTTTCCTGGGAAAGTCAAGCAGTTTGTTCCCCGGTAAAGTTCGGCATTTGCATTCCCAGCAATTCCATCCCTCGGTGCACGTCCTCAAGAAACTCTTGTGCTTATGTACCAAGAGACATGTCCAAGAGCGTTCATAGCACCGTGATAGCAACAACAACAACAACAAAAGGAAAAAAAAAAACAAACCCGAAATATTCAATGGTAAATGGGTAAGTAAATTGCGGCTTATCCATGTCACGGACTGACTCACAGCCATGAACATGGGGGTCCCAGCCACGAAACAGTGTGTTACCTACTGGTCTCAGGGACCCAACGCCCACTGGTGGAAAGAAGCTAAAAGCAAATTGCGAAAGGATGCATCCGATACGCGTTTACACCTGTGAAGCTGAAAACCACAAAACTGAGCAGTACCGAAGTTTGGGCATCAGCATAGCAAAACCAAAGAAGAAGGAGGAGGTGACAAATGGCGGTGACCCCTGGCGGAGGGGGCGCCTCCCCGGCCCAGGGCCCAGGTCCGGGTCTCTGCCTCAGGTGGGCGTGGGCCCTCGCACGCGACAGGAAGGAAGTTTCGGGGCGCCCCAAAGCCTGTGTCGAGGGACATGAGAAGGAAAAAGTGCACGTTCGGGGTGATGGCTGTGACGGGGCCAGAGTTAAATGCCGGAGGCTAAGCGGGTCCTCTGGTCTCCTGAGAAATCTGGCGCTGTGGGGCACATCGTTCCCCCCCATGAGTTGACCAGGCGGCTGTCAGTCGACGCTTGACTGCCACCGCGGTCTCTGCAATGCCGCCACCGGCTGCCCGAACCGCCTGTCTCTTACATGTGGTGTCAGGGGTTGGACGAGGAAGCGATCTTTCCCCCTACACGTCCCTCGTTCCCCGATGGCCTCCGCGTTCCCCGCCCCCGCTGGTCCCTGGGCGCAACCGAGGTCCCTGTCGCCTCCGCGAGTGGCGTGGAGCCAGCCGGCGTGTGGACGGGCAGCGCTGGGCCGCGGCCTGCCTTCCGTGGCCGAGTCTGCCTGTCGCGAGGTGAGGGCTGTTTTCTCGCAGGCGTCCGGATGCAGCCACCGCGGCCGCCATGTTCTTCCCACTTTCCCGTCCCTGACCTCGTGCCAAGCTCACGAGCCGCCCATTAAGTGTTCGTTACACAAATCGACAAAGCCTATTTTTAATTTTTTTTCAAAATTGAATTCTCCACTGGATTGGAGCCAATCACAGATGATTTGGGGTTAAAACATTTTAAACCTGGGGTTAAATTTCCCCACCAATTTGTTTTATTGGTTTAGACTTCTTCCTATAAACATTTTGGTTTTTCTTCTATTGGGCCTCACTAGTGTCCTACACGTTGGCAATGAACTTTTTTTACTAACAGAAAAATTTGAGTATTTATCTCGATATTACATTAAATAACATACCTTCACAAATGCAGTCAGTCATTCAAGATCCTTTGTTGAATTCCGATCTTTCTTAGGAGTTATTCCCATGGCAGTTTCTTGGCCTTCCTTAGGAGCACTGTTTTGAAATGACGAGCAGCACATTTTCAGGGTACGGTATGGCAGACGTGGCGTCTGCTGGTAAGAAAGACGCCGTTTCATTGATCGCGCTCCTGCTCTCAGACCGCCCGTTTTTATGAAATGGTCCGTTCGCATTTCAGAACTCGAACACCTGCTCTGTGCACTCG
Source organism: Rousettus aegyptiacus (assembly GCF_014176215.1). Classification (NCBI taxonomy): domain Eukaryota; kingdom Metazoa; phylum Chordata; class Mammalia; order Chiroptera; family Pteropodidae; genus Rousettus; species Rousettus aegyptiacus. The sequence goes on along the minus strand of NW_023416293.1, from coordinate 16,628,979 downwards.
CAAGTCGCGAGGCGCGCGTGCGGCAGGACCGCGCCGGTGCGAAACCCTCTCTCTGCTGTCCCCCTTTGGCGTCCCGCAGCGTCCGAGTCGGGGCCTGGAGGACTCGTCCTGTTCGTCCACACAAGGGAAGTTTGACCGGGAGCAGTTCTACAAGTTCGTCATCTTCCCGGGCAAGTGGATCAAAGTCTGGTGTGACCGGCTGGCCCTTCTGGCGCTGTTTGACCGGTGAGCTGCGAGCGTGCGGGGTGCGCGGACGCCCTGCGGGGCATGCAGTGTGCACGTGCATGCTGGGCGGAGCCGACCGAAGCCACGCCCCGGAGCGCTGCTGGGCGGAGCCTACTGAGGCCACGCCCCCGGGAACGCACCGGGCGGGGCGGCCCTGTGCTGCAGACCCGCAGCCAGAGCGCCGAGGCCTTGACAAGCACAGACGCGGTGACTTAGCCACCCAAGCGGGAGGCATGAGATCGGGCGGGCGGTTGAGGTGTAAGGTTAGCTTTGGGGACGACGTCGTGCGTGGGTCTGCTCGCGGCTGGCCACGTGGGAGGCTCCCACATGGAGCGCGAGGCCTGGCCGGGGTCGTGGGGGGTGGGGATGGGGGGCTGATTTTTGCCTCCTCCCGGTCAGAGCTTCATTCTGCTTCCCACCCTGTCTGCTGCACGCTAATTCGAGTGGCCATCTATTTTTACAGCCTTTTACTCATCCTCCCCTCTTGCCATTGCTCTTCTAGCATGGGCTGCAGGTGCAGGTACTGCGTAGGGAGGGTTTGGAGGCGGGTCAGGTGGTTTAATGCGTGGTGGGAATGGGCCAGGGACCAGACTTCCCCTTTCTGTCCTTCACCTGAAGGGATGCAAAGGACAGGAGTGCGACCTTCAGGAAGTGTAGTTCTGACAGGAACGTTTGCCTGAAAATTCAGGGTGCCCTTGCTGACGCTGTCATCCGCTGATGCTGAGCTTTGCAGTAAATGTGAGCCAGCGGGGGCTGTGGGGGGGGGGATGGGGAGGCCAGTCGCCTGCCTTGCTGCAGCTGGTCCCCCAGCGATGTCTTAAATGGCGTGATCGCATATTAAAAAACTACAGTCATGCAAAATTACAACCGTAAATTCCAGGACCCACACGTCAGGGAACGGGGTCCTGACAGTACTGTCACCCGAGGGGCACGCTCTATGATGATTATTTCTTACTTAAGTAAAGTAACCCAACGCAACACGTTCTGGTAGACTGAGGAAGTCTTCTGAAACACTTTCTTCTGTTACAAAGGAATTATTAAAATTGGACTAGCTGGGGTTGATGGGTGGGGGGGGATTTGGGGGAGAGGCTCTCTGGGAACTCTGCTCTTTGTTGGAGTTGATGATGGGGGGATGTTTGGGGGGAGGCGCTCTCTGGGACCTGCACTCTGTTGGGGTTGATGGCGGGGGGTGTTTGGGGGGAACTCTGCGCTTTGTCTTCAGTTTTTCGTGTGGCCCACTCCACCCTCCCCCACTTTGTTTCGCTGCCCCCGTCCTCCGTGGATGGACATCGTCTGCCTCCTCGGGCATACCCCCACTGCTCATCCCTCCCACCCCCTCTGAGTCCCTCAGATGTCCCCTAACCCTGCCCACCCACTTTGTCCCAGCCAGCAGCCCTGCCCACCCTCGCGGCCCCCACGCTCCTTACGCTCCATGGTCCAGCCTTCAGCCCCTTCCTGTCCACACCCTAAAACCCCCTTATTGTCCCTCAGCTCACCCAATGGCAAAACGCCATCCCTGGGTAAGCCCACCTCTGCACCCCACACCTCTTAAGTGGGGTCCCGGGGAGAAAGCCGGCCACTGAGACTGCGGTCACCTCAGCCGGACCCCCTGCCCTGTCGGCTCTTCAGCTGGAGCACCCCGGGCTCCTGCAGCGGGGCGGGGGCTGCGATCTGGGGCTGCGGGGGCGGCGCGGGCACCATTCCTGCCTCAGCCAGCTGCCAACGCACCCCTCCCCCGCCGAAAGGCGCCGGAAGCTCCGCCTGAAACGCGTTTCGCTGCCGTGAATCGGGTGGCCTGGTGCCTTTTCCCGCCAAACCCAGAGAGTGGCCTAAGACACCGATGGGATTATGTATCATTTGTGTCAATAGCAGAACTCGGGTTGAAATATCGATTTTTAAAGTAAAATGCAGGAGGAAGGAAAGAGAGGCCTGAAGTCTCGCGCCGGCTGAAGGCTGGCTCCAGGATGGCTCCAGGCCGGCTCCAGGCGGGGCTGCAGGCTGGTTCCAGGCGGGGCTGCGGCCTCCGCCGGTCGCTCGGGGCGCGCTGAGCTCGGTCTCCCCTGTTCGCTCCGCACAGAACGGACGACGTCAAGGAAAACGTGCTGGCCGTGTCACTCTTCGTCCTGGTGTCGCTGCTGGGGTTCCTGACGCTGACGCGGGGCTTCAGCCGGGACCTGTGGCTGCTGCTCTTCTGCCACGTCATGGCCAGCTGCCAGTACTCGCTGCTGAAGGCAAGGCCGCGCCCGCGCCCGCGCCCCGCCCCCGCCCCCTGCACCCCGAAAGCACCGGATGGTGACCCGGGCCCCTCTGCTTTGTGTTCCAGAGCGTCCAGCCGGACCCCGCCTCGCCGATACACGTACGTCTCCCCTGAGACGCGGAGCTCGTCTCGTCCGCTCGTGTGCAAGGGAGGGGCGCGGCCAGACTCTGTTCAAAAGGCAAAACATATCAGGGCGCGTGTGCGCTGAGTGCGTGAATAGAAAAAGCAAGTGGAAGTATCCCGCCTGGTGGCCACGGCGTGCCTGGCCGTGGGCCTGGCCAGGGTCGGGGGGCGCAGAGGGCGTGGGGGACCCTCTCTGTCCCGCCGGAGTCCTGGCGGGCACGGCCCAGGCTCCGCCGTCACACCGCCTGTGTCTGTGTGCTCGGCCCTCGGCGCGGATGCTGGACCCTGCACGAGGCCTGACTGTCTGTGCCTCGGTTTCCCCGTGTGTAGATAAGGAAGTGCAAGGCCCCTGGGGGTTAAACGACCCGTGCGGAGTGCCACAGGGGCACCAGGCAGGGAGGAACTGTTGACTAAGGGGCGGGCTGGGACTCGGGAGGGCCTTGCCTTGGGCAGAGAGTACCGTTTGCTAAGTGGAGGCGCTGTCTATGGTAACGCCTCCGACGGAAGCCCCTGGGGACCCCTTCCCGCGTCAGAAAGCAGCTCGCTCTACCCTCTGTGGCACTTGTTATAAGGTCGCGTCCAGGACTTGGGCCCGCCTCGACTTCGGCGGTGGCTCGGGTTTAGTTCCCAGCAGCTAAGAAAGGCTTGCGGTTGGCTGGTCACGTGGCACACGTTGCTGTCCTCTCAAATTCCTCTGTTTCCGGTAATCGGTTTTCATACAGCACATCTTCTTTTACCCCTGATCTGACTGTCGGCACGAGAGGAAGCTGCGTAATTAGGGCATCGAGATGTGTTGTCGTGATCATCATCAGGAGTCCGGGGTCCACGGGGGGACGCGCGGCTCCGCAGGGCTTTGTCCCAGCCGCCCGCCTGCCCCCCTGCCCCTCGTCCCGCGGTGGCATGCCAGGGTTGCTGTTTCCTGGGGGGCTCGGGGGAGGGGCGGCACGTGCGAGGAAACATTCGTTTCTGTGTGTGCTTTCGGGAGCGGTGCAGAAACGCCGGTAAAGGTGGGGGGCGGGGGCGGGGGCGGGGGCGGCCGCGTGACCCCTGAGTCGCCGCTCTAAGCCAGCGACGCATGTTTTGCGTGGATCTGTTCCCGGAGGCCTGGCTCGCGCTGCTGTCCTTTACTGAGCGCACGTGCCACAGCGAGGCGGAAAGGGGCGGCTTCTCCTGCTGTCACAGGAAGCCAGAATCAGGCACGTAAGGCCATCCGGTGATGCGGTCGTTAACGTGCTTCCGTGGGCTTCCATGGGCTTCCACGGGCTTCCACAGGCTTCCATGGGCTTCCACGGGCTTCCACGGCTTTTGTGGGCTTCCACGTGCTTCTGTGGGCTTCCAGGTGCTTCCGCGGCCTTCTGCAGGCTTCCACAGGTTTCCATGGGTTTCCACGGGCTTCCATGGCCTTCCAAGGGCTACCGTGGGCTTCCACGTGCTTCCACAGCTTCCACGTAGCGCCGTCGCGGATTTGCCTGGGCATCTCTCGCTGTTTCAGTGAGGAGAGAGAACGTGCTGGACCTTTCCTCCGGGTGCCTGACTGTGCCGTGCAGGCGTCTGGCAGGGGCTCGCCACCTCCCGTGTGTGGATAGGACAGCCTCAGGACGGAGGTGGCTGGGAGGGGGAACGTGGCCGGTCAGAGGGGCGTTCTCAAGCCCACCACCCCTCCAGCAGGCACAGTGTCATCTGTCAGGGGCCGTCAGGCAGACCGGAGAGCTTTTTCAGGAGACTTCGCTGCTGTGTTTGCCGGCGGGGGAGGGGCGGCCGTTAAGGTCAGTCGGTTCTTGCTCTTATGGGACTGACTCGTTTTCCTTCTCGGGTTCTTTCCGGAATCACCAAGGTGGCAGATTTTGAGTAAGTTGTTAGCTCCAGGAGGAGACCAAATAAAAACAAAATTCTCACATGCTGCCCTGTATGTTTAAGATGTGGAGGTGGCATTTAGAAGGACAGGCTAATGCGTTAAAACGGGGCAGCACTTAAAAAGATGCTGTCCCTGGCGGGGTTTGATGATGGATTCACACGTGGAAGAAGGGAGTGGGAGGCGAGGGAGCTTCTAACAGGAGCCGAGGCAGGTGAAGGTGGCTTACGTGCCATGTGTCAGCCAGACGCCGGGGACGGTTTGGGGACCCGAAGCAGCGTGGGGCGAGGGGCAAAGCGTGTGGGGAGGGCGGGCTCCGTCCAAGGGAGCCGCGGGTTTCGTCCATGAATTACAAATACGGAAAAAGCATCTCGCACCCAATATATCGAGTGTGACTTGGCAGATCTCAGATGGTGTCTCAAACTTGTTCAAGGCCACAGGCTTTCAGTTCCCAGAAAATCTATTTTTAACCTTTTAGTAAAAGGGAGGATCCGGACAAGGGGGAGGTGGCCGTTTAATGACATTTCCTGAACGACGTCTGTTTGAGGAAACGTCTCGCAGGCTCGTGTGTTTGTGTGCCGAGTGGCTCCGTACCAGCTGACTTATTTTGCTCTTCACTTGGTAAGAAACGCCTTCAGATTTAACTTGGGCTTCAGTTTCCTTTTTTTTTTTTTTTTTCATGCAGAGGAAGTATTCCCAAACCCATTAATCTATGACCTAGTTGGATTCGACAGGAAATTTCATAAGACTGCAAATATCCCTTCCAGACTGAGGCTGGACTCGGGGCCGAACGTCGCCAGCCCCCGTGGACAGCCAGTGTTCCCTCCTATCAAAAGATGGTCTCAGAATAGGACCGTTTCTATTATAGAAGCAGCGGCAGCTTAAATTGCGTTTCTAAATATAACGCGTTCAAGGCAGTGACTAGAAATTCACATCTGAGGATACATCGCTTTCGTCTTTGCTTTTTATACTCCAAGTAGCTCGTGGATCGCAGAGCACGTTCTCCCCCTAACTCACTTTTGTTGTTATTTCGAGCCTCATGAATCATGCATTGATTTGTCAGGTGCGAATTCTTCATCGGCTTTTGCTCAGGAAAGTCGATGTCATGTCTTTTTCTTCATTTTTCTGTCCATTCAAGTAGGAGAATAAAAATTGCTCCTGCTTCTCCTCATGGCAATATTTCAAAGGCTAAAATGAGATCTGTTGAGTTTTTGGTTCTCCTCAGGGGAACGTGTGTATAAATGGCAAGGGTTTTTTTTTGTTTTTTGTTTTTTTTTTGTAAATTACGTTGCTCCACTGTGCTACGCAAGGACATCTTGTGCAGTTTCTGCAGCTGGAACTTTGCCTTGCATGAGGGCCTTTCTGACGCACAAGGACCTTGAAGCCCACAGCTTACAGTCCTCTTTCTCATTATCAGTGGAGCTCAGGTTGGACCACGTAGCGCAGCTAACAGTTGAAGCTGGTTTTGCATGTGAAGTGAACGACGCCGTGGAATTCTCCTGCTGGGAAAGCGTTGAACGAGGCCTCGCTTGCAGCCCCGGGCGGGGATGGCGTCTCCGGGCGGGTGCCGTGGGGCCGAGGGGTGCAAGGTGCCCGATGCTCTTCCTCCTCCTGGTTCGGCAGAGCGGGCGTCAGTGGCTCCTCGTTTCCGGGTGTCTCGTGCGCAGGCGTTATGTAGGGGGCAGCGAAGAACGTGCTTTGTGGGATGAGCCGTGCGATGCGGCATGAACGGCGGACGCGGAGGGTTTTGCCGTCGAAGCAAACGAGCAGCGCCGTTCAGGAGCCGGTTTGCCTTCCAGGGACACAACCGCATCATAACCTACAGCAGACCCGTCTACTTCTGTGCGCTGTGCGGCCTCATTCTGCTGCTCGACGCCGGCGCCGAAGCCGGGCGCGCCGCCACCCACACCGTGTACGGCCTGCCGCTCTTCTCCCCGGAGTCGCTGCGGTCGGCCAGGGACCTCGTCATGGGTGAGTCCGTCTGGGGTTGCGGGGAGCCTATGGGGGCGGGGGCGTGCCTCCCCTGTACCCTACGAACCCCTGACTGCTTGTGGGGCGGCTAGACCTGCGTTCCCTCCCTGCTCGCCCGCCTTCAGGAGACTGTCGGGCCCCGACGTGGACCTACCTCGTGGTGTCTGGACTCGTCCCGAGGTGCCCGGTGCGGGGTGTCAGTGGGACGCCCCGGGTGGGGGTGGGGGTAGCTTTGGCCATCAGGGTGGCAATTGCAGCCTCATCTTCAGGCACAGAGGCCCGGGCGATGCTCGCGTGCGCGTGGTTCTCAGTCCGGGGGGCGTCCCGGGCGGACCGGTCACCCAGACGTCCTCGGGGGTGTGGTTCTCAGTCCGGGGGGGCGCCCCGGGCGGACCGGTCACCCAGACGTCCCCGGGAGCGTGGTTCTCAGTCCGGGGGGCGCCCCGGGCGGACCGGTCACCCAGACGTCCTCGTGCGCGTGGTTCTCAGTCCGGGGGGCGTCCCGGGCGGACCGGTCACCCAGACGTCCTCGGGGGCGTGGTTCTCAGTCCGGGGGGCGTCCCGGGCGGACCGGTCACCCAGACGTCCTCGGGGGCATGGTTCTCAGTCCGGGGGGTGCCCTGGGTGGACCGGTCACCCAGACGTCCCGGGAGCGTGGTTCTCAGTCCGGGGGGCGCCCCCGGCGGACCGGTCACCCAGACGTCCTCGGGGGCATGGTTCTCAGTCCGGGGGGCGCCCCGGGCGGTCACCCAGACGTCCCGGGCGCACTTCGCCGGCCTGCAGCTCCCGGCCGCGGCCGCTGTGAAACGGCCCTTCGCACGTAACCGTGAGGGTCCAGGGCATGGACTCTGGGCCCGGGTGGCCGGCGGCGGGAGTTCCGGCCCCGCCGTGTTGCCGGCCGCGTGCCCTGGAGCGGGGGTCAGCCGCCGCCTGGGCGCGAAGTCAGCGCCTTCCCCAGAGGCCGGCGCGAGTCCGAGGTGCTGTGTTCGTTCGCGCGGGGCGGCGCCTGGCTCCGGGTCAGCTTCGCCACCGTCATCACGCAGCGCAGCTGCCTCGGCCTCGGAGCTGAGAGTCGCGATGGCAGGCTCGGGTTTGCACGCCCGTCCCGCGGGCCTCGCCGACCTGACGAGCCAATGCAGGGTGTCGGCAGGGGGGCTGCCCCCTGGGCCTGTGCCCGCCAGCTGGCCATCTCTGAGGAGACCCTAACACAGTGCGCCCCACACTACCCCGTCTCTGCTGCCCGGACAGCCCCCTGCAGCCCTCCGGTGGGGCTGGGGGGCCGGGCATGGCGACGGTTTTCCATGGGCTCCTCGTAGGTGGAAACCAGAGCCGAGGGTGCCTCTGGCCTGCAGCCCGGCCTCTTCCTGCTGGGCGGCGGCCGGCCGTTCACCCCCTGCACCCGGCCACCCAGCCCCGCTCCGCCTGCACCCCAACACCACTCTCCCGCACCGCCACCGAGGGGGGGGCAGCCTCTCAACATGAGGGGGGAGACGCCAGATTTCGGGGACTCCTGCGCTCAGAGAGGAAAATGCGGGCAAAACCAGGAGCCGAGCCCTGGGCTCGACCCCAGGCTGTGGCCCTCGCTCGGGACCGTTCGCTTCCGCCTGATGCGTTTCACGTCCCTTTTTGTATTACTGAGGCTGGCTCTGCTGGAGACACACAGACAGACACACACGGGGAAGCCTACACATGCGTGCGCGCACACACACACAAATACATGCACACACACACAGGTGCACGATGCCCTTCTCGTGAATGACCTCGCCCGCCTCCCTCCTGAGACCGGCTGCCGCAGGCAGTCAGGCCGAGGGGTCCATGGGCTGCGGGCCGTGGTCACCATGGCCACCGCAGCCACCGCGGCCACCGCGGCCGCCCTTCCCTGCCACCATGGCCACCGCGGCCACTGCGGCCACCCTTCCCTGTCATCATGGCCACCACGGCCACCGCAGCCACCGCAGCCGCCCTTCCCTGCCACCATGGCCACCACAGCCATCGCGGCCGCCCTTCCCTGTCGTCATGGCCACCGCAGCCACCGCGGCCACCGCGGCCGCCCTTCCCTGCCACCATGGCCACCGCGGCCACTGCGGCCACCCTTCCCTGTCATCGTCCTGCGCAGGGCAGTGCCGGAGTCTGCGGCTGAGGGCGCGGGAGGCCGGGGTCGGAGCTGGAGGGGCACGGGGGGCCTTGGAGATGCCCGGGAAGCATTGCCTGGGTCGAGGTGCCGCCTCCCCTCTCTGCGCCCCGCTTCCCTGTGCCCTGCGGCCGGCCTTTTCCCAGGGGGCCGCAGAGCGTGGCGCCTCTCGCGGGCCACGAGGGCTTGCGGCCCGGCCTGGAGCCCGGGCCTCGCTCTCCCCCGCCGTGTCGCCGCCCGGGTGTCCCTGTGGCGTGCGGTCCCCCCGGCCCCGACCACGCTCGTCCCCGACGTCTGCTCCCCCGACCTCGGCCCCCCGTCGGTCCTGCCACGACCCCTGCGTCTCACGGCGCCTGGCCCGCTGCGTGGCCGCCCGCTGGCAAGTGGCATTTGGCTGGCGCCGGCCCACGCGTGGGCGGAGGCCCCTGCCCGCTGCCTCACCGAGTCCCCGCGCCCCGCGCCCCGGCCACGGGCTCTTCGGGGACGTGTGTCGCGGGGTGAGCTAATGAACGCCACGCGCGCTTCGGGCGCCAAGGGGCACGGCGTGCAGGCGGCCCCGGGAGCAGGTCCTCGTCGTCAGGGACGCTCAGCGCGGCCGTGGGCGTGCGAGGTGGTGGGTGAAGACGGGGGGTGGGGGTGGGGGAGGGGGGAGGCTCGGCGTGCGCCCCACGCGGAGCACGTGCGTCTCCCCGTCCGCCGTCCTGGCGTCGGCCGCTGTGGAAAGCCAGCGCCACGGAGGGGACGTGGTCCTTCCGGCCGGGCCAGCTCACCACGGCGCCGCCACGGGGGCGGCGAAGGCCCCACACGCGAGGCCAGCGGGGGCTGGCGTGAGGCCCGCGCCCACGGCCCCCCCGCGTGTCCGGCCCCCCCTGCCCCCCCCCCCCGCGTCCTCGGGCCGCCCCCTCGGCACGTGGCACGTGGCCCGAGGCCGTGAGCGTGCTGCGGCCCGTCCTCCGCTGGGACCCCCTTCCTCTCGTCAGAGATTCTCCTGAGCACAGACTCGTGTCAGCCCGTGAGCAGCGGCAAGTCCAGCGAACCGGCCAGTGACGCCCGGGGCAGAGGAGGCCGGGCGCAGCGCGGACGCGGGTCCCTGGGGGCGGCGGCCTCGCACGCCGGCCGCACCGTGCAGGGGACAAGGCACGGGAGGCGCAGACCCCGGAGCGGGGCGGGGAGGCCGGCGCGGCTCCCGCGCTGTGACCTCACGTGGGGAAATCGCGCCGGCCCAGAGGCTCTCGCGGCCTGTCCCTCAGCCGCCCAGGGACCCAGGCGGCTCTGCCGTGGTCGGGCTCAGAGGCCAGCGAGGGCGGAGGACAGAGACCAGGGGGAAACGAAGGGCCGTCAGGGGGGAGGGGGAGCAGACGCGTCTGCCGCGGCGGCCGTGAGGAAGGACCCGGGACGGCGGCCCCGAGCCGCAGGGTCCGCCAGCGCGGAGTCGGGGCGCCCGCGGTCTGTGCCCGGCCCCCCGCCCCGCGGCGTGCAGGTGCCGTCACCCCGTCTCCCTCCGTGCGTCTGTTTGCTCCACTCTCCCGTTTTACAAGCACGTGAGTCGCGTTAGGTTGGGTCCCACCCGACCTAACTGAGGTCACAGTTACGGGAGCCGGGGGTGGGGTTTCAGCAAATTTTGGAAGGACGCAGTTCAGCCCGTTCAGCAGGGAGCATTTAAGGAAAGGACGAGGGAAACCAGCGCCCGGTCCCATGATGCCGTCTGCCGTCTGCGCCTGTCACAGAGGAGGCGGCGGTGGTCCCCTGGCTGGTGCCCAGGCGGGGGCCGTATTTCCTAGAGTCGCACCTTGTTGGTGACCTTCCCGTTGCCACCGTCAGCCGTGAACGCGGCAGAGGAGGGGCCGGAAGCTGCGAGCAGAGCCGAGCCGGCCTCAGTCTCCTCCCAGGGCAGAGGGGCTTCCTGCGGCCCGGGCCGGAGCGCCGGTGGCCGTCGACAGGTGGGAGAGACGGGACGCGCCTGTCACAGGCCATGCGAGGAGCGGGGGCCTCAAGGGCCAGGAGAGGACGAGCGTTGATGGAACGGGAGGACCGGGGGGGACAGCGGGGACCGGGGGTGACAGCGGGGACCATGGGGGGACAGCGGGGATCAGGGGTGACAGCGGGGACCGTGGGGGACAGCGGGGACTGGGGGTGACAGCGGGGACCGTGGGGTGACAGCAGGGCAGGGGCGGGAACCGGCACGAGGCAGCACGAGGCGCCAGCCGAGTCGGGTCCTGGGGGGACCCCCTGCGTGACCCCCTGCGTGACCCCCTGCGTGACCCCCTGCGTTTTGCGGTCCCCCGTGTGTCCAGACTGTCACTCCGCGTGCTTCTCCTTCTCTGCAAGGAAAACGTTGGTTTTCCTTTCCCGGAGCGGGGCGCAAGGCCTCGTCCCTGCGCTCAGAGACCGGTGACCCCCGGGCAGGAAGTTTTATTACTTTCTACTTGGGGGAAAGCGCGTGAGTGAGGCCGACTTGGAAATTACCCTGCGGACGACAAGGCCGAGAGGTCTTCTTGGGTCCTTACTGCAACAGGCGGCGGCGAAGCCGGAGTGTGCCCTGCGGGCACAGCCACGTGCCCCCGCCCAGCTTGGGGCACAGGGCAGAGGAATGGGGGCGCCCGCCCTAGGGAGGGGTCGCCCCGGTGCAGCAGACACGGGAGCCAGACGGGGGAGACCGCAGCTCCTGCAGGGAGGGCCTGTCACGCGGCCGGGTTTGAATGTCCGGTAGCACGGGGCGCCCACGAGCTGAGGACGCCCCAGCGTGCAAGGCGTGCAAGCGAGGAGTGCGGAGTGCCAGGGGCCGTGCGCTGGGCGGCCCTTTATCAGGCGGCCTCTGGTCCTGTTCGGGCCTGAGAGTTTGGCGTCGGTCCCTGGGACCATCACGCCGGGTGCAGCGTCTGCAGCGCCACCGTCAGAGATCGGAGGGTGGTAAGCGGTGTCTGGCGTGTGCCCACTGTGCCCCGCGCGCCCGGACCTCGCGTCTCGGATCGACACCTGCTTCCTGGCCCGGGGGCTGACGTCGGGTGCCAGCTCATCGAGGGCGCTGGCTCGCTGGGGTCGCGCCGGGGTCGTGCGACGTCTCCCCCCGCCTGTCTGCGCCGGCGCGGGCTTCGTTCCCGTGTTACTCTCGTCCCGCGCGCGCTCGCCCCGGAGCTCCAAACGTGGTGATGACTCTTCTTGTTCGCATCCAACGGAAGGAACGGCACGCAGCAACGCTTCTGTTTACGAGCCGTCCTTGGAGAGACGTGGGGCTGCCCCAGAGGCGGCCGCGCTCGGGGCGGTTGTCCGGGGAAGCGAGCCGGGAAGAAGCCGGCGACAGTTGCAGCCCCGCCTGGCGGCGCGCTGAGGACGGCGTCTCCGTTCCGGGGAGAGCGGCCAGCGACCGCAGGACGCCTTCGTTTTCACTTTTGGAAGAAAGGATGAAAGAATCCCGGTGATCTCAGGCGCAATCCCCGCCGTCCCACGAACGCGGCCGGCCCCGCTGCCTGCCCTTCCGCTCCGGGGACGGAGCCCTGGCGGCCGCGGCCCGCGGCTCCGTCTCCCTCTCTCCGCCTCCCGGCGCTGACGGGAGAGACCAGGGCGTCCTCCCGCGACACCCCGGGGCCCGCATTCTGGGCCCCTGCCGCCCGGTGTCCCCTGCTGTCCCGTCAGGCCCTGGGCCGCACGCACGGCCCGGCCCCAGGGCCCGAGCGGCATCGGCGAGCGCTCCCGGCCTCTCGCCGTCCGCCCCGGCCCAGCTCCCGCCAGCAGCGTAGGTCCCGCCGAGTGATGCGACTCTCGCCGCGCACGCTCGGCACCCGCGTCCTCCGGTCCCGCGGCCCTTAATGCCACGCCACACGCACACGTCCCCCGTGTCGTCATTCCCAGCGGCCGGGGCCCCGCCCCGCGGCCTGTCTCGGGCCGTGCAGCGGGCGGACCGGCCTCCTTGCCGGGTTTCAGTCCCCGGGTTAAGGAAAGAAGGGGTTGGTCAGCTCGAAATCACATGGATGAAAATCGGGGTGCTCGTCACCGTATGCGCTGTAATTAAATTCCTGTGCTTCTGCCTCGCCCTTCGTAGCTCTGATTCCCAGTCGCCAAGACTGGAAAGGGTCACGTCTGGGGGGTCGGTATCCGCACCTCGCGCCCGCGTCGGCTGAGAGCCGCGTCACTCACGCGCTGGGCACGTGTACGCTCCGCGGCCCCGGCCGCCTGACCGCACACACGTGCCGACGATCGCATCGGTAGAGGGCTTCGTCATCGCGTGAGCATCGCCGAGTGCATTTACACGGCCCGGCTGGTCTGGCCACCCGTGCCACACGCTGTCACACGCCGTCGCACACGTGGAGCGTGACCGTAGTTAGAGCCTCGCCGCGGCAAGCATGAGGACGTCACGTGCGTGTGGAGTGTGACTCCCGCCCGGAGGCCCGTTTGTCACGGCCACACGCCTCACACGCATCACGCACCGCACACGCATCACGCGCCGCACACGCATCACGCGCCTCACACGCATCACGCGCCGCACACGCATCACGCGCCTCACACGCATCACGCACCTCACACGCGTTTCGCGCTCACGGACCTGGTGGCTCCTCGGCGCCGCGTGTGGCGAGGGTTTGTCCCTTACTTACGTCATCAGCGAGAGAACGGGACGTGCGTCTTCTCGTTCCCGCGGGCGCGGGGGAAGGCCGCACGCCCAGATCGTCGGCAGAAGCTGAACCGGCCTCCCCGCCCCCGCCCAGACCCCCCCCCCCACCGTTCACCGCGGTCCACGGTCAGCGTTGGGAGACGGTTCCGTGTCTCGGCAAACTGGGTTCCAGGTCAGAGTTCCCCGGCTCTGTGAAGGGTGACCGGCGTCAGGCTCCGCTGGGGTCCCTCCCGGGCGGCTGGGCCGGCGGGGGCCGGGCGGGGGACGGGCGTGGCGCGTGCGAAAGCCTCAGCAGCCAGAGGAGGGGGCGCGACGGGGCGTCGCTGTGTGCGCGGCTCGGCCGTGCTCCGTGTGCTCCGTGTGCTCCGTGTGCTCCGTGTGCTCCGCGCGGCCTCCGGGAAACGCCGACGCGCACGCGGCGTCCTGCCCAGCTGCCCAGCCGCCCCGCCGTGGCGTGGGGACGTGGCGTGGGGACCTGCCGGGCGGGCCCTTCGCTGTCCTGCCGTCTGTGTGTCCGTGGGGTCCCTTAGTCGCCCCTCTCCCTCGCTCCTCTGCGGGCGTCTGGGGTCCTGCAGTCGACCTCTGGAGTGTGAGGGACTCAAAGCAACTCACGCGTGTGAGGGGACAGACACGGGAGCCCCCCGGGCCCATCGTCGGGTCCCCGGTGCAGGAAGAGGGCCCCTACCTGCCGCCCTTGGGTGCTGCGTTCCCGTCACCTCCCCGGTCCCTGGTCCCGACCCCTCTCCCGCAGTCCAAGCTTGCTCTCGCCGCCACCGCGGGGTCTCGCTGTGGCCCGGATGGCCTCTCTGGGGCGCCTTCCACAGGACAGGCCCCTGGCCCTGCCACAGGCTGCCCTCCCGGGGGCACGGGCGTCCCCTGGGCTTCCTGGGGGGCCGGGGCGTGCGGGGCCCCGGTGTGGCCCCGTGTGCTGATGCCGGCCCCGTGTGCCCCGCAGCCTTCCTGTACTGCTTCCCGGCCATCTCCCTGCTCGGCCTCTTCCCGCAGGCCGACACGTTCTGTGCGTACCTTCTGGAACAGATCGACATGCTGCTCTTCGGAGGTACCGGTGAGTCTCCTCCTCCTGTGACGGGTTGACGTCCAGGCGACGGCCGAGTGGCTTCGGGCTGGGACGCGGCTGGACAGTCGTGTGTTCTCTGTCCTGAGCAGTAAAACTGCCTCGATTCGGGCCGGTCGGGTGGGTGGCGGGCCCGAGGGGGTCGTTCGGCCACACGCGAAGGGTCCCCTCGCGCGGCGAGGACAGGCGGAGGAATAGGGCAGTAGACTCTGAGCTTCGGGACGGCTTTGGGCCCTTCCCAGCATTCTGTGGAAAACCCGTGTGCCAAATACGTGCGCATGAGTGTGTGGGCGTCGGTGCGCGTGTACCCTTGAACGCGGAGCGTGTGCCCTTGAACGCGGAGCGTGTGCCCTTGAACGCGGAGCGTGTGCGTAGTCCGGGAGCGGAGCGCGTGCGACGTCCGTGTGTGTGCTGCGTGTGCGTCGGTGCCGACGGGCGACCCGTGGCCCTTCCGTCACCGTGACTCCCTCTCGACCTGGCGCCTGAGGCTCCGGCCACGGCGGCTGACAGCTCCCCTGACGCTCGCCGGGGACCACGCAGGTGGCCTCACTTTAGAGCCGACTCTTCTCCAAATGCAAATGGACGTGCCGGCCTCACAGGGCCACGCAAGGACTGGACGAGATCACGCGCATAGAGTGCTAGGACGTGGTGGTCACCGGATACTGTTACGGCCTGTCACACACGCGTGTGCGCGCACACACACACACGCGCACACACGCACGGCGGGCGCCGGCTTGTTCTCTACCCCTAGCTCTACCTGTCTCTGTCTCTCTCTCTCTCTCTGTCCTCTGTCTTCTGCTGAGAGCCCCGCCCCGTCCCTGACCTTTGCCCCGGCCCGGCAGCTTTGCACTATAAGCCAGGCCGGCCCCGCCCTCCACACTGACAGGCTCGCCCAGGCCCCCCGAGAATGTTCCAGGCTCCTTCCAATGCTTTCCTCCTGCGTTTTGAGTTGTGCGGTGCGGCTCCCTCCCACCCCGAGGCCCCCGGGTCCCTCCTCCGCCCCCACTGGCCTGCGTGTGGCGGTGCAGAGCCTTGCCCTTGCGTCCCGCGTCCCGACCCGGGGCGGAGCCGCGCCGTGCCCTCGCGTCCGGGGCGGGCGCTGCCCGCAGGGCCTCGCGGCCGGGCCAGCGGTGTGTGTCTGTGTTGCAGCCGTGTCCGGGGTGACGTCGGCCGTTTACGGCGTGGCCCGCAGTGCCGCCTCCGCCGCCGTGCTGCACGCACTCTGCTTCCACTCCCTGAAGGTAGGTGCGAGCTCGTGGGGCCTCCGGTAAGTCATCGATGGTTCGGGGACACCGGTGCGTTCTCCACTCATGAGGGAAGCAGGCGCCGGGCGGTCAGGAGCAGCAGGGCCCGCGGGGGGCGCGCGGCAGAGTCGGGGACCCTGTCGGACGCCGCGTGGCCCTGGAGCATGAGCTCGCCGGGCCTGACCCCTCTGCAGGTGTGTCTCTGGCACGGCCACGTACTGACCTGGGCGGGGCCTCTGCTTAGCGCCGTCAAGGGGACCCTGGTCTGACTCAGAAGACAGTCGGGGGAAAAGCCACATGAGGCTGAGTGGATGGAGAGAACGGGGAGGATATGCCGGCAACAGAACCTCGGAGTCCAGGAAACGGATGGACAGACTTTCCCAGGCGGCGGCAGCCAGAGTCTCACTGAGCGCGAGACGGCGAAGATGGAGATGAGGTTGACGTCAGGGAAACGGGGCCGTTGCCTGCGCGGCCGCTGCGAAGCGCGCGCTGTGTTTATACCGATCTAAATAATAGTCGGTGTGGTGGAGTGTGTGTGTGTGTGCGCGCGTGTGTGCACACGTGTGCTGCAGGGGAGGCCGTAGTCCTGTCTTTCGTATTAGAAAGTCGGCAAATCGTATCTGAAATTGAAAAAAAATCAAGAAATAACAAAACCAGTGCATTAATCTGCAAACATGGAGGTAAACAGGGGAACGGGAAGCAGCCGGAAGGCCTCGTCCGCAGGCGGCAGGTCGTGGGGCAGGGACCCCGCCGTCACGCTCCGTGTGGGGGCCACGCCCCCTCCACGTCCGAACACAGTGACCCAGGCTGTCATCGGGGCGTCGTCAGTCAGTTAAAAAATAATAAGTCCGATACAGAGTTCTCAGCTTTATGCGCCGAATGCTTTAAACCCCAGGTACCTCTGTGATAAAGTAAAACTTAAATGTAAGAGTAAACAAAAATAACGCATATTCCACAGGGTTTTTGCAGCATATCATACGACATTTCTTAACTTTTTAAGAATTTTGACTAAGAACCTGTTAAACCCGTAGGCGAGGTGGCAGGAAAGACGCGGGTTTGTCGCCCTGCGTGGGAGACGGGGTCGGGGTCACCGTCGCCGCTGGGTTATCTGTTGTGGTGGGCGCAACCCCTCCCCCACCTGCCTCCCCTTCCCTGGAGCGAGGAGGGGGGGAGGTTCCCGTTTCCAATGCACGGAGGGGTTTATGGGCCGCGGCGCCTGTCGGTCACGACGTGCTCACCGCCCCGCAGGACAGGTGCACCCCCCCGCCCCCGGCCCCTGCACGTGCCAGCCCCCCACAGTCCCGACCTGCTCTCCGTCCCCCCCAGACCGTCGCGTCAGTGGAATCAGGCACCCTGTCGCTTTTCGATTCCGACTTAGTGCTTGCGACACCCGGCCACGCCGTCCCATGTCTCAGTAGTTTACTTTTTTTTCATTGCCGAAGCAGAGAGTGCTTTTTCAACACTTTTTTAAACACCTGCGCTAGGTATCTGGGTGGATGTTTGTGTCTGTTCGCCCTGCGTGAACACCGGGAGCGGGGTGCTGGATGGCACGGCGGGCCCACGCCACGTTTAGCTTTGGGAGAAGCTGCCGAACTGCTGTCCGCAGCCGAGGGCCGTTTTCCACCCCCCGCAATGCCCGAGCCTTCCGCGTGTTCCCGGCTCTTTCTAGCACCCAGTCGTGCCAGCTTTTAGACACAGTCGCCCGTCGAGCGGGTGCGAGTACCTCGCCGTGGCTTTCGTTTGCATTTCTCTAGCGACGACTGTCGTTGAGCGTGCTTCCACACACTCGCCTGCCGTTCGGATGCCTTCGCTGGTGGGAAGCTGCCATTCACATCTTAACTCCGCTGACGAGCTTGCGCGCGCTGGCGGTCGGCATATCGTTGTGTTTTCAGTATCGATGCTACTGAGTCCCGTGCAGACGTCAAGGAGAAAAGTCTGTACTTTCTCCAAAGCGATGGAATGTTCATCGAAGGCGATGACGTGCGTGGATGATCAGGAAAGAGGAATCCGGCCAGAAAAGGTGGTTTTCGGCACAGCCGTCAAACCTTCTGCCATCGGGGCAGGACCTTCGTCACGGAGCGTGCAGTCGAGCGCGGGAGACACTTTCATCAGAGTTAGGAAGAGAGGGCCACGGCCTGGGGGGGCCGCAGCAGGGAGGTTCACCCACTAAAACGGCGGCCGCGATGGAAGGGGGGTGTCTGGGCCGGATGCGTCACAGTTGGGGGCAGTTTTGAGTGCAACGTTTCTGACTTGATGGGCATGTAGGAATCGTGGTTCCGTGACGGAAACTTACAGAAAAAGAGAAGTCACCAGCTCGACGGTGTTGAGTGGCAGCCCCAGCAATGACCGAAACCAAGGCATTAAGAAGTTCCACCCGTCTAGGGCCGCGCCACCCTGAACGCGCCCGATCCCGTCAGATCTCGGAAGCTAAGCGGGGTCGGGCCTGGTTAGTACCTGGATGGGAGGCCGCCTGGGAAGACCAGGTGCTGTCGGCATTTAAAAAAAAAAGTTCCGTAAGCCGACTTCCCACATCGCCCCATGTGTGGTCAGAGCGAGGACCCCGTTTCCTGGCTCTCCATCGGCGGAGGGCTCCATGCTACCTCGCCGCTCGGTCACACCCGCTTGCTCCAGACCGTGACTGGCAAACCCTGGCCCCCTGCCGCACGCGTCCAGCAGACTGGCGCATCGATGGTGCAAGACAGTGCGTGGAGAGCGGAAACATGGCTGAGTCTGCGGGGGACGGGTTGTCCCCCTCGTCAGGAGGGTCTCGCAGAACCCCTCGTGGCTCAGCCTGGACTAATTCTGCGGGAGAGGAATTAGCCTAGGCTGTCCCATTGCACTTGACAAGTGCTCAAGGCTCATTATTACCAGCTCAGATATTATCGGAAGCATCGCGCACTCCTGGGATTGTTAAGTGACTTCTCTTGCAGAGCCCGTAGGGGGTTTCGGGAACTCTTGAAGAATCCGTTATCACGCGGACCTGGTGTTTGGAGTTTTCACCCGTGGCGGGCCCGGTGGTCCTCATCCCCCACCTCCCTGCGTCCCCCTCCCTCCTGGCTCAGACATTGCTGCTTGGCGGCCACTGTCCTGCCTGCGGCCACGGGGTACCCGGACGATGCTGCGGGCAGCCGGGTCCCCGGGTCGGAGGAGCCTTGTTTGTTTCCGTTTCCTGTTTATGACACGCTGCGGGCGAAAGCGACCGTTGGGTCCGAGGAAGTGGATTCCGTCTCGGAAGCGCGTCGCTCACTCTGGTTGGGAATGAGCACTCGGAGGCGCCAGCGTCACTGCGGTGTGGACACGGGCATCCGGCCCGGCGGCCCCGGGGCACTTGGGGCGGCGGGCGTCTGTCGGAGAGGCAGTGATGCCCTCGCTCCGCAAAGAACCAGCAGCACCTGCGAGAAATCAGATCCGCGGTGCTCCTTTCCGCGTTTTGAAGCGTCTTTCGGTAAAAACAGAGCCATCTGCATCTCTCCTCCTCTTTTACAAGCCCGAGGCTCCCAATGGTCACAGGTCGAGGCTCCGCCCGCAAATGCAGCACCTATGAAAGGCTGCGAATCGCGCCAATGAGGTGAGCGGATTCGCAAGGAGGTCCCGGGAAGATGGGAAGGCTCACGTGTGCAGCCGGGCGCCCTCGCCCGCAGCTGTGATCCGGCTTCTCGTTTGACGCTCCCCGGTTCCTGCCTCTGTGCTTACCCTTCCCGTTGCCGGAAACGATTTTTCCTCCTTTTATCTCCGCGCCGTGATGACCGA
Source organism: Rousettus aegyptiacus (assembly GCF_014176215.1). Classification (NCBI taxonomy): domain Eukaryota; kingdom Metazoa; phylum Chordata; class Mammalia; order Chiroptera; family Pteropodidae; genus Rousettus; species Rousettus aegyptiacus. The sequence continues at coordinate 16,609,745 of NW_023416293.1, read as the reverse complement.
TGGGCCCGGTGAACGGCTCCAGCGTGTCAGCCGCCTTGCCAGAGATGTGTTTCCATACATGGGTCCCGATATCCGTTTCTGTTCCTTATTTTTGTTATTCGCGTTGTGATGGGCACAGATTGAGGGACCATGAGTTAATTTTGCTCCCTGGAATGTTAATTAGGGGGAATCTGTTGCCTCCTCTAATTTCACATTCTCGTTGGCTCCTCCAAGATGGTGGCAGGGGACGTCTGAGTGGCCCTTCTCACTGCCTTGTTTGACAGTGACACACAGACACAGCCGAGGCATCTGCTCCCCGGAGAAACAGCTCGGTGCTTAATTAGCCGGGCTTTCTCCACGCCTGGGCAGACCGCGCCTGCTGCGTTTATTATCCCTGACGAAGAGATTCTGTGCTATTGACGGCCGGGGGATCCAGAGGTTGAGGTACATTATTATAATTTAGTGTTCCCCAAGCTTCATTAGCCAGTGCTCGTGGGAGTTTGTCCCGTGTTCTCGGGGCCCTACGGGTGCAGCTCAGACTGCGGCATTTCCCCGGCACCCAGGATTTAGAGTCGATCTGGAGAGAGGAAGGGACCTCACTGTCCCCGGCGGTTTTGCGCTGAGCCGGACCGCAGGGCCCCGGGTCCAGGCGCTGCGCCTCGCTGTTCACACGAGGAGGCGGCGGTGAGGACGCCCTCGACATCGTGCGCCGCCGGCCCTGAACCCCGTGCGTTTCCACAGTTCCGCACCCTCCTCCCTCCCGCGTCCGAGGCGCAGACACATTTCCCGCTCAGAAGAACCTCCGGGCTTCGCGATGCCACGCCGATCCGTGGAGCCCGGGTTTTCGCAGGAAACCCCCACGTTTTCTCGCCTGTTCTTTGCCGCAGCCCGTGTCGTACGTGGAGAGCGAGGCACTTCTGTACCCGGCGCTGAGGGGGCGCACAGAGGCCTCAGTTATCGTCTGAGGGCCCTTGGCTCATTCTTCTTGTTTTTTTTTTTTTTTCCTCCACTATGAAACGGACTCGTAATGCCCTCCTCATACGAATGTTGTTAGGAATTAAAGAAATTAAACTGACAACGTGTCTAACGTGCCCAGTGCAAGGGTTCCCATTCGGCGGTGAGGCGGGCGGGATTCGGACGTCACTCCAGGGCTCCTGGCCAGCGCGTCCGTCCTCTGTGACGTCCGCCCCTTCAGTGAGGGCAGGACCCAGGAGTGCGGGGGGTGGGGGCGGGGTTCACCCCGGGAGCAGCGTCCACTGTCTGGCAATGTCGAAGGGATATTTAGCAGATGCCACTGAGGCCCCCAATCAGTTGACTACGTTACTCTAAAGGGACATGTCCTGGGAGGGTCTGTCTTCACGTGACGAGCCCCGTGCGAAGGGTCTGGGGACCAGAGGCGGAGGAGGCAGCAGGACCCTCCCCTGCTGGCTGTGGAGGAGTGACTGCCGGGCTGTGAGCCACCTTTGGAGAGGGCCGCCTGCCGGGGACCCGGGGTCGGCCTCTCAGGGCTGGCGCGGACCCCAGCAGACGGCCAGCAAGAGACGGGACGTCAGCCCTGCCGCCGAAAGGACCCGGATCCTGCAGCCGCGCGTGACCCCGAGTCTGAGGTAAGAGCGCAGGCCTGGGCCACGCCGCGGTTTCAGCCCGGTGAGCCGCGGGGCAGGGGGCGTCACCCTGTGCCCACGACACTGCGAGGCCACGCACGGTGTTGTTCGGGCCGCCGGGGTTGGTGGTCCATTGTTAGGCTGCAGTAGGAAACCGATACGAATGGTGACCGAGCAGCACAAATAGTTCACGACACGACGGTGACGCATGTGATGCTGATGATGTCGATAGTGATAAGTCGAAAAACAAAATCCAGGTTTCGATGTACTTTCATCGTACCGGACGTCAGGTTACGGTTTACGGCCGGAACCGTGTCACCTCTATATGCCGGGGAGTGGACGGGCCGCCCGACCACCGGCGAGGGGGCTGCTGCCCGCGGGGAGCGGGGGGCCGCCAGGGCTTCCTCACACCCCCCTTCCCGGAGCGCTCGGCGAGTGTGCGCGAGCTCCAAACGCGGTAAGCCGGGCCGCCGTGATCCTCGAGCTTCGCTTGGATGACTTTGGCAGTGGCAGCTGAACTGACTTGGGGGAAAAACGGGAAGAACAGTGACAGCTCCGCGGTTCAAAATGGGACGGGCAACTGTGGAGCGAAGTACGATCGGGACTCGGGTTCTGGTCAAATCCCGACGGCGTCGTGAGGGCGGCGGCGGGCGGGCGGCCCTGGCCACTCAGTTCGGAATGCAGAAGGGGGGTGGGGGGGGAGGATAGAAAATTCCAGGCCTGGCGTCTGAGCGGCGGTGGCGCTCGCAGCCGTCGGGGACGACGCTGGTCCTGGCCGTGCCGGCCGCGGTCCGTCTCTGCTCCGGGACCCTGGGGCTAAGACTGTCCTCGTGACACCTGTTTCCCTGTATGCAGTCAGTTCTGCTCGGGAAACGCAGGTCCCCGCCGTGACGATCAGCAGAGTCAAAGCCCTGTCTGCCTGCGTCACCTCGAGGAGTGCCGCGAGCCATGTGTGCCCATGCGTGTGCCGACGCGTGCCGCGCAGTCAGGCACGTCGCCGTCGAGCCACCGGGGGCTGTGGTGGTTCGTGCCTGTTTTTGTCACTGCCGGTTTGACCACGAGATCCCAGAGTCACGGCCGGGGTTTACATGTGCCGCTCTTTCTATCCTGTAAACAGACTGGAGTCTGTCACGTCGGGGGGTTGCTTTAAGCTTTCGGGGTCGAATAACCCCAGGTAAGTGAGAGGAAGGCTGTGAAAAGGAAGAGTATTTCCCCAGAGTGTGCACGTGTGTGTGTTTACACTCGTCTGTGTTGCTACAGATGGCTTCGGGTGACCGGGACCTATCGGTCCGTCTGGGTAGCTAACGATTTCATTTTCCCCAGGACCTGTTCATAAAAGGAAAATACTTTCTTGAATTATAAATGTATGATGTCTCGTGCCTAAACGACACGTCTGCTTTGAGTGAACGGGAAGTCCGGTTTGTCACATTCGCTAATGTGATCGTTCATTTATTGACCGAACACCCGACGCCTGGGTGCTGGGTGCTGGTGGCCCTTGGGGTGCCCAGGGCCTGTGGGATGCCAGCAGGGGCCATGTGGGACGAGCGCTGGGCGCTGCGGAGCCCCGAGTGTGCCCGGAGCTCACGCGCAGCCTGCTCACCTCACGGCCCCGGCCATGCGTGACTTGGGGACTGGGAGACGCGCCCGCTTTCACGGAATTTCTGGAACGTTAAGGGCACGGCACTCCTTTTACTTAAAGTCGAGATTCATGTCAAAAATAGACCTAGAAACGGGACTTATGTCCAAGTCACGGTGAAACGATGTCGTTCTGACTTCGGGAGGTACGAGAACCCGGATCTCAGAAATGTTTAACGGGCGAAGGAAAGCCCACCGCCTGCTCCTTGGAGAGTGAGTGACGTCCGGGGCGAAGCAGACCGAGGTCCTGACCTCCGCATCCTCCACGGCCCTCGTGACCCTCCTAAATCCCGTCAAAGAAACTTCTAAGAAAAAAAACGCTGAAACTCGGATTCTCTTTAGAGAGTCCTTTCATACAAAGCTGAACTTCCCTGAACCGCCCTATGCATTTTCATCAGAAGGATCCCCAAACGCATTTGAAATCCACCACAGAATCGCAGGCTATTAGACAGTTTTACTTCTATCTCATAAAAATATTTCAAAACCTGTGGGAGTCGTACGGAGCCAGCACTCATCAGTCACTGTCATTCCCAGTTCAGGGGCCCACGAGACGCACCTCGGAGCGATTACGGAGGTCGGCCGCGAAGCAGAGTGCCACGTGGACCGTGCTGCGTGGCGGGTGGGCGGTGGACTGTCGGAAAGCCGTCTCCCTCCAGCGTCTTTACGTGGACCCCTGTATTAGTGTACACGGCTGTGTGTGAGCGTCACAAAGAACATGCGCAAAAACAATTCAGAACCAAGACGTACCTGTTTAAAATATAAAAGTTTATCTTTGAAAACCCGCTGGCGTGGCAGTCCGTGCTCCCGGTTCCTGCTTCTCTGTAGGAAGCGAGATCGGCGGGGTCGGTGCGGCAGCAGAGCCGAGACCGGGCGCCTCGCCGGCCTCTCCGGTGCGGCAGGACGCGCCGCTTCCCGCGAAAGCCCCGTCCGGGCGGTCGCCCCCTTCCTCAAATGCTGACATCCCCTTCCCTGTCCCCAATGAGAGCATGTCTACGGCCACGCCCCCTGCCGGCGCCCGATCCCGGCTGGCCTCGGAAGCTGAGCGGGGTCGCGCCCGGTTGGTACTCGGATGGGAGACCACCCAGGAAGACCAGGTGCTGTGGGTGTAAAAAAAACTTAAAAAAGTAATAATAAGGGATTATAAGCTGACAAGGTCCTTGCAACCTGTGAGGTCGTCTGAGGGTTGCCTCACCTAAAAAATGAAATGAAATAAAACCCCCGAAAATGCATCTTTCTTCTTCCCGAGCGTCTGAGTCCTTCTGGCACTTCGACTTCTGGGTGCTCCTGGCACTGTGGCCCCATCAGCCGCACGGTGTCCTTTCTCGGTCCCCCCTTGCAGGGCACACCTGCCTGAGGCAGGGGTGACAGGCGACTGGACAGCCCTGGACGCCGGCGGGGGGGTGACAGGTGGCCGGCCAGCGTGGAGGGCCAGGCCTGGGCGGGACAGGTGGAGCCGTGCACCCTCCCTGGCCTGGAGCACACGCGCCGCGTCCCTTCCCGGTTCCGTGCTTGGTGCTCCCCGGGGTGCCCTGAGCGCCCCTGGATCACGTCTGCCCCTGGGCTATGGCTCTACCACACGGCACAGCGAGCACCCGAAGAGCCGTCCGGCTCGCGTGAGCGGGAAGCGGGTGCGACCGGGCAGCGGCCTGCAGCGCTGGGCACGCGGGGAGCACAGCCACCGAGCCCTGCGGAAGGAGCGGGGACGCCCCGTGCCGAGCCCGGCGAGCCGCACGGCGTCCCGGCCAGCGGGGCGGGCAGGGCGCTGCCCAGCGCTGCCCCCGGGCCGGCCGCCCCCGCCCCCGCCCGTGACCCGTCCGTGACCCGTGGCCCGTGATGGAAGCGGTGAGCCCGGCTCGGCTGCGGGGTCCCTTTCGAATCAAGACAATCGTTGCCGAGGGCGGCCTGGTGCTGCGCGCACCCCCACGCTGCACGGGGGAGCCCGGGACGCCCTCGCCGGCCCCGCGCCCCCCGGCAGGTGCCTCCGCCCTCCACGTGGGTCACCGCGTCTGTGGCGAAGGGCGGGCGCCGGCCAGCGGAGGTCGGAGCGGGGTCGGAGCGGGGTCGGAGCGGGGTCGGAGCCGGGGTCGGAGCCGGGGTCGGGGGCGTTGCCGCTGCGTCCCTCCGTTCTCCCTGGGAGCGCAGGCGCCGTCTGGGGGTCCCGCCGCCCGCGCCCCCGCCGGGCCCGCTCCGCCACCCGCCCGCGGCGTGGCCCGAAGCCGCTGCCTGTGCTCAGTCGAAGTCGCACGCGCGGGAGGACGAGTCCCCGCGACCGGGGACGACCGAGGCTTCGCCCTCCGGGGTCGGTCCGCCAGCGCGCGCGGCCTGGGACGGCGACGCCCCTGCTCGGCGAGGCCCCGTCACGCGAGCGAAGACCCGTCTCCTCGCTTCCCGTCTGCGGCGCAGGGACAGGCGACGCGAGGCATCGACAGGACCTGCCGCTCCGCCTTCGCCCCCGGAGCAGCGGGGGAGCCGCTCAGCAGCTCGAGCCTGATTCTTTCTGCAAATGCGCCGTGCTCGGCCCCGTCCCGCACCCGCTGTGGGCCGCGCTGCGCAACGCCGAGCCCAAGGGTCTGGGTGTGGGGGGATCCCGGTATCGGGGGGCGGGCAGCCTCACGGGGGGCGTTCGCGCCCCTGTAGCACGGGCCAGAAAGCCCCGCTGCCCCGTCCGCCACGTGGGGACAGTGAGAGGCGCCGGCTGCGGACCGGGAGCCGCGCATGCCCGCAACCGCGGCCGGGACGGGCTGCGCCGGCGTCGTGGGGGGTCACCCACCCAGCGCCTCGTTCTGGCTGCTCCGGCAAGCACGTGACAGCGCGGCGGCCCCATGACGTGTGACCGCGAGTGGCCTTGGAGGAGGACGCTGAGGCTCGCCGGCCCGCCTGCCGTCTTGGCGCAGATAATCCACAGAGCAGCGCCGAGGCCGCAGCCCCGGCCAGGCCGGCGCCTGCCCTGCCGCTGTGCCCCGGGGAAGGCCTCGTGGGCCCCAGGGTCCCCGCCGGTGCTGTCCCCACTCCACACGGTGCAGGAAGGAAGGGACAGTCACTCCGAGAACCAGCCCGTTGGTTCTGTACCTCACGATCAAATGCCCTTCGGAACCTGGCCTGCACAGGGTGTTCAGAGTCCACTGGGGTGACCCAGACCAGCCCCTGCTGCCCACGGGCTCAGGCCCTGGGAGGAGCAGACGGCCAGCAGATGGTCTCACGCAAATTTGTAGTTGGGGCTGAGACAGAGTCAGGAAGGGGAGTCTCCGGGCCTTTCCTGCCCAGTGCTCTGTGGGAGGTAAGGAGGGAGGGGCCCTCAGCGCTGGCTGCCTGGAGGCCTTTCACATTTGCATTGAAGAGATTTAATTACGTAGAGAGCAGACAGGTAAGGGGTGTTGGGCAAATAAAAGGGAAGCAGTTATTTAAATACGTTAGTCTGGCTCTAACATATCGCCTGTGAAGACCATCCATCACGGGGCTCTGGCTTTTCCAATTAATAAAAACTAACATTGACATAGCACTTTGTAGTGTGCAAGGCTGTTTCAAATCTCATTAAGTCATTATAGCAATTTTTCAAGAAAGGTGTCATTGTCACCTTTTTATAGAAGCAGGAGTCAGGCCTCTGAGACATTCAATACTTCCGCAGAATCATTCATTCCCGGAAGTGATGAGCCTGGAGTCGCCTTCTGCAAATGCTCGTCGCCTCGACCTTCCCTCTGTGTCACGCGGTGACGATCATTTCCGTGGCCGTGGTTACTAAGTCCTTGTCACAGTGACGTTTTCCCCTCATTTGCACTTTTAAAGGCTTCATGAAACTGAATTAAATACACAGTATAGGCAAGCACAGAAGAACCGTGGAAGAAAGTAGAATTTCGCGGGTTTTTCCCTTTTGGAAAACTTTTCATTTTTTTTTTTGTGTGTGCACAAGCCAGTTATGAAATGAAAGCCGAGCATCCTCAGGTGGCAGCTGGAGCGGGCGGGCGTGGGGGCAGGGCGGCGGCTGGCCCAGTGGGCTCGCCCTTGCCAGGGGCCCTGCGGGGCCAGGCTCCACCTGCCTCCCCTGGGGGCTCCCCCAGCACCAGTCTCTCGACCCACTTGAGCCTCTGCCTCCCGCTCCGTGAGTGCCTAGCACCGGGCGCCTCACCACCCAGTCACCTGTCACACCTTAGCGCACGTCCTTGTGCATCCTTTCCCGAGACCCCGTGTCCGTCCTCATCAAGGGGTGTCCCTTGGTGCCTGGCACCGAGCGGAGGGAGCACTGAGCAGGTGGCACTCGTCCTGCTGGGAGCCGAGGCGTGGAGTTTGCGGGGCGGGCCAGGCACCGGGGACACGGTGGCCACGTCCTCCGTGCAGGGGGCGCCCCGTGTGCCAAGGCAGCCTCTTCATGGTCCCGCTGCTATGTGCATCCTGAATGGGACCGAGGGCCAGCTCCTCACTGGCTTCCACGGCCTCTGGGGAGTAGGTTTCATCGGCAGACGATGAGGAATTACAGAAAAACACTGGGCGAAGGGTCTTCTGAGAGGGGGCCGCTCTCTGCCATGCGGGCCCGAGTCCCGGGGTCCGTGGCGTGGGGGCTGGCACCCCGTCTTCCCAGTGCGAGCCGGTCGTTCTGGGAGGGGCCGGTGGGGCCCGGCCGGGCGGCACGCCGTGATGGGGAGGGACAGGGTGGAGAGACACCGAGACCTGCGGCTCGCAGCAGCAGCTGACGGGGAGGGCAGACGGGGAGGCAGCGTGGCAGGTGTCCGGCTCCGCGCCCGGGTGCCTGCCACATGCAGCGGAACCCTCCCCCGTCACGAGCCGAGGACGTGGCCCAGGGACCTGAGAAGGGCCTGCTGCAGCCCTGGCGCACGGCTTCCCACTGCAGAGAGGACGAAGCCACGCGGCCTCGGAGACGTTCGGACACGGAGTCAAAGCCTCAGGTGTGTCAGGCCAGGCCCGGGTTCAAGTCCACGACGGCCCGGCTCTGCCCGCTGTGAGGACGTGCCACTCCCACAGGCAGGCGCCCCGAGGGGCAAAGCCGGCGCCCAACGGCTGGCGAGGGGGCCCCCCGCACCACGGAGCTGGCACCGAAGGGGAAGGGAAGGCACTCGGGGCCCACGGGGTCCCCGTTGCAGGGGCCCGGCACCTGGGCACTCGTGCAGAGGGGGCAGAAGGAGCCCGGGGAAGGCGCACATCTTCCTCCAGGGGACATCGTGGGCGCCAGGGGACGGTTGGTCTGGGGAGGGGGTGCCCCTCTTTCCTGGGCCCCGGAAGGGAGAGACGGAGACCTTGCACCAAGTCCAGAAGGCGTGATGGGCGTGGTCACTGTCAGTTCAGCCGTCTTGCGGGGTCACGCCCCCGACTGTCCAGCCACCGCGTGGGGCCCCAGTGAGGCTCGGCTCCCCGGGCCCCTTCCAGGTGCTGCTCCGATCCTCGGCCCTCGCTGGGGCAGAAGGGACGTGCGTTTGAGGCGGAGGGCAGTGGGGCCCGTGGTCACGAGCGCGCGCACGTCGCCTTGCAGCGTCGGAGCAGCCACGAGCAGGACTCGCGCGCATGCTGGATTTATGGACAGCTAGCGACCACCCTTGTCACACAGAAGCCCCGGGGGGCGGAGGGGTCAGCACCTCGAGAGGCAGCACGTGGTCCTTGCCTGACCCGCCTGCAGAAGGCGCAGCGCCCGTGGCGGTGATCGAAGGGCCGAACGCACAGTTGTTTCCCTCCCTGTATGACGTACGGGGACTCGTCTGTGTCGGGGACCTGCGGGGAGGGGTGGCCGGCAGCAGAGCGGGCCCCAGGCCACCCGCCGCCCGACCCGCTGTCGCGGGCGCAGGGGTCACCTGTGTTGTTTGTCCAGCCCAAGCTGTGCTGGTCACCGCTTCTGCGCCTCTGTCCCAGTGAAAGCGAAGCATCTCGCTGTTGGGATCTCAGACCGTTTTTCTCTGTCTTCGGAGGCTCCAGCGTCGCCGAGTTTCCCGTCGGCCTGCGAGTCGATCTCTTAAGGCCACGTTCACAGTCTTACACCTTTAAAACCGCTGATCAAAGAAACTAGGAAATACGGTTCCTGCCATTATTAAGAATTCAGATGAGGCAACACGGGTCTGATGTCACACCTTATAAGAATCCTAAACTTAACTTCAGAAAACAGTAGGTATATTCTCCAGAAAGATTAGTTAAACGTATTCTCACAAACGCCTGCGATTGGCGTGAAATGCCTGGCCCACCTTTTGTGAAATCGCTGTTCGTTGGCGAACGGCTGAGGTTTCTGTGCGGCCGTCGGGGGCTCGTGCGGCCCCCGGCGGGCGTCGGTCTAGCTGGACACTGGGACGGGTGCCTCGGCGTGTGCACCGCAGCGAGCGGACGTGCCGCCCCACACCCACGGGTGACCGGGCGGTCTGGTGTCTCCCCCAGGAGCCGTGGAGCGCCCAGCACATCCCCGCGCTGTTCTCCGCCTTCTGCGGTCTCCTGGCCTCGCTCTGCTACCACCTGAGCAGGCAGAGCAGCGACCCCGCCGTGCTGCTGTGAGTGAGGCGCCCCCCGCGCACGCCGCTGTGACACGCGCAGCTGTGAGACACGCAGCCGTGACACACACGCAGCCGTGACACACCCCGTGCTGTGAACACACACGCAGCCGTGACACACACACGCAGCCGTGACACACGCCGCTGTAACGCACACACGCAGCTCTGACACACGCAGCCGTGACACACACAGCCGTGACACACGCAGCCGTGACACACCCCGTGCTGTGAACACACACGCAGCCGTGACACACGCCGCTGTGACGCACGCAGCTGTGAGACACGCAGCTGTGACACACCCCGTGCTGTGAACACACACGTAGCTGTGACACACCCCGTGCTGTGAACACGCACACACACACACACACCTGTGACGTGCACACATTGTGACGCGCAGCCGTGACACACCCGCAGTAACACACACAGACACACACACACACACACACACGCACACGACCTTCTCTTCGCGGGCACAGGAACACGAACCTCGTACTTCGTCAGGGAGGAGGGGGCTTTGCTTCTGTCGTCTGAGCGCGAGGCCGGGGCTGAGGTGTGTCGACCTCGAACGCTGTAACTGGCACGTGTTTCAAAAAGTAAAACCTGTGTGTTTTCTCGTTTTCAGGTCCTTAATTCAATGCAGATTTTTCCCGAAATTTCTACAGCGGAGTCGGGAGGAGTCGGCGGCGGACCCCCTCCCCGGAAAGATGAAGGAGTCCGTGGTGAGCCCTCGCTGCGGCTGGACGCCTGCCAGTTCCCACGGGGCTCCGGGCGGCGGGGCCTGGGCCACGGCACAGAACGCGGCACCTCGTCCCGCCGGAGCCCCTCGGGGGCCGTGCGCCTGCCACAGGCGCTCGGGTGGCCCTCACTGTGCCCGGAGAGTCCAGTGACGCGTGTTCGGTCAGTTCCGGCCACCGCCGGCGCTGGGCGGGCTCGGCGCACCCTCTCCAGGGTCTTCAGTTCAAGGTCGACATCCGCACAGCCCTGCGAGGGGCCTTGGGGGTCTAGACTTCGGTCTGGGGCGTTGGAGTAGGGAGCAGCCATGCGGGTTGGAGCCCGTGAGGGGAGAGGGAGGAGGGACAGAGGGAGAGGGGAGCCCCGGGAGCATAAGGGGCGCCGCCGCCGCTCGGTTTGCTGGGCACACGGGGTGGGGGGCAGGCTCGCGCGTTCTCCGAGCAGGGGGGCCCCCTTCCGCGTCCGCGCCAGACATTCGCGCCTGGGAAAGCCGCGCTGAGCTTGGCGCGGCGGCGTCTTTGGGGCAGGTAGCAGAGCGGGGGGGTCGCGAGCTCCTCCGGCGAGGAGCCGCGTGGCGTCTGTCGTGGTCTGCGGCGGCGACGTTGGCGCCCAGCACTGGCTTAGACGACTCATCTTACTCTGCCAAGTCCGTTCACTGTGCCAATACGATAACATGTTTAAAAATGCGTGTTCCGCTCCTGCACCTCTGAGCATGGTCACGATTCAGGCTTAAGCATTGAGGCTCGTGGCCACCAGGGACTCCAAACACAAGTCGCTTACTGTGAATAGGGGTGCGGCTCGTTAACTTCAGAAGCGGAGGTGGGTTTCAGAGCAGGGTGAGGAGCGAAGCTTCCAGGCCGATGAGATGACAGCTGAGAAAGAAGGAAGACGTTGACATTCAAACATCACATCCTGGGGGACTCACAGGGACAAGTCTCCGACATCACCAGACCAGTTTCTGTGAAAGCCACAGGGCCTGAATCTACCTCGAGGTTTTCCCGTCTGAGAAAACTCGTCTCCCCCAAATGTCTCCTAATTTCACGACTGACGAGGTGCTTTCTGGTTTATCGTAGGAGAAGTAATTACGAGCTGCAGAGGCGTGCGAGCAGGCACGTGCCGGCAGCCGCTGATGGCGTTCATTAGCGTAATTGGGTGTGATGGGGTGGGCGTCACCTGCCCCGTGCGCCGCACGGCACGTACCTTGCAGGAGGTTTGATGCGACGTGTGTTCACTCGTGTGAAAAGCCTTCTGCTCCAATTATAATATTTTAATGGGACCGCGAGAGCCAGCTTTCACAGTTCGGCACGTAATACGTGTTGTGCCATCGTGCAGATACGACGTTTCCCTCCTCGTCTCCGATGTCATGTCTCTCTTTCTCTCAGGTCTTCTTACATTCTCTCTCTTTCTTTCTTTTCTTAAATTTCAGTTTGCATGAGAAATCCCTCGGGAGCCCCGGTAGCTCGGTTCCCCAGCCCTTCCTCCTGGTCTGACTCATTCGGTCTGTGGCAGGGCCTGGGGATCTCTGTATTCACGAGACTGTCGCCTGGGCGATTTTGTCCAAGCGACCCCCAGGCTGCCTTGAAGGACATTGATCTGGAGATCCTGCAGCTCTGCCACTGGGCTGATAGATTTCCGTGCGAGCAACGAGCGAGCACCATTAAGTCACGTACACAAAGCTTGTTACCAAAATGCAGTAGTTCACACAAACACAAACTTCGCACTAGGCATTTGCCGGGTTGGTCTGTCTCCACTTACCTCCTGGGCCTTGTCTTTTAGCTTTTATCCTCACTGCTCTCCATCATTTTCAGTACTCATCACATTCAGATTTGTTGCTTCATCGTATCTGTTTTTCTAGAGACCAAAAAACAAATAAACAAAACTATTTAATTTTTATCAATCTGCTCGACGTGTAGGGTTGGGCTTCTGACACTTCTCAGGCTTCTTTTTAGTATTGGATTATGAAGTGCTATACAAAATACCACAGTGGGTTTAAAATGCCCAATGTGCCAGGGGCTAATAGATTTATTAGTTAAGCATTCATGGACTCACCATCAAAATAGGGAACAAAACAATATTATCGCATATTGTTCTAGAAGTTCTGCTTAGCTTAAGTTCTGAAAGAGAAATGTAGATTACATTATTATATTCCTATAGAATGCAAAGAAAAGTTTATTAAAATCAACTTTGATTAATAAGAGAATTCTTGAATACCACTAGAGACAAGAAAATGTACAGAAGTAAGAACATTCTAACGCATCAAAAATAACTTGAGAAAATATAATGAAAACATAATCCGACTCACAATAGCAAAAAAAAAAACCCATGAATTGATTAATAGGAATGATTTTAAGAAGTAGTGTCGTAAATAAAGAAAACTACAGCAGTCTATTAAAATGTAAATGAAGTTTGGAATAAGTGGTAATAAATAGACATAACCTGATTTTGGATAGGAAGGCTGAGATTTATTAAATGTCAGTTCTTTCTAATAAATTTATAGATTTACTATAGTTCAAAATAGCTACAAAAGAATTGTATTTCCAACCTGGGCAAATGATTCTAAGGTTCATTTAGAAGAATGGTTGTTGATAGCTTAAAAAATCTGAAAAAGAGGAATAAGAAAGAGGAACTTAGCACTTTGAGATTTAAGAGTATATTACAAAGATCGAATAATAAAACATATATATGAGACTCATCCAAGATTAGAGAATGAGATTAGTGAAGCAGGAAAATATAGACAGGAAACAGATTATTTATATGAATTTATGTAAAAGTTAAATGTCATAAGCAAGAATTGATTATTCAGTCTATAGTGTCGAGATAATCGTCTAGCTCCACAGTAGTGGAAGGGAAAAAGAATTTTATGTGCTAATCCCTTGCCAGACACCGAGGCAAGTGACAGAGAGAAAGACCAAATGCGACTTTTCGTTCCTGATGTTATGGCAGGCTAAATTATTGCCTCCAAACCTGGTGCCGATTAAAACTAAAATTCCGAATAAAATTTTTAAAAAGTCCTTTTAAATTGTGACCAAAAATTGACAAAATAATCATGAGTTATCAGGTTAAAATTTAGGTGAACAGCGGAGTCTGGAGGATGCTCAGCGGGAAGCCGCTTTTGCCTCAAGGACGTCTGTCCGAGGGGACCTCGAGCCCAGGCGGGGTGTCCAGTGGCAGACCGTCCACCCTTCGAGCTGGGGCAGTGCCGGGCCCACTCGCAGTGGGGGGACGAGCCAGTGGAAATCAGCTCCTTGCCCCTCGGCGCCAGGGGCAGAGGACGCAGGCAAACTCACCTCAGTGCTGAGCGTCACATCAACAGAACAGTCCTCGAGGGGCTGTAGCTTTCCATGGGGTTCCAGTGTCCGCTTAATGGCTGAGCGGCACACGCCCCTCGATTTATGCACATAGTTTAAAGTAGCCTCCCCCTGGAAACGCCTCACGGCAGAAGCACCCCTCTAGAAGGCTCTGTCCTCCTGGGCCCCCAAGCGCCCCAGAGCCAGTTTTCTAAGGACAATGATCAGTTCACAATTAAAAGTTTAAAGCTATACAAGGAAATGAGGAACCGGTGGAAACAAATCTGCGAATGCTTCAGATACTGGGACTATCAGACACATATTTTAGAAGAGCTATACTTACTGCACTGAAAGGAAGAAAAGGGTTAAAAATTTAGAGACAATACAAAGTGTGTAAAATAATCCAGCACGTTTAAAAGAGAACCAAATAGAGCTTCTAAAAGAAAACCAGATGAAAACAAAGAAAGAAGCAATTGAAGTTAAAAAACAGAAAACAGAAAAATAAAAAACATGGCAGACTAGACACCCCCGAAGGGGGAATTAGTGAACTGAAAGAGAGAGAAGTGTCTCGCGGGAACACAGGTGGACAAAAAATTAGGAAATATGAAAGAGAGAGGAAGAAATGTGAAGGACGGAGAAAAATCTAACATGTATGTAACCAGAATTCCAGAAAAAAAGGGAGAGAGAGATCAGAGCATCATCAATATTTGATGAGATACTATATGAGAATTACCCAGAATTGATGAAAAACACTGCCCTAAACAGTGAAAACTCCCAGCGCATCGCAGGCAGGGCGAGGTAGAGAAGGAGGAACCGACCCACGCCCCTCGAATCCTCACGAAACCGCACTACACCGAAGACGCAGACCTGCTCCCAGCAGTCGAGCGAGCAGAGTCATCCACGTGAGTGACAGGCTGGACACTCCCTGATCAAGAGCAATCTCGGAAGCCTGGACCCCAGAATGTGAGCGAAGGGAGCAGGGTGCCCACCCTGCATCCAGCCTGGTGCCCCCTGCTGCGTAAAAACAGGCAAACTGGACCAAACTGCTTACAGTCGCATACGTGAGCATTAAAATCCTTTTTTTAAAGCAAGAACGTTATTTTCACCAGAGTTGGGATTGCTGAGAGGACCCCCGGGAGGGAAGGGAAGGGTCCTGTGCCAGGCAGCCCTCGAAAGGGGGTCTTGGGTACTGGGGGTGCCGGACTTCTCGGAGCGGCTGGCGGTTGCCGGGGCCTCCACTTGACAATTCCTCTTTAAATTGTACATACGCATTTTTCATGCTTTTCTGTATGCATAGCTTACATTATTCAAATTCGAGAAAAATACTTTTCCGGACTTGGGGTCTATGAAATAAAAATGACTACCCCCCACACACACACACACATACACACAGAGTTAGATTTCGGTAAAGAAAAATTTTGAAGCTTTGCATGTAAAAAAGGCAATAACATTCAAATAATTTATTAAAATATTTGTTGCAAATTTGACAGGTTGAATATCTTATACCGACAATTCACATAATTTAATTTTAAAAACTCTACAAGCAAATGATATTTCATTCAGGAACAAAATATTTTGTACGTAAACGTATGACATACATCTATACTTCTGGTAAATGATGAAACGCAAATTCAAGTAAGATGGCGGTTTCTTTGGTTCACTCAGCACAGCATAAATGAACGGTATTGCCAATCGTGACAAGACGAGATCTCTCGGACATTGTTCAGTCCTTTGGAAAAGCATAATTTATCAAGGATTGTAAAATATTCATAACCTACGACATAGTAAATTTATTTGGAAGAGTTCTTCTAGGGAATTAATTCCAAATACAAAAAGAGATTTAGGTATGTAAAGATCACGATGAAGCATCATTTATCACAGTGTGAAACGGAAGGCAGGTGAGCGTCCATCGGCGAGGACGTCCACGCCAGCCATGTGAGGCGTGCCGTTTTATGCTCTACATTGCTGCCTTGCTCGTCCAGCAAGGCACTTTTTTTGTCGTGTGTGTATGTACGCCTACGGCGTCACAGGACAGCAAATTATGCAGCCATTACATGGCTATCGGTAAGTCTGTACGATGATACATGTAATATGTAAAACGCTTACAACACGCATGGAAAACCCAGGCATGCCACGACTGCAACTCGGGCCGCGGCTCAGCGCTCACGGGCAGGAACACTGGCCGGGGGCCGGAGGCGCCGGCCGCGTTTCCGTCAGGGTGTGATGGTCACGAGCGATCTTCCCCCCTCGCCGAGTTCTAGAGGGCAGCACCGCCATTACGCTGTCCTCCAGGGGAAACGTTAATTACTGATGAAAAATCGCAGAGACCTCGATTTGCATTTGGCTTAGGTCTTTCGTAAGGGCCGACACTGTACAATTCACTTTTAAGACTTAGGGTATTTATCGACGTGAAGCAGAGATTCTGAAACTCTGGTGGAAACGAGGATTTCGGCAGAGCCGGGGGTGTTTAGCCTTCGGGCGTGTGAGCAAAGGGGGCGGCCGTGGACATGGTCCTTCCCTATGACAGCAACAACAGCGAAGCTGGGGGACCCACCGCCCGCAGGACACGTGCAGGAGGCACCCCCGGCTCTGCTCTCCCAATCTAGAGGCGTCTCTCACGCCGGCACCCCCGACGCCCGACGGCGGGAGCTCCGGAACCCGCCGCGAGACCGGACGCCGCACGTTCTCCGAATCTCTTCTTGTTCGCGGTCGTCCACACCTCGCAGAAGCAGAAGTGTATTCTGACATACCGTTACGTGAGCAAAGATTATCTACGTAGAAAATGAGTCACAATTCCAGTCTTTACATTGTTCAAGGTCACTTCTACACAGCGATGGTGCAGGGGCCGTTCAAGATTCCTTAGAAAAGGTAATGTTTTTCAAGAATAAAATTCTGGGAGCAGAGTGACATCTACTCTTTGGTGGCCACCTCCTCTTTATTCTGCCGACGTCCCTTCCACCGATGGTCAGGGCGGCCTTGTTTCATTAGCAACAGGAATAAAAAGGTCAACGATCACCATTTTCCATCTCCTCTGAGGAGTCGTTTCGAAGCTTTTGCCAGTCGGCAGCTGGGAAGGGCGGGGGGCGGGGTGCTCGACTTCCCGTTGAGTTTTGAAGTTCTTTATGTGTTACAGATGGAAGTCCTTGGTGGAATCTGTTTTGCAAATAACTTTTCAAGTCTTTGTCTTGCCTTTACACTCATGGTATGACAGCGTCTTTTGAAGAGCAAATGTGCTGAATTTTCACGAAGTCAGATTTACCGACTTCTTTTTGTTTCCAGTTCCAGCTCTTAGTGTCCCATTTCAGAAGCTCTGCCAGACTCAGGGTCAATAGGATTTGCTCTTACGTCCCCTTTGAGAAATGTCGCAGTTCGAGTTAGGTTTCTGATGGATGTCGGTTTTTATATGCAATGTGTCGAGGCGTTTTTCCTGTCGTTCTGCTGATTGGAGATGGCTCTCCGGTGGCTCCAGCACCGTTTCTTGAAAAAATCGTTCTTCCCCTCACTCAGAGGAAAGGTGTCTTGTCACCTGCTCACTGTCGCTTAAACTCCACGGACCCTCCGGGTGTCGGTCTATTTCCGGACTCCGGCTTTTCTCTTCCGTTGATCTAAATGTGTCTTTTGTGCCAACACCATCAATACCTGATTACGGTAGCTGTGCAATTAGTCTTGAGATCAGGTGTCGTGAAACGTGGAATCTGGTCGGGTGCGTCCCGCCCCCGCGCGGCCTTCGTGCGGACACACGGCCGCCCGAGGCCGGGTGGCGCTTATCAGGCTCACCGCCCTCGTCACCCCGACGTCCGGTCCGTGTTTGTGGGGAGCGTTACGCCTCCCACACGGGTACGAAACTGCGTTCTGACCGTGCTCAGGGGGTTAGGCTGCCCTTCCCGCCCGCGTCCCCTCCTCCCCGCCCTGTGCCTCGGCCCCCCATACCCCCCACAGAGGAGGGAGCGAGGGGCCGCCCAGTACGTGCCGCCAGGAATAGGTCAGGTAAGTGGCGGGCTGAAGAGCAGTCGAGGCCGGGTCAGCGTCTTGCTGCCCGATTTACCAGAGGCCCGGAGTCGCTGAGAGAAAACGAAGTGCCGACTTTACGGTGGTTTTGTCTTCACAGAAGGATGTCTTAAAATCGGATCTCGTCGTCTGCTCGGTGGCCGCGGTTCTGTCCTTTGCAGTCAGTGCCAGCACCGTGTTCCTGTCCTTGCGAGTACGTACCCGTCTCCTGTTCTCCATAACGCGGGAGCCCGCGGCGGGGCGCTGGGCACCCACAGGCTAGTGGGCCTGAGGACCGGAACGAGGCCAGGGTGCTGCGAGGCTCACCGCCCGGGGGAGGGGGGGTGTGTGGCCCCGTCAGCCATGGCAGGCGGCCGCTCGCTTCCCCTCCCCGTCTGGGGTGTTTGGTTTGCAAGAGTAACAGCACATCTTGGGGGGCCCACTGTGCAGATGGCCGGGGGACACACGGAGAAGGGGGGAGGCCACGCCGCAGCCCGAGTCCCGCAGACGGGCCCGAGGCTGCCGGAGCAGTTTTAACCAGACACCAGACGCGGAGGGCCCGCAATGGGCCGCCCGGCTCGGGGGTCTAGCAGATGGCGCTGGCCCCGTGTGGAACACTGTGTGTGCGCGAACTCCCCTGGGGCGGGAGGGCCCGCCGAGAAGGTGGTCGGGGTTGCCCCTGCCTTTAGGAGGGAACGTGGCCCCGTGGGTGGCGTCTCGGGCCTCGACGGGACCGTCCGTGTCCCTGTCCTGTGCGGACGCGGGGGAGGGACAGTCGCCTGTCGCCAGCTCCCGGAACCGGGCGGTCACGGGCGCCCCGTCTCCGTGCAGCCTCTCCTCGGCATCGTGCTCTCCGTGCTGGCCGGCGCCGTGGGCTTCGTGACCCACCACCTGCTCCCTCAGCTCCGCAAGCACCACCCGTGGATGTGGCTCTCGCAGCCCGTGCTCAAGAGCAGGGAGCACCGGCAGCAGGAAGTGACGGGTGAGTGACGGGCCCTGGGAGGGCGGGCCGGCGGGGACGTGGGGACGCGGGGCGGGGCCTGGGCGCGCGGGGGCCTCGGCGCAGGAAGTGACGGGTGAGTGACGGGCCCTGGGAGGGCGGGCCGGCGGGGACGCGGGTCGCGGGGCGGGGCCTGGGCGCGCAGTGGCCTCGGTGCAGGAAGGTTCGGGTGAGTGACGGGCCCTGGGAGGGCGGGGACGCGGGGACGCGGGGCGGGGCCTGGGCGCGGGGGCCTCGGGCGCAGACCTGCGCGCAGACCGGGGACGGTGCTGCCGTCACACTGCGCGTGTCCCGTCCCCAAGGTCCGCCCAGACTGTCCCGAGAACAGGAAATTGGACGTGAGGCCCGCGCGGCCGAGGCCCGGGCCCCCCCGCCTGCGCCCGCTGCGCAGCGAACGAGGGGGGCGCCTTCGGTCGGGGCTCGTGAGCGCGGGAACCCCTTGCGTTTGCCCGCCGCCCCTCCACCCCGGAGGCCTCGAGCAGGTGCCCGGGGGCCGCTCGCTGCCCGAGGGCCAGGGGACAGCCGAACTCGGCACGCTCCAGCCGAGGCTCTGTGGACTCGTCACCCGCCTCCAGGGAAGCAACGAATCCGGCACCGGAACGAGGACGAGGATTTCAGCGGGCGACGAGCCGCCCGGAATCGGAGTGGAGAACATATGGACGCCTGAAGTGACGTGCGCGGAAGGGAAACCCAAGTCCCTCAGACGTGGCAGCTGGGCGCCCTGTGGCCCCGTCCCCGGCCTGGGCCTCGTCCGCGACCCCAGGGTCCTGGCCCCTCTGCCCGGCCTCCGCCCACGTCCCCACCGTCATGGCTCGTACCAGCCACAGGACACGCCCGGGAACGCGGGCCGGCGTCCAGCTCCCAGCGAGTCGCTGTCCTCGGCTCTTGCTGCCCGGCCGACGGAGCGTTAGGCCGACACGAGGCAGGGCAGAGCCGGGCCGGCGGGTCCGCAGCGGCCCCGGGGCCCCCGGCCCCACGGCCGACGTCGCCACAGGCGCCGCTGCTCGTGGGCTGGACCTGGTGCGTGAGCCGATGTGTGCCGGCCCGGTCCGGGCGTCCGCGGGACCCCGCCCTCCGTCTTACACGGGGTGTGGGGAGCCGGGCCGGGGGTCGGGGACGTGATGGGAGCCACCGCGTTTGCGGCCTGAGTCACGCCTTCCCTGCAGATGCGTGAGCCTGGCCGGACACAGACCCACCCTGCACGCCCGGCGTGATCTCGTGGCTCCTCCGCTGCACCCCGTGGCCACCCTGTGGCCTGGGCGCTCTGCCTCAGGCCCCTGGACTCGGGCCAGGGCGGCCCCTCGGGTCTCTGTCTGGTCTGGCCGCTGCGGAAGCCCTGCCCTGAGCTGCCGGCCCCTGCACCCTGCGCCCCCTGCTCTCCAGGGCGACCGTGGGCGCGTCTGCTGGCCCAGCCCTCGGCGCCTCCCGCGGCTCCGGGCCGGGGGCGCGTCCCCTAAACTGCGCTGGACTCAAAGTCGCAGCTCCGGATTGGCTGGCGCGGCCTTTGCTCTTGGAGCGTGTGCTTCCTGCCCGTTTAGTTCCTTTCTTCACACTTCCAAGGTGTCATTTTATTTGATGTGTAAAATTACTTGGAGACTCGAAACTCATTTCGATATAAAATTCAGACTATGATCAAATGGATCATCGAGTGTTGCAACTCGACTTGATGACTGAATTGAAACATGATTTTTTCTTTTTTTTACCCAGTTCAGTTATTTTCCAGACTGGTTTAGGTAAATCTTATCCCATCCTGGCACAAAAAGGGGTCTCAGTGGTAACCGAGCCCCAAGAATGCAGTTCCCAAGCACGTGCCGGTGCCGTGGGCGTAACCGAGACCCATCACGTGCGCGAAGTGTCTTTTTTTTCACATTAGTCAGGTTTGGAACTCTCGAGACTAAATGTTCAGGGAGCACTGGGTTTTGGGGAGTGAAGCAAACCTATCAGGTGAACGAGGACGATGATCTAGACACGGGACGTCACCGATTCGCCCCCGGTGCGAGACAGTGAGAAGCCGCGTCGTGGAAAACCTGTTTCACCGAAGGACGCTCCAGGGGAATTCCGTGGTCACGAAGGGCGGGCGGGCGGGGGCGGGCCGCATCCTCACGCGGCCCCGAGGAGGAGAGTGTTTCCCGGCTCTGAGGAACATAAGAGCATCAGAAGCGATCTGATGCGCCGGCCGCTCTCGCGCCGTGAACGCAGGTTCGCGGGGTGACAGGGTCACGTGGAGCCCAACTGCTGTCGGCTTCCGCTCGTTCACTTAGTTACTCCTCGGAGAAGGGGAGCGAATGTCTCGTTCCCTGGAGAAACATGAGTTAGACTTTGTATGAAATGAAATTCCAGATGGAGTAAAGATTTTAAAAATATATCTTTTAAAAAAATGAGGAAGAAGGAAAAAGGAAGAGCCAGAAAGGACTGCAAGGAAATACCGGCCGAGCTACGTTCCTTGGTCGGGAAGGAGAAAAAGGGTTTTCTGAGCACAACCCTGAAGTCGGAAACCACCAAGGAAGCAGCTAGAACATCTCGTTCCCCGAAAAATGCGAACTTAAATGTTCTGGCCCTAAATGTCGATCTTCGCCACCTTGACTCCTGCGAGGGGTTTACCACGACGTCGAACCCGGTAATATTCATCGAACAGCGGTCCCATGCCAGGGACTGTGCAGAAGGCCACGTGTGGCCTCACCGTGGGGGGGCAGGGGGCTTCCATGAACGTCGGGGCGTCAGCCCCAAGTCAGGCCCGGCGCCCCACGTGGGGGACCCGGCTTCTCCCCAGACTTCATGCCACTGGGTGTCTAGTTACAAGATGCTGCATGTCGCCTGGATGTCCCAAGTGCTTCAGGCTACGGTGCCCAGTGCCGACCGCGATGTAGGAAGCCGCCCGGGGCCCTGGCGGACGCCGCGCAGGCTTGTGCAGGAAATGCCCAGGGGCCAGGAGGGCGCGTGGAGGGGTCGTCAGTGACCTTCGAGGGAACAGGAAGGGCAACAACGAGGAGGCGGCATTTAATTTCAGGCCTGAAGATAAGGAGAGGGTCAGGGTCCAGGCGCGAGAACAGCCGCAGGCCCACCTGCCTGGGCCGCGGGGGACGGAAGGGCCCTGGGCGCCGAGGCTCATCCTGAGCAGGATCCCGGGGCTCTGAGCGGCGGCGTGAGGAGGACACGCGCTTCGCATCTGAGAATGATTCCTTACCCTCCGTCCAGGCCCCTGGACTTGGCAGGGAGGCCAGTTCCTAGGGGATAAGCCGGGACACGGGCCCGCGCGGGTGACAGAGACTTTACTCTCCGAGGTTTGTCCCAGCAGGAAAATGAGAGCGAGAAGAGCTCGCGGGAAAACACGGTGGCCCGTGATAGGTGCTCCCAGCCGGTGGCAGCCGGCGGCAGGGGCCCTGCCCTGGCCGCCTCGGAGAGGCAGGGCCGGGGGACCCGAGCCCCTCCACACTGAGATGCTCATGAGCACGCCTGGTCCCATGAGGACGGAAGCCTCGCATCCCTGCAGCTTAAGTCACAATTCAAGATTCAAATCAGAGGAAATGACCTTCCTAGAGACGAGGAATCCTGAGGATGGTTGGTTAACTTTTAATTATTGAGAAGGACTGATCTTAGTTTCACGAGCATCTGAAAGCCTTTGGGGAAACCTGAAGTGTTCAGTCAAAGCAAGTCGCGTATAAACGTGGAAATGGCGCGGTTAGTTTGCATTATTTTTCTCAAGGGTCTAATATTCCAGGGGCAGGAGAGACGATAATGCTAAAGCGATGCTTTTTATAGCCTCTTTGCATCTTCGAGACCTTACAGAAAGGCAGTTACATGATATCATTGCAAAGAATTTCTTTTTAGCTTGACTGTGTGTGAGAGCTGAGACAGTTTGGGGGTAAGACGCACATTTATCATGTCATTGCATTTGTAAGCTTTCCTTTTTATTAGGGCTTTATGGCCCCCTGGTAAAATAGGATTGAGTTCGGCCTTTTAGAGTTCACGGTTCTGGACGTACACTTTTGTTTGGCTTCTTCTCTGGTATTGTTTCCCCTCTACTCCCAAACATGAACTTGCAGCACGAGTTCGGTTTACCCGTTAAATGTTTTCTGCAGTCTGGAAACTGTGGCATCTCATGGGAATAAATGACCGAACTCGGGGGAAGGTGTCCAGGGATACGTGAGAATTGAATGCTGCTTTCAACACACAGACGAGCGGACCCTGAAGCCGGGTTCGGCCTTGGCGCCCGCCGGGCTCCGCTCTCCCCGTCGCTCCCGGGCGACGGTTTAACTCCCGGTGCACCCTGCCCCACCCCTGCTCGGGCGGGGTGTTGCACCGAGCGCCCCCCCCCGGAGACGGTGCCTTGGGGCGAGCTGTCGCCGGCGGCGTTGCCCTTGCCCGTGCGTCCCCGAGCCGGCTGGCGGGTGTGTCATGTGGGACGCGTTGCTGGACGTCCAGTGGGGGCCGCGCGGTTCTCACCGCCCTGTCCCCTGAAGCGCGTCAGCACCGACGCGCCCCTGAACCGCGCCGTGCGGCCTGGCTCCCGGCTCAGCCCGCGCCCCGACTCCGACTGAGGGCGCCATTCCAAAAACAGTGACGGTTTTCGTGACATAGGAACGAATCGGTTTCTGGTCCCTGGAAGTTCCTTTTGATCCTCCACAGTCCAGCACAGACCTCCTTGGTAGCTTCCATCTGGTTTGCTTCTAACAGGAGACCCCGTTGTCACCGACAGGTGTGGGGCCTCAGCCGGTCACAGATGCTGCCGGTGTTCAGAGCGGTTGCCATGGAGTCAGACGGCAGAATGGCACCTACGGTCCAAGGCTTCCTCGAGCCTAGAGGTCTCGGCCACGTGCCTTAAAGTTGTGTCTGTGACCTGGTTTCGTACACCTGCGCACCCCACCCCACCCCCATATGCCACAGAGGATTAAAGTCTCACCGAATAAGAATTTTTACTCTCAAATATTTGGAAAGGCATGGATGGTGGATTCAGAGTTTACTAGTGATTTTCTTATTGTTTGAGATTCATTGCTGGATGTGTTTCTGGGAGGGACAGACTGAACTTCTCCTGGCAAACCCCCTTCCATGAGCTGCCGGACCCTGAGCGGGCCCTGCAGAGGGCTTATGTCCCTACGTCACTGGAACACGTCACCTTCTAAAAGCAAATGTGACCAGCACCTGAGAGTCTGGGGCCCCCGGCCCCCGTCCTCAGGGCGCCCAGGCTCTTCCGCATGGCTGGCCACCCACACGCTTCTTCTCACGCACGTATGTTCCTAACAGCACAGCAGGATGAGGGCGGCTTATGTTTTTCTTAATTTGCATATTTTTTGCAGGAATCTAGCCAGGGTTGCCATGTTTCTCTGAACTGGTGACAGATGTCGACGGAACTCTGTAAAGGGGTTTTTATGAGCCGGCCGCATTGTATTTGGTGGGACGGCCTCGATCTGATCCCGTTGATCTCTTACAAATTGAGAAATCAGGAGACGTGATTTTGCGTGGACGGAAGCCTCGCTGTACCTGGCAGCCCTTTGTGAGAGACTGAAACGAGAAATGTGGTTTAACGCGTCAGAGTTACAACGCTTTTTGTTTTGTGATCATGAAAGCGGTTCCAGCAGGCTGCGTGTTCCAGCCCCTCTTCCGGCCGTTTCATCCTTCAGAGTTTCCCCAGCCCCTAAAAATGATAGCGCAACAAAGTAACGTTTACTGGGCAACAAAGTGACGTTTACTGAACTCTCCCTCTGGGTGGGCATCCTGCTAGGTGCTTGAAACACTAACGCCGCCTCTCTACAAACTCGCGTATAGCGGGAAGATAAGTATGTAAATGATCACTCACTCCGTGGTGCGACAGGTTCCGTAATTGTGGGATTCGCAGTGCACAGCGAGGGCGCAAAGGAACGGCATGTTGTGCCTTGGAACGAAAGGTCACGCACACAGGACACCGGGCTCAGGGCCTGGCGGACGCCGCACACCGGACGTGCGGTGGAGCCCGAGGGTGGGCACATGGCGGGGTCCCCTCGGGAGCGGGCAGAGAAGGGGGGCGTCGTTTATAAAGAATTTACAAACGATAACACAGCCGACCGCGAGTCGGACTCCTGTCCGCCAGCACCGCGTGTGGACGGCTCAGACGGCGTCCGCGGGGTGATGCTGGGGCGGACGCGGTGGACACCCCGCCCGGCCACCAGGGCCACAGGTGCTGGGAGAGCCGGGGCGGGGCTCCGGGCCGCAGGGCGCTTGGGCCTGTGATGAGATCAGCAGGTCCGCGGCCGGCAGCGTGGAAGGACGTCCTGGGAAGGCGTCCGGCGTGTGCGACGTGTGTGACAGGCGTGTCAGCCAGCGGCGTCCACTGCGGCGCGGGAGGAAACAGACGTTCTTTTCCACCAGTGGCGACGGTCAGTTAGACGCGCACGGAAGAGACGTCAGTCTCAGCCCCTCGTCGCATGCGATGATCAGTTCCAGAGAGCTCGCAGACTAAACGTGAAAAACGAACTAATGAAGGTCCCGGAGGAAAACGTTGGAGGACGTGGCCATCCATCTCCGTCTTTTAAACAGGACGCAAAAAAGCTCTGGAAGGGAAAAAAATGAAAAGTTGGAAACATTAGGATTAAGTATTTCTTTTCTACAAAAATACTATCAGGAGCATGAACTGGGCGCTTTTCCCAATGCACAGAGCAGACTAAAGACTCACCTAGGATGGAGGAAGGACGAAAAGTCAGCGAGAAGACACATGACCCGCAGCAGACCCGCGGGGCCACGTCACCCGGGTGCGGCCACGTCACCCAGGTGCGGCCACGCCACCCAGGTGCGGCCACGCCACCCAGCTGCGGCCGCGTCACCCAGGTGCGGCCACGCCACCCAGCTGCGGCCACGCCACCCGGGTGCGGCCACGTGGCCCGGGGACGCGTGGAAGGGACTCACCTGTGCTCATCGTCAGGGAAACGCGGGCCGAGCCGTGACACGACATCACCCTCCGCCGGCCAGCGCGGCCGAGACGGAGGAACGAGAAAGCGTTCGGCAGGACGCGGCCCGAGCAAAGGCTCTTTAAACGCCGGCGGGAGTGAAAGCCGCACAGCGGCTCGCTGGGACACCGGCCGCCTCTCCCGAGCGTCCCGGACGCGCACCTAGGGCCCAGCGGCTCCGCACCTGGGTGTCCACCGCCGCGGGAGCGTCCCCGCGGCCGAGGGACAGGGACCGGACGCCCGCGGTGGCCCTCTTCGTCATCGACGCACGCCGGAGACCAAGCAGGGGCCGAGATCGGCAGATACGCGCGTAACGGATCACCACCCGCCGCGGGGTCGGAGGTGACGGCCGCACCAACGCGTGAGCGTCTCACAAACGGTGTCGCGCAAAGGGCGCGGAGGCCGTCAGGCCAAACTCAACGTGGGCGTTCCGGGCTCGCGGCGCGGGTCCCCTGGGGCAGAGCCCGCACAGCCGTCGGGGCCTCGCGGGTGCTTCTCAACCTGCGTGCCCAGGACGGACATCGGCGCGGCAGGGAACCTGAACGTTATGGGCGTCGAGGGCGTCAGCTCAAGAAAACGAGAAACGTGACGAAGGGGTCCAGGGGAGCCCGTGCCCAGGGGTGGGGGGAGGAGGCCGCGGAGGCGGCACAGGGCGTCACGTGGACGCGTGAGCGCGGGCAGGAGCTGGGGGCGGGGAGAGCGCGGGCAGGAGCTGGGGGGCAGGAGCTGGGGGGCGGGGAGAGCAAGGGCAGGAGCTGGGGGCAGGGAGGCTAAGGGCGGAGACAGGACCAGGGACGGTCGAGGCCCGCAAAGGCCCAGCGAGAGGGACGGAGAAGGGTCAGTTATCCGGCGCCCAGGAGGCCGCGTGCGGCCTCGCCATGCGGTCTGGCTGGCGCAGCCACCGACACCCCGGGGAGTCTCAGAAGGAAGGAGGAGACGAGGAGCCGGGGCCGTCGGCTCTGCCGGCCTTTGCGAGGAGTGCGCCGGGCACGGGGGCAGAGGGAGCGCGGAAGGAGCTGGGCGGAGGGCGAGGCGCCCACCGGGCAGAGCCCGGAGCCTCCCTCTGCCGTCAGGAAGGGGCCACCGGCGGCTCGAGGGAGTGGCCGCTGAACCCGGATGTCAGGAAGAGTGGGACCCAGCGCTGTGGGCCCGGCCCAGGGCGGGCGAGAGGCAGACGTGACCTTGGTGGCGCTCGTGGCGAGGGGCCGGGGCTCGGGTTGCTACTGTAAACCGGGGAGAATGTGAGGCCGGCAGTTAGGCGGGGTGGCCTCCCGCTTTGAGTGGAGACCTGCTGTGGACGGAGCGGCACCCCAGCCTCACTCGGCTGTCTCGGGCGCGGGGGGTGGGGTGGTCCCCTGATGCTTCGCGGTCACTAGGGGCGGCCAGGCTCAGGAGGGCGGACCTCCCTCGCGGTGTCCGGTAGCATCTGGGTGCAAACCTGGGGCGGTCGGACCGACCCCGAGCCCCACGGGCACGCGCCTCGCCCTCCACGGCGCTTGCTCCCCAGAATGGACCACACAGTCCTAGTGCCGGGGCCTGGGGGTCGGCTTGCCCTCATTTGCATATGTTGCCCAGAAATTTGTGGATTTAAAGACCAAAAAGCGGGCGAAAAGAGCCCAGAAACCCGCCCCAGCCTCAGGAGTGAAGTGACTCCAAACCGCCAGGGACGTGGTCTTCACCCTCGCTGCCTCCCCTTACTCCGAGGTGCCTCGAGGTCACGAGACCGCGTTACAGCGGTCCCGGTAATAACTGTTTTTGGAAACGTCGCCTGACTCGAGGAATTTGGGCACCGGCCTATATCCGTGCGCGTCGTTCACGAAACGCCCAGACACACAGCTCTGAGCGTCGGGGAGGACGTTGGGGTGTCGCGCCCGGCGTCCCGACCTCCGAACCAGCCGCTTTGAAATCAACGGGAGATGTTGCCGATCATCACGTGGTCTCGAGGAAAACGGTTTTTGTGTTTCTTTCAGATGTCGCCCATTTGATGTGGTTTGAAAGACTCTACGTTTGGCTTCAGTGTTTTGAAAAATATGTCTTGTACCCAGCCATAATTCTGAACGCCGTCACGATCGATGCGTTTTCCATAAGCAACTACCAGCGACGCAGGACCCAGTAAGTGTGTGAGGGTTTCTTCTCACAGTGGTCGGGGTCGCGCCGTGCTCGGACCCCGGTGGCTTCTCCCCCATGCGGGCAGCGGAAGCCCCTCCGTAGTCACCGCGTCCGTAAACGGGCCAGGGCTGGCGGGCGCGGCGGGGCGACTGGGCGCAGAGGACGTTCTCTGCCTGATGCCGTGAGCGAAGGCCAGCAGATCGGAAAACCGCCGTGCAGGCGCCCCGTCCGTGAACCCAAAAAGACAGCGGGGGCCCCGCGGGACCCGCGTGTCCCCGAGTCCCCACCGTCATGCCCGGAGCTTGGCAAAGTGCCCCCGTCACCCCCTTAGCAAGCGCTCTAGGTAGTTCGTGAATTAATCACTGTCACTGTTCTCTCTGTGTTTATCAGGAGAAATGTCACAGTTTAAAAGATGGGGCGCGGGGGCTTCATGCCATCCGGACGCCCATATTTTTGCGAAGCGTCAGCAACAAGCAGCTGAGCTGCGGGTTTCTCAGATTAAAATCAACGCTGAATTTACAAGTGGAAATCTACCTGGGTAATTTGTGGGGTTGTCTTTCCAACAAAAGGTGAAAGTTTCTGGTCAAATTAAGTCACGGGAATAGGAGGTTTGCTTGTTAGTCACACTGCTCAAGCGCTACGTGCCCCGGTCAGCCCTGGAGTTCAGTCCCGAGCAGGCGGGTTCGGCTGCTGGGCCTTCCACGGTGACGTGAGGACAAGTGAGTAACTGGTCGCCACGAACGAGCCAGCGGAGACCGAAGGTCGCACGGGGCAGACATCACGTGGAGGGTCCTGGAACCTGCCCGCAAGCCCAGACCCGCGTTCAAGGGCCAGGGCAGCAAGTCCATGACTTATGGGGCTTAAAACCCCAGACTTCGGGTCCAGGGATGAAGAGTAGTCTCACTGGATAAAGGGGGCCAATGACAGCACCGCGGGCCCCACACAGCCTGGGTGGGGCCCAGTCGGGGGGGTGACCCCACGTCCGCAGCGTCCAGTGCTTTCCCGCGCGACGGGCGTTGCGCACACGGTACGACCCGGCTGACCCCGCGATGACCTCCCGGAACAAGGCAGAGCCTCGGTGTCTGGACTGAGGGCTCTCAGTCGGAACCAAGGTAGCCACAGGGCACCGTGCTGCCGGGGGACCGAGCCAGGGGCCGGCAAGCTGTCCCCACCGGCCATCCGGACGAGACCCCGGGCCAAGCCCGCGGGCTGGCTGCAGGCAGAGGACGGACACCAGGGTCGGGAGCCAGGCAGTTTGGAGCGAGTCCAGTTCGAAGTCGTATTGCTCTGCAACGCCCGCGATTTTTCCCCAGATGCTAAAATCAGAAAGTAGCACCTTACCTGTGTCCGGCCAGGCAGTCCCCACCCCCGGGTGATACCAACAGAATTATCTTTCCCAGAGCCCAAAGCTGCTGGTAATGCATTATGTTCTTGAGGCATTCACCTTAAGACTTAAAAAAACCCTCAAGATTTCCAGCACTCCACCGGCCCCGCGGTTCTCACCCGGGGCAGCGGGAGAGTGTGCGTCGGCCTCACCCAGAGTTTCTAACTCGCCGAGCCCCCTCCGCTGAGAGCCACTGGACCAGGCGGTCAGATAGGGACCCCGCGGTAGCGGGCACTGTCCTTGGTCACCTTCCAACCCCAAAGCCCTAGTAAGCGGTGGAAGGGCGGACGGCGGCCGAGCGCGCAGACCGCGGTATCGCGCTAGGTGTGCGCCTGTCCCAGCGGGATCCGAATGGGCGCTTTGCCGCAAGCGGCTCCCTGTGCGCCGACGAGGCCGCCGCAGAAGCTTCGCCTCGAACCGTCGGCGAGAAGCGTCCTGTCGCGGCGGCCTCGTCGCCCGGTCTTCCCCAGTCGTCACAGGAGACAGACGGCTCCAAGTCGACCCTCACCTAGACGCGGCCTGAGCAACCCAGAAAATCACCCATGTCCCCTGAAAACTGAACCCTCCCTCGACTTCAGACGCTCACTGCCGGGGTCCCTCCGAGGGCTCTGGCAGTCCCCCGGGGCTCCGGACCCTGGGCCACTGTCGGAGACAGCCGATCCGCGGTCAGGCTCGATTCTGTGTTCTCACGGCGGGCCTTAGCCGTCCACTGCTCCAGGAAGGCAGGGGACAGGCTGGAGCCCCGAGGGTTTCATGCGAGGCCGCAGGCAGACCTCCCCTCCCCGACTGCAGGTGGGCAGGGCCCGTGTCCCCGAAGGGCCTCGGGCACCCCTCCCTCCGGGCATCTGGGGCAGAGCGGGAAAGGACCGAGGGCCTGTAAGTGTCAGACAGGCAAATGGAATTGCCAGTGTTAGATCCTTTCGATGACAAAAGTGTGACAATTTCACACTTGACAGGTGCAAAGACTTTGAAAGCGCCTCTCAAATGCCCTCATCTTGGGCTGAAATTGTAACAATGGCGGGAAGGGTCCAGAGCCCCCCACCCCGGTCCCCACCCCACCCCCCAGCTCGGGGGGATTGAGGCGCAGCCCGGTTGTCGGTATTTAGAAAAAGGAGACCTCTCCCCCTCGAGTGCAGCCGTCCTCAGGAAAGGTCCCACCCCGCCGTTCTTTCGAGTCCCCAGAGAGGAAACTACAGCCGGGGGCGGATCTGGCCCAGCAGCTCAGAGCCCGGGTGCAGAAGGACGTCCCCTCCCCCAGGCCGCGCTCGGCCACACCACCCGGCCTCTGCGCTGGGCCGCGCGGTCTCCGGCAGACCGGCCGCCCCGGCGGCCTCTGGCGCGGGAAGGACGTCAGGGCCAGCGTTCCGGCAGAGAGGGAGGGAGGCCGGGGCGTGTGCCCCGGGGCGGCCAGCGTGCGGACAGACACCGCACGCCACACGCGAAAGCCAGCCCCGTCGGGCCGCCACGCGGTCCTCCTCTCGACGTTCAGTGTTGGCCGCGGTGACGTCACCGCTTCGCTAAGGCTCTGCTCGTTCGAGGCACGCGCCGAGCAGACCGCACGGGGACGGTGCTCCCTGACTCCTCGCTCCCCGTGGAACCTGTCACCGCACTGGTCCCTCGATAAGCTCCAGGGGAGCTCCGAGTCCTCGCCGAAGGCCGGGGACGGTGGAGAGCGCGCGGCGGAGAGGAGCCTCCGCCGGTGGCAGAGCCCTTGCTCAGGGGCCCGTCCCTCGTCCCCGAGCCCCAGTGCTGGCCGGGCCCCGTGAGCTCGTCCACGAGCAGCTCGAGCTCCGAGGCTCAGTTCGCCCCCGCGTCCGAGGAGCCGGCCCCGTGTGGCACACGCTCGGGGAGCGCGGGCAGCGCGCGGCCGTCCCTGACCCCCGTCCTCTCCCCCCGACAGCGGGCGCGTCTTCCTGGTGACGGCGGCCAGCATGAAGCTGCTGCGGGCGACCTTCTGCAGCCCTGCGCACCAGTTCCTGCACCTGGGCTTCGCCGAGCTCTTCTTCCGCTTTGACTGCAGAGGCGTTTCGGAGGGTCTCCTCCTGGACTTCTTCCTGGTGTCCGTTCTGCTCAGCAAGGCAAGTGAATCGGCCACGGGCTCCATTTCAAAGCTCAAAAGGGACGTTGCTCATCACATGGTTTAAGAGTGTTAAACCTTTGCTTAAAAAAAAAAAAATTACAGCACAAAATTAAATTGAGTCACACATGCGTGTTACACTTCTGCTGCCATTTTGGGACTGTTCCCCGTAGAGCGTAAATATGCCATGTTATTTGCCAAAAGTCACTAATTAATATGAATTAGCCATTAACGTCGCTTGAAGTTTTATGAGGGTCTCTGCTAACGAGCTCATTATAGAACTTCCCCAGCTCTCAGATGCTCTGAATTAAAGATTAGCAACCAGACATTTTTTTTTTTTTTTTTTAAATGTAGCTGGTGATCCGCCCCTTGAGGTAAATCTGAGACCTGCTACCGAGAGCCCGGTCTCCTGGCACAAGTCCCTTCCCTTAGCTTGTCACGGGCCGAGCTTCCAGGTGGTCGCCATCCTGGGCGCCATCCGGAAATGCATGCGCGGTATTGAACGTGTAATGTGGGGAAGACCGAGCCCTCGGGGTGCTCGCCCGAATGTGTTCCGAGCACCCCGAGCCTGGCTTTGTAAACAGAAAGGAAAAGGAATTTTAAGCCACTCTCGGCAAAGAAGCCGAGGGCCACCACTCCTGCCGTACCGGTGTCCCCACTGCGCGGTCTAACACAGCAGCCACGAGCTTTCCGCCCGAGATGGACTAAACCTGCAACTGCCCTTTTCGGTTAATATTTAAATTTTAAGGGTTTTTTTTTTCCCCCTCCTGAACTTTATTTTTTTTCCCTCTTTCGGAATTGGTTCCGGTAGTTCTTCTCTTTATTGCTTATCCTTCTGCTGGCTTTCTCTCTGCTTGTTTTCGGCAACAAAAATGCAAAACTCACGTTCTCACAACAGCTCGTGGGCGACGGCCTCGCCTCATCACGGCTCGCGTGTCTCCCGTTACGACGCCGAGGGAACGGTGACGTTTCAGGTGTCCACGCCCGGCTTGTGTCGCTTGTCACTTGCTCCTTACTCTTACTCCGTAGCCCGCCCTGTTCAGCCTCTGCTCCCAGGACCCCGGCCTCGCTCCCTGACTCACGAACAAGTCCTCTGTCTGTCTGGGTTCCGTTCGGTCTGGACACACATATCGCATTTTTCTGACGGTTCAAATCGCAGGCTTCCATGCCCTATTTTCTTTCGTGATGGATAAATTCTTGTTACCTCTCACGGATATTTAATGTAAAATTATATCTTAGGCTTTTTAAAACATCTGTGAGGTTATCTTAAATAATTTTGCTGCTCGTGGGGGGGTCTCCTCAGATGCAAAGCGTGCCGGGAAGGCTTGACTTTGCGACTCTGCCATATTACGTTTTCACGGGCCGATATTTGTCATCCATCCTGGACGTCGGCGTCTCGTACCGCGGAAATAATGACGCCAGTCTTACCTGGCTGTTGAGAGGGTTGGTTAATATGACTATAAAAGGAATTTGTAAATAGAATGCATTTTCCAAATACAGGGCAGGATTTTTAACACCATCATATGTAGGAAAACTGACATCGCCCACTTTTTAGTTTGTGAAGGCGTGTGGCCGTTTGTCCCCCCCGAACCCTCCGTTCCAGTGCCAGTCTGTGACATGAGCGTGCCCGGTGAGCGCGGTGTGCCCGGGAGCGGTGACGGCCTCCTCAGCGAGCCTGCGTCTGCAGCAGGCACAGTGACTTTCACTCCCCGGAGCACAATGACCTGTCCCCGCCCGGCTGCCTGCTGGTCAGCGAGAGAGGCCACTGCTGAAAGTGTGCGGCCAGCTGTGGCGTCAGGGGACAGGCTTGCTGGGGGCAAGGCCGGGCTTACGCGCAGCTGCTGTTCATGCCCCTCGCCGGCCCGTGAGCACGCGGACCACGGGACCCGTCAGGAGGCGGTCTGAAGCTGAACCCGCAGCACCGCGGGCGCCGCCGGCTTGCGGCTCTCACTCCCGCCGTCGCTCTGCAGCGCCAGCGAGGACCCCCGGCGGCTCGGGCAGGACCGCGCGGCCGCGCCCTCCCCCTCTGACCGAGGGAGCCCCGGGGCGCACCCCGAACCCCGGCTGTCAGGCCGGAGACGGTGGCCGAGGCTAAAAGCAAAACAAACAAACCAACAAGCAGGGCAGGGCCGGCAGCGGCGGGGGCGGGGGGGGGGGGGGGGGGGGGGGGGGGCGCCCCCCCCCCCACGCCCCGCCAGGCCCCGCCCGCTTCCTCGCGCCCGCGTGTCCGCCAGCCGCGGCCTGCGCGGCGCCTCCGGGGGGCGTGCGGGGCCCGGGGGTGAGGCCCGCCGGGGTCCGCGCCGTCACCATCACCGAGGCTCGGCGGGAAGGCGGGGTCGCCGGCCAGGCAGCCGCCTCGCACAGGGGCCGGGAGGGGCGTCCGGTCCCCTTGGGGGAGAGGGACACGCGTCTCTGAGACTCGTTCGTGGGGGGCCGTAAACCTTCAGCCCTGACGGCAGAAAGGGGAGGGGCACGGGGGAGGGAGGTGAGGGGGACACGCGGGGGTGGGGTGCGCGGGGGGAAGGGGAGGGGGGACACGCGGGGGGGGATGCAGGGGGGGTTGGTGAGGGACTCACGGGCGAGTGAGGAACATGGGGGAGGGACGCGCAGTGGGGGGGGGAATGCGTGGGGGGGTCTACAGAGCGAGATCAAAGCGCGCCGAGGCCCGGGAAGAAAGAGCTGCCCCCCACCTCCCCCGCTCGTCTCTGTCTCTCTCTCCTGCCCCGTCAGCCATTCTCCTCGGTGGAGAATCGATGAACGTGACTGAGTCCTACGTCTCCGGGGCACGAGGCATGCCCCAGGCGAAGGTGCCCGGCCGTTCGCATGGGAACAGGGGTGACAGAGGTTC
This sequence comes from Rousettus aegyptiacus, assembly GCF_014176215.1. Taxonomy (NCBI): domain Eukaryota; kingdom Metazoa; phylum Chordata; class Mammalia; order Chiroptera; family Pteropodidae; genus Rousettus; species Rousettus aegyptiacus. The sequence goes on along the minus strand of NW_023416293.1, from coordinate 16,575,710 downwards.
TGTCCGCTCTCCCACGGGTCCTGATAATATTCTCGGAAAACGCCCCTTTCTGGAATTTTTAGTAATTTTTAGTTGTAGAAACAGGGCTTGAAAAAAATCCTGCCGGAGGATCATTCTGCCAGTGTTTCCAGAATGCGCTGAGCATGGAATTCTGCAGGCCATTAGCTCGACATGGCGGCTAGCACTTCTACCATTTAGCAAATTAAAATTAATGGGCGCGGCTGTTTTTACACGAAGCTGTGTGAGGAACCGCTGTGTTACGGATCACAGCAATTAGCGTTTGAGTTGTCTGAAACCGGAGCTTCCAAATGGCATTCTCCTCTGTTTTCTGTCTGCAGGTGAAAGTCTTGCATTGAAACCGAACTGCTTTTCAGGGACTGCAGGCTTTTGCAGAGTCTTTGTTTAACTACTTTGTTCAAAAAAGCAGTCGCTCGTTGATTGAGCATACCGTCCATGCCCGGCAACATGCTAGGCACAAAGATTACTGCTGATAAGGACAGCAGATCCCTGTTGGGCGCTGTCCCTGGGCTGGGTGCTGACCGGCACCATGACCGGCCTGACCCTCGCAAAAGCTTTGTGGCCCCGAAACGGAGTTAATTGGCCTAAGGTCCCCCTTATAAAATGGCAGAGCCTTGTGGCATTGCTGCTCAGCAAAGCATGACAAGGGAGGCGGCCCCGTCGGAGGACCGCGAGAGGGCACATGGGAACGGTGCCTGGTCCTGCCAGGGAAACCGTGAAGCCGCCTCCCAGCTTTGGAGGCCGAGGGGGCGAGTCGGGGGAGGCGGGCGAGGGGGCTGCCTGGGGGAAGCGGACTGTGCACGGGCTCAGGCCAGGCGGGCGTTCGGCGTGTTCTGGGAACCGTCGATGAGTGCGAAGACCCGGGACGGAGAGCGGCGGCAGCCGGGGCCGGGCGGGTCGGCGATCGGACTTCGTTTCCGCGCCAGGCGAAGGCCGTTGGCGGAGGAGCCGCGGGATCGGAGTCGCGTTCTGGGACTGTCTCTGGCCGGGGTGGAAGCGGAGGCCACGCGGGGTCCCGGAACTCGGGTACGGAGGACCGTGGTAATCCGGGCCGCTCGCCACGGGAGCTGGGGCCGCGGTGCCCAGGAGGAGGCAGGGGAGGGGACGCGGCGTCGGGGGCACAGGGAGGGGCCGCGGCGTCGGGGGCGCAGGGAGGGGCCGCGGCGTCGGGGGCACAGGGAGGGGACGCGGCGTCGGGGGCGCAGGGAGGGGCCGCGGCGTCGGGGGCGCGGGGAGGGGCCGCGGCGTCGGGGGCGCAGGGGAGGGGACGCGCGGGGCGCAGGGAGGGGACGCGGCGGGGGCGCAGGGAGGGGACGCGGCGGCGGGGGCACAGGGATGGGCCGTGGCGGGGCGCAGGGAGGGGACGCGGCGTCGGGGGCGCAGGGAGGGGGACGCGGCGGGGCGCAGGGGAGGGGATGCGGCGTCGGGGGCGCAGGGGAGGGGACGCGGCGGGGCGCAGGGGAGGGGACGCGGCGGGGCGCGGGGAGGGGACGCGGCGTCGGGGGCGCAGGGAGGGGCCGCGGCGGGGCGCGGGGAGGGGACGCGGCGTCGGGGGCGCAGGGGGGGGGGACGCGGCGGGGGCGCGTCCCGGAAGCGGGTTGGGGTTGCCGGCAGTCCGCGGCGTGACGTGAGGAGCACCTCTCCTTGGAGTCTCAGCTGAAACCCCGGGGCGCGTCCCGCTGACGCCCTCTGTGTCACGTGTTGGCTTATGGACGAGGTGCAGTGGCCGGGTCAGGGAGGCCTGGGCTTCTCGTCCACGCCTGGGTCCCCGCGGAACCCAGGACCGGGAGTCGGGGAGGGAGGCCGGGGAGGGCCGCGGGAAGCGTCGCACGCGACGTCTCCTCTGCGACGGGTTCGGCAGAGTCGCCCACGCCCCGTCTGGCAGCTTCTCACTGTGACGAGGGAGGCGACACCCGCCCCCTCTGCTTGTGGGAGCGGATGCCGGAGGCCCCCAAACACAGACCCGGCCTCGTCCCTGCTCAGAGCCCCGACATGGCCCCCGAGGCCTGCAGGGCAGGGCGGATCCCTGGCGGTGGCCACAGGCTGACCAGCGCCCGCCGCCGTCCCCGCCGCTCCGCCGGCGCCTGCTGTGGGACCCAGGGCCCCCACTGCAGACGGACGCCCGCCCCTGTCGCCTGGGCCCGGGGGTGCCCTCCCGCAATCCGCCCTCTCAGGGGACCTGCCCCGATGCCCGTGGCCGCCCGGCTGTGACTGTGGCCGCTGGGTTGTGGCCATGGCCGCCAGGCAGTGACTGCGCGCCCTGTGCTGTGTGGTCAGCCAGGCTCCGCCTGCGGAACCGAGTGGGGAAGACCACGGTCCGCTTCCAGTCGCGGGTTTACTGCCCGGTGGTGACGAGCCAGGGCATCCATCCGGCCAGCTCCTGACACACGGCCACAGCCGTGACTCCACTCTGAACGGTGCCACGTAACCGCGGGACGTGCCCGCCCCGCCAGGACACCCTGCACGTCACCCTCCCGCCCTCCACGCCCAGGCAAGGCGCCCACGCTCCCCGAGGCGGGCTCACCGCACGGGTGGCCGCGAGTCGCCCCCTGGGAAGGGACGGGGGCTCCCGCACTCCTCTGCCTGCAAAGCGGGGTCAGTTCCCCCCACTTGGCATCAAGCCTGCCGTGAAAGAGTCACACACACCCTTTTTTCTTCACGTCCTTCTCTGTTCTCGTGCCAAAGTGTACTATAACAGACATGAGGGTTTAGTTCCGTTGTTCAAAGGTCCGCGCAGACCAACATGTCCCTGCTAATGTGTCAGCGAGGTGTTTATGGGCTCCCATGTTTTTAAAAGTCCCCGGCTTTGGCTTTCTCTCCCCACGGAGGCTGCTCCCGGCCAGCGTCATGGTCCCTCCCCACAGGACGGCGGCCATGCGCCTTGGCAAGACCAAAAGCCAGGATGCTTGTGTCCCAGCAGAGACAGGAAGTGAGACTGCATGAGCGGCTTCAGGGGCCCAGGGGAGGGGACACCTCCCGACACCCCGCCCAGAGGGCTCTGAAGACCTTATCACTCAGCAGCCGGGAGCCCTCTCCCAAGCCCTCCTTGAGATGCTTCGAGAACACAGATCAAGTCAGTCGTGAGACGGGAGACGTCCTCTGTGCGAGACTTCAGGTCCCTACAGGAATCCGAGCGTGTGTCCTCGGCCAGGAGCTCACACTTGGGCCGAGGTCCGCGAGGTCGCCGGCTGTCCCACACTGTCTTTCCTGAGCGACCTGCTGGTGAAGCGCTTCGAGAGGCCAAACCGCGATGCTTCTGCCTCAGGTGGAGAAGGGCTGCCGACCAGACTGAGATGCCGCCGAGTAAGTTTAAAACACCCAGGGAGAAAGCAGGCGAATGCCTCTCTCGTCAGGAAAATCGGTGGCCTTTGCACAGATCAGGCGAGTGACTGAAAGTAAGCACGTGACAAGAGAGATGCCACTGAAGGCATCAGCCGCGTGTCTGCCCTCGACGAGCCAGGAAACGCCGAGGCTTTGTTTCACTCGTTGTCTTCCCTTCTGGAAAACAGCGTTGTACTTACGCCCCCCTGTGCGCCTGTACCCCTCATTGCTAGAGCAGCGGTCCCCAACCTTTGTGGCACCAGGGACCGGGGTCCTATGCGCATCTAACGCCTGACGCTCTGAGGCGGGGCCGAGGCGGTGGTGCCGGCGCCGGGGGCGGCTGCAGATGCAGATGCAGCTTCGCTCGCTCGCCCGCCGCTCACCTCCTGCTGTGCAGCCGGTTCCTAACAGGCCACGGACCGGTACCGGTCCGCAGCCCGGGAGCTGGGGACCCCTGTGCTGGAAGGTAAGTGTGTAGCTATGAGTAGCACCCGGTGCCCGCCGCCCGTGAGCGCGCTGCAGTGGAGGACGTGGACGAGAGAGACGTGCGATGAGCACTTTTGGGAACACGCCGCAAGCGAAGCGACCGACATTTACTGGGCACTTGTACGCCGAGTCCGAAGCTAAAAAACTCCACGCATTCTTTCACTTAACTCTTCACAACACGTTTCCGAAGCAGGAGCCGTGACTGCACCTGCATTGCAGATGGGAAACCTCCGTGGCACGAGGCTTGTCTAAGCTGGTGAGAGGCAGAGCTGAGGCGAGGACCCAGGTCTGCCCAACCGCGAAGCCCGTCCCGCCGCCAGGAAGCTGGTCCGCTGCTCGCAGTGCCACCCCCCCCCCGCCCCCCCAGCCCACTCTGGGCTGCTAGCGGTTCATCGCATCCTCTGGCCAGACTTCTTCCAGCAGGGTCTGGCCACGCCTGTCCCGGGGGCGCGAGCGATTATTGTCCCACCCCCACCCCCCAGGGTGCCTGTCTCTCCTTCGGTCGTGGGCTAGGGGGCTGCTCTCCAGCCCAGTTCTCCAGTGGGTTAAAAAAACAGCCGTGAACTTGAAATTAGTGTATAAGGGTGGGAGCAATGCTCTCCTCAGCTTGGTATGTCCCAGAGAAGAAGCCGGAAGCCCTTTGAACTACTTTTTAATTCTCCATGAAGGTTGGATCAGTTTGGCATATTAGTCAGAACCTTTTGATGGCAAGTGACAAAACCTCAGAGTTGGAACTCGACTGCTTTAGCGAAGTGGGGTGCCCAGGGGTGGACCTCGCCTGAGTCCCGGCCATGCCGGATGCACGCGGTGGCCGCAGGCTCCGCCCCGAGTGCTCGCGCTCCCGCTGGTTTGTCTGGATCCCACTCAGCTTCGTTCTCCGTGCTGAGAGAACTGGGGACGCGAGAGCCACCAGACGCCCCACCTCCGTAATGTCCTGCCTGGTATCTGCGCCCCGGGGTCTGCCTGCCCCGGCACCGGTGGTCGGGCACCGCGGGGGGCGGCACGGTGGCCATGTGCCTGCCCAGCGGTCCAGGTCGGGGGAGGGCGCTGTCGCGACAGCCCCTGCACTGGCTTTGTGTGATGACCTCTTAGATACGTGGGCGACGTTTCTTTTCAGCTATGGGTTTAAATTAACGTTTGTAGCCCGGATGTCTCTCGGCAGCATAGTGACTCACAGGTCGTCTGGCCAGACAGTGGAGCAGTGCAGCTAATAAGACGAGCGGGAGACTTTACGGCAGCGTTAAAGATGTCCGTGATGGATGAGGCAGGAAACCTAGGTTTCAGAACAGTACGTGCTGCTGCTTCGATTTGGATTAAAAGGAGACACACACACATACACACAAACATGCATGCACACACATGTACCCACATATATGCACACAGGCGCACAACACACGTGCACACACATACACACACGCACAGCACGTGCACACACCATACACACATGCACACACATACATGTGCACGCACAATGCATGTGAACGTGCATATTTATACAGATATGCATATGCGCACATACGCGCTACATGCATGCACAGAGGCACATAGATACAACATACATATACACATGTACATGAACCCATGCACACACACAACATACATATTTGCACATGTATGCACGCGCATGCACACATGTATGTGTGTGCACACCTGGACACATAAACATGTGCTCACGTGTAAATGTGCACATGCGCACATATACACATGCACCCACATGTATGCATGCAGGCACACAGCACACACCTACACACATACACATGCTGATGCACACACACAACACACGAGCACATGCACACGCATGTGCGTGCACATGTGTGTGCACATATGCACACAGAGGTGCACATGTACATGCACACATAATACATCCACACGTGTGCTTGGGCAGACATGCACGTGTATATGCACATGCACACTACATACATGCATATATGCACGCACACACACACATGCTTGTACATGTGCATGTGCAGAAAATTCCGGAAGGACACCTCAACCACCCCTCGCCTGTGGCTAGTACTGGAGTTAGGTCCGCGTGAGGTGGGGAACAAGAACTTTCACTTTACAATTTACGCAGTTCTGAACTATATGGAATCTTAAAAGCGAACCTGTCATTATAATTGTATTAAACAGACAAGTCTTGACAGGGCCGTTGCTTACAGCAGAAAGCTCCTGGTACGTGGCCGGCACTGTCCGGATCCCCTTGTTTTCGTGTGTACTACGCTGACGTACACAGGAATGAAGTCTCAGGGGAGAACGTAGCTTAGGTGTCTGGGAGGCGCGTGGGGGCGGGGCGGGGCGGGGTGGCCGGGAGGACACCCGGCAGGATGGGGGAGGAGCCGCCGCGTAGCTGCACCTGTCGCGGTGATTCGTCCCACCGACTCAAACGCCACATGGGCGAAAGGAGGATGCTTTGACCTCGGCCCTCACAGCCCCTTCCGGAGGCAGCTCGTGCCACCCGCAGGATGATGAGGGGCCCAGGAAGGAAGCCCCCAAGAGCAGAATCCAGAAAGCGGCCTTTTCTCCACAGGGCAGGAACAGGTAAATAAATGCTAAAGAAGATGGGGAAACCGTATCACACATAGAGTAGTGGGGTGACGGCTCGCAGAAAGGAGGGAAAGGACGGAGGCATTGGACAGGGAGGCAGAACGTTCGCATCAACTACGGTCGACTTGGACGGGATGCTCAAAGAACGGAGGTGACTCTCGCCGGTTTCTTTCAGCACCTCCTGCTTCTTCCGTGTTGAACTCCAGCCTCCCCCCTTCCCCAGAAACGCCCTCCCCTGCACCCCTGGGCCCGGGCCCCTGCTGTCCACCGCAGGCGGCGGCACACGCAGACTCGGGGTTTCATTTCGTTCCCAGTTCTCGGAAGTCCTGACAAGACCGTCTAGATTTCTGCCTCCCTCCCTCGGGGTAGAGCGTAACATTTCCATGTGCGGCGGTGACTGCATTTACATTTCTGGACGCACTAATTAGCAGTTATGAAATATGAACCTAACTAATTCTTTCTGTCGCGTTCTCCTAGGGGTCTTTATTTGGCTGCATCAGGCCTGCTAATCAAAGGATCGGGGCTGGTCGCGGTTTCCCTTATTAGCTTCCATTCATTTGACTAAGCAGCTCACTCCCCGCCGGGCACCTCACCCCGCACCAGCCCTGTCTCGCTTCTGAGTTAAAATTTCCCAGCACACTTCGCAGATGATAAATTATTACCCCGGTTTCTTTTTCGCCCTCCTTAGATTTTTGTCTTCGTAATGGTTTTTATTTTCACTCTTCTGTTGTAGGTTAATCAGATTCATCTCGCTGGTTAACTCTCCTCTGAATAATCCTGCCGCGTTGCATGTGACTGTTAAGCACGGTGTGGTCTGCAGTGTGATACTTGTCTCTTCCATCAGATGTAAGAAGAGCTTGTGTTACTAGGTCGCAGGGGAGTTTTCATTTATTCTTTCAAGCGCGAGTCGAGTTTATTTTTCAACATTCTTTCAGCATCCGTCGAGCGTCAGATTTTTTTTTACTCTTCATTTTGTGAATTATATTGACTTTTTTATTATTATACTATTATGAGGTGAACCAAATTTGATCATGAGGTGTCTCATACGTTTATAGATTCACTTTTAAAGTAGCTTCATTGAAGGGTTTTACATGTATATTAGTGGGTGAGAACATCCATATTTTCCTTCCTCATAATACTCTTGCTCGTGTTTTGTATTAAAAAATAGCCTCCCGATGTAAACTGACGTTTTCCTGGGAAGCGCGTTGCAAGGCTACAGCTTTTCCTCTCCAGACAGCTCTAGCCGAGTCCCACAGTTGTGACTGGTGCTGCTGCTGGCCCTTGTCATTCAGCTTTCAGTATTTTCACATTTTAATTATCATTTATTCTCAGTTAATTCGGTGTCACGTTTGTTGTTATGATCCCCAAACTCAAAGTTTGTGGTGGCTTTTTGCTATTGTTATTATGCCATCTTTTATAATCAACTTCCAATTTGATTGCAAAGCAGTTTGCATGGTATCAGTTCCGAGCCCTGGTCACGACTTCCTCTGAAGTTTAACGAGTCAGCATGTCCCCGAGCTTAAGAATGGGATTCTTTCTCTCCGTTGGCTGCAAGGTTCTAATCCACGTATCTCTTAGAGCTTTTCGTATCCATTGGTCAGATATTTTATATGCGTATATTTATTAAACTATGATTTTCTGAGGTATGTGTCTTAAAATGTCCCCCTATGACTTAGATTTTTTAATCTCAACTTGTCATTCTGTCCATTGTTACTTTAGCGATTTCGAGGATAAATGGTTAAGTACATACATTCTCATTATGTTATCTTCCTGGCGACTCTTCCCTTTCTTTTTTGAGTAAACTATTATACCTAATATTGATATAGCTTTGATAAACAAGCTTTCTTTTGGTTACGATTTACTGGTCTCTCTCTTTTTTTTTCATTCTCTTACCTAAAACTTTCTAAGTCATTTTAGTATTTCTCGTAAAAGCATCTAGCAAGATTTCTGACTACAGACGAAGCATCTCTTAATAGGCAATTTTTCTCTGTTTCCGTTTTCCGCTGTTTTTCCTGTTGCATTTTTCGCTTTATATTTATGTTCCCCAGTCCTTTTGCTCCTGGCTTTCACCCTGGTCCCCCTTGAACCTCCAAACGCCCTCCCACCTCTCCCGCCCCTCCCCAGCTCTCCGGAGCCGCCGCCTCCTCGGGGTCTCTCACGTGGGACTCGGCTCGCCCTCCGTTTGATGCCGGTTTCGGGGCTCCTTTAAGTCTCACGTGCCCCTTCGAGTTCAGACCTTGGTAATTACACGTTTTGTGTAAAGTCGTGTGAAGTCCACTCTTTCTGAGAAGGAAACTAGCTGAATCCAACAATAAAAACAAAACAAAAATGGCAAGTGGTAGCACTAAAACGGGTGACAGTCAAGCTGGATCAGGTGACGGGTGGCGACTCGGTCGGGAGAGAAAGCTCCGGTTTAATCGAATGGAATGCCGTGCACGCCGCTCCCTCAGACAGCGCCCGTGTGAGGACATTCAGTAAACGGTCAGTGACTTTACTGGGGGGCGGTCCCCAGAGGAAAGATGGCACACGCCTTGCTTCGGGACGTCTCAGGGAGGAACTGTGTCACGGTCACCCTTACTTGGTGATGCTCTCCGGGATGGCTCGTGGGTTTGTGCAGACTGGGTTTCCCCTCTGTTACGCAGAGCACACTGGCACGTGTATGCCTCGGCGAAGAGGGATTTCCGACACAGGGCCTTCAAAATGAGAGCATTTACGTGCCTTCCGTGGGAAACCGGCCAGAATGCCTCCGTTGTGGATCCTTCACTCTTTCCGTGGCGTTTTCGGTGGAAGAGACGCAGATGGTTTTGTTCCGTCTCGTAGTCGCGCGTGGGTAGCTCCTGAGGTCGATCGCGCTCTAACGGGGCTGAGAGTTAAGGTCTTGAAAGCAGCGCACTTGCGAGATGAGCCTCGTAAAAGCGGGGGCCCGCGCGGCCGAGGGGCGCGAGTTCCCAGCGGGCGGAAATGGATTTCTGTTCACAGGTCCTCGGCGCCGCGTCGCCGGAAGCGTTTGGTGGCGGCGTCCTCGTTCGTCCTGCTCTCTCGTGTTTCATTATTCTGTTCACAGTGGCCCGAGGTGCCTCTTCGCATACACGTCTCATTGATGAGGGACGTTTAGATTTCCTTTTGTGCTTAGGCATTACTTTTTTGACATTACAGATTTTTCATGCTTTCACCTGATTTCACCCTTGAGATGAACACCCTATAAAAGGAAAATGTGGAGTGGAATCTTTGTAACCAGGATCACACCTTTAGGAATGAAACGTGCAAGCCACGTCGATCATCTCGGGGCTGTGCGTTCGAGCAGCACAGAAACCCGGTGGCCTGCCTCTCCGAGGTCCTGGGAGTATCTCCATGCCTGTAGGGAGGTGTCGTATTTTATTAATTGGGCATCTGTACTGGAAAGGGCATTCAGGACAGCTCAGACCCCTCCATCACTGTGTATCTGGAGAAGAGGTTCCCGACAGTGGCTGCAGCCATGATTTGTCCTGTCCATACTTGTGACCCTGCCCTGTGGCTGTCAGCAGCAAGGCCTGGTGAAGACACCTGCCTTGAGCTGCTGTCATCCGTGAAGGCGCATGGCCTCCGGGTTTGCTGGTGGAAATGGCAGCAGACGGAGAATCAGGAATCGCTGACCTCTGGCTTCACATGGGCCAGGGGCTCACGGTCTGGCCTAAGCAGCCCACTGCCCCCCCGAGTCAGCTTCCGTGCTCTGAAGAGTAGGGGACCTGGACTTGGGACGTTTCGTTGTTGGGGAGGGGCTCTGGGATTTCCTGATTGTGAGCTAAGTACGTCCTCAAAATAAGACCTGTCCCAACATTTGTTAATCACACTCTCCTTTTGAACTTACAGCTGCCAGGCACTGTTCTATGTCCCTGACAAAGATGAAGCTGTTGAATTCTCAGATGACACTGTGGGGCGGGGCTGTTATCACCCGTGACAGGTGTGAGCAGGGTTCAAACCCTCGCGGCGTGCCCTCCGCTACTTAAACGTCACACTGTGTTGACATCTGCCGCGTTACCGCACGTGCGTTTCCAGCGGCTTCGTAGGGAGCACTAAGTGACAGCTATGTAGGAATTATAAATATGTAAAGGCCGGCACCCAGGAGAGCTGGCTTCTTCCGTGATTGAGGACAGCAGAGTGCATCAGCCGCATGTTGAAATCTTTCACAAAGCTTACATTTTCTTCTTCACCACGTCTGCGGAATAAACAAGGCACACAGAGGCGTAGGGAAGGCGTGCGGTACCTGGGGCCGCGGCTGCAATTAGAGCAGGAGAGCGCGGGCCCCCGATCACTGGGTTCGCTTACACGTGCTTACAAGTTGCTGCGCAGAGCAAAAAAAAATAATTGCGATAGAGTCACTTCATCGTGACGCAGCCAAGTTTAACTTGTTAGAGCTTTGAACTCGCAGTCGAGGCTCCCTGGGGCCGGCTGTCTGATCGTGGTTTCAGAGCCTGACCCACTTATCAGCTGTGATCGAAGGCGGCTCAGAAACCTCCCAGGACGTGGTCAAGCACCGGAAACCCACCAGGAACAAGATTTCCCAGCCCGTGACTCGTTTTTAGGGCGTTCGAGGGGCTGTCCATCACAGAAGGCGACCTCGCTTGTGCCCGCTGCTCTCCCCCAGGCGTGAGTCACCGGGCTCATTCTTAACGAATGCACCAAGAATCTTAGTGGGGTGACTGAGAGGCTTCTTTAGGATTTAGTGAGGCATAGACGAGCAAGTGGATGTGCGCGAACCCGCCGCCGCTTGCCCGGGGGACTCCGGAGTCACGTGTTTGAAGTCTTCGCCTTTGTAATCGGAACGGTCCTTCTCCGGTTGGGTTAACGGTGCAGACCGAAGGGGATGCTATTGGCCTTTAGAAGAAATCGTGTTATTTAAGGGAAGTGAGTCAAGCGTTTGAGTCTGACAGTGTGAGACTGTTAGTCTCGGTCTGTGCGAGTCGCCTGCTGACAGGTAACCAAGGTGCCGGGGAGGACACAGCTGTTCGCGCGCGTGTAAGAGACGTGACCTCCCGCGACGTGGCAGAGTCACCTGCTGCTGCCTCGGCCGCCGGCGCCTCCGAGGCCCTGGGAGCTGTGCGGGTCCATCCGGAACGGACTCGGGAAGCTGAAACCACCCGGCACCTCTGCGGTTCTTCAAGTCCAGTCACCTCATCGCTCTCCTCCGTTTCCTGTCCCCCTTCCCGGGTGTCCCCGCTTCCTGTCCCCTGCACCCCCTCCCTCTCCCTCCCTCAGTCACTCTCCTCGCTTCTCCCTGCCTCCTGCTCTTCCCTGTAGCCCTGTGACTGGAGCCAGTTTACACCTCGGGCGCTCTGCACATAACCAGATGCTGCAACTTCTTAAGAATTCCATGTTTGCGGTGACTTTGAAGGAATTTTAGCCTTGGTCCATCTCATGTGGCCCATCCAACGATGCTTAATTCTACTCTAAGGTTTTTCCCTAAAACTGGGTGTTTGTGAGAATACGACAAGGCAAGAAAATTGCCAGGAAGCTGTGGAGAGGATGCTAATTAACCTCATTTTACCGCATTACACTTTCATGGGACAATCTTGTTCCAAACCGCAAGGCTGGCCCTTGGTGGAAGGGCCGAGGCATCGTGGTTCCGCGAACGCTTCCTCAATGGCCCCGTCTGCCAGCCCGTGCCTTCCTGTCCCTGTGGTCTCCTGGTGTCCTGCGGGCCGCATCCGGAATTCCGCGTGCCGCGACTTTGCACGTCCGTGGCCTTGGTGCATGTGCTTCACTGTCCGGTGTGGCCAACGGCCTCGGGCCGTCCGGTCGTGGGTGGGGAGTGTCTGCGGAGCTCGGGGGGACGTCCTGCCAGGACCCTCACAGGTGCAGGGGACAGCGGCAGACGTCGCACTGGGGTCCCTCAGTCCCTGCTCACCGCAGGGCCGAGTCCATGGCGCCGGCCGTCCAGCCTCCTCCGTCCTTCTGGGCACTGACATCTTCTGCAGCCAAAGCCACCGAGCGCGCGCCTGCGCCTTCGTCCTCAGCCCCTACGCTTCTCCCCGGAGCTCGGCTCCCCGTGCGCTGTCTCGTGTGACAGAGGCAGCGGCCCCCACGTCCCTCCCCTCCCCCCCCCCCCCGCTGTCCCCATCCCCCACCCCCGCTGTCCCCCGTCCCCCCATCCCCCGTCCCCCATCCCACGTCTCTCCCCCCCCCCGCCACGTCCCTCCCTCTGTCCCACGTCCCCCCACTGTCTCACGATACCCCCTCTGTCCCATGTCCCCCCCCCCCCGCTGTCCCCCGACCCCCCATCCCACGTCCCCCATTTACGTCCCCGCCCCCCGCTGCCCCACGTTCCGCCCCCGCCCCCCGCCGTTCCCACGACCCTCCCCCACCCCCCCACCCCCCCAGTCGCCGTCTCAGGCGCTTTGCGCCTGGCAGCTCAGGGCCCGGCGGCCGTTTTCCCCAGCAGAGCCGCTGGAGGGGGACGGAACCTCGAACGGTGTTGGCGACGGCGCACGCCTGCGTCACTGCCCCCCGCACGGCCCAGCGCGGAGGAGGGGTGATCGCGATGGGGGCGTTTCCCGGGGAACGGCAAAGGGGGGCACCGCGTCAGCCAAACGGCTCACGTGACCAGGCCGGGGCCACGGACCGCGCGAGGCTCCTGGACCGCCTCGCCGCCGTGTCCTCGGCGCCCTCGGCGGCCGCCGCGCCCGAGGGACACAGGCAGGTGCGCGCCCCGGGAGGGCGCACGGCGGCGCCCGCGCTCACGCACCTCGCGCTCTTCTGCTTCCAGCTCGCGGACCTGCTCCAGAAGCTGCGGTTCGTCCTGACCTACGTGGCCCCCTGGCAGATGGCGTGGGGCTCCTCGTTCCACGTGGTCGCCCAGCTCGCGTCCATCCCGCGTATCCTTTCCGCTGCATCCCGGGGCGCGCGGGCGCGGGTCCCTGGGGACGCGCTTCAACGAGCCGGGCTGGGCGCGCTGCAGCCCCGTTAGGCCTCGCGGCCTTGAAAGATGGCTCTGAATTTTCAACTACTCCTGCCTCTTAATGGGTTTTCAGGAGTTACTTCCATTTTTCTGATTCTTCTATGGCCCGGGCCAGATCCGCATTAAGATACCCTGCCTTTTAAACGGGAAATTACAGCGTCGGTGATTCGGGTGACTCGTGCAAAATGGTGGAAATCAATTTGCAGCATCTGCACACGGCAGATGGGCCGAGGTACTGGCGCATGGCACAGGCTACTTCCCACGGATGTGGTTTGGTGGGCGGCCACTTGGGCGATACTTAGAAAGCCCGAATTAGGGACAAACGGAATCGCCCAAATATTTTGGAAGACTAAAAAAATAATTTGTGATTTTGTTTTATAATTGTTAGTCACAGAGCCTCGTTTTATCATTTTTAGTTTCATTTGGTTTCTTTGCATTTAAATGTTTCCATCATGATAGTTTTAATTTACTTTAAAATAAATTTAAGGTGCCTCTTCTAAAAGATCACTTTAACACAGTGACGTGTGCGTGCAAGTGTGTGTGTGTCTCTGCCTGTGTGTGTGCACGTGTGTATGTACGTGTGCCTCTGCCTCTGTGTGTGTGCACGTGTGTGTGTCTGCCTCTGTGTGTGTGCATGTGTGTGTATCTGCCTGTGTGTGCGTGTGTGTGTGCTGAGGAAGTAAGAGGAGAGACAGCAATAAAAAATACTCTTGAAGAGCAAAATTAAACAAACCTTCTCTGCTCAGGCCAAAACGCGCCCACAGAGGCCTCCCGCCCCCTGACCTCGCACCCCTCGCCTGCGTTCCCAGCATCTTCCGCGGGAACGGCCCCGCAGGAGCCCAGGGCCCAGCTCCCACTTTCCAACCACGTTTCCGGGGCTGGACGCTGGCCTCCCTGGTGGTCCGTGCCCCCGCGCGTGACCCTGCTTCAAGGCCCCGGCATTACACGGCGGGTCTCTGGGGTCTGCGCTGCGTGTGCAGGAACAAACACACTTGGGGTCACCAGCAGGTGACAATGTAAATTGAAAAGGCTCTCCAGAGTTATTTGTTAAAAAAGGAACTCCTTAAGCATCCCAGGAGCCGGCCTCACAATGCGCATTGTTTTCTGTTCCTGTTCTTGGACCAGCGCTGACATTTCTAAAACGTTTCAAGGTCATTTGGCAGAACTGGCTGAGGAAAAAAGGTGGCGCCAGCGGGCGCGGAGCGCGAGCCCCTCCCTTCCCCGCAGCCGCCGGTGCTCAGCAGCACCCGAGAGCCCAGTGTTCCCACGCGGAGGCCCTGCGAACAGACACCGAAGCGAAAGCGAGGCGATTCCGTTCGCTTCTGAATTGCGCGTGAGGGACCCTGTCCAGAATTCAAGCCTGCGCATTAAATGGAAATGATTACATGGATGCAAATTTGAGGAGTTGCACTTGGAATTTCAAACGTGAAGATCTGATTCCCAGACTTAACCGAACCTCGGTCTCGGGGGTCTCGGGGGGACCCGGGGCGCCGTGGCCATTTGCGCCTTGCGGGGTGAGCGCAGCAGTGCTGAGCCGTCCCCCCGCGGAGAAGGCCGGCCTGGGAGCGTCGCTGTCGGCCGCCTGGCGCGTGCGGTGGGCTTTGCCACGTGCACACGGCGTCGGGCACGTGGTCACCCCCACGAGGGCGACAGCGAGTGAGCCCCCACCACTGGTGGCGCAGAGTCCAGTCTGGGAACCAGCAAGTCTGAGGATGTCCCCGCTGGGCCAACCCAGCGCGCGTGAGCGCCTCGGAGACGCCCCGCCAGGCCTCGGGACGGCTGCTCGAGAAGCCGCCGTGGCTTCCACGCTTCGCTCCTGAACTGTCCCTGTCGGTGACGCCCACGTCCTCCCTCCCGCTGAGCCACGTGCCTCAGAGTGACCGTGGCGCCTGCCCACTGCGGCCGTGCGGTGGCTGGCGGGGCCACAGCCCCTCCCCGTGGCCCGGGGACGCCTCAGGATGTGACGAGACAGTTTGGGAGCCGGGCGCCTACATGCCGTCGAGACCGAGCTGTCGGGTCCTAAAAGCCGGCCTGGGACCTTGACTGAGTTTGAAATGCTGATCATTGCGTCATTCTCTGAAGAAGCTGTGGGTTCCATCCTGGTGTTGAAAGGGGACCAGCTGGCTCCATTTTGGAGTCGAATTAGCTTCCGGGCCAGCGGGGTGCTGTCTGGTAAATTGCTTTTTCCAGAGCCAGGGTGTTTTCTCCCTTGGGAGCCTCCACGGGCCTCTGAGCTTACGGCCACGGGGAGGACGGAGATGCTCGCCCTTTAGCACGTGTGGACACCATGCAAGACCCCGTCTTCTGGCCGGCAGACAGACCCAGCCGGGTCGGTGCGGCGGGCTGGCCACTGGGCCCCCGGCGGGCCCTGCTGAGCTTCTAGTGATTTTTTTAACCCTAAGTATTGACTGTGTTGTTTTCATTTTAAACGTCCTCAGAGAGGAGGAAGCTTCCAAAGGCATCGCCACTGACCTCTTCGGTTGACCTCTTGGCTCTCTGCCGGCAGAAACAGGCCGCGTGTGCCTTCGCGGGGAGTCCCCGTGTCCCGGGGCCGCCTCGGCCACGATGGGGACAGTCTCCCCCGTCGGCCCGCGCGTGCGCATTTCCTTACGGGTCGTCCCTGAGTAAGTGACCTCCGAGGCCGTCCATCCGCTCCTCCCTGCCGCTGACCTGTTAGACTTCTCCTACCACGGAGAGCTCTCCTCACTCACGCCTCGATTTCTGGTAACTGTCTCCGGCATCGTGAAACGGACAGCTTGGTCCCTGGGGAGATGTTTAGAATGGAGAAGAGCGACGCCGGCCCCCGTGGTGTCCTGCCCAGCCTGGCCCCGCCTGGCTCTGTCCCAGGTCTCCTGCGAGCCGCCCAGCACCCGCTGCCCCAGGCGGGATGTCGCCCCTCCCCCCGCTGCCACCGGGGAGCTCCCCCTGTCCCCCCATCCGCCTTCTCACATTTCTTCAGCACTTTGTTCAGTGACGTCTCCCACGCAATCCTCTTCTCTTCCGGCGACAAGGGGCAAGTTAATTTGGCGTGGTTTGTGACCTCGGTATTTCGATATTTTCAGCTTTCAGTTGTCAAGGGAACTGATCGGCGACCGTAGACATCGCTGTAGCGTGTTGCTCTGTGGTTGTCTGTTTGAATCCAGGTCAGAATAAAAGGAATTGGATTTAAATTGTAGCGCAAGGGCGATCCCGGCTCGCGTCCAGAGCCGAACAATTCGACCCCCGAGGGGCTTCTTAAGGGAGGATGCAGGCGTGTAAAAGTCAACAGCAAGGGAAGGGAGGACGTGGTTACGCGAGGCAAACCTCCGCGCTCAGCCTGAAAACGCAGACGTGGACAGCGCGGGCTCGTCCCTGGTGTGCGTCTGCTCGTCCGGGGGGCTGCGGAGGTCCCCACGTCCCCCCACCCCCGCCGTCACGTGACTTGAGCCGAGCCACCGCACTGCGCAGAAGGCGCTCTGGAGCCCGAGCCGCTGCTTCCAGGTTCCGACTGTCACGAGACGCGGTCCTCTGCCTCAGCTGGGGACTCCTGTGTCACGTTCTGCTGGAACTTTCTGAGCAGGAGCTAAAGAAACGAGACCTCCACTTGGGCAGCGGCGAGAGGAGAGGCGCACGGCCCCCTCCAGGGGGGAAGGTCGGCCTCAGATCGGACCAGACCTGTCGTGGGACAGTCCACGCCCTCACGCGGAGCACGTGCATCTGAGACATGGGCAGCCCGGCACCCCGAGACCGCTGCCGCCTCAGGGCCCGCTTGTTCCCCCGACTGCAGCCCCCTCCGCCCCCCGCACCAGTGAGGCAGTGTGATTGGCAGTGGGGGGGGAGCTCTCCCATGATGGAGCGAGCCTGCAGAGGGACCAGCCGTCTGGTTTCCAGACACCCATTGGGCTTGCGCCAGAGTTACAGCCATACCGTTTCTGATGCTGAACAGCCTTGTTTCCAATCAGCCAGGGCACATAAAAGCGAGGCTCGCCGTTAAGCGACAAACCCGGAGTGCGAAAGGGGTGACCCAGCACATATCGGGCGTGGCTTCATGTGTGTGCGTTTTTAGCTTGTAACCCAGGCCCGACTTGGCTTGAGCCATTGGCGTCCGATGTACAATAAAGAACATACGTTTTTCAATAGTGGGAAAAGATTCTTTGGGAAACAGAGCTGCCACCTTCCCCCAAAATGCTACGTGTTTGCTTTTAAAAGTGCCATTTAATTTTAATCCTGCGTGAAGCTGCTTAGTACTCTAGGAAGCTTGCCAGAATGTGTTTTGTTCCGCTAACGATGTCCCAGTGAAAAGAAACCATTGTTGTCAAACCGGAGACGTTAAGTCTCTGCCACGAGTCACACCGAGGCCGCTGGGTTCTCACGGGAATTATTCGCGGAGGCGAAACGCGGCCTGGCGGGCGGGTGCCGCCCAAGGCTCCGCAGGGTGCCACACACGCACGCAGAGCGCGCGCCCGCCGTTCTCCTCCCGCCGAGGACACGGCTTCCGGGGGGCCCGGGCCGGTCTGGGGAGACGTTCGGAGACCGGGGGCCGAGGCGCCGTCTTCCTTAGCGCGGCCGCAGACTCCGCCATGCTGCTCCTCCAGACGTTGGCCACGGCGCTCGTCTCCAGCCCGCTGAGCCCGTTTCTCGGCAGCGTCATCTTCATCACCTCGTACGTCCGGCCCGTGAAATTCTGGGAGAAGAACTACAAGTAAGGCCCCGAAGTCACCGCGAACCCGCCCCGCGGAGCTTTGCGCCCCCGGCCCTCCCGCATGCAGGGGTCGAGCCTCCCTGCGGCGCTCTGCGGCGGGGCGGAGGAGGCGTGCGTAACCCCATCCCCCCGTCCCCCAGTCCCCCTCCCCCCGCCCGTGGACGCGACACAGGGGCCTCGGGCCCCGGACACGGCACCACTGATCACGGACCCGCAGTCAGAGCCGGTCCGGGTCTCACCGCGCGCGAGGGAGAGCGAGCCGTGGCCGCTGCGTGCCCCGGGGGAGGTCTGAGGTCACCGTCGCATCGTGTGGGACCGGCCCCCGGGGGCACGCGCTCCCCCTCGGAGTGTCCCAGTTAGGCGTCACGTGCACGCTACGCATCGCCGCTGGGTGCGGACGGGAACGGGTTTCCCGGGCACGTTGCCCTCGCGGAGATGCTGCATGCGGTTTTTCTTGATGGGTGGGACCGGCCGGTCACATGTTTGCCCGAGCAGACGGTGATGGGGGGGACGGTCGCGGTTTGAGGGGAGGTGAGAAGAGAGGAACATGGTTCACTAGGTGACTCTCCGGAACTCTCAGCGATGGCCGGGCTCAGCGGCAGCTGGGGGAGGAGCGTGTGGGCCGCCTGGCTTCGGCTGGCGACGGGGTCGCTCCATGCCGAGGGCAGGACCCCGTTAGAGACCTCAGCCCGAACCCGCCAGCCGCGCCTGCATCGCACCACATCACCCCGAACCCGGCCCCTGCATCCCGGCTGCATCTTGCACACGTCTGGCACGGCCCCGTGAGCCCCACGTGGCAGGCCCCGTGGAGTTGGGACACTGGGCTTCCGTTTCTCCCGTGAGAGGGCTTGTGCGAACGTCAAACGCGCTTCCTCCTGGGACAGGCAGGTGGGCCGCCAGCCTGCCTGGGCTTGCACGTCACCTCCGCCACCAACACCGGTGACCTCGGGCCTCTGTCCCCTCTGCCGCAAGATGGCAGCCGTAATGGGGGGCTACGCAAGGCACCCGGCCCGGGGCCTGACGCCGAGGAAACGCCACGTCCGCCTGCAAAGTGCGTGTCCTGACTACTCTGCACGCAGGCTGCCCCCACGTGGCCGCGGTAACAGCTGCTCCCGACCGCAAGCTCGCCTTCAGGTGCCCTGGACACCAAGGGGCCGCGCTGGGGCCACAGGGTGGCAGGGAGCCCGCGCCCCGGCAGGGTCCCGCATTCCCCAGGGCGGGCTTCCCATGGGGCGAGGAGTCGGTTTGAGTTTGCACGTGAGTGAGTCCTCGCTTGCATGTGTCCGAGGAGATCTGTGCATGTTTTGGAGCCAGAGGATGTGAGCGAAGCCAGCACTGGCTCGTCCTTAAACTTCTTCAGAGAAACAAGTTGGGGGACCTTTTCGGAGCCCTGAAAACCACAGTTCTGAAGGTGCCGACGCTGGTGGGTGAGAGGAGGCCCCTCCCCTGCTTGAGCGCATGGGCGTGTGCGGGGTGTCGCAGACTGGCCTTCGGGACCGGAGCTCCTCCTGTCTCCTCTTCCACGATGCATTAGGGGCCAGCGTCCCGGCCTGGGACAGAAGCACACTCCTCCGGTGGGCCGGAAGGGGTGTTCGATTCCCCGGTGGACACGGGGGCAGAGAACTCTCTGGGGGACATTTCACTGCAGGGAGGCGTCCACACCTCTGCGCACAGCAGTGACGTGCTTTCCTGTTCAGAAGCCCCCGTCCCGAGGTCCAGCCGCCGTCCTAGGTCTGACTCGAGGGGGTCTGTGCGTCACTCAGCCTGGGCTCTAGCGCAGGCCTTCTGCTTCTGCACCCCTTCTCGCCAAGCATTGATTCTGCGGGGTCCTGAGGTTCACAGTCTGCTCCGTGGGGGAGGGGTCCACCCTGCCAGCCTGTCCACGGTGGGCAGGGGACAAGGGTCCGTGCATGTCCATGAGGACATCCGGGCTTTCCCAGCTCTCTCGCAAAGAGCCGCACTGGAGAAATGCTTAGTCCCACTGGGGAGAGAAGTGCCTGATGCAAAACGCAGTCGCCGAGTGTCTGCTGTCACCGTGGGTCAGGCATCAGGAACGAGTCCCCTCTGCCGAAGAGATCGGTGGTGGGATTCAGGGTGGGGCAGGGGAAAGTCCGGGGAGGGAAGGGGGTGCGAGGGTTGGGGGAAGGCTGGAAGGCCCGGCTGGATGCCTCGGGGCTCTGGAAGCTCATTCCCTCTCCCTAAACTGTTGGTTCTCATTTCAAACACTGACGACTTCTGGGGCTCCCACTGGGCAGAGCCGATGCTTGGTCTCCTCGGCCTTTTTTTTGGTCTGAGACAAAGCGGCAGTCAGTTAGCGTGGTTCTTTCGGAGTGTTTGCTAGTTGCAGGCAGTCATGGTGTTTCCTCGGTGTCAGGCCCCGGTCCAGGTGCTTTGCTTATCCCCCCATAGTTGAAAAAGCCTGGCCGACTCACGTGCCCAGGCGGCCCAGGCCCTGCCCCCGGCCTGGGAGGCGTGGCGAGCCCGCTCACAGCCCCCGAACCTGGGCCCCCTCGCCGTCTCCATTCCAGTCCTCTGCTTTTTCGTTCAGTCCTTCTAAAGCTGGCTTTGGGTTTTGCAAGTCCCCAGGGAGCCCTGCTCTGAAATGGAACCATTTTAATAGTCTAAGGAGCCGATAAGTGAATTGCCAGCCGCCTGACAGCTGTGGCCAGCCCTTGTCCCCAGTCCGGGCTGTCTCAAAACCTGCAGATTCCGTTCCCCAGCACTGCCCGTCACTGGGGACAGAGGACATGCAGGTCTGCTGACCGCCCGACCAACCTGCTCCCTGGCGCTCTCCGAGCACCGGGCTGTGTCCATCCTCGAAGCCGTGTGGCTCCCCGCTGCCCAGGGAACAGCAGCACCTCACTGGCCGACACTGGCCAGCAGCAGGATCCGCACCGATGGAGATGCCCCGTGTCTGCCGAGTCCGGGGTGGCGGCCCTTCCGGCCACGTGTGGCCACCGAGTCTAGTGCGACCGAGGAGCCGAATGTTTAATTCTTTGCAATCTCATTTAAATTCACACAGCCACACGTGCCTGAAGCCACCGTGCTGGGCGGCTCAGGTGTGGCCCCTCGCCCATGGTGCAGTGTCACAGTCACATAGTGCGGCTGGTTCCCTGGGCTGCACTCTCCCTCCCTCCACCTCCCCACACCCGCCCGCACGCACCTGCAATGCGGGGGGGGGGGGGGGGGGGGGGGCGGGGGGCACATCCCACCTCTGGGTGGGTGACAGGTGAGGTTCCCGAAGGACCTGCAGGCTGAGGCTGAGCGGTACGTAGCAGTTGTCTTTGACCACTCGGTGGCCGTCAGTAAGTCCTGCCCAGCATCGCTGTCGGCTCCATCCACCTCTGTTAGCTGGTCTGTAGTGTGTTGACCGCCTGCGGGAGCTCCGAGGGCCGTGGGCACCAAGCGAGGAGTGGCCTGCGTGGTGGGCGTGGCCGCACCCTGAGTGGTGGGCGGGCGTGGCCCACGTGGTGGGCGTGGCCTGCAAGATGGGTGGGGGCGTGCCCCTCCCCGCGTGGTGGGCGTGACCGCAGCCCTGAGCGGTGGGCGTGGCTGCAGCCCTGAGTGGTGGGTGGGGCGTGGCCTGCAAGGTGGGTGGGGCGTGCCCCCTCCCCGCGTGGTGGGCGTGGCCGCAGCCGTGCATGGCGAGCCTGCAGGTTCTGTCTGTGCAGTTCCCAGTCTCATTCCTCAGCCCGTTTTGTTCTCCTTCTTCATATTTTTATCTTCATCTCATTAACTTTTGGTTCAGTTTCGTGTACGTCTGTGTATCCGTGCTGCCCACCTGCATGCCCTCCTGACGTGGGGGCACCGCCCTGTGGGCCGGTGGCACAGCCACCGCCTGCGCGCTGCGACGTGCCCCGTAACGTCCATCTCCGCCGTCGGTGCTGTTGATCCTGATGCCTCATGGTCGCAAGCCTGGGCCTGTCCTGTGAGCGTCACAGCTGCCTCAGTGGGAAGCGGGATCTCTAAAGCACTGCTATTCTGCGGTTTAACCACGAAACACATGAACCGATGTTTCCGCTAGTCCCCGAGGTCTCGCGCTTGAGCCTCTGTGTCGCTCCCCAGGCCTCGCGGCCCGTCACGCAGAAGCGAGGAAGCTGCGCGGCCCCTGGGAGCCACAGAGGCCCCGCCCCGCTGTCCCCCGCGGGAACGGACCTCGCAGCTCAACGCGCGGCCCTTGTGAGCTTGGTCTGCCGCGGCAGCGGGCTGTGCGCAGAGCTGAACCCGCTCCTTGTGGCGTCACCTGGACGTCACAATCACCGGGTTCACCTGCTGACCCAGCGCCCGCGGCCCCGCCACGTTCCACCCCCCCCCCCCACCTGTTCGAAGGCACTTCTTCCCTTGGCTCCCTCTCCTTCAGGCTGAGCAGCCCTGGCTGTTCTTTGTGTAACGTGGTCTAGACCTTGGGCACCCCCGCCACCCTGGGCAGACATCCACTGGACTGTCCCTAACCCTCCTCTGCTAGCCAGCTCTAGATGTCACCTACTCAGCTCGCAGTAGTGGGACCTGTGGCGTCCAGCAAGCCAGATGTTCAGTTCGCTTTTATGCCTCTTAAAGTCTAAAACCTCTCGATGATTTTACCAAAGTGCAGCCAGGCCCAGCCCCCATCACTGCAGCCCTCTGTGTGTGCCATACTGAAGATCAGAAGTTCACATTTCCTCTGTCCACGCTCAGCATGTGGGCTTTACCTCCACATCAACACCCAGAGAGGCTGGGGACAGTCAGGTGTTGCCTCCCCGTCCAGCCCCGCCAATGTGCTGCCCGAGGCGGGTGTGCCTGCCACCCCCAGGGCCGCCTTCAGGATTGGTTGCTGGCGGACAGGACAGAGCCGCAGGCGCCGATCTTGGTTAGGCAGTCACAGGAAGAAGTTCTCACTCGACGCCGTTACCTTTTTCAGAATAGAGAAGATTCTGTCCGGCGTTCTCGCTGGCAGAGAACGCCCAGCAAACATGGTCTGTTTGAAGCATGGTTTTCAGATCCTGGTTTAAAGCCTAGAACTTCTCCAAAGGCAGCTTTTTTCTGAAGTGCAAATCAGGATCTTCTGTGGAATGTGGGTTTGTAGTAAAACTCCGCACTGCAGTCAAAGCCCGCAGTGTTGCGGGGGAGGGGTCTGCATTTTTAGCTCGTGGTGATGCTGCCCCATGATTCATTTGGGGACGTTCACCAAGCACCTGGACATAGTGACTCGCTGCTGAGATGAAGCCACAAAGCTCCTCTGTCAGGTGTCTCGGGCTGCCGGGGCTCTCAGACCCGCCCGGGGGTGGGGGATGGGCCCACTGTCATTCATGACACACAGGTGGGAGACGGGGCAGCAGCTCCGCGGCAGTGGCCGGCCTGGTCTCTCTGTGTTTCTTGAGCACCTGCTGACCTCTTCGGACATGGTGTCTGGCCCTGTAGCCGCTCTGGGAGTAGAATTTCGATTTTCATTTTTCTCTTTTCAGACCCCAGAAAAAGGAAACCCAGGCAAGTTCAATGACTTGCCCAAGGTCACAGAACACGTTGGCACTGGGCCGACACGCCCGCCCAGGTCTGGTGTTTTTCCGAGCCCCGCACACTTTCCATTTTGCCCCGAAGCCGCGCCAAAAGCAGGGGGGAGTCACCGGAAGTTCAAGGTCCGCCCAGGAGTTCCACGGCGCCTTCCGCCGGGCTGTCGGCGGGGGAGCCTGTCCGGCGGGGAGGGCGGTCACAGCCCGGGGCCGAGGCCGTGCTGAGGGTGCCTCCCCCCAGGAGCGGCCCCCTTCGGTCCCCAAGGGAAGCGTCTGCAGCCCCTCCCAGGAACGGGACAGTGCCAGGCGCCAGGCGGCTAAGGCGGGCTGTGACCCCCATCACCTTCCCAGCGCTCCTCGAACGCAGACGTCTGTCCCAAACCTGGTGGCCCACCCGGCACGCTCCCCGGGGACCGGCCTCAGACCGCGAGGCTGAGCTTCCGCGGTGACAGCCGGACCACAGGATGCCCCGGCGCAGACGCACGGAGGCCCCGAGGCTGTCAGGGAGCCTGCAGAGGGCCGCCTTGCACGGTCCAGACAAGTGTCTGCTCCCGAGCTTGTCTTCTGGGTAGTGACGGGGTGTCGTGGTGATTCCGCACGTCCCCAAGCCAGGACGCCGTGGGTCTCAGCGGGGCCACCCCCTTCTCGAGGCCCTGGGTGTGTGCTGTGCCCGACCTGCTGCCCCGGCACCCCCAGAGCTGGCCGTGAGCAGGGCTGGGACACGCCTCACTGTCCCTTGCCCAGCGGCGGGTCTGTGGGAGTCCTCGCATGAGCCACTCGGGGTCGCCTGCATGCAATGAAGCACGAGCGCTCTGAGTGATGTAACATTCTTGGGGTCACTTTGACCTCGCGTTTGACCTCTACTGACAAAAGAGGGGCCGAAGGGGAGACACAGCGTGGCCACCTCCACGATGGCAGTGGGTCCCGACTCGCAGACACAGCCAGGGAGGAGCACAGACCAAGGCTCGAACGTTGCAGAAGAAACGGGCGGGAAGGCGGGCCAGCAGGACACACCCCGAGCCATGCGGCACGTGGGGGTGTCGGCCGCCTGAGCGTCCAGGTCCTGCCCCCCAGCCGGCGGCCGGACGCGTGGGCCGACAGTAATTTTTGCTTCGATCGTAAAATGTAATGTACAAGACGTGAGAAGGGATGCCTCTTACATTTGTTCATGTTTTTGCTGACCATGTTTTTTCTTCCGCTGATGTTCCAAGGTTCATTCTTTTATTGTGTCTTTCTAAGAATTTGTCTGTTGCTTTAGGGCAAATCTCCTGTGGACAGAGTCTCTTAGTTCTCCTTCATCTGAGAAAACCGCCGTTTCTCCTTCGTCCCGGGAGGCTATTTCCAGCGGACCGAGGGTTCTGGGTGGACGGGTCTTTTTCCTCTGAGCACTTCTGACCACCGTGGGTGCTTACAATGAATCCGCTGCTGCTCAGGCCGTTTTTTCCCCGTCGGTCAGGTGTCCTTCCTCCCTCACTGCTCCCAAAGCGTTTTCCTGGGTTTTATTTATTTGTCGTAGAAGCTTGACCAAGTTGTTTCTTGGTGTGAATTTCCTTGTTTGTCACCAGACTCTCCTCTCCTTGCGGGGCTCCGATGACGGGGATGTTAAGTGTGTCACCTTAGCCCCACAGGTGTGGGAGACGGCTCGGCCTTTTCCAGTCAGTTTTCTGTCTGTTGCTCAGATTATACCGACTGCTCTGTCTTCCGCCCCGTTGAATCTTGACTGTCCTCTGGTAAAATGTCTGTTCGGTTCTTTGTATCATCTTTCTCTTTGCTGAGACTTTCTCTTTTTTGCTGAGTTTCTATTTTTTCATGTGTTTCAAAAGTCTTTTCAGTTGCTCACTGAAGCAATTTATGACGGTTAATTTTAAATCCTTGTCAAATAATACTCTCTGTCATCTCAGTGTTGAGACTTATAGTCTTTTGTCATTCAGTTTGAGATCTTCCCATTTCTTAGAACAAGTAATTTTCTGCTGAAATCTGGACGTTCTGCATATTATGTTCTGAAACTGGATATTAGTAAACCTTCTGTTTCTCCTGGCTTTCTCGACACTACCCTGGGAGCGGAAGGGGACCCCTGTTTTGTGGCTTCCAAGTGGGGTTAGAGCTCCGGGCTCCCCACTCGGCCTCCGTTGACACTGAGATGCGGGGGTTCCTTGTGTGCTTGTGGAGGGGGGAGTTCAGACTCCCCACTAGCCCATCAGCGATACTTCCTTGGCAAGGAGGGAGTGAGGACGAGTACTTTGTCACTGCACCTTGTGGCCTGCGCATTCTGGACTGATGAAAGGCTGTGCTCTGCGCTAGGCCCATCTTACACGACGCGGCAGGAGGAGAAGGGCCCTTGTCCCTGCCCGGCCGGCCGGCAGTCGGGCCCCCACTCTGCCTTTGCTGGCGGGGGAGGTGTTTGGCTGGAACCGAGAGGAGTCGTCTAAGTTTCCTGAACTTAGGCCGCCCCTTCACTGGATGTTCGGCCCGAAAGAGTGGGTTTGGTTTTGTCTTGTTTTTTTTTTTTTCTTTTTGCTGCTCTTGGCATTTTGGGGATATCTGAGGCAAAAGGAAAGCCAAGGAGGTGACCTCGGTGGCCTTCCTTGGGTGCTGCGGTCCTTAAATGGTCTGCCTCCTCTTTACCTGTAGAAAGTGTTTCTGTCGCATACCACACCCGGGGGTTGCTTGTGCTTAGTGGGGTGACAGGGAGGAGGAGACCACCCCCGTCTTCCTAGAAGACGCCAGCCGACTGGGGCACGCGTCGGTCCACCGCGCTCAGCCCCTTCTCCCACAGTCGCGGGGCGAGTCTGGTGGCAGCGTCGCGTGGTGGACAGCAGGGCCTGAGGTGTCCTCTCGGCACAGGCCTCAGACAGACTCGGGGCAGGGGGGGACAAGGGCATCAGTGGTTCGGGGTCGCCTCGTTCCGCGGCGTGGCCGCCCATGGGCACACGTGTAGCTTATGGAGGCTTAGAAATCTTCCCTCCGGGAGGCTGAACGCAGGCTGTTACTGCATTTGTTTTATAATTTCTCTATAGGCAGGTAGGACAGACCAACTCTTTTCTGGTCTGTTCTACTCCCAAAAAAAGGCTGGTTCAGAATCAGCCATGATAAGGTCGTCGGGCAGTGGATGGTGCGAGGCTCAGCAAGGGGTTTAAGCATACGGTGAAGAAAACCGACGAATTCCGTTTTTAAATTTATCAATGAATTACTTTGAAAAGTTCTAAAACAAATATTTTTCTCCTTTATAAAAATTCGGCTTAGAAATTTTCAGTTCCTGAAATGTAGCAAATTAGAGAAGTTCAAAACTTTTGTTACGAGTACCAGGAAATGATAAATAGTAAAGTTTCTTCTCAATTCTTATCTGAACATAGCGGGAAAGGTAGGAAATTCCCAAGAGCTAGAAGCGAAGAAGGAGCAGAGGCAGCCAGGCCGCTGTCCGGGCCGCGCGGGGGCGGGAGGTGGCCGGGGCAGCGCCCTGGTGCCGAGATGCGGACCCCCACGTGCCAGGCTCGGCGAGGGGTCCCACGGAGGCAGGAAGTTGGAACTGAGATCTGCACCTTGAGCCAAAGCCCTCAAACGCGTCCCCCTCAGAGAGCAAGCGAAAGGCCTGACATGGAGGTGACATGGAAGCTTGATTGTGTCACCAGAGACCAGACGGGGGCGAAGATCCAGGAGACCGTGGGGCACCGAACCTGTGTCCCGTGTGGACTGGGGTGCAGAACGACGCGGCCCACGTCTGGGAATCCTACCGCTGAAAAGGGAGCGTGAAAGAGGTCCTGGCACCTGGAACCCCAGAGCTCCTGACGGAAGCGAGCGTGAAATTTTCCCAAGGGACACAGTCCCACCAGTAACACCCTCTGGAGACGGGTTCTTGATCCTACACCGCGAGACGCGGGCTGTGAACAAGAGCCAAGAAAATGGGCAACAGATCCGGACCCTTCGAAACTGGAGATAGTTAGGCACGTACATTGGACATATTTTTAGAATGGAAAGTCATATAAGAAGAAATAAAACCATAGGCCAAATTACTATGAAAAAATGATAAATTGGAACAGAGCTTATAAAAATAAATTTATGTGGTCACTCAATGTGTAATGTAACACATAAGTTAGTCAATTAAATATAACTTGACTAGAAATCAGTCTAAGAAAAATGACCAGTCTGAGAAAATGCAGCAGAGAAAGCTAAAGATATAGGAAATAGTCCAGAAAGGGGAAGAGACATAGAAAATAGAATGAAAGATGCCGGCTAGACATCCAGGAGCTCCCAGAAGAAGGCATAAAACAAACAGGGAGAAGCAGCATAATTTCAAGAGAAAATAATACGAATTTTCGAAATTGATGGAAGACATGAATCCGTAGACTTAGGAATCTAACAAGTCATGACTACAGCCGCATTTCCACGCGCACGACAGTGACACTATGGGGGGGGCGCTAACGAGCTCTGAAGCGGCAGCAGCAGCACCAGCGCGGGCGGCTGCCGGGGGCCCCCGAGTGCGCGACGTGACCAGCGCGGCTGCCAGGGGGGGGCGCCTGGAGTGCGCGACGTGGGGCCGCGCGGCTTCCCACTGCGACCCTCCGCGGTCGTCCCCTCGCTCGCCCCTCCCCCCTCTGCTCACCCCTCCCCCCTGCTCGCCCCTCCCCCCTCTGCTCCCCCTCCCCCCTCTGCTCGCCCCTCCCCCCTCTGCTCGCCCCTCCCCCCCTCTTGCTTTCCCCCTCTCCTCCCCTCCTCTTCCCCCCCCTTTTCAGGTGGACCGCTCTCGTTGGACGTTCGTGTTTCCCGCGTGCGGGCGGCTCTCTGACTCCCAGGTCCGTCGGGGTAACGGCCGCAGGTGCACCCGCTCCCCTCCTTCTCCCCGAGTTAGTTTCAGCGCGTCGTACGGTGACGGGAAGTGACCCACGGCTGCCCCCTGCGGTGCAGGGGCCCCGGAACTCGGCCTCCCCGACCACGGCGAGGCTGGCGGCCCCCGACCGAGCGCGGGCCGCGCCGCGGGCCCCGGGGACCCCTCGCCCTCCTGGCGCGCGGAGCCCGGGCGCGCCGCTGGCTCGGGGCGGCCGGACGCGGTCGTCGGCGGCCACAAAGCTGAGGGCGGAAACCAGCCCGGAGAACCTCGGGCGCGTTTTCGGCTGCGCCGGGGGCGGCGTCTTCCCGGTTCAGCTCCGCCGCCTTCTTGGCGGCCAGACGCGCTCCGCCCGCGGCCGGCGGCGGGCTCCACCCTGGGGCCACGGGGTGGGGACACCCCCACAGACTCCTCCCTCCGCCAGCCGGGGCGCCCCCAGCCGAGGGGCCCCTCCGACCTCAGCCGTCTGTGCGCGCTGGCGGGCGGGACCTCGAAGCCGCGTAATTAAGTTCCTGTCACCTTAGTCGAGCGCCTCAGGTGCAGCCGCCCCAGGGAGAAGGCGTCAGACCGCGGGGTGGGGGGACCAGGTGGGCTCGAAGGGAGGAGCCGGCTTTGCGGTCTGCGGGGCCGCGTTATCGCGGGGGACGCACGCCTTCGAGCCCGTCCCCTGCTCCCGAAGGACCCATGACTGACGCCTGGCCTGCGGCGCCCACCGCGGTGCTGCCTAGGAGGTCGCCGTGGCTTTGCCAGACGTGCCGAGGGAGGTGCGTGCGCGGTGGGCGTGCGCCAGCGCCCCGCGCCCCCCGAGATCAGCGAGCGGGACATCGGCCCCAGCTTCTCTTCGGGCAACAGAGCAGTTAAGGCAGAACTCCAATTACTGGGCTAATTAACACCTCTGAGTGTAAGCACCAGATTTAAAGGAGGAAGGCACTGGAGACTCACTCGGATCACCCGGCCGCTGACAGCTCGCCTCCGAGAGTCTGGTGGCAAGCGGGTGGCCCCGGGGGCACGGGCAGCGCAGCTCAGAGGCTGCTGGTGGGAGCCGTGGTCTGCAGCTTTCTGAAAAGAGCCTCCCCGTTCTCATAGTTTTAGAGGGTGTTTTAATCCCCTCAGGAGTTTGGTAAATGACTTTCTTTTGGCTCAGCCCCACTTCAAAAATTGTTTATTCCACTGCTGGAAATTCCATTTGTCCCAGGTCTTAAGGTGAAATTAAAATTCCATTTAGGGACTCACTGTGTCTGCAAGGGAGTTCAGCCTTCCTCGGAAAGAATTTTGTGGTTTGCTTCTGCTTCTGCAACCCCGGGCTCGTGTACGTGCAAAGAGGGTCGGAGGGCGTCTGGCCGGCAGACCGAAGCCGAGACGGGACAGCGGCAACACCTCGCGGGGCCGGGCCGAGGGCTCCTCCCCGCCAGCCCGTCCGTTAGAGCCTGTCCCGCGAGGCCCAGACACGGTCATGCCGAGATGATTCTCAAACGTCCGAGACAGACACAGGAAAGAAAATACTTTTTTCCGATAACGATTCTCTTCATTTATTCGAATTCCACTTCCATCTAAGTAGCTGTTCACTTGTTCTGATTTCCGAGGGACGAGCTTTCAAAACCATTCTGCATTCAGAGCCTTTTCCTCGGGCACCGTCGCACGCATCCGTCACGTGTTAAATCGCACTCGGTGCGTCAGCGACTGACTGTTACGGGCCGGGCGGGAGCCAGACGCTCGCCCTCGTGGTACTCAGGGTCTGGCATACGATGGAATCAAGTCACCATCACACAGAGAAGCGTGTGACGTGGGACCTTGGGCACTTTACTAACGTCACCGTGTCTCAGACCCCTCCCCCGCGAGGAGGGGCACTACTTCAGTACCTGCTGCTTAAGGTAGTTGCGAGTCGGTAAGTGTAAAGGTTTTACACAGGTGCCACCGATGGCATCATTTTAGTCATATAATAAGTTGACCTAGAATAATAACCAGACATGGATACGCAGGCGTCATTAGACCTGTGACGATGTCGCCGTTACTGGTAACAGCGACCGTGGTGAGCGTCCTAAGGAGAGGCGTGTGTGAGCACGTGACGCGTGGCCCTCGCCATGGTGGCGTCTCCGCTGAGGGGGTGGGGCTGGGACCGACGGGTGGGTGGAGAGAGTTGCGGGGGGCGGGGGGATGGAGGGTGTGGCGGGGGGACCGGAGAGGGAGCAGAGGGCGGGGCGGCTGCGGAGGGTGCTGAGGGGGGGGGACCACCCTAGAAGGAAGTCCATGTGTGTGTGACATGCGGGAAAGGAGGCCAGCGGGGTTGGCACAGAGGACGCTGAGGACGCAGCGATGGCCGGGGCAGGCCGGACGCCGAAGGTCACGTTCCTGCCCGTGGGAGCAGGGCCCTCCTTACACTGAGCCCGCGTGGGACCCGTGTTCGGTGATCTCTTTCTGGTGCGAGCCCTTGCTGGCTGGCTTGGGTGGGTTTAGCCACGTGACGCGACTGTTTTCGTAGGTCACGCGTAGTTGGATAGCATCCGCGTCCTGGGGTCGACGTCGGTCTCCTATTTCAGCCTTCCAAGGATGACGAGTCCACCCCTCCGTGTCGGAGCTGGTCAGGCACGGTCTCTCTGAGCAGAGCAGACGTGACACTGATCCGGGTTCGGGGGCACCTGACGGTCGAGGGCTGGTGACGTCTCAGGCATTGGCGGGGTGACGCCTCCTGCACAGGCAGCCGCCCGGGGGGCCTGCCGCGGTTCCTGGCGTGAGTCTGTCCCTCACTGGATGGCTTTTGGAAGTGAGGGGCCCCCATGGGTTGACGGGCTTATGGGGTGCGTTGTGATTGAAGAGGTTCAAGCCTGGTCCCAGTGGCCACTTGTCACCACGGCTACCGACGACCGTCTTCTCCCGAGCCGGTGAGAGCGGTCTTATTTTCGCGGTTCGACCCAGGAAAGGCCTGTGCGGGCTCACCCGGCCCTTGAAAGCAAGTCGGGGAGACTTGACTACGCTCCACGACTTCCCAGAATCGGACTGGAAGGAAAGCCGCCCCGTGCCCTCTGCCCTGGAGCTCCGAGAGGGAGCGGGGTTCCCCGGGCTCTGCCGGGGCCCGCTTTGGCGGTGGGGATCCTGGGCCCCAGGTCCGTGAGCCACGAGGCTTTCTCCCCCATCCCGAGAGCTCTTCCTCTCCCCGCCCACAGGCTGCTTGCACGTTTCCCTCGCCTCTTTACCGCGCGAGCCCTTCTGCCGCATCGTCGCGTCGGAGCCGTCGTTCTGGCACGCGACTCCATCTCCCCTGCATTTCCCGCTCACACGGCTGGGCCCTAAACCGGCTCTCTCACTGGTAGGGAGCTACTCCTGACCTTTCACCCTTTTGTGGCCCCTTCCAGCACGAGGCGCGTGGATAATTCCAACACGAGACTGGTGGTCCAGATTGAAGGGGACCCAGGTAAGAAGATACCTTTCTTCTCTTTTTCTTCTAATCTGTTTATTGATTTTGTTCTATAGACAAATTCCTTCCATCCAAAAAAGAGATGCTGTGTGTAATCGTTGTGGAAACAGCGCGTGTCTTGGTCCGTATGCCGACTGCGAAGATGAACTCGTGCAGGTGGACTGGCCAGTCATACCGATTCGCTTCGGAAATGCGTCCCTCCGTTATTTAGAGTTGATGCAGTGGTGGACGCCTCCGCCAATGAAGACATTTTATTTCGTGTATGATAAATGTCAAATACAAACATTAAATTTTGATATTTTATCAAAAAAAAAATTTCCTTGGAGTAACATCAGTTAGGGTGTCCTCGGAGCAAGCCATTCTGGGGTCCAGGCCCCAGGACCGGAAGTCATCAGCAATTCTGTTCAACATTCACCTGTGGAAGGATTTACCTGCTAGAAAATCATTTTACTTTTTTTTTCCATGATCGAATTTTTAATCATTCTACTTTTTCTCCCCTTATGTCAGGATGCAAATTTGGACTCCATTATTTTGATCTACCTCACTCTCCCTCGTGCCAAAAATGTTGTCCAGGAGGAATTGCATCATGCTGTTTACCTGGATTTGAACAGTGTATACACAGTTCATTTGAAATCATAAGGTGAAATTTAAAAATACCCGAAGAGACAGGGTTTTTTTAAAACTTTACGTCAGTGCGACTTGGAGGTGGGTAGACATATCTGCAAAGCGCAGCCAGGTCCTCGACGACGTCGCCAGGCCATCGATGACGTCACCAGGCCATCGATGACGTCACCAGGCCATCGACGACGTCGCCAGGCCATCGACGACGTGTCCAGGCCATCGACGACGTCGCCAGGCCATCGACGACGTCTCCAGGCCGTCGACGAGGGACAAGGACAGCGTCACAAGCACACCGCACCTTCTGTCACTCACGACCTTGTCTCGTTTCAACCTGGTCACGTGTGGTCGAGGTGCTCTGGGAAGGTCTCCACTTTCAGTGGATTCAATTGTTTCGTGTTGCTTAACTATCAAACACTCTGAACAATTAAGCAAGAGTCAATTCTCTCATTCAGGCCCTTTGAAAGTGCCAGGGACTCAAAGCCACCTCTGCTCCATGTCCCGGGGCACGTGCTGGCTCCGACGGGCGGGCGGGCTTCATCCACAGGGAGACCTGGGCACCCTGGTACTTCCTGGGCCCACATGACATGACTCGGCCCGTAGAGCAGTTTCTTTCTTTCTGTTAATCGTAATTAGTTATAAATATGCCGATTTCAGTTCAGCTTTTAGCTGTCTGGAATGCCTAGAACGATTTCTGTAATTTGACGGCGGTGGATCAGTGCGCTTACGTCGCTGCACTTGGGGCCTTCGCCTCCCTGTGCCCCCGGGAACACGTGGCTCCCAGGCGTGCAGACGGGGGCTCCGTCCGGATCCACAGCCTTCATCGCAGGCCCGAACCTCTGTCTGCTCCAACAGGCCGCAGTTTCTCTTCTGGGCCACGTTACACTTCCAGAGCCAGAATTTCCTCCCCAAAGAAAAGACCCTCCTCAAATAAAAGTCCTGAAGGGCCGCCTTGCTCCGGCGCCTCCTCCACCCACAGGACCAAACCCAGTTTCTTCGCCTCATTCAAAAATTTCCGTCCTTCATCCTGAGAGATGCAGAGGAGGGAGCAGAAGGAGTCAGGGCCCAGCACGGAGATGAAAGAAATACAACCCAAACCCCAAATTCCATGCTCCCAAACACACACACTCACATTGAGCTTCCACCATCACCGAGCAGGGCGCCCCTCACCGGGGCCGGCTGGGGCGCATGGGGGGTGAGGGCGCTCGGTCACACAGGGGAGAGGCTCACGCGTCTGGGGCTCGGACCAGACGCCTCAGCCAGAGACGCGAGTTCGTAAGTTTTCTGCATTTAGACGATAACTCGACCCATTCGTGCCGATGAGGTTGCCTAGGAACAGAGTCGGGGGAAAAGGCAGGCGGGTCTCACGCGGTCCGCCGAGGTGCGCCAAGCTCCTGACCGGCCCGGTGCTCGCCTCGGTCAGGCGAGGGCCCCGTGGCCGGGGCCGCACGCCCGGGAGCCGCCCACGCCCGCCTGACCGCGTCTCTCCTCTGTCCCAGGGAGCGAGGGCGGGGGCCGCAACGCCATCTTCTACGAGCACGTGACCCGGGCCCTCCAGGCCACCCTGTGCGGGGACCTCGCGCTGGGCCGTTGGGGCAACTACAGCACCGGCGACTGCTTCATTCTGGCCTCGGACGACCTCAACGCCTTCGTGCACCTGATCGAGGTCGGCAACGGGCTCGTCACCTTCCAGCTCCGCGGGCTGGAGTTCCAGGGTAAGACGCGCCCGGCCCCAGAGTCGAGGAGGACGAGGGTGTGACCGATGCCTGTCCTACAGAATGAGGCTCGGGGCCTGGCCGCTGCGGCTGCCGTTCCGTCCGCCGGGACCAACGCGCCCCGGCAGCCCGGGGCAGGGAGGGAAACACGTCGTCCGCCTTCGGGGTGGCGCGTCAGGACTCTGGTTCTGGCCCTTTCGGGGAAAACTCAGAAGCAGCAGGTCGCGGGACCCGAGTGGGCCCCACGTGGAGTCCGCCCCGCCTGAAACAGCCGGTTCTGGGGGGCGCGGGGTCGTGTCTGTGGCGGTTCCGGGGGGCGCGGGGTCGTGTCCGTGGCGGTTCCGGGGGGCGCGGGGTCGCGTCCGTGGCGGTTCCGGGGGGCGCGGGGTCGCGTCCGTGGCGGTTCCGGGGGGCGCGGGGTCGCGTCCGTGGCGGTTCCGGGGGGCGCGGGGTCGCGTCTGTGGCGGTTCTGGGGGGCGCGGGGTCGTGTCTGTGGCGGGCCGGTCGGTCCGCGTTCTGAGCCTCTCACCTGTGAGAGGACGGTGACGAGCAGCGCGGCTGCCCCGTGACGCCGAGCGATTCCAGCGAGACGCCGCAGACGCAGGCCCAGCGTGACCGCGCCTCGCTCCGCGCCCGCCGCGTCGGCCCGAGTGAAGGTCTGAGCCGGGTCCCCATCAGTCGGACGCTGGGGTCGGGCGGCGGAGCGTTCAGGGCTTCGCTTCACAGACGCGCAGGCCCCTTCCCCTGGGCTCCGTGCCGGTTTCTGCTGTCGACACACGTTTTTCTAACACGTCCTCCGTGTCCAGCAAAGTTCTGACGCTGGCGGCGCCGTGGGGACCGCACCGGAAGAGCACGGAAAGTACCGAGGAGACGTGAGCAAACCGAGGCGGCCGGGGGCGGCGCCGTCGGGGAGCAGACGAGCTTCCGAGCCGGGATCGCTGTGAGGGTGACCGCGAGGGGCCGCCGCCCTGGGCGGCGTGGTCAGGGGAGGCCTCCAGGGCAGGGGTCCCCAACCCCGGGCCGGTACCGGTCCCGGCCCGTCAGGAACCGGGCTGCACAGGAGGAGGTGAGCGGCGGGCGAGCCAGTGCAGCTCCATCTGTGTCCGCAGCCGCCCCAGCGCCGGCATCGCCACCTCGGCTCCGCCTCGGATCGTCAGGCGGTAGATGCTCGTAGGAGCCCCGGTCCCTGGTGCCAGCAAGGTCGGGGACCGTTGGGCTAGAGGACAGGAAGGGGGTGTTCCAGGCCGGGAATGCACAAGTGCGCTGTGGATGAGCCGGGAGCCCCGAGTGGGTCCCGCCCAGGGTGACTGGAGGTGATGAGCATGCTGGGACCAACGTGCCACACACAGGATGGGCGGTGAGGCCAGGGCGTGGGGGCGGGGCCGCGTGTCGTCCCGCGGGAATGGGGAGCCCCGCGGGGCTCTGGAGGGGGGAACGGCCACCCTCGTTTGCACTGTAGGGGATCGTGCTGGTGGCCGTGTGGGGGTGTCCTGAAGGGGGCAGAAGCAGAAACAGGGAGGCCACGTGGGCACATCTCAGTCACCTAGGCAGGGGAGCTGGGGGCGTGGAGCGGGGAGGAGCGGACCGGACACCGGGCTGGGGGCTGGGGCCCAGCATGCCCCCCGGCTTCCGCCTGCGCGGCACAGGCGCGTTCACCAGAATGGGGAGCCTGGGCGAGGCCGACCCTCGCACCTGGGGCCTGAGCAGCCGCACCCGGTCTTCCCAGGGGGTCTCCCCTCCAAGTTCTAACCGGGCTGGCCCTGCTCAGCCTCCGAGAGCAGAGGGACGGGGCGTGTTAGGGCGGCGTGGCCGTAGAAGGGACGTTTGGATGTAAAGCGCCCGCGTGCCGTCCAGGAGCACGCCGAGCAGCTAGTGGGGCCGGCGAGGCGCGGCTTCTCGGGAGACGTCTGCTCGGCCTTGTTGAACGGCGAGCGCTGGGCGGGTCCCGCGAGGGGCCCCGCGTGGGGCGCTCGGCGCCCCGCTGAGAAGACACACGGGACGAGCCACGCGTGACCCGTGAGGCGAGCGTCGCGGTGGCGTGTGCGTGGGGCGCTGTGCACGGGGGCCGCTCGGGGGGCACTGGAGTCGGGCCGGGTCGGCGGGCGGGAGGCCACGGCCGGAAGGCAGAGGAGCCGACAGCTGGGACAGCAGGGAGGCACGTGGGGCCGGGCGCGGCCTCGGGAGGAGGGCTCACAGGCAGGGCCGGACAGCAGACGAGGCGCCAGGTCAAAGCCAGCCAGCGCCTCGCAGGGGCCAGAGGACGTCTCCCGGCCGGGGGCCTCCCGCCGCCCTTCCCCGTCTTCGGCACGGGTACCCGAAGAGCCGCGTCCGTTCCTTCAGGAACGTTCCTCAGCGGGCGCGGCGGTCGTTTCCTGCGGGGAGGGGGCGCCGAGGTTCCGCGGTGCGCCCCCTGTGTCCTCCCGTTTCACGCTCTGACCGAGGGGGGAGCTTCCTTTGGAAAAGGTGGAGGGAGAGCGAGCAGATTCTGCAGCGCGGTCGAAGAGGCCTTTCCCCGAGCCTTCGCACGGGGGCCACGGGGGGGGTGCCACGGGGGGGCCGGGGGGCCACGGGGGGTGCCACGGGGGGTGCCACGGGGGGGCCACGGGGGGGCCACGGGGGGGCCACGGGGGGGCCGGGGGGTGCCATGGACCTTAAGTGTCTCAGACACAGTAATGCAATGGAGTCGTCTATTTGAGAGTTTTTGTTTCTTTCTGGACTCGAAACGAAGAACTCTCAAAGCCGGCCTGGCCGGATCGCAGTCAGGCGGCTTACGGCTTCCTCAGCACACTTGACGGATCTTGGTGTTCCGAGATTCGCAGTTAATTAGATTGCAGAAGTTTGCAGCACTGCGTGTGCCGGACCCCCCACTCTGCCCCGCCTGCCCCCCGAATGCCGCGGTCTCGCCCGGACCCCCCACTCTGCGGAGCGTGACCGCGCCCCGCAAGAGCTGGCGGGTTAAGACGGCAAGTGTCGTCTCGTTTCTCACTGTCGCGTGAGCTGGTCGGTGTCTCTCTCGCCGCTCACACCGGGGTCACTCCTGCAGCGCGTCTGGCCGGCTCGTGAGCCGGGCTGGAGGGTCCAGGGCGCCACGCCAGGGCCGGCTCCCGCCCCGTGCGCTGGCTTGTCCCCACAGCACCCGCGGCCTCCAGCGGGCCACACCGGGCGTCGTCACAGACAGGTGATCATGGGAGTCCGGAAGGGGGAATGCGAACACCGAGGCCTCTCGCGGCCCAGCCTCTGGGGCAGGCGCCATGTCCCTCCCGGGCGCCGGGGCCGTAGCGAACGAGACAAACGCCAACCGAGGCCGCAGGGAAGAAAGGCACGATTCCTGCCCCGCGCCTTCCGGCCCACGCGCCCCGCAACAGGCAGGGTCCTCTTCGGGGCGCTGCGAGGCCGAAGGGCAGACGTGCGGCTGCCGCTGGGTGGATGCGCGTCGCCTGCGTCTTCCCAGCCGGGGCCTGCGAGGAAACCGGTCCGGAGCCGAGGGCGTAATCACCGGCTCTGAATCCGAGGGAGGGCGTCAGACAATGTGCTTCGGAAGCTCACGGGTTTTCAAAAGCAATGGCATCTGTTGGATTCCAGTCCCATTTAGCCCGTCGTTCGAGCAGGCGGATATGTGTCCGATCCACACTCCCCTCCTGTCACCCCGGTGACCCGGCGGGACGGTGTCGCCGATTCCTGTTAGACTGGGGCAAAGACGATGCGGGCCGCAGCCCCGCAAACAAGACGCGGCCACCGGCCCGAGGAGGCGCAGACCCAGGGACGGCGGCAAAGTCGGCGCATGCGACCGCGACCGCGGAGCTGAGGGGCCCACGCGCTGCGGCCCTCAGAACGGCCCCGCCCCCCCCCCCTGTTTAACTGACGGGCAGAGCCGAGTGCCAGCGGCGTCTGCTCCCCCGGACCCCCGGCTCGCGGCTCCCCGCGGGCTGGGCGGCCCTCCCACCTGGCCCTCCTCCCCCTCCTCCGGGGCGTTCGCTTGGAATCTGGACCACGGTGTTTTCACGGCTCATTAGACATTAAGTCACGGGGGGTAGAGCCTCTGTCACTCAACACCCCCACCCCACGTCAGGACAGTGGACAGAGCATCGCAGGGGACGTGGCCGCCTGGGACGTTGGGAGGAGCCTCCGTGGACACCAGAATCCCAGGGTTATGGCGGTGAGCCAGAGCCGGTCTCATCACAGAAGGGGGCGTAGACGGGCCGGGGAAGAGGCGGCCGGAGAGGACGGTGCGGGTGCAGGGAGGGAGCAGCCCCAAAGCCCCAGCGAGGAGCGAGGGGACATCTTCCGTGTGCCTCGGAGCCAGCCCGAGAGGCCAGCGGGAGGGGTCAGCCCCCTGGGGCCGAGCAGCAACCAGGTGTCCACCAGGGCGCGGAGGAGGGGGGGGCGGGCAGCATACCGGAGGAAAGGGCGCGGCCGGGGGTTCCAGTGTCCAGGGCGCGGCCGGGGGTTCCAGTGGCCCCGGGGCGTGGGGGACGGGGTGTATGAAGCAGCAGGACACTGGCCGCCGGGGGGAACCATCTGAACTGCCCCCGAGCGGCCTCTGGCGGGGGGCGCAGCGGGTCCCCCGCCTGAGGCTGGCTACGCAGGGACGGCGCCGAGGCCGCTGGCACCCGCCACGGCTGTGTGCGGGCAGCTCCCATCCCCGGCCGCAGCGGAGGACGCCGCGCCCGCCCCTCAGCGAGGCCCGTTCTCCGGAAATCACCTCAGGGGGCGGCTTAGCAACGTGAGCGTCGTTTTACGAAGCGGGTTTTTGGAACGCTCAGAAAAATCGAATCAGAAACACACGGCGTTGTGTGGACATTCGCCTTGTCTACTGCTCGTGCGGATCCGCCCTCCTCTGCTGATTTATTCACTTCTCAGCACTTTCTCTCCGGTGAATGAGACTGCGTTTGTATATATTTTCTACATTCCCATGTGGTCGAATTTTTCCACTTTTTGAGAACACAACCGATATTGATCACTTACTTTGTCCTTTTATTTACAACACAGCTGTGATGAAAATCATGTTTGTTTTTGGGCGTTGGCATGCACAAAGCATGAACGCTTCTCATCAGGCCATTATCCCTATGCCGGGCCTGGGGCCACCCAGGGTGGGCCTCAAAAAATGATTCTAGATAACGAAATAAGTAATAATGTGACAATCAAGGCCCGTTTATTCAGCGGATGCCTACGAAGTTTGTATATTCGGTTCCTTTTCCTGCAGGCCGTGAAAAGTTGAACAAACCCCGCCCTGTTAGACGGTGACACCCGCCCTGCAGAGACAGGACTCCCCGTATTACCCGTGTCCCCCCCCCCAAGCCTGCCCCACCCAGTGGACACGTCTCACTCACGATGTCAGAACAGTCAGTCCTTCCATGAACTCTACAGCAGGTGCGACTGTCCCTGTCTCGGGGATATAGATGTAGAAATACATAAAGGACGAGTCGCTCTTCTTTAAAACCTATTCAGTGCTGAAACTCAAAAACAGGCGTTTTCCCTGGACGAGCTGCGATGCGCCGCCCCAGCAGCTGGGGCCCTCATTCCCGCAGCTCTGCAGCCCGACGCCCGATGACCCTGGCAGGGCAAGCGTGGGAGTGGTTACCGGGACGTGGCCGCATCTGCCATCAGGTCTGGAAACTATCACACGGCAGGATTAATGTCTGAGAAACGGTATCAGCCACCTCCTGGTTTGGCTAACACCCCATAACCACCGGTATGTGGGGACATTTTAAAAGTATCTGTGTAACCCGATCTTATCTGAAAAGTTAATCCCACCCAAACCTTGATCCTAACTGGCTAATCCATGCATAGCTGCAGCTCCGGCCCTAATCTCGGAACTGTCTAGGATTCTGTCGTCACCGTGGCAACGTTCAGGCCATCAGGGAGCCCTCAGAGCTCGAGTGATCCATTAAGTCCTTTCGTTGCAAACCTTATGCATAAAATGATGGGTTCTCCATTCGGAATTCCTAAGTACGTCTTTTTCTTCATTTCAAACTACGTGGCATGGTGGGAGATGCCATGCTTGCCTGGACAGCGGGGTCTGGGGGGGACGGGGGCTCCCCCGGGGGACGCCGCCAGGCTCTGCGTACCTGAACGTCCGGCACTCAAAAGTAAGTTTCTGGGAGAAAAGGAAGATGATTTGACTTGCATTAAATGAGACTCGAAAGTTGCGTGCATTTTCTCAACAGTAAACGGGCAGGAGTGTGGACACATACATATAACACGCATGATCATGAAATTCCCGGAGGTAATGATCGGCCGTGTACACGCTGCCTAGTCTCACGCTTCGACGTGCCCGGCGCCAGGTGCGCGGTGTCACTGACGTGGTTCGTTCACTTGCTCCTGCCGGCCAGCAGAAACACGCAGCTTCAGGCGGCGTGAGCTCGTAACCTGCCAAGCCGCGTTACACAGTGCGGGCTGAGGGAAAACCACGAGTTTTCCGTT
This sequence comes from Rousettus aegyptiacus, assembly GCF_014176215.1. Lineage (NCBI taxonomy): Eukaryota > Metazoa > Chordata > Mammalia > Chiroptera > Pteropodidae > Rousettus > Rousettus aegyptiacus. Next base: position 16,535,250 of record NW_023416293.1, on the reverse strand, counting down.
CCGAAGCCCAGGCCCTGCTGCTGGACACGTGGCCGCTGAGACTCGGGGTCCTCGGCTGTGACAAGGGAAGTGACCGCCCAGCGTGACGCAGTCGGAAAGGTCCCTCGGAGTCGTAAGTGACGTCGCCTCGAGGGCAGGCAACGTCCTGAGGCAACTCGGAGGAAAGCGACGCTGGCTCGGCCTACGGGAGGCGCTGCGCCCCGTTTTCGATCCGGCCCGCCAGGCAGGGCGTGGGAACTCTTCGATTCCTCTGGGCGGGTCCAAGAGCGGAGGGAGGCCCCTTGGGATGCGAAACTGTCGCACTGAGGACCTCTGCTGTGGCCACGGAAGCAGGCGCGTGACGACCTGTGGCCACGAGCCTCGTCTTTCCCCTCCGCGCGCCGGGCCGGCCCTTCCCCTCGGTTCTCGGCGTGAGGCTTGGCGGACGCGCGGACCGGTGCGGGCGAGGCTGTCCAGGTGAATGACGGCGAGCGGCGAGCTCGGGGCTTGAGAGGCCACCCCTGTCACCGGCTTCTGTTCTGCCCTGTGCCTCAGTCACTGTCACCCTATTTCCCCACCTCTGAGGTTCATTGAAAGGGGGTGATTATCTCATGGACGTTTAGCAGTCAGGAAGTCGGAAGTATAGCGGGACGGCTCCGTGGTGACAGTGGCCGCCACGCTTCTCCCGCAGCGGGGAGGCCGTCCCCACGCGGACCACCGCAGCCCTTCTCTGTCCCTGGAGGCCTCAGGGAAGCCAGAGCCTCTGGAAGATGAGCTTTTTTGTGGGAAGCTCGATTCTTCGGAGTCAGAATTCGACAACCGAGCGCCTGGAAGTGGACCGCATTTCTCTTACTCTGACGAGCGTACAGATCATTTTTATCTTCCCTAGAGGTTCCTTTGTTAGGAATTCTAATTTTTACCAGAGGAAAAGAAAATTTTCAAGTCCATGATTTTATCATCATACGGGTTGAAGAATAATATTTTAAAGACATTGAAATCTCTACACGAACTTTATTTGTGTTTAGACAGATCTTAAAGCAGATAGAGGCTACTTGAAATACAAAATTGTTGTAATAACGATTTCTTCTCAAAAATTAAACCTGGTGATGTCTAACAGGTACAGGGTCGCCTCCCCGGGCAGGTAGCTGGAGACAGGCGTCCCCTTTCATCTCACGTCGTGGGGCTCTGTCCCAGGTGGGGGGAGAGGCTGAGGAAGACAAGGACCAGTGTCGGGGAAGAACACCCCGCGGCGACCTTGAAAACGAGCGCTCACGAGCTTCCCGAAGCTGTCTCCGACGGTGCTCCATCCGGTTGCCGAGAGCCCTCGCCGTGGCCAGCGGGCAGGAGGCCACCGCGGTGCCGGGGCCCCGCCTTCGGGAAGGCACGCGACGGCCCCGCGGCCCGCGAGGGGCCACATCCCCGACGAGATGCGGCCGGGGCTGGGCCCACCTCCCGCATCTTGTGCCTCCAGCGTGGGACGCGCCCCCCGTGAGGCCCAAACACACGTGGCGCCGCCTGCTCCAGGCTCCGCCATGGCCTCTCCTGTGGCCCAGAGCAATTCGGAAACTGTGACCGCGGAAGGAAGTGTGTTGTATGTGAAAACCCCGGGCACGCGCCCCGAAGCGTGTGCTGCCTGAAAGGCGCTGGCCGCCAGCTCCGCCACCCGCCCCGCCGAGGGGCCGCCGGTGTCCCCAGGGCGCCTCCTCTCTGTCCCCGTGTTGCACCAGCCCGGGCCTGGCGTGCCGGGCTGAGGAAGGCAGAGCTCAGGCCAAAGAAACGTCTGGCGCAGTCGTTTTAAAGCACGGTTGCTTCTGAACTGGCCAATGCGCGGGGGTTTCCCGTGGGGTCCGGGCAGCGCGGCCGGCGCGGGGCGTTTTTGCTCGCAGCGCTCGTGTCGGACGAGCCGGAAGACGCTCAGGAGGCCGGGGCTGGACGGGGCCGGCGCCCGGCTGGAAGGGACGCGACCTCGCTGGGCGGGCAGAGCGAGCGTCGGCGTCTGACACAGCCTTGCCGCTGCAGGGGAGGCTTGGACGCACGTCCCTTCGAAGCCCCCGTCACGTAATGGCCTGGCACGGCTTCCTCTGACCTCCCGGCGAGCAGCCTGCACCCCATCGCCTTCCCCTGCGATGGGACGGGGGGCGGCTGCCTCCTTCCTGTCCCCGGTCTCTTCTCTTTACCCGTGAGGCTGCGGGGGACACGGCGACTCCCTTCAGGTTTCCTCGGGGCTTAAAACCCCGTCGCCTGCCCGTCGCTTTCAGAACTAAGTTCAAACGTGTCCATAGGGTCAAGTTTGCTACCCCACCGCTCTGGCCCAGGCCTCCTGGGGCCAACGGCCACCGCCCCACGGGAAGAGGGAGCAGGATGGGGCGAGGGGTGGGCTCGATTTTCAGGCGCCAGACCTTCTGTCCGGACACCTGTCCCCCTTCTGCGTCCCAGCTTTCCCACGAGAATGTCACCTCTGCCTCTAGCCTGGCTGGCCGTGGAGACGGGCCTGCCCGTGCCAGCCAGCCACACGCACATCCACGCTCCTGGGCTCTTCAGGGAGAAGACGTTGGATACGGCGGCCGTCAAGGCGGTGGGAGGAAGGTCCCTGTACCCAGGGTGTCCTGCGCGGTATGACGTCCTCCCTGGGCTCACGAGTCTGACACCTGCCCTGCGTGGCACTGGCCTCTGGAGAGCCACATGCCGAGGCCGCCTGTTCTGGCCACCTGTGAAGTCCTTCGCCTGTGCGCTGTGGCCTCAGCGGGCAGCTCGCCGGGCCTCGCGCTCGGACTTGCTGTGAGATGCCGAGAGGGATGGGGTTCGCCAAGTCGCACGGTGTCCTCTCAACGAGGGTCCCGGGGACGCCGTCTTCCTGGGGTCTCTGCCAGAAATAACTACGATCCTTCCAAACAATCATTTTGTTTTTGCCTTAAAGACGCGAGAAGCTCTTCGAGTTTTCTCTCTCCGCAGGCTGCCGGGAAGACTGAGCAGCGTCGTAAGCACACAGGGCGTCGGAGAGCGCAGCGGGGTCTCCTGGCGTCGTTCTCGTTCCCATTTACCTTACGCTTGATCGTTGGCTTTTGTTCTGTGTAGGCCTGTTTTCGGATTGACTTTATTCCTTTTTGGAATTAAGTCTGAGTAAGTAAGCCAGGCCCAGCCTGCCTCCCGTAGATGTGGCAAACAGAGCATCTGGGGGGGATGGGGGGGGATGGGGGGAGCTCACTCCTCCGGAAGCGAGACAGTGGAGGAGGGGACAGTCAGATGGTCGGGAGAGGCGCCCGCCCCGGGTTCCAGCTGCACTCGGGGAATTGATACATATCCTATGCGACAGGACATCTGGGATCTGAGAGATACATTTTCAGTTCAAACTCTAAATTTCCACAGCTTTAACTAGGCCTTCTGCTCTGCCAGAACAGAAAGGCTCAAAGATACTTTCGGCATTAATTTTCAAAATACTTCTTGAATGCCTTCTGCGCCCCGCCGACTCAGACCCTGAGCAAACAGCGGCATAAGAGCTGCGCGGGTCCGTGTCGGTGCAAACGCCTGGCAGAGACAGTGGCGGGGGGAGGTCACGGCGGGGGGCGGCGGACCTGCCAGCGTCCCGCGGCGGGCGGGGGGGGGGGTGCCCCAAACGGTGCGCGCCACCGGGGAGACCGCGGGCTGGTCTCCCGTTTGCAGAAATAGCTGGCTTTCGCTATTTTTGTGTTCGCTTCAGTGGATCGTTCGCCCCCAAGAGAAGCCACCCGGACCTGCCTGAAAGGAATGATTATGAAAAACGTCTGGCCGTCGTGGCGCGTCTGTCAAGCCCGGCACCCCGTGGCCGGCAGTCGCCTCGACCGCGCTTTCCCTCATCAAAGTCGAAATGCGCGGGCTGCTCGCAGCGCGTGGTGCTAACTTATTTCTCTCCGATGGCAGAAATCCAAACTCCGCATCATTTCATGTAGACACACACCTGCACCCTCACACACACACACCCTCCTTCTAGTTTGTCTGATGTAAAGAGAAAGACAGACAGACAAACCTGACATTCATCCCAACATGATAAATGCTAGACCCAGGTGGGAAAAAATGAAGGAGGGAGGAACGGAAAAGAAGCTCAGGGTTTCGAGGCGCGACGTCTAACATGTAACACATTTTGCTCATCTGTCTAAGGTGAGAATCCTCCTTTCTGCTTCTTCCCTGTGTAGTCTGTTTTTAAGAAACGTCTTCCTTCTTTCGTTGGAAGGGAGTTTCTTCCTAAATTACATTATTACTTTGCAGCAAACCAGTGCCGTTGGTGTGCCAGCAACAATATCCGGAATACGGTAAAAATTTCTAGATATGTAAAGGGGCAGAAAAATGTGATCCATAACCAGGAAAACCAATAAGTAGAAACCCACCCAGAGATATTGGAGTTAACAGGAAAGAAGTTCCAAACAGATAATTTTAGGGGTTCAAAGAAAAAATCATGTCATCACGAACTGATGGAGATGATCAACAGAAAAGAAAAAAGGAATTCTAGAGGTGAAGAAAACACTGTGTCTGAAATGGAACTGGTAGAGCTTAACAGAAGAAAAGATCAGCGAACTTTAGTCATTTCCAGATAGTAAACAAAAGTTGACATAATCACCAGCTAGCCTGCACTATAAGGAAGAGTAGAGGAAATTCTTCAGGCGGGAAAAAATGAGAGCAGAGGGAACATCGATTATACACGAACGAATAAAGATTGCCAGAATACGCGAGTGGAGAGATTCTTTTCCTGTAAAATGCCTTTTAAAGATTGATCGTTCAAAGCAAAATAACAACAATCGATTGTGGAGCTTAAACGTATGACGGAGACAATAACACAGAGGGCGTGAGAGAGTAAATACGCCTTTGTAATAGTCTCACGTCGCAGGAAAAATGGTGTGAGACCATTCGCGCCTGACCGCGATGAGGGGAAAATGCACCAGTCGTCGCCAGAGGAGCCACAGACTCTTAAACGAGGACTCCTAGCTAAGCGACACGAACGCTGATGAGGATATAATAAAATGCTACACGTTACTTAATTCAAAAATAAGATCGGGGGCATGCCAATGGGAAAATTGGACAAATAAAAACGGAGAGCGAGATGGCAGATTTATACCCGGCCGTACAAACATTCACATTAAATATCGGTGGGTCAACCACTATAATTAAAAGATGGAGATTATCTGACTGATAAAAAAGCAAGTCCTAACTACATACGTTTTGCAAGAGAGACGTTTCAAATACATGATGTGGATAGGTTAAAAGTAAAACGACAGGTAGATCCCTTACAAGCACTAGTTATAAGAAATCTGGAATATCCGTATTAATATCAGATGTCGAGATGAAATATAGAACCAAAGTCAGGAATTTCATAATGATCGAAGAGTCAGTTCCTCAAGAAGATTGGACAGTCGTCGACATGCATGCAGCCGGGGCTACCATCGTCTTATGAGATGCCGAACCCCCGAACACTCGGCCCCAAAGCTCGGGGACCAGGCGGCTCTCTCCCCTGGCCTGCGGGTCCCAGAGGAGAAGCCAGGAAAGGATGGGAGGGAGGGAGGGAGGGAGATTTTTAAAACTCCCCCGAGCGTCGCCTACATTTCCTGTCTCTGCTTCTCTCCTACCGTTCTCTCCGGAATTCACGCCAGCCAGGCGCCCCGCCCCCCACGGTCTCCAGGCCTCTCTTCCGAAGGCCACCATTCGCCTCCAGGCGCTCAGTCCAGCCGTTAGTTAGTCCCTGGGCCGTAGGCACGGCCCACGCGCCCTCCTTTTGACTCGCCTTTAGCCGCCGGTCGCACAGGTTTTCTTCCGGCCTCACAGGTCACCCGTTGGGGCCACCTCACCTCCCCGTGTGCCGACAGGCTCAGAGCCCCATGTGGGGACCTTTCTCCCCGCTCTCCGCGCTCCGTCCCAGGTCACCGTGAATGGCCTGCGTGTACCGACCGTTACTCCCAGGCTGTAACTCTCTGCCCGGCGCTCTCCCCTGGGTGCCAGCTGCCCACTCGCCATCTCCGTTTTGATTGACAATGGGCAGCGAACACCTAGCAGGTCCGGAAGCCAACTCCTGATCTTCCCGCCGGCCTGCCCGAAGCCCCCCCCCCCACTCACAGTCACCCCTTCTCCGGAAACGGTGATTTCGTCGTTCTTCAGAACCCCGAGCTTATTCTCAACTCATCTTTTCAACATCCACATCCAAACTGCTCAGCCGAGCCCATTGGACGACCTTCAGATAGATCCGGAATGTAATCATTCCTCCAGCCGCCTCGGTCTCAGCCGTGACTTCTTCTGTCCCATTGTTCCATCTCCTCCCCCTCCCCCGCTTGCTCCTTCCGCTGGGACCCGACACTTCCTCGCTGTACTGGGGACCCGACAGGCTTGCTCCCACCCCAGGGCCTCCGACTCGGGGTTCCGCATCCCAGGGTCCTCTTCGGTCAGCTACGTGCACTGCAGGCTCCCACCGCCCTGGGCCTCTGAGTCCTCGCTGCCAGTCCACCCCCGACCCAGCACTTAACCATTTTTCACCCTCGGCGTATTTTCTAGTTTTCCTATTTACTTGCTTATTGTCTGTCTTCTTCACCCTAAGTCCATGAGCTACACGGGGACGGGGCATTTCACATTTTTTCATTGCTAGGCCCCCTTGCGTGGGACAGCGTCTGGCACCCAGGAGGCATTCAGCATTTGGTGAATGAATGAATTTGTTAGCTCATTTACGTATTTATCCACCTCCAACCGCTGGACTTACGGAGCTTACAAGCAGGAAACACCGCAGTGGTTTATCGGGTGGTTCCTGATGGCTTGCGTGTGCCGTTCTGTTTGACCTGGTCGGCAGCCCGTGTTGCAGGCGAGGAATCAGCCTGGCCCCGTCAGCCCACTGGACCGAGGTCAGGTAACCGACACCTGCTGCCCCTCTTCAAAACCTGTTGGCTAACGACTGCCTCCCACTGAAATGACATCCATCTACGCTGAAATTTAGATGGTACCCTCTACCCCCAAAGTCTTTTAAACAGTTCAAATGTAATTAAGTAGGAACTCTAGGTAAATCATTCCTGGTGCAGGCGCATCCTGAAGCGAGCGTCTCTTATGATGGAAACTCTCGGGGACCGTCACACTCTCTTTCCCTCTGCACCCTGTCGCCCCGCATCCTCTCTCCTTCCCAGCTCCGCTCCGAGCGACTATCATTGTCCGGGGCGAGCTGCTTTTTCACTTAACCTGACCCTCGTCTCTCGATCTGCCCTCTTGCTCTGCCGCGCCCGCCGCGCCCGGTCCGCCATCGGGAACTCGGACTCCGTCCGCCTTTTTCGCCCCTTCTTTGCCTGCTCTTTCCCTTCCGTCGGTAGCCGCGCTTCGGACGCGGCCATCTCGGACGGCGAGCCTCCCCGCCACCAGCGACGACCGCTTCGGTGGGCCCCGCCCTGCTCCCGGCTCCTCTCCTGCCTCGTTCCTCTCTTGGCTGTGACGTGTAGTTCAGGCGGTTCCTTCCTGGGGCCGTTAAGCACCTCTCGGGTTTGTCACCGCCACCCCTTTCCTCGTCCTCGCCCCCACGGGTCAGACCGTTTCATTGTTGACCTCCCGGTCCTTAGAGCCGTCTCTGCTGTAACACCCTCCACACCGGTCACGCAGAGGACCGCGGCAGGCCTCACGGCCCCACGCGGCAGCCCCTCGGAGGACGGCTGAAGGCGACCGCCGTCTCCCCTAAAGTCTTCCTTTCTGCAAATAAAAGAACGCAGATTTCTCAGCCATTCTTCGCTGACATGATTTTGAGTTATCTTACGACCCTGCCGGATCCTTGACGCGCAGCAGCCTTTAGGATCTCGTTCAAACCGGTGCCAATGCGCCATTTTTTAATGGAGAAAGTGTAACTCGCTCAGGTCCTCCGGCTTCATTTGACGTCATCGGGGGCTCTTTACGCGTAGCGTCTGAAGGAACGAGACCAGGCCGATTCTGCCCCTCGCGGCCCCTCGCTTCGACGGCACCGAGGTCCCGCTCGGTGTTTGTGCCCCCCCCCACCCCCGGCGCGCGCGGTCCGCGGAACCACCACAGTCAGTGCTTGTCACGCGCGCCGCTGCACGGGCAGGAATTACGTGGCTGCTGCTCTGAAACCGTCGGCTGGATGCCCCGTTTCTCCCTGTCAATGTTCGGTGTGTGGGTCTCAGCCCGCCGTGCCGGCAGCCGGGGTAACCTTGGGCCACTTTCGGCCACGACTCCGCGTTCCAGGTGCCGGTGACCTCACGTCGTCAGCACACTCGGTGTGTTTCGCTTCGCACTGCTGGCGAAGCACGAGGAAGTGCTTGTCACCGTCACCGTGTCGCGAGCTCGGAAACGCGCCCCAGAGCCGGTCTCGGGCGCGCGAGGCGAGGGGCGGCGCCCTTGCCGTCTGGCCGAGGGGCCTTCCCAGGGCACTCGTCCTGGAGACCTTCCCTGTGGACCAAGTACGCGCAGACGCCACGGGCTCCTTCGTCAGCCGTGAGCTGCGGGGTCTGGACAGGGGACCCGGGGGGGAACCATTAGCGTCCGCGGGCGGCATGGAAGTGCATCCCCCCGACACGAACATGGGAGGCGAGGGGCGGGGTGACCGGGAAGGAGTAAAAGTGGCGATGATGGGGAGAGTCGCGCCCTCGCTGGGCGCTGCTGGAACGAAAAGCCCAGCCGGGCTCCCGGCCGCCGGGCTCTCTCCAGCCCTTCCCTGCCCCGCCCCGGCGGGCCAGGGGACCCCGTTCTGAGCGGAAGCCGTGCTCCGGCTTCCCGTGCGACGCCCCCCTGTCTGTGCCCTGCCAGGGACCTACTGCCAGCAGCGGGAGGTGGAGGCCATCATGGAGGGCGACGAGGACGACCGGGGCTGCTGCTGCTGCGCGCCGGGCCACGCGCCGCACCTGCTGTCCTGCAACGCCGCCTTCACCCTGCGCTGGCTCGCCTGGGAGGTCACGCGCACGCGCTACGTCCTGGAGACCTACAGCATCACGGACAACAACGCGGCCACCATGCTGCAGGTGTTCGACCTCCGGAGGCTCCTCATTCGCTACTACATCAAGGTACGGCTCTGGGGCCCGGACGCCTGACTGAGGGGTGGAGCCGGGCCGGCTCCGAGGCACCCGAAAAGCCCCACGAAGGGCTAGACTTGGGAGCCGGGTTTGGGAACCACGGGCTTTGTGAAAAATCCTCAGGGGCTCGGGTTCAGCCTGAGGGTCGCACCCCGAGTCCTCCTCCAGGCCGCGCTCCGACGGGCAGTCCGTTTTCTCTCCTAGAGCTGTGTCCTTGCCTCTGACTCACACGAGCGTGGCAGTGGCGGGGCGATAACGCGAACCATCCCGAAGGTACTACCGCACTCTAGGCGTCGGTTTAGACGCTCTCAAAACTACCACTTTAGAACCAGAGTTACCTTGCGCGCTCATGATAAAAACCCCAAACCATAGCGGGAGGGTCAGGATGGGTTCCGACGGCCTCTGTCCTCACGCGCTGGGGACTCGTCGCGTGGGCCGTTTGCCGTCACGAGCCCCCCACGTCAGCCCAGCGCGTGTTCAGCTCTGAAAACGTGCGGTTTTGGAATAAGTCTCCCGGGTGAGTCTCGGCCGGACCCACAGAGAGACGCCTGGGGAAGGCGTTTTCTGAGGGGACGGAGGGCCAGGCGCGGGGTCTCTGTGGTGACCTCCATTCCGAGGGAGCCCTCAGCGGGTGGAAGCCCCGGGCGGTCCTCAGAGGGGTTCACATTCAACACCATTCAAGACGAGGACACCTACCCGTCTGAGACCCCAAAGTGCCGAGGCCAAGACGGGCGGTCGGGCAGACACGAGCAAGTCCAGAATGAGCGGGCGGCACAGCCCCGCGGGTTCCGAGTTCCGACCAGGGCAAAGCAGGACGTTTAGAAACGGGTACGGCTGCCGTGGGCGCACCAGGAGCTGCCCGGGTTCACGGGACGTAGGAGAAAGGCTGTGACGGTCAGAAGGTTAAATGGCTCCTCACTGTCACGCCCCAAGGCGATCGCAACAAGGAGGGGCACGAAGTCCTTTCCTGTGGCCGGGTGTTCGAGGCACGGCTCGCGGTTCACGCCCGCCGCCCTCGTGTGTGCCGGGGGAGCGGGGCTCACCCCAGACCCTCGGGGGGGCCACAGCTGTTCTGCCCAGGGGCTTGGAGAGCAGAGCGGGCGGTCACGACCCCGTGGCGCTGTCACGGTCTGTCCCCTCAGCCATCGTGGCTGGTCGCCCCCGGGCCAGCTCGGCGGGGCAGCTGGCGTGCACTTTGGCAGAGGCCTGAGAGCGCCGTGGCACACGCGTGAGGCGTGTCTTCCCCTCACACGTGGGCGAAGGCGGGTGTGGCCACGCGGGCCCCGCGAGTCCTCGCGGGCCGGGTCCCTTCCGCTCCACCGTGTTGAGTGTCGCCCCACGTTGCGCTCAGGCTGAGGACACAGAAGGTGAAGGCCGAGGGCTGCACCCACTGTCCCTTAGCCAGGGTGCCACACGTTGCCACGGACGGCATGCTCCTGCGGCGTCCCCCGGACCGGGGTGTGGGGGTGGCATACGCCAGAGGGGCCTGGGGAGTGTGCACCGGGCCGTGAACGCAGGCGGAAAGGTGCGTTCGTGGCGGAGGAAGCAGGCGTCGAATGGCCATTAGCTGTCCCTGGCACCTCCCTCGACCAGCAGAGAAAGTGTCCCCTGAGTGTCCCCTTCAGTTCATAGGTGGCAACAGGTTGGATCCAGGGGCCGAAGGGTCAAGGGGACTAGAGCGGGTGGCGTTTGCTCAGGAGGGCAGCTGGGGCCAGCGCTATGGACCCAAGCCAGCCAGGCAGGGAGCTCTGGAGCCTCAGGAACAGGGCAAGACTCTGGTCTGCCCTCCAGAACCTTCCGCTGGGGTTTAAACTGGGCTTTTGACTCCCCCGCCTCCTCCCCCTTCCCCAGCCAGGCGCGCACCGTGTTCCCGGCCCTCAGCGCAGCTGCTTCCGCCTGCTGCTCCGTCCCCGCCCCCACGGCCTCGCTCCGTCCCCGCGCTCAGGGCCCGAGCTCCTCACGAGCTGCCTGGCCCAGAGGCTGGCAGTCAGTCACCTCCGCCGCTCCGAGATCTTTTCTCCTTCACCTCCTGGCACTGTCCTGAGCACAGGCTCCACACACCCCTGCTTCCTCCTCGGGTCCCCAGAACGCAGCGTGACGACTTCGTGCGGAGGTGCCGGTGCGTTTTTTGGACTGAACAAATGAAGGGTCCAGGAGCGTGGGGTCTGGAGCCAGGCCACAGGGTCTGGACAGACGGCGCCCGGCCCAGCATAGCACAGGTCTGGGCTCCAGGGGGCGGCAGTGAGGGTGGGGTGCGACCTTGAGCCACTTCTGGGGGATCTGGAGCTCCCCCCATGGCCTTTCTGTGGGCCCCATGACCTCCGGCTGGCAAGGGCAGCAGGAGGGTGACGGAAGGCAGGAGGTGCCCCCTGGCTCCGCCCTCGGCTGCTCCCGAGGACCTGGGGTGCCACGCCAGGACCCTCCCCGTCACACCTCCCTCCCTGGGCTGGCCATGGATCCCCACAGTTCTTCCCTCCTTGCGCCTGGAAAGGCGCCTCCCGGCCCCCTCCGCGTTGTCTCAGGTGGCAGCTTGCGATCCGATACACAGATCGAGATCACGTGCCGTGGGCTGGACCGGGGGCTGAACGGGGTCCCCGAACCTGCCAGGCAACAGCTTGTGGCACAGCAGCGCCCTCGACTGCCTCACAGGCCAGGGCCGATGCCGACCCGAGAGCGTCAGCCGGGCGGGGCTGCGGGGTGTTACCGGCGGGCACCGCGACGAGCCAGGGCGGCCCCGGGGCGTCGGGCCCCCCAGGAAGCCTGGCGACCGGAGTGCCACGCCCTGCCCAGGAAGTCTGCTCCTGTGGGGGGGGAACACCCACGCACCTCTGTTTTTAAACGTGTTTCCTAAGTGATTGACTCCCACCCAGGCGCGGGAGCCACTGAAGATGTCACTGTGCCCCATAGATACGTTTTCTTAACTCCAGATGGGCATGGCGCAGGGCGGAGTCCTGGGGGTGGGGCGGAGTCCTGGAGGCGGGGCCTAGGCCTGGGGGCGGGGCCCGAGGCCTGGGGGCGGGGCCGAGGCCTGGGGCAGGACCCCAGCGCCTCCACCAGGAACATACTGTTTTCTTTCACCAAACACTCTCCACCTGGGGCCCTAGAAGACGGCCCCACCCCCAAGTCTCTGTCAGCCGGATCAGCCTCACTCTGAGTCCACAGAGGCCCGCGGGACCGACAGACTTTCCGGGCTTCCCTCGGGAAGGGTGGGGCTGGCCTCGCTCCCCTCCCCACGAAGTCTGTTCTGGTACATTCCGTTCGCCGTCTGCTCTTTGCGCCGCCCTCTTCCCTCCAGTGCCCCGTAAGAGACAACAGTTCGGAATGTCTCCGGTGGGTCGTAGCCATTAAACCCCGCAGGAAAAACAAGTGTCTCGTCTGTAGCTTCCCTGACGTCCACTCTCGCCGTGACACAGAACGAGCGAAAAGCCTCCCTGGCTTCTGCGCGGCCCTGAGCGCTGAGTCCCGCTGTCCCTCTGCAGAGTATCATCTACTACATGCTGACGTCCCCCAAGCTCCTCTCCTGGGTCGAGAACGAGGCCCTCCTGAAGTCCCTGCAGGCCTTTGCCAAGTGGCATCACGTCGAGCGTGACCTCGCCATGTTCAGCATCAACACGGATGACGACTACGTGCCATGCCTCCAGGGCATCACACGCGCCAGCTTCTGCAACGTCTACCTGGAGTGGATCCAGCACTGCGCACAGCGGAGGCCGGAGGTAGGGGGCCCAGGGGGGCCGCAGGGCTGCGGGCGACGGTCGTGGAGGTGGGGGGGCCGCGGGCGACGGTCGTGGAGGTGGGGGGGCCGCGGGCGACGGTCGTGGAGGTGGGGGGGCCGCGGGGCCGCGGGCGACGGTCGTGGCCTTGAAAGCACTGTGCCCTTCGCCGCTTCCCTGTACGCGGTGGACTCACGAGCCAGGGAAGCAAGTGTGTTTGACGACGGGTTTGTTTAGCAGTTCGGTGGGATTGAACAGCAGATTCATATCCCGTGGCTCTCACGGAGGGTCCTCAAAGCTGCATTTGCCCGGACGCTGTGCTCAGGGGCAGCGCAGTGTGCAGCCTCCGTCATAGCTTTAAAACTCTGGAAGCGTCTTTGTCGAGAGTTACTTTTTGAGATTTCCGTACAACATGCATCTGTGTGGGATCCGGGGATTTGCTGCACGTGTTGAATCGTGGGCAGGAAAATCTGTGTAACAGTCAGATGGGCCGAGTCGCTCCCGAGCTGCGTTTCATGTGGGTCACCACCGTGTGCTGAGGACGCGGCCTCTCAGAAAGGCCAGGGACAGTGACGGCCATCGACAGAGGAGGAGGGCGGGCAGCGAGGGGCAGGAAGGGGAGAGAGCACAGGGAGGATGTCGGTCGACTTCGCTGCTCAGGCCGAAACTGAGCCCGCATGTGGGTGGTGGGGACAGTCGGCACAGGCTGAAAGCGGCCGCCTCAGCCGCTGGCGAAGTCCGTCACGTGACCTACAGAGGGGAAACGGAATTGTGGCCCAGCCCAGGTCCTCGCCCTTTTCGTGAGGGATTAAAAACAGGTGGCGGGAAGAGCGAGGGCAGAATCCGCTTTCTCCAGGCGCAGTGAGGACCCGGCGTCGGCCACCTTAGGCGCTTGGGGTCGTCAGGGGATCTGTCCGTTTTCTTGGCTGTCCCCATGGTCTCCTCTTGCCTCAGCTGACTCGTGAAATCGTTTCGGTTTTTTTGCAGAAGTTATCTTGACTGTAACTCTCTGCCCTCCTGCCGCACTGTTCGAAGCGGGCCGGGGATGACCCTTCATTTAGCAGCTGATTGTGGTCAGCGGCTCCTCATTACAAGGACAGAAAACCCGCTTGCGTTCAACCCTGTCCTTCTCTCCTGCTGGAAATGCCTCTCCCCTGCTTCGGGCAGCGTGACGGGGGTAGTGGGGACAGTGATGGTGGCAGCGGGGACAGTGTGACATGGCAGTGGGGACAGTGTGACAGTGGCAGTGGGGACAGCGTGACATGGCAGTGGGGACAGCGTGACGGTGGCAGTGGGGACAGTGTGACATGGCAGTGGGGACAGCGTGACATGGCAGTGGGGACAGCGTGACATGGCAGTGGGGACAGTGTGACGGTGGCATTGGGGACAGTGTGACATGGCAGTGGGGACAGCGTGACGGTGGCAGTGGGGACAGTGTGACGGTGGCATTCAGTTGCCTATAAGCTCCGACCGTCTGCATGACCCAAAGTGCCATTTTCAGAACCCCGGGAATTCGGTCGGCATGGCCTTTGCCCCCTGAAGTGGCTTCCTCATTCGGCTTTTCCCATGCACCGCCGCGGGCAGAGTTCCCTCCCCCGGGTCATTCCGGCAAGGACCCGCCGACCACAGTGGGCGACTTAAAAGCCCCCGCAACTCTGCACTCGTGACTCCGGGTGGGAGCGTGCCGGCTCCCAGGTGACCTCGAACTAACGCCCGTGCTCTTCCAGCCCTCCAAGAGCCTGGACTGTGACGAGGACTCTGCTCTGGTGACCCTGGCCTTCGCCCTGTGCATCCTCGGGAGGCGGGCTCTGGGGACAGCCGCTCACAGCATGGCGCTCAGGTACTGGGGAGACGGTTGGGCCCGCCTGCATTTTATATTTTTGACAGATTGTTCTCATTTCCTTTCCTTTAAATTTGGATGGCTGCTACTTCTTTCGAATTGTCTTGTCCATGATCAATCACGCTGGGGCTGAGGGAAGGTGTTTTCCATCACTGTCGGTTTTCAACGACAAGATTTGGACGTGGCGCTGACATGGGCAGCCGGGAGCCCAGAATTCTGCCCCTGTGCGTCCCCAGGGTCCTTGCAGACGTGACGGGGACGTTCGGGGACGCACGTGAGGGCAGCAAATTTACACTCAACAAATGCTGCCCCCCCCCCCCCGCTCTTCCCCCGTCTGTGCTCCGGTCTGAGCCTCCGCCGCCTGCCGCGGTGGGGCTCTGGGCCACGGGACAGGCTTCTCCTGCCTGTTCGGTCTCTTCCTCCTAGACCTTCCCCCTCCGTATGCAAACAGCCGCAGTGTGTCCCTTTAAAGAACAAAACGGCCTCTCTCGGCTCTTCCCCCTCCCGCCCGCTGTCCCTTGTTCACAAGGCGCTCGTGACCTTTCGAGCCCAGACGCTCGCTCAGAGCCCCGCGGCCCCACTGCTGGCCGGCCTGCTGCTCCTGCCACCTGGAGAAGCTGCTTTATGAATGTCATCAGTCACCTTGTCACCATCCTAATCAGCGGCAGGTTCCCAGATGTCTCCTCTGGTAGCTGGCCCTGTGGACCAGATGTCCTGAGCCCTGCCCGTCCGTTAGTCGCCGCCATAGCATCTCCTGGAGGACTTTGATGAGTCCCCTGAGACCCGGACCTGTCCCAGTCGGAGCTGCCACGGGCAGGCCGCAGGCTGGGATTTTTCATGGCTCGCCAGGTGGTTTCTGTGAGCAGCCCAGGGCAGAATCACACAGAGCGTGGGAGCCTGGGAGCTGCACGCAGCCCCCGCCCCGGGCCCCTCCTGGACGCCCTCCGGAGCCTCCGTCTCACGTCACTGAGATGGTGCTCGGCAGGAAACGTGACTCCCGCAGGTTCTGTGTTGTTGGGTTGGACCCCAGGCTTCTTGGGGGCAAAACCCGCTCACGCCCTCGTGACCGCTGGCTGCTAGGTGAGCAAGGCCAGAGAGATGGCCGGCTGTTTCCTGGTGCCCGCCCTGCAGGGGACGTGGCGGGCGGGTCACTGCTGGTGGCCGCTACGGAAAGCCGCCATCAGTGGGTGCGTGTCGTGGATGGCTAAGGGTGCGGTGGTGCTGACGACGGTCCTCGCCATCCTCGGAGGCAGTGACCTCGAGTCGCTGAGGGGGAAGGGCAAGGCCCGAGGCAGTAAGAATTTGTGACTAGCCACACTCTCCCCGCCTGGGAGTCCCCCGATCGTCCGCCCCGATCCTCTGCGTAGGTGAGAAGAGCAGCTGACCTGCCCTCGGGCACTGAGTTCACAGCTTCAGGGGTCGGGCTCTGGGAGGAGGGGCTCTGGGAGGAGGTGCCCGGCTTCCGGGCCCTGGCGTCCCGCCCGCCTGGCTTGGCGCGTGCCAGACCCAGGCGCGTCCCTCTGTGGCCTCTGGAACCAAGCCGGATGCTTGTTTGAAAGTCTCAGAGCTGCCCCATTGTGTGTGTCGTGACCCAGGGTGGCACGGCCCCTCACTAAACTGTACGCAGTCCCGCCACAGAAGGGGGTCAGGATTCCGGAACGGAAATCGCGACGCGGGTCCTCGGATGGTCACACAGCCAGGCACAGGTCCTCTGGCTGGTCAGTTCCGAGTGTCTTCAGTAAATATCAGATTTGCTTTGCAAACTGCAAACAGAGCGCGTCAGAGACCTCAGTCTGTCTGGTCCCACCTACGACCTTTCCCGACTTCTCTGGTCTGGTCCCTCGCGCTGCCCGCTCAGAGACCCCTGGCCCAGCCGCCTCCCGCTCGGTCTGCCTCGCTAGCTCCCCCTGACAGCGCCGAGCTCTTGTGTGTCTCTCCCAAGGGAGTTCGTCAGCCCTAGTGAGCGGTCCTCAGAGAGTCACACTCGGGGATTCACACTCGGGGATTCACTCTCAGTCACACTCGGGGTTTCACACTCGCCCACAGTCAGCCCTAGTGAGCGGTCCTCAGAGTCACACTCGGGGATTCACACTCGCCCGCAGTCAGCCCTAGTGAGTGATCCTCGGAGAGTCACACTCAGGGATTCACACTCAGAGTCAGGCTCAGATTCACACTCGGCCGCAGTCAGCCCTAGAGAGCGCTCCTCAGAGTCACACTCAGAGAGTCACACTCGGGGATTCACACTGGAGAGTCACACTCAGAGTCACACTCAGAGTCACATTTGGGGATTCACACTCGCCCATGCTCGCTCTGTCCGTTCCAGGACTCCTGGCCCGTTGCAGCCCCGCAGGGTGTCAGAGGCCAGGCCCTGGGCTTGTTACTGCAGATCAGGGAGAGAAAGGAAGACGGCTCTGCCCTCCTCACAGCCGGGATGGGTCTCCGTCCCACCCAGGTCCCCCATGCTCACCGAAGCGCAGGGACGTGCACCGTGGGGTTCCGAGGGCCTCGTGGCTTCTCCGCCCAATGATGCTCAGTGGCTCGCGGGAAACGGAGGCAAGAAGGAAAAGCCTAGAAACGTGGAAACCTGGGTGACCCCGGGGAACCAGTCTCTCCTGCTGCGCCCGCACGCCGTGAAGAGCGGGTGGACTGGGGAACCATGTTCTCCGTCGCCTTGCCGTTCCCCGTGGCTTCGCTTCTCTGCCCGTGTTGCAGAATCCAGGTTTCACGATGATTAACGCAGCCCCAAAATGATATCTAGAAACACGAGGGACAAAGCGCCCAGGATGTGACCCACGGTTAGCCTGTCACCTGACAAGTGGGGCGTGGGTGGTGCCACCAGAGTAGGTCACCGTACGCGGCGGGCCAGTGCTGATCACGACCTCCACTGTTACACTGAGCCACCAAGTACGTCGGTGGCTCCTAAAAGTACTGACTGTGACACCCATTGTCATGAGCTCCGAGGCGGGCTCTGGCCAGGCATCCACGGGTGAGTCCGGGACCCCCCCCCCCCACCTTCTGCTGCGTCAGTATAAAGACACCGAGGTCACTGGTGACATGACGGGTGGAAGACTCGGGCTCGGAGCGACGGGATTCCGACGCCGTTGGTCTGCTGGGCAGAACGGCACCGGGCTCTGTTTTTCAGCCTGGACTCGTTCCTGTACGGCCTCCACGCCCTCTTCAAAGGCGACTTCAGGATGGCCGCTCAGGACGAGTGGGTGTTCGCCGACATGGACCTGCTGCACAAAGTCGTCGCCCCGGCCATCAGGATGTCCCTGAAGCTGCACCAGGTGACGATCCGTTTCTGTAAAAAAGAGAATGAGCCCAAAATGTTAGGAAAGAAAACAAACTTTCAAAGGCGAGGTCGACTTCCCTGGCAGGACGTTCACGAGTGGGCTGGTCGGTGAGGAAGCCGCGTGCTGAGGCCACGCGGCTACTCCCGCCACGGGCAGTGGCACTCTGCCCCCCAGAGCTGCTAGGAGGCGGTGACATTCGCAGATGGACCTGGCCAGAGAAAATGACAGATTGGAAGTGCCCCTAACTGTACAGAGAAGTCAGAGGCACCTAGCCACGAAGCTCTTTCCCGGGCACGCCGGGTGGGGGGGCGGTGGGGCAGGGGCGTCCTCCGTCCAGGCCAGGGCTCAGTGGGGGTGGCAGCGGCGAGTGAGACGCGGGAGTGGACCTCGCCTGCGGGCCGGGGGCCATCCGCGTGAGTGCCTGGGGGTCAGCTCCCTGGTCCCCAGGGAACCCACAGACGGGCCTCTTTCCCCCAGGCCCAGTTCACGTGCCCTGACGAGTTCGAGGACCCGGTGGTCCTGTACGAGGCCATCCAGTCCTTTGAGAAGAAAGTCGTCATCTGCCACGAGGGTGACCCGGCCTGGAGGCGCGCGGTGCTGTCCAACAGGGAGGAGCTGCTGACGCTGCGCCACGTGGTGGAGGAGGGCTCGGCCGAGTACAAGGTCATCATGCTCCACAGAAGCTTCCTGAGCTTCAAGGTGATCAAGGTACGGTGGCCGGTGGCCGTGGCCCCAGGCGGGCCCGCGTCTCCCCTTTAGGGCAGGCGAGGGGCGATATGGAGCCGAGGGGGGCGCCGACACCGCCTCGGTGTCGGCTCGGGTGCCCAGGCCCCGCCTCAGAGGGCGCAGGGCCGCGGGAGAGGCGGGCCGGGTGCGGGGCCATGTCCCTCTGCGGAGCCCACCTGCCGCCGGACTTCTCCGGCGCGTCCTGGGGGACGCACAGGCCCTGTGGGTGGGGCAGGCTCCCGCTGGGTTTCAAGCACGTCCTGATTCTCTGAGACTCCAGACCTTTCTCTAGAGGCCTCTCCCACGACCCAAGGACCTCCCTCCCAGCGGCCCCTCTGTGAACGCTCGGCCTCCCACCGCCCTCCGTGCGCCCAAGCACATGGCGCCGTGTCCTTCAGTGCAGTGGGACGGCCACGCCGTTGGCTGCAGAGGGGCCTGCAGGCCAAAGCGCCATGGGCACAGATGCGCAGGCGCAGGGCCGTGCGTGCTCCCCCGGGCGGACCCCGCAGGCGGACCCCCGCGGGCCAGATGCGCAGGCGCAGGGCCGCGCGCGCTCCCCCCTACCCCGGGGCGGACCCCCCGCAGACCAGATGCGCAGGCCCAGAGCCGTGCGTGTTCCCCCAGGCGGACCCCCGCGGGAGGACCCCCCCGCAGGCTAGATGCGCAGGCGCAGCCCCGTCCCCCCCCCCCCCGCCCGCGCACTCCCCCCCGGCGGACCCCGCGGGCACGGTGCCACCTGCTTGCGCCCCGCCCGCCCCCTGCAGGTCAACAGGGAGTGCGTGCGCGGCCTGTGGGCGGGGCAGCAGCAGGAGCTCGTGTTCCTGCGCAACCGCAACCCCGAGCGCGGAAGCATCCAGAACAGCACGCAGGTTCTGCGCAACCTGATTGGCTCCTCGTGCGACCAGCCGCTGGGCTACCCCATGTACGTCTCGCCGCTGACCACATCCTACCTGGGCTCCCACAGCCAGCTGCAGGGCGTCTGGGCCGGGCCCGTCACCTTGGACGGCATCAGGAGCTGGTTCCGAACCAAGTGGCTGAGGTAGGTCCTGCACGCCGGCCCCGGTCCGCGGGGTGGAGGACGCGGGGGGCCCGGCGAGGGGGAAGGGGGTCGTGGGGGTCCCGTGCTGCCGTCCCTGTTGTCCCCCAGGAGCCACGGAGCGGACCGCTGTCCCCACGGGCGGCCTCGCGTGCACACCTTCCGGCTGGGCCCCCGCCGTGGGCAGAGCCGCAGGGGCTCTGGGTCCGCAGGCCCCCGATGTCCCCGCGCGCCACGGGGACCTAGCCGGAACCCCCGCTCGCGCCCCTCACCACCCCCCTGGGGTCCTCGCATCCCCAGTGAGCTGGGCCGAATCCCAGAAGTTGCACTTGAGCGTGGCCCAGAGCCCACGGTTCCGGCGGGATTTGCGGCGGCCGCGTCGTCGCCGGCGTGCGCGGTTTTCACTTTCTGGGGATCGGGCCCGAAGACCTGCTCCACCTGCACCCCAGCTGCCTGCCCCCTGGTGTGCGGGGCGTCTGTCTTGGGCGCTGGGACCCCCATTGCCTCCCCCCACAGGATGCGGAAGGGCTGCAGCGCCGGCCAGCCCGGCGGCGCCGTCGAGGACGCGGAGGGCGGGCCTGCCGCATCCGCGGGGGGCAGCAGCGCCCCCAGTGCGCAGAGCCGGGAGAGCAGCACAGAGCAGCCCAGGAAAGAGGGCGCCCAGCACTGGTCACCGTGGGAAGGGACGCGCAGGACAGGTGGGTGCAGTGGGGTCTCGCGCTTACTGACAAACGCTCCTTTGGTCCCAGTGACCAAACGGGGGTGGGGGGGCGTTTTGTCCTTCGAGCCTCTGAGAGCGCCTTCTTGCAAGAAAACTCAGTGTGGGGTCGGAGGACGCCTGGCACTTGCTGACTCTTGTACATTCTGCGCGTACAAATGTTGGACTCAGCTTTTATCCCTCGTGCCTCGGGCTCTGCTCATCCGGGCCAGCCAGCCGCCTGTCCGCCGTCTGTCCTTCCGTCTCATGTGACTCACCCGGGGCCCACGTGCTGCTGTGTCTGGCTCCTGGACGGCGTTTCCATCTTTCTGCAACTCGGTCCCCTCCCCGATGCGGCGGTGGCGGGGGCAACAGGCCTCACCTCCTGCGCCTTAGGCCGGCACTTCAGGGGACCGGAAACGAGGGGGGGAGGCGCCAGCAGACGCGGGTGGGGGGTGGCCCTGTCCAAGTGTGGGCAGAGTTTAAAGGCTAAGGTCGCCTGGCCGGGCTGACTGCCTGACGGAGGCTCCCGCCCCGCCCCCGCTGGGGGGAGGGGGTGCTTGGTTAGCCGGGGCCACCGTGAGGCCTCACAGAGGGCGCGCCAGGTGGCTACAGGAGACTCAGATGCTCGGCGCTGGCCCCGCCCGCACGTCGGTGCTGGGCGTTGCCCTCCGCAGCCTGTTAGCGGCTGCACGGTTCAGCCTCTGTGCTTCCTCACCCTCCAGAAGCATGCGCCAGGGGCCTCTTTCCAAATGTCCCACCTGCCACCCCTGCAGTGAGTTAGCGAGGGACAGTCCTGCCCCCTGGGAGCGCCCAGAGCAAGGCCGTAGATTTAACTGCAGTAGTGAGGATCTGTGTGAACACGGGCAAGATCGTACGTGGACAGTGACCCTGGCAGCACGGGCTGCTCGCTTGTCCCATTTGCAAAATCAAATTTACCAAAAAGCCAAGAGCAGCGAGGACAGAAGCCACAAGGAAATCTGGAGCAAAGGGGGGGGGGCCGGTCTTGCAGGGGGCTCACGCACACCGATGGCTTTGTCCCTTTCCTCCTGGGTTTCACCGGAAGCCCCCGCCCCCAACCCCGCGGCCGGTGGTCCTCCATCCAGCACGAGAATCGCGAGCTCGCGGACGACCGGGGGCTTCTGCCCAGCGGTCAGTGTTCGCCGTAAATCACAGACAGATGTTTGACCCTGCCAGACTCCGAACGAACCACTGTCTCTGCCCTAAATTCTGATTTGTCAGGGTCCCTTTTCTCCTTTTTTTTCTTGAAAGAGTAACCAGCTGTTCAGCAGGGGCCCAGATGGGCTCCCACCCTCGCCCCAGGGGGAGAAACGGGTGCAGAGGCCAGTGTGGGGCATGGCCGCTCCAGTGGGTGGGACTGGGGGCACCTGGAAGCTCCGTGGGGCCCTCGCCTCGAAGGGTGTGTCCTCTGGGGTCCTGTAGACACGCGCGAATGTTTTGGAATCCCGATGCACCATTACTGGTGTGGGCCCTGGGGGTGAGGTGCAGCATGGGAAACGCAGTCCTCGGGGCACCCCGTGCACCCCGTCTTTATGGGCTGAATGCCTGAGTGAAGCAGCTTCGGGAGCTGTGCCATGAGGCATTTGGCCGACCTGAGACGTCAAAGCTGCTTCCTGTGAAACAATTCAAGGTCAGGCCCTGGCGGTCACCGGTGGGGTGAGCGTCGGCGTCCTGCACGCACGGGCCCCGCCTCGCTGCGTGTGCCCAGCTCCTGGCCGTGTACGTGACGGCGATGCGCGTCGTCCTCGTCCCAGACACGCGGACGGGACCACGTCCCTGGGGCAGTTCAGTCCCTTTCATCAAAAACAGCTCAGGAGGGCGGCCCGGGGGACAGACAGCAGGGGTGGGCAGCCCAGGCCCGGCCAGTGTCGCCACCTGCCTGCGGGGAGCCTGGGCGGCCTCCCCTTAAAGGCCAGGTCTAAGGGAAACTTCTGGAAAACAAAGGCCACGGCACGAGGCCCAACTTTTTCCTCTCGTTTCTAAAGGGAACTGAGAGCGGTGAACGCCGCCCGTTCCTCCTCCATCGCCGCCGGCGGGACGAGCGGGGACGAGCGGGGTCGAGCGCGGGGACGAGCGGGTCGAGGGCGGGTAGAGCGCGGGGACGAGCGCAGGGCGGGCCGCAGGGCGGCGCGGTGTCCCGCTGGCTCCCCCGCTGGCTCCCCCGCCGGCAGACAGGCGTCTCCGGGGGCCTGGACTCCAGCGTTAGAGCCAGGGAGGCCTCGGCCAACGCACAGGTCCAGCCTGGCCGCTGCCCCCCCCCCCCCCGCCCCGGCCGCCGACACCCTGCGGTCAGCCCTTCAGTGCTCGGGGCGCCCACCGAACCCCCCCGCCCCGGGTCCCTCGGGCCCAGGGGGAGCGGGCCACCCGCCTCAGTGCACAGACACCGACGTCGCCATGGCAACCTGCTCCGCTTTCTTTTAAAGGCAGGAGGAAAGGCCCGAGCCGGTCCATCCAGGCGCACGGGACGCTGGGCCAGAGGCCGCCCGCCCTGAGCACGTCCGGCCCGATCCCCGAGAGCCGCCAGCCCGTCCTGCAGACGTCCGCGTCGGCCCAGGGCCTGGCCCCGCGGCGCGCGGGCAGCCTGCGGTCCTTACGCACCTCCGCCCCGTCCCTGCACACGCAGCCCCCGCCCGTCACCAGCACCGGCCACCTGAGCGTCCGCGAGCGGGCCGAGGCGCTGGTCAGGTCCAGCCTGGGCTCGTCCACCAGCTCCACCCTGAGCTTCCTCTTCGGCAAGAGGGGCTTCTCCAGTGCCCTGGTCATCTCCGGGCTCTCGGCCGCCGAGGCGGGCAGCACCAGCGACAGCCAGTCGTCCAGCAGCGTCAACATCGTGATGGGCCCCTCGGCCCGGGCTGCCAGCCGGGCCACCCGGGTAAGCAGCTCCACCGGGTGGCCAGGGCAGGTGTGCACCCCCGGCCTGACGCCCCCGCCATCGGCCTGCAGACCCCCGGCCCCTCCCCACGGTGACTGACCGCGGGCACTCGGGGGAGGGTCTGGCCGGCTCGGACGCAGACGAGACTGTGGCCCACGCTCCGGCAGGGGTCGGAGTTCACCAAAGTCGTCACCCTGATCCTGGGGAGGGGGGTTCTCCACTCGCCCACATGGTGAGCCTGTGTCACCCCAGCCACTCTTCACAGTGCTCTGGCCTGAGGGACGGGTGTCCGAGCACCCCGAGTCCCGTCCACAGGTTTAACTTCAGAGGCGCCGAGGCGGCTTCTACCTCGGTGTCTAAACACCAGGAAATGAGAGTTGGGGGGGCTTCCCCCACTGGCGCACCCTCACCCCGAGTCCCCGGCCGGCCCACGCTGGCTGAACAGGGGAGCCTCGTGGGTGCGTGGATGCTGACGCCTCTCGTGTGTGCCGCGGGGCGGGCCCGGGACTCGCCCGGCGGGCGGCCGTGTCGGAGGCACGTCGGTGCCCCATGGGCATTCGCTTCCGGCCCGGGACCAGCGGGGTCTGTGCTCAGCCACCCGGCCTGGCACGAAGCTTCCTGGGAAGAGCCGGGGGCTGGCGACACCCTGCCACCCCTCAGGGGTCCACGGGCCCCTGGCGTCCCCAGCCATGCAGGCGCAGGGCACGGCAGCCGGCCACGCCCGGACCCAGGCTAGCAGCCTGGGTGCTGAGCTGAACCACGCGCACCTGCCCGTCCTCGTGTCCTCCACGAAGGGGCACAGGTTTCGTACCTGGTCCCCCTGCAACCCACCCCCCCCCCGTGCTGGCCTCAGTCTGGGGGTGTAACTCTAACTCTGGGGTTCTGCACGTGCTCTCTCCCGCTCTCCAGCAAGGATGACCGGGTCCCAGGGGCAGTGTGCGCCCAGAGGACAGGGCTTCTGGGTTCCTGCCCAGGGGCGAACCCGCAGGACTTAGCGTCTGGGACGGGTCGAGTCTATGAAGTGACGTTGGCCAAAATCCGGGAAATCTAGGCCCACGAATGACCTTTTACCCCAGGCCATCTCCTTCGAGCCTGCTCAGATTATCTGAGAAAAGGTCCCCACATTCAGAGGCGCCTCCATACCCCACGCTGCACCCCCCGCCCGCCCTCCAAGGCCACGCGTTTGGTTCTCTGCAGTCTGCCAGCTGCGGAACCAGCTCAGACTCCCGCCACGCCGGCGGCTAGTAGGCTAGTTAGCAGGTTAGTAGGCTAGTAAGAAGGCTTGTAGTCTAGCAAGCTAGTTGGTTAGTAGGCTAGCAGACCGGTAGGCTAGTTAGTACATTAGCAGGCTGGTTAGTAGGTTAGGAGATTATCAGGCTAGTAGGCTAGTTAGTAGGTTAGCAGGCTGGTTAGTAGGTTAGAAGGCTATTAGGCTAGTTAATAGGTTAGCAGGTTGATTAGGTTAGGCTAGTAGACTGGTTAGTAAGTTAGAAAGCTAGTAGGCTAGTTAGGAGGTTAGGAGGCTAGTTAGTAGGTTAGCAGGCTGGTTAGGAGGCTAGTGAGTAGGTTAGCAGGCTGGTGAGTAGGTTAGCAGGCTAGTAGACTGGTTAGGAGGTTAGGAGGCTAGTAGACTGGTTAGTAGTTTAGCAGGCTGGTGAGTAGGTTAGCAGGCTGGTTAGTAGGTTAGCAGGCTGGCGAGTAGGTTAGCAGGCTGGTGAGTAGGTTAGCAGGCTGGTTAGTAGGTTAGCAGGCTAGTAGATTGGTTAGGAGGTTAGGAGGCTAGTAGACTGGTTAGTAGGTTAGCAGGCTGGTGAGCAGGTTAGGAGGCTAACAGGCCAGCACGCACAGCAGTCGGGGTGGGCGGTGGGGGGTGTTGAAAGCGGCCGCACCTGTTTGCTGAGCACTTTGCTTCTCTCCCCTCTTCCGAAGCACTTCTCAGAGCCCTGTGAACCCACCGAGGCCACCGCCCAGGGGCAGCAGCGAGGCCACCAGCTGGCCGAGGCCGAGGCCACGGCCGCGGGCGTCGGGGTGGTCTGCAGGAGGGCCAGCCAGGAGGACATGGGCCTGGACGACACGGCATCGCAGCAGAGTGCCTCTGACGAGCAGTAGGGCCCACGGGGCCGGGCGGGGGGGCGCCCCAACCCCGCAGCTTCACCTGTCCCCTTTCCGCTCCCCAAAGCCCCAAGGATCAAATGTTGCCATCCACGCGAGGCCCTTCCCCTTGGAAAATGAGGGCTGGTGCGGAGGACGGAATAGCTTTAGCTCAGGTTCTCGAACACTCTCTCACACGATGAAGAAACCCGCCTCGACGCCAGGCTTCCGGGGCCCTCCCGGAGCGGGCGACGCGGAGGCACTGGGCGCTCCCCGGAATCCAGGACGCAAACGGAAGCCGCGTGACATCGCAGAACGACGCACAGCGGAGCCCACGGGGCCCTCCCGCCGCCCGATGGACGGGGTACAGCTGGGTGTCGATGACCGGACGGCAGCCCGAGCCACGACCCACAGGCCGAGCGCGCGGCGGTCACGTCCATGCACGCGGATGCCAAGCACGAGCCGGTGACACCGTCCCTGCAAGAGACGCGGCCGTGCGCACAGGCCCGTCCACATGTCCCCACGACACATCCCCGCCGTGCCTGGCCAGGGGGGCGCGGACGCCTAGTCCGCGTGCAGCCCAGAAGGTTCTGGAAGGACGAAGCTCCAGGGCGTCCGGCCGTGGGTCCCTGCTGTCGCTCCCACCCCCTCGCTTCTGCAATTAAAAGGTTTCTGTAGCTCACTGCTGCGTTCAGTCGTGTGATTCTGCTGAAACTGTCGTTTCTGGAAAGTGAGTGTTTCACTGTGAGAACGACGCTGGTCAGGTCCTGAGGCCCCTCTGCCCATCTTGAGATCGCCGCTGGGTAGAGCAGGGAGCTGGCTCCTGCCCCGCAGGTGCCTCGGGCCACGGCCACAGCCACGGGCCTACGTCTCGGTGCTGGGGGACCCTCCCTTCGGGGAGAGAGCAGTTAGAAACGCTCGGGTTGGCAATGGTCATGCGAACATCATGGTCCTAGGACTGGGAGGTGTGGGGAGAGGTGAGGGTCTTGGAGAATTCCTACCCTCGGAAGTAGATGGTAATGCTTCCTTTCTTCTCATTGAAAAAAAAAATTAGCAACAGCGACAAGTGAGCTCTGCAGAGGGGGGACACGGGGCGTCTTCCTCAGTCCGGCAGTCCCCAGAGACGCAGACTCGGCTGCATCTGGTTCACACGCGGGCCTCAGCCCAGCGCGGAGCGGGTGCGGCCTCACTGCACTCCTCGGCGGCGGCGACCGGCTCGGTTCCTCCAGCGGTTCCTCTGGCCGGCCCCGAGGGCCACGGGTGTGGCCGCCCCATGCCAGGTGTCTCCTGCATTTACTAAGGAACGTGACCACAGCTGGCCACTCCTCGGCATGCAGAAGAGGCGCACAAAGCCACTGTGTCCCACAGCAAGCTGGGAGCCACGCCGTAGGGCAAGGACAGGCTCGGGGAGTGGGTGAGTGCCAGGGGAGCGCCCCTCCCGCGGGAGACCCCGGCCGTGTTCCTCACCCGTCCCCGACCTCCCCGCGTCCCCGACCTCCCCGCGTCCCCGTCCTCCCCGCCTCCCCGACCTCCCCGCGTCCCCGTCCTCCCCGCCTCCCCGTCCTCCCCGCCTCCCCGACCTCCCCGACCTCCCCGTCCTCCCCGCGTCCCCGTCCTCCCCGCGTCCCCGACCTCCCCGTCCTCCCCGCCTCCCCGTCCTCCCCGCCTCCCCGTCCTCCCCGTCCTCCCCGACCTCCGTGCGTCCCCGTCCTCCCCGCGTCCCCGACCTCCCCGCGTCCCCGACCTCCCCGCGTCCCCGTCCTCCCCGCGTCCCCGACCTCCCCGCGTCCCCGACCTCCCCGCGTCCCCGTCCTCCCCGCGTCCCCGACCTCCCCGCGTCCCCGACCTCCCTGCGTCCTAAGAGCGTCCCTGGTGGGGCCATGGGGACGTGGGGCGGGGGAGGAGGAGATTCGCGGTCTGCCCGCGAGGGCCGCCAGACCAGAGCGGCGCTGTCCAGCGGGGCGGCCTGGTGGCCGTGGAGCGGACCACAGTGAGGCCACTGCCGGACCACTCCAGTTCCTCCAGGCTGCTGCCGATGGGTCGCATTTTTGTCTTAATTGCAGAAAACGCCTTTTATATTTACAACTCGTGAGCCTGCGACTTGGTCTCCAGCCAGTCAGCTGCCGACCAGAGAGCTCTGTGTCACCCGCCCCCTTTTAAAAGCTGTTCCTACGGCGACGTGTCTTGCCGGAGTCATTCACGTGTTTTTCACGGGGTTCTATACAAATCACGTCGCTTTCTGGCATCATCGATTCCAAACCTTGCGTGGTGTTAGAAGCGTCTGGGTCTGGCAAGGAGTTTTCTAAACTCGCTCGATACCCCTCCTCTCTCTACCCATGAGCCGAGCATCTTGCTGCCCGTTTGCTGAGCCCCCTCCTCTCAAGCCCCCTCTAGTCTGGCTACTCCCGCTTTGTCCCAAATCACTGAGCTGCAGGAGCATAAGCATCTGCCATCAGCCTGCGTGCGCACACACGCGTGCAAACACACACACACACACACACACACACGCACACCACCATCTTCCCAGACCCGACCTGCTGTGAACACCAAGATGGATGGAAGAGAAACGGGGGGCAAGGCCTGGCCTTCCTCCGGGCAGCCGCCGCCCCCACCCCCCCTGATTCGAGGGCTGGGAATGGACTGAGCCACTGAACTGGCATCTCTCCTGGGGTCGTCTGGTCAGGCAGGGCAAGGGCCCAGGGTTCCCCGGCCACCTGCACACGCTCCCTCCCGGCCGAGGCCCGGGTCCTGTTTCTGTAACTTAAGCGGCTGGCTGTCCAGTCTCTACGGGGAGAGTGAGGGTTCGGGCCCCGTTCCCAGCTTGGCTTTGCTCTGCCCAGCTGACCCCTCCTACGGGCCACGTGGCCGCCAGCCGGACCAGCCCCGAAGTCCCCACTCGTACTAAGATCTGCCAGGGGTCTGGGCGTGTCTGAACAGTAGGCATGTCGGCCTTGTACGACAGTTCCCGCTCCACCTGCCGACGCCGCACCCCCCGAGGGCCCCCTCGGCTGGGGCACCCACGTGACCACGGAGTGCGGGCCCCCTGGCTGCCCTGGCTTGTGCTCAGTGAGTGAGTGGACTGCACCTAGTCTGCCTCGGCGGACCTTCTGGACGCCACCCGCCGCTCCATCCAAGGTCACAGTGGGGCTGAGCCGCTGTGTGGTGAGGCCACCTCGGGTTCACGGGGCTGTCCTCTCGCTGTCCGTGGTGATGGGGTCCCTACAGTAAGGGCACTAATCCGAATCACCCAACTGCCGCCGAAGGCCGTCGCACTGGAGGTGACATCTCAACGTGAACTTGGGGGACACACTCAGACCACGTCACCTGCTGCCGAGTGCCATTTCTTAAGACACACGGACGCGTCTGACATCTTCCCATATGCTCCCTGTGCCCGAGGAACCACCACCGAGGACCTTCCCGCAGCCCATGTGGTGCCCGCAGCCACACTCAGCGCTCTCGATCGACAGCAGCTCGTGTGTCACAGGTAAATGTCACCTCTGAGACCTGGGGGCACGCAACACACTGGACAAGACTGAAAGCCCACACAGGGCTTTGAAACCACAGGTGTGGGCTTGAACCCGTGGCCACCGTCTCTACCCACAGCGGCCGGAACCCCTGCCCTGCAGACGCGGCCTGGAGCCCTGGAGCCCCGGGGCCCCCCACCCTGCAGGCGCGGGCCATCCCAGGACCGCTCCACGCGGGTGCGGGGGGCAGGGAGGTGACATTGCTGGCTGCCTCCGTCCCCCTCCAGAGGGCTGGGCGGGCTCGTGTGGGCCTTGTGGTGGCCTTCCGGCACACGGAGGCTCGAGGACACACCCTGTTCAGTGCTCCTGTCCCGGGAGCCCGGCCGAGGGTACAGCCAGCCTGTCGCGCCGCGTGAGCTGTGCCGCCCTCAAGGACCCGGCCGGGCCGGGACCGTGCGGCCGTGACGCCGTCCTCCGCGCACCGGAGGCCTGTGGGCCGCACTCCCTCTGGCACACCCGGAGCACACTGCAGAGGGCGCAGGCTACGGCGCGGGCCCGTGACGGGGGCACACCGTCGCCTGGGTCCGCGGCGACCTGCACCGCCTGCTCCCGGCGGCAGGTCGGCGAGGCACGGTGCGCCCGGCGTCCACACCGGCTGCTGAAGTCTCGGGGATTCGCGGGTCTTCACCAGAAATGGCCGGAACCCGATAATCCGGCCAGCACCGCCAGCCCGAGGGCGGCCCCGTGTGGCTCCCCACACCCGGCCGGGACTGTCCAGGGCACCACGCAGGTGGCCGATGGGCTCCCTTCCACGACGGGCCATCGCCTTCCTGTGACGACGCTCGGGCCCCCCTTCCCTGGAAGGGGAACGAGGCGCACAGGCTGGGGGGGGGCCGTGGCAGAGCAGCCCAGGCCCGCGCCTGCCGCGTGCCGAAGGCCATCGCCACGCCGGCCGTTCACGCCACACGGACTCACACGCCTGCAGCCGTCGGCGGTTTTTAATTCATTAAGCAGGAAGCGAACAAACAGCAAAAGGGGGGGGGGGGTCCTCGAATGGTTTTCTTCGGAAATAACTTTTAAAAATCAAACAACTGTTGTCACGTCGAGCTGCATGAGACTGCGGCTGCAGAGGGGCCCCACGATCGCGGCCCCCAGGGCGGCGAGGCCGTGACCCGGCCCCACTTGCCCGGCACACGCGTGAACCTCCGTGGGGGCGAGTCCCACCCGACGCGCTGCTCGCCGTCCCTCGTTTCCTTATTCGCCCAGATCGCACACAAGAGGAAACACGGCCGCTGGGCGTGAACGGCGCGGGGGTGGGGGGGTCGCCGGCCGCAGAGCCTCCCCCGGCCCCCAGCCCCGGCCCCCAGCCCCCGGCCCCAGGCCCCAGCCCCCGGCCCCGGGCCCCGAGGCGGGTGCGGGAACAGCCGGCGGGCTTCCCCGGCAGACGCCGCGAGCTCCCCGGAGCCGCCCGCCACCCTCACTTCCCGCCGCTCCGCACGCGGGTCATGATGTCCGGGAGGAGGTGGCTTCTGTTGTCCCTGGTGACCTGTGGGAAGAAGAGACAGAGGGGGCTTCAGAGTCCCTCCCTCTCCTCAGTCCTGTGACAGGTGACGTGCGGAGAGGGAAGCAAGGGTTGTGGGGGGCTATTCTGCACAGCAAGTGTGACCCAGAGCACCCCGGAAATGGCGGGGTGGGCGAGCCCCACCAGCAGCCTCTGCCCGGAGGCTGGGTCAGGAGTGAAGGGGTGCGCACGGACAGACCGCAGAAGGACGGCCGGAGCGAGGTGCCGGGGCCGGCCCGCCCCTCCCGCGCTGCCACGGGGCCCGAGGGCCACCTGAGAGCTCGCTAGGGGCCTCACGGGGAGGCCCGCCCGGGCCCGCACGCCTCGCTCCGCCGGGCGAGGCTCCACAGCCCCGCTGTCCGCGCGGCTGCTGGGTGGCCAGTGCGGCTGAGGGACTGGGCTTTTGTTCTGTGTGGCCGTGAGGGCTGCTGGCCAGCGCCCTCCCCCGCCGGCCCCACGGCGGCCGCCGCCTCTTCTCCCCGAAGCGGGTCGGTCCCAGCGGAAGCCGCTACCGGGAGCCGGCGCCTGCGTGCCTCTGTGCCCCCAGCCCGGCCGACCCTGGGGCGGAGCAGCGGTGCGGCCCGGCAGCTGCCCCGCAGGCCCGTGCTGCCCGGGGGCCACGTCACGTCCCACAAAGGCCCAGGAAGTGAGACCCAGCGACCCTCTCGCAGGAGGGAAGCCACGCGGCCAGCGCGGGGCTGGCGGGCGCAGGGGACGCGGCACTCACGGCGAACACTGTCACGTCACTCCTGCTCCGAATCTCCTCCACGAGGGCCAGCGGCTTCCCCCGGGCGACTGGGATGGTGCCGAGGACCACGGCCCCCGGCGTGGACAGCACCTGACGCACGGCCTGGATGAACGGCTGGCTGAACAGCTCCATCTTCCCGATCTCGTCGATGACACACACTCTCTGCCCCGGGCCACCGCCGGAACCGGCCTGAGGATGACAAAGACAAACCGGGACACCAAGGTCGCATGGAGCGGCGGGCCCGGGGGGCCTGCCCCCCAGTCCCCGCAGGGCGTCGTCCGCGCCTCAGACACAGGACAGTTCCCTGAGCCGCCTGTCTCCTGGCGACGGGGACTGGATGGGGCGGTCCCAGCGTCCCCAGGCTTGTACTGACGCCCACAGACGGTGCGCAGGGCCCGGCGCCACAGGTCCGGGGGGCACGGCCAGCCGCCTCATCCACACTGGCCTCCCCCTGGGGTTCGGGGCGACTGGGTCCCTGGGTGCCTGGAGGAGGTCACTGCAGGAGGCGCAGGGGGGCGGGGGGGTGAAACTCTGAGAGGAGGCGTCTTGGTTAACAGAGAAAGCGAGCAGGCTGTGCCCTCTCGGCGGCTTC
Organism: Rousettus aegyptiacus; assembly: GCF_014176215.1. NCBI lineage: Eukaryota > Metazoa > Chordata > Mammalia > Chiroptera > Pteropodidae > Rousettus > Rousettus aegyptiacus. The sequence continues at coordinate 16,503,612 of NW_023416293.1, read as the reverse complement.
GCCCGGGGCAGGCCCTTCCCCGGGAGCCCAGGGGACAGGTGTGGGGCCGGGAGTCTGAAGGATGACGCCCAGCTCCTGACCACCGGGGTGCACGGGCGTGACCGCGTGTCACAGAGGTCAGACCCAGGGCCAGCTGCCTCCGTCTTGGCCTCTCTCAGTACCCGTCTCTCCCCCTCGCCCAGGTCCCTTGCTCTGGGTGACGTGGCTGCCGTGCCGTGAGGACATTTGAGGAGCCGATGGCGGGGTCCACGAGGAAAGGAGTCATGGGCTCCCAGTGACCAGGAGAGCGAGTGTGGAAGTGGCCCCTGCCCCAGCCGGGCCTCGGGACGTGGCCTGGGGACATACGCCCACCTGCCCACCCCGCCAGGCCACTCCTGGATTCCCGTGAGGTGATAAACGGTCATGTTTCAGCCACTGGATTCGGGGTGATCCGTCACAGACAAGCACCAGGTAAGCAGCACACCCCGGGAAGGCTGGTGTGGCCCGCAACGGCTCTTCCGAGGCAGGGACGCGACGGGACCCACGGAGCCGCGGCGAGTGCTGCGTGACGCCCCGGTCTGCGTGCGAACGGCCGCTCCGGAAACCGTGCGCCGGGCGGAACCGCGGAGCACAGCCCGCCACCGGCTCGGGCCCCGGGAACGGAGCGCCGGCGGGGCTCAGCTGCTCTGCTCGCGTCGCAAACACCGAAGCCGCGTGGCCGGTGGCAGCGTGCGTGTGGCGGCCAGGGACGGCGCGGTGCGCGGAGGGTGGTGACTGCGCCCAGCAGCTGGGCGGATCCCGGGGGGGAGGCCCCAGCTGCGCGGGGCCAGGAGGGGGGGACGCGGGGCCAGGAGGGGGGGACACGGGGCCACCGCAGGTGGCTCAGGGCAGCGTCGCTCTCCCTGGTTCCTGCCCGACGCCCCCAAACGCGCGTCTCTGCCCCGGAGGGGTCCCCTGCGGTCCTCCGAGAGCGGCCGGGACGATCTGGCTGCGCGTCTGCGAGGCGCTTCGTGTTGACCCTTCGGCGGTTACTGGGGTGTGCATCATTTTCCTCTTTCCCGTGGAACGGGCTGACGCTGCCAGGCTGAGCTGGGGCGGCCACTGTCCCCTCCACGGGCGGGGCGAGGGGACGAGGGGGAAGGCAGTGAGTCACTGCTGAGTCCAGACTTGACAGACAAAAGCCAAATGCGGGAGGAATGAAACGGCCGTCGGCCGCCTGCTCGTGAGCGCGCAGACAGACAACCCCGCGGGCGCGGGCCCGTGCAACGGCCGGTCCCCCATTCGGGGCACACAGACACCCCCAGCCTGGACTTCCGGGCTCGTGGGTCTTCGTGACAGACTGGTGGCGGGACAGGGCATTGGCCACCACCGGCCCCGTGACACGAGAGGCCGCCCTCCGCAGACGACAGCTACGGTTCTCGGCACCTTCACTCCGCAGCTTAGCTGAGCCCTGACTGTCACAGAAAAGCAGAGAAGCAGAGACATGAAGACGCCGGTGGCCGAGGCCCCGGATGCGTGGGGGGCACGCTGACGAGGCCCGCCAGGGCTGGGGACGCCGGAGGCACAGGCCCGACCGCACAGGGCTGTCCAGGCCATGGGAAGGACCCCAGGCTTAAAGGACGGGGCAACCGAAACTTCCAGAAGGTTGATAAGTGCCTCCTGACACAGGCCAGTGCCATTAAACTTCCACGCAAGTAAACCAGTCCTGCGTCCACAGCAGATTAAACGAAACCCCGCTCCTTAACAGGGTCCCCGAGGCCCCGCCCCTTCCTGCCTCAGAGCTCGGGGCCTCCAGGTGTCTGTCTGCTCCGTCACCCTGAATATTCTCCCGAGACCCCCCAACATTCTCTCCCTGAGGCGATGGCATCTTCTCACCTCTCATTTGTTTAAATGTCGCTCCTCAGAGCTCCGGCCCGGGCCAGTCGGCCCCTTTCACGCCCCCGCACAGAGCCCGTGTGTCCCTCCCAGCGGGCATGACCCCGTGCCCAGCACCCTCCCCATTTCCCACTGGACCGAGAGCTTTCTGAGAGCAGAAAACACGTCTGTTTTGCTCATGACTGTCGACCCAGGATTTGATAAATATGTGATGAATAAATGCAAAAAACAAGTACCACATCATCAACGAAAGCAAAAGCTGGTTCTGTGAAAAGATCAACTAAATTGATGAGCCTTTGGCTGGAGTGCCCGAAAAACAAAGACTTAAATAAATAATTAAAATTGGTCACGTGTCTATGGCCAAGCCCTGAACAAGCCCCATCCTGTCTGATCTCAGAAGCTAAGCAGGGTCAGGACTAGTCAGTACTTGGATAGGAGACCACCTGGGAAGCTCAGGCAGTGAAGACACAAAAAATTTTTTAAAATAATAATAAAGAATTGTAAGCTGACAAGGTCCTTGCAGTCTGTGAGGCCAAACAAGGGTTGCTTCGCCAAACAAACAAACAAACAAACAAAGGCATGAAAGAACAGAAGAAGTCAGACCTTACAAAATAAAAAGGATTATAGAAAAATACTGACCAACTGTACACCGACAAATAACTTAGATGAAAGGAACAAATAACTAAAAGACTTAACAAGAAATAAAAAATCAGCATCTGTATAACAAATAAAGAGAATGAGCTTGTAATCAAAAAGTTTCCCACGAAGAGAAGCCCCGGCCCGCTGTGTTCACTGGTGAGGTCTATCAAATGCTCAAAGAAAAATACTAACCCTATACAAACTCTTCCCAAAATTAAGAGAGGAAGGAACACTTTCCACCTTATCCTGAGACCAGTATTACGCTGATGCCAAAACTAGACGTTACAAGAAAGGAGAGCTACAGACCACCTCCCCCACTCATGAATGCAGATGCAGAAATCTTCATAAAAAACAAAACAAAACAAAAAACTAGCAAACCGAATTCAGCAACATACAAGGATTGTATACTACAAACAAGGAAGATTTATCCCAAGACAGCAAAATTGGTTTAACAATTAAAAAATCAACAAACATAATACACTGAACTAACATAATAAAGGAAAAAATCACATAATGACAAAACTCAACACTTCATTGTAAAATACTAAGCAAACTAGGAATAAAAAGGAACTTCTTCAACTCGGCAAAGCCATTGACCAATAACCCGAAGTTGACATTACGCTTGGTGCTGAAAGACTAAGGTCAGGACCAAGACAAGGATGCCCACTCTCCACACTTGTGTTCAACATTATACTGGAGGGTCTGGCCAGGGCATTTGGCAAGAAAATGAAATAAAAGGCATCCGAAGTGGAAAGCAAGAAGTAAAAGTATCTCTATTTGCAGATAATATGATTTCGTATATAGAAAATTCTAAGAAATTCCCTAAAAAATTATTAGAACTAATAAACAAGTTTAGCAAGCTTGCAGGATACAAGATCAATATACAAAAATCAATTGTATTTCTATAAATTAGTAATGAACATTCCAAACATGAAATTAACAATGAAAACAATTCTAATTACGATACCATCAAAAATATGAAATATAAATACATATACATGTGTCTGTATATATATTTTTAAAAGAAGTGTTAAGACTTGTATGCTGGAAATCACAAAACGACATTGTTGAAAATAAATTAAAGATCTAAGTAAATAGCAAAACACCTCATGTTCCTGGATCAAAAGATTTAATATTGTTAAGACGACAATATTCCCTAAACTGACCTGCAGACTCGATACGATCCCCACCAAAACCCCACCTCCGGCACTCAAGGCAGTATGGCACTGACATGAGAAAAGATGCGACTGGCGTAGGACAGACGGAACAGAGTCGCGAGTCCAAAATTAATCCTCACGTTCACGGTCGATGGTTTCAGTAAGAACGCCGAGACGATGAAATGAAGCGAAACGAAACGATGATCTTTTCAATACGTGGTGCTGGAACGACTGGATATTTACATGTAAAGGAACAAATCTGGATCCATACCTCCTACCACACACACAAATTAATCCAAAGCAGACCACAGCCCTAATTTATAGTACAGCTACAAACTAAAAAATCACAGAGGAAGAAACCTTGCGAAATCACGTTAGGCAAAGCCTTCTCTGATAAACCACTAAAAGCACAAACAACGTAAGAATAATAAACTGGATTTCTCGAAATTAAAAACATTTGTGCTTCAAAGGACACCATCAAGAAAGTAAAGACAATTACAGAACGAAAGAGTATACCTGCGAATCACATAGCATATATCCCTCTACAGGCTGGTATCTAGAACTCATAAAGAAATCTTACAACTCAGTAATAAAAAGACAACTAAGTCAATTAAAACATGGGCAAGAGAAATGAACAGACATTTCTCGGCATCACTAGCCATTAGGAAAATGCAAATCAAAACCACTGTGATCCTGTTTCACACCAACTAGAAAGGGCGAAATTAACAAGACAGATGATAAAGAGGTGTGGAGAAACCGGAACCCATGTCCACTGCTGGTAAGAACATAAACTAGTGTGGCCGGTTTGGAAAACGGTCTGGTAATTCCTCAAAAAGTTCTGGATAGAATTAACAAATGACCCAGCATTTCCACTCCTAGGTGGGTATCAAGGGAACCGAAAACGTGTCTCCCCAAAACCTTGCACACAAGTGTTCAGGGCAGCATCATCACAAAAGCCCCAGAGTGGAAGCGATCCGAATGCCCGCCCACCGATGAACAGGTGATGGTGTGTCCGTGTGATGAGCTGTAAAAAGCAACGGGGTTCTGAAGCGTGCCACGACCCAGGTGAGCCCCGAGAACATCACGCCACGGGAAACAGGCCAGACCACGTGTCGGGCGACTCCCCACTTAGAGAACGTCCAGAACGGGCAAACCTGCGGGCAGAGGGAGTAGGGCAGCGGCTATCGGGGACCGCGGCGGGGTGGGGGCGGGAACGAGGAAGCCTGCTTAGCGGGTATGTTTCCTTGGGGGAGACGGAATGTTCTCAAATTAGAGTACGATGACGGGGAGCACGGCCCTGTGAACATACTAAAAACACGGAATTCTGCATTTTAAATGGGTGAATTGTAGGGTATGCAAATTCTCTCTCAATAAGCTGTTTTTAAGAAATAACAGGCGATCCAGCGATGCGTTCGGGGCTTACCATTATGTTCATATAATGACGTTTTCCTAAACACTTACTTGTTCCACTGCGAAAACTGGATCAAGTATAAACGAGGGGAAAATACAGGAAGACTTATCTTCGGGGACGGGGCAGCTGGGCAGCGATACTTCACATCTACGAGGCGAGGAATCCGCTCGGAGTTCAGAGGGAAGCGGACTGCGTTGCGTGTCCGGGTTAAGGCTCAGTCACTCGCAGACGTCTAAACTATGAGGTGCAAGGCCGCCCTCCCCTTCACAGCAAAGGCTGCGCGGCTGCAGGCCGGCGACCCCCACGCCACCCCAAGGACGGGGGCCCAGGCGGCAGAAGCCACACACTCACGTCGCTCAGCGCCGGGAGCGCCAGCTGCTCGAAGGACGTCAGGTCCACCACGTACTGGCCCACGCGGCAGCCCCGGCCTCCCGGCGGCGGCTCCGGCCTGGGGGAGGAGACGGTGAGGCGCGCTCAGCGGCCCCGCGCTGGCTTCGGGGTTCCCGCTGCCCCCCTGAACCCCTGGCTAAGCCGCCCGTGAAGCCGCCCGCACAGGGCGCGGGTGCGAGGCTGAGCTGGACCCGCGCTCTCCCCTGTGCCCAGGGTGCCTGCCCGGCGGTCCGGGCGGTGGCGCCCCGACCATCTCTGAAAAGCAGCCCGAGAAGCCGGGCCATGAGCCGCAGAGATGAGCTCATCGCTCAGCGGGGCACGCGGTGCGACACGCGAGGCTCTTCTCCTGTCTGCACGTGGAGGTGTCAGCCTCCGTTTTCTTTCCCTGAGAAATCCAGGCGCCCAGGGCCCTTCGGGACAGAAGAGCCCGCGCGGCTCGACCCTGCACCGGGGAATGAAACCCAGAAGCGAAACCTCAGTACCCAACTCGGGATAAAGGTCCCCGCAGGCCGGACAAGGTGACGACGTCGAATCCTATTCTTCTTCCTCCCTGTCTGACCTCCTCCGTGTAAAATCCATCGACAGGGACACCAGAGGACTTCAACGCCGCGCTGGCTTTCTGGATCAGCGTTGTTTTCCCAACTCCTGAAAAAGGAAGACCCCGTGAGGGAGCGCTCCCCGCGAGGACCGCACGGCGCCCGCGACTCCGAGGGCCGCGGCCGCGGGAGAGACGGCTGCGGGGGCCTCGAGAACGGCCCCCTCGCTAGGTAACCCCGACCGCCCCGGCTGTGGAAACTCTTAAGGCCGAGTAGAAACACGCTTTGTAAAGATATAAGTGGTGCCTTAAAGTTTACTTTAAATTCTGAAACATTATCAGTTGCGTCACGCACACCACCCCGGAAGCGACTGAGTGGGATGCTGATGCCAGCCGCAGTCACTGAGGGGCACAGCTGGGCCCGGAGCCCCGCGCAGTTCTCCGACGTGTGGCGAGCGCGCGCCTGGGCCCTCGTGCGTTGCTGTCACGTCCCCGATGCCACCGTTTGCGTGAGACTTGGAGGAGGAAACCGTTACCTAAGAACGGATGTTTCATTTCGAGGATGCTCACAAGGGTGCTCGGGGAGCCCCGATGACTGGGCGGCCACAGCAGCACAGCCGACCCGAACCGGGCAGGGGTTGCGGTGCTGGCCCAGCTCTGACCCTCAGCTACTGCTACTTCAGGAAAGTCCCCGAAGCTGTTTCACGCAGACAGGCGGCGGGGGGAGGGGAGGGAGCTCAGGTAAACCGGGGCTTTTCTGAAGGGCAGTTTCAATGCAAAGAGCAGGTCAGACAGCTCCAGCACTATTTGGGTTCCGACTCTCCCACAAAGCCGACCCTGAGGCAAAGGCACACTGGGAGGGTGGCAGCTGCGTCATCAAGCGAATGGTCACCACAGGTCCTGGAGCTCAACCCCCCTGGGGGATCGGAAGAGCCAACTTTGCACGCACAGCTCAGAGGGACCCCACCCCCGGGGTGAGCAAGCAGGGCGTTTACGTCCATCTGGCACGGGCTGGAGGCCGCCAGACCTGTCCTGCGCACAGGCAGAGTGGGCTCCGGTGACCAGAGGCAGCCCTCCACGCTGGGTCACAGCGGGACGGCTGGAAGTCGGGGAAAACGCCAGGTGCCAAGGAGACACAGTGAGGCACCGACAGCGAATGTAACAAAAAGCGACCTGAGAAGATACAGGGCCTGGACATGCAGCGACTCGGACAGCGAGCAGAGTGCGGACCGAGCTGCCGACAGAAGCTAACGGAAACAAACAAGAATTCCTAAGGAGAAAAAGTTGGGCATAAAAGGAAAAGAAATGATAGGTTCTGACACCAAACGCTGACTACGGAGCTAATCAAAACCATGTTATACTGCAGCAGGAGAACGGGCGGAAACAGGTGAGCGGGCCTGAGCGGGCACAGGAGGCCACGCCGCAGAACGATTCGGGTCTTTCCACTATGCGTCCGGAAACCTTTATGAAGGAGGAAACGGAAAGAAGAGCCAGCGCTGGCCTGGGGGCCTCGGTCCCCACCTGCCTCCAGGACTCAGGCAGGAACAGCCACAGTAACAGGTCACCTGCTACGGAAAACATGGGTGTCTTGGGACCGCCCTGCTGGAAAACTGCAGTCCAAATCTCAAATAAAGGACCGGCCAATCGACTCAGAAGCCGGTCCTTTGCAGTATTAGGGAGTACCCTTGGGTATTAGAAAGTTCTCAGCGGAGACTCAGAGACATGGACACTAGACTAATGGTTATTGGGGAGGAGGGTAGATGGGGTGAAAAGGGTCAAATATGTAAAATTGGAAGTTAGGTAAATTACATCAAGTGAAGATATATAGATACAGATAAAGATATAGATATAGATAGACATAGATATGTCCTCAAACTACCCTCCTCCTCACCGCTCCCCTAGTGCTTGGTAAAATAAAATTCCAAAGTCTGCAAAATTAAGGGGAGCCTTTGCTACTAAACATAATCATTAAAATAAAGTGGCAGAGAATTCTAGGCCCAGGGTTACAATCTTAGGTATCTGAACTCACTGTTAAGGTATACCTGAGACCCACCTTGCAAAGGGCCTGCAGAAATCACTTCTCCACTCACTCTCAGCCCACCTTTCTCTCCCAGCCTGTCTGAGGCCACCCCACACCTGCCTCTTCTTTCAGTCATGCCAGATACCTGGGTAGCACCTTGGTTTTAAAAGCATCACCAACTCCAGTCTCTCATTTGACCTCACACTGTCCCATTCACAGGTGAAACTCCACAGCCCAGAGGGTTGAGGGATTCACCCGACGACAGGTGTTGGAGGGGACATGCACAGACACGGGGTCCCAGAGGGGGTTCCCGCAGTGACCAAGGCTTCTCAACTCGCAGCCTCAGGCGTGGAGGGAATTTGGGGGTCAGTGAACTTGGGTGGGAATAAAGGTTGCACCTTCTGTGCCACCGCCCTTCAGCTGACGTTCCCACTTCCTCCAGTACGAAGGTGGCCAGAGCCACCGCGCCAGCGGCAGTGTGACCCCACCAGAGACTGGACCCCCTTCCCGCCAATCACGGCTGCAGCAGACCTCCAGAAGCACAGTGTGTGCCCATCACCCCCGAGGCCACCGTCGCGACTGCTGCCGCGGGACTGGCCGTCTGCTGCGCCCGCAAAGACCCCCGGAAGTCCCCGCGTCGCAAGCTTGCCCTCCTTACGGCAGCGGGCTTCATTTCCAAGCCCCCTGTCCCAGGTCCCTGAAACCCCGCTTTCTGGGCAAGGGTGCGTCCGCAGGCGGCAGACCACCCGGCCTGGGATTTAAGTTCCAGGCTTCCGCGGCTGGAGCCCCGGGGCCCGCCGCCCCGGGCCGCGCGCCCCCACGCCCACCCCTCGGCCACCCCGACGGGCCGCCGGCTGGTCACGTGGAGGCCGCATTCCCACGCCCACCCCAAGGGGACTCCGGCAGGTCACCTGGAGGCCCCGTCAGGAACACGTGCCGGCCCATACCCAGGGGTCGCGGCTACGGACACCAAGCGACTCCGGGTGGGGGTCGGGGTCACGGTCCAGGCCCCGCCCACTGCACGCCACAGGCCCCGCCCGGCCGGCCGGAAGCCCCGCCCCCGTGGCTGCGCGTGCGCCTCAGCGCTGGGCCGCAGGCCGCGCATGCGCCGTCGGCTGCCGGGCTCGGTCGGCCCGGGCGGTGTTGGGGGCGTGGCCCGGGCGGTGATGGGGGCGTGGCGGCCCCGCCGTCGCCGCGCGCAGGCGCTCCCGCCTCGGTGCGGCGCTCCGCGGGGAGTTCGCGAGGAGACGTGCGTGCGGATGTCGGCTACTGAGCCCGCGCTGAGCCACGGGAGGCTGCGGTCGGTCCCGAGACCGGACCTGCGAGCCGGATTCCCCCACCCCCGGCCGCGGGACAGCCCCGCCGAAGCAGGGCGGGGCCCGGCAGCCCTCCGCGGGGGCGCAGGCTCTGCCGCGGGCCGGACTGTGAGCCCGGCGTCGTCGACCGAGGCCGCGGAGCAGAACGACCTGATTGACCCCGCCTGACGCCCGCGCCACCGCCACAGTTGGAGCGATGGGCCTTGGGCGAGTCCAGAGCATTTAGATCTTTCTATGCGCAAAGCTCCCCAGCAATTAACAAAGCCCTCCGGGGGCGAGAGCCCGGGGTTCAGCGACTTCCGCCCGCTCAGCTCTGTAGCGTGCGCGTGGACGCGGCGGGAAGACCTCCCCGTGCAGACAGCTAAGTGGCTTTCCCCTCACTTAGCCGTTCAACGTGCTTCAGCCAGCGAAATGAAGTGACCATGGCCTTGGGCCAGATTTACCTGCAAACCCTCTCTGTCTAACACGTGTGAGGTTTGACTTGTGATCAATCATTCTCCATCCTGGCCGAGAAAGCAATTTCAGGCAGAGCTCCGCTTAATTGGTTTGTGCCCACGTGGGACCTCCAGGCCTCCCCTTAGCCTGCCATGTACACCAGTCAGACGGCCTCCGTGTCTTGCTGTTTAAAGAGGAATCATCTAAAAAATATTGGGTCTTGACCATGTAGCTATCACCGTCAGCAACGTTTCTAACGCTGCTTCGCTGGTACTGCGGGGCCTTCCACCTGCGTTTATCTGTTACCTCCATGCAAACCAGAATTAACAGCTGCTGTGGCCCAATAAACCCACAGGCGTAGTTTCCAAAAGAAAGGAAACATAGTCGTATGTATACTCTTATTTTTATCAAAAACATATTAAAATGCTAATTAATGTAACGTTTTCCATCACTGAAAAGCAGTTTATATTTGCAAGGCTCACCAAAGGTCGGACTATTTTCTTTTGATGCTATACCTGGAATTCTGGGAGCTAGTGGCAGGCAGCAGTTTAGGTAACTCAAGGGACACAGTCCAGATGTGGAGAATTCATGTCTCAGAGAACAAAAAGACAATTCTTCCATGGTTGGAGGTTCTTTTTCCATTAGACACTATTTCTCTGGGTCACGACTGAATAGATGTCTTCACTTTATGATCATTCATTGATCATTCATTGATTTGCAGTTTCCTCTATGGGTTCCACATCAAAAACAGATGAAACACCTTATATTAGAGATTAACAACAAAAGAGAAGAGGACATAATCAGGAACACATTTTAAAATAAATAGGTTATTAAAGTACCGTATTGAAACTAACTTTTGCTTACTATCCGACCAAGGTAGAAGTACCTAAGGGACAGGTGATTCTGATTATTTTTCCCTGCAGCACCTGGGCGCAGGCTCCCTTTGATAGGATGCAGTCTATACGTATATGTATAAAGTCTACGATTCCGAAAGTCCAAAATCTCGGTGGTTTTCCTTGTTTTGCTACCTGTGATTTGCCAGGATCATCCCAGTTTTAAAACTACGTCCCGCGCCTTTGGAAGCCCCCTCAGTTCCAGGAGAACCTAGGGGGTCGGCCATCCTACAGGTAAAGGCCGGGAGCGTTTGAGGAGCGAGGCACTCGTTCAGGGCAAATGCCGCAGGTGATGGGAGAGGAGGGGGCGGCGAGAGCGACCGGCCCAGGGCGGGCCGAGAGGCGCCGGGACAAGGGGCAGCTCCAGGCTTTGCGTCATCTCCTTGCGAATGCGAACACCACACAGCTGTTCTGTTCGGGTTCATGTTCGTTCCGCTCAGAGCCCATCAGCGGAGAATCTATTATTTGCAAAATAATTTGACGCTTGTTCTGGTTTGAATCTGCCTCTGATGGGTAGAACCAAAAAAAAATAAACCACTGCATCTAATGAATATTCAACAGCTGATATAAATAGAGCTGGTTATTTAATATTCCCTCCCTCTTTTTTACTCTCTTCCCTCCCTCCTTCCTTCCTTCCTTCCTTCCTTCCTTCCTTCCTTCCTTCCTTCCTTCCTTCCTCTGCCTGACCGGAATCTCGTTCTTCTCCCCGGAGCTTTCTAGAATGACAGCGGCTGTCACATACGACCTTGCAGACCAGCGAACGGAGCCCCCTGGGTGAACTGGCCATGGAGTGGGCCGAGCAGGAATGCTGTTCCACCCCGGTCACTTCGGGTGTGGGCTGGCGGGCCTTGCCGGGCCCCTGCCGCTGTCCTGCCGAGCGAAGCAGACGCGCCCGCCTCTCAGCTAGCTCAGCGACTTCAGGAAGTCTCTCTCCCCAGCTCAATGGCCTTTAGTCAAGGGTCATCATCCCTCCCTATAAATCACTTGCAGGGGACGCTAATCGCTTTTTAATTTGGTCGAAATAAATCAGCCCAAGAACTGTTTGCACAGTGTGGCCCAGGCACAGTGGGCTGCGGGCTGCGGTGGGCCACGTGCACCCTTCAGGAGCCGCACCCCCCCACACACCCCCCAACCTCACCCCCTCGCCTGCATCCCTAAGGGCTCCATCCCACCGGCCATTATCCATCCATCCATCCATCCACGGAGGTCCTGCCGACTGAAAACCAAGCGGAAGCCTCAGGAAAAATTCATCTTCCTTTTATTGCATATTTTTGACCTTCCCGGAGGGGCCACACGCACTGATTCCCGTCCCCAGGGAAACTCGGCCATCCCCTCCCAGCACCGAGACAGCTGAAAGGCACAGGGCAGACGGAGGAAGCGTTACATCGTGACAGACCAATACGCGATTTGGGGCATTTTTAAGGCAGGGGCTGTGCTTCCCCGCTGTGAACAGCCTCACGCTGGCTGGAACCGAAGATCCCGGATTCTTGATTTCGGTCCGCGGTGTGAGATAGAGCAGATTCAGAGATGCGACAGAGAGCCCACTGCGCCCGAAGGCCCCTTCCCCCTGCCCTCATTTCAGAGGCGCCCCGAGCCGGGCCAGGAGCGGGGTAGAGGTGCTGGGAGAGGAAGCGACCGGACGCCCGGTCCTGCCCACTGTCCGCGGACCCCAGCGTTTGAGGAGCTGAGGACAGTGGCCCCTGGGCCGTCCTGCTCCGTACTGAGAATGCCCCATGCCACCTCGGGGCAGGGGAGTGGAGGCGAGGGCTCCGCCCCGTGGGAGGACTGGGCCGACCCGTTTCCCAGGGCTCCGCTTGGAAGGAGGAGAGGCGGAAAGTTCTGACACGCCCGGAGGGACCGCGGGGCCTTTGCAGGTGCCGCTTCCGCGGCTCCCGGCTTCCTCCATCACCGTCTCCCCCCGGCTGACGTTTATTCACCGTTCCCGTCCCCCGAACACGCCAAGTGTCCCTGACATATGCTCCCTTAGCTCCCTGAACTGAACGTGTAGTTCATTTCATCTTCCGCAATTGTAATTGAGTTGTTAGTTATTCAAATTTATTTAATGATTACTTCTCTGGCAGAGTAACAGCTTTCCGAGAGGGAACCAAATCAGCCTCATTCACCACTACAACCCCAGCACTTAGGTTCAATTAATGCTGGCTAAATAAACAAATTTCTGACTCAATAATTTATCTTTCAGTGGAAGATTTTTGAAAATGTTCCTCCATGGTGAAGATATTTCGGAAAGGAATACAAACGAATAGTAGTAGCCTGCTGTCCCTGTCGGCATTCGAAGAACTAAAAGCTCAATGTCTCAAGCGCGTTTATCACTTCTGCTGTTTGCGGAGGGTTCACTAAGTGTTCTAGGGTAACGAAGCATGCGCACGACAGAACCTTTGCCCTAAAAATATGTATAATGCAGTCCGGAAACAAGCACACAGAACCCAGTTCGACGCTGACACAAATAAAACCTACATAAAGGTCAATGCTCTGATCACGAACCCCTCACACCCGTGAGGACGGCTGCTCCTTACAACAGCAGCAGAAAACTAAGTGTCGGCGAGGACGTGGAGAAATCGCGAGGCCTGTGCGCTGTTGGTGGGCGCGCAAAAGGGCGCAGCGGCTGCGGGGCCAGTGTGCCTGCGCCTCCAAAAGCCACGGTTACCGCAGAGCCCCGGGGGTGCACTCTGGGAACGTACCCGAGCGGATGGCAAGCAGAGGCTCACAGCGCTGCCCTGTGCCCCCGCCCCCAGCAGCACCGCCCACGGCAGCGGGAGGGCCCCAGGCGACCATCAGAGGATGGACGGAGAAGCAGAATGTCGTGTGTCCGCACGGCGGAATGTCAGTCAGCTTTAAAGAGGACGGAAACTCTAACACACGTGAAGTGAGGCGGGCCCAAAACGACAAACGCTGTCTAGCTCCACTTACGGGCGGTCGCTGGCGGGGTCACAGCCGTAGTCAGAGAGAAGGCCGGGTGACGGGCTGGGGAGGGGAGGCGGGGGAGGGGCGTGATTGGTTAACAGGGACAGAGTTTTAGTTTTGCAAGGCGAGAAGAGCCCGGGGGACGGACAGTGGTGACGGCCGCACGACAGCGTGTGTCTGAACGTCACTGAGCCGCGCACGTGAACGCAGTGAAGACGGTGCCTTTTATGTTACGTGTATTTTACCACAATTAAAAAATGTTCTTCAGTCAACATGTGGAAAGTCAGGCAGAAGAAGAGAGGTCGCCAAAGGCGGGTGCGCTCCCAGGCGGGCTCCGGGGAGGGGCGGCTTGGCTGGGCCCGGAGGCCACCCCACTCGAGCGGGCGGGCAGCTGAGGGCCGGGAGCCAGGAGGGAGAGGGCTGTTGGGGACGAGCCCACGTCCAGGGCAGATGTCCTGCCCAGCAAGGGCTTTAGCTGGAGCTGGAACCCGGGCCTGGCAAACCGGCTCCTGACCCTGGGGGCTGGGGAGGGCCCGGAGGGGAGAGGCTCCAGGGCTTCTAATGCGGCCCCGCGGGCCTGGCCGCGAAGAAGATACGTGTCCCCTCTGTCCCTCGGAAGGAGCCCCAGCTAGACGCCCCCAGCACAGACTGCCGGAGCCCCAGGGCTGTCCTCAGCCCCGTTCTGCTCCTTTCCTGCGGCTGCCCCAAGTCCGAGCCTGTCTAAAGGGCTGACAGATGGCCGCGGAGGGCTGCATGTCCCCGTGTGCAGGCTGGACCGGCGGGGGCAAGGGCGGAAGGCAGGCGGGAGGGCCTGGCTCCGAGGACGCGATGGCACTCGGCACCTCGGTTCCAGGAGAGTTCGGCTGTGTAAAAGCCAGATCGGTTTCACTTAATTACATGCAACCGCGTGCACGCACGCACACGCACGCACACGCACACGCACACGCACACACTCCCAGCCACCACCCCACCCCGGGCGTCAGCCCCCGCAGACCCGAAGCTCGGCGGTGGTGACACTTCTTGTCTTCGGCACTCGGGGCAGGAACCCCAGACCCACTCTCGGCGTCGGCTCCCACCCCCACAGGCGCACGCACCGACGGCTGAGCTCGGCCACTTTTGACAGAAATAAATAAACATTTGGAAACGTGAACAGGTGCAGGACTGGGAATTCAGGCCGCTGAGCCGAGACCAGACACCAGACTCTTATTTCACCCTCGGCAAGTCATTGGGCTCCTTCGGGCCTCGGTGCCCATCACCGGGAAATAAAACTAAAATGCTGGCCCGCAGGATGCTGGGGTGTGCAGTGAGGACAAGCGCCGTCGCCCAGGGAGAAGTCCTGAGCCCCGAGCCGGGCGCCCAGTCACCGCCCACAGTGCCTCTGAGAAGCAGTCCTGAGACCTGTTTTCATTCTCCAGGGCTTTTTTGCTTTTACTTCTTTTTCTAAATTCTTATCGTGTGAGGTTTCAAACATGGAAAAATACAGAGGGAATGAAAGAATAAGCCCCACGGACGGAAACCCAGCCTCAGCCGCCATCAGCTCAGGGCCCATCCGCTTCCTCTCCGCCCCGCCCGAAACCCGCGCTGCGGTGTTTCAAGCAGAATACCAGCGCCACATCGTCCCGTCGGTAAATATTTTAACATGCCGCAGCATCACTGCCGCGCCCCAAATATTATTTGTGATACGATAAAATACCAACTCGGGGTTCGAATTTTCCTAATTAGCTCTTTTTTTTTTTTTCAGTTTGTTTGAGTAGGACCTCCCCAGGGTTCACCCATTGTCGTTGGCTGAAACATTTTGTGTTTAATGTGAGGGACCCGCCCACCTCGTTTCCTGTCATTTCTTCATTACAGATGCGATGGCTCCCCATACGGTCGCCCAGTCTGGGCTTTGCTGGTACGTCCAGGGGGTGCTGAGCCGGCTCCCAGGGGGTCGGCAGGGGGCTGAGGGCTCCGGCCTCCACCACACGCGGGTCCCCTGGCCAGCAGCCCTCCCCGCCACGACCCCTCGGCCCGAGTCCAGGGAACCAGGGCGGGGCATCTGCCTGTTGCTGAGTCAGTTTGTCCTGGCTTTCCGTTCCAAATGTTCCAAACGAGGGACTCTCCCAAGGGTGGGGCCAATATGCCCCGGGCCCTCCGCGAAGCAGTCACAGCAAAGCTTCGCCGGTCACCGACTGAGTTGGCCGCCGTGCTGACTAGCGGCGCTCGGTGGCTTCTGGCTCCGGAAGTTCGTTTCGGCTTAGACCTCGTGTCTTGTAATAGCTGAGAAGTCCGATTATTTGCCATTCTTTGCCATACGGTCTTGTGGGGCAACGCCACAGGCCTCTTGGAGGAAGGTCTGCAGCCGCTGGCCGTGGAGCAGGGCCCTTCCTCGGGGGCCTGCCCTCCCTTTCATAGGTGCTCTGTGTGCAGGGTTGGGACGCGGCCAGAGGGTGCAAGGTGGCCGTCCGCAGGTCCCGACGGCCCCGGGAGCCCGGCCCGGCCCGGCCCGGCCCTGAGGAGCGCCTCCTGTCCGCCCCGCCTGTCTCCTGCCCCACTGCAGCCCCGGCCTGGGCTGGACCCGACCCGGCTCGCCCTGGACACGGACCGAGGCCTGTACTAGCCCGGTGGCGACTCGGCTGCGACTTCCACTCACCGGACGGAGCGTCTCCACACATACAGAGGACCACAGTAGGTGCCCAGCTGTTTCAGGCCCCGGGGACACCGGGACTAAAGCCAGGGGCACTGCAGGTCAGGCGGCCCTGACGACCGACCGCTTGGCTCTGCCAGCCATCACCCTGGCACTCGGCTTGACCCCAGCACGCCAGGACCCCCGAGCCCCCAGGGAACGCGGGGTTCCCACTGGCACGTACGGCCTAAAGGTGACTTCAGCACTACACCTCCTGTAACGATCGAGCCCCAAAAAACAGCGGCCGAGTAGCCAACCGCGGGAGTCCGCGAAGGAACCCTGCGCAGTCGGCAAAGCGCGGCCCCCACTGTGAACCACGCCATCTGCAGCTTAGCGCTGCTGACCTGCCGCCCCTGGAACTGAGCTCACAGTGCCGTCTCGGGTCTGCCCTGTCTGCCCGCGGCCCCCGGGCTCGCGCCGCTGTGCGGGAGGGCACGCCATGCCCGCCGGCAAGAGGACGTCACGTGCCTCCAATGGGCCCCAGGGCACCCCCGAGCCCTTAACCCCAGGACTAGCTGACTAGGCACAGTACCAAGCCCGGGCTGGTTCAGAGCCTGGAGTGGTCTTGGCTACATCTCGGGGGGCGGGGGGGGGGCATCATCTGTATGAACCCAGCTACGAAAACTAAAGAAAAAAAGAGGAAGAGGGAGCACGGGCTGGCACCACGCTGGCTCAGAGATAAAGAAAACCGAATTTATTTCCGAGAACGTTGCAGAACCACCTCTGTCCCAAGGAATATGGCAGAATGCAGACTTCCGCTCTAAGTCTCTGCGTCTCTTTGGTCGGGATGACCACTCTCGAGTCCCCCTCCCACACTGTGCGGGCCGACCTGGGTGCCTCCGCACTGTCCCACGGTCCCCAGCCGGCCGCAGACCGTCTCAGTATCTGTGCAGGTTTCCACGGACGTTAATTAGCTGAACGCTACTCGCGAGCTGCAAGCCCGGAGTCCTTTTTTGAAAACTGGACTCCAGGCTTACTAAACTACCTCATCATCTACCGCGATTTAGAAAAACAAACAAATTGATAAGTAATGATTTTCTCACGTTATTTAAAACAGGTTTCGTTAAATCGAAAATACTCAACGTGCGCTTTGCCCACCTACTGGCTCTTACAAATCCATGGTAGTTTAATGACGCACACAAAGGCAGTATTGTAAGTTGGAGAGAAAGTGAATCTTCTCTTTCTTATTATGTCTTGAAGAGAGGCTGTTGTCCGTCTTCCTCACCCCGTAATTCATTTCCGAAAAGCTCTAGGAGAGTTTCGTAACCCCCGAGGCTTTGGGATCTGGGGAGAAGTTTTAAACCAATAGAACTTTTACAAGACCTGCATTTCTCTAGCTCATTCTGGTTCCGTTTTGAAACCAGAAGCTTCTGATATGAGTTCAGAAGCTGAACCTACTATGTGTTGGGCTCAATGTGTGAGGCTTTACAGGCATCGTCCCGTTTAAAGGATACACACCCTCCCCCCGTTTGACAAATGCCGGACGGAGAGCATGTGCCCACACAATCCTGCCACCGCACGTGCACCGAACAAGTCTGATACACTGTTTCCATCAAACTAGTTTAGTTGTTCCTATTTAGAATGCCACGTGGTATATATTCTGTGTGTATTTGGCTGTATTCACTTATAATGTCCGTATTTTTAGTTCCATGGGTTACGGCCTGGGGCTGGGGCATCTTCATAAACTACAAAACTGGGGAAGATAAAGAGGAAAAAGAGCCACGGCCTGATCCTACACAAGGTGCAAAAACAAACACTTCTGTGACCTGATTTCCAGAAACTTTTGATCGATTCCTCTCGTTTCTTTTTCGCTGCTGTATAGTACCCTATTCCACGGCCACGTTGGGCTTCGTTCATCTGTTGATGGACATCTGAGTTATTTCCAGTTCACTGCTATAAACATCTGCACACATGTCTCACGGGGATACGTGTTTCCGATGCTCTTGGTTGAGAACCTGGGGGTGGAATGGTTGGGTCTGTTTACCTTATGAGACGCTGCCACAAATAGGAGGTTTACAGCCACTGTGCTTGTCGAATCGCTCCCGAAAACGCAGGACTTGCTCTGCATCTTTGCCGACGCGCGGCATCGTCGGGGCTTTTTAAAAGATGCTCCCCATGAAACGGCATCTGTGTTTTTAACTTGCATTCCATGATGACTAATGACATTGAGCCTCTCTCATCTGCTCATTGGCCATTCATAAATGTTCTTGTGAAAAGTGTCTATTCAATTTTTTCCCTCTGTTTTATTGAATTACTTGTCTCTTCGCTACTGAGTTATGATCGCTCTTTACGTAGAGCGGATGCAAATCCTTCAATAGATGGATAGCGACTGTTGGCTCTGGCTGCGCTAGAATTTGAACAGAGCATGAATGAGACATTCTGGAAACCTGTAAAGTCATTATCAATTAAACTCGGGTGGACCTAAGATGACACGCTGCAGGTGGGCGGAGCGTAAGACGGGAGTCGGACTTACCAGCTCGAGCGCTTTGTGACCAAAACAGATGAGAGGTCACGGGCAGAGCCCACTGCTGCTGGAATGAATGTAAGATTCTGACTCCTGCCACGGCCGCAGAAAAGTTAGTTTAGCAAGATTATTACGCAAGTACATTCTGGTTACGGCTGAAGCCGGGGGCAGAGCTGGCTCCGCGAGGTCAAAGCCATGGCGAGGCGCGTGGGAAAGCAGAGAGTTCAAAGCGAGCGCGCTGTTCCCACCCATACGGTACAGAGACGCAGCACAGAGGGACCGCCCAGTAAGACGAGGAGCGGCGGCACGTCACGTGCGCGCGTCACGTGCGCGCGTCACATGCGCAGCGCGTGCACGTGACCGCCCGGAAACCAGCAGGGGTCGCTCGCCGGAGACCTAGGAAACCAAACAGTGCAGGCGGCGGGGAGTAACTGCGCGTGCGCCGGCGCCCCCGGGCCCCTCGTCCGCGAGCCGCCCGCGCTCAGCGCCCAGACGCCCTGCGAAGACGCGGCCGCGTCTCTCGGTCGCGGCTGGACCGGACCCGGCCGCCTCCCGGCCGCCTGCGGCGCTCTCGTTTGCCCGCCGGACTGAAGAGACCCTCAGGGATTGCCTCGACTATGGAGATTCCTCTCCTCCAACTCTGACCTTCGGGGTCTTCGTGCCCCGCTGAGCCCGCGGTCCAGCGACTGGCATAAAGGGTCGGCGGAACCGCGGGGGCCAGGAGACGACACAGGTCCCCCAACGCAGGCCGTGACAAGGAGGAGTTCGAAGTGCGGGCCGGTGCGTTTTCCCGCCCTTTTCATTAGCTCCTCAGTTCTGACTTTCCGGGGATTTTTAAAAAAATATTATATGATCAGTTAGAGTGCAGATAACATTAATTTTCAAATAAAGTGTTGAAACTCCGCTACTTATCAAACAGCGCTGGCGCAGCCACGCGCGGTCCAGCTGGGCGGCGTCCCGCCCGCCCGCGCTTCAGCATCTGCTCCCGATGGGCCCAGCGGAACGGCCGCTCTGCTGCTCGTCACCGGCGAGCATCCCGGCATCGCTGGACCGCGCGTGCGGGGCCCGGGAGGGCGTGCGGGGCCCGGGAGGGCGTGCGGGCCCGGGAGGGCGTGGGGGGAGGGCGTGCGGGGGCCAGGAGGACGTGCCTGGTTAGGGGCGGCAGCTGTGTTTGCGAGCCGGGTGGTGGCACAGGGGGATGTGCCCCACGGCTGGCTTCACTCCACCCCCCTTCCAGCAGGACTAGGGCACTGCCCAGCTCCGGGGACGGGACACGGACGGGGACGGCCAGGGCCTTGGGAAGACACTTCCGCCTTCACGTGTCTCCGGCTGGGGGCACGTAGGGCAGCACTGGGGACGGACGGCTAACGAACCGAGCACTTCCTGGACGCCAGACATGGCCTAAGCGCCGTGTCGCGCGCTCACTCGAGCTGCCCCTGCGCTGTGACCTGCGAGGCGGCGCCATCATCAGCCAGAAGGCAGGACCATCTCCCTCTGGTTTGGCATAATTGAGCCTGGGCTTTTGGTTTTTTGTTCCTCCCCTAGAACTAAAACTCCGCAGACTGTCTGTCGCTGGTCCAGCAGACGCTGCGGAGAGCTAGGGTTGCCGTTCCTGTCTCAAGGCTCGGGGTCGCGCTCGGGCTCCTCCTCGCTGCCTGGCCACACGGCTCTTGGGCCGGCCGCATCTGGGAGGCAGGGTGAGCGGGGCAGGAGCCTAACCCCAAAGCGTGGACCTCCGATGTCCCAGCTCGCACAGTGCGCTCCTGATTAAGCTTCAACGGGGACCTAGGTTTCTCAAACATCACTGGAAGAACGTGTTCCGTGCGTTAGCTCGGTCCCCCCTGGACGGTGCGACCGCTGTGCCCTCATCACATCCCCCCCCCACTGACTGCGCTGACCGTTCAGCCTCTGCTGCGGCTCCTGGGTGACCTTGGTGATTCCTGGGTGACCTTGGTGATTCTGTCACCTCCGTGCATCTCAGGGGCCCTCCCCGGCCAAGCGAGAAAACCCTCCGCTCCTCTGCGAGGCTGCCACGGCTCGCCGGGGAGCGGCCGTCTCCCTGCAGTGCTGAGGGGGCAGGACGCGCCCAGCGGGGGAGAGACGCAAGTCGCCCTGTGCGCCCCGAGCCGCAGAGCTTAGAACGCGCCGTTCGCGTCCAGTCATCGCGACAAGGGCAGACTCCCGGCGCTGCGCCGTGGCCTCCGGCCGCCGACCCGGGCTCCCCTCCCACGGCCCCTGCTCCTGCCCAGCCCACCCGGGCCCTACCCGGTCAGGAGGCCTCCCCTCCGTCCGTCCCCCAGACCTCCTCCTGCTCATTCGGGTTCCGCTTCGCTGTCACGTCTCTGGGATTCGTCCCTCCCACCCCGCGTCGGGGACACAGCGCAGAACGGCCTCTTCACGCACCTGCGCCCCTCCGCTCGACTCTAGATCCCGAGGTTTTTATTGAATGCCCCGCACGAGGATGCGAGGCAGAGGCGAGTGCCATGCAGTGAAGCCCACGCCTCCCCCGGGGTGCCCGCCCCTGGGGAGCTGGACCCGGGGCCCCGTCGCCCCCCGGCCCGCGGCGAACACACGCTGCTCGCCCAGTGAACCGCTGTGCTGCGGCGTCTCTCCCTGCGATATCGGTCTGGCCTTCGCGCTCCAGTCCCAGCGCGGTCCTGTCTGAGCTGCCAGGTGACAAGGAGCGAGCTTCGGATGACCAGTGCCTCTTGGGGCTCCGCGGGACGGCCCCGCATCTCAGCGAACACAGCGCCTCTGCGGATGAGATGCAGACTGCCTCGCCCGCCGCAGCCCGGCGCTTCGCGGGCCCTGGGCGAGCGCGCAGGCCCACGGTCCCTACCGCTGAGCTGACGCGTGGCCGTCGCCCGTGCTCAGCGGGCACTGCGCCATGGTTTGAATTTAAGCCGTCCTGTTGAATCTGAGCAAGCCCCTCTTCACCGGGGAATTAAACCGTAACCACATCACAGGGACGTCTTCCAGAAGCGGCAAGCACCTGCTGTAAGCACAGCGACAGGCACGTGGCCCTAGGGGCCTGCGAAGCGGTGCCCACGTCTGCAGAAAGGGGGAGTTTTGCTTTGCGATGCTTTTGCTCTGGGCTCGTTTTCTGGCTCTTGTTAGACAGAGATCTTAGCCACCTATTGCAGGAAGTCGTTCTGTCTCCACCCGGTGGGGCCCTTCCGCTCCCTCGGTGGTGGAGGGAGCGCGGGTCCCTCAGCGGGTCGCGCAGAGTTGCCGCCATGGCCAGCGGCGCACACGGCAGACGCGCCGGGACTCCCGGGGCGGTGCAGCGCGGAAGGGAGCGCAGAGCTCGGGGCGGACGCCCGGCTCCAGCCCCTCGCTGCCTCGGTCGCCGCGTGCTCCTGGGGAAGTCGTCACCCTCCCGCGGGTGGCCGTGCACCTGTGCGAGTCAGCGGCGGGCCCGGCGACGTCCGCGGTCTGTCCAGCTCCTGTGTCTCCTGTTTCTAGGGCGAGAACCGTTAGCAGGTTGCAGCCTCGCCCACACGGCCCGGCACAGCGTCTCTCCACAGACGGGTAGCGCGGGGCGGCGGCAGTCACCCGGGGACCTCGGGCAAGTGATTGCGACCTGCCAGAGTGGACCCTGGTGAGCTCTGCATGGTCCTTGTCCGCCTCGGGGACATGCGGGATGCAGGACATACCGTCCGCCTCGGGGCCATGCGGGACATACCGTCCGCCTCGGGGCCATGCGGGACATACCGTCCGCCTCGGGGCCATGCGGGACATACCGTCCGCCTCGGGGACATGCGGGACATACCGTCCGCCTCGGGGACATGCGGGACATACCGTCCGCCTCGGGGACATGCAGGACATATGTTTCCTACGCGTCTCCCGTGTGCTGTGGTCTGGGAAACGCGAGTGTGGCCAAAGAGGTGTCGCCGAAGCGCTAGGCCATCGATTCACTGCGGTTCGTCCTTGCGATCATGCACCGGGCACGGCCCGGAAACAGCCGTGGACGAGGCAGAACGACCGGTCCCGCCGCTCTGTCCTTGTTCACGCAGACACAGCTGCCCTGACACTCGAGGCGCCGTGTCACAGGCAGGGCCGCTCTGTCCTTGTTCACGCAGACACAGCTGCCCTGACGCTCGAGGTGCCGTGTCACAGACAGGGCCGCTCTGTCCTTGTTCACGCAGACACAGCTGCCCTGACACTCGAGGTGCCGTGTCACAGACAGGGACGAGCGCCTGTCCCGAAGCAGGGGCGAGAAGGTCGGAAGCCTTACGCCTTCCACAGGGGTCTGTAAATGGCCCACGCAACGTCAGGTAACAAACAGTCCCCATTAAAATGGCTCGTGGTCACTTTTCTCTCCGCCACAACCAATTCGGGGCCCAGCCCAACGTCCCAATTACAGCGTCCACATTCACAGACACCCCCGAAGAGTCTTCGGGGCCCAAAGGCGACACTGAGGCCGAGGTCGTCTCTGCTGCTGTGAGCCTGGTCAGATGGCCCGGGCGGAGCCGCCCACACACACCCGGCCCCTCCCTCCTCTCTGGACTGTGTGCTCATGAATTAGGGGTGGCTGGGCCACTCCCGGAGACCCAAGCTGTGGCTGTGCCCTGCCCACATACGAGTGGAAAAGACGGGACAAGATGGCGTGCCCCGGGCTGGCCCCCGGTGAACTTTAACCTCATCGATGCCTCACACCGCGCCTGCGCCTGACTTAGCAAGTGACACCGGTCAGTGTCACAGGATCGAATCTGGTCGTCGGAAGCTGCCTCTCTTTTGAAAGGGTGTCCCCCCGCCTGTACTCCGCCGGCACAGTGACTGCCATCCTCGCTCTCATCACAGCCTCAGGAGAGCAGCCCGTGCAGCCCTGGGCCCCGGGCGTGGGGGAAGAGGGCCGGAATGTTCCCTCCGCCAGGGCCAGCGGCCTGGCCTTACTCGCCCTGGCTCCCGGCCCGCCGCCCACTCACAGCGGCCAGGATGGAAGCCCAGCGAGCCAGGCTCTCCCCTGAGCCCGAGGGACCTGCCAGGAGGACTGATAAGCATCTACCGTCACGTGACCCACACAGCATCTACCGTCACGTGACCCAATTCCTGCTCTTCCGAGCTGCGGGAATCTGACTCGGGATCTGTCGTATTGGAGACGAATGTCCCCCCGGAGTCTGCTTATCACAGAGGGTGACACCCATTCGTCAAAACAGGGAAACAGGTCGTCTTGGCACGTGACCTGTCACCGGATTGGCAGAGTTTGCCAAAATGTGAATTCATTTGATCATTATGTCTACAACCAATCGAGTTAGGAAATTAAAAAACCAGTTAAACTTTTTCCTCGACTAAGTCATCAGGCAAATTTATTCAAAACGAGCAGAACGCTCCTCCCGAATCGACACGTATAAGATTCTTCTGAGAATTAGATAGCTCATACTTTAGTTTCCCTAGTAAAAGTCTGAATTCTTGATGTCGGGGTCCATATCGTTTGCTTAGTTTTTCTTCCATTCTTCTATTTCCATTGTGCTTACGTTTTAAGCTCTACATCTTCAAGCTGAGCGTGAGAATGCAGTAAGTTGTCTTAAATAGCTTTTTGCTTCCTGAAAAATTAAAAAATCGATCCCAATATTTTACCATGATATTTTGTAGCTAGGACTTGAAAGCTGTGCCTTAATTGTAGTAACCAATGTTACCCCGATAAACTTAATTTTTTAAGAGTTAAAAAAAAAAAAAGAAAATGAAAGAAAACCATGCCTGCACTGTATTGTAAGAAAAGCAACATCGCGAGTGAGTTTAATAGGAGGCAAATGCCTTCAGATTGTACCGTTACCGCTCCCTTCCTCTGACTGTGAAGACAGAGTTCTTGCCTTTGCTAGTTTCTTAGGCCTTTAACAAGCAGTGTGGCTTCATAGTCTAATTGGCGCCTTTATAGGAAACACCATAAATCCTGTGTTCCCAGAAGATGAATCGCTTTAATAACGGCACGGCGAGCATCGTGACAGGAAAGCTCCCCTCCCCCCGCCCTTCGCCACGTCAGGCGGCTCTTCAGGGAACGTGAATGTGAGTTATCACATTGTTTTATAATGAGCATTTTTTCTTCTGCGTCTCCTCCAACAGAGGCACATTTCCCGTAGTCTCAGGGATTCGCAGTTAGCTGTAAGTAGGCCGGCTCCACACACAGGTCACAGCAGCAGCTGCGGCGAAGACATGACATTCCGCCTCCGCTTACGTTTGTGCTAATGACATGGGAACAGCCCCGGGGGCCACCACCCCGTCCCGAATATTATTCACCTCCGGCCCCCAGAAGGCTGCTGCGGCCCAGGCGCTGGCTTTCAAAATTAGGCTCCCTAACTTCTGAGGGTGACAAGCGGGAGCCCGGGGTGGCGGAAACGGCACCCAGGACTCTAGTTCCCCCTCCGCGCCAGGGGAGAGGTCACGGACGGCTCCGCTCCCCCACGGGACTGCTCCGTCCCGGGCAGCCAGTCGCTGTATCCCCACTCAATCTCTTTGTCATTCCCTGTGCGAGCACATGACCCCCTGCTTAGCACTCCACTCTCGGGAGGCAGAGGAGGGTCAGCGGCTCCAGCTCGGCCCCCCGGAGCCTTGCCTGTGGGTAGCAGACGGTCGTCATCGTCTACAACAATAACCATAAAATACCTGCTGAAAGGTGCTGAAACGTCCTCCGTGGCACCGTGGGGCGTCTGGTCCCCCATGGCACCATGGGGCGTCTGGTCCTCCATGGGACCAGGGGGCATCCGACCCACCGTTGGCAACTGCATCACTCAGACAACTGCATCATTCTCGATGGGGCGCGTTTGTCTTGATTTTTCCGCCGGACCAGGGCGGCCCGTTCTGCTGATCGGCGGCCCCTGGTGCTGACCCCAGGGCTGTTGGAACTTGTCCCATGATGAAACTCGAAGCCAAAGACCAGCGTGACTTCCAGGCACTTCGTGGGGCACCCGCCCGTGACATGGCTGCAGGGGACGACGCCACTGCGTCCCCTCGGGTCACAGCATCAAACTCGACAGTCAAAACGGGGGCCTGGGGGGCGGGGGAAGCCACGGCTCTCCCCCAGCACGAAGAGCGCATTCTCGTGAGGAAGCCGCGGGCGTGTGGGCTCCCTGCCCACCCGCGGGCCCGCAGCTCGCCCTGAGGCTGTTCGCCCTGAGGCCTGGCCCTTCCGGAAGCCACAAGGACCGCAGCATGTTTGTCGGTCGCTGCTTGTGCACCCTCGCCAGCATGACCGGCGGTGGGCTTAGGCGAAGCCGCTCATCGTAAGAACAAGTCTTGCAAGATGCTGGCGTGCTCCGGGTGAGACACACACGTCCCTCACTGCGGAGCCCAAGGCAGGCACGGGCTGGCCGGGGGACCCCAGTGGGAAGCGCTGGGGCCTGAGCCGTCGCCCTGAGCCCCGCGGGCCCGGGGACAGAGCGCACGTTCGGTCCTACTCAGGAAAAGTGCAGGAAGCCGTGTCTGCAACCTCCAGGGCGCACGGCACCGCCTGCAGGAACTCATCCACCTGTGGTTTCTGGGGACGCCCGGACACCTTGACTCAGGCTTGGGGGGACACGGGAGTGTGCATTTTCACAAGTATTGTGTCATGTGATTCCAAGGAAGGTGGTTTGAAAAACACAGGTCTGAAGCGTAGAACCTAGAATGTTAGACCTGACCGGAATCCTGAACTGTGAATTTTAAATAGTGCTTTAACATTTAACGGGAAAGGGACAGGGCCCGGGGGAGCAGGCTCTGAAGTCTTACGGAAGACGCAGACAAGAGCCGAAAGGCCCGGTGGGAGAACCGACCGCGTCGCCTTGAGCGAGGTGGGCGGGGACCCGGAGGGAGCGAGCTTGGCACTCGTGACGCCGGGACGGGACACACGCCTCGGCGACCCCAGGGGACCGGGTGCGAGGCGCGGGTGCGAGGCGCGGCCTCTCCTGGGCTACTGTAGATTGCAGGCGCCACGCCTGGTCGGGCTTCGGCCACGTGATGATTGCACGACAGCGACGAGGGCCGGGAGGGGTCGGGAAACCACTGCGGGGGTTGGGGGGGGCAAGACGCGGAGACGATGCGGGCGCACGGAGCGAGCCCTGGGCCGCCGCGCGCCTCGGTGGCGCTAAACCCACCGCCCGTCTAACCCGCAGGGCGGATCCCCGGACAGAGGCCGGGCGCCGGCGGCACACGCCGGAAGAGCTGCCGTCTGTCCTCTCGGAGCGGCCGCTGCGGGAAAGCAGGTCGCAGGTCGATGAAAGGCATGTCGCAGGCTGGGGCGTGACCCTGCAACCTGCCGCCGCGGCCGCCTCTGACCCGGCCCCTCGGGCGGCCCCCGGCACGGCTGTCGCGTGGGAGGCGGGACCGGCCTGGTCCCCGGCGCCTCCCACGCACGTCGGCGGGCGCCAGGTGCAAACGAGCTGGGCCGGGAAAGGCGATCAGAGGCCCATCCACACACATCCCTTCACGGTGTGTCGGGAGAGGGGAGCGGAGGCTTCCTGACGCCCCTCGAATGCCCCCTCCTCCCCGACAGGAAGCTGCGTACCAGACGCCGGCAGGGCGCACGCTGGGTCCTCGGCATTTATGCCCGGGTTTTGTCAGAGGTCCGAAAGCGTTTTATTAATCGGGGGAGTTTGGAACTGAAAGGGTTGCAAAGCGGATGGGTGGCCTTAGAAGGGGTATGGGCGGCATTTACTTCAATGTCTAGAGAAATGACGATGACAAAACAGTCACGGGGTGCGAAGCGTGGCGTAGGGAACGGTCAGCGACATTGTGACAATCACGCACGGCGCCGGGCGCGGCTCCACCCAGGAGGGGCCACTTTGTAGAGTACGCAAAGGCCTCGCCTCCGTGCTGCGCACTGACATCATGTGGAATGTTACCTGTAACTGCAGAATAAACGTTTTTAAAAGGAATTATGAGAAGAAAGCGCTGCAGACACAGTGGTCCCGGGCGACTGGCCGGCCGCCTGTGTCACGTCAGTTGGCCCAATTTTCTGTAGACATCGGGACACGAGCAGCGGGGTAGAGTGGAAAGAGCTTTGGGTATCAGGGGCGGCGCCGGCGCCAGCTCTGCCACGAGCCACCGGGGGAGCCTCGGCGGCAGCGGCGCAACCAGGCCACGCGGGAAAAACGAGCCGGCCCGCGGTCCGACACCCAGACCGCGAAGAGGCGCTTACCGAACCCCGTCCCTTGTGTGGCTCGTTTCTACCCCCCCACCGCTGTTTTCTCAGGAAACCAGAGGGGAAGGTCGCAGGGCCCCCCAACAGCACTCCGTCCCGTGCTTGCCGGGGCCTGTCGGGGGACGGCGGCGCGGTGTAGCACGCCACGGGGAGCCAGGCCAAGCTCTGCCCCGGTTCCCACGGCTTCCGTCACCGGGGTTGGCGCCCGTCACTCGTGCCCACCCAGAGATCCTGCTTGCAGTCGACAAAGGGTCGTTTCAACATTTAAAAAAGTTACTGCACAAGGAAAGCATATTCTTGGTTAAAAAATTTTAAACTACCTAACAACAAATCGGAGGAAACAGAACTCACCCAGAGAGGAATATTTTTGAGTGAGTTTCCTCTGGGGTATACACACGTGAATGTGTGTAAATGTGCACGCGGCGATGCCAGCAGCAGGAACCCACGGGCACTATCTGATACGTCTGCCGACTTGAAACACCGCGCCCAGGAAGACAGACAATTCGGCCTCTGGGAAAGCGCAATCTTGACGTTACAGTCGCATGATCTCTCTCCGCTGAGTCCCGGATCTGAGTGATGCCTTTCGATAGAGACACAAAATCAAACTCGCCCGGCGGCCTTTCGGCGCCCAGGGACTCTTCCCCGGGCAGGACGTGACTTCCGTCCCCGGCCGCCCCGAGCAGGGCTGGCGCATCGGCGTCTGGCGAGAGCGGAAAGCGGGATTCTTCTCA
Source organism: Rousettus aegyptiacus (assembly GCF_014176215.1). NCBI lineage: Eukaryota > Metazoa > Chordata > Mammalia > Chiroptera > Pteropodidae > Rousettus > Rousettus aegyptiacus. The sequence goes on along the minus strand of NW_023416293.1, from coordinate 16,475,065 downwards.
GCGCAGACATTTCAGCAGCAACTTCCTTTCTGGCTCTCGCTGGACGAAGAACAGGACTGACGTGTTCAGAGTGGCTGAGGGCACGCGGGAGGTGGCGGAGCGTGTCCTGCGGGAGCCCGGGGCCTCCACCGGCCTCCAGATACCCTGGCAACAAGGAACTGCCGCTCGCGAGACGGACGGACAAACGGAGAGCTGTGGCGAGGCGGACACGGCCCTGGGCACCAGGCAGAAGCCCCGCGGCGACGAGGCCGCCTGGCGCCCGGAGCCCTCGTGGTCCATCCACAGAAACGGCCGTCAGAGGCCAGCGCAGTGAACGTCCGTTTTGGTGACTAGTGACAAGACAGCATCTGGGCCCGTGGCCTGCGAGGTGAATATTTTACATACATGACCTTATTATTGAAACAGCTCCGGCGAGTAGATGCCTTCAGGCGGTTTTAAGGCCTTATTCTCCATCCAGGAAAGCAAACGTCTTCTGGCTATTGTGTGAGCAGATGGGACATGCTGAGAAAATCTGGAGATCAGACAATTTGGCAACTATAGACCCTATTAAATTGGTTTATACAGTGATGGATACTCAGAGAAAGCTAACGAGGTGGTTTCTGATGCCAGAACTTGCTTTTTTGGTACTTCCGTTATAAAAAAAATATACAACTAATCCGTAGAGTTGCCTTTGTGTGTGGATAGAAAGGTGAGAGAAATGGTGAAGGAACTTAAGGACTTTCTCTTCATTCTAAGGCCACCGTTGTCCCGACCCTAAGTCACCCTTTGATCAGGTTCCTGCTGGCTCAGCTCAAGGCAGCGAGGCCACGCCTACCACGTAACTCCAGAAAACAGTCCACCATTTAACTCTTGTGAATTATAAAGCGAACTGAACTGTGCCATTCTTAAAGATAAGCACCGATATGGAAGAAATCTACATGCTCCTAGCACAAACCCCCAGTGGATCTCTCATGTTTAGTTACCTAATTAGAGGTCAAAGGTATCGAAAGCTGACGATGAGGTCTCATGTGATCAATACTACCGTATGCCATCACGAAGCTAATCTGGACGGAGCCAAGTACCCCCTGCAAGATGTCTCCCGGAGTAAAGCACTTCGATCAGCTCATCGATCGCTCTGCCCTCAGCTCACGCCGCTAACTCACCTGACCCTTCAAAGCGATCATCTGCATTGAACGGCCCGTTCAGCAGAGCGATGCAGACACAGCTCAGAAGCCATCGTGGACTCTAGAGATTCGAGAGATCCCAGGGTCGATTCCTGAACGACTGTGAACCTGCTTTATTTCATATAGAGCTTAGCGAATCGTGGTCTCACAGGGAGAAAGAAGTAAGTCGTTGCTTAATATCTGCAGTTGGAAGTTAAAAAAACCTGTACACACACTGTGATTAGAATCCACGTTCCACTGTTTCTGGGGGTTCAACCTCTCGGCTGAAGACAAGGCTCTGCATTCAGTGTGGAAAACGCAGAACTGTCAGGCTGCCGGAAACCGTAAATATAAAACAATTACCGATTAAATGGGGATTAGGCCGTTTGGCAGAACGACACTCAAAAAGAACAGCTCCTCTCCAGACGCTCATGAGTTCACGCTCTGGCCTCTTTAAGCGAGGTCGCCCACGCGCCACCCCGCATGGACGCCAGCCCCGCCCCTCGCTCGCCCACCTATCGCGTCGGGGCCGGGCAGGTGGGATTCCGGGCGCGCTCTGCCCCTGAGCATTCCTGTGCATTCAGGGCTCAGCCCGGAGAAACGGAACATTGACGTGCAACTGTACGAACTGCCGTAAGAATCGTGACACTTCATCCGGCGTGCTCTGCGAAGCGCCCGCGAACCCCGCGGAGATACTGCCAGCTCGGGCTCCTCCGCCAGACTGAATCCCTCCATCCCGGTCTCCACGACGACTCCCTCCCCGGGGGCTCAAGCCGGGCCGTCCTCACCAGCGGACTCGGCGCTTGGTCCTAGGCAGGAAGCATTAGGCTGGCCCCCAAGGTGATAGTCTAAGGAGCTGATGATGATGCCGGATGATAGATGATGATCGATAATCTATAGACAGATGATAGATAGAGAGGTAGATGATAGATAGATGATGGATGATGGATGATAGGGAGGCAGAGGCAGGAGTATGTACGTAGCTGCCTCTGCGGCTAAGGTGACCTGGTGTCGTTCCCCGGTTACACTTACCGAGCTCCAGTCTTAGCCTTACTCCTCGGCCCCAGTCCAGGACCCTGGCACACAGCTGGCTCCGGCCCCGAATGGATCTCGTTCAGCCCCCCGGGACCAGAGCCTGCAGCACGTCCTCTGCACTGACCGCCAACCAGAAACTACAGCTCCAGAGCACCTTCTGCTTGTGAGGTCTTCTTAGAAGGGGACACTGGCATCTCTTTGGAAAACCATCTTCCGGCATGTGCTTACAGAGAAAACTAACGGCTGTGCCTAGGGGACATTCTGTCCCTCCCATCAGGCCACCGCTGTACAGTGCTTTTAGCTGGCTCTGTTCACTTGGCCGCCCAGGTGGGACTGGTTCCATTACTCAGAGATTTCCCGCTGTTTAGAGTGGCAGTTTAGAAAATATTACTAGAAAGTCACTGGGAATAAAGTTGCCAGATTTAGCAAATAACAGCAGAGATCGCCCAGGAAATTCGGATTTCAGGTAAACCCAGCACACTAATTTTCAGTGTGAGTATGTACAGTGCAATTCTAAAAAAAAGTTCATCGTTTCTGCAAATTTCAGATTTATCTGGATAACCATGATGCATCTGGCGACCCGAATGGAATGCCAGGTCGGCCTCGCAAACGCCTCCGAAGACGGCAGCCGCCGGAGTCCGCTCCGCGCTGGGGGCCGCTGGCCCGCGGTGCTCCCGGCCTCCTCGTGGCCGGCCCCGCGCGGTCACTGCTGCTGGGGCGGAGCCTGGGCCTCCGCGCTCAGTTCGCCTCCGCCTCTGTTCGTCAGGGTCCTCCGGAGGCTCAAGACCTTTGTCTGAGGAACCGCTGCCCACTGCGGTTCGGCTCCTCGGGGACCCCCTGTTCTGGGAATTCCGACGGCACCCCAGCCGTTCGCTGCGTCGCTGGCTCCCGGTTGCTGGCCAAGTGATTCTCCGGGCGCTTCCCACTCTGGACAACGCGCGACGCCGTCGGAGACCGGCCGCGTTTTCTCTCGCGCGCTCGTTGTTCTGGCCCCTCCGCCCACGCTGGTCTCGTCTCTGCTCTGTCCCAGTCGGCCCCACGGGCGGTGTCATTTGCTGAGCGGCTTCTCCCAAGGGCGACCATTCTCAGCTCTTCCTGTAAATTGCAATTACCTGAAGAGATTTGAGAAAAATAGCGATGCCTCGCTCTCCGTCCCCCCAAATACTATTTAATTGGTACGAAGCGGGCCCCAGGCACCAACAGCTGTAACAGCCCCCCGAGGACTCCGCCCGGCAGCGGAGTCGGTGCCTGGGCCTCAGGGCAGAGCCGGCTGCAGGCACGGCGGCCTCCAGGTGCAGCAGGTGGCCCAGCGGTCCGGCCCCCACTAACCACCCCCAGCGCCACCACGCGCGATTTCCCTCCATGCCGGCAGGCCTCCTCAAGCCCATCCCAGTGGGACAGGAGCAGATACTTATGGAATTACAATCCTTCAGCATTTTTCAGTAAATTCCATTGTAATTTGAGTACAGTTGTTTGAATTTTCAGTATGAACTAAACGATCACATCTACACCCCCGTTGTAAGACTGAACTTGCATATTCAACACAGGACATAAGATAAAATACCTAGTTGTTTAGTAATCATTTCATTCTGAAATGTATCCAATTACATATTAATTAAAATGAAATCTTCATAGCTCGAGTCACAGTCCTCTGTTATACCCATTATTTTGTATCCCAATCTCTCTCACCTACTTTCTTTCCGCCATTTTTAAACATTTCTCTTCGAAAAGGTTTGCCAAAATTAACCCACGACGTCGCAGGCTCACCGCTGTTTCGTCCGGCCCACGAAGCAGTTCTCCTCAGCGAAGGCTCTTTTATAACTTTCGATAGCCCCGAACCCTCACAGAAGGAAACAGTCTTCGCGCCCGTAAGGAGAGGCAAGGCGGGCTCCTGGAGGCCACCTCTCCGCGCTCTAGCTTGGTGCGGTGACTCCGTCCCTCCCGCTGACTCACGCCACTAACAAGGCCCTGGGCCCACGCACCGCAAGCGTCAGCACTCGCCCTGTCTCGGAGGCCGAAGGGTTTCTGGGCAGCGGAACGCTGCGCAATCCCATTTTTTCTGTATCAAACACTGGAGAAATATTTTCTGAAAAAAAGAAAAAGAAGAAAAGAAAGAAAGAAAAAGAAAGAGAAAGAAAGCAAGCAATCAAGAAAGAAAGAATAAAAGAAAGAGAAAGAAACAATAAAAGAAAGAAGAAACAGTAAAATAAAAGAAAAAAGGAAAGAAAAGAAAGGGAAAGAAAGGAATAAAAAGAAGGAAGGAATGAAGGAAGGAATGAAGGAAGGAATGAAGGAAGGAGGGAGGGAGGGAGGGAGGGAGGGAGGAAAGGAAGGAAGGAAGGAGAGAAGGAAGGAGAGAAGGAAGGAGAGAAGGAAGGAAGAGCCCACTCTCCATTAAAAGCTAGACGAGCTGCATTAACAGTCAGTCACTGGAGAATTCGCTCTCCAGGACATGCTACCCAATCAGTAACCTTGAAACGTGGCAGTATCTGGGCTCACAGGGGGACAGGTCACCCGGCTGGCAGATGCCTCTGGCAAATCCTGCCCAAGCGACTGAATCACACTCGCAGTACTCAGCAGAAGTCCTGGGAGAGTCTGAGTAACTTTCCAGGGGTCCCCAGCTGTGGCTCGTGCCTCTGTGACAAGTTAGGGCTCTGCTCACTGAGTCGTTTTCCGAAGCTCACTGAGGAGAAGTGGCTTGGCAGTATTTTTTAGCTTATTTTACAGGAATGGAAATTAGGCTTCTTTTTGACAACTGTCTAAGTTAGTGCTTGAGCAAGGAGAACGTTGGTGTGATTTCGTTTTTCTCCACTATCCCCGCAATGGCAGATACTAACAACTGCGACAGATCAGAAAGTGAGGCCCTCGTCCCCGGGGTCGCAGGGCGGGGGTCGCGGCCGGACACTCCACGCCCCGTTGGTTTTCCTGGGACGGCTTCGCTGTCCCCGGCGACGCCCGGAGACTCGGCCGACCTCTGCTGTGTAGCGACGTCACCTCCTCGGAGCTGTGAACGGGTCTCCGGGCCGCGATACGCGACTCTGGCGAATCGAGTTTGTCAGAGACGCCGCAGACGTGGATTTTGTTTCTCCCCCTTCCAAGGATGCTTTTGTCTCATGAATGACTTAACGGCGGCCTCTCCCGCTGGAGCGGTGAATCCACACGAGCCACATGACTCTCACGCGGCCGCCCCAATCCGCCTTCCACATGGGCATCGCTCTAACGACAGCCGCCAAGCGCACTCGCTTCCCAGAGCTGGTGAGCAAACGCGTTACTCACAGGCCGTGTAATCACGGAACCCAATCCAATTCATTAACTGCGTGACATCCACCCTTTCTTCAGGCAGTTGACTGGCTATGGACGTTCGTATGGGATCTGTCGTTTACACTTCCTGATAATAAAACTTAATTGAAATTTCATTCCTGTACAAGCGAGATGCCAGCTTAACAGATGGTCTGTGATCGTCATGTCCACATATTTTATCCTGGATGGCATCACACGCAGTTTTACACAACTGCCATTCATTTAAATGCTCCGTTCTTTTAAGGCATTTTTTCACATTAAAACCTTATTGTTTAATATGACTGTAAATCCATTATTAAAATTAATCGAAATTATAAAAATGATTGAAACCGTTGTACAGAAACTGAAGAATAATTAATGATCAAAACCTGAGCTTTGTTCTTGAGGACAGCGAGGATATTGCACAGAAGCCTCCAGGTCCGTGTACGTGAGGCAGAAATCGACGTACGAGAGCGCAGAGTATGCGCCGAGTGCATCGTCCCCCAGCGAGCGATCTGTCTCAAAGGTTTAACGCCTCTTTGATCAGTCCAACGCCTCTCTGTACATGCTTCTTCCATCTTGAGGCTGAGTCCACTGACTTCGTGCTCTGTACGCGGAAGGCAGCGTCCTCGCCCTTGGGACTGGGCGGGAGGTGGGTGCAGGCAGGAATACTTCCGAGGCGTTGAACATAGAGAGGAATTTCAAATCTCTTCACACGCCCAAGCGCCATTCTACCCCAAGTGCTATCATCAGTGAAATTTTAATACTTATCATTAAGCTCACTTTACTTGTTAATGTCATGTTTCAGAGAGCATTTTAAAGGAACTTAGCAATACGGGTCGAAAGTACAGAAAATTTATTCCAGCTTGAAAAGCTGACTTGTTTCTTCTTCGTGATGATCGTTATCTTTGACCTTCCTTCTCCACCTTCTCCCCTAATAATTTCAGTTACCATTTATCTATCTTTTCTACCCAAAACCTGTTCTCAAAAAGTTTAGATGAACTCAGTCACCCCAATACAGAAATAACTTATGATACTCAAAATAATTACTTCCCCGGGGGTACTCACACCTCAGCCAGAAGGCACACCTTTCTGAAAGGAGAGTCTCGAGTCCCGAGGTATCAGGCCTTGGTGAGTAAGGGAAGTCCCGGAGTCGCCGTGGTGGCTTTCGCTCTCTACTCCAGCACGTCCCCCTGTGCTCCACACTTAAGGGACAGACCACTTAACTGAGGAAACATACCGTCCGGCTTCTCCTGGGGGCGGGGGGAAGGGGGGAGGAAGAACAAACGAAGTTAGGCAGAGGGGGACAGTGCACGGTGTGCAGAAGGCGCGGAAAGCCCGCACCAGAATTCTCGGGGACGAGAGACGGCACGCGGCGAAGCGGAGAGGAACACAGGGGAGTCGTCGGGAAAGGCTTTCCACCTCGCGGAAGAGCCGGCCGGCTGCCCGGAGATGCGCTGTGCCGCGGGAAGTGTCTGGAGGCCGGTCCGTGGCAGCGAGCGAGGCGCCGCGGTGACTCCGTGTCCTGCCGCTGACTTCCCAAGGGGGAAGGAGGCCACGTAGGTGGCAGCATGTCCCCAGCACTTAGCACGGTGCCCGGCACGGAGTAAGTGTTCGGGGAATCTTCGTGACTCCCGGGGGCTCTTTACGCTTACGCGACGCCTGCGCTCGGCCTTCGGCGGCTTGTCGTTAACCCCGTCCGGTCTTTTCGGCCCTTCCGCGGCGCCGTCCTCTCTCACGGGCGGGCCAGGCTCGCGGCCTCGGAGGCGCCCGTCTCGCCCAAGGTTTGCTGGTCACCTGTCACTTCGCCTCCCTCACAGACGCAGAGAAAGCTGCGCTTTCGTGGTTCTCTGACTTTCCCGTTAGAGTGGGAGCGTCTCTGCCTCCAGCCTGCCACGGCCTCGGCAGAAGCCCGAAGGCCACAGGTTCGTTCTGGAATGAGGCATGATATAAAATAGAATAGATAAAAACAAAAAACAAAAAAAAACAATACTGCTATTGAAGATACTAGTAACAGGATGCTTTGATATGGTCAAAGAGTCACAGAACATAGAGGCCATGCTGTAAAAATATTATGAAATATGAACTATAACATAGTAAATGTACGAACTACGAAAGGCAGCTAATGAAAATAAAATTAAGACTAATTTTGGCTTTTAATTTTTAAATGTATAATGCTACATAATTATAGAGTATCCTTTCCTATCACTATGCACGAGATGACAATCACCAGTAGGAATCTGCAGCCTTAGGCGGAGCGATCCAGCCAGAACTCAGTTCAGAGGCGACAGCTGGGAGACATTTATGCCCAACGAACCTCCTCTCCTCTCCAGGTCTCTGGCCTTCGAAAGTCAAAGTTAAGTCAAAATTAATAATTTCCTTCGAATCGCTTTAAATCATTCTTTTCGACTACAATTCTGAGTGTGAAAATGGGCCCAAGGGCTGACACATACTGAGTGTCTCCGACCGGCTGGACCGGCTGGTGTCTCCCGTTCTGGCGTGCGCAGAGTCACGTGGGCTCCTGGTGAAAACACGGAGGACCCGCCGCGGCCCAGTGCACCAGTACCGCGCGGGCTCCTGCGCTCTCGGTTACTTTCTCAGGGAAGGTGGTCATGACGCACAGCCAAGAGTGCGCACCGCTGCGGTAGGTACTTAGCAGACATGATTTCATTTCCTCCTCCCTTGGCTAAGGTAAATAGCGTGATGTTTATTTTACAGGTGAAGAAGCTGAGGGTCAGAGTGACTAAGTCGCTGGCCCGAAGCCACAAAGCAAATAAGTGGCAGTCGGAGTGCTGAGCCCCAAGTGCGTCCGCCTCCCCACCCATGGCCTTCCAGCCCCCCAAGTGTGTCCGCCTCCCCACCCACGGCCTTCCGGCCCCCCAAGTGTGTCCGCCTCCCTACCCACGGCTTCCGGCCCCCCAAGTGTGTCCGGCCCCCCAAGTGCGTCCGCCTCCCCACCCACGGCCTTCCGGCCCCCCAAGTGTGTCCGCCTCCCCACCCACGGCCTTCCGGCCCCCCAAGTGTGTCCGCCTCCCCACCCACGGCTTCCGGCCCCCCAAGTGTGTCCGGCCCCCCAAGTGCGTCTGCCTCCCCACCCACGGCCTTCCGGCCCCCCAAATGTGTCCGGCCCCCCAAGTGCGTCCGCCTCCCCACCCACGGCTTCCGGCCCCCCAAGTGTGTCCGCCTCCCCACCCACGGCCTTCCGGCCCCCCAAGTGTGTCCGCCTCCCCACCCACGGCTTCCGGCCCCCCAAGTGTGTCCGCCTCCCCACCCACGGCCTTCCGGCCCCCCAAGTGTGTCCGCCTCCCCACCCACGGCCTTCCGGCCCCCCAAGTGTGTCTGCCTCCCCACCCACGGCCTTCCGGCCCCCCAAGTGTGTCCGCCTCCCCACCCACGGCTTCCGGCCCCCCAAGTGTGTCCGCCTCCCCACCCACGGCCTTCCGGCCCTGCTCCACGAAGCCCCGACACTGTCGTGCCCCGCTTCTTAAAGGAGGTGGCCAAGGACGGCCTGTCCCCACTGAGCCCACAAAGCGAACCCACACCGGTTCCTAAGACGGCGACAATTACTTCGCGTTGCCTTTTTAAAAACACAAGCGCAGTGGCTCATTAAGGTCTCTTTTCTCGGATCCATTCATTGAAACCCCCTCCACTGCCATCCAGGCGCGAGTCTGCAAGAAAGCAGAGGAATTTTCCGAAACACATAATTAAGACAGAGAGGGGAAGCCAAGGGCAGAGCGACCGGCTGGGAGGCGCAGGGGACAGACAGTTCCTGAGACTGATGAGGTGCGAGCTCAGGTGCTTTTCTTAAAAGCTGCCAGGAAGGAAGGTGGATAAAGGACCCCCAGGGCTATCAGCCAGGTCCGTCCACTAAGGACAGGAGAGGCAAGGAGGGCACCGTCTTCGGCTAGAGGGAGAGTGAGTGCCCTTGAGAGAAGGTCGCTCTATGCCTTTTCCGGAAAGGAAGCCAGAGGAGCCGCCCCCCCCCCCCCCCCCCCCCCGGAGGAGAACACGGCCTGGCGTGTCCCAGGAGGGAGAGCAGCAGAGAACTAGGATGATCTACAGAAAACTGCACCCAAGAGATCTGGACGCCAGGGGATTGTGAAAACCACGAGAAGAGGCTGTCCTTGAGAAACCGTCTGGGACAGGAGAGCTTCGTGCCGTTAAAGTCTGACCCGCGAATTCGTTTCCACTCTGTCCTGGATCAGAAGGCTCACAGCGCGTCTTCTGCCAGAAACAAAAAGAACTGTCCTTCTGCGATGTCTGCCAGGCGCAGGCTCTGTCCCGAGTTACCCAGACTTCCCGGGGGGCAGCGACCTGGGCCGCCACCTGGAGCCCCCGGGATGCCGCCTGGAGCCCCTGGGACGCCGCCTGGAGTCCCCGGGCCGCTCCTGCCACGCCGTGGGGTCTGTGTTTCTGAAAGGGCCAGGGCGAGCCGCCGGGGCCCTGGTTTGAGGGACGGCTTCGTGGTCTGTCGGCGCCAACGGTGCCCTTGCGCCACGCGGCTGCCGGCGCCGCCCCGATCTGAGGGGGCCCGGCGCTCGGGGTTCCCGCCGAAGGGAAGCTGAGCTTCGCCGCGTTCTTTGGGGACGTTTCCTGATGTGGCGTCCCACCCGGCCGGAGGGCATCGCTCACCGACCTCCCGACCAGCGCTCTTCAGAGCGCGGGCTGTGACTCAGCACGAGGCGGTCGCGGAACCAGCCAGGAGCGGCCCAGCCGGCGTCGAAAAGGCAACGACGAAACGACTCACAACACGACAGGCATTTCGGACCACGTCGCACGCCACGCCTCTCGTGTGTCATTTTGCGACGGGCGTGTCGGCGAGCGTGCACGTGTGCACACTGAGTCGCAGCACGACACAGTTCTCACCTGGACAAAACGCCCGGGGGCTCCTGGGTGGTCACGACCGGCTTGTCCTTCCTCTGGCTCCTCCTGCGCCCACAGCACAGCTGACCATGACGCCCGGGCTCTGCCCGCGTGACTCTTGTCCACTCGGTCTGTCCTTCACTCACACGAGGTTTACGGAAGCAGGTGGGACACGGCTCGTCCTGCCCCTCGCCCCCCGCCCGCTCCGCCCACAGCGGAGGCCAAGAGGGACCTGGCGTCGATGGCGCGGGGCGAAGCCCGGCTCAGGGCTGCCCTTGAACCCCGCCCCCATACGTCAGGCCTCCACCCCCGTCACGCGTCAAGCTCCTCTCCGACCCAGACCTACTGTCTGCAAGCACACTTTTTTTTCTGACGTTTGCAGCAGCTTTATTTATAATTGCCAAAACTTAGACGCAGTTAAGCGTCCTTCAGGAGGTAAATGGATGGACAAACCATAGTCCGACAAAGGGATGTTATTCAGCGTTTGAAGGAAATGAGCCATCGGCCGTGAGCAGACGTGGAGGACCCTTCGGGGCGCACGGCGCGGTGGGAGACGCCCCGAGCCGCGCGAGTTTAACGCTCGAGGTCGGGAGAAGGGAGAACTGGGGCGACAGGACGGACTCGGGCTGCCAGCGAAGGGCGGCGGGAGGCGGGGGCGAGCAGGCGGGGCACCAGGGGGCGGGGGCGAGCAGGCGGGGCACCAGGGGGCGGGGGCGAGCAGGCGGGGCACCAGGGGGCGGGGGCGAGCAGGCGGGGCACCAGGGGGCGGGGGCGAGCCGGCGGGGCACCAGGGGGCGGGGGCGAGCAGGCGGGGCACCAGGGGGCGGGGGCGAGCAGGCGGGGCACCAGGGGGCGGGGGCGAGCAGGCGGGGCACCAGGGGGCGGGGGCGAGCAGGCGGGGCACCAGGAGGCGGGGGCGAGCAGGCGGGGCACCAGGGGGCGGGGGCGAGCAGGCGGGGCACCAGGGGGCGGGGGCGAGCAGGCGGGGCACCAGGGGGCGGGGGCGAGCAGGCGGGGGCCCCCCCGAGGAACTCTGCGCGGCGCCGCATCGGTGGACACGTGCCGGTTCTCCATGCCCGAACCTCGAACTGGGGTGTCGCAGCTGGGGGGGCGTGGGTCTGGGGGGGCCGGGGACACACGGTGTGTCGCAGCTGGGGGGGCTCATGGGTCTGGGGGGCCGGGGACACACGGGGCATGGGGTGTCGCAGCTGGGGGGGCGTGAGTCAGGGGGGGCCAGGGGCACACGGGGTGTCACAGCTGGAGGGGGGGCTCATGGGTCTGGAGGGGCCGGGGGAACATGGGGTGTTGCAGCTGTGGGGGCTCATGGGTCTGCGGGGGCCGGGGGCACACAGGGTGTCGCAGCTGGGGGGGGCGTGGGTCTGGGGGGGCCGGGGGCACACGGGGTGTTGCAGCTGGGGGGGCGTGGGTCTGGGGGGCCGGGGGCACATGGTGTGTCGCAGCTGGGGGGGCTCATGGGTCTGCGGGGGCCGGGGGCACACGGGGGTGTCACAGCTGGGGGGGTGGGTCTAGGGAGGCTGGGGGCACATGGGGTATCGCAATTGGGTGGGGCTCATGGGTCTGCAGGGGCCGGGGGCACACGGGGTGTCACAGCTGGGGGGAGTGGGTCTAGGGGGGCCGGGGGCACACGGGGTATCGCAATTGGGTGGGGCTCATGGGTCTGGGGGGGCCGGGGGCACACGGGGTGTTGCAGCTGGGGGGGCGTGGGTCTGGGGGGCACATGGCACGTCTCCCACCGCGGCCCGCTTTGCTGTGAACCCGAGCCTCTGCGTGGCCGAGGGCTGCTGCCAGCCGGCCCCCCGTCCGAGCCTGGGGCACCCGCCTGTGTGTCACGCCAGATCTGACACTCGAGTTTCTCCTCGCGCCGCTGACCCTGACTCTGCCTCCCTCCTCCGGGGCGGGCGGCAGCCCCCCGCCCCTGCCGCAGTCCACACCTGGTCCGCACCCTGCTCCCCGCTGCAGCCGTGAGCGGGGCCCCCTCCCCGCCAAGGCCCTCCTGGCTCATGCCTCCTATTTGGAGGGTCTCCGGGGACTGCGTTTCCATCACTTTACCTGGAAGCCTATTTCACAGTCTAGTGAGTCTGCCCGTCTACGGGATTTTTCTTATCTTCCTGTAAAGATGTTTCTTAATTTTGACCTATTATTCCTAGTCACATCACTGGTACCACCATCAATAATACTTCGACTTTGGGCAAATATAGACACATCTGCTCCTCGCTGACCTTAAGCCTGTGCATTTACGTTAACCCCGAGTCGTCACTTAATCTCACTGATCGTCACTGAATTCCAGCCGACAATCATCACGCGTGTTCCTAACTCCAACGGCGAGAGGCTGCCGTCGGATGCGAGCGCCGGCCTTTCTCTCGCTGGAAATACCCGGGAACGAAGGCGCCCAGCCTCCGATGACCCCTCCCCATTCGATTTTCCCCTGGCTTCTCCATAAAGGGAACAAAAGCATGTAAGTAAAACATCCCGAAAACTCTCACGACACATCTGCCTGCTTCACTTGGTGGTTTGACGTCTATGGCCCCGGGGCCTTTGGTAAGTGCTGCGGTCGAGGGCGAGGACGACCCCGCAAGCCGCGCCCGGCCGAGTCGGCAAACTGTCTGTCCCGTGTGTTGGCCACACTCAGAACTGCCCTCTAGAGGCCCCCACGTGGGATCTTCGTGGGGCCCCGCTGGAGGAAAGGGCCCTTCCCCTCTTCCCGCCGCCCCGACAGAGCTCGGGCCAGGACGGCTTCAACCCTGCAGAATTCCGTCGTGTCCCAAACCCGCGGGGATCTCCGGGCCTGGACCACGTGGGGAGGGGTGTGGCAGGGGGTCCCTGGCCTTGCCGCCGGTTCCTCCGCGCCCCCTCCCTCCTGAGCCGAGGCGGGCACAGGTGCCACGGACCGGCCCACGTCCTGACCGGGATGGGACCCCGGAGCCTGTGCGAGTCCCGGGCGGCGTCTCGCCGGGGGATGCACAGCGCGGCCTTCGGGTCGCTCTGGTCTGTTTGGCGGGGAGGACGGCGGGAGCGCAGGGCCGACAGGGCCCGGCCGCCCTCGCAGAGCCGCATTTCGGCCCATCCACAGTCGGTTCGCGGCGAGGCAGACGACGAGGGGACACACGGGGCGCCACGGGGCCTTCGTTGCTGTTTTCGTCTGAATTTCTCTGAGAACGAAGGGGGTGGAATTTCTTTATAAATGGGTGAACTATCAGCTTTTATGGCTGTGTCAAAGCCACCTCGAGACCTCGGACAACCATCCCCACTGCCCGTGAGACCGGCTGGCAGGCGGGGGTCCTGAGGTGGCCGAGGCGACAGACAAACCAGCTGCGGGGAGGCTGGGGACTTTGCTCCTGGGGGTGCCTGTCAGTGGGCGGGGCGCCCTGGCTTCCTCCACATGACCTCCCCAGAAAGCCCAAGCCGACCGCCCGGCACAGGGGACCGAACCGGGTCGCACCCGGCCCCTCGGGACTGGAGCTGGGGCCGGCGACATCGCATCCACGTCCTTCCGTCGGTCAACGCAAGTCACAAGCCTGGCGGGAGTCACGGGGTGGGCGAGGGACTCAGCCATTCTGCAAACTCCCCGCAGAGGGACATGGGCACAGGGAGAGTCGGCCGAGCGGCGATTTCCAGCGATCTCCCGTCCGTGCTTTCTTTCCATGGATATATCGTGAGGAGACCAGGTTCCACTTAGCGTTTTCAAAACAAATTCATACTTTGGGAGATATTCAGGGCTTTTCTCAGCGTGAAGGGTGGATCGTGACAGCTTCATTTCTCTGGTCAGCAAAGCATCAGCTTAATGTCTTCCGCAGCTGCATCCTTTTCTCTGCCACATCCATGTTCATTTCAGGCTAATCTAAGGGTAGGTTTTCCAAATCGATTTTTGCTTAGGTTCACTCGAATCAATTCATTAGCTCTGAATCTCTTCCTATACACATTTTTAAAGTTAGAATTGCTGAACAGAGAAATTTTTTCCCATGCAAATACACTTAGCTTATCATTTTCTGGGTTCTGAAAACAATATACTGCCCAGTGGGAAAATTCTCTTTCCACTGGATTTTCCCGGCACTATGTCCGGCGAGCGGCGGGGTTAAGTTCGTCCAGCCACACCACCGAAGAGTCAGGGTTCAGGGCCCTCGCCGGAGGAGGAGCGTGGTCCACGTCTCATCCTGAGGTAAGTGAATGGATTCTGAGCAGCGAGGTTAATAGATGTTCATTCACGACGGCCCTCCAGGAGATTATCTGGACAATAAAAAGAAGTTAAAACACGTGCCTAGCCACAAAATTCATCACACAGCCGTGAGGAATAAGCCACGGCTACATGGGAAAATGACCGCATCTAACGGCTAAGAATTCGGAGCGGTAGGTTAGTTACACGGTTAACAGAGGCGTCCCAGGGGAGGGGCCCCCGCTGCGCGCTCGCCTGATCAGCCGCCGCCCCCCCTCGTTCCATGGCTCCGGCACGGCACCGCGGCTCACGATGCTCCCGCCCAGGCCAAGGTTTTGGGTTCCTGAGCTTTTAACCGCGTTATTAAGTGACTCTCTTCAGGGCTTGGCCCAGAGATGTGGCTTTGAAACGGTTTTCCTGTGGTTGCCATCTTTTGATTACCACTTGAAACGCTTCTCCACTGGGTTTTCATGTCTTTCTTTCTTTTTTTCCTTGAGCATATATAATGGAAAACATCTTTGTAATTATCCACGAGTGCTGAAACTTTAATCTCCTCTGTGTAATTGAAATTTCCTCTGCAGCTAAGTGGTTTTTCTGGATCCTCAACAGGCTAAGAACATCTAAATGATGATCGTTCCCTCGGGGGGAAAAATATATGTGAAGTCTCTCTCTCTCAGCCGCTCAATCTCTCTCTCTCTCTCTCTCTCTCTCTCTCTCTCTCTCTCTCTCTCCCCCTCTCTCTCAGTCTCTCTCTGTCTCTCTCATTAAGAAAATTATCTCTTCAGTTTCCATTGCTATTTGTTGTTAACCTTTTAAGGAACACTACTTGCTTTTTTCCCACTTGAATATTTAAGTGTGTGCTGAACAAATATTTATCAAGCGCAATCGTGTGACATGATACAGTAATGTACTAAAAGCTGGGTATATAATGGTGAACAGAACACTCATAACTTTCTGTCATCAAAAAGGTTGTTACAGCATAACAAAAAAAGGCAGAAATAAGTAGGTGAGAGAAAAAAAAACAGTAGAAAAAACTGTTAACACACAGAATCGCATCTTGTAATAAATTCTAAATGAGGTGCAAGGATAAGAAGTGAAGGAGGCAGCGTGCGGGGGGGAAGCCTGACTCGATGGGACCGTCATAGTCCTCGCCGAAGCAGGACATTTAAACCGAAAGCCGGAGGGTGATAAAGCACACGCGAGGAGCGGGGTGAGGGGTGTTCCACGCAGGGGATCGAGAGCTCCGCGCAAGGCGAGGAGCGTGAGCAGAGGCCCTGAGGTGCGGATGACTCCCTAGATCGGGGAGGAGGGTGTGCCCGGAGCCCCACGGGGCAAGCCGGAGTGCAGTACGATGAGCTGCAGAGGCGGGCGGAGGCCAATCACGCGACGCCTTGTAGGCCTGTGATAAGGAGCGTGGATTCTACTCAAGCTCTAAGAAGGAGATTAATGAGTTTTAAGCAGGGAGGAAATATGATCTATGTATTTTTTAAAAAATGACTTTGCCTGCCATGCAGTAGATAGATCCAAAGCAGCGAGAGTCCCGTGGCGATCGGCCGGGAGGCTGCGACTCAGTCACGGCGAGGAGAGAGGACGTTGATCTCAGACACACGCAGGAAGCCACCCGGACAGGACAGGCCACTGGGCTGGGTGTGGAAGGTGAGCAGGAGGCAGGCGATGCCAGCTGTGCGGCCTGAGCAGTGGGGAGGTGGTGGCGATTCACGGAGGATGGGGGGGGGTCCCGTCAGCCAGGACCTCCGCAGGGGACAGAGGGTCCGTGCAGACAGGGAACCGAGCGAGTTTCACGGGGGAGGGCTCACGTGATGACGTGGCAGGGTCCAGGGCGACCACCGGGGATGCCGTAGGACCCCGGGACCGGCGGCAGGGCCCCATTACGGTCCCTCGCCCGGAGGCGAGGGGCGCGCTCAGTCCCTGGAACTCACGGACAGGGGACGGTGCGTTTGCAGCCCCAGCCCTGGGGGAATGTCCCGTGGGCACTGCGACCTTCTTCCCGTAGCAGAATGCAGCCTCTGCCGCCCCCGCCACAGGACCGGCGTCGGGGACTCAGCGCCCCGCCGACCCTCTCCCTGCACCCGCCGGTGCCTCCCAGTGACAGGTGGAGGCGGCCGCCAGCGCCCGCGGCCCGCACTCGGACACGCTCCCTCCCCGCGGCGCGGGCGGCGCGGGAAACGCACAGAGGAACTGTTTGGGGTAGAGGTGAAAAGCCGGGACGCTCTTCGGAGACCAGAACTCGGCAGACGGCCGAGCTGGACGTCCCAGCTGGGACGCTCGCCCCACGCCCGCGGCGGTCGCCGTGGGAGCCGCGCGCTGACCGGGGCGGCGAGTTCGCGCCATGAGCCGAAGGGCCGCGTGGGCCGGGGAGCCGGAGCCGGAGCCAGGGGCACAGGGCCAGCGAGGCCGCCCGGGCAGCGGTCCGAGCGCCCCCGGCCTTGGCTTCCGCGGCAGGCGTCCGACCTCGCCTCCGCATGGTCTGCGCTGCCACCCTAACGGGCCTTCGAAATGTCCGGTCCGCGTAATTTTCCTTTCCAGACCCCGTGAGGCACGACCGCCTCCGAGGGCAGGAGGCCCCGCCGCGGCCGCGCTCCCGAATGCCGGCCCGCTGGGCCGTCGCGGCTCCTTGTCAGCCGTGCTGTTCCCACTGATGTGTCGCTTTTCGTCCGACCTCGGGGGTTTCCCGGCTTTGCTTCTCCCCCTCGTCCGCCGCCCGCCGATGTCACGTGGCCGTGCTCCCGTCTCCTCCTTCGGGCTAATGTACAAAAGAAGCTGCGGAGCTGCCGGTCTCCGAGCGTTCACACGAGCCACTGCGCTCGCGTCCTGGTCATCGTTATTTGGATCAAATAAACTTTCATGAGGCTTTTTCTCAGGCTGAGTATTCCTTCATTGACAACACTCCTGTGACGATGTAGTAGTAAAACGCAGCAACGAAAACTTTAACGTCTAATATTTGCCAATTTTTGTGACGACACGGCAGTTGGCCTGCGCTGCCGGTCGCACGGCGAGCGGACTCGGCTACTCTGGAGAGCGACCGGGCACCGCCGGAGTCGCGCGTGCCGTGGAAGCTGGCGAGTCCCGCCCTAGGCGTGACATCCTAGAGAGTCAAGCTCACGTGGACACGGGGCAAGAGCATTAGTGGCGGCATTGTCGATAACAAGGAAAGTCTGGAAAAAACCGACGTGCCCCCCCGACGGGCACGGGCAGGGAACGCGATAACCCCAGCATGGTGGCTACCCCGTGAGCGGGAGGAGGGGCGGCAAAGGGGCTTTCTCTTTATCTGTATGTTTTGCTTAGAGGCAGAGGAGTGAGAGGGAGGGGGGGTGGGGCGAGAGAGAGAGAGACTGAGCGCAGCACCGTGCCAGCATGGGCTAGATCCAGGGCATGTGTACACAGGACTTCGTTGTATTACTGATTTTCTGAACGTTTAAAATATTACATAATAAAAACAAGCGAGCGAGGGCAGAGACTGGAGATCAAGCAGAGTCATTTACATTCTGCTCTTTAAAACATACACAGCGAAACTGGTTGTCTATGAAAGAATGTTAAAAATGTAGATTCAGGGACGAAGGGGTCTAAATGCCCGCCACGGTCTAGCTCCTCCTCACACTCTGGAAGCTACCGGGAGCTTCGCTTGTGTTTTATAACCAGGCTATTTCGGGAAATGCACTTGAGGCTCGGCGCTCAGAATCCTGCGTTCTGCTGGGCTTCTCAGGAGGCGCCATATGTCGGGACGGTGATAAGCCCGAGGAGCATCTGGCGCGAAAGCCACGCGGGCTCCCGGGGACCCGGTTGCATAACCGATCGCGAGAGCAAACTCAGAGGACGAAGGTGACATCGAGGACGCGCAAAGGTCTCCCCCCCCCACCCCGGTCCGCGGTCACCCCCACGCTTCGCCCAGGCGGACCGGAGACTGTCAGCCAAACGGACTGCTGGGAGGCACCCACCGAGGGGCTCTGGTCTGGATTTATTCCTCAGGGGATCGGGGGGCCGGTTTCACGGAGCGCCATCTCCAGCGCCAGCCCCCAGGTTTCCGGATGGCAGGGGGGCCCTCGGCTACGCGGCGAGGCAGGCAAGCGCGGAAGCCAGGGAGAGATGCCGGTGTCACCGAGGCACGCAGGGCCAGGAGACAGTCCCCACACACACCCTGGAGGCGGCCGCCTGGCAAAGTCGGTCTTACTAAACCAGAGCTTCCCTCGGCCTTCCTGGAACGGGACACAGGAGAGTCCCTTGCGAAGCCCTGCGGCTCTGCGAAGGCCTCTCTGCGTTACGTGCATGCAAGCAGAACACACGTGCTAAGAACCGAACCCCCGTTCTGACCCGAGGAAGCTGAGAGGAGAGCCAGTCTGCACGGGGTTAAGCGAGCCGCGGGGAACTGGAGGGCGCCCAGGACGCCTACGCTTTCGATGTGCGGAACCGTTCGTGTCCGTGGCGGTGGCTGGCGCCCCCGCCAGCAGGAAGCCCCGGTGTGCGGGGCAGTGAGGGGGGGCGCGTCACTCGGCGCGAGCAGCCCCGCGTGAGGCAGTCACAGCCCGCGGGGACGTCTTTGCTGTTTTGGCTTCAGGCCGTCATTTCAGTAAAAGCGTCTCCAATGCCAGTTTTTAGAGGTGGACAGTGTGATCAGTGAGGTGGGAAGACAGCACCAAGCAGCTCACATTCCAGGAAGGGAGCATGGGGGCGGAGCAAGTTCCCCGGGGCAGAGGCTCCGCCCCCAGACACTTGGCTCCGGCTCTTCTGATGGCCCAGGGCAGGGAGGACCTGGCTGGGGAGAGGCTGGCACGCACATTCGGACCTTTTCAGGACAGGAGGAAGACCTCCCTCAGGCTCCCGAGCGCCATCTCAAAGAACCAGGAATTCTCTTAGGAATTCTGGATCTTACAGCCATGCTGCCCTGAACAAGCCCGATCCCATCTAATCTCGGAAGCTAAGCAGGGTCGGGCCTGGTTAGTACTTGGGTGGAAGACCACCTAGGAAGACCAGGTGCTGTAGGCGTAAAAAATAAATAAGGGATTATAAGCTGACAAGGTCCTTGCAACCTGTGAGGTCAACCAAGGGTTGCCTCGCCTAAAAAAATAAAAAAGAAATAAAAAAAAAAGAATTCTGGACTTGCAAGCAATACTTTTCAGACCAAATCTTTTGACAGGCGGCTCCTCCATAGCTAAAGCAGTGGTCATTTTTACGTCATTCCGGGTCCAGAATTCAGTCCCAATCCACTGCCCACTGTTCGGGCCGACGCCAAACAAGGTGTGAAATACCGGACTCCAGGCGGTTGTTGGGTGTGAGACTCTCTGTAACTGGACGGCTTCCCTGAAGGAAACGGAGACAAAGCCCCGAAGGTGTTTAGGAGACGAGCCGCAGAGATCTCCGGGGAGAAAGGGGGGCTGAGGGCCCCTGTGTCTTTCCCTACGTTCGCTGCTCCCCCGTTAGGATTTCAGCCACAACCAAGTCCACTTCCTAATCCTGTTCTAGCTCAACTAGGAGATCCTTCAAAAAGAACCATGTTATAACCAAGGAGAAAACAAAAGATGAGCAAATGAAGCATGTAATTTCCTCAGCAGCCAGGCTGGCAGGTGCGGGGGTCCGATCCCGCGGTAACTGCCGAGCCGGCCCCACCCACGTCCTTCTTTCCATCCTGTGACCTGCGGCCCTGGTCTCCTCTCTCTCAGAGCCTGTTCCTGGACCAGTGAGCGCAAACACTCTTTGCTAAAACCCAGAACATCCCACTGGGTCCCATCTCGCTCTACACAGATGCTTCAGGCTCTTTCGTGGTGATGCACAGTGGCAGCTCCTACCCCACTCGCCTCACCCCCACCCCCGAGGCATTCAACGGAAAGGGACAAGCATTTTTGTGTACCTTCCAAGGCGAGACACGAAAGACCTGGACAGAACATTCTGGGAAGGTTGTTGAAACCTTTCGGACGGAAGAGCGGATTTCCCGGCTGAGGCTTTAACTGAAAACGCACCTCCCCAGAGCAGCGAGCAGACGCCACACCACGGGAGGGTCTCTGCCTCGGGACACGCGGCCCCACACGCACGTGCTCACTGCCCCGTGCGCTGGACAGAGCGAATTTGATCCACTCCTGAAATCGGTCCCACAACAGAGAATCCACACAGCAGGATCAGGACGCAAACGCCACTTGAGTCTCCACCGACCAGGTCACGGCGCTTCAACTTCCACTAGGGTCAGAGGTGCCCCCAGCAGAACCGAGGACGACGCTGCTAACAGGGTTCAGGGTTAAAAGTAAAAATACCAGGTTGACTCCTCTCCCAGCAGGTGGCCTTTAGCCCAGCCCCAGCCCCTCCCTTGGCTGGCCTCGCCTCCCTCACCTCGGGGCTGCGCAGCCCCCCCCTGCTGACAGCGCCAGCAGGCAGTGACCCAGGGCTGTTAGAGAAGGCGCAGGACCCCGTCTCCTCTCCTCACCAGCGGCACCCTCCCCGGGCTCCGTGGAGAGGAGACCTCTGAGCCCCTCCTCATCGCCCCACCCCACCCTCTGAGCCCCTCCTCATCGGGCCACCCCACCCTCTGAGCCCCTCCTCATCAGCCCAACCCGCCCGCTCTGTGCCCTTCCTGACTGTCCTGTCCGCCAGCAGCACCCCCCGTTTCCCAGGGCCCCTAGGGGCTCACACTCATTTTTCCACCTCTTCAGTTCAGTGGGGTTTTGGAAGGAAAGGACCATAACCTTTCCTTAATAAAAGATTTTAAGCAAAAATTCTCATCTAAATTTTGTTTTTTTGGAATACATGAATTAGTGTAACAGAGACACGGGCAGTGCCCAGAGAGCAAGGGGGGTCCCCCAGTGCTGTGGCTCGGGGAGCCGCCCCGATGGGGGTCCTCGCGAAGTCTGTTACTTCCTGCTGTGACAGATCTTTGGGGAAACGCAGTAAAAAGGCTTGGTCCTTGACCAAGTCAGCGTTCCTTGTATTATTCTGGGAGATGGACCCAGCCAGTCTTGGCTGACAAACTGCCATTCGGCACAACTCTAAACATCCCAGTCCAAACTAAAACACAGAGAGCTGGAAGGATGGCCACATCTCTGGGCCCGAGGGCCGTTAATGACTGGACAGATGTAAATATTGTTTATCTTATTTACATGTAGCTTTCTTTGCTATGAAATTTCTTTGCCTTACCAACAACACAATCTGGTAATTAAAAGGTTGTTTTTTAACTTATGGTTTTGACCTATGTTGGCAACAAATAAAAGTTTGGTTCCCGTGTTTAATTCCACAATAAATGCATGGCTTGTACAGGCGGAAAACTAAATGCAGGTACCGCTACTACAGAGAAATGAGTTCCGACGACTCCCCCCGCAACCAACTCACACACACACACACACTCACACACACTCATACTCTCACACACTCACACTCACACACTCACACTCACTCACACTCACAAACACTCATACTCACACACTCACTCACACACTCAAACCCTCACACACTCACTCACTCATACTCTCACACACTCTCACTCACACACACACTTACACTCACACACACGCACACACTCACACACACACACACACTCATACACTCACACACTCATACTCACACTCTCACACACTCATACTCTCACACACTCACTCACACTCACACACGGCCCCCCGGCGCCTCTTGCACCCTCTCCCATTGTTCTGCCCACGGCAGTTTTGACACCTATGGTATTCAGAAAAGCTGGACTGCAGCAGCTCAGTTTTATAATCGAGTGACAGGTCTCCCTTCTTTGTGACCCTGAAATACTATTTCACGTTTTAATGATTGTGAGCAATTAAGAAGATAAGGCTCCAGGAGTAGCAGCTATTACGACGTTCTTTAAAAACTAAGTTTATAGGTTGTAGAATTAACACATGAAGTGGAATTTGAAGACAAGACACACATCGGAAGTACTAAATGTGTGTAAGACAATGAGTACTTTCCCTGTGAGCTAGAAAAGCCCATTCTAGAAATATATTCATGGGATAACAAAGAGCAGCTCACTCGGCTACTCAGTTTTACAATTTCAAGTTCGTCGGTTCTTAAGTCTTTGTTGTATCTCAGACACGTTGAATTCTTCACTTTCCTCACCTCTCATCACAGGCGATGACTTACTCTCAAATAAGTAAAACAGTTGGTTTTTAAGGAATTTGTCAGGTGAATCTGAGGTAATTGCTTCTATTTTTTGTCTCCTCCATGGTAATGAGAAATTGCTAACAATTTATACACTGAGTAGATGTTATTCGAACTCAACAAATTCCCTTTTTACCATTCCAGTCACAATCCCATGAATGTCGAGCTCATTCCCATCATTATCCTTTTATTCATACTGTTCTTCAAAATATAACATTTTCATCTCTTACATCCTCTAAATTCTATCGATTATTATGATCATTCCAAAGATGATGCCTGCATAATTAATTACCTAATAAGAGAGGAAAATTAGGGCCTCACTTCAGGCATCCAAAAAGTTAGATATAGTAAGGAGTGTAAAAATCAAAATATAAAACACATGTAAATATTTGAACACAGAATAAGCTGTGAGTGTACAATTAATGAAATTATGACTAGACTTCATAAAAACGAACTTTCATACATTAAAAATTACTACCGAACAACTTAAAACGACAATAAACTGAATTGTATAGGAAGACGCCATTTTTAGCTTTCTCCAAACACTTCAGAGACCACCCGAGGGCTGTTTATATCCAGGCAAACAAAAATATCACAGTGAATAACCATATCTCCAATAAAGATTTTCAGCAGTTCGTTTTTAGGCTTTCTGCTGGGTTTTACTGCTTAATTCTGTTCCCTCCTGTTAGGTATTTTAAATGCATAGCCTTCATTAACTTGTTCAACAACTGCTTTTATTGCACCCTGAGCACACCTAGGTGAGAGGTACCAAGGGCAGAAGACATCGGCCCCTCCCATCACACAAGTCAGGCCTAACAGAAGATAAACATTAATCACATAAATCACACAAAGAAACAAATAACACGTAAAAAGCACTGACTGGGGGTTCTAACTTATTTTTGCATCTGTCTGCATCTCACACAGCAAGCCCTCCATACTTAAGTGACTTCTTCCCATTAAAATGTGAGGCTATCCTCATGAACTGGCTTTTTTCAATGGTGTGCATGAACCCAGCTGGAGGGTGATCGATATTATAGGGCACTTTGAGAGAGAGGATTTAGGCCAACAGACACTTTTATTTTAATAAGATCAAACATCTTAAATCTTACCTACGTTATAAGGTGATTTCATGATCAATAGTGTCAGGTTTAATGGTAGAACACTAAACAGCAAAGAAATGACATTTCATAAAAAAAAAACTTCATAATTTACATACTAAAAATAATGTAGTTATTAAAATTGTTTCACTAACAGCACACACAGGTTATAAAAAATTAAATGTTTTTTAAAAGCACGTTTTTACACCGTGTAGCCTGGAAGTTTATTTATTACTAATTCACATATATCTTTGCATTGCTTGGAAATATTCAGTGAACCAACTTCATCGCTGTCTTCTCCAAAGTAATCTGGCGTACTGTTCTCCAGGACATTAAGCTCCAGTTCTGACAAATTAGACGGCAGATAAGAACTCATTTGAGATGTCTGAGGTGACTGGCTTCTTTCTAAAGACTTGAAACCAGTTCTTGTTTTAATAGAGACATTCTGACCCCTTTTTCTGACTTTAGAACCATGCATACTATTTTTGTCTCTCTGGTTTTCTTTCTCGTCAGTCCAATGTGAAGATAAGTCACTGGTAGAGACAGTAGATGCTTCCTCCAAACTTTTACGCCTAGTCTTTGGAAGATGAGATCTTCTACACGAGTGCACTGGTGACCCAGCTGAGTAAGGTGGGCTAAGAACAGAACTCTTTTCACTGCTATTTTTCCTCATGGCTGATCCTGTTTCACTGGACTTCCTTGTACATTGGCTATGTTTTGAATTTTCTGCGCCTGGACTCTTATCGCGAGCTTGCAAAATTCCATTAGTGTCCTCAGTAGTACAGAAATCTTCAGAATAGCAAGGGCTGGTAAAGTCATCGGAGTACTTCAGTTCCGAGATGCTCTCAGAGCAGCTCTTTTCACCTGGTTTATTTTCACTCACATCAGCAGTAAGAATGTCATTACCAATGGTTTTGACACGGCTATCATCCATTGCTTTATCTACTACAACTCTATCAACAGCTGCAACCTGTTGGAAAACAAATGGACTTTGGACTTTCATTTCCATTTTTCCTCCCAAATCGTTTGTATTAGTAAACCTTTCTGAAACAATGGAATTTGCAGGACTCAAAATTTCTTCCAATGAACCATTACTGGTTCTATTTTCATCGCAGTCAACTGTCTTTTCGGTTGTGCACTTCAGCATAGTTTCTTTAGTTGTGCTGTCATCAAAAACTGCACTGATTTGCTTTAAGCTATCACTGTTTTCAGCAAAAGATGCACCTGATTCTAAATACTTATCTTTAGGCAGCTGGTATGGCTTCTGATGTTCTGCAAAGCTTAACACTTTGACTTTGGATGATGGAATTCTGAATTTTGCAGCCAACATCTGTGCTTGCATTTTTCTATACTGCTCTCTCTTTTCGTGTACTACCAACATACCAGGATTTGTTTGCTTTAAACGTAGTTTAAGTGTATTTGTTAATCCATAGAGCAGCTTCCCCCTGGGAATTCTTTTTTGGGGAACACCACTGTCCTTTTCAAAATGTTTGCCTTTCTTAAGATTTTCAACTTGGTTCTTTTTATACTGAAGACTCACTGACTTTTCATTTTCCCCCATAGGAAGGCTGTCTTTCTTAGATTCAGATTGACATGTAGATTTGGCATAAGATTCCGGTGCCTTCTCATCCTCGGTTCTGTATAACCAG
This sequence comes from Rousettus aegyptiacus, assembly GCF_014176215.1. Lineage (NCBI taxonomy): Eukaryota > Metazoa > Chordata > Mammalia > Chiroptera > Pteropodidae > Rousettus > Rousettus aegyptiacus. The sequence continues at coordinate 16,449,714 of NW_023416293.1, read as the reverse complement.
GCCAAGTGAGGGTGTATGTGAGCAGGGGTTGCCACCGGCTGGTTGTTCAACAAGGACAGCTCAATCAACAAAGCGTTTAGCAAAGGCAGCTGCCTTATTGTATCGATTCTGTTTTGTTCAGTTTCAGGCTGACATGGACTTTGATTACTTGCTCCCACTTTCTGAGCATTTGGGGGATTAACAAGCCCTGGAGAACTCTCACCTGTTGCAGAATTGGTGTGTTTTGGAGAATCGGTACGTGTTGGGGGATTTACAAGTTTTTCTTCAGGAAGAGTACCACCCAGTTCCTCAGGTATATTCATGTGAGGCTTAATGGTGATTTGACCCAGTGCAGGAGTTCTCTTTTCTTGGGTCAGATGAGTGTAATACAGAGGAGGAGGGCAAAAGGTGTTAGTTTCCATGTCCAACTCTGTGACGTCCTGGTTTGGGGGGCTGGCCCTTCCCACGCCGCTGGCATTTGAACAAACAGAGTTGGTGTTGCCATTCTCCAGAGGGCCTGTGTCCCCAGAGCTGGCCTTGCTGTGGAAAACTGCCCCCTTCAAACCCTTCCGTGCCTCCACGATTTTCAAACCCACCGGGGGCCGATCATCTGGGCTTGGCTCCGAGCCTGGCCGCTGCAGCTGTGTTTCCTGCGGGGCTGGGGGACTGATCTCAACCGCCTGCCGCACCTCCACGCCGTCCACCCCGCCTCCTGTGGACGTGATCGGCAGCTCGAGGTGGCCCAGCACGCTGCTCCCTAGGTCAGTCAGGCGGTAGCCCAGCGCGATGTCCCCGATCCGCTGCCCCACTTGGTTATGCAGGGAGAAAGTTCCCCGGTGACCCTGGGAGCAGCCGGAGGCGGCGGGCCCCAGGACCCTGCGGGCCGCGGCGGCCAGCGGCACGCTGCAGGAGCCCAGCAGCTGCGGCGCGGGGGTCGGGCGCCCGGGGGGCAGCTGCAGCAGCAGGGCGTGAAGCGGGCTCGCGAGGAGCCGGCGGCGCAGCGTGGCGGGGCGCAGGCGGAAGAGGCACGACTTGCCGCGACCGAAGCTGACCAGGCCGGGCCGGGGTTCCGGGGCGGGCGCGGCGGGGCCGCCGGGCGGGTACACCAGCAGCGTGGGGAAGTCCAGCAGGCGGAGGGCCACGGCGGGGCACAGGACGCGCGATGGCGGCGGCGGCGAGGCCTCCTCCGCCTCCTCCTCCTCCCCCGCCTCGCCCGCCACCGCGGGCGGCGGCAGCGGCCCGGCGTCCAGGCGCACCCAGTCTACGAGCAGCTCCAGCGAGAAGAGCCGCTCGGCCGAGGCGGCCGCCATTGCCGTTGCCCCAGGAGACGCCGCAGCGGCGCGCCCGACCGGAAGTCGAACCCTTCGTTCTCGCGAGAGACGCGGCAAGCCGGCGCCGGCCTGCTCTCGCGATACTTGAGGGGCCGGCCCTGGAGGTCTGCGCCGCCGCGGCTCTGGGCACCTTGGCTGCCGAAAGCGTTTTGCCTCCCCGGCTGGTATTAGCGCAGTTGCTTATGACAACACGAACGCTATGAATAGCAATCAGTCAGTCAGTCAGGCAAGGAAGCATGTACATAAGCACACAAATTAAATCCTATTTCGGGTTTTGCCCGTGTTGCCATCACCGCCGATCCCATGCAGTTTTGCGGTCAGGTCAGATCGCTCCGAAGACCCCTGAAAATCGGGACGCCCTCCCCAGAATCCGGGCTGCAGGAAGCCGCTTCGCCGGCCGCGGTCCCCCTCGGGCGGCGGGTCCCCCCGGGAGGTGGCGACACGGCCCCCGGCGGCCCGGGGCCTCCGTGTGGTGACAGGGCGGCGCGGCCCGGCGCAGGGAGGGTGGCCGCATTGCCAGCCCCGCGGCCTCCACGCGGGAGGGTAAGGCGCCTGCGTCCATTCTCCATTCACGGGGCAAATACATACACGTGGGGTGGGGGTGGGGAGCGCAGACCTTCCGGCCCGCGCCCCGACTTTCGAGGAGACAGACTCGATCTCAGCGAGCTGGTCCTCCGCGTTGAAACAGGCTCACGCGAGGAGCCTTGAACGTCAGGGTTAGAGTCTGGGCTTCACTCTGCATAAGTTGTTCCGAATGAACGTAGTACGATCATATCCGTGTTTGGAAATGAAGCCGTACAGATACAAAGGATGGATTCTAAGAAGAAATGAATCTAGAGTAATCTATCAGGAGGCTAGTGCAGTGGTCCAAGAGATGACTGCGGCCTGACGGTGATCCGGGTCCTTGGGGATGAAAAGGAAGTAAGAGAAGAGGCATTAGCAATAGCAGAATTTGGAATTTAGTGATTGAGAGAAGTTACGGATGAAAACTTTGCCGCCGAAAGAGGAAGAATTAAAGAGGCATCAATTTGACTTTAAAAAGATAGTCAAGAGAATGAAAAGCCACATACTTGGAGAAAATATTTTCAAAAGACATATCTGATAAAAACGTGCGAATTAAAATATACAAAGAACTCTTAAAATGCAACAATAATGGAAAACAGTATGGAGGTTCCTCAAAACTAAGAATTGATCTACCATATGATCCAGCAATCCCTCTACTTGGTATTTACCCCAAAGACTTGAAAACCCATATCCAAAAAGATATTTGCACAGCGATGTTCATAGCAGCATTATTCACAGTGGTCAGGACATGGAAGCAACCAAAGTGTCCTACGATAGATGATTGGATAAAGAAGCTGTGGTACATAAATACAATGGAATATTACTCGTCCCTAAGAAGATACGAAATACTGCCATTTGCGACAACATGGATGGACCTCAAGATAATCATGCTAAGGGAAATAAGCCAGACAGAAAAAGTTGAAAATTGCATGATATCTCTTATATGTGAGATATAAACCTAAAAACAAATGAGCAGGATAAACAGACTCATGGACACGGACTATAGACTAGTGGTTACCATCGGGGAGAGGGGAGGAGCCGGAGGTAGATAGATGTGGTAGAAAGGGTCAAATACGTGGTGACAGAAAGAAATGTAACTATGGGAGGCGAACACAGTGTAAATATATATATGCTTCACTGTTAAAGTGTATAGCTGAAATGGATTTTATTAACCAATGTCACCATAAAATTAATTAATTAATTAAAGTAGCTTCCCTACAAAGAGAAAAAAAGTGGGAAATGTGTATTAAAAAAAAAATGCAACAATGAACTCAATAACAAAACCGGAGTGAACTCTAACATAAACTATGGACTTCAGGTGAGGGTGACGTGTCAATGTGACTTCATCCACTGTGACAAACGCACTGCTCTGGTGGGGGGCATTGGTAATGGGGGAGGCTGCACATATGTGGGGTCTGGGGGTACATGGGAAATTTTTATACCTTTGGCTCAATGTTACTGTGAACCTAAAACTGCTTTAAAAAAATAAAAAAGCTTATTAAAAAGAGCATAACAAAATGCTGGAAGATTTAATAAAAATAAGGAGCTAAAATGAGAAAAAGGAAAATGGAAGAAATACAGGAAAGACGCTCTGCACTCTTAAGGAACAGAAATGTAAAAAGGGCAAGTTAAAGCCCTCTGCCCTTACTGTAGTCACAAACCCCTTGCAAACGCGCCTCTGGCAAGTCCGGGACCTTAGTGCTGAGAATTGCTTGAGAGGCAGGCTGGGGGTCCTGATACAGCTGTCTGGCCCTTACAGTCTCCCTGTTGTCTTCCAAAGGCTTGTACTTCGGGGCGCTAGATACACATGTATTCTTGAGGCAAGAAGACCTCAGAAGCTCACCCCCCACAATCATCATTCAGGACATGAGATAAAAGCCAAGCAGGCGCCCTGCCCCAGGACCCATTAGAGGCTTCTGGAGTCTAAGCCAGTGCCCTCCTCTCTCCTAACGGGGTTACCACTGGACTTCACACACAACTTCAACACCAGAAACAGCCAGACCTTTAACTGCACACACCTCGACACATTCGTAAACCGATGACATGTCTTCAACCCTCAGAATGCGTGCAGTGCTTAAATGTGGATCTCTTTCCACCCCCCACACCTGTGTGTGTGTGTGCGTGTGTATGTGGTTTGTTTCTAGTCTTTTCATCCCCTCCTGTTTCTAAATTTCTGCATAGGGGAATCGTAGCTTTTGCATAATGCTGTCATTAAGTCAGGGAGAGAATTAGCATCAGAACCATGATCACCACCTCTCATATCATAGACACAAAATAGCTGTTGTAAGTACAAATAATCTAAAGAAATTCTGTACATTGGTACCAAGGCTCTGCATTGCATTTTCAATTCTCATTTTAAACTTGTCAGGACTCGATTTTAGAAATTTCTTCACTTATGAAGGGCAAACATTGGGGGGGGTGCGGAGAATAGGGCGGGCGTAGGGGCTGGGGAGTGAACTACTAGTGAGTAAAGGGGGGAAAGGAGCCCAAACCCTGCTCTGATGAATCTCTCTCCCAGAAAAGAATGAAAAAGAGAAATCGTGCAGCATCTTAAGGCATTGCAAAGACGGGTTCGCCAGTAAGCTGCATGCTGCGTGGTGTTGGTAGGCATGGTTAATGAGAGCTGTGACCACACTGGCAGTTAGAAATGAGGATTAAAACATCGGTTTCTCTGTTTCACAACTGCACGACTCTGGGCCAGGTTCATCACCCCTGGGATGTGTCCTCCCAGAATATCCCACGGATCCTCACGCCGCAGCACGCATGTTAAAATGCAGATTCCCGGGTTCTGCATCCGGAGATTTCGATTCACTAGATCTGAAGCGGGGCCCGGAGGTGTGCATTTTACCTAGTGTCCCGGATGCTTCTGATGCAGGGGGCCCCACCACTCGTCCTTGAGGACCGCCCCTCATTTCTGGTGCATCGCGACAGCTGCATTATGTCGGTGTCATAAACTGTAACAAGTAGGAAGTTATTGTCATCAAGCCGGCGGAAGAGCAAAACGAAACGCTGTTAGGCCTTTGGCCTAGACCATCTCGTCGGGACTAATGCCGACGGCTTTTCCACGAATAGGTTTATTTTAAGCGACCAGCGGTCTATCTAAGTCTCCGCCAAGAGCCCGCCATTGTGTTCATCATGACTGAGATACCTATCTTTCGAAATCTGGGAAATACACCAAAAGTCGTGATAACTTCTTCCCACCCACCAGTCCCGGGGAAGGCTCCGAGCTCAAACTGGAGTGGGCGCGTGCTAGGACCACTCTCCCCGGAGCGCCGTTGCCGCCAAGCCTCCTGCCGGCGCTTGTCGCCGCGTCTGGTCCTTTACGAGTTCCCTAGTCCTCACGGGAAGTAACCCCAGGACGTTACTGGGTGCTCACAATGAAACTAACTTGGAGAAGTTAAATGATGGATACAAATATGAGCACGATAAGTGACGAAGCTGGCATTAACTTTTTTTTTAAGCTTGTGTTTATTCCAATAAACTCCCTTAGCTTGTTTGTCTCTGCCCAAGGAGAATATTAATGTGCGGAACGCCGACAATGTTCGATTCAGAAACGTATTTTGCAGTACAGAGGAACAGTTAAATACCACCACAGGAGCTACAAGAGGCGGAAGGGGGTACGACCTGTGAGAAAACGGACCCGGCTTCAGTAAGTCGAGGTCGTGGAGAGAGGGGAGGGAGGGAGCGGGCTGCTCCTAGCTAAGAGTCTTAAAAGGGACGGCGGCCAAATGTCAAGTGTGGCTCTTTAGACTCTTATCCAAACAAACCAACTTAAGAAAAGAAAAGAAAAGAAAAGAAAAGAAAAGAAAAGAAAAGAAAAGAAAAGAAAAGAAAAGAAAAGAAAAGAAAAGAAAAAGACAACAGGGGCAATTGGATTACGAGCGGGAATTAGATGACACAGAAGCATCGCTGTTAACCTCGAGGGTGTCACTGTCATTAAGGTTATTTTAGAAAATGTTCACTCGCGCGGAAGAGGCCAAGCACAGCAGCGGAAACGGGGTGGCAAAGCCTGGAATGCTTCGCGGTGCCTCGGGAGCTTCGAAAAATTGAATGGGTAAAGCAAACGTGGCAGAGATGATGGCCAGACCTACGCAATAGGTAAGTGTATGTTCATTGTGCTATTTTCTGCACTTAGTGTATGTTCGCACCCTGTCGCAATGAAAATGCGAGTGTGTCGAGTCTCACAGGTTTCGTACCAGGTCCGCCATAAAGACGGTGCCACGGCAGAGCCGCGGGCTCGGGGCGGCCAGGCGTCCTCGCTGGGAGCCGTGCGCTTCTGCACCGCCCAGAATGGCGCGCCGGTGGCTGCCCCAGCAGCCTCTTAAAATAAAGTGTATTTGGAAGTAGGTCACATATAAATAGCCTGCCCCCTATTTATAGATCCTCAAGGCCAGGAATGTGTGCAGTTCCTTCTGACCTTGCCTCATGTCTCCGTGTGGCCGCTGGAAGGGGCGAGCGGGGTTCTGCACGGCGAAGCAGAGCCCCCTCCCCGCCGCCCCTTTGGTACGTGTGTGATCTTTTCATTTGCGTCTCTCACTTCCTGCAGCCGTGTGAGGGCAACAGGCGCGATTAGCCTGAAAGGTTATTGTTGTTTTTAATATGCTTGTGTTTATCATGTCCGGAACTGGAACTTTAAAAGGAAATTGGCTCCGTGGGTACTACATAGTTTATATATTTATCTCTCATCATAAAATCTTAAGTACACAGTGACATTTCCTAGTTTCAAATAACAACACAGGACCCTCCAAGACCAGATCCCAACCTTTATTTCTGCCGGCTAAGTCGGACCGTGTCGAGTTCCTCTTTCACGCACCCGGTGTCCTGTTCTCGGTGCTGTTTTTATTTATGTTCCGCCTTCCCTCTGCCTAGCATACTCTTCCCCACAGGTCTCGGCTTGAGCTCTCCTCAAAGTCGAACTGAAATACCGTGTCCTTTTTGAAAGTCTTTCCTGGTCATCCTGGTGGAAGGGACCTTTCATTTCCAGTGGCGCTGAATCTCTTGCAAATGGTTTTTCAATTTTGTAGATTTGTTCTTCCGCACGCAAGTTACTGCGCCTGGTTCTAAGCGCCTCGATGATGTTCCTGACAGTTAGCACAGTGCCTTGTTTCTGCACACAGGATTTGTATATATTTGACGTATTTATAAACGAAGACTCTAATCCTTTACGTGCCTGGCAGAGCGCAGAATTTGGAAAATATCCTGAGCTAAAAATTCACGAAGTGGGTTTTTAAAGAGAGCTCTGATTCCCCCCCATTTGCGGTGTCCTTCGGGTGGAACAGAGCTTTACAGGAACCAAGGACAACGTGGTGGACTGTGTGGCCCTTTCAGAGAGCCTACTGCGATCACTTTGCCTCCACGCCGAGGTCGCGGTCACTAAGCCCAAGGCCCCAGGCAGCGAGACTCGAACAAACAGGATCCAGTGCCCCTGTCCCCACGCGGTTTCGGGGTGCGGCTCCTCCGGAGCGTCCCTTTGGGTCAGGCGGCAGGTGTGAACGGCCGCCGAGGGCTGCTCAGTGCCCTGCTGCAGCCACAGCCGAGGCAGAACGAGAGCACGGGAGTGTGAGCCAGTCACCCGTAACGTGTGACGGCTGAAGGAGACTGCCGCCCAGCCCGCCACAAACAGACCCCGCGGGCCCTCGGCACATCCTGCCCTCTCCATGCGATGTCACCGTTCTGCTCCCCTCCTTCCCGCCCGCGGAGCCTCGCCGTAGAGGGGACCCAACGCACACGCGTGGCTCCTCAGCTCACGGCCCCCAGGCCCCACGTGGGGGCCGGCCACCGGCCACCCGTGAGGATGGCTGCTGTCAGACATGGCACGCGCCGGCCAGGCTGTGGAGACTCAGGCGCCCCGGCACTCTGGCTGGAGCTGTGAAATGGCACTGGCACCGTGGAAGGCCTGGCACCCTTGGGACTGAATCCTGTCCGCTCACATGCGTTAGCTGCAGCCCTAACCTCCAATGTGACTGTTGGCGACAGGGCCTTTAAGGAGGTAATTAACGCCACATGGCGCCATTAAGGTGGAGCCAAAATCCAGTTGGGCCGGGGTCCTCATGAGGAGAAAAAGCAGCACCGGGATTAGGCGGCCGCGAGAAGAGGCCGAGGGGGACCCGGAGCGCGGAGAGACCTCCCGCCGGGAACCGGGGATGCCGGCCCCTGACCTTGGCCTCGGGGCGTCCGGAACTGTGAGAAAATAAATTTCTGTCGTCCAAGCCGCCCAGTCGGTCCCAGCTGACGAGCACGGGTGGTTCCTCAAAAAATTAAAAATGGGACTACCATGTGGCTTAGCGACCCCCGTGAAAGCCGAGTCTCGAACAGATGTTTGCACGCCCACGTTCGCCCCGGTGCTCCTCGCGAGAGCCAAGAGTGGGAGCCCCCCCAGGTGTCCATCGGCAGATGACCCGGCAAAGAACATGCGGTGTATCTACACAGAGGACGGTTACTCAGCCTTTTCCAAAGGGAGGAGGTTCTGACACAGGCTACAACATGGACGAACTTCGAGGACATGATGCTGAGCAGGGTAAGCCAGTCACAGAGGGACGGGCACTGTGCGACTCCCCGTGTGTGAGGTTTCTACCCGAGTCCAATCCATAGAAACACAACCAGCACGGCGGTTCCCAGGGGGAGGGGGAGCCGTTTACAGGGTGTAGAGCTTCAGCTGCCGAAGATGAAAGAGTTCTGGAGATTCGTTTCACAGCAATGTGAACACTTAACATAACTGAGCTGTAGACCAGAAATTGGTCAAGATGGTAACTTTTATGTGGTTTTTAAATAAAATAATAACAAATTTAAAAATACAATGAAAAGTGGTAGACGTGTCTGCGGCACGGGCAGAGAGAAGGCAGCGGGCAGCGGGGGCCGCGCAGACTGTGCGCGGGGCGGGGTCGCCGGCCACCTGCGCAGGTGCCTCTCCGGGCAGGTGGACGAGCTTCTCCCATGAGCACGTGAGACGCGCGGCCGGAACTCGGCGACGTCGGCTCCAGGAAACACTGTCACAAGGCGAAACGCGGGGCCTGGAGCCGGCAAAGGCCTCGCCACACGGCGCCCCGCGCCGCCGCGTCTCCCCGCCCCCCCAACCCGGCCCCCCTGTGCCCCCCTCACGGCCCCTCTGCTCGGCGCGCCTTCCGGTTTTTCATTTAACCGAAAACTAAATTGGGGGTGCTTACGAGTGGCGACTGTCTGGGCCTCAGTCTCCTCGCCCCAAGAACTGGGGTGACCCCCGTATCGACATCGGGGCGTGGCGACCCGATCCGAGGGAAGCGCCGGCAACAGCGCCGGCCACGTGATGACATGCGCTGAACGCGGGGCGCCGAGAGGGGGTGACGCGGCGGGGTGATGAGGTGGGGCGCCCAGCGGGGCGCCGAGCGGGGCGCCCTGCGGCTTCCGGGAGAAAGACGAGGCCTGAGCCTCCCGACTGCACGTGCGTCGGGGTCTGTGGGCCCCGGGGGCTGCACTGGGGGCCCCTGCCGGGCGACCCCAGCCGCGTCGGGCCGTCGGGAGCGGCGAGCGGGATGAGCACACAGTGGGGCAGCCAGCGAGCTGGTCAGTCTGAGGGCGCAGACAGGTGGCAGCGGGGCTCTCAGGGAGCAGATCCTGGGGTGGCGTTAGGGGTGCGAGATGTTCGTTAGGGGTCAAGCCCGCGAGCGGCAGGGGTGACCCCGACCGTCCCCGCTGCCGTGGCAACACCGCAGACCCGGCGCCTTACGAAACAGACGGTTCCTGCTCGCAGTGCGGGGGGGGGGGGGGTGAGGGGGGGGGGCGCGCAGCTCGGCTCGCAGTCCTGGGGGTCCCCGCACGCAGTGCTGGGGGTCCCGGCCCGGCTCGCAGAGGGCCGTCTCCTCGCTCCGTCCTCACGAGGCGCAAGGGGTTGGGGCCTCTCTGGGGTCTCTATTACTCTATTATGAGGTCACAGAATCCGTTCAGGTGTGCGACCACCTCCGAAGGCCACCTCCACGCACAGCTGCACTGGGGCCAGGACCCCACATACGACTCTGGGGGACACGAACACTCAGCCCGTGATGCGGATGCAAAGAGCCGCTGGCTGACCTGGCGGGGAGCTCTGAAGCAGGGGGTCCCCAGCACGGTCCCCGCTGGCCAGATGGCCGGCAGGCACAGGCCACCCCAGGAAGGCCCTGGGCCTCAGTGACAGCGGGCGCCCCGCAGAAGCCAGCAGCTGGGTGGCAGGTCCTCGAAGGCTGCCCTGGGCGCCGCTCCCTGCCCGCCACACTCAGGACAGCACGTTCAAGGCCGAGGGACAGACAAAGCCGGGAGCACGTGGCGCCTGGCTGGATTAGTTGGCCGAAGCGCTGCCCTCTGCACTTTGGCCGCTATGGCCCACAGGGGCATCGGATGAAACGGGGCGAAGCCCCGGCCTTGAGCGGAGCAGGGGGAGGGGACGGTGGCCTCGCGATCGCACGTCCCAGCCAGGCTGCTGGGGCCGAAGGGCGGGCCCCTCGCCCAGGAAGCCGGTAAGCCCAGCGGGCCCCAGGTTACTTGGCCATGATGTCGGGGGAGGTACAGAAAACGGGCTACACAACCGCCAGACGAAAATAAAACACGACATTTGCTGATTAAATACAGAAAGAGCCAAGAGAGGAAAACGACGCAGTAACTTCGAAGGGGCGGCGGATGGCTTTGGCGGCACCAAATCGCCGCGCGCCGCGGAAACGGTGGCCGCCCGGCGAGGCCCGGTTTCTGCAGTCCGCCTGCCACCCACCGCGAGCCCTGAGCGCGCGCCGAGGCCTGCGTGGCGCGCCGGCCGCCAAGCCACCTGCTTTCTCTCGGCTCCGTGCTCGCCGCCCCTGTCCACGTGCAGGTGTCCCTCCCTCCAGATGACGGGCCTCCCCGCCTCCCGCATGGCGCAGGGCGACACGGCCTAGCGACTCCCCCCTGCGCGGCGTCCACGCGATCAGACTGGGCCAGGCCCCGCGCCACGCGCCCCGGCCCCGTGGATGGACAGGACACCCCAGCAGGCTCCCACGCCGCCCGGCACGGCACACGCGGCAGCGGACAGAGCGCGGGTCGCTCCTGCTTCTGAGGTCGCTTCCCGTGGCCGCGGTGCGCCCACCGCTCCTGCGCGGCCACAGCCAGCCGCCGCCTCAGCCCGGATCCCCCAGCCCTGCCCCTCGCCCCCGCCGCCCTCCCCCGCCGCCCCCCCCCGCCCGCCCCCCCCCCCGCCCCCCCCACCGCCTCCCTCCCCCTCCGCCGCCCCCGCCGTCCCCGCCGCAGGAAGCAACCGAACTCAGAGACTCGCACGCTCGGTGACACGGCGTAGGTCTCTGAGGTGAGGTCCCCCCGTCTTTCCAAATTAGAGGAGTCAACGATTGACTGCTTAGCTCACGCCAGTGAGGGCGGCAAAGCCAGCTAGCTGTGGGGGTTCGTTTCTTACGCCTCTTCGATGGCCTCGCAGAGAGCTGGCTCTGCAGGTCCCAGAACGTGCAGGGAACGCGCCAGGCTGACCCCGGCCCCTGGGCCCCCGGACCCTTCCTTCCTAACAGCGCGGACTTCCTCAGGGCCGCACAGATGCCCCGCCCCTCCCCCGTAACTACGGAGACACTTGTAGGGGTGGGGTCTCTCCCAGGGTGGGGTCCCTTCTTAGTGCGACACCTCAGGCCTCCAGAAGCCCAGCGCCGCCTGGGATGGGTTCATGACCCAGCAAACACGTGGCACACAAACAGCCCAGACAACCACCCGTGTGCACATACCCGCGTGCATGCCCCACACTCATGCGTACACGCGCGCGCACACACACACATTCATCCCATGAGTGCTCAGGACCTACGACTCTCACTGCAAGGCTGAGACCCCCGGAGCTGGCCGAAAAAGGACATGCTGTGCCTGGGGCACCAGTGAACCCGAGTCAGACTGACCGACGGTCAAGGTCATAACTGTTGTGAACCTTGTGGCACTTTTTTCTTAGCTCCTTCTGAAATATAAAAGGTCCAGTTTTAGAACACTTCATGTCAGGGAATTCTGGTCATATACAGCCAGATAGGTTTCTGAAATTCAGTTTATGAGATCGTGAAGTTATTTGCAACTGCAGGTAGGTTTGGATTCTAAAAACATACCCACTTTTTCCCCCTAAAAGCAAAAAGACAAAGTTGTGTTCCTAAAACAATGTCTTTGTGTCATAACGTTAGGATTTTTACAGTTGGTTCAGGGCTTTGTGGTGGGGGAGGGGGCGCTTCCTAAGCACACGCCAGGCTGAGGCGAGACTGGCAGCAAGTTGATAATTCGGAGCGCTCCCTCTGACAGAACCTTGAAGTCATTTCTGGGGATTCCAAGTTGGCAAAAGTGTGCCTTTAATATTAGCCTGAATTCTAAAGTTCAGTTATTTGTGGTAATAAGAGATTTCAAAGGATAGAGTTCACAGGAGTGGAAACCATTAACCCGATCGATTCGGGCCCAGTTCTCACATGAGCATAAATTTGGACGGAAACGGGTCGACGTGGTAGCCATAAACGTGACTTGGAACCAGACGACCGCAGTGCTGACCCTGCTCTGCCAGCCAGTTAGAGGCTTCTGGTCACTCCCAGGTGTGTGTGCGTGTGTCCAGGGATGACCCGCCGGGCTGAGGGAGGGCGAATCAGAATCTCCAGTTACATCTATTTTCATCGTATCACTGAAAAATTTTAGTATGTGTGTTGTGTTTCACAAAGTACGTAAACTTAACTAAGTAGTACGTGAATGTGATTCAGGATATACGTGACCATTTTTATTGATTGTGGAATCAAAAATATTTAGACTATCATCCTAGCCTCAGTTTCTTCTTTTGCAATTGAGGGTGTTGCATTGGGGACCTTGATGTTTGGAAAACACAAATGCACACCCACCCGCGCAGGTGTACATTTGTGTGCGTTACGTTTATAAAACACACTTACATATTCTACTCTTTCAACTGGCAAAAGAATTCTCTTACCTCCCAAGGGGTCTATGATTAAAAGAGAATAACGTGCCACGTGACTGACATTCCTTCACAGTTCACCCCCGACAGGGTTCTCGCCAGTAATGGCTGATTCGGTTCACGATTCTGTAACAGATAAGAAATGTGATGACTTTTAGATGAAGCTGTTGATATTGAATTAAAAATCGAATAGAACATCATTACGTTTGATAAATGTTTTCTCACTTGCGAGGCTAAAACCCAGGATGTCTTCATATGTCTGACTTTCCTGGGTTTCATTATTTTGAGAAAATGTCTGACTTTCCCAAGTTTCAGTATTTTGAGAAAATGACTTCCAAATGGTAGAAAAAATCTGCCCCTATGGTTTTAGTTAAGTCCAGACTTAAGGAAATGTGTTCACTCTTGTGTGTTTCTGATAGTCTGGCTACTGATTTAACTCTACGACTTCCTGTACTTTGAAAGCCTTTCAACTTAGACTGAGAGTCTTGAGTTCAGATGTGCATCCCTACCCCCATCCACATCACCCCCATCCACGTCACCCCCATCCACGTCACCCCCATCCACGTGGCAGGAGGCCCTACATAACAGACAACTTAGAAAAATAAAGCTGACTCAACCCCAGATGGCCAGTGAACTCTGGACAGATTAAAACTTTACGTGAAGCTGTGAAAGTGCTAGGATTCGACTATGTAAGAATTTTGCTCAGACTTTCTAAATGTTCTGACAACTTCAACCGGAAAATGGACAAAATACAGAGCAAACGATTCCTCCAAAAAAAGCAACGATAAGCAATATATTACTAAATATGAAATGTTTGATCTCCTCAGTAATAAAATAAAAATTAAAACAAGATGCCATATCAGCCTATATAAATGACCAACTAAAGCACTCTAAATCGTCCGGAGCTGGTGAAACGGGGAGCGAAAGCCATCTCGCGACCCTCAGCGACAGCGGCTTTGCCGCTTTGTTACCACTGCCAGGCGAAAACTTGGCAACGCCTACCGAACATGTACGTGCCTTTGATTCAACTATTTTACCTCTAAGATTCCATCTTCACCAAAGCATCACAAATGCACACAAACATGTATCTACAAATACGTTCGTGCCAATGTTTGGAATAAAATTAGCAACCGTTCGTCCAGCGCTTACCCCGTGCCGAGCGTTATGCTGAGCTTTTATGTATTTCATCTCATTTCGGTCTCTTAACAAACTCGCAAGGCTCTCTCTCCAGTTTCCTTGTAATGGGGAGAACTCACTCAGGTTTACACGTTTGGTGACTTAGACAAGAATGTGCAAGTTAATTGGTGTGCAGGTCCAGCCATCGGTCTCCAGAGCCCGATATAACCACCGAAGAACGGGGCAAACCGCCACCCAAACGGGAGGGTCGGCAAATCACGACACACCGAATCTTGAATCAGTACGAAGTCTTTCACGAACGAGCATGCCAAAGAATAAGAACCCTGGGAAAATGTTCGCACTGTATTGTGACGTGAATAAAAGGTGACCCAAAGTCATATAAGCTTTGTAACCCTAGTGTTAATAAAAGATATATCAAGATGCTAATAGGTTCTGGCTCCGGATGTGTTTGTGGGGATTTTTACTTGTTTCTGTACACTTCTCTAATCCTAAACACTCTACCTGTATTACTAACTTAGTCCTAAACCCAGGTTCGCAGGATGCTACGTTATCATCCCATTTAACGGATGTGGGTCTGTGCTCAGGGAGGTCACGTGGCCTAAAACCGCAGAGCCAGTGGGTGGTGGCATCGCAGTGGGTGGTGCATCGCTGAGGTCTCTGACGTAGGTGCCCCCGCCGTTGATACAATTAACACGTTAAATTACTAGAGAGAAGGATGGGCTTTCAACGCAGTGTTCGGAAAAGCGGCACTTTGTTCAGAATAAAATTATCTCTAACTTAGACCGAGGATTCGTAAGCATTTACAGTTCCGGATCCAATTAAAGAACCTCATGAGAGAGAGGGATCCTTTTCACACACACACACACACACACACACACACACACTCACACACACAAGTAGGTGTATACGTACACTGTCTTCCATGCAGTTCTGATAGATTTTGGAACCAGGAAGCCATAAAAATAGCCTTTGTGTGACTATAGATAAGGCACCTGAATCTCCAGCCTTCGTTCTTTAATGTGGGAAAAAAGTAAAGGTAATGATATCTACCACAAAGCCTTACTGTGAAGGTTAAATGAGAAAATATGCAAAATACTTAACACAGTGCCTGGCACATAGAACTAACTTAGTAAAATTTAAGCATCTCTCTTTTTCTACTTACATATATATGTATATACATTATATATAACATATAAATACCTGTATTATGTTAGTATTTATAAAAAGATTTATGGATTTATGAAAATTTCTTCATAAATTTGGAGATGTTAATGAATTTCCCATCATACATAACACCAAAACAGTTACCACATGGGAAAGGGTGACAGTAAATTATTTTTAAATGTAAAAATTTTGTCAAGAACGTAACCTACCAGCACATCGACTTTCCTCATTTAACAAATGCTGATCGAGCCCTGACGAACTCCGGGCCCGTTCTAGATGCTGGAGACTCAGTGGCAGCAAACCCCCAGCGGCTGGCGGTGTGGAGCCCGCACTCCCGCGAGCGAGGGGCTGAGGCGGGACGCTCTGCCCGCGGGGCTGTGATTTCAGCGGGGTGCCAACTGATTCGGGCTCTCCGCACTTTACGGATGAGGGCGCCTAACGCCCGGAGACAGGGCTGGAAGGCGGGTGGCTGGGGTTCGTCCTGTGAGGCAGGGAGGCAGAGAACTGGGGCACAGAGGCCACAGTGGGGAGCGTGCCAAGCGGGAGAGGCGAAGCCCGGGAGAGCGCGGAACTGCGCGTGGGGTCGGCGGTGCGCGCAGGATGCC
The DNA here is from genome assembly GCF_014176215.1 of Rousettus aegyptiacus. Lineage (NCBI taxonomy): Eukaryota > Metazoa > Chordata > Mammalia > Chiroptera > Pteropodidae > Rousettus > Rousettus aegyptiacus. The sequence goes on along the minus strand of NW_023416293.1, from coordinate 16,434,034 downwards.
TCCCGCTCGCAGGCCGCATCCCAGCATCCCGCACTCGCTGCCTGCAGGCGGGGCTGGGGACGGTGCCTCCGGGATGGGCGAAGGTCCTGGGTCAGGATAAGGCCACGTGCTCCTGGGTGACAAAGCTTGGGGCTGTGTCCTTTTTCAGTGACAGTGCTGTGCCCACAGAAGACGGGGAAGCTTCGCGTGAGTCTTCATGACGGGTTCTGCGGTTTATTTCCATCTCATAAATAACGAACTGTCCTCTGTGCTGATCCCAACGTCCGGTTCGACTGCTCGTGCTCGTCTCGCAAAGAAACAATCACGAGGAAGCGCGGGACGCGCCCTCTCTGCGGAACGAAACATCTCTCGGATGGCGCGGCGCCTGCACCCACGGCGGAGAGGCTGGTTACGGGATCCGCCTCGCTGGTGTCCCTGTTTAGACGACACCTCCCACACGATCCAATCAACGTCATGACGGAACACGACTGTAATGGAAGGAGACATGTTTGTTCTAAAAAGATTTGTTACACTCGAAGTTAGAGAATAATGTGCCTAAGATCGAAACTAGAAAAGAAACCAAGGTATTGTATCTTCATTTTTGCTGACTTTTTTTTTTTTTTTTTTTTTACTGTCAAGGGCAGTCACCGTGTACGAGGAAGAGACTGGCTCTCTCATGTCACTTGGGAAGGCGATGTAGATGGGTGGACAGGAAGTCACAGGGTCCTCTTCATCCCCTGAACGTGGTCCTTCTGGCTGCGCGCGGCGTCCGGCGATGATGCTGCTAAGCGCCATGTGCACCGTCCACGGCCCGCGCGGCCTGACCCGCTCCTCCTCGCGGTCCTGTCGCCCGAGCCGTGTGCCCACGGGACGCGCGGAGTCCCGGGTGCCTCACCCGCACGGCTCAGCCCACCTGCAGTTCGCACCTGCCGCCCTTCGCCCGCCTGTCGCCTCAGCTGTAAGGAGTGAGGAGAGGCTGGTCCCGCAGCCAGCCAGCCTCGCTCGGGGCCCGTGCTGCCCCCGCCCAGCATGCCCGCCGTGGCCCGCTCCCCTCTGAGAGTCACACCCCCCTCATCCGAGGGGGCTCGTTTCATGGACTCGTCAGGAAGCCGCGTTAGGTAATTCGTGTGCTTGGCCCGGGGCGTGATACATATAATAAACATAATCATCTAAACCCTCGGTGCTGTCTGAGCCGTCGGCAGGATTACCGTTTATCTGTGGCCCTTCCCTCTGTCCTCTTGGGAGCCACCCGGCTTGCTAGGGGCCACAGGTAGCAGACCTCCACAGCACTGTGCAGCGAGCGGGGGCCACCCACACTGGGGGGGGGGTGCGGTTCTGACCCCCAGCCGTCACGCGGCCAGTGATTGGGCGCTGTCCTTAGACACGTGACTTCACCTCCCTGGGTCCAGCTCCTGACGTATAAGGCAGACAGGGCCACCTCCTTTGTCCCTCAGTCCCTCTCCAACTTAGGAGCTCTGTGGTTGTAAACGGGGAGACTTGTTCAGCATTTGCTGTTTTCAGACGTACAGGGTGTCACGGGGTGTGCGGGGTCAGAGCAGGCGGCCAGTCGGGGTCCCTCCTGCTTCATGGGGGACCAGCCTCTGTCTGGGGGAGCAGGTGCCTCTGGCTTCCCAACGGACTGCCTTCAGGTGTGTGTGCATGTGTGCATGTGTTTGTGCACACGCCTGCTTACTGCACATGTTAGAAATACAAATAAAGCGCGATGCCACTAACTGAGGCTGGATACATATCCTCTCATAGAAGTTTCTAGAATCTAACAAGGAAAGATCGCGTCCACCGGAGAACACCAATACCTTCGTTATTTAATTCAGTTTTTCTCTTACTCTTTATCCACTTGGCGGTCCCTTCTCAGAAGGGGCAACACAAATGTTTCATCGTATTATTTAAGACTCGAGGAATCAAAACAAATAAACAACAGACAACGACAAACAACCTCTACAAACGCCTCCAATGAGCCAGTAGGAGTCTCAACAAAAGAAGAAAGAAAAGGAAACGCAGCTACGAGATCCGGAAGCGCAGAGGGAAACCACGTGTCCAGGCCGATCCCACTTCCAGCGACGGTATCGGATACCGAGGTCTCACCAGTTCTTAAAAAGTCAAAGAAATTCTAATATCACAGAATCTAGACTGTACACGAAGGCTGCCTCTTACATACAAATATGGTACGTAAGTTCCCTGTTCAACCTTTTTTCCAATGACGTGAGATTCAGAAAAAGGTGGTCACGACGGGAGACCGGGAAACTGTCTTGACCCCGGTCGGGCCTGGCTACGCCCCACAGGTGTGGGCTGGTCCGGGTTTACGGATCTCACGGGGCAGCTGAGACGCAAAAGCTGACGAAAGAAGTTAAATTTGGTTCTAACCAGCAAGGCTGTAAGTCTCCAGGACATTTAATCTGGAGAAAAAAAAATATTTAAAGTACACGTACCGCTTTCCGTTCACAAATATCACTGGCAACGACGCCCGTCGTTCCGATGACGGACTCGCGTCAGCGTCCGCCCCCGCACGCGGTGCCGGGTCGGTGCTTTGGAGCGAGGCCCGAGGCCTCCGCCGGAAGGGTCAAGCAGCAGAAATGCGCCTCAGAGAAAAGCCGCTGAAACCGCCGGCCGGGATCCCGGGCACACGGAGGTCTCACTCGGTCCCGACCCCGAGCTGCCACTCCTCCCCGGGAACGTCCCGACCGTCGACCAGGCCTGGCGACGAGGCCACGCTTTTAACGAAGGGTCCCTTCTCCGGGCTGACATTGCTGCAATGACCAACGCGGACGGAACCTGGCGCACTGGCCACACGGGTTTACCACGCGCAGCCTGCCAAGGCCCGGCCGGATCGCCGCGGCACGCCACGGCCCCGAGCGAGACGGAGCGGCGGGGCCGAAACGTCCTCGCCTCCCCCAGAAAGGCAACCAGGACCATGGTGCTGGGCGACGTGGGCAGCGTAAAGGACGGCGTGATTTAACCACCTTTTCCTTGAATGATGCAACAGGGAAAAGCCGCCCGGACTCAGCGGTTCTTTCCCTGATCTTGGACTCTGTCCGCTCACCTTCCTCGAGCAGAAGCAGGACAGATGAGGAAGGGCAGGTGTCGCGGGCCGGCCTGCGACCGAGAAGGCCCGGCTTTCCCGCCACCCGGCTCCGTGTCGGCTGGCGACTCACGCGGCCTCTCTGAACGATCCACGAAAAAGTGAGGAAATTCGATGAGTTGATCATAAATCCTTCCTAGTCCTTTATTTGTAAATTTCTCCAAGCATCATCTTTAAAAATAATAATGGAAAAGCCAATGGGCAAACTCTCAGACAGAAACCAGAAACCAGTTCCTCACCCGAAATTCTCCTTTCTCGAATCACAGCTTTCTTAACGGCTCCGATCAATGATTCAGAAATGGAGGTTCTCATGTGTGACTTTGAGGTCAGCTAAGAATTTTGCAAGCCTGTTTGCTCAGAGGAGAAAGACCTCGCCTTATGAGATGGTGGCTTGAAGTATCACTCCCGGTTCAGCAGTTTAGCAAATGCTTAAAAAAAAATTTTTTTTTTTACAGAAATATCTTGCCAGTTTGGGAGCAAAACAAGCCAAGGCCCTGGAGTTTGGAGAGAAGGGGCAGGGAGGGGTGAAGGAAGCTCTCAGGAAGCTAGTTTCACACCTGAGGGATGGTTCTGAATCCGCCTGCAGGATGATTTTCAGAACCGTGTGTGAGAACACTCTCGGCCTGGAGTTCAGGAAATCAGCGATGTCGCTTGTGAAGCCCCTTCCTCCCGGCAGGACGAGGAGGTCGGCCCCAGGCCTGGGAGCCCAGGGCCAGCAGAGCCACCACTTCGGGGTGGACGACGCCAGGAGGGGCCCAGCTGGGCCCGTTTCCCCATCAGGCGCCTGAGCCGAGTTTTCTACTTTACTTCACACCGATCTTGCCCGTTTCTAAAAGAAGTTTTAGGCATTTTCTAGGCTGCCGCTATGAGTGGCACCTGTTGAGAGGTTTAAATGGTTCCTTTGTTCTCAGCTCGATTGGCTTGTCTCCGTGAACGCCACTGGGTGGGGGGGCAGACGGGACCACGAGGCCCGAGGAGAGCCGCGGCAGACACGGCCCCGCGGGCTCGCCTCCCGCCCCCCCTTCCGAAGGTGCCGTCTTATTTCTTCCTCAATTTCTCTTTATCCCATTTTCAATCCTTGACGCCGTCCATTTTTTCTCTCTTTCCATTAATCTTTAAAACTTAGGATTGTTACGCTTTAAAAATATTAATGCACGTTTCTCCGGCACGTAGTAGTAGTGGCTCTTTCTACGTAAAAATTGGTGTCTTTTTCAGCTATGATTCATTTTATTTATTTTTCTTCACAGTTCCCCCTGTTCAGTTATGTTTCTGGAATTCTCGTTAGGTATGCTGGGATTCTTGCAATGCCCTTGCGGGTCTTCTAACCTCTAACCTGACCTTTCCCAGAGAAAGCCGAGACCTTCGGGTTCGAGCGCCGACTCGCCCAGTATCGAGTCCATTCCTCTGCTCGCTTCTTTCGTTAGCTGTTATTACATGTCATATATGAAACGCTGTGTAAATATAGAAGACGTATAAAGTGTTACGTATTTTATGTAAGTATGGAAAGTCTATTATATACAGATATGTAATACATATATTTAAACACACATACGTACTCTCTCATAAACAGAAACTAGGTTGCCTCGTCCCGAAGAGACCACCTACAGAGAAAAAACACTATTTTCTGCCTCTTAGTATAAATCTCTACTCATAAAACATCAGGGAGTCACTGGAACTTTAAGCGTCTGGCGCAAAGCGCTTGCTGGTAAGAACGTCCCCCAACGGTGTTTTCGATTCTTCCTGCAGAGTGACCGCCGTCCACGGAGCACACGCGGGGCGGGTGATGGTGACGGTGCTGGTGCCGGTGCCGGTGACAGTGGTGGTGACGGTGACAGTGGTGGTGACGGTGACGGTGACAGTGACGGTGACGGTGACGGTGACGGTGGTGGTGACGGTGACGGTGACAGTGACGGTGACAGTGGTGGTGGTACGTGTCCTGCTGTCACTCGGACGGCCGGGGTGGCCACACGGGCGGACGCGGTGCCGGCTCGGCCTCCGGCTCCTCTCTCTTCCGGTCCTTCCTGCTCTCCAAAGCCAGAGCCACGTGAATAAAGCAGTATGTGGGTGTCCGCCCCCCCCAGGCCCCGGGGCCGCCGTGTGGGCCGGCGGGTGCAGCGCTGCTTCGGAACCACACGGACCTCGGTTTGGGCTCCAGCCCCGCCGCAGACAACCGGGAAATTCACACACGCTACTTACCCTCGCTCAACCCACCTCCTCAGGTGTGAGGTCGCGAGAACGACACGTCCCGTGTACGCGCCTGTCGGTGGCCACTGTCCAAAGAACGCGGCGCGGTCCCCCGGGCCCGACACCGAGGCCTGTTGTCTCTGGCCCCGAGCGTCCCGCACGGCTCCCCACACACACCTCCAGTCTGCGCCCGCGGCCACCTGCCGGGGTTCGGGCGGGGGGCAGAGCGCTCGCTGGTCCTTCTCTGGAGCCTGGAAGTGTGACTTTGTGTGGAAAACGGGTCCTTGCGGATGTGATTAAGTTATGGATTTAAAAATGAAGAGCTTGTCCTGTGTCGTCAGAGTGGGCCCTGAGTGACGTCACCGCTGTCACCGAGAGGCGGCGGCCGGCCGGCCAGCGCGGAGGCCAGGGGGATGCGGCCGCCAGCGGGTCGCAGCGCTTGTCACGGCAGCCACTGGGAACTGACCTTCCCCCAAGGCCGACCCCGAGACAAGGCCACAGGTCACGTGTGGTTTGGGAGGTGACGGCGGGGGCGGGGGACGCGGGGTGAGGCGGGGGAGCCTCACTGGCGACCCTGGGACAGGCCCTGGGACTGCGCTTCGGAGTCCGCCTGGGCAGAGGTCACTGGGGGCAGGTCAGCGACATTGGGCGGGAGGGGCCCGGGCCCGGGCGCAGGACTCTGCATCTCGTGCAGGCCGGAAGCACGGGCCGAGGCCGGAACGGTGGCGAGAAGGCCGCTGTCGGCGGGGCCCTGGGAAGGGGCTCTGAGCGCGCGGGCCCCACACAGCGTGGCCGGGGCCCAGCCCGGCCGGCGGAGGACGGGGCGATGACGGCAGAGCCCCGAAAGCGTTGTGAGGGGACAGAGTTCCGCAAAGCGGGCGGGTGGAGAGGGGGAGCCCGGCCCCCCGCAGCCCACACGGCTCCGCGGACGGCGACCCGGCTCGTCCTCCCGACCGCGCACACGCGGACCGGGAGCTCGTGCCCGTGCGCATGGCCTTTCTCCGCGCAGTCTGGTGACAACCCCTACGCCATCGCCACGGCCACCGGCCCCGGGCCCCGGACTGTCCTCTGGTCTCCCCGGATTCGTCCTTTCCTCCCTGAATTCTACTCCACACACATGAAGGTTTAGATGACTCCTCTCCCAGGCGTTAACACCCCTCCCCGAAGCTCCCGCGGATGACCAAATAAACGTGAATGTCCACCAAGACCCTACCCGACCTGGCCTGCCCACCTGCCGCTCGCACCCCAAGGCACGAGGTCACGGTCACCCTGGACCCAAGCCCTTCCTGTTCCTTGGACTCTTGAGCTTCATCTCGCTTTGTAGAATGCACACGTGATGTTTTCTCTGCCTGGAATGGTCTTCCCCCAGTTTCTGCAAAGCTGGCGCTCTCTCGTCAGCCTGATCCCGCCTCAAACGGCATCTCCTTGGAGAGGCCTGACCCGCCCGCGGAGAAAGAGGGGGTCAGACTCGCAGGGCTCCCGTGGACGGCGGCATCCTCACGACCGCTCAGAGCGGGCGGCCCAACGACGGATGCCACTGGGCGAAGGACCCGGAGTCGAGAAGACGGGCCCAGACTGCATTTTGGGAATTTGGACATTTGGATTTTAGACAAAGAGAGATTTTTTTTTTTCAAAATATCACTTGTTCTACCTAGATCTTATAATTATTATGAGGTGAAATTGAAGCCATGGCATTAGACACTGCTATGAAGAAATAGAAGGGAAATTTAGGGCTAAAAACCTACGAAAGAATTTAAAGAGAGAAAAGCTGCACCCAGATAAACTCTGCCGAAATCATGGGGGACAGAGTGGGGTGCTGGGTGGCGTCTACACCGTGGCCTCTCTGGGGCGCCCAGGACCTCGCGTCTCTAACGGATAAAACTCACGTCTGTATCAGGGCTGCAGCTGTTTCCAAGAGGATCTGAAACACTTATCGGCTAAAACAAGTGAAGATCCTTAAAATAAAAATCCCCACCATTCTTTAGAGGAAGCGGTATTTGGTCATGAATTTGAGAAAAGCTTTCTTTCATAGAAAACAGAATATATATACATATATACATATATTTATATATAATTTTATCTCATCTACATTTATATTTACATATGATATTTTTAAGGTTTTGATAAAAGTTTTTGATACAAATCCATTTACAGGCACAAACTATATTAAGTTAGTCCTTGAATGAGGGAGCATGGGCAACGGCTTTAACCAACATCTTCTGCTCGTTAATAAAAAAGAGCATTACATCAAGCCGTTTGTCAAAAACAGCATTCTGCCCAGGACGGCGGTAGAGTGGTCTTTGCCTTCCGGCGTTTAAATCGGCACAGGAAGAGAGGCGGGAAATCGTGCCACTGAATGACTCGCGTGACCTTTGCAAACGGAGCTCGTGGTGGGATCTTGGTAAATTCACACTCGTGACACCTGCTATGTGCGACTGCTTGGCCCTGCTGATCGACATGAGGTTGTGGGTCGTAACCACGAGATGCTGCTGCTGAAGGTCACGATCATCGAACAAATCTCAACCACGACAAACACGAAGCCAGCGCCACGCTCGAACCGCAACGGCCATGAACCGAAACGTGGAAACCGAGGACGCGGCGCGGAGAGGCCCTGCCTGCTCCCAGGGCGGGACGCTCGTGGTCCCGCGGCACCCCTGGGTGTGGCCCGGGGCCCGGTGGACGTGCGGCCCCCCTGCGTCTACATTGCTTAACTGTGGAGCAGGAGGAGGGCGCACCCCACAACCTGGACTGGCACCGGGAGGCAGCGTCAGGAGCAGAGCCTTAGACAGACGCTTCCGACGGACGCCACGCGGAGGGGAGGAGTTATCCGTGCGGCGCGGACACAAAGCCAGTGTGCGCCGGGGGGACAGGCAGCACGCAGCACGGGGCAGGCGATGCGCCCCTCCGAGGCCCCGCGCGCCTCCTCGGAGGGAGCTACCACACGCCCCGCCCGCACCCCGCAGGCCGCGCGGCAGACGGCGGATTCAACGGTCAGGCAGGCACCGAGGGGGGAGTGTCTGGCCAGAGCAGCCCGGTCGGTCAGTCGTAGTTTCAAGGATGCGGACCATGTAACTGAGTCTCGCCCCAGACCCCGAACGACCAGCCTGCCCGTGCCCGTCCCCCGGGCCCCCGTGCGACCAGCCTGCCTGTCCCCGTCCCCCGGGCCCCCGTACGACCAACCTGCCTGTCCCCGTACGACCAGCCTGCCCGTCCCCGTCCCTGGGCCCCTGAATGACCAGCCTGCCTGTCCCCGTCCCCCGGGCCCCTGAATGACCAGCCTGACTGTCCCCGTCCCCCGGGTCCCTGTACAACCCCTGCGAGCTTTAACTGCTGAGAGATGCAAAGGGGGGATTTGACACAAAAATCAAGCCGGGCAGAGCCCTGCCGACGTGCTTAGAATGACACACATCCCTAGTGTTTACTCTCCAGACGACTTCCTGCATCTGTTTGTCTCCTCAGAAAACACTTTAGTGTAAAAACCACATAAATGATTGTCTGGCAATTCTTATAGAAACAAGGAAAACAGATGCACAGGCACCTTTGGGTGGCACGCGCCTCATTTAGGATCCCCAAAGGGAATGAAGCAAATACATCCTACAGACAAAGCGAAGATCTCCGATGGACAAACGCTGCCGTAAAGCAAAGGTAACAGCAACCTTATCGGCTCTTCAAATGTTATGGGTCTAATGATGTTCTCAAAACAGTTCAAGGCTAAACACAGACAAGGGAGCCACGTGAGGGCTGAGTCGAGCCGATCACGCAGCCGCTGACGTCATCTGTCGGTGGCAGGGGGCCTGACACCGTTGTTCTGGAAGCGAGCTTTGCTTATGTCTGCCGGAGATTCCTGGTCAGAAGCCTGTACAGAGACGCGATGCTATGCGCATCTATGCGGCTAAAGGGAGCGGTCAGGCGAGGCCACGCAGGGCCGTCTGGCCCCCAGCACACAGGTCACTGACGTGCCAACGGGAAAACGGCAGCTCTGGACCTGGGTCTCCTGCACACCGACTCTGATCGCTAGGCCCGGCCCACTGGCAGCCGGGGCTTTACTTCTATCTTGATCCAGGTAGCTCTGGCCTTTATCTGAAAGCTACCAATCTCGTTCCAATTATCAGACACTGATACATACAATTCCTTGCTTCATTCTTGTGTATGAACAACAAACCCCAACCTCAACTGAGTTGGTAATATCTTGCCTGAGATCCTTTTACTAAAAGCCTCGAATTTCATTAATAGATAATAAACTTAACCTGGGCACCTGGTTCTTCCAGGACCAGCATTTGGATGGATGGTTCTCTTTGAGTACCTGGTGGGACTCTCCTGGGTACTTCTTAGGACCTAAATAACAGTCCAAATTCCTTACAGAAGAAATGATATTAACCTCTAATCTCCTTATATGTGACTCAATCGGAAACACCAGACTCCGTTATTGCCTGGGCATCCCTTCGATTAACCCGCTGGGATCACCTGGCCCTCGCCTGTCAGCCAGGCCGACCTCGGCCTCCACGATAAACCTTTACGCGGCAGAAGAGTAAGCGCCTCCATCCTCGTGACATCCTCACACTGTGGGTCTCGACCCCTGACCCCTCGGTGCAGTCCTTTGACCCTGGCTCCTCCCCTCTTGCTGTGACTCCACCCACGCCTCGACCCACTTCTGTAAATAACCCTGTAAAGAGACAGGGTAATGTCACAGGTCCCCGAGTGGATCACAGGGCACTATGAAGAGAGTGAGAAGCTAACCTCTGGAATGGGAGAAAGTATTTGCAAATTGCATATCTAATGAGATACATGAGCATATGACAGTGACAGAAATTAAATAACCCAATTAGAAAATGGGCAAAGGATTTGGATAAAAATTTCTCCAAAGGCGATATGGCCAACGAGCACGTGCAGAGATGCTCAGTATTACTGATCGTTAGGGAAATGCAGATCAGACCTGCCCTGAGGTACTATTTCACACCCGCTGGGATGACTAGTGTCAAAACACAAAACACAAAAAAACAGGAAGCGAGCGCTGGCGAGGAGGACGTGGGAGAATCGGAGCCCTCGCGCACTGTTGGTGCAGCTGCTGTGGAAACCGGTGTGGCCGTCCCTCCAAAAACAAAACCAGTTGCCGTGTGACCCAGAAATTCCACTTCGGGGGGCACACCCAGAAGGGCTGGAGGCGGGGAGCTGAGGGGACATGCTTGTGCACGCCCACGTCCCACGCGTGTGCACACCCACGTCCCACGCGTGTGCACACCCACATCCTCGGGAGGAGCTCCCCACACGTGTGCACACCCATGTCTCACATGTGTGCACACCCACGTCCCACACACGTGCACTCCCACGTCCCACGCGTGTGCACACCCACATCCTCGGGAGGCGCCCCCCACGACAGCCCCGGGGAAGAGCGCCCCACGCCAGCGGCAGGCGGACGGGGAAACGCTCCGCGCTGCGCACGAAGGAGACTCGATCCCAGGAAGGAAGATGCCGCGGGGACGCGGGAAGCACACGCGGCGGCAGAGCGTGGGGGGGGGGCGGGGAGGCGTCCCGCGTGGGGGGTGGGGAGGCGCCCCGCGTGGGGGGCGGGGCGGGGAGGCGCCCCACGTGGGGGGAGGGGCGGGGAGGCGTCCCGCGTGGGGGGTGGGGAGGCGCCCCGCGTGGGGGGAGGGGCGGGGAGGCGTCCCGCGTGGGGGGTGGGGAGGCGCCCCGCGTGGGGGGCGGGGCGGGGAGGCGCCCCGCGTGGGGGGGTGGGGGGAGGCGCCCCGCGCGGAAGGGCAGGTCGGGGTGGGCCAGGGACTAGACGGGAAAGGCCCGTAACCACCTAAACACGGAGGACGGAGCGCAAACCAGCACAGAGGTCCACGCCGCACCCGGGGGTGGGGTGGGGGACCCGGCAGGACGCGGGGCCGTCGCTGCCCGAGGCCGGCGCGCAGAGCAGGGTCGGGGCGCGCTGAACGCGAGGCAGCCGAGGAACTGCCGATGGGTTGCCTGGGTCAGCAGAACGCGCGGGGTTAAGGTCAGGCGAGAAACGGGGCCAGAGATGCAGATGGGGGCACCGTGAACCCCCGCGGGAGCCACTGTGGATGACGGGGGAGATGAGGAAGGGCGTGTTACACAGAAACTACTACGTTACACGAATGAGAAACCGTAGAAATATCTGGAAAAGGGAAAGGCGTGTTTTCTTAAACAGTTAGGTGCTTGTTTATGCTTTCAGTTGGGAGAAAATGCCATATATCCAAGGTAAACTGGGAAATGAAGGAAAACATTTAAAAGGTACAGTGAATGGAAGATTTTAAATAAGATGGAAGAAATAGGTCTAATATAAAGTGCTTAGAGTGAATGTATTTGTAAGTGGATTTAAACACTCATAAAAATTGACTCTGAAACTTAAAAAACAGAGGAAGAACATAATATGTTTTTAGTAATAGACCAACCTGAAATAAAACTACACAGAAATATTTGAAGCAAAGATTTTCTCTCCTTTTCCGTAGCTTCCCACTTCGACAGCACATGCCACGGGCCAGGCACTGCTCCCAGCCCTCGGTCAGTATGAACCCGCTAAATCCGCAGAGCCACATAGCGAGCTAGGTGCCGCTGGGATCCCCACTTCACGGATGAGGAAACTGAAGCCTAGACGTTAATCAATCCGCGATCGACCGACTAGTAATAGGGTCACGGCTGGAATTCCAACCCACGCCATAGACCAAGTTCCGGAAAGATACACATATGGGTCGAAAGAAAACAAGTGTCCAAATTTTAACATCTGACAGAACAGGATTCAAGACAAAAATATTATGCTGGTTAAAAAGAAATAATCAGATACTGCTGAAGAGAAAAACGACTGCATCTGGTTGTTTTTGACACACCTATTTCAAACTGATCAGGCAAAGAAAAATAAACGAGTGTGTACATTTAGATACCACCTTCTCATTCTTCACGAGCTGCCACTGACCCCCTAAACTCTCTGCCTCCCTCGTGCCGCTGTATTTTTCTGCAGAGCATGCCGTCCCATGTGACATGCCGTCCCGTGCTTTTCATCGCGTAGTTATTGTCACCTCTACTCGGACAGAAGCGGCCGGAGCCCTCCATGAAGGCGGGGTGCTCACTGTGTTGCCACTGTATCTCTGGGCCTGGAACAGCGTCCAGCAAATAACAGGTCCTGAGTATTTACTGAAAACATTAAAACGGAAATGAACCCAACAACACGGTGAGATTGAAGCACCGTGTGTATAGCCGCTCGTGTGCCGATCGGTGCCCAGCGGGTTTGAATGCAGACTCTTTCCAGCGAAAATGGGAGAGTCAGAAAACTTGAGCTTACACTAAGCCAGAATGAAAGTCTCAGTTCAAATTCAAATTCAATTCAAATTCCAAAAAAAAATAAGACAATGTACAAATAACAATACATGACAATAGTAACAATAAATGACGTAAGGATAAGAAATCAATATGGAAGAACACCCCAAAATCTAAGTGACATACTGAAATTAACTGAAGAATAGCTAAATAATTTTCAAAAACTGAAAAAAGGAACAAACTAATTAGTTATTAATAAGAAATAATTACACTAAATAAAATAGTACCAAAAACCCTGAGCTAGACAAATCATCAAAAATGTTATAATACCTAGAACTGATTGACAATGAGTTATTTACTTATCAAAATTAAGGGGATGTAATAAAAGTGTACCTAGAGAGAATTTTATAGGTTTAATACATTTATCAGAAAAAAAATAAACAAACCTCACCTTCAACTCGGGAATTTCAAAAAAGAACAGAACAAACACAAAGAAATGAAAAAAGAAGATAATATAGAAGAACAGGATTAAACTCTGCTTCTGCTTAGAAAGAGGCTTAACGTTATTTGAAGATCAACTCTAATAAATGAAATATATAGACAGCAGTCCCCCTTATGCGCAGGGGGTACATGCCAAGACCCCCCCTCACACACACACAAACGCCTGAAACCGCGGGCAGGACCGGCCCCTATATACACCCCTAGGGTAAAGTTTAATTTATAAACCAGGCAGAGTAAGAGATTAGCGACAACTAATAATGAAAGAAGGATTACAACAGCACGCCGTAGTGAAAGCTGTGTGAGTGGGGTCTCTCTCTCTCAGAACACCTCGCCCTCGCGATGAGGCGTGAGGCCACGGTGCCGAGAGTGAGCGGCGTGGCACGTGACACAGCGCCGGGTCCCCGTGAGGGGGACTTGGACGCGAGCAGCGGGATAGCGCGACCGTCCAGCTGATCACCCGGCCGCCGCTAAGTGACCGACGGGCAGGGGTGCGCGTGGGCGCAGCGTGGGGGCTCGGACAGGAGACGATGCACGTGCGTGTGTGCTGGGAGCGGGCGGGGCCTCGAACCCCTTCTTTTATGATAATGTTAATAGAAAATGTCTAAATTTGAAACGTGAGAACTTTTTTTATAGGGTGCCATTCTGAAACTGCAAGGTACAAGCCACAGGAAGTGGCTGGGGAAGCGAAAGGTGGTTCCCCCTGGGGGTGGGGGGGTGAGCCAGGTGCCGTGAGGGGGTGAGCCAGGTGCCGTGGGGGGGTGAGCCAGGTGCCGCGGGGGGGGGGGTGAGCCAGGCGCCGCGGGGGGGTGAGCCAGGTGCCGCGGGGGGGGTGAGCCAGGTTCCGCGGGGGGGTGAGCCAGGTGCCGCGGGGGGGTGAGCCAGGTGCTGCGGGGGGGGGGGGTGAGCCAGGTCGGGGGGGGGTGAGCCAGGTGCCGCGGGGGGGTGAGCCAGGTGCCGTGGGGGGTGAGCCAGGTGCCGTGGGGGGGTGAGCCAGGTGCCGTGAGGGGGTGCTCTTTCATAATCCTTTCAGCTCTGTTTGACTTGCCAAACTGTTCCTGGGTCACTTTGATAAAAAAAAAAAAAATTAAAATTTAATTACAACAAGATGAAATCATGAGATTGCTGACGATGAGTCACAGCTGTCACCCTGAAAGACTAGTCCGAGACGACTCCGACTCCTAGAAAGAAGAAAATGGAAGAACTGCGCTCTGGGAGAGAGATGAGACGTGGCCACGCACGCGGCCGCGTTCCCCGCCCGCGCGGGGCGCCAGCCAGCCACGACGCCCGTCCTGTGTCCCCGGGAAACAGCGGCAGAGGACACATCGCTTCATCCCTAGTCTACGCGGAGACGCACTGGCCGGGCTCTGGACTAGAGAGCGCACAGGGTGCGGATCCGAAACCGGAGCATTTCCACCTGGGCCGGAAGACGGCGGTGGCAGCCAAACGGGACAGCTCGTCATGCAATGGGGACACAGCATCCGAGTGGACGGTATCGCCCCAGACCTCTGCGGGAGGCTCGTGAAGGTGAGTGGGCTGCAGACTTCGGAAGCTGAATCTCCCGGGATGGTAGGAGCCCACGGAAATTAAAGAAGACGTCGCACTCGGCATATCGAGTCGTTTTAAGCAGGGTGTTGCGCGCAGTTTAATTTGACCGGATGCTCTCACGCATCCTGAATGAGGAGGGCGTCTACACGGGGAGCGTTTTACACCCCTTACTGGGGAAGAGGATGGGAAAGAATGAAGACGTTCTGGGAAGTCAGACTGCTCTCTTCCAGAACTGTGCTTGCACTGAAGGAGAGAGAGAAAGCCACGCCTAAGCACCGGAAGAGGAAGAGGAAGACAGAGGGAGGGAGGGAGAGTGAGTAAGGAGCCGGGACCCAAGTTCCCGCTGAACCGGTGCTCACAACCCACAGAACCAGTTTTAGGAAACAGGGAGTGGAATTCAAAGGTCACGCCTTGCGAGCGCTGATACTCATTCCCACGAAGCGTCAGGAAGCAACGCGCCATAAATCAAGCACCACCACGACAGGCTGGCGGCGTGACAGCGTCTGTCCAAACCCCGAAAAATTGTCATGTACTGACTTTCTGCTTAAAATACACAAGCAGCACATGGGAGCGTTCCACCCCCCTCGACGTGACTTCTGTATTTTCGTTGAAATAGGTATTTGGATTTGGATTTTAATTAATATTTGAATTGTATTTGGAGAAAAGTCTTTTTGCTGCCTTTTGCTTAAGTAGAAACGCTAGTTACGCGTGGCTTTCAGGAACGCCGAGAAGACCGTTAACATGAGGAGATCCGTGGAGGAAAAGACTGATAACTGGCCAATGACGATGACACGTTTCGAAAGGGGAGCTAATGTCACCCCAAAATGGGGGGGTGGGGGGACGGGTGCCGGAGAGCCCTGAGAACTCGGGAAAACGATGCCGCGAGGTGTTCTGGTTTGGGGGTGACAGCGATTGCCAGGCTCATGGGAGACTCGAAGAAGGGTGACAGGATTCATCTCTAGGAACGTAAGATCTGCTAAAAATACCGGAACGTTTCAAAGATAGATGCAGGACTAGGAAAAGGTGCCGGACAAGTCCTTAGCTAAAGACTTTATTAAATAATAACAAAAGCGGGGTGTGTGGAAACGTCAAGAAAAAGGCGCAGGTAATCTAAAAATGTCTACGTATCATTGACCCACGTGTCCTACAGATGACGGAAATCACAGAGCTCTCTAAGACCCCACTGGAGGGGCCATCAGCTTCCCCCGGGGGGTGGCTCAGAAACGGCCAGCTTTCCACAGGGACAGGTAAGGCGGGCCAGGTAAGAAGGGCCACACCGGGGTCACTGCTCCTTGGCTTTTCTCTGTGGGAGACGGAATCCAGGGACAGAGATATATGGCCATTTGAGTCAAGAGAAACCTCGTCTGCACTAACGGGGACCGAGCGCCTCCCTGCTGAGTGCCCCTGCTGTCAACTGGCCTCCACCACGGTGTCGTTATTACGGTTTCGGGCCTGCCGTGTTCACTGGCATCTGTTCGGACCTGCGGGCTCCCCCGTCGAGGCAGCTGAGTGAGCACGGGGGGCGGGGGCGGGGGGGTCATCAGGCCGGACTGGTAGATTCCGATTTCTCCCCGGGGCCCCAGAAACCAGGCGCCCAGTGAGCCCGGGGGTGCGGAGAGCCCCACGAAGGGCCGGGGGCGGCCACCTCTGATGCCCGGGCAACCGGATGTCGCTGCGGTTCCCAGCATCTCCCTGGCTCTGCTCCCAGGGAGGACGCTGGCCCCGCCCGTCCTGCACCGGCCGCTTCCCCCTGGAGGACGATGCGGTCTTCCTGGAAGAGGTCCCGGGCGATTCTCGCCTCCCCCAGCCGCGAATTTGGCCAGGAATCAGGGAAACAAACGCCCACAAGAGAGATGCCTAACGGGCCGGCCAGAGCGGAGGGCGCGGGGCACGGGGCACCTCACGCTCGCAGCTCGCGGCCCCCGCGGGAAAACCCCGATGCGTTCCCTGCAGCGGAGCCTGGAAGGCGGACAGCAAGTGCGCCCCCGAAGCGCAGCTGTCGCTGGGGGCGAATTCTCACGCTGGTTGTAATTTCCTGTCTCGTAATTTTCTAACTACGTCCTGCCCCACGCCCTCCCTTTGGAGGCTGCTATTAACACACGCTTTGTTTGATGAGGAAACTGAGTCACAGAGGGCCGGACCGCCGCTCCGAGATCATGGCACGGCGAGGAGGCGCCGCCCTGCCAGGCCCCGCGCCGCCCCCAGCCCCGCGCCCTGGGCCTCGCGACCCATCGGCCTGGTTGTCTGCGTCGCCGGAGCCCGCAGGGCCCGCACGGCCGGTCAGCCTCCAGCGCGCGGCCGCGTCATCCTGCCCACGGTGCGATGAGGGCGGCGACCGAGGACCCAGGGGGACCCCGAGTCCGACGCAGCTGTCCAGTCTGAGGCATTAGCTGGTCCAAACCCAAAAGGAGCAGCAGGCTGGGGACAAGTGACTGTCTGGCTGAACTCTAAGCCCCTCGAGGCCGGGACCCCCCACCAGCCCACCCCTTGACTCCACTTCACCCCTCACCCAGTCCTGAGCAAAAACACATGTGATTAATGTTTCTATATGCGACTTTTAAATTTTTATTCTAATTACTACTCTGAATTCAAATAAGTTCCAGTATTACTCTAATCTCGAATAAACTGACTCTTCGAAATGCTTGCCCTACTCCTCAGGATGCCTGAGGAGCTGCACTTGGGAATGACACTGTGGCCGCATGGAAGGCACCGGGGGCCGCCCCCCGTGGTGGACCAGACTGGAGGACGCTGGCTCAGCTGGCCCGGATGGCCAGGGCTGCACGACGCCCAGGGGCCGGGCGGTCGGCCTGCTGAGTCCCCCAACTCTGAGGGGCGGGGTACACGGCCCAGAGAAACATAACTCTGTCGAGGAAGTCTGTCCCTCTGCTGAGAACCTGTAACCCGATGCCTGGTGTGAAGCTTCCCAGTTTCAAAGAACCCACCGCGCCCGCCGTGTGCAACAGCGTGGACGCCCCCGAGGGCACCGTGCCAAGCGAAATAGGTCAGGACGAAGACGACCGCGCGGTGCGGAGCGGGGGGTCTGTCTCCCCCGAGCTCAGCTGAGAGGCTACGGACGTAGGCCACGCGTAAGCTCGGGGTGCGACCTGGCGATCTGGTGCGTGTGCATCTGTGGGACGGTGACCTGCCGGGGGCGGAGGTGCCACGTCGCTGGGGTGGCCTGTCTCAACACGTGCACGCACTGCCCCACCGAGCCACACGCCTCGACATACGTGTTCTGTGCCAGTTCAGGTGGGAGAAAAACAAAACCCTCTCTGTCGACTATCGTGAAAGAAATCAGGAGGGACGGCCGAAGGCTTCGGCCTGTTTTTTTTTTTTTTTTCCCTTACTTCAGAATATTCACACTTGAATTCTGGCTGGTGAACTCGAAAGTCTCATCTTTCCTCGTGTGTGACATGTGATTTATTGCACCCGCGGGCGGGAGACCGAGCGCACGGCCGGGCCTGGGCGGGTGGTGGCCGGGTCGGCCCCCATGCACGGCGGGCTTGCCCAGCGAGGCGGCACACGGGGACGGACAGCCAGACGACCCGCGGGCACCGCTGCGGCCCTCGCGGCGTGACAGAGTGACAGCCACTTGGCGCCGCGGAGAAAACTCAGTGCCGCCCACACCGCCACAGACGGGCAGGAGCTCCCTCACGCGGGCTGCCCGTCCCTGACGAGACGCTCTGCGTGACAAAAGCTCCCTCTGACCACGTCACACACACGTGAAGTGTGGTCCGCATCGGACGCGTCTCAGGATCCCCCTGGGGCAGAGGCTCGAGGCAGGGGTCAGGGTCGGCCTCCGGGACCCCGGGACAGGAAGGAGGAAGAGGCGCTGCACGCCCCGTCAGTCCTGGGTGCGCGGGCGTCACACCACAAAGCAAGGCCGGGGTCGAAGGTGGGCGGCTGCGGGCCGGGCCAGGCGGCCTGGGGAGCTCAGGCGACTGCCACTTCCTCCCCGGGGTCTCTTCCTCACGCGGCCCTGAGTGTCCTGTGCCGGCCGCACGTTCTCCAGGGCAAGTGCGCGTCCCCGGCTTTCCTCCGTCACAGGCGCACCCCGGCCCTGGCCGTGTGCACACCTGCCGGTTCGGGGGCGCCGGAATGCAGAGCCGGGTCTCCAGGGCCTAGGACGGGGGCCTCACCTTCCTCCTGTTTGGACGACACTGCTGGCCACCTGGTGACCACCTGTCATGAGGGGGCGCACTCCCGGTGACCCCGGGACAAACCACGTAACCCCGGCCCCCTTCCTGCCACTGCAGTGACCCGGGACAAGAGGTTTCCGGTGACCAAGGCCATCGCAAACTTTCAAGCAAAGTACAGCGCCAAGGCCCAGGGCTCGCTGGGAAAGCGGGCGGGGCTCAGAGACGCTGTGACCCGCGAGCCCGCAGGCCAGCCAGGCAGCCGGCTCCGCCCGGGCTGTGGCCCCGAGGGCGTCCGGCCACCCCCACACGGCGTGAACGGCCCGCGCGGGCCCTGCGGAGCCGTCTCCCCTCTCGCGTTCCGGCCCCTCGCGCCCTGCGCCCGCCGTGCTCGCGCCCCCGCCGTCTCCCGCCCTGGCCCGCGGAGCGCCCTGCCGCCTGCTCTCGGAGCCTCTCGCGGCTCCCCTCGGCCTGTCCCCGCCTCCCCTCCCTCCCACCCAGGCTTCAGAAACGTCCCTGGTGTTGTCGGGCGTCTTTCCAAGTGCAGTTACATTCTCCCGATGGCACACGCACCGCTGCCCAGCAGGGGCGGCACCGCGTGTCGCTGACTGCATTCTCCGCTTTGTCACGTACTTGTTAAGTAACTCATTGCCCGATCTACGAAAGGTTTGAAACAGACTTGGGGCTGCTAGCAAACGCAAGCCCTTTCTGCCCGCGGGCCACCGTGGAGACTTGAGCCCAGCCATGGAGTGCCCATGCCCAGGTCACTGCTGGTGGCCGGGGACAGGCCAGACGAGCCTCCTTCACACCGATGCCTCCGCCCCCCGCCCCCGTCTGCTCCTCGTGACGTGGCAGTCACACGCGCACTAAGCAGCAGGTGCCGCCGCTAAGTCCCGAGTTCCTCCGGCGCCTTCACCAAAACGCTGTTCAGTAGTGAGGCTACTTCAACACATCGTGACTCTCCTGCGGATCACGGCCTGGCCTGGGTGACGATCGAGACGAGGTCGGGGACCTAGCTGAGTACAGGTGGCCCGTTAAGACGGGGACATCTCCCAGCCAGGGAGGAGAAAACGAGAACCAGGAGGCCAGCCGAGGAAGCGGCCGGCGTTGCCCGGGCTCCCAGGAGCGGGGCCGGAGTTCCCTTCACGGGACGCCAACGCGCCCGGCCCAGCTCGGGGTGCAGACGGGCTCAGGGGTGGGGTTCTCCTGGCGGTCAGTCCGACTTCTGGCCAGCCCTGTCGCTCCCTTGGTGCCCCACTCCCTCCAGGTCCAGAGCTTGGTGGCCTTGGACTCAGGCCAAAGTTGATGGCACAGGGCGAAGGGGGAAAGGCCTTGTTTTTCTCATCTTATTTTGCGAAACGGGACTAAGGCTGGCTCATCCCTTTGATTTGAGATAAGAAGACTAGAATTTACGTCAGACTAGACTTCGGAAGTTAACTGCCCAGACAGACAGAGAGGCCATGTGACCTGGGCATTCCCGGTGGCGGGAACTGAAGATTCCAGACCACGAGCACCGCTTAGGAGTGAGAACTCCCCGGTGTGACCAACGATCGAGGCCGAAAGCCATCTTGGCTTCGGTGAGAACCTTCGGAAAGCCCAAGCCCGCACCTCTGAGGTAGGAACGACTCATTCAATGAAAACGTTAGCACCTAGTTGTGTGCTGAGCTGGGAACCCGGTGCCAAGCGAGATACCATCCGCCCTGAGGGCCCTCGGCCTTGGGAAAGGCGCCCAGCGCGGGAGGGGAACCGAGGAGAGGGCGGCGACCGAGTCGCAGGAAATGACGGAGCCCTTTTCGCCGCGTACAGAATTCTGAGACGAAGAATCTACGGGATGCTCCTAAAATCCACCACGCCGAACATGCATCCTGTTGCGAACGTGACTTACGGGCATCCATTTTTCACGAATTAGTACTTAGGTGTGAATAAGACAGTCCTGAAAACAAACGATCTTTAAAAGCAGGAGCCAGAGCAGGTTTTCGGCTCGGGGACGCCCTGCTCCACGTGGGCGACCGCGCTGTCCCTTCATTCAGCACCCGTCAGCAGCCCCGCCCGCCCTGGTCCTGTGGCAACACGCCGCGGGGTCGCGGGGGGCTCGGCAGACGTGGAGCCTGAACTGGGGGAAGGCGGCTGCCCAGAGGCGCTGGTCACCGCCTAGGCCACGGCTCAAATCCGCCTGGACGGTAGGTCTGCGTTTGTCCCCGGGGACGCAGGCGACCGCGGCTGGCGAAGTGCTCTTCCCCCAGGGAGGCCCGTCCTCTGGAGCCGGCGGCGGCATTCCCCTTGCAGACGCCCGGGGTGGGCCGGGCCCGGGCCACAGCGTTCCAGCGGGCGCTTTGCACTTACGCACAAAGACTCGAGGGAAGCCAGCGTCTCGGCTCCACCGAGCTGTCCCGAGCGCTGGCTCTGACGAGCGGCAGCGGCAGGGGTGGGCGTGGGCAGCTTCCAGTCGCAGGACGTCGGGTCACGGGGAGAGGCGTTGTCATCAGCCCCCTTCCTCCCACTGCTGCGGGGTGGGGGAGGGGCGGCCTGCACCCGAGTCCCGCCCCAGCCACCCCGAGTCCCGCGCCAGCCACCCCGAGTCCAGCCCCAGCCACCCCGAGTCCAGCCCCAGCCACCCCGAGTCCCCAGCCACCCCGAGTGACGAGGGGGCGACCGGCGGCACCGGCTGCTCCGGCCCCGTCTGCCACGTGGGGTCTTCGCGGGCGCGGGGAGGGCCTGTCCCTCCGCCCCTCTCCTGCTCTCCCCAGGTCTCTCCCCGCTGTCGGAGTCAGGGCTGAAAAGGTGGGATTAGACCAGACTGAACTCTGCCAACTCGGGAGTCACATCTGAGGAGGTTTTCGGTTATTCTTGGGGTAGTTCTGATTTATACAGAGCCAGAAAGTAGAAGACATTCATAAAAGGCAGATTTCTATGGAAAAACGATTTTTTTTTCCTTCTTTTTATCATCGCCGTACCCGAAAGCCAGGTCGTGCTCAGAAAGCGCAGACCGGAAGCAGACCGCGCAGGGGCCACCGCGGCTGTGGCCTTCTGGAGGTGAGGAAAAGCCCGAACACAAGCCGATCGACGTCTCTGCTCTCCGAGGCCTGCCTGCCGCGAGCTGTCACCTCGCACGGTGGTGACATGCACGCCTGGCCCACTGCGGACAGGGGCAGCGCTCCCTGAGCGTCCGGGCGGACATTCGGAGGGTAGCACTGCCCGACCCACGCCCTCGGGGCAGCCGGTCCCTGACGTGGCGCTGAGAGCCGTCACCTGGGTCAGCAAAGTCTGGGAGCACCAGGCTGCGCAGAACACACTCGGCCACTCCTCCTCAGCAAGTTTCGGCCTGTTGTGGTGCGTGTGGAGAACGTGGGGCCGGGGCGAGTGCGGGGGGTTCAGTCTTTCATGTAAACCTCACGTCCACAGTTAACGTCCCTTTACTGCTGTCTTCAAGGGTGAGGAGTGAATACTCAGCATTTTCTAAACGCTTTTGACAGCAGACTCTTTTTCTCTGAAAATAATCTTCATGGATCACTTGTTGGGAAATTTTGCACCAAAGTCATTAATTAATATAATGAATGCTAAACGTGCGGTCGGCTGTTTTGAAATAATAACAAATTCGCTAACATTTTACAGTCTTTAGCCTTCGATTCTCTGGGAGGAAAAAAAAACCATCACTAATCTAGCGAATTAACCACCTTGTGTTAGCATGAATGGAATGTAAAAACAGCATAATTTCCGCGTAGAAGCTATACACAACACGTATAAAAACAACTCGGTGTTTCTGGCGCATGGGTGGGGTAAGCAGGACCCGAAGACGGCCTCTAAGCAGCCACAAAGCCAGGCCTTGCCGCACTCCGGTCCCTGAGGTCCCTGTGGACAGCGGTGACTAGGCAGACGACGCTGATGCTCGCGAGAGACCCACGGGGAGGGAGGGGCCTGACCAGCAGCAGCTGGTGACGGTGACATGTCCCAACGGGAGGAACAACTCGCTCCTCAGGTCAGCCTCTGACCC
Source organism: Rousettus aegyptiacus (assembly GCF_014176215.1). NCBI lineage: Eukaryota > Metazoa > Chordata > Mammalia > Chiroptera > Pteropodidae > Rousettus > Rousettus aegyptiacus. The sequence continues at coordinate 16,411,326 of NW_023416293.1, read as the reverse complement.
CGACGCTGAGACGGAGGCGGTTTCTTCCCCGGGGGGGCGGGGGGGTGGGCCGGGGCCGGGCAAGCAGAAGGAAGGAGGCCAGGCCGTGCGGGCTGTAGCCTCTGCTCGGGACTGGCTCCACTGCGGAGCGGCCTCCTGCCCGCCCCCGGCCTGGCCACACGTCCCCACGGCTACATGACGAGCTCCATCCTAGCGCGGAGGCCGCCACCCGCTGCACTGTGGGGAGCCTCCCCCCACCACGGACAGCAGGGAAAAGGCTCCTGGCCTCCCGACTTCTCCCCGGCCCTTTCCTCCTCTTCCTCCTGCGCCCAGGAACCTCATTTCTGCTTTGCAAAACTCACGCCCTCAGGGGAGGGAGGGAGGGAGGGAGGTGGGGGGGGGAGAGAGGGAGAGAGAGAGATCAGTGCCGACCTCAAAGCACCTTCCGAAGGGAAACGCTGCCGCTGTCCCGGGAACTTCCGCGGGCTCAGCGGGATCCATCGGCGGCTTCCGCGGCCGCCTCAGTGTGTTTCTGCCTTCGGCCGCGGCTTGCTCTGGCCATCGCGCTCCTCGCTGTGACCCAGGTGTCCCCGGCTGAGGAGGCACCAGCACCGTTCACCGCCCACACGACTGCGATTGACCGGCCCGGGGTCCGAGTCCAGCTGCACTGCGATCGTCCAGAAGGGGACGTGGACCTCAATGTCCACCCCCACGAGGAAGTCCAAACCGTGCCCGAGGACGGTCGCCCTCGGGGACAGACTGCAGCGCCCCCTACGGCGAGGCGACTCCTCTGGGGCCCAAAGTTTATCTGGAAACATCTGGATATACGTTTTGGGCGCGGTCCTCGTAGCTGAGGGCCTCGTTTTCCTGGGGCTCCATCCCAGTGACAGTGTGAAGGGGCCCACCCCGGCTCTCACGAGTGATTTCACCCCCTTGGTCCTGTCCTTTCTGTATTCCCTGAGGGAGCCCAGGGTGCGCAAGCTTTCTCCAGCTTCTGAGGTCGAACCCACTCCGCGAGGAGATGGGACAGGCCACGTGCACCGTGGTCTCGGTGACGCGCCGCGCTCTGGGCCCCTCGCACGCGGGGGAGGGGCAGGCGGCCCGGCACCGTGTCTGCTCCGTCCAGACACGGGCATCGTTCTCCAGGGGCCCACGTTCTCACGCTGCCCGGGGGAAACCTGAGCAGGGCGCAGAATGGCACAGGGAGCAGTTTGACGGTGGTGGTCACTCGCTCGGGTCCCTTACACGGCTTCTCATCTGGATGGCAAAATGGAACATGGTCCTTTTTGATTGAAATTTGACGAATCCTTAGGGAAGAAATATTTCAAAACAGCCCTTTCCTGTGCCACCATGACTGCTAAGGATCTTGAGATGGACGCGGGGAGGTTCAGTGGTCAGCTGAACCCTGAAACCAAGCACTGCGTCCCACAGCGGTGTCGCTGGGAGGGACTGTTTACGTTCCGTCACTCGGTGTGACTCCCAAGAAGTGCTCAGATCAAAAGAAATCCAGGCTAGATTTTCAGAAAAGCAGAAAAATCCTGCCAACTCTTTTAAGATTGTTGATTCTGTATCATTAGTAAACTAACGTATTTCTATATAAAAATGTTTACTGAAGGACAATGAGTTTCTTCCTCTCCTGTTAGTGAATGCTGAACATGGATCGTGAGACCCTCAGGCTCCCAAACCACCTGCCCCGGGCAGAGTGTTGCCGCGCCCTGGTCCCACGGCCCTCGGCTGCGGCCCCGGGCTGCTGGCAGACGCGCCTCCAAAGCACCAGACGCGAGGGGGCTGCAGAGCTCCGACCCTCTCCTCTCCCCTCCCCCCAGGGGGTCCCCGCTGTGCCGGAGTCGCCCCCGCCTCGGCACATCGGTGGTCCGCTGTCACGCGCTTGCACATCTGTCGCCTGCTTTCTGAGGACAGGGACCATGATTACTCTTCTTCTTACCCCCAAGAGCTAGCACGATGTCAGAAACGCGGCAGACATTAAACATGCGTCTGCAGAATGAAAAAATCTTAGTGGGTGAATGAGTCACACAGACCTGACCCTTTGCCTGCCTGTGCCTGTAGCCTGTGCCCAGGCCGCCAACACGTCACTGCTCCGGCTCTGGCTCCAGCCGCCTGCCCTGCCCTGCCGCTGCCCACACCCTGGGTAAACACACAGTCCCCAGCCAGAGCGAGCTGGACGTCCGTCATCGCTTCAAAGGCAGGACGTGGCGGGAGGGACGGCGGGAGGAGGAAGAGCGGAGGAACCCTCCCGCAGGCCCGCAGGCCCCGGCAGGCCTTGTGGTATCTGCCGTTCCCTCTGACTGGGGTGGTTTTAGGTCCCCTCCCGTTACACCCCCTCCCGCCCACACACAACGAAACAAAAACAAAAAACACGCCGCCTTCCGAGCGCTGCGGGACAGCTCCCGCTGCGGGACAGCTCCCGCGAAGGCCCGAAGGCCCGCGCGGCCTCGTGTCCCGAGCCCGAGCCCGGCCTCCCCGGGGCCCCCGCTGTGTGGGTTCAGCCCCACAGCTGCACTGGGCTTCCCCGCCAGGGCGCGGTTCTTTCGTCTCTTTAGTCCCCGTGTGGCTGGCACAGTTGGTGGTCCATAAATGTGTACTGCACAGCAAAGCCTCCAGGGCGGCCGCTGTAAAGGACGACCCTCGACTGTCCTTCCACTTCCGTGACGTTGGTGCGAAACCGCCTCCTCTGCACACCAGGACTGCGCACGCCCCCTCGCTGACTTACTAATGTGCTTCCGCTTACCCTATGCGGATTTCAAAGCGGCTTAGGTATTTTAATGATTTTTGCATATTGAATTAGATTTACAAATGAAGTGACTTCCTTTAAACTACACAAACAGCAGCTGGCAGGGCCAGGAGCCCAGGACAACGCGGGGCTGCCGGCTCCCCTCCCCGCCTCTGACAAGGGCGCCCGGCAGTAACAGGAGCGCCCCCCACTCAGGTCGCCTTCCCCGTAGGCTTTACACGGAGCTCTGTAAAGCCACGAACGCGGCGGAGCCGGCAGACTCCACCGTTTGCCCTGCCTCCCGATTAATCAGTTAATTACCGCACTCGGAAGGCAAGGTTTGCACTGGATTTCATCAGCGCGTGCACGCGCACCGTGACGCAGGTGTGCGGGGCTGCTCTCTAGTGAAGCACGGGCCACACACGTGCTGTGACGACAGAAACGGCGCGCCAGCCAGCAGGGCCTGGCAGGGCGGGGGACGGCGGCTGTTTATCCCAAGTCCCCACCTCACAGTGGGCGAATGAATCACCCAGGGCCAAACAGCTTTCCCAAGGTGTGAGGAGACCGCCCTGCGACTGTGTAAAGACTGCTCTGTTTGTTCAAATGTGTTTGGAAACGTTCAGAGGAAGGGCCTGTCCTCCCCAAACACCCTGTGTTGACAGTAAACGGAACTGTCTGTCCCGTAGAGCCTGCCTGCTCAGAGCACGGAGGCGGGCGGCGAAGGGGTCTTCCTGGCTGACTCCTGTCCCTCTGACCCCGGGGAGATGGGTCAGTCTCAGGGGAGCTAGTGGGGGACCCCACATTCTGCAGATGAGAGGAGGACTTTCCGCTCTGCCCAGACAGAATGCAGCACCCGGCTGGCTCCAGAACTAAGTGGCGGGGCCAGGGGGCAACGCCAGGAGGCGCAGCCCCGCCTTCGGGGTCGTCCAGCGGGGCGATGCCACATGGGGCCAGCCGGCAGGGGGCCGGGCGGGAGGCTCACCTCCGGCAGGTGCTAGTGGGAACGTGGGGTGCCGGAGCAAGCAGCGGGCTGAGGGTGGGTGTGTTTAGCCATTTGCACTTCACTAACCACCACGTAGTCACTGGATCGGGCTGATTTTAATGTATTTCGTACTGCACATTATAATGTTAACCGTTATGAGAAACGAACTATATATGTTTATATATAAACACATTTGTATATATATACTTAATATATTATTTATTGTTTTATATAAAATTTACATGACATATTAAATGTTTATTCACTACATATGTAAATAGGTGTATATATTTGACACGTTATGTATATATTGTTTTTCTTATAATGGTTAAGTGTCTTTAGCAAGATATTAGGGCATTTGGCATCTCAACATGTAGTTTTTTTTTATTTTCTGACTGTATCCAGTTCTTGACAGCATTCTGTCTAGAGTTCTCACTCGATTTTATTCCATTTCATTTTTTTAACCAATTAGAGACAAACCTTCCCAGCCGCTCACTCTTTTGGATCTTATTTATGACCCAGCGCAGGGGACATTTGAATGTTAAGGACATATTATTCCATAAATGTTGACAAACCATCCACCTAACAACCTATTGCATCATTTTCTGGGGTACTGTCACGGCTCCGGCAGGCTGGCTGTGCCTCATGATAAGACCCCAAAGGCCTGAGTAGGTAGGAACACGGAGGACCACAAGACCAAGACACAGCCATGACTGCAGTCGCCTCGGCCGTGGGGCTGGCCACTGGGCCGAGAGCCAGTCCGGTCTGCAGCGCCTCGAGGGGCCTGGGGAATGGGGCTTGCTCGGAGCCGCCACCGCATTAAGGCGGTTCGAGTCAGTGTGTGGATCAGAGCCACGAGCGCTGGAGAACGCAGCGCCCCACCGCAGGCAGACAGCATTCTCGGGGTTCTGAGTGAGAGTCCACTGAAGCAAGACCCAGGCGGTGGCTGTGGGTTTAGGGACCAGAATCAAGCTGCCTGAGAAGAGAGGCCAACTCTGAATCTCAACCAGTTTGCACCGGGAAACTAGAGGAACTAATCAGAAAGCAGGTACACAGGGTCAACTGAGTCAGATAGAGGGACAACTTAAACAGCACACGTGTGCCCACGGCTACCTCCTGGCTCTGGAGACCAGGTCCCACTCAGGTTCAGGGTCTCAGCTCGCCCCCTTCCGATGCGTGGCTCGGAGCTGGTGAGGCCCGGTGGGGGCTGGCAGAGACACAGGCCAGCCTTCCCGAGCACGGACCTGAGCAGCTGGAGAAACAAAGCCTGCAGGTTCGCACTGTGTCTAAACGCTCTGCCCTTTTGCCGCCTTGAGAATCGAAACAATACGTAGAGCTGGCTGGAAACTAATTCTAAACTGCGTATTTCTTTAAGGACTGTTAGTTAAACAAAGATAGCAATTAGTGTTCAGTTAAAATTACGTTGTGATCTTAATGAAGGGTTATTACATGTTTACAGAGAAAATAACAGTGGTTGAATTGGAGACCGTTATTGGTTTTCTCAATGAACCATGCGAAGACGACCGATTTGCTGGATATTCGCATCCATTAACGGTCCCCACTGGCTGCTCACCTGGGCGAAATCAATAGCTCCTTTAGAACTGGCCTTGAAAATTAAACCTCTGCGTAAGAGCCAACAAGCCCGAGCGTTCAGCAAGCCCTTCCTTCTCTAACCCGCCTTTCATTTACATGTCCTCCCGGCTTCCATCTCTTTCCCACCCCCTCCCTTCCCTGCAGCGCCTCCCACATGCAGATGGTGAGGGACCCGCCACCCCTGCCCGGTAAGACCGAGGCGCCCGCTCAGGACCGGAAGAGGAGCGGACGTGCGTCCCGTTGGGGTCTCAGGGCGCTTCCCGGGGGAGCTGTGTCCTTGGGGTTACGGGGGTAGGGGTGTAGGGTTTGGCCAGGTGGGGAGGGCAAGCTGAGCTGAGCGGGAAATGGGCGCGGCCGTCCACAGTGCGACCAGCAGGCCCGGCCGAGCCACGGGTGTGGCAGGGCCGCAATGATGCGGTGTGACCAGCAGGCAAGCATCGCCCGGCACTGTGACCAGCAGGCGCGGACGCCCAGCGGTGTGACCAGCAGGCGAGCATCATCGGGCGGTGTGACCCGCAGGCGCGGACGCCAGTGTGACCAGCAGGCAAGCATCAGCGGGCGGTGCGGTGTGACCTGCGGTGTGACCAGCAGGCGAGCATCACCGGGCGGTGTGACCCGCAGGCCGGCCCGAGCCGTGGACCCCGGCGAGCGGCGGCCAGCGGCGGCGGCGGTCTTCGGCCAGCCCTGCCCCTCGCCCTCCCGCAGCCGTGGCGTGTGAGCCTTCGCGACAAACAAGGCCTCTCTTTGTCACATCTGTTCGTAGAAGTCATCGCTTCCGCGTGGAGCGTGACGCGGCACGTGACCCGGGCGTGACCCGGCGCGCACCCCGAGCGCCGTTCTCGCTCTCGCGAGAGCGCCAAGATGGCGGAGGGGCGCTGCCTCGCGGTCCTCACAACCGCGCACGCCGCAAGCCATAGCAACGACCTGGCGCAGAGACGGCAGAGCCAGAAGGACCGGCCTGTGACGACACAGAGGAGGAGGCCAGACCGAGGCTGGGGGCTGCGGGGGTCCAGAGCGCGCATGTCGGGGGCTCGGCCTACCTGCGGGGTCGCCGGGGCGCAGGGCCTGGAGCTTCTGCGTCCCAACAGACGGGCGAGGGACCAACGGGCGTCCGCACCTCCGGGGAGGCCGCTCGTCCCGGCGGGCAGCGCGCCAGGCCCCTGGTGCAACTCACAGGGACTGGAGGCAGCAGGCTGGGCCCGGGAGCTCTCTGGGGACTTGGGGAACGCTCTGTGTTTGGAGGGGCAGGTGAGCGCCACTGTTTGCGGCCCCTCAGTGTCCATAGGGTGGGCCGGGGCTCCATCCAGGTGCTCTGGCCTGTCTGCAGGGTCGCTGCAGTGTGTTTCTGGACATGTCACCCGGCCCCATGTGACGGCACCGGGAGAGGAACTTAACATGTACCCTCAGCCGCGGAGAGACGGAGCCTGTATGCTCTGTGCTCAGGTGACCAAGGGCGGTCTCAAAAGACGTTGGTTTCTGGTAACTGACTTTGTCATAAGCACTCTTTAAAAAGGCCATTATTCAGGAGCGGTTTGGAGAATCCTGTTAGTTTTAATCAGGTAACTGTCCACGGTTGTCAGCTATCCAGTTACCTGGTGGCACATTTGCAGCTAATCCATGCTGACAGTTCCCAAGGAAGCCATTTCGCTCCAGGGACGTCTCACAGACGCGTTTTAAAGCCTTCCCCGTAGGCCTCGTGGGGACAGGTGAGTGAAACCGACTCTGATCACGTCCCAGGCCGATGTCAGCTGAGCCCTGCTCTGCGCCACAGCACCTCAGGGACACACTCAGGCTGTGGTCCGTTTGCCGAAACAGACCCAGGACTGCTCCCCGAGGCAAGTTGTGGCTCACCGCAGATGGAAAGGTGACGGCATTTGGGGCAGAAGCCCAGGAGCCCACAGCAGGCCGCAGGTCCAGGGCGATGGGAAGCGTAGAAGTGCGAACATTGCGATGCGTTTGTCGGAGGAAGGGCTCGGTGTTCTGCAGTGTGTGTGACACCCAGGAAGTTCTTGGTCGCGAGGTGGTAGAGTTCTTGGTTGCAGACGAGGCCACCTGGAGTGGGCAGGCTGCCCAGTTCGCAGGATCCTGTGCAAAATGAAAAGACAGGAGTTTCCAGATGGCAGCGGGGACATTGGTCTAAGGGCACGGTTCTTCTGAGCACCATGCTTTTGCAGCCACGCGGGCCGTGTGCCCGTGAAGCGGCCCCGCCTGCGGGGAGGAGGGGGCGTGAAGGCAGCGTTCACTGTGGCATTCCGGGGACACCTACCTACCTTCACGAGAGAGTGAACGAGAAGCCAGCAGAGCCTGCGACAGGAGGTCGAGCAGGTGGGAAAGCAGCCAGGGCTCCCAGCGCCCCAGAGGCCAGGGGGAGACACGCTTCTGAGCGGAGCCCCGCGTCCCCGCGTCCTCGTGTCCCCACACGCTGGCGGGGACGGTGCACCGGCCGCTGCTCGCTGCTCCGGAAGCCTGGCTGAAGCTCCCGGGGCGCAGGAACTCACACACGTCCTCTGCGTTTTACAGCAGAGAGGCCATCGCTGACCTGATGAGAAGGAGGGTGCACTGTGCGGAGTGGATGGGGGGCAGGTGGGGAGGGTGCAGCCCCTAAGAGCTCCCTGCTGGGTGGGAGGGGAAGGGTTTGGGGGAGGGCGGGGCCTAGGGGGAGAGCAGAGGTGTAGGCCGGTGATGGTCCTTTGGTTTTAAGACCAGGGAGACTTGTCTGCAGGAGGAAGGGAGTCAGTAGTAGAAAGCGAAAAATGGAGGAGGGAAAAGAAGAGACAGACGGGGAAAGAAAAGGGTCAGAAGAGAAAATCCTGGAGGGGCTGCCCGGCGTGGGACCCCGCGCTCCGAGGAAGCAGACGTGTTTGCAGAAGCATGCTTCCGTTTTGGAGGAAGAGGCCTGAGGTGGGAATTGTCCTTCGCTCCTCCTCTGTCCTCCGTGAAGCAGGAGGGCCTCGCCCTCGCCGAGGTTAAACGCCGAGACCCTGGCCCAGCGACGGAAGAAGCGGACTTCGCTCCGCGCGGGCCCTTCCCCCGGAGGCCTCAGCGTCCTCGCGCAGCTCCGACTCTGGTATTTCGATTGACCGTTTCATTGTGGCATTAATTTATTTTCTAATTATTTCTTTATATCTAAGAAACACTTGGTAACTTGAAATCTTTCTACAAAGACTCAACCGAGATCAGAAATAGATTTTCTTTCCGTAGCATTTTACAGGGCAGTCACTTCAGAGCACACGGAACCCAAATCGGAACATGACGTCGAAATACGAGACTGTCGGGCCAGCACCTCGCAGGGCTGGCCGTCCTGGGAGATGCTTCTGGGAGACTCGGCTCTAGGTGGGGGCGACTCTTTTCATCTCCCTCCCATATGACGGTTGCTTCAGTTTCTTTTCTGCAGAAGGACTCTACCTAAGTCCAAATGGCAGGTCGTCCACCACGGTTTAGTAGGCCTGCCACGACTGAGTCTTTACTCTTCTTATTATCTTAATAATCTAAGATCCGTCATAAATCTCAGAAATATTTGCCATTACCAACATATTTAACACTAATTCATTCATCACTCCTCATCCCTAGACTGTGCTATTTTACAGAATTGTTGCCTTTTACTTCTACGTAGTTTATCTGTTTATTATTCTTCTAATCCACCTACCCCTCCCCTCGCCCCATTAGAATGTAGGTTCTGTGAGAGCAGAGACTCAGGTCTGTGTCCTCAACACCTGCAGCCATTTATGCAGTGCATATGTGATGAATGAATAAAGAAAAATACAGGTGGAGTATTTTCTGTTTCAGGGTATCGCACTCACATATAGCTATGCAGGACCGTTGTCCATTCTGATTTCATTTCCCTTTGCTTCGGTCCATGACAGGCCGGCTTCCTAACCCCCGTGTTTAGGTCTGGGAGAAGTGATCGTTACCCCCAGCCCATGGCTCGCCCCCAAACCACAGACAGCGGAGGACAGGTGCCGCTGGCAAAGGTGCTGGGTGTTACGTTCGGGGAGTCGTTTATTTCTCAACATAACTGTACCAGGTAATGATTATTATTTTCATCTTACAGCTATAGAAACTGAAGCTCTAAAAGGTTAAGTTGCCCAAAAGTAGAAAACTAAAAAACAAAAAGCCTGAATTTGAACACAAACTTTTTTCCCAAAACTGTTCAAGAATTATTTAGTGATGCATATTGTATGGAGAAAGAAAGAAATAGAACAAAACAAGCTGTATTTCGCCTTCTTAAAACTAAGGTGGGGGAGGAACTTATGGCTGCAGTTTTCATTAGTCCAACACAGGAAACAAATCAATTTCCATTTTGGCAAAGGATCTCACTCTCTTAGAGAACTGATAATCTTGGCTTGGATCTGAGAAAACACGTAAACATGATTCAAAAATTATGAGCACTTGAAAAATAATTTTTAGATACAAAAAAGTCTGAGGCAACCATCCATTTTTTTCTCAGCACAACGAGAGCCACTTCTCTCTGTCCAGGACTAAGTTCCAAAATTGACGATCCCCTTAACTCCACCTTCTCAATAAGGATTCGCAGTTTCACGTGCCATGGCCCGAGGAGGTGGTGGGTAGCTGCGTTTTAAGTCCCTCTGGTGTTTTTTTTATTTCTTAGCTTTTCTTTACAAACCACCAAAACATCTGGCCAATTTACTTAATATCCTGATGTTCTGGTTCATTTGCATTGCTAATTTTTAAAAAGGAGTGGTTTGGCTTAAAGGGTAAATAGAGCCTGAGGGAAAGTGAGCGAAGGTCGCCAGCTGGTGGGGCCGGAGCCCCCGGCCAGCAATCAGCAGCACCTGTGCCTGTTTCTCTGCCGCCTCCTGGCTCACTAATGTGCCTGATCTTGGAAGAAACGCCCAGAGAAGTAAAAAAAATCACTTGACAGTCTTTCCTTTATCGGCATCACAACCATAAAGACTCAGATGCGGCTGGAGGCAGGAACAGCGCCTGTGTTAGGGAAGCGCCCTGAGGTCCCTCACGGGCTGCACCAGGCGGTGGAATCAAGGTAAGGATTCAAGGATTCAGATCTAAATCCTCAGAACCACGGGCCCACTCTCTCCCTCCCACCCCGGCATGTCCGTGATAAACTTCATCGATGCCCTCGGCGCGGTGCCATCTTGGGGGAGCTGTGCGCAGACGCCCCTCGCCCGCCTCGGACCAGTCCAGCCTTCAGATGCCGTGTTGAGACTCTGGTCCGATGTCCCATGCTGATGTTGGCCCCTGTCACCCAGCCTGGTGGTGGCGGGACGGGTAATGGAGAGGCCTAAGCTAAGTCATGCTTCACACACCTCTCTAGAGTCTAAAGGCGAGCGCTAGGTTGAAATATCTGTGACCATTCTTCTCACGCTCAAGTCATTTGATTTCCGATCGATGGGTCAACAAGTCTCATTTTCTATACCTACAATATTATTGTAGTTGTGTTCTTTGAAACACATCGCATGGCAGAAACACACCAAACTTGAGCACAAACCATCACAAGGAAAAAATACTAATATATGATTTTACAACTGTTTTATTCATCATGTAAAACAGAGCTTTTATTTATTGTGTCGATTTCCGTTCTGTAAACTTTGTATGTAAGTACAACATACAAACGGAAGTACAAAAGTCGTAGATTCATGGCACGAACTGTCCCGAGGGTGTACACTGGCTGTCCCTCGGTCGCTGTCCCCAGCCCCTCAGGAGGCCCGCCTTGCACGCCAAGCATAGCCCTCCATGTGTTCACTTCCCATTAATTTCTCTCCATCAGGTTTTGCAGTTTCCGCGTAAAGATCTTGTACATCTTTCTTTACGCTTATGACTATTTGCTAGTTTTGAATGTTAATGTATATGGTATCATTTCATAAATTTCATTTTCTATTTATTGTTGGTTTAAGAAAAACGACTTTTGGTATTGAGTTTAAGACCTTCAGTAACTTCATTTATCAATGTACCTGATCTATAGATCTTTTGGGACTTTCTGCCATCTGTGAATAGCGAAGGTTTCTGCGTGTTGAACGGAGGCCGTGATGGTGGCCGTCGCTGTCTCCTGCTGGTCCCCGGGGGAGGGCTTTCAGCGTTTCGCCGTTAGGTCGCACGGTGGCTCCGGGACCTGTGCGCGCGCGCTCGGTGTCGCGGGTGGGGACCGTGGTGTCGTGTCGTGGTTAGGCGGGACTCAGCGGGAGATGGGGACTGTCCCCTCTCTGTGTTCTTGGGGAGCATTTGTGTAACAGGCGTTACTTTTCCTTTTGATGTTTGGAAGAATTCACCAGTGACGTCATCTGCGTTTTTATTCTGAGGTTTTTAGCTATGAATTTATTTTCCTTGCATGTTGATGTTGATAGATTGTGGTTTTCTAAGAATGTCCAATTCAACTAAATTGCCAAACACAGAATAAGGTGGTTCATTATATTCTCTTATGATTATTTTAATTTCTGTTGTATATGTTGTTTTGCCTTGTGTCTTTTTTTATTATTTTATCTGTCTTTTGCCTGGGATCTGTTAGATTTTATTGTTCTTTCTGAAGAACCGCGTTTCGGCTTGCTGGTCCTCTCTAGTGTGTTTCTTTTCATTTTAAATTCTTTCCTGTCTTTATTACTCCCTCCCTTATATTTTGAGTCTTTCTAATTCATGTGATAAATCACTAAATTGTTTTATTAGCCTCTCTTCTGATATTAAACCATAAGTTTTTCTTTATAAGACAATATAGAAAAACAAGGCTTGAGTTCTGTCCTACAAGTTTTGTCATATAGTAATTGTTTTTATCATTTGGTTCAAAATATTTTCTAATCTTCAGTTTGATTTCTTATTTTACCAATGTGCTATTTAGAAGTTATTGCTTAATTTTCAACTATTATGAAATCAAGAGGAATAGTCAGTTTGGGGACTGTTTTTTTGTTTTGTTTTGTTTTTTCCCTTAAGAATATTCACACTTGAATTCTGGCTGGCGAACTTGAAAGTCTCATCTTTCTTCATGTGTGAAATGCGATTTATTGCACCCACGGGCGGGAGACAGAGCGCACGGCCGGGCCTGGGCGGGTGGCGGCTGGGCCGGCCCAGCGAGGCAGCACACGGGGACAGACAGCCAGACGACCCGCGGGCACCGCTGCGGCCCTCGCGGTGTGACAGCACTTAGCTGACATGAGACAGTCTGATACTTAGAAAAACAATCATAAGTTTTAAAACATGAAGGAAATAAAACAATAGAAGGAGATAAAATACTTTTTAGAAATGAAAAACACAATGTGCGTTTATTTAGCTTTTAATTTCACTATGCTTTTATTTAGAATAATGGTTTTTACCAACGTTTAACTTTGGATAAAGATAAGACAATGTGGAAAAAGCTAGAGTCTTTCTGTTTACAATATCTATGTTCGATTGCTAATTTACACTCATAAACTTTGAACTGGGCAAAAATTTAGGTGACGCATAGTGGATGAAGTCATGTGAGGAGACAGAATAAATATGCAGGCCAAATGCAAGCGAGCTTACGAGAAAAGCCCTCCCGGAGGGAAGGCGTTTGAGCAGGCTCTTCGGGGAGAGAGAGGCATGCCGCAGGCCAGGAGGAGGAGGAAGCGTGGCAGACGGGTGCCTTCCATCCAAGACGTCACCCCCTGGAGGCCTGCTGCGAAGAGCGATAATCCGTGGTCTCAAGCACTGCACGGCTGTCCCCTGCCTTCTCACTTGTCTGATTCACAGGACCTCGGCTCGGTCCTCTACGTGTCCCCAGACCCTTGTCCGATCCTCTGGCGTCCCCAAGCCAGCCCAGGCCCTTGCTTCCCTGTCTCTCGTGTGTGGGCTGTGCACCCCTCTCTCGGACGTGGTCTGGTGTTCTCTGGCTCCCTGCGTGGTGGCCGCAGCTAATGGCACACCCCTGCTTCCCTCCTGCCCACGCGTGCTTCCTGGGCCATGGGGGTCAGTGTGTGCAGCACACTTTAAATGACTCCGTAGCCTAGATATGCTGAAATTACCGCTATTTCATCTTTTGCTTATATTTTTTAAGTCAATGAAATTAATATCCTTTTTCCAGACCCTGCTATCGAAAAGTATGGATGTTAGACTGTTGTAATTACACTGTCAAAGCCGTGAAAACATTGAAAACAAAGTTCAGTCAAAAAGGCTTGAGTGATGGAGCTGTTTTCTTCACAAGTGAAAACTCATATGAAGACGACAACAGTCTTCAAAATCAGTCATCATCGTTTTCCTGTAACCTGCATTTAGGTTTTAATAACTGCTACGAAAATAAAAGATAAAGCCCGTACGCCTTACTGCATGCTGTGTAGGAGCTGGATTCGTCTGTTTTCTCTTCTCCGTGCTTTTATGACCCTCCCCGGGCCCATGAATGACATGGCAGGACGAGGCCCCTCCAGAGGAAAGGCACAAAACGAGGTCCCCGGCACCTCCTTTGCCCGGATGGCACTCGGGTTGAGTCACGCTCTTCTTCAGGGGACCCTCGCAGCCTCAGGCAGGAGCCGCGTGCCGTCGCGGTCAGCAGTGGGCGGCCGGCGCTGGGTCTCCAGGACAGCGGGCAGGAGCAGGGCCGCTGTCCAGACGGCCGTTCACGGCGGGCCGGGCACGGCCCCGCAGCCTCCTCGGCATCCTCCCGGCTCGCGTCAGAGATGCTTCTCGTTCAGCGCGTGTGTTGGGGGGGTGGTCCCCCGGGACGGATAGCGTGACCGCTGGGATCGGTCCTCGATCGTCCTCGGTGGCCGGGCGCCGGAGCGCACAGGCCGGGGGGCGGGGCAGCTCACTGCAGGGCGCGCCAGCCGGGCGCCTCGGCCGCTGCCGCCCAGAGATGAGCCTTCTCCACGCGTCCTGCCGGGTTCTGCGCGGATCATTCAAGCTCACGTTTCCCCCACGAGTATCATCCCCCGGGGTGGGGGGCGCACCCCTCTGTTGTCGTTAATGTAACATGACTGGGCTGGTGCCCGAGTTCAGGAAGGTAAATGTCTCCGACGTGAGGTCGTTCATACAGTAGGTGGTTTTGTCCAGTATAACAAACTATCGCTGTTGGCCCGGCAGGACGTTGTTTAGAATACTCCTCAGCTCAGCGGTGGCTGCGCTGCCGAAATCCCTCGAGACACTCGAGGGCGGGCCGACTTGGGCAGACGGTCCCTCTGTAGTCACTTGCCAATAAGCTCATATCTGCGTAATGTCCAGGGGATGATGACTTACAGCTTGAGGGATCATGTGTTCGCTGTCTGAGATCCCAGTTAACATATGTCACCCTAAAATGCCAAGAACCACCCAAAGCAGAGGTCGCAAAGTCACAAAATAGCTGTTAATACTTAAGTCGTAAGATTTCCCATAAAAGTTTACAATTACAGCTCATCCTGAAAAACCGGGGTGTCCGGTAGCACCGGGCAGCATGGCCGCCTTCGACGTAGGGGCAGGACACCGCGTCCTCCAGACAGCCGGGGCTCCCGGGTCACAGGTCTGCTTGCTGGACGCTCGGGGGCGTGCCTCCTGACTCCCTTCCTAGAGTCCAGCTACGCGTGTGAACGGGACTGCCTCGAATCAGGTCTGAACGTGGGTGGCGGGGACAGACGGGTCAGATCTGGGACCAGGAATGCTGGGACCTGGCCTCGGGCTCCACCGGGGACCTGGCCTCGGGCTCCACTGGGGACCTGGCCCACGGCGAGCAGTCCCTGCCGTGGACTCACGGCATCGCGAGACAGTCGCGCCCGCCCTTCGCCACCCGGAACCGCCTGCTGCCTCAGGTCTGACGTCGCTCTCATTCTCTGCCCTGGAACTAGATTCTGTGAACTGCGCCCTTCGTCCTGAGTTTCGCGCACGCCGGTCTCGCCGCCGTCCCGCGTAAACGCAAGCGCGTGCGGGCCAGGCTGTGGCGCACGGTCCGCTTGTAATGCCCGTGTCATTAAGCACGTATTCAGTGTTCATTATTTACTGAAGGGGCCGATCTAAGACAGGCCGCTTCGGTTTTCAATGCCGTGACTGGTTCCCGCCCCGCAGAGACTGCTCCTCCCCGGCTCGGGCTGTCGTCTGCCTCGCCGAACCCTGCGGCCCCACCACAGCGTTCTCGACCCCCGGTGGCCATGCGGCGCTCACGCTCGGGAGAGCTCGGGAGTGGCGACGGAGCAGGCGCCCCGCCAGACGGGCCCGGAACCCCGGGGGGACTGCGAGTGGGACCCGGGACGTTCCGCATCGCAGCGAGAACGGAATTCACATTTACGGATTCTGGGCCCGGGCGAAAATGAGCGCGGGGTTCGGGAGGGGGCATGGTACACACCTACAGGCACGACTTGAAGGAACAGTGTGACGTTGTGGCGGATTCTGTCTGGAAGGGCAGCGGCTAAGGGGTGGTGCTACCGGCTTCGTGACGACAAAGGCATTCGGTACCCGGGAACCTCGCGTTCACTGAGGGCGCAGAGCGGCACGGGGACTTCGGCCGTGACGCGGAGACTCTGCATCTCGCTCGACGGGACGCTGACCGCTGCAGACTTCGCTGAACGTGTTCGGCTCGGTCCGCGGATGCCGAGGTCCGGGTCCGCTGAGAGCCGGGGCGCGGCTCAGACGCTGGGTCACGGTCCTTCCCCGACCAGCCTTTCCAGACCGTTTTCCCGGCTGTTGGGACCTTGACCCGTCAGGACATCTCCATTATGCAGCGGTTGTTGGTCCCTGGTTACAGACGTGGACGCTGAACCTCGGGGAGGTTAAGCTCTTCACCGGGCCCCGGATCCCGTTCACGGCCGCGGCCCTCGTGCGTTTGCTGCTGTGTCACGTTGCCCAGTTACGTGAAGGTGCCTCTCTCTTTTTATACGTCCTTGCGAACAGGAAACGAACTGTGATGTGTTGAGAGAGAGAGAGAGAGAGAGAGAGAGAGAGAGTGTCAGAGAGAGAGAGAGAGAGAGAGAGAGAGAGAGACTCCCACAGGCTTCTCCAAGGCAGGGATGGCGATAACGTGAGCAAGTGGACAGGGCGTTCTGGTTGGGCTCTCGCCCGGCGTGGGAAAGGGCCGTGTCCACAGCTCGTGCGGACGCTGCACTTCCCGGGGGCTGCGGGCTGCCTGGGCGCCGGCGAGGCACCTGCCAGCGGGCTCCGCGCCAGCCCCACACCCCGAGCCATCTGTCACCCGGGCGGTGAGACTGATGAGGACCCTGGACACGTCACCAGACGGGGCCGAGGCCCTGGAGCGTCGGTCCTCTCCTGCGTGGTTCGGAAGGTCTGTGAGGGACCGGGCCGAGCAGAACACGGCGCCGACCAGACCTGCCCAGCCGCGTTTACAGGTCGTGCTGGCGATGGGGCGGGGGCGGGGGGGATGCTTCCAGACGGATCATCTCACGGGCCATTCACCCCCCGAGTCATTCGCTCGAGCGATGGCTTCCCTAGCGACGGGCCGCGCCCGAGCAGCCTCCCCCGTGCTCCGCGCTCGTCCCGTAGCGTGTCCGGCGGGCGCTCCCCGCCCGCCCGCTGCCGCTGCGGTTCGCTCCCGAACGCACACACCACGCTAAAAATAAATTCCACGTGAAGCCTTCCGGCCGCCTGGATAGAGAGTGTTCTGCTCGCTCTGTGTTTGCAGCCAGGTGGCTCGCAGTCGACCTGCGCCGAGGAGCCGAGCTGAGGCAGACACCGTGCCCAGAGCCGGCAGATGGGCCGAGGGCGGAGAGACTCTTCGCAGGCCAGGGGCTGCCAGGATCCCGGCCTCCGCGACCTTGCCCGGCCACGCGCCTCGGGCCGGTCGTGTGCTTTCTCGGGGTCTCAGTTTCTTTAAGTGGAAAATGCAGAGGAGCATTCTAATTTTGAGAGTGTGCTTATACCTTCTGATTTTTTCAGTTTAAAACATTTCCATGTACCAAACTGACTCCTACATCAACCGCATAAGCTTTGGCGGCTGGTCACCACTGCCTTGGAGCAGTATCAAATGGAACTTAAAAAATTACGCTTCATGCGACCCGATGTTAGGATTCATGTGACAAAAATTACACACAGACTCACAGACGCTGGTTTTTGCTTTCGTTGCTGTTTTCATGTCTCTACTCCTTCGCTCCGCCAGTGATGGCCGAGTCTTTCCTGGGCGTCAGGCCTTGGCACTGTGGACGCTGAGCTCAGGGCTGCTAAGAAAAGGAGGTGCCAGGGAAACTGAGGCATTGAATTAAAAGCGAATAGACTTAGGAGGGACGAGCTGACAGTGACAGTAGGGATAAAGTAAGCATGAAACGTTTAGGCGTTTTCCGATTGTAAAAGAGGTCCATATTAACTCTTTCCATAGGAATCTTTCTTGGGATTTTTGTTAAAATTTCGTTGCATTTCTAGATGAATTTAGAGAAAATCGGCGTGTTTGCTACATCAAGTTTTCCCACCCATGAACTGTGTTATCTCTTAAATGGGGAAATCTCTAAAGTTAGCAATATTCTAATTTCTACCATGGGGGCCCTGATGTTGGTATTTACTTTCTGAGTTAGAGTCATTGCATTAACCTGAGCTGGAAGAGGGACCCCAAAGAAAGGAAATGGGGTCACGAGCGAAAGCGCCACGTCGCGGAGACCTCGGTGCCAGCAGCGCCTCCTGCTGACGCCAGGCGTGGGGTGCGCGACGACCCCGGCCGCCCCTCGCGGCCCCCTGGTTACGGGAGCAGCGGCGGCGAAGCCCGCGCCAGGCCCTGCAGTCGGCAGACGCTCGTCAGTGTTGCGCTGTCTCGGCTCCTGCGCTCCGGCTCCCGTGGGGGGCGGTGGCCGGCTCCAGAGAGAGTGCGAGGGGTGGGCTTTTGCCCCGGTGGCGTGTGAAGTCATTTTAACGGGGTGGCCTGCGGCTTCCATGTTCCAACGTGAACTGCGCTGGGCCCGGAAACCCTTCCTGAATGGCGAGGACCCCGCAGGGCAGGAGCCCGGGGCGAGGCAGTGGGACACACGGACCAGATGGCGCGCGGGGCCCTCGGGGCTGTGCCAGCCGGCTTAGAGGGGGAGCGGCCCTTCGGAACCCGAAGACGTTCGGCTGGAAGGTGGGGCTTTGAAACACGGAGGAACCGCAGTCGCCTGCCGGCTGCCAACGCGAGGCAGAGAACCCTTGGTGAGCGATGCATGTTGGCATCCGCTTTGTCTCATGACCGTGGGTGCGCCCGAGCTCCCGTGCGCCGCTGCAGAGCAGAGGGAACGAGCCGCTTTAATTTTGGGGTGCGTCCACTTTCGTCACTGGCTAGTGCACCTGCTCTTGTCTGGGACAGGTCAGGGCCAGGGCTGGAGCGCAGAGCAGCCCCGTGCGTGGGGCCTGCGCACACTGGGCAGAACCGAGCTCAGTGACATATGCGGACTCTTCCCTCCCAACCGTCCCCTGCCCTCAGCTTCCGTCCCAGGACAAGGACGTGTGCTGGAGGGGGAGCACGAGACACGCCCGACGTCCGTGGGTGGGAGCCGTGCCGGGGGCGGTGGGAGTGCGGGGGGACCCGGTGCGGTCGGTTCGTGGTCGCTGCCGGTGCCGCCATCGTAAGCCGCGGTGCGGGGCAGGGCGGCAGGCAGCAGGGGCAGCAGCGGGGAGGGCTGCTCGCCGGGCGAGCCTCGCGGGCGCCTTCCAAACGGAGCCCGTCTCTCTGATGGACGAAAGGTCTTCACTTCGTTTTTTCAACACGTATGCGCTGAGTACCAAAGTTATGCAGGACGTGGTGACAAAACCCGTCCCGCGGAAGGTGCTCGGTCATCCGTTTCCGTGTGACTCAGTGACTGTGCTGGCTACGGCATCACACGTTTCGAATGGGATTTTGTTAAGAGGGAGGAACGAGGTGGAAACAGAGGCAGCAGCCTGACCCGAGGGCGATGGCAGAGAAGCAGGGGACACCGGGGGGACACGGGGCGGCCGCGTGACGGGGACGGCGGGGCACGGACGCCCAGCCCGCAGCCCGTGGCCGGGGGGCGCGGAGAGGGAGGGAGGCGCGTCAGAATCTGGGAGCCGGGAAATGGCGAGACTCGCACCATCTGTGCCAAGTCAGTGAGTCCAGAGGGAAGCGGGTAGAAGTGCTTCCCCGAGCCCAGCGCCGGAGCAGACGGAGGCCCCTGGACCCTCGGGGACGTTCACACCAGAACCGGGCTGCCGTCAACGTGAGCTTCAGAGAAGAGTCGCGGGCGGCATCGCTGACTCTGTGACAGGTGGACTTTGCTTTCAGGTGCTGGGCGATGTCGGCCACTCCATGGGTGAGGTGCGCCCTGCCCTCTGGCCCTGTCCTGAGACGTTGAGTCAGGCGCTGGCCCAGACCCCGATGGGTGAGTGTCGGGTTTACTTGCGAGAGGGCAGACGACATTGCTGGAGAAAGCGCTCACGTAGCCCACGTCATCTTCCTCGGAAATCACGCGACTGTATCAAAGCGTCTGAAAGTCATTCCCGATATCCCGCCCAGGACGCGGTGGGCGACAAGGAGGAGGGGCCGGAGGCCGAGAAGCCGCTGGTGCTGGGGGTGTGCAGGAGCCTCACTGGCCTGCGACACGCGGAGGGCTGGCGATGGAGAAGGGGACGTCCCACCGCAGGGAGCAGGGAGGCTGGCATGGGGCCGGAGCGGGCCCACCGGCACCGGGGCAGGGCGGTTCGGTGTCAGCCGTGGCCCTACGGAAGGATGATGGGGTCCGTGGTGAATGGGGACCGGGGTTCAGGGAGAGGCCGAGCGGCAGAGAGAAACTGGGGCGATGTCCGCGAAGAGAGATCTGACGACTGGGAGGGAATGGCTGAGTTAGTCGTGTGGACGTGGGGTTTTGCCAGTGTTTGAAAACGTTAAATTTGTGACAATGAAATCTAAGTGGTGCTTTTTCCTGACTGGTACCCTGACCGCGTGGCTCCTCTCGTGCGAGGTCCCCCTGCAGAGTCCCAGACAGAGGCTCTGTCAGCTGCCCGAGCCCACCCACCCCCTCCCCTGTGGGGCCCGCGCTCAAGGCAGTGGATGCCCCTCCGGGCGAGGCACAGGGAACCCAGGGGCCCAGAGACGTGGGGAGGGGGTCGGGGGAGTTCAGGAGGCCAGCGGCCCGACCGCGGACGTGGTGCCGGAGCCAGGACAGCTGTCCTGTGACGCTGAGGCCACACGCACGAGGGGGAGGGTGAGGGCACTTCAGAGGCCACGGGCCCCACGGGCCGAGCCTCCGGCCGCAGTCTGCGCCCCCGTTTCCCTGCCGTGTGTGCCATGCCCCGTTTCCTGCACGCCACACCCCGTTTCCTAGGCCACTCCGAGTCGAGCCCCTCTCCTTCTGGCCAAACGTCCCCAACGCGTGTGCTCCACCCCCGCCTGGGGGTCCCCAAGGTGTGTCTCAGTTTCCTGCTGTCGTATGACGAGCCACCTCTCCGCAAGGCTCAACAGCAGCAGCAGCCACGGCTCGCTTTGCCCACAGGTCGTCACCTGGGCGGGGCTCGGAGGGAAGGTTGTCTCTGTTCCAAGTGGCATCAGTGGTGGAGCTTGGAGGGGCTGGAGAACACACCTTGGGTGGCCCACTCACAACTAGCCGGCCTGGGCAGCTGCCCGGGCAAAGTTGGGGCTCGGTGCTGGAGTCCCCGTCCCCATCAGCCGCCCGGGCTCCCTCATGCCACGGCGGCTGCGTTCCCCGGGCGAATGCACAAGGCACGAGGCGCGGCATTTTATGATCTAACCTCAGCTGCCGTATCGCGCCCCGCCCGCCGTGCTGATGAAGGCGCCCACCACACCTGCCCGGGCTCGGGGGCGTGGACATGAGCGCCACGTCCTGGTGGGCGTGTGGCGAGGTCCTCCAGCAGGCGGGACGGAGAAGCCGCAAAGCACGACCCGGTGGCAGGCGCCTCGGTACCGGCCAGCCATGCCCGCTGCCGCTCTCGGCGGCACCCGGCACCCGGGCTCGCTTACATGCGGAAAGGAAGAACGAACCAAAATCAGGACATCGGCTCATCGCAAAACTCCTGCCAAGTTTTCAAGTGAGAGACTTCGTGGAATCCCAGGTCACCTGGCTTCGCCGGGAGGTTAAGCAGGAACCCCAAGACTTGTCTAAGATCAGATGCAGTGGAAGGTCTCAGTTAAGTCATGTTCGGCCACCAGTACCCCCTCGGGGCTGCAGGGGGATGGGCTTGGCAGGTCGGTCTGCTCCCGGCCAAGTAAGGAAACTCCACTGTGTGGACGAGAGAGAGTTGGGGGACAGGGGTAAAGGGGGTGGGAGAGAGAAGGACAGAGAGAGAGAAAGGAAGAGAGAGGAGGGAGGGAGAGAGGGAGAAGGAGGGAGAGAGGGAGGGAGAGGGAGGGAGAGGGGGGGGAGGGAGGGGGAGGGGCGCGGGGGCCCTCGGCGAGTGGGAAGGCTGCAACACACCTCGCGAGAGAGCAAAGTCGGTATCCTCTGGTTCCAGAAGGACTGTGATTGCCGTTTGAAATAAACTCGTGCAGTTCGTCCAGTCAGATCAGGCGATGGAAAAGGGCGCCGTGCGGGTCAGTGGGCAGCCGCCGCGGAGACCTGCCTGTCCCCGCCCTGCTCTGCTCGGGCATGTCCCGCCTCTCCTGGCGGGGGGGGGGGGGGCCGGGGAGAGCACTGGAGGGGGGGGGGTTGGTCGGGGTCGTTCCTCCCCTCCCTCTGCCGCCCTGGCAGCCTCTCTGTCCCCCTGGGTGGCAGTCGGCTTCTGCAGTGGCCTTCGAGGACCGCCCCCCACGCCCCGCGGGGTTCAGCTCAGGTGCGACCCCTTCCCCTTGGGTGGGGGCTGGACATATTCTAATGAGAACCCAGCAAGAATGAAGAGTTTTCACACGACAGAGGCTTCTGCTTTGTCCGCGGCTTCCTCCCAGCTGCTGGCTGTGGCGAGGCCAGCCGCCCGCTGTGAGCTGCCCGTGGCGGGAACCTGAGGCCGCGTCCGCTGCTGGCCAGGAGGAGCTGAGTCCCGCCAGCGGTCTCCCTGTGGGCCGTGGGGTGAGCCCCAGCCACTTAGATCACGGCCTCGAGGGCCAGAGCCCGCGACCCCGCGACCCTGCGGGCCTGAGCCCGGACGCCTGGCCCACAGGAACCGTGACACGGTACAGGCGGTTTTAAGCCACAGCGTTTGGGCGATTTGTGGCGAAACCGCACATGACTAACACACGCGGCTCCAGCGCCCTCCAGCAGGCGGGCCCGGGCCTGGGCTCAGGGACTTTACCGCTGTCGCTCCGGCCCTTGGGCCAAAGCCGCTGTCTCGCCTCGTCGTTTGGGTTTTCAGAGCCGTCAGCGCTTGGCCAACTCCCACCTTGAACAGTTTTTGTTTTTCTGGGTTAATTCTGACTGAAAAAGTCACAGCTCACAAATTTGGTGAAATGCGTCTCTTTTGTGTCTGTCACACTGTGTCAGCCCCAGAGGCCTGCGCCGGCCGCAGAGAAGCAGACGTTCAGCCCTGATTTCGTGTTTGTAACGCCGTCATCTTTCTCGTGAAGGGGATGAATACCCAGGTCCATTGAAGCTTCATTTCTCACGAACCTGGGTCTGCCCCCTGATTCACACACGTTGGCTACCAGGGGTTCCCGGAGGCCTAACAACATTCTTTTAATCCAATTAAAACGATACCTTACTTTAAAAAATCTAGAATAAAATTTCACTGCCTTTTCCTAAAGCTTTGGTCTCTCTCATTTTCCTCTCTTCACCAAGGCTTCCAGTTTCTATTTTCGTGTGAGTTGGTTTTAAAAGGAAGCACGTAACATAAAGAGCAGTAGGATTAACGTCCGTGGTAGAGGATAGACTCGCACGGTCGGTCGTTTTCCCCGGGTGACCCCTGGGTGGCCACAGCCTTCGCTCAGAGAATCAGGGCCCCCCATCGGCCCTTCCTGTCACGTGCCAGGCCTGCCTCCTACTCGGAGTCTCTGTCCTTGGGGTCACTGATGAAAGAAGAATGACAGTGAAAACTACTGTGTGGACAAAGTAAAAGTCACTGTAGCCCAGAGGTCCCCAACCTTTGTGGCGCCGGGGCCCGGCGCTCCTACGAGCATCTAACGCCTGACGACCTGAGGCGGAGCCGAGGCGGCGATGCTGGCGCCGGGGGCGGCCGCGGACACAGGTGAGACTTTGCTGGCCCGCGGCCCCCACCTCCCCTCCTGCCGTGCGGCCCGGTTCCTAACCGGCCACAGACGGTACCGGTCCACGGCCCGGGGGCTGGGGACTCCTGCTTGGGAAGACGATTTCTATCAGGAGGTCATTGTGTTTGCCATAGACCAGGCTGTGACCGCTAGGGCCACACCGCCCTTTAAAAAGGAATATTTTTGCTCAGGCGCAGTTGGTGAGAGACTGACTCAGAGAAAAGACACGTGGCCAGCCCGCCACAACATTTTAAGGAGAATACTATTCCAGAGAACTTGAAAACTCAGCGATGAAATGACGCCGATGGCAAAGGGTCTCGTCAGGCCCGCGCTGAGGCAGGGTTGACCAGGAGCCCGTCACCGTTTTCCTTAGACGTCCAGGTCCTGGGAGGTCTGACTCCACTGCTCGGGAGGAGTGCCCACTCCACTCACCAGTCTTTGAAGCTAAATGCAAACGATCCCACAGTCTGGCTGTGTCTGCCTTAACTGGCCAAAGCGGCAAGTTTCAAAGAGGCAAACTCAACGCCTTTGAGCGCTGGTTTTCAGGAGACACATCCTGCCTCTGCCATGCTTTTTATGAGAACAGACGCAGAGGCACAAGTAGTTACGTTTAGAAAGTGGTGCTGTGTCGGAGACTCAGAAGTATGCCGCGTCCAGAATGGAGCAGAGCCCTCTCTTCATGACAGGCCCCTCCTTCAAGGTGAGAGCCGGGGGGAGCCAAGAGGTTCTTAAGTCCCTCTCCACAGCTGGGAGACAGACAAACCGAGGTGCTCGGCGATGGAGGGAAGTCCCTCAGCCCCACGGCCAGTCTGGCTGAGCCAGGCTGACCCTGTCCGGTGGGAGAAGAAACCGCGTTGCCTGGCGAATGTGGTGGTTACGCGTCAGGCCGACCTGCTGGCAGCTTTCGCTTCCCTTAGAGGCAGATCCAGTACCCATAGAGAGAGTCTCAGCTGTCACCTCTTGGGCAGCAGGACCTGTCCGACCTGAAAGAGGAACAATAATCGTGGGAGTGAGGATAATCGCAGGTGAATCACTGGGTCGCAGCGAAGATGAATAATACTTTCACATTCTCCATGGCGTCCAGACTCTTCCCAAGCTAGAAGCCAGATCTGCATTCTCTTTCCTCCAAGTGCTTTTTTTTTTAATAGGATACCTATTTTTCTACTTATAAATGAGATACACTTTTTCACAGCAGTTATAAGAAGATACAGCGTTCCATTTTGCTAGGATGTCTTGCTTCCTTTGGAAAGGGCCGGAAGGCTTAGCCAGCCAAGTTTGATGTTCTGCAGAGGGTGGAAAAACAGGTCAAAGTTCAAAAGCAGGAATGACACCTACATTTTCTCAAGCTAAAATAGCATTTCCCTATAAAGCTCAGTAACTGTTAGTACAAACGCTGGCTGAAAATTTCAAAACGAGTGGTTTTGCTAAAGTTGTTTTTTAAATTAAAAAAAAAATGCTCATTCAGATTGAAAATACTGAACAGATCATACAGTATTTGAGGATTTAAGGAAAATTATGTCCTGACCACAGAGATGAGCTTATGTAGCATTCAGAGACTTTAACTTTCACATTTGCTCATATCTGTCAATTAAATTTGATTTTTCTTGCTTATCTTTACAATCGTAATGTAAAAATGGATGAAATAATAAAACAAAAAGATATGACCTTAGTGAAATAATAATTTCAGATAAAAAGACCAGTTTCAAATCTTTAGGTGTAAATGTTGATTTAGGTTTGGGAGATTTTATCTTAAAAGAGCAAAAGAATTCTTTTTGCATTATCTCTAAACTGGAAAATATTTCACTGGATTCGGTTCAAAAATAACCTTGATATACTATAACCTTGAGCTGAGGCCAGTGGAAAAGTTAAAATCCAGGGAAATCGTGCCTTCCTCAGAGTCAGGGAGTAAGTAACTGAAAATCGGAGAAGAGCGACAGCTAGAAAGGAACCACGAAAAGCATCTTAATCCAAAACAGGCTCCTTGCCCCCTGGTTAAAACCTGGCATTCTCTGAGGCTGACTTTCGAGCTGACTTTAGCATCATTTCCCTCTTGACTACAGGAGTGGATTCTAGTCCTAGCAACAACTCTACTTTTAAAAATTAATTATCTATTTATTGTCTCTCCTGCTGACGACCGAGCTCTAATTTATTTTGCAACCACAGTGCCGAGCACATTGCTCGGGATACACCAAGAATAGCAGATGGGTTGATGGATGGATGGGTGGGTAAGTGGGGCGGGGTGGATAAACGAGTGGGCGTGGATCCCAGGTCGTTTCATATCCTGTCATGTCCCACAGGCTCTTTGGGGTTCCACAGCCCCAAACTAGACGCAGGCGCAGGCCCTTGAGATGGGCCTGCACCCCCGTCCCCCAGGAGGGTGCCCGGTAGGTGTTTGCTCGTGCGCGCTTGTTAAGTGACGATGCTGGAGACGGATCCTCTGCTCCCCGCAGAGCGTGGAAGAAGCCGGGACGACTGGTGTGACCCCGCCGGGACGCGGGGGCAGACGGCGGAGCAAACGCGCTCAGCGCGTACACTGCGCGTGTGCCGCCGACGGGCAAGCGCTCCGTGGTGCCCCCCCGCCCACGCGGCGGCCTCCCCTCCCCCGCATCCTCTCCTCAGACCCACGCATCGGGTGTTACTGTTCCACGTGAATACCAGTCAGGTTTCCGAGGGGCAGCGCTGACGATGGTAACCGACGGTAACTGCGTTGCCCGTCTCGCCTGGGTAGGTCGTCTCTGGCGGCTTCCCGCTGGTTGACGGCTGACAGCGCAGAAGGACGGGAGCAGCCGGAGGCGAGAGCCACTGAGGTGCCGCGTGGTGTATCCCTTGAACTGCTGGGAGCCCCCTGTTTGAGGGGTGCCACTGATTTGTGTGCAGATACATAAATAGGCATGAACGTCGTTACAGGTTTTCTCTTTGGGGTTAAGCTTTTCCCAGGGAGCGGACTGACGGGTCGTCAATGGAAGCCCCGTGACCAGTGGCCACACTGCATGTTTGGGGCACTTGAGTAATTGTCGTGGCTGCGGACGTCGCGGGAGGCCTGGCTGGCGCCTCGACGCTTCGGGCGCCACTTCCGCTCCCTCCCCGGGTCCTCGGTGGGTAATCGCCTGACCCCGGGAAGCAGCCCGAACGGCACTGGCACGAAGAACCGTGTCCGAGCCGGGCTGCTTCGCGTCTCGCTTCCTCCGATGTGCCTCTGGGGAGGCGGCAGTCTGGTCTCGGTGGCCAGTGCCGTCCCCTGGAGAAGCAGCGCGGAGAATGAGCACCATAGGTGACCCCGACGCAGCTGCCTCTTGCGTTTAGAGCAGAGTCGGGGGGATCGCTCGCCCACGCACGCGCTCCGCACTCGCCCTGCACACCTGCTCCGAGTTCCTGCGGGAAACAGCTGCGTGGATAATGGAGAGAGTGGCTGTAATGGAGAAATGACTATGCTTAAGACACGGTAAGACCGTGAAGAAACTGGGGTTCCGGCCCTATGTATTCAAGAAGCAGAAGCAAAGAGCCCATTTGCAGTTTCCAGGTTTTACCCCTTCAGAGGTGCAAAGGCCTGTGATACAGCCCCCCTCTGTGCCGGACGCTCAAAATGATGCCACGCACACTGCGTCCCTCGGAGCTCCTTGGACGGCGGCCAGGTTGCTCAGACAGGTGTATCTCCATCTCTTATCAAACGTGGTTAGAGAGACAAGATGTAGATTGCACCTATTACGGTAATAACAGAATTTGAGATAACATCTATGAACCTAGTGACACACACGCTCCATTTGAATGTGACCTCGGATTCCCCAGACTGGCTTCTGGAGCAGAGGGGCCGTGCTCAGATTATCACCGGTCCCTCTTCGTCCCTCCCCCACCCCGTCTGGTAATACAGAACACCGCCTCTCTACGGCAGCGCTCCCCAACCTTTGTGGCACCGATGACCGGTGCTCCTATGAACATCTGACGCCTGATGACCCCAGGTGGAGCTGAGGCGGTGATGCCGGCGCTGGGGAGCGGCTGCAGATGCACACGAGGCTTTGCTCGCTCACCCGCCGCTCACGTCCCCTCATGTGGCCTGGTTCCTAATAGGCCGCAGACCGGAACTGGTCCGTGGCCCGGGGGTTGGGGACCCCTGCTCTGCAGGATTGTGGGCTGGCTCACGCATTTCTGGGCAAGTTTAGGAGATGAGCCTCAAGTGCACAAGATGGATTCTGCTGGGAGCTCGTGGCTTCCGCCACGGGCATCGCGGCTCCCCGGCCCCCACGGCTGGGGGGAGCAGCAGCTTCCTTTGCGGGCGGGGCCGAAGCACACCCGCCTGTGCCGGCACCTCCGTGAGCCCCTTCGTCCCGGTCCTCCCTGCCCCAGGCCCCTGACGGGCCCCGCTGCGGCCTCTGTCACTTTCTGCAGGTACCACCACCACACACGCACATGCGCGCGTGCACACCATACACGCGTGCGTGCACACGTACACACACATGCACGCACACACCATGCGCACACGCACACACCCACCACGCACACACACATGCATGCACACACCACGCGCACACACACACACACCACGCGCACGCACACACACCCACCACACACCCACCACGCACACACACACATGTACGCACACACCATGCACACACGCACACACCCACCACACACGCGCACCACACGCACACCATGCACACACACACACATGCACGCACACACCTGGCTGGTCCGAGCTGCCACGAGAAGACATAGGGGTGACCTAGCCTAGCGCAGGCATCAGGAGGCACTTCCTGAGAGTGACTTTCGGGGCCTGAAGGACGAGCAGGACTCAGCTGGATGAGGACAAGAAGGGGGTGGAGTGGCAGGCAGGACGGTGGGGACCGGACTAGAAGGTGCCCGAGGCCCTGGCCGGAGGACGGCCAGCGAGGCAGGAGGCCAGAGAGGGCAGTAGGGCCAGGTCGCGGGGTTGGGGTTTTACCTCAGGGACTGCAGGTGCCCTGAAGGTGTGGAAGCAGGGAGGGGCCGACCTGATCTGTGCGGGCGGAAGACGCGGTGTGGCCGATGGGCTGGAGGGAAGCTAGCGGGGACAGAGCCGCCTGGCAGACCAGTCAGGGGGCCGCTGGCGAGAGACGGCGCAGGGAGCACGAGGAGAAGCAGGTGCAGGCCAGAGACGTGCGGGGGCGGGGCGAGGAGCCCGGTCCTGACCCGATGAAGGCAGGAGAGAGAAGGGGGCGTGGAGGAGGAGCCCTCGGTTTTTGACAATGCAGACAAGTGGGTGCTGACGCCATTACTGAAATGGGGATCCCCGGTAAAGGAGTTTGGGAAGGCGCGCGGTGGCCAGATGTGGGGGTGCACTGTGTCTGAGGAGCATCGAGTCTCAGCTGCTGTTGAGTTATCCAGTTAGGAGAGTTGTCCACCCTTGAGAAAGCCCCCAAGGGGGACGGTGCCCTGGACAGGGAGAGGGGTCGGGGGTGAGGGGGCTGGGGGGGGTCACGGGAGAAAACCGGAGTGGCCCCGCGTTGCCTCACGAGGGCAGGGAGAGAAGTCCACGAAGCCCCTGCCGCGTCTAGCATGTAGCAGAGCGACGGCGTTGTCCTTACGAAGGTCAAGGTCAGCCGCGCAGCCAGCCCTTGGGGGGACGGATGGACGTGGCCTGAGGCGCCTCGAGAGGCGGGCGGGCCCGACAGATGCTGACGGAAACGCTCGCAGCAGGCAAGGCTCACGTTTGCGCCCTCCACACCTGACTTCACGATTCCTGGGAACACGAGTTGGGACTCCTGAGGCGTTGCGATTTTGTTTAACGGCCCTTCTGCCTTATTTGCTCTTTCCATCTTAAAGTGCGGACTTGCTCTCCCCATCGGCGGTGGAGGGCTCAGGTTTTGTGGAAAGAATTCACACTGCTTGTTCTGGGCCTCTCTCCCCACGCGCTGTTCGCGTCTGCACCCACCGCTCCTTCCGCTTTCCGTCCCCCCCATTCCCCCACCCCGTTCCCCCCTCCCCGCTCCCTACAAAGGCGCAGCCGCAGACAGCCAAACGTCCGACGCCGAAGCGGGATCCACCCGGGGCCGGAAAGCAGGATGACCTTGGTCGGCGTCTTGACCTGATCTCCAGTTCTCCCTTACGACCCCCGGCCACCCCTCATCTGATTTCAGTGTCGCACGATAAACACTAGCCCCCTCGTGGGTTTTCCTTACGGGGTGGCAGGCGCTTCCTGTGAGTCAGTCCCGGTGGCCCCGTGACCTGGGGGCCCCGGGCAACGGCGCCCCAGCCCTGCGCGCCAAGGGAATGAATGGTTAGCGCCGGCGGAGGGGCCTGCCTGCCTTTTTCTCGTCTCCCGGTTGCTCTCCGCTTTTCCTAACGCTTTCCCCGGGGTGGGGTGAGCTTTTCTGCGAGCTTTACAGAAAGATCTGGGGCGTAGTCACCCCGCGCTGCAAACCGTCTTCCGCGTGGAGGCTGCTGAGAGTTCGGTTCACTAAAAATGTTAAAGGAGACTTAAAATTAGGAAGGCGAGGGTTTGCCAGACGAGGCAGCTCCAGATTCATAATCAGTATTACAGCACAGGCCGGGGTGAAAGGTCACCCACTGCAGGTGCGCGGGCGGGCACGTGCCTTTCCCGGAGGGTTCCCTGGCATGGGCGTGGCGGGACCGTCGCCACCTAGCGGTGGAGAGCGGCACTGCGCATGGAGCAACCCCCCTTCCGGCCACCCTGGCTTTGTTCCTTCTGGAAAGTAGAACAGAAAACCTTGGTGAGAGAGGAGGAGGAGGAGTTAGAGGATTCGGTTGTAAATCTCTGTCTGGCAGGAAATGGAAACCGTCGGGCCTTGGCCTCCCAGCGCGCCCCTCGCGCCCGCTCCGGCTTGTTCATCGGGTCGTTATCCAGCCCCACCCTGCGCCTGGTCCCTGCGCGGGGTCGGAATTACACCCTGGACCGAATTTGAAGGCTGGGGAGGGGGCGGGACAGACCCGCAGTATGTCACCATGCGCCGCCTGGGGGCCACTGGTCACGAGGAGTCATCGTCCCCGCCCTCCCGGGAAGGAAACCCGGTTTTCAGATGAGGAAGATGGAACCTGAGATGAACTTGTCGGACAGTCATGTATGTGACGAGCTTCCAAACCAGGGTCAGAGCCAGGTCGTGACACCAAAGCGTGTGGGCGCCTCAAAAACCCACCGCTTGGTCAACCGGAGCGAGGGGAGGGGCGGAGAGGCTCTGAATTACAGCTCGGGGCTAGCTATTTATTTATTTGTTTATTTATTTATTTAGTGCGAGGTGGAATAAGAGGGCGGAAGACAGCTTGAAGGGCAATGACTTTCGTGCAGGTCATTTAGCTGTGGGTCAGGGGAGGCGAGGGGGAGAAAATCGAATGGCCGTGACCAGGAGTCGGAATCATCGGAGAGGAAACGACCTGCCCCGGGAGGTTCTGGGAGACACGCCGGGTTGGGCGCCCCGCCGTGGAGACCGACGTGCGGGATTTACTTGTGGAACGCATGAGTAAGAACACAAGAAACCTGTCCCTTCGGAGGGTATTTGTCCCCGACCTTGGATGACCCCTTCCACACTGCCCTCGCAGGTCTCCATGGCGCGGACGTGCGCGACACCACACTTTGACTGTATCGCCTTTGCACTGGCCTCGCGATTGCTTCCCGTGTGGAACTCCCGGCCCCGCGGTGCCGCGCCCCCTAGCGCGGTCTCGTCGTCGGGGTGCGATGCCATCTCCTGCCTCCCCCGAGCAGGACTGAGCACTTGGTAGCCCTCCAAACAGGACTGCAGAGCTGACCTTTTTATTGGAGGGGTTTCGTCTTAGGCCCTAAGGCTAGTATGTAGTGTTTAGCACGTTGTCTAATAACTCTTGCGTGACCATATTGGGGTCACGTGCTTTCCTTTTACCCAGTGCAATCTCCAGGCCGGGAACCCGGCTTCCTCGCCCGCAGCTTTACCACTTAACCGCAGCGGGCCCCGGCGCTCCTCCCTGCGCAGGGTTGTGTGTGCAGGTTTCACGCTGCAGGGAAGGCGAAGCTGTGCCCACGTGCCCATCCACGCTGGAGGTTTTCTCTGAGAAGTGGGCAGGGCCTGGCTGGGCCGCAGCACCATCAAGGGTTTGTTATGTGAGTGAATGAGCCCGTGCTTGGCCGAAGGGCACGGCCGGCTCCTGCGTCTTTGCCTGCTGCTTCCTCTCGCCTGCAGTGCTGTCTTTTCTTCTCCTCGCTAGGCCGATTTCCTGGCCCCGGCGAAGCCGGCCCCATCCGCCCAAGCTCTGCCTGCCGCTGACGGCTGTGCCTCCTGCTCGCCCTGCGGGCGCCTCTCGGTGGTGGCCCTAAGCACCTCCCACCGAGTTCGGCTGCTTATGAAATGCACATGCTCTGCTGAACGGCCATCTGGGCTTTTGAACTTAACATCATGCCCTGAATGCAGTATGCAGTCAATGCATATTTGTTGCAAATTATGAATATTCATTTGACTTGAATACTTTAAAGGAGAAGTCCGAAAGTAGAAAAGGGAAGGACAAAATGAGGGTGGGACCCTAAGGTGGGACCCTAAACCCTTACCCAGGTAGCCACTCAAGTTCACTGTGGCACGTGCCTGTCATCTGTAAGGAGACTTCTGTGTAGTGTGTCCAAGAAATAAAACTCGTTTCACTAAAGCCAGAGGTAAATAGACACGACTGCCAACTCAGGTCAGCCGACGAGCTCAAAAGCTCGGAAGAGGGGAGACAGCTGGTATGTCTTTGAACTCGGGGTCTCTTTGCACCTTTTGGAGAAGAATAGGTGAGACTGATGTCGAAATTATTTCAGAAGGAGTCAGCGCGCTGATTCAGAGTTATAAATAGAAGTAATCCTTCAGCTGTTTTTTTTTTTTTTTTTTTTTTTTCCAGGAACTCCCAGAGCAGGATGAGATTCACAGGAGAAAAAAGACGTGAGACAGAAGGCGCGGCTCGGGGGCCAGAGCCCGGGAGGCCTCGACGTCGGGGCGGGTGGGAGGGAAGAGGGTAGCGCGCCGCTCGTCTGGCTTTGAGGCAAATGCGATTTCACACGTCATCGTTGATTTTATTTTTTTCTCTTTAGCAAAATGGATAGCCTTCACAGAAAAACGGTTTGTTCAATACGGCCGAAATGATAAACCGACATCTTAACGAGCACTCCAGTTCCCGTCTCCACCGTGTACCCTCCCCCAAAAGGCAAGCGAGGAAGGACGCCAGCATTCAACTGCATAGAATTTCTAGAATATCTTATTTGGTGAAAAAGATCCAAAAACGTCCCTGAGCTTTGTCTCTCGAATGCCTCTCAGTCTGCCACAAGGCAGACCCCCTGTGGGTCTTGCTGCGGGTTCTACCACCGTTGCCCAGCGGTG
The DNA here is from genome assembly GCF_014176215.1 of Rousettus aegyptiacus. Classification (NCBI taxonomy): domain Eukaryota; kingdom Metazoa; phylum Chordata; class Mammalia; order Chiroptera; family Pteropodidae; genus Rousettus; species Rousettus aegyptiacus. The sequence goes on along the minus strand of NW_023416293.1, from coordinate 16,378,783 downwards.
ACTGGGGCCCGCAAAGGGGCTTAGTACGTCTGCTGAGGCCAGAACGTTCCGGAACGTTCCGATGAGCAGGGGCTGTGTGTAACCCAGGCTCCAGGAAAGTCAGAAACTCTTGCGGACTTTCATAAACACACACGACTGTTACTCTGCACTCTCAATCACAAGAGTTTTAAATAATGCAGCCAACTTTGATAATGGCCAAAGGACCAGGATGATTTCAATTTGTTTGCAAACCCCCAAAAGAAGGATGGTACCATGGGAGGGGAAGAGAACTGTGGCTCGCGGGCCCACTGAGAGTGCCTGGCTGGATTCCTCATAAGATCATTAAATAAGGGACATTAAGGAACACATCGAAGGTGCCCATCAGACAGGGGACAAAGGCAGCTGCAGCAGCAAGAGCAGCTTCAGGGACAACCCCTTGGCTCTGGCAGTCCCTGCCTTAGGAGTCGAGACCCTGGGGCACACGTGGCTCCTTTCCTCACGTCCCTTACAGAGCAGCAGGAAGGACAAGGACACACACTTGCTCCAGTGGGAGCCGAGCTGTGATGACCTCTGGGAAGAGCAGCGTGTCCTCCCGAGGCTCCCCCACGCAAGGTCCCTGCACGGCCAGCCCTGAGGGGTTTTGTTCAGACCTGCAGTGTGGGATGACCACCTCTGGGGAGGCCACGTCCTATGCGTTCTTATGGCTCCTCTGAGATGTCACAGGGCCTCGGTAACTGTTTGTTGAGCAAATAAATGAGATCTTGTAAATGCTGAGAACCAGGGGACAGTTGAGAAGCCCATCCGAACCTGGAGAACGCAGGTACTGCTGTCTGGCCTGTTTTGTTACACCCATATTTTAAGAGAGAAAAAGGATCCTACGATGTGTACGTGCTTTGGGTCACAGAGAAGTACAGCTGGGGCCGGGCGCCTCCAGCGTTTCGCAGGGCTGTGGCCTGGGGGGTGTTCGTGATAGGGAAGCACAGACCAGACCCCTATCTCTCCGGGAAGAATTTGGCCCGCGGGGGGAGCCGGGGCCGCGTGCGGGCCAGGCGGCCCAGGAACCGCTGCGATGGGGCCGCAGGGTAAGTCGAGGCGACCGCCAGGCCGTTCTGGCTGTGACGCCCACTGTGCCATGTGGGCAGAGTCGGCGCCTCTGGCTTGAGTCCCCTGCGATCCTCGCGGCAGCCAGTTCCAGGTTTGGGCACTTAAGGTGATGCTTCCGCCTGGCGGACCACCGCCTCCTGGGACAGTAGGGCAGGTGGTTATAACACGTGCATTTCCTCCTCGTCTGGCACTCCCCCCGGTGATGGGGGGCTGCACGGAGGGCTGGGGGGGGTGGTGGGGGGTGCCCCTCCCGGCCTCCCGCCTGGCTCCGGGAGGTCTCCTCTCCGCAGCGCCCAGTGCGCGGGCGCCCACCGAGCCTCATTTTAACGTGTTTATCCGTGAGTTTCTCTGTGCAGCCCCCCACCAGCCACCGGCAGCGCAGCGCCTGGGCGGTGGGGCGCCCCCGGCCGGCTCCCCGTGCGGCTGCCGCTCCGCCCGCGGGCGAACGCGTCGGCGGCGAGGGGCAGTGCGGGCCGCGCCCGGCCGCGGCGACTCCTCGGCGTCCGGGAGACAAGCCCGCGCAGCTCCCGCGGCTGCTCCTGTCTCGTCGGCCGGCGACACTCGGGGCTTCGCGACTCGGGGACCCGAGCGCCAGGCGGGCGCGATTCCCTCAGCTGCAGAGAGAGTGGCGGCCGGGCGGGGTCGCGGCTGCGCAGCGGGCGGCTCGGAGCCAGCCTCGGGGACCACTTACCCCCGCAGAGGGGCGCACGGGGCCCGGGGAGGCCGGCGACGGCTCCCCCAGGACGCGGGCCCAGCTCGGCTGCCGCCCTGGGAAGGCGCTCGAGCCCCGCCGGGACGCGCCGCTCCCGCGCGCCGGGGCCTGGGAACCGCGCACCGGCTGCGCCGGGAGCCCGCGGGCCCGCGAGACGGACGGCGTCGGCGCCCAATCGCGGGGCGGGGCCGGGGGGCCCGCAGGCGGCGGCCAATGGGAGGCCGCGGCGCGGGCGGGGGGCGGGGCCGCGGGCGGGCGGGCGGCGGCGTCGGGAGCCGGCGCGGCAGACGCGGAGCCGGGAGGAGCCGGCGCGGCGCGCGGACCAGCGGCGCCCGCCCGCGCGCAGCCGACAGCCCCACGCAGCCGCGCGCCGGCCGCCTCCCGCCGGAGCCCGGCGCGGCCGGAGTCGGGGCCGATGGGCAGCGCGGGGCGGCGGGCGGCCAGGCGGCGGCCCCGGAGCGCGCCGCGCGCTCGCGGGCTGTAGCGGGTCCCGGCGGACCGCGTCTCCGAGGTGCGTGTCGGGGGAGCGGACGGCGCCCGCGGGTGCTGAGGGGACGCTCTGGGCGGGGACCGTCCCGCGGCGCCGGGGCTGCGCCGGGGGCCGGGCGCGGGGTCCGGCCCGCAGACGCGCCCGGCCCCCGGGCCCGGGGGAAGCGGAGCGGCCGCCGCCGCCGCTTGTCCCCCTCAAAGTTATCGATCGGCTGGAAGGTTATTTCCGTCTCGGCGACACGCGCGCTAATGAGGACCCCCTCGGGGCGCCCGGCGACTGCTCTGTGCCCAGCCTCGGCGGAGCGAGGAAAGGTCGCGGGACGCGCTGCCGCGGCGCGCCGGGCGGGGCTCCGGCCCAACTTGCGCGGCGCCTCCGGGGGACACGGCGCCCCGAGCGCCCGCCGCGCCCCTTTGTGGGGCCCGAGCGCGGCGACCGCGTCCCCCGGCGCGGGCTCAGACGCCGTCGCGCCGCCCGGGCGCCGAGCCTGCGGCGTCCTCCGCTCGCGCTCCGGGTCCGGTGCCCGCGCGCGGAGCGCCACTTGCGCCGCGTCCTGGGACCACTCCGCGGGCGCCGCGAACCCCAGGAATCCGAATGCGTTCTTCACCCCCGCCCCCGTCCCCCGAGCGCGGCGAGGCTCCCGGGGAGGGAAGGCGAGCTGGCGCTGCCGCCCCGGGACGGATCTGTCATCGTTAAGCGGCCGCAGCTCCACGCACTCCGCCCGCGGTGACTCCAGCGGAGTGCGGAGCATCCAGCGCGCGGGGCGCGGGTCAGAACGCAGCCCCGGAGATTCGGGATTTGGCTTGGACTTACACTTGGTTGTGATGGGGGTGGCTCTTTATTATTATTATTATTTTTAAACAAAGAACCTTGGTGATTCCCATAGGTTTGCTCAGTAAGTTCAAAATAGTCACTCCGATTTCTCTTTTCTTTGCCTCTTTTGTCTGCAGTTTTCATTTCTAAATGTTGACGCTAGATGGCTTTCTTATGACAGACGTTATTGAGCTGTGCTTTTGAGTCTCCTATCTGTAATCAGGTTTTAATTTTTCCAGTTTTACGGTTAGTAGTGGGAGAGAGAAACTCTCCAACACTTACGCTTTCTTTGAAATATGTTACTTCCCTATAAAGCCAATATTTATGCAGATATCAAAAAGTGGTCTTTATTTCTGCATTTCTAAAGATGAATTTCAAGAGACAACTTGGTAACTGTTTTTAGTCACAGATTTAAGGATGTCTGTTTCATGTTTTGACTTATTTGAGGAATTCAGAGTTCTGTAGTGAGATTTGTAATTCTGTTTGGACATTTTCACTTACGATGTTTACCACTCGATTTCATAATTCACTGCTTGAGAGAGGTATAAAAGAATGTTATTCATGAGAAAGTACAGTCTTTTGTGAGTTTTGGCTACAGATAGCATCGATTGCGTTTGAGAAAAGGAAGAGGTATAGTTGAAGTTTACATGCATGATTCATGCCAAGGATTATGTCGGGGACATCCTTCTTCTCCCCGGCTGATAGACGATATTCGGCTTTTCCTTTTAAGCACAGCCCCCTGCATGAGACGTGCAGTAGCCTGCAGTTGGCTGTTTCAGCAGCAGCAGCAGGTTCTCAGATGCGTATCTGAAGTGCCTTTCTTCCTACAGCAAGGCCATTCACAGCCTGTCCAAATTTTGCCTAGGTAGCAAACTTGTTTATAAGCTGGAGAAATATCTTGAAATTATCTTTATAGCTATCATTTATTGTGTGTCTTGCCCAGCTTAAAATAACATGTTGAATTTGTTTGTTCTAAATCAGAGCATATTCATAAATAGCTGAAGGGAAAAAAAAACCTCTAGCAAACATCTGGGAAGGAGGAAATGAAATGAAATCAGAAACAGCTTTTATCAATACCCACATGCTACCTATAGATGGGGCGAAGTGAACTTGGATAAGAAGCAGTGTAACATTTGGTCCAGAAAACAGAGCAGGAGATAAATTACAGGTATGGAGGTGGAGCTTCTGGCTTTGCAGTACAGGCTGCAGATTTTTTCCAGCTGGTTTGTGTATATTTTTCATCAAACACTTTTTCTATTTTTAAAATTTACCTTTCTCAAAGAGCTTTACTTTTATGGGCAGTAATAGGGGAAGTATCAGAGCATCACGATTTGGCGTTTATGATGTATACTGTGCAATGTGGGTTTGTAAGCACCCCCTCCCCTGGCCCCAGGTTAGGAATGGTATTTTGAAGACTTTTTGATACCTGAGCTTAGTAAACACTTGTCTACCTTGGCGGATCTTTTTTTTTTTTTTTTTTTTTTTTTTAATCTAATCAGAAGGGGTAGTGGGTTATTCATTTTGAAAGTCTATCCTTGAAAGTGAGGAAGTACTAAAGAACCATCCTGCAAGGGCGATCGTGTTACGTTCGGTCATCAAAAGTAATTTAAAAGGAGCTGCACATTTATTGCATACTTTGCAAAGAACTGTGTTTATGTGGATATAGCTCCCCCCCCCCCCCCCGGCCATAATTGGTAAATGCAAGGTTTTCTTTTTTTCTGAGATTGGGGAAGGCATTGAGTCTTTCAACTCATGATCTTTTTATGGTGGGGGTTTAGGATTACAGATCCTTTCAAAAACATGCTGAATTTGAAGAAAATTTGGACTGTTATTGTTAACTAAAAGGCAAAGCAAAGGTGGCTTCTTTCTTTCTGTTTTGAACTTGAAGGAATTATGCAGAGCGTCGTAAAGAATGTGGGGACTCTGTTCCGGATGTCGTCCTCCACTGTACCCAATGCCTTTGCAGGGTGACAGGGTAGGGAGAGCACTGGGCCAGAGGGACAGGCCCTGGCTTCCTGCCTCTGCCGCCTGTCACAGATGAGTTTGGATAACATGCCATAATTCCTTTCAGCAACTAGACTTTAGGTTTCTTTAACATTTAAAATGAATGTATTAGAGTAATGAAAACGACTGAGATAGTGTAGTTTTGCTCATGATTGCGTCTTCTTTCTTCGGCATAGTAATTTTCTATGTGAATGTTCATGAGAGTTACAGCTTTCTCGGTTTGCCCTGAAATCAATGACTCAGAAATTGCTTTTCTGTTCCAATCACATTAGGCTGCGACTCCTTTTAAAGGAGAGATAAGAGTGTGGTAGAAATTTAAATGCCTCAACTTAAGAGAGAAATTATTTTGATCCTTTCTGAACTTGATTCAGTAAACTTTGGTTCCGAAGAGTGGTCGAGGGGAGCCGGATCTGACCCGCGGGAGCCGTTCCGTTTCTCGGGGGATCTCCTGTTCGGTGTAACCTAACCCCTGGATACCTTTTCCCTGCACCGCACTGCGTAGCCAAGTTCCATGGCAGGAAGGACGCAGGAAGCCGAGGCTGGTCACAGCGCCCCTGCACCAGGGCGGCCTGCGCTCGTGCCCTCAGGTTGTCGCCGGACTTTCCAATTTCATCCACGTGTAAAACTAAAAAGCAAAAGCAGTTTTAGTGATTGTCAGATTTGTCAGCATATGATGTTGCGACACTGAACACAGCAGCAACCATTGCATTTCCTCAAGATACACCGGTTCCTGCCTCCCCCGCCCCTGCCCAAGGAAGCCCGTGCATGCCGTCGGACTGGAGGAAAGTTCTTCCCACGCAGAGAGGACGTTCGTTAAAGTCACCCCCCGTGTGCCTGCGTGCCTGCCCGCACACACCCGCATGGGTCCCCCTGTACACACCTACCTGTACACATACCCAGCCACACGCACCTGTATACGTGCCCAGCCGTACACACCCACGTGGTTGCCCACCTGCACATACCTGTATACGTACCCGCCCGTACACAGGCAATTTTTTCTTTTGCACAGGCCAATGAAAACGTCCCTGAGGACCAGGGTTTGGAAATCACTGGCCAGCTCACCTAGCCCTCTGCCGCGCGTGGGTGTGTTTCTACACTCTGCGGGTGGTCCAGCCGTGCTCGAATGTCACCAGGGAGGGCTGCAGAGCTCCACCCTTTCATGCTTTTGCCTACCAGGTGCTTTACCTACGGAACCGAAATCTACTTCTGTCACTTGTTTGCATTCCACTCTCGCGGTGGCGTGTGGGGCAGGTCCTTTGAGGGCAGCACCTCAGCGCTCACCAGCAGCACCTGTCACAGCCGGGTCAGGCGCTTCGGCCACATCCCGCGGCATGACCCGCGTAGGGCGGGTGCCCTGCCGTCGCCTGGCACGCCCTGCTTGACCTGACATAGGCCAAGTTCGCATTCGTTTTCTGGCGGCCGTGCCGCTCGGACTCAGGGAGTTTCCTGTTCGCTGAAACCCCGAGTCCGTGGTCACACGGGCCGCCAGGCCACGCCGTCTCCTCCTGTGCTGGCGTCACAGCAGGACCTCGCACGTCCTGGGCCGCGTTTCCCTTCCTTCCAGCTGGTTCTTCTCGCGGAGTTCTCACGGTTATGTGGCACCTTTGCCTGCCCTGCCAAAGGTCCCGTCTTTCTGTCTGTGCCTAAGTCGCCGAAGGGCCGAACCGTGAATCGTGTCCGTGCGAACTTCCTTCCGGGATCACGAGGAGTCGCGCTCCGGGCACGGTTAACTGCTGGTGCGCTTAGTTCCCTCGAGCCAGGCCATGTCGCCGCCCGTCCCTCGCGAGTCTCCCGGAAGCGCGTGCCACACCTCCTCTGCGGGTTCTCCTGGCCGAGTTATTCTGAGAACGCGGCGAGGTGAGAGTCGCTGTGTCCCTGGCACCTGCTCGTGGTTGGTGATTAATGACCGTCTGAAGGACCGAGAACGCAGGGCCACCCTGTCACCTCTGCGGAGGTTTTAGGCACTGAAAAGTCTGTAAAGAAGTCAGAATTTGGACTTGGGCGTATACACAGTTCGGTCTGGTTTTATCTTGAGTCACTTGCAGGTGGTGGAGAAGAGAACCATCTTTCCCCATTTTCTGGGGTTTTAATTCGTCCACACTCTCCTCTTCCTGTTGCACGATCTTCAGGCACAGGGGCCTCCTGAGCTCTGCCAGTGGGCTTTGCCCGTATTTGTCACTGTCGCATGGTCGCTGAACCTGCTGGAGGAAGCTCCCAGTGAGCCGAGCTGCGGGGAGTCGAAGGGGTCGGCAGCAGGCCGCGTGGCCTCAGCCGCTCTCAAGACGATCTCGGCCAAGAGCCGGGGCTGAACCTGGACACTGCGCGAAGCACTCGCGGGTGAGCAGAACTTGCGCGCTGAGGCGGAGCGTTGCGCAGACTCGGGGAGGCTCTGGCTGTCGTGCCTGGCGCCCGGGAGCCCGCGCCTTCAGCGTGGGCGGGACCCTCCGCTGCCCTCACGATCCGATGATGAAGCCTGCGAGAATGACCGAATTCGGTCCCCTGTGTACGTGTGGGAACCCCACATACACGAGAGAGTCGGGGCAGAAGGGGAAGGGGGGTCTGTGGCGGTCTGAGCTAAGGGTGGGGTCGGGCACCCGGGGCTTCGCGGGGCGGGGCGGGGGGCATTCTGGACGAGAAGACGAGCAGGTGGTCAGTAATCAGCAGTTCGCCCTGCCCTGCAGATAGGTCATGTAGAGTCGTTTCTGGTGACAACTCATTATGGGTGAGGCCCCTCGTTTAAGTCCTCTAACAGAGAGGTTAGGGTTTGTTGTGAGCCCACAGGGACTTGATTGCCTTCAGCTCAAAATAATCCACACTCTAGAGGGGCACCTCGTGGGGAGGCCCGGCCGGGACCTCTCCGTTGGCACACCAGCCGCCGTCTCCTCGGGGTGTTTCGATGATGCGCGTGGCTCCCGGCCGGGCAGCTCGTCCAGCAGTGGCTCTGGGGTGCCGCCTCCTGGCACCGAAGCTTCTCACACGGTTTAAGGATTATACTTTCGATTCTTCAAGCAGGACGGATGCTGTCGTTTCAAGTGTTTCGTGCCTTAGTCCACAGAACAACTGTTTCTCTGTAGAGGGGTCTTTGAGCTTCTTCCAGAGTGCGTCCCGCCTGACAGAATCGCCCGTCGAACGCCCGCGTGTGTTCGCCCAGGCGTGCGTGCACGTGCCAGTGCGCGTGCGTGTGTTCGCGCACGCGTGTCGATTACGTGCAGTACGCACAGCACATACACGTGTATTCACGTGTGCGTCTACTCTCTCTGTACGATTATATGTAACACGTTATGTGTAATATGTCGTACACACATGACTCTACCAAGCTAGATGTGGACATTATGAAACGTAGAAATGTATGTGTTAAGAAGTGATAGTGAAAACAGAGTTGGGGTTTTGCCTTCTGCTTCTCGGGGGCACTTCTGTAGCCTTCGAGAGGTGTGCCCAGTGCGACAGCCCTGCCCCGCCAGCCTCTCGGCGGAGGCCACGATGGGCCACGCTGTGTAGGAGACCCGCCGGGTCTGGCGAGGGGTGCTCGCGACCGGCCGCACCTTGAGCGGCCCTGCGCTGACCGTGTGTGTCCTTTTTCCTGAGGACGTGTCTTCCTCTGGCTGGTTTTCTTCTGGACTTGGTCGTGAGTGGCTTAGTTGAGGTTTCACTTTGGGGGGAAAGTTGTCCTGGCAACGTCTGGGTGGGACTCGGCTGTTTGGAGGCGCTGTACTGTCACACACGGGCACCACACCCAGAATCAGGACGGCACGCGACTCAGCACTGCTCATCCGGAGGCCCCCGAAAGGCAGGAACAGCTTGGCGAGTACACGTTGGTGGTGCAGCTCTGCCGGGGTGCGACCGGCCGCGTGGAGCCCCTGCCGCCCGGTGTGACGGAGCGGGCAGCCCCCTCTCCCGGGGGCGGGTGCCGGGAAGGGCCGAGGAGGGAGCGGCACCCGCCAGCTGCACCCCACGGCCTCCTGCATGCCCAGCGCTGCCGGGGCGCTCAGCCTGGCCGCCATGGGCCCCGTGCCCCCGAGCTTCTCGCCGCAGCCCGGGCTCCAGGCCACATGGGTTTGGAAGGCGCGGCGAGGACCGGGCTGTGCCCGCGAGGGACATGCTCCGCGGCTCCCGCCCCCAGTCGCGCTGCCTCGAGTCCCGTTTCCGTTGTAAACGACCCAGCTGAGGACCTCGGAGACCTCACTCACGTCTCCTCTGTGTGATTCGAAATGACCTGTGACTTGCCTCAGGCATCGAGCTGGTCAGGATGGAGGAGTCATTTCCGAGGACGCTCGAGTCCCCTCTGCCCCGTCGACCTCAGAGCCCGTGGGAGGGGCTGGTGCTGGGGGATCCGGGCAGAAAGGGGTCCTTCCTGCACGAGAAGGGGTGGGACAGCCCTTCCAGGCTCCAGAGTCTGGTCCCTGCGGGGTCACACGAGGCCGCAGTTCACGTGAAACGCCGAGCCTGGGCCGAAGAGGTGGTTTCTGGGTCACGCGCTGCCGCCGTGGTCTTCGCCCCTGGTTTATTCGCCTTGACCTGTTCTGCAGGAAACACCGACTTTACAAACCCATCGGCAGCATGTAGTACGCGCTGGTCAACGGAGCGAGCGCTCCCAACCGGGGGATCGCCGCGGGCGCCAGACGGTGACTCAGGCCCGGAGCTGGCCTGACTCGCAGGCGGCAGTCTCGCTGCTTCGCGTCCTGACGGGGCCCCGGTGCCTCAGTGACGGGAAGTCGCGGCCGTCATTCCAGCTCCCGTTTGCTCACGTGGTGATTACAGTATGCCGTGATGAGGGGTCGGCCTAAATAACAGTAAAGTCACCTAATTTATCGACCGATTCGTTTATCTGAGGGTCACTGTAATGCATGTGCGTGGGAAATGGACTATTTAAATGATACCAGTGAGCGGGGGCGGGAGGCTGCCGGCTTTGACTTAGGAGCGGAATGAAGACCTGGGGATGGAGATTCCTGAAGGGAAATGTGCAAACAGCTATTTCTGTTGTCGCGTACTTCCAAGAACCTTATAAGGCTCGTGGATCCTCCCTTTGCTGATGCAAAGTAAAGTGTCACGCGGGAACGAGTTTTCCGAGCCCGAGTCCTTGGGGGGAACCCCCATTTCCTCGCTCCAGCGGTAGGGCTGCCTCCTCCCCTCGGCCGCCTCGTGCCTGTGGCTGATCTTGATAAACCGTAAAGGAATGAATGAAATGGAGAGAGGGGGGGCAGCGAGCAGGAGCGGGCACTCGGCACGGCGGGCGCGCGGCTCCGCGCGGGGCCGGGCCGACGTCTGGGAGGTGCCCTGGTCCCCCAGGCGGCGGGTCGTCTGTTAGCGGTTGGAAGCGGTGTGGTTTGCGGCGAGGTCGCCGTTCCGCTGCGCGAGCCGGGCTGTCCGTCCTTCGCCGCGGGGTGAGTGGGCTCTGATCCCGCGGAGAACGCTCCTGTCCCCCGGAGTCCTCGCCGGGACTAAAAGAAGTACTGCGAGAGGAAAACAGTTTTTGTTTCGCACTTCTGCCTCCTAGATGTGCGTGATCTTTGCTGAAGCCGGCTGAACGTGAGTCCCTCAATAAAGGTCGGGCGTTTAAACGCCGGGAAGGATTCGGCCACCGCACTCCGCTCCCCCAGAGGAGAAGTGCTCACAACAAAGAAACTCGCCGCCCGCCCCGCACATGCCGCCCGCCCGCACAGACTGCTCACCGTGTCACCGCCTATGAAGCATTAACGGTGACGCTGGACTTGGAGGCTCACGGAGCTGCCGGGCTGGCCCCGCGCCAGGCCGTCCCCAGGGGCAGAGCTGGGCGTCTGTGTCGGGCCGGCAGCTGGCTCGGCAGGACGGCTCTGACGCAGGCGCGCCGGTGACGGCTTCGCTCTGACTGCTAATTTTAGGGCGGTTAAATCTGGCGGAGTCTGACGGCTGCTGTCGCCGCCCGTCTGGTTCCGCGCGGCTTCCACATCCATCCTCTTGGCCGGCACCGTTGCGCTCCGTGCTTCCCGAACCGGGCCGTCGCGCACAGCGGACGCGGGCTCGGCCCCCGGCCTCCCTGTTTCTTCGTCATCCTGGCAGCAAACTCGGGCCCCGCGTGTCCTCGCCGCGTGTAGTGCCTGGGCGGCGCGAGGCTCCCGCCTGTGGGGCGGCACGATGCCACTCACGTGTTTTGCTGGCCGTCCCCGAGAGCTGTCGCTGTTCTGAAACGGGACTTTGACCTTCTCCTTTTCTGGGAAATTAAAACTAAGGAGAAAGATGATAGTATTTTTCCCCAAACGATTTGGAGCATTACACGGAAGAGCCAAGCAGGACGTCCGGGCTACCGCAGAAGGCGGCGGTGGCTGAGGGCGTGTTTGGTGGCCCTGTCCGGCTTCCTCAGCTCCCAGATTTAGAAGGAGGAGGCAGGGCCGCAGGACCTTGACACCTTAGACTCCTTGAGCGAGCAGGGGCGCCCTAGGGGATGAGACCCAGGAAGGGGAAGGGACCTCGCCACCTCACCCCCACCCTCTGTCCCAGGTCGGTGTCTGGCACAGTCACCACATGAGCCGCCTCAGCATTTCAGGCCTCGGAGGGGCCTTCCGGTTGTCCTTGATCAGACTTCCGCATGCTGTTGATTCGTGATGACTGCTGAAACAGCGGGACTGGCTGCGGGGTGGGACGGGCGGCCGTCTCAGGTGACGCGCTGGCCGCGTCTTTACTGTGCGTCTTCTGGGCGAGCTGCTGGCCAGTGTCCGGTGTCTCAGGGGGAGGTCCCCGTGTGAGTGAGGCCCTGGGACCCATGGGCACGACGTCCTTCGGGCGGATGGCTGAGTCCCCGAGGGCACGGTGGCTTTGCGTAGTCGGGCAGGCAGCGCAGGAGCAGGTAGGGCCAGGGCCAGGCCCTGGGAGACGGCCAGGATGTGCGGTTTGGTCGAGCGGCTCCTGTGTGCAGGGGCTTTGCCGGCTCTGTGGGCGACCAGCAAACACAGATGAAACTCTCCATCTTTTGCTCACTCTGCCTGAAACCAGACTTCGCTGGTTTAGGTTCTGCAACTCCAAAAATGGATTTCCTTCACAAAAGCAACGTCAAGGAGACGAGATGGACGGTATTTTCAAAGTGGCGATTAACTTGTCCCTCATGTAAGACACTCGGTCTGACTTTTCTCCCCCTTGTAATTTACTAAAGGTCACAGAGTGTGGCAGAAACATAAAGGAAAAAATGTTTTATGCTCGCCAGAGATAGAAAGTAAACAATTTTTTTAAAGGAGATGCAGTTGACTTATGACATTGTATTAGTTTTAGGTGTGCAGCATGAGTCGGTGTTTGTAAATGTTGTGAAATGATCATTACCGTACGTCTAAGTCTAGTTGACATCCATCACCTCACATAATGACGCTTTTCTTAGTGTGATGAGAGCCTGTGAGATCTGCTCTCTGAACAGCTCTCCAGTGCCGCCCCCGGCGTCCTGCCTGTAGTCACCACGCTGGCGTCGCGCCCCCAGGGTTTGTCTATTCTATACTGGAAGTCTGTTCCTTTGATCACGGTGTTTTGGTGTGAAATCACTGACTCTGTTTTAGTTTTTTTGTCCAGAGAACATGCACACGGTGTTATATATGCGATTCAAGGTCATGTGTGGTAAGAGTTTATATTCATGAATTTATAACTTTGGGCGGTTGATTTACTAAAGCGATTTATGTTAAAACCGCCCCGAGTCACGCGAGCCGTGGACCCAGGCGGCCCTCGGGAGCGGCTGTGCACGGCGAGGGTTTGCCTGGCCTGAGCATCCCGCCCGCACGGATCCCTCCGGCATGTGCGAGCCGCTTCCCGTGTCTGTCCCACGAAGGGGCAGTAAGTGCTGGGGGAGACCTGCCTTCCCCTCCGGCCTCCAGAGCAAGAGATCTCAGCAGGATCGCCGTGGGGTTTCCCTCACTTTCCATCATGCAGGTTCTCAAACCGAGAAGGCGAGAGCGTGACGGAGCAGCGGACCCCCACGGGGCCGCACCCGGCTCCCACAGAGCTTTGCACGTGCCTCCCGTCTGTCTGTCCGGCAGCCCCGCTGCGCCTCAGGTGCATATCTAAGTAAGCCGCACGCCTCGGTGCACTTCACTGCTAGACACTCGCGCGTGCGTGTGTGAGTGAGTTTAAAGCCTTCGGATTGTTTCGGGGGGGTAAAGTTCATAGAGCGAAATGCGTACGTTTCAGGTGTGTCATTCCTTCGTTCATTCATCCATCCATCCCGCGAGTTCACACACGTGAACAGCACGTCACCCACACTTCCGTCAGGGACGTCTGCCCCGCCAGGCCACCGTCAGGCCACTCCCCCCGGCCAGCGCGCCCCCCGCCCCCCGCCCCGCAGCCCCGGACGGTTCGGCGCGTTCTGCCCTGCGCGCCCGCGGCTCCGAGCGCCGCGTGCCCCTGCGTCGGGGTCCATGCAGCTGGGCGCCCCTCCCGGAGGTCGTGTCCGGCGACGACGTGCGGAGCGGCTTCTTTTAGCCTTTGTGTCGTTTCCTTCCTTCCGCCTCAGCCCCCTCCCGGCAGGGCCGAGCTGCGAGCTGCGTGTCAGGGTGGCCACGTCCTGCCCGGGGCCCCTCCCCGTCCCCGCCTGCTCTCTGCGTGCGGGCGTGGCTTCCGCCAGTCTGCGGGCGCCGAGGGCACAGGGCCGCCCCGAGGAGGCGGACCCCGACACGTTATCCGACGGTTCTGCCTATTTGTGTGTGCTACTTGGACAACTTTAGGTGAAAGAAAGTAAATCTCTTACCTTTTACAAAGCTTATTTTAGCTCGGCGATTAACTTCCAGAAGAAGCTGGAAATGAAGTGTTTTAATGAGGTGTCTCTGAGGAGTAATTGTTAGTGCACATGTGATAAGTAGTGAAACCAAAATTTCCTGATTTCAATTTTATGACACTGTGTGGAGCAGGCTAGCCAAGTAAGCCTGAGAAATCGGGAGGCTTTTAAGTCACCTGTGCTGAGGAAACAGGCCTAGTTGGCTTAAAAACAAAGTTCTGGCCTTGACCGACGCCCCATTGCTGTGTCCACGTTCCCGAGGTTCTGAGCCGCTCACCCTCTGCGGCCCTGTGACGGCGGCCTCGGCGGCGCGGGTCGTGCTGTCGGCGTGTGAGGACTTTCCTGCCGGCTGCATCGCTTAGGGTCGCTCTGCCTGCCCTGAAGGGCGGGCCAGAACGCGGTGTCCGGACCGAGGGACGCCGACTTCTTTCTCAGGCGTCCGCCCGACCGGAGGGTCCTGGGCTCCTGCTGTCCCGTGTCTGCGCCGTGGGGCCTTGGCCGCGCCCTGTGCTGGGGGCTGGCGCGTCTGCACCCAGGCCTGCTGGGGACCGAGGGAGCACCTGGGGGCGACCGCGCAGGGACCCCAGGGGGTCTGCGTGGCTCTGCGGGCGTTCCCCTGGGCAGCCTCGTGCCGCGACCACCCCCAGCTTCGGGGGGAGCCGGGGGGTGTCACGCGGGCGGCCGGGCCTGCTGGGTGGGGCGCTCGGGGGAGGCGCTCAGGCTCCGGGTGCGGCCCGCGGCTCCTCCGCGCCGGGCGCTGGGAAGGACTCGGGGCGTGGTGCCGAGCAGGCGGGTGGCGAGTCGCTCTCACGCACTCTCCTGAGCCCGAGTAGATCGTAGAACGTTTCTCCCCGTAGGTTTTTTTTTATTGGAGACAGTGCCGTCTTCTTAAAGCGCAGCTTAGGGCCAGGTAGAGGAAGGGAGGGTAAAGTCTAAGGACACGAGACTGCAGACAGACTCGGTGACCGTGCTACTGGGGACCTGGATCACGGGCTGCAATGAAGGACCTTGTCCCCTGCTTAAGATTCGACTCCATGTGGAAGGCTCCAGAGACCCTGGGGCTCGGGTGCCGGTCGTGGTTCGTCCAGGAGCCCGAGGCCCGCGGCTGCTCGCAGGCCAGTTCCGGGCGTCCAGGGCCAGCTGCCGCCCGGGGAGCGGCGGTGCCGGGCTCGTGGGGTGCGCCGCGGTTTCTGTCCTTCCTGCCGAGCCCCGTTACATCGCCGGCTCCGAAAGACTTTGCGGAGACCACTCGCCACCACCGTGAAAGACTCTCGACGTGACAGTGTGACCCATCTAAGCGGCCGCCCGACGACCACGTGGAGCAGGCTGCGAGCCTGTCCTGGCTCCAGGGGACAAGGTCAGTGCCCGGGTGCCAAGGGCGTGGGGGCGGAGCGTGGCCGCCTCCCCTGGCCTGCGTCGCGTGCTCTCCATAGTCGCCCGTGGGCTCCCGGGGTTTGCAGAGTAGCCCTGGTGACAGCACGCGTGGCTCTCCGTCCAGGGGGTCACCTGACCCGTGCATCGGGCTGTGAACCGGGGCCTGTTCCCCACCCCCGCACCACCCCCCCCGAACGTCTGAGAGCAGAGACTCTGCTCGCGGGCTCTGAGCGGCGGGCCTGCGCCCTCCCTCGGCCGAGGCTGCTGCTCCCGGAGGCCGCGGTGTCCGTGCACGTGAGCGAGGTCCGCGGGGAGTGCGGCTCCGTGACAGCTCGGAGCGGGCGGGAGAACTGGCTGAGATAAAGGGCACCGCGCGCTTCGGGGGAGGGGGAGGCCGAGCGGTGAGTGTCTGACGCGGCCGCCCTTTCCCCGCCGTCGCTGTCATCTGCTCAGGGCGTGCTGCGGCTGGTCGTGCTGACTCTGCTCCTTTCTGCCGATAATTGAAGCATGGAGGGAAGCAGGGCCCGCGAGCGACGGCTCCGAGGGCGACTCTGAGCGGGGGCAGGGGCTGGAGCCGAGCAGCTGCAGATGGCGAGGGCTCAGCTCGCGCCGTGGCCACCGGGGGCTTTCGCACCTTCGGTGTGCAGTGGGCCACAGCGTGGGGGGGTGCGGGGGGCGGGTCGTCGGCCGGGTCACGTGCGTGTGCATTCTGAGCGTCGCCGTCTCAGCTGAAACGTTAAACTCCGTGAACTCTGTGAAGGCAGAAACTGGCCCGCCTTTGACCGGGGTCTGCCTCAGCCCCGCCTTCACGTGCCCCCGAACCTGTGTGCTCTGACGTCCCGTTCACGGGCGGCGTGTGCCTTGGCCTCTGCCCGTCTCGGTCGCCCTTCCGTCAGCCGAGCCCTTGATCTCACCCGCTTTCCCTGTCACGGGGAGTATCCGGCAGCCCGCCTGTCTTTCTCGTGACACTGAGGTGAATTTGTCGGTCAGGTAGTTTGAAGGAAGAAGGGAACACTCCTGGAGAGGATATTTCTCAGGGGTCATGTGTTCATGAGAAGGTGGGGGGGGGAAGGGTGCCGAGGAAGCTGCGAGCATCTCGGGATCCTCGTGGGAGTGGCGCCCCCGCACCTCCCCCTCGTTGCTCCGTGGTGGCCGGGCTCGGAGTAGAGACTGCGCCTCCGGCCCTGTGGGCACTGTGCGTCACCGGGCTCAGACCCTGTGGGCCTCCTGCTGTCTGGAGGCTGTGTGTGTCCTGGAAGCACAGGGCACCAGCGAGGTCATACTCCATGTCCCAGATCAAGGGGGACCAGGTCGCCATCCTTGAATTGTACCTTCGTTGGAGGGCTCTACACACCCGACCCGTCTAAGGCCATCTTCGTAGCAGATTCCAGTCCCTGCTGCAGTGTTCTGAACATTCACGCGTTAGCTAGTTTCCAGAACTGTCAGAAGACAGCCCCGTGTGTGACCTTGGGAGAGTGGTGGAATGTTGTCACCACAGTAGAGGTGGTGGCTGCCAGAGGCCCCCCGTGCCCCTGCTTCGTGCCCATCTGGGACTCCTGCGGCCTTTAAAAAAAACCTGATATGAAGGGACCCGCAGAACTATTAACATTTTCAAAAATATCTCTTTCGGAGTAGAGGCCATCCTCTCAGTAGAGTTTTTCCCTGTATTTCACTTTTAAAAACTCCAGCCGTTATCAAGGCCCTGCTTCCTGACACCGTCTGTCATCCTGAGTTCGCAGTCTTCTTGGCGTGAGCGCCGTCGGCGCCAAAGGTAACACAGAGTCCGAGAGCCCAGCTTCATTATGAGGTTGGACGTAGAAACTGCGTTCCTGTCGATGTGATCACAGTGGACACAGCAGGAAAAAGACGAGCATGCTAAGGATTGCGCAGTTCGCTCACAGAAACTGTGCATGTTGGAGGTTAATGTGAGTCACAATCACACGAATGAGTTTTTGATGTTCTGCATCACAACCAAACAAAAGCGAGCCACAAAAGAGCAGCTCCTCACGTGAAATGCCAACAATGCGTGTTGGACAAACGCCATGCATGTCGGTATTCATAGGTTTTAACGTGTTATTGATTTACCTGATCAAGGACAGATCCGTGACACGCAATTTGCAGGGATGGCATTATCTAAATAGTTCCTGTGTTTTGTTTTAATGCCATTCTCCTTAGACCCTCTCATGAAGCATATTAATGGAAATGGATGGAGAGGTTTTAAAGCACTTTCGGCAAGCTCAGTATATTCATTTTAAACGTTTACCCCAAAGTAAGCAAGTTTATCTTTGACACGCTGTTGGTGGCCAGGTCCAGCAATTTAGTCCGTAAAGTAACAGTTTGTCTTTCGAATAACAAAAGGGATTCTGGGTTTTGTGTACTTTTGTGCTGCAGGTGACAGCCAACGTAAGTGCCCCAGTGTACTGCGCCCTGGAGGGCATGATCAGCCCGACCCACGGCCCTTCGGCAGCTCACAGACTGCTCTCAGGGAGTTTGGTGCGGGCGGTTATCCCGAGCACGCTTTCAGAGAGATCAAAGTCGCGGAATGCAAACCATTGGAAAGAGGTTCCTTTTTTGTTTTCAGCAGCCGCCTCTTTAAAGTGGCATGTTGGTCGGCACCGGATGGTGTTGGACTCCAGAGAGACTGGCCCGGAGCCAGGGAGGAGCGAGGGGGCGGGGAGGCCGGGAGGCCTTGCTTTTGTGCCAGGGTTTCAGGCCGGTGCTAGGACACCACGGCCCACTGGCCAGCTGGGCCTGCCGGGCACTCGGCCAGCGAGTGTGGGCGCCGGCCTCTTCTGCGTGGAGTGCCGGCCGGCTGCTCGTGCACGCAGACCCCGCGCGTTTGCGACCAGCATGGAGAGACGGTGCGGCGTGTGGAGGAAACTTTTCCTGAGTCGAGTCCCTTGACAACTGCAAAATGTGAGAATCATGTTTTTCTAAATGGGAGGAAGACTTTATAAATGGCCGAGGCCGTGCCAAGCGGGGGGCAGAAGGGATGACACTGGGAGCAGGGCCCGAGGCCGTGGGGTCCTGCCGTGCCTTTGCCGCTTTCGGTCCGGCCTGCCGGTGCGGGCGGCCGGCCCCAGCCCTCCCGCGCCCCCCGCGCCCCGCGCCCCGCGCCAGGGCCCTGCTCCTGCGGGGGCTGGGCCCGCGGGCTCCGTCCATTCCCCTCCAGGTGAAAGACGGGGTCTGGCCGGGAGATGGCAGCCTGACCAGGTCCCCTTCCCCAGTGCCCGGGGACGTGAGCGGAGCCACTGGCCTGGCGCTGGGTCAGAGGTCGCCGGACAGGTGCACAGCAGGCGGTGATGAGGGCTCCTACCCCACCGCGTGCACCTGCCGGCCAGGAGGGAGGTTAATAACTGCGGGGGTTCGGGGTGGGGATTGATCCCAATGGAATCATCACACTTGGTCCCCCAAAGATTTATGCGTGAGCGTGCTCGGCGCAGGATTAATTATAACGTGAGAAACTGGAAAAATATTGGCAGTAAGATATTAAATTATGATTCTCTATATGATCAAGTCATTTGAATTAATTAAATATCTTGTTTTATGAGGCCACTTAATGACATGGGGAAATGCTCGCAGAATATTAAACCAAAAAATTTTTTGCTAAGCAGTATATATAATAGATCCCAGTTTCACAGGAAAATTAAATATGCATATGCGTTAATAGAACAAGGATGCATTAGAAATTTACAGTGGTTATTACTTGTGGTTGTGTTATGTGTAGCTGTCATTTTGCATTTGTTTTCCAGTCTTTCCAAAATGAGCGTATTTTGTGATGGAAAAAACATGGTGTTAAAACATTTGAATTATATGACTCCGTTATATGTATATTTTAAAAACTGTTAGTCTGCTTTGGTTTCCTGGCTCAATATAGTTGAGATTATTTTATATTATTATGTGATCTTCCTTAATTTGTTCTTTCGATTATATTTACCAGAAGTTTTCAGGGCAGGTAATTAGCAAACATTGGTACCTATTACGTCTAATAAATAAGTTTTTGGTAGATGTTCTGTATCATAAAAGCATTTATAATCGAAGTATCAGGTAGGTAGATTTCCTTTGAAAAATTCTTTGCTGATCTCGTATGTTAGAGTTTAAACATTATGTGCTGTTAACCTTTTGGCTACTGTTTTTTATTTAATCTCGTTACATAGTAAAAAGTATATCACTTAATTTAATTTCAGGAAATTTGTTTTCGCATCATTAACCCGTAACTCACCGGAGGACGCCGCCTGGCTGGCTTATGCACCCGGCCTCGTTGCGTCCTCCCAGCGCCCAGTCCTTGACAGCGAGGGGCTCCCCTCAGTTAAGTGAGAGACTTTGGCATCGACTTTAAAAATACCATTAATGCTCTTTCTTATCTTTGAGACCAGAGACCCCTTGACTCAGTGACACACGTGTCTTTTTAGCAGTATAATTGCTAGCCCTTTGATACTATGCCTTTTTGACATTTCCATTAAAAATAAAAATTAGCTAATTTGTAAGTTATAAGGTCTCAAAAAGATAGTTCATTCCTCTTTCACACCTGTTAATGGTTCTATTAAAATTCTGAAATGGCTTATTAGATTAAGTGCAGTGTCAAAGGCTAATTGTCTCCGTGTTAGTCTACACGACTTAAGAAAGCGTGATTTCAGAATTATATTTGAACGGCAGCTCCGAAGTCAGTTTTTAGTGTCTATCAAATCGTGATGATCGTAGATGAAAGTGTTAATAGGCCAGGCAGGCCCCGCTCCTGCCGTGACGGGGGGGCCTCTGACGCGGGTCCGGTGGCGGCGTCCTCGACGCTGCCCGGGCCTGTTGGCGGCGCGTCCGAGGCCCAGGCTCGAGGCGTGAGCGTGCTGCTGTGTCCCCCGCGTACCGCCCGTTGGATCACGCGCGTGTGCCACGCGTGAGGAGCAGTAGTGCACTGTCGTAGAATCAGAGGCCTGTATTTTTGTCTTCTTACAATCTCTCGACTCATGTCACAAGTCGGTGTGGTCTTAGTGGGAGGAGCGCGAGGTCCGGAGTCACTTCCTCGGTGCGTCTGTCGCGCACCCGTCCTGGGTCGGGTTCCGCGGGGCCCAGGGTTTCGACCCGAGCTCCGGGCCACATCGGGTGAGTGTGCCCTGGGCTCCACGTCTGCGGGGTGTGTGACCCCGGCAGGGCAGGGGGGTTGCGAGGTCACGGAGCGCGCTCGTGAGAGAGCTTTGCGGCGTGCGGCGCGTGGCTGGCCGCGGCGACTCCCCCGCCTCTGCCTCGCGTGGCCCCGAGCGTGCCGTGCGCGCTGTCGGCGGCGGCCGCCGGCGGGAAGGGGCGCCGCCCCCCCAGGAGGCAGCGGGGTTCGATGCACAAACGGCTCTTGCAAGTCGGAACAGTGAGGACGTCGGTTTTTATCCTCGGAGTGACTCATTGGCGGTCACGAGGGTCCGCGGCAAAGCTGGTTCGGAGAGTTGGCTGGCGCTCGGGCAGGGAGGGTCGCGCCTGCTTCGGCGCCCGCGGGACCCCTCCGGGGGCCCCCGAGCCATGACAGGGAAGAGTCCCGGTGGCGGAAGGGTCCTGGTGGTCAGATGAGGTCAGGTTGTTTGCGAGGTGCCGTTCAGCGGAGTTAACGGAGACAGGCGTCAGGTGGCAGAAGGACTTTGCAGTGGGTCGTGGACAGTGGATGTGCCACGTCCATTCCTGTTACACTTCCCGGTCTCAACTTCTCGATTTCAGAAGGGATCATCTGCCGGCTTCCCGTCACTCACTCGCCGCAAGTCGGTAACGCCGACCTTTCTGACGGCTCCATTAGGACTTAGAGAAAGAAGCCCTCGTGGTGAGACCGCGACGCGGCCTTGTAGGGGCGCCGGGGCCGGGGCCGAGGGCTGAGGGCGCCGGGACGGCAGCGCGCCCTCGGCTGTCACCCGTGGGGCGCACGCCCGGGGCCTTGCTGTGCCCCCGGCATCCCCCAGCACTCGTCCCTCCCTGCTGTGGTTCCTGGTCTTGGGGACCCTCTGGCTGGCCCCTCGGGACCGCAGCGCCTCCAGCGCCAGCGAGCCCCGTGGGAGCACCCTCGTCTCGTCGCTGTGGCTCCCGCTCGTGTCTCCTCTGCCGTCGCCGGCCTCTTCTGCCCTGCCCCCCTCTGAAGTGTCGGGGTTCCTTTGGTCTCTTCTTTCCCCGGGTGGCCCTGCCTTCCTAGGTGGCTTCTTTCGCTGTCTCTGTGATGGTGACCCCAGACCTTTGCCTGTCTGACCTTTCCCCGGGCGCCCGTAGCCATCAGCCCTGGACGTTCTTGACACGTTTCGAAGTGAACGCGTTCACTCTGGACCCGCGGCCTTCCCCGCCGGCCGCGTCCCCTCCGCCCCCGCCGGCCGCGCCCCCTCCGCCCCCGCGGCCTGTGCCACCGCCGCCAGCCGGTGTGCCTGCGCGACAGCCGCGGCGGCGTCCTCGACGCGGCGCCCATGCTGCGCCCGGCCGGCTGGCCGCAGCTGCCCAGGAAAGTCCTCGTGGTGCTGCGGTCGTCGCGTGCACGGCCTCTGCTTCGCTCGGGCGCGTCGGCCGTCCTGACCTGTGCGTCCGGTGTGGTAGCCATGAGCGGCATGCGGCGACTTAAATGAGTCAGAGCTAAACAGGTGAGATCGCAGCTCCGCAGTCTCGCAGGCTGCGCTTCGGGCGCCCAGTGGCCCCGTGCGGCCCGGCCTCGCCGCTGCGGGGGGTCCCGTGCGCCCCTCTGGCTGGCTGGGCCCCTCTGCCACCCCCTATCCTCTCCGTCTCGGCCTCCACGTCACCACCGGCATTTCCTTCCTGGAAGCGGTGGCCCAGATGTGGCGTCCCCGGCCTAGAAGCTTCTGTGGGGTGCTGGGCTGTAATCCGTGTCCTCGGCGCTGGCACACGGACCCTCACTGTCCCACCCCTCGCTGTCTCCTGACCCCGAGCTCGGGAGCGCCCACTCCTCGCCCGCCCTGTTGCCCACGGCGGCCCCCTTCCCCGTCTCGCTGACGAGCCGCACGCCCCCCGTCTCTGGAAGTGGCCTCTCCTGGTCCCCCTGCAGCACACGTTTTCTGGGCTGGCCTCTCCGTTTGGGGGGCGGGAGCATCTCTAGAGCACGATCTGCAAATGGTTTGGCCTCTGTGCCCTCTAAAACAATTTCTAAAAACCTACGCACTCCCATGTTTTTAAGATGACATTCAACTTTTTTTTTAACACAAGTTCAAATGATTTATTTCATTAATAAGTAGAAAATATTAAATATCTTACAAGATAAAAATAATATGAGGGTCGTCTTAGATGGACTAAATCTTTGACAGTATAATTTGAGAGAATCAATTTTAACTACCTGGTTGAAAAATGTACTTCTAAAGAATTCAAGGAGATTTGTTACCTGTGGGGTTTCTCTAACCTGGATTGAACGTTCTGGCATTTTGGGGGAAATTCTAGGTATATTTAAGAGAATCCATCATTAACTTATATTTCTTCCTTTTTTTTTTTTTTAATGAATCCAAATAGGCCAAGTTTGACCCCCAGCAGAAATACGAGTAAGACATGTGAAGTCAGGAAGCCTTACAAACTCAAGGGTTGCGATTAGTTGCCAAGGACTGCCCTGATAACCGGTGTTTGGATTTTTCCTCTGGTGCCTCAGAGGCTTCTGACTTAGAGTGCATGTTAAGCTGTGGCACGGTGCCCCGTGCTGAGGCCCGGGGAGGCATCCGTCTGGTTTCAGGAGAGGGCGGGTGGAAGGAGAGGGTCTAGAGAATGTCTCGCTAAACCCCCCGTCGCCCGTCACCTGCCCCTCGAGCCACGCACTCGGGGTCCCCCCAGAGCCCACGGAGGCCCCGGGCCCCGGTGGGGGGCTGCAGCCCGAGACGGGGCGGCTCGGTCGCCGTCTGCCCCAGCGCCCGGCCTGGCTGAGCGCGCTGGCTCCGAGCTGCTCTGAACTCACTGCCGCCTCCCCAGCGGGCCCCTGCCGTCCTCGGGCGCGGCAGGGCCTGTGGCTGCGGCCTTGTCTTCCCCTGCGGTGTGTCCTGGCACCGCTGGCCCAGGAAGCAGCCGCTGACCTTGGGCCTTGGGGAGCAGTGAAGTGTTGATGTCACGAGAAACGGGGCGCCCGTTCGCAGAGGCCGGCGGGGCGGGCGGCGCATAGGGAGTCCCGTGCCCAGCATCCCCGGGCCGTGAAGGTGCTTGTCTTTGCTGTGTTAGCCGCGTGGCTGCGGCCCGTGCGCCCTGGGGCTCCCCTCCCTCGTGGGGCGACCACGGCCTCCTGCTCTGCGCCTGCAGTGTCGTGTGTGAGAGACTCAGCCGCAGCCTGGGCGACTTCGCGGCCGGCTCCGAGGCGGGCCGCGAGCTGCCACCCGGCAGCTGTCTCTTTAATTTAGGTCGACACCCCTTTTAGGAAATTATATAAACAGACACCCTCGGGCAAAAAAACCCTAAAACAAAAAAAAAAAAGGAAAAACCCAGCTTTGCACCGCAAAGTGTGGTTCTCAGCCACCCAGCAACCGGGTCCCCGTCGCTGTGCGCGCCAGCCCCGTCTCGGGGGCCGGGCCTCTGCGCAGGCCAAGCCCGCCTGCCCGCACCAGCCTGGCCAAACCCTGGTGAGCTGGGAAGACCTGGTCGGAAATAAGAGGGAGTGTTTCATGTGGCCGTGACTTATAGGGAGAGGAACTGGGAAAAAAAGTCGGTTTATGATTTCTGTTTCCGGAACGTGCTTGCTAATTCCGCTTCACACAGCACGGCATGGACGTGCGAAGAAATGATTTTTTGTCTCGGACGCAGATAAGTTTAGCGGTGACCGGCGGGTGGGGGCGGGGGGTGGTAAATAAGGGCAAAGGGGTCAGATACCCTGTGATGGAGAGAAATCTGGCGCTGGCGGCGAGCACTCGATGCAGCGCACGCACGACGTACCGCTGAACCGTGCCCTCGACGTCCGTGGGATGCGATGAGCCAGTGTCGCCGCAGCACGCTCGCCGAGAACGCGAAGGCGGCAACGGCAGGAGCCCCGCCTGGGCCCCTGCAGCTGGGCGTGGGCGGCCCCCTCCCGGCCGCGCTCCGGGCCCAGGGCGCCCCGGGGCGGGTGGCGAGCCTCGGGGCGGATTTCCGGAGTCCCCCACGCAGCGGCGGAGCCCCGGGCTCGCGCCCTCGCCGCTGGTGGGTCTGAGCCCCACGCATCCTGGGGGGAGCTGCGTACCTTGGACAGGAGATGCCGAGGCCGGCGCGAGGTCGCCGCACGGCTCCTGGGCGCTTGGAGAGATGCGGCCTGCAGAGCTTGTGCCGATTGCGTCCCACGTCCTGTGTCCTGTGTCCTGTGTCCTGCGGCCAGGCCTGGGGCCGTGGCGGGGCCGGAGGGGCGGCCGCAGACTGCATGGGAGGGAGGCTGCTCTGCTCTGGGTGCAGCCTCCCCCGCCCCCCCAAACCCTCGGAAGCCATCATGCTGCTGCTTGCTGTGAGCCACGCGGGGTGGGCACACAGGCGCACGCCATGGGCCGTGGGGCTCCGCGGGGCCGTGACATGGTTTTATCTGATCACGTACAGGTGATGCTACAGCTTCCTGTGACAGGCAAAAATTTGCCCTTGGCCAAGGTCCTTCCTGGCAGAGCTTCGCCGAAAAGCGGTCAGTGTCCTGCTGCCCCGAGTCCTCCTGCCAGTGGGTGGGGCGTCGGCGGGCGAGGTGTGGGGCGCGGCCTCGGGCAGGGCCGCGGGCCCCTCGGGCTGGGCCGCTTGGCCCCCAGGCTGTGGCCCCGGCCGCTGGTAGCAGCGCCGTTGTTTATTTTCACAAAGAGCATGAGACCCGAATCCAGGCCCCCCCGCCCCACGCTCCGCAGTCCCGGGTTTCAGAGCTGGTGACCGGGTGCCGACCCCACGTGGACGCTCGTCATCGGCTGAGGGAAGCAATGTCACCGGAGCCGATGGTTTCAGATCGGCGCGGGGGAGGCTTGACCAGCCACCGGTGGACTAGATTTAAATTTGGAAGCCTTTTACTGGGGCTGGGGCGGTGTCACGTGCTCGGGCCAGCGTCCAGTCTGGTGACCGGTCTCTGCCCCTCGCATCTGTGGGGTCCCTCTGATGCTCTGGGTGGACGGAAGGACCGCGGGGCCCGAGCTGGCCAAACGCAGCAGTTCTCTCCGGTCTCACGGCCTGGCCGGGGACGGGGGCGCAGTGCAGGCGCGGTGGGGGGGCCCCCTGCGGGTGTGGCTCGAAGAGTCCAGAGGTGGGAGGGCCTCGGGCCGAGAGCAGGTGCCCGGGATGAGGAGTCCAGGCCCCGCTCAGCCTGCCGAAACGGCATCCGTGTTCGGGCTCCGGTCCCGCCTCGGAGCTTTCCAGAGTCTCCGCTTCCTGTGCCAGGGCCACATCTCATCTTGTCACTGCCCTGCGCTGGGGCCACATCTCATCTTGTCACTTCTTCAAGTCGAAGGCCAGGCCCTAAGTGCCACCGCAGAGGCTGCTGTCCCCTGGCCCGTGCTGAGTCCCCACCCAGGCCTGACATCCCGCTGTGCCCCCCCCCGTGGCTGGGGCGGCCGCCCTGGCCCACACACCCCCCCCCCCGCGCTCTGCCCGCTCGGCCAGCTCTCAGCTCGGACCTCGGGGCTGAGAACCTTTCCTGTCCCTTCCCTGTTCTGGCCTCAGCCGCGTCCTCCCTGGGCAGCCCCAGGCACGCGCTCCAGCGCACTGTGCCTGCCTGTGGGGTCACCTCTTCCCTCCCAGGCCACACGCTTTGGGGGGCGGCGACCAAGTGACTCTCTTACCAGTAGGGTGTCAGTTTCCAGCACATTCCCAGACGTAATGGGTGGTCAGCACATTTTTGTGGAAAATTTGAGGCTATGAGTATTTCTTTAAATGGCAAGCGTTTCTAATATATTTTACAGGCCAAGTCCAGATAAACCAAATGTGGATAAACTGCGGTGCAAAGTCAGGTGTATGAACGGGGGAGGTGACAGGTGCCGTATCGTGACCGCTGCATTCGCGAGCTCAGGGCTATTAGGTGGCGGTGTCTTTTTGGGAAGTAAAATGCACACTGTCCCCCGTTCACAGGTGTTGGGGCCCCGGGATGCCAATAAGGGAACCCTCTTCCCGCCCCAGCTGTGGCAGAGTTGGAAACTAAACGGTGAAAGAGGAGGCGAAAACCCTCCTTGGTCATCGGAAGCGGCCAAGTCGCAGGACTAGGCGTGTGGTGGAGCAGAGGGTCCCGCTAACAGAGCCGGGATTGGGGCGGGGGCGGCATCGCCGAGGACCAGGCTCTCATGGGGCAGCCCCGCCCCCCTCTCAGGAGGGAGCGAGCAGACCCTGAAGTTGGCCGATGGGGCCCCCCTTCCCACCCCGGGAGAAACGAAGAACCACTTCTCGGGAGCAGGGGGCACCTCACGAACTCTCGTTCCTTTTCCTGGCTGTTTTGACATCGAAAGCGGTAAGCCGTTGCCTCTCCAGGAGCGTACGCCATGTTCCCTTCAAGCAGCAAAGCCCCTCTCCATGTGAACACTGACATTTTAGAATATGCGAGTCGATCCCAAAAAGGTTAATTAAGAAAGGTCTTAACAGTTTGCTTTTGCTGAAAGCAGTGCTGAATGTTTCACATTAGCGTAATCACACGCAGTGACCAGAGCCTCGTGTTAGGGCCCCGCCTCACTTGTGGCCGGGGCCTCGCTTGTGGCCGGGGCCGGCCGCAGTGTGCCTTGAGCTCTCACGCCGCGTTACCTTTAGTGAACTGCCCACCAGTGGCAGCGTAGCTGTGGAGTTCCCATGACGAGGAGGAGATGCAGGGGCGCTTGCCGGGGGCCCCGGCGGACTCCCGGCGCAGTGCTCTTGGGGTTCGGCATGGCCCGTGGGGGGGTGACGAGCGTGGGAGCAGCGAGTCTCAGGTTGCCTGAGGCGAGCGTAGCAGAGGCCCCTGGGCGTCCGGGCACTTGCCGGGACCGGGCTGGGGTACGGAAGACTTTTCTCATTTTTTTGCCCCCCCCCTTGTCTCGCCACCGCCCTCACCCCACCCCCAGCCTCTCGGGGAAGGCTGCGTTCCAGGGCCTGTCAGCGCCGGGAGCAGGGGAAGGGGCAGGGTCTCAGTCCCTTCCTCCTGGGGGCCCTCCAGGATCCCGCTGGTCCTCCCGGACGTGCCCACGGGGACATGCCCACGGGGACGTGCCCACGGCTGTGGCTGGTGCTTGCCGCCCTTGTCATCCTTTCAATTAACATTCGAATGACCATTTCCACTTGTTCACAATGAAACTAGGACTTCTCCCTTGAAAATGTTAAAGGAATGAAACTCAAATTTCAGCTGTCTCAAAAGACAAGTTTTCCTTGCTTTTTAAGAGTGTTTGATTGGAAGAAAATGGTCCTTTGCTGCACAGCCTTTAATTCTAAGGAACCTTGTAAGTCTGAGCATGGTCCCCCCCCACCATAGAAAACTCGATTTAGACAGTTTCCATGAAAATCCGGATTCCGAAAACCCCTATTGTGCAAGGAACACAATAGACCTCTGCAGCCTTAGCCTGCAAGCCAGGTCAGCGCCCTGGGAGCTGGTGGCCACACCCCAGGCCCTCCCTCCTAAGTGACAAGGTGACGGCTGAAAAGAGTCAGGATCTCCCAGCGGCCGTGGTGACAGCTGAGCGCGGAGTGGTGTGCGCTGACCTTCGCCTGTCCTTGGTCCTCCTTCCCCTGCGCTGGGGGCGGAGGGAGATGGCTTCGGGCTGACACTTTTTGCTGCATCTTCAGTTGTTAGGGACCCTGACCCTTTTCTCTTTCCCGGTTTAGTGGCATAGCTTTTTTGAGCTGGGTCGTTAGCATCGGCCTTTTCCGTTGCCCCAGGCTTTGTGCTCCTAGGGCCGGAAGTTCATCGAGCCGGGGCCAGCGTTCTTTGCATGAATGAAAGGGAGTGGTGACGGCCGTCCACCGGCGGGTCCACCAGCAGGACGCTGCTTGCTGAGCGAAAGGGCCCTGGAAACCTCGGACGTCGGCCAAGGCGGGGCGCCCGGGGTGCTCGCCGAGGACCAGCCGCTCCCGGGCCGCGGTCCTGTCCTTCAGAACCCGCACGGCCGCCGGCCTTTCTTCTGTGTCTCCGCAAACCGGTGGCGGCGCGTCCGGGTCGGGGACCACAGTCACAGCGGGGGCGGGCGCATCCGAAAGCCACCGGTGCCGCAGGCCGGCCGGCCCGGGAGGCGAGGCCTGGGCTTCGGCTGCTTCTGACGAGGGGCCCGGGCTGGGGGCCCGGGCCGGGGACCCAGGCCTCACCCCCCGCAGGGCCGCCCGCGGCCAGAGTGCCGCCCTGCACTCTGAGCAGCTGGTTCAGTGGCACTTTTCTTGATTTCGGGGACTTGGATTTTTAGGAACATTAAATGGCATTAGATAATTCCAGGAGAGGCTGTGACCAGCCCTTAGGAAGAGCCTCTTAAATCGCGACACTCAGCCCCTCAGGGTCGTGGGGTCGCGAGAAAGTGGAGTGAGGAAACCGGAGCCCCCTGACTTTCTCAAAACCTTAGAGGGACGGCCGAAAGGGGCCCGTGGGGGAGACTCGAACTTGGCCCCGTTAGTGCTGGTCCAGGCCTTCCTCCCAGGAAGAGGATGAAGGTGGAACTTTCCGGAACAGGAGGTATGTGGGCCTGTCGTGCTGCACAGACAGAGCTCTGGGACGTGTGGTGAGGGGCCCGGCTGGGGTGGGCCAGGGCCCCGGGCGCCCCGGCTCTGACCGCCCGCCACGTGCAGCTTGCGCAGTAGCCCCCGACCTGCTCTCCTGAGCTTCCGCTCCTCGGGCCTCCCTGCCGCCATGCTGTCCCCGAGCTCTGCGCTGCTCCCCACCGCCCCGCAAGCTCCCCCCCCGCCCCGTTCTGCTCTGCATTCCCTCTCCACATGACTGCTGAGTGCAGCGGCGGGGGCAGCTCTGCGACCCTGCTCTTGTGGGGCGAGGTCGCTGAGAGATGGGGGTCCTGGGGCTTTGAGGAGGAAGCAGTGGGGGACAGGAGGCGGGGTCACCAGAGAGTCAGAGGTCTGACCCTTGGTGGGAGGCCAGGCAGGCAGCTGAGCAGGGCCATCCCAGGGGTCTGGCCGGCCCGTGTCCCAGGGGCCTGGCCGGCCCATGTCTTTAGCTGTGACCGCCCAGATGGGCCAGGCAGGGTCCTCGGAGAGCAAACACCCCTTGGTGGGGCGTGTTGCTGTTCAGTTGCTAAGTGTCAGTTTTTCTAGAGATCATCATTCCAGCTCCCTAAATATTGCTTATTTCACACAGGGTTTTTATTTATTTATTTTTAATGGGATATCTTTATTTTGTTCTCTGCGTTGCTGAGAATTCCTGTCTTTCCATTGTATTTTGACAACGTGTTGGAAAACCCTTGCCACTTTACTTTCAAGATGCCTCGCCACATTTTGCAGATCTAGCGAAACTCAGATCGTTTGAGCGAAGGGCTCACGGCCACGTCATGAACCGCCCCGGAGGCAGGCGGTCTTTTCTGAGAGTTACCTCAGAACCCTCGTTCCGCAGGGCTCTGTGCAGGTTGCTGAGCCGGGCCGTGGAGGGACCGCCCCCAGCTCACATCCAGCTCGTGTTCTGGAATATCTTGGAAGTGGGGCAATGTTAGCCCACAGGCTAGAAGCAGTGGGCGGGGGCCAGGGGGGGCCGGCGGGCCGGGCGGGGCTGGCTCCCTGCCTCGGCCTCTGTCCCAGGCCCCTGCAAGGGCTCAGCAGACACGGCCCATCACCGGCACCCCCATTTCCTGGCTGTAAGACGGGAGTTGGACCAGATAATTCAGCACTTTAAAGGCATCTCTGTGGGAGAGAGGGGCGCCTCCCTTAGACATTGTGGGGAACGCGTCTCCTCGATTTTCTTAGAAGTGTCGTTCTGCTGTGACGTGTGCTCCGTGCGCCGTGATGATTGGTGTGGCCCCTAGTTCTGGGTTACTCACAACTAGCTTGCCTCCTCTCTTCCATTCTCCTAGTTGTGCAACAGAAAAGTTTGAAACGTAGGATTTAAGGAGAGAGGTATTTCACTCATTTTCTTTCTTTTTCTGTGAACATATGGAAAATGTTCATTGAAGTTTGACATATTAGGACTCATTTTTATTTTATATGAAAAAAATTAGTCCTGTTGCTAGTTTTCTAAGATTCTTTAAGAAAAGTTTGGAAAGGTTCTGAAAAAGAATTGCTTTTTTTGTTAATTCCAGGAAACTCATCAGTTGACTGGGTTCAGTGGACCGAGTTTTTAGTTAACAATGAACATTCCATTCTGTGATGACTCAGGTTTTCCCGTCGTCTCGCGCCTCAGGGCCTGCAGCCTGTAGACTGCATGATAAATCAGCTTCTGTTTTATTTTTACGCGTAAACCTGAAGTATTTTGATGCCAGACCAGCAGGCTTAATTTGTAATAGAGTATGATGATTATTTTTTAGATGTGAATATTTTAGGTGGCCAGAATCCTATCCCAAAATGAAGAACCTCTGAAAATCGCGTCAGGCGGCCTCGTTCGGCTCTGCCGGTCGAGACGTGTTTACTCCCGAGGCGGAGTGACAGCGACGGAATCTGGCAGGAAACAGAGTAAACTCGTCGTCACCACCAATTCGGTGACCTCTGCCTCCGCGGCCTCCCGTTTTCGTTCAGACCGTAAGTGTCTGCGAACATCTGGCTAAGTATTCCTCTTGCTGTCGGACTGCATGCGCGTCTGGGAGCTGGTGCGTCTGGGGACTGGCCCGTCTGGGAACTGGTGTGTCTGGGGGCTGGCCCGTCTGGGAGCTGGCCCGTCTGGGGACTGGCCCGTCTGGGAGCTGGCCCGTCTGGGAGCTGGCCCGTCTGGGGACTGGCCCGTCGGGAGCTGGCCCGTCTGGGAACTGGCCCGTCTGGGAGCTGGCCCGTCTGGGAGCTGGCCCGTCTGGGAGCTGGCCCGTCTGGGAGCTGGCCCGTCTGGGGACTGGCCCGTCCGGGAGCTGGCCCGTCTGGGGACTGGCCCGTCTGGGGACTGGCCCGTCTGGGAACTGGCCCGTCTGGGGACTGGCCCGTCTGGGGACTGGCCCGTCCAGGAGCTGGCCCGTCTGGGGACTGGCTCGTCTGGGGACTGGCCCGTCTGGGGACTGGCCCGTCTGGGACTGGCCCGTCTGGGAACTGGCCCTTCTGCGCTCCTTTCCTCCCTTTTTTCTGGCGGTGTGTCGTCGGTAGTGAGTGGTGGGAACAGGTTACTTAGGTGTCCCTTTTCCTGGGCCTGGCAGCCCCTTCCAGCACCGATTAGTGGGAAAGGTCACCGCGTCCAGGGGACAGCCCCGCGGACGGCGGACGCCCTGGCCCTCGGTAGCAGGTGGTGCTGGGGGCCCAGGCTGTTGCCGGTTCAGCCGCCTGTTTTTCTCTTAACACATCCTTGTAAATGCAGAATTAAAACGGGAGAAGTGACCTTGGGGCTTCACAAGGAGCATCAGTTGAATTCGCAGCTCTAGCCTGAGGTTAGATGGAAATGAGCCGTGCCCCCGGGCCGCGGGGTGGGGGCGTTTGGCCCTGAAGCTCCTCCCGTCTCATTTCCGGCAAGTTCCTTTGCTCTTCGACTTCCTTAGACTCTACCCCATCACAGCCTCAGTATTAGGACCGGAAAGCTGAGGGCGAGCCATGTCAGGGGCGAACTGCACCGGGAGCCGGGGGACAGAGCTTAAGGACAAAAGCAGACAAGAGGCAGAGGCACTGGACAGTTGAGCAGTTCCGGGTTGAAGGTCAGGCCCGGCTCCGCCCGAAGGCACAGCCGGACATGGCTGTGTCGCAGCTCCTGATGGGGGCAGCTGGCCCGGGAGTCCACGGCAGGTCACGTGCGGCCGCCGTGCGGTCCCGCTGGAGCCCCGAGCTGCGGCCCTGCCCCCCGTCACGGGGCCGAGTCCAGCCCCCGCTGTCCAGCGCGGAAAACCTCTGCGTTCTTTTTTTTTTTTTTAAACCCCTCCCTGAAATAGAAACAGAATAGAATTGTTTCCAGTTTGGTCAGGGAGGTCGAGAATCGCACGTGAAATGCTTTTGTGGGAGGCAGCTACTCGTTTGTGTGCTGCTGAGCCTTTCCGTTCAGATACCCCGGACCGTTTTCTCCTGGTCCCCGCGGGGCCGATGACCTTCGCACGGGGCGTCGGGGGCCCATCAGCGCCCAAGAGGGCCGGCGAGCGTTGGCCTTCTCCCCGAAAACAAACCCGCGGCTCCCCGCGAACCCCGTTCCGCCTGGCCCGCGCGTCCTCTGCGCAGACTGCGGCTCGGCCGAGGTCCGACGCCGGCCGCTGGTGCGATGCCGTGCCGAGGGAGCGAGCCCGGGCGGCCTTCCTGTCTGCGGCGTCTGCGTTTCAGGTTGGTGGCTTTCGCTGCTCTCTCTGAAGGGCTCCTTCTCCGTCCGGGTTCCTCTCTGTTGCCCGGCAATGAACTCGCGGCTGCGACCTCGGCCCGCGTTGGTGGGCGGCCACATCCTGTGCCGCTGCGGGGCCATCCTCTCCTTCTCGTGGCCGTGCAGATGCAGGAGGATGGCACGGACGTGCAGTGGCTTCTGCGGGCCCGAGCCCCAGCGGGCACGACACGGCCCGGGGCGCAGCGGGCACCTGGCTCCGGGCCCACGCGCCTTCTCCTCTGAACCTTCCCTTCCAGGAAACAATGCAGCGATCCTGTCCATGTCGACGCCGCCACCGAGTTCAGGCTCTTTCTTTCCTTCTCTTTCTCTAGCTTTTAATCTCTGGCTCAATTTGTTGGCTTTTTCCAGACCGAGTAAGTTGTGCACAAAAATAAATTGAGCCTTATTGAACCTTGTACCTCAAATTCACGACACCTACGTTGCAGAGAAATTAAAAAGAGTCATCGTGGCTGTTCTTGAGGCAGAGCCTTGTCTGAATAGGCGGCCTGCAGATCCCCGTGACGGAAGTGGGGGGTGCGGAGCCGGGCCGAAGCGGTGCCCGCCCCCCTGCTGCTGCTCCAGGGCCTCTAGGGGCCTGGTTCCCACGGCAGGGCCGGGCCGGCCTCCCTGATTCCGGGACATTCGGGTGGCCTGGGGGCCCTGCAGAGCCAGACTCCCCGCTTTGCCGTGGGGTCACGACCTTGCAGTGGCCGGTGCTCGAGCTGCAGAAATGTCCACGTAGCTGTGCAGGTGTCGTTCGGAATCAGAAAGCGTGTTCCTTCTCTGAGACCGTGCCTTCCTGCTGCCGATGAGATTGCAACCTCGTCCCTGCACCCCGGGCCGCTTGGCGGCGGGAGTCTGCACACCCCGGTGCTCGCCAGTCCTCAGCGGGGTTCGGCACGGCTGCTCTGTCCTGGGGTCCGCGTAGTCCAGTGGCCGGATCGCCGGAGAGTCGCGGGGAGACTCAGCGGGAAGCGTCGGTGTCTGGGCCCCGCGGGAACGGGCCTTTGAGTCGTCAGCATCTGGCGGCGGGTTGTTCGGAAGCCGTGCCAGGGCTACTTTTGGAATTCCGTGTCTCATCCTTAGGCTTCCAATTATTTCGATTCCTCAACAGACTCTAAAGGATGCAGGAAAGTGAGACTGGAGAAAAATCTCTGCAGAGTTAAGCCCAGCTGAATCTTACTATGGTAATTAATTGGCAGAAAATCAATAATTCAGCGAGAAGTCTGTCAGCCAGCGGTGGCAAAAGACAGGGCAGTGAATTCAGGAGGATGTGCAGGTGTCAGCAAGCTAATTGGGTCATCGACATATGGCATTACTGGGGTGTCACCCAGGACCCCTCCTGCGGGGGATTCACAGGTTAACGGAAACCCGAACGTCGACTGCTTTAACCGTTTGTCTGTGTCCCTGAAGAGAAGCCGCGATCCGTGCGCACGCGGCTCCGTGAGTGGAAATGGAGCTGCTCGTCGTGTGAGGAGGAGGCGGTCTGAGCTTGCTGCTGTCTGTACGTCTCGCGTGTTTCTCTGTGGGAGTCGCCCTCTCAATGTTCCTTTGCCGTCCCGATTCTCAAACGTTTGTCTCAGGGGTTTTTTACTCTCTAAAGATTTACTGAGGACTCGAGAGCTTTTGTCACATGGATTTATCTGTGGGTATTTATCGTACTAGAAATGAACCCCAGGAGATTTATTTTTTATTATTATTACTTATTATTATTTATGCCTATAGCACTCGGTCTTCCCAGGCGGTCTCCTATCCAAGTACTAACCAAGCCCGACCTTGCTCAGCTTCCGAGATCAGACGGGATTAGGCTTGTTCAGGGTGGCGTGGCCGTACACCAGGGACCATGGCTCCACTGGGGCGCGAACCCACAACCTTCTGCGTGTAAAGCAGACGTGCTGACCGCGACACTATGGAACCACGTCCCCAAGAGAGTTACAAAATCATTAATTAAAATTATAACAAACCTACTACATGTTAACATAAGTACCATTTCTGTGAAAAAAAAATCACCATTTTTGAAAACAAAAGAAACCTTGTCGAAAGTATGTTTCGTGATGTTTGCAAATGTCCGTGGGACCCGGCTTCGTGGGCAGCCGGCTCCCCACGTCTGCAGCTGCCTCTGTTCCCACGTGCTTCGTGGTGGTGAAGAAAGGCCTCCCTCGGCATGCAGGCGGGTGGTGTCTTTTCGATGGCTGTGGATCTTCGTACTTTAAACAAGTGGTAGTTTCTTGAAGGCCGGTCAGGATGAGATTCTGAAACCGTCATCTGCGAACTGTAAAAACGGTTCTGTGTGTGATTTTGAGCATCACGCAGTGGTCATTTGGAAGACCTCCCAGATGTTGATACGTTTCATTTTGCAATGTCCAAAACAATTCCTCGAACTGGTTGGAGAAGCCCCAAAGTACAGGGAAGTTGGCGGCTTCACGTGGACATGGATAGACGAGTTTTCAAAAAATTGAATTTTTGCATGAAAGCTTGGCCCTGGATATTTTATCAGTTGTTTTCCTTGAAAACAGGCCCATTTTGTCCCCGTTTTTGCCTGCAAAATGTCTGCTAAACAGCCATGTCTAACAGTAGCTGGCATGTCATGCCTTCAAGTTCAGGGTCGCTGTGTTTCGTGACAGAAGGGGCCGCGGCAGGCCCAGCCGCAGCCCTGGCGCGTCTCCCGGCGGCTGCGGCCGGTGCAGGAGCCCCCCGCCCCCCGGAGCGCCAGCGGGTGTGTGCGCGAGGACGCAGAGGGGGGAGCATCAGTTATTGTCCTTCTCCTCGGGGACATCAAGCGACACCGTCTTTTTATCTGTTTGCTTCTTTTTGACTGCGGTCGTGTGGCCTGGTTACGGGGACAGTTCGGTGCCTCCGCCCTGCTCCCCGCCAAGGTGCTGGCAGCTGTACACGTGGTCACTTTTGCAGGAAAACGGGCAGATCACGCCTCCGGGTCCCTGTGAAGGCAGGTGGGCCTCGCGGACCCCAGGGGCCATGGTGCCCGTTTGCAGGAGCCCTTGTGCGGTTCTCACGCGGGCGGGTGCTGAGCGAGGCGGGGGTCGCAGCTGGTCTGAACCGAGGTGGCAGGTGTGGCTGCGGGGCCCGGGCAGGCCGGGCGGGCCAGGCGGGGGCCGTGGACCGGGGCACCGTCCCTGGGGCTGTGGCGCGTCCTGGGCATCCAGAGCGGTGCCCGCCCGTTCCTAGGGCCAGTACCGCGGCGGAGACGGGAGTGATGGGCTTAGACGGTGAACTCAGTGGGCTCGGACGGCTTAGATGGGCTTAGAGGACAGATGTTGGAAAAAGGAAACTTATTGAGGTAATTTTTTTCTTCGTATCATAAAAGTAACGCAAACGGTGTGACCGGTGGCTGCCCGGCCTCTCCCGTGCCACCCGGCCTTCCTCGGTTGCCCGGGCCTCGCAGGTCTGCCTGCTGTCCCCAGCTGGGGAGGACGCCCCCAGGGGCAGAGGCGCCTTTGACGACATGACCGGGGGCCCCCGCAGGGGGTGCCAGCGGGGAGGACAGCAGCGGGTCGGGCCCGGGCCCGCCTCTGCCGCTGGGGCAGTTCCCTCCGCCCCGGTCCCCAGCGTTTCTGCGGCGTGGCCAGGCGGGCGGCGCTGGTTTGGGCGGCTCCTCGGTGCTTCCGGAAGGGAGGCCGTCTGTGCCTGGAAGGCCCGCCGCGCCCGGCAGTGTGGTTCCTCGCCCCTCCTTAACGCAGGCTGGCTGGGGCGGCCAGGGCTCCTCCGTGCTGCGTGGGCGGAGCCGCGGCGCCGTGCTCTGTGCTGCTCGCCCCTGGCCAGCCTGTAGTTTGTCCCCTTCTGTTCTCTTCAGTTCTCTCTGCCTCCGGCTGCCGGGGGGCCTCTTGGGAATTCGGAGGAGCATCTCAGAGCTTCTGAGCGAGGCCGGTGTCCTTCAGCTGCTCCGCGCTGGAACCCGCGGTCGCAGAGGCATTGCGGAGGCGAGGCGCTCGTCTGTGGATGGAGGGGGCTGGTGAGACATTGGTGAACACATCACCGGACGTCTGCTCCTGACGGCGCGGACGAGGGGCGCAGCAGTCGCTCTGCGACTCTCTTTTTAATTGACTTCGCTGTGATGAAGGGAAACATCGGGGCGCAGGGTGGCAGAAGGGTGCCGGAGCCCGTGGCCCCAGCCTGCCACCTCGAGCAGGCGAGGGCTCCGGGGGCGTCTCAGCTCCGCTTTCGCGGGGAGCGTCCCGGGCGAGCCGACGACGCCGGCTGCGTGGACGTGGCCCGTGTGGAGCGTCCCATCTGCGCCCCGCCGCTCTGTCTTCCCTGCGCGCACACAGCGCCCGGTGTCCGCTCCGGCCGACCTGGGGGCCAGAGAGGCAGGAGGGAGGGAGAGGAGGAGGGGGCGTGCGCGAAGACCTTCTTCTCCGACCGCGTCCCGCTTGCGCGGAATTCCTGGCTTTGGCCGGTGCCCCCCTCCGGCCACCGACTGAGACAGAAGCCGCGGTGAGGCCCGTGCTGCCCTGCGGTGGCACCGCGGCCACGTCCACAGATGGGGCTGTAAACGCTCCTCGTTTACCGGGGGACGGCGGGACTCAGCTGGCGAGTCCTGCACCGACTGCGTCTGCAGAACGCGGCTCAGCTCGAGGCCTGATGTCATCGGTGCTTAGGAAACAGAACTTGTCTTGCGTGGAGCGGGTGACCGGGATGGGCGGCTAAAGGTTATATCCTCGCCCATTACATTTCACGTGGTTTCATGTATCTTTCCCCCAAATTGTGTATCGGTTACAGAGTTAGCTTTGCCTTTTCTACTCTTACCGTGTGTGAAGCAATGCCCTGCGTCTCAGCTGAGCAGACACATAACTGTGTAAAATCTGAACACCGTGAAGTAACACCGGCTTAGATGAAATCGGCCTCCCCGCGTACTGACCATCGGACGGCCGTCAGCCGGGCCGCGTCGCTCTCCCTGGGTGTGACGCACAGCGATTATGTAACTGCGCTGGCAGGTTTATACCGTCCTTTCCAGTTGTGGTTGCGCCTGTAATAGAAAAATCTATACCAATTTATTTTCCCTTTCTCATTTTTCTCCCATCCGGTTTGCCCTGCTCACTCGTCATCGATGTGCGTCCGGCAGGTCGTGTAAGTAACACCGAAGTACGATCCCAGAAATCCACCTGGTGACGGGCGCTGTCCCCGTCCGTGCCAGGACACAGACAGCCCCCGACGAGTCATGAGCTCGGACGTCTCTACCTTCCGAGGACTCCCGTGGTCGTCTGTGTGAGTTTAGGCTTTCATGGTTTCCTTTGGGTGCTATGAGTGCTTTTCCTCAAAGCAGAGGATCTGCTCCGATTTCACAGATAGGTTTTATTCTCTCCTTTGGACATTGCTTTGGCGAGTGCCGTTTTGGGCATGTGACAGAGGGTCCCCCGGTCTTAAGGTGGCGTCATCGACCGCGCCACCGTTACGTCCGCAGCCTGCAGGGTGGCGCGGGCCCGAGCGGGCGCCGTGTGGTCACGCGAGCGTGTGCGGCGGGGTCAGTGTGTACCTCGGAAGGTAGCGGACGCAGGCCGCCACGTGAAGCGGTGCCATTTCCCGGTTTGCGCGGTTTGCCGGTCCCCGTGGGATGACGCCGCGGACGGGACGCTGGAGGGGCGTGCGTGGCCGTCGCCCCGAGTTCGACGCCTGCTCGTTTTCCTGGGCGGTGCGCCGGGGGCGAAGTGCCGTCGTGCCCGGGCCCCCCGTCACTCACCGTGCTTCGCCCCGGGCTGTCCCCCGAGTAGTAGCGCGACTCTTGGCCGCTCCACCCGCTGCCCGCTCAGAGAAACCGCTCTTGGGCCGTCGACGGCCAGCGGGCTGGGGGCCGAGGACAGGCGGCGACCGCTGGTGGCTTGGCGGGCGTGGCTGGGGGTTTGGGCTTCGTGGCGGCTGCGGTGTGGGGACGGCGTCTTCATTTTCCTCTGCCAGGGGCGTTTTGGTTCCCAAGAGTCTTCCTGACCAATCTTCTCGGTGGGAAATCCTGAAAGAGGCCGACTATGTCCGGAACCACATCACGGCCCTCCCGGTAGTCATGGTAATTGAGTTATTTACTCCTAAAAAATTAATGTAATTGAGAAGAATGCATGTTGTAAATTATGGAAAGGGGTGAAGACTCGGTTGGCCGTGACATCATCGTCGGCAGATGCTTTTGAAAACGGAGCTGGGCTCCCGGCGCGCACTTCCCCGGCCACCTCGGCCGCCTCCCGACGGCCGCCGCGCCTCAGCCTCCTGCCCCTGAGAGCTCCAGCCGGTGGCACAGGCGGCCCTCAGGAAGTCACGCGGGACTGGGAGACGCGGGCGCAGAAGCTGCGGGCAGCGTCCCCGGAGCAGGGCGGGGCGGGAGACGGCCGCCGGGAGGTTCCCCCTCACGCCTCCTCCTCCTGGAGTGGCTGAGACAGTTTTGGGGTGTGGAGAAGGCCTTCGGCGCAGGCTGTGAGCGAGGCTTGTGTTTTGGGCCACGCGGACGTTTGGGGACACGGGACAGGGGCAGGAGATGTTAGGCGTATTCGTTTGGGAAAGGTCGCAGTGCAAACATACCGTGACCCAGGTAGAAGGTGCTCGAGGCCGTCTTGGGGAATTGTTCGAAGGCTGTTTTGAGAGTAAGTTATGCCCGCTGTGGTTTAGATCGGTGTCTCCGTCTGGAATGTTGCTTATGAGGGACAGAAACCCAGCCCCAGCAGATAGGGGGGCGCTGCTCAGGTGGCGGGGCGTCTGCGGGGCCCAGGGCCCGGACGCTCGTGGGCGCCTCCCGCCGTCCTGGCTCTGCCTCCCCGGCGTGGCCGGGCGCCTCGCGTCAGCCCTTCCCCTGCGTCGCCCCGGGGTGTCCCCCGAGTCGGGCAGGACGTGGCCAGCAGCTCCCAGCGGGCACCCTCGGCAGGAACCGGATGTGTCCCCCGTGTGCCCGGTAGTGTCCCCGAGCAGGTGTCTGGCTTTGCCCTGGTTCTGTGCGCACCCTCGAACTGAGGAACAACACCGTGCGCGGGCGGGAAGAGGTCCGCCTGGGGGCGGGGGAAGGGGCCGGGTGTGCGGGCAGGTGGCCCTCGGCCGCCACCGGTGCAGACGCGGGCGGGTCCCCTCGCCCGGGCCTGCGTGCCATGTCGGGCCCCACGAAATTCCTGTTTGGGGCGTAGAAAGTGGCAGAATGCCGGTGGTTTCGCGTGGCCCCGGGGGAAACTCCCTCTGCGAAGTGACCGCGTCTGTGTCCCTCTGCTCGGCGGCCCTCGGTCTCCGCGGGGAGCCGCCTTTTCCCTCCCCTTCTCCGTCCCCACCCCCTCTCTCCAGGCTTCCCTTTTTTCCCCTTTTCTTAAGAAAACACGTAGGGGGTGTTTTCTGAGTGCAGAGCACGGGGCTCACTGCCGGCTCCGTGGCCGGGAAGCATCGTGTCCCTGACCCGTGCCACCCGGACGCTGGACCGGGGAGCCCCGGTTCCCCGGGGGCCCAGCCTCTCTCCGCGTGTGTCCGCCCATTTGAATCCGGCACCGACTCCGCGTTTGGCTTCGTGCTTTGGAGGAGCCGTCCCGAGGCGTGTGTCCTCCCAGAGGGGCCGAGGTCAGCGCGGGGTTCCAGCTGGGCGTCCCTGGGCCGTGTGACGCCACGCAGGACACGGCCGCGGTTGCGGCTTTGGTGCAGGAAGCGTGGCTGGCCCGCTGGCCCAGGGCGGACGACTAGCAGGGTCGCCGTACACGTCACCAGAGTCCGCGGTGCAGGGACAGACGTGGGCACGGACGACTCGGCCCCTCGCAGAGACCCCAATATTTTGAAAGGGATTTTATTTTTGAACTGAAAAACAAAAACACAAATTAGCCTTTTTCTGGT
The DNA here is from genome assembly GCF_014176215.1 of Rousettus aegyptiacus. Lineage (NCBI taxonomy): Eukaryota > Metazoa > Chordata > Mammalia > Chiroptera > Pteropodidae > Rousettus > Rousettus aegyptiacus. The sequence goes on along the minus strand of NW_023416293.1, from coordinate 16,338,528 downwards.
GCTGGCTTTCCCCGAATACTCGCAAGCCCGTCCTCACAGTTGGTGGAGGACAGTGACTTTGAGATGGTTGGAATATTTTTATTCTTCTCAGTGGGAAAAAAAAAAAAAACATTTGCTGTCCCCTCTCAGAAGCTCTTGCACTGGGCAGGCAGCCGGAGAGCCTGCTGGTGAGGACCCGCCACACTGCTCCACGCACCGGGGCTCCCACAGCTTCCGCTGGAGGGCAGGGGCCTGGGACAGCCTGTCTCCTCTCAGAAGGGACGGGGGACAGCCCTTCCCCAGTCAGGCAGGGGCAGGGGACAGCCTTTCCCCACTCAGCAGGGGCTGGGGCCAGCCCGCCTTCCTTCTCCCTCACCCCGCCCTGCCTGGGTCTCCCCAAAGCTCCCCGAAGTTTTCTCTGGAGCCAAAACAAGGCCCGTGTGGCCGGCCCGCTTGGGGGAAGGGGGAGGAGAGCTCCAGGTCCCTCCGCCACTTGCCGGATCGGAGGTTTCCTTTCCCGTCAGTAAACAAAGCCGGTGGGGGAGGGGGTGTCCGTTGGGGACGGGCGATTGTGCCTCAGAGGAAGGAAGCGCGGGTCCCGGTGTCCCCTGCGGTGCCCGGGGCGGGCGCGGCATGCGGAGCTCGGGGGAGGCGTGGGCGGCAGGGCGGCCGCACGGCACGCGGTCTGGTCAGCAGGACGTCACGGCCTTATTTCGTGAGTTCAGGTTGGGGGCTTTATTACGTATCAGCATCGAATAAAGTAGAAACCAGAAAACCTCTTTAGGGAAAAAGTGGATTTCCAGGTTTTGGAAAAGCGCCGATGCGTCCGTGGACTCGGCTTTTCCTCCGTCGTCTGCTTTGCGCGCCCTGCAGCTCCGGCTCCTGCGCGGCCCCGGCTCCCGCGCGGCCCCGGCTGCTTGTCGCCGTCCGTGGTGCTGTGTCCGGTCGCGGGGGCCGCGCTCCGTGGCAGAGGCCGTCTGTCTCCTCCGTGCGTCCATCGCGGTGCCCGCCCGCGGCTGAGCTAGCAGGTGGCCAGCGCCGGGCACGTGGGCGCCCGGAGTCGGCAAGCCGGCGAAGGCCATGACCGTGGCCCAGCTGCCCGGTGACGCGTCTTCCTGATGACTTCATGTCGGGAAGTCTTCCTGACAGATGCTTCAGCGTCTTCATTGTGCTAAGCACACATAACAGGTTTTACCATTTCAGCCGTTGTTAAGGGTGCAGTTCGCCGGGGTTAAGCACATTCACATTGTGGGGCAGCCGTCGCCACCGTCCATGCACCTCCCTGGGCATCTTCACGCCCCCAAACAGAGACTGTGTCCCCGTTAAACACTCGCCTCGGCCCCTGGCACCCACCGGGTGCTCTCCGTCTCTGCACGTGGCTCCTCCGGGGACCTCATGTGAGTGGAGTGTGCAGTATTCGTCCTTTTGCGGCTGGATCGTTTTACTTGGCATAACGTGAAACCTCCTCCAGTTTGTCCACGTGTCAGAGGGGCCTTTCTTTTCAGGCAGGATGCGGCCCGCTGTTCGGATGGGCCACAGTGTGTTCATTCATTCCTCTGTCGATGGACGGCTGGGTTTCCGCCCTTGATCGTGAATAACGGTGCTATGACTTGGGTGGACAACCATCTGTCGCAAACCCTGCTTTTGGGTGTACATGCGCCAGAAGTAGAATTGCTGGATCGCGTCGTGATTGCGTTTAACTCTTTGAGGAGCTCGCCGTCCTGCGCTTCGGATTTTCAAGCTCAGCGTTGGCCGCGCGAGTTGCGTCGGCGGGAGCCGCGCCCCCCCTGTCGGCCCCGCACGGTCTCACGTCCGGCGGCGGTGGAGGGAGTGGCAGTGGCAACTCTTCGTCCCGTTTCGGGCTCTCGTAGACGCGTGGCGGACCGAAAAAGGCGGGCTTTCTGCAGCCGCGGCCCGCTGCAGCCTCCGTGGTGGGCCGCCCCGTAGTGCGTCACTGTTCAGGGCGCTGTGACCGCGATGTGGGGACGGCAGGTGTGCACCGGGCCGTCTCGGGACGGCCTGCTCCTCGGGGTCCGTCTGGGGTAGGCAGCAGAGCGTAGGACTTCGCCAGGATTCGGAGGAGCCACGCGGGTGGCGTTTCGCGCACCTGTGCACCGCTCACGGGCGTTTGTGACGTCACATGGGCGGTGGGCCCCGGCGTGCCTCTCTCCCAGGGAGTTTGCAGAAATTCTCATAATTACAGTTTAAAAAAATGGTGTCGTGGAAAGATCATGAACTTAGCAGCCAGGGCGACTTGAGTTCACACCTTGCTCTGAGTGACTTGGCGATTCACTTTGGACAGATGACTTGTACTTGAGAGCAGGGGTCCCCACCCCCTGAGCCACAGGCTGGTACCGGTCCGCGGCCTGTCAGGAACCGGGCCGCACAGCGGGAGGTGAGCGGTGGCGGGCGAGCGGAGCCTCGTCTGTGTCCGCGGCCGCCCCCGGCGCCCGCATCGCCGCTCGGCCCCGCCTCGGGTGGTCAGGCGTCAGCTGCTCGCAGGAGCGCCGGGCCGCGCTGCCGGCAAGGTGGGGGCCGCTGCTGTAGGCCACAGGGCGACTTTCTCAGGTGCTCGTGAGTTGGGAGAGAACACACAGGCGGGTCCAGAGGGGCGCGTGGGGTGTGTCTGCTCCGCGTCCCCCGTCCCGACCACGGCTGGCGTTGAAGGCCGGCGCCTTCCACACGTCGGGGGCGGAACAGACGTGCTGCGTGTCGGGGCTCCTCAACGCCCCCGAAAATGATCGAGGGTCCCACAGAGCTTTCGGTTGTGTAGCCTTTCTCTCCTGATGCTTATGTTAGAGTTAAAATTGAGACGTTTGAAACTGTTCATTTAAAACGGCAACAAGCCCTTTACATTTTATTATAAATAACAGTTTTGTGAAAATCAGTAGCTTCCAAAACCAGAAGAAAAGGAAACTGGCTGCGCGGGGGTGCCGCGCACACCCCTCTGCGGCCTTTGCTGTCCGCCGAGCCCCGCTGGCCTCCCGCGCCTGCCCCAGACGTGCGACCCGCCCTCAGGGAGACGTGCAGAAGGCGGTCCTGTCCTTGCGAAGCGGCTCCGGCCCGTCGGGCCCCTGGGACCCTGGGAGGGTTTAGGGAACCCCGTCCCCGAGGTCCTCAGGCCACACCTGGGACCCGGGAGCCTATCTGACCGGCCCCTCCTCGCTCGCAGGACCTCGCTCCTGAGACCCCGTGGTCCGCGTCCTCACCCCCCGACAGCCGCCTAGGCGTTAAACTGGACCGAAGTGTCCTGTTGCTGTCCCCCCGGCCACAAGGACTCACCGGGGCCGAGCCCAGGCTCAGAGGGGGCCGCTAGCGAGCTGGGAGCTCGGGTCCTGCCTGAGTCGCCTCTCCACCGTCTGTTTCCGCAGCTCCTGTCAGTGTTGCCTGTCGGCGCCTCTGGAAACCCGCGGCCTGGGAGGAGGCCTTTCAGAGTGTTTCCGGGGGCTGCGCGCTTAGCAGAGGCCAGGGGTCTGCGGGAGAGGGCGCGGGTCTCCGCGTGCTTTCTGGCCGCGCGTTACACATACGTGACGCGCACGTGCGGCGCGTGGTCAGGCTGTGAGTAGAGGAGTCGGGGAAGCGGGCAGCGGGGTCACCCTCAGCCCGAGGAGACCGCGGCCCCTCTCCCGGGGCTCAGAGGCTTGGCCGCCGTGCCGATGAGTCATTTCTGACGCGAAGCGACAGGAGAGGGAGGCCATTTGCCTTCAGCTCAGGAGACCAGAGCTGGCACCTGGCGCTGCGTTCACTCGGTCACCAGCCTCTGGCCGGCCGAGGGCCACCGCCAGCGGCCGGACACAGCCCTGGGCGGCCTCTGTGCTTTCGAGGCCCTGGGCAGCAGCTCCTTCCTGGAGTTGGCACCATCTGGGTTTCCTCTCGTCGTGTGTGTGAGCAAACCTCAGGATCGTGGTTCCAGACTATTTTCCTCACAGTTAATTTTGACGAACGAAATTATGGGGATGTAAGATTATGCGACTGTAAAAACATTTGACATACACGCGTGTGATTTTAAACATACTGCATTTTGTCAAAATCTGTATTCGTTAGTTCTTAAATTCGCAGGTATGTTCAGCTCAAACTACACGGACTATACAGAGCATAAATCCCCTTCATAATCTCACGCCCCAAAAGCAATCACGGCTGATAAAATTTCTTTTAAATCTACATGTATAGTTTAAAAAGAAATCCAAAAATGGGGTTATTTAACATGTACTATTTTGCCAGTTGCTTTTTTTTCACTTACTCATACACTGTAGAGATATTTTCAGTGTCATTACTTAATCTTTGTAATGATATGTCATCTCGTTGTGTGGATATACTGTAATTTATGTAACTATTGAAGGACATTTAGGTGCTTTGTCAGTGTTTGGCTCTTATTAACAAAACGCTCGTGTGTGGACTTCTACAGCTGTCAGCGAACACAAAAGAGTCAGGAGGTTTTGGCTGGAAATAAATGACAAAGATTTATTCAAGGGTCTTAGGATCTGGGAATCGTACACACAAGTAGACAGCACGCAGGGTGCTCCGAAGAGAAGCAAAGCCGAGGTCTTGGAGTAAGAATCGCCCTGCCTTCCCGTCCCCGGCGGGCCCGAGATGGGCATCCCCAGATGACGGGGTCTGGGCACCGGACGGCATGTGGTCTGGATTCGGGACCGGGTGGCGTTTATGTAAAGCTTCAGGCATTGACACGGGACCGAACAGTCCAAGAGCGAAGCCCCGGCCAGGCGAGGGGGCCACGGCGCGTGCCCCGCTCCGTGTCCCGCCTCTGCCCGCTCGCCGCTAGGGATTTGGTGTGGCGGCTCCACGTTAGTTCTCGCTCTTTCCTCACGGCCGCTTTCTGGGCCAAGGCCCCAGGGACGGCGCTCCCGCGGGAATGCCGCACACGCCGGAAGCGTCGGCGGCCAGCGCCGGGCCGCCCTTCGGGCCGGCTGTGTCCGTTCGCCACTCCGCCTGTGACCTCAGAGTCCGCCTCTGGCCCTCCCGGCAGTGAGCAATCTCATTATTTTACTTGTTTTTTATTTTAATTGTTTCATTGTTTTAATATTTTCGTTTTTTTAAAAATGAAAAATGAATGCCGAAGTTCGGCATCTTTATCGGCCACTTGTCTTTCTTCGGCCCACTTACCTTTTGAATTATTGCGTGTACTGATTTTTTTAAAACGTCTTTATTCTGCATGTTTTGTCACGTGACACAAACAAGCATTTCTGTAAATTCTCAGCCCCCCCCCCCCCCACGCACACCCCGTTCGAGTCGGTTCCGGCCTGACTTTGGGCGCACCGCCCTGAGCGTGGGGCGGGGCGGCCGGGCTGCGCTGCCCGGGCCGCTCGTCACCAGCGTTTTTCCGAGGTGGAACTCCATTTCAGACGTGACCGTCCTGTGTGTCACAACATGCCCTGAGCAGCGAGGATGCCACACGTCCGCACAACACTCGTCGTTAGAAAGTGCGGCGTGCGTTCGCGTTGGTTCGTTTTTCTTCGCTCTTGCAAGGACCTTCATCCCCACGCGGACGTTTACGTGAAGAGCGCATCGATCAAAGCCTGTCACTCTGGGCACAGCACCAGAGCCGAGGCGGTGGCTCGCGGCGTTGATGGCCGAGGCCTTGTGTAATCCCGCGGTGCTGACTCCCCTCTCGGGGATCATGGCTTATTCAGCCGCCACGGGCTCAGCAGCTTGTTCATCAGAGGATTAGGACACTCGTTTTGTGGGAGAAGTCGATTCTTGTCATAAGGGGATTACTAAGAAAAGTTTGGGCTGAGCTCCACATTCTTGTCCTCACAAAGATGAATAGAACGTTCCAGGGCGGCTGGCACCAGCGCGTCGTGGCCTTCAGGTTTCCGCGGAGCGTTTTTAACTCCCGGGCATTTTCTTAGCAGAAAGGCGCTGCTTTGAAACCTGGAGTGTCCTGTTCCTCCCGTTCTGCTCTCCGCTTGCAGCCTTCTCTCCCTCTCCGGACTCGAAACGAGCGCCGGCGGGAGCGCTCGGCTTCCGTCCGGCCCTGTCCTTCCCGCCCAGCTCTGCGAGGCCAGGCGTCCTCCAGGGCTCAGACGGACTCCGGGGGCCATGACTTATCTCCGTCGACTGAAAGCGTTCTCCGACGGACACGTTTCTCACGTCCTGCCCAAGTTCCCGAAGAAACGTCTCGGCGCTAGGTCTGTCCGCTGGGCAGGCCGGGTGGCGCGGGGCGCCGTTCGCTCGCCCACACGGCCGCGTGCCGTCACGGCCAGGGTGGCCCGCGCGCGAGGCGTCAGCGACCCCACCGCTCTTCCTGACACTCGCGTTTGTGCCGATCACCCTCCCTGTGAAATTGACGGGCAGGCGAGCACAAAGATGTTCAGAAACTTTTCCTTTCACGTCCTGCTGTCAGGCTGGTTTAGACAGGTTTGCCACCTCAGGCAAGTGACCTTGAAAACCTGCAGGCCTCGGGGGGCGGGGGGGACTGGGCGCCCCTGCCCCTCGTGTGCTGGGGGCCGTTGGGTTATTCATTGGGGGATTTCGGCAAGTGTACGCTCTGGTGAGTGCCAGGGAAGCGAGACGGCTAAAATGTGGCCCTTCCTCGTCAAGTTTGTCACTTAAAGGAGAAGGAAAGTGTATAATCAGAGTCCTAATTAAAGATTTGACTGCTGTGTCTACGGCCATGCCACCCTGAACACGCCCGATCCCGTCTGATCTCGGAAGCTAAGCAGGGTCAGGCCTGGTTAGTACCTGGATGGGAGACCACCTGGGAAGACCGGGTGCTGTAGGCGTAAAAAAAATAAAAAATAAAAAAAATAAGGGATTGTAAGCTGCAAGGTCATCCAAGGGTTGCCTCGCCTAAAAACATTAAAAAAACAAAATTGCTGTGCTCATCACACAGAGGGGACGCGAGAGCTGCGGTGGCCGTGGGTCTGTGCGCCCGCCGGGAGGCCGGGAGGCCTGGCGTGTCGTAGGCCCTTAGCACACACGTGCGATGCGCGATCGGATGCTTTCGCACGTGTACGTGCAGGCGCTTTATCCACGGCGAAATGATGTGGGGACAGAGGTGACTGGATGGGTGTGCACGTGGTCTCGCAGGGCGTGAGAATTCGGTGAGGTCCCCAAGGGCGACGGGCAGGCTGAGCCGCGTCCACCCTGTGAGCACCGTTGTGCCTGTCTGCCTGGGCTCCTCTCAGCCCTGGAGAGCCCCCGCCCCCTGTTCCATGCCCCCTGAACCCGCACTTGAACGGAAAAGACTTGATCTTGACCTGACGGGCTCAGCATCTAGCTTCTCACGGGCTGCTACGTGCCAGGCAGACTCAAACCATCTGCTCTGCGCTTGGAGTTATTGTTCTTAATTGACAAGGTGAGATATGCTTTTCTTGGTAACTAGGAATTTCTTCTTTTTCCTTCACTTTTTCCAATTTCTGTTCTTACCAGGCTCTCTGTCTAGTTAAATAAATGACACGTGCTTTAGGTCTGTGCCGACAAGTGTTTTCCCCCAACACGGAACCCCGATCGACCTGATCCCATGGAAAGACTTCCTAATGGCGCGCGGCGACACTGGTCTCATGGGCGGTACCCCGCAGGCTGCGCCCCCTCTTCCCGATGGCGTGTGGCGACACCGGTCTCATGGGCGGTACCCCGCAGGCTGCGCCCCCTCTTCCCGATGGCCGCTGTCGTGCGTTTGCTTGCTGCTGGCTGCGTGGCACATCATGCCTTAGTGCTTCACGTACCTGTGTAACCCCCCAGCCAGTCTCCGAGGCAGGTATTGCTAGCCACGTTTTAAAAACAAGAAGACCGAGGCCCAGGAAGGGTCGATGGCCCGCTGGAGGTCACATGGCAAATCCGTGGCTCCAAGAGGAGACAGACTAGGGCAGGGCCCCAGCGGGGGTGGCTCCAGGCGGGCTGTCTCCGTGTGGTCTTATCTTACAGAGGTTTCGGCCTCACATCCTAATGTCTGCAGGCAGATAAGGAGAAGAACCCAAGAGAAGAATTGTACGATTATACTGATAACATCCATCTATTCATGCAACGATTATTTATAAAGGTAAATGTGCTGATGGAATCCTAACAGAACGTTAAGAATGTAAACAAGAGTAACATGGCAGTTCTTGCACGTTCTGATCTCAATGAATGGCCTGTCGGTGGCCCGAGGACCCGTGTGGAGCATCGAGCCCCGGGCAGCGCGCTTGCCCCTGAGCACGGTGGCCGCCGGCCGACTCCCGGTTGGTTAGTCGCGTCTTGGACGTCGGCCGCGTCCTAGTGTAAGCGGTGACTCCGCACGACCTCCGCGAGTGGCCGTGACTCGCATGCAGGGCGGCGCCTCGTCGCTGCAGAGAGCTGGGGGGGCGGAGCGGACCCCGCAGGCCTGCCGCACAGCTCTCGTCGGAGAAACGGTTACGGTCCGTGTCACAGGGACGCGGTTCCGCGAGTCCCTCCTGCGAAGCCGCTAACACCCTGCTCAGCGCGCGACCCCGGGGGCCAGCAGAGCGTGTGCGGGGCGCTTGCGATCCTGCACGCTAAATCTCTGCGCGGTTTCTTTTCTTTCCTTTGTGCTGATCGGACATTTCTCTGGAGGGAACATCAGTGGAAGGTTCCACAAAGGGAGCGCTCGGTGAGGAACGACGGGGAGGGTGGCCGTGTTCATTCCGAGGTAAATCGCCGTCTGTCCTTGGTAATCAGCCGCGTGTCTGGCAGGAGCTGAGACGGAGCCGCCTCGTGCGAGTCGCTCCAGACTCGCCTCACATTTCTGTGTCCAGGAGGCTGTGGCACCTGGGGTCATTCGGTCCCGGTCTAAGGCCCTTGGGAGCCCCGGTGGGCACGCCCTCCCGTGACCTCCAGGCTCTGTGCCCCGCAGGTGCAGGCTCCCCAAGGACAGCACTGCGAGCCCTGGGCGGTCACTCCCGCCCGCCCGCCCGCGGCCATGGGCACCGGCGCCGGCCCTTAGCCGCGAGGCCCTGCCGCTCCGCGCACCTGCAGGGAGGCCCCTGGCTCGCTGGAAGCGGTGCCGTTAGTGACAAGAACGTGAAAGCGCCTTTCTTTTAAAGTGGATGGCAGCAGGGTTGGCCCTCCGGGTTATCAGATTGTTCACTTGCTGTAATAGAGCAGTTTACGTAATCTTTCAGGTGCCGTAGTCTTGCTATTTTCAAAGCGGAGATGACGCTCCACTGAGAGATTGCGTTGCGCCCGAATCCGACGAGGCGATGCCGCTATCCCGGACCGGGCTCTTCTGTTTGCTTCCTTTCGGCTTTATTTGGAAAGCCACCCACGGTGTATTTGCAGGACACTGCTGTCACTTCTCCTGCCTCAGCTTTGTCCCGACCCCGCCGTGAAAATCCGAGGAGTAATTTCTGATATGTGTAGCGAGAAAAGGAGAAGCAGGTACTCAGTTAAAATTAGGATTAATTTAATTCCATTAAACTTTAGGTTTTAATTTTTCACGTCCTGTGATCGCACCACAGGCGTCCGCGGGGCACCGAGCTTTGTTCCATGCAGCGGCCGGTTCTGGAGGGTGGCGCCCCTGTCCTCTGGCCTCGTCCTCCGCCTGGCCCCTGGGCCCACCCGCCCTGCCGCTCAGCCCCGGCACTGGCCCCAGCTTGGCCCGGAAGCTCCGGCGGTGGTGAGCGGTGGCCCTCAGCCCCAGCCACCGTCTGAATCACCGAAAAACTTTTAGAGATACTAGAGCCTGACATTCGAAACTGACCTAAAAACTGAGTTTCTGGCATCTGTAGTTTAAACACTTGCCTACGTCGTTCTGATAGCAGTGGAGACTGAGAAAGTCCCCTAAGGGAGGCTCGAAAGGGCCGCCTCCAGTCGTCATGACAAAGTGGCCGTCCCTCCTCCCTCCCTGTGTGTTTCAGTGGGGAGAAAGGCCCCCTGGAATTGGCAGTGAGCACTACAGACGTGTGTGTCTCAGGCCCCCCACCCGCACCCCTTCCTGCGTGGGCCATGAGGGTCGCTGTGTTCAGGTGAGGGGCTTAGACGAGGCTGGGTGGGGCGCGGGGGCCTGGGCGAGCCGGGGTGGGGCGTGGGCCAGGGTGGGGCGCGGGGGGCCTGGACGAGCCGGGGTGGGGCGTGGGGGCTGGACGAGGCTGGGAGGGGCGCGGGGGGCCTGGGCGAGCCGGGGTGGGGCGCGGGGCCTGGACGAGCCGCAGGTGTTTGTGAAGTTGCTAATTTTTATTTCATCTCTTCCTTTGAAAATGTGCTAAATTATGCGTAGTTAGGAGTGGGGGGGCAGGGGGCGGGGAGCAAGCACGGAAGCCTTTTCCTGTTCCTGCCTCTCTGCCCTCTGGCTGAAACGTCTGGCTTTTCCCGGAGCTCCTCGGAGCTCCTCCAGGTCTGGGTCCGCTTAGGACGAGGATGCAGCACATCGAGTCGGCACCATGTCATTTTCACTTTGCTTTGGAAGTGGCAGTCCGGCCTCGCCAGACTCGGAGATGCGCAGCGGCCCGCCAGGAGGCCGGCAGGCCGCGGCCCGCGGGGACCTCGCAGGCGCGGTGGGGGAGCGGGCGCTTCTCGTGCGATACCGGCACGCCCTTGACGTGTCCACGAGACAGACGGGACGTTACTCACGGTCCTTGTCGTCTCTCCCTGCAATAGGCGGCACAGAATCACTGCTGTGCAGCTTTGACTTTTTAAAGTGCGTGTCTCCGTAAAGCCCAAGCTGGTTCTCCGCCGGGCGAGCCGGGCGAGGGCTCCCCTCAGCGTCACCCAGGGAGGGCTGGACGCCAGGGTGTCCGGCGGCAGTCACGACTGGTCCCGACGCCCTCTTTCTGTTGTCCTTACGGATTTAGGGTTCTCCTCAGCCTTTAAAACGTGCTGTTGGGACCTGTGTCACTCTGTAAGGAGAGACCTGTCTCGGGGCGGGGGGGGGGGGGCATTGGCTGTCCCTCCTGCCTTCCGACCGTGTCCCCGTTTCTTCTCATCAGGAGTGCCCTAGGGTCCCACACCCCCCGGTGCCCTCTGCAGACATCCTGCTGGTCCAGGCCGAGAGCCCGCGTTAACACCGCGGTCACGCTCCCAGGGCCTCCCACGCAGGCCGGAGCAGGGGACCTTCAGGTGGCCGGCGTCTGGCCTCCCCTTCGCCTCCAGCCCGAGGGCCTTGGAATTTCCAAAGCCACACTGCAGGCCTTGGACAAAACGGGCACGTGGCCAGCCCTTCAGAGTCTGGCCGGTCAGGGCCTGCCTGGCCTGCATCTGGTCACGTGGTCCCTGTCGCCCTGACGGGTGACCATGTGGTCTGGGAAGAGGGCGCAGGCAGACAGGTGGTGTCCGTGTCGCTTACCAGGAAGAGCCGGGAGTTCGTTCTGCTGGACTCACCTTATCTTACTGACCCGGAGGCCGCGGTGTGTTTGGGAGGGCGCGGGGGCGTGTGGGGGATCCCCGTCACCGCCTGTTTGTATACGTGTGAGCAAATGTGCGAGAGTCTCAGTGTTTGGCGCTTGGTAGGTGCTTAACAAATATTCGGTGAACGAGAGCGTAACGCTTTAGAACAGGCTCCTTTCCCGTCTATGAAGATTCTAGGTCGGGGTTCTGAAACCTAAAATCCCAGCTGAAAAGCCCACAGCGTTTACTTCTTCCCCGCATAAGTGGGCCCTGAGGCCCTGCATCTGTAGTGGGATAACTTATATTTCCCAATATCCAAACTCTCCATTTTGGTATGTTTCAGTAATGGCGCCACTAAAGACACCCTGTTCCCCTGGAGAAATCACATCCCCTTGACTGATGTTTGGCTGAATTTAGATCTTATCGCCAACTCCACCCAGGGCCTGGGGCTGCTGGCCAGAGGCCTCATCCCCTAGGCTCACCTGGTCGGGCCACCTGCCCACCGGGCTCCCTGCTGCCCCTCCCGCCAACACACGGGCTGGGGTCCTTCCTGCTGGCCCGCCTGACCACACTGCAACCTCCCGTCCACGAAGCCTGAGCCATCGTCGGACACTGCCCCGTGTCAGAGGGACTGTGCCCCTTCACAGGGGTCTGTGGTGCTCACTGACCTGGCAGGCCGAGGAGTCACAAAAGAAGACTGAGTTACATTTCGTATTCCCAAGAGTTTTACTACAGACCGGTGGGGCACGCGATTGAGAGGGAATAGGGGCTTCTTTCACTTGATTAAACAAATCACTAAGTGACCACGTTATGGAGTCTCACTCACCGCTTCGTTCGGGCCGTGGCGTGGGGCAGGAGGTGGTTAAGGGAGTCTGTCCTGCCAGTCTGATGGACAGGAAGATGGACCTGCTGGTTACGATGCTGCCACCATCGTCACAGGAAGAACGTAGTAAGTCACACTGTCTCCTTGTTGGTTAAGCAGAACTGGCCAAGGTACAATTCTGTAATTCTGTTCTGAGCTAGTTCTTTCGTGGGCCCTAAAAGCCTAGCGTTTCTGGGTGTCTTAGAGGTAGCAGATGAGGAGGGATAAAAAGTCAGGTACGGGTTGGGGGACCCCACCAGAAGGAAGCTTGTTTTCCTGTAGGTATCACTGTCCTTGAACCCCGGAACTTCTGTTCTCTGGCCAGACTGATGCAGTCAGCTGATCCTTGCCCTGAAGTCGCCTTTGGGATAAACACAGCAGCTCATACTAACAGTCGAGTTAGGTAGGAGCTCAGTTCCAGGCCACTGCGCTATAGCGAGTATCACACGAAGTGGGTCACAGGCGTGTGTTGCTTTCCCAGTGCACGTGGAAGTTACGTTTACACTATACTGCAGTCCGTCGAGTGTGCAGTAGCGTTGTGCCTAAAAACAATACAGATACCTTAGTTAAAATACTTTATTGCCGAACAATGCTAGCCAACATCTGGGCTTTCAGAGTCATAAGCCTTGTGCCAGTGGATGGTCTTGCCTCCGATTTGTGAAAAACGCAGCCCAGTAAAGTGCAATGTGGTGAACGAGTCACGCTTGTGATGCACATGGATCTTCTCTTCCCGGGCACCTGGAGGGCGTTGGCGTCTGTACACGAAGGTTTCTCAGCTTCATGGGGATGTCTCTACTGAGAGCAGTTTGTGTCCTCTCAATAGAGAAGAAAATAAAATCACCCCGAGCGCCAGAAGCTAAAGATGAGAACCAGTAACACTTTGGAGACGCTCCTCGTCGTTTTCCTGCCACCAGGCGCATCCGTGTGTGGCCGTGCTGCGCCCTTGGGAGCGGCCTGCACCTGTGTTTTGGTGCACCTGTACTGAAGCATCTGCTCTAACGTCGCCCGTCTCATTGCCTCGTCTTTGCGAACCGTGCTTTCATGCCAGAACGTTCAGTGTACTTAGTTTACGGACGCCGGCAAGTTCTCTTCAGGGACACGGACCCGGCTGGAGCAGCGTTGCAGTGAGTTCCCGGGCTTGGGACCTTGGCCGTGGAGCTCGGGGCGCTGTGTGTGTTAGGTGGGCTGCACCTGGCCGAGTCTGTATTATTCGCCCACATCGACAGCGTCCCTTCTGTATGGAGATGTGGAAGAAAGGGGTATGAAACGAGACGTTGGTGCCCAGCGGTGGAGCTCTGCATGGTGCAAGTAGCTGACTCAGCCTGGCTGGTTTCTAGCACATTCCCTGCTCACCCACTGGCTGGCAGGGGGAGCGGGGTCTGGCCCCGTCTGCTTGGAAGGCCGGCGTCCGCGTCGTGGGGGGGTTCGGACTGTCCCCACTCCGCACAGTGACCCCACCCGCGTGTGGCATGAGGACTCGAGAGCATGAAAGTTACACACCGAGGGAGTGTTGCATCCCGTAGCCTTGGGCTGGTTTTTGCCAATTGAATTTTGTAGAAATTTACTTCAGCACTGCCCACACGGTGTTAACTTAGTGCTGGTGAAACCGAACTATTTCCATGACATTTGTTCCCTGAGAGGCAACAGTTTACTTTTATGCTAGGATGGCGTGTCTTGCTGAGTAAATTGTCGTCTGTTCGGTACAAACTACTGTTCATCATGTGGCACTCAGAAAATAACGACCATGCACTGAAGAGAGCCGCCGCCTCATCCAGGCTTACCAACCTGAGTGTGTAACACAAACGTCTGCCTACCCGTTTCCAGAAATGAGTGTGACGGCCGTGGGACCTGGGATCCGACCTCAGCCCTGCAGTCTCAGCCTGACAGCAGGCGGGGTCGCAGGGCCGCGGGGCGAGTTCGCAGTCGGGCAGGGGAGGTGGGTGAAGCGAGCAATCGCTGGACGTGGGCAGGGACGGCCCGGGAGGAGACCGCCTGGTGGCCGAGGTTCCCTCTCCCCGGTGCCAGAATTTACTCCAGGATTCTCGTTTTCCATGTCCCCAGCCCTGACCAAAATGCTTTAATTGTATTTTGCCATTAATTAGGATACAGTCAAATCTTACAGGCCTCGGGGCTCCTTGAAGTTCCGCCTTATTTCTAAGCTCCCCGGGGAGGGCGGAGCTCGAGGATAGCCGGGGCAGCCGGCGGCCCAGACGGGGCTCAGACTGACAGCGCCCTCACGACTCGGGGCCTTTTCCATCGAGGCTGTGTCTTTGTTTTGGCGCACGCTCCACACCAATATGCTGTGTCGATGTGACTACAGTATGTGTTTAAAGACGCTCCGCCTGAATGTTTAAACGTACGGTTAGGTCCCGGCGGGGCCGTGGCGGGCCCTCGTGCCGCGGTGCTCGCCTCCCCGGCGCCGGCCGCAGTATCTCGTTTAGGCTTCGTTACTCTCTGCGTCTTCACTGTGTCGAGTTCTGTGTCAGGCAGGGTGAGGGGACACACAGGGGAGGGGATTTGTGTGATTTCGGGTTCTCAGTCTCGTGGGAGAGAGCGCCTGTGAGTGATGACGATGCTGGTGACGTGTGCCGGGAACAGGAGAGGACGGAGCAGTGGCCGCCTGGAGGCGGGAGGGCGCGTGGAAGGCCCGGGGCGGGGCGGGGGGGGACGTCGCGGGGCCCGGCGGCGGGTGCTGACCGCTGGGCCGGGCCTCATGGGCCGCACAGCTCGGGGGCTGGCGGCCGCGTCGCGGGGCCGGCCTCTCTCCTCCTCCAGCCCCGGACCTCATTGAGCTGGCCACTCCGTGACCGCTAACCTGTCGCTGCGAGCGGACAGGGCACTTCCCGCGGCTGGGCACAGGGCCGCGCCACTCTCGGCCGCCGCCCCGGAGCGGTCGTCCTGCTGGCCGTCCTGCTGGCCGGGGTCTCCCCTGGCCTTACTCGCGATTTTGTCACCTGGGTGTAAAAATTCAATGAAATGAAACGAACTTTTCAAAAAAGTGTACTTTCACTTTTTCTGAGTAAGTCGTCTTATCTGCGTCTGATGCTGGGGTTCACTCGCCCCCCGGGGCTGCTGTGTTCCGCGCCTCTCGCGGGGGAAGGGATAAGACGCCCTGGTCCGGGGGCTCCAGGGCGACGGGAAGCGGCTCCTGCGACTGGCTCCCCTGACTCCGCCTCGTTTCTGTCCCTGTTAGTTCTTCCAGGGCCCCAGACGTACCTGGCGCCTCCACATCTGGTGACGTGACGCCGCGGGGGAAGCTGCCTTCTGAGTTGCGGGGACTGTCCCCATCAGCGGGGGACCGTCCCCATCAGCGGGGGACCCATCCCATCAGCGGGGGACCGTCCCCATCAGCGGGGGACCCATCCCATCAGCGGGGGACCGTCCCCATCAGCGGGAGACCCATCCCATCAGCGGGGGGACCGTCCTCATCAGCGGGGGACCGTCCCCGTCAGCGGGGGACCGTCCCCGTCAGTGGGGGACCGTCCCCATCAGCGTGGCGGTGGCTTCGGGGCTTATTTTCACCCTGTGTGTCGAACTGCCCTGCGGCCCCACCTTGTCACCAAAGCGGGGAAGACGACCTTCAGAGTTCAGTCTTGCTTTTAAAAAGGTCAGTGAGAGTGATTAAATTATTTGGGTGTTGCGCTTAAGCGAGGGCAGCAGCATCACCAACAAGAACCTGGGGCTCCAGCAGGAGGCGGGTGTTGGGGAGACTGAGGGTCTGGGGGCAGCCAGCCGAACCCTCGATGGTGGAAACTCAGTTTGGTGCCGTTTCCGTTAGTTTTTGGAACAGGCAGAAGGATTAGCTTTGGTCTCCGGTGAAAGGTCTCTGAGCAGCTGGGGGGGGCCCCACACCCTGGAGGCAAGCATTCCAGACCGAGTGCTTGCGCTATCTTTGGCTGGAATGTCATCTCCGAGGAATCCGGTGTTAGCCATTCTGGGGCTGTCACCACATTGAGGCGATCTGTGAATGTTGACAGTCTCCTGGGTTAACTTTGGCTTGTCTGTACTTCAGAATGCTATTCAAGGACATGGTTGCAGTGTCCAGGCTGCCGGGGACCCTTGTGCGTTCAACCCTGTGCTGGGCGGGCCACCCCTCCCCCCGCACCTCCCTGAGGGTGAATTCGCAGAACAGTTTCCTTAGAAATGCTTTGTGATCTCTAGCCCTGAGGGCGTAGACTCTGCTCTCTCCTGCTGTCAGGCCCTTTTCATCCTTCATTCATCTGGAATTTCCCAAGCCTGAGCAGGCTGTGGGTTCTTTTTAGAATCTGCAGATTCTCTGTGAGGCTGGTGGCCTGGTCCGGACCCTTGTGCTTCCATGTGCTAATTGTCAGATCACGTTTAGCAGTCGGGGGCTTCCTCGGGCTTGGGGAAAGGCCGGCCGTGTGGCACGGTCAGCTCTGCCTCGGACGCAGGAGGTCTGGGTGAGCCTGTAAGTGGCGGTGGTTTGGGGCTGTGCGGCCTGTGGCCTTGGCCTTGTCTGTCTTCGGGTGCTGAGGAGACGTGAGCCTGGCCCGCTCGCCCGTCGGGTGCGCTGGACGTGGACAGATCAGAGCAGGTTGTCGCCCCCGGTCAGCTCAGGTAGGCAGAGCGTCACGGTGTCCGGCGCCTTCACGCCCTCTGCCACGGCTTGCCGCTTCCCTCGGGCCCGCCTCCGCGTGCAGGCGGGCCGTTGGGTCTGAAACCCTTTTCTGTTTAATTTTGAACAGAATCGTAGGTGAATATGTTTCGCTTGGTGATTGTTTGTTCCCTTCAGCCGTCCCTGGGTTCTCAGTGCTGCTGAGATCAGAGATGAGATTTAGCGCCTAGAAGTTGTTCAGATCTTTGCGTTGTATCTGATTTTAAAGCAAAAGCCTCTGCCGGAATCGACTAATCAATGTACATAAATTTGTAAACTTAAGCTTTGCTTAACCTATTTGTTATAAGGAAGGAAGCCAAATGCTTAGTAGGAAAAAAGGGAACATTTGATTGTGTTAATTATAGACACACATGTATGGTGTGCAGGCCTCGGCTGAGACAGTCATTATCGGAAGCTATTTCTGTATTACTTTAATAAAAATAGCGGGACCGTTTTAGCTCATTAGATAAAACTGAACTGACAAAGCCCGTGGAAGGCGGGGGAGCGACAGCTGCGAGGCCAGGGCGCAGCCCGCACGCGGCTGGACGCAGATCACGTTTCTAGAAAGAAAACCGCCACGTGTGCCGGGGTTGGGATGTGTGCGCAACGTAGTCTCCGGGGAAGGATTAAGGAACCGGCTTTGGGGAGCATGGAGGCACGTTTCCCTCTGGCAGGCGGTGGTGTTCGAGGGGCCGGATCAAAGTAAGCGTGTTAAAAATAGGGCCTGAAATGTAACTACTCACTCCATAATCCCTTCTTTACACGGCCACTTACCGATCCCTTCCTGCGGGAGCCTCGTCCAGACCGCCTTCTGTCTGACCGAGATCCTCCTTCCTTCTCCTCTGGCTTCTGCTGATGACTGCATTTAAGTAATGTTAATAACAGGAGGTCAAGACAGAAATTTATAATGAGTTTATCCATTTTGGTCCTTACGGGTTGCTCTGGGAAGCGCGACTTGAGCCCCACATTATGGAAAGGTCGTGAGCCTTGCCTGCTTGGGGGCTGGGGGGACTGTGGCTTCCTGGAGCCAGGCCCACGCGTGGCGCATCCTTCACCACGAGCCGTGGGACCTGGCCACCTGGGAGATGGCTTAATGAACGTGGGTTGCCGGCCCGTGACCCCCGTTGGTGCCCATCTGCCCTCGGGTAGGACATTCTTAGTGGCCCCTCGCGGATGCTCCAGCTCCATGGAGGACAGAAATGTGCCCACGGCTAGGAACTCTGGCTCATGACTGAGACAGAGCCCAGGGTCCGGGACAGGCCGAGCGTCCCCGTGAGCTCTGTGGTAGAAGAGGCTCTTCAAACATCTCACGGGGCAGGAGACCGTCAAGTGGGTGCCGAGAGGGGAGGGAGGGCGAATGCAGCAGGTGGGGGACACCTCCCCGTCCACACCCTGCGCCGCTCCGGCCTGAGGCAGGGGCCACCTCCGAGCGTCTCCACGAGTGGGGCGAGGACAGGAGCCGGCCTTGCTCCCCGCTGTCCCGTCTCTCCCCCTCCTCGTTCCCGCGTTCGCTCCCCGGCCTCGGTGTGCGGGGGCCCGCGCTCAGGGCCCCTTCCTTCACCACGCACTTGCGGCCCGCCTCGTCCCGCCTCCTCCCGCCTCGTCCCGCCTCGTCCCGCCTCGTCCCGCCTCGTCCCGCCTTGCCTCGTCCCCCTCGTCCCCCTCGTCCGTGGCAGCCAGAGGCCGTGGGTCAGCGGGGGCTGCGACCGTTGCAGCTTCAGTGCGGCGCCTCCGCGAGGGGAGGGCGCTGCGCGGGCGCGTGGGCGGCGCGGGGACCGCGCGGCTTCGCCCCCGCTCGGCCGCCGGCCCCGGGCCCGGGCTCCGCGGGCACCCTGCCCGCCTCCCTGGGAGCGCGGAGCGGCGCCCCGCGCCTTTGCGCCCCCCCTGCCCCGCCCCACCCCCCGCACCTGCTGTGCGCGCGGCCTCAGCGGCTTCGGGGCCCGCGGCTTCGGGGCCCGCGCCGCACCCCGAGCCCATCGTGCCGCGCGTGCGGAAGGTTCCGGGGCGGATGAGAGCGGAACCGACAGGGCGACAAGGCGACAGGGCGAGGAGAACCGAGCTCGTCGCGCCCCGCGGGGCATCTCGGTCGGGCTCCTGCCAGCGCCCCGGGTCCTGTGCGCTCAGGGGCGGCGCCGGCTCCCCGGGGGCGGGGCCGGGCCACCCGGCCGCACTCGCACCCGCACCTAGCGCACCGGAGGGCGGGGAGGCTCCGCAGCTCGCTTCTCTCCCAGCTCCGCCCCGCGGTCCCCCACCCCGTGCTGCTCGCGGGGCGCGCGCTCCGTCACTCAGGTGCCCGGAGGCTCCACTAGCCCTGTGCCCCCCCCCCCCCCGCCCTGTTTCCTTTGTACAGATGCCCGGACGGTGCCTGTCCGCTCTGACCCTCACACCTCCCTGGAGTCCCCGTCACCTCCCCGCACTATGGAGACAGGGTGCCGGGCGCCCTGCGGCCGCTCCTGGTTCTGCCCGCGGCCTGGTGGCTGTTACGCTCAGAAAGGCGGAATCGGCCGCTTTTCCAGATGTTTCTCTGATTCCTGTGATAGTGCCCGACCGCTTTTCTGGATGGAATACCGCCGCCGTCAGGATTCTTCCCCGTCGGAGGGGAAGGGGGAGGGGCCGCGCGGCTCCCTGTGCCCAGCCCGGCTGGCTCGGGGTGCAGCCGCCCTGCGTTGTCATTTCCCTGCTGGTTTGAAAATAGAGGAGGAAAAACAGCCCGAAGCGGCGTGTGAGCACGTGTGACTGGGGCGCGGCGGGACGTGTGCACCTAAGGCACTGGGAAGCGCGAGCTCCCGGCCGGGTGCAGCGTGACCAGACGTCCGTCACCGGGTCGCGCTTCTCAGACCTTCTGTCGAGCTCTGAGACGGATGGTCTTTGAGCGACGCTCACTCCTGTGAATCCAGCAAGATGCCGTGTGGTCCGCTGATGACGTGGCGCTATTAACAAATATTTTGTGCAGCAAAAACTCCAAAGCGAGCGGGGTGGCTGCAGATTAGGAAGCTCCCACGTCGGTCTCCCAGCCAGCGGGGGCCGCGCCCGTGGCCTCGCAGCCGCTCGGCTCCGGGGTCCTGCGTGGGCTGAGAGGAGATGGCGTCACAGCCGCCCAGCCGTGCGTCCGCGCTTCACGGGGCCCAGAGTCCCCCTTCCTCCCCGCTGCCACCTGAGGCAGCAGTGACATCCTGCGCCAGGGACACAGAAACAAAGTCAAAATGATCAAGGAGAGAAATAATATTAATTATTTTTATTTTTGAAATGCATGTTCGATTAGCAGATTTTCAGATAAAATATAAAGCTTAGTCTTCCCGTATTTGTGCCTCAAGCCCCCAGAATTTTAGGCACGTAGCGAGTCCTCGCTGGCTGTACCAGTGGGAAGAAAGCGTCCCACTGAAGTGAATTTCCCAGACAGCGGAAGCTCTCGGCGCACACCGCGTCTGTCGCAATCCGGGTCCGAGGTCAGCTGTTTCTCAGACTGCTCACGCGGCCGGCCTGCTCGGTGTTCTCCGTAACCCCCGCTCACGGCCAGGCTCCGCCGCGCGCAGCTTTTCACCCGCACTTGTCCCTGACCGTGAGGATTCCGCCTTCCAGCCTCTCCATGAGGGAGGAGTGAAAAGCAAGTTAGAGGGATGGCAGTATGAGGCCAGAACATTCGCAGTGGGCCCTCACGAGAAAGGAGGGGGGTCCTCAGTCCTGCAGAGCCGCGTGCTGGTCCCCAGCCCCGGGTCTCAGCCGTCCGTGCCGGTGGCTGCTGGCTGGGCAGGCTTCCTGTGGGACCTTCGATGAGGTGAGGCGGGAGGTTCACACAGTGGTCGACCTTTCCGAAGGAGGAGCGGGCCGTGAAAGCCCTTCCACGAAAGCACGTGGAAATGACGGCGACGGAGGGACTCTCAGAACCGCGGCCTTTGGAGTTTCATTCTCCTCTTTTCTCGGGGCAGAAAAGTCTTTTATTAAGAGCTGAGATTTTTTTAAAGGCGAAAGGGATGTTTTTACATGGAAAAGCAAGGTCCTGTTCCATCTGGCCATAGCCTGGGAAACGCAAAATGCATTTTTCTAGTCTTCCGATCGGATGCATTTTGTGTGACCACATCACTTCCATTAGGCTCAAGATTTAAACACGGCCCTGGGTCTGCTGGAAGATAAAAATGGCTCGTTGCTCGCTGTGACCGGAGGGTCCTGAACAGGGGTACGGTTCTCAGCGTGAGCCCAGCTTGGTTGCTGATTGTGCTCACATCAGAGACGCCGGGAGAAAGGAAGAATGTCGCTTCTGCTCAGTCTGTGAATAATTCACGTTCTGAAATGTAGTCTGGCACGTTTACTCTAAACCGCAGCTCTGAAAGGAAGCCACAAGCACTTTTAATTAAAAGGGGTGATACTGATCTTTATTGACTGATGGGAAAGAAGTCATCGATATAGTAATTTAAAAAGTAAGTCTTAGAACAAACACTATGGTATTTATAGTACGGTGTAATTTCATTACGGTTAAGTTATAAACACTTAAATAGTTATATGTGAATTAGAAAACTGGAAGGCCATGTATATGTCCAGCTCTTAATAATAGTTGAGAACAATTTTTTCATTTTCTGGACAGTTTGAATTTTTTAAAACCAATTCTCAAAAGCCATTAATGTTTTTTCAGTTTTTTTGCTAGGGAGGATTATCCAAGGACAAGAGCTAGAAGAAATAGACAAAAATCACAGCTCCTGTAGGGGTGGTAATGTTATGTCTAATTGCTCGTTTTCCGTCTTTTCCCATATTTTTAAAAGATAAGTAGATTACTTTCATAATTAAAAAAAGAAAAAAAAAGCCAGCCATGGTTCTTCTAGGGCATTTAGCTCCGACCGAGCCCGTTACGCATTCGAGCCAAGTGCTTTGATTTAAAAATTGAAATCACATATCAAAAACAAATAAGAAATGTGTATAAGAAGGTAAAAATAAGAAGTCACCAAACATACATGGTTTCGGGACCAGATTCAAGTCCACGTGAAAGACGCGTCCCATCTTTCCAGTGCTACGTGACAGGGAGCTTTGTTCGTCCCAGTTCATGTTCCGAGCATTCCCGAGTCCCCTCAGCGGGTCATCTGCTTGCAAGTCACTGTCAGGCTTCTTGTAATTTTAACACATTCTCGCAAGTTCAGCTCCTTAACTTGGCCGGTTTCTCTCGGGAGGGAAAGGGGCGAGCAGGAGCAGACAGCGTGGCTGGGCCTGTCCCATTTCCCAAAGTCCCGATGACTCCCGTCAGGAGCCCGCTGTGCTCAGCTCAGGGCAGTGGGCTCTGTGCCCACTTCCAGGGAGTGCCAGCCCGCCCGAGAGAAAGGGGTCTGCCCTGGGGCTTTCCTGATTGAGACGAGGGCATAGTGAGAGTGTTTTTGGCATATTCTGGTGCTTATCTCTCTTCTCCTTTAAGGAGACCTCGTGCTGTTATTCTGGACCTCGTCTTCGGTAGAGAAATAGGCAGGGATGCTCCCAGCAGGCGTGTGTGTGATTTCTTGACTGGTTCCCGTCTGTTAGGGTGGATGTAGTTTTTGAGACGTTCAGGTTATCATTGTGACGTAAGCACTTTTATATTACAACCGTTACCTCGTGTGAGAGAGTCCCTATGTCCCAAGTTGTCCTGGAACGTGGAAGGGTCCAACGCCTGTTCCGCGAACAGGAGGATGACAGTTTAATTTCTGTATCGGGGCACAGGAAGGTTTGTGCTGGGGACGCATACACGCGCGTGTGCTTTTCTGTGTACGTGCGTGTGTCTGCCCGCACGCACGGCGCTCCTTGTTCAAGTGGGAGCGGCAGCGTTAGACGTCCCAGGCTTCCGAAGTACCGATTCTTCATAGCAAGACAGGAAAATTTTCAGTAAATCGTCCAAATGATGTTTGTATACGATATATTTTTCTATCACTAAAGAGACCCGAGGTGAAGCAAGGCGGCCGTCATGGCTTCGCTCTGTGTCTGTCCGTTCTCGGCGCCTGGTCGCCTGACCACAGGCTTTCCTTCGGGAGACCCTGCGGCTGCCGGTGGCAGACAGAGCCACCGCACGGGGAGGGACACTGTGCATGCGGAGCGAGCCTCCTGGGGGTGCACGGATGGATAGCGTTTACTTAAAATCGCTTCTGGAAGGTTCTTGGAAATCCTAGCTGTTGTGCTGTAGCTGCGGGAATCCGGAGGCGGCAGAGCCCGGTCTGTCCTGTGCAGGCGGCAGTGTGCACACACACGGCGTGCTCCGTTCGCAGCCCAGGCAGTGCGCACACGCTGGGAGGCGTCCGTGCGAGCACACGACGTGAGTCATTCCCCCGGGGCTCTGCTGGCTTCCTGGAGGCGAGGCGGGGGTCCCCGGGCCACCACCCCATCGTTCCCGAGTCACGTTTCTTCGGCTGGTCGGAGTCTGTTTCTTTATCTGCGAATGACATTACTGCTTATCGTGCTGGAGCTGGATCGTGAGAGTTAAACGGGACCATGTGAGAGCAGACGCCTGGCCGGGGCGCCCGCGGTGGCCTGAGGGCCGCTTGGCCCCTGACCTCTGGGACACAGACACGAGGCGGGGCAGGGTCGCGCTGCAGAGGGGCCTTGATCGCTGGGCCGAGGTCTGCGTTTCTCTGGCAGAGGGAGCGGACTGGAGGCTCCGGGGCGCTGCGGGGGTCAGACGCGTGCCCCCGAGGGCTGCTCCCGCACCGTGTTCACGATGGGCGTCGGGGGCCTCCGAGAACGCTGGGGCGGGGTGATTCCGCAGCCTGCGAGGAAACGTGTTTCGGAGTGTCCTCTGGGCACAGTGAGCCACATGCGCCCGACTTCCCGGACAGGAATGATTCCTGGTCGTCGAATCGCCCGCATTTCAGGTCTGGCAGGTGCAGCTGCCCCGCAGCCCGGAGACCAAGTCAGGCGCTGGCCGCAGGGTCTCCATGTGCCGGCGTCTTCGAACAAACTGAGTGCCGGATGAAGGACGGAGCGTGCGTCCCCCAGGCTGCCGCATTCTACCCGGCCCAGAGACGCCCCAGGGCGCGCGAGCTGGTGGTAGCCGTGCTCAGGATGACGGCCAGTGCTCGTCACCCTGACAACTGAGCACGGCCTCCACTGCAAGTGCCGGATGGCCAGAGGACAGTGTGACAGCAGACGTGGCGTGATGAAGACACGGGAACGCGGGCGCTGGGCGTCCCCTGTCGCAGCGTGGGTGGGTGCTGTTAGCTGACGTTCGGAGGGGGGACAGGTCAGGCTCAGCTGAAGGCCTGGCACCCTCCCTGGCCGTCTGCCCTCCGTTTTTCTGTAGGGCCGGGGTGTGCTTGCCTGGGGGTCCTGCACGTGGGGTCCACTTGTGCAGAGTGCCCCTGGGGACAGCCTGTACTGAGGGTACTCACAACCGGGCTTCTGAGAAGGCTGAAATTGTTAAAATATCAGGTAAAAACCTCCCGCGAGCAGGTGAAGTTGACAAGGAACGCGGTTCAGGCTTAACTGAGCACTTCTACTGTGTAAGAGTTTCTTGCGTTGACTTGATGTCTTAACTCGTAGATGCAGACATTGGCAAGAAGATAATTTAGGACTTGTTCAGTGTCAGTAAACCTGAAGTTTCAGGAGGAAAAAAATCAACCTTCGATCTCTTTTCTTAAAGAAAACCTTATTGGCACTTGGACCTTAGAACGTGGGAAACCCATAAAACGTACTGTTAAGGGTTCTACATCTTCATTATTTTCAAATGTATTCTTGTTTGTCTAGTTAAAAACAGAAAATTATTCACAAGTGGGAAACCAGAGCGCAAGCAACTCTTGGGAGCCTGGTGGGCGCCGGGCGCCCAGGGGTGCTGACGGCCAGCCCCGGCGAAGGCCACGGCTGTTGCTGGCGGGGCTCTGGCCTGACACCAGACGGACGCCCGTCCCTCCTCCCCGTCGCCTGCCCCACTGCCCCCTCCGCCCCCCGGCTCCTCTCCGGTCCGCCGTTTCTGCCCAGGCTGCTCGTCCTCCTCCCTCCCTCCCTTCCTTCCTTCCGCCGCCGTTTCCGTAGCTTGCTGGAGACACCCCTGGCTGCCCCGGGTCCTTGAACTTCCTCTCCTGACTCACTGCGGGTTCTGTCCTTGGGAAGGGAGCAGGTGCGCCTGGTGAGGCCGCACAGACGAAGGCGTGGACGGAGGCTCCCGGGAGGCTGGCCTCGGCTTTCAGGGCTGGTGCTTTTGATTTGCCCTCGTAACTCAGCGAGAAAGGAAGCCGAGCCCCGTGGGACCCGGGCCCCGGGCTGTGCCGCTTCCCCTGACGGTGCCTGCCAGGCCGGCTGGCTCAGGCGCAGGGACTCGGAGAATGGCCCGCCCCTCTGCTGGGGACTTCCAGTCTGCACACAAGTAAGGGTTTTGCTCATTCTTAACCAATTAATTCAGAAACCAGTGGAATCAAGGTCACAGGAGCGAGTTCCCAGGTCACCGGGGCCTCCCGATGTCAGAGTGTCCTCAGCCTCCCAGCCCCCAGGTGCTGCGCCCCAGGGGGAGCTGGGGACCCCCAGGCTCTGCTTCTAGAAGGCGGAGTGGGGGGGTACAGTGACCGAACTGCTGCACCTCGGCCTCCCCGTTATGCTCGCACGGGCCCCCAGACCCTCCGCTGTGACGCCGCACAGGTTTCTAGGCGGCGGCGAAGGCAGAGACTGGGTTCTGGGGTCCGCGCTGGGCCCCAGCATGGCCGGAAGGGTCCCTCCCTCAGACGCGGCCTGGGAAGCCGGCACCTGGCCCCGGGTCGAGGCGCCTTCAGGGCTCCGCGCCGAGGAAACTCTCGAGAGCTCTCTGCCCTGGACAGTCGGACAGGAGGTGGAGCAAGTGCTTTCGAATACCCGGCCTGACCTTTCCGGACCCTGGACCTGAGACTTCTCACACTCGGAAGTCCTGGGGAGGACTTCGACCACCCCCTGGTCCTCGCCAGAGGAGTCAGCGGTCCCCAAGAGCCGTAGGCGACTCACAGGTAGACCCCCCCCAGGCTACATCCGTCAGCTCGGCCTCGGGGGTTCAGCCGTTACTCAGCCGTGACGCTGGCGGCCACGCTGGCGGGTGCTGGACACCACCAGCTGGGGGTGCACGAAGCGGACTTCCTGTTCGCTCGGCTGGAGGGGCGTCCTCATTCTGGGGTGCCGTGGACGGACCTGTGGGGCCAGCATGGCGCGATGGCGAAAGCGGTTTTAGGGCGCACGCCGGGAAGCCCCGTCAGCCGGTCTGAGCGGGGACAGAGCAGAGGGGACCCGTGTCCCGCACCCCTGCGGATTCGACGCCAGCGTGAGATTTCCCTTCCTCAGCGGGGCGTCAGCCCGTCCACTGTCGCCTTCTCAGGGGACCCGCAGTCCTGCAGTCAGGGGCAGTCGGAGCCGTCCACTCAGAGTTCAGGCAGCACTGTGTACCATCTGTGGCTGCGAAGGTCTAGAAGTCGTTTTTCTTATCTTCTTAGGGGTGTGTGCGCGCACATATGTGTTTGTGCATGTGTGTGCACGCACACGTGTGTGCATGTGCACATGCATGTGCATGTGTGCGTACACATGCGTGTGTGCATGTGCGAGTGTGCACGTGTGTGGATCTGCACACCCATGTGCATGTGTGCGTGCACGTGTGTCTGCACACCCGTGTGTCATGTGTGCGCGTCTGCGTGCGCATATGTGCACTGCACCTGCACACACGTGTGTGCATGTGTGTGCATGCTTGTGTGCGTGTGCGCATACATGTGTGTCTGTGTGTGCATGTGCATGCACGTGTATGCGTGTGAGCATGCGTGCACGTGTGGGCCTGCACAGATGTGTGCATGTGAGTGCGCATGCCTGTCTGCACACACGTGTTCGTGCATGTGTGCACACGTGTGTGCGTGTGTGCCCGTGTGTGTGTGTGTGCCCTCACTGTGTGGGGCCTGTGGACATAGGAGCATTGCAGATGCGCCGAGCAGCACGTGAGCGTGGCAGCTCCTACGGGCGACGGGCCCCTGGACAGTGTCCTCCCCGTCGCGTCGGCCGCAGCCAGCAGGACCGGGCGCCCGCTGCGGGGACGCTGCGCGGTGTGCACGGGGCCGCGCTCGTGGGCGCTCTGGAAGGGCGTGGGCGCCGCACGGAGACGCGCCACGCGCAGCGGCTTTGGGGAGCCGGACGTCGCCGAGACGCCAGCCGTTCTCAGCCTGACCCTCCCCAGGGTCCTTATTGCCCCCGCCGCCTTTGAGCAGGGCACAGGGCTCTGTCAGGCGACACCTCGCCGCCGCCCAGCCCCGCGTCCCCTGCCTGGCGGGCCCGTCCGCCCTCCTCCACCCTCAGCAGGCAGGCGAGCCCAGTGGCGACAGCAGGTGCCCCGTTCCTGCCTGGCGGGCGGAGTGGACCTACCTGCGCGCTCTCCTGCCCCCTGCAGATTTCCCGGGCTTTTTGCTGTTTATCCTTAACGGGTGTTGATGAGGGTTTGAACCCAGCCTTCGGCCACTGCCTGGAGGGCAAGATTTCTCTGGGAGGCTGTCACAGAGAGCTTTCATGATGGCCATGACAGAGTCGCGCCCAGAACGCTCTTCGTCATTTCAGGGTGCCTTGAGTGAGTAAGTGACAGAGAAGTGTAAACCGTCCTCGTTCGGGGTAGAGGCGCTCGCTGCCCGGTGGGCAGGGGCGAGGGTCCCCTGTGGGACTCACCGCACGGAGCAGCGCTGGCCGCGGCCACCTGAGTCACGCACTCCATCCGCCCAGTGGTCCTGGCGGTGGGTCCTGTCATTGCCCCCATCGCACAGGGAGGAGGCCGAGACCCACGAAGCTCGGGCCGCATGTCCAGGTCACACGGCCAGTGAGCGCGGAGCTGTGACTCTCACCGGCGTCCGGCTCCACGGTCATGCTGTGCTTGTCAGCCGTCGTGACACCGTACGTCTCTCGTGGGAAACAAGGTGGAGGACGCAGAATTAGTGCGTCAGGGAATTTCAAGTGAGGAAAACTTTCAAGTGTCACTTGCTGCCTCAGGCTTTGGATCTGTGAATTTTAGGGTGCACGGAGACTCCTCGACTTAGTGGGCCGCGCTCGGTAATTGCGTGTCTGAACAGGTCTAAGGTGGGCCGGGCCAGGCTCCGGCTCAGTAGGTTAGGTGATTCCATGTAGTTTCAGCTTGATATTTTTGCCTTATTGGGTAACCCCACTGTAAGTCAGGGGACATCCGTATGTCGCGGGAACTCCGCAGAAGGATGAATTGCTGCTTTTGCTCTTTGTAAGTCACTCTAGTGTGTGGCTGTTATACTACTGGTTAGTTATGGACTTGTGTACATATGAATAATTTTTAATTCTGTTGATCAAAAACAGGATTCGTTCTAAGAAATAAGACATTCTGGAACTACAAAGTGCTCAGTTATGCCAAACTAAGACACAATTAGTTAAACTAGATCAGAGTCTCTGAGACCTAGACGTCCTAAACCATTAGACTTCCCATGTATCTGGACACACGAGACGCTGGCTTTTAATGTTTCAGTCTATGTCACCTC
The DNA here is from genome assembly GCF_014176215.1 of Rousettus aegyptiacus. Lineage (NCBI taxonomy): Eukaryota > Metazoa > Chordata > Mammalia > Chiroptera > Pteropodidae > Rousettus > Rousettus aegyptiacus. The sequence continues at coordinate 16,310,372 of NW_023416293.1, read as the reverse complement.
AACTGCTGCTCCTCTCGGCATCTGAAGTTTTTTAGACAGAAGAGCTTTTTTATTTATCTTAAAGTAAAATTATTCACAGGAATATTGTGGTTTTCAGGGAGAAAGAACTTGCAGAGGTAGAACCTGTAGGTTTTACTTATTTGCAGTTTTATTGATTATTTTATTATGTACTTTTGGATAACTTTTTTGCCAGTCTGCCTGCAGATCGTATGGGTGTGCGGGCTGTCTTTCGGTTTGATTGAGTGGCTTATTGGTTTCGTAGACTGATTGCTGTCAGGCTCGACTTTTTCCTCCCGTCCCTGGGCCGTTGCACCTGGAGTCCGATACTGTCTGGAGCAGTCAGAGGAGGGCGGCCGCTCCCGAGCAGGGGCCTAGGGGCCTTCTCTTGGGACTAGAACATGGCCTTGAGCCTCGGAGCTCCTGGGTGTTGAATCAGATTCCCCGTTTTCCGTAAAGAGCCTTGTGCATAAGAAAACCATCCTCATACGTGACGCCGCTGGTGGGCGGCGTCGGGGGCAGAGGTGGACGGGACGTGGCTCTGTGCTGTTCTCACCCCTCCCAGCCCCCACGTCGCAGGCCTCAGGTGTGTCCCACCCGGACCGCCGCCCCCGCCCCCCCAGTCCTCAGCACCTCTGCCCAGCAGTCCGTGCGCGCCCTCGGCTCCTGTCAGGAGCCAGGGTGTGAGTCCCCGTCCTCTTCTGCGTTAGCTACGGAACGTGTCCCTGAAGAGAAAGCCACTCGAGATTCCGACATTTGTAACTGACTGAACGAGAAGTCTATGTGCAGTACGCCTCGCTTATTTTTGTTTTAATACGTATAAAATCAGTAGCCCTGATAAAAATGACTAATACAATTTTTGTTATCGTTGCCTTTCGACATTTATGATGCCCACGTCACAAAGTCACTTGCTGAAAGAAACGGCGCACCACCAGACCGCTAGGTGCACGAGGACCGGCCCGAGGTTCGTGGTACGTGTCCACATTCCACAGGCGGAACTGAACGCCGGGCCTCCCCACGGGCAGCGATGGGCAGCAGTGCAATGATAACAACAACAACAACGAAAAACAGTTCTTTTTGAGTGCGGGAGAAAATTTGTAACAAGAATATCGTACAGAATTTTATCCTTCATTTTGCTTAGACTGACTTCCAGACGCTCGGCTCCCAGAAAACGGTGCTTCTGGTTTTGTGACAAAACACTTTGCCAGTGACAAGCATTTCAATTCTGGCTTCTGCTTTTGTCATACACCAGGCTAAGGATGTTTTACAGTCAAACCAGGAAAATGTGAAAACAGAGACTTGTGATGGAAACGGTGATTCGGTCTGAGCCGAAGCAGACAGTGGCGAGGGGACGGGGATTAAACGGCGGGCGCCGAGAGCGACACGCGCCGGGGGCGCCCGCGGCTCCGGCCCACGCGGGCCGCGCGCCCGGGTGTTCGGCCCTTTGTTACATTCGCTTTTATCTTTGGACTGACGGAGCCAAGCCTCCTCCTTGGGGTCCGGTGACTGGGAACTGTCCTCATCCGTTACTGTAGCATCAGAACCCGGTGTCGCTGGTGGACGTCACCTCTGCTGTCACGCCGTGTTATACCGACGAGTGTGACTCGCCACTCCACGTCCCGAGTGTAAAGCTACCAGTTACCGCCGATTTATTCATCCGTGGAGCCTAACAGGTGCTCTGCGCAGCTCATTCCTTTTCATATTCTGCTCAGATGCATTGCTCAGGCTGTGGGGCCGAGGCCGGCGTCGGGCGGGCACGGTGGCTGGATGTGACGCAGCGCCCGAGTCCCCCAGGAGACGCAGCACGCGACCGCCTCGCTGGACGGCGGGGGCCTCGTGGCGACGCCACGCCCAGCGCCGGCGCCGCGGGCCGGTGGGAGCACCGGGCGTGCCCGCGGTCCCCTCGCCGGGCATTTTCCCGCCGTTCCATGGGCTGCTTTTCACGTCCCTCTGTTGCCAGTGTCCTTCGATGCAGGAAAGAAAGGCTCTGATTTTGCTGAAGTTCAACGTGCCCGTCTCTGCTTTTGCTGCCTGTGCTTTTGGTGTCACAGCCAGCAAATCATCGCCAAACTCAGTCTTGTGGCGCTTTTGCCTGTTTTCTTCTATGAATTTCTAGCTTTAGCTCTAACCTTTAGATCCATTTGACCTGTTTAAGTTAACTTTTATATACGGCGTGAGGGACCCGCGTTCGTTCTTTGGCACGTGGATGCCCCTGTTCCCAGCCCCATCTGTTGAAAAGACCGTCCTGTCCCCCTCGAACAGCCGTGGCAGCCTCGTCACAGGTCGCTTGACCACAGACACGGGCTTCGTTTCCGGGCTCTCGATGCTGCACGGTCGGCCTGTCTGTCTGAAACCGGTGCGTACTCCGCGCGTGCGATTACTGCAGCTTCGGCGTAGGTTTGAAATCGGAGCAGGGGAGGGACCTCCGGCCGTGTTGCAAAGGCTGCTCTCTGAGGTCCCTCGAAAGTCCGTGCAGACTTCAGGATGGATGACCCTGTTTTCGCGAAGCGCAGCCCTGGGATCTTGGTAGGGTTCGCCCTGGGTCTGTAATCGCTTTGGGCGGAGTTGGGATCTTAACACTGCTAAGTCTTCCGGCCAGGAGCATGAATTCCTTCCCCTTTTTCTGAGTCTAATGCGTTTTAATGCGTTTCCGTGATGGCGAGAGTATGGACTCGGGTGTGGCCAGGCGACTTCTTGCTCTGCCACTCCACACAGCTGGGACTTGAGGCGACGCCCAGGTGCCTCCGAGCTGCGGTTTCCTGTCCTCTCGTGGGGGTGTGTGACCACGAGCTGCTGCGTGGCAGGGCCCGGCACGTGCTTGTGACGTTTTTCTCTCCTTCGTGCCCGCCTTGGACGTCCGTATGGACCCCGGCTTTGTCCTCTGATCTCACCAACGCTTTGCCTGTTTCATAGTTTTAGAGTGACCTCTGACCCCAGGACCTCTGCCCTGACTTAAACCCTCATCTCTGCCGTCTCACTCAGTGTTCCTGCCTCAGGCTCCGCCTCGGGCCACTGGCAGGTGCACCCCAGCTTGCCCGCGGGGCCAGCGCTGGAGAACGGCGTGCTCAGGTGGCTGTACTTGGGCCCCTGGGCCGGCCGTGGGGCGGCCCGGAAGGGCAGCCATGAGGTCCGCTCTGGCTTAACGGCTCACCGCAGCCCGTGCCCGCGTGACGTCACACGTCTTCCAAAGTCTGTTCCTGCCCCGTGGATCTCAGAGACAAGTCAACGCCAGAAACACCTGAGGACCTTGCTGGACCCACCTGGGCCCCACGCCGTCCTCCCGAGTCAGAGTCCCCAGGACAGCTGCTGAGGAGCTGGTGTGTTAACAGACTGTCCTCACTGGTTTTCTGGGAGGTGGCCTGGCCTGCGGGGACCCCACCCACCCCCTGCCAGTGCTGGGATCTCCTATTCAGAATCCTGCAGGCCGCCCCTGGATGTAGCTCACGGCAGCCGGCAGCAGGGTCCGTCCTGACGCCTGCCCGTCCCGACCTCTGCCCTGGGCGCCTGACTCCCGAGGTCCCCGTCAGTGTCCCCCGCAGTGAACGGCAGCCCCACTGCCCGCCGCGCCTGCGTTCGAACGCGGACTTGGAGTCTGGGTTTGGTTCAGACTGGATCCCAGAGCAGCTGTATCTCAGTCTCTTTTGCAACATCTAAACTCTGGTTCCAGGACATGGCAGTTCCTGGTGACGCGTGTTCCGGAATGTGCTTCGTTGCCCTCGAGACGCGCATGACGGACTTTGCCCCGAGTTTACTTTCCGCCCCCCACCCCGTGAGGACTGTGCGGAAACGCGAGGCAGGGCACCTCGTCGCCGGCCCAGCGAGGCGCATGCGCCTCACAGCCCTGGGGCCCCGCGGGGCGCCGTCGGCACGAGCTGCAGGGCCCGGGGCGGGCGACGACAGAGCGTCACTCAGCATGTGTGTCACGCTCCGACGCCACTCCTGGCATTTTACACACGTGGTCGTGTTTGACCCTGAGCCGCGGTGCCCCTCCTGCAGCCTCCGTCGTTAAGGGCCACCTTTCTCTTTCCCGGCGATGTCACCCGTGACCCGTCCTGCTCCCCGTCCTGCTCCCAGTCCTGCTCAGCCCACTGGTCAGCCGTGCTGCCCCCCCCACCCACCTGTCCATCTGGAGCCAGGTTCACCCGTCGAGGGTCTGTCCCTTCTCACCACCTTCACTGCCACCAGCCGGTTCCACCCCCGTCACCCTCCCTGGTCTGGTTGCTGCGGTGGCCCCCCCTCCGTCCCCCCCGCCCCTCCCTCCGTCCCCCCCCCCCCGCCCCCCGCCCCCTCCCGCCACTTTTGCCACCAGCCGCTGTTCTCGCTGCAGCGGGCAAGGCAGCTGTTAAAACCCGAGTCAGGTCTCCTCACTCCTCCCCTCAGAACCTTCCAGAATAAAAAGCCTCGTGTCCTGGGCCCTGCTCCCCTTCCAGCCCATCCCCGTGTCCTTGCCGCTCTGTGGACGTGCCAGGCTTGCTCCCAGGCCCCCCATGGGAGCACCTCCCCGCTCCTGTCCACCTGTATGGCCCAGGCCCCGCCCCCTCCTGTCCACCTGTGTGGCCCAGGCCCCGCCCCCTCCTGTCCACCTGTGTGGCTCAGGCCCCGCCCCCTCCTGTCCACCTGTGTGGCCCAGGCCCCGCCCCCTCCTGTCCACCTGTGTGGCTCAGGCCCCGCCCCCTCCTGTCTACCTGTGTGGCCCAGGCCCCGCCCCCTCCTGTCCACCTGTGTGGCCCAGGCCCTGCCCCCTCCTGTCCACCTGTGTGGCTCAGGCCCCTCCCTCCTCTTGTCCACCTGTGTGGCCCAGGCCCCGCCCCCTCCTGTCCACCTGTGTTGCTCAGGCCCCGCCCCCTCCTGTCCACCTGTGTTGCTCAGGCCCTGCCCCCTCCTGTCCACCTGTGTGGCTCAGGCCCCGCCCCTCCTGTCCACCTGCGTGGCTCAGGCCCCGCCCCTCCTGTCCACCTGTGTGGCTCAGGCCCCGCCCCCTCCTGTCCACCTGTGTGGCTCAGGCCCTCTCCTCCCCTCCAGGTCCCCCCCCACCCCCTGTTAAGTCCACACCCACAACTCAACACTCCAGCCCTCTTTACACTGTCCCTTTATGGCACTTACCCTTGACAGGTTATGTGTTTATTTGACCCTTTTTATGATATGACTTCTTCCGCCAGAATATGAGTTCTGCAGATGTGAGACCTTTTCTCGGTGGCTCGCCACTGTGGCTGGTGCCCACAGCCCTGGACTCCCGCCCTGAGGGAGGTGGGCGCTCAGCAGGTGCCTGCCGAGCACACCCGTCAAAGCCTCCTGCACCCACGATGACGCCGAGGTTCCCGGGGGTCAGGGAGTTTGCCTGGGGGAGGCACCGCGACTGAACGACCACGGCAGAGTTTGGACTTGGGTCCGATGCCGGCGTCCGCGTTTACTGTCACCGAGGTGCTGTGGTTATGCGTGGAAAGGACACTCTGGGGAGGGGCCTCCCAGACGGAGGGCACAGAGGCGGAGGCGGGTCTGGGTGCTTGGGAGACAGCGAGGAGATCTTCAGGGTGGTCTTGGCAGGCTGGAGCTCAGTCTGGGAAGGGCCCGAAGTGCCGCGTTGGGGGTTGGAGAGGTTCCACTTTAAACCGGGGCAATAGCGATTCCTACCGCAGAACGCTATCGAGTCGACGCTGGAAGGCACTGAGCGCGTGCCCGGAACATAGAAACGCCCGTGGAAGTGTTCAGGTTGGACCGTTTCTGGGCAGCACAGCAAGCCAGGACCCTGTCGCCAGAATAGAAACTTCTGGTGTTTTGGACTCTTGTAAATGGTTTCTGGAGCATTTCCAATTTTAGATTTCATTTATTTTCTTCAAAACTAAGAAAACCACCTGTGGAATAAGCTGCCTGGCATTTAGCTGTTAAACGAGTGGAAGGTCTTTCAGCATTGAGGAAGGGGACACAGGAGGTTTTTAGGATCCTGCGTTTGACTCTGTTTCTCATCTTTTGGGGCTTCGTTTAAGCCAGCAGCTTCCAGTCCTGGTTGTGCGGGGGGGGGGGGGGGGGGTGGTCACCTTTTAAAGCAGTAGGTTCCGGGCCTCACTCCAGGCCCGTGGACCAGCGTCTCGGGGCTCAGCCCAGGAATCAAGGTATAAATATCTTTTAGGTAATTTTGAAACTTGGGGATCACTGGTCCAAACTACCCCAAACTTGTCCTTAGAGAAGGGATATTTACCTTTTTGCTCAGAAACTGGTCCCTAAGTTTTAAGCAACCTTCCTAGCTATGCCGCGTCTTTATGGAGGGATTTGGGCCTGTGGTTAACGAGGACTCTGTGGCCAGGAGACGGCGGGACCTGTCGACGCAGGTAGGATGAACCCAGGCCTCGCTCCCCCGGACAGGACCGAGTTCCGTTTCAGCAGGAAAGAGTGTGGGAAAAGCAGGCTGGTCCACCGCGTGCCCGGGGGTCAGGAGTTCTGCTCTAGTCACCAGTCACCCTGCTGAAGTCCGGCACCTGGAGCTTCTCTCCCAGGTCCCCCAGGTGGTGGCGACGTGAGCCCTCCCATCCGTGTGACAGCCCGCCCCGCCGCGGGTGGGATGCAGACGGGTAGCTGCTCCTACCTTTCGTTGGCCTAAGTTGGCCAAACCGGTTTTTTCCCCAAGAGAAGAAAAGTGAAATTTGCAACTGGTTCCTCCTGGTTAGGGAGGGGGGCGGGGGCGTGACATGCCCCATAGTCCCCCCTTCCTCCCCGGTCTGTGGACGCACGGGCTTCAGCCTCAGAACTCGCAGGGGAAGGCGTGTGACCACCAGGAGCGTCCAGCCCATCCGAGCCCAGAGCAGCGGCCGGGGGCCCTGGGGGGCCGTGCTTTGGCACTCACCAAGTCTCCAAGCTGAGAAGCACGTCCGTCCACCCCGAGGGCCCCGCTTGGCACTGAGTGGGCGGATCGGTGGGCAGGTGTTTGTGCCCGGACGAGGATGACGTGGAGCAGGATGGAGTGAGGAACAAGAAGAACTCTGGAGGCAGAGTTTCAGGGTGAACAAGAGTGAGTTGGAGGGGGGAGGCGTCGTGGGTTATAGCTTCGAACACATTAGATTTTGTCGCTTCTGACTCATCGTGTGCCCTTAGGCAGGTCGCTCGCCTCCTGGGTTTATGAGGCGAGGTGTCAGGGTGGAGCACCCATCTCCCGTCTCCCATAAGGTCTTGCGGTGTGTCTGAGAGTTGGGGGGGGGGGGCGACTGGTCCTCAGAAGGCTGGACAGTGCCCTCCGGCCCAAGGAGGGAGAGACTGTTTCTTGGCGGCCCCACCACGGGATGAGTGAAAACGCTGCTGGTGGGCCCGGGGGAGCCGCGGTGAGCCACGGTGTCCGTACGCAGTGGCAGCGGGCGGGGACTGTCCAGCCGCTCTGCAGCCAGACGCCGAGGCTCCCCCTGGGATGTGCGGCAGCCGGGCCGGAGCTCGCAGGCTCAGAGCGCCCCATTCGGGCTGGGCCGGCGCAGGGGTCTCTGGGTGCCAGGCTGCAGGGGCTGCCGGCCCCTCGAGGAGTGGCAGCGCGGTGGGCATGTGTTGCAGGGCTCAGGGGCAGAGCATTGGTCTCGACGTCGCCGGCATCAACGTTTCATGCAGGTGACATGCCATGTCTGTTCCTCACATGGAGTTTTGCCAGTGACGTGTTTACCTTCCGGTTCACCTGCTCCCTGGGCTCGCTCCGCGTTTCACTTTGATGGGAGACCCTGAGCCAGGGCCTCCAGCGACAGGCAGCCCACTTGGGTTTCCTCAGGCCACTTACCAAGCGGGAGGTCGTCACTCGCGTGGTGTTCAGTGTCCCAGAGGCTACGCGTATGTCCTCACCGGGCCCCAGCGCCCCAGCCTCTCTGAGGGGTGCTGGAGATGTGACCCCGCCCCCTGCAGGCCACGCCGTGTCCCAAGGCTCACGCGCAGCTCAGGCCACCAGGCAGCCCCGTCCTCAGAGGGGACACACATCGCCTCTTCCTGAAGCCACGCTGCTGCTGGCAGTGTGCCCAGGGTCACACGCGGTGTGTGCGAGTGTGCGGCGTCGATGTTCTCACCGAAGTGATGTTCAGGGCGTGGCGATGAAGCGCAGTGTTCTCGTGGAAACCTGCGGGGGGCCGGAGGGGGCCGCAGTCTCCCTGAACCACCCCCGCATTCCCCAGCGGTCCCCTGCGGCCCCCTGCAGCCCCCCACCATCCCCCGAAGTCCCTCGCCGTCCCCCGAAGTCCCCCGCCGTCCCCCGCAGTGGGCGCTGCGCGTCCGAGGTTCCCGTCCACGTCCGCGCTGGGGCCAGCCGTGGGGCGCGACAGGGCCGGGAGGAAGCGCGCGTCTCATTTTCTGTAACTAAGTGATTTTCTCCGTATAATTTAAACACGCACAGGTTTGGGGAGGATTATTTTCAAAATATTTCTTCTGTTTACTGAATTTAAAGTGCACGTACATCTGTGCGGATTCACACGTTCACGTGTAGTTTCGTAACCGAAGAATGAAAGGAGGGGACCGGGAGCACGCAGAGCCGCCCTGCGCGGGAGCCGCTGCACGGCGTGGGCGTTTGCCGCGCTTTTATGTTTGTCGGTTGTTAACGTAAAGTTTTGTATGTGGCTCTTTCCACATAACATTGAACCGTGAACCCCCAACGTCACGCGTATCTTTTAAAGACGCGTTTGGGCTGCGTGACACTCACGCTGCCGTGTTCGCCGGGCGCGCCGTGCCCCTGCCCGCCCGGCCGCCAGACGCTGTCAAGGCTTTTTCGTTCTTGCCGGTGATTCTCTTTCCGTAGATTCTTCCAGAGCGAAAGTACTGAGTCAAGTGACTCGCGCGGCCAGGTGTTCTCGTCGGGGTTCCGAGGGGGGTGCGTCCGCCCAGCCCCCCGCAGCGCGGAGTGTGCGCGCGGTGCGCACGCGCACGCGCACGCGGACCGCTTCCTCACGTGCTGCGCAGACGCGGTCCCCGTTCGTTTCCATCCGTCGCTTCGCACGTGCCCATCTTACCCAGCTCAGCTTCCCGAGCGCCGGAAGCTCCGCCCCTCACCCTCCCGGTCCCCTCCCCAGGCCGGCACCCAGTGCGAACGGAACCGAATACACTCCTTTACTGGAGCGACAGAAGGTTGTTTTGTGCCAGATAAGAAACCTCGGAAAGCTGTTCAGCAAAGCTCAGCATCCTGTGATTCAAATCAACAGAGCACAGCGCAAAGCCGGCTAGGGGCGTGTGTGATCAGTGGATGGAGCGCGTCGCGTTTCAGACGCGGAGCTGGCGGGCGGCTGGCGGGCGCTCTCCCGCCCCGCACGCTCGGTTTGGAGGAGCAGCTCCAGGAGGATGCTTTCGGTTCACGCGCCGCACTTTCACGAAGAGCGCTGAGGGCCGGCGCGGCGGTGTGCCGCGCGCTCGGCCCGGTTCTCAGTGTTGGTGGCCGGCCTCGGAGTGCGGGCAGCCACCTCCGCTGTGCGGGTGGCCGCCCCGCACCCAGTGCTGGACACGGGCGAGGAGCCAGGCCCAGCAGCAGGGAGGGTCCCCGACGGTACGTTTTGAAGGCTCTGGCCTGCCAGGTGTGTATTATAAGATGCTCAGTTTCCCTTCTGTGACGGCCAGTGTCACCAAACCTTTATTTAAAGAATAGAACAGGTTATTTTCCATCATTTAAAAATGAAAATTGCAGAAGTGCAGTCCAGAGCAGTCGGCACTAACTGGAAAGGCTGTCTTCGTTTTGCTGTGTTTGCTGAGGTGCAAAGGCCTCAGCTTAGCTGATCGCTGGGCGTGTCTGGCTTCCCGCTGCGTCACCTGTGTCAGGGGCCACGTTGCTGGGAAAACGCAGCGGCCAACAACCTGCTGAGGGAGAGGGGTGCAGGGCACCTCGCTCTGTCTCTTTCCGACTTAAAAGATTTGGTGGGAATGGTCAGTACCCACCGCTGCTGTTCTGTGTTCCTGAGAAAACTTCCACGATCAAAATATTCCATTTAGCAAGAAGGGTCTTTGTTTATTCTACTTTTGATGTACAAATGGATGGATGGATGGACAAGGAATTGGCTTATTTTTTATTGACACACGAAAAGTTAAAAACTTAAATACAGCGATGTTTCTAAAATAATTTGAAATAGAAGTTACAGTTGGGCTGAGAGCGGGGCCTGACTGGCAGTGGCTTTGGGCTTCTTCCTCGCCCTCTGAAACTGTTTGCCTCTCGCAGACTCAGCTCAACTGTTGCAAGTCGGTTTACAGCTTCGTGCTCCTATTCTTTGTGCATAAATCTGCTAGCAGTTGCCACGTTATATTTTGGGAATATGATTGTGCTCCTTGGAGATACTTATAATGTACCTTACTCATATTAACTGCTTAATTTTAAGTTGATTAGTTTATCAATAAATATTCATATGTAAGTGAATTTTATAAATTTGTGAATCAAAATTTTCAGCTAGCTAATATTTTGAGAACATGGAAATAAACAGTTTGCATCTAGATTTCATTGGCCCTTTAGAGTAGTCCTTTGAAGCAGGGATGTTTGATTTGAGTACACAGATAGGAACTGAGGCTCGGGGTGGAGAGTGCCAGCGGTCTGGGCACTCGGCAGAGCCATGCCCTAGTGCAGATGGGTGTGTGCGTCTCAGAACCTGGGCTTAGAGGATGGCGACAGGTAAATAGGCTGGTCCGAAACGGTGTGGGGGAGCATACGGTGAGCAAAAGGTGCGTGGGATGCTGTGGGGGCCCAAAGCGAGACCACTTAGGACCAACGTTAAGATTCGAGAAGGCCTCCAGAGAACCCAGTGTGTGAGCTGAGGTCTGTCTAATGACACTTGCTGGCAAGGGAGGGCTGGGGGAGAGGTCTTGAAGAGTCTACAACCGGGAGTGTGGGCAGATGTCCTCACCTAAGGAAAGGGAGGTCAGCGTGCCCTGAGTTCCTGCAGCTGCTCGTGGACCATGCCGTGAGTGACCTGTGCCACCGGGAAGCAGTCTGGCTTTATGCTTAGGGAACTGGGGGACTGTGGGAGGGTCTTGTGACAATCTCAGAAAAATAAGGCAGTGGTTCTCGCTTTGGTGGTGACAGTTGAGATACAGTGACGTCTCCATGAATTTCAGAACGTTCAGAAGGTCAGGTCGAGGGGCCTCGGATTGGATGTGGACTGTGAGGGGAACACGGGGCGGGGGGCGGCCCTGCTCCTGGGCTGGGGGAGGGGAGCCGTGCCAAAGGCATGGGCGGGAGGACGTCAGCGATCACAGATCATGGCTCAGCCGGGCAGAGTTGCCTGTGAGACATCACGGGGCGAGCGGATAGATTCGAGTCATCAGCAGAGATAGCATCAGAAACGACTGGAATTGGACAAGGCCGTGCCCGGAATTAGAAGAGAAGGCCGCTGAGCATGAGCCTCGGGGCGCATGCGCTGCACGGGAGGCGCGCGCTGGGAAGCTGAGGAGTGAGGAGCAGGAGCGCCGGGGTCGCAGTCACGTGCCCGGGTCGCAGTCACGTGCGCCGCGCGCTGCGGGGCGCTGCGGTCTGCGCCAGCTCACTTCGGGGGCTGGGTGTGCGTTGACGCCGAGTGCGGCTCCGGGGCTCGGGGCTCCGCAGCGGGCCGGGCCCTGCCCCGCGCCGGCGGAGCGGGCAGCGGCCTCACCCAGCGCCGCACTGGCTCCCGTCCCCGGACCTGGGCCCCGGCCCTTCCTTCCAAGGCGGAGGCGCGGCGCGCGGTTCTGATGCAGACCGAATGCTCCAGGCACTTCTTATTCCCATGAGAAAATCCTCGGCTATACCCAGAGCGGCCCTAAAGCATTGATCTTTGGTACCACCCCGATGTTAATCAAGATAAATGTCTAAGAACGAATCTCATGTCCAGATCGTAGTCCAGACTATGGTTATTATCGAGCATCTATATGCACTTAGGAGCATTATTCCTTAGCAATAGCCTCCTTATCAGATTGTCTCGTATCCTTGATTTAGTCGTCTTCTGTGGTATGAATTTGAGTTAATGGATTGTTTTATAGCTCTGCAGCCATAACTTCACTTAATACCAGGCCAAATGTACCTGAACTTGGCGGTTTTATGGGAAATGCAGTTCGTGTGATTAGACGTGGAGCCTGAGCAGGAGCCCGGCCGAGCCCGCACTGCCTGCGTGGCCCCGGGGACCGAACGCAGGCGAAGTCCATCGCCTAACCCCTCTCCCTGGCCCTTGCTCCCTGCCGGCTCTGCGTGTCGGTGCTACAGGTGGCGGAGTGTGAGTGTGAGAAATAAGCACTTTTAACGGTACTTAGACTTTTATTATAAATCTTCCATATCATTCCAGCCATTTTTTCCCTTGAATGAGGTCATAATTTGTGCATTTTGTGGTTTTCAATCCATTTGCTACAGCTGCAGTCCTGATCAGCGGCCCAGTTACAGCTGTAATATTGGTCTTAAAGGCTCACTGATTCTCATGGAAAACGTTGAAAAACATTCCATTTAAAGACAATTATTCTTAAATCTTACGTTTTCTCCATTTTTGCTCTATCCTTTAAAAGTTATTGGCTAGATTATCAGCATGAGGACAGATGACTCTTCCAGGCCGCCGGTCGCTGCATCCCCAGCCATCCCTCACCCGCGGTCACCCTGTGACTTGTCACGTCACGCTGGTTCACATGTGATTTTAAGGGCCTACAGTGTGCTAGGGACAGGTTTTGATTTTCACTGGGGAGCAAGAGCCATGGAATTTGATGAAGTGTAAGAATAATTGGAAACTATGGACCATGGGGGTGGGGTGGGGAAGTGTCCTGACATTAACCATGAACTTGAAGAGGAAGGAAGGAAACTGTGGAAGCGAGCTGGAGGCCCGCTTGAGTCAACAGTCGTCCTGAGGTGGCCTCTGCACCTCCCGGCCTGGCAAGTGGTCAGCATCTCCGAGGGGGAGCCGACTGGAGGGGCTCGTTCTCGCCGCTGGGTGGGCCTCACTGCAGAGTGTTGGTCTCTTCTTTTTATTTTTAAAAATGTTTCCTAGCGAATTAAATCTTTCTCTTTTTATTGAGGTATAGTGGATGTGCAACATAATGTTAGTTTCCATGTGCGACGTGGCGATTCAGTGCGGACGCGCACTGGGAAATGCTCGCCACGGCGAGTCGACACCCATCACCACACAGAGTCGCGACGTTTTTCTCATGGTGAGAACGCTCACCGTCCACTCTTCGCGCCTTTCTGATGCGCCACACAGTGTCACCAGCCGCAGCCACCGTGCTGCACGTTGCGTCTCGGACCCGTTTGCTTTATGACTGCGAGTCTGCATCTTTCGACCCCGGCCCCCTCTTCCCCACCACCTGTCCCCGGCCTCTGGCGACGGCCAATCCGTTCTCTGTATCTCTGGGTTCATTTTTGAAAGAAGATCCTTCATATACATGAGATTGTGCAGCATTCGTTTTTCCCTGTCTGACTTAGTTCTCTTTATAAAATCCTCAGAAAGGAACCAAAGGGCTCTTCCTTTTTCTTTGCTATGTAATTGTTTAAACCATACCACGTTAGCAGTGTGCGTTCATTCAGTCATGAGGTTTTTTAGGCAGGTGGTAAGTTTAGGTACTCTCAGGATGAATTTAGGTGGAGGGAGCAGGTGGGGAGGGTGGTGGCTGTTTGCATACGTGGGGTCCCTGTTAGGTTACGCCTTCTTAATAGTCCATGAAATAGCACTTTTGCTGTTTGAGGAAAATTACTCTGGCTTATTTTGTTTTAAAGAACTCTGCATTTGCCAGTCTAAAACTGTCCAAACCAGTTTTCTTACAATCTTTTAGAATTAAGAAATGAGGTGAAATCACAGAAAGGAAGAACAGGAGTGGACGCGCAGCCGTTGGGTGCAGAGATGGTGTGGGGGCCGTAGGTTCATAGGGCTCCATCTCTAACTGGGACTTGGGGCCCAGGTGTCCTTGGCCAGGTGCTGTGTTTGTGTGGTTTCCACTGCTGTCCTGTCCTGGGGTGGGACCACCCACCTCCCCAGGAAGCTGGCGTGATGCCTAAGGAAAAACGGAGGTCTGCAGTCGGCTGCTCCGCCTGACTCGGGAGACAGAGGCTGATGGCAGAACTGGCCATTTAGGCCTCATTATTTCTCATCGTGTTTGGGAACGGGCCTTCGGCCCGTTTCGGTCCAGGCTTGTTCTAGCTCATGCTTCAGATTTTTACCTCCTGCATCGTTTTCCTTCCCGCAGCTCTCCCCGCGTAGAGCCTGTGCCGTTTCTTCTAGATGCCTTGAAGCTGTTGATTTTAATTCTTCCTGTGTACTGTAATACTTTTTAAATTGCATATGTTAATATCTCTAATCTGTCTTAAAAGCAAGTGCTATAATTGTTTCGAAGTGTTTTATTTTTATCACAGTATTAAAGGCGTATTTTAGGACTATTTTTAAATGGAAGGCGCTGTCTATAATACGTTATTTAGTAATATTTAGGAGCACTTTTAAAAAGGAAGGTGCCATCTGTAATTCCATCCTGAGAGTCCCTCTGGGGAGCCGTGGCAAGCTGGCGGGTGTGGCCGGGTGCAGAACAGCGGGAAGGGGGTCTCCCGCGGTTCTCATGCAGCGTTCAGCGTATTCGGCAGCGGCCACATCGGGTTTTGGCTTTGAGCACTTCGGACCATTGGTGGCACACATAAATCGTGTCGCGGGGTGGGTGATTCCCTATCGTGTCAGAGCAGGCGTCTTGCCCCGGAGGCTCTGGTTTCGATACTGGATTCAGATGCCAGAGCGATAATTCTCTGTTCATCCATTCATAGACCGGGCAGTCTGTGCAACACAGGGCGAAGTAGCCGTGGTCGCAGAAGCCACTGTCTCTGGTCTTTAATTATAAACACAGTCTCTTCGAACATTTTAGATGGGTCTGGACTACACACAAATCGAACTCAAGCTGAATAAATCCAAAAAGTAGGCTTGAACAACTGAGAAGTCCTGGGGGTTGAACTGGGCAAGACTCCACCCTTAGGACTCGTTCTTTCCCTCGCCTGGCTCTGCCTCCGCGCTGTGGTCCCCGTGCTCGGTCCCATCAGCGAGGCGAGCCCCACGTGTGGACCGCACACTCTGGCCTGAGCCCTGGGCAGGACCTCAGCCCGCGTGCTGGAGCAGCTGTCTCTGCCGGGCTGTGGTTGGCCCAGCTTGGCTCCAGGGCTCATCCCTCCACCAATCACTGTGGCCAGGAGAGGCGGCGCCGTCATTGGTCCAGCCGGAACCACGTGGTGGGGGCGGAGTCAGCCCTGCAGCAGTGAGAGGGTGCAGCAGAGGCGCAGCGCCCGGGAACCGGTGGGACGTCGCGGGAGGGGGGTCGAGGCGGGGGTTGGAGCAGCAGCAGCTGCCCCTGGAGCCCACGTTCTTACCACACACAAAATTAAAGTCGTGGAGAACCCTCGGAAGGTTTCTTGGGAAAGGGTTTTGTGCATGCTGAGTTCGCCGTAGGTTTTGTGCTTTTTGGCAAGACTAAATAAAATTCACAGTTTCGTCTATTTTTAATTGTTGCTCTTACTTACGTTTTAAAATAACCACTTGACGATACATTGGTGTCTTCCCTTTCTGGGAGAGCTCGGCAGGGTAAACGCTTCGTATCTTTGTTACCGATGGTGATGGAAATGCGAGGGGCGTGCGCGCCCAGGAGGTCGGCCCCGAGCGCGGTCGGAGCCCCGCGGCCTCACGGCGCTTCCCGGGTCGTTTTCCCAGAGTCAGTTGTTCAGCCCATGCAGGACTGAGTGCCAGTCCCAGTTTCAGGCTTTCTGTGTTGTGCCCGTCTGCTGGCAGGTGGCTTCAACCCAGAGCCGCCCCGCGGGGCGGAGTGAGTGGGCTGCCGGGTGGGCGGTGCCGGGCCGCCGGCCCCAACAGTGGTGGGCTGGGCCGCGCATGGCCAGTCGTGGCTGTGCCCTCAGCCTGCTTGCTGTGACAGCATGTGCTGCGGGACCGTTGGCGCCTTCCGTGTGTGCCACGGCACAGGAAAGGAAGGAAGCTGGGGTACGTCGTAACAGTCTTAGGGAGTGTTTGGTCTCCCGAGTAGGAGGGTGAGGGAGGTACAGAGCCGTGGCTAGGGCGGCTCTTTGCACTCCGAGTGCACGTCGCTGGTTTCAGGTAGAGATTGGTTACGCTTCTGCCCCTCGTCATGGTTCTCGGTCTTGTTCGATTTCCCATTCTCAGATCGGTTTTGGGGATTCGTGTTTTGCCAGAAAAACCATTGGTTTCACACTTGTTCCCATAGAGTTGCTCACGGTGCAATTCTTTTGTACTTAGACGGTTGACCCTGGAACAGCACGGTCTGAACTGCAGGTCCACTTCCCTGCAGATCTTTTTCAGTAAACACCTGCGGGGTTTTGTTTGGGCCCTTGGCTGGGCGCCCTGGGTGTGGATGGCCCACGGACAGCACGCCGCTCCGTAGAGGGGACCGGAGCATTATGGGTCTGGTACCCGCGGGGCCCTGGAGCCGGTCCCCCACAGCCACCCCGGGGCAGCTCGAGGTTCGGGGGGTCAGAAGTTGCCCGTGGGCGTGCGACCTGCGGGGGTCAGGACGCCACACCGCTTCCTCGTTCCGGCGTCGGCTGTTGGGGTCTTACTCTGCCGTGTGCGGCCAGGTCTCCTTTCCCGCTGCCGGACTGGTGTGTGATCCTTTCTTGTCTTTCTTCAGGCGTCAAAAGGAGTGTGTTCGTTTTCTTTCTCTCTTTTGAAAAGACCGCCTTTTGGATCCATGTGTCCTTTTTACAGCTTCCCCCCTGTTCTGTCAGCTTCGTTCATTCCGCTCTGGTTTCTTTTGGTGCGTTTCGTTCTTTCTCTGATTTCTTGAGGCGGTGAGAACGTAGCTCCTGTTCCAGAAACGACACACTTCAGTGGTTTGGGACTGGGTGCTGGGCAGGGCGCGGTCCTTCTGTAAGAGGACGCTCACGAAGTGATAGTGCGGAGCTAAAAATGAGTGTCACGTCGACGCCCGCTGCGCATTCGCGTAGCTCCGTGCCCACCATGAGATGTAACTCTTAAGCTTTCAGCTTTAGTGGAGTGTTCCGTGAGCAGCAGAGCTACCCGTGGGGTTTAAGGGTGACGTCGGGGCCTCGTGCAGCAATGCAGAGGCCATTCCAGCGGAGAGGTAGCAGGCAGAGTTGTTTTCTTTCTCATCTCAGTTGTCGCATTTTCAGTTTCTAGGAAAGGATTTGATAATAGCCAGAATCGTACAGGAAATAACCGTAATTCAGAGTCCTCCGTGACCCTCCTCAGCACAGCGATGCTGAGTGAAGCAGGTGCGACGCGGTCCTCCCTCTCCTCCTCTGGGAACACGGGCAGGCGCGGAGCCTCCGGTCGCTCATCCCGTCTCGTCCGCCACACCCTGAAATATCGTGTTTTCTCAGCTGGGCAGCTGCCCTGGGGACAGACAGCGTGTTGTCGTGCCCAGACTGATCTTTTCCGACGGAGGGAAAGCGCGCTGCCATCGTAAGGCAGCGCCTGCTCTTCCCAGAGGCGGCGCGGGTCCGTCTCCAAGCCCTCACGAGCCCACCTGCCGATCCCGCAGTTCCGAGGCTGTTCACAGTGTCTTTTATGCTTTGGTGAAGGCTGAGGGGAGTCACTATATTCTACCTTTGTTACCGTCATTATTTTCAGAAGAAGTAGTTCTTTCATTCTTATGCCAACAAGTAAGATTCCCAGACTGCTTGGAGTTGGGAAATGTTTTTGTCTAATTAAAGATAGAGCAAATTGGAAAACTTGCTCATAATTAAGGGAAGAGCTGATGAGGTCAGATCTGCCGACCACAAAGGTAGATTGGATGGCGGTGTTTCGTCTCTGCGCTGTTATCTGGCCTGGTGTGTTTGGCACGTCGCCGAGGCACAGTGAGCTCAGCCGGGAAGCTGTTCTCTACCAGACACCAGGTTCTTGGGGACCCTCGCGCCGTGAACGACGTGTTCGCACGTGCCCGTCAAGGGCAGGAGGACTTATTAAACAGCACGTCGGCGCCTGGCATGCGCCCTTCTGCTGCTGGACATTTTGAGTTTATTTTGAAAGAAAGTATGATAATATTCAAGCAGTTACCTGCCCTCTGTGTTATTCTCATACTAATCGCACTGTTGCTTGATTACCTAGTTTAAGGCAGGTAGTGTGACACCAGGGTGAGAGGCGTGGTTCCTGGCCGGGCGGAGTTTGAAGTGAGCCAGTGGAGGAGACTGGGGGGCCAACCGGAAGCTCAGGCTCTAAGGGCCACTGCCCAGACAGGTGTGGGCGCCCTGGGAGAGGGTGCCGCTGGGCTGGGCTGTGACGTCCAGCTGGCCGGGTAGCGCAGCGGGGGAGTGAGCCAGAGAGGGGCAGGAGAGCCCGCGGTGCAGACACGGGGCTTCGCGACAGCGGCGCTGGGGTTCGGGGACGGGCGGCAGCGGGGGACACAGACAGCTGTGAGCAGAACGTTTGGAACTGGAGCCGTGGCGAGCGTTAATGGCTGTTTTCTGATTTTGACATTCAGGTGAAGGAGGCACTCCGGCCAGATGTCTGAAGGGACGCTTCTGGAAAGGACGGAGGTTTACACGATCATCGCCGCCGAGAAGCAAGTTGGTTTCGGAGAAGCCGTGCTCTGAGGATGTGGTTTGCTTTCGGTTGACAAGAGAAGATACCACTGTTGTAAATGACAACGTCATTGGCTCTACGTCAGTCTCCCCGGTGAGACCTGGCGCCCTGGCCCAGTCGCCATGAGTGACCTGAGGCCGCCGCAGGAAGAAAAGCACAAGCCCGGCAGAGCCTCTTCAAGGCTCCAGGGCCCTCCCAGAGTCATGCAGTGCGATGACTATTTTGCTCGAAAATTTAAAGCCATTAATGGCGGCATGGGACCCGCCACCTCTTTGAGCACCTCAAATTCCAACGAGAGTGCCGGTCCAGCCAACGGCACCCCGGCCGTGCCCAAGATGGGCGTGAGGGCGCGGGTGTCCGAGTGGCCGCCCAGGAAGGACTGCCCCAAGGAGCCGGCCTGCCGGGCGCCGTGGGAAGGCCGGTCTCAGGCCAGTTACGACAGCGTCAGCTCCGTCATGCCCAGCGGGCCGGGCGAGCAGCGCGAGGGTCCGCCGGGGGAGCGGCTCCGCCTGGACCGCGTGGAGGCGCAGTACGTGGGGGGCGACGTCTCCGTGCAGTCCCCGCAGAGAGGCCTGCACCCCATACGGCAGAGGAGCAACAGCGACGTCACCATCAGTGACCTCGACGCCGAGGACGCGCTGGACCAGCACGCGGTGAACCCCAACACGGGGGCCGCGCTGCGCCGCGAGTACGGCAGCACGTCCTCCATCGACCGGCAGGGCCTCTCGGGCGAGGGCTTCTTCGCCGTGCTCGGGGGCCGCCGCGGCGAGGAGCGCGCCCCCAGAGCCGCGGCCCCGCTCGGCTTCCCGGGGGCGTTCCGCGGCGTGTCGCCCAGCCTCCGCGCGGCCGCGCAGATTTCCAGGGGGGAGTTCGTCCGCATCTCAGGACTAGACTACGCGGACGGCGCCCTCCTCGTGGGGCGCGACGCGGACAAGCCGCTCAAGCGGCGCTTGAAGTCGGAGTCGGTGGAAACGTCCCTCTTCCGAAAGCTGCGGACCGCCCGAAGTGAGCACGAGACGTTCCGGTTCACGTCTGAGCTGGAGGACGGTCGTCTCGAGCGGGGCGTGCGCCCCTGGAA
This sequence comes from Rousettus aegyptiacus, assembly GCF_014176215.1. Taxonomy (NCBI): domain Eukaryota; kingdom Metazoa; phylum Chordata; class Mammalia; order Chiroptera; family Pteropodidae; genus Rousettus; species Rousettus aegyptiacus. Next base: position 16,290,830 of record NW_023416293.1, on the reverse strand, counting down.
TTGTCAGCGGTGTTTTGCACATTACGACGTCCAGAGCATTCTGTTTAACGTCAACGAAGCCATGGCCACGAGGGCCAGCATGGGCAAGAGGAAGAACATGACCACGGGCGCCTCCGCGGCCTCGCAGACCCAGACGCCGGCGGCCCCGCCGGGGAACGGCGAGTCCCCCCTGGGGAGCAAGGAGGACCTCAACTCGAAGGAGAACCTGGACGCCGATGAGGGCGACGGGAAGAGCAACGACCTGGTGCTCAGCTGCCCGCACTTCAGAAATGAGACGGGGGGCGAAGGGGACCGGCGGCTCGCCCTGTGCAGGGCCAGCTCCGCGCCGCGCAGCTCGGGCGGAAGCTGCTCCTTCGAGTCCTCGCTGAGCTCGCACTGCACGAACGCGGGCGTGTCTGTGCTGGAGGTGCCGCGGGACAGCCAGCCGGTGCGCAGGGAGAAGCTGAAGCGCTACGTCATCGAGCACATCGACCTCGGGGCCTACTACTACCGCAGGTTCTTCTACGGCAAAGGTGAGGGGCCCCCGGGGCCGCGGCCGAACCCCGCTCTAGGAATCCCCACGTCCTGCCCTTGCTGACTTGTCACCTCCCTTCTGCCCCCTGCCACCTGCGAGCGTCAGACTTGGTGTAGGTTTGCCGCTTGCGCGACACCTCCCCTCGTCAACTCCGTGAGTCCTCTGGGGAGGCCCTTACGCTGTGTACGGTGCGTGACCTGGCGGCTTTTCCCCCCTAGTCTTTTCTGTGTGTTTTTCCCTGCGCCTTCGCTCCGTCTCTCCGGGCGCAGGCTCCCCGCTCCTCCCGCATCGCCGTGCGCACCGGGAGCGTTCAACGAGCCTTCGTCGAAAGGACGTATGAATTAGCACGACGGGCAGATTTAGTCGTCTTCCAGTCTGCAAATGAGCTGAAAGGCTGGGATACAAATAAGTCTTCGTGGTGCGATTTAACAGATTCTCTGATCACCTGTAAAATAAATGATGTTACATTGTTTTATATCTTCAGCTTCGAAGGATTCGTTCCTTGGAAGTCACATAGCTAAATCTTCAAAATGTATTTTAAATCCTTTAAGTAGGTGCCCTCAGTTATTCCGAGGACACGAGCGTCCTCCGTCTGAGACGTGGGAGCGGCGGGTCCCACGCACGAGCGGGTGACGGCACTCGGGCGCCGCCCCCGCCTCTGCCCCGCCCGTGCAGGCCAGCGCGCTCTGCGGGGCTCCGGGCCCCTGTTCAGTTTCATCTGCCTCCCGTGCCCCGTTCCCGGTGTCAGCTCTTGGAGCACTTCAGAAGGCCACGTGAGCCCAGCCCGGTCCTTCACGGAGAAGCGTCTGGCACACGCGTGGATGGCTGCGATCCCGAGGGGACCCTTAGCCCCTCGGGCGTGGACGAAGCTGAGTCCACACCAGGGCGCAGGGGAGGCTGGCCTTTCCAAGGCCGGTTGTGCCCCAGGTGCCAGCCGGCAGCCCCTCCCGCGTGTGCCCGCCGTGTCCTGAGAGCGAATCCCCCGCAGGGCCCGCAGCGCCTCGGGCCGCGTCCTCTCCTGTGGAGACCTTCGGGGTCACTGCTACTTAAACTGCTCCCTCTCCCGGGCCTGCGTGAATGCACCCTTTTCTCAGTGGCCACCTTCATCATCACTATTTTTTTTTAATTTAATTTCTTTTTTAATGGCGACGTTGGTTAACTAAACGTCATCAGTATCTTAACTGAAGAACGATACTCATGCACACGTCTGCTCAATGGCCACCCAGACAGGAAGGCGCCTTCGGAACTCGGGCACTCGCCACAGCCCCTTTGTCCAGACCAGCCGACTCCGTGTGGCCGGGCACTGTCTGCTCTGCTGCGGGCGGGGGTGTCCCTCGTCCTGACCGTGGTTCGAGGCGCCTCACGCAGATTGTAGGAAGGACGTCCCCGGGGCTCCGCGCTGGCCGACGGGGCCCCGGGGGTCCGTCCCTGCGGCGAGGCTATGTCGACGTAGCCTCGCAGCACCAGAGATTTTGCAGGAAAGAGCGGGAAATGGGTGAGACAGTAAACTAAGCATTTGTAGACACAGTCAGAGCTCAGCAGCCTCGCGACCTTTCTCCTGTTTCCCCTCTGTCGCTGCAGTTTTGCTTAAGACCGTTAGGTGCTCTGGCGACGTTGTGAGCAGAGGTGTCTTTGCCACCCCTCTGGTCGCCACGATGGACCTGACCAGACCGAGTGGCTGAGTAGGTCGCCCCCTCGCCCAGTCAGAGGCGACTTCGCAGCTGGGGGAGCCGCAGTGAGGTTCCGGTCCTCACTTTCTGGGACGGGACATTCTCTGGAGCTGCTAGTCACGTGATACCAGGAGCTCGACTTTGGGCGGGTGGGCGGGTCCTGCTGCCCGCGAACCTGTGAAAAGCAGGAGAGGAGGAAGTCACGAGATGTTGGGGGACATCTCTTTGGAAGGAAGAGGCGATCGCATGCCCGCAGCCCCGTGTGCCCGTGGCGACGCCTCTGCTCCCTGTCCCTCCGTCTGACACCGCTGTCTCCCGCTGCAGAGCACCAGAACTACTTCGGGATAGACGAGAACCTGGGCCCTGTGGCGCTCAGCATCCGCAGGGAGAAGGTGGAGGACGCCAGGGAGAGAGAAGGGTCGCAGTTCAACTACCGGGTGGCGTTCAGGACGAGCGAGGTAAGGGGACGTGGCGGCTGTCCCCGGCCGAGCCTTCGACGGGGCGCGTTAGGGTGTTCCGGGTAGGGATTGCTTTTTTTTCTAGCGTTAGTTATTACAACATTTAAGATCATTGAAGGGCTTACACCTTTTTATCTCAAGTAAAAGGTTTGGAAACTTATCGTGATGTCAAGTGGCAGCGATTCAGCCACCACCTGGCGTGAGAGGGAGGGCGAAGGGGGGGCGCGCCAGGGTCTCAGGGCTGGGACAGAGAGGCAGACGCGAACCGTGCCGTTCACGTCGACACGGAAAGCGGCTCTGAATCCAGGGGAGACTCGGCCGGCCCGTTTGCCTGGTGTCCCTGCCGGTGCAGGAGCCGTCCACCCACACTGGCTGCGCGGGGACCAGCCAGGGCCTTGCTCGTCCTGCGCTGCGCACGCGAGAGCCGGCCGCCGGCCGCACAGGGCGCCACGCCCGCCCCGCCGCGAGGGCGCAGGCGCCGATTCGCATCCAGCCGCAGGTCCGGCTGCGCGCCGGGCTCTGTCCTCCTGACCGTCTTAGTCAGAGGGGCATCCGCTTGACAGGTGGGCTTGCGCGTGTGTTTTGGTTGACGGCTTCCAGATCAGGCGGCGAAGACTGAGCCCGCTGCTCGTCCCCTGCCGTGTGCTTGCTGCCTAGTATGGGTGCTCGGTGACCTGGGCTCCGTGACAGGTAGACGTGAGACAGAGCCTCCCCCTTGGCCTGACAGCTTTTAAGTTATAGGCCTGCCATGTTCAGTTAACACCCACTGGCCACGTGTGGCTGTTTAAACTGGAGGCATTTACGTAAAGTTATCAACGTAGTTCCCCAGTCACGCTCGTCGCATGCGGCTCGTGGCTCCCGTGGGAGTCAGAGCAGGCAGAGGGCACCCCGCCACTGCAGGAAGCTCTGCGGGCCCGGGCCCTGGGCTGTCACTCCGACAGCTCCCTGGAGTGGGAGGCGGGACCGGAACGCGGCCTCCTGACTTGGGGTGCCGGGGTTCCGCTCTCTTCACTTTAGAGCTGAGGCACGTGTCACAGTGGCGTCCCTGCGTTCATGACATCTTCGAGGACGTACCCCAACTCACGGGGCAGAAATCGGGGGCTGTGTTCTCAGTCCTGCCCGCGGGCGTCACTGGGTGTCCCCGGGCGTCCCCATTCAGCTCCAGGAAGTGTCCGCAGCGGAAGAGGCAGGGGCGTAACCGAGGGAGGAGGCGCAGAGGGGCGGGGAGGTGCGGTGGGGGCCGTCCGGTGGGGGGCCGTCCCCGGCCGCCGGGCCCCGTGGGCTCCCGCCTCTGCCGCCACTTCCCAGGGCCGCGGCCCGTCTCCTCACCGACGTCTCCGCTCTGTCCCCGCAGCTCACGACGCTGAGAGGAGCCATCCTGGAAGACGCGATACCGTCCACGGCCAGGCATGGCACCGCGCGAGGCCTGCCGCTCAGGGAGGTCCTGGAGTACCTGGTCCCCGAGCTGAGCACCCAGTGCCTGCGCCAGGCCCCCAGCTCGCCCCGCGTGGCGGAGCAGCTGCTCCGGCTGGACGAGCAGGGGGTGTGTGCAGCGCCGAGCTCCCCCGTGCCCCTCCCGTACGACCGCCTGTCTCGAAAGCCGAGACGCGTTTTCTCCCTGGCTTCTCCCAGACGTGCCTGTGCGCTCGTTAGGAGACCCGACATCTTTCTGCTGGGGCGCACCCCCGCTGTGCTGTGACCGGTGTCGTTTCACCAAGGTCCGGTGTGTCCCAGCCAGAAGAACAGGGCAGACTCGGGCCGATGAGGCGTCGGGGGCGTTTCTTCCAGGGCGTAAGACACTCACGCTGAGCCTTTCCGTGAACTACCGTTTGTTCCCGGTCGCTGTGCGCGAGGCCGCGGGCTCCCAGGCGGGGGTGAACAGCGTGAGGTTGGAACACTGCAGCCCGGACCTCGTCGGTCCCCAGGCCATGGGGACCCTCAGGGGAGGAGCACCGAGGCCTTTGCTCTGACCCGAGAACGCAGGTGCCCAGGTGCTGCCCGAGGCCACAGCAGGCGGGTTGGGATTTCAAGGGCCCGGAGGCAGAAGCCGTCCCGGGAGGACTGGCCATCGCAGGCCCCGGCGCCGGGGCCCCTGTGCTCCGCGGCACGGCGCGCTGCTTGCTCGGAGGCCGCAGGAGGAGCCATGGGTGCCGTGGCGCCCGTCCCGTCCCCATGCGGCACAGGGGCCCCGGCGGGGAGTGTCTCGGCCGCCGCTCGGTCCGTTCCAGCCGTGGCGGGGCCGCAGCCCTTTGCTGCAGCCACCATGTTGCTCCGGCCCCGGGGACCAGGGTGTCCCCCGAGTCCCGGTAGTGGCCCGCCTGCCTCGCAGACTGATCCAGGGGGCGGAGCTGGCGTGTGCCCGTGAGTGGTAGACGCGTGTGGGGCCGTGCGGTGCCGTGTGTGCGTGCGTGATGGGGTTCTCGCTGGGTCCGGAGCTCCTCTGGGACCAGCGGCAGGTGGCCTCAGAGGAGGCCAGACGGCTTGGCATGGGGTGCTGCACCGCCCCGAGGTGAGCGGCAGGGCAAGCAGGGACAGCTGCACAGGACAGCGTGAGGCCCGAGGGGGCGTATGATGCCGGGCGGGGGGAGCAGCGGGCGGCTGGACGCGTGGGGCTCCGGGGCCCGTGGGGCTCTGCGGTGTCCTGAGCCCGCGCTTGCGCCGTGTCAAGGCGGGTCCTCCTCAGGGCCCGGCCAAGCACCCGGGGAGGGCTGGGCCCCGTCCTACCCGATACGGGACGCGAAGCAGTCGTTCTGAGGCCACGTTAGAGCAGTGACACAGATTGGGACCATCACTGAGCTCGTTGACATCTGTGGTGAAAACTGCTAAATCACGAGTGTTTCCTTAATGGGCTTTAAGGCCCTGAAATGTCTTCTGTGGCACCAGGGGCAGTTAGCGTCTGTAATGAAGTAGCATTCGCGTTTTATCACGGGGAGTGGTTTTTGAAGGTGCTGGTCATTTGCACGAGGTGTGGTTCCTCGTTGATCCGGGTAGCCAAGTTGACAGGGACATTTACTCCCAGTGGCCGGCTGCTTGGACACGTTTCCTTGACCTCCTCAGAACTGGGTCGGACGGGTCAGAGGAAGAGGGCGCGGGCCACCCCGCCGCGGGTCCTCGTCACAGGCAGCTCGTCCGGGCAGAGGCGAAGAGGTGATGCATCTCCTCGGTCCCCACGGCAGTCAGGGCAGGCCAGGCCGTCGAGGACCGTTTCCTGGGGGACCCCGCCCGCTCAGCGCGGCCCCACCCCGCGCCGGGAGCGCCTCCTTCGCGCTGCCCGAGCAGGTGTCTGTCCCCTGCCTTTCCCGGGTCGTCCGCTGCGTTAGACGATGAGGACCAGGTGCTTTCGTCGCCACGCTGCTCCAGGAAACGGGTGCCATTTTGCCGTATTTTACAGAGGTAGTCGGCCGCGGATTTCGATGGAAGGCTCTGTTTCACAGCCCGGTGATAAAGGCGAACCGCGCTGTGGAGTGAAGCCTGTCGGGAATCGGTGACGTCTGCTGGTCTGTCAGGTCTTGCGGCTCGGGCTGCAGGTGGGAGAGAGAGGGCTCTGATTTCGTGAGCGCGGAGTCGTTCCTCGTAGGGGGTGGGAGGAAAGCTGTGGCCATGTCTCCGGCACGTCCCCAGCCTCGGGAGGGCCGGCCGGGGCTGCCAGCGTGGCACGGGGCGACGGTGGCGAGGACGGCAGCAGAGGCTCTTCCTCGGCTGCCACGGCCTGCCGTGCGCTTAGCAGACACTCTCCTTCCGCGCGTGTCAGAACCGCAGCAGTGAGTGGGGTTGCCCAGGCAGTCGCTTCTGTGGACCGAAAGCGTCGTTCTGTTGCTGCACGTAGATCAGCGTGCATCAGGGTTCTTTTCTTACCAGACTTTAATTTGAATTGTTTTTCATAGCTCATGTTTCAGGGACGTTCAGATAACGACAGGGAAAAGAAACCGCACTGGGGAGCGGAGAGGCACGACTTTCCAAGTCCGTGGCCTTTTCCTTCCTGACTTGGAAAGTGACACCCACCACTATGTGGAGGACACAGCTTACGCGTCCCCACAGCTGTGTGTTTCCGAGCAGGTGCCTGAGCGCGCCTGTCCGTTTCGGAAGCCGGGCGAACCCCACGCGCCCGCGCTGGTTTCCCAGGGCGTCTGCTCCCCCCCGCCGTGTTTTCAGGTTCCCGGCGTGGTCGTGTGCGTGTAGCGCTTCGTGACGGCTGCTCGTGCTGCCGTCTGGCCTGTTTGCTTGTGGGAATTGCCCTGCGTACTTTCCTGAGAACAGAACCTGTCCTTCTGTTGTTTTAATTTTACTGCAAGAAGCTCGTCCGACCCACTTCGCCGAGTAACTGCGTGTCTCGCATTGCAGCTGAGCTTCCAGCACAAGGTCGGGGTCCTGTACTGCCGGGCGGGCCAGGGCACGGAGGAGGAGATGTACAACAACGAGACGGCCGGGCCGGCCTTCGAGGAGTTCCTGGACCTGCTGGGCCAGCGTGTGCGGCTGAAAGGCTTCAGCAAATACCGAGCTCAGCTGGACAATAAAAGTAAGCTTCGCGTCGTGGGGGTTCCGGTCTCTGGAGGCAGGCACGTCCTGTGGGCCCGAGCGATTGTCCCCTCGAACAGCCCGACCGCCTCCGTCGTGCCCTCGTCCCCAGCGCGCCACCCGGTTCCGAAAGGCAAAACGCTGCCACGTTCGTCGTGCCAAGCTCTGGGGCGTGTTCTGTCATGTCTGGTCTCACGGTGCCACCTGCGGGGTTGGAGCGGCGATCCGAAGGCTGATGCGCCGCCTCTTCAAGGACCTTAATCGGGTCCCCTTACGTGGCACTGCGGTAGCCCTAACGTGCCAGCTTGGCCGATGAAAACACAGCTCCATGCCGTCCTGTGGTGTGCGAATTTGTCTTGTGTCTTCATTCGGGTAGTCACATTGCTTCTGGTCCTAAATGTTTCAGCTGTGTGTTTGTGCTGCGATGTAGCTGCCGTCAGCATCTGCAATGCCAGGCAGAGTAATTGTGTGTGTGTTGGAAAATTGTGCTAATTATCAAGCAGTGAATTGCTCGCCGCCTTCGCGAGAGACGAGCGGATGGATTCTCGCGTGGGAGAGGCCGGGAGGCCCCTGGCCCGCCGCAGTCGGCACGGGGAGGCGGCCCTTTTCCCTGTGGGAGCGTGAGCGTGGCCACGCCGGGATTAGAAGCAAGGTGGCCGGTGTCCAGTCAACGTGGGACCGTCAGTCAGGGCCGCCTGGGCCCCGTGCACCTGCCGTCACACTGACAGGGCAGACCGCAGGGCCTGGGGACGGTGTTCGCTCCACGGGCCCCTGCGCGTCCACGCAGGCCAGCGGTGGCGCTCGACCGCTGTGCCGAAAGCACGTTGCTCGTGCCTCAGATACGTCACGGGAGAGAGTGATCCGCGCCACGCCGTGAGGCCCACGCATTTTAAGGAAGTTTAACGAGACCTTCGCAGGCTTTTCTTCTTTTTTTCTGGCAAACGCTTCGTATCCACACACCACCCCCACCCCCCAGAGGTGCTGGCAGGCCACCCCGCAGGAAGGCCACCACACAGGAGTCGTTCCCGTGTGTGCCCCTCGTCTCCCTTCAGAGGGAGGGGGTGCCGAGGAAGCGATCTAAGAAATCTGACCTGTGCATTTTATGAAACCACAGCACAGAGAATGGAAATGTGCTCCTGGATGTAGAATTGTCCTCGGCTTTGAACTCACACTGTGACCTTGAGACGTCCTTGCTGCGTTAGAGATGTAGCACTCAGTCCCCAAGCTCCAAGACGTGGCAACAGAAGAACGAGACTGTGACATGTCGATCCAGATAACGAAGACGTCTTCAGCTTGTTTTCGTGAGCAAGGCCCTCTGTGATGTACAGAAAAGCCCCAGACATTCGTTTGGAAGGAAAAAGGTTTCTAAGGATGACCTTCTGCAAAATAGTCAAATAACATGACATCTGTCTCAAATAAAGACGGAAAATCTCCTTAAATTCAGGAGAACCGTGTTCTCGTTTTAGCTCCTCAGTCAAATCTCACTTTCTTTGTGAGGGAAATTCAGAGTGCCGGGCGACAGCCCCTGGAACGTCCCCCCCAGTTTTGAGGGGCACGACGCGATGGAGCAGGAGCTGGGGACGCCGGCCGCGAGGTGCGCGTGGACCCCGGGCCGGGGCGGCTCGCCCTGCGCCTGCCTGGACGCCGCCGCGAACAAGCGTGTCCGTCACCTCCCCCGCCACCAGGTGACGGGCGAGATCAAACGTTTCAGAATATTCGATTTCAGAAATTCGTCTTTTAAGACTTCTTGGGATAGGCAAGTTGCAGCACATTTTTAGAAATGGTTTTTGGAAGCATTTTTTCTTCTTTCATTGTAATTTCTTGTTGACTAGGCCCTTAAAGACCTGTCAGGATTCCCTCACTGACTTTCAATCATCGTAGTCACGCCGGGGGTCGCTGAACGTGCGGGCCGGGGTCACTTCCTCCTCCGACCTTCAGCGCTGTTCCCAGCCAGTCCGTCCCTCATGCCTGTGCCCACTCGCTCCCAAGCCCAGACACTGTCGGAGGCCTGAGCCGAGCCGCCGAGACGGAACGCTACGTTCTAACGTGAATGAAAATGGCAAGTTCGCATTAACAGATAGTTAAAGGTGAAAATGTCTTAATTTTGGCACCGCTTGTGAGACGGGCATCTCTCTGGCCGTCTGTCTGCAGGCCGATTTATCGATGCCGTGCGCGAACACTGACTATGTCCCGCGTTCTCCGAGGACCTTTCCAGAGTGTGCAAACAGTACAGGGCATTTTTTGTAGAGGATTTTCAGGACTTTCTGAGTCGCATATAAGTGTTAGAAATAACTTATAATTTATAATTATTTCTAATGATATTAAAATAAAGTGTTAAATTTTAGATTAAAGAAAGGTTAACCCAAGATGACTCCTTAGAGTTTACCCAATGAATACAAAGGCGTAACTTTATTTTGAAATGATACTGAATAGTAATATTTCTTGGAGTTTAAAAGGTAGCAGAATAAACCTCCGTATAGGTCAAGGATTGAGAAAGGCAATTCTGAATTCTGTTTACATCTTAATTTATATTTATCTTTTTGTCTTCATCTGTGTGCTTGTATGCACAGTGGTTCAAAATTATATCCTAAAAGTATTGCTTAAACATTTCACGTGTGTTAGTTTGGGCATCTGATGCTTTCAGTCTGAGGTGGTCTGCTGATAATACGATGGTTTAGAATTTGCAAAGCCTCGGCCTCCTTTCAGGAGATAAGTTGCAGAATGATTAACAGGGCTCAGATGTCAGAATTGTTAACGCGTCAGTACACAGTGTACAGGAAGAGATTACATATTCATTCTCCACAGTCTTAATCATATCGTTGCATTGCCTTTTGGCAAGAGAAGAAAATTAATTACATCATTCAGGGAAATCTTCAACATTTTTTGTTCTCATTTCCATGTTAACTCAATCCCGTTTCACTTTTCTGCGTTCTAACTAAGAATTAACTGTAAACACACCCGAAGCCGGGGCGAGGAGGACGCTGGTCAGCTCAGCGCACGCCTTCCGGTCGCCGCGCCCCGAGCTGCAGCAGCGACCCACCCCCCCCCCCCGCACCCCCACTTCTCCCCTTCTCTGCTCACCGGTGCTCCTCACGGCAGGAGCACCTGCCCCTGGTGGGCCCCCGAAGTCAGCACCGTTCAGGCACAAGTGTAGTGTGTGTGTGTGCGTGTGCGTGTGCGTGTGCGTGTGTGCGTGTGTGCGCGTGTGCGTGTGCGTGTGTGCGCGCGCGCGTGCGGTGGGGGGAGGGCAAGCTTGCCGGGAGGCTCGAGGGTGAGAGCGGGTGAGGAGAAAGCCAGGCTGTCCGTGCACAGGCACGGGCTGGGGCGGTGGGGACAGGACGCGGTGGGGGGGGCGACCCCAGGGCACGGGAGCAGGAAGCGGGGCGACCCCAGGGCACTGGAGCAGCAAGCGGGGCGACCCCAGGGCACTGGTCACGCACAGTCGAGTGGCTGGCTCCTCGGTCGATTTGCCTCCGGTGGTAAGGACGCGCTAAGTGTCCAGTCGCCGGTTTCGCCGTCGCCTGACCTGTCCTGTCACCCGCCCTTGTCTGCAGCCGACTCCACGGGGACCCACTCCCTCTACACGACGTACAAAGACTACGAGCTCATGTTCCACGTGTCCACCATGCTGCCGCACACGCCCAGCAACAGACAGCAGGTACGTGCCCCCCCCCGCCCCCCGCCGCCCTCGCAGCCCAGGCCGGGCCCCGGGACGCGGCCGCGGGGGACCTGGGCAGGCGTTAATGAGCTCCGGCTCCGGTCATTTGGGCGGGGCCGGGCTGTGAAGGGCGCACGCGGCCCCGGGCGTTTCCGTAGGAGACCTGAAGACGCGGCCACACTCTCCGTGTTGCATGCCAGGCAAACTCCCAGGGCAAACCAGGGTCAGCCGTGCTAATGACAAAAAGGCCACCTTGCGACCCGCACGCAGGTTTCTGCACGTGGGTCGGCGACTTGCTCATAGAAAGTACTGTAAGAAAGCGTCTCAAACTCACCCGTGGCACAATTGAGTTCTAGGCATTCGATGGCATTGAGGGGTCACCTGGGAGACTTGCATCCTGAATTCATTGCAGTCAGCTGCTTGCCTTGTGGCCTTGGGTGAGGATCTTAGTCTCAAGAGATTTGGTGTTTCTCCAGTGAGGACATGGTCTGGGTGGCCCAGCGCGGCTGCTCGGGGTGCTGGGCTGAGCAGGGTCCTGGGGTGGCGTGCGGGTGCAGGGAAGCCATGCTGCGTTTGGGGCGCCTTCCGTGGCTTGGAAGTGGGGAGACGTGGCGCACCTGAATGTGCTGGACCAGATGACACACGGCACCTTCCTCTCGGGGTTAGAATTCTGTGGTTCTAGGTTCTTCTTTGAGGCTTGCTTCTCGTGGGCTGGAAAAGAGCTTCTGCAGAAGGACGTAGTCGTCAGCAAGGATTCGGGGGCCATGCTTCCCCGACTGGGACCCCGGCTGCTGGCTTTGCGACCTGGTGCCACGTTTCATGTGCTACGGTGTTCTGTGTCCCTGAAGGCAGAGTTCTGTCTCCTCAGCGAGGTGTCCCCGTGCACCTAGAACGGCTCCCAAAGCTTGGTCAGCAGTCCGTAAACAGTGGTCGGATGAATTATGAAACCTTCCTTGGTGGCAGGTAGAATCAGATGAGTTCATCCACATGAAGCACTTAAGATAGATAGCTGAGCGTCGCCACCGTGCAGCCCGGGGCGTGCACGTTCCGGATGTTTCCGGTTCTTCCTGCTCTTTCTCTCACCCTCGCTCGCCTCTCCCGGGCCTGCGACTTAGGCTAATGACAAGGGCGTAGCTGCCGGCCTGGGGCAGCTGGGTTCGCGCTGCATTTTGAGTCTGCAGAACTTGGCAGTTACCGGCCCCGTGTGAATCGTGCCTGCCCCGTCGGCCGATTACACCGTGCTGTCGGTAATTTCACGTATTTGCTTCTCGAGACAAACAACTCCGGAGCTTTTTCTTCCCCAGTTTCGGTAATCGCTCCCGCGGACCCTCGGAAACCTGTGGCCTCGTGTCTGCCGCTCTCTCTCGTCTGTGCAGGCCGCTCGCCCTCCGCTCCCGAATGCGGCGCAGGCCGCCTTGCCTGTCTGTCTCGCCAGGTTTAGGAGACTGTCTGACGCGGACCGCCGCGCAGGGGCCCGTGCACCCGCCCGGTGCCGTCTGGACCTGAGCGCGATGCTCGGCAGCGTCTTGTTTGCACTCGGCTGGCCCCGTGGCGCCCCGACGTCTGTCTGAGGAGCTGAGGACAAACCCAAAGGCTGTCGTGTCCGTGGACCGCAGCCCTTTGCCGCGGAGCGCCGGCCCTCGGCGGCCCCCCCGCGGCCCCCCCCCCCATGCACGGAGCCCGTGGCGCCAGGTGTCGCCGAGCAGGGCCCCGCCCCCCGTTGCTGGGCCGCGTTCGCGTCCAGCCGGCACCTCTTCCCCTGCCACATCCACACTGACCATCCGGGCCTTCGCTGACCAGTCGGGAAAACACAGCTAACCGCTCAGGAAGAGGCTTCCTTTTAAATAGAGGTCACAGAAAGTGCTCAGGTTCCCAACGCTCGGTGAGGTCTTAGCAGAGCGTGAACGACGTTCCCGTTAACTTCCCAGGCGGCACGTTCGTTTCCTCAGTCTCTGCTCAGATCCAAGCGTCCTGTTAACGGACGGGGTGTTAGTTTGTCTTGTCTTTTCCTCCTACGAAGAGCTTTCGCTTTCACTCTTCTTAGAAATGGACCCCCTTGCGCCCCTCCGCCCACGCACTTCGGTTCCTCCACAAAGTGCGTTTTGTGACTGTGGTTCAAGTAACCGGACTTTCCACGCATCCGGCCCCTGTCACGAATCGAAAGATGCGCTCAGGAAGCACGTGTGGTTTGACCCGTCGTCAGGGTGCCGAGCCTTCCAGTGTCCTCTGACATGTGCTTTCCCCGTCCCGGGCGCGTTCTCGTGGAAGTGGCCCGTCTGCCCTCCGGAGAAAGGGGGCGCCGGGCGGAGCTGCCTGCTTGCGGCCCCGGTGGCCACAGTAACGGAGCCCTGGCTGGCCAGTCCACGCGGCCACTGTGAGGCGGGGTGGCTTCGGGACCCACAGGTGGCCGCCATGGCCTCAATCCGAGAATTCCTGCGTTTCGGGGGTAGTGAGTCAAGCACAGTGTAAGCAGTTGTGTCCCATGTTCACCAAATGTGTCGAACACGATGTGAGATATTTCAGGGATTTTTCTTTTGTTCCTGAGTGTTTCGTGTTCTCTTATAGTGCACATGAATCATGGATTTCAGGGAAAGACTATTGTAGCCCAGGACAATTTTCCACTTGTCTGTCGACATTAGTCTAGGACACTAATCTTTGTTTGTTTCCCTTTCTTTGCATGGCTATTTATCGTAGTTAACACCTGTGACCACTGCAGTGAGTAAATATTAACGCAGTGAAGATGACCTAGTTTGTTACCGATTTTTTGCTTGCATCTGAAGTGACACACTTTACTTAAATATCTAGCAAACGTTTTTAAAACTACAGGTGACTCATGGGGTTTGTATTAATATATGTTAACATATGTTTCAAAACTTCACTGACGGGAAGATGATTTTCGTGTGTTTATGACTCCAACCGTGGGGCGTTACAGAGGAATTTCCAACTTATGAATCAGCAGTTTAGCTAGGTAAAGCGAACTCACTCCCATTTTCCCAGGCCTTTTATTGTGCTAAATCACAGATCAGGTGCCTGACAATGAAATCCTTTTTGCATCTGGATTTAAAAGGTTTTAAAAGTTGAACCTAGTGTGCCTGTCAGCAAAGTGTGTTCCAGTAGGTACCAAATAACTTTAAAAGCAAGCTTCTTGTCTTGGTTATTGCTAGTAAAGCAAGGTTTACTGCCCGAGTCATTCCGTTCCCCACTCATGCAAGGATGATTGTGTCAGTGAAAACTCCACATCACAACCTCTGCGAGCACCTGTGCTGCGTAGACTCACGGAGCGCCTCAGGTGTGGGTTTATCAGCTGTATTCAGAGGTGGGCACGGTTTCGTTGCACAGTGTTATGTAGCTACGATATATTTCTTTCTGTCCACATAGCGCATGTGTATTGGGTGGCCGCTATGTCCCGGGCAGGTCATTAGAAACTAGAAAATCCAAGTCACTGAGACACATGCCCTGCCCTCACGAAGCCGTGCCCGGTGCAGGAGTCGCGAACCAGAGTGAGGCCAGAGCACAGCCGGCGGATGGAGCCGGCCCTGGGCGTGCGGGCGGGTGCCAGCCGGCGCCTGCCGAGGGCGGCCATCTGTTCTGCGAGGTCATATCTAGGGAGAGGCCTGCGTCGCCTAGGAGAAACCGGGGTGTAGGGGGTACTCTGGGCGGAAGGAACGGGGAAGTAAAGGTGTTAAAATACTACTGCCCGCCACGTTTGGAATTTATATGCACTGTTGCGTTTTCCAGCTGTTAATCTGATAGAATTCTGTGTTTCTGAATTGCATTTAAAATACCAAATTTTATTTAATTATCTTGAATGTATTGGCCACAAAAATAACAGCCTTACTGTTTCCACCGGGGAGAGGCCCGTGTCTGCGGGAGTGCAGGGCCGGCGGCCAGCAGTGTGGGCCTTCTCGGCGCGCGGCCCTCTCTGGGACTCTGCGTCCCTTCACGTTACAGAGTTGGAGCTGTGAACGCACTTTGAGCCCTGTTGCTTTAAGTGCGGGTGGGCGGATGAAGGGGAGGCGGGCGGTGACCTAGGCTTTGAGGCCCTCTTCCCCGGGCCCCTGGAGGCCGCCCGCCGGCTCATCCTGGGCCACGCCCGGGGGCGCCAGCTGTAGGGAGGGCCCTGTGGACTCAGGGACGAGGGGACTGCGGAGGCCCCGCTGGTAACCACACCTGTGCCCCCCCCCCCCCCCGAGCGCAGCTCCTGCGGAAGCGGCACATCGGGAACGACATCGTGACCATCGTCTTCCAGGAGCCCGGGGCGCGGCCCTTCACGCCCCGCAGCATCCGGTCCCACTTCCAGCACGTGTTCGTCGTCGTCAGGGTGCACGGCCCCTGCACCGAGAGCGTGTGCTACAGGTGAGCCGCCCGCCCGGCGACGGGGCCTTCCCGTCTCTGACCCGCCATCGTCCCCCTTCTTCTAATTCGGCTTCCCACTGTCTTCACTCAGGTCCTTTCTGTAGGAGATAATTCCCTTTTTTGAAATGCCGAGCCATTCAAACTCACAAGTGGCACTCGGGCCCCTGCGGCCCCCGCCAGGGCCGTGGTTTAGCAGCCGCAGCCTCGGAGGCGGCCGCGTGGCCGGTTCGGTTCTTCAGCAGGAGTCGCTTCCGTGGCGCTGAGACTGCTGCCCGTGCAGGCGCACGGCAGGGCAGCCGGCTCAGGCGCTGGCCACGCGCTCTGGTCACTCCAGCCGAGGAAGCCCGGGTGGCATCCAGGCCTGCCGTGTCGCGTGGCCCAACAGGTCCGTGTGCCTCGGACGCCCGAGACGGGGTCCGACCGGCCTGCGTGCCATCTGGGCTCCCAAGAAAGACCGGCTCTTTGTGAGGGAGCAGCTGCCCCGGGGGGGAGGGTGGGGGCAGGCCGTGGGAGGCGGCGCCCGGCCCCGGCTCGGCACTGCGCGTGAACGATCCGACTTTCCGGAGCCTTCGACTCCCCCGAAGCACGAGGGTGCCGGCACCTGCCCCCGAGTGCTCACGAAGAATCAATGGCGGAGATCTCGCGGAACGCCTGCCGGAGGCCTCGGCGTGCCTCGGCGCGCTTCTCCTCGACAGTCTTGACGGGGGGGCTGCCAGTGTGCGGCCGACAGGGCCGAGGCGGGACACACGAGTGCGGGCGTGAGGCGCCTGTGCACGCTCCCCGGAGGCGGAGAAACGCGCCCGTGTGTCGGATGTGGCAGCTGACACCCCCGCCATACGCCCAGCCCGTCCTGAGAGAAGTCTGTGAGCCGGGGTCGTAGCCCGAGCGCTGCCCCGGTCAGCTTGCCGGACGTGGCCCCCGCCCCGTCGGGCCACGCGACACGGCAGGCCTGGATGCCACCCGGGCTTCCTCGGCTTCCTGCCATCGTGGCTCCAACACACGCCTGCGCTGAAGACCAGGGGCCTGGGCGCCCACAGCTACCTCACGGGACCACGTCGACAAGAGCACAGTGCTTTTCTGCAGAAACGTCGCACCGAGACTGACGATGTTCGCACACACGGTGAATCGGCTTACTCTTCTGAGGTCTCACCCGACGACCGGTAATTTGAAGGATAATGTTAAGTGAACCTTCCTGGGAACCTCGGGAATTGGAAACTTAAGCCTAGGGCTGTATTGTATTTGATTTGATTTGATTAGTTGCTTTTTTTTAGGTCAAATAAAAATTACTATTTTCTGTTTATGCTTAAATCACAAGAAGGTTGATTAGCACAAAAACATCTTTTTATTTCAGGTTCTCTGGTTTTAATTACTAGGGAGGGATATCTTCGAAACTAGTTTTGACATAGATACAGATCTTATTTGGGGCAAAAAGAATTACCTGTGAAAGATGCCTCCTTCCATGCCGGCGGAGCCCAGCAGCAAGGACCTCCGGGAGCACGTCGAGAGTGAGAGGCTCCCCGACGCTTTGGCCCGAGCGCACACAGGCTCAGGAGCCCCAGCGGCACGAGGGAGGTAATGCCGCCTGGGGCGTCCTCAGCATCCTGGGGCCGGAAGCCCCCTGGGAGTCTGCGCTCATCCCTGGACGAGCACGCCAGGTCTGGAGACGCAGTCACGGCCTGGTCACCGTGTGTCACGCCCGGCGTTGGGAGCGACAGTCATGGCCCAGTCACCGCGCGTCACACCCAGCGTTGGGAGAGGCGGTCACAACCTGGCCGGTCTCAGTGCGCAGAGAGGTCGTGAGCTGGGTCGCGGCTGAGGGGCAGCAGCAGGGGCAGCCAGACGGACAGTCTGGAACGGTGCTCCGGGCCTTGGCCCACAGGGACACAGCGATTCCTCCTCCTCTGTCTGGAAGGTTCTTGGGCCCTTCCTCTAGGACGAGTCAAGTCCTGCACATCACCCTTTGGTCTCTGCACACCCGAGGCGCGGGCGAGCTCGGTGTCCCGTCCTGACGGGAGGCAGCCCTTCTCCCTGCTCTGTGCCCGCCGGGCCCCCCACAGTCTCCACCGGAAGTGATGAGCTCAGCTGCGGGAGACGTTGGGGACTGTGATGTTTAGTCTAACCGGCCACATGCCAGAGGAGGAAGTCACGCCCATCGGAACAGGTTCAGACAGACATCGTCACGCCTCACTCAGCTCTTTCGGGGTTCTGTGCAGTGACGAGCACGACGCCTCGCGCGCCTCCTGTGTTGGTCCCGACATGGACGAGACCGGCCTGGGCAGGTGTGGGCCCGGTGTGCAGCCTCGGGCCGGGGCCACAGCCCGGTGCGGCCGCCGCGGACTCGCTCACGCACGCACTCATGCTCTGTTTGTCGATTTGTTAACTCGTTACAGTTGCTCTTGTTGCAAGCATCATCTCGATGTGATTGTCACTATCACAGTACGTTTGAGTCTTTGGATCCCTGGAATCTCTTAAAACTACCCCCAGAAAACCTTCGTTTAGATTTTCAAAATGCGATCGAGTATTTCCTTAAGAAAGTCCTGACGCTGCAGATACGGTCGTGTGTCTGCTGCGGAATCCCAGCCAGCCACTGGGGCTAACCTCACTTCTGTCGGAAGTGTCACCAGCTACAGAGTTGGAGGTCCAGCGGGCGCCATCTGAAACTTCGTGTATCCGCGCGGCCGTGGGCCCGCTGCCCCTACCTTCGCTTGGTGGCTGTGACAAGGCACCGCACAGGGGTTGAAATGCTAGACGCTTGTGTCCCGCAGTCTGGAATCCAGGTGGAGGCGTCGGGAGGTTTGCGCTTTCCCGCGGCCTCTGTCCTCGGCTTGCAGGCGGCCGCTTCTCCCTGCGTCCTCACACGGCCTTTGCTCTGTGCAGTGTGTCCCTGGGGTCTCTGTGCATCTGGATCCCCATTTCCAAGGACTCCAGTTAGACCGAATGTGGGCCACCCTGATGTCCTCATTTTGACGTAATCATCACTCCAAAGACCGTGTCTCCAAACACAGTCACTTCCCCAGCTGCCGGGCTTAGGGCTTCAACATACAAGTTCTAAGAGACATAACACCCCCAGCACCCACGGAGTGTGAGAAGTTTTCCTTAAATACAAACAAGCAAATGAAAACCTGGTATCCAGAAATCAGGTGACAGGAAGCTACTAAGCAGATGGCTAAATTGAGAGTGGGGTGTGCACAGATTTCCGAAGGTAAATATTGCCGCATCAAAGCTCACCTTGTTTCTTTTTTCTTCCTCAGTGTTGGAGTTTCTAGATCAAAAGATGTGCCACCGTTTGGTCCACCGATTCCCAAAGGCGTAACTTTTCCAAAGTCAGCGGTATTTCGGGACTTCCTTTTAGCCAAAGTAATCAATGCAGAAAATGCAGCCCACAAATCAGAGAAGTTCCGGGCAATGGCCACTCGGACACGGCAAGAGTACCTGAAAGATCTGGCGGAGAACTTCGTCACGACCGCCACGGTGGACGCGTCTGCCAAGTTCAGCTTCATTACGCTGGGCGCGAAGAGGAAGGAGAAGGTCAGGCCGCGCAGCGACGCCCACCTGTTCAGCGCGGGGGCGGTCACCTGGCCCGTGCTGGCTCGGGACTTCAGCCAGTCGGCCGACATCCAGTGTCTGCTGGGGATCTCCAACGAGTTCATCATGCTGGTCGAAAAGGACGCCAAGAATGTGGTCTTTAACTGTTCCTGCAGGGACGTCATCGGCTGGACCTCGGGGCTGACGAGCATCAAGGTGTTCTACGAGAGGGGCGAATGTGTCCTCCTGTCCTCGGCGGACAGCTGTGCCGAAGACGTGAGGGAGATCGTCCAGCGCCTGGGAGTAAGTGTGGCTGCGTGCGGCCCCCACTCCAGAGTCCCCCGGGGGTCTCGGCACCTGGGGAGCGAGGGGCTGTTGCACGTGGTACAAATCGATGGGGAGGGAAAAGCGAAGCCAACGTTCCAAGGGGAACGCGGGGCGCGTTTCTGCAGTATTCGAAGGAAGAACGGGAGAGTTGGCTAGAGGTCACGTCCGTCTCTAGGGACTGACAGGTCGGTACCTTCCCGGGGAGCTCGGTGGGCATAGGCTGCTGGCCGAGCGCGTCCCGTGCAGCTGCAGCGCTGCGTGTTTGAACAGCACGTGCGTTTGCCTCCTCTGCAGGGTGAATATGCTATTGATCTGGTCACAGAAGAGGCAGTTCTTGAGGAGGTTTCACTAGAATTACCCATTAAGTTAGACACACGCACACAGTCATAAAGATATTTTTTAATATTATTTCTAGTATAAAACCTTTGATGTTTAACAGTTGTATTTCTGCTTCTAATTTCAACAAAGACAGACACAGAATTCAGTTTGAGTGTATGCAGTAGTTACAGGACTAAATCAAATATAAGAACAAAACATGCTTTGACAAAAGAATTTCTCACGTGTAAATCTTCCCCAAGAGATGTATATTTCATTAGAAATGATTTAGTTAGCTATGGATCGTGAAAAAAGGAGAAATTATACCCATTTTCTGCTTCTTTCCTCCCACCAAATAGAAACCTGAAAAGCACGTGGGAGAGGCTTGCGGCCAGGCCGGAGCGCCACCGCGGCGTCGCAATGCCCGTCCTCGCGGACTGGGCGGGACGGGGCTCGGTGCGCTCAGCGGTGTTGCCGGCTGCGCACGCAGTGCGGGGTGGCCGGGTGTCTGACTAGTTTGAGTGTCTGGAGAATGGCGTCGTCCTGGGGACCATGGGGACTCGGGGCTTCCAGGGCTGTTGCAAAGAGTCCTTCTAGCAGAGCCGCTGGGCCACCGTGAGCTGTGCCACGCCACGCACGTCACAGGCTCTCACGCGTTCGCAGATGTGGACCCCGTCCTGGCACTCTCCTCAGTGCGACTGAGGTGCCCGATGGCTGGAACGTGTTTGAGGAGCTGTGTGTGTTCCGCGTCGTGGGTGGCTTACAGCTGCAGGCGCGGAGGGCCGGGAACGTGCGGGTGGCACAGGGCGAGAGCAGTGGACCTGTCTGCTGGCGCTGGTGGGTGCGCGCCGCTTGGCGGATGGCGAGCTCAGTGCAGCCCGCGGTGGCAGGCAGTGACCCAAAGGGGTCGGTCATGCCAGTGAAGACACAAGAAGGCTGAGAGCTTCCCCTCGAAGGACAGGCAGGCCAGCTTCCCGGCGTGCAGCCTACGTAGTCACAGGACCCACCGTCAGCGGGGCCCGCGCCTGGCCGCGTGCTCCACTGTGTCTCAGATTCTGAGTGGCCTCTGGCTAGAGGCCCTTCACTTTTATTTTCTACCAGGCTTCACCAGCGATGCGGCCAGCCCTGCACACGGGGGCACATGGGGTGGGGGCCGAGTCCACGCGAGAATGTGTGGAACTCCAGGTAAACGGAGAACAGGATCCTGCAGCCTTGGCCAATGTTAAGAAGCAAGAAATAGCAAAATACAAAAGTAGAGGAGGCGTCAGGGGGCTGGCGGAAACCAGCAGAAGGGACAGGACGCGGAGGAGTCTGGGCAGGCGTGTGCTTCGCGTCCGTCTGCTCCGCGGGTGTGAGACTCGCTGGACTGCGTGCGGCTCGATGCCGGAGAGAAGGCGAAGCAAGCTGGGAAAGGGATGGGAAACTTTGTTCAGGTCGTACATGTCGCAAAGGAACTTTCTCAACAGTTTTAAGCAGTTCCATTCACAGAGGGCACTTACGCTCTCCCTGCCACTCTGTCCCCGCTGCCACCCGGCCTGGGGGCAGGTGGCTGAGTGTCACCCGGGAAGTGCATTGGGCCATGTTGAGGTTGGCAAGACTGTCTGGCAGGTCTGAATGCTTGACAGGCGGAATTTGCAGTGGTTTCGGATGAGCCGTCGCCTTCTCTCCGTGGTTGCGGCCCATCTGGGACCGTAGGACTTAGAGTGCTTCAGAGTCCAGTGGGTTGGCATAGAGACGAGAAGAGAATCATGGGAACTGGCCTGAAGCGCCCAAGCTCCAGGCTGTGGCTTCTAAGAGGAAGCAGGACACGCGGGTCGGGGCCGGGCTGGCCTTTGGGGAGCGAAGCCTTGTTTCATTCCTTTTGTTTTCTTTGCGTCTGGCGCTGCGGGCCGCTACGGCAAACTGGGTTGAAACGTGTCCTTGTCACTGGGGCGGTGGAGGGAGGGGGAGGGTCATGGAGGCCTGAGTGTGCGCCGCTGACCACCTCCTGTCCCCCCAGATAGTGACGAGGGGCTGCGAGACGGTGGAAGTCACTCTGCGGAGGAACGGGCTGGGCCAGCTGGGCTTCCACGTGAACTTCGAGGGGATCGTGGCCGACGTGGAGCCTTTCGGCTTTGCTTGGAAGGCCGGCCTCCGCCAGGGCAGCCGCCTCGTGGAGATCTGCAAAGTGGCCGTGGCCACGCTGACCCACGAGCAGATGATTGACTTGCTTCGGACATCCGTGACCGTTAAGGTGGTCATCATCCAGCCCCACGACGACGGCTCGCCCCGGAGGTAAGGCGCGGCGGGCCCTGCGCGTGCGCGTTCCGGCGTGGTGGGACTTCCACGTGCCTGCTTTGGCGCGGGTGGTTCTGCGCATGCGCACTTTGGCGCAGCGGGTCCTGCGCGTGCGCGCTCCGGCGTGGTGGGCCTGGCACGTGTCCGCCTTGTCGCGGCGGGCCCTGCGCGTGCGCACTCTGGCGTGACGGGCCCTGCGCGTGCGCACTCTGGCGTGGCGGGCCTGGCACGTGTCCGCTCTGTCGCGGCGGGCCCCGCGCGTGCGCACTCCTCCCTGGCCTCCGCCACGGGCGCGGTCCCACCTGTCCTGCGGGTCCTCAGGAAGGGAAGCCGAGGGCATGCAACCCACATCGTTTGGTCATCACTGTCAGAGCAGTTTAAAACGAGATCTGGAAAGTTCTTAGTGTATGATACGTGGTAACTCGTGATTTTCTAAGCAGTTTAGTGGGACACTGGCCAGCGGAGCACGCGGCGTGGCCGAGTACAAGTACGTGTCACACTGCGGGGAAGGGCGGCTCTCGGCTCACCTGGCCCCGCGGGACCCCCGTCTGAGGAGCAGTGTCTGTGTCGCGCCCCAGCCTTCGGCAGGCTCGGTTCCCTTCGGTGCGGCGCCAGCCCCTGCCCCAGCCGGAGCCAGTGTGGCCAACGGGACGTTAAGAGACGAGCACCCGTGTGTCGGAAGGAACGCGGCCCGCAGCTGTGCCGGCCCGGCTCACCTGGCTGGGGACTTTATGAGAAGCTGCGTGAGAAAGGGGGGAAAGGGGCGGGGCAGGGGGCGGGGCGGAGGGCGGGGCGGGGTCAAGGGCAGGGCCTGGAAGGGCGTCGGGAAGCGCCGCTGCGCCACCGCTCACGCGTGCTCCTTAGTAAGAGACGTTGGGCGGACAGGAGGGAAACGTAGTTAGGAGCGAGCCGCTGCCCGACTGTGGCCACCGCGTGCTGCGGGGCGTGTGGCCGGCGAGTCTGGGGCAGGCTCTCCTCTGTCCCAAGGATCTCCCGCCAGCAGGGGCAGCCCGTCCTCGCCGACGTGAGCCTGGGCGATCTGGGAGCCCACGTGCTCTGAGCCTCACTCACAAGCGGCAGCTGGGGGTCGCACCACCACCTACCTCCCGCTGTCCTTACGAGGATTAAGTAGGTGGTGTATGTACAGCACTTAGCGTCTTCGGAATCAGCATCCCACAC
Organism: Rousettus aegyptiacus; assembly: GCF_014176215.1. Taxonomy (NCBI): domain Eukaryota; kingdom Metazoa; phylum Chordata; class Mammalia; order Chiroptera; family Pteropodidae; genus Rousettus; species Rousettus aegyptiacus. Next base: position 16,268,036 of record NW_023416293.1, on the reverse strand, counting down.
GTGTTAGTTAAGAAACTTTAAGGTGTTCATTTGAATTTTTTGATAAAAAAGCAAGCTTGCTGCGCCTGGTCCGGAGCTTGTTTCCGAGGCGTCCCAGCCCCTCCCTCAGCCCCCCCCCCCCCGCACCGCCCGTGCAGTGCCCCTTGCTGTGTCGGTGGCTCCCCGGCTGTGCTGCCCACAACCGGAGCCGCAAGGCGGCTGGTGCTTGCACGCTTGAAATGCGGTTAGTGCGACTGAGGAGACACATTTTCATTTTGATTAATTAATTAAGATGCGGTCAGCCACATGGCAGCGGCTGCCGGGCGCACAGCTCGTCCTGGCCGGCGAGCTGTCTGCAGTGGACCCAGCAGTGGCGCTGGACATCTGTCCCCAGGAGTTGTCTCCTCCCCGCTCCCTGCCACCTTCCTGTGGCCCTGACTCCTCTCCCAAAGGTTCACGGTTCAGGTTTGAGGAGCCGAAAAGCTTCCTGAGACAGCAGCCGCGTGTCGCGGGAAATAGCCACGGTACCCTTGTGGCCAGATTCTGCCCTCTTAAATCCATTTGCCCCGAAGAGTCCCATGAGCTACATACAGTGGCATGAGTCCAGAGAAGTCGAATCTCCCTTTACTAAAGATGAGACTTGGAAATCAGAGGGGGCAAACCCTTTAGACCTTTGCAGCTAAAATAGTGTGTAAATGAAAGTCTTTTCAAATAAATTTTAGCCGGCCATTAGGAAGTTGTTCTACGGTAGAGTTGGAGATTTGTACATCTCATGGCAAGAACCCGGTTCCTTTACGTGCCTTGGAGGCGGTTCCGACCACGGCACGGGACAGCGTGGTGCCTCAGTCTCCCGTCCGGGAGCATCGATCTGCTGTGTTAGCTTCGGCCCCTGTGCTCCGAAAGGCATCCGTAAGGCTTCCAAGAAATCTGTTGAACAAAACTGTTAGTCATCGTTATGTCTGGCATTTAAAACTCCTGACTTAAAAGGATAGACTTTCCTAAGAAATACCCCCCCAAAATTTTTTTTATCTGAAGTACATAAATAAAATCTAGCATTTGAAAGTTTTGACTGATTTTTTTTACCCAAGGACATGTTAACCACCTTGGCACGCATAATTAATTCTCTCTTTGTTTTAAATGCAAATTCTCTTGTCAAAGCTGTTCAAGGTATTTAGAGATTTTGCCTGTGTGTCCTGGCAGTCTCATTAATGTCATTCCCTGAAGGTGTAGATTTTTCTCTCGATTGATCTGGAGGAGCTGTGTCGTGTGTGCTCACGTTAGCCAGAATCAGGGTTACCGGTGGCCTGCTAGTGAGCCTGCAGCTGGGCGTGCCTGTCACCCGCTCCTCAGGTCTTGGCGGTTTGAAGTCTAGCGTGTATCACTTAAAATTCTTTCTGTTCAGCCCTCCAGTTTTCTGTGAATTTGAATTTGTAAACGTTTAAGTGCGTGTTTTCGTCCGTTTGGGATCCGTGTTCTGCCTGCGACTCTCTGGGTGCCCTGGTCATAGTGCCTGCTGTGGTCAGGCTGCATCTCATAAGGAGAAGTTGTACCCAAAGTCCCAGACCTTGGCTTTAGACCACCATGCTAGTGGGAACAGTCTTTTTTATTATTGGTTCCAAGTATATGGCCCATCGGTGAGACTTTTCTGTGGTTTATGAAGTGGTCCCCGATGGTTCTCACACCCCCCTGGCTCCTGACAGCCATCGTGACGCGGCAGGCCGTGTTCCCTGTGTGCACGCTCATTTCAAAATCCGTCCGTGCGCTAAGCGAGTTCAGCCTTCTTCGCCATTAGATCTTTTAAGAAACTGTAGAAGAAAACCTTAAGGGGAAATGGGTAGCCCTCGACTCATTTTAAAAATTAAAACACAAGCCTTTTCAGTGAATCGTTGCTTAGCACACCTGTCCTCCAGCAGAACTCACAGCCCAGCCTCCGGCTGGACTGGCTCTGTGCTGTGAACTTGCCCGTCTGCCTCTCACACTGGCTCTTGGTGCTGGTCAGGGGAGGGCAAAAGAGAACATTCACACACGCAGGGGCAAAAGAGAACATTCACACACGCAGGGATGCGTGTGTGTGTGTGTGTGAGATGTTTTTAGAAGTCGTCTTCAGTGACTTAGAAGGACTGCCAAGATGGCCCAGTTAATAAACCGAAGATATTTCAGTCTCCGTAAGTGTCGTGAGCGACGGTGAAAGGCTCCGGCGCGTCTCTGCCGTTTGTCAGGTTGAGTGGTGTCCTGCGGGACCCCGGCGAGAAGTAGTTCTCCTCGGAGCCCAGCCGCTGCTGTCCTCTGAGAGGGTCCGAGGGTGTCTGCTCACGAGGCAGAAGCTACTGGATTAAATGAAGTCTTTCACTGGAAAAGTGTTTACGTTGAATCAAAAGCTGCCCTTCGTGTGGGGTCCCGTCCTGTACTCAGGCCTCAGGGTGGCGATTCACCCCCATCAGCCTGAAAGGAAGGCAGGGCCGTGTGCGTGTGCACATCTCTGTGTGCGTGCATGTGTGTGTGCATGTCCATCCGTGTGCATGTGTGTGTCTGCATGTGTGTGTCTGTGTGTGTGCACACATGCATGTGAATATGTGTGCGCACTTGTGCATGTGTGTGCATGCATGGGTGTTTTGTGTGCATGCGTGTGCACGTGTGAGCATGTGTGCGTGTGTATGCGGTTCTGGGGACACTGGGCGGGAGGGATCTCTCTGGGGAAGGGTGCTCATGAGGTGGCCGGTGCTGGGACTGGACAGGGGTGGCTTGCAGGACTGGGGCCGGGTGCCAAGAGGCAGTTGAGGATGCACCCGTCAAGGGGAGCCGAGCTTCCGAGGGAGGAGGCCGTCGCCCTGGGGACCGTCCGGGCGCAGACATGCTGGGACCCGCCGAGCCACTTGGCTGAGCTCTTCCTTAGTTCTGGGCGGGCGATGTGGCCCCAACCCCCAGCCTCCAACGGCGACTGGCACTCTGTCAATGTCACCTTAAGGAAAGCACATCCACTTAAGAGGCTGATGTAAAGGAAGTAAGAACTCGTGGGAATTATAGACGGGCTGTTATGCAATCGAGCGATTCAGCGAATGTGTCCAATAAGAGCAGAAACGACGTTCCTCTCTGGGTGCATCTGTGCTATGTCATTTCTCATACTTTGTTGACATGACATATTTTTCTACATAATGCAAAGCAGTGGAAATTGTCTCACGCTGTCATGAATCTACATCGTGGTTCTGTCCTCGTTGTGGAAAAGCGAAGCTCTCCGTCCTCGTCTTCTCTTTCGCTGCCGGCTGCCGCCCGGTCAGCCTGGTACATGGACGGGGACGCGAAGGTGAGGCGACCCGCCCTCGCTGGACGAGCGGCGGCGTGTGCGTGCACCTGCACGCGTGGAGATGGCGGCGTGACATCTGGCCCGAGGCGAGGTTTGAGACCAGAGTTCCGATTTGCCCACGTGCGTCAGAAAGAGTAGTCAGTCACATCTGGTGTCGTCTTAGGGGCCCCGAGAAAAGTCCCGAACGCCAGGCTCTGAGTGACTGCAGCCCGCTCGCCGTTGCGAGGTCCTGCCAGGCCGCGTTTCGCGCCTCTTGCTCCTCGAGGCGAGAGCGTCGCACGGCCGCGGTGTCGGGTGGGCCGCCTCGCGCGCCTCGCTCGCTGTCGCCGGGCCGTGCGGCCAGGGCTGCCCGACCCCGCGGCGCGCGGGCTGCTGCTCCAGAGCGGCCTCCTCAAACGCGCCACGACCCGGAGCCTGATGGCGCGTCTCGGTGGGGAAAACACTCTCGCCCTCTGGAACTAATAACCCGTATCTTAGCGTCCATGCTATTTTGCGGTTTGGAGTGTTGTGACGTCACTGACGCGGAGACCGGAAGGCAGAGGGCGACAGTAGAGCACGAGCTCCCTGGTGCTCAGGCAGATAACTGTCCCCACTTGGTGGCTCGCACGGTGCCACGGGCGTCCTCCCGACGGAAACGCTTTCCTCAAGTCAGGCGTCGGCGCCGAGCACCTTCCCTGTCGACCTGTGAGGCGCGCGCCGCAGTGACCTCATTCCCGGTCCCGAGCTCTCTGAGGGGGAAGCGAAGGCAGCGTTTGGCCTCGCGGAGACTTTTCTGAGCCTCCGTTGTGGGCCACGTGCCGTCTGGGTGCCGGGTGTGCTGGGGCACGACACGGGCCCCTGTGTCTGCTGCGGGAGGAGGGGTCGGATGCGGGTGGCCGGCTCCCTTCCAGGTGGCTCACTCCCTGGTTGGCGCCGCACACACCTTTTCGCTCAAGTCCTCCCTCAGGGTTTACGGTCTGATGCGTCTGTATTTCTGTGAATCCAGGAAATCCGTAGAAAAGTGAATGAACGTTTCACGTGGCGCCTGTTTCCTGTATACACTGCCCCGGCCTGTACAGTGGTCACACTGTGTCGCTGTTGGAAGCTTTTGATTTTTTATGCAACAGAAAGAGTTTGTGATTCAAGCGAATGAGCATCCATTACCCCTGTCACCTTGTTGGATGATTCAGAGTCTCTAGCTGTTAGCAGGCTATTAGCCTGGCGGACGCTAAAATGGTTAAAATGCCAGTGATCGCCTCAGCCCCTGGGGCTCGCAGGGGTCCCCTGCAGAGTTTGTCGTGTGAAGGAAGCAGGTCCTTCATTCGAGGGGGCCCGTCACCTTCCTTTCCGAAGAGTTTTGAGCCCCTAGTGGAAAACGTGGCGTGTTTGGGCCACGTGGGCTGTCCTTTGATAGTATTCCAAGGAGGTGGCCGCGTGTCTCGGAAAGGGCGCTGGGCTGAGTCGGGTCCTGCTCTAGAACGAGCCTGTCCCGGGCAGGCTGAGCCACCTCTCCAGCCCGCTCTGTCCCGCTTCCGAGGTCCTGGGGAGTCGCGGGGTGGAGGGGCGCGGCCACCAGCCCAGCGCCCCGGGGCGGGGCGAGCGGCCCGGAGCAGAGGGCGCAGTGCCGTGGCCACGAGGCTTCTCGCCGGGCAGCGAGCAGCTCGGTTCAGGGCTGTCCACGAGGCAGCCGGGGGCGGGGAGCCACAGGCAGCTCGGACGCCGTCGGCGCCCCCACGCCACGGAGCCGAGCGGCCGGCGGCCGCCCGTCCAGGCCCTGCCAGTTCCCACGCCTTCCCTCTCGTTGAAGGACGTGCGTCGTTCTTGAATCTCTCAGCTCTCTAGGCGTTCAGCTTTGTTTTCTACTCTTCGGAAGCGTTACCGCGGTGACTGTCCCCTAGGACCCTGCCCCTCCTCAGCTCCGAAGCAGCATAAAGCCACGTGCCCCGCCTCACGTAAGAGCAGAGGGGCAAGGCGGGGCGCGGCGATGCCCGCTCCGCGGGTCGAGGTCCAGGAGGGGCGTTTCCGGCGCCAGCGTTTCCCGCCGTTCTGATTGTCACGTAAATCCGCCGCTGCCGTTGCACGGTTTTACACACACACGCTGCCTGGAGAGAGCGCGGTCCGCGTGCCGTTTGCGGTTCGGCACTGCTTGTCTCTGCTTCGTAGAAGCAGGAAGTAGCATTGTCTGTCTGTCACCACCCCCTTTCTTGCGACGTGGTCCCGTCAGGAAGCATCGTATTTCGGGCGCGGGGGGAGGTCCCGTGAGGTGGAGGTGGCCCATTTCTGGGCCGCGGTTCTGAGCCCCAGGCTCGCTCTCCCGTCCACGGCCGGGGTCTGTGTGCAGGGTCCTGCTGGGGACGGATGGTGACAGCTGCCCGGGTGAGCTGGCCTGGGCTGGGACAGTGCAGCTGGTCAGGGCTGAGCCCTCAGCCTCTGCTCTTGGGCACCCAGGTTGCTGGTGATGAGTGTCGGGTGCTTCCGGGGATCTAGAGGTGGCCCCGAGGGGACCGGGCCTCAATGGACGTGGTCCTTCTGGCCTCTCTTGCTGGGTGTGTCGAGGGTTTGGGGTGCGTGTATGTACATACAGCCCGTCAGCTGCAGCCCAGAGTGGACGCCACCGTGCCGGAAGCCAGGAGTGGTGGTGGCAGCTGTGGACTGGGACCCCGCCGGCGGGACCCCACCTCGGGCGGCAGGGGTCAAGGCGACCGCAGAGTGGTATGTGACAGGCGGCCCAGGGGTCCAGGACGCCGAGTCCAGCAGGATGGCGGCCGGGCCGTCGCTCAGAGCAGAGCAGCAGAGCGGGGGCCCTTGGGTGCCAGACGTCGGCCGCTCCTGCAGCCCCGCAGCGTTTCATTCTTCAGTAGCACGTTTTCTGTGACCTTGACCTCCAGATGCTTTGCCTTCAAGGACAGCGACCGCTAAGGGAGAGGAGGCTCAGAAAAGGTTCTGGTTAGATAAGCGGTGTTGGAAGTTGTATTTGTTTTTAACCCCGAAGCCGAGTTTTCATTGATCTCCAGCGAGCGTGCTAATCAGAAGCGTGAGCAGGCGACGCGGCCATCAGTGCTGCGTGGCGAGGAAGTGGGGCCCGCCACGTGAGTGCGCCCACAGCCTCCTCTCCTGGTGCGTCTCCCTCTGGCAGGCAAACCGAAGCACGTGCCAGAAGCCAGGGCTGCAGTTCACATCCACCGACTCGCTCTGGGACGTCGAAAGGAAGCCAGGGGGCGTTTTTCTCGAGAACTGAATTTGTTCTAACACAGGAAAGCAAAAGACTTCAGAAATGCTTTGCACACGACGAGGAGCTCACTTCTGGGGCAGCGTCGTTTCCCGCTGGGTCTCCCTGGGTCAGTTTGGGCTTTGGGCGGCCCTGACCCGTGGGCGAGGAGTCCTGCCAGTGCTGACGCTCCCAGGGCGCCGGGACGTGTCACCTGGTGCCCCGCGTGCAGCCCCAGTGGGGGCGGAGTGGGGGGCAGGGCTGGCGAGCAGCGTGGCCTGAGTGTGCGTCATGCATCTGGCGTCTGGTGTGAGCCGTGGGCACAAGGGCGTCCGTGGGCTGATTTGTAATCCATACTTTGCACCTCTTCCCAGCCCCCTAAAAACAGTTGCGTTTTCTGCATTCACCCTTCAGGGAACTGCTTGTGTGAGTGAGCAGAACCAGGCTTGATCGGGGGTGATATGTCCCAGTTAGTAGTATTCATGTGACGTCTGAGTCAGAAGTCAGAAAGCAAACATCCAGCTTGTAACAGAAGTTGCTGTAAAAAAATCACAATAACAAAATTAATTTCGATTTTTAAATAAAGCCATTCTTTTGAGAATAGCTGATTTTTATTAGGGCAAAGGAGTGTCAGCTCGTAGAGTTGCGTGATCATTTGCATGTGACCGTGCAAGAGGCCGGAAATGAAATGACCCTCATTCTTCCCTCCCCCAAGGCATCGCACAAGTTCTTGTCGGCACTCTCTCAAGTATTAGTCATGATTATGCATTTGCAAAGCGTCTTTCTTCCAAGATTTGAGCTGAATTATAGCATCGTCTTAAAGACTACAGACCCTGAGCATAAATTTAATACAGCGTGCAACGCAGCCATCTGTCACCCTTTCTTCACGCTTTCTTTTATACCAAACCTAATAAACTCGAAACCCAGCAGAGAGAGGTGCCCTTCGGTCCACGAGGTGCAGGGTTCACTTCCCTTCCACTGAGAACGTAGCTCCGGGGCCCTTGGCCCGGGCCGCATGGCAAGCCCCCTGCTCTGCACTTGCCGCCTCCGAGACGGCAGGGGTCACGGGACATCCAGTAGCTTGCTTCGAGCGTCCGGGAGCGCGGAAGGCAAGTAGGTTCTCAGGGTCTGGGCATTGACTCTGCCATCCCCCCTTGTGATTGCTAAGCGGGTTGGCGGCCAGGTGGGCGAATCCGTAGTTGCAGGAGTCGTGGTGGAAAGGTAAGTAGAGACCCCGTGGGGACAGTGCAAGTGCACGAGGAAAAGCTGTGGGGCCGCGGCGTGTCGTTGGCAGCAGTGGCAATGCCGCTGCCGCTCGGCGTAAATCTGGGCTTGCGAAACCGGGCCCATGACTTAAGTGTCGCCGCCAGTAAGTCCAGAGCAATGTGAACTTGCCCGGAGGAGGGAGGAGAGTTTTGCTTGGGGGAGGGGCCTTAAGCTGTGAATAACCGTTCACCCCGCCAGGTCTCCGCGGCGAACGGAGGCCCCCCTTTCCGTGGTTTCCCCAGCCCGTCCCCCTCCGCTCTCCACGAGCAGCGCCAGCGACCCCCGGCCTCTCGAGCCGAAAAGCCGGACATTATTTTTATTCCTACCCTCCCTCCGCCCCTGGCTCTAAGCACTGTCAGTTTGTCAGCTGAGAAGTAGCCTCTGTCCAGCACTGCCGTTGAGACCAGGGCCATCTGTGTCCTGGCCCTCTGCGTGGGCCTGCGCCCTCGCCGCCACCTCAGCCCCCGCCCCCGAAGCCACGGGCCTCAGTCACCCACGGGCCTCTGTGTCCCACGGGCCTCTGTGATCCATGGGCCTCCGTCACCCACGGGCCTCTGTTGCCCATGGGCCTCTGTCTGCATCCCACGGGACCTCCCTTGGTTCAGACCTCTGTTCGTTCACTGTGCCGGGCGCCCTTTTGACCTGTCCAGCTGGTTCCGCCTGTCTCTCAGCTCCGGACGCTGTCCTGTACTGTCTCGTGACAGTGTCCTCCCCCCGACCTAACCCGGTTCCCTTGGAGAAAAGTGCAGCTCGCGGCCCGTTCGCTGAATGTGCAGAAGCACGCTCCGAGGCTGCAGCGGGTCCGGCTGGCCTTCAGTGTGAAAGTGAAGTAGGAAAGCCGTCCTCAGAGTTATTTCCAAACGGCCCTGGCTCCGCCCCCGAGGTGACAGGAACGTGTGAGCTCCGCCCCCGAGGTGACAGGAACGTGTGAGCTCCGTGTCGGTCCCTTTTCCGTGCGGCAGAGTTCCGAGCAGGCACGACGTTGCGTTCCACACGGGGCGCCGCGTCTCCGCGGGGTCCTCGCTGTGCGGGCAGCCGGGCAGCTCGCGTGGCCGCGGCCGGTTCGCCTCCGCGTCCCTGGCGCCCGCGGCGGCGCCGTGCCGCGGGGCGGCGCGAGGGGGTGCGCGGCCCGCAGGCGCCCGGCCCGGCTGCCCCGCCCCCTTTCACCCCGCGTCAGTCCCGAGCCCCCGCGGCCCGTCGTGTGCTCAGGACGCTCGGTCTGGCACAGGACGGCGGGGCTCAGCGCCGTGACGTGCAGGAGGTGGCGAAGGAGTTTCTCGGACCAGGACGTGCGCCCTTCGCGCTCGGCTGGACGCGGAGCGAGCGCGCGACCCCCGCGCACACGCGGCCCCTTGGCCTTCCTCCCTTCCCGCCGTCTGCTTCGGTCACGGTTTCCTCGCGCAGCGTGGACGGCGCTGTCCTCCTCCTCGTCACGCCGGTTCAGGGCCGTAAGGTCACCACAGGGAGCGGCGACGGCCGTCCCCTGCGTCATCCGGCTTTGCAGGTCGCCGGGCGTCTCTCTGCTGTTTCAGCGAGCTGTCGCAGCCGCCTCGGGCCTGTGCCGAGTCGCTCCCCGGCACGCCTGGGGGACGGGGCGGACTCCCGGGGAGCGTTAGGCCTGCAATCCGCGAGCTGTCTGGGGGTGAACGCCGCGGCCGCAGGCGCCACGGCCAGTGCGCTCAGGGCACACGGGGGTCAGCCGCGTGCGTGGGGACGTGCTGGCCTTTGTGCTCAGGGCACACGGGGGGGTCAGCCGCGTGCGTGGGGACATGCTGGCCTTTGTGCTCAGGGCACACAGGGGGGTCAGCCACGTGGACGGGGACGTGCTGGCCTTTGTGCTCAGGGCACACAGGCGGCTTCAGCCACGTGGACGGGGACGTGCTGGCCTTTGTGCTCTTCAGCGGAGTGCATGGGGTTTGTGGAGACGGGGCTGTGAGCCGAGCCTTTGGCCAGATTTGGAGATGTGATCACCAGGCGCGGGAACGGTGGGCCGGACAGCTGGGGGACAAGCTGTACAGGGAGCGGTGGGCGGACCAGGTGGCCACAGCGGCTGTCCCGCGAGACGTCCAGTTTTGGGTTTTCTAGTAGCCATGTTAAAAATATTGTAAAAACAGGCGAAATTATTTTATCATTTTAATATCTCCAAAATATTATCATTTCAACATTTGATAAATGTTAAAAATTATTAGATAGTTCACGTTATTTTTTGCACTAAGTCTTCAAAATTCAGGGTGTATTTTACACTTGTAGCAGATCAGTTTAGATGTTAAATTTTTCATCCAAAATACTTGGCTGTGTTTAGATTTCATAAAACTTAACAGTTGCAAAAGTGGGTTCACGTACCCAAGTTATTTCAAACATTCTTTAAAAATGAATTGAGCATTAGCTTTTAAATTTAAGTTACAGCGAAACCGCTCGTCCCTCGCTCATGCCGCCCACGTCAGGGCCTCGTCAGCCCACGCGGCAGAGCGGCTTGGAGGACGTGTAACAAGGGCACAGCGCGTGGGCGTCAGGCGGGGGCCCGTCGGTGTGCCTGAGAGCCAGTAGCGAGACCGACGTTTCCAGGAAGGAGATCTCAGGGGACTCGTGGGGGGCGGGGACCAGACGGGGACAGACAGACACCGGTCGGAGTCTGCCAGCCCAGCGCTGTCCACGCTCAGGTCAGGCGGTGTCGCCAGCTCAGACGTGGCCCGCTTCTGGTCGCCGAGTAGACCGGCCGCCTCTGAGCTGCGTGTCACCCGGGGCCTTCGTGAAGGATACAGCTTCAGGACAGAAGGAAGCATTCGTTCCCTTTAACAGGTTCTTTTGTACAGCTTTATTGAGTGTGACACACACACAGTTGAGTTTCGGCACGTGTGTGAAACGGCCCCCACAAGCAAGATCACAGAGGGACATTTCCCTCTTGGGCAGTGAGGTGTCTGCGTGCGTAAGAGTTCGGGGTTCGGTCCGTGGATCCCCCGCGAAAGGTTCGCGTGAAGCCGACGCTCGGGGAAGGGCGAAGGCAGGCGGAGGCGAGCAGAAGCCGCGCAGGGCCTGCTGGGAGCAGCAGGGCCCGCGGGAGCGCGGAGAAGCCGCGGGGTGGGGGCCTCCGGGGCGTGGGGCTTCTCGGCTCTGCTCTGTCCCCGGCATCCCGGACACAGCGAGTTCCCTGCGCCTCGCCCTGCGCGGGCGGCGTGCTCTGGCTGGCCCGTGCCGCTGTCCCCGGGTGGGGTCACACAGTGGTCACTGCAGCGAACCCACGGGGGCCGAGCAAGGGGGGAGTCAGCGTGCCGGGCGGCTGGCTTTCCCCTGGCCTCTGACCACAGGACACGCGGCGTTGCCCGAGGCTGCCCTTGCTTTGTTCACACCACTGCTGGGTCTCAGGGCCTTTCTCCCCCCTCCCCCCTCATCTGTCTCCCCCCCCCCCCGTCCTTTCCATCGCTCCTAAAAGGGACTCACGTAAGTTTGGGGTGTCTTATTTCTAGGGTCCTCAGGCAGGACCGTGGCGGCCAGGGGTCCAGTCTGGTCCTGCCCAGGTCACTTTGAGCAGCGTATCACGGGAGTCTCCGGGCTTTCCTCCCCGAGTCCCTGGGCGGCGCTGCGTCCCCAGAGGCGTGTTTGACGGTGTGACGCCCGAGGGCGCTGGGGCCCCCGTGCTGCCCGGTGTCGGTCCCTGTGGCCCTGCCTGTCCCTCAGCGTTCGGGCCACCAGGCAGCTGCGCCACAGGTCCCCGCCGTCACTGCAGCGTGGGCCAGAGGCTCAGCGCCGCCTGGGCCCTCGCCCGGCTGGCGCTCCCGGCGCCGGGCGCCCCTCACCGTGTCTTCGGCTCCGCAGGGGCTGCTCGGAGCTGTGCCGCATCCCCATGGTGGAGTACAAGCTGGACAGCGAGGGCACGCCCTGCGAGTACAAGACCCCCTTCCGCAGGAGCACCGCGTGGCACCGCGTGCCCAGCGCCGCCCTGCAGCCCCCGCCCCGGGCCGCGCCCGCGCCCGCCACGCCCGCCCGGCTGCCCCCGCAGGCCCCCGCCATCCCCCGCAGCACCTCCTTCGACCGCAGGCTGCCGGACGGCACCAGGTAAGGCGGAGCCGCTTCCTCCAGGTCGGCCCTGGGCAGACCTGGCCAGCACCTCGGCCTGCGGCCGGGGCTCCTCGTCCAGCTGTGTCGTCGTCGGTCAGCTGGTCCTGAACAAGCTGTGGGCGGCGCTGGGCGGGCCGCAGACGCGGGGGCCTTGGACTTGCCCTGCTGCTGGCCGTGCCGCGGTCTGCCCCCAGGGCCCCCGCGGCAGGCCAGGCTTTCCCTCCCGTCCTGAGCCCCCGTCGGCCATGCCCAAGCCCTGGTCGGCCGCGCCCCGCACCCTCTGGGGCAGGACACTGAGTGCTGTGCGTGGCCTGTGGGTGGGCGTGGGCCGCTCAGCGCTGCAGAGCCGGTGGCTAGCCATTGTCACAGGGGGTCCTGGCTCGGGGCCCTCTGCCCTGAGCACGCCTTGGCTTTTCTCTCGCGTTCTAAGCAAACTGAGTGCAGCGTGGTTTTCCGGTGGGAGAATGCGCTTGTTTTAGGTCTAAACCCAGGGGCATCAGAAGCTGGCGAGGATTCGTTGTCCTACGTGAACAAAACTGACCTTGTGCTCTTACTGTGCTAATGCGCACTGCTCCCCTCTCAGCTCTCACGTACGTCAGGGCCACGGAGACACCATGGGCTTCTTCAGAACGGCCGTCAGGCTCCAGTCCAGCCTGGAGCTGCGACCGTGGCTGCTGAGCCGCGTTGCTCGCCTGGTGTCACCTGGGCCTGTTACTTGTCCCCTCCCGGCCTCCAGTTTCCTCCTCTGAAAATAAACTTGGTAACGACTGAGGCCTCTCCAGGTGCCATGAGGGTTGCCTGGTCGAGGTGTGTAAACAGCTTAGAGCCGTTCCTGGCACGTAGTGACCCTGCGTGAGTATGAATTAGTCGATAAGTGAAATCGTGGTCTTCCTCTGCTTTCTCCCGTTATTCTTCCCAGAGTCAGTGCAGGAATGGCGTTCCTTTAACTGGGCACTAAATCAACTTGGCCCCAGGCCTCCGTACTCAAAGTTCTGCTGAGTTTATAAACCCCTCATAGTCAAGGAAATGCACACAAGGAGCTTAGGTAAAGCGTAGGCATCTGGAAGGGAGAGGTCCTCAGAACCTCCCGCTGTAAAAGATTATAGGGAAAAACCAGGGAGGGGGTTCCAGTAGCAAGATGGAAAGTCAGCATATCTTCATGGAGTGAGTTCGTGTGTGTGTGTGTGTGTGTGTGTGAGCATGCATGCACATGTGTATATGTGTGCGCATGTATGTGTGCAAACATGTTCATGTGCGTGCACTGTGTGTGTGCATGAGAGCGTGTGTGCATGTGTGCACATGCATGCATGTGTGTAGGTGTGTACATGAACGTGTGCATGTGTGCTGTATGTGTGTGATGTATGCGTGCATGTGAGTGCTGCATGTGAGCATGTTTGAGCATGCATGCACATGTGTATATTTGCATGCGCACATGTATGAGCATCTGTGTTCATATGAATGTGTGCTGCGTACACGCGTGTGTGCATGTGAGCGTATATGTGTGTGAGAGCATTGTGTGTGCATGTATGTGTGAGCGTTTGTGCAAGTGAGCATGCGCGTGCGAGTGTGAGCATGTGCGTGTGAGCATGTGTGTGCGTGTGCATGTATGTGTGAGCATGTGTGCATGTGAGCATGTGTGTGTGAGCATGTGTGCGTGTGAGCGTGTGTCTGCGTGTGAGCATGAGCGTGTGTGTGAGCGTGTGCTTGTGAGCATGTGTGCGTGTGCGTGGGAGCATGTGTACGTGTGTGTGTGAGAGCATGTGTACGTGTGTGTGGGCATGTGTGCCTCTGTGTGTTTGCACGCATGTGTGCATGTTGCGTGTGCGCACGGCTGCAGTCATGTGTGTGTGGAAACACGCTTAGCGCAGTCCGGCGCCTCCTCTCTGCGGGCTGCCGGCGTGGCGGTGCACGCGCCTTCATCAGGTGTCAGAGAGCGAGCAGCGGTGGTGTTTCATGGGCCCGTGCCCTCGGGTCGCCCCCGTGCCGCCCTGGGTCGCGGTCTGCGCTGCAGACCTCCGGGTGCGCAGGCTCGTTGCTGCACCGTGGCCCCCGCGGGGGAGCGCCAGCCGGGAGCCGCCGCACACCCCGGCTTCACCGGGTCACTGTTCGCGTGTCCACAGCCCATGCTGGTCCACACTGCAGTGTGCGTTTCCTCCTCCTCTTAGCTGCTGCAAAAGTGAATTCGTTCGTGAGACACAGCGAGCCGGGTCAGGGCGTTGCGCCCCACAGGCACTCAGCACCCCGCTAATGACTCGCCTCCCTTTCAGAAGCTCGCCCAGCAACCAGTCGTCCTCCAGCGACCCGGGACCCGGCGGGAGCGGACCCTGGAGACCGCACGTGGGACACGACGGGTACGCCCGGGGCCCTCGCTGGCCGGGGGGAGGGGGGCTGGCGCGGTGACGCGCGCGGAGGCGTGGCCGCGCGCCCTCTGTTCCCAGGGCCCTCGCCGGGCGCGGTGACGCGCGCGGAGGCGTGGCCGTGCGCCCTCCGTTCCTGGGCCGACGTGGGTTGTAAAGGTGCCGGGCGGCTCTGAGGGGTCGCGGGCCAGCAAGCTCCCCGCCTCCACTTGGGAACTGCTCGCCTGTCCCTGTCCTATGACAAGGGAACCACGGGCTGGGGCTCGGGCTGTGCTCCCCTCACTTACACTGCTGATGGGGCGTGGATTCACAGCCGCACCTGGACCTGCTGCTCCTCTGAGTCAGAGGAGACGGGTGCAGCCCCCCCCCCATGCCTCCCGCGGCTCGCAGTGTGTGTGCGGGGGTCCAGGTGCCTGCAGCCCAGGCGGGGCCGAGGCCCCAGGGGCACAGACATTCTGGGCTGGCCCGTAAGCTAAGTCGGGGGTCACACACTCCGGGGATGAAGGGTAGCTGCAGCCGTGCGTTCCCAGCGGCGATGTCCCGTGTGTTACTTCACTGCTGAGTGTCCCCTCTGCTGTTAGAAGGAGCTGGCCGCACAGAGGTAGCCTAGGGAGTGGCCGGTCTGAGGGGGGCCTTCGGCGGAAGAGACGCTCCCCGTGACTGACGGAAACGTCTCTCCTGGGAGCCTCTTCCTCCTATCTGAGCTCCGAGGTGCAGGTGCTCGAAGCCTGTGGCCGGGCTGGGCCGACAGAGCCTGCTTCCGGCCAGAGGGCAGCTGCTCGTTAGGATGTCCCCCGGGGGCCCACGTGAGAGCCGGCGCACACGGGACGGGCTAGGGGCGGCGAGGCGCCGAGGCCGGGCTCAGCTCTGTGCTCTTCCCAGGTGCCAGTCTCCCCTGCTGCTCGCGCTCCAGGGCCCCGGCCCGCGGGACTGCGAAGGGGCCCAGGAGCAGGAGGACGGCGCGGACGGAAGCCCAGCCCCAGGTGGGTGGCCCCCGGGTGGGCGGCGCGCGCCCCGCGCGAGGCCGTTCCTCCCCCGTCCCGCCACGCGGGCCTCCACGCGCGCGCCCAGCGCATCCGGTGGGTGCCGCGCCAGCGCGTCTCCCGGTGTCACGGCCGTGGCCGGCGGTGCTGGGGCGCGTGGGGCGCGGCCCCTGCACGTCCACTGGCGAGACCACAAGGCCTTAGAGCCGCATCCTGTTCGTTTTTACCAAACCGTTTGTTCTTCGGTTAATGCCAGGAATTAAATAGTCAACTTTTCTCTATGTGCGGCAGAAACCAAGTGGCACGGCACGTCCTCCAAAGTCCTGAGTTCCTATCAAGAAAGGGCCTTGCAGAAGGACGGGAGCTGCAGAGACTCCCCCAGCAAGCTTTCCCACGTGAGTCCTTGCTTCACGCACCAGTCGCTCTGCTAAGTTTTTTTTCTCGCCTCGGTCTATGAAGAACCTCAGGGAAAGGATCACCCGGCGAATCATCGGGGAGAGCCGCGATCATGTCCTCAGCCTCCTGATCCTTGACACCTGGCACAATAGTTACTGAGTCGCGTGCCTGTTTTTAACCCGTCGCCATTTGTCCACTGCGGGCACAGCAGGAGCACCGTGCGGTGGGGACCCCGCTGTGGGTGGGCGGGCACGCGGTGGCCGTGGACTCTTCCCGGCAGCCCTGGAGGGCGACCTCCCAGGCGTCTGTGCTCAGTGAAACAGAAGTTTCACTTAAATGTGAAAACGTGACTGGCGGGTTGTAGCCAAGGAAGACCAACAGCTCCGAGTAGCTTACGTGTTACACTCCAGGTGAAGAACCCTCGTGAGCTGTGTCCCTCCTCCGTCACGTGTCCCTGGGGAGCTTTACAGCAGCGTCACTCAGGCGACGTGCCCCCAGGTGTCTGGGCCTTGCCCTGGGCCCCTCCACCGTGTCTGTCCATCCCACCTTTGCGACTCTCCAAGGGTGGCGTGAGCGCGGGGCGGCGGGGCGGGAGTGGGCTCGAGACTGTCCTGTCCGATTAAAAGGCCACGGGCGTTTGCTGCGGGTCCGACAGGACTGGATGGGAGGAGACAAGGCCCGGCCACCTGGGAAGATCAGGGCGCGCCTCGTTCTCGTGACCCGCGGCCCTTCACTGAGTTCCGGGTCTTGTCAGCGTCCCCGGGCTGTGGCACAGCCACCAGACGGGGACTGCTCGTCTCGGGGCCCCCGCCGCACGCCCGTGGGCAGAGCCCACCTTGTCAGCCCCAGGCTCCCGGGGTGGCTCGCCCATGCTGCCTCGGCGCTTTGTGGCTACAGCGTGCGTCACGCAGACGACTTTGCTGGTGCCGCACGTTAATCCACACATTACGCACGTGAGCTCAGTGATGCGCGCACAGAGAGGTGCTAAGTGACAGTCAGTGTCCTTCCACGGTGCCGCCAATCGGCGCTCCATAGGGCTGGCACTATGACTTGTCAGAGGAGCGTTTTCTGGATAAAAGGCTGCTTTTGTTTATTTCCGTGGGCTTTCTCAGCTTTAACCCTCATGGGTTTTCTTCCGGTGAATGACACTGTGACAACACTTTTGTGCTTCATGAGCAAATAATTGAACAAAGTCTTGAAAAGATACGCATTTAACTTAAGATGAATTATGGAAGGGATTAGAAATCGGGGACTTCGGCATGAAACCAGGATATTTTTTACAAGTAAATTCCATCACTGGCTCACGCGGAGGGTGACGGGAAGGGCTCGAGTGAGCAGCCCCAGGCTATAGCTTCGCGAGTCAGCGAGATTAATCATCTCAGAAAGGGGCAAAGGACAGGACACTCGCGTCCCCACCCCCACGGCGAAGTGGGCGTCACAGCCCGCGAGTCTTGCACCCCGTGTCCCAGTACACGCGGTCAGGTTTACACCGACTCCCGGCCGTTAGGCATCACATCAAGAAAACGGTGTACGTAGGTTTGGTAAAAAATCTTTGTGGCTACAGATGCTGCCTGTCACCTGAGGCTGCTGGAGAAATGGCACTGACAGGCCGGCTCGACGCAGGCCGCCGGCCTTCGGTCACAGAATGGTGGTGCAGGGCCTGCGGGCGTCGCGGGCTCGTCGAGGGTTTTCCGTCTCCCCCCAGGTCGGAGACGGGGCCTGCGGGCGTCGCGCGGCTCGTCGAGGGTTTTCCGTCTCTCCCCAGGTCGGAGACAAGAGCTGCTGCAGCCCCTCGAGCAGTGCCACGCTGTCCAGCAGCGGCTCCGGCAGCAGCGAGGACAAGCGCTTCGGGTCCGGGGACCTGACAGACCCCGAGATGCTGGGCCTGGCCTACGCGAAGGGGGCCTCCACTGACAGCGGCATCGACACGGCGCCGTGCCTGGCCCCCGCGCACCTGCTGGGCGGCCGGGCCCTGGTGCACAGCCGGGCCGAGCCGTGGGCGGACACCGGCGACCTCGCGGGCCCCGACGACGACGAGCAGGCAAAGCTGTACGCGGTCCACGGCTACGCGCCTGCCCTCGCCGCCAGCGGCGCCAGCGGGAGCCTGGGCGACCTCAGCGAGGTCTCCTCGCACTCCAGGTGGGTGCCTGGGCGCCCCGCGCCTGTGGGGGGGCGGGGGGACTGGGGGGGCCGGGGCGGGAGCAGCGCGCACCGCAGACAGGTCGTCACTCGCCCCCTCAGCAGCCTGGCTCAAGGCTCGTCGCGGGATTTGCACTTGTGGGTCACTGTGTTTTGTTTTCCTTTCTCTTAAAATTTGAGAGAGAACTAAGTAGATGTGAATTGCTCTCAGGCCACTTGTCTCCCCCAGTTCTGTCCTTGGGCCCTAATTCGTTAGGGGAAATGGCGGCCAGCTGGACAGTACTCTGGAGTTTGGGGGTGGCCTCTGGGCTGTCTGTGCGTGGGCCCAGCGGTGCAGGTGCGTGCCCGGCTCTGTCCCCGAGGCCGCTTGCGAGACGAAAGACCCGAGGCAGGTGTAAAGGGGACAGATCAAGAAGTGCGAATCGGTTGTTACGAAACGATCGGGGGCCGTGAAGCGCGGCACGGGGTACAGTCAGTGACATCGTCGGCGCGGCACGGGGTGCAGGCGGTGACATCGTCGGCGCGGCACGGGGTGCAGTCGGTGACATCGTCGGCGCGGCACGGGGTGCAGGCGGTGACATCGTCGGCGCGGCACGGGGTGCAGGCGGTGACATCGTCGGCGCGGCACGGGGTGCAGGCGGTGACATCGTCGGCGCGGCACGGGGTGCAGTCGGTGACATCGTCGGCGCGGCACGGGGTGCAGGCGGTGACATCGTCGGCGCGGCACGGGGTGCAGGCGGTGACATCGTCAGGCTGCGCTTAGCCGGGTGGGACGAAGACGCCTTGTGGGGGACCCTTCGTCGGTTACACAAACGTCTGACCACGCCGTACACTGAAACTGATACAAACTAACACCCAGTGCCACCTGCAACGGACACAGGAAACAGGAAAAGGAACAAAAGATGGAAAGAGGAAGGGACCGAGGTCTCCCGCGCGGCCGCGAGGTGCGTGCGGGTCGGCGGCTCCGCTTCTGAGCGGTGAAGCTGAGCCGAACGCGCAGGAACCACGTTGCAGCTGGAGACGTTTAGTGCGCAGCGCCGGGCGCGCTGAGCTGCTGCTCGACGCCAGTCCGCGCAGAGATTTTGGAATGCAGAGTTCGGGATTCCCGCCTTCGGAGGCGAGGCAGGGGAGCGCGTTGCTCCCGGTTCGGCTGTGGCAGGACGTGACTGCTGCCCACCCACGGCCGCGGGCGTCGTCCTCGCCTCCATGGCCCTTCCTGATCCAGGAGCCGCCCAGTGCTGGGGACAGCCAGGTGCCCAGCCGCGGGAGGACCGTGGCGGGAGCAGGTCTGAGCGCCGGTGCTCACGCAGGGGCCACGCGACAGCCCCTGTGCCCCCGCTCTCCCTGACACGGAGGCCGAGGCACTGCCCGCCCGGACCTTCTCCCCGCCTCAGGCCGCCAGTGAGGGGCGCACGTCACCGTCTCGGCGTGCGGCTGCAACAGGCGTGCCAGCGCCAGTCAGGGGGGGCCCAGAGCGCGGGGCCCAGAGCGCAGGACCGCGGGCCGCAGCCGGCGTGCACGCCACTCGCCCTGCCTGCTCGGTCGGGGCGGGGGGCGTCCAGGTGGCGTTTCGTTTTGGCAGGGTGTCACCCGCTCACACGCGTGCTCGCCGCTGCCTTGTCCCGCGGTGCCACCGTCATCGGTGTCATGGGACGGTCGGCTCTCAGGGCCATTTGTCATGAGCTAAAACTCCACGCTGACCGGTTCACGCAGTAGGGCAGCATTTCGGCTCACGTAACCGGAGAGTTCAGAACCACCGAGCCAGCAGCAGCTCGGACGACGTCACCCACGGCCAGGGCCCCCCGTCCTGGGCTCCACGCGGCAGCCCCTGAGGTCTGGTCCCCGTCCCGGCGGTTGAGAGGGGCCGAGTCACAGTGTCACCGCGCCGTGCTCGCGCTGCTCTGCCGCAGGAAGCAGGCGAGCTCCGCTCAGACCTGCAGAAGCCCCCTCAGGAGATGCGCCTCCCCCAGCGGCTCGTCCGTACCCATGGTGACGGGGGTGCCACTGTTCAAGGCAGGCAGGACCCGGGGCCAGGCCCCCCATGCCGTGCGGCTGAAGGCTGGTGAGAAACGCCGCTTCCCAGGAGAAAAACCGATGTCCTTTCAGCAGGAGGAGGGACAGCAGACGGGGAGGAGGCCTCGGGCGCAGGGGTCGTTTTTAAATAGAAGCTTCTACCGGTTTTTACCAGCTCTCTTTAGTTATTCAACATACAACACATTTAGTAGTAAATAACCGGAAGAACAGACGTGTTCTCAGTCACTTTAGTTACCTGAGTTGTTCCCGTTTTAATGTCAGGGACAGTTGAAATTGGCCATACTCTAAAAACCGTCTTGGGATTTTATGACTTTGTTCCGTCCTGTTCAAAGCTCAGAAGGTTTGTGAAGCGGCCGACTCCGAGGCGCCTCGTTAGGGAGCTGGAACCCGGAGTCACGTCGGGGGGAGTTTCTCCCAGCGCTTTCGTTTATCAGCAGAAGCGGGCGCGGCTGCGGGGCTCCGAGGCCGGTGTTCCCGAGCACGGTGACCGTGCACTGGCTGGCGGTTCACACCGTCAGGAAGGGCTTCCGATGGGCTGGATGCCGTGGAGGCGCGTGCTGAGTGAGCGGACCCTTGGTCACCCAGACGTCTTTTTCTTGCAGTTCTGAGTTGACAGGGGCTTTGAAGCCACACTTTAGAGCATCCGCTTAAGCCTGGTGCCCGTTTTCCTGGTAGCTGCCCCGCCGGGGTGCAGCCCCTGGAGCCCAGGCGCCCCGTCCCTGCCGCGCTCCCCGCGGTCCCGCCCGCTCGCGGGACAGGAGCGGGCACGGCTGTGACGTGGCGACGTGCCGGCCCCGCGCTGCAGCCTCCGTCTGTCTTTCTCCCCAGCGGCTCCCGCCACGCGGGAAGCCCTTTGCCTCACTGTCCCAAAGGCACCGGCTCCCTGGACACGTCCACAGTCTACATCGTGGCTCACAGCAGCGGCCCCCCGACCCCCGGGTCCGTGTCCAAGCCCTACCACAGACAGGGGCCAGCGAACCAGTATGTCATCGGCTGGAAGAAGTCGGAAGGCAGCCCGCCGCCCGAGGATCCCGACGTGGCCGAGTGTCCAGGGTAAGGTGGCCGGCGGGGCATCCTGGGCAGCCCGGCACGTCACGGGGTCGGCAGAGCAAACGTATTTGACTGTTGCATTTATATTTTGTAATGAAAGAAATCCTGTTTTTGGCTCTGAGATTCAAACAGCTGCCTGCAGTAGGGAGGCCGGGGTCGTGCGCTCGCAGTCCTGTGAGTACAGAGCCTGACTCAGCCAGTTCGGGACACTTGGGGTCCCAGAGTCCGTGTGCGTTTTTTAAAATTGCTGTGTAAGTGGCATCAGAAAAGAACCGGCACCGGCCCCCGTCACGTGGCCGTGATCACCCCTCCAGCCGTCAGGCTTGGTGGGGGCAGCAAGGGGGGGCTGTTCTGCTTGTGTTTGAGAAAAGGAAAGAGAAGAAATACCGATAATTTATTACATGTGTGGAAACGCTGCTTGTTCTTCTTTGACGAGACAGGAATTCACGTTTCAAGATTTGGAAAGCAAGGCTGGGCAGAGCTGTGTAGCTGTGGGTTTGCTTGATTTTTAGAGTGGAGAATTAAAGACAAAGCTCTCGTGCACTAAATCCTGAGGCCCCCGCGTCCTTCTGTGTCTGCATGTTCCGACAGCGTCCCCAGGCGCGGGGGCCCTGCGGTGCCCGGGGACGCGGGTTTCAGAGGACTCCAGGGTTTAAGCTGGTTAATGAACCAGCACCACTTTTGTCCCGTAAAAAACGACCTCACCGCGTAGCTGTGGCCAGCATTGACGTTGCCTTCCAAGTGGAAAAGCATTTCTATCTGAAACTGAACATGGAATCTTTTTGTTAAAAAAAAATCACGTCAGTGATTGCAAGTGAGCTGCTTAGGAAGTAATTTTATAGAGATAACTACGCTTTTTGTCACAAATGCAAATGTCCTCACGATGACGTTGGCTCTTCTAACAGAGCCTGCTGTGTGCTCCCCAGGGATTCATCCCAGGCCTTTTACTCTCTGGGAAATGGTCGTGGAGCGTTTCGCACGTCGGGTGTAAGCGCTGTGTTTCGGCGCAGGGCTCCCCTGCAGAGTCAGGGAAAGGGGTCAGCAGCCCGTGTGGACCTTTTCCAGTCGGGAACCCCCCGCCCCCCAAGAGTGTGCACTTTAATACACTGGTTCGTGACACGGTCTTGCAGTGCGGGGGAGGCCTGTCAGGAATGTGCGAGAAGGGGGCGAGCACCCCGGGGCGCAGTGACTCCCCCCGCACACGAGGTTAGTGCTGCGGGCCAGGTCCCTGCGCTGTGCGGGCTCCCCGGCCTCTCCCAGCAGAGCGAAACGTGTCTGAAACAAGAACCGCTGTTCGACGTACGGGGTATGCGGCGGCGGCAGCCACGCGGGCTGCACCCGCCGCGTGAGAAGTTCTGTCAGACACCGACAGGCATGCCGAGAAGGTTGGCCAAGGTGTTCGCACCCCTGAGGGTTCGAGAATCTGCGCCCCACCAAACACAAGTCAGTGGTGTCCCCCAGCAGGTCCCCTGACTCTCCCTAAAGCACGTCGTGGAGCCCGCCTTGTGGCTTTAGCTGACGACCCAGCCGTGCGTTCGAAACGCCGCAGCTGACGACGGCCGTGCGCACACTTGCTGGGTGCCGTGCGTGGGTGCCGCGCTGCGCCATGTCGGGTGGGTCGGTTCCGTCCTCAGCGGGTCTCCAGACGCGACCCTCAGTCGTGGTCGACACCGGGCTGTGCGACCCCGGGAAAGCCTGGCAGTCGCGGCCCAGGCCCGCCCCCGGGAGCGCTGGCCCCAGGCAGGACCGAGCTGGGGAGCCGCTGACGGTGTCCTGAGTGTGAGCGGGCACCGGGCGCCAACGGGAGACGCTGCCATCCCAGCGCGGCCCCCGCCCTCGGCGTCCCCTGCAAGCGGTTTTCTCGGTCACCACGCCAGAAACTTAGATTCCGCCTCGGGTCCTGCCTGACGCTTCGGTCTCGCGGGCCCCCCTCCACGGTGGCCATCACCGTGCTCCATGCCCGCGGCCGCAGCTCCACCACCCGGGTCCCTGTCGCCCTCCGGCACCTCCGTCCGCGGTCCACGTCGGGCCGGAGGGGTTTCCTCCCTCGTGTCCAGGGCTCGTTCGCGTCCCTGTCTGTGGTCTTTCTAAACTTCAGTGTCCTTGGGGCGGCAGCTGAGCATAGCACGTCTGGTCCTTCTGATTTGCCCCACGCCTGCTGCCAGCCCCCTCCCCGCCACCGTGACCCTGCACTTGCGGTCACCCTGCGCCTCCCGCCCAGGTGAGCGTCCGCCTTGGGCCCCTGGGCCTCCGTCCATGCGGCTCCCTCGGCCTAACGGCCTCTCCCGAGCTCCCGGGCCCAGCTCCCGAGGCCGCCACCACCTCTGACCCAGCACCGCGCCCTCCCACGCGCTGGTCGTCTCTCCCGACGCACCCCCAGACCGGGGCCCCCCAGGAGCAGCTGTCCTGCCCTCTGCTCCCCGTGACTGCCACGAAGTGGACTTGGAGCATGTTTATTAACATGTCATTTCACAGTTTGAGTAAAATTACCAATTTAGCAGAAAAGGCTAGTAGTTTTTATCCAAGCGCGTAAACCGGAAGGGCACGTGTTAATGGTGGCCGCAGCTGACCCTTGAACCATCCGGGTGTGAACCGCGCAGGCCGCTTACACGCCAGGTTTCCATTTTATAAGTAGACGACAGACTTATCGTATCGATAAACACGCACGGCGCTGTAACGTACTTTACCGTGGTTTCTTCACGTTTTTTCCTCCAGCTCACTTCGTTGTAAGAATGCAGCATACGACACAAACAACACGCCGGCTGGGTGTCAGCCCACCGCCTCGCCGTCGGCAGGCGCCTGCCAGTAGCTAAGTTTTGGGGGACTCAGAGGTACCCGTGGGTTTGCGCTGAGCCCTGCATCATTCGGGGTCCCCTGCACAGGGATTGAATTTTTAGCCAAGTGGTTATTGGTGGGACCCGGAGTTTCCTCCCTGACGTGTCTCCCAAAGCAGACGGGCCTGCGCGCCCGACGCCCGGCGCGCCTCCCCCCGGCTCCCGTGCGACGCCCCCCGGGCCGCGTGGGCCTCTCGTCGGCCCCGCCTTCACGTCACGCCAGCCCGCGCGCCAGCCACATCGTCGGCCGTGTTTCGGCTGTTGCCAAAGCCGCTTTCCACAGCCGGCGTTTTCCACGGCGTCCTCGTGGCTGGCGCTGCAGAACTGAGCCCCGACCCACCTCAGAATCAAAGCCCGAGCCACAGGCACTTCCAGGGGAGCCGTCGTTAACTTCGAGCACGTCCATGCGAGTTTCTCATTCTCGTTTCCCCGTGAGCTGGCCCACTGACAGGATAGCCTCGCCTGTGCCGTAGAGCCATCTCGGTGACGCACGACGACGTCACACAGGTCCCCCTCTGGCGCCTGCTGCCCTGGCCGGGGGCCCCCATGGCCGCCCGTTGCAGGTCGCACGGCGGCAGAGACGTCCTCCGCCGACAGCGACAGCACGTGACCCGCCGTGCCTTCGCCACTGTCCGATGCTCAGACGGCATTTCCAGAGCGAACCTTTCGAAGATGACTCTCCACGTTTCTCCGTGGAAAAGAGCTGAAAACAATAATTCAGCTAGACGGTCTTTTGTTGTCCATAAATACATTTTTATACCCTGATAATTAAGGGAGACAGCTGCTGTATTTATCCAAGCAGCTTTGCGAAATTGCTGATAACAAAACGTGCTTGGCACACTCCTGAACTGATGATTCCTCTTCCGCCCCGGGCTCCCGTGGAGGCCTCTCTCTCTGCGGTGCTGGGTGCGATGCGGGCTGCGGTGGCTGTCGGGCCACCGAGGAAGGTTCCCTCAGAGGCCTGAGGGTGATCTCTGCTGAGTTACCGGCCTCGTTTTTGGAAGCTGGCTGGCTTTTTTCTCTCCCAGGGCGTTGGGGATCTGATTTGTTTCTGAATTATTCAGAAATGTAGCTTCGCAGTTGAGCTCATTCGACAAAGAGTCAGGGGCACCTGGAGCAGATGCGAACTGACCTGACGGCTGGGACGTGCGTGTGTGCGTGCGGGGGTGGAAACTGGCCGCGGACGTTCACCCCTAACACGACAGGCACTGGACGGACAGGCTGACCCTCCTCCCATTCATTCCGACAGGCTGTACGGCGACATGGAGCTCCTGTCCGCAGCGAGCCAGCACCAGCCGGGGCCGGGGGACGCCGTCGCAGGAACCCGCGTCCTGTCCAAGGAAGACTTCGTGAAGCTGGTGCTGCCCGACAGCCCTTTGGTGGAGGAGGGGAGGAGAAAGGTTGGTGGGTTTTGGGGGGCTTCAAAGTTTTTAGAGGCGCTACAGCAAAGTCCGAAGGGACTGAGGTCCCGGGTCCTCCCATCTGCATCCTCCGTCGTGACCCGGCCCGCAGCTCCGTGCACGGCCGGCGTCTTTAGCGTTTGTTGTCAGCAAGCAAGGCGAGCCCGAGAAGGTCGGGGCCACGGCTTGCCGGGGCGGCCTCGAGTTCTGGCACCAGCAGCGGTCCGCTCCGGGGCGTCCTGCAGGTGACCTGACCTCTTGGCCCAGAGTCCGTCTCTGTCAACAGGAGACGTGATCGGTGCGCCGCGGAGCAGCAGAGATGAGGAGGCGCGTGGGCCTCGTGTGGGCCGGGGCCTGATGCGGCCGACCCGTAGCTGTCAGGGTTCCCCGACCGGCCGTGGCTGCAGGACCGCGCCCCTGCTCCGACCTGCCCTCGCTCGACGTCGCCCTGTCCCGGGAGCGAGCGGGGCTCGGAAGGACGGAGCTGGGACGCGCGGCCGTCTTGGGGGAAGGCCGTGTTTCCTGCCGGAGGCCCGCCTTGCCCCGCAGAGTCCCCACGTCAGGCACTTGTTCCTGTTAGTTTTAGGGTCATTATCATTACAGCCTCCTAAACCACTGTGTCAAATACGGAGAGTAATTCAGCCAAATCTCTTTTTGCAAATAACTGGGGCCCCAAATGGTGAAACATGAAGTCCACATAAACGTGTGGTGGGGCCCAGATTTCCTCTCTCCTGATCCGGGGCCTCCCCGCCCCCCAAAAGAACACCCGGCCTCACCGCATGGGCTGTGAGCAGGGCGAGCCCAGGCCCCGCCCGCTGCTGTCCCTGTCGCAGACAGTCCTGGAGCTGGCCGCGGGCGCTCTCCAGTGACCCCGGTTAGACGCCGCCGCGGAGATGTCTCTGCTGGGCCGCGGTCTCGTTCCGAACAGCCTGCTGGCGGCGCGAGGGGGGGCCTGGAGCAGGCGGGTGGAGCGAGCCCCCCGAAGCCGCGGCACGTCCCCTGTGGCGTGCGGAGCGCGGGCTGCTGTCCGCACGAGCAGAGGGCTTCTCTCGAATAGGATGGGACCCCCCTTGCCGTGCACGCTCTTTCCTTCCGAGACAGATCGCCTCCTTTCCGTGGTTTAAGTTTAACGTGGGAGTCTGCACGCACCCCAGCTCTCATTCATCAGTTGGACAGACTCGACAGAGTGGAAGGAACACACACAATAGGAATATTTTTAGCCGTCTTGTCACAAATTTAAATAGCCGTTTCTATATTCGTTAGATGCAAACATTCTGGCTTCCACTATTTATGTAGCAGGAACGTGGCTCCGTGTGCCAGAGCCGTTGGAAATTCAAATGTTACCTAACGCTGCTCGAGCCGTGGCGACTTGCTGCGGTGGATGCATCTTCCTCCCCCTGCCTGTGACTGAACACAGCGTCTCAGTGGTCCTGTTACACGCGGTCATGAGCATTGCTGTGACTGGCCACTCCCAGTCGTGGCTTTTGTGAGTGGCTCTTCAGATTAGACAGTACTTTACTGATTCCATTTTTCTTGACCTGTTTGTAGGGCCTAGAAAGCAAGTGTTCAAAACAGTTTCATCGTTTAGATTAGATCAAACTCCCGTGCAGTCAATCGGTCACGTCAGATTGACACGAGGCCCCAGGGCGCGTGGTTCACGGAACCGGTGCCTGAAGCGGGAGCAGCCACTGTGGTAGGGACGTGGAGGGCCCCGCCCTGTTCCAGAGCGTTCCGGAGCGCACGCCTCATTCACGGCGACACGTCTCGGACGGCCCAGGAGAAGGCCTTCGCGGCCGCCGCGGGCGCCGAGGCCCTGCGCCGTGCATGGCGCCTGCAGGCCGGGGTCGCAGCCCCGAGCCCGCAGCCACCCGCGGGGACCTGCAGCGCGCCCGGGCCCAGCGGCCCCGGCCCCCTGACGCCCCCCCCCCGCCCGCTGTGCCCGCAGTGCTCCTTCTACGGGGACCTGTCCCCACGGCGCGCGCTGTGCCGCACGCTGTCCGACGAGAGCGTGTGCAGCCACCGCAGAGGCGCCTCGGCCTTCGGCTCCCGGAGCTCCGCGCTGGACCAGGTGCTGCCCGGCGACACGCTGTTCAGCTCCACGCCGCTGCACCACGGCTCCCTGCCCCCGCGGCCCCTCGCGCCCGGCCCGGGCGGCCTGCGCGGTGAGTGGGGTGCCCGGGCGGGGGCGGCGGGGGCTTGTCTTTCAAAGCAGACACTACGTGGTGGACTGCTCCTTCTAGGACTTTTTATGGTAAAAGCCCCCAGAGTAGACATCTTTTGCAAGGTAAGCAATACTGCCAATTTTGAAGAAAATTGGAAAACCCACGTTAAATATATTTTTGTCAAGGAAAACAGTGACCTTTGTGCCGGATCTCAGCTCTTACCTCGTACAGAAGAAAGCGTGAGACCCGAGGTGCGGGCAGCGCCGCGCCCAGGCGCCGGCGGGCAGGGCGGGGCCCGTCGGTGCCCTCCGGTCTCCTCCCCCGGGCCGCGCGCGAGGTGGCGGTGGGCGCAGGCCCGGGGCGCCCTCCCGCCTGGCACCGCGTTCTCTGGGTCACGTTCGCTCCACTTCACTAGTCGCAGGGCGTGTAGGTGCTTTCGAGAAGTTATTCCCTAAAATCCTGAAATCTCTGATTTTCACATGTCACTTCCTCATGAACGTGTCAGTGTTTGACAATGATTTTTTAAACACGAGCCCTGTTTCCTTTCTTCATAGTTGGTTTCTATTGTACAGAAGGAATGAGATTTAGTCAGAAGTATGTTCATCGTCAGGGCTTTTTTTAACTTACATCAAAGAAAGCATCGTCTGCAAAGCCAGTTTAGCTCCGTCACGCACGTGGACGCACCGAGCAAAACGCAGTGCAGGTTCTGGTGACGTTTCCAACGCTTAGTCAGAGACGAACCTGTCTCGCGAAATTCTTAGTCAGGTCCTTTAAGTGACGTGATAGCCTGCCTACTGTGGAGGGTCCCTTCGTCTAAACTGAAGGAGCCTTTAAACTCCTCGAAAACCCGACAGGCCGCCCAGACGCGCTCTGGCACCAAGCAGAACTGTTGTCCCTTCCTTGTAAATAGGCCACGTCAATGTCCTCTTAAAAGCTTTTGTGAAACCAATGAAACTCTTTTCTTACAAATGTTACTTTTTCATTTAAAACACTCAGAACGCGCTGGGAAGTGTGCGGTGCAGGCGTCGCCGTAGCTCACACCGCACCCTTCGTGAGCTTCCTCGTCAGGGAAGGGCCCTTTTTTTAGCTTCCCTCTATTTTTAACACGCTTTTTTTAGAGCAGTGTAGGTTCCTGGCAAAACTCAGCAGAAAGCGCAGAGTTGCCGTGGACCCCGTGCACCAGAGGGGACGTCAGGGGACACTGGGCTCGGTGGCCTGCCCGACCCAGCATCGGCACCGACGTCCACTCTTGGCGGTGGACGTGAGGGGTCCGGACACGTGTGCAGTGACGTGCCCTCGCCGCCGTGGCGTCACCCCGAGCACTTCGTGGCCTCAACCTCCCCCGTGCGCCCCCGTTCCTCCCGCCCTCCCCTCCAGCGCTCAGTCACCACTTGTTTTTTCGCTGTCTCCATAGTTTGCCTTTTCCAGGATGTCGCATAGTTGGAGTCCCAGAGCCCGTAGCCTTCTCAGGGGGCTCCGAGCAGAGCAGCCCCTGGGACAGTCACAAAGGAAGTGGTTTGCACGTGACCGAAGGTCCCTGTGCGTCCTTAGCTTTCTGCCGGGGGCTGGACCTCGAACTCCTGGTTGAAGACCCGTGGGGAGCTGCGAGGGGCCCAGGCTCTGCTCTGCAGGGCCCCCCGGGCCTCAGGCTGGCAGGACCCGAGGGACGCTGTGGGCCCCGCCGCTCCCACGCTCGGCGCGGACAGAGCACGGCACGCGCGGGACGCGCAGGCGCAGTGGCCACGTCACCGGGGACGGACGGGACAGCGCGTGGGGCGCGTCGGGGTGGCGTCGGCACAGTGCCACGGGGCGCGTGTGGTGCGCTGTGACCCCCCCCCACTGTGACCCCCGCCCCGTGCACACGGCAGGGGCGGAAACAGGGGCCTCTGGCCGGCCTGGCTGTGACCTCGAGGTCAGCCGAGCGCGGCACGTGGCGGGGGGCCGAGCGCGGCAGGCCGGGTTGCAGACCTGAGTCCAGACGCCAGCGCCTCGCAGCCCCCGCCCGCAGCGGGCACAGAAGTTACAGGTGCATTGAGTTAATGGCGTCCCTTCACGTAATCGCAGGCTCGGACGGCCAGGTGGTCGTTACTTTGATTGGTCTAATTAGTCAGACAGGCTCACGCGCAGCTGCACCCAGGTTCCGGGCCGGCCCGGGCAGGGTTTGTTGGGGGAAGGCCGTGGCCGCCGTTTGAAAACGTGTCCCCAGATGCATAACGAGCTCGTAACAACTGGTGGTGACGACGGAGACACAGCAGGTCGTGCGAGGAGACTGAGAGACAGGAGGCCCGTGGCGCGCTCGTGCAGGACGGGGGGGCCGGTAGCCGAGCCGGCTCGCTCAGCCCTCGAAGCAGTCCGGCCGCCGGTCCCCCCGCTGTCCCCTCGAGGCGAAGGGGGTCTTCCCGCACCTTCGCAACAGACGGCCGTTCCAGGCAGCTCCAGTTTGTGGCGCTCGCTCAGACGCGTGTTCTTCACGCGCTTTGTAAAACTGCGCCGAACCCAGGCGGGAGAGGGCTCGGGACTCTCTTTCAAAGGGGGAGCTCGCCCCCGAAGCATCAGGACTGGCCCTGCGCCCAGCCCCGCTCGGCGGCCGTCCTCGGGCGAGGCCTGCGGGGAGAAGCCCCTGAGCTGAGGCTCCGGGCGCCGCGCCCACCTCCTCTCACCGGGGTCGTTGCCGGCCGCCCTCGTGTGCCCGTGGGTCGGGGTGGTTTTGCAGACTCTGTTTCTCCGGCGCCGTGCATGGTCGTGTCTCCTTTAGCGGGGTGGGAGGCCTTTCTACATGACGGTCCCTCTGTTCCTTCAAGGGACCAGCCAGTGCCCCGTGCTGCGGCCTGACTGACGCTGGTTCTGTCCCATTTAGGTGAGTTCTGGTTCTCCGACGGGTCCTTGTCGGACAAGTCCAAGTGCGCAGACCCTGGCCTGATGCCCCTGCCAGACGCGGGCACAGGGCTGGACTGGTCTCACCTGGTGGACGCCGCGCGGGCATTTGAAGGTAAGGACGCAGCCTCCGGGCGGGGGCCCTCGGGGACTGTCCACTCCCAGCTTGTCCGACGGATGCCGGGAGGGCCCGAGCCGCGACAAAGGACGGACGGCTCCTGGGGAGACCATGTGCTTCCGGGACGTGGGTGCAGGACCCCCCTCGAGCCCCGGCGGCCTGCACACGCTGCTCTTCCCCCGCTCTCGTGCCGGAGACCAGAGGGCAGCGTTGAGGACGCAGGTCACGCCCTTCCTCGCAGCGTGGTGCGGGGATGCGGGAGGGGCCCCTCAGACACCCCGCGGCCCGGCCGGGACCCGCCGTCTGGGCCCAGCGGCCCCTGGCGGTGGTCGGTGAGGGCAGCTGGGTCGGCTGGTCCCTAAGCGCCCTCCACGCCGCCATCCACCGCTTCTGCTGCTGGGACCTAGGACGGCCGGGCTGCCCCTCGTCACAGCCCGCAGGCGAAGGCTGGCTGCTCCGCCTCACCGGTGGGGAGCGCGCAGCCAGGGACCCGGGTGGCGGCTGCCACCCGCAGAGATCGCAGCCGCTCCTGGGTGACGGCAGGCCTCACTCAGGGGGAGGGTCACTCACCAGGCCCCGTCCGCAGGCCTCCCGCGCGTCCCCGTGGGGAGGCGCCCGCACCCCCGGAGCAGCTCCCCCCGCCCCCCGTCCTTGCCTCCTCGGTCTCTGATCGCTCGGCCCCCATCGCCTGTGACATGCAGCCTCTGGGGAACGAACCCGGGTCCTCTTCAGGGCACAGGTGCACTAGGACTTCCGGCTACTGCAGGAGGGGGCGGGGGGGGGTAAGCTGCATGAATGGCCCCTCCCCCACACACACCCCTGCTGGGGGGCCCAGGTGAGGAGAAGGGGTCGCCCCTGTGTGCTTAGTCGCGACACGGGACATTTGGCTCCGGCGACGGCACAGGGAGGCTCGGTCACTCGGGGACACTCCTGTAGAACGGGCAGCTCCTGTGTCCCTTCCCTGTGGCCCCCCCTTGCTCCCTGGGGAAGGCCCAGGGCGCCCAGCCTGCCCAGGTCGCTTCCCAAACGGAGACGCCCCAGGCCCGGGCTCGCCGCTCCTCGCTCCCAGCACTGGCCTGGAGCAGCCCGGCCCCCAGGGGCGCGAGCAGTGGCCTCGCCTCTGTCCAGAGTCTCCCGGGCAGCGGGCAGCAGCGTGTGGCGCGTTCTTGGCGCTCCTGTTGTGCCCGCAGCGGAACGTGCGAACGTCCGTCAGTCCCCAGCAGCATAAATGCCTGCACGGGGCCTGCCCCCCGACCCCCGCCGTCGTCACGAGGAGACCCTGCTCGGTATGTGTGTCTTGTCTGTGTCAAGCACAGGGCCGGGCGGCCAGTGAGATGGGCCGGTTTAGAGGAACAAGCGAGTCTTGGTGCGTCCGACTCATGGGTTTGACCTCTGGGGTCCTGTCGCGTCTTGTGCTCACTTTGCAGGTTTAAACGATCTTCAGCAGCTTGTCTCTCTGCCCCCCTCGTCTGTGTCTTTGCTCGGGTCCCTCCCCCCCTTCAGAATAAAATCGCTGCTGCGAAGCGGGTCTTTTCGGGGGGCGGGGGCCTGGGGAGCACATGGCAGTGGCCGAATTCAGTCCTGAGACTCGGGTCGTAGCCGCTGCCCCACTGCCGGGCTCCAGGCCCTGATGTGTGGCCGGACACCAGCACCGAATGGTCCCCACGGTCCCCGAGGCACCGGCCCGCCCGCACTGAGCCTCAGTCTCCCCGTCCGTGAAATGAAGGCCGTCTCCAGACCCCCCCGCCCAGCAGAGGGCGTTTGTGGCCGCAGTCCACGTGGTGGGCAGAACGTCGCTGGCCAGAGCCACAGGCGCGTGGGGGGGCGGGGCCGGACAGGAGGGCCAGGGCAGAGGACTCCAGCTAGCCGGCCCCCCGAAGTCTCCAGACCACGTTGACAGGAGCTGCGGGAAGAGCCGACGTCGTGTTCAGATCCTCAGGAACTTTCCGTGATGCGCTCCAGGGCGGCACGGCACCTCGGGACGGTGGGGCGGGAGCATCCCGCGGGGAACTCGCGGCCGCTCAGGCTCTCTGCACCAGGGTCGACGCCACGCCGGCGGGGTGGGCGCCGGGTGACTGCGCGTGATCAGTCGCCGTCGCACTTGCAAGAGAAACGTCTGCCTGGACGGCCCGGCCGCCCTACCCGCGACGTGATCTTTCTGCACCCGCTCTCCTCCCAAAGCCACCTCCGCGCGGGATGTAACATCGTGAGGAAGAGACGGCCCGGCTCGCCCCCGTGCCTGGCCGAGCGTCACAGCTGGGAGGGCGGCGCCAGCCTCGCCGAGCCCAGCCCCCGCTGCCCCAGCGCCGCGTCCAGGACATCCGAGAACAGGCGCCAGAGCACGGCGGCCTCGGCCTGGCGGGCTGGGGCCCCGTGGCCCTCGGACGCCCCGCGCGCAGTGGCCCCCGGACGCCCCGCGCCCCGTGACCCCCGGACGCCCCGCGCCCCGTGGCCCCCGGACGCCCCGCGCCCCGTGGCCCCCGGACGCCCCGCGCCCCGTGGCCCCCGGACGCCCCGCGCCCCGTGGCCCCCGGACGCCCCGCGCCCCGTGGCCCCCGGACGCCCCGCGCCCCGTGGCCCCCGGACGCCCCGCGCCCCGTGACCCCCGGACGCCCCGCGCACAGTGACCCTCGGACGCCCCGCGACCCCCGGACGCCCCGCGCCCCGTGGCCCCCGGACGCCCCGCGCGCAGTGACCCTCGGACGCCCCGCGACCCCCGGACGCCCCGCGCGCAGTGCGTCCCATCGGATGTGCCCCCCCCCCCCCGGGCATCTAAGACCTGGGCTTGACCCCGGGCGCGTGAGTGTGAGGGCCCCGTCCACCCCGGGGCAGGCCGCCCAGCCGTGGCCCCCGTGCACGAGCCCCCTGCGCCCCCGGCCCGGTTCCGAGCACAGGGCCGCGAGGACAGGGTTAGGTGAGGGAAAGGGAAGAAGGCGCAGGCAAAAAGCTCTGGCCACTCGCAGAAGTTTGCACCTCGCTCCAGTGGTTGTGCGGGGAACAGCGGAGGCGCACAACGAGCTGTCTTCCTAGTGAGAGACGATGGAGAAGATCCGGCCTATCAAAGTCTCTGGGCTGCGGCCGGAGTCGTCCTTGAACAAAATGCGTCGTTTCAGAAACATTTATTTAAATCAAAAAAAAAAAGAAAATTTACAAACTTACTGCACTTCAAAAGATTTTATAAAAGCTATAAACGAAGAAAGAAAATGAAGAACAATAATTTCTTAAAAACTGGCGAATGACATTTTACGTACAGTTTATAAATTAAAAAATCAATGATTAATTTCCTTTGAATAGTGATAAAACAGTGTTTGATCAAAAAATGGAAAGTACACGTGAACGATACTGGAAATGAGGAAAGACGTTAATGTCGACCGTCACATAAGGAGGATAAAAACGTGAGGAAGGCGTGTCGAGCACCTGCGCAGGGCCACGTCCGGACACTTCCTGCCAGGAGAGGCCACCTGGGGGCGGGAGCGTGAGTGAGTCACAGGTCAGAGGCGGCGAAACAGCTCTCCAGGAAGACCCCCAGATCCCACTGTCTCCCGAAACCGACTTCCCGTTAATTGTTGGCAAGGTTTCAAAGAGTAATGATGCCCTCGTATAAAACTTTTCTCAATTTAGAAACACCCTTATGATGTAACTGGATCCTTTCCTAATACACACGCAAGGACAAATCATGAGACAATCGTGGTCCTTCACGTTGGTGTGAGAAAGCTTAGGCGAAACTCGGTAGTGAGTTAAACAGATTGTTCATTGTTATTGGCAAGAGTTTAGCTGGTTTAATAAAAGTAAAACAAACAAACAAAAGTTATATTAATTTCACAAAAAGCATATAGCTAATATAACAAGGACCTATTTCTAATAAAACGAGATTTGAGAGACACCTTCGAAGCCTAACAGAATATTTGCTTTCTTCCAAACAGTCACCTGATAATTAATGGGAAAATGTTCATAAGCCTGTTCCTTAAATCCAGAAGCCAGACAGCAGCATCCTCTGAGACCACATTCCTCATGTTTGTTCTGGATTCCTTGACACTTAAACAAGCAATACAAAGAAAAGAGAAATAAATAGGTTTTGGAGGTAAATAAGTATTTTTGGATATGCTTCTATATCTAGAAAATATGGAAGATTAAAAGGAAATTATTAGAGAGATTACAAAATAAAGTCAGATGTTTCAAAATGTGTTTCACATCTTTATAAGCATCCTTTCAAAGCAGTGTTAATTTTTCAGTTGTTTATTTCTGTAGAACAAACCACCCCAAGATTGAGGGCTGAAAACAGCAACAGTTTATCGAGTCTCGGGGTCTGAGAGTTGGCTGGGCTCGGCCGGTGGCTCTTCCTCTGGCCGCGGCCACCGGGGCCCCTCGCACGCCGCTCCGCTGGCACTCGGGCGGACCGGGGCACTCCTGTCTGCGTAGCCCTGGATGCCGGTCCCCAGCAGGGTCGTTGAACTTCTTCACGTGTGGCTTTAGGAACGGGAGAGCGAAAGCAGAAGTTAGCGGTTTCTCAAAACACAGGATGTTGTATCCACCACATTCTGCTGGCCAAGCAAGTCACACGGCCAGCCCGGGTTCCAGGCCGAGTGCCCGGCGCCGTCTCTGACTTCCTTCCGCTGTGGCAGCAGTAAGCGAAGGACACTTGGCCTCCGCCGGCAAGGTCATCGGTGGATTTTCTGGGAATTAAGCCGTCGTTAGAATCACAGTGAGAAAACTCCAAAGAACCCTTAAGTACCTGAGAAGTCCTGATGCACGTGAGGATGGGAACAGATAGAGAGCTGTGTAAAGACGACAGCCCTTCCTGAATTAACGCGCGGATTCAGTGGCGTTCAATTCAGAGATCTAAAAGAACTTAATTGCATCCATTTGGAAAATAGATGAACAGTGTTCAACAAAGAAGGCTATTATAAATCAATAATAATTAAAACAGCATAATAATGATTCAAACAATATAAATGAGTCCTTTTAAAGAAAAATAAAGAGCCCAGACCGAAGTCTGAATATATTTAAGAGTTCAATGGGAATGGAATTCATTTACTCTATTTGGATTTAGGAATTAGAAAAGTCGTTTCTAGAAAAAGAAAGGAAATTACCATTTGGGAGGCATGGAGTCACGAGAACATACAAAATGCTATGTGACCAAATGAAAGTGTTTAAATATTTAGAGCTTTTATGAACCGGAAAGAACATTAAAAAATGGGGGGAGGGGAGTAGGGGACCATGGGGACTTGGAATAAATGCGATGGGCAAAGCCGGGTGTCTCACGTGACCGAAGGACTGTAACCACAGAAAGCACCAGCCCCCAGGAGCAGGTGGGCAAGGCGGTGGGCACGCTGTCCACGGAGGAGAGCCACGGCAGCTTGTAAAACGGGTGCATTCTCATGGTGATGAGCTCCCAGCTCACACCTTTTAGATGTAAAGAATGATTCAACAGCTCTGGAAAGCGATGAAGAATACTCGCAGCTGGTATCGTCATAAAGATGATAAAATGATTCATCTTCGTGTTCAGGCAATATGACAACACGTAGCTAGAGCCAAACGTGTGCCCACCCTCCAACCGGACAGCTCATTCCTGGAAACTTGCTTCCTGGAAATTATGCAAAAGAGGGGGAAAGCTTCCACTAGAAACACAGGCATCATTACTGGTCGATAAGCAAACCGATAGTTGCCCAGACTCCACCCAAAAAACTAATGTCGAGAACGACTCCGAGGCCCGAGGGAGAAGGCGCGTGGAGGGGTCTGCCCCCCGCGCCGGGCCGGAGCCCGTGACGGGCTCAGCCGCGGTCCAGGCGCGCCTCACGTGTGCAGTTCTTCGTGTGGTGGGGGCGAGACGTGACCCACGCACGTCAGAGCCCGGACCGATGGCCTGCCCAGGGCGACCCTGTCACCACGGCAGCCGCGGGGGCCCCTCGCCCCCGACGTCCCGAGCACGGTGCGAGGCGAGGTGTGCGACAGGAGCTCAGCCAGCCACAGGGGCGCCAGGGCTCGCCCCGCCCGGGGGAGGACGCGCTCCCTGGACGCGTCCACGGCGAGCGGCACGCCGGACGCCGTCGTCGGGGGTGAGAACGGCCTTAAAGGGCACATCTGCCGCCCAGCGACGGGGGACGGGGCGCCGGCGCCCACGCGCCCCTCTGCGCCGCTCCTCCCCGTCGGGGCGCGTGGACGTGCGTGCGAGTGCCCGTGTGGCAGGCGAGCGGCGCACGCTCGTGCATCGGGCACGCGCGTTTGCGTCCGTGTTCCGTTCGTGTTCTGGGGCCCCCCACCTCCGAGCAGTGCCACACGCCTGCGGCGTCACGGCGGGGACTCGCGGGCGGAGCCGGCCCTGCAGGCCGCCGGGGCCAGAGCCGTGCGTGTGCAGTGTGCGTGTGCGCGTGCAGTGTGTGCGTGCAGTGTGTATAGAGTGTGTGGTGTGTGTGTCGTATGAGTGTGTGGTGTGTCTGTGGTATGTGTGCATGTGGTGTGTGTGTAGAGTGTGTCGTGTGTATGCATGTGGTATGTATGTGTGGTATGGGGGTGTGTGGCGTGTGTGATGTGTGCGTGGTGTGTTGTGCGTGTGCAGTGTGTGTGGTGTGTGCGTGTGGTACGTACGTGGGATATGAGTGTGTGTGGTGTGTGTTCGTGCGCATGTGTGGTGTGGTGTGAGCAGGGGAGATGTGACATGCCTCGTAACTCTTACGGTAACAGAATTAATTTTAAGAGCAGAAGAGGAAAATCACAGTCACTCAGATGAAAAGTGCAAAGTTAATGAACTGACTTAAATCATCTCAGAAGTAAGGAAGTTGTTCCGGGTCCAGAACGGCGGCCGCGTGTTACAGGAAGGGCAGCTGCAGAGCGCCCCTTGTGGGGCGCTCAGGGCCGGGCCTGGAGCACCGGGCCTGGAGCACCGGGCCTGGAGCTCCGGGCCTGGAGCACCGTGCCCGCCAGCGGGCCGCAGGAGGCCCGAGCCCAAGCGTTTTCCGTGTGAGCAGCTGCGAACCCTTTCCTTAGTGGTCAGCGACGGCAGCTTTCCGTGACTGGAGCAGCACCGTCGTCAGAACCGGAACCCCGACTTCCTGAAGGAAGTCACGCGGCCCCCCCACCCCGGCTTCTCGCTGAGTGTCAGAGCAGCCTCGTTTGGGGGGGGGGGTTCAGGGTCCCATGGCACATGCTCTCCTGCCGCGCCCCGGGCAGACGTGACTCGTTCTGAGCACGTGTCCCGCAGGCTCGAGCTGGCCTCCCGGGGCCCCGCCCGCGTCCGGCAGCTTGGCCAGGTCACGGTCACCACTGCTGCCATCTCAGCCCAGGTCGCTGCGGGATCGCCTGTTGACGGTTCACCCTCTTTTTTAGTGCTGAATTCACTCCAGTGAGAAACTGACATTGCAATAAGGATCTTTAAAAAATTGAAGCAGCTGATTGTCGCGCGTGCGGACCCCGCCGGGTGCCCCCCCCTCAGCCGACCGGCTCGTGCGGGAAGGAGCGGGGCATGTCCTCGCCACGCGCCCCGTGGCAGTGCTGACTTGGTCATGAACACCGATCATCACGGGAGTGAGCGGCGGCGCCGGGCGCCCGCGCCGAGGCGGGCCGTCCCGCAGAGCAGCCCGGTGTCCGTGCCGAAGCAAGTCACGCTCTGCGTTTCAGCCTCCCGAGCTTTCCAGACCCCGTGAGATTACGGAGCTGGAGACTCCGTATTTGGCCTCTCGCCTCCTGACCAGTAGGACCTGGTCCGCCCCGGGGGAATGTTGGAAATGCTGCCACCAGCAAGTTCTATTTATGTCGAGTGTGTGGCTGTGTCATGATTTACGGTAAAAATAGAAGGAGCAGTTTAAGACACTTTCATCCACATACTTAGACGGGACCATCGGACTCAGCTGTGTCACCAAGATAGAAACTGGCCAGATCATCGCCGTGTCGCTTGAAATGCGGATGAGTCAGTAGAGCTCTCAAAGAGCGAGAAAAACTCTATCTTCTTTTGACATTCTTCTTTTGTCAGTAGTTAAATTCACGGCGGAATAAAAATGCGTCTGCTGCTGGCGTGTGTGCGTGTGCGACGTGTGGCCTCATTCGGGGCTGGCGCAAAGCAGAGGTACCTGCATGTCGCGTCCGCCGGGCCCTCCCCACCCCGCCCGCAGCCAGGGTGCCGCACGGCTCGTGCCCCGGCCTCTGCCAGTCACAGCCCGTCACGTGCGGGAGGTGACAGTGCCCGCCTCATGCTGCCGACTGTGACCAGGTCACCAGTTACTTCAGGACGCGGCTGAGTCTCGGGGACGTCTGGCTGCAGTGCTGGTCACCGTGCAGGAGCCCGCCGTGCGCAGGAGGCGTCAGTGGAGGGGGGCGCTCGTGTCCCCAGTGTGGTGTGACAGGACTGGCCGCGGGTCGCCCCGTGCCCAGCGCGGCTCCCAGGCCCCGGCACCTGGCACGCCGGGCCGGCTCCCCACCCGCTCCAGCGGCTCCACCGGCCGCGCCCCTTCTAAGCGGAAGCACATGACCGCCGTGAAGCAGACAGGCAGGGGGCCTGGTCGGGAGACACGCCCAGCGGCAGGGGGAGACTTGGGGTACACTACGAGCAGGGCCCGGACACGGACCGGTGCAGCTTCCCACTGTCAATCAGACGGCGTAAAAGGCCCCGCGCACTGAGGCGCCAGGGCTGCCTGGCATCCCACGGGGTGGGGCGCGCAGCCCGGCCCGGGGGGATCCGGGGGGCGCGGGGGGGCGTGGCAGTGGAGACAGGCCCCGGCTCGCCTCTGCTGTCCGGAGCGGGATGTTCCCACGCCGTCGGCACTTCCGGGCCGGCGTGCAGCCCGGCCAGCCCTGTGCCGCGCAGAGGACCGTGACGTCCCCTCCCGCCTGGCCCGCCGCTCGCCGGCCGAGAGGGAGCCGGCGCCGAGGGCAGGAGTGGCCCCACGCGCGGGGAGGCAGGGCGGTCACCCCGTCCCCCTCGGGCCGTCCGTGCAGAGATCGTGTGGCGGACGCGTCACCACCCCATGTCTGTGTTCGCGACGGCGTCATGGAAGCAAACGCGACAGCCACGCGTGTGGCACACGACGGCCGTGCGTCCACACTTGACGTGTGCTGCACCCACGCTGCTGGGCGGCTCCGTTCAGCAGAGCGCGCGCACATGCATGCAGACGCGCACACGCATGCAGACGCGCACACGCATGCAGACATGCACACGCCGACATGCACACATGCAGACGTGCACACGCAGGTGTGCGCACACGCCGACATGTACACACACAGATGTGTACACATATGCAGACGTGCACACACGCCGACATGTGCACGCGCACGCACACATGCACACGCAGACGAGGGGACCCCCTGGCGGCCCCCGTGGGCACAGCACTGTCCCCGTTCACAGCAAACTCTGAATCTCGTTCCAGGTCTGGACTCAGAGGAGGACCTCGAGCTGCTCTGCCACCACGCCTCCTGCCTAGGTGACCGTTGGGGCTGCTGTGGGCTGTGTCCATGTGTCCGCCGTCTGCGTGGTTAATGGGCGGGAAGGGTTGGGCACGCCCAGGGGACACGTGTCCTGGCCGTTGGGGCTCGAGGGTGCTCTGGGGTCCGGGGACGGCTTGAGGAGAGGCCGTCTCCTGTCGCGGCCACCCCTGCCCCCCCCCGGCAGCTGAGGCGTGTGCGGGCACGTGGGCAAGCGAGCACGTTGGCGCCCGCAGACCCAGCACCTGCTGGTGGCCCCCGTGGCTGTGACGTGTGGATGCCACACACCCCGAGGACAGCCAGTCCTGCCTTCTGGCTGTCGGCAGCTTGCCCGAGTTCGTTGTCCTCTGTTTTGTTTAAAACAGCGATCACTGGTTTGGGGGCGGGGGGGGTTGTGTTTCATCACTACGCCGGTTTCCACAAAGAGCCCGGGCCCTGCGGCCGGCACTAACCCCCGCGTGTGCCCCTCCGCAGACCAGAGCGCGGCGTCCTTTGCCCTGAGCGCCCTGCAGCACGGGCAGGGCCTGGAAGGCGCCCAGGAGCTGCCTTTCTGCGATCCCGGCAGTGACAAGGACTTCGTGGACGCACTGGACGCAGCTGGGTATGTGAGCCCCCGGCCCCCGCCTTCCGCCGACCCGGACAGCCCGGAGACCGCTGCCTCCTGTGCCTGCCCTCGGCCCCCCGCACCACAGCAAGCGGCGGGGCCAGAGCGGTGGGGCTGAGGCTCCGGCCCCGCCGGGGCGACCGCGCCCGGCACCAGAGCTGTGCTCCGAGGGGGGTCCTGCCACCACAGCGGGAGCCCTGCGGGGGGGGGGGGGTGCTGACGGGGGGGGGGCGTGTGGCCCAGGTCCATTCCGCCGCCTGGTGACTGACAGCCCCAGACATGGCCGAGGACGCACTTCCTCCCGGGGCCCCGGGCCCTGCCCGGCCTGCGTGTCCCGTGAAGGGCGTCCGGAGCGCCGTGTCTCCCCCGAGCTCTGGGTGTGCCGTCACCCCCGACCTGCACACCCCCCTCGGCAGTGGCAGCACAGCGAGCCGGGGACCCGAGTCCATCTGGGTTCCCAGGAGGCCCCGTGGGTCTCGTCTCCTCCGCACTCGGGTCATCTCAGCTTCTTCCCGTCACGCGCACCTGGGGGTTCCGAGGCTCCGCTCCAGGTCGGCAGAGATCCGGGTGTCCCGCCCACGTGGCCATCCGCCGCTCCCTAGTGCTGACCTGTGCCGTCCACGTCCCTGCCGGCCGCAGGCGTGTGACACAGCTTTTGAGGGAAACCTTTAGCAACAGACGTTGTCGGTGAGCGCCGGGAGCCCGGCACCCGGCGCCCCCCTGATTCGGGCCCGCTTTGCAGGGAGCGGTCTCCGTCCACGCTGACCGGCAAGGTCAACCAGCTGGAGGTCATTCTCCGGCAGCTGCAGACCGACCTCCAGAAGGTAAGGCGGCCGACGTCGCTTCCTTTCATGGGACCCGCCCCTGGGAGCCACGAGCCGCAGGGGGCGGGGGGCCG
This sequence comes from Rousettus aegyptiacus, assembly GCF_014176215.1. Classification (NCBI taxonomy): domain Eukaryota; kingdom Metazoa; phylum Chordata; class Mammalia; order Chiroptera; family Pteropodidae; genus Rousettus; species Rousettus aegyptiacus. The sequence goes on along the minus strand of NW_023416293.1, from coordinate 16,226,987 downwards.
GGGCCCGGGGACAGCGTGCCCTGCCCGGCGCCCGCACTGAACACGCGCCGGGGCCCCAGGGTCGAGCTCTGTCTGCGGGGCGCCCGCTGGCGTGTTTCGTGGGGGCCCAGGGGCCACCCCGAGTTCTAGTGGGGTGAGGGGAGCTGGTCTCACTGCAGGGTGTCAATGAACAGTGAGAGTCGGGCTGACTCGGTGAGTCAGACGATGACTGGGTTGCTGGAGGAATCCCCAGGCCCTGGGGAAATTACTTTTTAAAAAGTGGGGGGCTCAGGCAGTGGGAGCTCGACACATCGAGGGAGATGGCAGTTAGCCCGACGCCGGCGCAGGACGTGGCCACCGGGGTCGGGAAGGCGCAGCAGGGCGACACCGACTCCGGCAGGACCTCTGCCTGGATCTGGAAGGTCCCGAGCGTGACGGGCGTGGGGGGGAGGGGGCCTCGCTCCGGAACGTGCCATTAGTGACGGGGGACACAGCTGGTCATCGCGTGAGCAGGAGGCAGGCCCTGCAGCTGAGGTCCTGCTTCTCAGAGGAGCCGGAAGGGGGTGGGGGCAGGTGGCTCCCGCGGCCCCCAGGCCCGTGCTGGCCAGGCTGGGGGACGGCAGGGTTCGTTTCCAGCGTGAGGCGAGGGAGTTTGCAGAGAAGAGGTCGAGAGTTTAGCCTTCAGCGACGGAGCACGAGTCCCGTGGGTCACAGTGCAGGGGGTGGCGGGCCCTGGAGGTGCGGGCAGCAGAGTCGCATCCGAGACGAGGGGCCGTGCGAGGCGCGTTGGGGAGGCGCATCCGCGATGGGGGTGGCACAGGAGCGCGACCCCCGGTGGTGACTGCGGAAGTCAGGCCGGGGTGGGCCGAGACCGTCCTCACGGGAAGTCCGCTCCGACCGGAGCCGCCTCCTGGGGCCGGGAGGCTGGAGGCACCGGGAGGCCCGGGAGATAGGGTGGACCTCAGACCTGCCAGGTGGGCAGAGTCCCCAACGAGGCCACGACCTCGGCTCCCACAGGGCCGGCCGCGGGTGTGGCATCTGCTGCCCGGTTAGGTCCCAGGAAGAGCCTCCCGCGCGACTCTCCACGGTTTCTCACGGCCGCCCTCGGGGGTCGTCGTGGACGCGCCCAGTGCCGGGAGGAAGTCCCCTCGCAGGGGCCGGGTCCGAGCGGCTGCTCCCAGCCCCCCCCCGTGGCCCCGCCCCTTGAGACAGAGGGTCCCTTAGACCGGCCGCCTCGGTTTCTGCCGGGAGCAGAGCTGGACGCATGGGGGGGGGGGGGGTTTCCCCGGACGCGCCCCGCGCGCCCCGCAGAGAGCTCGTCGGTGACGGGGGCCGTGGCCGTGACGCGCCGTCTCTGCCCCCAGGAGAAGCGGGACAAGGCGGCGCTGCAGGCGGAGCTGCGGCACCTGCGGCGGGACAACCGGCGGCTGCAGCAGGAGTCGCAGACGGCCACGGCGCAGCTGCGGCGCTTCACGCAGTGGCTGCTCCACGCTGTGGACAAGGCGCCCTAGCCGGGCCGGCCGGGCCGCGGGGGGCTCGGTGCCCCCGGTCGCCGGGCGGCGGGGAGCCGCGTGAGGGGGACCGTGGCCGGCGTGGCCTGGCCCTCGCGCACGGCGCCCCGGGCGGGCGCTGGTCTCGCAGAGCAGCAGGCAGCCGGCGTGACAGGCGCTTCCTCCAGTCTCCTCCCTCAGCCACGTCACCATAGCAATAAGCGAGGGCGTCGCGCGCGGCCGGAAGCCACGCCGGGGGCTGCGGAGCCGCTGCCCGGACGCCCGGGCGGACACGGGGCCCCAGGGACTCGCTCACTCGCGGGCGCGCACGGTGCCTGGACGCCCAGGGCTCCGACTTTCCCTGAGAAAAGACACACATGCCTTGTAAATGGCTCGCTAGTCTCGCTGCTGTGCAGTCGCGCCCTGCGGGAGGAGCCGGGGCCGGGCCGGGCGGGCGCCCTGCGGAGCCTCCGCCCCTCATCTAAGCTCATTGACCCCCGGGCTGTTACCTGTGCGTGCCGGCCCGGCCCGCACCTGGCCCACACCGCGAGGAGAGCGGGGCGGGTTCCGGGCCCCGGGATGCTGCTAGTGGCGAGTTGTTTGTATTGCTTTACCGTTTTTAACTGTTCTATTGGAGACAACATACATTTTGCTTTTTTAATAAATGTTAAAAGAGTCCACACAAGTAACCGTGTTGTCGAGCGAATGCAGATTTTTACGACACGGTATGTCGGCAATCTGAGCGTGTGTGACTTTATTCCGGGCCGTTTCGGGTGTTTACTGAGTCCTGCTCGGCCGCCCTGAAGAGACCCACACTGACCCAGTGAAGAGCGGCCGGCACCGCCGGTGGGCGCGGACGCTGCTCCCTGCCCTTCCCCGTCGCGGGCCGCCTGCGAGGCGGCTGACTTTCAAGGTGAGTGGGTATCTCAGCTGCCCTGTTTTTTTAATTAGCGTCTACAGTCAACAAAGAATTTAGTGTTTACGAGAAAATATGCACAGTAAAACGATAGGAACTTGAAGTCACCAGGAAGAGGTAAACCGTAAAGTCGAGGCAAACATAAGGCAGAAGGAAGGCAGAGCGCGGCCCTTCGTGGGAGGCAGACCACGCGAGAGCCAAGTGCTCCCCCTCCGAGGACGGAGGCTGTGCGGCGGGGGGCCTCGTGCGCCCCGGAGGCCGCCCCCGGAGGCCTCCCGTGAGCAGCCCCGGACAGTGACCCGACACTCTGCCGGGGACAGCGGCAGCTCTGCGGGCCGACTCGAAGCCACCGTGTCCGGAAGGCCTGGGTGAGCCTCCAGGACGCGCCAGTGGACACGGCTTCTCCGCAGGGCGGGGCGTGTGCGGCCAGGCGGGGTCCCCCGCTCCCCCCTTTGCTGACACTGCGCCCGGACTGCACTCGGAGCCAAGGGAGACGCACGGCCCGTCCGCGTGGGGAGCGGACCGTCCCGGGACGTGAGGGACGGGCCTGAAGCGTCCCCGGGTGGCTCCCGTAAGCGGTGACAACGGTGGTGACGTCGCGGGAACCGGCCTGCGTGCCAGGCGCCGCTCTGAGCCCCTGGTCGGATCCCACGGCACAGCGCTGTGCTCCTCGCCCTAAGGACCGGCCCTGACGCAGGCGCTGGGGGACCCGGGCACGGGCGGGGTGCCCTCGCTGGGGGGCGCCGGGCTGTGGGGTGTGGCGGTGGGGGCGGGCGGGGGCGGAGCAGGAAGCCAGCGTCACAGACCTGCGGGCCGCCCTCGGGCTGGGCTCTTGTTCCAAGGCCCAAGGAGGCAGCAGTGTGACCTGCGCCCCCAGGGGCTGTCCGACGCCACAGCCCGAGGCGTCCGGGAGGACAGGCGTCTGCGGACCCTGCGCACTCGGCATCGTGGGCCTGGGACTCGAGTCGGATCTGCCCCCGCAGAGCCGGGAGGGCCCCGGCACACGGCCAGCCCGCCCGCCGGGGGAAGCACAGGGGGCCGGGCTGCTGGCTCGGCTGTGGGGGGACGGGAGGCGAGGCCACCCCCAAACCGTCTGTAGACAGAACCAGGGAAGTGCGGTTGGGCCGGGGGGCAGGGAAAGGCCCCGTTCAGGAACAGGCCCCGGACCTGGGAGCAGTGCCCACGCCGCGTGCCCCTCAGGGCGCGAGTGCTCCCGGCCGGTCACGTCCCCCGGGGGGGGCCTGGACGGCTGCTCCCCCCACTGGGCAGAGGTGGAGCCTCTGGAGGGTGACCGAGCCGGGGGTGGGGGGGGGCGCTGCTTAGAGAAATAAAGGACTCTGACCTAAACCCCCACCTCCTCGAGGCCCGTGGGTAAAACCAGACGTGGCTTGTGCTTGTTTGTTTGTTTGAAGAAACACTCCGCTGTCTGCACTAGCAAAAGGATAAACCACGTCTCGATTCGGCCTCCCGTGGACAAAGCGCAGGTTGTTCCATTTACAAAGTATTGGCCAACGTATACGACCGTTTTCGACATTCGTGCTTGAAACGTGACTTCCCAGACCTGCACCAGCCCTTGGCTCTCAGAGAAACCTCTCGCCTGCCCTCCGCCCTGGGATGGCACCGCACGTGGCCTCGCTCCGTCCAGCGAGGAATCGTACCATACGGGAAAAGAATCGGGGTGCGCGCACGCTGGCCAGGTGTGTGGACGTCGAATGGGATGTATGATTGTGCAGCCCTGTGGAAAACTGCACGGCACCCCCCACCCCCGAAAGTTAAACGTGGGGTGACCCTGCGATCCAGCCGTTCCACTTACGAGGGAAGCGGTGGCCAGGCCGCCTCTCGGCCCCGCCTCGCGCTGCAGGTGCCGGGATGAAACTGGACGCGGTGTGGGCTCAGGTGGGGGCCGCAGCCGCACCGAGGACGCCTCACAGCGCCACACCCACGGGCGCCGCGTTCACACCCAGGAGCACCGCGTTCACACCCACGGGCGCCGCGTTCACACCCAGGAGCACCGCGTTCACACCCACGGGCGCCGCGTTCACACCCAGGAGCACCGCGTTCACACCCACGGGCGCCGCGTTCACACCCACGGGCGCCGCGTTCACACCCAGGAGCACTGCGTTCACACTGATGGGCGCCGCGTTCACACCCACGGGCGCCGTGCACAGCGCAGGTGGGGGCTGGGCCCTCAGGCAACCGACCCACACCTGCGTGTGCGCCTCTGCGGCTGGGCGGCATCAGAGGCAGGAACCCTGCAGTGGTGGGTGCAGGTGGCCACCTCGTGGAGCTTGGAACACCGAGGCCACCGAAGCGTGTGGTGCCGGCAGCCACGTCCCTGCTCCAGGGCAGGTGGGGTGGGCTGGGGACACCCGAGTGCCCGCGGTCCCTGCCCTGCAGAAAGACGAGGCTCGGCCTGAGGGGCACAGGGAGACTGGGTGGCAGGGCCCCCCTCTCCCCTAGAATGCACAGCACGTCGGTGGAGACCCAGACTCAGGCCCCCGGGCAGCGCGGCGGGAGGCCCGTCAGAGCCGGAACCCGGGCACCGAGGAACCCGCGGCGCCCCCCAGCGGGGGGCCGGCCCTCTGCGAGGAGCGGGGCCTGTGCCACAGCGGCCTGGGGCCTGCGGGGTGCCCACGGCCGTCCCCGCAGGCTGTCTCCTGTTCGTGCCGCTCCGGGCACGGCCGCTGGCAAGGCGCCCTGCCCAGGCGGGGCCAGGCGGCCACCGACGCCCGCGCTGTCCCCAGCCGGCTCCCTGCGGGAAGCCTCCAGGCTGCTGCTTGGACTTGCTTCTGCCAGGCGGAGCCGTGAGACGCCGTCCTCTGGTGAGCGGCCGAGGACGTCTGGACCTCGGAGGCCCGAGCCGAGCCCTTCCCGGGACCTGCCCCCCACCCCCGCTGCAGGCGGGCCCCACCCCGGCCAGGCCACCGCTGACCGCGTTTGGTTCTGGGGGGTTCTCCAGACCGAGCAGGCAGAGGCCAGGCAGGGGTCTGGGGAGCGCGGACCCTTCACCGGCCCTGCAGCTTATGGCCGCGTGCCGGGCGGCTGGGTGAAGCCACCTGCGGCTCCAGGGGCCAGCGCGGGCTGCGGGTCGCCAGACGGGGGCTGTCCGGGCTTGACCCTCTCGCTCCCGCCAGCGCCCAGCGCCCCTCAGTCTGTAGGTGGAGACGCACAGGGACCATCGGGCCCCCGGACCCCACGCCTCAGACGGCGACGGCCTCTCAAGGAGCCCCTGAACGCCGCACACGAAGTGGGTGCCCTTCCGTCTGCACCCACGTCCCCTGTCCGTGTGAGGAGTGGGGCACAGTGATGGGCGGGAGGACAGGACGCACCGGGGCCCGTGCAGGTGCGCGCACCTGGCAACCGCAGGGGGGTCTTCACCTGTCCCCAGAAGTCCATCTCCCCCCGCACAGCCACCCGCTGCCAAGGCCACACCTAGGCTCTGTGCCCTGATGTGCCCGGCCACTGGGATCGCACGGAGAGCCGCCCCTGACCAGGCCGCTAGGCTGCCCGAGCCAGCCCTCCGCCTGCACCCCCATCCCCCTGGCTGCCCCCGAGGGCACCCCCCACGGCCCCCTCCCCCTGAGCCAGGCTAGCCAGACCCCACCCTAAACACGACTCAGGCCGTAAGTCGTCAAGGGTTTCAGGACGACGGCCTCCGCAGGACCCCAGGCTGTCGCACGCCCACGCTGTCACACACTGTCACACACACACGTGCCCCACGCTGTCACGGCCGCACACCATCGTCCTGACAGACCCCGTCCTCCCGTGCCCTTGAACCCTGAATCTCCCGTGAGGCCCCGGTCCGCCCCCTCCGCCAGCCAGCCGGTAAACGTTTGGGAGTCGTCCGAGTCGATCGTTGTGTCCTGGGAAGCTGGCGTGGGCCACAGCGGGGTGTCCGCGTCACGCCACCAGCCAGGACTTTGTTTTCCCGGGAGAGCTGGCTTCCCGGCACACCCCGAGTGCCCCCTCCCTGCCTTCCTCCACGCCACAAAACCATCCCAAGCGAACCAGAGCGAGGGCCTTGGGGGGCTGCAGCGTAAGCCCGGCCCCTCCGCCTGCCCTGAGCCCGGAGCCGCCCGGAGAGCCCCGCTGACCGCTGACCACGGGGTGTCCCGGGGCCGCGGCCACGCGGGTTTCGCGGTGTGTTCGTCCCTCCGGGGGCCGCCCCCGCCCGCCCTGCCTTGCACAGGCGGGGACCTGGCGCAGACGATGAGCGAGCGCCCGGCCCCGTGAGGCCCCCACGCGCATCAGGACGCTGGTGCCGGGCTGCCCCTCGCGTCCACGCAGCCTGTGCACGCTGTCACAGTCACGACTCGGGGCCGTCACCCGCGAGTCAGAGCGCTCACCCCGAGTCTCTCCCCCTGCGCCCGGGCACACGCCGGGACGGGCCGAGGGCCACGCTTCCGCCTGAGCAGGGGTGGCCGCCCCCGCCTGTAGCACCTGCGGGGTCGGCTCCCACCACAATGCAGTGGGAGCCCCCTGCTCCTCGACCCCGTTTCCTGTACTGACCTCGAGTGGCCGCATCATCTCAAACTGCCTTTTCTCAGGTCCACACAGCCTCTCCCATACATCCTCCTGGATCGCGCATGCGTGCACACACGTGCACACACGCACACACTCCTAGAACACACATGCACGCACTCACACTCAAACATGTGCGTGTACATGCATGCACGTGCACACACGCGCGCACAGTAACAGCACCGTTGCCCAAAGAGCTTGCGTGTGGCAGGAAGGCCACCATGAGCCTCTGGGGACAGAGGGAGACGCCAAGGGACCCCGCGACACGGGCACACGCGTCCGCCTCCGCTGCGCCTTCCCCCAGGGCAGCTGGCTTCCGCGGAGGCAGCTTCCACACCGCCCGCTGGGACCGCCACAAGCCACGCTGGCCGCGGGCTCCAGGACAGGGGCGAGTTCCAGCGGCAACGTGCTGCACGCGGAAAACTCTCGCCAGATGCCCAAGACGTGGGACGGGGGAGACGGGAAGTAGCTCGCCATCACTTGTAACCTGCTTGCGCGTCGCAGCGGTGCTGTGGATACATCTGGTTAATAAAACACGTCATTAAAATCCGTTTTACCTGTCCCGCTTACTTTTGTAACGTGTCCACTAAAATTTTTAAATTCTGTAGGTGGCTTGCACCCAGTTTCTATTGGAGAGCAGGGGCCTGAGGCTCACAGACCCCCGGGTCCTGGTGTGACGTGTGTGTATGTGTGTGTGTGTGTGGTGTGTGGTGTGTGTGGTGTGTGTGCGGTGTGTGAGTGCCGTGTACATGCATGCATGTGTGTGGTACGTGTTGCGTGTGCGTGTGCACTGCTCCTGGACACGCACCGCCCGCCGCCCGCCCCCACTGCCCGCACGCTCGCACCCAGGTCGGCGGCCACATGCCAGCCATCAGGTCTCTGCAGGGTTCCCAGGGCTCAGCATGTTGCCAGGTAAGAAGTCACAGAGGGCCACCGCCTGCCGCTCCACGGACAGGGGGTCCCGCTCGGCCTCCCCGGCTCCGCGTGAGGGGCCTGGGGACGCTCTGAGCCCGATGGGCCTTGGCTGCAGCAGAGGGGGTCTCTAAGCATGCTGCTGCCCCCCGCCTGCTTTGGGGTCCCGCCCGTCAGAGCTGGGGTCCTTTGCGGGTGGAGCTGTCATGCTGCTGGGGTGAAGGGTCCCCCGCAGCACCCGCTGGGCCGCAGGCGATGGAGCCAGGCCTCTGAGCCCTCCCTTCTCACTGAGGCGACGTCTCGGGACGTGGATCAGTTGCACACGGTGGGGGCGGGGGTGGGGTGGCAGGTGCGTCCGGGGGTGGGGGGCACAGGTGTCTGAGGGCTCCGCCCGCAACAGGCAGGGGCAGAGAGAGCCCAGCAGGGCCCGGCATGGCGGGGGTAACTCAGGGGAGTCCCCAGGCGAGGAGGGGGACGGGGTGGGTGGGGGGTGGCGTCCTGGGACCGCGATGCCCACACCGTCCCTCTCCTGGTTCCCAGGCTGCGCCAGTCCCCGGGGGCAGCTCCTGGGTCAACAGGTCAACAGGAGCCGCTCCTGCCACACGTCCCGGAAGGCGGGAGCCAAGAGCCCCGGGGTGAGGACGGGCGGCCGCCCTCGCTCTGCTCAACTCCCCGCCCCAGCGAGGCCCCGCGAGGGGCCCTCGGACCCCACCCAGCAGGGAGAGGCCGGTCAGTCAGTCAAGCGTCTTGTCCTCGGCCGTAGGGCGCTGATCCCACACTTCCGCTGTTCCCTGTTGGAGGCCCAGCCTCGGGCGGGTCCCCTCCACGCCCAGAGAGGCAGACGTGGCTGGGACGTGCTGGGACGTGCTCGTAGCTGCTGAGGCCAGAGGCGGCCAGACGGGAGCAGACCTGCCCGCTGCCTTCCCAGGGCAGGGCGGGCCGGCCCCCTCTGCCAGGCGGGCGGAGCAGTCAGGCGAGGCTTCTCCCGGGGAAGCCGCCCCCAGGGCCACTTGGAAACTCTCACCTGCCTCGCGGCTCATCCTCGGAGCCCGAGGGAGGCCTGGAACCCTGGCTCGTCCCCCCCCCACCCCCGGAGCGGAGCGCAGGGTCCGCAGGCACCGGCAGGAGCCGGGGCGGGGGCGGGAGGGTGCACCTCCGGCTGGTGCAGGGGGCCAGCAGGGGGAGGGGGCGGGGCAGGGACGGGGAGGAGGAGGGGGGGAGCACGCACATGGACCGGCCTCCGGCCTCCGCCGGCCCTCTCTGTCACCCTCGCTCCTGCTGTGAGGAGGAGACTGGACCCCGCAAACTCCCCAGGGGGGCAAGAAAGATAAGCCCCACCTCCGGGACGCAGACACTGGGGCCGTTTCGCCCCCCCCTCCCCCCCCCGGGGCCCCGCTCGGGGCGCCCGTCCACCAGGGAGGGCTGTGGCCTGACCTTCGCAGAGCCCAGCGGCAGTAGACCCAGCGTCTGTCTGTCCCCTGCCCTCCCCCCTCCCGCTGACAGGCCCGGGGTGCAGCGAGGATTCTCCGCACCCGCAGAGCACCCCGATCCCCCGATCCGCACGTGCAGATGGAGCTGCCTCCTCCGTCATTTGCATCTTAATGCTCCTAACCCACAATCACGGAGGCTTGTGCGGAAAACGAAGGCGGATGCGGAGAAATCTGGGCTGATTCTAAACTCGGATGAATTACACCTGACGGGAGAAGCCTCGTGATGAGGCTTTAAAAAGCATAACGGAAATCGATTTACCGCAGAGAAAGGTGCCGGGTGGGGACGAAACCCAATCCTGACCTTTTTTTTTTTAGCCACAGTTTAGAAAAAGCAGGAAAAATCCCCGCCTCCTGCCCAAACCTGCCTCAGCTCCGGCCTGGGACCTCACTGAAGTCTCACCTCCGGCCACCCACTCGGCCACCCACCCACCGTGGGCAGCAAGTCCAGTCCCCCAGACGTCAGCTCTGCCCCCGAGGGCACCCGCGGGCCACCGGCTTGTCCCGGCTGCTGGCACCGTGTCTACGGGCATCGCCGCCCCCGCCGGGAGCCACAGCTGAGCCCGGACTGCAGTCACGAGGGCCCGCGAGCCCACGCGGTGTCAAGACGGCGGCATCGGTCTTGGTGACCTCGGGGAGACGCCCCCGTCCGGGGTCAGGCGGAGAGCACCCCTGTGTTCTTCACACCTGTCACGGTCCTTAACTCCCAGCTCGCACGCGGGTCCAGCGATGGCACCCACGTGCCCACACGGGGCGCTCTCACGCCCAGACCCCTCCCGCCCTCCGAAAGTCGGGGTTCCCCCCAGGCCCGGTGCACTGCCTCTACCAGGCTTCTCCTCCACTTGAGACAAGCATTTCCCTGCGGGGAGACCACGGGCAAGCCTGGCCCCCCGCTCGCCAGCCCAGGCGGCCTTCCGTGAAAGCACCGGGGCCTGGCCGCACGGACGGCTCCCCGGCCGAGGGTCGCGTGCGATCCACGCGGGTCCACAGCGCACCCACCGCCCCCCCCCCCCCCGGAATGGCGTCTCTGGCCTCGTATTTACCAGCCGATTCGCTCTGGAAACAAACCCGACTCGTGGCTGCCTGCCACGCTCTGTCCCATCGCTCAGACAAGGGAACGGAGGGTCCGGGCTCCAACCGCGGTAGCCATGGTGGACTCCAGGCTGGGGGTGTGGACCCTGAGCTGGGGGTGTGGACCCCGAGCTGGGGGGTGGACCGCGGGCTGGAGCGGACCCCGGGCTGGGGGGTGGACCCGGGCTGGGGGTGTGGACCCCGGGCTGGAAGGTGGACCGCGGGCTGGAGCGGACCCTGGGCGGGGGGTATGGACCCTGGGCTGGGGGTATGGACCTTGGGCTGGGGGGTGGACCCTGGGCTGGGGGGTGGACCCTGGGCTGGGGGGTGGACCCTGGGCTGGGGGTGTGGACCCAGAGGTGGGGGTGTGAACCCTGAGCTGGGGGGTGGACCCCGGGCTGGAAGGTGGACCGTGGGCTGGAGTGGACCCTGGGCTGGGGGTATGGACCCTGGGCCGGGGGATGGACCCGGGCTGGCGGTGTGGACCCCGGGCTGGGGTGTGGACCCTGGGCTGTGGGTGTGGACCCCGGGGGGCTGGCCTCCCAGCCGCTCCCCCCAACTGCCTTCCCACAGAGCCTCCGGATTTAACAGAAACAGGCGGGGGTGACGCCCCAGGAGCGTCTGAATTTCAGGCGAACGGCGCACAACCTTAGCACGAGTGTGTCCCAAACACCGCGCGGGCAGCACTCGCGCCGGGGCAGGAAGCTGCTCGCTGGTCATCCTGACTGGGACGCGCTGGGCGCTGTCTCAGCAAAGTCCCCGTCTTCCGCTGAGTTGCCCTTATGTGTCTTACGAAACCAGTGAGATTTAGGACAACGATACCGACTTTTAGACGAGGAGGAAAAGCCACGCGGTCTCCGTCCCGGAGAGCTACGCTTCCCCTGTGGCGTTTCTGCCCCCAGCGCGGGCTCCGGCCTGTGCCCCCCAGCGCCCCGCGGGGGGCAAACCGGGACAGTGAGGACTGGCTTCCTCCCCACCCAGACGCCTCAGGGCCGAGACGGTGCCGGTGCCAGCGAGCTGACCGGGCCCCAGCTCAGCCGGAGCGCACCGGCTCGGCCCCTTCCGCCGCGGTTTCGTCTGGCGCGAGCAGCTATGGCGTGGGGACAGGCCGGACTGCGACCTTCCTGCCAAGCTTCCTCGTGCCAGACCTGCCAGTGAGAGCGGCCCTGGGCGGAACGTGGCCCCAGGGACCAGAGAGGCGGCAGAATCAGGAGGCGCCACGGCCGGCCTCAGCCGTCAGTCACCGGGGGGAGGAGGAGCCCACACGAGCACGGCCCCGACCTGCTCCCTGCCCACCGGGCACCCCGCTGCAGGCACGGGCCGGCCACCTGTCACCGGCACGTGCTCCGGCCCCCGGCCGAGTGTGAGCCCTGCGGGGCTCGCACGGAGGGCAGAGGGCCGTCTCCGCGGCCTCCTGTCACGGAGGGACTGGCCTTCGCAGGGCCACCAGGGAACCTGGGCCCCCTGCCGTTCTCACCTGGGGCTCCTGACGCCCGAGGGGTTCGGCTGTCGACTTCCCCCAGGCGCGTAGAGCAGAGAGGACAGAGGAAACATTCTCGAATGGCGTCCTGTGAGCCGGGCTCCCTGCTGGGTGCTCGGCCCTCCACCCTGCCAGAGTCCTGCCGGGGCCCACCGGCATCTGTGGTGGCCCCGAGCTCCGGGGAAGATGGCGGAGGGGTGGCATCCGGCAAATTCCTCAGTTAGCGCAGCATAGGGACCTGACCGGGCTTGTCTCCGGCCTGCCCTCGGGCTCGGGCCACCATGGCTTCTCTCAGCATCTGCTGAGCATTTTAGCGTCCTTTTGCAGCACTATTTGGAATGACCTAGACCTTCGTCACAAATGGCTACAGAGGGTCCCCTTTGACAACGCCACCTTGGGGTTCGTGGGCCGGCTGACGCCACGATGGCGTTGCCTGGGGCAGCCAGCCAGGCCTCAGACCTGACGAGGTTAACACCTGATGTCTATCGGGCTGCAGAGAGGAGAGTCATGGGCGTCCCCAGCCCACGGGTGGCGTCCGTGATGGGCCTGCTAGGTCTGAGCCAGTGGGTTTCGCAGTCAGGAGACGTCGTCTGCATTCAACGGGCTCGGGGGGCATCCACGAGGCCAGAGGCGATGCTGCTGTCTGGCTGCCCCATGACTTGGGGACGATCTGGGCCCAGCTGCGGTGAGCAGAGGTTCGGCCGTCCTGGGCCGGAACCCGGAGCAGAGAGCTTGTCACCGAGCTCCCCCAGAGCATGGGAACAAGACAGGAATCAGCAGCCCAAAGGCGCGCTGTGGAGGTCAGGGAAGGGCCGGCTCGTTACGGCGAAAACGGCGACCGTCCCAACGGCCCCCGGGGAATCTGGGTCACGAGGATCCGGGGTCCGAACCAATTTCCCTCAAACGTCACACGTCAAACACTCGCCCGCGTCCGGCAGGCGGGGCGGACGGGCCGCACGTCTCCGGGGGGCCCTCTGTCTCTGTTCTCTCCTGATCTCCGTGCCTCAAAGGTCCGAGATGCATTTTTATGTCATGAAACGTGACCGTACTTATCCGGCTCCTTCGAGTAAAGATGCAGCTCAACAGCTAATTCCGCCCGGCTGCAGAGATAGGTCATCAGTCCCCTTCACGCCGGCCTCTCCACCTCTGCGGCCGGAGTGCTCACCTGCAAAATGCGGTGAGCTGAGGTGTTCTCGGCTTCCCCGCAGGCCCGCGGCCCCCGCCTCACGGGCTGGGCTTCCGAGGACCGAACTTGCCAGGCCCCGAAGCCTCTCTCCCACGGTGCCTGCTTCAGCGTGGGGAGGGTCCCTTCTGCCTGTCACCAGCCCAGACGATTCTAACTGGGGTTCATGACACGGCACAGCCCTCTCCGCCGTCAGCACTGAGCTTCCGGCTGCTGGACACAGCGGCCTCCCGACGGTCACGAGCCATCCTCGGCATTTGCGGGGGGCGGGGGGTGATGAGGAGGTGGGACATGAAAGTCAGCCTTGCACACTCACGGCTCGTACTTTCTCGGCAGACACAGGCCTGCCCTGCCAGGTGACCGTGCAGGAATCGGGACTCGTGGGCGTCCTCCTTTTGACGGGCCGTGGCCAGGTGTTTCGCAGAGGCGATGGGAAGACTCGGCACAGCTTTTCCGCGTTTGTTCTGACCCCGTGAGCCCTGACCCTTAACACGGCGTTCACCAGGTGGCCCCTCGTCTTTACAGACATTAGGCCGCGAGCCAGAGTTGGGCGGAGGCAGAGTCCAGCCCCTGGCCGGCGACCTTCACGCCCAGGGGGCTTCTGAGGGGTGGTGACCCGCCCTGGGCAGGCTCTCCTGGGGACTCCCACACCAGTGGAGTCTGAGAATCATTAAAATGCTCCGTCACCCCATCTCCTGACTGTCCGAATAATAAAAGCAATGCAATGAGCTCATCACTTAAAAAAGGCTTTTAACCGGAAGGATAACGAAAGCTTCTCCTTGAGGAAAGCCCAAATGGAGACTAGCTGGACGGTCACGTGGGAACATTTAGGATACAAATTTCTTCAGAACGAACCACTGGTCAAGAAAGACTTCGCTAGTCCTTCTCTTCGAGTCCCCAAAGCCAGTCCCACCCACCCCCTAACGCTGAGGTCTCCAGCGGCTTGGGGTCTTGGGGTGCGGGGGTGGGGGGTGTGGGGACGGGGGCCGGGGAAGGGGCGTGTGCACACGCACACGCGTGATGAGGCGGCTGGCAGCGGGGGGCGGGGGGGGGGCCCAGGGAGGGCCGCGAAGTGCCCTCCGCTGCTGCCGCTCCCTCTCCCTGCGTTCTCCGGCCTTTTTCTGAGTAAATCTCTCTTCCCATTTTCCTTTGAGTCTCAAAGTCTCGAAAGTGCTCCCCTTACTTGCGTTAGTCGGCGTTCTGCAGGGAAGCAGAGCAATCGGGGGTGTGTGTGTGTGCGCGCGCGCGCGCACGCGCGCGCGCATAAAGAGAAGACTTTTGTTTATTTTAAGGTGATGGCTCAGATACTTGTGGGCATGGCGTAGCCAAATCCTGCAGGGCAGGTGGGCAAGCTGCAGACCGAGAGAGGGGTCAATGTCACAGTTCACATCTGAAGGTCGTCTGCTGGCAGAATTCCCCCTTTCTCAGGAGACTTTTTTTTATTAACTTTTTTTTCTTTTTTATTATGGCTTCAGCTGATTGGATGGGGCCCACCTACACGGCAGAGGGGGACCTGCTTTTCTTGAAGTCTGCTGATTTAATTGTTAATCTTATCTAAAAAAATAGCTTCAGAGAATCACCTGCAATAATGTTTGACCAACTTTCTGGGTGCTGAGGCCCAGCCGAGGCAATCCGTAAAGTCAGCCATCATTTTGGCCTGGTCCATCAGATCTGTAGACGAAGCCGCCGCTTCTGAGAACGTCACAGCCGCTCCTGACAACGTGACTGTCACCCCAGACGACGTGGCTGCGTGGAGCAGATTTCCAAATGTGTACGACCTGGGTAGGTGTGTGCTGTTTGTGACGAATGGATCCCACCAAACGTTTTTTGCTCCCTTTTCCGTTCTCACCGATTAATCCTGGAGGGATGAAGGTTATCTCTACCAGAGAAGTTGTTTAAGTCAATAGAAATTTAGGGAAATCAAAAGAAACATATCTCCATTTTGACAGAATGGTGTTAGGCTTTGCAGGGGTCAGGATTCTGGGCTCTTTGATCTCTATCCTTTGCTTACAGCCTTTTAAAGTGTCCGTGATGCAAAAACCCTCCAAAAGCAGACAGATTAAAGACACGGATTATAAAGACTAGAACAGAACAGACGCTGTGGTTAATGACGGATCCATGGGCTCTCGAGGATATTAACATAAATAAAAATTCATGGCAAGAAATAATTACATTCCCTATTGCGGCCCACCCTCTAATTCTCCTGGGCACTGAAAAATAATGGGAAGGTTAACACATTTCTCACATTTCTAAGCATGTTATTATTTCTTGCTTACACAAAAATTACATAAAAGCAATCATTTGGAATCCGGGAGTAGACGACATAGACCAGACTCGGATAAAAGCGTAACCAAAATAGAAAAGCAATCTGGCGTCGCTGACAATATTGTCACAAAAATATTACGTTTTATGGAGAGAATTTCTCAGAATCCAATAACAAACACGTCTAGCTGTTCAATTGAATCATTTGCATGTTGTGGCAAAGTGAAAATACAATCACCTCGTTTTTGCTGCCTAATGGGATTTCTGGGGGCGGGGCCGCCGACAGCCCGTCTCCCTGCTCAGGCGCCATCCCCTCCCTCCGTGCCCCCCCCCAAAGTCCTTTTTCTTCTTTCTGCTCGGCCTTTATGTTCATTATTCTTCCCCATCCCACACTCTGCGTTCCTCCCTTTTCTATCCGTTTCTTATTCACCAAGAGTGACTCCGGCCGACCGCCGGGAACTCACGCCTGAGGATGAGCAGAGAAAACGCGCCGTCGATTCTCATCCCTTTTCCCTCCGAGCCGGTCTTGTCGTCAGAGTCGCTGGCGTTTTCCTGGCTACCTCTCTGGGGGCCGGGTCCCGAGGACCGGCGGACAGGGCCATACGCCTGGAGGTGCAGGAGAAACCCCGCCGCGTCCGCCCAAAGGGGGCGGGACGCCCACTGACGTCGCGTGCGCGCGCGCGCCCGCGTCCCGGCTACGTCCTCCGTTCACGTCGCGTGCGCGCGCACCCGCGTCCCGGCTACGTCTTCTGTTCACGTCGCGTGCGCGCGCGCCCGCGTCCCGGCTACGTCCTCCGTTCACGTCGCGTGCGCGCGCGCCCGCGTCCCGGCTACGTCCTCCGTTCACGTCGCGAGCGCGCGCGCCCGCGTCCCGGCTACGTCTTCTGTTCACGTCGCGTGCGCGCGCGCCCGCGTCCCGGCTACGTCCTCCGTTCACGTCGCGTGCGCGCGCGCCCGCGTCCCGGCTACGTCTTCTGTTCACGTCGCGTGCGCGCGCACGCCCGCGTCCCGGCTACGTCCTCCGTTCTGCCTGAATCCTCCGGATCCTGGCGAAGGCCATCAGGACCGAGCGGCGCGGTGGTGAGGGCGGACGGATCCGACATGAAATCGCCTGGGTTCACACGGCAGCATAATCGAGAACATGAAAACTTGACCTTTTTCTGTTCTTTAGTGTCCTTATCTGTGAAATAGAAATGAAAAGAGATCTTGACTCATGGCGCTGCGGGGAAGGTTAAAAAGGTGAGGGACTTGGAGCACCGCATGCCACGTCGCACGCGTGTGCGCAGCAAGCGTGACCCGGAGGCCACAGCCCCAGGAGTCCGGGAAATACCGCATTTCCGCAGTTGCTGGCAAATCAGCCTCCGCTCCCTGGTGCTCAACTCCACCTCGCGTTCGTGGGGGTGTCCCTGCAGGCCTTTTCAAGGGTCTGGGGTCACGTGACGCGCCGAGTACCGATGGCGGCCGCGGGTCATTACGCCCTGCTCGCCCAAGCTCCGGTGGGGTACCCCCCGCCCCCCATCACGGGCTCCTCCGGTCACTTGCCCCACGTTAGCCGCGCGTTTGGGGAGAGGCTGGGAACCCGCCCGCCGCGGTGAGCGCACCGGCCGCCGTGCCCTCGAGGGCGGCTGGGATCCCCGCGCCCGCCTGTCCCGCCCTCCCACGCCGCGGCGTGTCCCCTCTTTGTTAACGTCCGGAGCCCGTTGGCCACTGGCTTCTTCCCGGTCCCTCTTCTCGCCTCCTGCCTCCACTGGCCCTCTTCCCCCCTCGACAAGGAGCCCGGGGCACCCCGCAGGCACGGCGTGCCCCCCGAGCAAAGGCCGCAGGGCGTGCGCCCCATGCGCGGGCCGGGGACGGAGACGCGCGTCCCGGTGGCGAGGCGGAGACGCAGGGAGACGCGCGGCCGGCTACAGCAGCTCCGGCTGCAGCGGCTCCGGCTGCAGCGGCTCCGGCTGCAGCGGCTCCGGCTGCGTGAGGGTCGCGGGGGTCGGCGTTCCCGTCCCCCCCACCCCCCCGCCGCTGTCCTCGTCCGGGACTCACGTCAAACCTCCGCTCAGCGCCGCCGCCTTCTCTGCGGGGGCCTGGCCACCGGCTGGCGTCCACGGTCGCGGGGGGCCATGCGCCTTCCGCCCGGGGCCGCCTCCCCGCCTTCCCGGAAAACAGCGGAGGCCGCTGCGGTTGGTCCGCCGTCCCCTGTGAGCCCATGACCCCTGCCCGCCCTTCAGCTCTGCGGGGACCGTGACCCTGACCCGGAGCGCTTCCTGTACCCCTCACGGGGGGGCGGGGGGGGGGGTGTCCCCTCTGCAGCTCGGGCAGCCCCTGGGCTTGCCCTGGAGAGCGGGGTGCAGAGAGGGCTCCGTGGCAGCTCCGCGGCTGGGGCTCAGGGGCTTTGCACACAAAGCCCCCCTCTCCTGGGACCAGGCCCGCGGCCCTCGTGCGATCGAGGCTGGGCTCGTTTGCTGACCAAGGACTCCGCTGTCTGCCATGCTGACCACGAGGCACTGCCCAAGGCGTGAATGAGTCCCCACTGAGCCGACCGCGGCCACGTAGCCACCTGACCGAGCTCGGCCCAGCTCTGCCCAGCTCCGCCGGCCAGAGACCTGCGTCGTGAGCGGTCACAAGCGCTCGCTGCCTTGAGCCAGTGGGTTTGGGGTGAGATCGAACCTCTCTCCCAAACTCTGTCCCACAGGTCCGAGGGCACACGGGACACCTTTGCCCCTAGCGGCAAGTCCGAAGCTGACCTCCACGTCCTCACCCACCCCTACCTCCTGACTGGGGACACCTCGGCGGACACCGAGGACTCTGGGCAGCACCCCGGCCCCCAGCTCCTCCCAGGACCCCGTCCGTCACGCATCACCCCCACCTTTCGAGTGGGGCCCCACCCCGCCCCTCTCTCCACCGCTGTAAACTCTCACCTGCTTCCCTCGAGCCTCTCGGCTTGTTCCCGATCCCTGGCTCTGCTCGGCCTTCGATCTCTTTTCTGTTTTAACAGGGAGCATATTTTCAAAAAATAATTCTAAACAGGTGACTCACCCGATTACATTCTGTACCAGCTCAAAATCCTTCGAAAAGGCCACAGTCTTCAGCTGGTCTCCAGTGAGTGCAGGGGGCAGGGCTCCTGCCCCCCGGGGCTTGTATTCTGCGGGATAAACAGGTAATCAGCGACACACTTCCAGGGAGCGGGGGAGTGTCATGAGGAGCTTAGGCACATGGGCCAGAGCCGCCCGGAGCAGGGGCCGCGGAGCACACAGCGGTGCTGAGGGGGGCCGGCCGCACAGAGCTCGGAGGGAAGAGCCCTCGGGAGACGGGGGACTGCGCAGCAGGTACGGCGGCCGAGTTCGCGAAGGGCTCGGCAGACTGCGCCTCCGGCTCCCGCGCTCACGGCCGCCCGGCCAGGGTCAAGCGGAGGGACGCACCGTGTGAGCTGTCGTGCCCGAGCCCACCCGCGTGGCCGAGGGCGCAGCTCCCAGCCGGGGCCGAACCCTGGTGGCCCTCGACGCCCACAGCATGGACGCCCTGGCAGAGGGGGCTCGCACCGCTCCCGGGCGAGCCCCCCAGGTGAAGCTTCCTGGTTCTTCTTCGGAGACCCCCTCACGTGCCCACCTGCAGCCCAGGTGCCAACGCCGTTTCTCAAAGCCTCTTCCCTTTACAAAGGACGAAGGGAAGGAGTGTGTATGCCGTGGAAACTCACTTCCCATAACCAAACAACGACTGGCCATTTGCTGTTTGGAGAGAGCACCCGCCCCGACGGCCAGGTCTTGTGTATTGAGCGACTTCCGATAAGAAGGAAAGTCAATACTAGAAATGCAGGGTGTGGTTCCATAGTGTCGCGGTCAGCACGTCTGCTTTACACGCAGAAGGTCCTGGGTTCGCGCCCCAGTGGAGCCACGGTCCCAGGTCCACGGCCACACCACCCTGCACGAGCCCGATGGCTGACCTCGGAAGCTAAGCAGGGTCGGGCCTGGTTAGTACTTGGATGGGAGACCACCTGGGAAGACCAGGTGCTGTAGGCGTAAATGATAATAATAAATAAATAAATAAGAAATGTAGCTATAAAAGGAAAAAGCTTCCTCTTACGGAGTATCTCTGGGGCCGAGAACATTCTCTCGTCACTGGGGACTCAGGGTGCCCCAGCAGAAGGGGCCCGTTGCCCCCATTCAAAAACAGGAAAATCTAGGGTCTCGTTGGTTGAATAACTTGCTGGCCTGGAGGCCTGTCGTGCCAACTCCGGAATGCCTGGCCCCAAAACGCTTTACCCCTGACGCACATTGACTCTGAAGGTCACTCCAGATGGAAATGCGTGGCCCGAGGCCCATTTCCATCGTCATACTCCAAATGTCACATACCCCGGCGATGAAGACTTGTTAATTATGCATTAGCCTTTTAAGCCACACGCTGAAGAAAGTGCCAGCTACAGATAAAAGGGACAAACCGCCGCGTTCCCCAGCCTCCCCCCCCGCCCCGCCCTTCGCAGGTTCAAGCACAAGGCGCGTGGCGGACCCAGGAGGCGTTTTCCACGCATGGGGACAGCGCGGCCAGCCGCCCACGGAGCCCAGCGTCCTGCGGAGTGCGGCCGCGTGGACGGGGCGGGTCGCGGTGCCGCCCTGGGCCCCAACGCCCTCTCGGTTGAAGCCGGCGTGATAACACTGTCTCTCCACACTGTCAAGCATGCCATTGTCGCATAATGATCACAACATACGATGACATTCGCTCTGGTGCCCTGCGGATAATGACGCCGACCGGTCGTGGCGTGTGTGGGGACGTCGGCTCTAAGCGGACGGGAGCAGGACCCCGCCACGGATGGCGATGGCTGCGTTCGGAGACTTGTCACGGCCGCCGTCACTCCTGGCAGGCTGCCCTGCAGCGTGGGACGTGGGGGCAGCTTTCTCGGGAGCCCTGGCACGGTCAGCAGCCCCCCGAAGAGCCAGGCCTCAAACGGGCCCCACAGTCACACAGCACGGATCGATTCTGTCGGTGGCCTCTGGAGACCCAGTGTCGGAGGCGCACTGCGCGGGTGTTTGGGACAGTTTCTAACCGGCCCTCAGGCAAGAGCAAACGCTGATGAAGTCACTCGCGCACTCGGGGCTCGGCCCTCCTTGTGCTGTCCTGGTCCCCCGTCCCCCCCCGCCCCCCGCGCCCTCCTCCCACACGTCGGCCGCCTGTCCTAGGTGGCAGGTGTCTGGCCCTCAGGGAGCCCGTCGATTTCAGCTCCCGGCCCAGTCCTAAAGCCGTGAGCGAGCGTGGACGCAGCCAGGCCCAGAGGGCGCCGCGGGTCACGGGGGACCCTGCAGTCCGTGGACTCCCTCCCCGCTGTGTGCTTTGCCGCCGCCGCCGCCGGGAGCGGCCGGGCGGTTGGCCTGCTCCAGACGGAGGGGCCTGGGGACACCACGGTCACAGCCCTGAACCAGAGCCTGGCTCTCTGGGCCGGCTGCTCGATTTCCTGCTCTCTGAGCGCCGGGGCCAGGCGCGCGGCAGATCAAACACCAGGCGCCCGGTGGCAGCTGCCTCTCAGGGACCCTCCCTGCTCCAAACCCATGAAATGACATCGAATGGCCTTCCCTGGGGCAAACAGGGCTAGAAAGACGTGTCTCCTGCTTTGCTCTTCTGAGGACCCGAACCGTGAACTGCCTCCACCCAGGTCCGCGACGTCACTGCCACGATGAGGCCGAACCCCGGGCTCCGCGGGGACGTGCGCGGGGCGTCGGTCTGGGACCAGCTGTGCGGTTCCTCCGGCCCCACGAGCCTCCTGCGACTCACGCGAGCGGCACTCGGGACCAGCCGAACTTCGCTCAGCCGCCTCCCTCCCGCGGAGGCTCCCTTCTGCGCGGGGGGCTTCCTTCCCCCCTCCATCTCTCTCTTCCCGTTACCGTCTTTCAGGGTGTTTCAGTCGGCCCTGGCCTCATAGGGCTTCCTTCATTTTCCTTCAGAAAATGTTGCACGATGCGGATCCCGAAGGCTTTCTTCTGTCTCGCTTCTCGTCGGGTTGTTTCGTTTGTGTCTAATTCTTCTTTCTTTCTTTTCGAGCTCTGCCCACTGGGGCTCTGGAGACACACGGAGTCGTCTTTCTGTTCCCACGGCGCTTCGGTCGGTCTCGCGAATTCCAATCAGAAGCTCTTCTGCCCCGAACCACGTGCCTCGTGCCGGTCTCGGCAGGAACGCCCCCTCTGGGCGCACGGTGTGGTCCTGCCGCCCTCTGACCCCGGCGTTCGGAGAACCGGGCGCTCACGCCCGCTCCGCTTCTGATTCCCTCTGGCACCGGGTGAAAATGAATCCGACGGCCGGGCCTGTCTTCTCATCTGGGACGTGACGGGGGCCGGCCGCCCCCACGCTGGGAAACGGCGCGGGTTCCAAGCTTCGCTCTGGCCGCGGAAACATCCGCGTCTCCGGCAGACCTCCCGTCTCCGGCGTTTGCCGCGCGACGGCGTTTCCGTCCCGGGCGGTTCAGCGACCCCGCCGGGGTCCCCCCTGTGCGGCGCGGCGCGGCCTTCGCTCCGCTGGACGAGCGACTCGTCTTCCTTCTCCCGGACTCGGGCAGAGGCGAGACCAACATGCTGGAAAAAGCCGGTGCCATAGGCTCCTGACCTCCAGCTCCAGCCATGAAGGGGCCTGGCGCCCGCGTCCGGCGCGGAGACCGGAGTGTTTTACTGTCCGCTCACCTTCCGCCGTGTGAGCACAGGTCGTCTCAGGCGCCCGAGATCGCCTGTGCCGTGTCCCCGCCCAGGACGGGCCGGGGGAGCAAAGCCGTGACCCCCCCGCCACACACACACGCGCGGAGAAGCGGAGCGGGCCCGGCCCGGCGTCCAGGCCCCGAGCCCCGGCCACTGCCGCCCGCGGAGGGAAGAGCCGAAGACGCTCGGTCGGCCGCGCCCTGCTCGCCTGCTCCCCAGTGGGGCTCGCGGGGCCCAAGGATTGTCCAGAAGCTCGGTCTGTCCTCTTCGTCTGGGTACTCGGTCGCTCCTTCATTCATTCATTCATTCATTCATTCAACCAACCTGTCTTCACCGAACACCCCCATCCGCCAGATGCTACAGCAAATAAAGAAGACGTGAAAATGCCTCAGTTCAGGGAAGGGGGGGGACACGAGGCCATCAAAGGGCAGTCACCTCAGACTTCCCGGCTGCCGACCCCCAGTGGAAAACTCCTTCCTCGCCCTGGACCGATCTGACCACCCCGCTCCTCCCCAGCGCCCGCCCCTCGCCGCTACCGCCCCCTCACGGGAACCGCACACGCCTGTGTCTGCCAGGGGCCGGGGAGGTGACAGGCGAGGATACGGTGGAGGGGAGGAGAGAGAGGACGACAACGACCAGCGGGAGAAAGGCACCCCAGCACCGCCTGGGGCACCCCAGCACCGCCTGGGGCACCCCAGCACCGCCTGGGACTCCCCAGCACCGCCCGGGACTCCCCAGCACCGCCCGGGACTCCCCAGCACCGCCCAAGACGCCCCAGCACCACCCGGGACTCCCCAGCACCGCCTGGGACTCCCCAACACCGCCCGAGACTCCTCAGCACCGCCCGGGACTCCCCAGCACCGCCCGGGACTCCCCAGCACCGCCCAAGACGCCCCAGCACCACCCGGGACTCCCCAGCATCCCCCGAGACTCCCCAACACCGCCCGAGACTCCCCAGCACCGCCCGGGACTCCCCAGCACCGCCCGGGACTCCCCAGCACCGCCTGAGACGCCCCAGCACCGCCTGGGACTCCCCAGCACCGCCTGGGACTCCCCAGCACCCCTCCGAGACTCCCCAGCACCACCTGAGATGCCCCAGCACAGCCCGGGACTCAGGGGCAAGGAGCGGGGGCACCAGGGTGCCTCGCTTCCTGCCCCCCGTCCTCAGGCTTGGAAGTTGCTCCCGGCGTGGGCAGAGCCATGACGTCCTTTGCCTGGTGCTGCGGGGGCCGCTGCCTCAGCCCTCGCCGCAGGCTGCTGGCGGCTGCGTCCGCATGGACCCTATCGCCGAGGCCTCCTGGAGCATCCGCAGGATCAGAGACCACCACGTGTGACATGCTGTCCCTGACTCTCCAGCATGTCCCCTGTCTGAGATGCACTAGAACAAGCCAGGAAAGGGTACGAACAGGGGTTCTTTAGTCACCCAAGAAGGCTCTCCAGTGTCCCCCCAAATTGTCCCCAGTCCAGAGTAAAGGTTCCCAACTAAAGTGTCCTCGAGGGGGCATGAGCAGGCTGCTCAGCCACGTCTGCCTGATTCTCACAGGGGCTTGCCCGGCCACGAGGCAGAGATGAACTTGGGAACGTCTACCGGGTACGACACAGCCCGCTTCCCGATTCTCAGCCTCGCCCAGCCTCGGCTTCTTTCCTGGCAAAAGATCAGCCCCTTTCTCGAATCGTCCTGGCTGCTAGGAGACGTTCTGGAATCGTGATCTTCTAGATCTGCCTCCTCAGACCCCAGCCTCTGCGCAGGCGAAGCCGGTGTGCTCTCCGTCTCAGCCCGAAGCCTCTCGGGAGCTGCACATCCTGGGGCAGCAAAGAGGTACAGCTCATTCGAGGTGGGCAGGAAGTACGGGTTACCTCGGGTACACAGGAATGTGGTTATGTGGAATGGACAGGAAGTACAGGTGTCTGGAGTAGGGACAAAGTATGGCTTATCTGAGGTAGACGAAAAGTATAGGTATTTGGCGTAGACAGGAAGTAAAATATTGGGGGTAGATAGAAAGTACGGTTTTGGGGGGTGTAAAGGAAGAACAGGTTATTTGTAGTAGACAAGAAGTATGGTTATTTTGGGTAGACAGGAAGTACAGGTGTTTTGAATAGACAGGAAGTACAGGTATTTGGGGTAGACAGGGAGTACAGGTGTTTGGGGTAGACAGGAAGTACAGGTGTTTGGGGTAGACAGGAAGTACAGGTATTTGGGGAAGCGGGCAGACGGGGAAGGAAGCACCTCTTTGTATGGAGAAGTTACCGCTCCCGTCTAAGAAAGAACCCCTCGCCTATGTGTCCAGGGCAACAAAATAATCGTGACTCCAAATGCACTCAGTCCCCCTTTGCTCGTTCACACCCCCCCGGACACGGTCCACCTGTGATTGCTAACGTGTAGGTTTGAGGATTTAAGGAGACTTATTTTCCCATACAAGTCACACGCTCTCATTCCACACGGCTTTAATCTCATATCTTCCTTCCAGGACTTGACATAAATGGTCATCGCATTAATTTTCTATGTTACATAGAGAAAACTCTGTCGCATAAACGAAATATCAGCTGTCATTTAAAAACTGAACATACATCTCTCACCTCCTCACTCCAAAATCAATACACATATTTTGAAGCACTGAAATATTTCCAGCTTTTCTTCATCGTCTCAAACATCTGTTTGGTTGTCCCTCTGCAGACATCCGCTAAATAATATGGTTTATTTTGGGTAACAGATTATAGGAAACCTTCTCATAGACCCACCAGGTGGTATTTTTAAACGCATCTGCTTTTCAACTTTAAAGAACCGAGCGATTATCTTATCTTGACATGATCTCTCATTTGAGGCGAGCCAGCTCCCTGTGAAGACATTACCTACGGCTCTGGCTTCCATGAAGGTTCTTGTCAAGCAAAGTTTACAGTCACCGCAGGAACACAGAAGGAAAGCAAAGAGCATGGTCAATAACTCTCCACCTGAGATATTTTTCAGAGGATCTCATCTAGCAAACCTCTCTCCGAGAAGCTCCCAGAGGCGTGACTTTCCGTCGCCTGCAGAGACGCGGTGAGGGACGAGGACGATATTTTAAATTTTAAATATTTTCCCTTCTCCCTGGCTATCGGCCGAAGCCCCTATTTTACTTCTTTTTAGATACCGGCTGGATTTTTTTTTTTTTTTTTTTTTTTTTTGGTGCCATGAGCTCAGAGCCTTTGCTGCTAACCATTTTCTCTCGTTACCGATTGTGTAGATCAGAAGCTCTAAGTGCCGATGAAAGGTCACCTTTCTACTTTTTTCCCGCTCTCCCGGAGTTTGGTGACTCGGGCGGCTCGGCCAGAGGTAAGACACCCAAGCATCGGAAAGGTCACGGCCCCCGATTTAAATGAGCCGACAGTTTAGATGACAGATGACAGATGCTTTCATGAAAAGAGTAAATAACAATTTAAGGCGAAATATGATCAAATGCCGTGACACGCAGTAAGGGTAATTTAAGCTACATTAAGACACATTCTCTGCAGCTCGAACCCGCGTCACATACAGACTTTCTACTTGTACAAGTCACTCTGAAATGATGAAGGATAACTCATGGAAAGGCCTGGGCTGAATTACAGAATGTTTTCAAAGGAGCGTTGCTGTAGTACTCTCGATACGTAAATCGTGACGCCGTGGAGAAACGTGCCCTCTCCGTAACCGACACATGTCACCGCGAGTCGCTGCGCGTGGGTACATCTAACTCAGTCAAGGCAGACGTGGGCTTGAAGCAGGCAACTGTGACATATCTGTGACCACTCAGGCTGCAAGGAAAAATCAGGGAAGCCTTCTTCTCCCCTGCCGCTTCCCGAGCGCTTCTCACGGGCCGTGTTTTATAACAGAAGTGCGTGGGAACCATGCTCGTGGTGCCGAGATTCGCGAGTCCGGGCCACTTCCCTCGGGGACGGCGGGGCCAGGCCCCTGCGCCTGAGTGCCTCAAAGGACAGCTTGCTTGCTTCTTTGATCCACGTACTCATTCAGCGGGTGCCTGCTGTGCGCCCTATTTGGTCTAGGAAGTCGTCTAGGTACTAGAAACACAGCGATGAGCCCAGCAGACATAGCCTTCCCTTGTGGAGCCGAGATGGGGGTCTCATAGGAAGACACTTTGAATGGACGTGTATTAAAACCCAGGAGCCGAGCTAGCAGAACACAGGCCCCGGGAAGAAACTGCATCTTCCTTCGCGTTGGAAAGTAAATCTGACATAATCCTGTGTCAGCTACTTATGGCCTCACTGTCAAGGAAGTCGGGAAGAGATTTACGTGTAGTTGTAGTCTAAGAGCTAAAAACTTTTATTAACGTTTAATTGAGTTTCGACGTATACATAGAAAAGTGAAAAAACATGATAAATTCACAGCGTGAAGAATTATTACGAAGTAACGACGCCCGTGTAAGCCCCTCCCAATTCAATAAACTGAGGGTCATGGAACCCCAGAAAGCACCTTGATCCCCTTCCCCAAATCACCCTCCACCTCAACACTATCCTGACCTGTAACACAGGAGTCGTGTGTGTGCGTTTGAACTTTATACAATTGGAATTGTATGGTATGCATTTTCCTGTGTCCGACGTCTTTTGCTCAACATGTTTATAATTTTTATCCAAATGGTTTCATGACACGATTCAATCATTTTAATTGCTGTATAGTATTCCATTTTTTTTTAACATGCCCAAGTTTATTCGTTCTACTATTGATAAATACTTGGAGTGTTTGCAGTCTGGAGGATTCTGAGTAGTGCTGCTATGAATATTCTTGTACATATTTTTTATCGTACGTGTGCACACATTTCTTACAGGTACATATTTAGGAGTAGAATTAACAGAATGCGGGATATGCTCATGGTGAAATCTAGTGTATGATGTCAACGTTTACGAAAACGGTTGTACCAATCTACACCATTATGTACAAATAAACTCCCGAATTTATAGGAGAGGACACATTGCTCCACCCTTGACAATTCTTAAACATTTCAGACTTAACAGCCTGGCCCTTCTGGTGAGTGTGATGTGGCAATCACCCATCATGGGTTACATTTCCCTGATGACTAATGAGGTTGAGCACCTTTTTACACATTTAGTGGCCATTTGGGTATCGGTTTTAGAAGTGCCTGTCCAAATGTCTTGCCCGTTTTGCTACTGGGTCTCCAATTTTTCTTACTGACTTGTACGTCCTGTGCATACTCTGGGACATGCCTCATCAGAAATGTATTTTTGCATGTATCTTTACCTACTGATGGCTTGATTTTTAAAATTCATTTTAGTATTATCTTTTCATGAACGGTTTTAAATTTTCACCTAGTCTAATTTATTGGATAAATAAATAGCTTTTAAAGCAAAAATCATTACTAGAGATAGGAATATTTCATAGTGAAAAAATGTTCAAAAAACAAATGAGACGTATCATTACTTAATTTGTTACAGTTAATAATGTAATTCCAAAATATAAAAAGCAAATGTGTACAGAATAGAAGGAAGATATAGTAAAATCTATAATCGGTTACCAGTAACTGACTAAATTAAACACTAAAACTCGTCACTGCTTATAAGAGACAAGATTTAAATATATTGAAAGTTTAAAAATAAAAGAATGAAAAAAGGTATATGATTTAAACATTAATCAAAAAAAAAAAAAAAAAAAAAAAGCTGGGTTTTGAGCATTGAACCAGCCTGGTAATCCAGAGATAAAGCCCAATTTGTCACAATGCATTCTCTTTTTACAATTTGATGTATTTGATTTACTAAAATCTATTTATGAAGGATATTCATCTCTAGTTTTCTTGTAATTATTCAGTTAGGTTTGGTATCAGGAAAACATCGATTTCATAAAATGAGACAGGAAGTGTTTCCTTCTCTTTAATTGTCTAGAAGAGTTTGTGCAAAATTGGTATTACTTCCTCATGGAATGTACAATTCCCCAGTGATGCCATTTGGGCCTACAGTTTTCTTTGTAGGAGATTCGTACCCAATGATTCAAATAGACAAAGAGATTATTCAGGTTACCTATTTCTTCTTGAACAAGCATTGGTAGTTTGTGTCTTTTATGAAATGTATCTATTTCATGTAAATCATCAATTTTATGGATATGAAAATTTTAATATTTGTTTATTATCATTTTAACGTCTGTAGGGTCTGTAGTGATATTGTTTCTTTTCTTTTTTGAAGTTGGCGATTGGTGTCTTCTCTCTCTTCCTTATCAGTCTTGTCTAGAAATGTATCAATTTTACTTATTTTTTCAGATTTTGTATTCATTGATCTTTTTCTCTACATTTTCTGCTAACATTATTGACCTCTGCTTTTGTTCAAATTATGACTAAAAATCGAGAATTCTGCTGCTTTGCTTGTGTTCAGTGTAGGAACCTTAAATCTCTCGATTTCTTATAGATCTTGGGAGACACGAAGCTTAGGGCACAGTCTCGGCACCATCGACTGAGAAAGGAAAGTTTTATCTAATGGAGGAAATGAGTAACACTTCCAAGGTATAGTATCTTACTCACTTGATCTGCCCTTGTTGACGCTTTATACATTTAGTGATATTAGGCCTAGATTATTTAAAACACACATATCACTTTTTAAATTCCCAAATAACCTTACAAATTAATATTATTCTTTTTCATTTCGTGGAGAAGACAGTGGAAAATCGAGAAGGGGCTTCCAGCGTGGCCGCGATCGATCACCCATTAGCAAGTAGCAGATTGAAATTCTCTCAAACACGGTTATTTATCGCCTCTAACCCAAAATCATCTGGGGCCTTGGGTAACCCTGACCACCAAGCAGGACTCTGTCCTTCCCTTCAGTGAGGCCCGGTAACGATGTGACTGTCTTTTTTTTTCTTTTATTACCAAACAGCTCTAATTCCCATTTTGACTTACTGCGATTTTGCCCTCACGCTCCATTAGAATTCTTTCATTACATAACTTTTAGAAATCACAACCTAAAATCTTTTAATTTATTATTTTTTCTTTTTTCAGTTTATGGCTGCTCTTTGTAGAAATGAACAAAATCGAGTCGAGAACCTACCAAACGCAAGGACGTCTTAGTTTCCATGCAGCTGGGCCAAGACCGCCGCCCTCCGCATAATCGGCATTTCCCCTTCAGACGGGTCTCGTCACTGCTCTGGGCCCCTGTCCTCAGCCGTGGGCACCGGCGTCCAGCGGAGAACCCTGCGCTTGAAACAAACTGAAAATCGTCAGTGGAAGCAGCAGAATCCACGTGACCTCGCCCCTCGGGATGTGTGTGCGACGGTGCCCTGGGCGGGGCGGCTGTCTGGTCAACCTCCTTTTAGTAACTTAAGTGATCATACGTGTCGGGAAGGACCTTAGAATCAAAAAGACGAAGATTTTATTCTAACTCAATCAATAATCCTCAAAAGGGGCCCGATGAATGTTTTTGTCTCAAGATTTGAGCCTAAATTTAGCTCAGTGAAGGTTTTTACTAAGCGCCCTGGTCGGAGCCGTCTCGGCAGAGGGAGCAGAGAGGCCGAAGGCCTGGGGGCCACCTCGGCCAGGCAGCAGAGGGGGGCAGCGGGGCTCGAGGCAGGTGAGGGTGGGGAGGGGAAGCGTCAGAGCCTGGCGGGCAGGCCCTGTGGTCGGCGGTCAGCGGCGTGTGCCCGTCCCGGAGCGGCGGTCGCTACTGGGCAACATCAAGTAAGATGTTCCACTCGGAACGGCCACATTCGATCCCGGACGCCGCCCGCGTGCGGGAGCAGCCCGCACCCCCTCTCCGGCACCCTCACAGGTCTGCTCCGCCCCAGCTCGTCCTAGAGGCAGAAGCCAAGGTCACGTCCAGAGTGAGGAAGGGCCCCTGGTATCCGTGGCTTTTTTCGTTGCCAAAATAACGAAGCAGCCATACGCAAAGTCCGTACCTTACAAAGGAATTCTACCTCAGCCTTCCTTTTTAATTTTTAAAAAATTTTTTACTTTAGGAAACATTTGTGTTACAATTACTCCTGCTTATGTTGATTACTCGCTGCACCTTTTAATTAAGGAAGTATATCAAACATGGAAAGACTCGAGGTCAAAGAACGCAAGCCCAGGCTCACTTGGAATGGAAAGAATTTTAATCGATGCAATTTGCAGCCGTTTAAATATTTCATATCTGGTCATTAACACGGCGGGAGAAAGCAGGCCTTTCGCACCGACGGTCCAGCCGAGTGGTTGTGTAATTTTCACCTCGTAGGATCTCATTTGGCTTGGAGTTTGCTGACGGTCGTGCAGGTCGTCCTCAAAGGACGAAGGACACAGCAGTGATCCGCACTCCGCGCCTGAGCCCAGCCGTCAGCATCAGCAAGGGGGGGTGGCGGGGTCCGAGCGAAGGCTCTGTCTCCCTCGCTCCCCTGCGGAAAACCCTCCGAAGACAGGATGGGGATCCACGCCAGATTCCGGTGACCCGCAGGGAGGGGCAGGGGCTGGGCGCGCACCCGGCGTTTAATCCCACAGCCCTGGCTAACAAAGGGCGAAGCTGGTGAGCTCGGCGTGTTCTGATTCCGTTTGCCGGTCTCTCGGTCTCTCGCTCACAGTGGAGTCCGTGGTGCTTTCTGATTCTCATCGGTCTGAATCCTGCCTCTGGGGCGTGGGAGAGCGAGGTAGGCAGGCCAGGACGCGGAGCAAAGGGAGCCCTCGGGCAGTGCTGGTGACCTTGCGAATCGGTGCGGCCGCCGCGGAAAACAGTTTGGAGGTTCCTCAAAAAGTTAAATCACAGAACCACGACATGACCCAGCAGTCCCACTTCTGGGTGCTCGTCTGGAGAAATCCAAAACACTCATTTGAAAAGGTCTACACATCCCCAAGTTCGCTGCGGCGCTGCCCACAGCAGCCAATGCACAGGAGCCGCCCGCATGCCGTGGACGGACGCCTGGGGGAGGGGAGGTGGTGGGTATGCACTGCCTGGAAAAGAGGATGAAAGGTCACCGTCCCCGACAACGGGGATGGGCCTAGAGGGTCTTTTGTACGCTGAGCGAAATAAGCTGGACAGAAAATGACAAATGCCATGTGATTTCACGTACACGTGGAATCTGACAATCAATCAATAAATAAATGAACAAATAAAACGGAAACAAACTTGCAGAGACAGAGAACAAACCGATGGGCGCCGGACGGGAGGGGCTTTGGGGACCGAGCTTACGGAGCGGCCGGCGACGCAGGCTCGGCGCAGGGCACACGGCCGACGACCCCGCAGCGACTCGGCACGGGGCCAGGCGGGCGCCAGGCAGGACGGACGCCGCGGAGACCACGCCGCGCTCACCCGGAACGAATGCGCGACGGTACTAAACGTCAGCTGACAAGTCAGAAACAAAATCAGCGGATATTCACCGAAAAAAGGAAGAAGAGGTGTGGAAACGTGTCGCTTCTTCGTCTGACGCCTCTATGGACAGAAAACATTTTAATAGCTTCGGCACGAATAGGAGAGATTCCGGTCCGGCCTTGGGGCGGCTTCCTGGGGGCCGAGGACGCCTGTCTGTCACGGCTCCGAAGTGACGCGGAGTCTTCCGGGACAGCTCGACAGCGCCCCTGCTCCCTTCTACCCGCGCGGAAAAGGTAAGGACAGGAAAGAGGACAAGCAGACCTGCCGGCCTCCGGCGACGGAAGCGTCGTGTGGCGGAAGTCCCGCCAGGCTTGCGGAGCCGCGTGAGCCCCGTTCCCCTCTCTTCTCCAACAGCCGCTTGCTCGCCAGGAGGAGCCGCAGCGGCCACCGGGAGCCGGCGCGGACGGGAGCGTCCTCGACACGGCCCTCGTCTCGGCGCGACCCCGAGGGGGCAGAGGCCGGCCGCGGCGTGTTTCGCTAGCCCCGGGCACGGGAGCTTTGGTTCCCAGTTGTCCCGGTCGCCGATCCTCCAGGCCCTGCTCCCATCTAGCTAATTCTAGCTGCCGTGGGTGGAGTGAGCGAGGTGTGGAGGGGCCCCTCGGAGGCACGGGGTGCAGCCCGCGCGTCCCCAGAATGAAGAAGCCGTCCGCGGACAAAACCAGCTGTCTGCTCAGCGTCGCCGCCAATCCAGACGCCTTTCACACACATACAAATGTTTTGTATTTCGAAATAGCCTTTTAGTTCCGTTATTCATTTTTAATGTCCCTCTTTTATTTGCCGTAATTCTTTTTTTTACTGAAAAATTGCCTTATGACCAATTAGTTACGAAGCAAAATGTCTGTGGCAAAGATGTCTACAGCAAACACGGAGCATGGCGGGAGGCCGGAGGCCCCCAGGGAGAGGGCTGGAGGCTCGGGGGACGGGGAGGGGCCGACCCTGCCAGAGACCCTCCCACTCGGAGGGACAAAGCCCAGGACACCTGGAGTCAGCTCCGCCCCTCTGCCTGCCCGGTGCGGGAGGGGGGGGGAGGGGGGGAAGGGGGGGCACACCCACCTGCAGCCTCCTCCTCACTGCTCTCGGAGTCTCCCCCCCCCCCCCCCGCAGTCTTGTCCCAGCGGAGGGCGGCTCCCTCCCTCCCCCGTCTGACGCCCAGCGTGTTTCTCTGAGCTTATTTTGTTAAGTAAATTAAGAGCCTGGTATCTGACTGTTCCGGGGACAGCGCTGTCCCTCTGAGGAGCATCCGAGGATGCTCGGACATTAGGCGGCGGCGCCCTGGGCTTGTCGACCTCTCCGGAGGCCACTAAGCTCACTTCCCTGTGCCACGTCCCAGCGGCGGCGGTGACGGAGGCGGCGTGGTCCCTGAGGGGCACGTCCCTGGGAGGCCAGACCTGGGCTTGAGCGTGGGGACCGGAATGAGATGCTGGACGCTGGGAGTGGGGGCGGGAGGGGGTCACCTGCAGCTCTCAGGAGGGGGTCACCTGCTGCTCTCAGGAGGGGGTCACCTGCTGCTCTCAGCTCTGCCTCAGGGGCGTCCACAGTG
The DNA here is from genome assembly GCF_014176215.1 of Rousettus aegyptiacus. NCBI lineage: Eukaryota > Metazoa > Chordata > Mammalia > Chiroptera > Pteropodidae > Rousettus > Rousettus aegyptiacus. Next base: position 16,194,184 of record NW_023416293.1, on the reverse strand, counting down.
AAGCCGGATCCTGTAACCAGCCGCAGCTCCGAGCTCAGAACGGGAGGGCGAGCGAGCCACCCGGGCCTCGAACCCTCCGGGGTGGAGAGGGGAGGCTCCGAAATGACCCCCGACTCCCACACCGGGCAGGGCCGCCCCCGGCCTGCCCGCTGCCCGAGGGCACAGAGGCATGGGGCAGCAGCACGGGCCCAGCAGCCGCTCGCCGGAACCGGACCGGAAGCCGGCGCGCACGACCGGCTCTCAGACAGGCCGAGAGGGCAGCCGGCGCCTGCGAGCACAGACCGGACCGTCTACGGGGACGGTTCGGTGACCGCGGTCACAGTCCCGCCGAGGAGAGAGACATGACAGAGCTCGGACCCCTGCGGGGACCGGGGGTGCTCGGCACAGGCCTCCTGGGACGGGAGGGCCAGGCTGGACCCGGAGGAAGGAGGAAGGACTCTGAGCGGCATTGCGTCCCGTGTCACTGAACGGAGCCGCGGGGCTCTGCGCCCACGCGTCGGGGACAGGAGCTGCTGCGTGCAGCTGGCCCAGTGACGGGGAGGCCGCGACGCCGGCCGCGGCTCCGAAGCGGCCCGGACGCGGACTCGCCCTTCGAAGCCATCCTTGGCGACGGAAACGAATGGAAAGCACAGTCGGCGGGTGCCGGGGGTCGGGGCGCAGAAACCTCCCGAAAAGGAGAACCGGCAGGAGCGGGCGCGTGAGGGCCCTCGGGCATCGAGGGCTGCACGGCACGAGCGTCGACAGGCTCGTCGGGGACGGTGGGGACCGAGCATCTGCTGGGTAAGTTTAAACGGTGCCCGAAAGCGGCCTCGCTCCCGTCACCGTTAATTTAAACTCAGTCAGAGTTGGCTCTGAAGGGAGACGCCCCACGTCCTCGGTGGAGGCCAAGGAGACGGGCCACCGGACACCAGCCCCGTTGGTCGGGCCCGACGCAGTGGCCGGGGCCGGCCACGGCTCCGGGGCCAAACGCCACGACCCTCGTTTGAACCGAGACGTGATTTAAAGGCGCTGTCCTGCCCCTCCCCCGCCCCCGTGCCCGGCCGTGATGCGGGGTACGGTGGACATGCCTGGACCGTGTCGCACGCCTCACGGACCGTGACGCCGACGGCAGGTGCACGCCCACACGGGAGCCGCGAGGTGACAGGCCACACCGGGCCCCGGCCTGGGCGACACCCGGGTGCGCACGGTTCCTGTTCACCCCGTCCCCTCCCCCTGGGTGCAGGTGCGCCCACTGCCCTCGGCCGCGTCCCCCACCCAGGCCCCCACCGCGCCCGCATCCTCGGGCCCGCATTCGCCTCCCCGCAAAGCCCGAGGCGGGCCCTCCTCCCATCTCGGCCTCTCTGGGTCAAGCCTCCTATGCGGTGACAAACGAAATGGCATTGAAAGGCCAGTGGGTCCATGGCCCGGTGGCAGCAAGGGCCTCTCGGCGAGAAAGTCTGAACCCGGAGGAATAATTCATGGCGCTAACCCAGGCGCCGGCGAGTTAATGGGGACGGCGTAGGGCCGGCGAGCTCGCTGCAGTCACGCTAGAGACGGCTGCCTGTGGGCTGGCTGGTCCTGCACAGGGGACGGGCCTTCCTACGGCCGGGCCCAGGGCGAGGGCTGCGACCTCCTGGTCAAGCGGCTGCACGTCCAGGTATGAGGGACGCAAAGACGAGGTCGGACTCGGTATCCCTTTAAGTCCTGCTTAATACCTCGGTTACCGCGTTGCCGCCCTCCCACAGGGAGAGGCCGTGGAAATCACCTCACTGGTGAGAATTCCCGCGTGTTAGCACCGAAAATGGCCATGCTGGGCACTTCGTGGATCCGCCTACAAATTATGGAATTAATTTTGCTAAGATGTAATTAGGTGGCATGCAAAACCTGTACCCACACTGGAGCCTACGAAATGCTGAGAACTGTCACCCGTAATGGTGCCTCCTGAGGTCATGGGTAAATACGAATGCGCACACTTTAATGCACGGAGGGAACCTGCTACCGCGAGAAAACCTATCCCGACCCCCGTTTACAGACACGAGTCCTTTATGCCACGATTCATCACGCCCAGGCTTAAACCCGCAGGCTGCTATTTACAGCGCAGGTCACTTGCACATGCACCCTTGCGGACCACGTCTGTACACGTGTGTGTGCACACGTGTGTGTAACGCGCGGTGGCTGCAGTCCCGGACTCGCCGGTGCATTCCTCCTGAGAGTCTCGCGATCTCGTTCCTTCCCCAGCCGGCAGCCACGGACAATGCAGGCCCCGCGAGGGCCGTGCACCTGGCCCATGACTCCGTCCACAGGAAGGACGCTCTCCGGGGCGCCTCACGCAAGCCCGCCCCCGCCGCTCCCAGTGGGAGGCGAGCATGACGGAATAGGAACTCCTGGAAACGGGGTCTTTTTTACAGCATTTCCTGCCCCGGGGATTGTTTTCCTTACTTGGCTCCTGATTTTGCCTGGGGCCGGGGACGCCTGAGCAGCCCCCGCTGGACGGAAGCGCTGCGGCTGGTAACCCCGCGGATCCGCTGCGATCTCCGCCCGGCTTCCAGGGCCGGGCCTTTGGGTCCTCGGCAGGCCGGGTGTTTGTTTTCTGGCCATATGGTGTCATACGTCATTGACCCGTTACTTTATTCTATTGCTGTTTTCATGAGCAAGTTCGAAAACTTCCAGTCTCGAGAATATGAAACAATTCCATCCGTAGTTCCCAGGCCGGCTGGACTGGCCGCGTAGGTTTCAGGAACACTTTTAACGTGGAAACGAGATGCTTAATTTATAGAAAATCACAGAGTCGGTGGAGGAACAGCTGGTTCCTTTCTTTAGATTTCATTTTCTTTCTTTTTTGACTTAACGGTACTATCTCGTCCACATTCTTTGGCTTTTCCTGGACGGGAGTCTCCGGGCCTGTGAGAGCTCATTTCTTCCCACTAAATGAAACCACGGCCCCTGCGCGTTATTTCTTGTTTATCACCACAAAAGGCCACCCACGGCAGGACTGGCACTGGCCCACACGTCTCCCTGCTCGTCCTCCGCCCACACGCCGGGCACCCCGGCTTCTAACGGCCCACGTCCTAGTCGAGGTGAGACCCGGGACGCTCTTACGTCCTGCGCCTGGATTCGGATTTAGTGTAATCCCAGTACTTGTAAGAAAAGGAGCTCAGAGCCACGGTGGAAGCGGGAGGGGCTGGGGCACTAAGCCGCAGTGACGTGGCCTCGCTCGGCTCCTCTCCCCGCGGCTACGCCAGAGGCTGGTCCCCGTGGCCGCCTCCAGTCAGCCCCTTGCACCGACCCTGGGAACAAGCCCGGCCGCACGGTCCTCGGGGTGGGAAGGGAGCTGTGTCCCCTCCCACTTGCGTGTCCAATTTAGTACTATGTCCCGAATATGAGGGCGCAAAGCTAATGAGACTTTTGCTCAGAGCTGTTGAGTTGGTGCATTTTTTTTTGTATGACGGGGCTAGAATGTTCGCGGCATTCTAAGCGGATGGCACGTAAGGAATTTCTAGCTCGTCCGCTGTACCGTCCACGGGCACTGAGTTTGGCCTCCTCTTCCCAACTGCCTCTCTTCGATCCGAAGCATCTGGAATGAGGTGAGAGTGGAGAATCCCACACCGTCTACACCTCCTGCACCGCCTAAACCGCCTGCACCGTCTACACCGTCTACACCTCCTACACCGTCTACACCTCCTGCACCGCCTGCACCGCCTGCACAACCTACACTGCCTGCACTGCCTGCACCGCCTGCACCGCCGGCACCGTCTACACCGCCTGCACAGCCTACACCGCCTGCACCGCCTACACCGCCTGCACCGTCTACACCGCCTGCACCGCCTACACCGCCTGCACCGCCTACACCTCCTGCACCGCCTGCACCGCCTGCACAACCTACACCGCCTGCACCGCCTGCACCGCCGGCACCGTCTACACCGCCTGCACCGCCTACACCGCCTGCACCGTCTACACCTCCTGCACCGCCTGCACCGCCTGCACCACCTGCACCGCCTGCACCCCCTCCCTAGCGTCTGCGCCTGGAGACGTTTACCGGTTACGCTCTGGTGCCTCCTTTCCCACGTGGGTCCCCGTGGCGCAGTGTGAGCGCTGGCCTCCCTCCGCCCGCCGGGTCGGCTAGGTCCTCGCACCGAGAGGGCAGGCCAGGGGGCCAGACATGGCGGAGACGCAGCGAGGAAGCTGAGTTAGGAGGAAGCGAGAGTCCACGTTTGCGTCCTGGCTCTCCCGTCCGCTGGCTCTGCGACTCTGGACAAAGTCACTTCAGTTTGCTCGTTTGGCAAACGAGAGGCCAGGACACTACTTCTCCGAACCCCGCCCGGAGCTAATGTTTCCTGTCCCTGCGGCAGGGACGCTCTACTAGCAGGCGAAAGGAGAAATCGGTGGTGGCCGACATCACCGGTTTCCTTTTGTGGGGTCGGGGGCAGCTGAGTTAGAGAGCTGTCCAATGCCTGAGACCATCTTGGGGACACACTAAATGAGGGAGACTCGCCAATGGGAGAAACCAGCATTACCATGAGGGGGAGACGAGGTTTTGAGCTGCACACCCGGGTGATGGCTCAGCCGTGGGGGACGCCCGGGGGCGGCTTCAGTCCCGCGGGAGGAGCAGGGGCTGGGACCACGGACCTGGGGCCCAGGCCCCCCGTGAGCAGTCCCAGGCTGGTTACCTTTGCATGGACATCGCTTTTTATTTTATTATTTTTTTTTCGATTATAGTTGACATATGATATTATATTAGTTTCAGGTGTGTGGCGTGGTGGCTGGACATTTATACGCCGTACGAAGCGACCCCCACGTAGTCTGGTCCTCACCTGGCCCTGTGCAGCGTCAGCTCCTCACGACCGGCCGTCTCCCTGTGCCGGACTCTACGTCCCGGTGACCGCTGCCTCGCTTCTTCGTAGGACCGCAGGTGCTGGACGGTCGCGTCTAATTTTCTAAAGCCGCCGTGCGGTGCCAGGCCGGGCTTCCCGGGCCCATCTCCAGAGCGGTGCCAGCCTCGGCGGCCGACACACTCGGCCTCCGCGACGGAAGGCCCGCGTTTAGCCGTCAGTCCTCAGAGGGAGAGATGGATTGCTCAATAAACGATGATGCTACGGTTTGGAAGAGAAGCTAAGCCTCTGGGAAAAGATTCGATTCCCTACTTCAACATCATCTGCCGAAAGAAACCGCAAAAATATTAGATATTTAAGTGAAGAAAAAATGTCACGCTGGAAAAAAAGTTGTTTTTGCCATTTCTGGGAACAAAGAACAGAAACAGGCAACTCATAAATGAAACCATGAAACTGACCAGTAAACAGAGGGACAAATGTTGACCCTCCCTGCTTACGGGGTGTCAGGGCCCCGGGCGACGTGCACCAGGAGACATGGGTCTCCTGGCCTGACGAGCAGGGGCTTGCCAAGCCCCTCCTTCCCTCCGAGCCCACCGCCCCAGACAGGTGTCGAGCCCGCCGCCCCGAGACAGGTGTGGCCGCGCAGCTCAGTTCATGTCACAGAAAAGCGAGCGGCAGCGAGGGCCACCCCTCCCAGGCCTCCCTGGCCCCCTTCCCCTGTCTGCTGACCAAAGCAGAGGACCAGCAGAGGTCAAGGCCCTATGAAGCCGCCAGGTAGGAAACGCCCGAGTGGAAAAGGCTGCCCCTCGCCTCCCTGGTGCCAGCTCTTCTCACGAACGAGGAAGAGAGTTCGTCGGCTGCAGCACGGACGGCGGCTTGTACGCGCTGTTCTTCGCGTGGAGAACCTGACACAGAGAAGTCGCTCGCTGCGTAACTGTTGAATGGATGAATGAACCGAAAAAGACAGAGCGAAAAACAATGCGTGCTACATAACTCTGTTTTCTAAATACACACATAGCAGAAAGATTGGAGCGTTTATGCCAGAACATTACAACGACTGTTTGGTCGATAAGATTGTGACTGAATTTGACTTCATTCTTTTTGCTTATCTATATTTTCAAAATTTCCTGTAACAACAATGCATTTTTAAATTTAAAAGGCAGTTTCTTTGGATGGCAGTCTGTGCATGAAGGACCAGATGCGGCTCCTTCCGAAGCAAAAACATCAACAGACCGCAGAACCACCGCGGGAATTAACCCCGTCGTGTACCGACCACGTTCCGCTCGTGGGCCACGTGCCTCCCGGGGACCGTGGCACACGAATGCCACCACAACCCACTGCTGAGGTCACACGCGTCACCTAGTGGTGCCCGACAGCAGCCATCCCGAGGCTGCGAGGCCTTGGGGTAACGCATTCTCCCCGGAACGGTACTGACCTGGTCTTAGTCTGTAGCCTGGCAATTTGTTTGGCTTTTCTAAAATGGTGGTAAAATACACAGAACATAAAATCCACCATTTCGACCCCTTCGGTGTCCGGCTCAGGGACGGGAAACCCGCCCACACGCGTCCACCGCCGCGGTCCGTGCCCCGAACACGAACTCCGTCCCCGCTCGACCCGACTGCTGCTCGTTCGCCCCCATGCCCTCACCTGGCTGTCGTCCCCATGCCACCTCGGTCACTGCGGGTAACGGGACATTTACATGCGCTCAGCCTCCGGTGGCGCTCTGCGCGTGACCTGGGAGGGGCTCCGGCTCTGGTTACGCAAAGACGCCGTTTAAGCCTGAATTCCACATCCAATCACTAAGCGTGGACGCAGAGGGAGCGGGGATGGGTCCCCGCCCCACGCGCCCCAAGAGGCCAGGGCTCGGGCGACCCGTCAGAACCAGGCCCTAGTGCGGCCCTTCGCTTGGCCATGCTGCATGCAGACCCATGCCCCACAAGCGGGGTTGCGGGAACGGGTCCAGGGTGCTGAGGGACTGATCCTCCGAGCCCTCGGAGTCGCCAGGCGGACCTGGCGCAGCTGGACCCCCAGAGCCAGCGGCACCAGCCGGAGGAAGCCGCGTGGGTGGCCCAGGCCGTGACACGAGCCGGGAGCCACCTCTGCGGCGGGCTGCCGGCTCCCGCCCTCCCCCGACGCTCTCCATGAAGTCTGGGGCCCCAGGCTCGCCCTCGGCTCTTCGGGGACATCGGGGGAGCCCGGCAACGTGTGCAGAGAAATCGGCCTGCAGGGGCTGGAGCGAGCCAGGTGCCGCCCGGGGCCACGACGGAGACCTTCGTCTGGCTGAAGAGAAGCTGACCCCGAGGACGCGCGGTCTCCGGGGTTCCCCGGGCCTCTCGCGCCCTGCGCACCTGGCAGGAAATCTCTCCCCACGTGTGTCCCCAAATCGTGCCGTGACACCGCCTCGCCTCGGTCACCTTCGGAGCCGCAGACCAGCCATGCGCAGGACGGGCCTTCTGCTTCCTTGTCCGCAGGAACTATCGGGCTGCGTGACTTAGTTTCTTTCTCGTTCTAAAAGGCTATGAATCCACCCGAAGACATCGCCCATGTGCTAAAAGTGGGTAGAAGAATGGTTTTAAAATGCCACGGTTGGATTTGTTATATTGAACTGGGAGCGATGAGGTCCCAGGAGGAGGTGGCTTTCTGCTCACCCCGGCGACGTGATCCCTGCGAGAAACAGTACTGTTTTCCGCGATTTCCTTCTCGAACGATGACAAGGAATTAAGCGTTCATTTCCATCATTCGCCGCACAGTTATTCACACTATTTATTCTGTGTTTGGCATCTAAAGCCGACGAGCATTATTATCACAGGGAAATGTGTTTGTTTTACAACCAATGTGACATCCTGTGGCATTAGCATCATGCGGCTCAAACGGCGAGGACATTAGACTTCGGCTTCCGGCTCTGAGGGGCGGCGGAGGCGATGAAGGGACATTTCCGCGCTCAGCCTCGCCCGTGCCGGCCACGGAGCTGCCGCCGGACCGGGGCCTCCGCGACTCGGAAGCTGAGGCCTCGCGGCCCGGCCCGGGCCAGACCCCGCTTTCCCGTGGCCAGCGCCAGCGACCGCCGCCTGACGGGCCACGGGCCCCTCGCAAATGCCGCACGCTGAGCAGGAAGATCGCCCGGACTCTCCAGGTCCCGCTCACCGCTGGGGCTGCGGCCGGGGCTCCCAGGCCGCGGAGGACGGGGACTCAGCACGGGCCGCCCCGCCTTTCCCAGCGGCCGTGGTCAGCGTCCGTACGAGTGATGATGACGAGGCTGACAGGCGTGCTCTGCGCCGGAGAAGCTCATCATCAAATTGGATAGGAAAGTGGGGGCCGGGGGCGTGGCTAAGCGTGCACACGGAGACCGGAATGTGATGGAGCCGCGAGTCGGGGCTCAGCGGTCACCGTCACCGTCTGCGGGAACCGGGAGCCGGCCAGCTCCTCGCGGGCGAGTGGCGTTTAGGGGCGGCTCTGGGCAGTGCCAGGTTGACGGGTCGTCGGCCTCCATCGACTGCGGACTCTGCTTCCCTCTGTCCCCGGAGCAGGCAGAAGGCTGGCGGGGGGTGGGGCCGGGCCGGCTGCCCCTTACAGCGGTGACGCAGAAGGCTGGGGACGGAGGGTGGCGGCCCGGCTCCGTCTGTCTCTTCGTTGGTCTGGCTCCGAGGCGAGGATCAGGCGGGCGGGCTGGTTTCCGCCCAGCTTTGAAGGCGCTGGCAGCGTGGGCAGCTGCACACTCTGAAGACCAATTCGAGTAAATCTGAAGAGTAAACACGTGGAAAAGGGTCCACAAACCCAGCCATGTCCCTCTGGGGCCGGGGCCGGGCTGTCTGCGAGCTCCCCCAGTCCATCTTTCAAGGTCCTTTGAGGTGCCCCTGACCTTGAGGTGCCGTTGACCATGGCCGCTGGGAAAGGCGGGGCGGCCAGTGCACACAAGGCTCTCCCTGGCCTGGCATTCATGTTTCTCACGGCCTGAGGCCACATCCCCGGGGGGGTCCCGGGCCCATCTGAGAAAGCTCAGGGCTGCAGGGGGCACCCCCGAGGCCAGGGCCCTGCCCCCCACCCTCTGCAGGAGGCTCGGGCCTGAGCTGGTGAGCGCCGGTCAGCGAACCCAGGCGGCATCCTGTGGGCCAGCCCCCTCCCTGCCCCCTGCCCGGACGCTGGCTGGCCCGCCTTGTGCCCACCCCTGCTCCCTTAGCTCCCCTCCGATCACCAGTCACCTCTGTCACAATCCGAGTGGCCTTAGGGCCCCCGTCACCATAGAGCACCGCTGGTCGAAATCCGTCCTCTGACTTAAACTAGTCCACCTGCACCTTTGGTGCTATTTAAGCCAAAAATAAGTCAACCACAGAGATCACGACATAGAGAAACAGACAACATGGGAGGTGGCCGCCACCCACCCCTGCCGCTCGGGAGTTCGGGAGAGAGGACGGCCCGGAGGGGACCGCGCCAGGGCACCGCGTCCCTCTACGCGGGAAGCGGCCGTCGGGCGAGCTCGAGTCCCTTCTCACCCTCATCAGACCCCGGCACCGAGGCCTCCGGCTGGGCATCGCCCGCTGCGCCCGGCGCACACGCTGCCCCCCAGACCGCCGACCGGAGAGAGGCCGCCTCGGAGGGTCACACCCGCGGTCACACCTCGTGCAGGCGCATTCCACACCTCGATTCAGGCTCCGCCCCATGAGCCCCGCCCGGCAACGCCAGGCCCTGTAGGGCACGGCCCCCGCCCCCGCCCCCGCCCCCGCCCCCCAGGGGGCACGCCCGTGTGACAAGCAGGGCTTTCTTGGGCCTCTGGCCCCACGCCCGCCCGCCCCGCAGACGGAAAACAAGCCCGGCTGATTCAAGCCGCCCTTGTCTTCCTAAAACAAGCGGTTCGTTTTTCAGGGGCCGGGGCTGTTTTTCGCAGCGGTACTTACTCGGCAGCTGTTTCCAAAATAGTTCCCACAGTTCCCAGAAGCCGTGACTCATCCCCGGGTCCCCCGCCCCCCCAGGTCCTGGGCCCGGGGCCATTCCAGCGGGAGGAGCACAGGTCGCGTTTCCTGCCCGGAGCTCACGCGCCCCCTGCAAAGCCGAGAGCGGGAGTTCACAAACTCCACGACGACGGGGAACAGGGCGGATCCAGGGGCGCGCGGCTCACACTCTGCGTCCAGGCAGAAGGACGGACGCGAGCGACCGGACGGCTCTGGGGTCGCCCGGCCTGTGTCCTGCAGCCGGACAGACTCACGGCCCCTCCTCTCTCCTGACAGACGCTCGTGTGCACAGTGGCTTCCGTTACTCTTTCCTTTCTTTCCTTTCGAGGACGTGTATATTTTAGAAAGCGATACAGTGCGTGTGCATTTTTTTTTTATTATTTTTGAGTGCTCTAATTATTTTTACTCGCTTTTCCTATTTAGTATAAAAAATTGAAACGATAGAAAAACATTGAAAATGGCGCGTAGAGGCCTCCCGACCAACGACACCTTCGTCACTCACGTTCGTCAGAGGTACTGCTGCTTCGGTTTGTCTTAGTTCACACCTTGTCTGAGTTTGTTAAGCCCTGAGTTTATTAAGCCCTGTTTAAGACAAACGAGGCAACCAATGTTACAGTTTCGAGAGCTATACTTCCAGAAATTTCCCGAGGATACACGAGTGTACGCATCCGTCCACAGCCTTATGTTTTTCTGTTTTCAAGGCGATCGTACCCCATCCGTTAATCTGCCTTTTTCCCGTTTAGCGCGTCCGGCTCCGCTGTTCTCGCCACGCTGGCCGCGGTCGTGACGGCCCGGAGTCTGTGACGGCGCCGCCGTTAACGTCATCAGCGCCACATGTGAACGGACGTCCCGGCCGCCCCGGGCTTTCACGCGGCCGCGCAGCGCAGTGACCGTGCTCATGCTCGGCAGCCGAAGCCCGTCAACTCCAGCCGCGGGACCATCCGTGCGTGAGTCGTAAACGGACTCGATGTCGCCAACGTGCATTTGGAGAAGAGTTTCCCTTTCGAGCCCCCCCCCCCCCGCCATCCCCACGAGCACCGAGAGCTGTGCTTGACGTACGTTTAATTCTCTTCAGTTACGTTCAAGCGGACGTAAAGTTCACCGTCCCGACATCGACGTGTGTAAGCGCGGAGAGCTCCGAGGCGCTGAGGACAGTCAGGCTGTCGTGCTCCCGCCACCTCCTCCGGTCACGAGGCTCTTCCTCCTGCCAGAGGGAGACGTCCCATGGAGCAGCGACTCCCCGTCTCCCTCGCCCGCCCCCCACGCTCGCCCGGCGACTTTCCGTCTCTCTGAGTTGGACCCCTCCGGGGACCTCGCACGAGTGGGCTCACACTCCGTCACTGGCCCGTTCCACTCCGCAGAATGTCTTCGGGGTCCGTCCATGGCACGGCGGGTGTGAGGATTTCTTCTCTTTTTTAAAGGCCGAATAATATTCCACCTCGTGGGTCGAGACATTCTCTGCGTCTATTTATCCGTTCACGGACGCTCGCTCGTCCCCCGCTTCCCCGTCCAGGGAGGGGCGCCCGAGCCTGGCCTTCGCCCACGCCAGTGCCTTCGGAGGAGCCCCTCGCATGCGAGGCGCCTTCGCCACCACCCTCGCCGAACCAGAGGCCTCCGGCTTCGCTCCAGGCCCGGGTGGCCGGCCCAGCCCCTCACCCGGTCAGGGGGCCGCGTCAGGCATGGCTGACGCTCAAGAAAATGTCCCCCGACGGTGATTATTCTGGGATTATGTTTTCGTGCATCGATTTTTTAATTTTCACAAAACTTTACAGAGAAATTTAAGAAATGTTGCCAAAGTACCTGCGATTAAATTTTGAGGCCACTGCCGGCCTCCAGTGGGAGGCCGGGGGCGTAAGCTGCCACGTGACTGCCAGGCTCGTCCTGGGAACGAGTTCGGTCGTCATTCCCGTGGGATTCTGTCTGAGGAACTTCAGATTCTTAAAATAGGACTTTCCCTCACGAAGAGTTTCAGAACCCAGAACCTCGCTTCCTCTGTATTGTCCCCAAACTCCACCTCACGGTCAGACTCACAAATGGCAAAAAATGAGATGGAAAACAAATTTCAAGTGTGTTCAGGCTCCCACGTGATGGAAACCAATAAATCTAATTTTTAGGTAAAGCAAAAAAATTCTGCTTCAGATATAACCGAACAGGAACGGAGCGCGTTGGGGTGGTTCCTGTCGTCCTCGAAACGCGGCCCTTCCCCAGCCGCGGGTCCTCGGCCCGGCGCGGGGGAGGGGGCCGGCCTGACGGATGCGTGGACAAGGCGCGTCGCGAACCCCAGCGGTGACTCTTCCTGCCCCCCAAACCCCCGTACGAATCTACACTTAAAACCGGCCTTTCTTTGCTCACGTCTGCCAAAACGGAACACGTCAAAGTCATTACACTGTTTTATTAAACGAGTTTATCGAGTATGTTTATAGAAAACGCTCCCCCAGCTCATTAAAAACACGGCTTCACGTAGTTTACACACCACGATTTTTTCAAGAATGTGTCTAGTGCCAAAAAGAAGACAATTACACCATATTTCCCCACGGACGGTTTCTTGTTCTTTTTAATTTTTTTTTTTTTTTCTAGTCACCATTTTAATATTTCATTATAAAGTTTTTTCAGAAAAGATGATGGCCCTTCTTCCAAAGAAATGAACAAAGCATATTTTTTTTAAAAGGCACAAGCTTAAGGAAATTAAGAGCTTCCTGCATGAATTTTCCCCTGAAATCCTGGATGAGAGGTTTATTTAGATACATAGATAGAAAAAAAAAAAAATCTGGAAATCGCGCAGGAGACGGGTGTCGCGGTCCGCAGCGTCCCGCGGTGGGCCGGCGTGCGGCAGGCAGGCGGCAGACTCGGGGCCGGACAGGGGTCTGCCGGACGCCGCGCAGGCTCGGGCTCCGAGAGACCCCGTCGCCTCCCCCAGCGGGTCTGCGGGCAGGTGCGGGGCACGTTCCCTCTGCGGCTTCCCTACTGGGGACAATTTATAAAGTCGCCCCAAAGACGGCGGCCCCTGCAACGCAGCGCGGAGGCCGCAGCGGGGAGCGGAGTGGGGGGCGGGGCCCCGGGATTCGGTGGACCGGCTCCCGCGAGCCGGGGGACCCCGTCGCGGCTGGCCGGGCCAGCTGGCGCTTCGTGGCACCTGACCGTTCACCGCAGCAGGGAAATGACAGAGAAACCGGACAGACACCGGCGGCTTTTATACCCGACTCGCTTCGCCTGCATCGTAGAGCGACTTACACTTTCCCAAGCGACACAGGCGACTCCGCAAGCCTCTCGCAGGCTCGTTTTAGCCGTGTGTCGCAGGTGGACCAGGGCAGCGTGTAAGGCAAACGAAGACATTCGACAAAATTAGGCAGGTCGGTCTTTTTTTTGTTCCCACAGTGACACCCGTCGGAGAGACGTAATCCACAAGAAGAGCGTGAGGCCCTCGGGAAGCCTCGCCGGAGCCCGGGGTGGCGGCGGCAGCCGCGGCCGAGACACCTGTGCGCGGTGCTCCCGGCTCGGCGCCCGGGTCTCCTGGACACGCTCGCGCCAGCCCACCCGCCGGACCCCGCGGCTCCCAGCCAGGAGGAGGGGGCGCTCGCCTCGGACCCCCCGCCCGGCATCCTGCGCACGGGGGCCGGGGGTGTGGCTGCCCCCCCTCGCCCCAGACTCTGTGTAGGGCGCGTGCAGCAGGGGACAAGGGTACAACGGCACTAGACGAAGGCTCCTCCTGGGCCAGCACAGGGGACGCGGCCTCGGCGGAGCCTCCCGCGGCCAGCGGTCACTCACGAGGCGAGGCGCCGCAGTCAGGGGCAACGGCCGAAGGCGGCCGGTGTGGGAAGGGAGCGCCCGCACGGGAGGGACCAAGGGGGGACCGAGGGGGGACGGAGGGGGGACGGAGGGGGGCGGAGGGGGGGAGGAGGAGGGGGAGGAGGGGGGAGGGAGGGGGGGAGCGAGGGGGGGAGGAGGGGGAAGCGAAGGGGGCGGAAGGGGGGCAGGAGACGGTGGAGGGGGGGAGAGGGGGGGGGGGGAGGGGGAAGGAGGGGGGGGCGGAGGGGGGACCGGGGAGGCCCGGAGCGCCGCGCGGCCTCGCCCGTGGGCGCGAGCACGGCTGGGCTCCTCGCGGGGAGGGTGTGCCGAGTCCCACTTGCTGGCGCCTCGCGGCCCCCGCCTGCCCCCCGACACTGTCCTCCCCGGGGTAACTGGGCGGCTCTGCCCGGCCCTTCTGCCGCCGCCTGCTCGGTGCGGGGCCATCGACAGCCCCGGCGGGTGCTCGCGGCCACCGGTGCCTTTGCCGAGTAGGGGACGCAGGCTCTGCCGTGATGGGCCTTCCGGAACCTGACCGTCCAGGAGCCCGCCGCCCTCGTCAGGACAGGCGCCCGTGGCCCTCCCGGGGGACAGGCCTGGCGGGGAACGCGGCCCGCACCCGGGAGCCGGCTCCACGTGGACGCTCAGGTGCCGCGGACGGCGACAGACGCCTCCTCAGGGGCGAGCGGGTTCCCTTGCTCCGTCTTCCTTTTCTCAGGGTTTTATCTGTGTCTCAGAAGAACGTCCTACTCTGCTGCTTTGCCATCGGGGCCTGGCTGACCGGAAGGGAGGTCCCGTTCCTGGACTTGTCGACAGCTGGCCTGGAGCAGGCCGTCCGCGAACGAAGCCCCATTCACGGCCGCACCACACCGACTCCTTCATGAGCTGTCACACCCGAGACACCCTTTTCCTGCCCTGATCATTCCGAGGCCCGGCACCAGAAAACTAGGGGCAGTCGTCGGGGTCCCCTGGAGTTCTCCCCGCCAGCCGGCCCCGAGCCCGCACGCCCCGCCCCGCCTGGCCCTTCTCGTGGACGCACAGCAAAGCCCCAGGCCACGTCTGCTCCCTCTGCCGCCCGCCCGGCCTGGGGCCCCCCCGCGTGGCCCGCTCTGGGGAACCGTGAGGAACAAAGGACCTGGTCGATGGCAGCCATCTCCTGATCTGCTGACCTTGCTGCACCTCACATTCTATTAATACACTAGTCTATTAACGCAGTACATTTTATTCTATTATTCTATTAATTCTATTCTATTAATACAAAATCTATTAATACACCATTTTTAGAATCAATCAGCCGAAGTTTCTCCCCGAAGACACCCGCGGTGCTCCCACAGGGATGAGTTTAGTCTCGGTGTGTCAGGTTTAACACCTGGGCCTCCAGACGGCCCCGAGTGGGGAACGAAGCCTCTGTCGTGACGGGTCTGCGGTTGGGGCCCAGCGCCCGGGGGGACCCCGTGCCTGCTCGTGCGCACGCGGCATCTAGGCCTGCGGGCGGTCTGCCCGCTGCACGGCCATGCTCCAGTCACGGGGGCCCGAGCTGCCGCCCTCCGTGGCCCTGGGCCCCCTAGCGAGGATTCCAGAAGCCTTTCATTATTATTAAGAAAAAGGCTTTTTGTTATTGTTTTCACACGGGTTCACATGCATTTGTCGGCCGGCCGATTTTTGCCGCTGCGGGCACATCCCTGTGACCCTGGGCCGCCCGGGGAGGGGCCGCCGCGGCCTGCAAGGTTTGAGCTTCAGACTCGCGGAGTCGGGTCCGAGAGACAGTCTCCCGTCCCTCTTCCGGCCTTGACTTCTATGTATGCTCTTTCTAACATTTTTTAATCTCAAAAACTTTAAAAATGTAAATACAGAAAATCCTAAAATAGACATGCGTGTACCTGCTCTCCAGATTAGCAACGATCCGTCACGTCGGTTTTGTCTTTTTTTAAGAAAGTAAAAGAAGCGAAACATTTGCGAGTGAAACTGCGGACTTCCTGCTCAGACCAGTCACCTTCCTTTCTCCGAAGCGAGCCCCTGTCCTCGACGCGACGCGTCTTGCCGGCCCGCTCTTCTGACTTCGCGTGGCGCTGCACGGATCCCCAGACGAGGGCCGCGCTGTGCGCTGAGCTTTCCCGTGAGTGGCTTCCCGCCCGGCAGCGCTCCGCGGCGTGTGTCATTCTTCCATCGCTGCGCGCCTGCGCCGCCTCCTTCCGCGTTTTTAATGATCGCGTTGTACTCCTCGCCCCGCGTGAGCTCCACTGCCCTCTACTGGCTCGACGACGAAACTCCTTTCCTGTGTCTCGGGCAGACGCAGCCGGGTTCCTCCCCGTACGTTCACTGGTCCGAAACTGGGCACGCTTGAATTTGCGTGGATGCTGTCAAAATTCTCTCCGAAGAGGCCGTGCCGACCATTTCATTCCCCACGAAATTCTTGCGGGGGAAGGTCTAGTGGAAGCAGGCTACTCGGCTGACGAAGTTTGCAGAAAAGTAAGAGAGAAAAGCAGATGAGCGTGTGAAACTCCAAAGTTTTATTACATGTTGATGCAAGGCACTGACGAGTTATTATCACTCCCTTCGACTACGGAAACTGGCGTCAAGATGCAGAGCCCACGAGGCCTGACCGTGCGAACGGTCGGTGCCCACGTGCCTGCCTGCGGCTCTTACCCACGACCGTTGCTAAAGGTTGTTTTTTTGGGGGGTCCTGACCTTTCCGTTCTCTAGCCGCATCCAGCACTGGCAGGACCCGCCTCTTGCAACTCTACACAGCAGCCCAGCCGTGCAGTGCACTGACTCACTCTGGGAAGCTGAGACCATATTCCTTGCTGTTGCCTTTGAGACGCTGCCTAATTTTTCAAGATTCCAGACTCACCGTGGTTGGGATGGTCAAGGCTCTCGCGGCCTTGGCACCATCTCACATCTGCCTAAGACTTTGAACTTGTCGAGATCCATCTACTTTCTTCTATTATTTTTCTGTAGCTCCAGGAATCGCATTCAGAGTTCACCTTCTTTTCGTAGGTGAAGAAAATAAAGACAGAGATGCTGACACACACTATTAAAATCTCAGAGATGTAAACGGAGGAGCCAGACCAGAATCTGTCTTTTACAATCCCTGCTCTTCTCCTAAATCAGACTATATACGTGACAGAAATACAGAAAAGATCTTTCTTTCCTACAAAGAAACCTAGAGACTATTTCATCCAATGGTTTCAAACTTTTAAAGTGATACAGTCATGCCGTCAAATAAAACCTTACACGGGGCTCAAACACATAAAGCATTTAAAAGTAGAGCGCCTCCGACCGGCATAGGCCATCTGGAAATTCATCCGATTACCCCTTTCTGCCCATAAACTTCTTCCGTCCCCTTGAAGCTCAGCTTGGAAACCGCTGACGAGGTCCGTCCCACTCATTTGCCAGACGAGGGAACATCCGGAGGGAGGTCGCCGGCCCGTGCCTCAGGTGGCCCGGGGGGGAAGGAAGAACTAGAGTGAGGCCTGGTACTTCAGAGTCTGAGCTCGTTACCAACTCTCAGCGCTCGAGTTTTCCACATTCTTCCATGTGGCAGCAAATATCCCGGGCGCTGCCCGTGCTGGGTAACATTTTTATTCTCCCGTTTTCATTGGTTATTGCTAACTTTTTTGTAGAGCAAAGGTCAGAATTTCAGACCTTACAGAAACAAAAAGGATTTAAATGAATGTTCTGAAGAGTCGTAGGCCAGTAAGTTAGATAACTTAGATGAACTGGACAAATTCCTAGAAACACATAAATGTCAAAAACAACTCAAGAAAAAGCAGAAAGTCTAAATAGGTCAATAACTAAATAGGTCAAATGAAAAACTGAATCAATAATAAAATAAATAAATTAAACGTCTTCCAACAAAGATATGTTTAGGACCAGATGGCTTCACTGGTGAAGTCTACCAAATATTTAAAGAAGTAACACCAATCCTTTCCAAAAAAATATCAGAGAACACTTCCTGACTCATTTCCATGAGGCCAACATGAATCTGGTACCTAAGCCAGAGAAACGCACTACAAAAAAGAAAATTATAGTCCACATCTTCTATGAATATAGATGTAAACATTTTCAACAAAATACTAGCAAAGGGAATCCAACAGCATAGTAAAAGGATTATTCACCATGCGCGAGAAGGGTTTTTCCCAGCAGCGAGGGCGACTCAACAGGAGAAAACCAGCCAGTGTCGGAGGCCACTCTGATGAGATGAAGCGGGGAAAAGCGTGCGATCATCTCGGAGAAGAAAAAAGCGTTTGACAAATCTAACACCCTCTCACCGTAAAAACATTAGAAAACGAGGAAGAGAAGGGACTTTTCTCAGCTCGGCAAAGGGCACTTATGAAAATCTACGGCCAACGTCATGCTCAGTGGTGGACCTTCCCCCTGAGGGCACGGAAGGAGACAAGTTCCAGCCAGAGCGACCAGACGAGAGAAAGAAATAAAGAAAGAAGACATCCATTGGAAAGGAAGAAGTAAAACTTCCCTATTTACAGATGACATAATCCTTTGCGTAGAAATTTCTAAAGAATTCACAAAAAAAAAAAAAAAAAAGGAAAAAAGAATGCTACTGAAGCTAATAAATAAATTCTGCAAAGTTTCAGGGCAAAATGTCAACATGCAATTATCAGTTGAGCTTCTGTACACCTGCAACAAACAATCTGGAAAGAAAATTAAGAAAAAAGATCTATTTACAATAGTATATTAAAAAAAAAAAAAAATAGATACCCAGGAATACATTTACCCAGGGAGGTGAGACATTCTCTGAACACTACAAAATACTGTTCAAATGTGGGAAGACCTAAATAAGTAGAAAGCTGTCCTGAGTTCACGGGAGACAATATTTTTAAGATGTTGCTATTCCCCAAAGCAATGTAAGAATCAATGCGATACCATCAAACTTCTAACTATATTTTTTCACAGAAATGGAAAAGACGATCTTCATGTTTACAGGGCCTTTGAATGCACATAACAATTTTGCAAAAGGAGAACAAAGTTGGAGGTTCTCCCGGTTTTCAAAATTACCCTGATCCACGGTAACCCAAACAGTGCGGTGATGACTTGAGGATAGACGCAGTTCCTATAGACGAATGAAATAAAACTGAGAATCCAGAAATGAATCCATGTGTCCATGGCCGTTTGATTTTCAACAAGCATGCTAAAACCATCCATGGGGAAAGAATAGAGTCTTTAAAAACTGATGCTCGGACAACTCTTATCCATAGGAAGACGGTAAATTTGAACTTCTGCCTCAGCCCCTAGATAAATCTTCACGTGAAGTGGGTCAAGCTCAAGCATCATTGCTAACCCTATAAAAAGACTAGAAGAACACACAGGGTTAAATCCATGACCTTGCTCTGGCGACAGATTCTTCAGCATGAGACCCAAAGTGCAAGCTACAAAAGAAAAACTAGATACATTGGACTTTATCCAAAGAAAAAGCTTTTCTGACATCACGGAGGCGAAGAGACGGCCTGCGGAACGGGAGAAAACGCTTGCGAACCACAGATCCAACGAGGGTTTCAGCGAACCGCCGCAACTCCGCAGCAAAAGGCTCGATCGAAAACCAGACCGTGGGCTCAGGTGGAAATTCCTCCAAAGAAGACATGTGAATGGCCGATGAGGACAGAACAGTGCTCGACATCGTTAGCTGGATACGCTCGAAACCACAACGAGGCACCACGTCACACCGACTAGGATGGCCGTGATAGGTGACAGATGGATGACGATGATGATGACAGAGATAGATGACGGATGGATGGATGGATGATAGACAGACAGAGACAGACAGACAGAGACAGACAGACAGACAGACGGTGAAAGATAACAGACAGAGAGGAAATATCGAATGTTGGCAGGAACGCGGAGGAACTGGAACTCTCATATGTTGCTCATGGAAATGTAAAACGGAGCGGCTGCTGTGAAAAAACAGTTTGGTGTTTTCTCAAAAACCGAAACACAGAATTACCGTGGAACTCCTCTATTCCACTCAGGTACGTGCTGCACATAACCGAAGACGAAACCTCACTCCCGGATGTGGGCACCCATCTCCGTGGCAGTATTCTTCACAACAGGGACTGGAAACAGCTTGGATGCTCATTGGCAGGTGAATTAGGACATTGTGGTAGATCCATACAGTGGAATATTATGCAGCCATGAAAAAGAATGGCATACTGCCGTATGCCACCACGTGGGTGAGTACTGTGCTGAGTGAAAGGAGCCAGACGGAGGTCACATACCGTGTGACTCCACATGTCCGAGATGTCCAGAGCGGGCCAACCGCCGGTGCAGACCGCGGGTCGCCAGGGGCCGCTCCAGGGTGGCGGCGGACAGGAGCTGTTCCTCGTGGGCAGGTCTCGCTTTGGACACCCAGAGGCGTCTTGGAGCCGGGCGGAGGTGGTGCTCACACGACTCCGTGAACATACAGAATGCCACCGAATCGCTGACGTTAAAACGGTTAATCGGATGTGATGAAACTTTTACTTCAATTATTTCATTTTTAAGGTTTTTACTCTTTTTAATACCTCATTTTAAAATCAGATATACTTTCATTTCCAGCCAACCGAAAAAGAGAAATCAGTAACCGCACACCCGGCCGGCTGACGTCAGCAGCCGGCGGGTCCGCGAGAGTCACACGCGACTTGCCACGCGGCCCGCTGTGCCCCCCGCGGCCGGATCCCGGGAGGCTGAGGACAGGCCGCCCGCGGGGACTCGCGCCCGCCATCAGCCGATGGGGCCGTCGCCCGGTTGTTTGGGGAGCGTCGTCCCCGATGCGCCTGGGACCCTTCTGGAAGCTTCTGATCCGCAGGCGCCGGCGCAGCAGCTGCGCCTTCCACCATCCGGTCCTGCGCGTCGCGGGTTTTGCCGATACTCGCGGGGCCGTTTAGACGCAGGCGCCTCGGCGTGGCTTCCACGTACCTCCCGACCCATGAGGTCTGCACCAGGCACAGCGAACACAGCCCGCGTCTCGAAACCAGCGCCCCGGCCCAGGCGAGCGCAGCGCCCACGCGCCTCTTCGGCTCCCCGAAGTCTTGGGAATTCGGCCCGTTTCCTTCCCGTGTGTCCCTCATGGTATAAAATGTGCGTTTGCTACGCGTGGGCGGCGGAGACGCCCTAACTTTCCCGTAACGGGCGCGGCGGCGGCCCGGACGTGCACGCGGAAGCCTCCGGCTTCCTCCCGGCTCACGCGACCCCGCTCGGCGGCGCACGAGGGAGCAAGGCGCGCGCTAGGCCCTTAAGATGCCCACGTTAGCTTTGGTCTCTGTAGGGAGCAGCGGGTCTTCTCCGTTGCCCTCCTCAATGTCAGAATCGCATTCGAGACGGTGGGAAAAAATGACTCGGCAGCCAAGAGGCTACGTCCAAATGTTCTTACCTCGGGAATCTAAGGGGCGGAGTTCCCCCAGAAGGTGACGATGAGTGAAAATGCTCAGCCAACGGCCTGCGCTCACCGCCTGGCGGGGACCCCGGCAGCGGGCGACAGTGGCCGCCGCTCACGAGGCCTCGCTGTGCGCGGGCCCCGGGCTAAGCGGCTTACTCCACACGATTCCGATTTGCGCGGCTCGGCCGGGCTCCGCGGTCTGGACACTTCCCTGCAGCCCGGGCCCAGAGCCCCTCAAACCGCAAGGCTCCCCGTTAGCCCCCAGGGGGCATCGGGCAGGACAGGAGTGACTGAGACGCCCTCTTGGCCAGTTTCGCTTTGATTAACGAGAGCTCGTTAGCAGCGAAAAGGGCGTTTTGTGCGACGAGGTGAGATTTTTAGCATCTCTAAGATTCCTCGCCATGCTCCGGACGGTGCGGATGACGGAAAATGAAAGCCCGTATGGCCGCCGGCCGCCGGTCCTCCCCATCCCGGCCTTGGCCTCGATGGCCAAGGGCGGTCACAGCCCTGCCCCTCCCCCCGGCTGGTTGCGAGGAGAGGGGCCCGCTTCCGCTCGGGGTTTGGGGTGCAGCCTGAGGGCACCTCAGTCCCCGGCCCCATGCCACTCCATCCTGATCCAGTCCCGACCGCGGACCCGCCCTGTGCGCCTCCGGCCGCCGGCCGGCACGTGGGCCACAGGCAGACCCAGTAAGGGAAGGTCCCTGCTCTCAAAGAACTCACAGGCGAGTGAGTGTCCAAGACACCGAGGCAACGTGGGCACCACGGTGGGGGGCAGAGGCGGGGCGTGCGGCCGGCGCGTCACCCAGAGGAGACCCTCGCTGGGCTGAGTTTCACGGGACGAGTCGGGCTACGCGGCGGACAAAGGGACGGGGCTCGCCGGAGGGAGCGGCCCGGGGAGAAGCAGGGCCACGGAGCTGGGACTCGCAGGGCAGCTCCGGAGGCTGCGAGCGGTTCTGGAACGGTCCACTGGCGGGGTCCTCACCGGCCCGGCCCTCGACCTCACCCCACCCTCGCCGCACCTCCCCCACCCGCTATCGTGCCCGCAGGGGCAGACGCGCGGAGACGGGGCGCCCAGCGTGGGGCTGGGGATCGCGCTGCGTTCCGTTTGCTCTGAGGACGCCAAGACGAAACGTATTTCCCAGCAAGATACTGTTATTATTCTTGGACGGTCGTCTATTTTTAAAATCGGGGCCGGCTCACGCCTCCCGCTTTGGAGTTGGGTCAGCGGAGGTCGTACCACATCCCGCTGCACTTTATTTTTAAAACCGCCGCCTGCGTTGAATTTGAACTTGCGCAGGATCCGCTCCTGAGATGACCCCGTCACGGCCGGCGGGGAGCGGGCGCCCCCTCTCCTCGCGTCGGTTGGCCTCTGGGGTTCAGGGGCGAGTTTAAAAGCTGCCTCTCGGGCCTTCTCATCCTCACATGTTCTTGTAACAGAAGATTGGGGCAAAAAAAGGGGGGTTAAAAAATATTCTGGAAAAGATTTTAAAAAAAGGAAAAGCGTGCCTCGCCTGACATCACGTGAACACCTATTTGGAGGGCAGGGAGACGCTCGATAGACAGACACATCCCGGCCGCCTGCCTGACGCGCTCCGGGAGCCACCACGTCACACCGCGGTGGCCAGCTGCTGATCCAAACGTGGGCCACAGACGTCAACCCCCCGGGCTGTCACAGCCCCGCCCCGGCTCCCGGCCTCGTTACCGTTTACCGGCTTCACGACGAGCACAGGGATGAGCAGAAAACCCGGCGCTTTCGCCGGGGCCAACTTCGCGAGCTAAACTGGCGGCGGAGGGAGTCTCAGGCCAGCGGCCCCCCAAGTGTCTCGGGCCGGCAGCCCCCCAAGAGTCTCAGGCCGGCGGACCCCTGGGCACCTCAGGCCGGCAGCCCCCCAAGAGTCTCAGGCCGGCAGCCCCCCAAGTGTCTCGGGCCAGCAGCCCCCAGGCACCTTGGGCCAGCAGCGCCCTAAGTGTCTTTCTAAGACAACAGAAACCAAACTGACCTGAGTAAAAGGCCCAGGAAAGACTGCGAGGGGCCTTTCGTGGCAGCAGAGATGCGCCGAGCGCAGGGCTTGCTCCCCGCGGGCCCCGACGACTCGCGGGCCTTGCCCTCCGGCCGCCTGCGGGAGGACACTGTCCGCAGCTCCGGCGATGCCGCTCACCTCCTGTCCGGCCCGCTGGGCGGCACGGCCCGCTGTCAGCACTGCCGGCCCCGCCGGCCCCTCCATCCCGGCGGAGTGGCCGAGCATGTTTATTTCGCCGTCTTCGCCGCTCCGTTGACGACTGAAGGTGTAACGCGCCCCTCCGGGGGACCCGTCGGGCGCTGGGTCCACGGGAGGCGCGGGGCAGCGTTTCGGCCCCTTCGGAAGCTCCGCGACCCGAGTCCTTAGGCCGCCCCGCTGCTGGCGCTTGTCCCCGTCCCACGAACACGCACGGAGCCGGGCGGCGTTGGCGGCGAGGCGCCCTTCCTTCCCTGCCCCTGCTGGCTTCCGGCTCTGGCCCCACGGTGCCCGGCAGCAGACGGAGCGGGGCAGGCTGGGACCCGGGGCCGTGCGTCGCCCAGAGGGCCCCGGGGCGTCCGGGCGGGACTCCCGGGCGTCCTCCGTCCAGTGCTGAGCCCCGGTGCCAGCATGGCATGGACGCCGCCGGGGCCGGCGCCAGCGTCCGGCACCCGCGCCCACGCTGGCCAGCGCTCGGCGCCGCTGCTGGCGAGGGGCGTCGGCCTCTCCCCGTCGCGGGGAGAGGGGACGAGGGCCGGGGTCGCGGCTGCGGCCGCTCCCCGTTAGCGGCGTCGGGCGGTGCCAGGTCGCACTCAGTCGTGGCCCAAGCGACTCCTGTGGACGTCACTGGCCCTCGAGTGTGGGCATCAGCCTTTCGGCCCATGTGGGGCCCAGATGGGTGTGGCGAAGGGAATTCTTCCTGGAGACTCTGGGCGGAGAGAAAACGGCCTCAGCTTCCGGCAGGTTCTACGTCCACGTCCCTGGGCTCCGTGACATCGTGCCAGGCACCCCGGGCGGTGGGGGCAGAGCGCGCAGAGGGGCCGAGCTGCCTCCAGTGAGACAGTGAGGAAAAGAGAGACTGAGAAATCCCGAGGCCTCGCACAGGGCGGACGGGGGGAGGCGGGGAGGCAGGGGCCAGGGCCGGACGCGAGCCGCTTTGGCCGGCTGTTCGCACGGTCGGTTCACAGGGAAGACAGAGAAAAACGCTTTGATGGGCTTGAGGGAACTCAGTCCGCCCGTGACCAGACCCCCGGCCCTGCCGCGAGCAAGGCCAGGGGCGGCCGCGGTGACGGCAAAAACCTTCCCTTCGACTCCCTCGCGTGGCTCCCTGCGTTGCTGGGGCTTCCGCACATCAGCTCATCACCCACCTTCAGCCTCCGGCCCCGCCCCGGGCGCAGAGGCACCCCGGGCTGCGGGACAGGCAGGGGGGCAGCGCGAAGCCAGGCGGGCGGGTCCGATGTCCCCCCGTGGGACTCGAGGCCAGGGCCTCGGTCCTGGCCACGCGCACCCCACGTTCTGGCTGGAAAGCTTAAAAGAGACCCGCAGCAGCACTCGGCACGGGGCGCCGCTCGCTTGTCACCCCGATTTACACACCACGAAGTCTGTCGACGTCGCTTACGGCTCTGCCCCAAGCCGGACCGCTGACGGGGTCTGCTGACCCCAAGTCTGCAGATTAGAACAAAATGCGCCCAAGGAAACCGCGACACAGAGAGATGCCCAGGAGCGTGACACACGGACCAGACACGTCTGTTCCTACGGGTGGGGCCGTCAGCCGAGATCGTTGACGGCTGATCAACTCGGCGCCCAGCACCCCGGACGCGCAGAGCAGAGTACTTAACATGGCGTCCAGCACCCCAGACACACAGAGCAGAGTACTTAACACGGTGTCCAGCACCCCAGACGCGCAGAGCACCCAACACGGATCCTGGCCGAGTGCCTAAGCGTCTCCCCTGCTGCCCTCGCAAACCGCTCGACAAACACTCCGGAATGGAGCTCCCGGCCGAGGCTCCTGGCCCCGGGTCCCCACCTGCCTCCAGGTGGGCAGCGATGGAGCCGAAGCCTTCGCGGGACCCTCCGTCCGCAAGTCCCTAGTCACGCTGCCTTTTCTGGCTCTCACGCGGTTTTCTCTGGTGACCAGAGTGTCTGGAAGTCACGCACGAAGCTAGGGTGGCCTCAGTCACCCGGATGTTCATGGTTCGACGCTTTGGGGCTGAGGTGGGAAAGGAAGAGCTTGGGCCTCAGGGACCCCGCGTGCCAGCCCCCCCCCCCCCCCCGTACGTGCGGCGTCGACTTCCTTGCCTGCGACGGACCGTGTGAGGCCCTGCGCTTTGTGCTTGAAAGGCCCTTCGAGGTGACACCCCTCAGAGGCGGGGCTTCGCGCTGGTTTTTGAGGCTCGTTCTCTGCTCGCTGGGCTTCCTGGAAGGCGGAGGCGAATCACCCTTCTCCCCCGAGCCGTGGCCTGACCGTCCTGCCGCCCGGTCAGTCCTGGCACTCAGCACCTGCCCGGATCCATCGGCCCCCACGTCCCCACATCATCCCTGTCCACTGCGCGGCTCAGCGCGGACCCATCCGTGCTGCTGGGGCTCGGTCGGACCCGTCCGTGCTGCTGGGGCTCGGTCGGACCCGTCCGTGCTGCTGGGGCTCGGTCGGACCCATCCGTGCTGCTGGGGCTCGGTCTGCTTCTTTGCTGCTAGACAGGACTTGGCGGGGTCAGGGGACCGGGCTGCAGATCAGACGCGCTTCCAACTTGAAAAGGGTGAGATTTCAACTAATCGGACTTTCACACGCTTCTTCTGAGATAGAAGTGTCACTGAAACACTTCGCACTGCTTAAAAGACGAGCCAGTGTCCCGGGGACTAGAGAAACCTTCCTGCTGAGATCCGCAAACCGTCCCAACTTCAGAAAGAGGGGTTCGGCTGGAGTCGCAGTCCAGAGCAGCCAGGGGGAGCGGGGTGCGCGCGACCCCCAGAGCCAACCGCGGAGACCTCTCGGCTCCTCAGCGCAGACGCGAGGAGAAGGTTTATAGTCCCGGGGGCGACGTCGCTCCAGCTCCAGGTCTAGAAAACAATAAACACTCGAAAGGAAACAGGCCCAGAACTTTCTCGAGCGTTGCCGCGCCCGCGCCTGGCGGAGACCCAGAGGACCCGCGTCCCCCGCCGATCCCCTGGCCGCGCGGCCGAACCCGGGCTGCGGCCAGACGGCCGACCCCGGCCCTGGCGTCTCCCAGTCGGCCCTCCGCCCCTCGAGCCCCGCGGCCGCTCGCCGACCCTTCGCCGCCTCGCGGTTCTGCCTTTTCCGGGGCGTCGCAGAGCTGGAAGCGCCCGGCGCGCGGTCGTCTCAGACGGACGCCTGCCGCTTCATCCCGTGCACCCAAGTCCCCGCCGCACCGGTCCACGGCCCCCTGCTCGTCTCGCTTGCGCCCCGGATAACCGCATCGTCGGACGGACTGCGGGCTGCTCATCCATCGCCCGCTGAGGGGCGTCTGCGGTTCTTACAAGTTCTGGCGATAGTGAATAAGGCTGTTGTCAAGATCCTTGCTGTTCGCTTCCTCCTTAGGAGCAAAACATCACGGAGCCCCCCCGTCCCACGCAGAGCCCCGTCTGGAGGCCCGGACGCAGTGCCCTCGGGGTCTAACGCCCCCCGGGGGCTCCTCGGCGACTTCCCTCTCGGACGTCCCCGGGCGGACGCCCACGCCGGCCGGTCGGTCTCCCGTCTCACCGAGCCACGCGGACACGCTCGGCCTGGCAGCACCGTTCGTGTGCCCGACGGGGCGTGCGGACTGCAGCAGGGGACGCGGCCGTCACAGCGGGGGGCGGCGGCCGCGCGGGGCTGGCTGGTGCGGACGTGCGCGGTGCCGTCGTCACGTGACCTCAGAGGCCGCTGGGCGCCGGGGCAGCTCCGCCCCTCAGCCCGCAGGAGTCCGGGTGCCACGTCCCCGCCCGCCCCCCAGGCGGCCCGCAGATGGCGACTACGGAGGAAGCCCCTCGATGAGGGACAAACTCTGAGGCGTCATTTGCCCGCCGGAGCTCCCCGAGGGCCCCGGTGGCGCTGGGGCCTCCCCGAAAGCCGTCCGACCTTGGCCTCCGCCTGCCCACTCCCCCGCGCCCCGCGGTGTCTCCCGGGGACACTGTCACCAGCCTTTGCCTTGGGTCTGCTTCTGGGAGCATCTAACCCAGGATGGCCGGGGAGGACGGGGGGACCCCGTGTGTCTCCTCTCGAGGCCCGAGCTGGGGCGGGGCGGCCCCGGGGAGCCGGGCCAAGGGCGAAGCCTGCGGCGTTCGGGCGCTGGGCCCCGGGTCGCGGCGCCATCGACCGACGCGTGGACAGAGCGGGGCATCGGCCTTTCTCCCGCGTCGTTCTGGAGAAGGGCAGAAATGCCAGGTGGGGCAGGAGCTCGAGACAGTCGGGGAAAACCACAAGATCAAAACTGCAAAACGAGCTCCGATGAAAAACCGACTTCGGAAGAAAGGGGTTAATAAAGGGAATAGAAAATAACTTCAGAATACACGTGATTCCTGTGGCTTCTCTAGCGCAATCAGAGGATGAGGGAGAGGTGCCAACATTTAACAAAACGATGATTGCCACCATGAGAAAAACTCAGCACAGAGGCCGGACGGCGAAGTCAAGCGAACTCCCAGAGTGTAGAGCCAAAATGTCAAGAGCTGGGACAAATCCGAGAAAAGGCGCAGAGGTTTAGGGATGGCCCCGCACTCCCCCACTGATAGAGAGATAATCCAGAAAACAGACACGTCATCCAGAAGATAATGCCGGGAAAATCCCGGAGCGGAAGAGGGGCCCCGACCTCCCGAGGGAAAGCTGAGTAAATGGGAAGGACCTGCGCCCGCCTGGAAACGCCGGCGTGAAACCCCAGGACGCCAGGGGTAAAGTGAGGTCATGAAAGCTCTGAGGAAGGGGGGAGACAGTTCCGCCCTCCAGAGAGATGCGAGACGCAAGCCGACATTCGCCACCGGACGTTGGACAGGATCGGGCTGGCGCCACCACCCACAGGGAGACGGCGGTAAAGCGGGTGAGCGAGACGGGCCCAACGCGGTGACCCTTGCAGCGAAGCGCGAGGGTCCCTCCGTACGGCCTTGGGCACTGGACGGCGACGTTAGAAATACAGAGACGTGCACACGAAACTGCGATTTCACACAGCGACCGACATTCCAGGAGATTCCAGGAGATTCCGGGAGAAAGTCTTGTCGCAAGAGGACTCGGGAATACGGAGGCGCGGGGCCTCCTCGGCACCTCGCTCGCCACACTGCGGTCTCCTGTGAGCCCCTAAACGCCCTCGGAGCCGCACCGCAGGGCTCGCGGGCGGGCCAGGACGCGCCTCGTGCAGCCCCCACGTGCCCGAGCGAGCGAGGGCAGCCCTCCTCTCCTGCCGTGGGTCCCGCGGCTTCGGGGCGATGACGGAGGGGTCGCCGGGTGGAGGAGGGGTGCTGCGTGGGGGTCAGCGGGGACGGCGGTCACCGGGCTGCAGCGCCATCATCCGCCCGCCCAGCCCCCCAAGGACATTCTGTCTCCACCGCCCGCCATGAGCGTCCAGGGGCTCACGTGCTTTATTCATGTATTCGGCCACCACAGAGCAAGGAGTTACCAGCTGCCCGCATTATCGGGTGCTGGATGTTAGGTGGCAAACAAGAAAAAAATCCATGTTCTAGATAGATTAAAAAAGAGAAAAAAAACACAATATAATTACCTCAAGACTATGTTAGATACCATTCGAAACTCATTCATTATAAAATGCTTTGCAAACTAAAAATAGAAGGGAACGGTCTGGGCATGATAAATTATGTCTACTGAAAACCTATAAAAGCGTCACGCAGCGCGGCTTGATTTGGGAGGTCAGCAAGACAGACGCCCCTTTCTCAACACCTCCGGCCAGCGTTGTCCTTGGAGGCCTGACCATTACGACGAGGAACGATAAAGAAATGCAAAGAAGACTGGAGAGGAAAGAGAAACACGCTGTCCTCATTTTCGGGTAAAGCGTCAAATAGATCATCTAAAGAAACATTGGACAATTTATCCAAATTAATACGAGAGTCCAGTAGTTAGGCACAGTCAAATGTCCCAGAGTCGGGGACCCGGAAACTGACCTAAACATTCGCTGAAGCATGATGTAAGATAAAGGTGGCATTATAATTTATAGGCGAAAAATGAGTTTTTCAAAAAGGGTGTTTTGACAATTGGTTATCCATGTGGACTAAAATAAATTTAGATTTCCTGTCTCACACCATGCGGTTCTAAATATATTAAAGACCAAATAGGAAACATAGATCTTAGAAGTTTTGAAGAAAATATAGGGGAAATTTTTGTCACTTCTGAAAAAAGAACTCTTTCTTAAAACAACTTTAAAAAATAAGATATCTGAATACCTAAAAGAGCTTAAATTTGTCGACATTAAAAAGCTTCATAATTAAGTGAAAAGGCAAGAAAAAGTCTGTAAGAAGAGATTACAAGTCATTCAACTGGCAAATAGGAACTAAGATGTACACATATATAACTAGACACATGTAACTCAAAACATATACATAAAACTCAAGATACATAAAGCATATTAGTAAAGTATTGAAGATTTATATAAAACTAATTTAGGAAGTATGTATATTTAAGAAATGAACAAACCCAATAGGAAAAAAAAGGACAAAACAGATTCTTCACAGAGGAAGAAGCCCGAAAGCCAACAAGAATGAAGAAAAATAAGAATTCCCGCGCGGGGGTTGATCAGGCAACCCCGTGAGTTGCTCTGGGGTCCCCAGAGACACAAGGCAGTGGACGTTTATGGACGAAGGGGGGGGAGGGATTCATTATAAGGAGCCGGCTCGTGCGACTGAGGAGGACGAGCGGTCCGGGGCCTGCGGCCGACGGCCGGAGGCCCGAGTCGGCGATGGAGAGGTGCCGGCCCGGCTCCGGAGGCCTCGGGACCAGGGCAGCGGACCGTGCAGGCTCCATCGGAAGGTGGGAGGCCCGCGGCCCGGCTCAGGGGCGGCCAGGCGGCGGGGAGCACGGCCCTGGCTCGCCCTTTGCTGCAGCGGCCCGCGAGGGGCTGGCCGGAGCCCGCGAGTCGGTGGGCAGCTGGCCGCGGTGAAATGCGAACGCCCTTCACCCCGCATTTCCCCTCGCGTGCGGACGGAGGTGAGCGTCGGCGCGGGGCGCACGGGGCCGGCACGGACCGCGGGCCGCAGCTGCTCCTGGCAGGAACGGGGCGGGGCGGCTGCTCCTCGCCGTGCCCTCGCCCGGCTGCCCCTCCGTGCAGGTGGGCGCCCTCGGCTCCTCCTGCTGCGACAGGCACCACGACCACGAAGCTCCCCACGGACCTCCCTGCGAGCCCGCCCGCCTTAGAGGCTCCTCCTCCGAGGACGGTCACCTTCCGGGCTATCGGGTCAGGACGTCGACGAGAACTTGGGGGACACGATTCGGTCCCTAACTCCCCCTCGGACTGTGAACTCCTGAGAAATGGGGACCGAGCCCAGTCGCCCTGCGGCCCTCGGGCCTGGCACCCGCCAAACCCACGGGAGGTTCTCAGGAAATGGCTGCCGAGCTCAGATGCCACCGAGACGCTTCCCACGGGGCTTCCTTGGACAGAGCGGCCCCGATTCCTGGCTCCTCGCCCACCGAGTTCACCCCTAACCATCCGGTTGCTCTGGGTCAAGAGTTCCGTGCTCCTTACTTTGAGGGATGGGATGGGAAAGGGGCGGACTTACAGCGAAAATCCAAAGCCGTTTCTGCTTGCACTATTCTAAGGGAAATACAATATTATATAGTTAAATACTAAATTGTGGGGTTTTTCATGGTTCCATTTACTACAACCTTTTTCAGGAATTATAATAACTCGGCTCTAAAATGTCATAAGGAGGTTTGCTCTCACGAAATGTAAGAACACAAGCTAACGAGCCCGTCTCTGGTTCGCACAGGGGTTTTGAGAGCTTGTTCTCCTAACGGGCAGGTATTTGTCTCAAACGCGTAACTATTATGTGCTTAACAAAGCCTTGTTTGTGCTGTCCTCAGAGCTTCACCTGGGATGTCACTAGGGTCATTTTATATCCAGACATAACGACCACCACGAGACGACGTCCTCCGGCGCACACCAGGACGCGTGTTGAAACCTGGCGCGAACCACCGTTTCACGTCCTACTTTGCGTGCGGCCGAGCAGTGCGGGGCTGTTGCGGGCGGCCTAGCGCTTTGACAGCGGAGGGAAATAACAGAGAACAGAAACTGTCAAGAGACTTGGGAAGAGGAGTAAGCAGGAGGGTGGAGAGCAAGGGCTTCAGAGGGAAGCAGCACGGGAAGGGGGGGGGGCGGGGAGGGGGAGAGAAGCGGATAATTGAAAAATGACGGTAGAGGTGTCAAGTTGTCTCTGGCAGGGGGGTCTTGATCGGCCGCCTTGTGACAAGCACGATTTTCAGAGAACGCCCTTGGTGTTAAAGTTTAAACACGACGGCACGTCACCAGAACGCCCCGGCGGGGTAGTCTTCCGAGATAACGGCTGATCGACGGGAGGATCTCGCTAATCCCCGCACGTGCACCAGGCGTGGGGTGCAGAGCTCCGGGAAGACAGCCGGCGAGCTGACAGCTCTGTCTGCCGCCACGGAAAGCGTCTTGCAGTGAGGGGCAGGAGTTAGGCCCGCGCACCCGCGACGCCGGCACCGCACGGGCGTGGTTACCCGGCCGGCCGCGTGTGCCCCCTGGAGCCAGGCGAGCTGCTCCTCCGAGGGGCCGGGACCGGAAAAACGGCCACACCGACCCACAGATAACCCCTGAATCGTGGCACGGAATAAATCTGCCTGCCGAACGCGTTTCGGGAGACTTCCCCTGGGGGAAGGGAAGCGCGTGGGAGGGAGAAGCGCGGGCTGAGCCGCTGAGGCCGGACTGCGCGTCGCTCGGGCTCGGGCTCCACGTTTTACCCCCGGCCAGACGGGAGGCGGAGCGGGGCGGCCGCAGCGGCTCTGGGCCCAGCTCATCTCTGCAAAACCCGGGAAGCATACGACAGTGTGACCGTCCTTTAAACTGTGTTTTCAGCACGAAGCTTCTGCCCCGGGGCGGGGAATACAGGGCTCCAGCGGGCCGTGTTGATTACTGGACGTTTACAAGCGCCTGACGGTTTGCAGGTGGGAAACGGACGGTCAGTGAGGCCGGCGCGGGAGCCGCTGCCGCCCACCTCTGGGGCGGTCGCAGGAGGGGCGGGCGCCGGCTGGGGAGCCCCGCCCCCTCTGGGGCTGCCTGACGCGACTTCGGGGTTCGCTAGGGAACTGTCCACTCGTTGACCCTTTCGCATCTTCTCATGAATCACACGATTACCGTGAGGTCTCACAAGCAGTTCCTACATTTCCTCTCCTAAAATCATTCTTATTTTTCTAGACGCGGTTACAGTAAGTCTCCGATTCTATCCGCGCTAATCTGCACGTCTCAGTCTCGAAAGCAGAGAAAACTCAAACGGTCGCGTCGTTCTCCCACGGAGGCCTCCTGACCTCCACCCCTGCCCCGCTCACCGCTCCCAAACGCAGCCCAGACTGGAAGGTTCTCGCGAAGCCCTCTTCTCTAACTGGTATACCTTCGTCCTCCTCCCCGGGGGCTGGAGTTGGGGGCGGGGCCCGGAGTGGTACCTGCCTCGTCTTTCAAATGCTTTTTGTTGGCATCAAATTAAAAATACCCCCCATTCTTTGAGCAGAATGGAGCCCCGGAGGCGGAGTGCATACAGGCTGCTCACGGGAGCTTCCCGGTCGGGCTGGTGGCCGCTCCGGCCTCCACGCTGCCGTCTGTAAACCACAGCTTTGGGCAGCCCTGTGCTCCACGCGCTTGCCAAAGCAGAGCTATGCACGTTCACGCGGCGATCGAAATTCCCAGTGTCCTGTAAAAACTCAGGTGAACTGAAATTCCTAAGTGAGTGACATGAGAACCCCCAAAGTTTATAAATGCACCTGAGGCTGGCGCTGGGTCCAGACGCGTCATGGCAAACGCCGACTCTGGACCCAGCTGAGAGCGAGGTGAGCGCGTCACCCAGGAAAGCAGGGGGAGGGGTCGCTTCTGTTTTCAATTTAACAGTGTTTATTCGCTCTTACAAGACTCTATTATTAGTCAGGCACAAAAAGGTTCCTAAATTTCCAAGAAATACTATGAGCATTTTCTTATTTACACGAATTCCCCAATTGTTTTTATACATGTCACGAAGGGCGGTATTGAAATCAGCACCCGAAGGTGCAGGTACGTCTGCGCATTCGAGGGAGGAGAACACCGCGGACTCGTCGTCGGAATCGGACGAGTCAGGAGACAGTAGAATGAGATGTTCCCATCGTAAGAGAAATCTGTCACCCCCAAAGCCCGGCGAAAATATCCTTCGATTCTCTTCTAAAATGAAGGCGACCAGCCCAAGGGGCGGTGGCTAGACTCCTTCCCGCCCCTCCCACTGGCTTTGGGTTAAAACAGGAACCACCGCAAACCCCTGAGAACGGTACAGAGAGCAAACGTAAGAAGTCAGGAAGGGTAGAGGGAAGAAAACTGACCAGCTGGAGACTTCAGGACCCAGGGACAGGCACGAGGTGACTCCTCGGGTTTTCCGTTCGCCTCGAGTAGTGCAGACGGGATGCCGGGGCAGAGGTGCGGGGAGACCGGTCGAGGAGGCCGACGAGAGAGAGTGCGCTCGCTCCAGCGCTAGGACCAGGAAAGGGGGAGACCAGCGAGGAAGACTTCTGGACAAAACCACCCTGCCCCTGCCCCCCGCCTGCTCAGAGGGGGTCTTTGAGGTTACAGCGTATCACAGGAGTGAGGGGAAGAGCTGCTAATCCCGCATTCCGGGGTTAACCACCTGCCTCATCTCCTGTGCCCGCAGGAAGGCGCAGCAGGTGCGGTGGGAGGTGTGTGGCTTCTGTTGTACAGGTACGTGAATCAGGGGATATTGTAACGGCAGCAGAAAGCAAGATGCTTCAGGAAAAGAGATATTTTTCTAGCAGAATTCACCCCAAGTTCGGCCTTAAGTGGGCTGAGATGAAAAGATTTTCAACTCCCGTGCACGAGGGTCCGGTCACAGGCAGGTAAGGGCGCCTCTGACTGACGCTGAGGAGGGGGGTCAGCCGAGGTCCAGCCGCAGACGGGGCTGAGCCCGGGCGAGCGGCCGTGGGCCCCCTCCTGCTGGGAAGCCTCCGGCTCTGAGCCGTGAGCCCCTCAGGCGCGCTGGCCGCCCGGGCGGCGACAGCGGCCACCGAGCCTCCACACGGGTGGCGTGGTCCCCGCCCTGCCCCCATCCTGCCACGGCTCGGGGCTGTGGCACAGGAAGCCGCGGCCTCACTCCCCCGCCTGCCTCGCCGGCTGGAGCTGCAGGACCGTGGCCTGCACTCGCCTTCGCCATCTGGAGCTCTCTCGCGCGAGCCTGTGTGCACGTTAAGGGGCATGCAGGGAGGGGACAGGCGGCCTCTGAGCCTCGGGGGACCTCGCGAGAGCATACGAGTGTGCGGGAAGCAGATGCACGAAGCCATCTAACGGCAGCTTCGAGTTCTTCCAAATCGTAGGAACGAAATATTAACACGAAGCTCACGCGTCTTTTTGGAGTGCCTGCGAGTCCCGCGAGGCCCGGGGTCATGAACTATCGCACGTGCGCGTTAAAAAGGGAGAGGAAGACTCGGCGCCTCGACGGAGACAGACGGCCAGTTGGGTGCTGCATGGCGCACAGCCCACGAGGCCACGACGCCCGAGCCCCGGGCCGGGCCGGGGCCACCGTCACAGCCAAGGCCGCCAACAGTGCAGGGCCCGGACGGCCGGGCATCGGAGCGCCCTTGTGAAATCCGGGATGTGGGGACACGGCCGGTCCCCGTGGGCCATCACCGGCCTTGCTGCTGGGTGCAGATCGCCCGGAACCGTGGTCTTCTTGTGAATCGATGCCTCCTCCGCCCCCGTAGGCTCCGGTTTGCCGTCGCGTGTTATTAAATGCCCAGGACCGTGTACGCGCACCACGCAGGTCCTCAGATTTGACGGCAGCTCGCCTCGTCTGTGTGCTGTTTTCCCTGAACGCTCAGGTGTTTAGTTTCCTAACCCAGAAACTGTTCCTCACGCAGAGAACGCTGTGCAGAGAACTCAGCGAGAATTACCCGGATCAGCGCGGCGGATGGTCTCTTAAGCAATGGGCTGCCCTCCAGGTGTCGGAGCCGGAGAACGCTGAGCCGGCGGCAGTTATTCTGTCCACCCCCGGGCACCCTCCGCCCTCTGCTTCCGAACCTGTCGTCAGGAACTCTAAGATAAACGCAGGATGAGAGGCGAGTTGCGTTCTTCCAGCGTAGCAGGCAGAGCGACTTAGCCTCGTCCCACAGGAACGGAGGGGAGACAGGAACCTGTCGCCGCCACTCAGAGGCTGCCAAGTCGCCGTGGGGACCCCCCCACCCCCCCGCGCGTTAACCAGCTCGGACACGGACGGGTGCGCGGGTTGCTTGCAAGGACCTTACCACCCGGGCTGTGTGGCAACGGAGTCGTTTTAAGGGCAATGTCAGCACAATGTCAAGAGAAAAGACAACCTTGGGTCGTGATGCACAAAGCTTTCTCTTTCCTTTTAAATAAGGAACTCCAGAGGATCCTGGGAATTATGCAAATGAGCCTCTCTAAGCAAAAACCTCCGAACTGCCCTGAAAAGCTTTAGGCAGCTTTTCATCCCCTCTGAGCCTCGCCAGACTTCATCTTTTTTTTTTTTTTTTTTCTGTGATTCACATACATTTACTAGGATGGTTCACTCTTTGCCCTTGAACTCGAGGGGACCGAGGGTGGGGTTGAGGGGGTACAAGGAAGAAAGAATCAATGCATGTTTTAAAGGCGTCTTCTCTGCCCGTCCTTAGCGCAAACGCATGCGACTTTGCACGAGCGAAAGCCTGCGGTCCCAGCCCGAACACCCTGAACACCGGCTGCAAGTTAATCACACAGTCACGTGGCCCTCGTAACGAGGAAGCTCAGAGCCGAAGCGTTTTGTGGATCCCGACAAACTCCCCGGCTTGATTGCCTTTGATCGTCAGCCTGGGACTGCACGCTCCTGTTTGTAATATACGGAAAGATGACAAAGGGCTCCAGAGGGAGACCGAACCCGAATGAGGTGCTTCTTAAAGAAGCCCTCACCTCGCTGGCGCTGGCCGAGGGCAGAACGAGAGCTGGCGAAGAGCGAGCGAGGCAGAGGCCACGAAAGAAAAAGACCAAGTCACAGAACGGAGCAACACGGCCCCTGCCACGGCACTGTCCGTGACCCCCGGAGGGGTCACGGGCGGGACTCGGGGATCTGACCCCGAGCTCCGGGAAGCCGGCAGCTCACGCAGAGCTTTACCCGTCTCGCCGGCGAAATGCGGGCCCTCACGCCTTCTCCGCGGGCCGCGGACTGAAAGACATATTCTCCCGGGCGCATGGGGCGCCTTCCGTGAGGCCGCATGAGGCTGAAGGTTAAGTACCAGAGCCGCAGAGGCCACGACACCTTTGGCTCTAAGCACGCCAGACATCGGGCATCCGGGGAGCCCTGTTAGTGGGGTAATAATCACCAGAATGATTAAAATAGTGTTTTTATTCACAAAATACTTCTCTCTAACCAACCTGCCTGTGCAATTCCTTACAAAAGAGCGTTCCAAGACATTTCGGATGTGCTGAAATGGCAGAGAATCCAGGAGAAAATGTGGAATGGGGGGGGGCAATTGCAATGTGTATGGAAAGACCCTAATTTTGCAAAAAAGAGATCAGCCCTTTCTAGCTAGAAAGACACGCAGTGACCCCCCCCCCCAGGCGCAGGTACGGGGAGAGGGGGAGAGGTAGCCCTTCTCCAGGCGCAGGTGGGGGGGGGGGAGAGGTAGCCCTTCTCGTCACACCTCTGCAGCACTCACAATGCACAAGAGACTTTCATATTTAAATCAAGGTGTTTATAAAAGGGGCCCCTGGAAACACTGCTCCCTTAGGCGGCTGGAGAAAGGAAGGCGTAGAGATTGTCATTCTTCCCTCCACTGGCCTCCAGACGTCTGCTGAGCTCCTGCTGTGCGCGTAGAATGATCTGGAAAGCGCGGGGGTGAACAGACTCACCGCCGCCATGGGGCTCACGTGCCTGTGAGTGGAGCAGAAAACGCACACACACTTGTGCACACACACCCATGCACAAACCCCCATGCACACACACTCACACACGTACACATATACATACACACTCACATACACACACACCCATACACACATCCGCACACATGCATGCACACACACAGTTATACACACATGCACACGTACACACACGTACACACATAATCACACACTTACATACACACATGCGCACACATGCGCGCACACACTCACACACACATGTACACACTCACATACACATACAGACATAATCACATACACACGTACACACATGCACACATTCACACTTGCATGCACACTCGCATGCACTTATACCCACACACACTCACACACACATGCACATACCCCCATACACACATGCATGCACACACACTTATACACACATGCACACATAACACTCACACACACGTACACACATAATCACATACACACGTACACACGTGCACACACTCACAATGGCATGCACACTCACATGCACTTATACTCACACACACTCACACACATGCACATGCCGCCATACACACATGCATGCACACACACACTTATACACACATGCACACATAACACTCACACACACGTACACACATAATCACACACACATGCACACACACTCACACTTGCATGCACTCACATGCACTTATACTCACACACACACACGCATGCACACACTCATACATGCACAGTCACAGACGCACACACATGCACACACGCACGTGTGAGCACACACATGCACGTGTGCCCACCCCACACCCATGCGCGCACACACACACACTCCAGACGAAGCGTGGCGAGCCCTGGAATTCGGAAAGGCCGGGCCGCCGAGGGAAGCAAAGACACAAACAGCTGCAGGTCCCACGAGGACCCGGTGCGAAAGCCCCGCGGCCGAGCAGGACGCGCAGGCAGGGCCTGCGTCCGAAGCGTCGGCTGGCGACCGGGCGCCGAGGGGCACGGGCCGCGCCTCCCTCGCCATCTTGCTCCCGGCGGCTGGTCCTGACGAACCTCTCTGCAGCTGTGACCCTGGGGTGTCGAGTCTCGTGCGAGGGAAAGTGACAGGCCACACCACAAAGCCCTGTTCGCCGGGACGCCCCCTGCCTGCCACGCGGCGGGATTACTCAGCAGAGAACTAGCCAGGGCTTGGGTTTCCCGGTATTGAGAAGCCCCCAAACGCCCGGCCGGCCGATGCCCACTCGTGTGCACCCCCCGCCCAGCTCCCCACCCCCCAAACACTGCGCCCCGCTGCGGTCACACGGTGTGTGTCTGAGGTCTGGGGCTAACTTCTGCTGTCAGGTTTAGTCACCCAAAATGCCCCACAAGACAGACACCGCCGCGCGCGGGCGGCTTCCGAGACCCGGCGCGTGCTGCCCGGCCCGGCGGCAGCACCCGGCCGCTCCCCTCCGCCGGGCCGTGCGGCGCTTGCGTCTTTTTAAGACTGGCGTTTACAGAACAACCGAGCCGGTGCCTGATGATGCGCATGAGACCGTCGTCACGGCTACGGAGGGCTGTGCCGTGGACCTCCCAGGGACAATGACTTCCTGCCTATGGCTTCACGTTTTTCTCCGAGTGCTGCAGAAAGGAGGTAAGATTCCGAGCCAGAGAAAAAGACAAGCATCGCCCGGCCCGGGGTCCCCGCGGGGAAGGGCCGGTGCCGCACGCCCTGCCCTGCCCCGTGCGCTCCTGCTCACGGCCTCCCAGCCCGAGGGAGCCGCGGGCTGCGTGACCGCGAGGGCGGTGACATTGCAGTCCTCCCTGTGGTCCTCGAGCGTCTGCGTTTGGGGGCGGCCGAGCCGCTGCGGGAGTTAAGTTTTAAAACCCACATTCGCCACTGAGCTGCACGGTGCTCACAGCAAAGATGGGCCGGAGCCCCCACGACCTGCGCCCCGGGGCGGAGTTTCTTCTCCTGCCCATGGCCGGAGGTGAGCCCGACCTGACGGCCGCCACCGGGGGCCGCGCTGCCGCATCAAAGCATTCACCCGGCGCAGCAGTAAAATCGGGGGCTTTATAAAGAGGCTCCTTTGGGCTGTTTTCCAAAGTATTTGCTTGGCAAATACATTCCAGGAATGCCGTAGGGTCGGGTTTTTTTTTATTGCCCACATAAGGAGTATTTACCTCAGACGCCCGTCCATGCCACAGAGAACATCTTTCACCTCTATTCGAAACAGATTTTATAAGAGTTTGTCTTTCCACATACACCCTGAATTTTACAGTCGTGAGCAAACGCAACGAGCAGAAATTGAGACACCCAAGGTCCATCGTTACCACTCCCCGTGACGCGGTCTCCACCCAGATTCCAGGGCCCGGCCCCGGGGCCTGGCGTTTCTTTTAAAAGCATCCAGACTCGTAAGTGGTGAGCAAAGCATCTGAACTATTCGGGCGCCCTGAGGTCAGAGTGAGCCCTGAATTCCCTTCAAGTGCCTGCATGCTGGTTACAGAGGTGCTGACAAGCTCCGAGAAGAACCAATTAACAGAACCCCCCAAAAAAACTGATAAAAGTAGAAACTGCCCGATAATGCGCATGTCCATGGGCCCGCGGCTTCCGGCTTAGTTTCACGCCACGTGACTGGTCCAGAGGGTTCGGCCGGCTCTCCCTTCTGCTCCGGTCACCCAGGTATCAGAGCCGCCTGGGGCCCGAGCGTCGGAATTGCCCACACGCACGTAAACAAACGTGTCCATTTAAAACACGGGATCGGATTCTGGAGAGGGTGACGTCCAACCCTGAGGCCCTTGTCTGCAAGCGCAGGAGAGCGGGACGTGGCTGGGGGTTCCATTTAAGGGGGCGCGCCGCCCAGACACACGGGACCGCACGGGAGGAGAGGGGCGCCCGGGGCGCCATCGAGCGGCAGCTCTCGTCGGCGCTCGGTCTAGACTGAAAACGCGCTTGGGTTTCTAAGTGTTTTTTGTAAACTCTGCGACTGCGGCTCCTGGAGCTGCTGGTTTGAAACGCCAGGTTTCGCCCTGGTTCTCGGGGCGACCTGGGCAGAGAGTCCTAGAGCTCCAGGCCTGTCCCGGCCGCCCGGCCCGCACGGCAGGAAGTTGTGACGACCGGCTGGTGGGGACAGGAAGCTCCTGCCCCGGCTGCCCGCAAG
This sequence comes from Rousettus aegyptiacus, assembly GCF_014176215.1. Classification (NCBI taxonomy): domain Eukaryota; kingdom Metazoa; phylum Chordata; class Mammalia; order Chiroptera; family Pteropodidae; genus Rousettus; species Rousettus aegyptiacus. The sequence goes on along the minus strand of NW_023416293.1, from coordinate 16,154,117 downwards.
GCCGGCAAGTGCAGACTCGGCGGGATGAGGGGAGAGTGACTGTTTGTGTTCCAGAAACGTGAGGCCCTGGGTTACACACCTGTCAGCCGCACGAGGGACGCACCGCACCTGCGTGGGCTCGGCCTCCCGCGCCACGAACGCCGCGGCTCAGGCCTCACCGCCCCGGCCGCGACGTCCAGGCCCCTCGGCATTGATCAGCGAATGACAGGAAGTTGCCAAGGCGAAAGCGTCTCCACGGCCCGCGGTTGCTCTCCTCAGAAGCCCAGAACTATTTCTACTTAGTGGACCAGCAGCCACAGAGGAGCTCTGGAGTGCAGAAAGCCATTCCAGAATGTTCTAGAAAGTTCCAAAAGGAGGGAAAGCAGGCAGGTCGGAAGAGGCCACCTCCCGTCCTTGGGCAGGTGAGGGAGGCTGACAAGCTGGCGTTAATTACTGAGAGGGTCAGCGGGAGCCCCTCCCTCGCCACCGCCAGGCGGCCCCGGGGCTCTGCACGCTCTCAAAGTCGGGGACCAAGGCAGGGCCAGGGGAGCCCTGGATGCCCCTCTGTTCCTGCCAGGGACGTTGTGTTGGTTTCTAAACTTATCTATGCCAGTTGGACTTAAAACTCTAACTACATAATTGAATAAACATAAACACGGAGTCTCGTCTCTGCGTACACCCAGCCGGGAACCTCGGGCGTCCGTGGTCTCGGGGGGGGGGGGGCAGGGGCCAAGGATGGCTCCATGGGTGCCCTTCGAGCCCCAGGCTGGGACCCAGGCCACACGCCGCTGCCGAGGGTTTGCCGAGGACCTGCGGGCACACGACAGGCCCCGGTCCCCCCGCCGGGACCGGTCAAGGACCGCGTGCTCCCAGTTAAAGGGGGGCAGTTTAACCTGCACGTGCGTCACTCTCAGTGACTCACTGGCCACCACCCCGGGGCGCGCCCCGCTGCGCACCCCGCTGCCTGCACCGCTGTGCCCTGGGGCCGGGGGCGTGGCCTCACCGCAGAGCCCTGGACGCCCCAGCTCCACGCCGGCCCCCGCGTTTCCCCGCACGCGTCAGGCCGACCGGCCGGTGGGGGAGCGCGTGCCCCCCGCCTGGCAGCGCTGTCACACGAGCTGTCACACGACGTCCCCTTCAGGACCCGCTCTGCTCACACGTCTCCTGGGGTCGGAGCGGAACTCTCCGGACGGGGAGCTGGCATGTGGAGAAAGACCCGGGTCTGCTCCTGCCTGTGTGCCACGGATGCTTCTAGAGTTAGGTGGGCTTTGGACGGCGAGGACGCTGCCTGTCCCGCCCGTCACACGCGGCCGAGTGAGAAGTCGGCGGCCGCCGCGGTCACACTGTGCGCCCGGCGGGGCTCCCGGCTTCCCGCGTCACGACGCCCCTCGTCGCCCCGGGGGACGGCTCAGAGCGGCACCTTCCCAGCCAGACCCTCGCCTGCTTCTCCTGCTTCTCCGCGCCGTCCATGGCGCAAGGCCCCCCACCCAGACACAGACGGGAGGTCAGGAGTCGCCCTCCACACACTCACGGTCGAGTCTCCTTGGGCAAGGAAGCAGGTGGTACCAGCATTATTTTTAAAAAGTCGTAGAGACATTTGCGGCTGCCAGGAAGACCGATACGCGCACACGCACGCACACACGCACGCACACACGCACGCACACACACACACACACACGCACACACACATGCACACACACGCACGCGCATGCACGCACGCACACATATACACACACGCACACATGCATGCACACACGCACACGCGCACGCATGCATGCACATGCACACACATGCACACACGCACACGCATGCACACGCACATACGCACGCGTTTTCTAGGCCTGTGCTCTGTGCCACTCACTTTTATACAGAGCATTTTATTTGCGTCTTCATGACAACCTCATGGGACCATTTTTCTTGTCCTCATTTTCTGTTTTGGGCTTTTTTTTTAGCAGCGGATGGTAAGCCCCTAGGCCTCGGGCAGGTGACGAGATGAAAGCAGTTGACCTACGACCCAGATAGCTGATCTAAATTCCGTCAGGCCACGTGCCGTGGTCCACGCTGGGGCGGTGGTAGGTAGGGGAACGTTTTTACCTTCTCGCCCAATAGCAACGAACAAAGAAACCACCACGTCTAATTTGTGGCCCTAACGGGGCCAGCCACAGGCGAAGCTGCTGCATTACGCATCATGGAAATGGCGCAAAGAGAAGCAGGAAGGACCCGGACACCCGGCCTGCCTTGGTCGGAGCCACAGCTGGCACCCCAGGCGCCGTGGCTGACTCAGGGATGAGCAGAGCAAAGGCGGGCGACGGATGCTACTCAGGGCGTGGCGGCCTTTGACAAGCACAGCGAGTCTGCGCTTAACTCCACGCGCAGGCTACAAGGCCTTGGCGCAACGACGTACCGTGACGCTGACCTTACCACGGCCTCCTTGACGTAGACGAGGGTGGTGGCATTCCCATGGCAACGTGTCGGCGTCCTGACAAGACGATGCTGAGCGAAATGATGTTAGACTCGGTCTCGACCGCAGCACCTCATCTCAGCTTGAGTTTCCACGTTCGCGACATCGCAGCCCTCGTGTCTGTCTCAGAGGACGGGCCGTAAAGAGGAAGATGCAAAACGACATACACGAGATACAAAAGAGTAGTAGAAAAACACATAACTCCTCGAATTTCGAACGGTAGGAAGCACCGATCAAACGAAAATCAGTCTTCGCCGTGCATGTGGCCGTATCAGCTCACGGGCCTCCCACGATGACGTGAGAAATGCAGATCGGGTGAGACCAGCGACTGCTTCCGCCCCAGGGTCAACCTGCCAGTGATGATGAAGAATATTATACAGGTAGTGCAGCCCCTCCCCCTCCTCCTGTCCTCCGTCGTCATCACCCTCATCATCCTAATCACCTCCACCACCATCACCATCACCTCCACCACCATCACCATCATCACCATCATCATCATCCTTATCACCCTTGCCATCCTAATCACCTCCATCTCCATCATCACCATCACCACCACCATCATCACCCTCATCATCCTAATCTCCTCCACCACCATCACCATCACCATCATCACCACCATCATTAAGTTATTGGGTCAGGAGCTGTTCAAAGGTCTACATCCCCAAACAACCTTATGAAGTGGATAATATTGCTACATTGTAGCCATTTTAAAACATAAATTCAAATTCTTTGACATTCCTATAATCGAGAGGACACCCTAAGTCTTCTCCTCTGGCCTTGGTGACTTTATTGCACCTGGTGGGTGATAGAGGGAGCAACAACACATAACCTCCAAGTCTGGGTCAGATAAGGCCATGCAGCTCCCACCAGGTGTCCGGGGACATTTGCTCTGAGGAAGCCAGCTGCGTGCAGGAAGTCCGCCCTGACCTCATCGTGCTGGAGAGACTACAAACAGTCACCCTGCCAATGGCACCAGCTGCGAGCTCAGCTGACGGCCGTCAGCTGCCAACCATGTGAGTGACCGATCTTGACCACCCGACCCAGCTGAGCTGACGTGATCGCGAGCTCAACCTCATAACCACAACTACAAGGAAGAAACGCTCGGCGAGGCCAGAGATGCTGGGAAAATAAGACAGACGCATGCGAAAAATAAATAAATAAAATAAGCCAGCTTCTTACGGATATACAAAAATAAATTCAAAGTGGATTAAATGCTTAAATTTAAGACCCGAAACCACAAAACTCCTAGAATAAGACACAGGCTGTAAACTCTTTAGCATTAGTCTTAGCAACATCTTTCTGGAAATGTCTCTATGGGCAAAGGCAACAAAAGAAACAAAAGAAACAAATGGGAAACAACAAACGAAGAAGCTCTGCACGGCGAAGAAACCACCACAATCAAAGACGACCTGCCGACCGGGAGCAGAGAGTCACAAGTTACACATCTAATAAGGGCTTCACACCCCGAATATGTAAAGGACACATACCATTTAACGGCAGAGAAGCAAACAAGTTTAAAAAGGGGCAGAGGACCTGAACAGACATTTCTCCAAAGGAGTCATACGGACATAAGAAAAGATGCTCAAGGTCACCAATGAGACAAATGCAAATTCAAACCACAACGAGGCATCATCGCACACCTGTCGGCATGGCTATCATCTATAAATCATCAAACAACAAGTGTTGGCTGGGGTGCGGAGAAGGGGAAACCCTCATGCGCGGCTGCCGGAAACGTAAATTGCTGCAGCCACTGTGGGAAACGGTTCAGAGGTTCCTTACGCAACTGAAAACAGAACCAGCTTATTATTGACCTGGCAATTCTACTTCTAGGTGATTATCCAAAGACATCCAAAACACGAATGCAAATAGATGCTCCCTTATGTCCACTGCAGCACCATCTGCAACAGCCCAGACAGCAAAGCGACCTCGGTGGAGATGGATAAACGACTGGATAAAGATGACGTGGAACGCAGGTGCAATGGAATATTATTCAGCCATAAAAAAGAACAAAGTCTCACCATTTGCGACAACATGAGTGGATCTAGAGGGTATTAAGCTAAATGAAATCACTCCGACCGAGAAAGACAAATGCGACACATGAGCTCACTCATTCTACGTTGGATCCAAAGAACAAAATAAATGGACAAATCAGAAACAGACTCATAGATCACAGAGAACCAACGGATGGTTGCCCGAGAAGAGGGGGGGTTCAGGGGGTCCAGGTGAAAAAGGTGAAGGGATTAAGAAATACAAAGTGGCAATTCCAAAGTAACCATGGCGACGTAGAGTCTGCCTTAGAGAATACAGTCCATAATACTGTAACGACCAGGCATAGCACCAGCCGGGTACCGGACTAATCGTGGGGATTGTGGCATAGATGTGATAAATGTCGAACTCCTATGCTGCACATCTAAAACTGAGATAAAAGAACACTGAATGTCAACCGTCGTTTTCAAAAATAATTAAAGTGGGGAGGAAAAGGAAAACAAGGGGATTATAATTCTTGGCAAAGGAAAGCCAGACACGCTGCCCGCCGGAGGCTCACGTCAGGCTGAAAGACACGCACGGACCGCGAGTCAAGGGATGGGAGCGGATGTTTCCCGAAAACGGAAACGAAACCGCGGGGGTGGCGATATTTACATCGGACGAAACAGACACTCGAACAAAGGCAACAAGAGACAAAAACAGACACTTCACGGCGACAAAGGGATCACTCCAAGAAGACGCGACTGTGTAAACACCCGACTCAGGGGGACCTAAACCAAGCAGCAGTGACCGAGGCGCAGGGAGAGAGCGGCCGTCACGCGCTCACCGCGGGGGGCTTCCGCGCTCCAGCGACATCAACGGGCTGACCTTCCGGACAGAAAGGCGACGAGAAAGCAGCAGCATTCAGTGACAAACGAGACCAGGCTGACTTAATTGATATTTTTAGAGCATTTCACCCCAAAGCAGAACATACATGCTGATCAAACACATATGGCACATTTCCCAGAAAAAAACTGCACATTAGACCACAGAAAAAGTCTCAGTAAATTGGAGATGTCTGAAATCATATCAAGAGTCTTCTCCGATTCCAATGGTATGAAACTAGAAATCAATACAAGGAAAAAAACAGACACACAAACCAATGGCTGCCAAATAGGATGCTACCAAAGAATAAATAGGTTAGCAACAAGATCAAGGAAGAAATCGAAACATACCTCGAAACGAATGGAAACACAGTGACCCGAACTCTACGGGATACACCGAAAGCAGCCCGAAGAGGGGAATCCATAGCAGCACAGGTTTACCTCCGTTAACGAGAAGTGTCTCAAAAACAGTCTAACCTGGTACTTAAAGGAATGGAAAAAGAGGAACCGACATGGAAGAACAGAAACACAATGAATCGTTCACGAACACTTAGAACAATTATAAGCCAACAAATTCGACGATCTGTAAGAAATGGATCCATTTGTAGACGCATGTAACCTTCGAAGAGTAAAACAAGAAGACACAGAAAATCTAAACAGACCAGTTCCTGCCACGGAAATCGAAGCAGCCATCAAGACAGTCCCTGGTCCGCCAAGTGATTCACGGCCTCTCGGGAACGTGTGTTTCAGGCAGCGGCACTGCACGGCCCGTGTCTGTGATGAACGGGAGCCACGGAACTGCACTTCGAGCTCCAGCCACATACGGACGAGCACACGAACTCCTCCCAGCTGGAGAAGTGTCACCTTCACAGCCACGGGGATGAACCTGTGTTCTGCCTGAGGCGGCTGCGACGAGGGGTTGGGACCTTCCAGGCATGGGCCCCACCCACAGCGGTGTGCGAGGCCTGCACGGGGCGGGGGGTGGGGTCGGTGTCACCCGCGGCTCTGCAGCCCCTCCCACGGCTGCTGCCCCACCCAGGGTGCCGGGGGTGCAGTGGGGTGGGGTGCGGGGAGGCCGGGGCGCGAAGCGACCCAGGGAGAAGCCGAGTGTGATGCCTCATCCAGCCACGCCCAGCCAGGCTGCCGAGGACTGTCCCTCACTGTCCGTCCGTGAGGTCACGACACCGAGCAGAGCCTTAGGAACGACCGCCCGCTAAGAGCGAGCGCCCCGAAATTCTGTGAGGAGCTCGACTTGTTTTAATCTGGCGTCTGAAGCAAACACGTCCACACCCTGTCGGCCGAGTAACCTGCTGAACCTTCCTCCAATCGCTGGGCCTTCTCGATTTCCTTAATGGCCAGTCGGATATCTACCTGCTGGGGTTCCCGCTGACGCCGCAATCCATCGCCTTTAAGATCTCTCGAGTCCCTCCCAAACGCGTCGACAGCGCACTGTAATGCACTGTAAAAACCACGCGAGTGTGGACGCTCCTACTGATCAATCCACATTGCCGTTTCGAACATGCGACAGGCGCCTGGTGAGGCGCAGGCCACGCGGAAGCACACAGCCCGTGTGGGGCCGTGGGGCCTGGGGCAGCCCCTCGACGCCCGCCTGCACCCGGCCCCACGGGGCACGGCGCCCGCACACCGCCGCGCCAGGGAGGGGTCAGTGGCCCCAGGCCGGCCCTCCCGGGGACACGTGGCTCTTTGCCAGCCGAGTGTTGCACCGGCCCTGGCGCAGGCGGCCCTCGGGCTCAGCCGCCCCTCGGGCTGAGCCGGCCCAGCCACAGCGGGTCGGCTCCCGGTGCGTAAGGGCCAGTCTGGGTCCCGTCGTGTGTCCGTTTCCTCCTCGCGGGCCAAGACCACGGCCGTCTCGTCAAAACAGCGCCGCGTCTGCGAGATACTGAAGTATCAGTGACAAGGATGACCACAGCAGGTGACTGAGGCCGCCCCTCACGGGACCCGCTGCTCGCCTCCTAGGCCCGCCCACTGCCCCGGGGCCCACGGCACCCCTGGGTTGACACTTCGCTTCCCCAGGGGACAGTAGCCAAGGGGGAGGGGCCCCTGCGTGAGAGTCGCTTCCCTGGGAGGCACAGAGGCGGGGCTGGGCCGTGGAGCCGGGGCGGACATGAATACAGCCTCAGCCCTGGCCCAGCTCTGCAGCCTGGGGCTCCGGCCCTGCCCCAGCCACCTGACCCCGGCCAGCCAGCCCACAGCTGGCCGGGTCGCAGACACCAGGGGGCGCTCAGCTCCCCACGGCCATTAACGAGCAGTCGATGGCCTTGATCCTCCCCTTCCTGCCCACGGCATAAGATGCCAACAGCCAGCCAAGGGACAGCCCAGTATCCAGACAACCCTCGAGGTCTGCGCACCCTTCACGGAGGGTGTTAGCGCAGAGCGAACACCTCCAGCTCCCCGTGACTTCACTGGGGAGATCAGGGACCTCTCTGAACTTGTAAAATAAGGGTCGAATGTAGTGTTTCTGTTTTGTGATCTTCGTGGTGCCAAGGCTGCTACTAAGCCGGCCACAGCTGGTGTTCACGGAGCCCTTACTGCCTGCGAGAAACACCCCTGACCTCCCTCTCTGATCGGCCCGTTGTAGGGAAGGAGCGTCTGGTACCCGGCCGGCTGAGCCCGGCGACAGCCCACGCTCGGAACCGGCCACTCTTGAAGCTGCTGCCCCATCTGCAGCTTACACTTCGGGGTGCAGGGGCCCCCACCAGTGCCAGAAAGGATGCTCGTCTGTTTCTGCAGTCACCCCTTGGGGGAGGGCGCCCGCATCCGGTCCCTGCACGTGGCCGCTGCTCGGGGACCCCTCGCCCCGCCGTGGACCGACAGAGGCCAGGCCAAGCGCGGTGTCTCCTCGCCCCACGGGGCAGATGGGGGACCGGGGCCCCTGGCAGCAGAGCCCACCCACCTGGTCCACAGAGCCGCACAGATCTGCGAGGCGTCCGTTTATTTATTTTTTTGAATTTCTCTGATGCTCTCGACACTAAACTCACCATAATTGAACATTTCAGGGGAAAAAGTCATTTCTGAGTCAAAATTCATTCACAGAGTTCGTAGTGGCCTCGAGGCCAGTGTAGACCTACGACGCTTGCTATGAACGAAATCGTTTACGTGGGCGTTTTAAAATGTGACTTAGTTTTACACGCACATCGGTCGTCCTGGATTCAGGGCCCAGAGCAGGCGGCCGCGATGCTGGGCCCCCGAGTCCCACACAGATGCTGCCGGTACTTCCCCTGCCCTTGTTTTTCCTTAAATTCCACTCTTTCTTTCTGAATTTTATTTATTTTTTATTTTTTTAAATTAATTTTTTATGGTGACATTGTAGTCTACTCTTTTTTAATTCATGTCATCTCGTTACATTTTCCGTATTGTTTTTTTCTGTATGTATATGTCTTTATGGATTTAGCATTATTATTTTAAGTATACCTAAGGGTTTTCTGGTTTGAGACGAACTAAGGTAGAAAATTACGTGTAAAAAATCAACGATTACATATTAAGTTAACGGCTATATAGAACTTTGTAAGGTTAAGTGCTTTACATTTTCTTATCAGTTTGAACTTCCAAGTAATAAGGTATTTTAGATTATTGTTTCTCCTGGAAAAGTAGCCAAATCGCTTCACTATTCAAAAGTGGGGAAACCTAACAGTGACTACTGTATAGCCCAACAGGTTCTCACGTGCACGATGCGTAGGATCGATCCATCCGGGTTAGAATGAGAACACGGGCTTGATGCAAACGGCTCCGTCCGCCCACAGGTGACGTCGCCAGCACGTCCTGTGTGTGAGGACCGAGCCCCGGGCTGACCGATGCGGTGAGAAGGCAGAAAATGCGTGTCCCACGGCACCGTGATCCGAGGGTGAGGCGGGCGCGGACAGGAGGGCGGGCAGGGGCCAGACGGGGTGGGGGGAGGCGCCGCGGGCCACGCGGCCTTAAATGGAACATGGAGGACAGACAGGGCCGACTCCCCGGAGCCGGCAGGATGCAGAGGGGCGGTGGGTCCTGACCGCCTCCTCCGCAGACGCGAGAGAGAGAGAGGGAGAGAGAGACAGAGAGACTGAGACAGAGAGAGACAGAGAGAGAGAGAGACAGAGAGAGACAGAGAGAGACAGAGAGACAGAGAGAGACAGAGACAGAGACAGAGACAGAGAGACAGAGAGAGAGACAGAGAGACAGACAGACAGAGACAGAGAGAGACAGAGAGAGAGACAGAGAGAGACAGACAGACAGAGAGGGAGAGGGAGAGACAGAGACAGAGACAGAGAGAGACAGAGACAGAGAGAGACAGAGACAGAGAGACAGAGACAGAGAGAGACAGAGAGACACAGAGACAGAGAGACAGAGACAGAGAGAGAGACAGAGACAGACAGAGACAGAGGGAGAGAGAGACACAGAGAGACAGAGACAGAGACAGAGAGAGACAGAGACAGAGAGAGACAGAGACAGAGAGAGACAGACAGACAGACACAGAGACAGACAGACAGACAGACAGACAGAGACAGAGAGCGCGAACAGCACATAGGCCCCGGCGGGAGGAGGCGTCGGCCCAACGTCCTGGGGTAGAAAACAGCTGAGAGTCTCTGTCACTGTGAGCGGCAGACGCAACACCAAAAGGGGTCGAGGCCACACGACCCCCTGAGAAAGGCGCGGGGCTCCCCAAGAAGCAGCGAGCTGTGGGCGGGCAGGAGTGTGGCCGATGACGGGAGGAGGGGGGGGAGGAAGGTGTGTGTCGGGGACAGAGCGAGGAGGGAAAGCACAGGCGGGCGCGGGGCGCGGGCGTCCCCCTCCGTGGCCGGCCGGCGGGGCGCGGGCATCCTCCTCCGTGGCCAGCGGGGCGCGGGCGTCCCCCTCCGTGGCCGGCCGGCGGGGCGCGGGCGTCCTCCTCCGTGCCGGGCCGGCGGGGCGCGGGCGTCCTCCTCCGTGGCCGGCCGGCGGGGCGCGGGCGTCCTCCTCCGTGGCCGGCCGGCGGGGCGCCGGCTTCCTCCCTTCCGCCCGTGGCGCCCCCCCCCCCCCCGCAACCGGCTGCTCACCTCCGGCCGCCAGTCCGAGGTTCACGTCCCGCGACGGCTTTTGCGATGAGCTCAGTGTGGTTTGGAGACGGATCGCTCCCGGCACACGGGGACCTGGGGACCACTGTTCGCACCCCGGGGCGACGGCGTCTGTGGGGTCGCAGAGTCCCGGCCGCCGAGGGGGGCCTGGCCCCCCGTGCCCGCCGTGCCTGCCGGCCGTGCCCGCCCCGGGCGGGGTGGACTGGCCGCTCCTCCGCGATGGACCGACTCACGCCCGAGTCGCCAGCGCGTGCCACGTTTCAAAGCCCTTTGGGATTCCGCTGCCGCACCCCCGCCCCCGGCCCCTCGGGTCGTCCCGTGCTGACCCCTGTTCTGGCACTCGGCCCTCCTTTTGCTTCAAGGGTGTGAAGACGAAGGCGGCTGCTGGAGGGGGCGGCCGTGCACCCCCGCGACAGCAACTCGGGGTGGGGAGTGCAGGGGGAGCCCCGCCTCTGGCGCTGCGCCCGCTGCCCGGCGTGCGTCTGCCCGTTGGGAAGAGGATGCGGGGCCCGCGCGCCGACATGTTTCCTAAACTCCACGCACGTGCAAAGACGAAAGTCACATGGGTGGAATGAGAACGTAAAATGGATGTTCCAGAATGTTCTTCCCACACCCTCACGAGCCGGCCCATGCCCCGAGCGCCAGAGACCCCCACTGTCGCCCTGACGCCCACCTTCACCAGACCACGGGCACTCGGTCCCCAGCGCCTGCTGGTGGCTGTGGCTGTGGCTGACAGCTCTGGGAGGCCGGGGTGAGGGCGCCCACCACGCTCGGTCTCCCGGGCACACGCGGGCGCGTCCCCTCCCCGGGCCGCTTCCCCCGGGACGCCGGCCCTGTGGTGAGGGACCCCGCCCGGCCTTCTTTGCATCCTCCACGTCCAGCCCTGTGCTATTCACACAGGAGGTCAGTGTGAGTCTGCCCAACAATTCTTCCCCAAACCCCGGGAGCCCCTTGTCCCCCAGGCCTCGCTGACCTCTGGAGTGAAGCCGGCGCCATCCAGACAGACGCGCGAGAGGTGGCAAGGCCCAGGCAGAAGCCTCCACGACTCCTCCCTGCCCGCTGACCCTGCCGGCCACCTCTGGGCCTTCGTTAGCCAGCTGAGTTCCCCCAGCCACCGGGCTCGTCAGGCCGTCCACGCCGAGATCTCAGGGTAATCAGAAACTAAACACTCACCCTTTTTAAAGAAACAAATCCCCTTTAGAAAGATATATCAGTCACTAAGTCTCAAAGTAATTTTCACATAAAACCAATGAGTTCTTGAGAGCTCTTTCGAAAGCTCAGAAGGGCCTCTAAGGAGGCGGCTAACTACTTCCACATTCGAAGCAGATTTAATGACCTTCTGTCTTCCTTCCTGATCACAGAAGCACGGCGCACGCTCAGCAAAACACCCCCGAGGAACACGGGAGAGCACGGGAGTCGAAAACACCCGGACCCGCTGAACCGCGCCGGGAAGCCGCCCGGGCTTTACACTAAACTCCGGGGCCGGGGGAGAAGGGCCCGAGCGGGGAGCTGCCAGAAAGAGGGGAGACCTCCCCGTCAGTCGTGCAGGCAGGAGATGCCGTGAGTCTAAGAGCCGCTGCGAGAGCCTGAGGGTGACGGCAGGTGACCAGGAGCCAGACGCGAGTTCGCCGTGGGACGGCGGCGTGTTTACCCTGTGTGATGGTTAGACACATAAGATACCACCTAGAACCAGTAAAAACGTGCCCCATTTTTATCAGCAAGATGCCTGAATATTTCTTTGGACTCTTAGAGAAAGACAGCTAACAGACGATATGTAATAACGAGGAAAAATGAAAATTAAAGCCAGGTCCGGCCATCGGGGAACACCGCTGGGCCACGGTCTCACTCCCAACCACAACCTCCGCAAACAGCAGTCATTGTAAGTGGGCAGAGCTTTCTAAGCGGGGATTTTTTTTTTTCTATTCCATCAAATACCGCTAAGATTGGATGGCAAAACAATGGGTTTCTCTGGCAATCTGTCTTCCTAAGCTGCCTTAACGCTGAATCTAATAGCGAGAATAAAGTTTCGAGATACGATTGCTGTTCATCCATCTATTTATGCATTAAACACGACTTTACTGAATGTCTGCCACATGCCGCACGGCGTCCCAGCCGCCGGGAACACAGAGCAAGCAGGGCACGGACCCGCGGCCAGGGAGCGCGGGGTCTCAGCAGCAGACGGCAGACGCGGAGGGGGCAGAGGGCTCTGCGGAGGAGGAGCTCGCACACCGTCAGGCGCTGAAATGGTCTCTGTCAAGACGGCGATTCTCCGATTCTCTCGACGGCGATTCTCCAATTCTCTCGTTAAGAACTGCGGGTGGGACGGGATCCTGCAGCCGCCGCCCTCGGGCCTGGTAGGGAGGACGGGTCTGTCACGGGAGGGAGACCCCGGCCAGTTCGGTCCCTCGTCTGCTAGGCCACCTGCTGGGGGGCGGGGGGTTCAGACCCCGGGTGCCCTTCCTCCTCTCTGTCGCCGTGATTCTACCTCAGCGGCTCAAACGCATCGGGGCCAGGCCTCCTGCAGCGTGAGCGAGCAACGGAGGAGCCCAGGGAGAAGGCCACCTACACTCTGGTCCCCGAGGCTGCCGAACCCACGTGAGTCGGCGACCGGGTGGCTGGAGCGGCAGGGAGAGAGGCGGGAGGGGACCGGGCGGCGAGACTGGGGTGTCTACACGTTAACTGCATTCGCTCATTCATTTATCCATCTGGCCGTTGGACAAGGGTGTGCGGGGAGCCCCTACACTGGTCGGTGCCGTCAAACCACGGAGGCTGAGTCCTGGACAAGACCGACGTGGGCCTCGACGCCTGACGTTAGCTGCCTTGAAAGCGGGAAGAAGTATCCAGTGCAAGCACATGCCTCACTCCTGGAAGCCACGGGAGGCTTCAAGGAGGAGGTGTCCCAAACCTATAGGACGGAAAAGACGCAGATGAAAGCTACGGGGGGGAGGACAGGGAGGCCTGCCGGAGCCCACGTGGGGGGCGAGGTGAGAGCCAGCAGATTGCGGGGGGTGGCCCGTCCCAGGGCACACAGCTGACCCTCCTGCAGATACTTCAAAGCCCTAAGCAGCAGGCTGGAATACAGGAAATTGCCATTTTTCTAGGCCGAAAACGGTCTAATATCAGTAATTTACGATGGTTCCACCTGCCGGGTCCCTGGATAGTATCTCTTGACCATGTCCCCTTCTGGATTCGCTTCTCTCCAGAAAACACAGTGGGTTCAGGACACACGGGGACTCGGGACCTCCAGAGCCGGGCGGTGGCGCTCGGCGGCTGGTAACACTCAGGACGCGCGCGGAGGCCGCGCGGAAGACCGCGGTGAGCCGCGCTTCACCCAGAGGGCGAGGGGGCTGTCCCAAGGCCGGGTCCGCTCTCAGGGTGCCCGCCGCAGACCACCCGCAGGACCGGCAACGGCCGACGCCGGGCGACACGCTAAGGCGCTCCTCCGGCCGCGCGGCGGGGGCGGGTGACTCCCACGTGCACGGCGCGAGCGGGCAGCGCGAGGTCGCTAAGGGGCCGCGGACGCAGGACTCCGGGGCGGACGCAGGCGGGCGCCGGGCGGAGGAGCGCGAGTCCGAGGTCCCAGGGCCCAGGTCCCGCCCGGCGGCCAGCGGGAGCGGGAGGGGCGGGGCGGGGCCGGGCGGCGCTGGCCGGGTGCTGGGCCCACGCACGGCCGAGGGAGCCGGCTGGAGGGACAGGGTGAGCGCGTGACGACAAGGAAGGATGATGACCAGAGCAGCAGGAGGCCCAGGGAGCAAACACGCGCTGACCGCCAGCCACGCGAGCCCTCTAAGCCAGGGCCCAGCCCGGCGTGGACCGGTCCGGCCTTGGCCGCTTAGGAGCCGGGCTGCGTGGCCAGAGCGGCGCGGCAGCCGAGCGAAGCCTCCTCTGTGTCTGCGGTGGCCCCCCAGAGCCCGCATCCCCGCCTGGCTGCACCCCAGATCGTCAGGCGTTAGGTGCTCACAGGAGCGCCCGACCCTCGTGCCAACAAGGTGGGGCCTGCTGCTCTAAGCACAGCGTCTGACGAAATCCACACAGCGGCGCTGAAGGCAGGTGCCACCCTTAGTCGTCCAGCCAAAGCGGCTGAAAGCGAATGTCTACCTGAGCGCAGGTGGGTGGCGACGCCCGCGCTCTGGGAGCTGCAGCCTGCTGCCCGGTGACCCAGCGGAGTGGGCGGGGCCTGGCACTCGTGGTGAGCACCGCGCTCTCGGACGCGGGGCCCACACGGGACAGGAGAGGTGGACGCAGAGCCGTGCTCCTGGCCCAGGTGAGCTTCTCGCTTTCTGAGGAGAGGCTTTTCCTTGGAGGACGTCCCCTACCCCAGCCCACGTCCTAGCTCCACCCTGGTCCAGGGCAATAGGCCAGGGAAATACCAGCCCGCGGCCGGAAGCACTTGGGAGTGACCAGTACTTCGCCACCCTGCTGGGCGGGGCAGAGTGAGCAAGGCCGCCCCCCTCGGCGTCTCCAACGGCATGACCTTAGCAGACCAGGGTCTAAGGCACCGCCTATAGTTAAAGAGCTGCTTAACCATTTCCAGCGTGATAGCAAAGCAGGCTCCCGGGCTGCAGGGCTCCCGGGGCAGAAGCACATCGCGGCTCCGACGTGTGCCTTAATCAGAAGCAGACCCGGGGGCTGGCTTCATTTTCATGAATACACAGCTGCAGAAGCCAGAAACGTCTTGACAGGCGGCAGCGTTCCTAACAGTTTCTCAAATCCGAATTCCTACCTGGGTTAAAAAAAAAAAAAAAAAAAAAAAAAGCAACCAGGAATTTTCATGCTGGTTTTGACTCCGGATTCAAAACAGAACCTAAGACGCACATTTTTATATTGTTCCAAAATCTGTGTAAGCTGTGTCGAAATCCGTTAGACCCCATCAGACATGAAAAAAGGAAGACAACAGACCAAGGCATGACGTCCGAGCTCAGCAAACCGAAGAGATTCTTCTTCTGCCACGTGAAAACTAGTTGTGATCTCCCGCAGACACCTTTAAAGCCTTCGTATGTTTGCTTTTCATACGAGGAGCAGCGAGTGTCTCGGAGATGTTTGTCCAACACCTGCTTCCTCCCAGACAAGGTTCAAAGGACTCCTTTTTCTGTGTTTTGCTTTGTTAATTCATTACAAAGCTGCCTAGCCTTGTTCTCCGCTTACACCACATTCTGCTTCAGGGCCTGTGTGTAATAACGGAGCCCCGCCCCCAATCCGTGCAGCCGGCCCAGAGCCCCGCCCCCAACCTGCACAGCTGGCCTGGAGCCCCACCCCTACCTGCGCAGCTGGCCCGGCGCCCCGCCTCCACCTGCGCAGCTGGACGGAGCCCCGCCCCCAACCTGGGCAGCCGCGGACGAGGCCCGGGCCGTCCTTCTCTGGGCCTTGGAGGCCGCCCATCGGGGTCTGGCCCGCGGCCCCTCCCGCTCCGGGGCTCACGCCCTCCCCACCCCGCAGCCGCGAGCTGAGCTCTGTTGCGGGGTGCGGGACAGGGGACAGGAGAGGAACGCGACCCGCGTCCTACGGACGACACAGAGGGACTTCACCAACGGCAGCAGGGGACAGGGACGGCAGGCCCTTTCACCACGAAACAAACAGAAACTGGGCCTTGCCACACCTGCAGAAACGGTGCCCGCGAAGACCGGAGAGGCGGCGGGCGGCGCGAGGAAGGAGGAAGGAGCGGGGGCCCCCGCAGGCTGAGCGCGGCCACGCTGTGGAGAGGCCCGGGCCACCGAGGACACAGAGCCCGGTTCCAGTTCCCCTGCCGTGCTGGTCACCCGTCACCTGGGCATCGTCCGATGCAGAAATTCTCACCTTCCCATGTCACGCCGGATCCTCAACCCCGCCTCCCGGGGCCCCAAGGCACAAGCCTAATGAATCAGCTCTGTGCGTGACAGGACGGCCCAGGGCCCAGGGTGGGGGGGGGGAGGGGGGGGCGGGTTCCACAGATGGGCGACCACGGCGGCCCCGCGCCCAGCCCGCCGCACGTGTCCCCTAAGCCAGGGGACAGCTGGCGGCAGGGAGCCCAAGTCTAACTCATGTCACTGAAAGTGCTGGGCCCTGGAGAAGCTTAAACATGTCCACAGACTTGTCCTCCCTGGGAGTGTGCCCTCGAGAACACGCTGTCATTTTTTGATCCATTCTCCTGCTTCCCTCGAACACGCACGCACACACCCACACGCGACTTCCTCTTCATACGTTTTGATAGAAATAAGAATGGACTTTGTTACATAGTATTTAAAGTGGAATACTATTTTCTTAAACAATGTATCTTTAACACAAATAAAAGGCCCGACCCGGTCTTCGTAAGCTCGGGGCAGTGCGCTCACGCTCGGGGCTGGCGCGATGCTCTCACGAGCTGCGGCCGGCGCTGGATTCTCGCGACGGACCGTCTCCGGGGTGAGGAGGCCGAGGCCCCGCCCCAGGCGCCGACGTAACACCGCCAACGCGGAGCTGAGCCTCATTCTTGGTCTTTGAGGGCAACGCGGACGTGAAAACAGCACGGCAAGGCAAAGTGCAGTGGCACGTGGCGCCTCCCCGGCTTGCGGGGGCCCGACCCCCCTCATCTCCCCCACCCCCGCTCCCCCACCCGCCCCCCAACACGCCCCAAGGCCCCCCCTCCCCCCGGCATCCTCCCCCTCACCCCAACACACCCCAAGGCCCTCGGCACCCTCCCCCGCCCCCCAACACGCCCCAAGGCCCCCCCTCCCCTCGGCATCCTCCCCCTCACCCCAACACACCCCAAGGCCCTCGGCACCCTCCCCCGCCCCCCAACACGCCCCAAGGCCCCCCCCTCCCCTCGGCATCCTCCCCCTCACCCCAACACACCCCAAGGCCCTCGGCACCCTCCCCCGCCCCCCAACACGCCCCAAGGCCCCCAGCTTACCGGCACCCTCCTCCCCCGCCCCAAACACACGAGATCCACAAGAACTAAAAATAGCCTGTCACTGATTTCAAGCGGAGTAAGCCAAATCCAATTTTCCACGCCTTTCATTTTAAATCATGCGCTGACATCTAGAAGCATAAGAGGCAAGTGAGGAGGACGAGACATTTAAATCTAATTTTCAAAAACTGGGTCCCAGGGCAGAGCGGCGAAAACGCAGTCGCACACGTGATTGCACCTGCAAATCAGTGCTGGGCCCGAGAGGCGGCCGGCCTGGGCTCCCCGCGCCCACAAACCAGTGTGCTCGCTCGGGGTGCCGCCTGAGGCCCTGCCAGGCGCCAGCTGGTGCTGCAGGGGACCCGGAGCTCCTGCCCGCGGCCGCAGGAACCCCGTCACCTGGCGAGGGCGTCATGCAGATGGAGAGGTCTGCACACGCGGGGACAGGAGAGGCCCAGGCCAGGACAGAGCAGCAGGCGGGCTCGGGCCGGCTGCCCAGGAGTGTGTGTCTGAGTGTGTGTGTGTGCGCACGCACGCGCAGGAGTGGGTGGGCGCGAGTCACATGCACAGGACGTGGAGGGGGGAGGGTGGCTGGGGACAGGGCCAAGCAGCGACACCTCGGGATGGGCCAAGGAGGAGGTGTGGCCAAGGTAATGGATATGGACTGGCCGGAGGAGCAGGACCCCCAAAAGGGCAGGGTCTCCAGAAGCGAATGAAGGACAGAGTGTCCGGAGGGATCGAGAGGACTGGACGCTCCCCCGAGCGCTGAGCGCCGGGAAGGCTGGCCTGGGCTTCTCGGTGGGGGGGCCGTCAGTGACCTGGCTGCTGCCATCACGCCCACGTGCACACGCCCCCCAGAGCCCCCGCCCCTCACGTCACTCACTTGCTTCCACCGGGCGGCATGCTCCCCAGCCCCTCCCTGCATCCCCGCCCTGCTGGGATCTGGCGCTCCTTCACCCCGAAAGCCTTTTGTGCCCTCGGCAACACCCGCCCTCTGCAGCCTGGTCGCCCTGCAGGCCACCTGTCTCCCCCCGGGACCGGCTGGCAGAGCTGCGGGGAGGGGCCGCCGCGATGTGGTCACACGGGCAGGTCTGGGACCACGTCGGCCACAGAGACAGGAGCCTGGCTGTGAGGCAAGCGGCTTCTGTCCCATGTGTCCACTCCCTGCCCCGTGGAACGAAATGCCAGCTTGGCACGTGGGGAGGGGACAGAGACGGAGCCCCGAAGCGTGTGCACCAAACGCCGACTGAGAACCTCAACATGGTCACGGTGGCCAATTTTACGAGACGTGTACTTAGCCACAATAAGAACATAGACGGCTTCTCTGAAAGTCCGGCCTAACTGGGCATCCGGCATTGCGTCCGCTGACTCTGACGGCCGGCGACACTTGGCACGGTCTGGGGACACTTCTCTGATCCTCGAGGCTGGGGAGGGGGCACTACTGGCCCTGCAGGGCCCTGGGCCGCCTCCTGCAGCAACGCCGTCTGGCCCAAAGCGCCAGGTGTGCGAGGTGGGAAACCTGTCCCTTGCCTGGGCCCAGAAGTGTCCACTTCAGCCGCTGACGGCAAACCACAGGTTCTCACAGGGACGCAAAAAAACAGAGTTCCCATTTGCACCAAGGCACGCCTAAAAATTATTCTTAATTGTTGTTCACTTCTTTGTGTGCCCGAAGCTGTTTGCGAGAGAGACTGCGAGAGCCACGAGACGCTGCCGGAAACAGGCCCCTGACAGAAGGCGTCCTGCCTCGCGGCCCGCAGAGCGACGGCTCGTCGGACAAGGTCCTGCTTCGCGGCCCGCAGAGCCATGGCTCGTCGGACAAGGTCCTGCTGTCCGGCCCAGCGGCGACATGCCGGGCGAGGCTCTGTCACCGCGAAAAGGACCTGAGGAGGTTAGCCAGAGACGAACTTAACCCGGATTCCCACGGCAAAGTTCCACGCAGCAGGCGGGGTGGCAAGCACCGGGGCCACTGTGACAAAGGCCCGTGGCCAGGCAGAGCCCAGCCATCCCCGGGTCCCCGAGGTTCACCTGCTGAGCCTTCGGAACGTCAGGAGAAAGCGAATCCACCGAGAACCCGAAAACGAGCCCGGCGAAGTCTTAGCGTGTTTTTCACCGTTGTCGGCGACCACAGGACCGGTGGGTGTTTCGCTGACGCTGATTTAAGAATCAAAGACAAAGCGGCGGCTCAGTGTCAAAGCCGCCTTGGGAACAGCGATGGGACCCGCGCCCTGAGCCGCGTGTAAATCGCACTCATGACCCCCCAAAACATCGATCGGCGAGGAGAACACGGCCCTTCCTGCTCCCCCAAACCGTCGCGCTCTCCGTCAGCGAGGTGCGCGGTGGCCTTCGGGGACACGGCGCGGGGCGAGTCCGGAGCGGAAAGTGGCCGATTCTGCAAAACCGAGGGATCTGCGCAGTCACGTCAGGAGAAACCCGTTCGTGGAGAGTAGAAACAGAAATCAGGAAAAGACCTGTAACCAGAATGAGGTCGCGCCAGGATGGCTGCTTCTGGGGCCGCGGGGGGCGGCGGCCGCGGCCGCGTCACACACCCCCGCGGAGCTCACCGCACGCCGCGGCCGCGCCTCACGCGCACTGGACGCCGCCGCCGGGCGCCGGACGCTCGGGGCACGCACGTCCCGTGCCGGGCGTGAGCCGGCCGCTGAGGGGCAGAGACGCACCGGCACGCGGGCAGCCCGGCCCGAGCCGCCGCCCTCCGCTCGGTCAGGACACGGCGACGCTCGCCGTCTTCCCTCTACCGGCAAATGCGCCGATGCCCGTGTCTCGAGGTTTCTTTGGGCAGCACGGGAGACGCGCCGGAGGCCCGCCCCTGAGTTGTGACGCGTCACCGAGCAGGACGCGCGCCGTGACGTGGCCGGCGCGTGACCCAGAGCGGGGTCGGCGAGAACGGGGAGACGCCTGTGGCCCCCCAGGGCCCCTCCTGGCTGTCGGGTTTGGACTCTGCGGCCGGACTCGCGCTAGCCACGCCCCGAGTGGGGGTTCCCGACCTCGTCACGAGGAAGGGCACCCCATGTCAGGCCGGAAGCGCCTCGACCCACTTTCCGCTTGCCATTCGTGGGGCGGCGTCCCTCAGTCTTCCAGCCCTGTCCCCGCGTCCCGGGTGGCCTTGAGCTGCGTGTGACGTCAGCTCGGGCCCGTTCCCTGTCCCAAGCCGTGGGCGCCCTGCACACGCCCGGCCCCCAAGGCACAGCGGGCAGGGGGGACTCACAGGCGCAGCTCGCCACGGCGACCACGGACCTCTGATCTGGCTTCAGAAACAACCTGCTCAGGCCCCTGAAAACCGCGGCTGTCCTTCGTGACCATGGGAACAGCCGGGCACAGCGCTGTGGCCTCAGGGCCGGAACACCGGACGCCAGGGGGTACGGACGGAGCTCGGGGTCCGCACCGCGCCGGGCTCCGGGGCCGCTTCCCGCCCGCACTGCACGCCCCCTGCAGCGAGGAGCCGGTTCGCGGCCAAGCCGGGACACGGAGCTACCTACGGCCACAGCACGGTCCCGTGGGTGGCGGGACCCGCGTTCAGGGGCCTCTGCGCGGTGCCCTCTGCCCCTGTCCCCTTCGCTCCTGTGGGTCCGGGCCCCACACCCAAGGCCAAACGACTCCCTGAAGTCTTCGCTGTAAGGCAGAAGGCGGGGGTGGGGAAGCAGACGCCCGTCCACTGAGACGGGGCCGCCACACGGGGCCGGCTTGCGATCTGGAGCGGGAACCGCAGTCGCGCTGAGCCAGGGCACAGGGGGACAGGGGACGGCGGCCGGCTCCGCTCGTCCGCTCACTCCGAGTGCGGACAGCGAGGTCGAGGCCAGGGCCGCGAACTCACTGCCGGAGACCCTCACGTGGCCACCTGCGCCCGCAAGGCCAAGGCCGCCGCCCTGCTGGGCAGCAGGCGACGCGCGGCCGGAGCGTCCGGGCTCCCGCCATGGCTGGGTGGCGGCCCTCGCTCGCCCAGGCCACGTCCCCACAGGCTCCGTGCGGTGGCTCCTCCCCTGACCGCCTGCAGTGTGGCAGCCGGGGCGTGTCGCCGCCGTAGTGGGAACAGGGGGTCATAGCCGCGTCGGGCAAGTCTGCGGCCAGCGGGGTCGGAGGGCTGGTCTCCTGTGGGCAGGGCGGACGGCGCCCCGAACAGGCCCCGGGGACACGCGACTCTACACCCCGGGTTCTGGGGGAAACGGGTCCAGAGCCGGCGCGACCCTCGCCCACGGCCGTGACGCTCCGAACGACGTGGACGGTCACCACGCAGTGCGCTGGGTTTCACGGCTTTGGTTGGAGGATCTTCCGCTGCCTCCCGAGCGGCGTCGGGATTGTGCCGTCATCCGGATTGGGTTAAAAAAAAGCGCCGTTGGGCTGTGTTTTTTCTTAAGAGCAGATGGAAGGAGGGGCACGCGGGCGAAGCGTGTGCAAACAGCAGCGGAATCGCAAACAGTCGCAGGCGGAGAGACAGACGACAAACGTGAGCCCGGGAGGCGCCGGCCGCTTCAGGCTGGGGGGGCGTCGTGCCCTCTGCGGGGGCACCCGGGGGCGAGGCCTCTCCGCCGGGGCCCCGGACGGGGCCGAGGTGCCGGGCGACGGCGAGGCCAGGGTCCCCGCGGAGCCCCCGACGCCAGCATCGACGGGGTGGCGCCCGCTCGGCCGGGGCCGGCCTGGCCCCAGCAGGGCAGACGAGTCCTGCCCGGGTTGGGCGGGGCGCCGGGTCAAGGTCAAACACGTCTGACCAACGGATACCGAAGAGGCTGGGGACCGGGGGTGGGCCCCTGGGGCAAGAGCCCGGCCACGATCGCGGGGGGCCCGGAGCTCAGGGCGGGTTCCGAGCCCGGCCTGCCCCTCCCAGGCCCCACGGTGGCAGCTGAGGGCGGGGCGGTCGGGAGCCCGGCTGCAGGCCCACTGCCATTCCTGCTCCCTCGCCAGGCAGGAGCCGTGACGATGACCAGACAGTACGACCGTGGTGACGTCCCCCGCTCGGGAGATGCGGCCACACGTGCGGGCTCACCCACTCCCGGGGGGCCCCAGGGTGGGCCTCAGAGCACGGGGCGCGGCCAGAAACGTCACTGGCAGTCTCTGCAGTGGCGCTGGCTTAGCACCCCGGCGGAGAGGGATGCGGGCTGGTCCTCACTGCCCGGAGCGCGGGAGCAGAGTGGGGGCGGGGTGGGGACGAGGGGGGGGCAGCGGCCGCCGGCGAGCACGCCGGGCCACGACCCGCACGGGCCTCTTCCAGACCGAAGCTGGACTCTCCGCCGAGTGACCCGCGGCCCAGGCCGTGTGCCGCGTGCTTTGGGCCGCCTGTGACTCGCAATCTCTGTTACGAGTTAGCACTCGACCCCAAGACCGAGGATTCTCGAGGCCAGGAACCCGGTCTCCATCCTCCTTTCCCCCGGCACCGGCCCCGGGAGATGCCCAATGCCCACCGTGGGCGCCCAGTGACCGCCACGGCCTCTGAATGGGGGACGGGGCGGCTCCCCCGGGGGCCTCTGAATGGGGGACGGGGCGGCTCCCCCGGGGGCCTCTGAATGGGGCACGGGGCGGCTCCCCCGGGGGCCTCTGAATGGGGCACGGGGCGGCTCCCCCGGGGGCCTCTGAATGGGGCACGGGGCGGCTCCCCCGGGGGCCTCTGAATGGGGCACGGGGCGGCTCCCCCGGGGGCCTCTGCTGCGCGGGGTGCGGTGCGAGCCGGCGGCCCTTCGTATGCCCCCACGCGGAGCGCCGTGTGCCTGTCGACGCTCCTCCTCGAGGAAAGGGCGCCTCGCAGACTCACACGTGACCATCGGGATCTCCAGCTCTCCACCCGGATCGCGTCGGACAGGCCTGGGACACTCGCCCACGCGACCGGCCTCAGGACAAGGCGGGAGAACGCGGCGGAAGCTACGCGCCCTGCTCATCGGCTCCGCGGCCCACGGCCCCGTCTGCGAGGCGGGGGCCGAGCCCTCCCCGCGGCCCCGTCTGCGAGGCGGGGGCCGAGCCCTCCCCGCGGCCCCGTCTCCGAGCCGGGGGCCGAGCCCTCCCCGCGCAGCAGGGCTGTCGAAACGGTTCGTTCCTCTGTTTCTGTTGCTCACGATTAAGAAAATCACTTTAATGGTAAGAAAAATGAAAATCAGTTAGCGCAGAAAGTACCTTGCGGGACCGATTCTTTGCCTCTGGCCACAAACCACGGAAGATGGGTGGTGGCCGGACGGGGACGGGGACGCGTCTCCCAGCTCGGCCCCCACCCAGAGGCGGCCGGAGAGGAAGCTCAAGGCGGAGTCTGCAGCCCACGAACAGACGCTGAGTCGACAGGTTAGTTTTTTAAGTCGAGGCATCTAACGGCATTTAACGGCAACAGCCAGATGTTCCGTGGCCGTAGAAGCTTCTCCGGGATTCTCGCAAGGAAGGGACTTAAAACTGTGGCGACCTCGTGGCTATGGTGGGGAATTCAGGACTTCCTCGCCTCTCTTTCCTGTGGACCGATAAGCGTCGGCAAGTTCTAAAGGCTTGAATCCAGAGCTTTCGGCCTCCCCCGACTCAGAGCAGACGGCGTGGAGAACGAGAAGAGAGGGAGGGGAGGGGAGGGGGGCCATCCACGCACAGAGTGTGCGCGCATCTCAATGCCCGGCCCGGGCCGCTGCGCCCACGGCAGACCCGGCGCCGTCTCCCGCGGGCGGCTCCCGTCACCGCTGCCTCGGGGGCACGCCGCGGGTCCCCAAGGACCACCCTCTGCTTCTGACGTGGATCTGCCCCTCCCCACGCCCGTGAGAAGTCCCGTGAGCCCGACTCGGGGCCAGCTCCTCGCCTCCGCCCCCTCCCACACTTCAACGCAGATCGTCAATTCTTTAGATAGGGCAGAAGCGAGGTCGCCACCAAACCAATGCTTAACGTCACATTTCTTTGAGGTGTTAGGGGCCCCATCGCCTCGCGCTTCGTGGGGCGAACGCCACCTCAGTCCTCGAGGACACAGGAGGGTCGGCCGCAGAAGCCGCCGCTCCCGCATCCGTGGGCCACCCGAGGACAGACAACGGGCCGGCGTGGGTGGCAATTCGACGTCGGCAGCCACGCTCTGGGACATCACGTCCTCCCCTTGCGTTTGCACACAGCGCCCTGACGCGCCTCACGCTGACAGCCGCGGGCCGGGGTGCACCTCTGACGGAGCCCGGCGAGACACGGCGACCTTTCTAACTGTCATCATGAGAAGCACAATTGCAAGCGACTCGGAAACACACGGTAAACGTCCTTGTGCTGCAATAGCAAAGCTCCCGCTTCGGGGCTCGCGACGCACGCCGATGTCCGGGCTTCTGAGGGAAGCGGCCGCGCATCGCGTGAGACGCTTTCCACGCCGAAGACGGCGCCAACTCACTCTCCAGGCGTCGTCATGGGAGCCGCTGAACAGTCCGTTCGACGTGGCGGAATGGAATGAACGGCCACGGAACGCGGGGGAGAGGCGGCGATCGCCTTCCCGGCACGAGCCAGGCTCCGGGCAGGGCACGGACGGCAAGGCTCTGCCCTCGAGTGCGGGAGAGGGGAGGACCGGGGTGGGGGGGCGGGGTGCAGGGCGAGGGGGCGCCTGACCTCGGGGGAGCTGCTCGTGGGCTCGGCCGGGGCTTCGCGCACGTCGCCCAGAGCACACGGGGATCGTGGGGAGTTCAGGGGGGCCAGCGGGGCCATCGAGGCGATGTTGGGAAGGAGTGCAGGGAGCAGGCACTCGGGAGGATGGGGGACGGGCCCCCCAGAGTCGGGGAGGGGAGCAGAAAAGCACGTGGACGCCGAAGGGAGCCGCACGAGGCCCCGGGAAGCCGCGTGGCGGGGGCGTGAGCTCCCGACAGCTGCGGCCAGCAAGACGCGACCTCTACGGAGCCCAGGTCGTTGTCGTCGGTCATGGTGACAGTCACCAGAGCGAAGCCATCTCCGTGCTCGTACCCAGCGCGGCTCACTGTCTGCGGAGAGCAGGGGCGGGGGCCGCCGCCAGCCCAGCCGCCCCCCGGAAAAGCTGGAGACGGTTCAGACAGTGGACTGGCCGGGCACCCCTCCAGGAGAGGGCCACCGCTCCGGCCCGGCCCCGCCCCGTCTCCCAGACCACCCACCATGAACAGACCCCTCCTCCAGCCCGGGAAACGGCAGCTTTGGAAGAAAAAGAATCCTACGGGCAGGAGCTGCTCTTTTAATGGATTCATTGAAGAAAGTGGGAATTTTAAAACGGGGAGTGGTCAAAGATGGTATTAAAATCCCAGAAAAAGTAAGTCAACGGGTATGAGGCCGCGTACCTCTCCCGGCGCCTGCATTTTAATGGCGGCGAAAACGCAAACTAATGCCCTCCGCGGTTTATTGCAAAAAGCGAATGGGTTTAGCATCGCCGCAAGCGCAGCGGCCACCCCCCCATGACGCGCTCGTCCGGAAGGCCAGGCCCGGCGAGCACCGACCCATGCGGGGACAGGCCGTCTGCTCGCAGACCCGTCTGCCCTGTCCGCACCCTCGGGCCTCAGGACGTTTCAGAACACGTTCTAAACTGTCATCTCAACTCGTGATCACAGTCCATAAAGATTCTTTTCCGTGGTCCGCTACTAGTCGTGCTAATGGCTTAAGTTTTCCAACACACACACAAATAGAGGAGACTGACAATGGCCGTACTGTATACAGATAAGGAAACCATCGAATTCCTTTCATCCTCCAGCCCCCCCCCAAAAAAAAGGGGGGCAGGACATGGGCAATGCACAACGAAAAAAGTTATAAAGCCACAAAAAGCAGCAAGTTCAACCTCATTAAAAATGAGCAATGAATTAGACACCATTTTATTATTGTGATTATACTAATAATTTTTTAAGGATATAATACCCGCTATTGGAAGTGCCGGATCATTAGTATCGATTAAACTGGCAGAATCCTTTTGCAAATCAATTTGCAGGGTGCACCAAGCCATACAAATAATTATGCCCTTGGCCCCAGGAATCCTAATCTGGCACTTTTTCTTCAGAGAGAAATTCATAAAATGATCATTAAACACATTGAAATAAGGGCCGGTTGTGTAAATCACAGTGCCCTGACTCTTGGAGTATTGTCAGGATCATAAATAAATTGGAACGCAGTGGAGCAGCAGAGGAAAGCGAGTGCGGAGTGAGGAGCTTGGCCGCGACACACGCGGGCCGAGTCCCACCTCGTGCTTCGCTCTGCCCTGCAGGACGCCTAGCTCTCCGGGCCTCGGCTCCAGCATCTGCAGAGCGGGGCTGATAAATTTACCCCGACATGCCGCCGTGAGGATCGAGGGATGCAGCGTTTCCGTGACTGCCGCAGAAGGCCGAGGGCCCAGAGAGAGGCACCGTGCGTCCACTCTCCGAGGACGAGCGTGCCAAAGCCTGCACTGGCTCCGGGCTCTGAGCGGAACTCTGAACAGGAGGCCGGGCGCTCTGCCGCGCAAGTTGCCTGCGGGACGTTTTCCGCTCAGTTTTTAAATGCGTTTTATTCTCGTGATAAATGATGTGCTCTTTTCTGTGGCACACATTAAAATTTTTTTCAAAACCGACCAGAGCGACTCCGGGGATTTTGTAAGCGTCGGCATCGAGGGATTCTCGTGCAATCGGAGGTGGAAGTCGCCGTGCCTGCACAGGCTGACACGGTCTCAGCATTTCCGCTGAATGAGAAACTTCGGTGTCTGGGGACTCTCTCGGGGACCGACATGAAGTTCGGTATTCGGCCCCTACCATTCCTCAGTCTCTGCAAGAACACGGAGCTGGGCGAAGGGCACAGACGTTTGCCGGATTCTAACTCATCTGTCCCTTCAACACGACTGGGACGCCCGGGCCTAAGACGCATCCTGCAACGCCGCGCACCCCTCCGCGCGGACGGGAGCATGACATTTAGGGGAACAGGAACTGCAAAGCAGCCAGAGCAACAGGTCCAAGAAGATAGATGCTTAAATTAGGCTAAAATAACCGAAAATGTAACGTCGTTTTGACAAATGCAGAGAAGTTAAAAGGGTGGCGATAATTAAACCAGAGAGCAAAGTATGTCATCGGGTGTTAACGAGTTAAAGACTTTGGAGGGACCCTCAGCTGTGAGAAAGCTGTGCTCGCCTCTTCCCCCGACCACGGCAGAATCGCCACTGAGCTGCAGAGCAGCCACCGCTAACCGACCGCCTGTCGTCCAGCTGAGCTGCACCGGGGACGCCCGGGAGAAGCCGCCTGGACACCGGTGAGAGGGCAGAGACGTGGAGCGGGCTCGTCCCACCCCGCGTGTGGAGGTCGAGCACTGGGAGGGACGTCTCAGCTCTGGGGGTCCCCCCGCAGGAGCGAGGGGTCCCAGCCCCTCGCCGGGCTCCCCAGTCCAGGGCTCTGAAGCTGGAAAGAGAAGTCCCCACAACGTCTAGCTGTGGAAAACTGCGAGGATGGTGTCTCAGTGACATGGAGGGCGGATGGGGACCCAGGCGTCCTCTTCAGGGCCCGCGGACAAACCCGCCAGTGACAGACTCGCCCGCTCTGAGCTCCAGCGCTGCGGCCGCGGCTCACAAGGCACCAGGGACACACGGGGAGGAACTGAGCCGTCTGGCTTCGGGGCGAGGGCTGGAGGGGCGGCTTCCTCCCAGGCAGAGCGCTGGCAGAGGCCACAGTTCCTGCGCCGAGCCCTCCCCATGCCCAGCACACAGACGCAGGCTGAGTCTCCATCAACCTGGCTGACACTCTGAGCCCCACCGGGTGATTCCCTGAGACCCCGCCCCTCCCCTCATGCAGGCCGCCCAAGCCGCTTTCAGTGCCCTTTTAAAATAAAAACGACCTGTCCTGACTCCTGCTATAGACTTTCCTAAAATTTCTCAAAGGTTTGCAAACCCCAGACAAGCAGAATCTGGCCTCGGCGTGCCCCGTACCTCCTGCTGAGCAGCCCCAAGCCCAGCACAAGCCGCAGCCACCTCGGTTAGGGGTTTGGTTAGGGGTTTGGCGTCTCCCAGGTGCCTCCAAGCCCAGCGCAGGTGGAAACCCTCTGCAGATCACTTTGTAGCTCACACCAGGTGGCCCCATGCAGCACGCGGGCTATGGCTAGACTTGACCGGCAGCAAAGCCCCTCCCGGGAGGCTCCGGGGCCGGCATGCCCGGTGACCAGCTCTGACCCGAGCCCAAGCACCTCATCTGTGGACGACACACCCACAGGGGGGACCGGGCAGGCGCCGGAGCCCTGCCCAGCTGCATCCTGCTCTGTAGGGTCAGCCCCTTCCCAGCCAGTCCTCCCGACCAATCCCCCTGAGGGTCAGTCCCCCCCACTGATGCGCGAAGAGCAACCACGGCTCAGTGACAACAGGAAGGCACGCACAACCCACACAAGAGCCACACCCGAAGCACCCGGCTCAGGCGACCAGGGAGACTGCCGCCGGGCCCCACAGGACACCTGCTGCAGAAGGCCACTCGACCAAAACCGGGAGACGTAGCAGCTCTGCCTGACACACAGAAACGCACGCAGGGCAGCAGCCGGAAGGAGGAGACAACGTCCCAAACGAAAGAACGGGACAATGCTCCAGAGAAGGAACTAAACGCAATGGAGACGGGCCATCCAGACGCAGAGCTCGAAACAACAGTTATGAGGGTGGTCTACGCACTTAAGGGAAGAGCGGATGAACTCGGTGAGAGTCGTGACCAAGAGACAGAAAACGTAGAGGTGGAGATAGAAAACAAAACAAGAAAACAGCCAGAGATGAAGAACACCATAACGATAGCCGAAACGACGGCTGCATGCGAGGGACTCGGCGGTGGAGGAGAAGCAGCAGAGGATCGAATCGGCGGTTGAGAAGACAAGGTAGCAGAAAACGCCCGAGCGGAGCAGCAACACGAGAAAAAGCTCCGGAACAACAAGGACCGTTTCGGGGCCTCTGGGGCAACATCGAGAGCAACGGCCATCACGTCGCAGGAGTACCAGGAGGAAAAGAGAGAGGCTGAGGCATCGGAGAGCTATGTGAGAAATTAACGGCGGAACACTTCCCTCGCCTGGCAAAGGAAGTAGACACATGAAGCCAGGAAGCTCAGCGAGTCCCAAACAAGATGAGCCTGAAGAGGCCCATGCCGAGGTGCAGCATCATCAAAATGCGAAAGGTCACAAACGAGAGAATCTCAAAAGCGGCAGAGACAAGCAGTTAATTACCTACAGGGAGCTCCCGTAAGACTGTCAGCTGACTTCTCAACAGGAATTGTGCAGGCCGGAAGGGATCGGTGTGAAGTATTCCAAGTGATGAAAAGCAAAGACCTACAACCAAGATGACTCCGCCCAGCAAAACTATCACTTAGAATCGAAGGACAGATAAAGAGCTTCGCAGAGAAGAAGGAGCTGAAGGAGTTCGTCACTGCCAAGCCAGCACTCCAGGACATGTTGGAGACAGAAGAAGAAGAAGAGTAAAAAATGTGAATAATAAAACGACAATAACTACACATCTATCAATTCTTACTTTCAGTGTAAATAGATTAAACGCTCCAATCAAAAGATAGGGTGGCTAAATAAATAAAAAAAACAAGACCCTTCTTACATGTGCCGCCTGCAAGAGACTCGCTTCGGATTGAAAGACACACACAGACCGAAAGCGAGAGAACGGAGAGAGATACTTCACGGAAATGGAAACGACCAAGGAAAGAAGGCTCGGGGAGCGATATTTACGCCAGACAAACGGACTTTAAAATAAAGGCCAAAAAAAGAGACCAAAAAAGAGCCCAATGATCTCACTTCTGGGTATTTATCCCCCAAAAACCCAAAGCACTACTTCAAAGGGACATGTGCATCCCTATGCTCACTGCGGCATGATTTAAAACAGCCGCGATCTGGAGGCCGCCTGGTGTCCGTCGGTGGGTGAGTGGATAGAGACGAGGTGGTCCGTATCCGCCGAGGACTGTGACTCGGCCATGAAAGCGAATGAAATCTCGCCATCTGCCGCATGGGCGGACCTGGAGGGCACTGTGCCGAGCGGAGTAAGTCACACGGAGGAGGACAAATGCCGTGTGATTCCACGTACGTGTGGCATCTAAGGAATAAAATAAATGGACGAACGAAACAGGAACAAACTCACAGACGCAGAGAACGTTTTGATGGTTGCCAGATGGGAGGGGAGTCGGGGGGGCGGGGCGAACAGGGAAGGGACGGAGAAGTCCAAGTTGGTAGTTACGAAACAGTCATGGGACGTAAAATACATCATAAAAAACAGTCGACGGTAATGTCACAACCACGTACGGTGTTAGGTGCCAGATTTATCGGGGTGGCCACTTCATGAGTTACATACAGATCTAATCGCTACGTTGTACGCCTGAAACTAACATAACGTGAACTACAACTAAAAAGTAAAAACATCATTTAAAAAAACAGTCACGGGGATGTAGGAACACCGTCAATATTATTGTGATAACTGCATACGGTGTCGGACGGGCACCAGGCTCATCGGGGTGATCACTCCGCAAGGTATATAGAGGTCCAGGTTGCGTATCTGAAACTAATATCATACTGTATGTCGACCGTAATTGAAAAATTTAAAAATCCTTAAGCATGAAGGGGAAAGGTCACAATTTCATATGAAAACCAATTAGTGAAACTATGTCTTAAGAAATATCGCATTAGAAAAATATGTCATTTGGGAAAAAAAAGACTTCGGGAAGTATAATGTCAGAAGAACAATGAAATCACATTCTATAACTGTGTGAGCACGTGGAATACGAGAGCATCTGGTTTATAAACTGACGATGTCAAGTCAGTAGCTCTTTAAGCAACGTTCGATGGTTTCTGCCGTGCTATAAATGTAGTGAATGTCCTTCCTTACAGAGATCCGACCCTCCCCGGGTATATGAAAACATGGGACAAATGGGGATGAGGCAGGATGGCCGTCCCCAGACCCAGAAGGGCAGCGGGCCCAGGGCCGCAGAGCACGGGGCAGCGGAGCGGTCCGGGCCGCGACGTCGGTCAGCACGCCTTCTCTCTTTTACGAGAGCCCGGAAAACCTGAATCACCAAGGTAACTGCAAATAAGGATCTCTCCAAGGAGAAGGGTTTCTCTCGAGTTAATAAACGTACGGCAGCTTCAAAGAAGTGGAAGTTATGGCGAAAACGGCCGGAAGCCACGATTCGTGGCAATGCCAAAGAGAACGACAGAATATTTCTTACAAAATTAACCGCGGAAACAACTGTGAAGGGTAAAAGATGGCGTCGTTAGCACCAAAAAACGGAATGCTGCCAAAACTCACGAAATAGGAGTCGGTAAGAAAAATCAGTCCCTCAGTTCCTCTTAGTCTCCCTTTGACAATAAAGGATTTGGGTTTTTTTTTTAAAAATGTGTGATTCTCACAAGGGCGACAACACGCAGACCCTCCTTTCAAGCGGAATGACACATCGGAACAGGAGAGCTGCAGCCGGCGGCTCGTCACGTTGGGCGCCGAACACCAGGGGGGCTTAGAGATGCCGAGAGTGAGAGACACCCCTCGGTCAGCGCTCGGCGACGCCCCCCGGCCAGGGCTCGGCGCTGGCAAGAGATGATTGGCTCCCAGTGGACTTTGGCTTCGCAGTCACGACCCGGTGAGTAGAATCAGGCGGCGGGCGAGGGGGCGGCGTGGGAAGAGAAGCTCACGCGAGGAGTCAAGCTCACGAAGAACATGAAGCCATGCAAAGGGTAGGATTCCAGGAAAAAAGGGGATTCGAATTCCGGCCCTGCCCCTCACGTCCCTGTGACCTGGACACGGGTCGCCCTCTCTAAGCCTCGGCACCCTCAGCTGGGGCCGCCCTGCAGGGTCCAGCGGGTCGAGGACTAGACGTGTGTCCGGCTGTAGCTCAGTGTCCCGCCCGGGGTAAGGGCTCAGGAACAAAAAAGGAAAGTGATTGACATGTCACGGAAGCAAAGTGACAGCGTGCGGGAGGCCGCGCCCTCCTGTGGAAGGACGGGTCACATCGCAGCGGCTGCAGCGCCGTGCGCACCGCGAGGGGCCCGACCACCAGGCGCCGGGTGTGTACGATAAGGAGCAGAGGAGGGAGGGACCGTAGAGGGACTCATTTCTGAACCCGTAAGGATCCGCCCAACAGGAAGCGTGAATGCGAGCGTTAAGCGCTACCAATTCCGGTCGGGGTCTACTCATCGTGACAGTGACGATACGCTTCCAAACCGTAACATAACGCCGGAGCTGTCCCGAGGGTGGCACCCCGCCCACCCTGCAGCATTGGGGCGGGGGGGGGGGGGAGAGCAGCGATCGGGGGTGGGCGTGGGGGGGGGCACGTTCCGCAAGGGGTGGTGGTCCCTGCACCAGGTCGTGTCCTCTGGCACCCCGGGGGCCCCGCTTACCTCCCTCTCAGCTGGTCTTCAGGAGGCAGCGTATGGGGCGGGAGGGAGGAGATGGGGGAGGGGGAGAGGGGAGAGGGAGGGAGGAGGGGGGAGGGGAGGAGGGGAGAGGGGAGGGGAGGAGGGGGAGGGGGGAGGGGGAGGAGGGGGGAGGGGGGGGGAGGAGGGGAGGAGGGGAAGAGGGAGGGGGAGGGGGGGAGGGGAGGGGGGGAGGGGGAGGGAGGGGGGAGGGGGGGAGGGGGAGGAGGGAGGGAGGAGGGGAGAGGGAGGAGAGGGAGAGGGAGGAGGGGGGAGGGGGGAGGGGAGAGGGCGAGGGAGAGGAGGGGGGGAGGGGAGAGGGAGGGGGGGAGCGGAGGAGGGGAGAGAGGGGAGGAGGAGGGGAGGGGGAGGGGAGGAGGGGAGGGAAAGGGGGGGGGGGAGGGGAGGAGGGGGAGGGGGAGGGGAGGAGGGGGAGGGAGGGGGAGGAGGGGGAGGGGAGAGGAGGGGGGGAGGGGGAGGAGAGGGGGGGAGGGAGAGGGGGGAGGGGGGGAGGGGGAGGAGGGGGGAGGGGAGGAGAGGGGGGAGGGAGGAGGGGGAGGGAGGGGAGGAGGGGGAGGGAGGGGAGGAGGGGGGAGGGGAGGAGGGGGAGGGGGAGGAGAGGGGGGAGGGGAGGAGAGGGGGAGGGGAGGAGGGAGAGGGGGAGGGGAGGAGAGGGGGAGGGGAGGAGGGAGAGGGGGAGGGGAGGAGAGGGGGGAGGGGAGGAGGGGGAGGGAGGGGAGGAGGGGGAGGGAGGGGAGGAAGGGGGAGGGGAGGAGGGGGAGGGGGAGGAGAGGGGGGAGGGAGGGAGGAGGGGGAGGGGAGGAGGGGGAGGGGAGGAGAGGGGGGAGGGAGGGGAGGAGGGGGAGGGAGAGGAGAGGGGGGAGGGAGAGGAGGAGGGGGAAGGCGCGTCCACCAACATCACCAAAAGCCCAGAGTCAGACGAAACGCGGCGAGACCAGAGACCAGGGTGGGCACCGGTCGCCGAGGACGACCTGCAAAGCAGAGCGTCCGTCAGACACTCGGGAGCCGCACGTCCCGCCCCACAATGGAGAGTCAGGTTCCCGCCCCGACCGGCCTGTCCGAGAGCGGCCCGTCAGAACCGGGCGTGGAACCCAGATCTCAAGGCGCTGCCGCCCGGGGGACGGTGACCGAAGCGTCACTACGGGAGCATAGAAAGCGAAGAGAGACCGGCGGGGAAGGAGGCGGCCAGAGCAAAGGCTCCGGGAGGCGCGGGGTGGAGCAGGGGAGGAGCCCGGAAGGCAGCCGGGGACAGGAACGGAGTCGCGGGACGCGGGCGCTCAGGACCAGGGACCCGAGGGAGCATCTACCCGGGATCCCGGCAGAGTGCTCGACCAATCGCTTAACAAATCAGAGGCGAGCGACTGGAGGTGTGAACGCTCGGCCCGTGGAAAAACAGCAGACGAAAAAAGACTTAAGATTTAAAAAAACGTTCTCCTCTGAAAGCTCCTGTTACATACACATACACGTATTTTTAACCGAAACGACAACGATTTCTGACTCAGAGGCAGACACGGGATTTCCCGCCTGACAGTCTCGGCCGCTCCCTGTGCAGAACCTGCAGCGTTCAGCCATGCCCAGGGCGAAGCGCTCGGCCCCCAGTCACTCAGGGGCCGGTCGCCGGTCTGCCCCACGGGGAGCGAAGCCGCCCGCTCCGTGGGCCTCGGGCCAAGGCGGCCGGGGGAAGAGTCGCCGGCGAGCGCACGGTCCTGGCCTGCAGCCCCCGAGCCTCATCCTCCCATCGTGCCGGTCACTGGAAGGTTCCACGTCTGAACTCACCCGGCCCGAGCGCGGCCTGGCTCGCGTCTGCAGTGTGACCCGCTACCAGGACGCTTCCTAAACTCCGGGAAAAGTCAGAGAGACACCTTTGGGAATGTGCTGAAAAACGGGATCCTTTTGTGGGAACAAAGGTGCAGACCCACAGAACTGGAATCGCGTGGTGCCGCGGTCTGACCACGAGCTCTGGCCTCGCAGGGAGCCCCTGACTTTTTCCCCAGAGACGGCTGGTCGTGTGAACAGCAATTCCGCATTTGTGATCAATATGTTCTCGAGGACGTCACTGTTCTCTCAAAACGCTGTCTTTAAGAACCTAACTCCACCGCCCACACCGGAAACCTCCGGGCGTCAATCGCTTTCGAAGGCGGATGATGGACCAACGGTCCTTTTCCCTCGGGCTCCCAGGAAGCTCATCATCACATCGCATTCTCGACTGAAATAATTAACACTGGCCGTTCGCATTTTTTTCTGTCTCAACTTTTAAATTTCATTTTTATTTTGTTAATTTAGTCATTTATATGTTTCTATACATTTTTCCAGTTCCCCTTTTCTTCTACCAAAACAAAAACAGAAACAGAAACAAAACAAAATGAAACATATTTATTCTTCTGTTCTTGAAAATTTCTTCTAACTATACCCGATACCTGTGGGCAGGGAAGACCCGTGAATTGCAGCATCTTTAAGCTGAAGTCCCCTTCTCGGCAGGTGTGAGGTGACTTCTGGAAGATGTTTCTCCCGCCTGTGGAATGCAGAGTTAAAAATGCTAACAGCTCACTGAAAGACATCTTACTCCCTTTTCTCAGCTACTTCAAGCTCAAAAATGACGAGGCAGCCCACAAGCAGGAGTAGGGAGTGTGGACAGGGTGGGCGGGCGGCCTGTCGGACCTAAGGCGAAAGCCAGGGACGAGCCCTCAGCCATCGCTGACAAGTGCCTCCGGTCCAGACGCATCGTCCCCAAACGATCTGTCCGCCTGCCACGTCCCCCTGACTCACGGAGGGGCAGGCGAGTGTCCGCGGACGCGGCCCGCGGGACCAGCCTGCCATCGCGCCCGGAGAAGACGCGCTCCCGCCATTGGATCCCGACGCGAGTCCCCGTGCATGTTCTAAGGCCCCTGCCCACGGGCTCCGGCCTCCCACGGGCTCCGGCCTCCCTCAGGCTCCGGCCTCCCTCGGGCTCCGGCCTCCCTCGGGCTCCGGCCGCAGAGCCGGCGCCTGCATCTGCGGTGTTCCCACTGGGGCAGCTGGCGGGGAGGAGGAGGTTCGTTAACATGCTAACGATGTCCTATTTAAGATTCGAGCCCCGATCGTGCTGTGATTAAGTCTCTCGCTTGCCGTCTGCCCCCTTCCCGAGTTAGAGTGCGAAATCGGCAACATTAACAAAGCACAGGCCGGATCCCGGGCAAGGCCTGGGAAGCTGCGTGGATCGTGGCGCAAACGCAGCGAACTGTGAGGACGTCACTGATTTTTTCACTCCGCCCTCCTTAAAAGAATCATCGAAATCTGCACCAAGCCTAACGGCTTCTCCTTCATCTCCGCGAGCATCGAGAGGCTGGAAGGCAGAGCGGGCTTTCCCTCCTCTTCGCTGCCCTTAAAGGGGCTCAGGACGCGAGTTGTTCCCGCGGGCGGAAGGACAGCTGACAGGCGATGCCCCCTCTCGCCCCGTCACAGAGACGTGCGTCACCGCGGCCCGGGCCGGAGGCGGGGTGGCGGCCGCAGGCGCCCTCGGCCCGCGCGCCGTCCGCCACGTCCCGGGCCCTGCTCGCCGCGCCGCTCCGTCTGCCGGCGCCTGGCCCCAGCGTCCGCCGCGAAAGGCCCTCGACCCGGCCGCTGCTCTCGCTACATTGGGAAACGAACTTCAAGAGAAAAAATCTTTTTTAAAGAAGATCCGACATCCGGGCCTGTAACTGAAACTCGAGGAAGGACGGACGGACGTTTCATCGTAGCTTCCGGCCCCAGCACACGGACGCGTAGCCACGGTGTGTTTACTGTCTCGCGAGGCACCGCGTGGCTCCGCTTGAGGCAGGCGAAACGTGGGGACGGCGCCCCGGCCTCCGGACCTACGATGTGGCCGGGGACCCAGTGACGCCGTCAGGGCGCGACCCGCAGAGCCAGGCCGCGTGGCGGGTCGTGACGCGTCCCCTCCCCGCAGCAGGGCCGCCGCCGCCTTCGGTCACAGCGTGAAGCCCCCGACACCGCGCAGCTCGCCGTCTGCTCGAGAACCAGGCTCTCGGCTGGACTCGGACGCACGTGCGCCCGGGGCCGCCTCCTCGGGCCGGCGTCCCGCCCCGACCCGCCGCGTCCCCCGCAGGCCGCCGTCCAGCCGTACGGTGTTTTATCTGAGACTCAGAAGCGCCCGCCCGGGCGCACACGGGCAAGCGCGTGCGGCCCCTCTGGGCTGGCCTGCGGTTCGACTGGCGCACGAGCTCCCGTCGAAGTTTTTACTCCCAAAACCCAACCAATGGCAGACGGCACGCGGACTTCGGCCGGGTTCTCTGACGCTGTAACAGGGAAAAGCCGTCACCGACTCGGGAAGTCGTTGTTTATTTATCTACTCGTTCCCCACGCTCTCGCCAACCGGAGATGGTCGGTTCGGGTCACCCACCGCCAGGCCGCCTCAGATGGGTCAAAAATCAGCTTCGGGCTAAAGCGCAGGGCGGGGGTGGCCGACGCGGCACAGCCCGGGCACGAAGCACGGAGAACGCGCTCGTGCCGCGTCCGCAATGGCGACGGGCCGTCCGCGGCGCGGAGTCACCGTGGCAACGTCTGTTTACGTTTTGTTCATCATTTTCGAAACACTTGGTGAAGTGACAACGATGAGATTCAAAGAACACCGCACGGCTCTCTTTTTAAAGAGGTACGAGGGGGTTTCAAGCGCTCGACCGTTCAAATGAAAATGCCACTGCCCTGACCTCGTCCGAATTTGTTCACATCTTCTTTATCCTGAGATGCAGCGAATTGCACGTTTTGTTCCCAAAGTCGCATGGTAATATTATGAGAAATGCCGTCCCGTTGTTTCTATACTTTAAAAATCTATGGCAAAAATTCATTTAGAATGGGCAACGCTCGCTCCCAGCAGGACTCAGCAAACCCCGCTTACGTCTGAGGGCCTCGCTGCGTGCAAACGCAGGGAACACGGTGGAGTGACCGCGAGGCCAGCCGAGAGACGTTAGACGGCCCCAAACCATCACCGCTGCCCGTCGGCACGTGTCTGTGAGGAGCCGGGCCCCGCCCGCCCGGGAGGGACACGGCTCCGTGGCCCGCGTCACTGGTCGGGAGGCCGGCTGAGCGAAGGCCGGGGGCCCCGCACGGCACCTGCCACCCCCACCGCTGACAGAGGCGAAGGCCACGCCAGTCCCCCGGGGGGCCGTGCCGCCGCCGGGCCTGGGGCTCGGGGCTCCCCGCTCGGCCACAGGACGGCTAGCGAAGGCTGCGCGTCCCCCCAGAGCCTGGTGTCCTCTGAGCCGGGCATGACACGAAACCGGAAGCCGCCTTCGGGGACCCCCTCAGAGAGCGGCCGTGAGGGCGCTTACCTTCGCGGTGATGTCTCCCAGCGGCCAGCGGAGAGCTCTGTCCTCTCCCGGGGGCTGGAGAACGAGAGAGGCCGTCGTCTGGGCATTGCGGCTCCTCCCGCCACACGCCAGGACGATGGCAGACACCGTCCTGTCCCCCCGCGGCTCGCCCTGTCCCCACCCCCCGTGGCTCGCCCTGTCCCCCCGCGGCTCGCCCTGTCCCCGTGGCCGCTGGGCTCCCAGGAACCAGGAACAGGGGTGCCAGAGTTTCTGCCCTCGACAGCTGCTGGACGGACTCCAAAATGGAAACTAAAGCTCTGGGTGCTGAGAGATACGTCCCACTGGGTCCGTGGTGGGCACCCATTGGGGAGCCAGGCCACAGCCCTACCACGGGGGACGAGCCCCTCGGCACCTCCCGCCCCCCACGGACGCCAGCCTTTCGCTTCCGGTGCCGGTGTCCGAGCTCGGAGCGTGTGGATTTCTTCCCACAGAGAACGGGGGACCAGATTTCAGCCGCCCGGCCCCGGCAAACTGCTCTCATGACACGTCATTTCGAGGACAGCCGGCAAACGCGCGTGCAGGGGAGCCGCGAGGTCCCCCTCCCGAGGCCTCTGCCGAACTGGAAAACTCGCGGCAGCCTCACGTGCCTGCTGAGCCGGCACACGGAAAAACGCTCCCTCTCGAGCCCTGGATAACCGCGGGGCGTGAGCCAAGGACTGGACTTGGAAGAACTCGGCAAACGCGCAAATGACTTTCTTCATTTCCGGGCAAAAGCCAGAACCGAGGGAAGCAAATGTCGGGGACGTCGAGGCGCGAGCTGAGCAGGTGCCACGAGCCAGAGGCCGAACAGGAAGCCGAGGGCGGCCGGCGGGCGGGCCTGGCTCGCAGCCAGACCTCGCGCACCGCGACCTCGGCGCTCGCCAGACACAGGACACTGCGCGTTCAAGGCCGCGCGTTCACGGGGCCCACACGGTCCTCGGCAGAGACGACGAGTCGCCGACCCCCACAGGTGTGGCGCTCTGTTCGTCTCCTGTCATTCATTCACTCATTCATTCGTTCTGGAAAAGGAAGGATGCCACCAGTCCCCCTACTCCATGCTGCGCACGGGCTGGGCTCAGGGGCCAGGTTCGCCGCCACACGCAGGCCCGGGTCCCGCACGGACGGGCCCGGGGGGCAAACGCACCGACAGGGAACCACGAGGCGGCGGCGACGGCCCAGCCGAGCCTCGAACCGGCCGCCGCGGGCGCCGAAAGCGGGCGCGACCGGCCGCGGCCACAACCTCCCCGCGGCCCCCAGGCCTGAGCGGCGACCTCGCTCTGCGGCGAGGCGGCCGGCTCGCGGGGAACCGTGGCGGGAGCTGTCACTCAGCCGTCTCAGGCAGAGCGGCCCGGCTGGCGCCCCTGCGTCTCTCTGGACCAGCTTGAGGTGCGGGCGCCTCGCGCGACGGCTCAGAAACGGGCTCCGGCACCCGCCGCCGTCTCGCGTGCTGCAAGGCAAGTGACGGCGATAAGACAGAAACAATGTGGGAGCGACAACGGCGAGATGAGCTCGTGCAGACGGGGAGCCTGCGGCACCCCAGACGCCACGCCCGCTTCTCCCCGGACCGCCGGGCAGACGCCCTCGCTCCCGCTTGCCCGGAGGATGCCCTGTCAGGGGGACCGAGAGACCTGCTCCCGGTCACACGGACAGCAAGCGGAGCGGCGAGGAGCGGGGCGCATGAGGCCACGTGGTCACACAGCCACGTGGAATCAGAGACCCGCGATGTCAGCACTGTGCCGTGGCCGAGGTCCCGTCCCGCCCGCGGCGCACGGCGTGATCCCGAAATCCTAGACGCGCCACTAGCCTTGAGCCCAGCTGCCACCGCACCACACCTGCCTCACAGAAAGCACTCGGCGGCCGAAACAAACACAGAAAAAAATGGACACAGCCTCAGATCCAGCTCTAGGGAGAAGTTAATTAAATCACGCTCTATCTACCCATGGACTGGTAGGGAAGAAGTCAAAAAACAATCAAAAAACTGTGAGGAAATATTTCAATATTACAAGAGAAAAACAGTATATAATTTCAGGTCCATAATATCTGTACTTGACGAATACAAAGACATTTAAAAACAAGAACAGCGACAACAAAAGACCGGGAGGAACTGAGGGTTTTGATGGTCGGTCAGTATGGTTGCAGGTGACTTTTTCTCAATTCTTCTTCTTATAAAATCGGCTATGAAATCTTGAGCCGTTTATTATTTAGAAAAGTATTATATTTTTAAATAGCCTACTGGTTACTTATTCTACTCTTTGATTTCTGCATTAAAATGGAGATTTGGTTTCCTCAAATTCTTGATGCTAAACTGCTTAGGGTAAGCGTGGTTTTTCTGGGTCATAGATTTTTTTCAGTGTACACCAAAGAAGATTTCTAGAAATGTTATATTTTAAGCTCGCCAATGTGCAGAAAGAAGACTGAGAAATCACGTTGGTTATGGTATAAAAGGAAAACCAAACACTCGGGGGAGATAAAATTTCTGGAAGATGGGCCGTAATCCAGCTGTGGCACCTGCCCACTCAGCGCTTAGCCTCTCACCTTGTTCTTAGAATGTATCTGTCGACTCACTTTGAAATATTTCAGTAGAACATTTGGTTTGAAGCATCTGTTCTTCCTCAGCAAGAATTTACCAAGAAAAACAAACAGTGAGTGATCAAAACAGCAAAAGTAATAAAATTTGCAGGTGCTTCCCTAGGCTTTGGGTATGTCATATGCCCGGCAAGCTGTGCGTGTGTGAGCGAGTGTGCACACACGTGCTGTGCATCAGCTTGCAAACAGCACCTGAAGTGGCAATATTCAGACACATCAGAAAACACACAGAATCCCTCGGGATCACGAGCTTCTGGAAGGATGTCTGCTGTGGCTCACTCCCGAATACCCCCGTCCTCAACCAGACTCGTAAGAAAGGGTCCCTTTCACAAAATATCAATCCCCAAACTGACCAACTGAGTTTTGGTCACATTACAAAAGCCTCAGATTTTCCGAACCATGAAAACCGTCTCTAAAGCACGTCTCTGCAGATGCTGTGGAGGCCGGACCGTGAGGACGCGTGAGCCACGCTCACTGCCCAGAACCTGGGCGGCAGAATCAGTGGCCACGGTCAGTGTCCTCTTCTTTCAAAGTCACATGGAACGTGCCCGTCATCACACCCACCGCCTCCAGCGCGACTCGCACCGCCACTCCGCGACTGCCAGCGCCAGCACCACCGCCAGCACCGCCGTCAGCACCGTCGTCAGCACCACCGCCAGCACCGCCACCAGCACCGCCACCAGCACTGCCACCGCCACCAACACCGCCACCAGCACCAGCACCACCACCAGCACCGCCACCACCACCGCCACTAGCACTGCCACCAGCACTGCCACCAGCACCGCCACCAGCGCCAGCACCGCCATCAGCACCAGCGCCAGCACCGCCACCAGCACCGCCACCAGCACCAGCACCGCCATCAGCACCAGCGCCAGCACCGCCACCAGCACCAGCACCACCACCAGCACCGCCGCCAGCACCGCCGCCAGCACCGCCACCAGCACCGCCACCAGCACCGCCACCGCCACCGCCCCCAGCACCGCCACCAGCACCGCCACCACCACCAGCACCACCACCAGCACTGCCACCAGTGCCAGCACCACCGCCAGCACCGCCACCAGCACCGCCACCACCACCAGCACCGCCACCAGCACCAGCG
This sequence comes from Rousettus aegyptiacus, assembly GCF_014176215.1. NCBI lineage: Eukaryota > Metazoa > Chordata > Mammalia > Chiroptera > Pteropodidae > Rousettus > Rousettus aegyptiacus. The sequence goes on along the minus strand of NW_023416293.1, from coordinate 16,112,630 downwards.
CCAGCACCGCCACCAGCACCAGCACCGCCATCAGCACCAGCGCCAGCACCGCCACCAGCACCGCCACCAGCACCGCCGTCAGCACCGCCACCAGCACCGCCACCAGCACCGCCACCGCCACCAGCACCGCCACCAGCACCACCACCACCACCAGCACCGCCACCAGCACCGCCACCAGCACCACCACCACCACCAGCACCACCGCCAGCACCGCCACCAGCACCGCCACCAGCACCGCCACTACCGCCAGCACCGCCACCAGCACCGCCACCAGCACCGCCACCAGCACCAGCGCCAGCACTGCCACCACCCTACTGACTACATTGGGAAGAGAGGCCCATCCAGCTTTCCGGCTGTTTATTACGAGATTCTCATGGAACGCGCTTACCAAGGAGGAACATTCTTTAGATCATTTCCCAGCAGCTACGATGCAGAGAACCCAAAAGACAGGACGAAGGAGGAAAAGCCACTCAGCGGCATGAGGAGCGAGTCAAAAGGGACACACAGCAAAATCCTCGCAGCGGCCGTCTCTGTACCAGGAAGAGAGAGGTGATTTTTTTCTTTTATTTCTATTACTAAACTTTCCAAATGTTCTTACAATGATCATGTATTGCTTTGATAATTAATTCTAGAATTCAACGTTTAGAAATGAAAAGCTGGTACATTCAGGCGACAGCACGAAGGGCTCCTACCTGGGGTCAGCCAGCCGGACTTTGGGGTCAAATGCAATTAGGTTTGATTTTTTTCATCCATTTAAAAATGCGGAAACTCTGAGAGAGCAACTCTTGTTTAAAATGTAATGGCAGTCTGTGGCCACGCCACCCCCAACGCACCCCATCTCCTCTGACCTCGGAAGCTAAGCAGGTTTAGGTCTGGTTAGTACTTGGATGGGAGACTGCCTGGGAAGACCAGGTGCTGTAGGCATTTAAAAAAAAATGTAATGGTATGAAACAATTTTTTCGCCGTGTTCTTCTGAATTTAGAAATGCCATTACCAAGACGGGTGACTCACCCGGGCGATCGGCAACTCGCCTAGCAATCTAGACGCACAGCTGGTGCCGGCTGCCCAGCTGGAGGTTACAAGGCAGAGTCTGCTCAAGACAGAATCGAAAGAATAAGTCTTTCTACCATCGAGGCCGGGGGAAACGTCTGTCCAGCAGTAACACGACCGTAAGGGATTCTCGGGCCTTTTCCACATCCCCGGGAGCCTGCGAGAATGCACGGCCGCAAACCCGAACGGCCCCTTTGCGTTTCTCCTTCGTCTTTCCCCCGTGTGCGTTAGAGGGTTCGGGGCCCGCTCGCTAGGTCGGCGTGCTGTCCACGCGTGGAACACGCCGTGGGCACTGCGGCTACTTTCAGAAATCACCCGGATGAAAGGCTTCGAACGCCTGCTCATTACTTCTCTCTATTGGTCACGGTGGCGCTCGGTTTCTACGATTAAACTGGACGTGGCATTCGATTAGTTCCTGTGAATAGACTTATCATGAGTAATTTGCTCTGCCGGTGTTTTCAGAAGGAATTAGCTGGCCGCATCTGCCCGTCACTGCTCGGGAGCCACAGGCTCCCCCGCCCTGTTATTGGTCTTTGCCGCAACCTGTGATCTTGTCAGACTCAATCACTTTTTTGGAACATCTTCGAATATGCTCAACCCTGATGGAATTTGGGATCTTGGCAGTGTACTGTCGAGCGACCACTGTCATCGTCATGTTAAAAAACGTGACACAGACCACACTGACACACACGCCCGCTCTCTGCGACGGGCAAACAGAGCACACAGGTGTGACGCTCGGTGCCCCGGGCACCAGATCAGTTCTGGCTAACGACGCGGCACCGCGAACAGCTTAGCTTCTCCGGCGTGAAGCAGTCGCGGTAAAACGGCACATTCCGAAAAAAGCAGGACGATTAAATAAATGACTTCCAGTGGCCTGAGCCATGCCAGCGAGGACGGCTCCGTCAGAAGAAATGGAGCATTCTAGAATGTTGGTTCCTCGGAACAAAGGAGAATCGAGCTGTTTTCTTTCGGCCGAAGCGCGGCGATACCAACAAAACAGCGACCTTCAATTCACAGGTGACGCTGCTGGAGAGACGTTGCCCAAGGGCGGCGGGGACCCGCAGGACCGAAGAGCACGGCTCTGAGCGCGGCGGCCCCACTGTGCTGGCTTTGGGCCGGCTACGGGGCGTGGGATCTGCGGCCTGGGGCACGAGCACCTCCTCAGGCCCTTGCGGACTTGGGCAATCGCACCGGGCGTGGTGGGGACCTCTTCCCCCAGCAGGAACGTGACAGGAACGTGTGAGAAGCGCCTGCGGTCCTCTGCAGGGCCAGCTGACGTCCCGTGCGCTTCCGCAGGGCACGAAGTCACACTCAGGCCCCGAGGCCCTTCCTGGTCAGGCGTGACCCTCAGGACACAGCTCCCAAACCCCTGCACCACGGAGGTTAGACGAGTGGGCAGCTCAAGGACTCGTGCCTGGTGGAGGGAGACAAAACGTGGGACCCAGAGGGGACGGCCCAGACGGGGCCGCCCCTGAGCCGCTGCCTCGTGTGCGGCTGGCTCCTCGGGCTGGTGCACCTGGGCTGTCGCGGAGCCTGAGTGATGCTCACGGGACCAGGGACGGGGCAATGTGCGCCCTCAGAGCCAAACTTGGCTTGATGCTCCTTAAAACCAGAATCCTAAAGAAAAACTGCACAGGTTCTGTAAGATGCTCCTAAGAGAAAAAGGTCTAAGGATGTAGAAAAGAACCAAGCAAACAAGCAAGAAAACGGGGTGTCAGGATTCTTCCCCGTACACGTGTGTAACGGCCTCTCATAAAAGAAGAAATCGCACCTGTCAAACGAGCCACTTGCTTAAGGGTCAGGAGACCCAGACTCGAGTCCTGGATTCACGGGGACCAACCTCATACTCTCGGGATTATTTAACCCCTCTAAGACTCAGTTTCCCCATCCTATGTATGGAAACCACAGTACTAGTCCGACCTGTGCCCCCGGATAACTGTGAAATGGCAAGGAAAGGGTCGTTTTTGAAAAACAGCAGAGCCGTGTTTACAAAAAGTAAAAATAATTCGAAGTGGTTGCTGTGACGGCCCCAGCTTGACTCGGATTTAACTCAATTCCAACGGCATCTCTTTGAAACTCAGCGTGCGGCCCCTGGGCCCAGCACCTGGGGCGGGCGGCGGGGAGGGGAGGTGGGCGTCAAACTCGGAGGCGCCACGGCCAGTCCTCTCGTGCCTCCCGGTCCGTGACGGCCACGGACAGCAGTGCCCTCCGTCCTCCTGGCTCGCTCCCGCCCCGCCCTCCGCCGCTGCGGGCAGCACGGGCCCCCGTTGGCTTCCCGGCCACGGGCCCTGCGAGGCACACGTGACGTGCAGGTGTGCGATGCACGGCGCCGTGCGGGGTGCGGGCCCGTGAGGGAGAACGGGCCGGTTCAGACCAGACGAGGCGCACACGCTGAGTTCCCCACGCCGACCTCGTGCGGGGCGGCGTTAAATCTCGGGGGACCCTTACCTACCACAGGGAGAGGTCTGCGGCATTTCCAGAAGCATTCAGCGGCCCTTCCTTCTCTCTTCTGCTGGCACGTACCCTAAAACGCTTCGTGAATTGGGACGGAGCAGAACGTGACAAGACTCGGGGCCCCGCCGCGCTGGTCACCTGCAGAGCCGTGTCTGCCCAGCCCCGAGGACGCGCCCTCTGTGACGACGGCTCTGGGGGCGGCGTGTCGGGAGCAGGCGCCTCTTCCTTCCTCCTTGGCGCCCACGGCGGGGGGTCCCCCTGCCACCCGCCCACGCGCCCGGGGAGAGGGGCGGGAGCGAAGCCGGGCAGAGGGCTCGGCCCCTCCACCCTGTTCTCTCGTCGGAGGCCAGACGACCTTGGGAAGCCCTCGTCTACTCTGCGCCCCCAAGAACTCGGGGTCCTGAGGACTAGACTGATCGGGGTCACTCGCAAGGTCTATAAATGTCTGCTCTCTGTGCCACACGCCGGACACTCACAGAATAGTGTGTGCCAACTGGAATTTAACATTATCTTTAAAGCACTCAGGTCTACGAGGGCCGACAGCCGGCAGAGGGGCTGCAGCCGGTGGTGCGGCCAGGCGGAGACCCGACTGGGGTTTGGCGTTCGGAGGCCGCACCCCTGCGCCTCGTCCCGGACGCCGGCCCCGTCCGCATAGAGCCGACGCCTGCTGCTCTCTGTGGCCATCGGCCCTCGAGCGGAGAATCCAGTCGTCATCTGGGGTGCAAGCTACCGGGGCTCGGCCTCGCCCGTCTGAGGCTGGTCCCCTGCGCGGGGTCTGCTGACGGGCTCTGCCCACGGAGGCCGCAGGGGCGAGGCCGCCAGCCCGCGGGGGGAGGGGACGCGCTCCTGCCCACCGGCGGCCCGGCTGACCCCACCTGCCGCGCGCCCGGGACTCGCAGAACCAGCCCCACCCCCCAAGGACAGCGACGCCCGCTCCGCAGTGGGTGGGCACGGGGACCCTGAGCCAGGCTGGGGCCAGCCTCGCGGGGCCAGCACACTGGGAAGACATCACCACTATTCCGAGATGTGCTTTGTGGGTTCGAAACATGAGATTAGTGGAGTCGACGCCCCTGAGGACACCTCGGGCCCCCTGACGGTGGCCTCCCCAGGGACCCGGATCGCTGGGACTCGGTGGCGGGGGCACGGCTGGGCCGACCCCCCACGTCTGCAGCCTCTCTGCGCGCACTAGGAGCCAGGCCAGCAGCAGGGTGCAGGGCCCGGAGCCCACACCGGCCATGGGCACAGGACTCATGGCCTCCGGAAACGGCGGCCCAGGGGGCGTGGGGACCCCTCCTGGGGCGAAGTGGACGGTGACAAGCGCGAGTGGACGGGGACCGAGCTCCGCACGGAGCGCCAGCTGCACCTGCTGGATGGCCGCTAGCCGTGCAGGGGCAGGAGCGAAGCCGGGCCAGGCACGTGGCACCCCAGCCACCCCGACACCCAGCCCGGCCGAGCCGAGTGAGGCCTGAGGCTCCAAAGAATCTGGAGGACGCGTCCTTCCTGGGAGGCAGGGGGACCGGCCCAGTTCACGCCGGAACCACGGCGAGATCGGCCCCATTACGACGGAGTCGGAGGCGCCTCGTTGTAGGGGCCAGACCCCACGGGGAAGGAACTCAGGACGAGCCTGAGCAGTAAAGGAAAGAAGTTGGGGGACAGACGGTCTTTGGGGGACTCAGAGCTTGAGGCGCTGGGCAGACCCGTTTCCTGTCCTGCAGGAAAGCCGCCTGGATCCTGCAAGGGGGTAACGACACCCCCGGGCGGGAGGTCACGGAGCCCCGGAGCCCGCGGGCCCCCCTCCAGACACCGCGGGGGGGCCCCAGGAGCTGGGGAGACCTCAGGCTCCCTCCTGCAGCCCCGCTCGTCCCCGAAGAATGGAGCTTTGGAGGGTTCCCACAGACCTGGGCGGGCAGGCGGGGCCCCCAGCCCCCCAACAGCCAGCGAGAGCAGCCGCGCCGCCCCGGCCCTGCCAGGGGCACCGGCCCCCACCGGACCTGCGGGCTGGACGCACCTGTCTGTCCTGCTTCCGGACCCCCTGGCACCGCCCGGGGGAGGAGCGGACCTGCAGCGCTCGCCCGGCAGCCTCCGGGGAAGTCACCCAGGGGTGGGACACCCGAGGGGCGTCGTCATGTCCAGGGGTAGGCAGCAAAGCGCCAGAAATGACGGGAGCACGCCCCGACGTCTTGGCAGAGACGGGGAGCCACCGACGACGGCAGAGGAGCCGCGGGACACCGGGGTCCCTGTGGAGCGCCCGGGCCCCGGCCTCGCACGGCAAACCCCCAGGGGGACGACCACGCTCCCCGGCCTGGCTCGGACCGCGCACCAGCGGTTCCTAAGCCGCCCTGGGGACGCGAAGGCCACCACGTCCTACAGCCCCCGGGGCTGGGCCCGCGCCCGTCCCCTTCCCGACAGGGAGCTTCCGTCCGGTCCGCGTCCCGCCACGCCTGTCAGCCTTCACCCACCTCATGTCGGGAGACAAACTGGCTCGCTGCATAAAGGTCAAGCGGAAAGTGTCTCTCCTGCTCCATCACTGTCACCAGCTGATAAAGGTCATTCCGCCCGACACATTCCCGTAACGGGAAGTAAATTTGTTTGCCTGCTGTGAATTATTAAAAAAAATCCATCTTCTCTGCTTCCCAGTTTCTCTCAGCTCTCACGGGCGGTAAATGAGGCTCTGTGACAGTCGCCTGTTTGCAAACAGATCTGAACAGAAAATCACAAACGTGGCGCGTTGCGAAGGCGATCTCCACGGGCTCGCGAGAGCGAGACAGTTTGGGGGCGACCCTCGCCGTCGTCGCCGCCGCTCGCCCGGCCAGCTGCGTCCACAGCCCGAACACGTCACGTACGCCCGTCTCACGGATGGGAAAACCGAAGCTCGGAGGGCGTGGCGATGTGCCTGAGCGGACCCCGCGAGAAACGGCGGAACCCGGCTTCGCGGTCAAGGTCGACAGGCGCCAGCACCCGCTGAGCTGCCGTTAGCGGAACGAGGCGCCGTTGGCAACGGCGCGGCAGTGACGATCGTCACCACGTGCAGATGGGAGGCAGATGGCATTCGCTGTTGCTCGTAGGGACATTCGTTAGTTCATCCCACAACCGTCTAGTGCTGGGATGAAGTCCCAACTACACAGGGCGGCCCCCGCTCCCTCGGGCAGCCCCCGGGGCAGCCCGCGGCCGCGTTAAAACACGACGGGAAAGAGGACGGGGAGATGCGCCCAGGGCCCGGAAGAGGGACATCGGAACCGAGTCACGACGGCCGAGCGGACCTGGGAGGGAGGGCGGGTAACGAGAAGGGAAACCCCTCCGGGGAGCAGCACGCGGCCCTCGGGGACCACGAAGGACCAGAGGGGACGTTATCTGGGGTGGACAAGAGGCAGCTCAGCCGGGGCAAGGAAGTGTCGCTGCCGAGTCTCACGCTGACCCTGGCGCGTCGGCCGCGGAGCGGAGCCGATCGGCGGAGCGTCCGCAGACCGGCCGCGGGGTGAGCGGGGCGGGAGGGCGTGAGGAGGGGCGGAGTCGCCGGCGGCTGCAGGAAACACCCCGGCAGGAGGAGCGGGGCCCAGCGCGGCCGGGTCAGGACCGAGCGGGGCGGGGCGGGGGGCGCGCGGTCCTCACGCCTGAGGCCGGACGTTCTACGCTCGCTCGGTGCTGGGGAAACGATGTCACAAACTCACGGCCTCTTTCTCGTTAATGAGGAGGCCTGGGCTTCAGGAAGCAGACGCGGTGCAAACAGCCCTTAGGCCGGGGTGAGCGGGCAGGCGGGGCGGGTGGCACGGAACCCGGGACGGGGCGGTTCCCCCGCGGGCCGGGGGCTTCGGGCGGCTCTGCGCCTTATGTTACGACCCCTTCAGTCCTCACGTGGCATGCCCGCCGCCTCGGCACTGGGTCGGCCTGTCCTCACCACGAACCAGACCCAAGGCTGGTGCAGGACCCGCCCCCGGGCTTCTGTCACTCCACCTTTCAGGATGCTTGTTCGAATTTCCCCAGGTAACCGTTTCCTAAGCGGGTCACAGTTCAGCTCCTGGGGACAGGGCCCCTAGAGGGGCCGACGCCACCGCTGAGCTCGAGCCGGAAGCCGGGCTGAGGGGCCGCGGAGCTCGGAGCTGGCGCCATCTGCGGAGACGGCCCCCCGCCCCCCCTCCCCCGTGTGACGCTGTCGTCCGGAATGTGTGGGTGGCATGTTCGCTGTCAATTTTTCACTAGACAGGATGCGAGATTTAATTAAGAGCCTGAACGGCTCGCGAGGACCGATTAGCCGTCCAGCGATGTGTCGCCGGCCCAGAGCTGCCCCCGCGCGGCGTTTGCGAACGGCGCTCCGAGGGCCCGGGTTAAAGCGACCGGCACCTCGGCCGGCCGGGGAAGGGCGCCGGGACCCCCTCCACCCTGGCGCGTGGCACGGGCCACAGGGCGGAGGACGCACGCGGAACAGCGGCCCGCGCGGTCGGCCTCTCCGCGGCCTCCTCGCCTTTGCCCGGGCGTCTACGTCTCATCTTCTTCCTTTCCCAGTTTTCTCATCCCGAACCAGGATGACCAGGTCTCGCGGCCCCAGCGCCGTTTCCGCGGCCTTTCCTCAGCGGCACCCAGTGTCACGTGACACGGAGCCCAGATGAGGCCGAGAGGCAAAGCGCCTCGTTACAATCTGCGCGTCTTAGTGATGGTCGCTTCACCTCGTTTCCGAAATTTCCTGCGGCTCCAAAGAAATCAGGCGGCGTGCGAAGACGTTTCCTGCTGCCAAACCGAAAATAAGGCGCCGAATCATCCGTCCATGTTTTCTGCGTGCCGACCGCCGGTGGGGGCCACGCAGAGGCAGCCACACTACCGTGTTTTCTGACGTGTGGCCCCCAGGGTGGGGGGTGGGGTGGGGGTGCGGGGGGTGGGGTGGGGGCGGGGTGAGGGTGGGAGGGACTGGGCTGGGGCGGGCTGGGTGAGCAGAGAGAGAACTCCAACCCTTCGATGCCTGTGAGCAGGCGCCTCACACACGCCACTGTCCCGGTGACCCTCGCCCGCCTCATCATTCCCCGTTTCCCCAGGAGCAGACGGGTGCTCCAGGACGGGCGGCGGGCGAGGCGGGGACCTCCACACTGCCGCCCGGCGCCCTCGCCCCGTCGGGAGCGCCCTGTGCCCTTGGAGCGGCTCCCTGCACCCAGAGGCGGTTGGTAAACACTTCGCGGCTCGCCGTATGCAAATCGCACCTCCACTAAAAACAGAAAATTAAAACTAAATATGTAAATAAACACTCGTTCAACTTTTCACAGCTCGCGAGGGTGTTTTTAAGGACCGGCAATCCCAGGTAAGGAGAGTGAATTATTTCTAATTGTCACTTCATGTAGAAATAGGAGAGTGAATTCGCCTGTTGAATCCGTCAGTCGGTTTGGTGACAGGCGCAGAACGATCAGCCCGGCACAGTACAGGCGGCCGAGGGACCCGACTCCTGAGTCCCACCGGGCACGCCACGGCTGGGGACGGAGCCAGGGTCCCTTTGCTTCCCAGGCAGGGTCAGGACACGCGTCTCTGCGGAATCTCGAAGCTGGCGGTGAGGGCAGACCCAGGACGCCAGGCCACCCCGGGCGCCGTGGCCCTCGGCTCCAGAGCAAACAAACAGACTCTGCTCAGCGCTTCCGTTTGCACCTGCTTGCACGGTTCCAACACCCCTCACTTTGACATCCCTGTGTCACGCCTACCCCTCCCCGCTGCCCCGTGCGCTGCCCCAGCGAGTGCACCGGCTCCATTCCCGTCCCCAGGGCAGACACCACCCTGGCCTGGACCAAGGTCCCTGGCCTGGCGAGTCGGCTCCGGGCCACCGCTGGCCATGACACTCTCGTGCTGAAGCCAGGGAGGGAGCACCTCCTCCCTGAGTCATGGCGCTGTTAGCACCAAGCCTCGAATCGCCACGCGGCTAAACGCAGAATCATTTAAAAACATTCCGCCGTCCAAAAGCGGCCCAATGCCGCTCGCCTGGAACACGGCTGACTTTGGGGACTCGCCTCCAGCGAGACGAGCGGGACGGAACTACACCGCGTACTTGTCGAGGTGCGGTCAGAGGCGCCTCCTCCAGCGTGCTCCGCACCCCACCCCCGGCACCGCCACCCTGCGAGGAGGCCCGCAGCCCCGTGGGACGGCCACGCAGAGCCCCAGCGGACGGCCGGCACCACGTGCCTGGCCGGAGAGCGAGCCTGCGGATGGCCGGCGGCCTTGCTCTTTGAGCCAATGCCAAGCGGAGCTACAGGGGCTCCCTCGGCTGAGGTTCCCCCAAAGTGCAGATTTCGAGCACGGTAAGTGTCGCCACGTCGATAAGCCACTAAGCTTGAGGGCGGTTGGCCAGGTGTCGACAGCCGACAGGAACAGGCGTTGGGGCCACAGCGAGGGGTGGCCACGGCGAAGCCCAGAGCACGCGGCGGCCGGTCTGGGACTGGGCAGCATGGACGCTGGAGGGGCCGGCGAGGGACAGGAGCAGCGCACCCGCCCTGAGGGCACCGGCACGGTCAGAGGAAAACGTCACTGGACGCCGGAAGGAGCCGGAAGGTCAGAAACATCTGTCACTGGAGGCGACATGCAAAGGACACACGGGCCCGCCGCGCCCGCTCGCGGGCCGTGCCAGGCCGTTACCGGCACCTCACGCGCCTCGATTACTCTCCTACTCGTAACCGCCCGGTCGCTGGCCTCTTTCTCCAGCTGAAGAAAACTAGGTCCTCACGAGGTTAAGGCGCTCGCCAAACGCCACGCGGCTGGTGAGCAGCAAAGCAGGAATGAACAGGCAGAGGGCACGCTCCAGCGCCACGCCTGTGACAGGACCCCGCCGCCCAGAACCACGGGGCCACCGCCCAGAACCACGGGGCTGCCGCCCAGAACCACGACCCCGCCGCCCAGAACCATGACCCCGCCGCCCAGAACCACGGGGCCGCCGCTAAATGTGGTCACGCGGACTACCCCGCCGCCCAGAACCACGACCCCGCCGCCCAGAACCACGGGGCCGCCGCTAAACGTGGTCACGTGGACAACACGGGGGAACGAAGTGGTTTTCCAAGGCCCCTCACGCGTGGGCAGGAGCGGGGAGGCGGCGGCTGCCGGCCAGCTGGCCCTCCGAGCGGCGTTAACGCCCGGGCTTCCGGGCAGCGGTGACCGCAGGAAGACCCGCCGCAGGGCGGCCAGCGCCCGCCTGGGTGTCCGCTCAGCCCATTCATAAACAAAGCCGCCTCAGAAGCAGCAAGACGCACAGTCCCAGCTGGAAAGTGAGTCGATGGCCTGACATATCGGCTTGAGAAACGTGACAGAATGCGAGGGAAAAGGGAAAGGAAAAACGCAGTGTCCCTCGAGGAGGAAAAAGAAACACGGGCCCGAGACAGGAGGAAACACCGACGACAATTTCTTAGAATATCTAAACTTACAGAGAAAAAGTATAGATGTCATTCAGGGGGAAAAAATCGAAATAGTATGACCAACACCCAGGTATCCTAGTAAAATCACTGAACTCAAAAGAAAAAGAATGAATCCTACGGGAATCTCAGAAAAACAAGCAAACCTACCCCAAGTCGCATATATAAAGGGCAAAATTCAAACTGGCTTCCACAGTAACGTTCAGTGCCGAGTGACACTCGCTGTACGGTTTCGGGGGTAGGGACGGGGACACGCGAGAATTTTATACCCAGCCAAGTCGTCAGACGTTACAAAGACGACACAAAGTCCTCCTTCGACATCCACGGGTTCGGGTGCTGTAGCGGCCACGGGCCTTCCTGATAAAAACCTTAGGAAATCGGACAGCCAAGCGGCAAGTCAAGGCACAGGGCTCGGGAACGGCTCTTTCATACAGGGGCCACTGGGGAGCGCTGAGGCCAAACAACTACAAAGAGCTTAAGGACAGAAAAGAATATAAATGTCTGAATGGTAATGACATGAAATATAACTAAGGGGAAAAAAATCATTTTTGACATTTCCTAGCTTTTCAGGAAATGTCAAAGCAACGTCCAAGGAACGTCCCACTTAACAAACCGACCGAGCGGCCTCGGAGATGCGGGGTCGGGCTCAGGGGACAAGCCGCAAGGCCACCCCGCAGACCTTTCGAGAATCTTGTCTTTCCACCTTCGCCAGCTGATACGACTATTTCAATTTCGTCTTGTTCACAGCCAGAGTAATCGTCATTTCGCTGAGGAAGGAGGGCTTGGGGTGATGACACAGTAAGTCAAGCTAAATAACGTCTCGGGGAAAAAACGTTGGGATTCGCTGTTGGTTTAGGGAACATCGGGGAAGAATACAGAGGAGTAAGCGACTAAGTTTTGTTTGGCCTGATGAACTAGGCGCCTGGACTTTAGAAAAAAGGAGACGGCCTACGTGCACCTTAAAAAGTCTCAAGCAGCCAACGGAGAGCAGCGGAGGCTGTTCGCCCCTCGAAAAGAAGGAGGGGCCCCGGCAACCGCTCGAAAGTTGCCATGGAGAACAAGGCCCAGGAGGAGCCCGGGGACCGTGGAGACGGAGAGACGAGACTTCCCCTCGGAAAGCGGGCCGAAGGCTGCTGGAGAGGGCTCCCGCGCCTGCTCGGGGCCGTCGCCCCCAGCGCTGGCAGCCACGGCTGCTCGGACCCCGGGGCCGCCCTGCGCCTCCCGTCCGGCCCCGCGGACGTGGAGTCTCTGGGCCGCGACGCCGCCTCTGCCCCACTGCTGGAAACGGGGGACGCTGGGGAGGAGGAAATCGCTTTTCTCTTTTTAGTTCATCGTCACGGCACCACGAGGCCGGGCCTCTAGACGGGACGGAGAACAGCGCACATCGGCCGGGGATGCCGACGGGCGAGCCACACCCGGGGGCTGCACGGGGCTCAGGGGCCCCTTCGGGGACGCGGGAGGGGCAGTGAGGAAAGGGCGCGGGGACCTGGCGGCCTGCGGCGGGAGCTCGGGCGGAGACCGGCCGCCGGCCGCCCGACCTGCTCCCTTTCCTCCGGCGTGCACGGCTGAGTGGCACTCCCGGGTCTCCCTGCAGCTGTGTGTGGTCATGTGACTGGCCCTGGCCCGTGGGATGCAGGCAGAGGTGGTGGCTGCCACCTGCGGCTCCGACCCGTAAAAACCTCCAACGACGTCTCAGCTCGCGCTCTCTCATGGCCTGCTGGCTGGGGCAGAGGCCGGGCCTCGCTGGGAGGCCACCGGCGGAGTCAGGGGGCACTCGGCCGTCTGGGTCTGAACGGCCACGCGAGGCCGCGCAGCCCTCAGGGCGACCACCTGCAGAGGCAGAACCCGAACCGTACCTGGGAGAAAAGGAGCTGGGCAGGTGTGCCGCCCCTGGTGCCCCAGCACCTCGGACACGAGGACCTGGCGCCCGGGGAGGTGGCGCCCGTGACTGCGCCCACCCGGCGCGGCTGGCGGGGCGCGGTGCCCACGGGGGACGCTGCGTGGCCGTCAGGAAGGCCGAGGTAGCGCGACCGGCGACGGCTGCACCACAGAGTGGGGCCACCCGAGGCAGCCCAAGCGCACCTGGTGCCCCGCCGGCGCCGAGGACCCCCCACCCCCCGCCCCGACGCTCGCCACTGAGTCAGCAGCGGCTTCCGCGATCACCTCTCTCCCCCGGCTCTTCCGGGCTTGGGTTGTTTTGACAATGACTATGTTGTGTTTTTAATATGAAAACAGCAAGGCTGCGTTTGAACAGGGGCCCCGTGACAGGCGTGCGGGGCCAGTCCACGGCAGGCGGGGAGGAATCTGTGGGCGGGACGGCCCTGGGCCCTCACGCAGAGGGACGCCAGCCACTCAGACCCCGGCTTTGGGGGGCCCCTGGCGGCCATGCGCAGGCCTGGCCGGACGGGTCACAGAGCAGAGCGACACCCTCACATCGGGCTGCTGAGCCCCATGTGCGGCCGCAGGCACCGGAAGCCACATCGGGCTCCGTCGGAACTCCCCTTTAGACTGACGGTCCCGAGGACAGTCCAACGCACCCCTAAACACCTGCTGTGCACCCCATGGTCCACACGCACCACAGGTGCCAAAAATGTCCCTGAACAGAGGAGTCAGTAGGATGAGCGGACGTCTCGGGAAGAGAATTCTACAACCGGACCACGGGAGCAAAGGGCCCGGTCAGAGGCGAGCCCGGTCACGGCCCGGCACCTACCGTGTGGATCGAACAGCAGCTGCGTGAGGCCCGCCATCCCCCGCGTCACCTGGCCCGGCCCGTGGCTGCAACGGGAAGTGTAAGGGAAACACCGGGAATGCTCCGAGGAGCCAAGAGAGCAGGTCCGGAGAGTTCTCCTCGGAAGACCGTCAGGGGACAGGCGGGAGCTAGACCCCTCGTGGCGATCAGGTCACGATGTGCGTAAAACCGAATCACGTCACGCGCCCGAAACTAATCAGATGGCGTCGGCCATGACGCCTCGATTTTAAACAGTCGTACGGAAGCGCGCAAACTGCTCTCATCAGGGGGTTTGTAGTCGCGAAACAGTTGCCTAAGTTTCGGGCGTGTCAGGAACAGGAGGGCCACGGCCGACCTCTGCACTCCCGTGTTCCCATTCGCCCTTCTCCTGTCGGTGTTTGAGTGAGATGCAGAATCCTTTTATTTGTAAATGCAAAACACGGATTCCCGTGTCAACAACAACACCTAGTAACTACGCCAAATCGTCTGATCAATCCACTCACAGCCCGGTACGAAAAGGAAGCGTGAACATCTCAAAGCTGCCTGAGCCTCGGGTCCCACACTCAGAACACAGCTCCTCGCCGAGCTCGGCACTGCACCTTCCGCCCCGTGGGCAGCCGGGCTCCACGTGGGGCCACCTGCCAGGGGCACGTCGCTGCCCCTGGTTGCGCGGTCCGCCCGGATGGTCCCGGACACGCGGAGGCCTGGGTGCCCCAGGAGCCCCCGCGCCCAGGGAGGTGACTGCGGGGAGACGTCCAGGCCTCTCGCAGTGGAGCCGCCCGGGCCGGGGAGGAGGGGACGCGGGAAACCCCCACGAGCAGGGCATCGGGACCAACACGGGAGCGCGAACTCCGGGCAGTCCCCCCTTCCGGGGCAAACGCGTCCCCACTTGCAGACCCCGGCCGCAGAGCCGCCTGACCCTCACTTAGACGTTCCCGATGGCGAAAAGCTCACTGCCTTTCAAGGCAGCCTACTCAGCAATCTTTACTTGTAGCAAGTTCTCCTCTAAATTAAGTCAAAAATCATTACTTTACCTGTGCGTGGCTGTAATTCTAGCCCCGGGTCAAGTAAGCACTCTAAAAATGATGAATGAATAATGAATAAGTTGAACAAATGAATTCTCCGAGATCAATTGACCATGTGACAAAAGTAACTGCCTGAAACTTTAAGCCACGATGGCTCGACAGCAAATAAATAAAACGAGGATTAGGTTCGCGTCGCTCGGCGTTTCCCGAGCAGGGCGAACGGCGCCGGGCCGCGGGGTGACCCTGCCATCGCGGAAGCGCCTCCGGGGAGGGCGGGAGGCGGTCCCCACCGCTTCGCGCCCGCCCAGCAAGCGGGCCGGACCTCTGGTCGCCGGTCACTCACTGCTGTCGGTACCCGACATGCAACTTAGCCTCAGCGGTTGCCGTCCCCACCTCAAGGAGTTCCGCATCTTAACTGCATTTCTCTGAGAGTTCAAAGCCACCTGCAGATAAAGGGTACAGGTCCCGCCACGATGGGCAAATGGCAGGGCTAAACGGGCAGCATCTGCCTTTGGACACTCGGGCTGATCGCGAGGCACTGTGGCCAGGAAACGAACGAGCCCGAAGTCACCATGGGAAAGGTCACCTCGAGCTATTTGTCTGAATCGCTTCATTTAAGACCAAGTCTCCCGCACCCACGTCCACCGTTACCTCGACCGAACACACCCGCACCCCGGGGACATGGTAGGTTTGGCACCTGCGGTGTTCGTGGACTGTGGCGTGCACGGCAGTAAAGCGAGTCACGGTCCTTTTGCTGAGGGAGGGTCTCGCCTTGAGCTTTTAAAAACCGCAGCCCTGTGAAACGCTGCGCAGCGAAGGCCGCGGACAGGGATGGGGCGCGCCGTCCGCAGCCCCCGGCGCCTGGGCTGGACGCCTCGGCCGCCGGGGCGCGACAGGTTTCACCAGGGGCCCTTCTGAAGCTTCATCCAGCAACAAGTTCTGCGTATCCGTCGATAATTACAACACTCCACGGCCAACACCCGGCGAGGCGCGAGGAAGCCCACGGTCTCCACCGTCCGCCTGAGCGGAGCGAGGACAGGCGTGGCCAGGAGGCAGGAGGCGGAGACCGAGCCGGTGCGCGTCGGCCGCTGAGCGCACCGCGCGGGCTCCCGACCGCCTTCCGGAGCCAAACGCCAACGCGTTTCGGTCTCCGGCCAGGACGGCAGCGGCCGTGAACGCCATGTCGCCTCCTCCCACGGCCGCACCAAAATTGCAGCTAAACTACGGAGCCGCCGTCATGGAGAGTCGCCTGGCGTCCCCTGCAAATGGGGACACACAGAAGAGGCCACCTTGAGACCGGCGGGAGGGGCGCGGACGTGGAAGGGGGGCCCACACCCGCGCGCGGCGGCTGAGCCTCTGGGGCAGCGTCCCGGCTGCGGAGGCCCCCCAAACCGGGCGCCCCCGTCCAGCACTCCGGTGCCGGGCAGAGTGGTCCCCACGACGTGTGGCTGTGAAAGCCGGCGGGGACGGTGACCGAGGGACACGAAGAGCGACTCCATGCCGGGCATCCTCGTAGACGTCCGTGCGGACTCGCCTCTGGCGGGCTCGCCCGCTCTGAGCCCCGGCGCTGGGGACGCAGCTCGCAAGGCACCAGGGACGCAGGGGACCGAGGCGTCTGGCTTCGGGGCGAGGGCTGGAGGGGCGGCTTCCTCCCAGGCAGAGGCGCTGGCACAGGCCACGGTTCCTGCGCCGAGCCCGCCTCCTCCACTGCGCAGACGCAGGTGGGCCCCACGCCCGAGCCTCCTGCAGCCTGGCTGACACCGCTCGCCCTGCCCAGGTGATTCCCTGGGACCCCGCCCTTCTCAGAGTGCGGGCCACCTGGGCTACTTCCGGCGGCTTTTCCATACACACAGCCTGTCTTGCCTCCGGCTGCGGACTTTCCTAAAATCTCTCGAAGGCCGACAAGCCCCAAACAAGCAGCGTCTGGCCTCCACGTGCCCCGCACCCCCTGCTGAGCAGCCCCGGGCCGGGCCCCAGAGGCAGCCGGCCTCGGTTCACCGCTTGGCCTCTCCCAGGTGCCTCCAAGCCCAGCACACGTGGCGCCATCTGCCGGTCACTCTGTAGCTCGCATCAGGCGGCAGCAGCCTGAGCCCGGGCAGTGGCTGACCTCGGCCTGCACCAGGGCCCCTCCCGGGGGCTCCAGCACCAACACACCCAGGGGGCAGCTTCAGACCACACCAGAGCAGCACCCGGCCACCCCCGCAAATGACACCCCCACAGGGCAGACCGGGCGGGCGCCAGGGCCCTGCTGGGGAGAACCCTGCTCCGCGGGGCGGGCCTCTGCACAGCCGGCCGGTCCTCGGCCAATCGGCCTGTGGGTCCAGCCCTCCTAGCCGAGCGCCAAACGCAACCGAAGTCCAGCTGTAACAGGGGGGCACACGCGGCCCACACCCGGGGCACACCCGCAGCACCGGGCTCGGGGAGACTGCGCCTCTGGGTCCCACAGGCCACCTACGACGTAAGGCCACTCCGCCGAGACCGAGAGACACAGCAGCCCCGCCCAACACACAGAGACAGGCACAGGGAGGCCGCCGCGCCAGGGAGACAGAGAAACGCATCCTAAGTGAATACGAGAAGTGAAACGCGGGATACCTTGGAGGGGCCAACCGCAGAGCAGACGAAGCAGAGGACCGAATCAGCGATTCAGAAGACGAGGGAGCAGCAAACACCCAACCGGAACGAGACAATGAGTCCAAAAAACAAGGACAGTTTAAGGGGCCTTTGGGACGACATCAGGCCAACCAACACTCGCACCGCAGGGGCAGCCGAAGGAGAAGAGAGACAGCAAGGAACTGAAAACCCATTCGAAGAAATAATGACAGAAAACGTCCCGAGCTTGGGGAGGGAAGTGGACGTGCAAGCCCAGGAAGCTCACAGAGCCCCAGGTGGGAGGCCCGGAGGCCCGCACCCAGACGCGTCGCAATCGAAATGCCGAACGTCGCGGACAGAGAGAGAATCGCATGAGCAGCGGAGATGAGCAGTGAGTTGCCTGCGGGGGAGCTCCCATAGGACTGCCCGCCGGTTTCCCCGTGGGGACCGTGCAGGCGGGAACGCTGGCCACGAAACAGCCAAAGCGGTGAAGAGCCAAGACCTGCAACCGAGACGACCCCCCCAGCAAAGCCATCGCTTAGACTCGAAGGACAGCGAAGAGCCTCCCAGACAAGGAGAGGCTGACGGAGGTCATCACGCCCGAGGCGGCATCACGGGAAACGCTGGAGGGACTTCGTTAAGAAGAGAATAGAAAGGCAAGAAGTGTGAATAATACCATGGCAATAATTTCTCTAAATGGGAATGGATTAAGTGCTCCAATCAAAAGACGGGGGGCCGAAGAGGGAGGAGACCAGATCCTCACTTGTGCCGCCTACGAGGGACGCACTGCGGCTCGAGAGACGCACACAGACCGAGAGCAAAGGGATGGGAGACGACGTTTCAGGAGAACGGAAACGGACGAACGCAAGCCGGGCGAGCGATACTTAGACCAGACAAAACGGCTGCGAAGCAAAGGCCGTGCCAGGAGGCGGAGAAGGGCCCGGTCACCCCGCCGCTGGGTCCTTACCCGAGGAAACTGCACCCCGAGACAAGGCGGTGCACACGCACGACAGACCCGACTCGGCCACAAAAACGCATGAGGCTCGCCGTCCGCGAAGATGGGGATGGACCGGAGGGTACCGCGCCGAGCGGAGGAAACGAGGCGGAGAAAGAGGAATGCCGCCGAGTCCCTTTACGTGCGGAATCTAAAGAACAAAATAAATGAACAATCGAAAGGAGAACGAACTCGCAGAGGCGGAGACATCCCGCCAGCCGCCGGGGGGCGGGGCTTCGAAGGCGGGGGGGGGGGGGGGGGGGGGGGGGGGGAAGAAGCATAAATGTCTAGTCGCTGCGCGTGCAGCTGAGACTAACGGAACACCGTACGCCGCCGGGTTCAAAAAATGAGAACACCAGTTTAAAAGACACGATTTCATCCGTTTTTCGGCCGCCGTCCTCCTGCCCCGCTCAGTTCACTTGGTGGAAAGTCTGTGCTCGAGTCCGCAGCCGGGGAGCCCGGATTTCAGAAGGAAGAAGGATCCGGGACGGGCGGGCGGCGGCCGCAGGGGTTTTCAAAACCGTGTGAGCGTCGCACGGAAGACGCGCCTGGAGCTCTCACCGCGACGTCACTGAAGTCGAGAACGAACGAGGGGAGACTCCGAAACGCGAAGCGCCCCGCGCCAGCAAACGGTGCCGGCCAAGGACAGCTGGCCGCGCGGCTGGTGCTGCGATCAGCCGGCAAGCACGCACGTGACCGGCACGCGGGCTGCGGAGGAGCCGCTGCCGGGCTCTGCGGTCGGCACGGAGCTAACGGGCTGGCGGGGCGGGGGCGGGGGCCACGTGGTCGGAGCACAGGGCGGGGGCGGGGGCCGCAGAGCAGGGAAACCGTCCCGCCTGACGTGGGCGGCGGCTACGTGGCCCGGCACCGGCACCGGCACCGCGAGGGAAGCCTGCGGCGAACCGTGGGCCTCAGGCGCCAGGTCACCGCAGAGTCCGCCGAGCGGGCACCGGCCCGGGAGCATCGGGAGCATCGGGAGCATCGGGAGCATCGGGAGTGCGGGGAGGGCGGCCAAGGGCGCGGCCCGAGACGGGGTCCCAGGTGTGGAGTGGGGAGCAGGGCGGGAAGGGGGCGGGGGAGGGGCGGCGCGCGGCCAGGCGCCCTCGGCCCGCCCGTGACCCCGCCGGGGCCTCGTCCACACGTCCCCGCTGACCGTCAGGCCGAGTGCCCTTTACGTGCCATTTCCCGTCCCTGCACGTTCCTCCGTGAGGCGTCTGTTCAGGTCTGCGGCCCAACTTTTAATTGGGTTGTTTGTTTTCTTACTATTGAGTTTCCCCATCTGTACTTCTAACAAGACTTTTTTCCATTTAAAAACGTAAAGCGCAGATTATTAAAGTATCAAAACAAACCGAAACAGAAGCGCGTCTGCCCCGATGCCGCTCTCCCAGCAGCTCTGAGCTCGGCGCGAGCCGTGGCCGCTGCCCTTCGGACGCTCTGATGTTTTGTTCTTAAACGTTTCTCAAAGAAAACGGGGCCGAGAGACACTAATGTCTGCGCACACATCTTTTTATAAGTAAATAGATCAAAGGAAAAGGCGCTTCTCACAAGTGGCCACTAGGTGGCAGAACTCTACTAAAAATGCCACGTGAGGGCGGGCGGCCCAAAGGCCCCCTGGGACCGCGTTCCCTCAGGGAGGCGTTCTCACGGGAAGGAGGGAGTCCTCCCGGGGCCCCTCCTGGCACACTCGGCGTCCCCCCGCCAGGCCCCTGGACGGAGGACCGGCGACTCCCTCCCTCCCCGGCCCAGCACCGGGCTCCGAGGTGACAGGAGAGGACCTGTCACTCCGCTGGCCCCACGCTCCGCTCTGCTGCGGACTCTGCCCCCAGCCCCCAGCGCCCCGGGCGGGGGCCGGGCCGGTACGAGACCAGCCCGGACACAGGTCGCCAGGGCCTGGGAAGGTGGACCAGCGGGCGGAGTGTGGGTTCCGGTTCAAGTCCGGGTCTCCAGGGCCAACTCCGCAATCCGCCCGTGCCCGGCGCATGCAGCAGGCGCTCCACAAAGGCCGTTCGTTCGGACCTGACTTCGAACCCACGTTCCTTGGGCGCCGACGCGACTTCCTGTTCGAGCCCCTTGAGCTAACACGACGCCGGCAGACGAACGGGCAGAGTGTTCTCCACGCGCGTCCTCAGGACCGGGGTGGCTCACGACTCCGAAGCCGCGGGGCCCAAATCGGGCGCGCGCGTGAACGGGGGGAAAGCGTTAGAACAAGAGCAGCAAGTGACCACGAGGCTCCCTTTAGTCCCAGGATTTCAGGTCTAGAAATCCACCCTGAGACAGGGTTTCGGGAGAGGCGAAACCGCAAGAGGGAAGGAAGAAGGGGGGCTACAAGCTCAACCACGCGGCGCCCCAGGTAACTGTTTTTATTCGCCAGAGCGCCACGCCCGGCGACAACCACGCCGGCGACCGAGTCCCGGAGCCGTCACGGGGAGGCCGGCGGCCGCCCGAGCCGCTCGGTGTCGTGGCGGTCGCCGAGAACGCGGTCCCCCGGCCCACGGCCACCTCCCCACGCGACGCAGGGTCAGGCCGCCTGTCCGTCAGTCACTGTCTGTGTCGCAGCTGCCGCGGACACCCATGCTGTTTTAGTAAGATGACTGAATGCTCCTGTGCTAATTAAACTGCATCTCCGTTTGTTTTGAAACCATGGCGACGCGAACTCGCGCGTGGCATCGACATGCGCCGCGCACGCCCAGTCTGTGGTAACACGTCCGCAAACCTCCAAACGCCCTTCCTGGGCAGGAGGAGGAGCCGGTTCCCGCCCCCCCTCCTCCCGCCCCCGCCCCCCACAAGTGTCCGGTCCCCCGAGGAGAAGACAAGCCACCTCCGCCTAGTGACACACAGCTTCACGCTTCTTCTGAAGGGAAAACGCCTTCTGCGTGCTGTTATTTGCACGGCCTTTGGCAAGGAAGCAGCTTCCTGGGCCTGCGGCGGTGACCAGGCCGGCAGGGAGTGCCGCTTCCGGGCAGGTCCCGGCCAGCCCTCAGCCCTGCAGGCCCCACAGGAGGGACGGCCAGCGGCCACGGCCCCCTGCACCTGCCCCGCCAGGGCGGGCGGGCAGCTGGCGTGGCCATCACTACTCAGGAACCGGCAAGAGCCACCGAGACCCCAAATCCCCCCTCGAGCCTGCTCATTCCCCCAAATACCTTTTGCTCCAAATGAAGAGCAAGGTGTGTGACGTGTGCGGCCCACACCATACACGTTACATGCACGTGTGACATGTACAGTCCTCGAATACCTGTGTGTGCACACGTGGATTCGTAAAAAGCTGTTTGCTTTAAAAGGCGAGACGGCCCGAGGCTGGCTGGCTGTCACAGGACGAGGAGGACCTGAGTGGAACGTCGGTCTCCCTAGACAGCGGACGATCGCGCACCATCCTAAAGCTCGTTTTAAATTATTAACTTTGCATCTCCGCCTGTGTCAGAATAACGTTGTTAAATACATCGAAAAACACAAGCGCGTGGACACGCAGGCCTGTGTCTGAGAACATGCACTGGTCCGGAAAATTAGGGCGGTTTTTTCAAATGCAGTGATTTGAAGGAAAACAGACTCAAAAAGTACATTATTATTATCACATTTCCCTCTTACGATGCCTAGAAATTTACTAAAGGAAATATATACGCAGCATTTAAAATATTACATTATAGCATATCGATGGCGCTTACACGATCAAAAGAGACGTTGAGTACAGCACCTCAAGGCTCACTTGAGAGGGCGAGTTCTTCGTAAACAGGAGTCAGAGGGCAGGCGCCTATTCCAAAAAGAGATCTCTGCACTGAGGGAAAAAAGCAACAAAAAACCTGGGCGCAAATAAAGACTCACTCACGTTAAACTGGAGGGGCGAAGACCGGCCTGGCAGCGGAAACAAAGAAAAAATCGCCACCGAAACTCCTTGGTCCTCTTTCCTAAAGTAAATTTGGAGCTAATTAGCTTTCAAGACGTTTCCGGGAGTTTTTTTTCCACAGTGACAAGACAAAGAAACACGGTTAAGATAAAAAGCAGATGTCGAAGCTCGCGGGTCGTTTGTTCGCGCACGTTACACATTCGCGTGTCCCTGTCGGACCTGGGGTTCGGCCACGGCGCAGACACGTCAGGCGACTCGGCCTCCGCGGGCCTCCCTGACCGCGGCCTGGCGGGCGGGCGGGCGGCCGCCCCGGCGGGGGGCCTCTGCCCGGATGACACGCAGCCCGTCTGCTGGGCTTTCCCACCGCAGCCGCCTGCGGCTCTGTAAGGGGCCCCGAGACTCGCGGGCACCGCGGAAATCGTGGCAGGTGGCACACGTCAGCCCCGGGCCGTGCCACGCTCCTCAGCTCTCCCGTCCGGCCACGAATCCCGGCCACGAATCCCGGCTCCTCCGCACTAGGCTGCGAGAAGCAAACGCAGCGACAGCTTCTCCGCTGATGTTGGCGAAGACCGAGGAGCAGGAGAGACCCGAGTCCTTCGAGGACCTCCGTCCGGCGTCTTCCGGACCCTGAGCCCGCGTCTGTCTTCGGTGACGGCGTGATAAGGCGCGGTCGAGTGCGTGCGAGCGGCTCGCGGGGCCCGGTCGGCAGCCGGTGCCGCGTCCCGCACGCCGGCGAGGCCGCAAGCCGCCGTGGAGGCGGCATGTTTACGGGTGAAATGCACTTGAATCAGCGCTTCCGTGTGTGAGTCAATGGATTAAAGGTTCTAGAACTTTCCTTACTCAGCATTTTAGGTGAGGTGCGACTCAAGGCACCGTGGGACAATGCCCCTGTGGGGTCGTTTGTACCTCCAAGTGTGCGCACGAACGGTCGTGTCCCTTAAAACCGATCGGGCTTCCGAGCGTCTCTGAGGACAAGCGTGGCACCCGCAGAGCTCGACTGGCATGTTGCGGAGTCGCCCGGAGCGGAGTGTTTATACTTCTCGCTTCTTCCGCCCGTTCTGTCTTCTCGGGAATGTCTCCCGAGTTCCACACCGTGCGAGGCCTGCGCGAGTTGAGTCTGGCCCCGTTCCCCGCTCGGTCTCCAGGGAAGAGTCCATCGTTGCCCTCTGCACAGAGAGGACACACGGGCACCGCGCTCTGGAGCGCACGCGGGCTCTGACAATAACGTACCCCGTGCCCAGTCTCCAGCCGACCGTTGCACACTCGGGGGACAGAGAGAGGGAGGGACTGTAGTCTCCTTCCTGTTACTGGAGTTGATTCACAAAGACCACACGCAGGGGCGGGGGACCAGGCAGGAACGTGTTGTGTGGACCCTCACGTCCAAGGCTACTAGCGGACCTTCCTTTACCGCCCATCTCATGGCCTCGTTTCTCCGGGGCGTCCACTCACCGGCCGGGCTGCTCGCAGCCCCGCCTGTATAGAGGGACCCACCTGGCTCTCGCTCTGAGAATACGCAGCCCTGATTCCCTGTGTGGCTGGAAGGGGCCACCATCTCGGAAGGCCTGGGCGTCCCTGACCCCGTCTGCTCCCTGCGCCTTGGCCCCCAGGTCTCCCGACGACCCTATCTGGATTAAAATAGGTCCAGATGGTTCTACTATTTGAACCTCGACTGACGAAGACTCCCTCCCTGCCCTGGTATCCGATCCCCTAGTTTCCGCACTGCCATGTACGATGCAAAGAAAGGAGTCTCGCACGTAGAACCAGCACCGCGATGTACGTTTGTAAAAGTCCGAACGTAGCAGCGACCCTGCTCCCGCGGCCGTGGCCCGCCGCCGCCGCCCAGTGCCGTGGCCGGGCGGCAGGCGCGCGGCCGGCTTGTCTTCCTTTTCCCCCAAAGAGAAGCCTGAGCCCGTGCGGCAGACCGGAATCCGAGATTCCTGACCCCTAGCCCCGGTCACACCACACGTCTGCAGAGACGGTGGAAAGATGCCGATCACAGGAAGCGCGGAGGCGGCGAGACCGGGGAGGAAGGACGAGGCTGGGGGCCGACCAGGGCGCCGACCGAACGGCACGGGCGGCGAGGCCGGTCCACGCCGGCGCCCGTCTCTTCCCGTCCCCTGCCCCCGCGCGGGGACCTGGGCGGACCCACGGCTCCTCCGCTCGCTCTTCCCGACGGATGGCCCCCCATCGTCACACCACAGAGCCGGCTCCGGCTCGGGCGCCTGCACGTCCCATCCGACGCTCACGGACCTGCCGTCCTCGTTTTAAGTCGCCCGGCCCCCTCCCCGCTGGCCCTGGGAGGGGTCGTGTGATGACCTCCGCCCGGCTGCGGGCGCGGTGGGCAGCTCCGGGGAGGGGCACGGACTTCGCCCGGCTTCCTGTGCCCCGGGCCTGACAGACGGTGCAACCGAACTCCTTCCAGAGGCAAGTTCACCAGTGTTCGCCCCTGTTTTAAGTACCCAATCCCCGGAGCAGCACCCCGACCCGGGTCCCTCCGCGGGCCGCTGCCGCGGCCCCCGCCGCCCGCCTCGGCTGCTCCCTGCTCCTCCGGGCGGGCGGCACCTAAACACGGCTGCGGACGGCTGTCCCCTGCGGAGCCCGCGCTGGTCAACAGGGAATACTCGGGGATCCTTGGCTTCAATGTCCCCGAGACAGCAGCCTCCTTGGCCCCAGCACCGGCCAGCGGCCTCTGCCCGGGCGTTTCCCAGCAGGGTCAGGCCCCGCTGCAGAGGGGCCCCGACGGCTGGCTCTCAGAGTGACCCCTGGTGGCGGCGGGCGTGGAGGCGTGGCACGAGCCCCCCCCTTCCAGCCACACTCCGACCCCCCTTTTCATTTTTTATCATTACTGTGATATTCACAGTGTGACACTCGCCGTCTCCAGGTGCAGTTCGATGCCATCGATGCATCCACTGTGCCGGGCAGCCACGGCCACCGTCCGCCCCCAGAACTGTTCCCTCTTCCCGAACGGTCACCAACACGGTGACCGCCGACCCCCAGGGACCGCCGACCCCCCGGGGACCACCGACCCCCCGCGACCGCCAACCCCCAGTGACCGCCGACCCCCGTGACTGCCGACCCCCAGGGACCGCCGCCCCCCGTGACCGCCGACCCCCCGTGACCGCCACTCCCCCCCCCCCGTGACTGCCGCCCCCCAGGGACCGCCGCCCCCCAGGGACCACCGACACCCCGGGGACCACCGACCCCCCCGTGACCGCCGCACCCCCGTGACCGCCGCCCCCGTTCATCCGCGGCGGGCCCTGGGTCGCTTCCATCTCTGGGGATCGGGAACAATGCTGCCTGAGCGCGGGGTGCAGACGTCTGTTCCGAGTCCCCATTTACCTCTTTGCCCTCTCCTAAGTCGTGCCCAGGTGGGGCTCAGGGCTTCAGTCGAAGCCCAGACAGGAAGTGACCCATCTCGGCATTCTGTCGGAGCGAGACCAACGGCGACCCTGGCTCTGTCCGAAGTCCTGTGACACCACACAGAGTACACACAGACACATGTGCACACAGACACACATGCATGCACATGTATATGTGCACAATACACACGCATGCACACGTACACACATGCACACACGTGTGCATCCACACATGTGCATGCGCAGACATGCATGCCCAGCGACACATGTGCACGCAGACCCATGCACACAGTACACACATGCACACATATGCATCCACACACAGATATATGCAAACACATGCATGCACACAGTACACGTGTACACATGCATGCACGCACACAGACACATACATGCATGCACACGTGTACGTGTGCGCAGGCACACATATACATGCACACATGTCCACACAAGACATGCATGCACTTGTGAACATGCAGACGCAGAGATGCCCATGCACACACGTGCACACAAACACGCATGCACACGTGTACACAGAGACGCACACGCACACACGATTTGAAGGAACACAAGATGATTATCTTCAGAGAGGGGGGCTGCAGGGGCCGAAGGCTGCTTCCCCTTCACTGAGTCTCCCTGGCTGTTTTGCATGTTTTCAGCCTGTGTGTGTGATTCTTCTGACGTCCGGAGAGGTGTCAGCTCGGCCGTGGGACTAGGGACCACTAGTTTTCTTCCTTACGGTTCCATATTTAAAAATTACTTAATGGGTTTGTTATTTAAACGGGTCATTACTTTCTGCTGACCCCCCGGCACGGAGGTGCCGGTGTGTTCAGAGGGCTCCGGACGCACGAAGGTGCCACCAGGCCACGTGTGCGGGCCGCTGAGTAGCCACCGGCCACAGCCAGGTCACCCCTGTGCAGCCCTCTGCGCCCCGAGCCCCGAGGTCGCAGGTCTGTGCGAGGGACCGGGGGAGCCTGGCGCGTGGCCACAGCCAGCGGGGCCGGCACGGTGCACACTGGCTCCCTCAGCCTCCACTGTCCTTGCTCCCAGGAATCTGCCTCCCCCCGAAGCCGCGCTCCGGCGGGCACCCCGAGATGACGACCGGGAGTGAGCGTGCGTTCTGTTTAAGGAGATGCCTCGTGGAAATCGGTCTGCCTGTGGCAGCGAAGAGGTGATGCCCCGTGGAAAGCGTGACGGCCATCGCTCCCGGGACAGAAGGCAGAGGGCCACCGGGCTGTGGCCTGGAGGCCCAAGGAGGCGCCTCGGGGACAGACAGAGGAAAAGCAGGGGAGGGAGGAGGCCTAACAGCAAAGAGGGCCGAGCTGGCCGGCACCAGGCCCGGCCGCTCGGCTGCGTCCTTCCTCCCGGGCTCGCCCCGGTCCTGGCCGCGCTGACCCGGGCCCTGCCCGCTCCGTCCCGCCCGGCCGGCTCTCAGCGGCTGCGCCCATCAGCGCACCGGGATTTACAGGGGAAGCCGGGATAAAGGGGGGTGCAGGAGCTGCCTCTCCTGCCGGGGACTCTCCACACTCACCCACTGCCCCCCGACACCCACCGGGTGACCCGGGGGACACCCAGCATGGCCGGAGTGTCAAGTCTGTACCCCGGGTACTCGTCTGTCAAAGCTCTGCCTCGTGAGAGAAAAAACGGTCAAATTCATAACTCTTTTTGTCCTCCTGCGGCTGGTGGTGACAGGGTCCTCTCTATGGATGTGACGAGTGTCGCCTGGGCCCGGCCGCTGCACCCTGACCGTCCTTGGCTGGGCCTGGTGGCAACGGCTGCTGCTCCGCGCAGGGTGAGTGGCACCCGCTTCACGGCTGCGTTTACTCGGGGTGGAGGGCGGCGCGGGGGAGGGGACCGGGTGCGGGGGAGGGGCCTGGGCGCGAGGGGCGGAAACCAGCCCCGGCCCCGCCTCCTTCCCACGCAGACCCGGTCGAGGGTCGAGGCCAGACATCGGCGGGGACGAGCCCGGGGCTGCGATGCAGGCCGGGCCGGGCTCTGCCGCCTTCCCGGCTGTGCGTGTGGCGACCCCGTGCGCCGGCTGCTGCCCCGAGCTTCGCGCTTCCCCGAGTCCCTCGCAGTGTCCCCGCACGGGCTGCGCCGCCTCCTCCGTCACCGTCCAGGGGCCACCGGGGCCAGCACGTCGGCCGCAGGACATCGACACTTCCGCAGTCACCTCTGCCGAGCGGTTTCGCTTGGTCTAACCTGGGGGTCATCACCCCACAAGCGGCCTGTGCCCATGGCTGTAACTCTAGCTGCAGGGCGCCCCCCCCCCCAAAAAAAACGCATGTTTTGTAAATAAAATGGTTTCTTTAAACACCATATCACTGAATTTTGAACTTGAACACTCGCAATTTTACGGGTATCGAATGAAGTTTATGATGCTGAAACTCAAATTTCGGCCTTACACTTCGTGAACGGATGGTCTGACAACCGCTTCCGGATCGCGCCTCTGTGATGCCGGTAACTTTGTTCCGCTTTAGGGGCCGACACCGGCAAACGCGGGTCTGGGTGGGGGTCAAAGGCCTGGGAGGGGGGCGGTCACGGCAAGCGTTTCACACATGGCGAAGCCAGTGCCTCGGATCCCTGTGTAAAAATACAGCGACATCTCCATTTTTTCCTCCCTCGAAAACGTGGCGATGGTAAATGCAGGGACATCTGTGCATGTTTTACCCAAAGACTTCGCAAGAGGTGAAAAGGGTCCGCTGCGCGAGGGCTCACGGGCCTTCCGCGGACGCCCGAGCCCGCAAGGCCCCGGGGCGGCTCTCAGCGAGGGCAACTGCGCGTGCGTGCGTGTGTGGGGTGCCGTGTGCGGTGCCCACGCGGGTATGTGGTGCACCTGGGTGCATGCGTGTGTGTGCGTGTATGGGGCCTGTGCCCGTGTGTGGTGTGTGTGTGCAGTGCCCATGTGCGGGGCCCGTGCGTGTCTGTGGTGCGTGTGTGCGCGTGCGCGGGACCTGTGTCCGTGTGTGGTGCGTGTGCGGGGCCCGTGCGTGTGTGGTGCGCGTGCGCACCGCCCTGTGTCTGTGTGACGCCCGTGTGTGGTGCCCACGCGTGTGTGGTGTGCCTGTGCGTGTGTGGTGTGCGTGTGCGGGGCCTGTGCCCGTGTGTGGTGCGTGTGTGCACATGTGTCGCCCTGTGTCTGTGTGATGCCCGTGTGCGCGGGGCCGCGCACACCCTCCACGGCGTCTGCACTGCTCCCTTCAGATGGCGGAGGGAAGCGAGTTCACGGCAGCGTTGGCCGCGGTCGAGCTTCTCCCCTCGTCCGGGTCTGTGGCTTTTCTCCGTAACTCAGACTCCACGGGACTCTCGGTCTGTCTCTCTCTCTCGTTAAATTATGCAAAATGGCAAAAGTTCACAAGATGAGAACAGCACAAGGATCCCCACAAACCACGACATAAATTCGGCAAGTTCTGCCCCGCTCGCTGCGACCGCCCGGCACCCCGCCCGCCGCCCCGCCCCCCGTTACTGAATTCACAGCGAACCCCGCGATTGGCGCGGTTGCGCCCTGTGCACTACGCTACGCATGAGCGGAAAACCTGCTTGTTCTTGATCGTGACACCGCTGGGAAACTGAATGAAATCAACGATTTCTTGAGATCATGTCTCTTTTCAAAATTTTTAAGCAAAAATAATGGCAACGTTTTACGTAACGTACACTCTAACAAAAATAACACGTGAATAACAAACCAGTCCACCCTGGAGGTTTCGGGGCCACAAACGGCTTTAGGCAGCTCGGGCAGACGCCAGAGGGACTTTGGGGAGCTGAGGCGCCCCCCACACACACCCGGCCGCCCGCCACGGGTCTGAGCTCCACCCCAGTCACGCCCGGCGAAGCTGCCGCCGAGCAGCGCTGTCACGAAGCTGCGGAAACAGCACCTGTTAGTCTCGTTAAGTCCCCCACGCAGGGCGGGCCGGGAGCCGGGGAGCGGCAGATAAATGCGCGGCAAACACGCGCTCCTTTCCATGTGGAAAAGCAATCACGGCGACCTTTCTCCCCGCTGCACGTACCGACACGTGGGAGCACGTGCGACCCACGGGGCTCCTGTGAGCTCGCACAGGGTGCGGGGCGGGGGACGGTCAGGCCAGGGGCCACCCTGCAGTAACCCCGGGAGAGCGGGCGCTGCCTGCAGCTCTGGGAAGGACATGTACATACAGCCGTGCCAGCCAGATCCCAGAGACTAGGGGGCAAGAGTTTTAAAAAGGGGAGCCTGGTTGATCGCTGTTCTAGAAGAAAACAATTCAATTGGTCAGGAAATAAAAAAAAAAATTCATATTACCCAGCTATTCTACTTTCAGCGATTGATCCTACAGAAATAAACACAGATGCAGGGATGAGGTCACTTGAGACCGTTTTGTTTATAATCACAAACACCTTTAAATAATCTATAAACGTCCAGCAGCAGAGGTGGCTGAGTAAATTGTACGATAGGGCCATGGCGGGAAACTCAGGAGCCATTAACATTCCTCATAGGAACACGCTGGTTAGCATGTAAATGCCCCGACTTTATCTTTAGTGAACAAAGTCACGTTATAAAATGCTATGAAGCCCATAATTCTTTAACTATAACTACATATCTTGTTTCTCTATGTGTGCGTGTGCAGTTCTGTGTACACACTACATATGTGTACACAGAACTGCACACGCACACATACACAGAGAAACAAGATTAGAAAGACAGAGTTAACATAATGCTAATTAATAGTAGTTATCGCGAGTATAAATTTTTTGTCTCTAGATTTTTCTACAAGGTACATATAAAACTTAAATTAAAAATTTTTTCTCTTTTAAAAATTTGACTCCCAGGACTGGCGACACTGCAGACTGACCTCGAGTAGAACGCCACGTACTGGAAATGCAGAGGAGTAACACGTGGGAGGAGAAGCGGGCTGGGGAAGGCGGGCCCGTCAGAAACCAAGGCCTGCAGCGCGGACTGGGGCGCACTGAGTTGACGTGTCACGGAGGAGGGCGCAGGAGACGGGACCCCCCAACAGGCACCAAGCACCAGGCCTGGATTTCAATGCCACAGGACAGGAGGCGAAGCCCGAGTTCGTGCTGAACCCCCTGCACACGCCAGATTCCCCCCAAGATCTCGGGTCGGAAAGAACAGTCTAAAAGAGATTATGAAATGAGTACGTTTAAAATTGTTAAAGAGATTTCAAAAAAAAAAAAAAATGATGACATCATGAGGAAAGAGTAAGGTATTAGGGGAAAAAACAGGATTTGAGAAATAAATAAAATTGTAGAAATTAAACACAGCTATGGAAACAAAAAATCAATAGATTCCCTCCTGCTAAAAAGTTTAATAATGAAAAGATTATTAGAGATCTGCAAAATGGTGCTGAGAAAATTAATCGGGAAGACCCCAAAAAGATAAATATTAAAAATGTGAACAAGAGGCTAAGCGAGATGAAGTAGAAAGTGAAAAGGTGCGAGATATACCAGAGGAGGGAAAGAGAGATCGCAGACAATGTGGGAAAAGCAACATTTTAAGAGAATACACTAGGACGTTTCCTAATTGATGGAAGACAGTAATCCACGTGCCCGAGGATCCCGAGGAGCCCCGAGCAGAAGAAACAGGAAGGAATGCACCTCTCGGGCACTGCCGTGTCACTGCGGGGCGCCAAGAAAATCACATCTTAAAAACGGCTGCAGGGGAAACGAGCGAATTTCTACAAAAGAAATCACAGAGGCACGGCAGACGCCAGAGAATGCTGAGATACCGTTTTCAAAGCATTCCAAAACATTTACTTACTGTCAGATTAAAATTCCCGCCCCAAGTAAACTGTTATTTGAGAGTAAGAAAATTAAGGCGCTTTAAGACAAAGAGACTGAAACGGTTTAGCATCTACAGGACTCAGTTAGAAACGAACTAATCCTAGAAGAAAAAAAAAACCGGGGGGCCAAGAAGCTACGGCGCGCGGAGGATCTGGTCACCTGTGCGCCCCAAATGAGCGCCAGCGTGGCCAGACCGGCTCGGCCAGACCGCCCACGGGGACGCGGGGCTGGGGGGTCGAGAGGCGAAGCGCCTCGAGCCTCTCGTGCGATTCAGGAGGCGGCCGGAGACGCCGATCGTGCGCCGAGCGCCAGCGTTACCGACGAAACAGCACAGAACTTCTAAACCAGGGGGAGGAAGAGGGACGTGAACCCACGAGGAGGCAGGAAGGAAGCGAGGTCTGGTAAACGGAAGATACAAAGCAACAAGACACCCTCCGCGCCCCACACCAAGCACGAAAAGGGAGCGGGTAGCTAAACTCATGCCAGACGAAGACGGCCCCGGCCCCGAAATCATCACAAAGAAAAATGCGACGGCTTCCCAGCCCACCGGTTTAATCCGGCCTGACCCCGACAACAAAACCAGGAACGAACACAAAACGGCAAGAGTGGGGGCCACTCTCATTTGTAAACATGGATGCGAAAATCCCAAATGTCAGCAGAACCAAACTATGGTGTGTAATTTTTAAAAAGAAAACAAGGAAAACCCCCTGGTATTACTCCGGGAATACGAGAGCAGTTTAACATCAGAAAATGTATTGATGTCATTCACCACAGCAGCGGACTGAAGCACAGAAACTGCATGATCTTAATAGAGCCCAGAAAAAGATTTGATAGAATTAACATGAGCGCGATTTCAAAACGGTCTTAGCAAACCCGGAAGAGAAGGGACCGTCCTTCACGAACGCAGCGAAAGGCTCCAGCAAGCACAGCCGACGTGACCGGCCGGGGCGTCCCCCTTGCCGCGCCCCCCACGCACTGCGCCTCTGGCGCGAGGCTCCACCCACGCGAGGCAAGGCAGACACGTGGGAGGAAGACTGTGGGCCCCAGACTCGCTGTGGCCCCGGACAGCAGTGCTCGTCCGAGCCGGAGGCGGCCGGTGGCTGGTGGCCCTGTCCACAGGGGGCCCGGGAAGGAGGGGCCCGGGCCGGGCCGGGGGGCTGTGTGCAGAATGCCGTGAGGACGTCTACAGGTTAGCCCCGGCGTTTCGTTAGGCGTGACAAGGTTAAGAAGACCTTACAAGCCTGTGATCTAGAAATTTAAGTTGAATCTACATTTACGTGAGTGTCTATCTGGACATCATGAAGTTGTCATTTTTCTTGTATGTATTTTTATTGCTTCAGGGACTGCTCATTATAATTCTGCTTTAAACATGCCAGTTACAGGAAAATTACAATGTCTTTACAATGGATCACTAAAAGTCGTGGCCTTTCTTTGTCACGTCCACTCCGGTGATACTAACTTCGCCAGGAGTCCACGTAGCTCACGTGACCACGTCAACCTGCATGACAGGAACAGAGGTAAAGGTGTTTTCCTCCTTATAGAAAGGCCTATTTCAAGCAAAACTAAAGTGGCCATCAGATTAAAACGATGCAGAATTCTATCGAATATTGAAAAAAGAAATAATACAAGAAATAAGAGAAGAAAAACGGGGTGAGGCAGGTGTAATGTATCAAAACTCATTATACATTATGAGTAATTAGCGAGTGTGTTATTGCAGGGGGCCCCGAGCCCCAGGCAGTGGAGCAGCACCAGCCGGGGCCTGTCGGGGGCCAGGCCGCGGGGCAGGCGAGCGGCGGGCGGGCGGGCGAGGCCTCGTCTGCGTCCGCGGCCGCCCCCGGCGCCGGCATCGCCGCCTCGGCTCCGCCTCGGGTCGTCAGGCCTTCGATGCTCACAGCAGCACTGGTCCCCGGTGCCACGGGGGTTGGGAACCGCCACGTTATTGGTACAGGGGCAGGCGAACAGACCAGAGAGACAGAAAAGGGGGCGTCCGCAGAGGAAGCCGTGTTTCTTCCAGGACTCAGGGCAACGGCGAGGGCGCTGCCAGCCGACGGGGAAAGGATGACGTTTTCCATCCCCACGAAGGAATAAAACCACCCACCACACGCCACACGCCGGGGCAAAACGTGTGCCAAGGAGGAGAGGGTGGGAGAGGGTGGCCGCCCGTGGCCAGCGCCGTGGCCAGCGCCGCGGCAGGCTGAGACGAGGACAGAGGCCGCGCGTGGCACGAAGCCCGGTGAAGGACGTCTGGAGGGGGCCGTGTTGCTGAAATGTCTGCGATGAACGTCCGGCTGGGTCCGGGGCTGGAGGAGAGGAACTGGCCTCGAAAACATGTGTGTTCTTCAGGAAGCGGGGACGAAGAGTATTTCTAAGACTTGCACAATGAAGTCGGTCTGCGTCGGCAGCTGGGGACGCAGCGGCGGCCTCGCGCACGTCCGGCAGATGCAGCGGACACGGTCCCCGCGGCCGTCCGGCTCCCGCAGCTACGCAAACCCGGCCCGGCACACGCAGGTCTCGGTAACGCCCCAGACGACACTATCGCACACGGTGACGCCAGGACCGTCTGGGGCGCTGGGCCCCGCACGGCGTGGAAGGCTCGCGGCGCGTCCGCTTGCGTCCGGCCAGGGGGCGCCCAGCTGCCCCGCCCCACGTGCGGGCCCCCGAGGGCCCCTCCATGCCGCACGGGCGTGGCCCACGGGCATCTTGCTCTTCAGTTGAAACGGCGCGGGCACCTTTCGGGGACGGAGCTCGCCCAGTCGTCTGTCTCCCCGGCGGGTTCACAGCCTTGAACTGTGGCGGCCCCGTCATTCCTGCTCCCGCGTTTCAGACTTTTTAATATTCGAAACGATCCCATGAGTGATTTCACCACGGTGTGAACGACGGACAGATGTGGCCGGAGCGGCCGGGAGGGACCAGGAGCTCGGGCGCGAGCGCCACACGCCACGCACCACGCACCGACACCGCCATCGGCCGTCGGCCCTCGGCCTGCCTGCCCCCCCTTGCCCGGGGACAGCGCCCCCGCCGGGTCGGTGTGCCCTTCTCTACGGGGACAGATCGGGCGTCTCCTCCGATCCCCAAGAGCCATCCGCGTTCCGGGCCTGAGAGCCGCCTCTTATCGGTCAGCCTTCGGTCAGGAGAGGCAGAGGGCGCTCCAGGTGTCCCCGGGGAAAGCGCTTCGCACAGGTGCTTCCACAGGCCTGGAAGGGCCGGGTGACAGGAAGGACAGGGGGCGCGGCCAGCGAGGTCCGGAACTCGAGAAAGCACAGGAACCGCAGGAAGCCGCAGCCCATGACCTCGGCGCCTGCAGCCCCGGGGCAGGTGGCCGTGGGGGCGCCCGCAGAGCCGCACGTACGCCGCCCGCAGGCCCCGTCCCCGCACGCCCCGTCCTGCCCGGCGGGGCTGCACAGACGATGCTGGCCTCCGCCCTCTCGCTTTCCAAGTATCACGCCCGCTCCCCACGGGCACGCCGCAGACAAGGCCCCTCGGCAAGAGAATCGAGGAGCGCGGCTCCCGGGCTTCCAGCCCCTGGACGAGCGCCAGCGGGCGACGCCGGCCGGCCCCCCGGCCGCCCTGCACTCGCGCACACCCGGCCGGCGAGGGCGAAGCTTCCGGGGAACCCCGGGGCTCCACAGACACGGTGCAACCGGCCGCGTGGGGTCGGGGCGCGGCCGCCGCTGCCCGGCAAGGGGAGGGGGGCTACCGCCCACGGCCCACCTCTGGGTCCAGCCTTCCTGGTCCATACGAGGTGCCTTTACAGCCCTGTCACCTGAAGACCAAATTAAAAGGTTAACCAGCATGATGGACCTCGAGATAGTCACACTAAGCGAGATAAGCCAGACAGGAAACGCCGAAAATCACATATCACCTACGTGTGGGACGCAAACCTGACAGCAACAGAGGAACAGGACAGAGACTCACGGACACGGACTACAGCGGGCAGGGGGTGGCGGAGGACGGGGCAGGCGGACGGGGTAAAGGGGGTCAAACTGGACTCTGGGCGGTAAACACACACAGAACATACCGATGTCAAATGATAACGTACACCGGAAAGTTAGATAACTGTATTCACCAATGTCACCCCAACGAATAATTCTTTTAAAAAAGGTCAACCAGCAACAGTACAACCTACACCAAAGAACCACGCGAACGAGGACACACGGAGGCAGCGACCAGCCGGGACAGGCGCTCGCACGCGTCGCCGGCCCCCGCGGTCCTGCGGCTGCGCCCGCGGCTGCTCCTGCGGCGACGGGTTCGCTTCCTTCTCCTCCCACGTGGCGGCGTCCCCTTCGCCTTCGGCCTAAGCCGCCGCTGACCGCTGACCGGGACGCCCGGCCTGGGGGTGACCCCAACCTCCGCTCCTCAAGGGTCGGCGCCACCTGGCTTCCGCGACTTGGGGGCCGCCCCAGGCGCCACGGCTCCACCCCGCCCACGCGCGCACCCCGGGCCGTGCCGGGCACTCCTGTGGGCACGTGTGCCCTGCGCCGGGTGGACTGACCGCCCGGGGGCGTGCCTTCGCGTCACAAACATGGAAACCGTTCCGGGCTCTGAGCTCTGGGTCCCGGTGCTGTGTGTCTCGCAGCCGCTCTGCTGTGGTTGGGGGAAGCCGCTGCTCTCACCAGTCAGAAGATCACTGGGGGGGGTAACGAGGCCTCTTCTGAAAAAGCAGGCCAGGAGGGAACACACTTTCGACAGCAATAGCACAGACAACAAAAGCAAAAATAAGTCAGTGGGATTACAGCGAAGTAAAAAGCTTCTGCGGAGCAAAAGAAACCACCAAAAAAAAAAGCAACCTGCCCAACGGGAGAGAGCGTCTGCAAAGCCACGTGACAGAGGAGGGGGCAACACGCAAAGCAGGAAAGGACCCTCAGAGCCAACGGCGAACAAGCTGACGACCGGACTGAAAACGGGCGGGAGTGAACGGTTTCGAACGAGGCCGCGCGCATGGCCCGCGGGTACACGCAAGGGGCTCGGCGGCACCGCTCGCCGGGGACAGGCAGGTGAAAACCACGGCGACACGTCACCTCTCACCGGTCAGAACGGCTGCAGCCGGGAAGATGAACACCGAGCGCGGGCGAGGGTGTGGGGCGGGGGAGGCCCCGTGCCGCCGGCGGGACTGTACCCCGGTCCGGGCACTGCGGGCATGACGTGGAGGCTCCTCCGAAACCTGAAACCGGGGCTAGCACGTGACCCGGCGATCCCTCCCGAACACATATCCAAACGGAGTGAGAACAGGGAATGGAAAGGTATCTGCACGCAGGGTCGCTGCAGGGTCACTCACGACAAAGTATGAAAACGACCTAGGTCTCTGTCCACGGGTGATGGTAAGGAACATGTTGCACACGCACGCGCACACACACGCACGCACGCGCACACACTGGACTAGCATCCAGCCTCAAGAACAAAGGAAATCCTGTCATTTGGGACAACTTGGAAAGACCTCGAGGGCGCTACGCTAAATGAGGTGAGTCAGGGACAAGTGCTGTGTGACTTCATACTTGGGATATGAAAAGGACAAACTCAGAGAGCCGAGCAGAGCAGTGGTCGCCAGGGGCCGGGCGCGGGGAACGGGGGCACCGTGCTCAGTCCCCAGGGTATGAAGTCCCAGTGATGATAAGGCTGACAGGTTTGGGGCCGGCACAGTGCTCACAGCTAACGCCATGTATCCCATACCCGCATGTTGCTAAGAGTTCACCTTAAACATTCTCGAACGGTCTCAAAAAGAAACAGTTTGTAACTATGTAGGATGATAGATATTTAAAAAACAACTTCCGCGGTGCGGCAGGACAGAGGGAGCAATCGACAGCTGAGGGCAGTAATTCTGCAACCTGCAACTGCATCCAAGTGACGACGGTTCACGTGTTTCTCAACGCGGTCGAAAAACAACATTGACTTTTACGTTTCAATATTTTAATCAAAGACTTCAGCTTTTAACATCTCTAAGATATTCACCTATTATTACTTGAACACAAATTTAACATCAAGTGACAGAAGAAACAAAAATACATATAACGAGACTACGCTGCGGCAGTATATCGTCAGACAGGGAACCCGGAAAAACTCCCTAACCCGCAAAACCATCCAGCCGACCGAGGTCATCAGGCCTGTCTATGGTTTATTTTCCACAAGGCGATCTTTTCTTGGAAAATTACACTTTCGAAGAATCGGCCTTTACAAACAGAGCAGCTATTCTCTCCAAAAATAAAATCCAGTGTCTAGATTCTCGCAACTCACAGGAATGAATGGAAGCGTCTGGCTGTCGGCCACCGGTCTCACGGGTCGCGGTGCAGGGACGGTCCGGGCTGACCTCGGCGGGCGAAGTCCGACCCCGACAGGGCCGGGGGCGGCCGCTGTCACTCCCGGCCGCGCCGACATTCGTCTTATTGCTGAATTGTACGTGAGACGTTTTTCTTTGGCAACTTTTTATGCTGTACTATCAATGAACAACTGGACGACTATAAAGGTTTGGATTTACTTAGTATTTCAAAAATTTCAAAAATTCATTATCATTATTTAAATGTAATTCTTTATAGATGCTAGATAGAATAGCAAAGCCTCTGAACATGCCTAATGTAATATAATGAACAAAAAAACTGCTCACCACTGCTAAAAGCTCTTCAGTTGTATGTACAAGTACATAATTCAGCTCAAACACCAGTGAAAATATTGCAATGTTAGCTTCAACTTCCTACCCGACTTTCTGTGATAAAAAAGTTAAATTTAGAAACCAATGTCTGGGTATCCGTCGATTTTTCTGGAAGGCTGTTTCATATGGATTTAAATTGGCCTAAAATCAGCTAGAATATAATAATATGAATTCTCCCTACCATGCCTCATAAAATTACACTGATCAGTTAGGAATTTTTAATTCCGTTCTATGAAATAAGCCTCTTTTGGAGGCTTGGCACAATATTACCAAGAAATTTATACAAAAACCTCAAGTCCAGACCTCCAAGAAATCTTTTCTGTAACAAAATCACCAGCATAAATTACAAACATCTCCCACTATTACCACAGGAAATGCGCGTGGAAGCGCTTTCACAGTACGAAGGCAGTGATGAGATTCTGCCAGCACAAACTCCAACAGGCGCGTGTGCCAACATCTGTACGCAAACTTTCACGAGTGAAAGAAATGACTCGTTTTGATCATTTTATGTGCAGCTTGCATATAATTTAAAACAAGTACAACTGAGAGATTTCTATGTAAAAGCCACAATAAAGTCAAATAAAATACTAAATAACAGTCTTACAAATGGGTCTGTCTTAGGAGTTCTTAAGAGAAGCGTGACTGAGTAACGTCGTCCTAAGAAATGCCCTCTTCTTGATCGAGCATCTCCGTTTTAACTGAAAAGACGTCCGCCAGCATGTGCTTCGGGATTTCTGAGCCCCGGACCTTCAGGGCATAGCACGCATTCTCCACCTTGGCCAGGCTCTGTTTCAGGGTGTACAGCTTCTTTGAGACCTCGTAAGGTCCAGTGTTGCCGATGAAGGAAAAGCCGTCGTACACCTGGCGCAAGAACTG
The DNA here is from genome assembly GCF_014176215.1 of Rousettus aegyptiacus. Taxonomy (NCBI): domain Eukaryota; kingdom Metazoa; phylum Chordata; class Mammalia; order Chiroptera; family Pteropodidae; genus Rousettus; species Rousettus aegyptiacus. Next base: position 16,073,935 of record NW_023416293.1, on the reverse strand, counting down.
GCTCACCTCGAAGGGCGTGGCGATGTCGCCGTTGCCCACGCTGTTGATGCACATGCGCATGAGCTCGCCCGTCAGGTCGGCCACCCCCAGGAGGTAGTCGACGGGAGTGATTTTCAGTCTCCAGGTCCCACACTGCTTATCTGGAGCGTCGGGAGAGGGCTGGGGAGAAAGCACACACACACACGCACACGCACAGAGAAGGCACACGGTGAGACGGTGAACATGCGCGCGTCACGGTTACTCTAAGGCACGGCATCGGCGGCACATCCGGGCACCAGTCCTTCCCGAACAAACACATCTACTTTGTTTAGTGACCACTTATGCTTGTTACAGGACGAAGTCATGCCCTGGGGGTGGGGAGCGGAACCAAATTACTTCGAGCTAAGTGATACTGTGTCACTATAACCATCCACGAGGCCCTCCACGTCCGTGACCCGCTCCTGCCCACAGGCCACTCGGCCCCCCTCCGGCCCCCCTCCAGCCTGCCCTCATACCGCCAGGGCTGATTCCTCTCCCGCTACACCCTCCCAGGCAGCCGGACACACCTACTTTCTGCTGCATCCGCCCAGCAAAAACACAGCCCTGAACCGGTGTGAAAACCCACTTTCCCGAGTACTTTACTCGAGGGGCTGAGCGCCACTGAGCTGCACGATGGCGAAAATCGAAACCACGTGGAGTCCGTCAGACCACAAGTCACCCCCCCCTCCGCCCCCGGGGCCTGCACTGGGCTTCGGGACGTTCGTCCAGACCTTCGGCACTGTCCTCAGCCCCCTATGCAACCCCAAAGCTCCTTGCCCTCGGCAGACGCCGCCGCCTCTGGTCGACGGCCTGGTCACTCGCCAGAGCCCGTGGCACGAGCTCTCCATGACCTCGGCCCTGCAGCAAGAAAGCAGGCTTGTCCACGGCCACGCCCAGCTTTACCTTCTGTCCGCCAGTCTCGGGCGACGGGCTGTCCCTCCTCTTCCACATGACCTTGACCCATCTCCTCCCACCTCCTCCGGGACCTTGCTTCAGGGTGCATGCCGCCCTTGGGCAAATTATTTCATCTCTAAAACCTCAGTTTCCTCATCTGCAAAACGGGACAACAGTGCCTACCTCAGAGATTTATTTCGCGGATGAGGTGACACATACCACGTTCCTGGCATGATGCCCGACCCACAGGAACACTCGGCAAACGTCAGCTGTCACTGTCACCACCACCACGAACATTCCTCGCCACCGGAATTTCTCTGCCAGGCGATGCTTAAGTTATTACTGATAAGCCCGCATCACACCCAGCGAGGTGAACCTGCAGTGGCCCCGGCGATGCTCTAGGCAGAGGCGCCTGCAGAGGTGTGGCGGCGAGGGCCACGCGGTGCGTCTCAGAAACTAGCGACAAAGTTTAAAGCAGCGGCACAGGCCGCATCCAGAAGGACGGCGGCGACCAAGTCACACGGAGAAATCTGAACTTTGTAAGTAGCAGCGTCGCCGAGAACTAAGCGAGGCACTGGCGGTATCACCAAGGTCACTCAACATCGCGGGACGGCGCGTCGGGGCCCACCCGGCCCGGTGCTCTCAATGGGAAGTGCGAGAAATGGGGTCCCAGGACTGCCATGGGCGCCACGGCTGGCTCGGGGCGAGCGCCCCACGCTGGCTCCCCAGTCACTCTGCCGCCTCTGAAGTCCCACCACGACATCAAAGCGCCTGCTCCGCTCTGCTCGCGGCGGAGACTGAGCGCGGCGCTCACTTAGATTGAGGGCGGGGAGGGGGCTGCATTTCATGGTCATTTACAAAAAATTCCTTTTGCTTAAAAGAATATTCCTATTTCTATCATGAGACAGGAGTTCCCCTGTTAAAACTAAGTTGATTTTAGAGAAAAAAGCATGTTAAAAATGAACACATTTCAACTAATTATCAAGAAAATAAATTCTGCTTTACTGATAATGTATATTCAGACTAGGAAAAAGAAAATTACTTAAAATGCAGGTTTTCTAGATGGATCTATAGTATTTAGGAGTAAAAGAGCATGACATCCATAATTTAATGATGCTCAGCAAAAAATATTTAGACACATTATGGCAACATGTTCGCGATGGCTGAGCACAGGTGGTGGGTAGACGGGTGTTCACTTGTTACTGTTCTATTTTTCAGTATGTTTGAAATTTTTCATAATAAAAGGTTTTGAAAAATTAAATGTTTCACAGTACTCTCAACAGGCACATCTGGGCAAAATTCCCAGAATTCTGAGCACCAAGAATCTTTAATACTAAAAGAAAAAATTATTTATGAATACGGTCTTAACAGTTTGAAGTGTGTCTGAATACGATGATGCCATAATCGTAGACTCTCAGTTTCTCGCTCCTATCTGCCCCGTCCTCCCACTGAGAACCAGCGAGGACCCTTCCTGGAACTCAACCTGCACCAAAAGAATCAAAACTGTGGAGAAATTTTACTTCTCAAAATTAACTTCTTCCTTAATAAACTTCACACCATATGAAAAACTGAGAAAATACTTGGCTTCCTTAGAGTGTTACGTGTCGAGCCAAATTCTCGCTTTTCAATATTAACATTTAACAATTAAGAAAACACAATTCGTACAGCTTCTTCTCTCTTCTGCCTCCCTATCCTGACTCGTTTTGAGTAAAGTTTAAAAATAATAATGAAACAAAGAAAATAGGTAAAAAAAAAAAAAAAAAAAAAAAAAAAAACAACACCGTAATTTTATCTTTAAGTGTGCTCATTCTCTCAGGAAATATAACATTTTCAAGCCCTCGAGCTCACTGCTGGAGTATTACACCTCGTAGCCCAGGGAAAACAGCTTCTAGTGAAAAGTCGCACTGCGAGTTTTCCCTCCTTAAGTCAGGAGAGGCACGTGGTTTTCCGAGCCGAGGGGCTGACGGCCCCCCGCGTCACAGCGGCTCCACGCTGCTCTGCGAGGACAACCGTGAGGACGTGTCACGCCCCGGTTCACGGCCTTCACGTCAGAGCCCTCGAAAGGCCCCCTGGAGGCCGGTCCCCCGGGAACGTGGTGGGCGAGGGGCTGGTCTGGATAAGACCGCCGGCCTCAGAGCTCAGCTGTCACCCTCAGCAGCCGTGTGGCTTTTGGCACGTCATTCGAACTCTCGACGCCGGCTTCCTCCTTTGTCAGACGGGGGTGGCGACTCTTACCTCCCGGGGTAACGGAAGGACGGAAGGAGGCTGCGCGCGCAGAGGACGTGCGGGACGCGCACCGTGGAGCCACGAGTGGCCGCACGGCCGGCCGCGCGTCACGCTGCCTGGGAGCCCCCGCCGTGCCCGCCTGGCCACCCCCCCCCCACCCCGCAGCGGCGGCAGGACGACCCCCCCTCCCCAGCGCGCGCACGGCCACGCTTCAGAAAGGAACCGCGGCTCCACGTCCCGCCCACCGCCGGCCAGGAAGCCCCCACGTGCGTTACCCCGGGACACGCGGTAACACGCGGGAAACACGGCTTTCACTCTTACCGTCTTATTTTCTTTCCCAGTGTCTTCCGTCGTAAATACCAGCTGCTTGTTAATGTCATCCATACTGATAAGCGATCGCGTTTTGATGAAGTGTTGGAACGTGACCGCCTCCACGTACTCCTGCAGTCCTGCAAAACCAGCCGAGAGCATCACGAAGGACCATCGCTCGCCGAGACGCGCGTCCCCAGAAAACGCTGCCGGCGACTGGCGACAGCCAGCCAGCTCGACGCGAGCTCAGCGCCGCCCCCACCCCCTCCAGCAACGCCCAGGCGCAGTCCCCGGCGTCGGGGACCAGACCTGAGCACCACACGCGCCTCTGAGACTGAGCCGCACAGACCGCGCGAGGACACACTGGCTTCTCCCGCCTAGCTCAGGCGTCGTCAGCCTTAGACGTCCGCTCTTTCCTACAGGGAAGTGTCGACAATTTTCGGAAAAGAAAGTTAAGAATTTAAAAAGGGCTTTTCATGAAAATCCTGATAGGTTTTAATGAACATTATAGAGCGGATTATTTTTTTCTCCATGAAGCAGCAAAATAAACAATTGTATGAAAAAGAATTAAAGATCATTTTGAGCCTCCTAAAAATTCTAAAAGAAACTATAAATAATGCAGATTAGTGTGAAAATACAAAATAATGTTTTCTCCTCATCTTTTTCTTCACATGGGTAACTCCTTTCTGCTGCAGTAGTTTGAGTTAAAGGAAAAAGCTAACGAGCAATACAATTTTGCACCAGATGTAACGCGTACAAAATTCACGCTGAATTAAAAATACATTTTGGAAAAGGTCAAAAGTACCATAAACACTTTCACAAGTGTTACGGAACGACCAAGTGCTAGAGCCATGACTTCATTATTCCACCATGCTGTAATTTATGCGGTGATACGGGCGTCAAGCATTTTTTTAGAATGATCGTCGTGACTGCGGGTCGAGAAACCAGCTCCGTCTTCTTTTCCAAGGCTTTGACGTGCAGGCGAGAGGCGCGCGCGTGCTGGCCGCGGGGAGCACACTCAGGCGGGACTCGGCTGGGTCGGCAGGAGTCCGCCCCTCGGGCCCCGCCGCCGGGGCCAGGGCCGCACTGAAGCCGGCTCAGGGCCGCAGCGCGCAGGCGGCCGACCACGCGCGCCACCGCGTCCAAGGCCAGACGGGGGTCAAAGACAGAAAGGGAAACGGCCGACCCGGCTTTGAGGGCGACAGGAGGAAACGCCTACATGAAAAGCCCCGACGCGCGAGGGCCACAGAGGACGTGGAAAGGAACTGGGAGCCGGGCGCCCGCAGCGGGCAGAGTGCGGGGCTTCACGGAGCCCCTAGCGGCATCTTAAGATGAAAAACACCTGCCAGTTCAGTGTGCTACAGAGGTGACCACCCGGCTCCTTTCCCCAGAGACAACCTGGATTTCTCACTTCCGTCCAGAAACACTTCAGCGTGAAAAGCAAACAGCAAATCTTAAGGACCGCGCGCCACCTCCCGAAGCGTGCTCGAGCGTGCGGCCTCTCGAGGAGCCGAACGAGATGCGCGGGGACGGCCGCCACAGCAGAACGAGGGACGACGCGCCCCGCGCCCGCCTCCGGGCTCCGCCGTTGCGGGAGGCGGCAGGGCATGCGGGGGCGTCTGCCCCTCGCTGGGGACAGCTTCCCTTAGACTCAGGGCGGCTTCCCAGAGAGCCGCCTCCTTGGGCAGGGAGTTCCGGGGCTTTGGGGGGTGGCTCTGCCCCACGGACAGTCTTCCGGAGAATTCCCTCAGCTCGACGCCTCGGCACACGCCTCGGCCATCCACGAGAGCCACGCCGGGGGGTCCTGCCAGAGCCAGCCCTCCCCGCCGCTCTGCTCCGGCCCGTCCCGGCGGTGGCCGCGCCTCGTCTGGCGGCCCAGGACCCTCTCACGGGCATCGCCTCCCATCACACGTCCCGCGTCCAGCGCCTGCGCAGCTTGCTCCGTCTGGACCCTGATGGGCACGACTGAGGACGCCGTTTCCCCTCCGCCGGGCGTCACTGCGCCCCGCGCCCCACCGAGATGCAGCCCCAGCGGGAAGCCGCACTGTCCCCCGGGCCCTGCGCGTCCGCTTCACCTTCTCTGCGGACCCGGCCCGCCCTCCTCCCCGCCGCCCGGCCCCGCCGGCCGCGCTTCCTGCACGAGCTCGCCCGCTCCACGCGGAGGCCGCGCCGGCCAGATTCCGGCACCGGGAGGCTGAGGCTCCCCCTCCCCACGGCTCCCCTGACAGCAGCGCCCCGGGCACGCGCCTCCCACCCCTCGGGCCACGTGGTCGGAGCCTCCGCCTGTCACCCCTGGGCCCCCGCAGACGCGTCCACGTGTGGCTGCAGTTAGTCCCTCGACCCGACACGTCCGGCTCAGAGTCGCAAGCTCCAAACGTGCACCTGACAATTCCCGACAGACGGCCCCAAACGCGACACGCCCGACGACCAACTCGCAGTCGTCCTCCCGCCCCCAGCCCCCCATCTGGCCGTTCTAAGCGGTTCCCGGCCTCCCCCTGTCCCCCACACCCACTGCGCACCCCATCTCACCCCAGACCACTTCCTTCGTGATGACACAACTGACCGCGTCGCTCCCCTGCTCGGAGCCCACGGGGCTCCCTGGAGCTCTTGCCGCGTGGCTCAGAGGACCCCACGCGACCCCCAGACCCCGGCCTTGGCCTTGAGACGCGCTGCGCAACCCAGTCACAGCGCACGGCGGTCGCACAGCCGAGAGGGGCCCAGGGACGCGCCTGTGTGTCAGAACCTTCCCAAATCCTTTAAGTCAGCAAGTGCAAAACCGGTGCGTACCCACGACACGAATCCCCCCGCGTTCCTGTCCCTCGCTGCCTCTCGGTACCCCGAGCGCGGCCCTGTCTCCGAGCCCGGGAGCCGGCTCCCGCTCACGCCGCGCTCAGCAGATCCGGCAGCGCTTAAAGGGCCGGAGCCGGACACGCTGGCCGAGCGCTGGCCCCGCAGGTGAGCAGGTGCGGCGGGAGGCGCGTGAGAACAAGGTGTTCGCTGACGGCGGCTGACAACGTCCCTGGCTTCACGACAAGGCTCAGCGACAGCGGCACAGCCCGCGTCACATGAGGACGGAGAACGACCACGGGGACCCCGAAATCTCAAGCAGACCTGACGGTCAAGGCACAGAGTCGGGTGGAATGCGGCGGCACGCGGGGGGCCAGCCCGCTCCCCACAGCCTCACGCAACACCGCGCGGCCGCCCGCCTCGCGGGGCCATGTGGCCAGCGCCGCTGCCCGGCTGTGTGGTCCACGCCCGTCCAGACGGGGCTGTGGGAGAACTTTTAAGACGTGATCAACACTCGCACCGAGAGACTAAGCAAAGCAGATGACGCAGCCCCACGAGGAGGGGGGCCCCCACTTACTCCAGTCAGCCGAGGCCTGGAGGACGAAAAGGTTTACCGAAGAACCAACCTGCCAATTCCTTAAACTCAATCACGACCCCCCTCCTGCCCTCCCTCCCCACTCTGTCTGTCCGGAGACCCCTGAGGGTGGCACGGGGGACGGGCGCCCAGGCGGCCCCGGCGGGACCCGCGGCCCTTGGCTGCGGCCCTGACGCCACGCTGCAGCCTCCTCTCCGGGCTGGCCTCGGGCTCCCTGCTGCCCCCCGCCTCGCTCGGAGCCTTCGCCCCACCCCGCCCCCCACGCCGCGCCGCGGACACGCGACGCGGCTCCCCGCGGGCAGCACCGTCTGCCCTTCTGTGGCTGGCTCATCCCGCGGCGTCACGGCCTCGAGGGTGACCCACGTCAGACGTCCTCCCGTTGAAGGCTGAACGACAGCCCCGTGCGCCGCGCGGGCGGCCCCTCGGCCGGGCCCAGCAGCGAGGCCCCTGCTCCCACCTCCTCCGGGTGCGCGCCCGGGGGCCTCCCGCGACCCCGGGAACACGCTCGGACACGCATCGGGAGCGGCTCGCTCAGTGCTGGGTGCCGGTCACACGTGAGGCGGCGGACACCGCGCCCCTTTCCTAACGCTCTCGTGGCCCCGCGTGGCTGCCGCACTGTCCCTCCCCTGCCGATGGGAACGCCGAGGCTCGGGGTTCAGAGGACTCGCCCAGGCCACCCAGAGAGCAATGACAACACGCGTCCTAACTCGGAAGCTCGTGCTCCTCCGCCTCGCCTGCTCCTGCACGCGACTCCACGCCGCGTGGCCGCGCCCCCCGCTCTCGCCCACGCCTCCCCCAACCTGTCCCCAGGTCCCCCCGACACCACACTGCCTGCGCTGCCCTCTCGCGAGTCGTCTTCTTCCGCTCCAGAGAGTCGAACGGTTTTGACGGAGGCGGCGCTCAGCCCCTCGGACCCACCCGTCAGACGAGGCGTCAGGGCGCGCCAGCCGCACACGGCACTGCGGCAAAGGCCACACCCCGGCCCCCGAGCACCCCGCACAGAAAAGGCCGCTGGGTTCGGCGAACTGCTGAGAGCAGTCCCTGCCTGCGCCTCCTCGCCGGTTTTATAAAACTGTAAGCGCTGCCACAAAAACGCTTTTAAAAGGTGTTCAAACGGTCAGAACTATCTCACTGCATACAGGTAAAGCGCTTCGGATTTAGGTCCCCTGCGAAGGAAACAGCCTCACGAGATTAAAGTTCAAACTGGGGATGTTCAGGATTGGGGGTCCTAGAGTTATACGGGCTGTTTTTTATAAGGAAGAAAACAGGACACAGAACAGGAGCCCTCAAAATCCATCTCTGGTGTCGATCTCCATGAATGAGGGCGGCTACCGAAGGCCGCATTTCTGAGTGGATCTGAAGTCATTAAGCTGTCCTTGCGGTGTGTCTGACTGAATGAAGTTCCTGGCAGATGAGGTGACCGCTTCTGCTCCACAGAAACGAGGGAGGTTTCACAACCCACCATAAAAAAACGGTCAAGGATACCTGGCTCCAAACCCTGAGGTGTTTTGGTCACATGTACGTAAAAGGATGTTTAAACAAGTTACATTTCAACCCGATGAAAAGGACATCCGCTATTTTCCGTGACTAATCCCCAAGGTGAAAACTGTCAGCCCACTGCCATGGTCCATCAAACGACGCCTTCCCCTGCCGCCTCCGCCCTGGATGCGATCCAGATCAGAACTGTTTACAGCAGCAGCAGCCAGTGAGAGAGAAGGCTGCAGGCCGCTTTGACGGAATTTTTTATTTTTCTTCTCCTTCTATTAGAAAGCATACAAGGAAACCCAATTAAAGGCTTCTAATTATTTTTACTTATTCTTATAATATTTAAGCAATACACATTTAGTCCAAATCTTCATCAAAAAGCATACATAAAGGTAAACACCCGAAACAGAACTTTCATTATAAACTTGAATTTTATGTCTCTACTGTTTCCAGCTTTCAGTATTTTACAAGTTGTTTGCCATGTGGCCCGGCCACCCCACTCCTAGACGTATGCCCAACAGAAATGACAGCCCATGTCCAGAGACCTGTGGGCGGGTGTTCGCAACAATGTTACGGACAGCGGAAAAGCAGAAACCACCCACGTGTCCAGAAAATGATGAACGGATACAAAACGTGATATACGCGTTCAAAGGAGTACCGCTCGGCTATAAAAGAGAAGCGAAGTCCTGAGACGTGGTATGATACAGATGAACCCTGAACACATCACGCTGAGTGAGAGAGTCAGGCACGACAGGCCGCACAGCACCCCACGACTCCACTCCTAGGGGACGCCCAGAACAGGCAACGCCCTGGCAAGAGAAGGTGGGTGGGCGGCTGCCTAGGGGAAGGGAGTGCCGGGGGACCGGAGGGGGAGGGGGTTCGTGGGGAAGGGCTTTCTTTCCGGGCAATGAAAACATTCTGGAATTTGACAGTGGTGATAGCTGGACAGCAAGGGTAAAAACCCCGTGGCTGTACAAAAAAACTGCCGAATTATACAATTCAAAAGGGTTAATTTAAAACTTTCTAAAATTGCATTCATAACTATCTGTAGGATACCACCTGATTTTTTTTCACAAGTAATCTTTACCAGATCGCTTAAATGCTAAAGTAAAACCAGATCTAGGTTTGATTCACAGGCCAGTCTGCTAAAAATCCCCCCTCAAACACACAAAGTGTACATCGGAACGAACACATGTGTGAGCCTTAGCCTGGCGAAGTACGTGCACTCATGCTACCAACAGCGAAACATAACGGCGTATGTTGAGCAAACAGTGCACCTACTTTTTTATCCAAAATGAAAATAAGTCTTAGCATACCGATCAAGTCTGCTAAATTCCAGAGGAAAGAAAACATTTATTAACGCATAGGTGCCAAGCAGAGATTCTTTCCATAATCATATTTCATTATATAAATATAACCCTCCAGGTTTAAATATTTCTTCTGTTCTCTTACAGTACACTACATCTAGTACAAAACTGCTTCCCAAATCATATAAGACATTGGCATAAACTGTTCAAATCATTCTGGTAACTCAAATCGCTGGATTCGTACATGCTGTGAGACCTCTGGTTTGATCTCTCTTTCCAGCTAAGTAACGCTCTGTCCGAGCATGATCTGCTCCTGGGAACATCCCCAAACTCTCCCCGTGACTTCCGGCATGAAAATGAGTCACTAGGTGACTGGGGAGCCGGCCCCTTCCCCCGCTCATCCTCTGGCCTCCAACTCTCACGGCAGAAAGGGAGTAAAAGGACAAAGGAGGCGTGTGGCGTCACTTGTGGCACTGTGTCCCAGCCTCTGGTCGTTTGATAAGACCCAGGACAGATCCCCTCCCTGCAGAGCTTCCGAGGTGCAGGGACAGCCACCCACAGCCTCCGCCAGGGCGCCCCGAACCCACCGCGAAGCCTATTACTGCCACGTGAGAGGGCTGCGTCCAACACCTGGTGTTTTAACTGCCTGTCCTGTTAAGGCCTTAAAGTCAGGACACACTGTCCTAGTGAGTGTCTGGGCTACGAGCGTGAATAACAGCAACGGAACTTTCTGTGGGCATCTGCGGAGTGTACACCGCAGCGGGGAGAGTCACACTGAAGAAGCCCAACACGCGCGGAGATGCCACAGCTCGCCACGAGGCGCCAAGCGCTGTGGGGAAAAGCGGCGCTGGTGGTCTGGGCCGACCGGAAACCGCACGGCTGGGGGGGGGGGGGTCCCAGCAAGCAGCAGCCGTTCCCCCGTCAGGGTCTAAAACCCGTTAGGCCAAGTCAACGCATCCGGTAAGAGAGCGACGGTGCCGCTTAGCAACTGCGCCCCCGGCCAGGTCGCTCAACCCCCACGAGCCTCAAATTTCCACCGCTCATCAAGAGGTAACGACAATATCTACATCTTAGGGATGCTGCAAAGGTCACGAATATACACAATGACGGCTTAAAAAAAGCCTAACTGGCCCCAAACGACCACTTGACCCACTTTTCGAATTCTTGGGTAAGCGAATTAAAATACTAGTTAGGGTCTGACTCAGAGTCGTGCACCCAGATGTCTCCCCATTAAATGACAATTTTTATCATTTTCACAGTGATATAAATAAATCTTTTTTTTGAGATGGAGGACTCTTTCCCCAACTGTTAATTTTTCAACAAGAGAAAAGAAAAAAAAAACAAAAACATGAGAGGGCACAAAACCTTTAAGCAACTCGTGACTCGTTCGCCCGCTGGCGCTCCCTCGGGACAACCCGCACTCCGCTCCGACGAGGAACGTGCAGAAAACGGACCTCGCCCCGCGCCGTTGTTCAGTTATCAGGAGGGCGCGGGGCATTGGCACTCCCACAAGTGTCCCCAGGGAGACGCCCTGCGTCCGTCAGCGCCACTCCGAACGGGGGACGCACCGAGCCCTGCAGTTCAAGGCCAGAACCGCTGTATCTTCGCGTCAAGAGAACGGCCCCTGGAGCGGCACCGAACGAGCCTGTGACGGCCGCGAGTGGCGGGCGGCTCCTGAGCGCGTGTCGCTGGCGCTGTTCACAAACCACCTCGCTTCCCCCACTAAAACACGGCAGCACAGTGTCAAGTCCCGGGTACGTCTGTATCTGCCTGCTTCGCTCCTAAGCTTTAAGAAAAAAACTCCCGATTGCTTCCACTTACAGAGCCCTGTTTTAAGACAGCTCAGGGCAAAGTGAGACACAGGGAGGCCTTACATTTCTCATCCGCGAGTAAGACACTTCCAAAGGAAAGTTACACACGATCGACAAAGGCCTAACACAGAACACGGTGCTGGCGACGATCCCCCACGACGCCGTGCAGCGGGGCGTCCGGAGGCGGCACCCCTGCACCCCGCCCCGCCGGCGGCGCCGCCTCCTCAACGCGGGGACCCTGGCGACTCGATGCGAGGGCCCGTCCGCCCTCCCCCGCGCTCGTTTCGTTCTGAAGTGAAGCGCGACCTCCTCGGTTTCCCTCCGTGCCGTCTGGATGGGCCCGCCGCTGCGGAGTCCTGCCCTAGCCTGCACCCGGTGAGCCACGGACGGTCGATTCCCGGCCAGACGAAGCAAAGCTGGGCCGTCCTACCGCATGGCTGGGGACTAAGCTGTCGGAACGTGTAGGGCTGAGCTCTGCAGTGCATGGGACTGGGAAAATTAACCACCATACACCGTCCTACGATGAAGAACCAACGCGGTGAGAAACAAGTTTCTATAAAAACACCTAAGCTTTAGGCACGGACTAAGGTCACAGGTGACGACCACTGTCGTCAGCTTTCACCGTATCACACTCGCGTGACAGGTTCACGGCACGACGTGATAGGAAAACTCGATCGACGTCCTGGAAGTTATCCTGGCTCCGGCCTTCGGTGGCCCGGTTAAGACGCAGAGTCCCATGGCTTCCTGTGGCTCTGACACAGCGAGACGCTTACACACTATGTGGCTCCTGCAGATCGAGGACTTTCTAGAAACAGACCCAGCTTGCTCCCCGCACCCTCCAGCCCTCGAGGTGGCCCACGGCCGCCCGCCTCACGCAGTGGGCACTACTCTCTGCCTGCCCGGACCTCTCCCCGGGGCGGTGCCAGCTGCCACACGGCCTTAGGGGAGGGAAGGGCGCGGCGGCCACTCCCTGAGGCTCCCCGCGCCGGCGGCCACAAACATCACCTGACCTGCCAACCAGCAGAGACGAGAGACTCCTCGCCAGGGATTCTGACCAGGAGGATCGTTAAGAAGGATGGCACTCACTCGACACAGCACCCGCGTGTCCCCCTCAGGACTGCCATGAAGAGGGTTAAGGTGACGTGACCTCCGGAAACAAAGGCCCGCTCTGGGCAAAGGAGCTAAGAACGCATCAGACAATAGTGACCTTCCTGGTTTCACATGGTTCTAAATTACAGACAGTAAAGTGTGTAACTCTCAAACGTGTAACCTGGTGAATTTTTACATACGGGTAAACCTATGTCACCCCACCCAGGACAAAGTATCAAGCGTTTGTACCGCTCCGGAAGGTTCCCTCAGGCCTCCAGTCGGCGACCCCCGCCCCGACCCCCGCCCCGACCCCCGCCCCGGTACCCGCCCCGGTACCCGCATTCCTGCCTTTCATCGCCCTGCATCAATTTCGCCTCCTTCTGACCTGGCGTCTGCCCCGCAGGACGCACGACTCGCACTCGCCCGGCGTGCGCTCGTCCGTTTACTGCCACATGGCGCTTCTCGCCCGCACGGTGAGGCCGCAGCCCGCCCGTCCTCCCGCGGTGGACACCGGGACACGTCCCAGTTCCAGGATGTCATGACTGCAGTTGTCGCGGGCTTTCCCGCACGTGCCTTCCGGAGACACGAGCCTCCCGCCCCGGGCACACACTGGAGCGAGCACACGGCAGGCACGTTTCCCAGCGAGAGGCGGCCGGGCGTTAAAGTGGTCTCGTCGGCCTTCGTTCGCTCCCGCTGCCGAGTGAGTGACCGGTGTCTCGCCGCGGTCTTAGTCTGTGTCACTCGAGTGAGTAATGACTCTGAGCACCTTTCCGTATGCTCATCAGCCACCTGAACATTTACCTTTGTGAAGCTTCTGATCAAGTTTTTTTATCCATTTTTAAGTGTCTGTCTTCTCTAGCAGTTGCAGAAATTCACGAATTCTGTATACAAGTCCTTTATCTGCTTTATGTAAATGTCTTCTCTCAGACGTCACATGCCTTTTTTTCTTGATGCTGTCTTTCAATGAACAGAATTTCTAAATTTTAATGAAATGCAACTGATTTATTTTTCCTTTAGCAGGTAACGCTTATTTGCACCATTTTCGAAAAATTCTTCCTGCCAGGGGGTCATGAAGACATTCCCCCGTTTTCTTCCAGGGGCTTCCCCGGCTCTCGTGCCACCCTCCGTCCCCGAAACCACCGGTTCCCTCGCCCAGCCCTGCCACATCTGCACGTTCAGATCTGTGCCACCTGATGCCGCGAACCGAAGTCATTAAATCTCTTTCACTGCGTGTGCTATTACTTAAAAAACCAAACAAATCCGTCAGGAAAGTCTAAATTACGACGACAGGACGGTATCTCCTTTGGGAATAAGCTATGGCTCCGCACAGAACCATCTGAGTTATCACCTCAGTTTCTCACATACCCTGGCTTCAGCTGACGTGTACAGGAACTTTCTCTTACTGACAGTAACAGACGGTCAGTGGCTGCCAGAGGCAGGAGAGGAAGGCGAGCGAAACGGGCGGAGAGAGTCAAAAGGGACGAACTTCCAGTCAAAGGCCAGCACGGGGGCCACAGCTCACACTGCACTGTATACTTGCAAGTTGCTAAGAGAGAAGATCTTAAAAGCTCATCACGAGAAAAAAAAAATGCTGCAAATACGCATGGGGATGGACGGTAACTAGACATATTGTGATCATTTCGTGACATACGCACATATCAAATCATTACGCTGTAAGCCTGAAAACAACAGTGTTGTAGATCAATTACACCTCAATAAAAACGTATACACAAAATCACTGAACAACGAAAGCCTTTTAAACATACCACAGATCAACACTTTTGAAAAACAAGTTCTGAACTTACAAACGATTAGACCGAAACTGGACGTACGCTGAACAAACATGACACAAAGTCACTTCCCACCGACCTGACTTCAGCAGGACGTGACCTGAGCTCAGGGAATCTGCGTTTGACAGAAAGAAACACTGCACCTTCGTTTGCTCCTGTGAGTACCAAGCATCCTTTGACTATGTCTCTGCAAACTTCAGGGTGCATCTGAGCTCTACGGCATGGCCCGTCGGTGAACTCACGTTAAGAGAAAGACGAGGGGGAGAAAAAATCAAGCGCTAGCACAGCTGACCCTTGCACAGCCGGGTCTGAACCGTGCGTGTGCACGTCCGTGCGGATTGTTTCAATTCATACAGTTCTGCAAATGTGTTTTCTCAAAAGCATTCTCTTCCCTCCAGCTTACTTTAAGAACATAGCATGTAACACAGATAACATACAAAACACGTGTTCAATGACTGTTTACGTTACCGGTAAGGCTTCCGTCAACAGTAGGCATTTAGTAGTCACGTTTTGAGAGTCAAAAGTTTCATGCAGGTTTTTGACTGCACGGTGGGGGGGGGGGGGTGTCAGCACCCAAAACTCTGGGCTGCTCAAGGATTGACTGTAATTTGAAAATGGTGATGATCACCAAGACCCAGTACTCCCCAGAACTTTTTAAATATAAAATCCACTGCTAACCTAAAATTCCCAGTAGGGAGTCACGCTGTGAGAGGTGTGGGTCCACCTGGCTAGGAGATACCTTCTCTGTCATGACCCTACTAAATCTGAAACTTAGAGCCACCAGCGAGATACAGCTGCAGGAGGAAACGAGATGTGCCGTCTGAATTCACTCCACGCACTCAAGAATAAACCCATCCTGTGAAGTCTGTTTTCTCAATTACTTCGTTAAAGTCTATCAATGACTATTACTACACAGTTAGGGAGATGAAGCCCATTACGGTTTCGGGTCACCTTTACATTACTATTCAGCAGTCCCAGCTGCTTAGAGCCAGCACTATTTCACCGCATACCAACTAAAGTTCATGCAACTCACACATCATGGAACACTCTCGACGGAACACGCTAGCACGGCAGAGAACCCGGACCCACCTGTGGTCACGGCTCTGTGGAACTGATGCATGTCTTCTCCCGAGAGCTCCTGGGCCACCTGCAGTATCTTCTGTCTGACGCCGTCCAGCTTGCTTTCGGACTCGGTCAGTATTTCTTCCATGTCAGGGGCACTATGATCGAGACACAGGGAACGTTCAGCACCTTGGCCAGCTGCGTTGCAGTGAAAAACTGAAACAATCCAGTTACCGACTGACACCCGGGACTAGATACTGCACGCGGAAACGCCTAACTCAAAACTACCACTGATTTAATTAAAAGTGTGTAAAACATGAAAAATGCTACATCATTAAGTGAAAAGTATACAAAGTTATACGTTATGATCATAACTACAAGAAAAATTATGCTCATAAAAATATGACACCTAGACATGTCGCTCTTAGTCGGGATTGAGTAACATGGACTGACTTCATCCTCCCACCAGAAACAACTGAGAAGGAAAAAACGCGCCCAGAACGATGGCTTTCAGACACTGGGCACCAAGCCGCAGGCCGCGGCCGCCCTGAGGGGGCGAGAAGAGGGGCACGGGCCCTGTGGCCCCGTCGTGCAGCGGGCGCGGCTCCGGTGACCGGGCAGGAGCGAGACACCCGCGTGGACCTGAGGAACCTCCCTGGGAAAGTCTTCCGAAAAGGATGAAAAAATAAAATCAAAATTCATGGAATGCTGCTAACGTGTAGACACCAGAAGGAAAATTCCCAGCACTAAATGCCTGTACTAAGAAGAAATCACCTGTTTCTTCTCTGATCTCAGTGTCCACCTTAAAAGAGGGGCAAATGAATCGAAAGGGAAAAAACGGAAATCGGTGAGTGTAACAGAAAAGAAAAAAATAGACGATGTCAATGAAGCAACATTGGGGCCTTCGAGATCAATAAAACCCACAGCCAGACAGATCAGGAAAAAGAGAGGACACGAATCACCTACATCAGGAATGAGAGAGGGAACATTGCTACAGACCCCAGAGAAATACAAGGATAATAAGGAAATATTGAGGAAATGCAAAAATTCCTTGAAAAGACACAAGCTCGAAGCTCGCTGATGAAGAAAACCACGTCGCGGGCATTAAAGGAGACGAGGCTGCAGGTGAAGCGTGAGATCCGTCACGGCAGCGGCCTCCGTGGACTCTGGCTAGCTGGTTTCTCTCATAAAGTATTTTCACTTTTCCGTAGCTTGTTATTTTTTAAAAGTTTACCATATTCTGTTTACTAATCAAAAAGCGACCGCACACAATGGTCACGCTCGACGAGGCTGCACGCGGGGGGCCGCTCGCTGCCGCGGCTGCCGCCGGCCCCGCCGTCCGGTCACTGCGCTGTCCGTCACTCGTTATTTTCCTACAGGTTATTTTCCAAGTTTGCTCTAACGAGCATTCATTATTTTGCGGTGAACAGATACAGACAAGATGTCTTCCCACAATAACGTGGTTTTTCCTAAAACATTCAGTTCTCCTGTCACAGCTCCATTTAAACTGCCGAATGCTGATGGCAATTGTTTTAGAATTGCGATTTGTACTGAAAAAGTGTTCATAATTAAAAGTGTGGCTTCTTTCCATAATATAGCCCCAGTGTGCACAAGCTACCTGAGAACTCAAAGAAAATAAGCAAAAACTACTTTGAGTCAGGTAAGATAAAGCTAACAATGCCACGTTCCAATAAAGCCATGGCAAATTTGCTCCCACTTAATGGACCAAAAATTAAAAGAATTAGAGACTTATCTTAAAAGCTATAAGTTATTAAACAGAATGCTTCAACAACATTTTTAATAATACAAAGATAAACTATATTCGGTCTTCCTTAAACAATTCGTAGATACACAGAGAAAGCCAATCACTGCCACCCTCCTAGGGGCACTGAGAACGGGAAGCGAGAACCTCTCCCTAGGATGGCGGCGTGGGCACGTTCTACCCCCACGGGGAACAGAGACGCGACGAAAGCCCGTCAGTGAAATCACAGAGCGAGCAAAGAGGAAAGACGGAGATTCCCGGCTGCGCTCAGATGTTCCTGAATCTTCGCAATCCACTGCCCTCCTCCGCTTTCGCGAGTCGTTACACTAGGTTTCTCTCACTTGCGACCAAGAAACCTATAAAACACAGACAGCCCACCTCGAGAAATAAGTCCTTGAGACAGAAATTTCGAAGAATGTCACAGAGCTGAAGGAAAAGGCATTTTCAAAGAATTACGTGGTCGACAGCATCACGCGCTGCAAAAATGGGAATCAGGACACTAGCAGCTGCGCGTGCGCCACATTCAGCAACACGACGGCACCGAAGGCCGTTCCGACGGTCGAGAGGCAAACAGACACACCGGGGTGAGGTGGAAAATGAGTGGGAGCCTAAGTTCAACGGATTTTGACATTTATCTCATGTTAAAATTCTCACATACATCACCCCAGTAAAGCTTTAATAGGCTCTAATAAACCATCAAAAACGTAATCTTTTCACGAACAGCTACATCAATGATCTTAAGAGAACGCAAAATCTCCAGCTGCTTTGAAAATAAGAATTCTTCCCTCCTATTTTTAGTAAAATGTTTATTCTTAAAATCTGCCTGCTGCTAACGTCCTCTGATCCCAATGTTCACAATAAGTCGCGGAATACGCTGATACATATTCTAATTACATGGGTACATAGAATAATGCTTTATATATATACTTAATACTGTACGTATCAAACCAACAAATTTACTTACTCACCTCGTAATCCTATGGAGAAGAAAAATTGTCCTTTTACTCTCTACAGTTATATCCCGACTGAGTTTGACAAGCCTCTCATATTTGTCATGTCTTGCATCAAGTTCCTGCTGAAATGCTAAGAATACATCATTATGACCATAAGTATGCATATTCTATAATTAAAGCCGATCAAATAACATCATTACTATATGTAATAAAGCAACTTCTGTTAACTCTGTAAAAAATAAGGACAAAATCATTTATTTCTAAGCAACCAAAACATTCTTTCTTTAAACAGAGGTACTCGCCTTGACTGAGCTTTACAGCTCAGAGCCTCATGAGATATACAAATCGTTAAAAAAACAAAAAAACAAGACTATACATGAGATCACAAAATTATCACACATAACTACTTTAAAAATAACTTCCAACTACCTCCCTAAGTAACAAAGTTTTATTTTCATTACCTTACCACATACTATATAAACAACCCCAAGAAACCAGAATTTTTTAAGTTTGTAACGTTTAATAACACCAATTGTCTGAATGTTCAAGCCCTAGTCTTGAAATACCCACGAGCCACTTAACACTTCATCACCACTCTATTCCAGGAGCACTGTCACTCCAAAAACCTAGCAAGATGCCTATTCCCTAAGAGGCACCCAGGTGTATTTTGCATAAATTACCAAAAAAAATCTTGAACAAACTATTAACCAAATTAATAGTTGACAAGGACCTAAACACATCTGGTCTTTTATTATTGAGATAATAATTAGGCTAAGAGTGTGTGTTGTACTTCGAGACAGTCAAATGCATTCTTTGTTATGAATACGTAACAACCACTGTGAGGTGGATACCATGAATAGTTAAATAAGACAAGACCTGTCTTCGAGGAGCTTAGTAAAGGAGCAGACAGACATATAACTGATAAAATGTGATCATTCTATAAATATACGTAAAAGGTTCAGGAAAGTAGGAACTACATTATCCTTGGGCACTCACGCGGGCTAGAATATAGATGTTCAATAAATACTGCATGACTGAAAGGCTGGATCATGAGTGACTGCAATGTCTGCCATCGAGTTTGCTTGAGAGAAATATCAGAAAGCCTTCCAAGAGGCTCCTTGAGCTAGGTCTCGAATGAAACCGCAGCACACCAGCTGGACGAGGGGAGCACCAAGTCAGAAGCAGTTCCAAGCTTAGAATCTGCGTGAAACAGCAGCAAGACACGCTCGGAAACCGGCAGCTCTGCACAGCGCGGCAGAGCGCACGGGTGGAGGACACTCGGTCGGCTGCAGTTGCCCACTGAGCGCGGAGCTGCATCGACATGCTCTCTTCTCAATCACAACTGTCACGTCTCTGACGGTCACTATCGATGCTACAGTGGTTTTAAATATGTCCACAAATTACTCCTCGCTTTGAAAGGTGGTGCCTAATTCTCTTTTCCTTACATATAAGGGAGAATTAAAACTGCCTCCCTTCTAACAAATAAAATGTAGCCAAGTAACAGTGTATGATATCTGAGGTTAGGACACAGGGGATCGTGGCTTCCTCCTTGCCCTGTCTGGGGGAAGCCAGATGCCATGAGGACACTCGAGCAGCACTATGGACAAGTCCATGTGAAGAACTGACACCTGGTTGTTGGTAGAAGCCCTAACTTGTCAACGGCTGTGGATCCTCCAACCCCAATCAAGCCTTCAGATGACTGCAAGTTAAAATAGCTAAGCCCCTACCAGGTTCTTGAACCACAGAAACTGTAAGGACAGTAGAGAGTGCACAAGAGGAAGAATTCCGTTTCGTGTTTTGTTTTGAAATGAGGAACCACCTGACCAAGTTAATACACTGAGGAAAGGGGGACTGTGAATCCACATACACCCGTACACACATATATGATTTACTAACAGGAGTTCCCACTGCGCAGAGTGCTGATCATAACAAAACGTGGTCCCTGTCTTCAAGTCTAGCTGAAGAAACAACCCCAATACGCATTTAAAAAATTAATGTAAAACGTACGTAGATATACATGCACCTGATATAGTCATGATGGTCGACGATGAACCTTATATACAATGGTGGTCACATAACAGGACTGAAAAAGTCCTACCACCTGGGGACGTCATGGCCTTCCTAAGGTGTTAGCACAACGCATCGTTCACGTGTTTGTGGTGACGGTGTGAACCTACCGTGCTGCCAGTCACACAAAAGCACAGTGCGTACGATGACAGCAGTGGGCCATGCCACCTAGGTGCGCGTGCCCTCTACGATGCCCGCACAGCGCAACTGCCTAGTGTTGCATTTCTCCCAGTCACGAAGCAGCACGCGTGGACCGTGTGTACACACATCTGATATATTTACATATCAGGGACACCATAATTTTTAGTTATGTGGCATGTCTCGTGTTCATTACCAATGTTTACCTGTTAAACCGTAAGGGAATTAAAGATCAAGACGTTTGCAATCCTGACTTTCATGGCCGACCTAGCACCATCCAAAACCTCCAGGAAGAGTAAAACGTGGGCATGTGCACATCTTAAGTTCTAAGGCGCTGTTCACTTGTGCACCACGGCTAAACAATCGTCACCACTTTTTGTTCTCTTTGCCAACTTACGTTACAGAGAACTTACATTTGAAGGCCAACATCACGGGTGAAGAGGAATTAACATCCTTCCCTTCTCTCCTCTGGTTATGTGGGAAATTGTCATGCTTCCTTTTCCTGAACCCTCCTGAACCTTACGTAGAGATGGAGAAAAAAGTTGGATAGGGCTCTTCCATCACCAAGAGGTGACAAAACACAATGCAGGCAGGCAAACCCCTTCCTTCCTTTAAACCCACAGGTCCTGGCCTTAGAGGCTTCCTCGGCCGACCGACAAAGAAGCGGCCCTGCCTGGCCCCCAAACCGTAAGCTCACTCGGCCAGGCCTTCTCCAACGGGTTCCTGGACCTGGCACGAGGCGGAGCAGTCATCTTTGTTAAGATTTACAAAAACAGATCGAGGGTTTGAGAAAGTGAGAGGTGGAAAGAGGGCCGGCGTGGCCGGGACAGCCCCCGGGACGCCCCCCTCCCCGAGCCAGCAAGGGGAGGACATCCCTCGGCGGAAGGGGAATTCCGACAAATAAGGCTGGAGGTCCGCCCCCTCTGAGTAAATAAGGCCCAGCGCGGTCGAGGACGCCACCTTCTTTGTTGCTCATGTCGTCACGGCCGACGATGCGAGAAGCGGAGACAGAGAGCCGCCTCGGGACCGGCGGAGCGCGTTAGCTGGCGGCGAGAGAGCCGGCCCAGGTGCCTTTGCAGCCGGCCGACGTCGACGCACGGCCGGAAGCGCGCGTCCGCAGCCGCTCAAGCCCCGCCCTCCGCCTCACACACTTCCGGCCCGCGCCAGCCCCGCCGCCACTCGCTCCGCCCCGC
Source organism: Rousettus aegyptiacus (assembly GCF_014176215.1). NCBI lineage: Eukaryota > Metazoa > Chordata > Mammalia > Chiroptera > Pteropodidae > Rousettus > Rousettus aegyptiacus. Next base: position 16,052,449 of record NW_023416293.1, on the reverse strand, counting down.
GCGTGCGCAGGGCGCCTCGCGCCTGCGTGCCGTCCTTGCGCTGCCCTCGGCCGTGCCCGAAGACGGAAGCGACGCCACACGCTTCGCGGCGTGCACTGTTACCCGGTGCGGCGATGCGTCTCCCTGAAGGCGACGCCCGTGTGGGGGCGGAGAGCGGCGCAAAACATGCGCGGCTGTTTTGTCCAGGCGCCCCCGGGACACCCTCGCGAGCCCTCGGCGTGGACCCGGGCCCCGCGCGGTGCACACTGGGGGCTGTAGTGCGCCCGCGGGCCGGCCGGGGTGCTGAGGCGGCGTGAGGGGGACCCCACCGAGCCGGGAGCGTTTACGCTTCGCAGTCCTGGCGGAGACTCCAGACCTAGGCTGGTGGGAGTATGCAAATCAGTAAGTGACGGCGCGACTGGCGTGTTCTCAGGCGGTGGTGCCGCCGTGCGGCGTCGCCCCGCCCCGTCGGCCCCGGCCCCGGCCCCGCCCTCGTCGCCCCTCGGCCCCGGCCCGGCCCCGCCCCCATCGTCCCCGGTCCCCGCCCCCCGCCGCTCCTCGACCCCGCCCCCGCCCCCGCCCTCCCGCGTCCTCGCTCGCGTGGCGCGGGGCTCCCTGGCCCTGCGGCCGGACGCTGCGCGCAGACCCGCCGCCTCCGGCAGGGCGGCCTCAGGCTCGGGCCCCCGGGGCCGGCGCCGCCCGCGCCCCGCGGGGTCGTGCGAGGAGCTGCGCGGGCGCGCGGGGGCGTCTCCCACGCAGCACGTGCGCGAGTCAGTGCGCAAAGCCGGGAGGAAGGGGGGCGGTTGGCAGCGAAGGGGTGGGGTGCGCCGCCGCCTCGGGGGGTCCGCGCGCAGGCGGCGCCCCGCAACCCGCACCGCCCGCGCCCCGCACGGACCCCGGCCACGCCGTGCGGAGTCGGGGGGGCCCCGGCCGGCGGGGAGCACACGCGTCTGCTGCTCCAGGACGTGCGCGGTGGCCTCGACACAGATGCCACGCGAGCGAAACCGCCCGGCTGGACCGCGGCGCTGACCTCGAGTCCCTGACTCGCGCCCCGCGCCTGTCGCGGGGTCCCCTGCAGCTCCGAGGCCGCGAGGCAGCCCGCACACCTGCGCGCCCCTTCGCACCCGTGCAGCGACCGGCCTCTCGGATCAGACCGGCCCCCGAGGACCCGCGCTGCACTCGTGGTTTGTGGGCGTCGGGCATGTGATTTTCGGTCGTGCAGGGTCTGGCCCTGCGGACGGAGGCGGCAGTGTCCACCCTCGGGGACGAGGGATGACGAGAGGAAAACAAGACAACGCCGACGGACGCGTGATCGTGTTGGCGCGGCCCCGCCTGGCTCCGGGGCGGCCGGGACGTGGCCGCCGTTTTCAGAGTCAGTGCCCGTTTTGCCGTTTTGCCGGAGTCTGGGAGGAGCGTGTTTTCCCAGCTCCGCTGCCGTGGCCGCTCCCAAGTCCTCAGCTTACAAAACCCGCCTCAGCCCTGTTTCTCCCCCGCCCCCTCGCCGTCCCCCGCCCGGTACAGCTGTGCGGCTTGAACGGCTTCCCATCAGCGTCAGGACGAGAACACCGAGTTCTACAACCTGTAATGATTTCTCGGTGCTTCGTGGAGGTGAATCCCAGGACGCTTTCCCGGCTCTCATTTGCATAGGGAGTTGCCACAGGTGTCCCAACACAGCTGCCAACCTTTGTCAGGAAACAGCTTTCAGCCCCTGGCACCCTGCGAAAGGCGCCTCCTCCCTGACGGTCCTTGTTTTCTTCAGATGCACGTACATGGTTTCGGTCTTTGGCAAAGCATGTTTTTGGTGGTTTTGAAAGGAAAACTACCGCCTCGGGGTGGGGAGAGGAACGCAGAGATTTCAGTGAGACCTTACTTCCGGAACAGTGCTCTCTCTTCCTCCTGTTCTTGCATTCCAGGTCCCCACATTTGACTCTGAATAACGCTCGAAGCTTTTCGAGTGCACTTGTTTTTATTCAGTTCGTTAATCCTCGTATTTGTCATACAGGAAAAAATCATATGAAAATTGGGTTTTGGTATTGAAACAACTTCAGACAATGAAGAGAAGAAATATAAGCCCTCAAGAGATTTTTCATTTCAACCTTTACATTATTATGTAGCTACTACCTAAATTCCGGAGGGGCGGAGGAGGGGTGTCCGAGGGAATTACTGCAATGTTTGAGAGACACCTGTAAGGTCCAAAGTGAAGTATACGCATTCCGGCTCAGCGTTATTTCTCAGACGCTGCTGGGATGCAGCAGAAGAAAACGATGTCCGGTTCTTTACAGAGCGCGAAGGAGGCTGGCATCGGAGGGCGTGAGAAGGGGCTGGCGGGACCGCGGCAAGTTACCGCGCACATCCGCCAGGATGGCTGTCAAACAGGTGTTAGTGGGGACGCGGAGAACTTGGAACCTCATACGTTGTTGGTAGGAATGTAAAATCTCGTGACCACTGCAGAAGGCAGTTTTGAAGAGTCGAACAGAATTACCATGTGACCCTGTAATTGCACACCTGGTTATGTGTTTATAGCAGCGCTATTCACAGTAATCAAAAGGTAGAAACCACCCAAATGTCCATCAGTGAATGAAAGGGTAAATAAAATACATGTTCCTGCAGTATTATTTAGGAATAAAAAGAAACAAAGTACTATTCATGCCACAGTGGGGATGGACCTTGGAAACAGTGTGTCTATCCTAAGTCAAAGAGACCAGTTAAAACAGATGCCACATTGTATGTTCCCATTTGAAATGTGTAGGCAGATCTGTAGAGAGGAAGATGATTCCTGTTACTTAGGGCTGCGGCATGGGAGAAGGGGGCAGAAGGATGACAGGTAAAGGGCATGAGTTTCATTTTTGGTGACATGTAGACACAGACCCGGAGGAGGGGAACGAGTGAGCCATGCAGGTATCCGGGGCATTTTCCCTCCCTGTGTGCCAGTAATTCTTCCTTCCTCGCCTGTGTTATTTTTCTCCTTTTGCCCTCTACTTCGTTGTTTCTGTCATCACACAAACGTGCGATCATGTTGTCCACCTTAAAATACATGCGACTCCTCTTCTGTCCGCGGCTCACACGCCACCTCCCTGCTGCCTTTGCAGCGAACCCCCTCCGCTGTCCTCCCATGCTCCCTGGGCCCGTCTCACCAGGCTGTCGCTGCGCAGATCCTGTCAGGATCGCCGAAGACTTCCACACCGCTGTAGTTGCTGATGAACACTGAGTCCTCGCCGCACTGGACCCGTAAACACCGAGCACAGTGGCCACTCCCTGTGTCACTTCCAGACCCGCAGCCTTTCGGCCGCACCAGTCCGCCCCCCTCGCCCCCCTCAGGGCGCGGTGGTTCCTCCTGCTGGCACGGGGCGCTGCTGCGGGGCGCTGCGCTGCCAGCTCCCGTCCTCGGGGTGTCAGAGGCCGCCTGCGGTCACATGGGCCAGTCCCGAGCGTTATGTCTGTCAGGTTTTACATCTCCGGTCCCGACAGCTCATCTCCAGCCCAAACCCAGATCGGGTTACCTATGCGATATCTAATATGTATCTCAAAATTAACATGTCCAAGATTGAACGGAACCCCCCAAACCCCATCTCCAGCATTATCCCCTATTTCAGTTAACGTAAATCTTTTTCCAATTAACTAGACTGAAAAACTAGTCCTTGGCTCCTCTTTCTTTCACATCCCACATCCTATTTGCTACGGACTGACCCGTGACCCAGACTGACCCGTGTCCACAAATTCGTATGCTAAAGCCTTCACCCTCCATGCCGCTGTATTTGGAAATAGAACTTTTAAGAGGTATTTAAGGTTAGACAACGTCCTAAGGGCGGGGCCCTAATCCAGTGGGACTGATGGTCTTAAAAAAGGAAGAGAGTGACCTCGTTGACTCCCCCACATGCGCACACCGAGGAGAGGTCATCCAAGGACACCGCAAGCAGGTGACCGACCAGGAAGCGTGATCTCGCCAGAACTGACCTGCTACCGCTCTGATCTCAGACTTCCCGGGCCTCACACCTGCGGGAAAATAAATGTGTTGTTTAAGCCGACAGGGTCCCCAACCCCCTGGGCTGTGGACCGGTACCGGTCCGTGGCCTGTAGGAACCGGGCCGCACAGCAGGAGGTGAGCGGTGGCGGAGTGAGCGAAGCTTCCTGCATGTCGGCAGCCGCCCCCAGCGCCGGCCTCACCGCCTGGGCTCCGCCTCAGACCATCAGATGCTCATAGGGGCGCCGGTCCCTGGTGCCACGAAGGTTAGGGGCCGCTGCTTTAAGCCACCCAGTCTATGGGATTTTGTTATGGCCCAGGCCAACTAAAACACTATTTATTACCAAATCCTCTTGCTCTACCTTTAACAGAGATTCAGAATGCGACCGTCTCTTCAAATTCTATTACCCCCTTAGCCCAAGCTACTGTCATCTGTCACCTGAAACACTGCTTGGTTACAGGCGTACCCTCAGTAAGAGGTTGCCATTAAGGTAACATTCACAAGTTCTGGTGACTAAGGTGTGGACGTCTTGGGAAGGCCATTATTTGGGCTGACAGTTTCCCCGCCCCTCAGACTGTGTTGGCCTTTGACTTGTGAGAGAACCTGTGGGGGAGGTGACCCTGGGCGGGATGCAGACCTGGCCCGTACGGGGCCTGGCAGCCTCTCCTGAGCTCTCTGGGAACGTGGAGCCGCCGTGTGAGAAGTCTGACCGGTCCCACGCCCTGCCGCCAGCCGGGCCGGGGCGGCAGGTGCGTGAAGCCATCTGGGACACTCCTGTCGCCACTGAGCTCCTGAATGTGGTGGCCCCAGCAGTCACCACCATAGAGCAGCACCAGGCAGCCAACCTACGGAATCGGAAAAATCAATGCTCGTTTTAAAGTCCTCCAGTTCAGGGGAGACTTGGTTTTGTGGCAGTGGACGACGCACACTCGTCTCCACTTTTCAGCTTTTCCCGACTCGCAGTCGCTTGTCCACATTGCGGCCCGAGTCATTCGGTTAAAATGCACAGCAGTGTCACTCCTCCACTTCAACCTGCAAGGACGCCCACCTCCCTCAGAGGGACGGCCGGCGTCGCAAGGCCCTGCGTGATGGACGCCGCCCTCCACCCCTTGACCTGCTGTCCGCAGTTTGCTGACTCTGCCCCACCGTCCAGCCTCCAGCAGACGAGGCGCGGCTGCCCCAGGGCCTGGGCGCCTGCTGCTCCCTCCGCGCCTCCCACCGGCTTCTTCACTTGCTCTTTTTTCCTTCACGTGCTCACAGAAAACGGCGCCTTCTCAGTGAGGACCTCTGCGTCAGCCTAAATGGTGGCCCTCCAGTGACGTCCACGTCTTAGTCACCAGAACCTCCGAGTATGTTGCCTCAACGGCAGCAGTGACCTCAGTGTGACCAAGAAAGGCCTGGAGGTAGGGAAAGCGGCCAGGATTGTGCAGGGAGGCCCAGCGGAGTCCCCAGGGTCCTCGTGAGTGACGGGGGCGGGAGACCCAGGGAATCAGATGTGGTGATGAAAGCGGGGGTCGGGTCGAGGCTGCTGTGGGCCGGGGGCCCGAGCCAAGGAGCCCAGGAAGCCTCTAGAAGCTAGAAAATGGAAGGAAACAGGTCCTGGCCCAGAGCCCCCGGGAGGAGCGCGGCTCTGCCCACACGTGGTCTCGACCCGAGGAGACGCGGTCAGACTCCCGAGCTCCAGAGCGGGGAGGCAGTGAACTTGCTGCTCTAAGCCGCTGAGTCCGCGCTCGCTCATCACAGCCGCCATAGAAAACACGTGCGCCTCGTGACAGTCCCGCCTCGAAGGGCGCCCCGCACCCCGCGCTATCACGTGTGCATGTTGCATGTGTCACCGTCCGTGTGTTGCCCTGTCTCTCCCACTGCAGCGCGAGCCCCGTGCAGGCGCGGCTGGCGTCCGCTGTGTTCTCCGTGACGCTCCGCGGCCTCGTACAGCGGAGCCACTGGCACACGAAGCACATCGGCAGCATTCGTTGATGAATGAATGAATGAATGAGCAAATGCTGTGAAACTGTTTTCTGTGTATTTTTAATTAAAATGTATTTGACATAACATTGTATAAATTTAAGATGGAATTGTTAATTTGGTACATTTATGCACTGCCATGCAATTGCCATTGCACGTTACATGTTTATCCTTCTTAGTGGTCGGAATGTAGGTTGTCTTATTTAATTGAGCTGTAATGGACATTTATCTGTTTCAGATGTACAATGCAATGATTCGATATTTGTATATATTGTGAAATGATCGCCACAGTAAGGCCAGTTAACATCTGTCACCACGTGTACTTACAGAATGTTGGTCTTGTGATGAGAACTTTTAAGATTTACTCTGTTAGCAACTGTCAGAAATGCAGCACAGTGTTAACTATAGTCGGCCTTGCTGTGTGTGACATGCCCATGACTTGCTATTTTATGACTAGAAGTTTGTAGCCTTTGACCCGCCTGACCCATTCTTCCCCCCGCACCCCCCGCCTCACTTTCGTGCGCGGTGTGAGAGTGGTCCAGGCCTTTGCTTTTTCCTCTTAGGCCTTTACTCTACTGGAATCGATGTTGTGTGTTGATAAATGATTGTCCTAGGACCATGCAGTGGATACTGTATCGTTCCCCCACTGATTTAGAACGCCACAGCGGTCACGTGTCAGGATTCCACATGTGTGCAGGTCTTGTCCAGGTCTGTTCTGTTCCAGGCATCCGTTTGTTTACGTGCTCACGCACGTCGTCGTCTTCATCACTGTAGCAGACGGGCCCAGGCGGGTTCTGGCACCTAGCGTGTTTGGGTCACAGCCGGGGACACCGAACGGGAGAGCCCACCGCCTTTATAGAAAGCAGTAAACAAGCTCGCTCTTGTTCCTAGAGAAAGACGTTACCGTTTCTCAAGGTTTCTCGCTGCGGACACAACCCTGAAAACTGGACCGCTCATGCAGTGTATGTATTTTTCTAAAGAATAGCTTGAAAGTACAGGGAATTATGCCAAGATAGGTGTATGTGTACGTATCTGTAAACACAGACGGACACACAAGATGCTTCCGGCATCGCTGTCGTAATAGTTAAAAATTAGAAATTATTTTCAAATCCATTAGTAGATTAGTTAAACAAAATTTGTATACACAGATACAGTGGAATACTATACTGTCGTTAAAAAGACTAGGATTTATGTATTTATATCAAAAGATATCCAAGATTATCACCAAGAGAAAAAAGCAAGTTGTAAAACTATTTACAGTGAGATCTATTTTATAAATTTTAAAAAATGTGATTTAGGATGTACACCAAAAAAAATGTATGAGAAAGAGCACACCACAATGTTAACGGTAGTTATATCCGGAATCAGAAATAGGGAGAACTTTCACGTTCTAAAATATAAATTAACGGTTGGATGTTACAATGATCGAGTATTACTTTTATAATTTAAAAGAAAATATGTAGAATTTTGTCGTAAAGCTGACACAAAAACATCTCAGTGTTAAATGTTTTTTTCTGAATGATGTGATTATGGGAAGTTTTAGTTTTACTTTTGTCTTCTAAATTGTTTACAATGAGTATACATCATGATGGAGAAAACCTTACTTAGAAAAATATTAAGTGTCTTTGAATGTTGGGGTGGGGGTCCCCCCCCTCCCGCGTAATGAGTTCAGTGCTTGGTGTAGAATGGACTGCGAGCCTCTCCCCCATCGTTGTGCGCAGCACCCCGTCCTCACTCTCGTGGTGAACTGGGACGATCTTTTAGCAAAAAAGGCGTTTTCTGGTGTAGAAGCGGGCGGCCCGAAGGGAAGCGCGTCCGCTGAGGCATCGCGGCCCCGCGCGGAGTCCCGCGGCCCGTGCTCGGCTCGACGCGGTTTTCTCCGGCGGCGGAGCCGGGGCGGGTGTCGCCGCCGGCCGGGGACCCCGCCGAACATGTCGCCGTGCACAGGACCGTCCCCGTGGCAGCTCGTCGCCCGAGGCCGGTAGCCCGGAGGCCGGGCCGCCCCACTTTGTCCGCGGAAGGGAGGCGGGGTCGCTCCGCGCAGGTGCGGGGGGGGGGGGGGGGCAGGGGGCGCGCGGGAGCCCCCGGGGCCCTGTGCCACGCGCCTCGCGCGGGGTCAAAGGTGCCGGCACGATCCTGCCGCCCCGACAGGCGGGACCACCGAGGACGCGGGGGTGCAGGCCCCCCGGGAAGGGAGGCGCAGGCTGCCCTGAGGCAAAGAACTTTAAGCAGCTGCGGTGTTCCCCGGAAATAGGCAAAACACGGAATAAGCCGTAGGAGGCGAAAATGCCGGTTAGCGCCTCCGGCCAGCGGCGGAGGCGAGACCCCCGGGCTCCCCCTCCACGCCCCGCGTGCATCGTATCCGCGGTGCGGTGCGGTCCTTACGCTTACCGTTCGTCCTCCTGAGTGGAGAGGGCATTGACGATGACCTAGGCTGAGCACGAACCAAGAGGATCCTGAACTTGAAACAGTGGCCCACGTATCGCACGGGATGCTTTTTACTCCTGGTCCTAACGAGCGGCACAAAAATTAACTTCAAAAGAAGAATTTCCTGATAAATTGAACTGCTCTCAATGCCTAGGATTAGAAATCACAAACTTTGGATAGAACAAAAAATGCAGAAAAAATGATGTCTGCATGTAGATAACTAATAGGCTCAGAGAATTAAGGATCCCATTGATGGCTTTATAGGAAAAAAATTTTACATGTTAATGAAACAAGAGTCAGGCGGGAGTTTGTTGCTGTTCTAGGAAATTATCCATGACGGCCAGACTTTACTTCATAAATGTACTTTGCAGTGTCTGGGGGAGCGGCAGGAGCTAACAACTGCATTTTTTGGGCAATCTCTGTTGAAATCTCATGAATAAATTCCAGTGGTGGTGATTGGTTAAAAGCATCTTTCTCTTACTAAAACTACTCCTTCAGTTTGGAAGACCAGTCCAAAAACTCTTAACGAACCCCTTTTCTGACAAAGCACTTGGAATGTACTGTACTGTGTAGTTGGAAAGAAAACTCTGGTCCATACAGACCGTTACGAGGAGTGGTTGATACAGGTGCCCAGGAAGATGGCTGTCGGCCTTAGCGGGGTCTGAAGGCACCGGGGACTCCGCGCGTGTTTCTCAGCTCCCTGCGGCAGGCAGAGGCCAACGAGAGGCCTAGGTTATTACCCAGGCCAACTGGAATGAAGTGCCCATTGGCAGCAGGTGGCTTAAGTGCCGAAGAGCTTTGGAGAAAGGTCACGACAGGCTTAAAATAAACATTCCTGGCACGGAGAAGAGAAGCAGGAGCTGTATTTAACGGCACTAAGAGGACGTTTAAGGTCGTGAGACCCAGCATGGAGGTAGTATGAAAGCGAAGCCCAAGCTCGGTGCGGTGGGTCGCAAGAACCCAGTCTGGCCAGATCCTGCCCTCACTGGCCCATGCAGGACACTGCTCTGCTCTACGCATTAAGGGGACCAGGGCGACAGGACCCGGATAACATTTCGACGTTTCCAGGTGCTCAGCGCTCCATCGTTATAAAAGAGTAAATCAAGAGATTGTCTAGGTGTCCTATAACAAGGACATGAACCAAACCACGGGCCACTTCTGTGGTAAATATGGAAAGGAATTTACCAGCAGCTTGAAACCTACTGGCAAATTGTTTATATTAATCTACAAGTGAATAAATGATACAACATAAATATACTTATTTTTTAACTGTGCACAGAAAAAGATACTAATATATCAATAGTAAGGGGCCAGCAATACAGGCACTCATATTGCTGATGCAAATGTAAATCCTACCACCTCTTCGAAGAACAGTTTGTCAGTATACATCGAGAGCCTTAAATAATGTTCGTATAATGATTTCACTTTCAGGAATATCCCTAAAATTATTCAGAGATGCAAATAATGCTTTAGAGACAGAAGTGTTCAGTGCAAAACTATTTCTATTAACCAAACTTAGAAACAACCTAAAATCATCAAATGTGGGAACCATCGTATGAATTAAATTATGACACCTGTATGAAGTAACATATACATATTACGTAACAAAGATTTCGATAGTATTTGAGCAGTTCGTGATAGGCTAATAATGCAAGAAGTAAGTTCGCATACACTGATGTTTCAAATATGTGCATTTCTGTGGAAAAGCTGATTCAGAAACATAAGTCAGCATAGGTGTAGGGACAAGGACTTTGCACTGAAACACTGTTGATTATAGGGAAAAATCCGAAACAACATAAATGTCCATCAATAGAATTAGTTCAATAAATTGTGATATATTCATTTCATGGGATAACATAGGGCTGTTGAAAAGAATGAGGTTAGAATATACGTCCTAATATGGAAATACTTTCCAAGATACAGTTAAATGTCATAAAAGTAAGACAGTATTTAATGCAGGAAAAATGGAATCCAGTTTTCATTTAATATCCAATAAATTAGTATCATGTTTAATACATGCATATGTAGAAATGGGGAAAACATCTCCAACTTTTTACAGGGATTATCTTAGGGATTATCTCAGAATTAGAGGAAGCATTTGCTTACGTTGCATATATTTCTGCAATGTAATCCGTGTGTGTTATGTTTGTAAGTTAAAAAAAAAAACCTTAACTTTAAAAATTTTAAGGAAAGCGTGAATACTACCAAAATGTAAGATTGTTTATATCTTCATGTTTATTGGCAAATTTAATCTGTTATGTACATTTGAAGTGTTTCAAATTATAGTATTTTTTCTAATTCATTGGGGAAAATATTATTTAAAAAATAGTAACAGTGAAAATCTTCGTTTAGTAGAATGCAGTAGGTTCCTATCCTTCCATTTTCCCGATTTTTTGTGTCTCCGAGAACGGGCTTGTGTTTGGATGGATTTGCTTACAGTCGTACCGCGTTACCTTATGGTGCGGTGCGATGCGGCGTTTGCCTGGTGTGGCTCGCTCTCTTCTGTGCCGTGCAACCGCAAGTCCATCTGTCCTCCCACCCAGAACCGGCTTCGAAAGACACATCCTGGGAGGAAGGGCGACTGCGGCCGCCGCTGAGCCTGAGCCGCTGTCCTGCACCCCCCCGCCCCCCCCCCCCCCCGCAAAGGTTTGCTGTGCACCAGCCGCTCTCCAGAACCTCGGGTAGGTTCTTTCCTGTCGCTTACGTCAGCCAGAGTCAGTTTCTGCTGCTTGCTGCCCGGGAACTTCAACTGTTCAGAACATGCGGTCCACAGAGAGGATCGCGGAGAAGTGGGGAGAACACAGTATTGATCGAAGGGACAAGACGAAGCAAAAGACAACCGCACTTTACATCCGGGATGGGGAGGTGGACGCTCATGGAGCACGAAGCCAAAAGGGTATTACCTGCCGCCTCTGGGGCCACGTGCCTCTGAGAGCGACGTTCCGGAAGACAAGAAGGTGCCGAAACAAGCCGATTTAAAGAGAAATGTAGAAAACGGGACCCGTGAAGGGAACTCTGGTTATTTTTAATGGATGCGAATAATTTAAGAAAATGGTAGAAGCGTTTGCTTGCATGAGCTGGGGACAGCAGCACACATTTACTCCCCTGGCTCAGGATGCTGAGCTCCGGTCTCTGTCACACATGGCCGCCTGCCTTATCATTCTTAAAGGTGGCACACAAAATTCACCACTGTCACAGTGGCCAGTGGGGTCCAGAAGCTGGAACGAGCGGGCACCCAGGCGCCGTGTATTTACAGCACATATCACCTGCCAAAATAAAAATCCACGAAAATGCAATTTCTTGCCACCTTACAGAAGTTACGCCATTAGTAGGTCAGAGTGTGTCAAGATAGTGTCACCTAAGTCACAGAAAAGATATTCCATCTTTTGCCCACAGCCACAGGGAAGGTGGTACGATGCTTGCTGAGCTTCTTTGAATTCTGGAGACGGCGTATATATCTTAATCATTTCCTGTTACTCTGCCCCAATACCTTTGCCAAGCGACTGAGGAAGCTGTCAGGTTTGATTTGTGCCCAGAGCGAAAAGGTTTCCCCAGCTGGTCCAGACCACAGTGCGGGGCTGCTAGTCGCCCGTGTACCCCAGCCGGTCTGGCGCTTCACAAGAATCAGGGCTGGTTCGGATGCTCTAGGACGTTCCTTGCAAGTCACAACAGGGCCTGAAGATTTCAAAACAGGGTCAAACCTCTTTTAGCAAGTGACTCTTTAAGGAAACCACCCACTTAGTTCAGTTGTGAGTGCGATGACACAAATATCCTTCTAAGCACTGCTTCGGTTGCATTCCCGAAGTTTTCAGGAGTCATTTTTCATTTCTTTTCGTTTAAACATTTTAAATTTTCCAATATGATTTTCTCTTCAACTTGTTATTTATTTTAAATTTAGTTTTAGCTATCTTTAGTTACTATTTTCTAAACTAAATTGCATCCTGGTCAGCAAAGGTGGTCTTTATTAGACCAGTTCTAAAATGTGTTGAGATTTGTAATTAATCCATTATCTGTTTTCATAGATGCTTTGTCTTTTATAAGTGTTGGGTGCAGCATCCTACAGCATGCAGGATTCCTTATAATTAGACTTTTAATTGTTTTGTTTAAATCTTCTTTTCCTCTGTTTGTTTGTTCGACCTTTCAATTACTTGAAGAAGTGGATACAAATCTTCCCTCCGTGGTGAGAGATATATCATTTTATCATTATCGTAATTCTGCCAAAATTTATTTTATGGATTTTGAAGATGTTATTAATGCCTAAAAAATTAAAACTGTTCTGTCCCCTGGCGAATTGATTTTATCATTATATAATATTATACTGAATCGTTGCACGGGCGCTTTTTATACCTACTCGTTCTTTTTGCCTTAAAATCTGTTTGTCCAAAACTAGTATAGCTATATCTATATCGGCTTTCCTTTGATTCACTTAAAATCTTCGTTCATCATTTACTTTCCATTCTCTTTCTGACTCTACAGGAGTTTCTCTTACTTGACAGCAAGGAGTTATTTTATAATCGAGTCTGACAACACGTGCATTTTAATTGAAAGTTAAGAACATTTATGTCGATTATAGTGACTGATAACGATGTTTCCACCGAAGTACTTTGTTTTCTATTTGTCTGACTTTTTCTAATTTTTTCCTCTATTTTCTTCCATTATTAAAAATTTGATGATGGGTTTTATTTATCATTGTATTTTTTTCCTACACTGAATTGGAAGTTACATATGTCTGTATTTGGTGCTTGTCTTGAAATCACAATATCTATACTTAACAGCACCAAAAAAAAAAGTCCTTCTACAAAAAAGAATCTGCCTTACTCCAATCACTTGCCTCCAGATCTAAATGTATTGTACTGTATTGCATTGTATATTACATTGTGTTATGTATTTTTCTAACTCCTAAAATTTAGACTGTATTGTGTTCCTTTATGCTATCAGTTTGTTCACTTTTACATTTCATTGACAATGGGGAATGATTCTTTTTCTATTATATTTCTTTGGAAGAATTCATGTAATATCAGCGTTATTTTATTAAATGTTGAAATTTATCACTGAAATAACTAGCCCATATGTTGTGAGTTTGTATGTGTGTGTATGAAGTTTTTAAATTACCTATTAAATTTATTTGATAATTATAGGACTGTTCACATTTTTACTTCATCTTGTGTGCGTTTAATAAGTTGTATTTTGCCAGGAGTTTGCCCATTTACCCAAATTTCCAACTATTTAGTACAAAATTCTTCATGATTATCTTCTCTTTTTTCCCCCCAAAGACTGTCTTTTACTATTAGTTCCAAGTGCACAGGCCGCTGGTTAGACATTCGTGTGGCGTTTGAAGCGGTCGCTGACGCTCTCGCGCCACCCACAGCCGTCACGGCTACCGACCGTGTCCCCCGTCGGGCTCCACGTCCCCGTGGCTACCGACCGTGTCCCCCGTCGTGCTCCACGTCCCCGTGGCTACCGACCGTGTCCCCTGTCCTGCTCCACGTCCCCGTGGCTACCGACCGTGTCCCCCGTCGTGCCCCACGTCCCCGGGGCTGTTTTGCAAGTAGTTTGTGCCTCTTCCTTTCAGCCCTCCAGCCCCACCCCGCCGGCGGCTACCGGTTTGTCCTCCGTATCTGCGAGTCTATTTTCGTTTAATTTGTTCTGTTTGTTCCTTAGATCCTGCATATAAGTGAAGTCACATGGTATCTATCTTTCTCTGGCTGACTTACTTCATGCAGCATAATAACGTCTAGGTCCACCCGTGTCGTTGCAAATGGTAGGATTTCACTTTCTGATGGCTGAGTAACATTCCATTGTCCGTCTGAAGCATAACTTCTTCAGCCGGGTGCCTGCCGCGGGGCGCTTAGGACGATGCCGCCACATCTTGGCCGTTGCGAACAGGGCTGCCGTGCACGTAAGGATGCACAGATCCCTATGAACCGTGCTTTGTAACTCTGTGGATAAATACCCAGAGGTGCAATCGCTGGGTCAAAAGGTAGTTCTGGGTTTTGTTTCCTTTTATAATCTATTTTTTTTGTTAACACCTACAGCACCTGGTCTTCCTAGGCGGTCTCCTATTCAAGTGTTACCAGGCCTGACCTGCTTAGCTTCCGAGATCAGCCGGGATCGGGCGCGTTCAGGGCGGGTGGCCGCGGACTCTGCTTCTGATTTCCTGAGGGAGCTCCGGACTGTTCTGTGTTCCGACCCGACCAGCAGCACACGAGGGCCCCTTTTCTGCCCCTCTTGGCACGTCCTCGCCAGCGCTTGCTGTTTTTCGATTTATTAATGACAGCTCTTCCGACGGATGCGAAGCGATTTCTCCTTGTGGTTTTAATGTGCACTCCTCTCGTGACTGATGACGTTGAGCATCCTTTCGTAGGTCTGTTGGCCAGCTAGCAGTATGTCTTCTTCGGAGAAATGCTTATTTGGGTCTTCTGCCCATTTTCCGGTGGGATTTTTTGTTTTTCTGTTGTTGAGTTGTATGAGTTCTTTACAAATTTTGAATATTGACCCCTTAGCAGGTTTAGCATCGATGAATATCTTTTCCTAGTCAGTCAGTTGTCTTTTTGTTTTGTCGATGGTTCTTCTTGCTTTGTTTGAGGTAGCCCCTTGTGTTTGTTTGTTTACTTTGTTGTCGTCGTTTCCCTTGCCTGAGGAAGGGTACGAGTGTCTCCTCAGTGACCGCAGAACCGTGGTGCCCCTTCCTCACGCGCGCATTGGCTTCTGGTCTTTCGCTCCTGGCCCATTCTCACTGGAGTCATTCGGTTTGTCAGTCCTTCCGCTAGGGCTTCAGCCTCTTCATTTTGTTTTCTGTTTTGTTGCTTTTCGCGCTTTATCGTTTCCTCCCTTCTGCTTCCTTTTGATTTGACGTTCTCTTTGCCTTTCTTGAGATGGATGCGGATATCATTTATGTTTAGCCTTTTTTTTTCTCATATATACACATACACACATATGTGTATATATATGCATACATATTTTTTTACACACATGCGCGTGCGCACACACACACACACACACACACGACTATAAAATTTCCTCCAGGCCTGGCTTTAGTTGCAGCCCATAAATTTTGGTACGTAGTATATTCATTACCACTCGATTTAAAATATTTTTCAATTTCCATTTATGAGTTTTTTCTTTGACCCATTGGTTATTCAAAAGTGCGTTTCCTACTCTCTAAACATGAGGATTTTTCTTTGTTCTTCCAGATTTCTAGCTTAACATAACTGTGAACAGAAATCAGATACTGTGCTTTTCAGTCTTCAAAACTGTTGAGACTTGTTATTTTTACCCGGTACCTCAGCATTTTTGTTAACATACCTTGCGTTTGTTTAAAGAGCCTGTGTTTCATAATTAAGTACATGGTTTATACGTATAAAGCGGGTCTGGTTTGTCACTGTGGTGTTCAGATCTTCTATGTCCTTACAGACTTGTCTACTTGTTCTCTCAGTTACTGAGTGAAGTGTGTGAAAATCTCCTTTTAATATTGTGGGCTTGTCTGTTTCTCCCTCTGATCCTGTCAATTTTTGAGAGATGTCGCAAAGGTCATTGCTGCACAGCCTGCCAGCCGCCCGCCCGGGGCCGTAGGAATGGGCCTGGGGCCTGGAATGTTTCCTGGCTGGGAGAAAGAAGGGCCTCGGGGCGAGCGGAGTCCGGCTCAGGGACTGTCTGTCTTCCCCTGGTCGGGGCTTGTGGTAGACACCTTTGTTCTGTGTAAGCCCGTGGGCCAGTGGCCCTGGGCCATGGCCCAAGACTTGTGTATTAGAACCCACAAGGGAGGAGGGGTCAGGGTCTTCCCACCACAGCCTGAAGCGAGCTGCGTGCAGTCTCCTGGTTGGATGCAGATGGGGCCCCGGCCATGGGGGACGAACGCCTCGCAAGGGGCCGGAGCGTGTGCGCACATCATCACCCTCCTCTGGCTGTGGCTGGAAGTGGACACTGGACCCCTTGAGCCTAGAGTTCGATTCGTCTGTTCTCAGGGACCTGGAATCGCTCAGTGGTGTCTTCCTTGGGCGGCGCTTATCTGCT
Organism: Rousettus aegyptiacus; assembly: GCF_014176215.1. Lineage (NCBI taxonomy): Eukaryota > Metazoa > Chordata > Mammalia > Chiroptera > Pteropodidae > Rousettus > Rousettus aegyptiacus. The sequence continues at coordinate 16,036,103 of NW_023416293.1, read as the reverse complement.
CTTAACCTGGATCGCATTCCTGTCACATTCTGCCCTGCGGCAGGCACAGCCCGATTGCTCAGTGAGCTGGTTAGTTGCACACAGATTCCCTATATTTATGTGCAGATCACACACATGCACATGTGCATGTCTCTTCCTGTTCAGTTGAACCATTTTTCACGACTAGGCGGACCTCTCTATCTTCAGTAACAATTTTTGCTTTAAAATCAACTTTTTGCATATTAACATAGCACTGATCGGATGTTTTAGATACATTACTTATAAACAGCTTATAACTGGGTTTTCTTCTTTTTTCCAGTGTGTCTGTCTTTGTATTTTAATTGGACCAGTTGGTCCGCTTGCATTCCCGACACGCCCCCTGGACCACCTCTCCATTTGCTTTATGGATTTTCCATCTATTCTGTCCCTGCTTTTCTCATTTGCATTCTTTTGGGTCGACCTAATTTTTAAAAATTCTTTTCCCTCCAGCCCCTCTTCCATTTCTCAGCCTTCTTGTTCCGTCCTCTTTTACCACCGTTAGGGGCTCTCTGAAGATTGCGGCACGCATCTTAGTCTTACCAAACCCGTTACTTGGTACTGTACCCTCCTCCTAGACAGGCAGGTACCGTTTTCTCCTTTTTGATGTGTACGGTATTGTCACATTTAAAATTTTTCTATATATTTCAAACTCTGCAGGACATTCTTAATAATTTAGGCCATCGGTACCGATTGGATTAACTCCAATAGTTACCATTTCCGTTGCTCTTTATTCCTTCTTGTGTTCCCAGCCTTCCACCTGAGACTGTAGTTTCTCCTGCCTGAACAATGCCTTTTGGTATTTCCTTCAGGGCGGGTCTGTCTGTTTCATGGTCTCTTAATTTTCATTGGTCTAAAAAAAAAAAAAAATTTTTTTTTTTTTTTTTTTTGGTCTTGTTGAAGGATATTTTTTCTGGGCATAGAATTCTAAGCTGGTAGATTTTTTGTTTGTTTGTTTTTTTGTCCCAACTGGTTTAAAATGTCATTCCCTTGTATTCTGGCTTACATTGCTTTCAGCCTAGTTGCCCATCTAATTATGGCTCTTCATTATCTTTATTAACATATTTTTAGAATCCTCTTCATTTTGTATTTTTGGAACAGATAATAGAAAAATAGAGTAACAAGCATGCTTATTTACCAGTCCCTCTGTAAGCCGCTGATTTATGCTAATAATTGGCTTTCAGGAACAGGAGGCAGGGAAAACACATTTTTTAACGATTAGGAGCTATTTTTAAAATGTATTGCATATTTCTAATTTGAAATTATCTTCAAATTACATACAGTAAATGAAATTAGTCAAACGGAACTATCATGGTCATATTTCAAGAACTATTAAGAGGTTTCCTTTATTTTTGAATCTTGTCATTATTATTTTTTTACCCACGGAGCAGAGTGTGGGATCGTTTATTGCTGAGAAGCGGGGTTGCTCGCGCGGGGGCGTTTCTGCGCGGTCCGCATCCGCCCCTGCGCCTCCACCACCTGGTTTCCCACGCTCCTCTGGCCCCCTGTGTTCTGAGCGTTGGTAGTTTCTGGGTTCAAGTTCAGTTTCTGGCGAGGCTGCTTCCAGTGTGGTATCATGTGCTGCCCTCGGAAAGCGCGTGATGTCTTCGTTTTTCTATGATGTGAAAAACCACTGATGGTCAATGGTAGGATCCGTGCGTTTATTGCAAATGAATGACACTCAATTTAATTATTTCCTCTTTGCTTATTGTCTGGACTACTTCTCCAAAAACAACTTCCTCTCATTTACTACTGAGTTTCTCGGTAGCAGAGTATGTATAGGAAAGGCAGAATAAGTGCCCCATTTTTCTCTTTATTTACGAATTTTCTAAGTGACGACTTGGTTGACGGCATCCTCTAACAGCGACCTACAAGGCGCTTTGGGGGACAGGGTATAGTTATGAACTCGCGGGTTCAAATGTATTCGATGTGTTTCTTCCCACTGCATTTCTCCCTGATCTCGACTTGTCCCGGTGTTGTGTCCTCCTGGCTCTACATCCTGCTCCTCCGTAGTTCTCAACTTCCCACTAGCATTCGATTAGATCTTCGAGACCTCTGAACATAATTTTAAGCTCAGATGTTTTCCCAGAGATATTCTTACGCTGTGTCTTGGTTCTTTAAAATATTTATTTGCTCGTTTGATCAACTAGTTATAGTCTAACAGCTTTTAAAAACTTCTATTTTTCTTTCAAATTATTTTAAAACCCTGTGTAAGTCTTTTTTAATTGCTTGACGGGTTCTGTTCTTTACAGAAAGGAAAATGCCTCAAAGAAAATGCCCAACAAACCAGCTGTCCGCGAGGCAATACAAATTGGAGCATTTTGCGAAAAGCAGACCTGGACCGCGGGGCCTCATGTACTCGGCATCTAGGCAGTTTTCCGTGAGGTCTCTATCTAGGCAGTTTTCCGTGAGGTCTCTAACCGGCGCCCGTCACCCCTCGGCCCGCGGGGAGCCCACGGGCGTGTCTCCTGCGGCCGCCTGTGCGGAGATTCGCGGGGTTCGCGTCTTCGGGGACTTTGGGGACTGGCAGAGGCCCTCGTCCCGGGCACGGGGGTTTCTGGCCTCACGCAGGTCCCAAGAACCTTTCAAATGTCTCTATTTTCTTCCAGGATTTTCATTCAAAACTACTTCTTCCTTCCCTGGAAGCTTCTTTTTTCCTCCAAACTGCTGCTGGGAAGTAATGTCCACTCCCCTGTGCTCCCCTGTCTGCAGTGGCGGGTGGAGCAGGTCCCCCCGCTGGGCACCCGGAGCCGGCCCGGCCGCCCCGCCCTGCGCCCGGGAATCCGGGCCGCGCCGAGCCGAACCTCGTCTCCCCCGCACCCCGAGCACGCCGCTTCCAACGCGGGCTGACCCCGTCGCCGCCGACTCCCACCCCGAGGTGCGAGGCGCGGGGTCCGGGGCGCAGGGTCCAGGGTGCGGGGTCCGCGGCGCGGGGTCCGGGTCGCCGGGTCCCGGGCGCGGGGTCCGGGTCGCCGGGTCTGGGGCGCCGTCCCGCCCCCCCGCGCAGCGCCGCCCGTGGCGTCCGGCGACCGCGTCGTCGTCAGGTCGCCCCGTTCCAGACTTTTCCCCGGAGCCACGGATTTCCGACAGCCTGGCGGTCCCCGGAGCACCCTCCCGCCGCGCGTCTCCGGATCCCCCGGCGCGCCCCGCGCCCCGCCACCCCGCACTCCTCAGTCCTGAACGAGCGCGCGCACCGCGCGGTGTCCCCGTTAGGACCCGTGTCCGTCGAAGGCGACGAGCCCGAGCCGCGCGCGCACCCGCACCCGCGAACTGCGGCCCGAGGCCCCGCGGGCACCCGCGCCTCGCCCGCCCCGCGCACCGCCGTGTCGCTCACCCGACTGTCCCGCTTCCCGACAAGAGCGGCGTTTGCTTTTTTCCCTTTGCCTGCGTCCCGTCGTCCTGTCGGCTTTCCGTCCGTCTGTCCGGCCTCCGGCGGGTGCCTCGCCGTGGGGCGCCGGCGGCCAGGCCGACCCGGCCCCGCGGGCCGAGCGCCCCCCGCGCGCCCCCCGGCGAGGCCGAGGCCAGCGCCGCCCCCCGCACGCAGGAGCAGGCGCGCCCTCGGCCCCGCGGGGCGTCTTGGTACCCCCTCTGCTTCCGACGGGGGTCCGCCTCCGCATCGTCGCCGAGGCGCCCCCCACACCTCAGGCCGCGTCGGCCGCAGGACCCTCCGGGTCGTCCTGGCCTGAGGGCGCCCCGGCCCGCGCCCGGGAGGCCTTTGACCTTGTCGGCGCACGGGGTCCGCTGCGGTCGGGAGGGACGCGTCGTGGGGACACAGCGCCCCCCGTGTCCCCCGCCGTCGTCCTGCACCCGCCCCCCCCCTCCCCATGACGGTCGCGGCGGCAGCGTGATCCTCGCGCCCTTGGGCGACGCCGGCTCTCCGGCTCGCCTCCCCCCGCCGCGTCGCCTTCTTTGCCAGGACACGCCGAGGTCGCTGCCGTTTTCCTGCTCGGCGCTGCCCGAGCCCCTAAATCCGGGGTCTCCGCGTCCGAGTCCGCACGGGCGCCATCGTGGGCTCAGCCGGGCGCGCCCTCGGCTTCTCCCCTCCGCGCCTCCAGCGGGTCCCTCGCCGGCCCTGGGCGGGCCACTCGCCTCGCCCTCCCCCCTCCGCGGGTCACTCGCCCACCCCTGCGGGTCACTCGCCCTCGCCCCCCCTCCCCCCCTCTGCCTGGCCCGGCTGCGGATTGCTGGCTCCGCCGTCTCCAGTGGCCGTTTCGTGGCGCCGGAAGATCTGTGTTTAAAGCCTATGTGCGCGCGACGGCCTCGTGCCTCGGTGTCTTCACGTGCAGAGCGGACGTGGCGCTGGGACCTGCCCCCAGCTGTCGTGGGACCGCACGTGTGAGTACACGAAGCAGCGTCCCGATCGCCTGGGGCCGTGCAAACGACGCGCACTTTCTCGCCGTTGTCATCGCGTGTTGCGTTCCTTGTTACATTTCCATTTCTGTTTTTCTGCCTGTTCTTTTCTTCGTTTAAACCTTCCTGCTGCCGACGCCCTCAGTGAGGACACGTGTCGCTTCACGTGTCGCTTGTTGTAACTTCGTGGGCCATCCACGCCACCAATTCTCCGAGAATCCGCGTGGCACATGCTCTTCGGTCCTGCCGTTCGTTTAGCTGGTGGGTGTGTCAGGGACGAGCCGTGTGCAGGCCCGTGTGTCTTCCTCTCGGTGACTTTGGGAGACGAGCTTCAGGGCAGAGAGCCCCAGGCCCCATGAAGGGACAGTCCGGCGCCCTGTCGTCTGCCAGCACCCCCGGGTGACTACTTTGGCTGTGGCTTTGCACTTCAGAGTCTCAGCAAGACACTGCGGAGCTGGGAAGAAACGGCCTGCGGTGAAGGCACGAGTCCGGGCTGGGGACGGGGAGAGTCGGGGTGCGGGGCGAGTCGGGGTTCGGGACGGAGTCTGGGCTCGGGGCGGGGCCGTCAGGGCTTGGGGCAGGGCGGGTGCAGGTGTGAGCGCCTCGGCAGGGTGACCTGTCAGCTGCCCCGATTGTCCCGAGCCGCCCAGGGCGGGGTGGGGCGGAAGCCAGGTCAGGTTTAAACACCCCGTCTGGCTCCCGTGGCCCCAGGCTCAGGCCCCGGCTGGCCACCCACACACGGCCCCGGTCGCACGTGCTCCTGTCCCCCCGGGCCCCCTCCTGGGTCCTCGCCGTGTCCGTGTGGGAACTCAGCTTCTTGCTTCTCCTTCGCTTCTGACTTGGGACAGTCCGCAACGTGTGCGTGGTCCCAGGCGTCTGCTCTCCACCGAAATTTTCTAGGCCTTTTTCTCTTCTTCATTTTCAAAGATAAACCGGATCGTCGGACACATGAACTTCAGCGAACGGCGCTCTGAGAGGCCGTCATCTGAAGCTCGGCGGGACTCCGCTCTCGGGCGTCCGCAGCTTGGGCTGGACCAGGGGCCCAGCCCTCGTCAGAGATGCTGCCTCTGCTCCCCGCCCCCGCCACCTTGACGCTTTCTTGCTTTTTCTAAAGCACAGTGCTCCTCACGCCATGGCCACGTGACAAGGACGCGATTGGATCTCCAGCTCACGCTTGTGAGACGATCCCAGACAGACCGTCTGTGATGGAAAGTGTCCGCCTTCCGTTTCTTAACTTTAAGTCTGGGGAACTAAAAGTTCTGACGAAGGGCGTGTACAGAGGAGAACGAACTCCTTCCGGGATTAGGCAAGCTCCCCGACTTCAAACAGGTTTTATTTTTGTCTCTGTTCCCGGTAAACGGCGCGGCCTGCTTCTGCTGGCCCAGCTCGAGTCTGATCTACACGTTTGGCCAGGGTAAGTTAGTAAATCCTTAAACAAATTGACTTGTTTGGGCAAAACAGATGAATCTGTCATGACACGAGCTAAGCAGAAACTTCCCCCGAAACTTTTCCGTGAGCATGACGTGCGATCGAGGTCTCGGGGCCGCCCGCACTGCAGGGACAGAGCTGTCCCTGCCCGTCGGGGGCGACGCGGCCCAGCAGCCCGTGCTACGCTGGCGCTCGGACTCAGACCCGCGTGACAGGCAGCTCAGTGTCGCCCAGGGAGCATCCGATCCCAGCCTCAGAGCGGCCCCAGGTTTTCCCGAGACCGTTTGTGAAACTCCGAGGAGGAAAGCAGGGGCGCCGTCCCCCCGGCCTGTGAGGGGTGCGCGGAAGGCGCCTTTCGTTGGCAGCAGCCCCCTCCGCGCGTGCCTCGAGGAGCCCACGAAAGAGGAACTTCTGCCCTGGGTGCCGCTTTCAAGTCCACCGAAGACAGTTTCTCACGGCGGGTGTTTCGTGATGAACTGTTTTGCTTGGCAGTGATGAGTAGCTACCTGTATGACAAGACCGTTAGGCCTCTTGATGGTTCACGTCGCCTCAGAAAGTCTATACCCACTATCGATATTCGAGATGACCACTGACCGCCGAAGCACATTCTTGGATTACGCAGAGGCGACATGGTGATGCAGAACCACAGGTCAGGGAGCTTCGGGGACCGGCGCCTGAGCACGGGCTCCACCACCAGGTGAAACCGCGATGCAGAACCACGGGTCAGGGAGCTTCGGGGACCGGCGCCTGAGCACGGGCTCCGCCACCAGGTGAAACCGCGATGCAGAACCACGGGTCAGGGAGCTTCGGGGACCGGCGCCTGAGCACGGGCTCCGCCACCGGGTGAAAGCCGCGTGCTCTCAGGTGTGCCGCTTCATCTCTCTGGGCCTCAGGTTCCTCGTCTGCACCTGACAGTGATCAAGTGAGATGATGTACGGAGTGTCTGATACCCAAACGACGCTTCAACGCTAGTCGCCATTAGCCATTCGAGGGGTAACAGTCACTTAAGAAGCGTCTGTCAGCATTGTGCGCTAATTCCCAGGAAAGGATAAAACACGGATGTTTTCTCCACCTCTCAGATGTGTATTTCCACATGTAGAGAACTTGTCACATATCTGCATGTTGGATACACGTATAAAGTAAGGATGTCGCACGCCTCCCACGCAACTCCAGAAACTAGAACTTGGGAGAGCGAGCGGGATGGCGTCCTGCTGCTTTTTGGCAGAGTTTGAATTGTCCCATGTCCGTGGAGTGGAGGACCATAGTCTTATTGGAATTTAAGCCGAGGTTTTATCTACCGGTACGTCCCTGATTTACCACATTCGCTCGGGAATGCCGTAAGATAGTATCGTGACATCTCCGTTGCTTTTCCTCATGCCCTTGGTGGACTCAGCATTTTTATTATGAACTTTAGAAAGATATAAAATAAATTATTTTAAACCTGTTTTTACTTTTTTACATAAGAATACTTTCAATACTTTAATAAAATTAGCATAATATTGCTATGCCATATCTAAACTTGATAAAAGTATTCACAAAAGTAAAAAAAAAAAATCTTGTAGTCAGTCGTCCTAAAAAATGTCGCTTCGAAAACTGTAGATAAAATTATGTTCAGTGGAACCCAGCAAAACGTTCATCAAATAATTTATAAATAGAGGAGGAGTTCATTGTAGGAGCGTAAATATGGAGCGATATCAAGAATTCTATAAACATAGTTCGCTGTGTTCACGTGTAAAAAGCGTGTGACCTTGTGGTGGCTCCATACAGTGTCAATCTGGCTCGGCTGAACCAGTCCCACTGAATTTCTTTCCCTTGCATATAGAATAAGTCAGTTACAGTGATGAAAAGAGTAACGATTATGAACAGTTTTGCACACAGAAGCCACCATAACTCCTTCGCCTGCCTGACAGCAGCAGTAAAATGTCATCAACGTTAAGACACCATCAGATTTCAGAGGTTTTGACGTGTCGGGAAGGTGCACCGGGCCCTCCCGCTATGCGAGGATGCAGGGATCAGCGCCCGGGCCAGAGGCGGCCTCGCCTGCCTTGCTGGCGCCCTGGCCTCAGACCGCCGCCCGCTCCTGCCGCGCGCGAGCCACTGGCCACGGCGGCACCAGGAGCAGGCTGAGACACCTCGTGACAGGCGAGTCACGCGGAGACAGGGCGAGCCCCGGCCCCGGCACGTGTGGGAGCTGGTGGCGCGGCGCGGGCGGCCGGCGGGGTTTGCACATGCTCCGCTCGTGAGATCAGGGCTCCAGCCCGCATCTGACTGCGCAGCGTGGTTAGGGCCGCCCGAGGCACATGGTTTATAAACTCAGAAGGCAGACATGTCTCTGAAAGTGATTTTCTGCAAAAAATTTTTAAGATAGATGTGCTTGGTGTCAGCAAGAGACTCAAGAGAACATGACCTTAATATAACAAAAGCAGATAACCATGGGGGAAAAAATACGCCGTGATCAGAGTATGCTTAGCAAAAGAGCTCTCTGTAATTAAATAAAATTAAAAAAAAAATACAAAGATGTTATAGCAGAAATAAAATCCACATGGAAGAAGCAAAGAGAAAAAGTGACTCAAGACAATGGAGGTAAGTGGTTTTCAAGAGTAGACAGTTGATAAAATCTTTCAGAACGCAGAGGGAAATAACCTGAACTGGAACTAGAATTAATTCTTTATGGAAGGCAGAAAATAGACATCCAGATAATAAATCATTTGTGTTCCTGAGGAAGGAAAAAAAGAACAATTGAAACAGAGTCGGCCGTCGTTTATAATGGAAGAACGTTCTTCCAGAATGGGAAAAAAATAGTGCGCACACTGGCAATGCTCGTAGTGCCCTAGTCAGAATTCAGTGCGAAACACGACCTCATCTGAGTCTCTTGGCAAAAAAGAATGACAGGCTAAAGGTCACTAAATTTCATCTGTGAACAAAGAAGGTAACCTCCGAGTAAGAATACAAATCACACCAGCCTTAGACTTCTAAACAGAAAGGGAAAAAAGTGGAATAATATGTTTGGAATTATTTGGGAAAGTTTATGACTCAATTATCCCATAATACATTGAGATAAAGGAAATGGAGAGAAACTCTTACGTGTGCAAGCACTCAGGAAGGACACCATTCGTATAATTTTCTTGTTTAAAAATAACTTAAAGATAACAGCTTAGCAGGCAAAAAGGTAAATCTAAATCAAGACTCAAGAATGGGAAGTAATAAAAGTATAACAAGATTTAGTGGTGGATAAATAATTTTAGCTATGGGGACAAAATGGAACATAACGTTTTGAAAAAGAACATTGATAGAGTATGTAAAGATTAATAAGTAAAATTGTGAAGTTATTTAACAAAGATTGGAAAATCAATTGAAAAGAGGAATTTAGAATGTAAGTTCCTCATTATGTATGGTTCTGGCTTTATCCTTGAGTGTGATAAATAAAAAAAGGTATGTATGGATTTATCAAACATAAGCAAGAAGATATAAATGAAGACAAAATGTGTATTTTAGAATGAGAACACGATGGAAGGAAAATGTGTACCAAAGGCCGGAAAACGTAAACGAGAAGAACAGGTGTGTGGATACTGACAGTGTTAAATGTCGCACTTACACACAAAGGACGTCCATTGTCAGCGCCCTTATGACATTTTTAGTGGACATATGTTCGTCCACAAGAGACCATAATTATGTACCAATGTGGGATAGAGGAAGGCAAAAAATACCAGATATTTCAGCAAAAAAATGGGTGTTTTCACCAGTGTAATTCTCTAAAAAACATGGTGGGTTTCCTAAGACTCTTATTGGGGTTTATTACAGTCAGCAAAAGCCACACCCACAAATATCACAAAGATAAGCACTTTTTACCTCGGCCTCCCTCTAAGGCTGCTGTGGGAGTCCCACATTCAGATTCTTTGCTACAGCAGGTCCCTGACGCATGCTTTTACAATTCTCAAAGAGACTCATCTTTTTGAAAGGGTCTGTGATGCACGCTTTAAATCTTTCTGAGATCTTAACAAAGAGTTTGACAGTCACACTCCTGGCTTCGTCTCCAGAACACGTTTTCTTGACAGTGGTCTTGATTCAACCTCTGCCTGAAAGTCATTTCCTAATTTTAACATCGTTTTTCACTCGGAGAGTCAGAAAATAAGAAACTGTCTTGTTTCTGAACCCAGCAAGTCCTAGATCCTTAATTCTCTTATTATTGGCAAAAACAAAGAAACAAACAACCCCACATAACACAAAACTTCCTCCAACAGTTTTCAAGTGTGCACTATGATACTGTCACCCACATGCACATTGTTGGGTGACAGACCTACGAGGCCACCCCATCCTGCATGAAAGCTCCGCACCGCCGAACAACCATTCGCTACCTCTCCCCACCCCCAGCGCCTGACGGCCACGTCTCCTTTCTCTTTTTCTATGCGTCCGACTACGTCAGATTCCTCCGGTAAGTAGAATCATGCAGGGCCTGTCCTTTGGTGATGGCCTTATTTTACTTAGCATAATATCCTCAGAGTTCATCCATTTTGTAGCCTAGACAGAATTTCCTTCCTTGTGAAGGTGGGATGATAATCCATCGTGTGCATATACCACATTTTTTCCAGCTTTGTTGAGGTATAATTGACAAACGAAAATGTATATATATAGTTACGGTGCACACCGTGATGATTTAATGCGTTTAATATAAGTGAAGCGATTGCCACCATCAAGTTGGTTCACACGCTGTTGCCTCCCGTAGCTGCTCCCTTTTGTGTGTGTGGGGTAACCCTTAAGATCTACTCTCTGAGCAAATTCCAAGTATACGGAGCCGTACAGTTAACTACAGTGGCCACGCTGCACGTAGGGTCCCCCAGAATTATCCGTCTTGTAACGGAGAGTCGTGCCTTGGCGCGTACTCCCCGTTCTCCTCACCCCTTCACTCCGTCACCCCCGGGTCTGCTCTCTGGCCCTGCGGGTTAGTGTGTTTAGATTCCACGTGGGAGAACGGTCGTACGGCGCTTGTGCTCAGCTTGCCTCACGCAGAATGCGTCCTCCAGGTCACCCATGCTGCCGTTGCCGGCAGGATGTCCCTCTTCGCATGGCCGAGTTAACACTCCGAGTGTCAGGTGTATATCGCACATTTTCTATATTCATTCGTCAGTTAAAGGACATTCAGGTCACCGCCCCCTTTTCCCTGTTGCGAAGAATTCTGCAATGGGCGTGGCCACACAAACATCTCTTTGAGACCCCGTTTCAGTTCTTTTGGACACATCCCTGGATGCTGGATCATACGGTAGTCCTATTTTTAATTTTGCTGGATCAGTAATATTTAACAGTTCTTTCTTTTGCTCATCTCTGTCTGTAAGCAGCTTAAAGAAACTAGGTGACACTTTTGACATCTGTCTGGAAATCTCCTTAGCTGGGTCCATCAGTGCCTTAGGTACATTGTCTACTTTTCACGTTACTATGAGTAACAATACTGCTTAACTTTCTCCCACTGCATAACAAAGACCCCCCTTTCCTCCGGCTTCCAGTAACGTTTTTCTTACTTTCCTTGAGGCCCTCACAGCATCCTGAGGGCCAGCAGGCTTTAGCTCACAGTCTGTTTCTTCCTCCCGAAGCACGTCATTGTAGCAGCACCTCACTGCAGTTCCGAAACCGGTCGCCGTGACGTGTCCTGCGTAACGAATCACCCCGTTCTTCCTGGCTTAAAATAACAATGACTGTTTTATTGTTATTTCTCATCGTTTAGGAGTTGGATGAGCTCAGGAGGGTCTTACGTGGCATCTCACACATTAAATGGGAATTGATCAAACGTTGCAGTGTCTGGCAGAGGGACGGAGACTTGAGTCACCTCGAAGCCTTCCTCACTCACTCTTCTGCGGTTGACGTTGACTGTCGGCTGGCATACTTGCACGTGGCCTCTTGCGTGGCCTGCGGTTCCTTCCTCATCGACTGCAATTCAAGGGCTCACACCCCAAACAGAAAGGGTCAGGCGGCAGCTGGGGTGCCTCTATCGACTTGACCTCAGAGGTGTGTCTTCTGGGGTCATCGCAAAAGAATCAGAACGTTCAAAGGTAAAAGAGCTTGACCTTTTGATGGGAAGAATGCCAAGTTTCTGGAGGAGCGCAAAAGGCCAGAAGTATTGTCACAGTCGTTTTTGGAAAAGACCAAAATGTGCCACAGGCCCCATCTGCTGAGGCAGCGCCTTGGTCAGTTTTCGGATGGTTCCGGGCCACCAGAGACCCGTCGCTCCACAGGTGGGCCGGGCGGTTGCAGTCACCGCCAGACCCGCGGCAGGCGGGCACGGTCGCCCCCGGACCCGCGGCGGGCGGTGATCTCAAATTCGCGCGATGCCTCCATCTCTCTTCCTCCGTGAAGCAGCCCCAAAGGCGGGAGAGGAGGCACCATTCTGTCAGAAGGATAGGGCCTCGCACAATTATTACCCGAGAGCCAAAGCCGGCCCACCACGGTGTTGCGAATAGTTTCATTGAGACACGGCCACGCCCAGTCACTTAAACGCTGCTGCTTTCACACGAGGAGGGCAGCGCGGAAGAGCTGCAGCAGAGACTCTGAGGCCCTTTACGGAAAACCTTCGCCCACCCCTGCGACGGGTCGCTCACGCTTCGCCGTAAGGACCGGCAGGGGAGCCCTGCGTGGTCTCCCTCAGTCTCACCTCCGGTCAAGGGGCCCGGCGGGGCTTGACGGGTGCCCCACCTCTCCGGGCCGGGGGGACGTTGGCCACCTCGGCCTCCACGTCGGCGATGCAGCTCGGGTCCCGGGTTAACGTTTAAACTGCTGTTTCCTAAGCAGAGCTCAGATAGGTGCGGTGCTCGCCACAGTCACCGGTCACTTCTTGTCACATCAGCTAAGTAGACGACAGAGGCCATGAAGCCGTCTCTAACGGGGCAGGCTCAGCTGGCACAGGAAGGAGTCAGAAGAATCGCCCCGGAAGACGTTTCCGGGGGCGGGCGGGCCGAGCGGGCCTTCCCGGTGGCTGTTCTTCGAAGCCGTTTTTCGTTTTTCTGTCTTATGCCGAGTCCTCCTTTTCCTCTGCACTGAGGGCTCTTTCGGCAGCATGAGCGTAAGTCGGTTGTCACAGCCTCTCTCTCAACATAGCAGATCGCACTCGCGGAAGCTCTGTTTTCTGAAATCACCCACCACCTCCTGAGCTCTTGCCTGTAAACTTTTGTTTCTTCCTCATTGACCGTTCCCGTCCAGTCCTTACACGCCCGTCTGCTCAGGGAGTTCCTCACGCGCCTCCGTTTTCCGTACGAGGCTTCGTGTTCATTTTCCCTTCATGCTTTGGTTAATCGCAGTCACCGAAAGTCGAGTCCAGCTGCGACTCGCTGCCCTCCCCGTTCATGCCTGGCTCACGCCCATCGCTCATTCTGGACCGTGGCTTCTGGACCATCTTTCACTTACGTCGATCTCGTGCCTGCGCGCGGGACATAAATCATGCCTGTCTTCTGACCCTTCGGCGCCTCATTCCGATGATCCCCAGGCCGTCCGTTAACTCATTTACACCCCCCAGCTCTCTCTCACTGTACTGAGTTTGCCATCTGATTCCGAATGCAGATCTGGCTACTCCAGTTGCACAACGCAGTGATTAAAATGTTTAGCTTCCTTTTCCTTACAAACGAGAGTTGTCGTGTGTCTTTCTGAGACTTCTGAGCTAACTGGCTCTGTCCTCTGCGCGCTGGTCCCGACCGCCACCTCCTCCCGCGGCCCCTCTTCGGTCTTGAGAATGGGACGCAGGACTTTAACCTTCGCCTTCTCTCTCTGCCTCACTCAGGATGCATTCGTATTTCCGAAAGTGTTGCAGGGTTCCTTATAATTGCTCATAGATCCGTAGAGATTTCTGTCTTTTCAAAGTCGATCCATTTCTTAATATTCTTTCCCAGTTTCATTATGACAGCTCATCTTCGAACACGTTCTGGCTGTCTTCTTTAAGGCCATGGGTTGTATCTTTAATCCAAGTCCCTCTGTCAGAGATGTTTGTATTTTTGTTTATTGGTTTCTCCAAATATTTGCCTTTAACATTCTGTTTTTTATTTGTCCTCCAGAATTTTTTTTCACGAAACATCTTTTTATTTAGCTAATTATTATTTTCTAAAAAATGAATAAGTAAGGAAAATAACAAAAGGAATAAAAATAAATTTTTTGTTCCCCTCAATTATTTCACATTTATTAAAATGCGCATTCAAAAATAATAAGATGCACACTCCGAGTGGACTCCATGATAAGGTTATAAAAACGTAGAAAGTGTGGGGTTCCGTGTTAAATACACGTGTCACGAACCACCGTGCGGTATTTGTGTGACAATACGGTAATCGTCACGCAGTTACCTTAAACTACAAATTAAATCGTGTACTTATAAAACACATTGAACCAGTCGGCTGAAACAATGACAAAATGATCCAAGATACATGAAACAAATTTTTTTCAGAATTTCAACCAAACCCCTAGGTCTTGACTGGAATCCTCTGCAGCTGCAAATTTTCCTCCCTGCATTCAGTAGGTGCGTCTCTGGAGATCTGAAGTTCTTGTCCAGTTTCCTTACCACGGATTGGCTGGGCTTCCTCTCCAGACCAGATCTAACTCTGGCTCTATTGCACATGGCGTGACTTCGATCAGGAAGAAGGTTCACCTCCAGTACGCTTCTTGAACCATCCTGCGGTCCATTTGTCATCATGAGATGTCTTTATTTTAAGCTATATTTTCATGGGATAACTTTTTCTTGGTCCCCATAGAGGCAGAATAATCAGGCTGTGTTAAGTTACTTTGAGCTCACTGATTTTCTCTCTGAGTTTGTTCAATCCTCATAACGTGTTCACGGAGGTCTCCGCCACCAGTCCAGTGCCGACAGGAGGCCCCAGCCTGCGGTGTGGCGAACGGAAAACCTGAACAGTGTACAAATCAGGGACATGCAGCGTCTGGTGAAAACTGAAAATTACACACACACACCCCCCACCAACCCCGGCCCCCATGGTCCCTGATGGCCCATTTTTATGCAAAGAAGGGATACAAATTTACACAGTTTGATTGGTCCAAAAAGCATCCTGATTTGTTGGAATCGCATGCCCGATGGGTCGTTATGGCGCCACTCGGATTGGTTGAGAAAGATGCAAGTGAGGCTATAGCCACACAGTTCCAATTGGACGGGGCAGGTCTCAGTTCCGTTAGTCAACAGATGCTACCAGGAGCTCCCGTGTGAGGTCAGCTCAGACCACGGGAGCTCAGGGTGGGAGGCTGGCGGCCTCGCCTCACTCTTCCTTGATGTGCGGTGTGCGGGAAGGCCAGCGACGGCTGCTGGACGGCCACGGATTCGCACCCGGGTAACTGTGAGGCGTTCTTGGCAGGCACGGCCCTCCCCAGGCTGCACACACACCGAGGAGACGTCTGTGTCATGCTCCTCGGGCATGCCAAAGGTTTTCGTTTTGTGAGTCCTAATTCCTCACTTTGGATTGAAACTCTTTCTTTTCTCTCTCTGTCTCTCGTTTCTGCCAAGCAGGGAAAAAAATAAAAAAGTGAAAATAATCCCAGGCCGAAAAAAGACTGTAAGGAGAAACACAAGCGTGAAGGAACTTTACTCATTTGTGGGAAAACTCTTGTGGGTAGAACGGGAGAGGCGGCAGAGGCTGAGGCTGGACAGGCGGTGGGTCCCTTCCCGTGCCCTCCAGAGCCGGGCTCGTCCTGCCGAATGGTCCCTGAGTTCTGCCAGAGCCGTCCTTAGTGCCTCTTGAGAAAGTCGTTCTGGGCTATGGTCTGGGAAGTGAGTCCATGGTCGGGGTGGGGCGCGATGGCCTGGGGGAGCCGGGGCGGTCAGCTGTGTCCCTGCTCCCGCTGCACGTGCAGAGGGGAAGCCTGGGGCCCACGTGCGGCCGGCCGGGCGGGGCGCCAGGGGAGGAAGACAGGGGCATCGGAGGGAACTGGATGCGCACGGACTGGCGGCGCCGGGGCCTCATTGTTCCCCAGGACACTGTCCGGCCGGGCGCGACGCGTCCGACCTCCCCGAGCGCCCCTTCCGTCTCGCGCTCCCTGTGCGGTCGTGTCGGCCACGCTCGCGTCACGGTCCCCGTGCGATAGTGTGCGACCGAGCGCTGTGACCATGTAGCTCATTTATACTCTGCCGCGATAATTCAGATTTGGCTCTAAGAAGCCACAGACTCACAGTGCGCGGCCAAGACGAGTCCTTTAAAGCTACGCGGACGTCAGCGCGGGATGTGAGCAGGGGGCGCGTGACCGTCGGCCCCGGTGCAGACCGAGCGAACCGCACCACACGCCTGGTGCCCCCGTGCCCCGCACCGTCCCCGTCCCTGTGAGGGGGTCGGACGCACGCCTTCCACGCGCTCCCGGGGCACGCACTGCTCGTGCTGGTCCGCGCGGGACCGCGCCCAGGGCAGGCCGGGCCCCCCGCCGTGGCGCCAGGGTCCAGCCGCTCCCCACGGAGCGGTCACCTGTCATCCTAGCAAGCAGCCTGTTTGTTCTATGCAGTGCGGTAAGCGCAGCACGGAGCACCGGTTAAAGGTCGGCACGCGTGGGCGCGTGTGTCTGCGCGTGTGTGTGCATGTCTGCACACGTGTGTGCCGTGTCTGCACGTGTGGGCATGTCTCCACGCATGTGGGTGCACGTCTGCATGTGTATGTGTGTGTGTGTCCACACGTGTGTACGTGTGTGTACGTGTGCGCCGTGTCTGCACATGTGGCCTGCGTGTCTAGGTGTGTGCGCGTGTCTGCAAGTGCGTGTGCGTGTGTGTGTCTGCATGTGTGCATGTGTCTGCACATATATGTATGTGTGTCTGTGTGCATCTGCACATGTGTACATGCATGCACACATGTGCCGTGTCTGCACGTGTGCGCACACGTGTCTCTGTGTGTCTGTGTGTGCCTGTACATGTGTGTGCGTGTGTCTGCACGCGTGCGTGTGCACGTGTGTGTAGGCGTGCTGTAAGTGAAGGCCGTTCTATGTTATGTAACGGTGGCACACGTGTGCAGTTGTGTCTATGCAGATAGCCCTATAAAGAATATCGCACATTGCCACATGTACTGCGTGTACACACAAATGTCACCATAGACCATGTGTGCCACATACACATTCTGCATACATACTATGTAGCGCATGTACACACGTCGCGTAGACTCACCGCACACCGCACACGCACACGCACACGTCGCGTAGACTCACCGCACACCGCACACGCACACGCACACGTCGCGTAGACTCACCGCACACCGCACACGCACACGTCGCGTATACACACCACACACGCACACGCACCAGCACACCCGCTGTACACCGCACGCCCCCCCGGAGTGACGTGCGTGAGCCCCGCCCCGCGCGGGCGCAGCGCAGCCCGTCCGCGTCGCCGCGGACCCCGCTGCAGCGGCAGCAGCGGCAGCCGAGTGCTGCGTCGCCCGCGCAGCTCTGCGGCCCCCGAGTCCTGATAGATCGTGCGGGAGCCTCGGTCGCCTGCTGCGGCCGGAGCCACAGCGTCTCCGGCGCGACCGTGCGGCCTCGGGAGACAGCTTGCACTCTGGCGCCCCCTGCCACTTCCCCGTCATCCCGAGGTGACGGGAAGCCACGGCCCCGCTCGGCGCTCTCAGAAGGATTCGCTAGATCGCCCCTGTCCGCAAACAGGCCCTCTCGCATCTTCCAGAAAAGGTCCCGCTTGATTCCATTACCGGCTTCCATCGCCACCCAGTTTCTGTCCTCTTTAGAGCAAAGTCCCGTGCTGTCCCCCAACGCTCTCCTCCGTCCCCCTGAGCCCCCCGTGACCAGGCGTGCCCCCAGCGTGCCGCTTGTGGACGGCTGGCCCGGAGTGTCCGCTGCTCCGGAGCTGCCCCCTCTCTCCTCAGGCCTCGTCTTCCGCCCCTCGTCAGCCGCTCGCCGGCCACGTTCTCCTGCTCGAGTCGCTGGCACGTCTTAGCTCGCAGGGCGCCGCCGTCCCCCCGTTCTGCTTGCCCCTTCTCACCTCTCCGAGCTGCGACCGTGACAGTCGCCTACAGCCGTCCTCGGGCCTCCTGGCCTTCCCGCCTGCGCTCGGTCACTGGTGGCCCGCGTTGGGTCTCATGGCTTTACAGACCGCCTGTGTGCAGGTGGATTCGACTTTGTATTCTTCGATGGTTTGGCTTTGAGGTTACATATGAGCATTCATGGAATAGAGAGATTTGGAGAAAGGCTTTTCACGTGATTATAGAAGAAAGGGCAAAATGGGTCAAAAATTCAGCTTAAAACAAATTTTTGAAAGTGGTTGTAAGGAATTAGTTTGGAAAGCTAGTAAAATGTAAATGCGCTTTCCAGAGCCTTTGAATTGGGCATTTAAATGATCTCTTTTGACTCTTACCAGGTAACATTATTTCCTCTTTCTGGACAGGTAAACTAAGACCTAGGAAGGTGGGTCTCTTTCGGATGTTACATAAATATTAAGGGAGTTTGAATTTGAACTCGGCTCTTATTTCCTCCTATGCAACTGATGCCACAGAAATAAAACTATTATGGGGGACCACTATGAAGAATTATAGGCCAAGGAACTGGATAACCTAGAAGAAGTGGATAAATTCCTAAAAATACACAACCTAGTTGAAACATATAAAGACTGAATCATGAAAAAAATAGAAAATCACAACAGTACCGGGTATAGAGATCAAATCTCAGTAATCAAAAACCACCCAAGAAAGAAATGCACAGTACCAACTGGCTTCGCCACACATTTAAAGAGGAATTAAAGCTTTACCCTGATACCAAAGCCAGCTAGACACTACAAGAAAATTACAGACCAGTATTCCTGAAGAATACATATGGATACATTCTCAACAAGATATCATCACACCAAATCCAACAGCACATTGAAAGGATCATTCTCCATGAGCAAGTGGAATTTTTTCCTGGAAAGCAAGGATGATTTGACATATGCAAATCAATAAATTTGATACATCACGTTAACAGAATGAAAGATAAAAAAAGACTTCAAGAGATGCAGAAAAAGAATTTGACAACATACAATATCCTTTTATGATAAAAAAAAAAACTCAACAAGTTGGATATAGAAGAAGTGTTCCTCATTATAATAAAAGCCAATATGATATGAGCACACCTCACATCATACTCAATGGTGAAAAGTTAAAATTGTTTCCTCTAAGATCAGGAAAAGACAGGAATGCCCACTTTCACCATTTCCATTCCACAAAGCACTGGAAGTTCTAGCCAGAGCAATTAGGCAAGAAAAATAAATGAAAGGCACTCAGATTGCAAGGAAGAAGTAAAGTTTTCTGTTCACAGATGACATGGGATTTTATATAGAAACCCTAAAGATTCCATCAAAAAACTGTTAGAGTTAATAAATTAACTCAGTAAAGTTGCAGGATACAAAATCAACTTGGAGAAATCAGTTGCACTTCTGTACACTAACGACAAACTATCTGGAATAGAAATTGAGAAAACAATCATGTTTACAATGACACTGAAAACAATATGATACTGAGGAGTAATTTTGACCAAGGAAATGAAAGACCTGTACACTGAAAACTGCAAGACATTGATGAAACGGATCGAAGAAGACATGAGTAACTGGAATGACAACTCGTGTTCCTGGAAGAATTGGTAAAGGTGTCCATATTACTCAGAACTACCTACAGATACAATGTAGTCCTGATAAAAATTCCAGTGGCATTTTTCACAGAAATAGAAAATAGATCCTAACATTTGTGTGGAACCATGAAAGACCCTGAATAGCCTCTCCCCACCAAAAAAGGCATCACAATACCTGCTTTCAAGCTATATTACAAAACTAAAGTAATCAAAACAGCATGGTATTGGCATAAAAAACGGGCATGTAGACCACTGGAACAAAATAGAATCCGGAAGTAAACCCCCACGTATAGAGTCAAGTAATTTTTGACAAAGCCGCCGAGAACACACAGTGAGGAACGGGCAGCCTCCTCGGTAAACGCCGCTGCGGGAGCTGGGTACGCACGTGCAGAAATGTGAAGCCGCAGCCCCATCTTTCACCCCTCACGAAAACTGACTTGACATGGATCAAAGATTACGTGTGAGACCCGAAACCATAAAACTCCCTGAAGAAAACACAGGGGGAGACAGCCTTGATTTCTTGGATAAGTCACCAAAAACACAGGCCACGGAAACTGAAATAAACTACATTAAACTAAAAAGCTTCTGCACAGCAAAGAATAATTAAAGTGAAAAGTCTACTTACAAAATGGAAGGAAATATTGGCGACCCATATTTGTGATAAGGGACTAATTAATACCCCAAATATATGAAGAATTCATAGAACTCAATAGCACAGCAGTAAATAATCCAATCTAAACATGAACAAAGGACCTGAATAAGGATCTTTCCAAAGAAGACACGTGGACAGTGGACAGTGAGGTAATGTTCGGCCGCGAGAAACAAGGAAATCCTGCCA
This sequence comes from Rousettus aegyptiacus, assembly GCF_014176215.1. Taxonomy (NCBI): domain Eukaryota; kingdom Metazoa; phylum Chordata; class Mammalia; order Chiroptera; family Pteropodidae; genus Rousettus; species Rousettus aegyptiacus. The sequence goes on along the minus strand of NW_023416293.1, from coordinate 16,015,918 downwards.
TTTGCAACAACGTGGATGGCCCCGGAGGTCAGAGAAAGACAAAACACCATTCAATCTCATTTAGACAGGGAATCTAAAATAGCCAAACTCATAGATCCCGAAAACAGATTTGTGGTCGGCAGGGGTCGGGGGTGGACGTAGGGGTCGAAATGGATGAAATGGGTCGAAAGGGACGAAGTTCCAGTTGTAAGAGAAGTCGGTCTCGGGGATGCGATGCACGGGGTGGCGACTGCCCTTAATCCGAGCTCTATACGCCAATGTTGCTCAGGGTAAGTCTCCAAAAGGAAAAACAGTCGTAAAATGTAATGGATGCTAACTTATTTCGCAGTATTTACGTACATCGAATCATTGTTATGTGCCTAAAATTAGCACAGTGCCATATGTCAATTATATCTCCATAAAATTTTTTTTTAAAAAAACAAAATCAGAGAGGATACGAATGTAAAATGTTGATCATTGTTGAGTTAATTAGGGTTGAGGTTGAGTATCTGCTATTATCTTCATTGTTGTGTATCACTGAAAAAAGTTACAGAAAAACTTATGTAGCTGTCTCCAACCCGGATTGGTATAAGTTACGGATTGGGACTTCACCGAAAGATCAGTGTTAGAGGAAAAACACTCAGAGTGTAATTACATCAGCACATGATGTATATAAAGTATCTCATGTTGGTGAATAACAAATTCACTGTAATGTGAAACGGTTGTAAAACTTTGTTATATTTCTTGAGGTGATCCGTTTTTAACTGAATTAGTGGGTAAATTTTAAATCAGAAGCTGATAAAGTTGGGTGTCAGATAAATTTCTCTGATTGTAGAGAAAGTCTATTTCAATGTTTTGTTTCATAGGGAAACGACCTTAGTAGACAGCACAGCTTTTTTCCACGTACGTGGGGAAGCTCACAGCTCATGTGTGCGTCTGGCAGAACCCCCAGTACAGAGAAGAGCAGGTGCTGGTCCCGACGACAGGGACTTGTGCGTGTCCCAGCACTAAGGTTAGGAAATGGCTCAGAGCTTTAGTTGCTTTTCCCAGAACTCAAAGATCGGCTTCCTGTTTATCTTGGTGGTATGCCTATACTCGTGATTTTTCTATTCTCTGTAACATATTAAAACAAGATTGTCACAGATGGGGAAACAAGAGGTCACACGTTAACGATCAGATGTTTGATTTCCCGGGCAGAAAGGATACTCTGTCACGAATCTTTAACATAGTTTTAAAGGAGAAGCGGGGCCAGAGCCTTGGAGGTGAACTCCGCTCATGGCGCTCTCCTCTGGAGTCAGCACTGCCATTTCTAAATCCGTTTGCTCATTTAACTCTGTCCTTTGCATTCGATCTCAGTGTTTCCTCTATCTTTTGGGGAATTTCTTATCAGTTCATGGTGGTCACTGCTTTATAGTGTAAGTAAACATTGCCAGACGAGCGAAGGGGAGGCAGGTAGGTGCTCAGTTAGCCTTGGTCCCAGCTGGTGTGATGTGGAGATGATGTCACTTTAACTCATTCCTCAGTTTATAGAATAATCAATCTGGATTAGGTTGGGGGCAGGAAAAAATGTGTGATAACTCCTGGCTTTGGGAGACACAAGCCCTTGTTCTCCCCAGAGATTTAAGTAACACACCTGGCGCTGCCACCCGCATACCTTAAGGAATGGGAGGGACACTCAGCTTGCTCGTCTCACGTTCTGCGCACAGGGGTCATAGCAGCGTCTGTGTTGTTACGAGGATTGAATGCGATCATATTTGTCAGATGCTCAGGACGGACACTGGAACACGACAGTAAGCACCGGGGAAGAGTTTCCAGGGTAAATCTCCGCTTGACAGTGTGAACCTTCTCCATAACATTTGCATAAGTAACAGCTGCCACGAGGCTGGTGGACTGCCAGCATCTTGCCGGTGACCTTGTCACTGGGCATTGCGTTGTCAGCAGATGGTTTGGTGAAACCTCACTAATCTGCAATCACAGATTAAGACAGACTAAGTGTAAATTCTGAAATCATGGGTCCTTGGAAATATTTAAAATAATATTTCACATTCTATTTATGAAAACTTTGTGTCACATTCGACTGATTAAGTATTTTCAAGATACACATTTTTGATTTTGCATACTTCATTGGAACAAAATAAAAGCTAATAAAGGTTCATTCTTTTAAGTAGGTATCAGTGAAAATATATGAAAAGGGCATGTAGAGATGCAAACCTATGGCGTTTGCACACCACAGACCCAAAGAGTCGTTTTTAAAGAGATTGGTGGACTACCTCAATGCGTTCACGTAACTAAACTTAGAGAACCAAGGTGTGTGGAATGAGGGTTCCCTAGGAAAGTCCCCGCCCTTGAGAATAGTAGAGGACCATTTCTAATTACTACAGCAAAAGCAGCATTCGATTTCACTCACATTGACGGTATACTTCACATAATTCACGTACATCGAACAATGTTTCAAAAGCTTACTTTTTAAAGCCACTCTGAAGAACTTCCTGATTGAGTTTCTCGGCATCTCGATGCGTGCGAAGGGCAGAGCTGGCCCTTATCCCTGCTGCCACCCCCTCCCAGGGCACTCACTCCACCTCTAGACCACCACCCTTCGCCTCCATGTCCCCCCTGCACCGGGCCGGACGCCTCCGGACTGTGTGTGCCACGGCCACGGGGCACGCACGTGTTGGGCAGCCTGGCTAGTAACGGCTGAAACAAGGACATCTCGCTGTGCTAAAGGAAGCTCTGGGACGGTTGGATAAGCATCTGAGATAGATCCAGTTCTTGATTCTTTACGTGAAGTTGGATTTTAGTGTGGCCTGGAATTCGAAGCTGTGAGTGTAATCCTTTCCACAGTCTCCAAAGGCCAGGCTAATTGGGCCATCCTTTTTCCCCACGTTGGATCCCTAGGGCACTGATTATACAGCAGAAATTAATGACAATTTGAAGTTCTGCATAGTCGATGAAGAGCTTTCATGTTTCTGGATTCAGGCGAGTGTTTTAAAAAGTAGTCTACAAAATGGCTTACAATAAATTCTTTACACGCTTCGCCTCTGCCGTGCACACTGCAGTTTCTGTGTTCCGAGTCTGGGAGCCGGTGGGCTCACTATCTGCAGGGCTGCGGACGCTGTGGCAGCCTACTCAGATGACCCAGGAGCCTAGCACTGCATTGTCTGCCTCAGCCAGCGCTCAGAACAGACTGCGAAAATCTAAATCACAGCCCTTTCTATTCTTAAAATAAATGGCAGGCGGAAAGAAACACCCTTGGCTTATTTCTGGTAAGGCTTTTGTGTTCCATAGAACAAAGAACTGTATTCATCAGCACAGCACAGATTCTAGGAATAAGTGATTTATTTTTATTTTTTTAGAATGTTAAAAGTTGTTAATGTAATTATGCCCATTTACCACCCAAATCCGGTTGTCAGGAGTTCCATTGGTTCGAATTTAAGTGCTTGAGTGTGGATGTTAGAATGAGCATGGATTGCTTTATTTAACTTGGCAGTTGAATTTCCTCCGGAGGTTTCAAACTCGGCAAGATTTCTCCCGGTTTGCAAGTGGAAAAAGCACACCCAATTTCGGTCCCTTGAAATTCGGCCCCACGGGGGCACAGGGGCTTGCGCGACCACGGCGGCAACCGCAACTTCTGCGCTTAACGGTTTCGGGCCTTTGCCGGACCGAAGGCCGTAGTGGCGCGATGGGAAACGCAGCCGTGGAATCTGACAGTCTCATGCCTGGAGTCGGTCCCGGCTTTGCGTGACACCGGCCGACTTACTGGACTTCTCCGAATTTCCGTTTCCTCCGGTGCGAGGCGAGGGCTGCAGGAGCCTCCCTGCAGCGTGCCGCGAGCGCCGGCCGCGCCGCAGCGGCCCTGTCGCGCCCCCGCTCGGCGCCCGCCCGGCAGGTGGAGCGCCGCGCGGCCGGAGGGCCGCGCCCTTCCGGGGCTCGCGGGCCGGGCTTGCGGGCCGGCCTCGGCGTACCGGGCGGAGCCGGCCGCGGGGCGGGGGCGCGGGGTCCCGGGGGCAGAGCCGCGCGCTGAGCGCGAGCGCACGCCCGCCGCCCCGCCCCCAGCCGCGTGGCCGGCCGCGTGGCCCCGCCCCCGGGCGTGCCGCCCCGCCCCCGGCGGCGTGGTCCCGCCCCCGTCGCCTCGCCCTCGGCCGCGCCGCCCCGCCCCCGGCGGCGTGGCCCCGCCCCCGCCGCGTCGCCCCGCCCCCCGCCGCGCCGCGCCGCCCGGGTCGCGGCGGGGCCGTGGTGTACGTGCAGAGCGCGCAGAGCGAGTGGCGCCGCACGCCCGCGCTCCTGCTCAGGCCGGCCGGGCGCTCGGGACGCTGCGGCGGCCCCGCCGGCCGGTGTCGCGCGCCCGGGCCCGCGCCCCACCGAGGTCGCCTTCCGCCGCGCAGTCGCTGCCCCGCCGCCGCGGCCATGAGGCGCTGACGCTGCAGCCGGCGCCGCGCGGCCGGGCCGACGACGAGGAAGCGGCGGGCCGGCCGCCCCCTGGCGCGGCGCGCGGGCGCATGGCGCAGTGACGGCCCCGGCGAGGCCGACCGGTCGCCCCCGTCCCTGCGAGGCCGCCGCCGCCGCCGCCATGGCCAATGACAGCGGCGGGCCGGGCGGGCCGAGCCCGAGCGAGCGAGACCGGCAGTACTGCGAGCTGTGCGGGAAGATGGAGAACCTGCTGCGCTGCGGCCGCTGCCGCAGCTCCTTCTACTGCAGCAAGGAGCACCAGCGCCAGGACTGGAAGAAGCACAAGCTCGTGTGCCAGGGCGACGGCGGCGCCCCCGCGCCCGCGGCCGCCCAGCCCCGGCCGCCCGGCCCCGCGACCCCCGCCGCCGCCGCCGCGCCGCCGCCGCCCAGGCCCGCCGGGGCCAAGGAGGCCAGGAAGGCGGCGCCGCGCCGGGACAGCGCCCAGGCCAAGCCCGCGGCGGCCGCGTCCCCGCCCCGCGCGGCGCCCGGCGGCCCGGGCCCGGCGGCGGCCGAGGCGGAGCCCGCGAAGGAGGAGCCGCCGGGCCGCGCGGCGCCGCTGCAGGACAAGGCGAGCCTGTCGCCACCGGGCGGCGCGCCGGCCGAGGCGCTGAGCCCCGGCGGCGGCCCGCGGCCCAACGGGCAGACCAAGCCGCTGCCGGCGCTGAAGCTGGCGCTGGAGTACATCGTGCCCTGCATGAACAAGCACGGCATCTGCGTGGTCGACGACTTCCTGGGCAAGGAGACCGGCCAGCAGATCGGCGACGAGGTGCGCGCGCTGCACGACACCGGCAAGTTCACGGACGGCCAGCTGGTCAGCCAGAAGAGCGACTCGTCCAAGGACATCCGAGGCGACAAGATCACCTGGATCGAGGGCAAGGAGCCCGGCTGCGAGGCCATCGGGCTGCTCATGAGCAGCATGGACGACCTGATCCGCCACTGCAACGGGAAGCTGGGCAGCTACAAAATCAACGGCCGGACGAAAGTAAGTGCCGCGCGGGGCCGCGCACGGCGGGCCGCCCCGGGGCCCCGGCCAGAGGACGCCGGCCGCGGCCCGCTCGGCGCCCGCCGCGAACTGCGCCGTGCACGGCCGCGAGTCTGGCCGGACCGCGGCTCCGCCGCGAGCCTCGACGGCCGCTGCCCGGCGCCCCTCCCGCCGCGTGCCCTTTGACCCACTTTCCCACGGACGGCTCCTGGGGCACCGACCCCCCGCGGGCCCGCGCCCCCTCCGGCGTCCCCGCGGGGCCGGCCCCGCTGCGGAGCCGGGAAGGAGGGCCGGCTTCCGTTTCCAGACCTGTGTGGGCCGCTTCCAGCTTTAGCCCAGGTTTCCTTTATTTGCTTTGCGGATGGAACCAACAACCCTTCTCTCGAAAAAGAGCTGTTCCGCAGCTTCCTGGAGGAACCGTGGCGTGGGAGGAGGGAGGCTCCTTGGAACCTGTCGCCTGGGCGACGTCTCTTTGTTTTCTCTCGGGGTGGCAGTGTTTCCCCCAGCAGACTCCTCGGTTCCCGGGTCACACGGGCACGTGTGCTCACACCGGCTGCCCCCAGTCGCTCTTTTGTGTGGCAGGCCATCCGTTTTGATGATCCTCATGTGTGACTCTCAGGCTGAGCACAGGCGATGAGGAAAGTTGTGAACAGGAGAATTTCGTGGGGGGAAATCCAGTGTGGAGTCTCCCTTACCTATGGCATCATCGTTGCTGCTTGCGGCCACGGGTCTTAACATCGTGTAGTCGGGAAATAAACAGTCGCTTAATCAAGCTGGAGGGGGAAAGGGGCAGATTCGACTTCAACTTCAGTCTCTCATGAGGTTTCCGTTGCATCTCTTAGACAGCGTTGGCGAGGGTCAGAGCCGAACGTGGGCGTGGCTCCTGAGCAGGCCGGGGGCCCAGGGAGGCTGGCCGGAGCCGCCGCGGGGCCCACGCTCAAGGTGACGGCCCCAAGGAGGCAGTGGCCCAAGTCTCCCTTGCCCTGCTTTCTTGCTTAAGCTCAGGCCTCTCTCCCCCGGCTTCCTGTTTCCACCTGTCTTCCGGGAAGAGACAGTCAGCCTGGCACTCGCTTCTCACCAGGGGGCCGCCAGTCAGGAGCCACCTGAGAAGTCCCAGTGGCGGAAGGGAGCAGCGGGAGCAGCGGTATAGGTTGCATTTTGCTTGACCACACGTCCCGTGTGATGAAGGACGGCTGAAGGAAGGGCGGGTCTCAGTTTCTTTAGCTTTGACCTTCCTCCTACAGTCACCTCGGGCACAGTCTCAGGACCTGCAAATGCTCTGAGGGTGTCAGTGCCTTTCATTGTACCTCTCGGCCACATGAGTTGTTGCTGATCGTGTTGATCACGTAATTTAAGTATTCCTCAGAAAAACGCGTGGGGAGAGGGAAGACTGTCGGGTTCCCGGCCCCCGCTTACTGAGCGGGCACAGTGTGCCGGGCACCAGAGCAGGCTCCGTCCCAACTCGGTCGCGATGACCCGATTCTGTGAAGCAGGGGGCCCCGCTCCTCACTTGCCGTGGAGGACACTCAGCTCGGACTCCCTGCGGCCACCTGGCTGGGTCCAACTCCCGTCCAGACCACCTGCCCAGCGGCTCGCAGCCGGGCTGCTAGAAGGAGTTCGAGAACGAGATTAGTTAGCATACTGCGGGCACTAAAATTCAATCCACCTCTTGTGCCGATAGTGAATAGCGCTGGCCTTGTGTGGGGTGATTTTGTTTGATGGTGGCGCTAGGTAAACTTTTTATCAGGTGGCTGCACAGTGTTGGTTCCAGTGGCCAGGAAGCCACTGTTGCAGCTCTCCAGCTGGATGCTCATTTCAGCACAGTGACTCTTACGGGAGGCAGGATATGGGTGTCGATGGCCGAGACGCTCTTCAGTTAAAACTTCACCGTCCTTTAGAGTGATTTCAAAGCCACTTGCCTCGTCGTGAAGCGTTTTCCTCCTCTAGATTTTCGCAGCGGCTCCGTGGAGTGGCTTGAGCGTCACCCTGTCCTTACGTGAGGAGAGGGGGCCTCGGGAAGGTTTGCAGCGAGCCAGGCCTTGGGTTTGCGCCCGGATTCCGGTGTCGTTCGTGTTCCCCGTGTTCCTCCACGCCAGCCTCGTGCGTGCGGGGCCTGGCGAGCGGGTGACCCGGGACCGTTCAGCGTGCGCTTTGACGCCCCGACCCTCCGCAGGGGGCGGTCACGCAGCAGAAAAGCGGGGACACAGCTGTGGCCACCGAGGTGACTGAGCTGTGGTTTTCACTTTCTCTGGCCTTTTTGGGGGATTCCCTCCCTTTTTCCCTTAAACGGCCCTTTGGTCTTTTATCCTTTCTCTCAGCCTTTCTTCCGTCAAGAAGGCTTGTGGTGACATCCCGTAGGGAGCAGTGCCGGTCTGCCGATTTGTGAAGGAAGAGTAGTGTCGCGTGGGTGGGAAGAAACCCTAGGTGCCTTCCTGAGGGCGGAGGAGGAAGAGGGACGGCCACGGAGGACAGGACCGCGGGAACTGCCGAGCCATGGAGCCGCAGTTTCTTAGGGAAGAAATTTACCTATTGAAATGAAAATACTAGAATCACACGTGATGCTTTTGGAACTTCGTCCAAACTTACTCTGTTCGTTTGAAATGTACGTAAAAGGAGGGATGCGGTAGTTGGCATCTCTCCAGTAAGCGGGTCCCGCCCCGGCGCATGGCGCTTGGTCAGCTGCCCCGGGGGGCAGCTCCTCAAGACTGGGCCGAGGAGGACTGCGAGTCCGTCACCACCATCGAGGTGGCGGTGACAGGCCCGCTAGGTGTTGCAGACGGAGCTCTTCTCTCAGTCTGTCACGTTCTCTGTGCTCGGCGCCCCGGATGTACAGACCGAAGCAGCTTCGAATGTGCCGATAGCCACGTCAGAGCTCAAGGTCGACGTCAGCTGTTCCGTGTGCAGAGGGCTGAGAACGTCGCCGCTGCGGCCACGTTTACACGCACTGTGAAGTTTAAGGGATGCACGTGGACTGAAGGAGGAGTCTTAGGTTGTGATTGAACCAAGTCCAACTTAGTAGGAAAACATTATGTACAGGGAATGCATTTACGTGCAGTTTATGTTTAAGGGAACTCCTCTAGTTCTAAAGGAATTTTACTTTAAAAGGGTTTTTGGGGGGCGGGGCACATTTATAACCCTTCCCTTATCTACCACGTAATAAGCTACAAAAGTTCTCCCTGCAAGACCTTAGTCACGCAGGAGGCGTCCAGACGCGGATGGTGGACTTCGCCGCTGCAGGGCCAGGCGGGGGCTGGATCGACCAGCACTCTCTCTGCGTCCTTGGTCCTTCTCAGGCTCAGTCACCCTGTTTGCAGATGGTGTGAAACGCTAGCCATCTTTTCTGCCTCTCACCTTGCTGAGCACGTGTGTGCAAAAGCCCTTTTCAGGTTGTAAAGGACTGTGCAAAACTGTTAACTGTGACTCTTCCATTGAAATGTTTTCTTTTTCTGATTCTTTCTTCGAAGAGTTCTGCGCCTTTCCTTTCTCCCTCTTACAAGCTGGAAGGAAAGAGATTTAGAGCGATCACTCATGTTTGACTTAAGTGCTACACACACACGCACACACACGTTTTTTAAAACAGAGGAAATAAGTCCCAGAGAGGTTAAGGGACTTGTTCAAGGTCATAGAGCTAGTTAGTGACGAAACTGACGTTTGATTTAGTTCATTCTCGTATCTGCAACTCCGGCCGCGTCCCATGTAAAAATTGCACATGGGACACTCACGCCTGCCCTTTCCCTCTCCGACCGGGCCGCCACGCCGGTTCGCGTCTTCCCCCTTCGGTAAGCCTTCCGTCGTCTCCCCAGGTGTTCTTCCTTCGCCTTCTCTGCTCTGCCGGGACCTCGAAGCCGCCCCCCCCGGGCAGGCCTGGCTCCCCGTGTCCTCTTGTCCTCCGTGGGAACCGTCCATTCTTCCTGATTTCCGTGTTTAGTCGCTTTTCCCTGTTTTCCTCCGTCAGCCTTGAAATCTGCCTTCATTCGTCTCCGGTTTTTTCTGACACCTCCGCCTTTCTGGTTCGGCCTTGGGTGGATTTTATCAGCTTAGCTGTTTTTATTTAATTTTTCGCTTCAGGCCTCGCACCCATCGCGGACCGTCCTTAAACCGCTCGCGGGGGTGCGTTTTGCTACCGTGTTTACATTCCACCTCCTCTGCCGCTCTGCCCTGTTTCCGCACTTGAAACGCTGCGACCCCGGGAGATGGCTCAGATCATTTCCCAAGCCCCGGTTCCAGCCTGTCTTTACTCTCACTCCAGCTCTTCTTCACTGTCCTAAAGAAGCAAAATGAAGCAAACTGATGGACGCTTAACCAGAATCTTCCCTTGTAATAGTTTATTTCACAGCTGCGTTTCCTGGTCCGAACTCGGCCACCTCAGTGGAATGTTCTGTACTTCATTGTGGTTTTTTCCAGAACTAAGGTACAGGTTTATTTCTGAAGAGCTCGGATAGTATCTGTGGCCTCCATTTGCTTGTGGAAGTCGCCGTAACGTTTTCGCAAGTTTGGAATTCTTTCCCTCGTTCCGCGTCCCAGATCCCGTTTCTTTACCAAAGCAGAATGCACACAGTCGGCCCCTCCTCGCTGTCCTTTCTGAATCCCGTGTTGTCAATCTTTGCATTCAACACACATGAAGTGAGTACTTTCTACGCACGGGTAACGTTTCGGGAGCTAGACACACGTAAACAGCGGGGACAGAAGAAGACCCCCTTGAGGTAGGTGGGGGGTCGGGAGAGTCGGTGGACACGTGTGAGTAAATACATGACATGTTGGGTGGCCAGTGTCACGACAAAAACTAAGCAAGTCACGGACAGGCACCCGGGGCGCCCCGGGCAGCAGCCGCAGGCGTGGTGAGCCCGCGTTGGGTTCTGGGACATTTTGGACTTGGGTTAGATGTGAGGCGTGAGGGGCAGGGCGGAGCCCGGGCCGCACCCCGGGTTTTGTCTGGAGCAGGTGGAAGGAGATAGTCCCGCATCTCGCCCCGACTCCTGCTTTTCTTCCCTGCGCGACTCCTTCAGCTTCCGTTTACATCAGATTGGCGACACTTTTCGCAGCCAAAGCTCGCAGGACAAGGTTCCTGGCTCGACCTTTCCACGTTCCTTCCCACTGGCCGTGCCGCCCGGGGGACCTCGCAGCCCCGCCCTTCTCCAGAGCCATCAGGCCTGGGCGCCTGCACAGGGCGTCAGCCCCGCCACCGGGCGGCCCCCCGCGGCACTGCGGGAGGTCCTGCCGCGCTGCTCGGGCGGCCTCGCATGGGCACGCTCCAGGCGGCTCGCGGGTGCAAATCCACGTGAACAGAATCGCACCGACTGCGACATTCAGGGGCACACTGGGGAAGACCGAAGGGCTCCACGTGAGGGCCAAGCGTGGGTTTAGGTTAAATGTCAGTCGGGAAACATTTCAGACGTGCTTTCGATAAAACTGCCGTAGAAAATCGAGAAGAGGGAGAATGACCATGACGTGTCAAAAATGGCTCCACGTGTCCGCATTTTCCCTCGTGAACGTCGGCAGTCCGCTCATCGGTCAGCGGGAGCCAGAGCTTCGGAAGAACGTGGACGAGGCGACAGGCGCCAGCGGCGGGGCGTGGGGGCCGCCTCCCTGCCCCGGTGCAGGTTCGACAGTTTTTGTTAACACAAAGCCTTTTGAAGCAGAAGGAATCAGAAGTTCCGAGCCTGGGGTTCTGTCGCCTAGTCTCCGTTCTGTCTCGGGGCGTCTGTTACCCTCTGTCCTGTTCCCCGCCGACGCCTGTCGGCTGCCTTGGGCACGGCTTTTTCTGTGGAGGACGCAGCGGTCGCCGTGGGGCCGGGCCTGCCACCGCGGTAGCAGCGCCCGCCACGGCCGCTCGGACCTTCGCCCACGGCGAGCCCCTCGGTTACTTTTCCCCGGTACATTTTTCAGTTTTCCTCCTTTTTTCTCAACTGCGCATTTCTCCTGAAGCTCAGCTCTTACTTTTCTGCGCCTCACTCAGACGCCACATGTAGGGAGAACATCTGTGTTTCTAGACTTTGCTTCCCAGGTGACATTCGTCATCTGTTGCTATGTAACAAACTCCCCCAAAACTTGGCGTTTATCATCTCCCGGATTCCGTGGAGCGGGCGCAGCGCAGCCTCGCAGGGCCCGGCCTCTGGGCTCCCCCAAGGCCGGGATGGGGGGGGCTCCGCTGCCCGGCCGCTCGCCAACTGCCGCCGCCTTCAGCTTCTCGCCGGTGGTGGGGTCGCTGGCCTGCGGTCCTGGCCGCCTGGGCCCCTCCAGCCCCGGAGCTTGCTTATGCGAGCACAGAAGGCAGTCAGGAGTCTGCGCCCCGGTGTCCTGTGACCTGGCCACAGACGCCACATCCGCCACCTGCAGCCCTTCGTCTCGAAGCAGGTCGCGAGCGTGAGGTCCCCTGCAAGGGGGGAGGGATTACGCGGGGTGCGAGTGCCGTTTCTCGGGTGGCTTCTTCGCTGGCAGCGTCTGCCCCTAAGTGTCACTGCTCCGAAGGCCGGTGGGAGTCTTCTGTTTCTGCCTCTGGGAAGCACAAGGCCCTAAGGTAGCCTGCCTGTGTTCAGACCATTGTTTTGTTGCTTAATTGCTCTGATTATAGGCAAATTTTCTAACAAAGCATTAGCTTCCTCATCAGCATAGCAGGAGTTCACAGTCGCACCCAATTCAATACCTGTGGGAAGGTGCAAGAGATAAAGGGACAAATGCTCGGCAGGCCATCCATAATGAGGGACCACCCTCAGGGCTGGGGGAAGGCTCCCTGGTCTGTGTATTGGGCACTGAGTGCTACAGACCCCAGCTTCCTCTTAGAGACCAGGAGGGCTGGGGGCGGGAGCAGCCCCGCGGGACACCAGGAGCAGGTGGAAAATGGTCCTATCCGCGAGCTGCATCACTCACCAGCAGCTAACGTGCCACAGTCGGGCTGGGCACCACCGGCCCCGCAAGGCCCAGTCGGGACGCGCCCTGCCCTCCGGAGTGTGACCGACGGGAGGGAGGGCAGGGCTGACCCTGCCGCCCCACGTGTGACGGGTGCTGGTGGGTGCCGGGGCCCCGTGGCAGCACAGTGGGGCCCAGCTCGTCCGCAGGCCCGGAAGGGTCCCCGTGAGGAAGCAGCGGTTAGACCCGGTTTCTGACAGCGGGACCGGCGGTGGAGAAAGCCCGCTGGGCGTGCGCTCCGCGCGGCAGGTGTTCGAGGGCGGCGTTCGAGGGCGGCTTCCCTTCCCCGAGCCGACAGCTCCACACGTACACAGCCCCCTCCTGTCTCCTGACCCGCATTCCATGTGCACGTCCTAGGTTATGACAAAAGCCTAACTGTTTTTTATTTTATATCTTTTCAGCCCATTCTGTCTGTCGCCCCTGATTTTATCTTTCCAAAACACAAGGTGTCTCATTCTCCTGCTCAAAGACCTCTGCGTCCCCCAGAGTCCTGGGGTGCCGTGGCTCACCGTGCTCCCGCCCCGGCACCCCCTGCAGGCCCCGCTCTGCCCCGCGGGCCCCTGGCTCTTCAGGACGCAGAGCCGGGCGGCCGCTGTGGCTGGCTTCCCGCCCGCGTGGCCCTGAGCCGCCCTGCAGCTCTGTCCTGCCTGCGGCCTGGCATTTCCCGTCGCTGAGAGCGCCTCGCGGGCCACTCGCGGACGGGAGACGTGGCCAGCAGGGCCCCTGACCCCTCGCGCAGCGTGCCCTGCCCCTGGCGCGCTGCGGGCCTCGCGCTGGCACTGCCGCTGTGCCTCCTGCGACGCGGGCACCGCGAGGCGCCGGGGGTGCTGCGCGGCCGTCCGTCATCCTCCACGTGCCGCCCACGCCCGCCTCCTGTGAATGCACAGCGCTCGCAGGACCTCAGGTCGTCGAGGTTTCCTTGAAGGCTGCAGCTCGCCGCCCCCGGCCGCAGTCAGCGAGGCGGTGTGCGCGAGCAGTTCTGACCGGACCCCGCCGCCTCCCGCGCACCCGCCGCCCCGGCCACTCGGCCCGTCCCCGCGTGTCTCCCGGAACACCGAACCGCCGGTGACCTCCCTTTCCTGGAAAACGTTCTGTGCCTTTTATTCCCGAAGTGCGCTCGATGGCGGCCGCGGCGGCCAGGGCGCGTCCACCGTGCGCCGGGCGCCAGCGCCGCACCGAGCCACTCAACTGCGGCTTCCCCTTCGTTCCGTCCAGTTTCCGAAACGGCGGGATGGCTGCTTGGAAGTCGGCCAGGGGCCGTGTCCTGCCGTCCGTCCGCTGCTGGCTGCGCCGTTCCCAGCCCCGTCTTCCAGACAGAAGCCCCCGGGCCGCGGCGGCCTGCGCTGGTCCCACGCCAGATGCCGGCGGAGGGGCCGGCGGAGGGGCCGCCGGAGGCAGAGTGAGTTCCGCGTGCTGCCCGGGCGGGGGCGGCATCCTGCACGTGGCGGCCTCGGGGGCGGGGGTCTGCGGTCCTCACGCCCTCGTCCCCGCCAGGGGCGCAGGACTCCCCAGGGGACGCACACCAGTTCAGAAGGAGGCAGCGTCATGCACGCGAGGCCGCACGTGGCCCCTCGAACACTCTTGTGCCTAGGGGAGGAGCTCGTGGCGCGACACGGCGCTCGGCGTGGGTGCCACGAGACTGAGGTCAATGTCAGCGTTTTCGGGAGCAAAGCTTTAAACTCGTAAAGTTACCATAGTTTTGATTTGGTTTCAGAGCTGTAATTCATTCAAAATTTCAAATAACATCAAAGGAGGGTTAAGAGTTACATTTCACAAAATAAGACACAGGTTAACAAGATGAGATCTATTTCTTTACTGTCGGAGAACCATCGGCTTGAACTGCGCTCCCGCAGTCAGCCCGCCTCGGGGCGACGGTCGGCTTGTCTGTGGAAACGGGGTGCTGGCCGGGCGGGCGCTGGGCCCGGGCCACGGAAAGGTCGTCCGAAACCGGTCTTAGGCGCGTTCACACGTTTTTACGCGTGAAAAGAATTCCGCGTCCCAGTCTTGCTTCAGTGCGGTGTTTAGAGTGTGTTCATCCTCCGAGCACAGTGCTCAGTTGGGAAGGGGCTCGAGGGTTTGTGCGAAGGGTGGTGTCGTGTGGGGCGGTGGCCGCCCAGCACGCTTTGAAATCGAATCGCTTGAATAAAGAAAATTTTGGCAAAAATTGCACAGGATAATAAAATCGCGCCCCCGCCCCGCAGCTCGCAGGTGCTGTCGGGTGGTCGTGGAACGGCCAGGTCTGTCCTTCCTGCTTCGGGCACATGGCCAGGAATCGGAGGCGGCTCGTCACCGTCTCGCCCCAGAAGCGCTGTGCGCCGCGGAACTTGACTCGCAGTGAGAAATGCATTTTAAGAGGCGTTTAAGAAACTGCTTGTGGAGTCCACACTTTTTTCTAGCATTTTTAAAAGTTGGAACGTGTAACCACTTAGACGTGAGCTACTTAGTACAGAAAGTTGCTTTTTAATGTTGCCGCTGGGTGGTTAATTGAGTCATTGGCAAAGAAAATAAAACTTATCTGAAAATGAGGAATTGAGGGGAAGGTGAAGCTAACGAGACGTGTCCGTATTTGTATTTTTCCTATCGAGATATGCTGCCTAGACACTCCGGAAGAGTAATTGCTTTGAATAATTTAACACAGCTTGATTGCTTGGTAATTTTAGCCCTTCCTGTCTTTTCAGTTTCGGAGTTGCATATGTATTTTAACTGTAAAAATCTTACATATGGAGAAGAAATTGCTTCGTTTTTGACTGTTTCCTAATCATAAAAATAATACATTGCTTCAAAAGACACGAAGCAAAAATGGATAAGGTCGAAAAGGACAGCGACCAGGGTAGAGATCGTAGGTGAGGATCGCGATGCTTCACCCCAGAGGGTGTCAGGGCCCAAGGGGACAGATCAGCGGGGACCGTCGAGGCTCACACACTGTCAGCCAGTTTGACCCGATCGACATCTTGGCCACTCCTCGAAATATCAGCATTAAACCCGTTCTTTGCAAGCACACGTCGGACATTTGGCAGAAGTGGCCCCGTGTGAGCCGTGAAACAAGTCTCGGTGAACTCGGAAGCACTGAAGTCCTTCGGGGCATGGTCTTGGACCACGAGTCCCACATGTGTGGGAATTAAACATCACATTCCTAAATAACCTGTGAGTCAAGGAAGAAATAGATGCAGACACATAGATTTCAAACAAGACAAAGATCCCTGTGACTTTGAGAGACGCAGAGAATTATTTGGGGGAAAAAAGATGAACCATAAAAGAAATAGTTGATAAATTGGACTTGTAAACATTAAAGCCTTTTCCTTATTGGAAAACACCATTTTGTATATATATATAAAAGACAAACCCTTTTGGTGAAAAAACTTACAAAACATACTTGATAAAAAAACTTGTATCTGGAATGTATAAAGATTTCTGTACCTTAACGTTAAGGAGGGAAACAACCCAGCAGAAAAATAGGCGAAAGATTTGAACAGAAATTTCACAAAGGAAGATTCATGAATGACAGAGCACACGAAGAGATTGTTAATATCACGGGTTGTTAGGGAAACGAAAACTAGGAGCTGAGGCGCCGTGCCCCGCTCCCGCAAACGGAGACGTTTCAAACGCGACGTTGCTCAGCTTTGGTGGGGGGGGGGGGTGGCTGGGCCCCTCGTGCCCTGACGCCCACAGCCGTTACTCGTCCCTGTCGCCAGAGGCAGGGCGCAGTGGCGCCTGGCACCTGGTGACGCCGTGCTCGGCCACGGAAGGGGGCGCGGGCGCCGTGCTGAGCGCTCGGTCGCTTCACCCGCTCCTTGTGGTGGGACATGCGCTGGTTTCTCATTTTTTCGCTATGACAGATAATTCTGCGTCATTCTCAAAGATGTGTCTTTGTGCGCTTTACAACGTTTTTATAAGAAACATTGCCAGGAGTGGAATTGCTGATTAGAGATGATAAAAGCCGCATCTTGCCAGCACGGACCTGCTCACTCCGTACCACGCGCCTCGTCCCCAGCGTGGCTCCTCTAGTTGTCACAGCGACCACGCGAGGCTCAGGGACCAGCGTTCCTCGTGTTACGGCCGAGGACACTGAGCACGGGGACCTTAAACCTGCTCCGGACCCCGCAGCCGGGGAGTCGCGGAGCCGGGCGTGGCGCACACTGCGGGCCGGCCCGTCCCAGGCAGCAGAGGGGCCGTCGCCCCCCGCAGGGCTGCTGGGGGACGGGCGGCGGCGGCAGCAGCAGCAGTGCGGGGTCTGCCGTGCGCCTGGCCCCTCGTCCCCGCGCAGCCTCGTCCAGCCGTGTGCCCCGGCCCCGTCAGCAGCCGCCGCGCTCAGCTCCGCTCCCCGCCTCCGCGTCCCGTCGCCGGGCTCGCTCCGTCTGTCCCACTGTGTCTCCCGAGTTCCGTGCCTGGCGCCAGCGCGGTCCTCTGCCGGCGTCCCTTGGAGACTCGCCCTCGCCGTGCGCTCCGACACCCCGGGGGCGCGGCTACGCTGCCTGGTCCGTGCTCCTGCTCCCGTCCGCCCCGGGTCCTGCCTCCGGGTGGCCCTCCCCTCGGGGGCGCGGACACCCAGCGGCTTCCGCGTCTTGCTGCTGGGGCCGAGCCCCCGTCACCTCCTCCTGGGCGCTCTCCCCAGCGCCCGCCTGTCGCCCCGCCGGTCGCCCCGCCGGTCGCTCCGCCGCCCCTCGTCCTCGCCGCTCACTCCTTCGCGCCTCTCCTCCTGCCAGGCCCGTCTCCCTGGAGCGCACAGTCAGCTCTTCCCCGAGGGCTAAACGCTTAGCGAGTGATGGCGGCTCCGGGGGCCGCCTGGGCTCTGCTCTGCTGACCCTGCACAGCATTAGAGGAACGGATGTGGCGCGTTCCAATAAAACTTTATTTACAGGAACGGGGCGGGCTAGGTTTCGCCCTCAGGCCAGTTTCCTGGCTCCTGCTGTCCTGCCCACAGCTCCGGTTGTCACCAGTGCTTGTCGATGTGACTTCAGCCATTCTGTCTGTAGCTTGAAAAGTCCAGCTCGCATTCCTTGGCGCAGCGTCTGAGGTCTGCCGTTGTGTGGCCCTGACATGGCTTTGTTCCCTCCACAGCTCACCGCGCTTTCCTTGCTTTGGCGACGAGGACCCCCGCCGGTTCCGGGGTGCGCCCGCTGCCTCCGCGCGGCCCGTGCTGCTTCTAGGGCCGTGGAGGAAGCACGCCGCCCGCCCGCCCGCCCTTTCTTCCATCCTCTGAAATTACGCAACGTGCAGTATTTCATGAAATCATTCTTAAAACGTTGACTGCAAGGTCTGACAGCCTGCCCAGCACCCCACTTCTTTACTCTTACCCGAAACATTTTAGTTGTAAGTGGTTCACATCTCTTCATTTGGCGGGGAAAAAAGACATGCAAACGCAGGTCCCAGAGCTGTCAATCTCCACGGCGGCCCCGCCCCCGACCGCCAGGCCCCCTTCCTCAGGCGGCGGGACACGCCCCAGCCGTTCGGTCCCCGGTCCCCCCGACTGCCCCGGACACGCACCGGCCGTTCGGGAGGGCCGCTCGGGTCTGACGACTCTCACCCGACTCTTCAGAAGCCGCCCTGACCTCCATGCACTCGGGTCCTGCTCACCTGTCTCCTCTCAGCCTTTCAGATTTCAGAGATGGCGAGGGACCATCCCCGTGTGACCCAGGGCAGCTCCCTGAGGGCTGGGGGGCGGGGTGCGTTCTGTCTGCACCTCGTGGACGCGTTTCTTAGAGGCTTTGCACATTTTCCTAGCAACATCCTCGTTCCTCAACTTAAATATTTTTGGTGCTTTTCCTAGACCTGTGCCAGGAGTGTAGAGCCGAGTCAGAGTCCCGAGCCGCAGCTGCCCGCAGTCCGATGCCGGCCGCAGCGGACTTTTCCCCTGGGGCCGGACAGACAGCACTTCGGGCTCCGTGGACCGCCCGGTCTCTGCACCTCGGCCGTGGCCACGTGCGGAGAACCGCGGGCAGCGCGGAGACGGTTGAACTGGGCCGTTTTCCAGCCACGGGGGGCGGGCCAGATTCGCGCGCAGGCGGCGGTGTGCACGGGGCCTGGGGCGGGGCACGAAGGGCTGTCGAAGCCACGGGGAGCGAGGGCGTCTTCCTCGGTGCGGGCGTCGCTCCGTGATGCGGAAGGAGGCCGCGTTCGCAGTGCGCGTCAGAGCATTCCTCAGATTCGCTGCGCAAGCGGCCGTTGGTGGGGCGTTTTGGTGGGGCGGGCCGTGCGAGAGCAGACCGGCCCTCGAGAGACGCCTCGTTGGCCGCGAGCGCCTTCGACCCGCGGCACCCGCGCACTCCTCTGCCGCGTGCTGGGGCCGTTGGACGAGCAGCGCCCGGCGGGGGGACCGCGCAGGGGCCTGATGCTGGGGCGCGCGTGGAGCAGGGCCGGCGGCTCCGGGGCGGGGGCGGGGCTCGCGTGGCAGTCCCGGCGCGTGACGGACCCCGTGAACGTGCAGGCGGTGGAGACGGCGGGGGCGAGTCAGGGACGGCCCGTTTCGCGGGGGGCGACTGGCTTACACGGCGTCGCTAGGAAAGAGCGAGTGCAGATGAGCGGCCGGCGGGGGCGGCAGCCGCGCCAACGCCGTCGCCGGGTGGGGGCCGCGGAGCGCCGTCGGGGCACGCAGCGGGCAGCCCGGCGCCGAGGCCACAGGACCGGGTGCCCGGCTCAGCCGCAGCGCGTGCAGACGGGACCCCGAAGACCGGTCTGTAAAGTCCCGCCCACAGCAGCTCTACAGGTGCCGACGCTGGTCAGACGGGCCGGGCGGGCGGCGGGTGGCGGTGTTCAGTGAGCTCCGACGCAGAGTCAGGCCCCCGCCACAAGACTGGCTCAGAGACACCGGCAGCCGTGGAGGACGGGGGCCGGCAGAGGGCCCGGGCGCCTGCTCTGCGGGCGGCGGGAACAGGTGCGGGGCGAATGCTGGCCGCGAAAGGCGCCAGGTGTGAGGCTTCCGAGAACCTGACTTAATCGTTGTCACGGGACGCCCATGTTCCGTTCAGATTTCTTCTAAACCACGCTCTGGGTAGGCTTGAACGTCCTTAAAAATAAGCTGTGCTCAGGGCCACAGTAAAGCCACGTGGTCCTCAGCGACAGCCAGTCAGTGGACACCGTTTAGTGACTGCCTCTCCCCGACTCTCTCACTATTCTCCCCATCTTCACCCCCCACAGTCAGCTGTCAGTCAGCAGATGTTCCGGTCCCTGTGCTTGGCACAGGCCAGGAGGATCTGGTTCGGGCCCTGGGGGAAAATCTGGGAAGCCCAGAAAATAAGCATGCAAGGCTGTGTAGGTACGGGGGTTACAAACGGCTGAGCAGCTCTCCTGGGAGCTCGCGACAGGCGGAGACATCGGCCTCGTTCAGTTCAGAGCGACAGGAGCAGAGGGGAGGTGAGCTGTGCCCCGCTGGGCTCCCGAGACCTGGGCTGGTCCCCGTCCGTCCACGCGGGCATGGGGGGCAGGCCGCACACCCCAGCGCTCCCGCCAGGCCAGGGGGGCGGGTCTGTGCAGCGGAGGGAGTCGCCTTCCTGCCCTGCTCGGGGCCTCGGCGCAGCACCCCGGGGGCTGGGGCCTGCACCCCGGCGGGGCCGCACCCGGAGCCACGGTCACCCCACTGCGGCCCGCCTCTGACTCTCGTCGAACTGCGTCGCTGTGATGGGGAGAGCGGCAGCTCAGTGAGCGCTCGCTCTGGAGGCGAAGAAGATCCCGAAGATCCTCTCTGCCCCCCTCCCGGGCAGTGCCGCCCCGTGGGGGCGCCTCCCGTCCGCATCTCCAGCCAGGACCTCCCTCTGGGCTCCAGACCCGCGTTTCCACTGCCTTTGGAACCCGCGCCCGACGGCCATCCAGCGTGGCTGACCCAGTGTGTCCCAGGGCGCGCGCTCTGCCCTCCTGGCCTTGTCCCGACCTCCGACAGCGGTCTGTTCCTGCCCCCGACACGCCCTCCGAGCCGGCCCGCCTCGGCCCACCCCTTGCTCTCTGTCCTCCGCTCTCCTGGTCAGTGGCCCGCCACGCCCCCTGGCCGAGTCCCTTTGTTGCCCTTCCCAGCCCCCCCCCCATTCCCACGGTCACGTCTTGTCTGTTGCATCGTGTCCTGGCTGGTCTCAGTGTTGGTGCCCCCCCCCAGCAGCGGTGGCTCCCTCCGCCCGCAGTGACGGCCGCGCTGTGGGGACACCCAGGTGGCCCCTCTTTTCAGCTCCTCCCCCTTCTCAGGAGCTCTGCTCCAGCAAATCTGAACGGTCCTTGTCACCAAATACGACCTTGATTGTGCATTTAAAACTCGTCGTGTGAGCGACTCCGCCCGAAGTGGCCTCTTCTCCATCCTTCGCATTTCTTTACGGGGAGCTCAGGTCGTCCGCCTGCGTAGAGTCTGCTGCCTCACGGGGCCTCCTTTCTCCCGCAGCGGGTCCGTTACGCCTGGTGCTCGTCTGCGGAGAGGCCCTTGCCGCCCTGGGTGGCAGGCGCTCGACCAGAGGCACCGACCACCCTCGCTTCTACGGCTGTAACGTTTTTCCAGTGCCAGTTTCATTTTTCGCTGATACAGATTTGAAAAATTTTCCTCTCAAAACATAAAGCCTGAGTTTATTTATGGTGAGATATGTTACTTACCACATTAAAGTTTAGTAGCAAGAAGTCGAGAGATTTAAATTTTTAAATGCATGCCGTTTGCCCTTCCTCATCACCCCCATTCCATGTGCTAATTAATGCAGTGAACAAAATTTATGACTTGCGACGGACAAAGGGGAGGGGTGTTCAGGGGCTGGCAGAGTGGGGCGAAGGGCGAAGAGGTGTAAACTAGCAGCTGACGGAGGGTCACGGGGCCGGGGAGCTCGGCAGCAGCGCGTGGCTCGGCGGAGGGCGGGGGGGGCAGGAGCACTGGGGGGTCGTTTTATGAACTACGTAGATGTCTAACCGATGTGTACCTGACACTAACTAAAATAAATTAATCTAAAAAGTTCCTAGATGAAAAGATGCCAAGTCTTTCCAAAGCGATCTCCAGATTCAGTGCCATCCCAGCCAGAAGTCGTAATGGAGCTTTTCATAGAATTTGATAAGCCGATTCCAGTGTTTCTCGAAATTCGAAGAAGGGAAGGAATAATCCTGGCGGGCACAAACATCCACCTGAAATCTAGAGCGGTTAAAACATGGCCTTGACACAGAGGAGACCAGCGGGTCAGTGGAACAGAACAGAATCGGGGGAGAAGAGACCATAAAGCCAAAGTGTGACCCACAATAATGAATGCCGCGTTTATAGTCGGGGAGGAGAGGGGGCAGGGGGCGCCCGCAGGCCCTGGGCGTGCGAACGAGAGTGGAGCTTCTCCCCGGGCGGGGAATCCCAGGACCCCGAGGAGGAGCAGGCGCCCTGGGGCGGCCAGTGCTGGGGCCCTGGGGCGGGGCGTGGCGGGGCCTGGCGGCAGGTGCAGGGCCCAGGCTCACTGAAGCAGCCTCACATGAATGTCCTCTGTGCGCCTTTACGGTTTCCTTTAGTGCATTTAGATCTTCAATTTATTTGGAATTTATACCCATTTATTATATGAAGTAAGGGCACAGCTTTCATTTTTCCTAACTAACTAGTCAGTTGTCCCAACCCCATTAATTGAACCTTCTTCCACTGATTTAAATGCTGCTTTAAATGTTTTTATGTAACGATTTTTATGGAAAAGAAAATGTAAAATTTTTGTAAAGTTTTTAATTATATCATTTAGGAAATGAGATTTACATAAACAAAGGTAGAACTGAAATTTGCAGTTTCAAAAATGAGATTATTCTCATAGTAAATGCCAACTTCTTTGTCCAGTTCTTTCAATGACCTAGTTTCCCGCTTTCTGAGCTCGATTTTTGTAAACCCCAGAGGGAGGGCCGGTGGCGGGCGTGGCAGGGAAGAGACTCCGGTGTGACGGGCGCCGGGGAGGACCTCGGACGTGCGTGTGTCTGCGTGTCTGGGGACGAGAGCGCTAGCGGGGCGCGCGCCCTGTGGTGGCCGGCGGGGGGCCCCGCAGGAGCCGCGTGGCCATTTCTCCTGGGCCCCCGTTCAGACTAAACACAGGCGCGAGCGGGCACCAGGGCCCCAGGCGGCTGTGGCCGCTGCCCCGCCGCCCTCGGACCAGTGTTTTCTGCCCCTCGTAGTCCGGCATCTAACGCGGAGAGCGTGGCCGCGCTGTGTAAACCAATGGGTGTCATGCTGACGAGGGGCCGGTGCCCGCGGGGGCCCAGTTCTCTTGCCTTTGAATCAGTGTTTTAAAATAATTCAGTTCTAAAAGGAAAAAAATTTTTCAGAAGTTTCCTGGTTGAACTTGACATTGAATGCAAACCCTCCACGCCAGAAATGAATGTCTTCAGGCCCCAAGGAAGCACCGCGAACGTCTTCCTTCCTTTTATTCTCAGAGTGAAAAAACGGTGCTGCTTATTTTAAGGACATCCTCAATCACGTAGATTTTCACATCAAGAAGGAAAAAACAGCGTTTAATTGTGTTGCTCCTGTTGAAGTGGGCGTCGCCCGGCGGGGAGCCGAGGGCCTGCGGTCGCGTGGGGGTGGCGGACTGGCGCGAGCCTCGGGCCGGGCGCTGGGCGGCGGGTGCCCTTTCCAGGCGGCCGTCCAGCCTGGCCTGCCGTCCGCGCCGGCCACACCTCCGGCGCGTGTCCCCTCCGCCCTCGGCCTCTGGGGGGCGGTTTGGCCTCCCTCGGTGGACGTCAGCACCCTTCCTCGCCACGACCCAGCGCGTCTCACACCCGCTTGTCCCTCGCGGGGGCCGCAGGCCATCCGCGTCCGAGACGAGGGGACCGTGCTGGTCGCCTTCTGCCGACGGCCACCCTGCGGTCGCAGCCGGGGCTTCCGACGGTCCTTGCGCCATGCGCGGGCACGACCGGCCAGAGCCTCCGCTCCGGGGACGCAGGTCCTGTTTGTGGGCCCCGCCGCGCACACCGCCGTGCGAGGGTCAGGGTGTCCGCGTGGGAACCGGCGGGGGCACGAGGGAGCTGCCCGTGCCTTCCCCGCCCACGGGTGGCAGCGGCTCCCCGTCGGGCCCTTTCGCGGCCCACGGCCCTCAGTTGTTGAGGCCTCATCCTCTTTCTCCCACGTTCGCGTTACCTGTGAAGACGCCTCGCTGTCCCTTAGCCGTTCCTCGCGTCTGCGATGCTCACGGCTTCGCTTTTCTCGCCACCCTTCCGAGCCGCATCTGGCCCCCGGAGACAAGCGGGGTCTTCCGCGTGGCCCAGCCTGGGCCCGGCGCGTGTCCTGCACGGCCGCTTTTCCCAGAACACGTCTCCGGCCCACCTCTGGTGGCGTGACGCGGGCCCGCGCGCCGCGAACACCTGTCCCGTCGCCGACGGCGCGAGCGGGAAGAACCGCGCGGAGGGAGCACGATGGTCACCCGACCAAGGGACGAAGAGAAGATGAGCCGCATTTCCTCAAAACCTTCGGGTAAAAGTGCGTCGGAGCCTTCCGTGTGTCGAAAACTGCACAGAAACAGCAACGTCAGCCTTGTCTACACAGATGTAAAATACACCGGGACAACAAAATCCCCGAGAAATAGGGCACGAGCATTAATTCAGAAGCAGAAAAGCTTACATTGTAGGAACTTTGCACGTCGACGACCCAGAGCCTAGCCCAGGGGGGCCTCGGCCAAGCGAGCATGAGGTGGGCACCGGACCTGCGGCTGCGGGAGGCGGGGCCGGTCTCTGAACTGCCGACGGGGCGTCTCAGCGGGGGGCGAATGGCCGCATTCGGCCCCACGGCCGTGCCCGTGAACCTCTGACCCTTACCGGTGTTTTCCAGATTCTCACTAAACCCTCTGCCCCGTGTCTCCGGGATCTGCTCTCTCGTCCCGATTCGCCCGGCCAGTCTGCCCCAGGCACGCCGAGGCTCCCCCTGGGGAAGTCCGCAGTTTCGGGGACGGAGGGGCTTGTCACCTCCCATCCATGGGGCGCTCCGGCCGGGAGTCGCCGGCGCTGACCGCGGCCGCTGGCGGGCTGTCGCGTTGGCTGGGCGTCGCATTGCCGGTCCTCACGCTGTCCCTTCACAGTTTGGCCACGTGCCGCTGCGGCAAGGTGAGGGGGCGGAGTGGACGCAGGCCTGCGGGGCGCTGTCCCCTCCTCCCGCCCTTCCTGTCACCAGAGCAGAGCTGCGGGGACCTGGGGGACACCAGGTAAAGCCGGAACGGCCGTGGCCTCCGTACAGATAATATATTTAGATGGAGGCAATTAAGCCATAACAGCGCTATAAAATGTAATCAACACGGCCGTCTAGACTTCCTTTATGGCGCTTTTTGTGTTTTTAGAAAGTCTCGCTTGGAATCCAGGTAGGGGAAGTGGGGGGGGTGGGGTGCAGCCCCTGGCGAAGGCTGGGGCGGCGTGGCCGCCTCTCGTTCAGACCCCCCCACACCCTGTACCCCGTGTCTCCCTGACGAGCAGACCCAGCTGGGCGCTCTCGGCGTGGTCCGGGTGTGTGGCAGGGCAGGACCCGGCCGCTCGGTTTCGGCCCAGCACGTCGGGTCGCCGTCGGGGGCACCCCGCTGCGGCCCCCGTCTGCCGCCGCCGTGCTCCCACTGCCCCGCGGCCCCGCCCGGCTCACCACTGCAACCCCGAAACCAGCCCCGCGGCCCCTGGACCCCCGCGGCGCGAGTGCCCTTTCCGGGCTTCAGTTTCCTGAGCGGTTAAGGGCAGGCGAGGGTGACGGGCCCGTGTGCCGTGGGTGCCGGTGTCGGATGAGCTAGCTGTCTGTCGCACGCCGTCACACGCAGGCTGCTTAGCGTGTGTCTGGCTGGCGTGAGCACCCAGCAGGGGTTATGTGGGACGTGACGTTGAGGTGACAGCGACTTATTTATACAGAATGAAAATCGACCCTGAGGCCTCAGCGAGGCGGCTTCTCCCTGGGCACTCGTCGTTTTTGGAACAGTCCGCAGGCCCCGCCGTGGCCGGCCGGGCCCTCTCCGTCCCTGCGCCCGGCTCGCCCCAGGCCGGCTCGCGCCTCACGGACCAGCCCTCCCGCCCCTGCTGCCTGGTCACCCCGCAGATGACCTGCCGCCCCCCCCGCACTGACGTCCGCCCAGGCGTCAGAGCCTCAGAGGCCTCTCTCCTGACCCCGACTCTAGAACACGGTCCTGTCCTTTTCTTTATCCTTCGACTTAGTTCTTTTCACGTCCTGCGAAAAGGTAGCTGGCCGCTCCCCAACGCCACGGCACTGCACTAGGCTCTGAGACAGACGAGAGCGAGGGACTGCGTCCTTTCCGCGGATCAGTGAACCTTGCGATCCACCGTAACTATCTCGCTCACAGACGAATTAATCTATTGTCGAATCCGTCCTTCTTGCAGGGCCCGTTCAGGGCGGGCTGCCGGCGCCTCCCCCCAGCCGCCGATGACAAGGGAAGTTTCTGGGTTTGTCTTTTATGGGGCGTCAGACCCACCAGAGCCCCGCCCGTCTCCCGGCTCTTGCCGACGCGGGCCCGCAGCCGGGGAAGGGGAGGCGGCCCCAGCGCCCCGGGGCGGTGTGCCCACTGCGCCAGTCGAGCGGGCACTCAAACGCCTCCGGTCTCCTCGAGGTGGAACTCAGGGCGCCGTGTTCCCCAGTTGGCTGAAGATGAGTTTTTAAAGTCAGCAGCGATCGTTTCTCTTAAGCCCTGACGTGACTTGATGATGGTTTGACGACTTCGTGCTAATTCTCCGACTCGGGTCCTTCCTGGGAACCCTGCGCGCCCTTCCTGCTCTCTTCATGATTCCCGAGAGTTTTTAAAAATCGCCCCCCTCCCCTCCGCGGGTCGTTGCGAGCCGTGCCCTGGAACACGCCGCCCACACGCCGCCCGCCCGCTTGGCGCGCGGGGCCCCGCCTTCCCACGCGGGCCCCCGCCTTCCCACGCGGCCCGTCGCGACCCGCGTGAAGCCGTGACGTCCCCTCCGGCGGGGGCGGGGCTTCGCCGCGTGCTGGCTTCCCCCGCGTGACGCGTGAAGCCGTGACGTCCCTTCCGGCGGGGGCGGGGCTTCGCCGCGTGCTGGCTTCCCCCGCGTGACGCGTGAAGCCGTGACGTCCCTTCCGGCGGGGGCGGGGCTTCGCCGCGTGCTGGCTTCCCGTTCACCTTTCTCCAGATCACACACGTTGAACGCGTCAGCGTTGGGAGCTGACCGTCTGCACGGCGCCCGTCTGACCCGGCGCGGCTCGGGCCGGCGCCGCGCCTGGCGAGCTCGGGGGCGGCCGTCCCCACGAGCGAAGGGCGAGAAGGTCGGCCTGCCGCCCCCGGCCCCGCCGCCGGCCTCCAGCGCCTGCGCCGAGCGCCCCCAGCGAGCACGGCGCACGGCTTCGCCCCGTCTGACGGGACTCTCGCGCGACGCAGCTCAGAGCCGTGGCGTCCGCGCCCCGGGAGCCGCTCCCTGCCCCGCCCGCCCGCCCGTCTAACGCCGTGCTGTCCTTGTCGTTGCAGGCGATGGTGGCTTGCTACCCGGGCAACGGGACGGGGTATGTGCGCCACGTGGACAACCCGAACGGCGACGGACGGTGCGTGACGTGCATATACTACCTGAACGAAGGCTGGGACGCCAAGGTACGCCGCCCAGCCCCGGCTTTGCTCGCAGGTCCCGAGCCTCGCCCCCGCCCGCGACCGCTCGCGCTTGCCACAGTCTCCGGGACGTCTCTGTAGAAGGAGACGGGCCGATGTGTCGCAGACGTAGGTTCCCCGGTGCTCCGGTATTGAAGTGTTCATCCGGAATTTAATTTTTACAAAAGGGCCTTTTATTAAAACATATTCCTTTTGGTAGTCTGTAAAAACATTTCTGCAAACGCTTGCTTTGTAGTGGTTTTTGCGGGAGATTACGTACAGGTAATCGTGGTGGGTTCTTTGCTCCTCACACCTGCATTTGATTCTTTGCATTGCCGTAGAGACGTTATCTGTCATCGTTTGCTGGATTGAATCCCAGAGGCAGGATCTCTTCTTTCTCTGATTATGGAAAAAGATATCAACACTGACAAACCCTATAAATCGATTAGAATGTATGATACGTTTAATCTCTTGTTATAAACATGTTCCCTTCATATTAGCCCGAGTTTCACTTAAGTTTAAATTATTTAAATTTTACAAGTATGTCATGTATTGTATTAGAGGTGGTAGAAACTAACTTTTTGGTTGATTTTTAAAAATCATTTTACGCTTTTTTGATGCAAAGTATTCGAATATGGAACCCAGTGGATTTCCACAGAGAACACACCTGTGCGGGAAGGGCGGATTAAAAATTAAGCTTTAAAACGCGCTCCGCTCGCACACGCATATGCACACAAACGGAAACCAAGGCTTCTAAGTGTGCAAAACCCCGCTCTGTCCTCAGAGCGCCCCCTGAAAGTCGGGACGGGCTGGCAGTGCTGTGGGGCCTTTCTCCCTGTCCTGACCTGAGGGCTTCCTCTGTCCTCGTCCACGCGCAGGAGGGGGGTGTCTTCCTGCTCAGTGGGGTTCGCCGCATCACGTCAGCCAGTGTGGCTTTGTATAACTGTCGAACTTTGAAATAGATGGGAAAAAATAGTGATTTGCCCAGAGCCCAATACACAACATAGATTGGTGTAACTTTGGTTAAAACATAAAAAGTTTCTTTTCAGATTTATAAATATCTGGAAAGCTAGAAATAAACGATCGACCCCTAATCTCTGCATTCCGTTAGTTTCTTTCTAGGCTGATCTGTTAATTTCGGCACGACCTAGCCAGAGTCGTTAGCAGGTAGTTCCTAGCTTAGTGCGCACGCGGAAAACGTCCTTGGCATCTGCGTGTGGGGCTGCAGGCTCCCTCCGCGAGGACCGGCGCCCGGGGCAGAGCAGAGACGCAGACGCCCCCGCAGGCCCGGGCCTCGCGGAGGGCGCAGGTCAGTAGGCCGAGGTGGCGGCCGGTCGTGCCGAGTGCGGGACAGACGGCCGTGGGCACTGGGAGCCCCTGGTTCAGGGGTCGGGGAGGTGTCCCAGAGGGAGATGGGGAGCTTCAGATGTCTCTTTTTAAGTGTTTTCAGTGGCTCGATGGTGGGATTCCCAGCGACGCCAGCCCGAGGGAGGGGGTCGGGCGGGGCACGTCCTCGGTTGCGCACAAGTGCCGTGGGCACCACTCCGGACGGCACAGGGGCCTGCGGAGGGCGAGCGAGGGTCCGGCAGCCTGGGGCTGAGTGAGTCCCAGACGGGCCTCCTCGGCCACCTCTCTCACTGTAGGTCCTGGGGAAAGGCTCAGCCTCGAGAGGCCCCGCCTCCGGGTCAGAGGCTCGGGGGTTTCGCTTCTCAGGGGTAAAGTGCTACCCAGACAGGGGGCGTTTCACCTCACTTTGACCCTCCACGTTACGGGTGCCACAAGTACGACCCCTGTTCACCGTTCCCTGCTCCGCACCCGGGGCCTCCACAGGGCCAGAACGGTGACAGCCAGGGCTGGCCTGAGCCGCGGGGTCCACCCAATTCCACAGGAAGGAGGATGGACGTTGGGGTAAACAGTAATGATCCTTTCTGGTGGAATCCAGTTTCACACGCAGGCGGTCGCCAGTGCGTGAGGCCCAGTCAGGAAAGGGAGACGTCAGTAAACAGTGACCGCGGTGGTGGTGACGTGGTGACGGTGACGTGGTGACGATGGCGATGAGGGTGAGGGTGATGGCAAATGGCGTTTTCTAACACATCAAGTTCTTTCAGTAAGCGGCCCCGAATTCGCGAGCTCCTACCGTCTGCTGAGGACGCGGTGAGCTTCCTGCCCTGCCAGACCGGCCCCAAACAGTGCAGGCTCGGGCCCAGCCCACCGCAGCGAAGCGGGCCGTGGCGTTCTCGGCCGGCGGACGGTCCTGCCTTCGGTCCGTGAGAACCGTGCCCGCGGGCGCGGCGGGCGGCTCGGAGGTGCACGCGCGTGAGCGGCCAGGCATGCGGGCCTTAGCGCGTGCGAATCGGAAACGCGGTTTCCAGCACTTCCTAGAACTCCCAGGTGCCGTTTCACGACGTCCGAATTCTGGCAACGTTCGTGTTCCACCAAACGCCTAGAAAAATCAGCGCCGCCGCGCATACTGCGGCTCTCGCCTCGCCTTCAGGCCTCGTTAGCGGAGATGTGTTTGTGCGTGATCCAGTCAAGGATTCGGTTCACTGGAATGGTGGCCCCCCCCCACCCCCCGATTTAACTTTGTACCGTTCTGGGCGATGCTTACATCTTTGGCTCTCTTCCTAGGTAAGTGGAGGTATACTTCGAATTTTTCCAGAAGGCAAAGCCCAGTTTGCTGACATCGAACCCAAATTTGATAGACTGCTGTT
Organism: Rousettus aegyptiacus; assembly: GCF_014176215.1. Lineage (NCBI taxonomy): Eukaryota > Metazoa > Chordata > Mammalia > Chiroptera > Pteropodidae > Rousettus > Rousettus aegyptiacus. The sequence goes on along the minus strand of NW_023416293.1, from coordinate 15,986,414 downwards.
TTTCTGGTCTGACCGCCGCAACCCTCACGAAGTGCAGCCGGCATACGCCACCAGGTAGCGCTCCTCCTCGGGCAGTGGCGGGACGGGCGGCGGGCAGGGCGGCCGCGGCTTCCGACGGGCACCCTCCTGCCCGCAGCCCCCGCCCGGCGCCTCGTCTCCTGCGTCTCTTAGCTTCCCTCCCTTCTGCGGCTTCGTGAGAGTGCGGTTGACCCCTGACCGGTGCGGGGGTCCGGGCCCCGGCCCAGCACGCAGTCAGGTCCATGCAGAGCCTTCGCGTCCCCCCAAAACGTGACCACTAACAGCCGACAGACGCTGTGGCTCAGCCGCCATCCGCGGGTGGCCCACACCGCGTGCTGTTCCCACAGTCGAGTGAGCTCGAGGCGAAGCGTTGAAATCCAGGAGGATGAGGCGCTTTGACGGCGTTTGTTGGAAAGCGTCCACGTGGGAGTGGCCGCGCGGTTCAGACCCGCGCTGCTGCGGTCAGCCGTGCTCGCCTGGACCGGACAGTTACGACAGCAAAGCTGGGGGGTGGGGCAGCTCTTTCACAGCTTCGGCGACGGTGGGGGGATGAGGTAGAAAATGCCGCGAAGATGAGGCGTGAGAGGCACCCGGAGAGCAGGACGAGGATTGGAGGGAAGAAGGGAAGTCGCCACGTGTGGGAGTCGGTGGCAGGAAGTGGCCTTCCGGCTTTGATGATGGGCATTTCCCTCTCTGCGCTATGCTGTTTCTTCCATGAAGTTTAGTGTCCAAAACTTACTATATTTAATGAAGTCTTTAAGTTTTTTTTACAATTTACCACGACTCAGTTAAAATATTAGTGTTGTTAAAATGGAAGGTGTTAATAGACATTATTGTAAAATAATTGTAGAAAAATAATACCTGTTTTTCATCACATAAAGGACTTTGAACACTGTGATGGTGAATTGTCAGCCTGCATTCGCCTTGGCCCGGTGGGGCGAGGCCACCCCCAGGCGGGTGGGGGACGGTCAGAGACAGGCCGGCCTTTGCGGGGCTCAGATCCGGAAGGCCTCGCCACCACACCCCCTTTTTCTCGCTGCTTCCTGAGCCTCGTTGCTCTCAGCCCCGGAGAGGAGGCAGAGACGAGGGAGCGAGGCTGGGGGCCGGGGTCCTGGCGCGCACAGGGTGTGCCACCCCGGCACCCTGCGGTGCTGGAGCCTGCCCCGCCCGCGCCCCCGCTTCTAGGGCCTTCGGAGCTAGGGAGCCCTGAGTGGTCTGGTGCGCCCTTTCCTGGGGCGGAGCTTTCGGTGGTGGATGAGTGCGCAGGGCAGGGAGGGGAGCATGACCGTGACCTCTGCCCGGGGGCGGGGGGGGGCAGTGGCGGTGGTGGTGGTGGAGGAGGAGGAGGAGGAGGAGGAGGAGGAGGAGGAGGAGGAGGAGGAGGAGGACAAGCGAGGCTGCCGGGAGTGCGGGGACCGGCGAACGCCCCTCAGGGCCGTGGGAGGCAGCGGGGCACAGAGCCTCGCAGCACTGTGCGGCTGGCTTCTGGTCGTGGCTGAGGGCTCCAGAGGGAGAACCCTGCTCACTGGGGAGCCAGAAGTTTGGGGGCGAAGGAAGTATAAAGTTACACACCTGTGCACCTCCCCTGTCACCAAGGCCACTGTGGAAATAGAGGGGCCTGGACAGTGAGAAGGGGGCCCGGCCCGCGGAGAGCAGCCCGGGAGTCGGGCGGGGCCAGGCGATCCGCATCTCCGTGTTCCTGGTGCCCGGACCGTGCTCCACGTCCGGTGTGTATGTGGCCGAGCCTCGTCACGGTCACCGGCCTGTCCGTCCCCAGCGAACGCTGGCCGGGGCCTGCAGGGCGCTCTGACCGCCTCGTCTGCCGAGGAGCCGACCCCTGACCCCTGGGGTTCCCCTCTCACTCCCCCACTGTTGGCACCAAAAAGCAGAACGACGTGCTTTGTGATATTTAACGAACTGGAACTTCCTCATTTGTTTGCGGAATGAGATATTCCAAATAAGTTCCAGAAAAATGTTTAGCTAAACTTTACGTCAAACCATAGTATAACCACTTTGATAAAAATCCTAAACGTTTCTCAAGTGGTGAAGCTGTGAACGCCCGTTGCGATTCTCAGCCGTGGCGCAGCGAGGTCCTCAGAAGCTGTGACTGTGGCCCGGGCCCTTGGGCAGCGCGCCCTCCCCCGACAGCCGCCCTCACGCGGGCTGCCGCGGCCTCGCAGAGCACTCGGCCCGCAGGCTCAGTGAGCAGGGAGCACGTGCCAGGCGCTGCAGTGTGGCTGCTCCCCGAGCCTCGGGGTGGCTGCTCGTTGCCCTCTGGCGACCCCGTGGTCGGGACAGCGCCGGGCGTGACGTGTGCGGGCGTGGCGTGTGCGGGCGTGACGTGTGCAGGCGTGACGTGTGCGGGCGTGGCGTGTGTGGCCGTGACGTGTGCGGGCGTGACGTGTGCGGGCGTGGCGTGTGTGGGCGTGGCGTGTGCGGGCGTGGCGTGTGCGGGCGTGGCGTGTGGGCGTGGCGTGTGGGCGTGGCGTGTGCGGGCGTGGCGTGTGCGGGCGTGGCGTGTGTGGCCGTGACGTGTGCGGGCGTGGTGTGTGCGGGCGTGACCTGTGCGGGCGTGGCGTGTGTGGCCGTGACGTGTGCGGGCGTGGCGTGTGCGGGCGTGGCGTGTGCGGGCGTGACGTGCGCGGGCGTGGCGTGCGCGGGCGTGGCGTGCGCGGGCGTGGCGTGTGTGGGCGTGGCGTGCGCGGGCGTGGCGTGTGGGCGTGGCTGTGGGCGTGGCGTGTGCGGGCGTGACGTGTGCGGGCGTGGCGTGCGCGGGCGTGACTCGTGCCGTAGACACCGCAGCGGCCTCCCGCGTCCCCCGGCGTGGCCATCCTGACCCTGCTCTGCGTTTCTTTCAGGTACGCAATAACCGTGTGGTATTTTGACGCCGATGAGAGAGCGCGAGCGAAAGTGAAATACCTAACAGGTAAGCGCGGGGCGGGGGCCGCGGGGGCCGCGGTTCACGGAGGCCGCGGTTCAGCCCTCCTCATCCTCAGCTGTGCCCCGCCGAGTGGCCGGAGATGAGGCAGGGAACCCGAGAGGTGTCCAGATGCGAGCCGAGAGTGCGTCTGGGAGTGTCCTCCCCGGCGCAGGCGGCCGAGCTCTCGGGGCCCGCCCCGGGCTCCCTCTCGTCCTCTGGAAGGAAGTTGGCACCGTTTCTTTTTGAACCTACGTGCGATTAAGGACGCGCCAACTCTAGTCTCCACGTCGATCGTGGCCGTGAAGAAAATCGATACAAAGGAGACGAAACATTCAGACCTGTGACTCAGACGAGCGCGTGGAGCCGGCCTCTGCCGCCGGCGCCACCAGGCCACACCCGGTCCCGAAGCTGAGGGCGCAGGGCGCCGGCCCCACGCCCCCCGGACCGTGTCTCGGGGCTCCCGAAGCTGAGGGCGCAGGGCGCCGGCCCCACGTGTCTCGGGCGCCTCCCGCCGTCGGCCGCGAGTCCACGTTGCTCATCGACCAGCCGCGTGTGCACGAGCCGCCGACTCCCACGTCAGCCTGTGGTGAAGCCGAGACGGGCCGTTCGTGTTTTCTCCGTGTGTTTGTAAAGTCGTCGCTTGTGGCCAAGCCGCGCCGTGCTCTTACCAACCACACTGCTGCGTCGTAGCAGTTTAGGTCACTCTTCAAGCAAAGAGGCAAACCGAACCGCTGTCTCTGCCGAGCCTGGTCCCCCCGGGGCTTCCCCGGTCGAGAGCAGCGCGTCGCCCCGGGCGGCGGAGTGCCGGCGGCGTGTGTTCGCGAGGCCGAGGCCTCGTGCGCACGGTCGGGGGCCAGCGGGCGGGGGGCGGGGGTGGGGGGTGTGCACGGGCACGGTCGGGGACGGCGCTCACTCCCCGGCGCCCGGCGGGCGATCGAACGTCCTCCTGTTTTGTCTGTGTCCCACCTTGCAGGTGAAAAAGGCGTGAGGGTCGAACTCAACAAACCTTCGGATTCCATCGGCAAAGACGGCTTGTAAAGAGACTTTGGCCCGGCAACACCCCACGTCGCCCACGGCGAGTCGACGCTGCTCGTTCCCTCGCGGCTGCCACTACGTGGGACGACCAGTCGGCATTCAAATAAAGAAAAAGCAGCAGCTTTTTTGCGTTGCATCAGAAAGAAGATTCTGACTGTGTGGCTTTGACTGCATGGCTGACTCCGAAACCGTGACCGCTTAGGGGACGCGTGTGAGCTGTCACCCGAAAGTGGTATTTACACCTGGACGTTAAAAAAAAGTGCCCTGGGTAGAATTTTTTCATTCTTATATTTTGTCAGATCTGTCATCTAGCTGAGTTCACTTCATCTCTCCCTTTTTTATATAGTCAAGTTCGAATTTGAAGTAATTTTTGTATGATCAGGTACAATTTATCAAAACTGAATTGAGAAAAAATTACTCAAGTATTATTTCCCAAAATAGCATCAATCTATTTTTGTAAACCTCTTCGTACTATTAAATTTCGCCCTAAGAGACCTTTTGTAATGATTGTTCCAGTGACCGGTGACTGGGTTACTTTTCTTTTTATTTAAAACGAGGGCACTTTAGCTACCAGCAGGAAAGCCAGACTCGTGGTCCCGGCTCACGCCAGCCTCGAACTCGTCGAGATCGCCGCTGTCGTTGTCCTGACGTTGTCACTAATGAAGCGTAACAGTAAAACCATCGCCATTCTCCTGCCAGTAACCTTCAGTCCACGTTTCACGAGAAAACACAGTAAGACGGTTTCGTCTTAAGTGTCTTAAAGAGCCGCAGCGACTGGCACTGGGTGAACTCGCGGGTCGTCAGCACGGGGGCCCGGGGCGCGGGCCCTCGGCCGCCACGCACACCCGGTCCTCGCGCTCGCCCCCTTGCTTCCCGTCTGGCTGCTGGCACTTCCGGGTTCGCGTGCGGGTCTTCCCACCCCTGGACCCCTCCGGGCCCAGGTCAGAGTCGTTTCTGTGGGACAGCATCGGGGCGCGGTGCGGGCCTCGCCCCGGCAGCGGGAGACGTGCGTTCAGCTTAAAAAAAAAAAACGAAAGCAAAAAATAAGATAATTTTATTTTTATGTTTTATGAGTTTTCTTTCTCACTTTCCAGAAAAGGAGGGACTGTTACAGGCGCGCACAGCCTCCCGGACGCCGGTCCCCGGGGCGGCAGCCGGGTCCCCGCGGCGCGCGGGGCGGAGGCCGTGCCCGCTGCAGCCGGCTCTGCCCTCGACCTTTGCCAAACACGATGTGCGTGTGCGGAGGCGTCTTTGTTTTCCCTTAGGACAGTTTTTGCATTTGCAGAGTTCGTGTTCAGTTAGAGACCTTTTCTATGGAAAGCTCAGTAATTTTTATTAAAAGATTGCTATGTTCATGTAAGACATGAAAAGCAGCTCGTGGACTGGTGGTGGGGCCCCGGGCCGGGACGGCCCTCGGTGTCACGGTCCCGCTCAGGAGAACTCGGGGAGAAACCCGCCTGTTCCCCTCGTCCCAGGCGACGCGACGTGACGTCTCTGCGGCCTGTGTCCCCGCCAGCCCGGCCCGGGAGCACAGGCCGCCTCGCCACCCCGCCCGGTCTGCCCGAGCTGGCGGAGACCGCTGCGCGGCCAGGAGGCGCGCCCCGCCGCGCGCGCAGAGTCCGGGGCCCGCGTCAGCCGCGGGGCAGTGCCGCCCCCCCCGTGCGGTCCGCGGCCGTCCTGCCGGACGGGCCCTGCGCTCTGCGCTTTTGGAGACGCTTGCGTAATCTCTCGGAGGTCGCTGTGAAAGGATCACGAAGCCAGAGTGCCCTCTCTCCAGTGTCCGCACAGAATCTGCTCGTTTCACGTGGGCGGGACCTCCCCTTGTCGCCAAGCAGGACGCGGTTTAAAACAAAACTTGAAATTATTTGTGGCCTAAATGCGTTTAATCCTGGTCGAAGGTAAAGCTTCTCACGCTGTTTTTGTTCGACACATTAACCAGCTGTAAAATGCAGACCGTTGTCCGCAGCAGGCGCAGTCTCGGGTCCGTGTCGTTGGAGCGGCGATGGTTGCGGAAGAGCTCTCCAGCTGCTTGTGACGCTAATCCGATTAAAACGATGTGCAAACGTTCTCGGGAAGCGATGGTGGTTCTTTCCCGCTGCCTTTGTTCTTATCCGCGACCGCGTGCCGGCTCCACGGGCCCTTCCGCCGGCCCCCCCAGGACGTTCGGCTCGCTTTCACACACGGTGCCGAGGGGGGCGGCAGGGCACGTCGGGGTGTCCCGGGGCGACGCGCCTGCACGTCAGCGTCTCTGCGCTGGGATTCTGTCCCCGTCCACGGGGTTTTAAAAGTCACTCAAACGCGTGCCCTTGAGTGGGCCGGTGCCGCCCTTCTGCAGAGGGGCATTCGATGCCCGCTGTGCATGGCCGCCCCGGCGCGCGTGCGAGCAGCGTGGGGGCCGTGCACCTGCTCGTTTGTCCCCCACGTCAGTGTGTTTTAACGCCCGCAGCACCGGATTCCCGGGCGGTCTCCCATCCAGGCACTAACGCGGCCCGGCCCTGCTTAGCTTCCGAGCTCAGACGCGATCAGGTGCGTTCAGTTAAACGTTCCTTCGAGTGTGGCACCTCGGTGTTTCCCAGCCAGTCTGGGCCGTGGGGACGTTGCACTGCGATGTAGCCAGGCGAACCCGAGGACAGGGCAGGTGAGCTAGAGGCAGAGGAGGCGAGCCGGGCGGCGCGGGGAGAGGCCCGGCGGACTCGGCGGGTGTGCTCGGCGCCGGCTCCGCCGCCGCGTCGCGCGGCCTTTGGGGCGTTCCTCGTCTGGAGACGGGCGGAGGCGCCAGGCGGCGTCGCGTGAGGCCTCGTGAGGCCCGCTGTCCCGGGGCGCAGGGGAGACGCGCCGGCGCCGGCCCGTGACGACGTGGGGGCGCGTGGGGTCGCTTCCAGCCGTTCACAAACACCGAGACGCCAGCGCCCGCCCCCACGCGCCAGGGCGAGGCTTTGGGCCTCCGCGCTCGGGGCCACAGTCCCCGGACTCCACGTGGCGGTGCCCGAGGCCGCGCGGCGGGGACCGCGAGGGGCATGACCTCGGCCGCGAAGTCAGGAAGTGGCAGGCACACTTCGATGCGCTAGAAGGGAGGGGGGGGCGTGCAGGGTTGCAGGCGCCGAAGGCCACCGCCCGGCCGATGCGTCCGCTCCGAACGCAGGCCGGGAGGCTGGCGGACGAGGGCTCGCGCGCCCGAGGGGCCAGGCGGGCTCGCTTTCCTTGGCTTCTGTGAAGCGCAGCGGGACGTGCCCGAGGGGCGGGGCCGTCCTGTTCCACGGGGGCCGCTCGCATCTCCCCGAGACACATTCAGCTTCCCGGTCCCTTCCGCCATCAGCCCTGAGCAGCGGCCGCGCGGCCCTGCCCGGATGCTCGGTGTTGGGCGCCGCCCTGAGAGGCCCGCGTGGGCACAGTGTCTGTCCCCGCTGCCCCCACGCGGCCCAGGCCCAGCGCGGCCGCCTTGTCGGTCCCTGTCGTGATTGGTCGCGCTTTCCCTGTGGCCTCTCTGCCCCGCAGACCCCGGCCTCACTGTCCCGGGGACCCCTCACCCTCCGCGCGGGTCTGGCTCTGGCCGAGCGTGTCCTTCAGCGCGTCCTGGGGACGTGTGTCGCTGGTACGTGTCGTGAGGCCAGTGCCCTCGCTCCTCGGTGGTGACATCCCTGAGCTTAGAACGCTAGTTCAGGGACGATTTTCCTTCGGACTTCGACGGCCTCGGCTCCCTGGTCCCGGGTGGCAGGCCGCATGCTGCGAAGGCCGAAGCCGGCCCTGGTCCCTGTCCCTGTCCTCGACGTGGAACCCGCTGTCCCTCGTGGAAGCTCAGAGGATCATCCCCGGCCCCCAGGGCTCTGGGGGTTACGGTGCTTCCGCGTGCGCCTGGCTGTAAGTTCGCGCCCTACGTGTGGGACATCGCGGTGACGGTCGCCGCTTCTCCCCCCCGCGCTCCGGCCCCTGGAGCCCCCGCCGGCCGCAGCCTCGCTTCCCTTTGAGCGACCGCGTGCCGACTGTAGACTGTGGAGGCGCCTCCCTCCCCGCCCCGGCCAGGGCTCCCCGCCCGCCGGCAGGTATTTATTCCCTTTTCAGGAGCTCCTCCGCTCTGAACTTAAGAAACGTGTGACGACTCGCTCCACGTGGCGGACTCGGTGGTCGAGCTTCCCTTCCGTCCGTCCTCACGTCCGTCTTCCGCGTTGGGCTTCCTCGCCTGTCTGGGCAGCTTTGCCTGCGGGGGTTCCTGTCGAAGGGGGGGTCCTTGGGCTGCTGGTTTTCCAGTGAATGTCGGCAGCTGCCTAAACCCGCATCTCTCATCATCTCCCCAGCGCCAGACAGCGCAGGAGCACAGGGTCCCCCCTCGCCCGCGCCCACAGCGTAACCGCGAGACAGGAAAAGGTAGGCGCACGCGGGAGAGAAACGAGCACGCGGCACGGAGCCAGCGTCGTGACTGCGCAGGCGGCCGGGGGGGGGGGCGAGGGGGGCGGGGGTAGCGGGGGCCCCGCGGGGGGAGGGGAAGATGGCTCTCGGAGGCTTGAAGGTAAAGAAAGGGGACGAAGCAGGGGTCTTAAAGGAAAAAACCTACCGACTCGGGGGAGACCCCAGTGCCGCCCACCTCCCCTCCGAGACGCACTGCCTTTCACCGTCCCAGCCGAAGGGGACGCGAGTCAGGAGCCCCGAAGCCGCACGGGCCTCGTCCCTGCTTAGGGCCGACTGACTGTGCAAGCCAAGCTCTTACCTTCCGAGGGAGCAGGAAGAGGAATCAGCCAACGTCCGCAAACGCTGCGGTCGGAAGAGGACAGAGTGAGTCTGTCACGGCTCCCGACAGCGCTCTCGGCGACGAGGCAGAAGAGGACAGGAACGATACCCAGTCTTAAGCAGCACTGCAGAAACGAGACTTACCACCTGAAACAGAAACGCAGTCTCAGAACGACGGCAAAAACGGACCAAAAGGGGAGGGAAAGAAAAGCCCTTGGAAAGCTGTGAAGTGAGTTGCCATAACTTAGCAAAGAAATTGAAAACGACGAAACGATCTCAAACTAAGATTAAACTAAAGGTGTCCAAGGAAGAGTAGATTCAATGAAGGGCGTCGAGAAGTGGGAACGCTGCCAGGAGCTGAAAACGGACACACACGGGGGCCCGAACGAAACCCCACAGCAGCGAGGACGGAGGCACAACTAACAGCTAACGGGCGCCCGCGGACATCGCGGCGGGAGCCGGAGCCCGACGGCGGAGGGGGCCGGGCCCCGCGTGGTACAGCCGCCGGACGAGTGAGTGCACCGTGCGCGCCCCCGGGAGCCGCGTGCGTGCGTGTGCGCATGTGTGTGCGCGTGTGCATGTGCACGTGTGCGCACGTGTGCGTGTGTGCGTGCGCGTGTGTGCGTGCATGTGCATGTGTGTGTGTGCGTGCGGAGCCCGTCTGCAGAGGGGGCCGGGACCCGGGTGGTGCAGCCGCCGGACGAGTGAGTGCACCGTGCGCGCCCCCGGGAGCCGCGTGCGTGTGTGAGTGTGCGCACGTGCGTGTGTGTGTGCGTGTGTGCTATGCGCACGTGTGCGTGTATGTGTGCGTGCGTGCGTGTGTGTGTGCGCGTGCACCGTGATTGCATTTATCTACTGCTATAACTGTACAGAGACGTGGAGGAGCCCTGTGAGGGATCTTTTGTGAAACGACAATTCTTTGATGTAGTTTCTTTGACGTGGATGCAGATTGTCATACCCTGTTGGCCGCCGAATGACGCGGGGGTTAGGGCACCGACCCCCCATGCAGTCGAAAACGATGATAACTTTTGACTCCCCAAAAACTACTAATAGCCTGTGGATTGGAAGTCTCAACAATGACAAAAACAGTTAATATGTTTTGTAAGTTACATGTGTCATAGACTGTATTCTTACAATAAAGTAAGCTAGAGGAAGAAAATGTGATTAAGAAAATTGTAAGGAAGACACGGTTACAGTTTCTATTGAAAAACCCGCGTGTAAGTTCAAACCCATGTTCAGGGTCAGCTGCACTTAGTTTGCACAAAATGCGTCTGACCGGACGGTGTGTGTCCTGGGGGCGGCTGCGGGACACCGGCCGGGAGTCCTCAGGAGCCCGGGGAAGGGGCGGCAGCAGGTGACCGTGCCACTGGAGCAGCGCGCGGCCAGGGCCCCCGCCGACGGGGAATCCGAGAGGCCGCCCTGGTTCTGCGGGACCCTGGTGTGGGGCAGGGGCGCCAGGGGGCCCCAGTGCCTGCCACCAGCACAGGGCCGAGGTGGCCACCCGGGAGGGGCTCGGAGTGGGTGCCGGCTTCTTCCCTGCCTGAGCGGGGCGTCACGTTGGCGTTCAGAGCGGAAGGTGAATAAAGCAGTGCGGGAGGCGAGGGTGCCCCGGGGCAGGCCGCCTGGCCGAAGCCCGTGCTGTCGGCCCGGCGCCCCGCCTCCCGGCTGCGAACCTGCGCGGGCAGCGCCCCTGGCGGTGGTCGGCAAGTGGCCCTCGCCCTCCGCCGGCGGGTTTCACAGTTCCCTGACCAGGAGCGCCACCTGGTGCCCAGCAGGTGACGGCACCAAGGGGGACGGCGGCCCCTTCCTGCGTCCGGCTCACAGCGTGGGGAACTGAGGAGGAGGTGGGTGCAGGGCCCCGCGGGTCAGGCCTTTGCTCACTCGGGACGGGACGTGAGTCGTCACAGGGCTTTGGACCTCCTGGTGGGATGTCAGAAATAGCGGCAGCCTGGCGTGTGTCCGCGCTGCGGCCTTCTGTTGATTTCGGCTCCGCAGGCGGTTAAATCTGGAATAATTGTGGATTTTGCGTCACTTGGTGGATACACACTGCTCGTCAACAACTAAAAATTGCTAAAAAGGCAGCAACAGCCTCAAGGACAAACGTGGAGCTGACAGGAAAGTTGCCCGTCGACAGAGAACTAGGAAGAGCCCGGCGTGGGCGAGAGCTCGTGTCCGCGGGGCCCTCGGCCGGTCCCCGCTGGCGGCCGCCCCGCTGGAGCACCCAGCGGCTGCTCCTCGCGTCCTCGTTGACCTGACGCCCGTCAGCCTTGCAAACCGGTCTGAGAGCTGTGGCACAGCGGGAGGGCACGAGCAGCTCTTTAGTCCTGTTTTCTCTCCCACTTTAGACTTTCTAGTTAGGACACACGTTTGCATGTCTACAAAAGCAAGAAAAACTTTAGTTTTGCTAGATAATGTGCAACTTTGACTTTAAGACATACAGTCCACTCCCCAAGTGAAGGGTGCTCGCAGCGTCTATATAGGTTGACCCACAATCACCAGCTGCTACTAGGGTAGGAAGTTTGCTTTCAAAGGGAGAAACTTAGAACGGAAAACTTACTTCTTTAGCGAATGACTCAGATTTGGAAGAAACAGATTCCTTAGGGCGCATGTTTTCTCGTGTTTCTAACACGGGTCGAGGGTGCTCTTGGCGGCTGCCGTTTCCGCCATCACTCACCCCTGACCACTCTTCTGACCTGACACCTCCCTCCCCACATCCACAGTGCCCCCCGCAAACCCACGAAACCGCCTCGCGTCCCAGCCGGGCTGCAAACCCATCCAGTCCCCAGCGCACCGGCCCAGCTGGAGCTGGGGGGGGGGGGCATCTGTGTCCACGTCTCCTCTGTGCTCCTCCTGGTCGCAAGCCCCTTCCCTTCTCACCAGGCTGACCCGACTCGTCCCAGAGCAGCTGGGAAGTCACCTCCCCCAGGAAACGCCCCGCAGGCCCACAGCATCCGCGGGAGCCTGCCGCACGTACCGTATGGAAATGCGTCTGGTTGTGTGTCTCCCCCCAACCGGGCGTCACGCTCCTGGGGACGTGGCTGTCCTACTTAACGGCCCTGGAACCTTGTTCCATTTGGGCTCAAAAAACGTTCAACTGCACGTAATTTATCGAGCTGAATTAAAAGATTCTCCATGAAAGTATAACTGCATATACTGTAACACAACACACACGTTTTAAATCACATATTTATTAAATACTACTTTTTCAACTTTGTACTTAAAAAATAGAAAAACTCTGAACACTCTACCAGACAGGCTAAAACGACAGGGCTGAGGGCAGTGTCAGCAGGTGGACGGCTAGAACCCTCATCTGCTGCTCGCAGGAGCGGCAACTGTGGTGGTCAGCGCTAACCGTGAACACACCCCGTGACCCCGCAATCGGACAGACCCTGGGCGCCTGCCACGAGACGACAATGACATTCTTAGCGGCACTCTTTGTAACAGCCAGCCCCGACTGGAAATACGCCTGTCAATGTTAGAACGGATATGTAAACTTTGGCATAGCCACACAAATGCTACAGAGCAATGAAAAAGACGGAACTCTGTCACACATAGCGACAAAGATATGCACCTTGAAGTTCAAGAACAAGGCAGGTTTGCCTGCCCGGCAGAGGTGACGATGGCGGCCGCCCTCGGGCTGCAGCCACGAGGACGCCTTCCGTGACGCTGGCACAGCACGGTGCGAGGCCAGCTGGCCGCGCGCCTGCAAGTCACAAGGCACCGAAGTTGAGAGGGCCGGGCACTGCGGTCTTCGGAGCTTGGCGCGTGCTGGGGGCGGCCCTGACAACGGGGAAGAATCTGCCCGTCGCGACACACGGCTTTCCATTTCTCAATGCACAAGTGGTATTCCTCGTCACAACGGCCTCGACTTTGGCCTAAGAGTCACAATGCGGTCTGGGAGAACGTTCCACTGTGAGACAGACCACGCAGCTTTGCTGCCTATGTACCAGCTACTTGACGCCAAGGTTTAGCCACTCATTCTGCTAAAATCTGCGAGAACAAGTCTGGCCTACAGCATTACAGTGGCTGTTTGTGACTAGTGATATTCCAAAATAAATGTTTTACTATACTCTTTATATCTATTTTAACCTAAAATCTGCTGCCACCAAAATGAAACACAAATAAAATTCTTTAGAATGTATAAAACTCATTTCCTGTTAAGAGTTCGAGAAAAATACTTTAAAGATTTAAAAAATACTTTGAGTACTCTAAAACAACTAACATACCCTGTATTCTAGATTTTCATGTTGGTCGATATGCCTGACGCTAAACACTAACAGTACTGGGAATGAGTTTCCACGTTAATAAATATTCAGTTTAACCATATATTTAATTCCTCGTTAAATACCCTGAGGGAAGTGTACGCAGGTCAACAGATTTAAATACCTTTAAGGGCAAGACAGAAAAAAGTGCCTAAAAATTACACACGTAAAAACTCTGAGAACAAACTGCGGGCTCCGGCAGAGTGAGGCAGGAGAGGACGGGGCGCCTTCAACGCACCCCGCGGCCTTCTCAGGTGCGCACGAGCCGACGAGGACGTTCCGCGCTGGCCACGCAAGCCAGGTCACAGCCTCCGACTCGGCACGGACCAGAACTCCCTGAGGGGTCGCGGCGGGATCGCGGTGGGGTCGCGGCGGGACAGGCCGTCCTCCTCAGAGGTTTTTCCTCCTCCGGCCTGTGGTGCTGTCGCCTTCCAGGCACCGGTCCAAGTGCTCGTTGATCTGAGACGCCAGAACTTGGCCCCGGCACACCGGGCAGCGGACCACGTCGCTGGGGCCCTGGGCCGCGGCGGCAGGGGACGCACTGGCTGGGTCGCTGCCATCACTCGGCACGCGCTCCTCGGCGAAGCCGCCGGCACCAACGGCCTCACCCTCCAGCCGGGGCCGCTTGCCCAGGGCCGCATCCTCGGGCTGGCGCGCGTCCCGGGGGGCCGCCACGGAGGCCGACGCCGCCACTCTCGTGGAATTTCTCGGGGCGACCTTGGACGCCGAAGCCCTTCGCTGAGACCCGGAGGCGGCGGGGTGCTTGCCGCCGTCGCCCACAGCCACACTTGCCGCGGGTGGCCCGGCCACACCCCGCAGAGCCTTCGCGCTGGGAGCCGACGACGCTCGCGGGAAGTAGTTGCTCAAAACACTTTGGTGACCGCTGCTAAGAACAGGGGCGACTAGAGTTTTCTTACTGGAACCGTTCTGGACGAACATCGCCTCGGTTTTGGAGCCGGGTCTCGCGGCGTTTGCCGAGCGGTCGTGCCGTGCAGAATCCTGCGCCTTCCGGGCAGCGTGCGGCGCGGCCACCTCCCCCGGCGGGGCAGCCTTGCCCGGCGCGCCCAGCACGTGGCCCTTCCCGCTGAACGGGACCAGCGGCTGCGTCCCGCCTCTGCTGGCTTTATCTGCAAGAGAGGCAGACGAGTCTCCCTTGACACAGTGACTAACGAACGCGGCGACGGGCCCACGGGACGCCCCCATCCCAAAGAACATCTCTTCGAATGAAGGAATAACGTTTCGTCCTCAGGTGGCTCCCAGGGCAAGGCCACTTCGAGCACAGCTGTGGCACCTTGCGCGGGGTGAGGCCCTTCGCCTGGAAACCGCCCGGCACCCCATCCCTCCCCGGGGGCGCTCTGGCCCCCCCACAGGACACTCTCCACGTTAGGTGTCCTGAGCTCCGCAAGTGAACAAACAGCTCAGACTCGGAACACAGCGTGTGTCCCTGGGTCACGTCACATCACGGTGTCCCAAGAGCGGCAGCAGTGACTGCAGCGACCTGATGACCTCTGCCCGGCACGACCCCTGAACCTGCCCGGGAGACTGAGCGGTGCAGCTGGCGCACGCGCGTCACACCCCTCCCCCACCCTCCCCGTGGAAAGGCGCGTGGCCAGCGGGCCACCTGGACGGGGCCGACAGGAAGGGGCGTCGTGAGGACGGCCGTTCCGGGCATTGTTCTCCCAGCCGCAGCCCTCGCTCTGACCGCCTTTCTGCCTCCTGCTTCCTAACGACCGAGTCACACGGGGGCGGGGGACTGCCACGGCCCCCCTCCCGCGGAGCAGGGCCTGTCTGTCCACCCCCGCCCCGGGCCCTGGCGCCTCCCGGCCTCGCCGCTCACCTGTGCTGCCCGCCTTCCCCTTGCGCTTTTGGGAGTAGCTCTCGGGCTCCTTGACCTTGACGTAGGTGCCGCCGCAGGACTTCTGGTGCTCGGCCCACCAGGGGTCGTGCGCGGACGGCGCCCTGTTGGTGGCGCGCTTGACGTAGCCGTAGAAGGGCTTCCGGAGCTGGCAGGGCCCGTCGCAGCGCCACCAGTGTCTCCGGTACTCGTCCACCTCGTCGTGGAACGCATGGTGCACCTGCGCAGAGAGAGGCCAGCCCGGTCAGCGGCCCGGGGCGAGCCGGCAGCCGCCCTGCGCGCCGCCCGGTCAGCGGCCCGGGGCGAGCCGGCAGCCGCCCTGCGCGCCGCCCGGTCAGCGGCCCGGGGACAAACCGGCAGCCGCCCTGTGCGCCGCCCTTTCCCGGTTTCTGAAATTCTGTGTTGGAAAGACGACTATGTTTAGCTTCTTTCCAAAAGGCCATTTTAACAGCACACAGCAGCTAACGTAATACCTGTAATACCTCGGAAGCTGTACAAAAAAAGACAAATGTGAGAAGACAAAAAATAAAAAAGCCTCTATACGTGCTCAAAGTTTTAGAGAACAAATTTTGAAACGGTCACAACTCAGGCCAGATTTTACATGATGCCACAGGAAAGAAAACCTCCCTGCCAGTCACACCGCTGAACTCTGGGGGCTGTCGCCTCAGACGCTGGCCCCGAACCACGTGAGCATCCGGCCAGCCCCGCTCCGCGTCCTCCCTGCGCCCCTCTGCGGTGATCCTTACAGGGTTTCATGTCATGTCTGTCAGTGACACGGTCTCCTGAACGCAAACATTTTCGTCCTTGTGCCCCGAGGGGCACATGTGGGCCGGGCACAGAGGCGCCAAGTCCGTGTGACTGTGTGGAAAGCGTCACGCGAGTCACATACATGTGCTCGTCACTCCTGCAACAGGATCCCACTGTTTCGCCCCCAGTGACCTTCTCCCAAGACCCTGCACAGAAGACACAGGAGTCCTGTCTGAAAGGAAGGTGAGCCCTCCCCTCTTGGGGGCACTGAGATGGCGCCGTTACACACTGAGTCTCCTAAGTGGCTCTGGGCCTTTCCTTCTGTCATCTCAACGGGACATTACTACTGGTATCAGACAAGCAGCGTGAGGTTTTTGTTTCGCTTAGTTTTACCAAAGACATTTTTTAAAAGTTCTCCCTGTGGGAAAGAATGCTAAGCTTTCTCTGACTCTCCAGCTAGTTTTACACTCGGCCTCTCTCCATCAGAAACAAAACATCTGTTACTTGGCAGGCATGCAAGCAATGCCCCCTGCAGCAGCTGCAGGAGAGCGCAGAGGACAAAGGTTCGGGGGCAGAGACAGGTGAGACCCTGCTTCCCTCTTATGCTGAAGACTCTGCTCACTAATTCAATAGTGAAAAGGGCCAGGAATTGGGTCTGTTTTGCTTCCAGCCCCCGTAACCCCTACAGCCTGGGACGTCACTTTTACCAACGTAGTCACTGAAATAAAACGGGGCGGTGCCGCGAACGAGATGCCCGGTGGGTGGAGTTCGTGATAACAGGACGTGACCTGAAAGTGAGGGGTGTGCGCTGGACCGGCCCCCTCCTAGACACACAGACAGCCGCGGAAGAGAGCCGTCCCCAACAGCAGGGATGACCCAGGACTGGCCGGAAGTGCACGTTCTAGTGAAGAAACTAAGTCCCGTGCAGGCAACTCCGGAGTCATTTTGCCAGTCTGGATTTTACGTGACTGTTTTCTCACGCAAACCACTTTTCAGGGGTTGAAGTAACTGGACAAGCTCCAGAAAAGTAACGCTGACAGCCAGACGCGCAGGGCGTGAGCACGTCCCGCTGTGCACCGCGCTGGCCTCCACCGCCTTCTCAAGGCGGGGAAAACCCAAAGTACCAAGCGCTTCGCGTCTGTGGGGTTAATGTCCTCTTTGGTTCAGAGCAGACCACAACAGGAGGCAGGTCCCAGGACAGCCGTGACAGCCCAGGATGGGTGGCAGGCCTGAAGTCGCCTGGGAGCGGGCAGAGGCCTTAGGGCACGGGCCCGTGGCCACTCCACTCTGGCCACACCAGCCGCCGTGGCCCTAGGCCTCTAGCTCACTGGGGACCCTCAAGGACAGAAGTCGTTTCTCCCCAGTCCCACCCCGGGGCCCTGGAGGAGTGAGCGACGCGGGTGCGGGCGCACGCACCGTTATGTTGGCCCCGGTCAGGCGGTTGATGCGGTGCATGTGCTTGCAGAACTCGGGGCCATGCCCTTCCCGGTCCTTGTCGTTGTTAGTGACAAACAAATAGGCATGTATCATTTCGTGCAACAGGGTCTGAAACACAAAACAATCGCGTTAATCTGGTACAGTGCTTTTTAAATAACGCATTTCCTTACTCTACCTGGGATCTTAATCTTCTCTGGCTCACAGGTTCCTCTCAGCTGATAAAGTCACGAACCATCTTTCTAGAATGGGCCACAGGTTTAATGGCCTCGCTTTTCTCAACCCCGTTCATTCCAACTTAGGTAGTCCATGTGTTTATTTACGCAACATATTCACTAAGCTACTCCTGTCCAGCTGGGCTTCTTCGTTAGGGTTGGTTTGGTTAATCATGTTCAATTTTTTGTTCTATGTTTAATATTCTTTTCTGCTTATTCATTGAGCTATCAAGAGAGCTGTGTTAACTGAAGCTATGACTGTGGATTATTTACTTTTTTGACTCTCCTAATTTATGCCTCACGTAGTTCAGTTACGTTATGACTTTTAGGGTCATAAGTATTTAGGTTGTTAGGGTATCTTTACTTAACAGATTAACTTATTATTATAACCTGCCCTTTTCTCTCTCATGAAACTTCTTAAGATCTTCAGTCTGACACTGAGGTAGCCACAACTTTCTGTTAAGTGTTGAGATGACACACTTTCCTCCATCCCTGTAAACTTAACCGACGTGTGTCCTCATTTGACGCCTACCTTTTAATCTAGTATGTTATTCGTGTCTTCACCTGCAGTGCTTACCTCTACAAGATCCTTTCTTGGTCTCAGCTTTAAGAGGGGTTCACTGAGCCGGATGGAACACATTCCGCCCCTCCCTTCATAGCTGCACACCCCAGCACACCTGAAAAACCACCACCACGAGGTTATTTGGCGAATACAGACAAAAGGCAAACAGGGCAGATGGCTCCCCCAAGCGCACTCAGCCTCCCTGTCAGGACACAGCAGCGTTTGAGCCAGGCAGGGGGCG
Source organism: Rousettus aegyptiacus (assembly GCF_014176215.1). Lineage (NCBI taxonomy): Eukaryota > Metazoa > Chordata > Mammalia > Chiroptera > Pteropodidae > Rousettus > Rousettus aegyptiacus. Next base: position 15,968,403 of record NW_023416293.1, on the reverse strand, counting down.
ACGTGGGCAGGGGCACTGCCCTTGCCCTGGCCAGGCTGCAACAGCTCAGAGGACGGAACCGCTGCCGCTGGCCCTGCGCCCCACCTACGCTGTCACACCTTAATGTGTCTTATTTGGGGTCGTTCCTTAGCAAAACCTGTACCGCAGTTTTATGTCACACCTTAACGTGTCTTATTTGGGGTCGTTCCTTAGCAAATGAGCAGGGTGGCACACGTCGGCCCCCTAAACTCGTTAAAAACTTCCGTCCACGCGGAGTTTTTGTGTGAGAAACAACCTGAACTTCTTCCACTTGTTTCTCACACTCAGAGGCGTCCCTGGGGTCCGGGCCCGAGGGGACGGCCGCCACTGCGCACTAACCGCGGGGCTGCCCGCGGGGCGCAGGTGCCCGAACGCGTGCATTGGGGGCGGACCGGCGGCCCCCCGCTCCTGGGCCCTAACGCATGGATGGCCATGAGACGAATCGGAAACGCGCTCACTTATTTTAGAGCGGGGTGACATTCGAAAAAACGTCCTCTCTCACGGTGTCCGTTAGGAATCGAACCGCGGCGGGGGGCGGGGCGCGCGTCTTTCTTAGGGAAGGTGGGGGCGGGGCGAGGGGCGGGGCGGGGCACACGGGGGACCCACCCCCCACCGCCACCGCGCCCACCCCCGGTCCGACCCCAGCCCCGCGTCTAACGGCCCGGGCCGTCGGGGCGGGGAGAGGGGAAAAGGGAGAGGGCGGGGGAGGGGCCGAGGGCTGGGCCGGGCGGGCCGCGGGGACAATGCCGGCCTCGCGACTCACAGGGTCATCCGCATGCTCCACTTCACCTCGACGGCCTCCAGCTGGCCCCAGAAGAACCGGTCGTTGAACTGCACAAACAGGGCCTGCAAATCCGGGGTGGGGTCCACCAACTCCCAGGACGCGTCCACCAGGGACAGGGGCTCCTGGGCCGCGGCGCGCCCCGACACCTGCAAATCCCACTCCTCCTGAAGCCGCAGCGCCAAAACCAGGTCCTCGTCCATCGCTGCCGGGGCCCCGGGCGACGTCGGCCGGCGTCGGGCTCGCTCGCTCGCGCGCGAGGCCGCAGCTGCGCCCGGACGCTCTGTGGGCCGGGCCGCGCTCCCGGGAGATACCGGCTCTCGGGCTGCTCTCGGCTTGGCCCGCGGGTCTCGCGAGAACTCGGGAAACCGACTCGAGACCGAGAACGAAGCTGGACCCAAACCCCGAAGCTGAGGTTCTGGGCTTAAAATAAAAGAGAGAACTCAGCGTGACACCTCGTAGAGGGTTCAAAACTTGGGTTCTCAAGGCTTTGACCCGAGGACGGTTTCTGGAAGCTGGCAACCGCCTCACGATACGTCAGTAACGTCAAACGGCGTCACGCTCGGCGCATGCGCAATACCTACGCCGCCACACCTCGCCCCCCACCGACTTCCGCAACAGCGCCTCCGGCGCAAGCGCTGTAGGCCGCGGGCGCTCCTGCGCAGGCGCACTACCTGCGCTCGGCCCGCTGCGCAGGCGCACCAGCGGACGCTCGGAGCCCGGCGCAGGCGTACTCGTCTCGCATCCCGTTTTCTCAGCCCGGCAGCTCCGCCGGCCTTGCGTGAGCCCGGACAGCGGCGGCACCGGCGGCGGCGAGAGTGACAGTGACTGCGTGAGACCCGGACGGACGTGGCGATGGCGATGTCGGACAGTGGGGCGAGTCGCCTGCGGCGGCAGCTGGAGTCAGGGGGCTTCGACGCGCGACTGTACGTGAAGCAGCTCTCTCAGCAGTCGGACGGGGACCGGGACCTCCAGGAGCACCGGCAGCGCATCCAGGCGCTGGCGGAGGAGACGGCGCAGAACCTGAAGCGCAACGTGTACCAGAACTACCGGCAGTTCATAGAGACGGCCCGCGAGATCTCCTACCTGGAGAGCGAGATGTACCAGCTCAGCCATCTGCTGACCGAGCAGAAGAGCAGCCTGGAGAGCATCCCGCTGACCCTGCTGCCGCCTGCCGCCGCCGCCGGCGCTGCCGCGGCCTCTGGAGGGGAGGACGGCGGGGGTGGCGCGGGCGGCCGAGACCACCTCCGGGGCCAGGCTGGCCTTTTCCCCGCCCCTGGGAGCGCCTCCCGCGACTCTGCGGGTCCAGGCGAGGAGGGGAAGCAGCGCACCCTCACCACCCTGCTGGAGAAGGTGGAGGGCTGCAGGCACCTGCTGGAGACGCCGGGACAGTACCTGGTGTACAACGGGGACCTGGTGGAGTACGAGGCGGACCACATGACCCAGCTGCAGCGGGTGCACGGCTTCCTCATGAACGACTGTTTGCTGGTGGCCACCTGGCTGCCCCAGCGGCGGGGCATGTATCGCTACAACGCCCTCTATCCCCTAGATGGCCTGGCGGTGGTCAACGTGAAGGACAACCCGCCCATGAAGGACATGTTCAAGCTGCTGATGTTCCCAGAGAGCCGCATTTTCCAGGCGGAAAATACGAAAATCAAACGAGAGTGGCTGGAAGTGCTGGAGAAAACCAAGAGGGCCCTGAGTGAAAAAAGGCGAAGGGAACAGGAGGAGGCAGCGGCCCCTCGGGGGCCGCCCCCAGTGACAGCCAAGGCCGGGAACCCGTTTGAGGACGACGAGGACGACGAGCCGGCCGCCCCCGAGGCGGAAGAAGAGAAGGTGGACCTGTCAATGGAATGGATCCAGGAGTTGCCCGAGGACCTGGACGTCTGCATTGCCCAGAGGGACTTCGAAGGAGCCGTGGACCTGCTGGATAAGTTGAACCACTATCTGGACGACAAGCCCAGCCCCCCTCCCGTAAAAGAACTAAGGGCCAGAGTGGACGAGCGCGTCCGACAGCTCACCAAGGTGCTGGTGTTCGAACTCTCCCCTGATCGGTCTCTGAGAGGTGGCCCCAAGGCCACCCGCAGGGCAGTGTCTCAGCTCATCCGGCTCGGCCAGTGCACGAAGGCCTGCGAGCTGTTTCTGAGGAACAGGGCGGCGGCTGTGCACACGGCCATCCGACAGCTCCGCATCGAAGGCTCCACTTTGCTCTATATTCACAAGCTGTGCCACGTCTTCTTCACCAGCCTCCTCGAGACCGCACGGGAGTTCGAGACGGATTTCGCAGGCACAGACAGTGGCTGCTACTCCGCCTTCGTGGCCTGGGCTCGGTCGGCCATGGGCGTGTTCGTGGGTGCTTTCAGCAAGCAGGTGTTCGATAGCAAGGAGAGCCTCTCCACGGCCGCCGAGTGTGTGAAGGTGGCAAAGGAGCACTGTCAGCAGCTGGGTGACATCGGGCTGGACCTCACCTTTGTCATCCACGCCCTCCTGGTGAAGGACATCCAGGTGGCCTTGCACAGTTACAAAGAAATCATCATCGAAGCCACGAAACACCGCAACTCGGAGGAGATGTGGCGGAGGATGAACCTGATGACCCCCGAGGCCCTGGGCAAACTCCAGGAGGAGATGCGGGCCTGTGGCGTGAGCAACTTCGAGCAGTACACGGGGGACGGCTGCTGGGTGAGCCTCAGCTACACGGTGGTGGCCTTCACCAAGCAGACCATGGGCTTCCTGGAGGAGGCGCTCAAGCTGTACTTCCCGGAGCTGCACGTGGTGCTCCTGGAGAGCCTGCTGGAGGTCATCCTGGTGGCCGTCCAGCACGTGGACTACAGCCTGCGCTGCGAGCAGGACCCGGAGAAGAAGGCGTTCATCAGGCAAAATGCGTCCTTCCTGTACGAGACGGTCCTCCCCGTGGTGGAGAAGAGGTTCGAGGAGGGCGTGGGGAAGCCCGCCCGGCAGCTGCAGGACCTGAGGAACGCGTCCAGACTCGTCCGCGTGAACCCCGAGAGCACGACATCCGTGGTCTGATGCGGCCGCGTGTGCGGACGGGCCCGGTCCCGCGCGTGCGTGTCCCGCAGCTTAACAGTAGGACGCGCCCTCTCGGAGACGCGCGATCGAAAGGAGAGACAGGTGTCCAGTTGAGCCCAAATGACAAAAACACTGCAGTCGGTGAAAGGATAATGTGCTTTCCTGTGAAACTATGCTGACTCTCCCACGGACATATGGTCGCGCTGTGGCATTTCAGCTTCTCCCCTGGGTCAAAATGCACTTTCTCACGGTGTCTGTTGCGTGGCCGAAATCGTCTCTGTGGACAGAGTGTAAGTGTGTTGCAAAGGTTCCCAGTTCGCTGAAGTGTTCAGTGTCTTACAGGGTACAGTGCCGTATGAAACACCCGCTTCGTGTACGTCCCCACCTTAACGTGTGATGGAATGGTTTGGGGAAAAGAACGAGGGATTGAGGAAATCGGCTTTAGGGTCCTGTGGGCTCAAGTGCTGGCCTCTTAACCGATGCGAAGAGGGGGGTGTCAGTGGGCAGCTCAGCAGAGGACTGGCTGAGGCCAGCGGCTGGTGATTCCCACCTGCTGCTCAGCAGCGTTACAATATTTAATTTGGGAGCATTTACTGGAAAAATTACAGACGATGATAAATTTTTTCCCAGCGTGTTCCTGACTTGTGTGAATTTCCGGCTGGAGCGTCTGTGTCTATCAGGTTGAGGAACCGAGCCGCACCGTGACTTTTAGCGGGCCCGCCCCCTTCAGCGTAGAGGCTTGATGCAAATGGGAGAAAATTTTTCATTGAGATGCTTGTTTAGATTTCACTTCCCAGGCTGGGTGGGAAATTAGAAAAACTTCGTAAGCCAACCCCCGGTGTTCTGAAGTACGCCTGCTTTGAGGAGAGGTTTGTTTCTGTTCTTTCCTAACAAAGTAAAGAACAGAAAAGGGGAGACAGTGTCCCAAAGCAAAGACCTTTGGCGACTATGAAAATAAAATGCTCCAGGCTGCATCTTTCTTTAATATTTAAATTTTTCTTTGTTTTTTTTTTAAGTGCTTACTTCAGGTTGTTGAGTAAAACATAAGTAACTAAAGAAATTTGAGCTTCCCAAGGTCACTAGCTATTGCTTCTGTCGTAGACTGACTCTATAATAGTCCCCGTAATTTGGGAGAAATTGTGCTAGCACAAATCCATTTTCCCCTGAGCTTTTTTTTTTTCTTTTTTTTTAAACACCTGATCTTTCTGGATGGTCTCCCACCCAAGTACTAAGCAGGCCCAACTCTGCTTAGCTTCCAAGATCAGACCAGATCAGGAACATTCCGGGTGGCAAGGCTCTGAGCTTCTTTCTAGTTGGGTTCTTGTCCGCACGTTCCATTTCTGATGCCAGTTACTTCAAAAGGTTATTTCTTTTATCTGAATAAAAATAGTGGTATTAAGACTGTGGAAATTATGTAAAACCTAAAACAGCTTCCAGATAGTGGCAGAGAGTCATGAAGCTCCTTAATTTCTCTCATGCCAGGGGAGCCCTTTTATTTTATTTTTAGTTATGCCTGCTTGCAAGGTTGAAAATTATCAAAGTTACAGATTTTCTTTGACTAATATTTTTTTCAGAGATAATAACTATACTGGATATCTCAGCTGAACAAGAAGTTATAGTTTGTCACTTTTAAGATCACTCAAATATGATTTTAAAATTGTGATTATTTTGTGCCCCTCACAGTTTCTAAAATTATATTGTATGAAACGCGTATTGTGCAGATACTAGATGCGCCGGGTCCATAAAATGACACTTCTGAAATCAAAACTTCTCCTAAGGCGTGGCCTTGTAAAAAATGTGATTACTCAGTTATTTAAATGGTTGCTTTTTCATAGCACTATCTGCTTTTTAAAACCAGCAGTACAGAATGTTTTTCTGTTAAAATTTGCGTGTTCCTTAATCGGAGCCGTAGCTGCGGGCAGTGCCCGTCTGGCGAGTCAGCTGGCGTGGGAGGCCATGGGCGGCCACCGCCGTCGGGCTGTGCCTCCGTGCCACACGGCAGTCCCGCCGCCCTCCTCCACGTGGGGCCGGCGCTCGTCCCTCTGATCTTGTTCCATTAGACTCCAGAGCAGGTTCCGGAAACCGAATGCGCTGGAGAGTGTCCAGAACTTAGCACCGCGGAAGGGCGGGCCACCTCTGCTCGCTGGCCTCTGACGTGACGCTGTCACTCAAGCTTGGAGTCACCGGCCTGGTCAAATTCATTACTGTTGAAAACACGCCCTGTGGAATTAAGTCTTTTTGATTAAAGCCACATTTCACTTAAGTGCTGAAAACTTTCTTATTTTTGTTTCAAACACTGCCTGTAGTGAAATGATCGGCACTTGTATTTTGCAACTTGCTTACCTGAGGTTGGGGATGTGACATATAAAATGAAGTATAAAATCAGTCTTTGTGCATTTTGCCTATTGATATGCTGTGGCATGAGGGGATCCGAAATGTTTTGTCAAAATAAAGCTTAAAATATTCCCTGCAATGGATGAAATTGATATTACCTGTTATACTATTCTTTAATCAGGATTTAATATTCTTATGTCTTGTTACTAAAATACAATTTCAAGAGCCTAGGTTGTTTTTTGGTTTTGTTTTTCTATGTGAGATGATAGGTAGGAAGCTGTTAGTTAATTTAAATAAATGTTCTACTTGCTATCAGAATTGCGAATAGATCAGATCTCAGTTTTTTAGGATTTCCTCGGACGGGAAATTTCAGATATACGAAATGTGAATTTGAAAAGTAGATTTCATACCATCTGCACATCCCTAAATGAGGAAAATATAACATAGGTGGTATGAGCTATGTATGAACTAGGATCATGAATGACGGCCTTGTGTTTTTTTAAAGTTAATATGTAAATACTGAGAGAACCATCACGTATAATAGATTTTAAAATACTTGTTGACTGCTAGGTCTCACGCTGACTAATGGGTGGGGAGGACAAAATAAATTGAAGCTTGCTTTCTCTTAAGTTGCTTTAAAATTGGACAAAATAGAGATTAAAGATTAGAAAAAATAAATTTGAGAATAAAATGCAAAACAGCTAATTAATGAAATTGCATGCAAACTTGCAAAAAAAACAAAAACAAAACAAAAAAAGTGTCACGATTTAAGTATTGTGAGAACACTACCGAGGGCGAGAGCAGTGTCGTTTTGAGGAGTTCGGAAGGTTGTCCTGGAGTCGTTGGCATTTGAGCTGCTCCTTGGAGCGGGGACAAGGTCTAGACGTGCGCAGCGAGGAGGGGCAACGCGAGCCCCGTTTCGGAGTCGGGCTGTTGTGATTACAGAAGTCCTGAGAAGTGCCCCGTGCGTACGTCTTTGCTTACACACGTGAACGTATCTACGGGACACATTTCTAGAAGCTGCTCTCCCAAACTACATTTTAAGTTTAAATAAACGTCAAATACTTGTCAGGCAGGTTGCACCATCTTACCTTCTTGCCAGCGTCGGAGAACGCGTTTTCTTAAGTGTTCACCCACATTTATTTGTTAATTTTTTAACAATATTTATTCTTAGTAATAAGATTCATTCATTTTTACTAATGTGAAAAACTAGTATCTAGTTTGTAATTTTTATGAGGTTGAGTATTTTTTTAAAGTACCTGTTTATGTCCTCTCCCATGTTTTTGTTAAATTATCTTTGTATTATGATTGTGTAGTTTATTGTTTATTTGGGAAATTAATTCTTCATGTGTACTAAGTCTATAAGTGTGGTAGATTATTCCTAATTTGTCATTATAATTTTTGTAGTACAGTAAGTTTTAGACTGTTAAGAAGCCAAGATTTATCTAGGTTTATTCTTTGTGACTTCTGTTTTTTATCAGTCTTGGAAAGTTCTCACCAGCTATCAGATTCAAAAACATTAATCTTTTTTCCTAGTAATTTATTATATTTTGACATTTTAATCTTTGCTCCATTAATAATTCATTTTAGAGTAAAAACGATGTAAGAATTCCATTTTCCCACAAATAATTAGCAAGTCGTTGCAACAAATTTGAATCGTCCTTTTTCCCCACTGACTTGAAATGCCATTTCAATAGTGTGTTACGTTTATACTAGACATGTACCCGGGTACATTTTTGGACTCTATGTTCTATTTCAGTGATATTTTTATTTCAATGCCACTATCAAGCCGTTGTAATTAACTGTTTATAATATAATTTGATAAGTGATAGGACTGGTCTTATTCTTATGCCATTTCAGGTTTTCCTAACTATTCACATGTATAGTAAATCTCCAGGTTGCCTTGCGAATAATTTTAAGATATCTTTTACCATTCCCCAAGAGTTGACATGCTGACTGAAACCGTGTCGCATCTGTGGATTAATTTAGGGAGAATGACGGCTGTGTCGTTCTGCTCTTCCTGTTTATGTGGCTGTGCTGTTGTAGTTCGGTAGCCCTGGCACATTTCTTGCTGAGTTTATTCCTAGGGACTCACGTGTTAATGCTGTTGTGAGTGAAATCTTCACCTCCGCCACGCTGTCTGTCCCTGGGGAACTGATTTTTAGTTACCGACACTCTAACCAGTGCCTTATTTAATTATTTTGTGGCTTTTAATAGTTTTCTGGTCGTTTCTTTGGAGTTTTCGAGTATATAATCACATCGGCTGCAGATAAAAATCATTTTATCTCTTTTCAGTTTTTATACATTTTATGTGGTTCTTACTATTCTATATTAAGTTAAACCTCTAAAAGTGTTAAATCATAGTTTTTGCTTGATATTAACATCAAGGAATGAGGAATTACACAAGGTGTGCACCCAGTAGGAACGCTGTTCCTGTTTTTCCCTCTAAGCCTGATGTTGGCTTTCGGTCGTTCCGTTAAGGAAGCGGTCACCCGTCCCGCTAACCAAGGGTGGTTTTTACTTTTCTAGGTCAGGAATGCATGTTGAATTATCACGCGAATCGCCGCATCGGTTGACCTCCGTGGTTTTCCTCCTTTGTCATCGTAAGCTGGTAAGCTTCCAAATCATTGCCCAACCCTGGACCACACTTACGCTCTATGCGTTAATTCCGTGTGGTGAAAATGTCATTCGTTTCTGCGTCGGTGTCTGTCAGTGATGCTGGTGTGTGCGTGTGCGCGCGTGCGCACGCACGCGTGTGCCCCTCGAGCTTATGTCACTCAGCCGAGCGCGTGGAGGGCGAGGAGGCTGATGGTGAGATACGGCACGTCCCCCTTCTTTCGATTCCTGAACAATGAGAATGGAAAAATCACACAGTGCGACACGTGACTTCCAGTCCTAGCGAGCGGCTTTAGAGAGGCTGGGGGGGGGCGTCTGACGCAGAGGCACCCACGGGTCCCCGAGCGCGGCAGGCGTGACCAGCGGGGCGCGGGGCGCTGGCAGCACGTCCTGCGGCTGCGGAGGCGGCGCGGGCGTGTCCCCCTGACGCATGCGCACGCGCGTCTGCACGTTGCTTTTCCCCGCCGGCTCCGAGCGGCGGCTGCAGGGCGGGCGCGTGTGTGTGCGGGGCAGGCGGGCGCCGTGGCCTGTGCTGCTCCCACTCATGGCGGCTCCCGCAGAGGAACTCTGCGCACTGGCGCGCAGGAACCTCAACTCTGATTTTTTGGGAACTGGATCCGCTCCGTAAACCCAGGGACATTTTCCCCTCCACGTGGCGGTGGGGTGCCCTCGCCCTCGTGGTTCCAGAGCCAGACCCTCCTGCTTGCAGCCCAAGGGCCAGGCGGTCGTCCGGGGGGCTGTGTCATGTGCCGCAGGCATAGCGCCCGGGCCTCGCGGTGCCAGGCCACACCGAGCCGGCTGCCGGGGGACTTGGGGTGCAGCACGATTCCAGCCCTTCTCTAAAAGGGGTGACGGTGAAGACTGGTAGTCACTTAGCCACGTGGAGCTGTTTACATTTAAACTAATTATTAATTTAAAAATTCAGTTTCTCATCAGAGGACAGAGTCTCCCGTTGTCACGGAGGCAGGTCAGAGGCGGGCCTGGCTTTGAGGGACCAAATCTCCTGGGGAGAGCGGCCACGATTGCAAATGAAGACGCGCCACAGAGAGCTGAAGTGAGGGGGGCAGTGAGAGCCGGGGCAGGGGGCTGGAGCCGGCCCGCTCAGAGGCAGGGCCTCGTTGGCTGTGGGTTTTGTCGGGCTCCAGGCCCCTCCCGCATCCGAGATGTGCACGGGCGGGGGGCTGGCGTGTCTGCGCCGTCCCCGTCCGAGGGAGCGTGTGACACATGCCCGTCCGGTGGCTTCAGCAGCCGCAGCCTCAGCGTCAGGGAAGAGGTCGACACGTGAATACGGACTCTGGAAGATGGCAGTGAAACGAGCGGAGCCTTGTCTTTCCAAACACGTTTCCAAAAGACTTTTATTTAAACACTGAGAGTTGGCTACAAACACCTTGGCCACCGTGGCGGGGATAGTCACACTGACGGCTCCGACCGGCCATCCGTCCTCTCTCCTGAGCCCACTGCCGCAAAGTCTTGGGGGGCATGGGCAGGAAGGTGGTCTGCTCCTCCATGCCCCCGTCTGCTGGACCGCAGTCCCCACAACTGTCCGGCAGTCGTTAGAGTTTTGCAGTGGCTGCTCTTCTTACTGCCGTTTTACAACCTGAGGTGGGAGAGCACACGACACGTCACCGAGCGCGCCCTTCTCGAGCCGCCGGGAAGCCACCGGCAAGAGACCGGGCGAACACCCACATAGGCTTCCCGGCCGGCCAGGCGCCAGTGGAGAGGCAGCAGCGGCGCAAACTGGTGGCAGACGTGGCCAGCGCCCCCAGCCAGGGGCAGAGGCAGGGCTGCAGCTCGACACGGCCTCCGGGCTCCAGGTCTGCCGTGTGCTTCCCGTGATGAGGAAATCAGTGCCTCCGCCCGCCCAGGACGAGGGGACCCACTCAGCGACCCGGCGCTGTGTTCAGGGCTGCCACGCTGACACCCCCCCCCGAAGTGTTCCCGGCCACCGTGGCCCCTGGGCATCTGGGTGCAGGTCGGCAGCCGTGACCCTGACCAGGCCCCAGCAAGAGCACCTGCCACCTCAGGCAGGACCACCCCTAAGCTGAGACGGTCTGCAGGAGAGGCAGGTGGCTGTGCTACCAGATGTGACGTGGACACTGACCAACCCGCTCCCCTGGGACAACACAGGAGGCCTGCACTCGAGGCCCACAAGGCCGGGGGGCGGGGTCCTGTCGGGTGGGGCTGGTCATCTGCCTACTGAATGCCTGTGGCGTTTGTCCGGTGATTCTTGCACTTTCTCCTGGTTCCCTTGGGGAAAGCCTAGGTGACACAATAGTCCTGTTCCCGTCAAGGCTCTGCTGTTGCCCTTTTCGGCAGCGCACCAGCTGCCAGGCGCGCCTCGGCGTCCTGCTGCGCGCGGCCCCGGGCTGCGCTACACTTACCGAGCGTTTCCTCCAGCTTCCTCGTGGCCGGTTCGTCCACGTTGAACAGATGCTCGTTATCTCTGGGAGACAAAGTAACGCGCTGGCTCAGCGCAAGGCTGGGGGCACGCGGCTCTTGGCGTCTGGAGCACGGCCGCTCTCCCCCGGGGCCTCGCGCCCGCGCCCCGCGCCCCCACGCGCGTGTTCACGCAGAAGAGTGAACGCGGAGCTCCCCACACACGCGTCTTCACGCTTTCTAACGTGGGAGTGTGTAAGTGCACGGCACACACCCTCCACGCCCCCAAAACCTTTCTTACGAGCTACACATTTCAACATTAAGCCAAAGCGCTGGCCTGAAGCACGTGCTTTGCTCCAACGTCACTGTGGTTCAGTCATGTAAAATCTGTAGGGTCCCCCGTGGCGACTTAACGACCCAGGAGGGGGGCGGGGGACATGCAGCGTGACTGGACCCCGCGTCCCCGGGCACGGGGGCCGCCGCCTGCCGCGCCCTCGGGGCCAGCCGCGACTTACACCTTCCTCTTCTGCACCACGCCGAGCCGCACGAAAGCCGCCAGGGCGTTCTTCTGCACGTCGGAAGACAACACGTCATAACACTGCGAGGCGCCTACAGCGGGTGGAGGGGTCAGCGCACCGCCTTTCGTCCTAAACTAAAGGACAGCGCCACCCCGAGGCGTGACTGACCTTGATCGAGGAGCTGGCTCGTGAACGTTCTGACCCTGGCCAAGTACTGCTTCTCAGTGAAGTAGTCCTCTCGCTCCTTCAGGAGGTACTGGCAGATTATCTGAGTTCACGAGGGAGGAGGAGAGGGACCGTCAGACACAACGGGCCGCACACGGGTGTCACCGTTCATCCTCAGGCAGAGTGACGCCCTGCACAGGCCCGGTGCAGAAAAGCTGCGACATTTCAGGAACTTTCTCTTGGGCTTACGTTACTGTTTACAATTACAAAACAGTCTGAAATAGTATTGACATTTATTTCAATATAATTTCTCCCTTTAATGGGCCGTAAGTTAATTACTCTCAGCCTGACATACCTCATGTTGCTTGGGAAGAGAGGCACCAGATGGTTAACTTTTTTCCTTCCCTAAAAATACCTAACTACGTGTGAGACCCAAGAATGCTCAATGATTTCTACCTAGACAGGTGCCTAAAGGTAGAAACAGAACTTACACAACACCTGCTAAGAGTTAGACGTGGGGCGAGGGAGCCGGCGGGGGCTACGTCGGCCACAGCTCTGCTCGGCCAGGAAGTCGGTCCAGGGCGCCCCGCCCAGCGCACGGGGTGCCGATGCTCCCCCCTCAACTCCCCCCTCCTGCTCCCCTGCACGCTGGCACACTTCCTGCGGGGCCTACGCGGCGCCCCAGCCTTTAAAGGCTCCTTAAGAAGCCCTTCCACGTGTCTGCACTTGAACTTTTCTCTTGCAACATTAGCATTTAGTAACATAATAATGGACTATGAATGGGTCAAATTTCGCATTTACTAAATGCCTACTATGTATCAAATGCCCTGCTACATACAGTCAAGAAAAGATGTCAGATACGGTGACCGTGCTCGGGTTGTAACTGGTGATGGGAATGTTATGCTCACTGCGTCCCTGAGCTGTCATCCTCCTGGGTCTGTAAGGGACCCAGCCCCTGCTGCATGCAGAAAGCGGGCGTCCTGAGCGGTGAGGCCCCTCACCCTAGCGGTCAGTGTCCAGCTCCATCAGGCCGGAAGTGAGTTTGGGGCAGCACGTTCCTCACCCAGAGCCGGGAACGCGGGCAGGTCACGCACCTGGTAACACTCCACGAAGGGTTCAAAGAGGCCTCTTAAAAATTCTAACACGGTGTCTCCTTTCTCGGTAACAAGGATGTTCCCCGTTGCCACGTAAATGGTCTCAGTTTTACAAAGCAGGTAACAGCCTTCTTCAAAGTCCTGGAAGGGGGCGAAGGAGACAGTGCACCCACCGCACGAGGCTGATGGGGACGCGGCTGCCCGAGGCACGAGAATGTCCGCCGGTTCCACGACCGTGTCCCAGAGGGCGGGCTGCAGTGTGCTGAACCCCAAACACAGCCACACACACAAGACTGATGAGCCTGGGGACTCGCGGCCTGTGTGACAGATTTTCTCTTGTGGCTCTGCACGGCCACATTCCTTAAACCTGAACGGGCAGTGTGCATGGCACAGCCTAACGGGCTCAGGGCCGCTGACGCGCCCCGCCCAGCAGCCCGGCCTCTCTGCCGCCTGTGCGTCCCTCCCCGCCCGGCTGTGAGCCTGACCCTCCCTCGGCCTCTGTGCCACAGGCAAGACCGCGCCCTCCACCCCCAGAGCAAAAGGCCTGGCTTATTCCAGCAAGTGGCCAGCAGGCGGACGTGTGGGCGTGTGCTGGTCGGTGCGTTTGTAACAAAAGGGCTGGCTGGCTCCCGGTGGCTGCACGAAAGGTCCAAAGAGCGACCGCCTCCCCACCCTGCCGTCGCCCCCACTGCTGCAGGCCAACCCGCCCAGCAGCCCAGACCCCGCCAGGGGCCCGCAGCGTCACCTTTACTGCGTTTCCTGGAAGGAAGATGAACTCGTCCGAAAACACGTCGCGCAGGAAGCGGAAGCAGCCGTAGATTTCCTCTGCAAATGAACCCGCGACCCGTCAGGACAGCGGGCTTAAGCCGCCGGGTCCACCGAGTCCGCGCCAGTCCAGAGGAGCATGTCACAGGCGTGTGCGTTACTCACACGTCGGGGGCCAGAACTAAGGCCCCTCATGGAAGCTGTGACACACCCAAACTTCATCTACAGAGCAAGCTGCAGTCCAGACATTTTAATGGTCGAATGTGAATGACAGTCCAGCCTGTCATCAGTGCGTCTGGAACGAACAAGAGGCCGTGGGCCTCAGGACCCAGGGCCTCCGCGTCCCCTTGCCAGGGTCCCCAGCAGGGTCCCCCGCAGGACCAGGGCAGGCTTCTCCACTCCCTCCTGCGGCCCCGTTCTGCTGCCCTGCGCACCGGGCCCCACCAGCACACGGTGACACCGCCCAGTCTGTGGACACCGACCTTGCCCGCTCCACCTTCCCAACCTGCCTGCGACCTCGGTCATCAGGAACGACACATACAGGTGGACGAGAAGGGGGCCCGCGTGTCGGGGCGTCTGGTAACCCCGAGGGCCGTGTACGTGCCCCTGGCCGGAGACGGCTTCTGCTGTAAGAAGCCTCGGGCAGAACTGGAATCGAGGCCTTTGTCTCCGTGTCCTGAGCTAAGTCACTGATCTCTGGGCCGCCTGTCACTCACAAAGCGAGGGGTCAGGCAGGGGATGTCCAAGGTCCCCCTGGGGCTATGGGTCTGTGGCTGAGCCCCGGGCCTCTCTGCAGACTTTCCCTTAGAATGCCTACGGAGCTTCAAAAACCAGAAACAGAACGACGCCCGGCCCACGCCCAGAGCACAGAGTCAGCGCCTCCGGGCGTGGGGCCGGCCCCCGGGAAGCTGTGGCCCGGGCTGCAGGCCCCGTGAACACACTCCGCGTTGTACTCACGCTCCCGAGAGGAGTGCAGAACGCCGCTTGCTGTGCGTCTGGGACGCCCTCCCACCCACGCCGTCTGCCCCCACCAGGGGAGGCACCCGTCACGGCAGAGAAGGGGCCTCAGCCCGCGCGGAACCGGCCTGTGCCAGGGTCGCCCCCAGGCAGCCACGCGACGTCCTGGGCCCCGCTCTCCTCATAAGAGCAGCGGTGTAGATTTCGTGGCTCCTTAGGGCCCTTTCAAGTCTCAAATTCTAAGCAGATGGCCCTGTCTTTGGGGGTAAATCCTAAGTTCTGAGCGCCCGGGCCCACCCCGCCAGCGTGGGGCTGCGGGTGTGCGGCTGCCCTGGGCGGCTTCTGGGTCACTCCCCCCGCACCCCAGCCCGGACGGCGGCCTCTTCAGAGCTGAAGAGCACCTCCCCGCGGTTACCTTTCCTGGCCCCAGATGACATCTGCAGGGCCAGAGCGACCAGCGAGGGGCGGGCGAACACGTTGAGCAGCTGGTTCCGGTACGCCGAGCACGTGAGCAGGGTGACGTGCTGCAGGAGCAGGCCGTCCACCATGTCCGAGTCCGCAGAGGCCACCCTCAGGGCCACGCGGTCGTTGGCCAAGCTGGCGATGTTGGAGTGCAGAAGGACACTGGCCTGGATCACGTCCTCCGCAGGCTCGTTCTCTACACACGAGACAGGCCATTCAGGCCAACGGCCGCGAAGCGGGCGCGCCCCGCTGGAGGCCCGGGCCCCGCACCCACCCGCACTGGCACCCGCCGGCCCAGCCACCGGCCCCGCACGGCAGCGTGCGTGCGGGCAGCTTCTCGAGAACTCTTTCAAAAACCAGACTCTAAGGACACGTAACGCTGTCTCGGCCACTCTGGCACCAGCGCTTCCTCAGGAAGCAAGGTGCCCAAGTCTCATGGGAGCAAGTCACTAGGTCGCGTGTCTGTGAACATAGCGTGTGCCCTGTTAAGACGTGCCCCACAAGCACGCACACACACCCCTCACGCAGGCCAGTTCCCAGACTGTCACTTTGCAACTCTGCCGGTGAAGCAAAGGGCCCCCGGCCGAGGCGGCCGCCCGCGTCCTCACGCCGCTGGCTCTGAGGCAGTGAGCCCAGAACAGGGCACGCGTCAGCGACACCGCGGCGGCCGGCGATGCCGCCAGCAGCAGAGGCCTCGTGGCGGGACGGCGACACTCAGCCATCTTATGGCAAACGTGCCGGAGGCCAAGCCTGTGACAGGCGGGCTGGTGGGCGCGCGGCCGCGAGGCCGCAGCCCCCGGGGAGGCCAGTGCTCGGGCGTGGGCGCTCCCTTCGGACCCCAGGGCATCCGCTCTGCTCTAATGCGCCCTGCCCGAGCGAGCTCAGGGGAACGCCACGGCCCATGACAACATCACGTGTGGTACGTTGCGATACGTGCTACATGCGTGATACGAGAGGCGCCGTCATGACGTCCGTCACAAAGACCTGGCCGCGAGCGCCCGGGAGCCGATCCGAGGAAAGAGGACGAAGGAGGAGTACACAGGGCACCCCGCTTTTTAAACACATTGTTTTTCTCTTTCCTAACTCTAACTCCAAAGAGCACCTTCTAACTTAGGACTGACCTTGTTACCCCACGTTACTCTACGCAGATACTCGCTGACTCCCTGTAGGGTGACGAGTTATTTTCGTGGCCGAGCAGACACCCTTAGCTATGGACTGGCCACGTTCATCCCACCTTGAAAAAACAA
The DNA here is from genome assembly GCF_014176215.1 of Rousettus aegyptiacus. Classification (NCBI taxonomy): domain Eukaryota; kingdom Metazoa; phylum Chordata; class Mammalia; order Chiroptera; family Pteropodidae; genus Rousettus; species Rousettus aegyptiacus. The sequence continues at coordinate 15,952,043 of NW_023416293.1, read as the reverse complement.
AGCCCTAGAAAGAGGCGTTCCTGGGCCAAACAGGTAGAGGAGCTTAGCTGGCAGGCTGCCCCCCGCCCCATGGCTGCCCACCGTGTGGCAATTAGCATGTCGTCCGTCTCCTGCTGGACCCTGCAGGACTGAGGGCACGTGTCTGACCACCCTTGCTCCCGTCCCGCCCCCCGGTGACGGCCACCCCACTGCCTGCCACTCCGGTCGGGACCCTCATGGGCATTCTCGGCCCCCCCACGGCTCTTCGGCTCGAGCCCACTGGACTGTTCTGCGTTCGCACGCGACCCGCTCGCCCGCTGTCCTCACCCCGGGGGACCTTCGCGCCGGGCTGCGCCTGGCTTGTCTCTGCCCCCTGGCGCTGCCAGCCCCGAGAAGCCGCGCACGACGGATGAGCCAACGCGAGAACCCGACTGCTAAACTCCCCTGGTCTCTAAGGACCGCAGAGGCCACTGCAGTCTGCAATTTCAGATCGGAGAGACTGACAGCAGCGAAAGCTCGTCACCGCCCCACACACTCTCACGCCCCCTGCACGGTGCTCAGGACCCTGGTGGGGCTTTTACACGCTGTCATCGGAAACGTCCTACGAGGCCAGCCCTTGATCCTCACAACACAGCACGGCAAACACCGCGTGGTTTAAAGGGTGGGGGGGGTGGGTACCCATGGAGCACAGAAAGGTCCAGTATCTGTTCTCCACTCGGCCGGGTACCAAGCCCTCTTGGGACCTAGGACAAGGACATGGAAACCGTTCTTCTCAAATCATCGACATGCTGAGTTCAACGTCCCACGGTGACGGAAACAGATGAGGTTTCTCCCCCTGAGCTCCGCTTCGCTCGAAGTCCTATGTGGGTCTTTCATGCCTCGCCACAGCGTTTCCCGATTAAGAAGTGGGAAAAGCCAGCGCTCTCCTGATGCTGTCTCCCACACACACCTGGCCAGGCGAGGAACCCCCCGAAGGCCTGGGCCAAGCCTCTCAGCCACACGGTCTTCTCCACCAGGGCGTCCAGGTGCAGGGACGGCCGGTTCTGGAGCAGGACAGCCACCACCAGGGGCCACGGGCTCAGCACCAGGTTCTGGATCTGCAGGAGCTGTATCCGGTAGGCGACCTCGGTGACGAAGGCGATCATGTCCTCCGACGGCTTCTGAGGGAGGTACCTGAAAGGAAAGACAGAACAGGTCACAGTTCGGCTACCGAGACACGCAAGGGGACGGGAAACGGGGCACGGCAGACCCCAGCAGGCGCCTCGCGCCTCCCGCCGAGGGCCCCAGGTCCCATGCAGAGCCCGCCTTTGCCTGCGCTGCCTGTCCCGGGGCCGGCTCCTGGAGGTGACAGAAATACTCAAAGGAACAGGGCCCTATCATCCCTGGTTCTGGGCAAAAAGCTTATGTCACTTTGCAAGCAGAATGCCGCTCTGTGAGAACTGGTCGCACAGGCGCCCTCTGCAGACGCACGGCACCCAGGACGTCTGCCCGCAGGCCGCGTGCGTCAGGTCACAGAACCACCGTCCACGTCCGCCTGCCCACCCCGCTGTCCTCCAAGCAGCATCGGGGCCCTGCCGGGCACTCTCGCCTGGCGGACTCTTCAAGCGGGGGTCAGATGCCACGGGAGCCACGCGGAGCTGGCTGGGCAGGGCACACGCCTGACCTGGAAGCGAGCCACGCAGTCCGCCGCAGCCAGCGACGGCGCCCGGACCGCGTGGCACAGGCCGCGCCCAACTGGGGACCCATAGCAAGCCCGCGGCAGCGGGGAGCTGCCACCTGCTGCCGACTGGCGGGGCTGCCTGGCAGGTGGCTCCGCCCCGCTCGGCCCCTGGGGCCCCGGCCACGGAGCGCGCCCGCACCCTGCAGGGGCCGATGCCCTTCCTGGCCCGTGACCACAGCCTTTCGAGGACAGGGGCTCGGCCCCACCCGTCCCTGGTCCGCCACCCTTCCTGGGGTCCGACGACGCTCCCCTCCCCCACGCGTGTGAGTCAGACGCCAGGTCCCCTGGGCAGGATGAACCCCGACCCTGCACGTTTGACACAGACGCCCTGCGGCTCCCCGTGTGGGGAACCACACAATTCTTCTCTCACGGAGGCGTTCTGAACCCCGCTGTGTCACCCCCGGTGGCCCAGATCCAGTCCCGGAGGGCCAAGAGCCTCGGTTCCCACGTTCAGATTTCCACCCGAGTCGGCGTTGGTTACGACAACACCGGCCTTGCACCTGGGAACCAAGTTGTAGGGGCTCCGGCTCATCCTCCCAGCCGCCAGCGACCGCAGTGAGACGGGCTCTCCAAAGTACACGTGGATGTTGCCGAAGTTCTCCGAGAGGATGCGCCTGGCCTTGAGCAGCCCCTGCCGGGGTCACGAGGGGGGAGAAAGCAGGGGCTCGAGTCAGCAGCTGCCGGCGTGCAAACCGGCGTGGCCTCTGCTTCCCGATCGAACCGGGCCTGGCCCTCCCGCACGTACTGTGGTAGATTCTTTCGGCTTCGGGACCCCTAGGAGCTCATACACGTAGAGAGTTTCTTCCGGGATCTTATCGTAACTGATGCTAATCGGAACAAGGAAGGTATCAAAAAGTTCTCTTTTGAAAAATGGCTCCATCACGATATTCAGCAGACCTGTAAACACAGGGAGACGTGGTTTCCGTGCATGTTGCGGGGTAGAGAAAACAAGGGCCTGTCTGCGGGAAGTCCCCGGAAGTGCAGACTGTGCACTAAGGCAGGGAGGCACCGAGAGGGACCGTCACGTCGGTCACACCAAAAACCGCGTCGAGGTGCAGCTAGCAGCCTCGATGACGCCCCCCCTGAACTGTGGGATTTACTTTTCCTCCAGTCTATTAGCGACCTACCGAACTTGGGAGTCAACGTCTTGGAAGAGCGGCTTCTTGTCCCTTCGAGGAAAAATTCAACAGGAGCATAACCATTCTTCAAAGAGAAAACACAGAGACAAAACACAACACAAAACCCATTGCCTACGCTCCACGCGGGAAACGCTTCCTCCGAGTCCTTCCCCCGAGGCCCGCCTGCCCCTGCGCCAGCCCGGCGGCGGCGGGGAGCGCGCCCGCGTGCGCCCGCGTTTACCCGCAGCATGGTTTTCACGTATGCCGAGAAGACGGCCCAGTAGAGTCTGTCGCCCCCGAAGGTCCGCCGCATGAAGAAGGCGCCCGACATCCGCAGCAGCTGCCCGACCACCTTCATGCCCAGGAAGTCTGAAACACGGGGCCGGCGGTCACGGACCCGGACACGCAGGCCGGTCTCAAAGTCCGTCGGGAGGGTCCGCGTGCGTGAGGCGCCCTGCGACTTTAACGGCGGTCCTTTCTGGGACCGAGATCCCTGAGAAGGGACGCGTAACAGTTATGGGGAAGGGACCTGGGGCAGGCGCTCACTGAGGGGTCCCCCGTCCCCTCCGCGCGCCTCTGCGTTTACGACCAGACCAGCGGGCAGCGTGACCCCTGTGACCACGTCATCATGTGATTCCCTCAGTCCCACGGCTGCGGAAACCAACGACAGGCCCACACGTGTCCCCACGCGCCGGCCGGCCGGCCAAACGCTCCCGCGGTCCCCGTCGCCCACCGGGCGGAAGTGGCCTCTTTCCCGCGGCACCCCTGGACAGAGCCGGGGGCACAGGGGGGCCCGTCACGGGTGTGACAGGAGCCCGGCTCGCCTCGGTCCCTGATTTCCAACAGCTGCCTCACGTGTCCACACAGGTGGACGTGCTCGAGCCCCTGCACGGTCACCTCGCTGCGCGCTAAACCCCAGCCCCCGCTGCCTTGAAGGACGAGGAATGACTTGTTTGCGGGAGCGATCCTCCAGAAATAAAAGCGCGGACGCGGAAACATCGTAAAACTGTTCGTAGCAGCAAATCTACTGGCTCGTGACGCGGTGACGCGGCTGAAGGTGAGGTGGCCGCAGACACGTTAGGCAGGAGTTGGGCTCTCACCCTACACCGCTCAAAAAGTCAGCGCAAATGGATCTGCGGCCGAAACGGGAGGCCTAAAACTGTAAAACCCGCAGAAGAAACCAGAGGGAAAAGCTTCATGACGTTTGAGCTGGCAATGTTGTCTTGGATATGACACCAAAAAAAGAGAGAATAAAAGAAGAAAAAAAACCACATAAACTGGATTACATCAGGATGAAAAACTCTGTGCATTAAAGGACACGTTCAACAGAGTAAAAAGACAACCCACGGGGTGGGAGAAAATATCTTCAGATCACACATCTGAGGGATCGATATCCAGAATGTGTAACTCAATAACAAAAACAAACAACCCTCTTTTAAAACGGGCAAAAAACCTGAATGTTCCTCTTGAGAAGATATAGAAATAGCTAAAAAGTATATGAAATGATGCTCAATGTCACTCATCAACATGGAAATAAAAATCACCATGAGACGGCACTTCGCACCGACGCGGATGGCCGTCACACACACCGAAACCAAGCCGAACCCCGCGGTGCTGGCGAGAGCGTGGCCACTCGGGACACGGCGTGGCGGCTCCTCAAAAAAACAATGCAATTCTACTTCGGGGCATGTGCCGGAACCGAAGGCAGAGACTGGCACAGACATGTGCACGCCCACGTTCACGGCACACTCCTCACAGCAGCCAGCGGGGGACGCTGCCCCGGGGTCCACGGCAGCTGAACGGATACACAGAACGTGGTCCAGCCACACCAGGGGACATCACTCGGGCCTGAAATGGAAGGGCGTCTGACACAGGCTGCGTCGTGGCTGGACCCTGAGGACGTTATGCTGAGCGAGATTAGCTGGTCACGGGAGGACAAAGAGCACACGACTCCACGGACGTGCGGCCCCCGGAGGCACGTCACAGAGGACGCAGGGGTGGGCGCCGGGCGCTGGCAGGACTGCACGGCGGGATGCTAACGTTCAACGGGAGAGCGCGTCGGTTTTGCAAGATGAAAAGATGCTGTGGGTGCGGCGGACAGGTGCACGACGGTGTGAGTGCGTGGAGCGCCCCGACCTGTGCGCGCAGACAGCGAAGGTGATGGTTTCGCACTGTGTCTTTCACAGCTTAAAAATGCAGCAAAAAGCAGATCTCTTTACTGACCTACGGTCACTGGTGTGTCGTCACATGAGAAACGCGAATCGAGGTGGTGTCAACCCGTTCCCAAACCTGCACCAGCGCGCGGGGCCGTGGAGGGAAGTGGGGGGGGGGGGAGGGGGGAGCTGCGTCCACACCGCCAGCAAAGCCCTCGGCGCGCGGGGCCGTGGAGGGGGGCGGGGTGGGGAGCTGCGTCCACACCACCGGAGAAGCCCTCGGCGCGCGGGGCCGTGGAGGGGGGCGGGGTGGGGAGCTGCGTCCACACCGCCGGAGAAGCCCTCGGCGTGCGGGGCCGCCGCGCTGCGCATTTCCCTCTCTGCAGCTAAAGGACGTGGAGAGACCGGACGTACCCATCCCCGCCGCGATGACCGGGACAGGCAGGTCGCAGCTGTACAGGAGGAAGGACAGCATCAGGAAGTCGATGTAGCTCCGGTGGCTGGGCAGCAGGACCACCGGGTGCTGCTGGACGGCTCGCTGCAGCTGCAAGGCAAGGGGCAGGCTCAGCGCTCCCGGCCTCCGCCGCGGGCCAGAACGCGGACCAGAACGCGGCAGAGGCCGCGCGAGGCCGGGCGACCTCGCGCAGAGCCAGTGTCGGGGCGGGCGCCTCCATGGATGTCCGCGGACACACTCGCGGGCGCTGTGTGTGCGCCGCCCCAGCCCGCGGGGCCTGAGCCTTAGCGTCCCGGTCTGTGACGGGGTCGGCCGCCTGGTAACTGGCGCTGGGAGTGGACCTGAAGTCTGTCTGAATCAGAGAGTCGCGTGGACGCGGCACCAGACCGCCCGTCTGCAGTGAGACAGGACCGAACTCTTGGGCGCGTCCAACACGGCTCTGAACTACCGGGACGAAGGAACGGCGCTTCTCGGTCCGACGCTGGGCTCGCCGCCGGGGAGAACGAGGGCGGGGGGTGCGCGTCAGCTCGCAGGGGCGCCCTGCAGGCCGCCACCCTCGGACGCTGCCGCCGGCCTTCTGAAATCTACGTATCACTGACTGAGGCAGCGCGACCTGCGGTCGGCGAGACGCGGCCAGCACTCGCCGGCCCCGGACACTGTCGTCCGACAGATCGGAGGAGGAGGCCAGGGATCTACAGTCACGGGGCGAAAAGGGGCACCGGCAACAGCAGAGGAGCGAGTGGAAGCAAACGCTGAACGGCGGGAGGAGGCGGCCAGTGAGAGCGAGAGTTTCCTAGCAGGAAAAAAGGTACTAAAAACACAAATAAATAAAAATAAACTTCACAGGGAAAGCCCTTCCTTACAGAAAAAGCAAGCTACTAAATGGCAGCAGTGACAGGATCACGAGACTCGCCGCCCCGCGACCACTAGAGCAGTGACCGATCGGTGCAGAGATCGTCCGTGGGTGTAAGAACGTGCGGAGGAAAGTGTGACACGAGACAGGACACGTGACCGTCCTCGGAGCGTCTCTCCGCAGGACACCGACTGCTGAGCGGCAGACACAGCCCGAGGGGGCGCGGGGAGGGCCCCACGTCCCTGAGATACGCCCGGTCTGATGCTGGGACACCACCGCTCAAACCCCAGCCAAGCGTCCCTCAAATAACCGGCCTGGTCTCTTCAAACAGTGTCACGAAACACAAAGACGAAGGAATTGCTCCAAGTCAAGAGCCTAGAGAGGTGCGGACCGGACCGTGGCGCGGGGCGGAGCGTTCTCTGTTGCTGCGCGAGGCGTAACGGGGGCGACTGGCGGAGCACGAGGGAGGCGCGTGCGCCCAGTGTGTCCGCGTCGCCTGCTCGTTTCGGTGGCCGCGCAGTGGCGTGCCCTGGTCTCCGGGAGCGCGGCGGGCCGAGGAGACGCAGGGGCGCCTGGCGAAGCACCCCCGGAACACCTCGTGCTGCGCCAGGCGAGTGCGGGGCCCCGCCCGACCACGTCGGTCAGGCTGAAGTCTGCAGGCGGGGGCGGGGGGGTCCCAGAGGTGGAGCCCCTTCTGCCAGGCAGGTGCCTAAGGGCTGGGGCGGCCGTTGGTGCGGGGCGAGAAGTCTCGGGGTGACTAAGCAGTGAGGGGCTGATGAGCAATACTCACTTTCTGAATCCCTTCTTCATTTACACACACTTTCGAGAAAATCTGTTTAAATATTTTGCTCAGGGTGAAGGCGAAAAACCGGATGGCTCCCAGATGCAGACTGTGGCTCATCTCGTCCAAGATCGCACACGCCTCCCCATGGAGGACGTCCACGGGTTGGAGGGTTTCCTTGGAAAGCTGGAAGGGCAGACAGCAGGAGAAACGTCTGAAAAAGAGCCCGAGCTCCCTCACTCAGACCGGCACGGCCGGCTCCAAATGCGTCGAAAATGGTGCGTCTTAGCCTTGAACGGACAGTTTATTTTCCAACATAACAGAAGTAGATAAACAATCCCATTTAGACAAGTTTAAAGACTAGAAATTGAAAGAGAATCGGCTTCCTAGGACAGCGTTTCAGACGGCGCGTGAGTGAGCTCACGCCCGTGAGCTCGTGTCCCAGGACACACGCTCCGCGGGCCCTTTCGGGGAACAGCCTGCTCACCGCTCTCACACAGGGGAAATGCGGGGTCACACAGACTACGTTCGACGGCCACACACGGCACAGGCACCCCGAGTCCCGCAGGGCAGTCAGTGACTCCCACGGCCTCGTGAGTGCAGCTCTCTCTGGTCGATGGCCGATCGTCCCTCTTTACTGAGAGGGACGATCTACCAAAGTCCTGGCCGTGCGCCACAGCTGTGCTCCAGGAAGCCGAAATCGCCCGTCTGCCGCCCCGCACGAGGACTCTGGCGAGGAGCGAGGCCCGTGTGCCGCGCAGTGTCACCCAGGACGCCCTGGGGAGGCCGGGACACGGCGCAGCGGCGCCGCCTTCCGCGCCATCCTGGGGGCGATGCTGGCGTAGAATCAGCCGTCCGAAGCCCTGGCCCGGCGGCCTTCAGCGCGTCCGCGCACGCCGCGGGTCGCCTCGCTCCTCGCTCCGCAGAGCATCTGTTTCGAGGCCTCGACTCTGTGGGCCCAGGCCTGAGGGACCGGGAGGAAGCGTCTCCTCTAAACTGTGTCCCTCTACTTTACGCAGAGGTCTCTGGGGCAGTGACCGGGCAAGACCGGGCTCGGGCCGTGGTCGGAAAAGCCGCACACGGAGGCGAACGGGCCGAAGGCGGCGGGCGGGACGCGGAGACGCTTCCCCAAGTCGCACCCGTTTGTTTTAATCACACTGTCCCACTCTAAAAAGTTGTGATTGAACGTCCGTAACGTAAAATTTGCCATTTTAACTCTCTGCAAGCGTTCAGCTCGGCAGCCCTGGACGAGTTCTGCACGAAAGGGAAGAGGCTGCCGCGGGAGGGAGGCCGAGGGCGGGGCGAGGGCCCGGGGGTCACCCACCTGCCGGATGACGTAGTGCACCTCCTCAGACCTGAGAACGCTGCCCTTGATGTCGCTCGGCTTGCACGGAGGGACGCCCTTATAGACGGGGGGCGTGTAGCACTTCATCGCGAACTTCAGGTCGCTGGCACGCCGCCGCTCCTCCAGCACGTCCTCGAGCTCGTCCCACTTCCTCAGCTCCTTCTGTGGGGAAGACGGGACACGCAGAGTAACGCACAGCCCGGACAGAGCGCCGGGCCGGGGCGGGGACGGCCCCGTCGCCGTGGCCCGGACAGAGCGCCGGGCCGGGGCGGGGACGGCCCCGTCGCCGTGGCCAAGCTTTATTCCGTGACGTGAACGAGAGCAGAGTGTCCTGACGTTAGAGTTCCGAGAAATTTAATGATAATCAGGATCGATAAATTGATATGGAATTGTCACGTTTTATTTTTCTGTGACCGCCGTCTCTGTAAAGCCGGCACCACCCCTTCTGGAAAGCTGACGAAGACGGCAACGATGAGACGTCTCATCCGTTTCCCAAGGTTTCGCCAATCACATCGCGAAAAAATGAAATGGAGGCATGTGTCAGAAAGTCACGAGTATGTCGAATCAAATCAAACCACGCGGGTGCAAACGAAAGGAAAATCCACTCCAGGAAACGGCGCTCCCACAGGAGCTGCGGCCCGGCCCCGCGAGCCGGGACTGCCCGCGTCTCCCCACGGCCTCGTCAGGGCACCGCGGACCGCTGCAGCGTTCACGCGCACGAGTCTGCTGCTCCGCTGAGTCACGGCCGCAGTGACGATGACGGTGATCGCGGCCAACGTGCACAGCTGCTCGCTCGGCGTCAGGCGCTGTCCGACAACCTCGCTTACGCGAAGGACCACTCCCGCTTCGCGTGCACGTATGTGCGTGTACATGGAACGAGCCTCAGAGCAAATCCGACAGCTAAGAAGCAGTTTTACCACGACCCTCGCTCACCGTGGGGAGGTAAAGGCAGACGCGTGGAATCACGCTCCCGCGGCCCCGCGGCGGCGAAGGCCGAGAGCGAACACGCTGTCTGTCACCTGCCGGCCTCGCAGCCTGCCGGCCTCGCAGCGCGGCACGCCTGTCCCGCACCGACGGGCGCCCGTCTCAGGACGGGGCCGTCCGTGTTCAGCCTGCTGCCGCAAACGACGCTCGCCGGCGAACACCTGAGCACCTACTACGTGCGTGGCGTTGCAGAGCGTGCTGGAACGCGGTGGTGACCGAGGCGGCCTCGGCCTCCCGTGCGCACGCTGGCGCCGTCACATGTGGCGCTTTGCCGCTGCTCACGGGGGGCACTTCGCTCCTGCTCCCTCGGCCGCGTGCCGCGCCCCGAGTCTCCCCGGCCCTGGACTGGCCGCCGGCTTCCCCTGACGTCTGACGGCGCCTTCACCACCTTCCAAGGCGGGACCCAACGTGCTCACTGGACTCACATCTGGCGTCTCCCCTACGAGTCCACACGCTTCTCGTCCAGGCAGGCCATGCGGCCCCTACGTTTCTGCGCTGAGTGAAGCCACCTCCTACGGCCTCTGATGGCTCCGGGGGCTCACAGGCCAAGTCGCACCCTCCCGGCCCGGCCCACACCTGGAGTCCACGCCGGCGGCGCTAACCCAGGCTGCCCAGTCAAGTGGCCTGGGCACTGGAGAAGCACGGAGCCCCCTCCCCCACCAGGTTCGTGATTCTTCCGGTCTGTGAGCGGTAGTAACTGAGCATCGGGACTGTTTGGAAAGTGCTCCGAGTCACCCCTACACGCAGCCCTGGCGATGAACTGTCCTCCCCTTGTCATGCTGTAGGAAGCGGAGCCCCTGCGGGCGGGCTTCAGAGAGACCCCGGGCTGGCCTCGCCTGCCTCACCCGCCCAGCGGGCGCCACCCCCAAACTGCTCCTCCAGGGGACCCGCTCCGTACCCGGCCGTGATGGCGAGCCCCCCGCAGGCACTGGTCCACAAGCGGGGTACGGATGCGCCTGTTCCCTACGGGGAGGTGGACGGCAGGTCCACTGGGGCCACCACGGCCTGGCCAGCGGCGAGCTGCGGGACGTTGGCTCCGGCAAGTCCCGACCTGCAGCGCGCCCGTCCCCGAGGTCTACACCCCCGCCTGGCACCGCCTCACTGAACACGGAGTGGGGGCAGATGCCACGGTCACACAGGGTTTCCGCCTCACAGCGCGGCACGCACAGGGCCCTCGACAGCACGGGAAGTGCTGGGTTAGGGGTACACGGAGCTTTTGTTTTTAACGGCGTCTCACGTAATGGTTAGTGTAGGACTTAGTCCTCAGTTTTGAATAATGACTGTGTTTGAACAATACGCTCGCGAACCTCATGAAAACTTAACCGTCAGCTCTGAGAGCCGGTACGAGACACCTGAAGCTCGACTCCGGAAAGAGAATGTCAGGAGCACAAACAGCAACTACCGAGAAGGGTGAGTGGAGCGCTCGCTGCTGCGGCGCCCGGAGGTGGCGTTGCACTGGGACCTCGGCCATAAAAAAAGCCGGCAATGCTGGGAACGCCCGGGAGGCCACAGAGGGGACCATCGCGGGCGCCCCGAGGCGGGAGTGGCGTGCGGTCTGAGAAACACGAGGCCGCGCAGCTTCGCTTACCAGAGAGGCAGCGGTCCATCTGGACGTGACCCATCTGGTCTGTAACATGACAATCTGTGAGTTGACAGCCACCCATCCTGCCCCTCACACCTCAGACTGAACATGCCCCTAACTGAAATCGCGCGCTGCCCGACTCCGCCTGCTGCTCTCCCAGGGTTCCCATCAGCAAGAGGCAGCGCCATCCGCGCACCTGCCAAACCACAGAAACCAGGAGTCGGCTTCCGCCTGCCGTCTCTTCCCTGCCCACCCCATTCCACCGTCCCAAACACCACAGGAACGTCCCCCCGTCCCTCCCCGCCGGCTCGCTGCCTTTCCCAGGCCTCCCTCCCTCCTCCGGACGACTGCGACCGTGTCCCACCTGCTCTGATCTCTGCGGCTGTGGCACTGGGTCCCTTCCTCAACCAGTAAGAGAGCTCAGCCACTCGAACGACCATGCAGAAACCCAGAAGTCCTCTTAGACTTTCAAACACGACCGCACTTAAATGCCCTACAAAGCTGAGATTTTATGCTAAGAGTGGGTGAACATGATGGATAAGATTCCCTCAGGAAAGATTCTCTGCCTACTTCCTTAGTTTCATTTCTCACGTGCCCTTTATCCTGCCTGTACTGCGTGGTTCCCTGAACGTGCCAAGAAGTGGTTTTCTCGCCCTGCTGCCAGGACGGCCTCCTCTCCCCCGTCACCGAGCCGGGCTGGGCCCCTTCGCGCGCGCCCCAGCACCCCGCGCGCGCACCCACCACTGCCCTCCCCACTCGCTGTCTCGTCCGTTTGCTTTCACCATGTCCTCTGAAGTCCTTGAAAGCCAGGCTGGGTCTTTAACTTCCATATCGCGGCCACTGAGAACAATGACTAAAGACACCGCAGACTCCCATTGCTGCCATGTTTACCACAATCGGCAGCGTCCGAAACATCACCACTCAGATGAGAGTGCTGCACAAGCGCCAGGTGCCCGAGGACATAACAAGGAAGAGCACGGATTGCTGCGAGGTCACAAACCGCAGCTACGGGAGGGTTGCTGTCCAGCTGCAGAAGCAGAAAAAGCGCACTTGCAACGACTGCCTTCGTCTTTCACGGAGAGGTGGACCTTTGGTCAACCAGGAAGTGATGACCCCACACTTCCCTTTAACTTACACGCAGAGAACTGTAGTCGATTCACAAACCAGCAGAGGACTGAAAGAGCTAGCTCGGGTGAGCCGGACTCCACAGGGACCCTCTTCCCCATAAACTCCCTCGGGAGCTGCAGTCAGAGCTCAAAAGATCTCCATACAGTGCCTTGGGCTGGGACGGCCGGGGAGAAGACAGGTGAAAGTGAGAAGCCTCGGAGAGAGGCAGTCAGGAGCCGTCACAAGCCCAAAGCTTCGTCCATGTGCAGTTTACATCACTAGATACGCACATGTCTATTCTTTTGAAACTGTTTTATCTCAGTTTTCTGTTTTCAGCTATGCAAATTAAACATTAAGGTCAGAAACTGACGCCAACCAGTAAGACCTCAATACACCTTTAAAATGCATGTCTTTATTTTTAAAGTTGATAAAAACTAATATAGTGGTTTAAGAAAAAACCACTTAACCCTGGATTGTGCAATCCTAAGAGCTACCAGCCTTTCGCCTCATAATTACTTCGTAAAAACGGTGAGTTGCCAACAAACCTTCTGCTGGCAAAACCGACCAGTTAACATCAGGAGGCCGCCGGCGGGGTCGAAAGGACAAGTCGGAGGGCGGCCAGTGGCATTCCCTTCCAAAATGACTGACGCAAAAAGCACAGCGACATGTGGGAGGCAAAAGTGGGCGGAACGAATTCCCGGGAGCTCCAAATTTTCCCAGATTAAAGAGTGGTTTAAGCCGAGAAAACGCTATGCCCACATCCGAGCCCGGACACCGGAGCCGCAGGCCGGGGTCCCGCGGTGGCCCCGAAGGCCCCGAAGGCCCCTCGCGCCCGGCGCCCGGGCCGGGGCCACCGCGGGCAGGAACTCCCGCACGCGCGCGCGCGTCTACACTGCCCGCGATGCCTGTTGCCTTGGAAACCACATCACCCGCTCGGCCTCCGGGCAGTCGGACCCCGCTCCCCGGCCGGCGTCGTGGCTGGAGGTGGGGACCCCGCTCCGCTCCCCGGGGCGCCTACCGAGTAGAGCAGCACGAGCGCGCCGGGGCTGCTGGCGCCGACGGAGAAGCAGGAGCCGGAAGGGCTGGAGGCGTCCATGGTGCGGTGCCAGCGCGCGCGGGGCCTGGGCGCTGCGCTAGGCGGCGGCGGCGAGGCGGCTGGGGGCGGTTCTTCGGCGCAGGGCGGCCCGACCTCGCCCAGGGAGGCGGCGCCCTCCGCGGACCCTGGGCGCCGCCATCTTGGCCGGGACGGAAGCCGCGCGGGGACCCGCGGCGCGCGCGCAGTGCGTCGAACCCGGAAGCGCGGCCGAGCCGGCGATGGCGCGTGAGCGGGACCCCGCGCGCTCCTGTCACACGCTGCTGGACGCCGTGCTGCGGGACCTGTACGACCTCGGTGAGCGCGCGGGGCCGGGGCGCGCGGGGCCGGCAGGGTGCGCGGGGCCGGGGCGCGCGGGGCTGGCGGGGTGCGCGGGGCCCGGGCGCGCGGGGCCCGGCCGGCCTCGGCCTCCGGCGGCGGCGCTGGCAGGCCCGGCGCCTCTCGGCTCGGAACCCGGTTCGGGCGCTGCGACCCGCACCGCCTCCCGCTTCCTGCCCCCGCCTGGAGCGCGGGGACCAGCCCAGATGCGTCGGGCCCTAACGGGGTGATGCGCGCGCGTTCGGGCTCGGGTAGCTCCAGCCGTGCGCGAAGCCCCTTCCGCACGCCGCCCGCAGCCCCGCGACCCCCCGCGTGTTGGGGCCTCATCCTTCGGCATGTCCCGCCGGGGACCTCAGAGAATGTGTTCTCCTAGGGCTTTTAACACCCTTTCTTACCTGAGCTGGCCGACCTGCCCTCCTTCCACGCCACGATGGGGAGGAAGGAAAAGAAAAATTACCTCCCTACGGCCACATCCCTCGTTCATGCAACAGACACGCTCTTTGCACCGTAGTAGTGCCTTTAAACACAGCATGATGTTGCCCAAGTTTTATTTTGGAGCCATTGCTCGAAATTCCAAGCTCAGTTAAACAATAAAAATAATGGCTAAAAAGTATTGAGAATTTATCATGTACTGCTTTATGCTTAACTCTCACTCCAAGCCTGTGAAGGAGATATTGCCATCAGCCCCCTGACTACAAGTGCAGAAACCAGCACTGGAGGTTAAAAGCCTGCGGAGCTTGTGCAGCTAGTGGTTCGCAGAGCTGCGTTCCAGTCCCCAGACAGCCCGGCGCCGGGCCGCCCTTGTATTGACTTGTGCCGTGGGCAGCATCTCTGTGCCCTAGGGAACATTGTGTTGCGGAGATGGTTAGGAAGAAGAGTCGGAGTCTGGAAATGCTTTTACTCACGTGGATAAGGGAGAGGGGGAATGGCAAGGAACGGCAATGCTAGCCTCCCCCACCCCTGTTTCCATGGCTTTTTATTCTCCCTCACAAAGCTGGCTTTGCAAAACATCATTAGTTACTATCAGGTTAGCAATTATAAACTACAGCCAATTCCCAGACTCAGCCTCAGGGCCACGACTGCGTTATTAGCTATTTCTTTTCCAGTATCTTTTTCCCATCCTCGTCCCTAGAGCAAAAAGTCCCAGAATGGGTCAAGCGTGTGCGCCCCCCCTGCAATGTGTCCTTGTCTGTAAGTCCACACCGGCTTCTGATGGCCTTGTTGTTCCAAGCACCAGGCATCCCGCCAAGACTGCAGGAGTTTCTCACAACACATTGGAGGACAGAGAAGACTTTGTCTCTGACAGAACGGCTAATCTGCACCATCCTAAACAGTCTGTGTCAACACCCGCTGGAAATTGTGCTAGGAGCTCTGAAGGTGTCGTTTGTAACCACTCATTTTTATACCCCAGCATCAAAGTTTAGTTGGCTCTTGACACGTGCTTGTTGAATAAAGACCAAGCAAATAAGAACAGCCGACATTTAGAGCGCTCCGTGGTATTTGTGCTGTTAGGTGGGTAACGAGGCCTCACATTCCCCTCAGAACCTGCAGGTGACTGGTTGGAACAGGTGAGACACAGAGGCCGTGCAGATTTAGCAGAAAATAAAGGCCTTCAAATTAAGCCCATTGTCTTAGGTTCACCTTAATTCATAACTGAAAGAAAGGAAGCCTGTGACCCTGGAGTTGACGAGAAGCACTGCAGGGGCACAGCGCGTGAGCCAGCTGGGATCATCACCAGCCCCTGGGACGATCGCCATGGTGACACTTTTAGTAAGGACCGAGATGAGACTGAAGTAATTGTTAACAAGAGTCAGAGACACCGTGTGTCCTCTCGGATTCCGTGCTTGTGCAAACACAGCCCTGTCGGCAGGGAAGCGAATCGTCTTTGCGCGTATGTCCAAGCGTGCTCGTGACAGCGGCACGTGTGCTCGCGCGCTCGCGGGACTTAGCTGTCACGCGATGGCTAAAGCCGAAATGCTCATTTTCCTTTTCCGCGTTCGAGCACACAGGAGACACAGACGATGCCGCAGGACCGAAGAGGACCAGGAAGAAGGACGGCAAGAAGGGAGGCGCAGAGACGGCGGCGGCCGCGGCGGCAGGGCCCGCCCCCCCGCCTGGCGCGCCCGCGGGAGGCCAGCGGAGGGGCGCGCGGAGCTTCTTCGCGGAGCTCAGAGGAGAGCTGCAGGGGACCCCGGCCGTGCCCCCCGCGGGTGCCGCCGCAGCACCTCGTGGCAGTGAGCGCGTGGAGCTGGTGGAATTCCGCAGCAGCAGGAGGAAAGCGCAGCAGCCGCGTCCGGCCCAGGCCACGAAGGTACGAGCTGGCCGGACCCCGGGCAGGGCTGAAACCGCTGTGTCGCCGCCTCGGGGCTGTCGGTGTGGACCGTGTCGGGGTCCTCGGGAGCACCCTCGGGCCCGAGGATCTGCTGAGGACACGCCCAGGACCCAGGGCTCGGCACGCCTTACCCGGTATGGGTGATCACGGCAGAGGGTACGGTGGGCTCGGCGAAGGGGCCGGCGTCCAGCGGCAAGAGTCCGGGGTCCGCTCCCGGTGGGGCTGCCTGGGACCTGCTCGGCCCCCCAGCAGTGAAGCGTGTCAGCCAGGGAGGCTCGCCGCAGCCTGGGTGTCCGCGGCTTTCTGGGGTGCAGTCCCGTGGGCACACCGACTGAGCTGTTCCGGCTCTGGACCGCAGAGAACAGGCAGGTCTTCGCCGTCAGTCACGGCAGGCCCTGCGGGTCACAGTCTCGCTCTCCACGGCTTCCGTCACCCACGGGCAGCGGCGACGTGAAACGTGAAGTGGAAAGTTCCGGAAGCGCCGTCCATGGGCCGCACCCGGGCCCCGTTCCGAGCGGCGTGCCGCGGTCTCGCGCCACCCTCCCCGTCCGGCCCGGGACGCGGGTCGCCCCTCGTCCAGCACTGCCACGCCGGGCACGTTCCCTGCCCGTTGGTCGCTCAGCAGCCGTCCCGGCTGTCAGAGAGAGGGACCCCGTTCACATGACCTTACTCCAGCACGTTGTCATAGTTCTGTTTTATTGTCGTCGCTTCTAATCTCTAAGTGCCGGACTTGCTTAGACGTCATCGTGGGGGTGTGTGGGGGGAAACAGCATCGCGCATACAGGCTTCGTGCCGTCCGTGGGCCTCTGGGAGCATGTCCCCCACGGGTGAGTGGGGATTGCTGTGTAGACCGCCCAGGCGAGCTTGGTACAGCATGGGGCAGGCAGAACATTCTAGTTCCTCAGTTTGCAGGAGCCAGCCCCGGGCCAGTCCTGAAAACAGGACTTTCTGGGAATGCGCAGGGTTTCGTAAACCCTGCCGAGTTAACCCTGTCCGGCTCATCATGCTCTGCGTACTGGCACTCGGAAGAAACTCGTCTGTCGGCAACCGCTTTGGCCACTCGTCTAGTCACTGGGGCGTAGCGTGGACCGAGAGACAGAAGTCCTCGCCCCAGGACTTCCGTTCTGACAGCAGCAGTGTGATTTCGCTGAGCAGCGGCCTCACGCTGAGTTTGTGGGTCTCGTGAGAGAGGCGCGGTTGCTCATCCAAACTCTCTTCAGAGGGTATCAGGTGCTTTTGTGGAGTCCGTTGCTAGAATCCAGACGCCTACTTCTGCCTCCCTGCCCGCATCCCACACGCCCTGTCTGTCATAAGAGGGAGCAGGGCCATGTTGGCTCCTTAGGGTTTCTGTCCCGGTATTTATTCTCCCTGAGTTCTGGAGGCCAGAAGTTCAAAATCACAGTGTCAGCCGGGCCGCGACCCTCTCTCGAAGGGAGAGCCCTTCGCTTCCTCCAGCGTCTGGTGGCTCAGGGCCTCCTCTGAGCTTGGCCTCCGGCTTCACGCGGCCTCTCCCTGTGTGTCTGAGTCTCATCTTCCTCTGCCTTCCTCTTAGAAGGAAGCCTGTCGCTGGATTTGGGGCCCGTCCTCAATCGGGGTAGATCTCCTCACGCGGTCCTTCACCGCAGTGCAGAGACCCTTTTCCAGACGAGGCCTTGGGGTCGGGACCCGGGCGCACCGCCCCGGAGACCACAGTCGAGTCCTCTGCACAGGCAGCTGGGCCCCGCCGTCCTCCCCTGCCGGTGCCGTTTCCCTGTCTCTTCCGTGGCCTGGAAACGCACCTGTGTGACCACGGCAGTTCCGACAGCGCTGCACGTCATGCTTGCCAGGTGACCCATGCGCGCAAGGATCGCAGCTGCCCTCGGCCTAGGAGGCAGGGTCGGCGTCCCGGCTCCGGCACTGTGGACCCTGGGGTGCTGGCAGCGGCCCAGGCACGGTGCCCTCGGCCCTCGGGGCAGCCGGAGCCCCCACGCCGGCCAGCCCGGCCAGCACCCCAGTGTCCCCTGCGAAGCTCGGGGTCTCCCGCGTGTGCCACGATGTGCGAAGGGGGAAGGCGCGGCTCTGCAGCGTGATTCCGCGTTTGGGGCGTTTAACCGACAAGCGTCTGGGCGCCCTCGCTTCCTCGAGTCCGGGTCTGGGGGCTTCTCATCCTGGAGCGGCAGGCTCGCTTTCTGACAGGGAGGGCGGGACCGTGGGCCTGCAGTGGGCCTGCCTGACCCTCCCCGCCTCGTCCTGCCGGCGCCAGGGGCGCCTCTCCCTGTAGCCGGCTTCTCCCCGGAGCCTCCGCTCGTGGGACCTCCTGGGCCTCCTGGCCTTGATGGGGTCCTTCAGGCGTCCTCGGTGCCCTGCCCTCGTTCAGACGTGAGCTTCGACGACGTGGCTGTGTGTAAGGAGGCAGGACACGGCCCCGCGGGGCGTGTGAGAGTGAACTCAAGCCGGCGCGCCGCTGGTCAGCACGTCGCGTCCTGGGCGCGGGGGGAGCCGGGCGACGAGGCGCCGTCCGTGGGCTCGGGGCACGAAACGCGATGCTGGGGGCCGTGCGGCACGGGGTCACGGCTGCGCCCCGGCCCGCCGAGCAGTCGGGGACACGGGGACTCGGCAGAAGTATGTGGCGACGTGACGGGGGCCGCCGCCGGTCGGTGCCGGGGTCGCGGGCGTCCCGGAAGAGCGGACGCGTGGGACCGACGGCCCCGCTGGCTCCGGGCCCGGAGCTCCGGCTCCCGCCATCGCTGGTACTGAAACGGGTCTCAGTGGGTCTCAGTGGGGCCTGGTGACTCCCGATGAGAAAAGTGTATTTGGGCTTTGTCCCCATTCTGCCCTGGAGCTCCCAAAGCGCCTTCTACTGTGTGAGTGACAGCCCTGGCCCTGAGGTTAGCGTCCTGCTTGGGGACCGGCTGCCTGCAGGGCCAGCGCGGGTCAGAGGGCCGGGCCAGAGGGCCGGGTCAGAGGGCCGGATGGAGCTTTCAGTCCAGCCCTGGGCGTGGGGCGGGGAGGGGCTGGCGGTCCAGCCTCTGTGACAAAGCAAAGCCTCCAGGAAGTCCCAGCGGGGCGGTTCTGGAAAGCTCCAGGCCAGTGAGCGTGGAGGTGCGGGAGCGGGCCCCCCGGGGAGGCAGGGGCGCCCCTCACGCCCTGGCGGCTCTGCGTCCGTCCTCCTATAGTAAACCCACAACCTCGTGAGTGAGCCGGCTTCTCGCGGTTCCGTGAGCCGCTCCGGCAAATCGGTCGAACCCCGGGAGGGGTCCTGGGGTCCCTGATTCACGGCCAGTGGGGGCAGCCTGGACTGCCACGGGGCGGGGGCGCACCCGGCGTCCCCTGGGTGGTGCGCAGTGAGTCGGGTCGTGGAGCGCCCGCTGGGGTGTGTGCGGACCGGTGGCCAGGCCCCCGGGCGGTGGCTTCATCTGGGACCGGGCCCCCAGCCGTGTCCCGCCGCGTCCGGCCCCGCTGTCTGACCCCCACGTGCGGGTCCCTCGCTGTCGCAGTCGCGGCCAGCGTGATACCCGCTCCCCGCCCCGCGCGCAGCCGGCCGGCCGCCTGCTCCTCGCCAGGCCGGGGCCAGCGGCGACGGTGCCCTTAGTCCTCTTCCCCAGGGACTAGACCGTGTGCTGCCAGGGTCGGGCAGGCCCCAGACAGGCGGCAACGTGGTCGGACAGTTCCAGACCCCGCTGGGGAGCAGCGGGTCCCGGGGGAGTGCGGAGGTGGGGCGGGCCCAAGCCCGACGCCCAGGGACAGAGCAGCCACCCTGGGCTCCCTCAGCCTTTCTCAGCCCCCATCCGTCCCTCCCTTACGCCTCGAGACCCAACTGTTTTTCTGCATTTCCTCCCGGCAGCGGTTAGCTGGGCTTCTGGGCCCCACGCGGTGTCCTGGCGTCGGCGAGGCCCCGGCCGGCTTCGGGCGCCACGCAGCACGGCACCTGGCCGGCCACCGGTGCTGCGCTGGCGGTCACAGGCCATCCTAATACGGGGCTTTTTTCCTTTTCAGACCAAGGCTAGCGTCCTCAAGAAAGATGTGGATGTACAAGAATTTAACTTAGAAAAGGTATGTGTTTGAAGTTGTTAATTTTTTCAGCTTCACAATGTAAAAAAAGATGGGCGCGCTTGCACGTCCAGTGGTTGGGGAACGGGCAAGCACGGCACCCCACGTTCGCCTGAGGGAATGTCGCGAATCGTTAAAGACACGGTGGCCCTGTGACCCTGTGACCGCAGCGCCGCCGCGCGGTGGGGAGGGAAACGGCAGGGGACGCGGTTCGGCTGCCGCGCGGCGTTGCGGGTGGCTCCCCGTTCCCGCCGTGTGAGCGGACGCGGCCCGTGTTCACCGCCACGGCGCGTGGCCCTCGGCGTGTCTGGGGAGGGACTTTGGTAGACGTCGCTGCTGGTGCAGCCCGTGCCCCTGCGTGTGGTCCTGGCCCGTCACGCGCTTGTGCCCAGGGCGCTTCGCTTCCCCGAGCGTGGGAGAGCGGCGTGGCCGGGGCCCGCAGAGCCCCTGAGCACGCGCACACCGCACCGGGGGCCCCGCCGGCTGCCGGACTGCGCCCCGCGGGCGTGCGCTCTTCCGTGGGGCCTCAGGGTGCGCGTGGGCCTGATCTGTTCACTGATCCGTTCGTGCCGCAGGCTCGCCTGGAGGTGCACCGGTTTGGGATCACGGGCTACGGAAAGGGACAGGAGAGAGTCCTGGAGCGGGAGCGCGCCGTCATGCTGGGCGCGCAGGTGAGCGCTGCGTCGGGCCGGGCCCCGGGGCATCATGCCGGGGGCGCAGGTGAGGCGGCCGAGGGCCAGGGCCCCGGGGCGTCATGCCGGGGGCGCAGGTGAGCGCGGGCCGCGGGCCAGGGCCCCGGGGCGTCATGCCGGGGGCGCAGGTGAGCGCGGGCCGCGGGCCAGGGCCCCGGGGCGTCATGCCGGGGGCGCAGGTGAGGCGGCCGCGGGCCAGGGCCCCGGGGCGTCATGCTGGGCGCGCAGGTGAGCGCTGCCCGGCCCACGCGGCCCACGCGGTCGAGCCGGGGCCCCGGGGCGTCTGCGCGGGGCGGGCGGGGTCACACGTGTCCCTTGTCTTTATTTCAGCCCCCCAAGAAGAGTTACGTGAATTACAAGGTTTTGCAGGAGCAAATCAGGGAGCAGAAGGCAGCGCGGGAGGCGGCAAAGCGGACGGTGGGTGTGGCTGCCGGGGACCCGTCCGGGCGGCACGGGCTGGGGCCCGGGGCCACGTTCTCCGCACTCCTCAGGGTGGCTCCGCCTGTGACGCCAGCCGGGTGGCCTGACGCGTTTACGTGCAAGGTCTGCTCGGAACGGCAGACTCCCGCCGGGGCCGCGGTGTCCCGGGGTGCGCACGAGGAGGGGAGCGGCTGCGCCCCTTCTCCCTAGGGGGGGCCGGGCGGTGCTCGCGCCCCTTCTCCCTAGGGGGGCCGGGCGGTCCTCGCCCCGCTCGCCTCCACAGTGGCCTCCCACGTTCCTCGGGGGGTTTTAGGATGGAGCTTTGCATCTGTCGTTCCAAGGCACCTCCTCGAGACGGCGGTGAAGGGAATCGAATCGCGTGCCTTGCGGTCAGAGCCCTCGCTCTTGTGGCCGCGGGATCTCTCACTGACGTATACGTTGTCTTAAATTCTGATTCCAGGCCCAGGACACAGATATTTTCAAGAGAAAGAAGAGGAAGGGGCAGGAAGACAGGTGAGTGGTGCCGCCAGGTGCGGTGGGGGTGACGTGCAGAGACCCGAGTAGTTCCGAAAGGGACACCTGGGATTCGGGGGCGTTTCCAGCCCGCGGGAGCGCCCGCCGTCCCCCCGCGCCCCGGTGAAGCCCTTCGGGGTTGAGACAGGACTTGGTAAGCTGCCCGGCATCGGCGGCCCCAGACCCGAGTCAGGGACCTCATCCGTCTCCCCCGCCAAAGAGCAGACGCTACAGGTGACCAGTGCGGAAGCCGAGACTGGCCTTTCGCAGGCTTCCGTCCCGCCCTTCCCCGGGCCTGCCGCGGGCGCCTGTCCTCAGCCGCCCGCGGGGACGGGCCCAGGGTGTGCGACGGTGCCTGCCGCCCTGTGCCTGTTCCTTAGTGTCCTTCGCCTCTGACCCGGTCGAGTTGCCCTTTCACGCTTGACTCCTTCGCCTTAACCTTGCTCGACTCCTAGCGAGCTCACACGTGCCGTCCAGCGGTCACTGTGTGGCCGTATGTGTGTGTCTGTTGAGGGCCCGCCGTGTGCCAGGCACGTAGGTGTCTTGGTGTTGCGGACACAGCGCAGCGAGGGTCACATGCCGGGTGCCGGCAGGTTCTGTGAAGGGGGGCGGGGCGCTGGCCTGTCATGCTGAGGGGGTGACATCTGAGGTGAGAACCGAGCGGAGAGGAGGGGACACCCTGGAAAATCCCGGCGGCAGCACCTTCCGCGCGGAGGCTGAGGCCCTGGGGGCGGCGGGCGGGCCGCGTGCGGGCTCCGAGGAGCAGGCCCGGAGGCCGGCATGGCGGAGCCACCGCGCCTCCCGGGCTCAGCCCCGGCGCTGTCTCCCTCCCGAAATGCAGGAAATCCAGGAAGAAGGAGCCGACAGCCAGCACCTCGTCAGGCGGACGGCTCGGACAGGTGGGCAGGTTCAAAAACGGGACCTTGGTCCTGAGCCAGGTGGACATCAAGAAAATAAATTCCTCCCGGGTGGCCCGATGACGTCCGTTACCCAGCGGAGGGTTTCGTGCTGACACTGGGCCCCGCAAGCCTTCCAGACGGTTCTTGACGTTTCATAAACTATTTTATTTTAAGGAAAAATAGCCAAGTAAAAATGGCAGGGTTTCCGGCCGCCGCCGGGTCCGTCCGTTGGCGGTAACCGCGTGGGGCCCGCGCGGGGTTCGCCGTCCTCCAGCAGGGTTGGCGCTGTGTTCACCACTGTCCTGTGCTTGTCATGAGACCCCATAAATGTTCCATTTTCTGAGAGCTAATAAAGAGCTCTAAGCAACATTTAATTTTCTATAAAAATGAATTGTTACTGTGTATGTTACAAAAGAACCAAGAATGAGATAATTTGTCAGTTACTCAGAAAAGCAGTTTCAATTTGCTGCGTACCGAGTGTGTAAAACCTGCCTCGTAAGTCGCGTAAGTGAAACAGCTTTTGCGGTGCGTGTGACGGAGTGAGCGCAGCAGGTGATTTACCTGTGCCCTGGGCCCGCGTCTGAGCCTCCGAAGGAATCGCCTTGCGCAGTAAATGCGAGATTTCAACGAAAGCGCCTTTGCTGGCAGTGTCTGGGGCCTTCAGAGTTTGCTCCACATGGAAAAAAAGCCTTCATTGATAGTAATCCATTTTGGCTTTTTTTTTCGCCGAATAATTCAGATCCAAACTAGTACTAATGATGGTTTTGGTCAGAACAGAGGGGTGTCCGTGGCCGGCCTTTTTTATGTGCCTTAGAAATTGACTCTGAAGACACCGCCAGAGGAGGAGCTTGAAAATGGTTTTGAATCGAAGCGAATCGGGAATGGGGGCTGTGCCCCCGGGTTTGCGTTAGGAGGCGGCGTTGGGGTGTGCGCTTCGGCGGTTGGCAGTGATTTTTACGAAAGGTGTAGAAGCCCCCACACTGGCACAGCACTGGGTGGGTTCCCAGGAGCTGGGCGCCCGCCGGCTGGAGCCCCGGAGTTCCGGAGCCCGGGAGCCCATCTGCCGGGCCGGGACGGGAGCCGCAGGGTCGTGGGTCTGGAAGGGCAGGTGCAGGTGCGCACTGCGTCTCTGTCCCCCCTGTGACATGCCGACTCGTGTGGCCGGGCCTGCGAGCCCCGGGGACTCTGGGCGCTCAGGTTCAGGGGCCACGAGGCGCCACGGCACTCGAGGGGCTGGAGGTCGGGCTCACGGCTCCCGCACCCCCATGCACCACGCCGCCTCCTGCACGGTCAGCCCCACGTGACACAGTGGCCAGAGGACGGCGTCGCGCCGCGGTTCCGGCGGCAGCCCCGGGGCAGAGGCGGCGTCCGGTGCTGGCCCGCGTGTGCCCACTGCCTTCACGCCGCCCTCCCCTCTGCGGGGCTTTCGTCCCAGCCGTGGACGCCGCGCAGGCCGCGCCTGGCCCCACGCCTCACTGCCGTGCCACCCCAGTGGCCCTCAGAGGGGGCCGGTGACGCCTGTTTCCACAGCTCGGCCCACGGGCAGCACAGCCTGCGTCCCGCTGAGCCAGGGACTGGGCACGAGGAGCCACCACGTCACTGAGGAGGCGGGGAGGGCGCCCCGCCAGGGGGCACTCGGGCACCTGACGCCGCCTCCGTCCAGCGTCGACGGTGGACAGACGAGAGCAGCTACCCAGGCCCCGAGGTCTGGGTCACGCCCAGCAGAGGCGCTCGGCGAGGGCGCGGGGGCCAGACGGGGTCGGGGAGGCGGCGTGTCCGTGACGGCTCGGTGCCAGCCCCCCGGCAGGGGTTCTGGCAGCTGTACCCCGGCCGGGCACGAGCGGACTGTCCCCTGGAGCCCCTCGCAGGAACGAGGACGTGCACCTCGGTGCCTCAGGACGTCCCCGCCCCTCCCCTGAGCGGCCCACGGAAGACGCGTGGACGAGGTGAGGGCCTCACATCCCGGCTAGCGACAGCTCCGTCCGCATCAGGGCCTGACGTCTCCCCTGGCCCAGCTCTGCTTCCTGCTCCACATGGCGCCCAGGGGCCCCCGGTACCCAATGCCCCACCCGCGCCGTGGGCAGGGCCGGGGAGGCCGGGCCTCGGCTGCCCGCTCCGGCCGTGCGGGGGCACTGGGCAGGGTCCCGGGCCGGGCAGGGCCAGAGCCCGAATCTCCCCAGGACAGGACTTCATCTAGTCACGGGCGACCCCCCGCCCCGGGGTTTCCTGGCACGTGCCACACGAGCACATCGCCCCGGCCCGACGGGGCGCAGGCCCCTGGTCGGAGGAAGGGCAGCCTCCCCGAGCAGCCCCGGCCGTCGGTGCCGGCTGGGGACGGTGGCCCTGGCCAATGAGCAGTAACCGCGGACCATGCCTGGCTCTCCGTGGTTGGCAGTGTCAAAAGAATTTATTTCAAATCCGCTTAAGACTGTGGTAAAACTCAGGTTGTCCAAAAAGCAATACGCAAAGTTCGACCAAGCCCCGAAGACCGGAAAACACAGTGTTTGCAATCCAAAAAATACAAAGGCTGTGGATACGTTACAAAAACCGGAAGAAAAACTCGCATCTCTCCCCACCCGCCGCGTTTCCAGTGGAACGTGGACCCGCAGAGGGCCGAGCGCGGCCACCCAGGCCCCACGGCCAGTGAGCGACGGGCGGGCGCGAGGGGGGTGGGGGAGCGGAGGGGACGGTAAAGAAGGGGGAAACGAACATCCTCTCGACGGCCAGGACAAGGACGCGAAGCTTTCCGTCGCTGCTCAGGTCCCTTTGCCACCGCGGCACACACATCTCATGCCGAGTACAAGCTCCGTCCGCGTCATGCACGTCCCGCCCGCCGCCTCGCGCTCTGCACCTGGTCCCGGGCCCGGGGGCGACGGGCGGAAGGGCCCCGCGGAGTCCCACCGGGGGCGCAGCGCTGTGGCCCGGCTTCCAGGGCCGTCACCGTTCCCGCCGCGGAGCTGACTGGGGCTCTGAGCGTGCGGCCTGCTGAGCGGGGCCCACCCCGCGTGCCCAGGACTGGTGCCCGCATGAGCAGCGCCCCCGGAACACCGGCGCCCCGGGCGAGCCTCCCCGCTGCTCAGCACCCAGCCCCCGGCCGCGCCCACATCCCCGGGCCGTGCCGGGCAGCAGCCCCTCGCCCCGGGCTCCACCGCCCCCAGCCTGTGGTCAGTGGCCTCTCCCTCTGCCGAGATCTTTAGAAACAAAGAAGATGCACTTGAGGGGACCCCGGAGGTACGAGGCCTTGAGGTCACCGGGGAGTCGGGAGGGGGCCCATCTCTGTGCGCGAGGGGTTCCCGCACACACGGCATTGGGCCGACGATGGCTCTGACACGGGGCAGTGCTCCATGCACAGACCCTCTGAGACGGGCCTCGAGGGGACAGGGCCTAAGGTGTGGTTTCAGGGGTCATGGGAGGCCCATCGGGAGTGTCGGTTTTGCAGCCGTGTAGTGAGTACAGTTAGGAGAGGCGTGGATGGAGGACGCTGGTCAGGGAACACTCTGGAAAGACCACGTGGGCGCGATGCATTGCGTGGGAACCCTGAGCCGGGCGCAGTAGAGGGAGCTGTGTACGTCGTTCCTTCCTCGAGCAGCGTTATTCTGCAGCCCCGCGGCGTGTGGGCGGAGGGGGGGGGTCGCTGTGGCTGGCCCGTCTCCACGCGGGATGTGGAGCCACAGGGCGACGGAGCGATTCGCCCGGCCGTACCTGAACTGACGTCAGAGCCAGGCGAGCGATGAGCCCCCGGGAGCCGACCTGGGTGTCTCGCCCCCCATCCGGCCCCAGACCTGCCCCCCCGTGTCCCTGTCCAGGGACAAGGACGGGTGGGGTCAGCGGGAACGGCCACAGGCTCGGTTTGCTCGCAGAGTCCTGAGCTGTCCAGGGCCAGCGCAGACAGATGACTCTCCAGGGACGTGACGTCCAGTCAGATGTCCAACCAGCCGAAGGCCCAGCCCCCCGGGAGCGTCTGCCGCTTCCGCTCACGGCCAAGGAGGAAGACGAAGGTGTTTCTGGGGGCCTGGGGGGGGGCCTGCGGCGCCCGCAGTGAGCGCAAAGTGAGGCCCGGCGGGCTGGCCTCTGTCCCCACCTGCCCGCTGGCGCGACACGGCCCACCGATGGCACCGATGGCACGGCCCGGGCTGGGCCCTGGGACGAAGGTCCCCACGCGGCCCGAGTGCACGGCCCACATGCTGCTGCCGCTGCCCACCACACGCGCCCACCACGCGCACAGCCTGCTCCCCGCCGGCCGCGTCCCCCGGGACCTCGCCTCCCACGCGCAGCAGGAGTGAAGGCCGGGGTGCACGGAAGCGCCCCGCCAGAAGCCCACACCCGGCCTGCGTCCCGGCGCCTCCCTGAGCGGGGGCCGAGGGCATGGAGGGTGCGCGCCGCGGCTCCGCCCAGGGCCCCGCTGGCAGCCCCTCCCCCCGTGCGGGGCTGCCCTGAAGCAGGGGCCAGGCGGCCTGCAGCGGGGTGCCATGGAGACCTCGGGGAGACGGGGTCTAGGAGGAAAGGCATACACTGTGACCAGACTCGCCCGCGTGGCTGACAGGGTGGCCGAGCCCCACGTCCGGAATCCCTCTGAACCCCCTTCTCGCTGGAACCGCTTGGCAGGCCAGCTCCGTCCTCAGCCAGCCCATCGCGTGGGATTTTTATGTACAAGAATGTCACCGCGCCGTAAAGGAACAAGGAATTCGATGGCCGACGAGACACCCCCGGCCCGTGGCTTCTCCTCCGGTTCCCAGGGCTCCTCGGAGGGCGCCCCACGGCTGCGAGGAGCTGACGTGTCTGTGCCGTGTTGCTGGTCCCTCAGAAACTCGAGCAAGTGGCTGGGACCCACGTCCTCAGGTCCCTTCTTGTCCCTGAAAAGTGTTTGTGCTGAAGACAGGAGCCGCAGACAGCACCACACGGCCCAGGCGCCGGCGGGTGCTCCCGGGCTCTGCCGGCCTCGGAGAAGAGTCACACCTGCTCCGGCCCCCGCGGGCCTCGCGGGGCGGCCGGGACAGGCAGTTCCGGTGGCTTCTCTGAACTTCAGATCGTCTTCTCCCCAAAGAGGCCGCTGCCGCTGTGGGCGCCCCCTTTCCTGACTGGGGCGTGAGCTCCCCCGAGGGCGCCTCCAGTCCAGGCGGAGCTTGAGCAGCTCCTGCCCAAAGCCACCACGCCAGGGCCGCCCGCTGACCCCGGCTTGGAGGGCTTGGGGAGCTCCCCGACCTTTCACCCGGCCCCCGCTGTACAAAGCCACTTCCGCCGGGCGGCCTGGCCGGCCCGCCTTCCCGGCGGCTGTCCTCCCAGCGTTCTGACCTCGCCCTTCCCAAAAGACAAGACTCATCTCCCAAAGCCAATGCACCTGGACCTGCCGGCGTGGCTTCCTCGGCTCCAGCGGCCCTGGCTGCTCTGGTCCCATCCTCAGGACGCTCGTCCACCCTCCAGGCCGGGTCCACCCAGAGCCAGGCCAGCAGGGAGACCAAGGGACGTGGAAGCAGAAGAGGAAGAGGCTCACAGACGAAGACGCTGGCGGCCCCGGGTGGCCCGGGGGCCAGGACTTTGGTGGTGAGGCTTAAATGCAGCACCAGACAGCTCCTGAAGCCACCGGCGACCGGCCAGCCGGCCTCGCCGGGGACGCGGCCGCCTTGCGGCCCAGGAGCGGGCTTGGAGGTAGGATTGTCGGACCTGCTGAGTCGAGGGCAGGTCTGCAGGCCGGTCACTCAGGGAGCAAGTGCAGCGTCTGAAGCAGCAGCTAGAACCGAGTGGGCACATTGGTGCCGGTTCACGGGCTACGTTGTATCAAAATCCAGCAAATAGACAAGTTACTCCTGAACTTCAGAAGTCAAACGCTTGGTAAAATAGATTCTTGTAAAAAGGAGAGCGAAAGGTTTGCTACCAGATGGAGATGCAGGTGGCAGGTGACAAGGACGACGGCGGAGGAGACGGGTGCCCGGTGACAGGCGCCGGGACGCGCTGCCTTCCTCGGAGATGGCGGGTCCGAGGGAGGCTGGAGTCCTCGACGCGGGTCCGTGGGAGGCTGGCACCCCAGGCGAGGGGTGGAGGGCCCACGCCAGGCGGCGCGGGGGGCTGGGACGCGGGTGTCCCGTCCAGATCCTGTCTCCGCGGGGTCCCGCCTGCCCCGCCACGCGGCCATGCGCTCCACGGTGACAGGAGGCTGGGTCCCAAAGTGCAGGCGGCCGTGTCCAGCAGACGCCCAGGGCCTCCCGGTCGTCCAGGTGCTGAGTCCGGGCACCGCACGGCTCGGGGGCGTGGGTCAGACGGCGCCACGGGTCGGCTTCGGGGAGCCAGTTCCAGAGAAAAGCCACCGCCAGCTGGAGACTCGTCACACAGGCGTCCGAGTTCAAATGCCAGTGTTTTCCTTTGAGTTTAACAGCTAAGAGCGAAGTGAGCTTAGTGGACTCTCGAGTGCGTGCGTGTGTGTGCACACGTGTGCGTGAGCACGTGCGCGTGTGCGTGAGGGGTTGGTTGCTGAGCGAAGGACCTCAGGAAACCCTTGAAGGTGGTCCTGACCAGGTCAGGGAGAGGCAGGGACCTCGGGGAATGACGAGTGTCCCCTCCTGCCGAGCTGGGCTGGACGCGTGAGCGGCAGGCTGTGCGCGTCCCCAGCGCGGAAAAGCCGAGGAACGTCCCGGACGCAGGGGGAGCCCGCGCCCCTGGGACCCCGCGGGAGGGGCGGGACGCGGGCTTCCGGGGCAGGGGCAGAGTGGGCCGCCCTCCTGCCCGCCCGCCCCACGGAGACAGCCGTCCAGACAGGTGGCAGGGGACACACACACAGACCAGACCCCGGGCCTCTGGCCCCGAGCGCGGTCCCTCGCGGGCGTCCGGACCGCCCGGGCAGGGCCGCGGGGAGCAGGCCGCGTGTCCAGCGCTGCCAGCGGCCTCCACGGCGCGGCCCGCAGACCCGCTGTCGTGCCCGAGGACAGCGTGTCTGAGATGGCGGTTCCGGGTGGTCGTCCTGCCCTCGTGGTCACCGGACTAAGGGGCGGTGGCTCCTCCAGGCCCCGAGCAGAGCTGGGGCTCGGGGCTAGTTGGCCGGCAGCTTCGGCCGCCCCAGGCTGGTGGGCACTTCCAGTCCCGTGTGCAGAGTGACCTGCAGGAGAGGACGGGGTGAGCGAGCGGCGAGCCCTGGCCGCACGGCCACCACGCGGGACACTGCTCGCTCGGTGGCCACAGGCAGCAGCCTCAGGACTGTGGGGTCTGCTGTTTACGACGCCCTCAGGTCGCCCTAGGGGCTGCTCTGCACCCCTCCCACGGGCACCACCTGCTGCCTGGGTCCCCCCACCATGGCCGGGAACCTGCCAGGCCGACCCCTGGGCGCCACGCGTGAGCCTTTGTCCCACGGCCCCGAGGTGTGGTGGCCTGTGTCAGGCTGCCTCGGAGCCCGCTGGCCGTGGGTAGAGATCCAGACCAGCCGGTGTTCCGGGCCCTCCCCGGGGGAGAGGCCTGCTGGGGACAAGGGCAGGGCCTCCACGCCCCCGCTCCGCCCTCACGGACTCCAGGCTCTGAGTTGCAAACTCCTGAGCCGCCTGCCGTGCCCCAGGACTGGGCCGCCCTGGGCTCCACAAGGGCACATTTCCTGCCCACTCCACGTGGGCGCGAGGGGCACCCCAGGGCTGGAGTCCACCCAGCTCTCCTCTGCTCCCCGCTCTCAGAGGAAGCCACAGAGGGCTGGCTCCATGACGCTCAGCGACCCACCCGAAGGCCAAGCTGGGCAGGCGGGACCGTCCTCCTGAATGCTGAGCCTCCCCTGAGGCTTCCCCAGAAGGGGGGCTGCCGATGCCCCCCCTCCACTTCCCACGGCTCGTCCACAAGCTTCGAGCTCTGCTTGCTTCAAATGGACAGGGAGGACTTGATCGAGCCAGAGAATGGTCTCCAGGGAATGCCCTAGGTGTGGACGCTCCCTGCCCGGGCGGGCACTGTGGTCAGCTCGCTATGGCCCGCTCAGCACAGGTACCCTCCGGAGGCCCCCGAGGGCAGGGCAGGTGGCTCCGGGTGGAGGTGACGGTACCTGCACATTGCGGTTGAGGCTGAGGGCCGGCATGAAGACCCCGTCCATGTGGCTGAAGGCCGTGGGGCCCTGCTGCTGCCCGTTGATGAAGAAGGTCAGCGTGTGCTTGTTCAGGTCCAGCAGCAGGCCGACGGTGGCCCCCTTGCACACGCCACCTTCCGTCCTGCGGAGAGAGGCCCCATCAGCACCCCCAGCCTCGGAGGCAGTGACGGCTCCCAGAGTCACATGGAGCTGGGTCCACAACGCCCGGGCCGCGGACCGGCGCCCATCTGCGGCCTGTTAGGAACCGGCCACACAGCAGGAGGTGAGCGGCGAGCGAGCGAAGCCTCATCCGTATCCGCAGCCGCCCCCAGCGCCGGCATCGCCGCCTCAGCTCCGCCTCAGCTCATCAGGCGTTAGATGCTCACAGGAGCACCGGTCCCTGGTGCCACAGAGGTTGGGGGCCGCTGACTTAGAGGGCGCTAGGAACAGCCTCATGAGGACGCGCAGCCCCCTCGGCGCTGCGGGCCTGTTCTGGCCCACGAGTCTCCTCTCGGAGTGCACGCACCTGCTTAGGGGCCACACAGGTGAGGCCCCTTCTTCCCTGGCAGCGTCTGAGGAGACCTGGGGTTGGGTGAGCTTGGGTGGGGGCGGCCCCTTCGCCCACCAGGAAGCCACCAACTCGGTGCCCTGTTCAGCCTCAGCCCAGCGAGGACATCGGTACGGCGGAAGAGGCAGACGTCCCGGCCGCTGGGAGACTTTGAAATGCCTGCCTGCTCCGGCTGCCTCCCCGAAACGTCTCGGGGACTCTCGGAAGGCAGCATGTGGCAAGGGACGGGCGCCGATCTGGATCAAGCGCCCCACCTGCACCGCCAGCCCCCGGTGAGAGGGTCGATGGTGAAGCTCTTTGGGGTGCTGGCTTTTTTGGGGGAGAGCAGTGGGAAGTCACTTCCACTGGAGGGGAGGGTCTCCAAGTGAGCAGCACTCTGCTGGGGCCTGGCTATGCCCACACTGGCCACTGGGTGGTGGTAGTGACCAGTCCGGGACTCAGGAATGAAATTCCACCCAGGCCCAGCCTTGCACGGGTCAGCGCCCCGCCCCCCAGGCCTTGTGTCCCCAGCACAGCTCCTGCCACCCCCCACACCCCCACCCCCACCCCTGGCCACGCCACACCGACATCTGCTCAGAACCCCCGCGAGACCCCGTGGCGCCACTGACGGGCCTGAGACCAGGGCCCAGGTGGCGACGGCGGCAGGACTCGGAGGTCAGGTGCCTCCCGAAGCGCCCAGGGAGCAGCCCTGCCGGCCCATCGCCGCATCCGGGCAGTTTGCTCCAGCAGACACGGGGCGGTGGGCCTGGGCTCGGCGCCTGGGTCTGAGCAGGAGGCTGGGGTCAGCCTGCAGGGCCCGGACAGAGGGTCCCCTCACAGAGCCATCAGCCATGAGCACCCCAACACTGCCTGGCCCCCCGGGCCTGCCCATCGGGGGCACTGCGGGACGCAAAGCCCCCGCGAGGCGCGGCAGCGGGAGAGGGTGCTCCAGGCGAGGCAGGGCAGGGCGGGCGCCTGCCCCCTCTGTAGGCGTCTGGTCACGGCCACGAGGCCACCAGCTCTGCCGTGACCACGGCGCAGCCGACAGTGTGTGCGGGAGGCGGGGTCCAGCCCGGGGCGAGCTGCGGCCCTGGGGGACCCAGCCGTGGCTGCTCTCGCTGGGGCGGTCCCGAGCCGTCACCTCTCCCGGGGACCAGCTCCCGCCAGCCTGGGGCCCGGGGCCTGCATGCGCCGGGGCGGCGGCCCAGGGACCGGCCCGAGCCCGCGGGCGAGGGACGCGGCGGGCGCACCTGCTGGTGTGGGAGTTGCCGTGCATGAACCAGCTGCGGTTGTTGTCCACGTACATGGCCCAGGCCCTGTCGTCCTTGCCCAGCATCATGTCCTTGGCCACGCTGGCCCGGGCCACCCCGAAGGCGGGGTCCGGGTGGCTGTCGTAGCGGTCGACGTGCAGCTCCCAGTAGTGCACGCCCCTGGAGAACGCGGCCGTGCCCAGCACCACGCGGTCGTCGTAGCTGCTGCAGGTGGCCGTCTGGTTGTCGTTGGACAAGATGATGTCCCGGTGCCCGGAGTTGGGGTCGAAGGTGAACCAGGCCACTGCACGGGAAGGAGGCAGGAGGAGCGGGTCAAGGATGGGATTTGCCCGCGGTCTCACCTGGCGCAGACCCCGGCTGCTCGCGCCTGCGAGGAAGTCGGCAGCTGGCGACTCACGTGCGCCCAGTGTGAGTCACGCACGGGCACACGCACACCCGTCCCCCCCCCCGTGTCACCTGCGGTCGGGGGCCAGCGGCACAACCTGCCGGGGCGCAGACGCCCAGCCCCCGAGCCCGCGTCGGGTCACCGGTGAGGGCGCCGGCCCCGCACTGGGAGCTAAGGTGGTGCCCACGCCCCACGCGGGGCTGGCCGACTCGACAAGCTCAGTGGGGAGGGTCGAACCAGTCACAGAGCTCCGCCCCCCGGCCCAGGGCTCACGGCTCCCTGCGGGGCTCCCCCATCCGCGGCCCCCCCATTGTCGGAAGTGAGGCCGCCTATCCCTGGGCCAGGCCCCTGGGGCAGCACGTGAGGGACCTCCAGGTTCACGGCAGGACCGCAGGGCACGGCGCTTTGGGACGGCATCGCGGCCGCAGCCCGGACAGCTGCCTCTGCGTCCATCCCGGGGGGCCTTGGGCGGGTTCCGTTTCCTTCAGGGCAATCGGAGGATGACGACAGGAAGCCCAGGCCAGCGGCACCCTGGAACCCTGCCCCGGTGGGGTACCCGCAGCGGCAGGACAGACCCTCTGGAAGCTGACGCCATGGTGACATCATGGCCCCTGCTAAGCACTCAGGCGATCACAGTCCGTCGGGACACTGGCGGACGCAGCCCAGCGTGGGGGCCCTCGGAGCAGAGCCGCTGCCCTGGGTGTGGGGACAGGTCCCCACTGCGAGGAGGGCTCGAACCTGGGGCCAGCATGCGCCTCTCTGTGGCCAGGTGGCCTCCTGTTCTCTGCCACCCCCGGACCCTCGAGGCGGGAGTGTCACCTCTGGGGAGTGTCCATTCCCAGGTCCTGCAATGGGGGGAGGGGTCTGTCCTTCGGGGGGAGGGCAGTGCGGAGGCCGAGGGGAGCCGTGCAGGACAGGGCCAGTGTCGCGGGGGGTGCACTTCCTCCACTCCCCCTCCATGTCTGAAGCAGGGGACTGTCCCCTGGCCCTGGGAGGAGGCGGGTCCCTGCCGTGGAAAGCACCTGTCCGGCTGGAGCCCGCCTCTGCCGCGGGAGACCCCGGAGCTCACCGTCGGAGGTCTGCAGGACCACGGTCTTGCTGTAGGGCCCGACGCCCGAGCCGTTGAATGCCTTCACCCTGGCGTTGTACGTGCTGTTGAAGTGCAGGCCGTCGATGGTGCACAGGGTCTCCTTGCCCACGTACACCTCCTGCGGGGGACCGCTGGTTAGGCGCCCGCCGCCTGGGAGACCGCCCTCAGCAGCCACCGTGGGGTCAGGACGAGGGTGCCCAGCGGCAGGGGCGCAGACCGCGTCCCCGCTGGACACGAGCCCTCCCCGTGGGCCGCCCAGGGTCCTGGGGAGGCAGGAGGGACCGCGGGGCAGCCAGGCAGCACCCCGCCTCTGCT
The DNA here is from genome assembly GCF_014176215.1 of Rousettus aegyptiacus. NCBI lineage: Eukaryota > Metazoa > Chordata > Mammalia > Chiroptera > Pteropodidae > Rousettus > Rousettus aegyptiacus. The sequence goes on along the minus strand of NW_023416293.1, from coordinate 15,918,037 downwards.
GCGCTCAGCCCCGCAGGGCGGGGCCCGGGCCTGGGGACACCAGGAGGGGCAGACACCCCCTTCTCAGCTGTTGGTTTCCAGTGGGAACCAAGCTAGAAAAACGAGCTATGCATCTACACAAACGAAATAAACAATACAAAATAAACACTATTTTTAAAAGGGTCGCCACACGTGGGAAAAGGCAGCTGGGTGGGTGTGGCAGTGGCCGGAGGGGGGGTGGGAGGGTGGACACCGCTGGACACTGGGGTCAGCTGGGGACGAGGCCCCCGAAGGCGACCCCTTCGCTGCGCTCTGCGTCAGCCTTCACGGAAGCCACCTGGACTTTCTCCCCGCCGGGGCCTCGGCCGCTGGGCCCGCCCCAACCTGTCCCTGGGGGGGGGGCAGCAGCCTCCCCGGGGGCGCAGAGCTTGGCGGCCTCGCAGGCAGCGCGGGCCATCACTGCGGGGGGGCGCCCCCCACAGTGCCTCACCAGGCAGCGGGTGCCCCCCGCGGCTCACCCGGAACTGGCCCCCGTCGCCGTCGTCCAGCTCCAGGATGTAGCCGTCCGCGGGGCTGTGCGTGAAGGGCGGCGTCCTCCAGGCCAGCGTGACGCTGTTGTTGCGCGTGCAGCATTTCTCCAGCTGCAGCAGCGGCGCGGGCGGCACTGTGGCGGGCGGCAGGCTCAGGGCGCGGGTCCCCCCCGCAGGGACGCCCTCCCCACCCAGCTTCTGGGGGCGCGGCCACCCCACCGCAGGGCCCTCCCCGGCCCCAGCGGGAAAGCGGCCCTGTGACAGGGCGGCGGGCTCAGGGCGCAGACCTCCGCCCCGCCCTGTCCCTCCCCACCCCACCGCAGGGCCCCGCCCCCTGCCCTCCAGCAGCCAGAACCCACTGCTGCAGCATCAAGGGGCCGTCTTCTCCCCGCCCCCCACCCACTGAGACCGCTGCTTTTTGACTCTCAGAGGGTGGGGAGCCCGTGGGAATTAGGGTAGACCCTCGGGCCCCCAAGACCGCACAGGCCAGCATGCAGCTCACACACGGCCTGGGTGAAACGCAAAGACACATTTACCCCTTTGGCTGGGAGCATTTCAAAGGCCCAGGGGACTGGACAGGACCGAGGCGGGGAGGTCAGCAGGGCGGAACCCCTGCCCGGTGGCGGCCTGGCTCCCAGGCTCAGTTTACCAGTGTGGGGGAGGCCCCTTCGTCCCTGGGATCTGCTGACCCTGTCCCACGTCCCTGGGCCCCAGCGCCCCATCCTGTCCAGAGCGGCATCAGGAACAGCCTCCTCCCCCCACACACCCTCTTTCCGGGGCCACGCCCTCCCCGTAGCGGTGGCACTAAGCGGCGCCCTCAGAGGGGACACCCCTGCCTGAGTGGGGCCGGCCCCGGCTCACCCCTACATTTCATCTGGATGAAGTCCAGCTGGTGGATGGCCAGCAGCAGTGGCTCGCTGTCCAGCGTCAGGTCGAACTCCGCGGACACCTTCGGCTCCAGGGCGCCTTTGACCCACTGCTCCTGAGACGCCTGGACACGCTTGATCAGAGCGTCCGAGATCTGCAAAGGGGACACAGAGCCCGGGCCGTCGGCCTGCAAAGGGGAAATCGCCGAGCGAGGCCGGGGGCGGCTCCGTCTCTGGCTCCGGCGTGTTCCAGGCGTGGCAGAGAGGACCCGGCCCCGCCGGTGTGCCGCGGGGCCAAGGCGGACGCACCGCGTGGTTCATGTCACGCGGTCAGAGTGCAGCCCTGTTACATGTGAGGAGGCACCAGCCCCGTCAAGAAACCCCCTTGGGAAACACGGTGCTTTTTAAACACGCGGAGCATCCTTACTGCACCGCTCTGCCGAAGCGAGTGCTCCGTGGTGTTTGCGGCGGGGTCCGAATGCGTGCCCCGCAGCCCCGGAACTGGGGGGCTCGCTCCGGCTGCCCTGCGGCTTCTGCTCCAAACTCTCCGCTGTCACCCACAGCTCCGCTCTCCCGCGCGGGAAGTCCTGCCCGCTCGGACGCTCGCCCGTGGCCCCGTGTACCCTTCCTGGGGACTAAGCACCCGGTTTTATCATTTCCCCTCAGACGGAGGGCTGAGCTCCCGCCCGGACCACGGCCACGTTCCCAGGGCCATGCTCCCGAGAGGCGCCCAGACCGGGGTCAGCCGGGCTGCTGGCCACGGCCACCTGCGGGCCCTGCACTGTGAGGTCACAGGCCGCGAGGACGCTGTCACGCGCTTCCTCCTGTGCCGTCTTCCCGGCTTGTCGGGCAAAGACTGGCCTTTCCCCTTTGTGAGGAGAAGGTGGAATTGGGGTCTCTGGAAGCTGAAGCCGGAACGTGGCATTTCAGCCGTAGGACGGTCGACCTGGTCTTTAAACAGGGACGGAGCCAGGTCCACAGCTAGTGAGAGGCAGAGCCAAGACGAGAGCCCAGGGCCCCCGGAGCCACCGAGCCCCGGAGCCGCCATGCAGCTCCAGGCTGCCGGAGGGGACCCTCCCGGAAACAGCGGTCTGGGGAGAGGCGGGGCGGGGGGGGGGCTGCCCTCACCTGCAGGAAGCCGGCGGGGTCGTTCTCCTTGATCACCTCCAGACAGTACTCCATCAGCCCGGTCGACTGGCGCAGCTTCAGCGTGCAGTGGTTGATCTGGTCCCAGACCATCTGCAGGTCGAGGGCCCCGCGTCAGGCCTCACCCCGCCTACCCGTCTCCCTGGGGGGTGTTTGGGGGGCTGCGGACAAGCAGCCGAGCCCGGGACCGCGAAGCGTCCTTCGTCCGTGCAGGGTGCTCACGGGGTCGTGGGGGCCCGGGGTCGTGGGGGTCGCCCTCCTCCCCCCTCCCTCGGGGGCCGGTGGCCGTGCTGTCCTTGCTGGCGTGAGGGACCGCGCGTCACATCACAGACAGCCTGAGGACGGGGCAGAGCCGGACGCCTGAGGGAGGGCGGCCTCGCCACCGACAGAGGACGCTTCTCTGCGGGGCGACCGCGGGAGGAGCCCCCGAGGCAGACATCAGACGGGGAGGCTGGAAGCGACGGGAAAACCGCCGGGCTCGGGGCAGAGCGGGGGTGTCGCCGGCTGCGGGCGAAGTTGCCCCGCCAGGCGAGGCCCAGGGACGGCTCGCCACGGCTGCCCAGCCTCCCGCGCGACCCTCGGCCGTCCACGCGTGCCCCACGCTGCGCGGGGGCTCGGGCAGCTCCTACCTTCAGCTTGTGCTCCCTCTCCTTGGTGACCTTGGTGAGCAGCTTGGCCTTCTGCCGAGTCAGGGCGTCGACCAGCGCGTCGCACTGGGCCACGAGGCAGGCTTCGTAGTCCAGCCCGTTCTCCTGGGGGGCAGAGGGCTTTAGGGAGGGGCGTGGGAAGACACCGGCCGGAGGAGCCCCCACCCGGCCGCCTGCGGGCCGCCTCGCTGGGTCCGAACGGGGTGAGCGCGGAGGGCGGGGTGCGTGGGGGGGGATCATGGGGCGCACGTTCTGCTGTCCCCGTGGGGAAGATCCCGCTGCCACGCCAACCCTGGGCAGAGAGAGCGTTAATGTCGGAGGAAATGCTCATGAGAGACTTTCAAGGAGGAAAGAGGCAGGTCGCAGCTGGCGCAGCGCGGCCCCGACCGAGCGCGCCTGTGTGTGCGTGTGTGTGCACGTGTGTGTGCATGTGTGTGCACGTGTGCGTGTGCGTGTGTGCGCGTGCGTATGTGTGCGCGTGCGTGTGTGTGTCTGAAACCACAGCGCACACGCCACATGGGGAGGGGTCGCTTTGGGTGGTAAGATACTGGCAAAATGTTTTTCTTGGTTCTGGCTGTTATTTGCTACTTTCTGGAATTTCTGTAACGTGTCCTTTTGCTTTTTATAAGTAACAAAACAGTAAAACAACCCCCCCCCCAACAAATAAATAAACAGCGCTCTTGCTATAGGGTCTGCCTTCCCTTCCCGGTCCCTAAGACGAGTGTGAACTCGGGCCCACGTTTGGGCTGAACTGCGCCTGCCCCCCGCCCCAGATGAGCCTGTTGCAGCCCTAAGCCCCGGCTCTCCGAATGTGGCTGTGTGCGAAGGGGTGACCTGGTGAAAGTGAGCTTAAAAAAAGTTAAATGAGGGCGTCGGGGTGGCCCCTACTCCAATGAGTGGTGTCCTTATACGAGGAGGAGATCGGGGCGCAGACGCACGCAGAGGGACGTCCACGCAGGTCGCGGGGGAGATGGCCGTCCACCCGCCGAGGCCGGAGGCCCAGGAAGGAGCCGTCACCTCCCCCCCCACCCCTGCGGCCTGCGGAGCTGCGAGCGGCGTCTGTCCCTAGGAACCCTCGTGCGCGTGGCTCCCTGACGGCGGCTGGTGGCCGGCTCCGGCTCCCGCCCGAAGCGCAGAAGCGCGGCGTCCGCGCCTCGCTGGCCGGCTTCGTGGGCGGGGCGGGGTCCGGGCCCCCGGCACCCTCCCTGTGAACACGTCACACGCACACACGCGTGTGCTCTCCCCCGGCAGAGAGGCCGTGTCGGGCCCAGGCGTGATACCACGCGGACGCTCGTGAATGCTCTCACTGGGCCCGTGGTGCGCTCACGCCTTGAGGCCCGGTACGCGGCGCACGAGAGCCACGTGCAGGCAGAGCCCAGGCCGCCACGGCCGAGCCGAGGGTGGCCGCGGCCTCCCAGCTCTCCTGCTGCTGTCACCTCACCCTGAGCCCCATAAAGTCCCTTCCCCATCGGACGTCACCGGGGTGCCACCGGGGTGTCCGTGGAGCGAGGGTGGCGTCTGCGGCACCCGAGGCTGCGGGGCAGGACGAGCAGACGCCCCCCCCCACCATGTCCCCCCTTCCCGACGCCCCCTCCCCGCCCCCAGCCCCGGCGCCTGCTCACCTGCACCTGCTGCAGGATGTTCTTCAGCTGGACCAGGAACTCCTTGGCTTCCTTCGCCTTGTCGGACACTCCGTTTAAGGCCTGAGACAGCTGGGCCTGGAGCACGTCGCGGGTGGACAAGGAGACAAGGGTCAGCGGCCCGCGGGGTGCGCCTGTCACAGGGACTCGCGTTTGTGGGGGGAGGGGCGCTGTCCTCACCGCGGGGACCCCGGCAGACAGCGACACCCGCGGAGGCTGAGGCCGGCGCACTGGCCGCCCAGACCCCCGCGCTGCCGGGCGCCACGGAGCACTCGGCTGACCGGTCCGGGCCCCCAGGCGGCCGCTGCTGCTCCCGGGACCCGAGCCAGGAGGGCAGTGGAGCCGCCGGCCTGCGCGGCCCCTCCTCCCACTGAAGAGCCCCCACCCCGACAAGGAGGCACAGACAGCTCCCGCCCCCCACAGTCGCCTCCCGGCCTGAGGGGCAGGTGGGAAGGAGGCCAGCGGCCTCGCCCAGAAGAGGGACAAGCTGTTGGGGGCCGCCTCGTTAGCCGCAGGGACTCCCCGCCCTGCACAGAGGGTGTGGACAGGGCGAGCCGGCCGAGTCTGTGGCCGTTAGCATGGCTACTTTTCACCCAAACACGTGCACGCTCCATCGAACTTGGCCCCGGCCTGCTGTGGAGGCCACGACTGGCTTTTGACACGTAGGAGGCTGAGGGAGCAACACTGGAAGGAGGCCAGGGGCACGGCCGGCGCCTGGCGGCCCCCGCTCCGGCCTCCCAGTCCACGCCCCGCCCGGCGGCCCCCTCCCCCAGCCGCCCGCGTCCACACCCCGCCCGGCGGCCCCCTACTCTGGCCTCCCACGCACCCCCCTCCGGCCTCCAGCGTCCACGCCCCGCCCGTGGGCCCCTGCCCTGGCCTCATGTGTCCAGGGGCCCCGCCTGGCGCCTCCCACGGCCCCTCCCCCCCTTCCCGCTCTGGCCTCCAGCGTCCACTCCCGGCCCCACCCCCCCTCTGGCCTCCCGTGTCCCACGCCCCCCGCCCCGCTCCGGCCCCGCCCCGCCCCGCGGAACCCCGGCCTAACGCGGCCCTCCCACCACGCAGGTTGCTTCGCCGTCCGCCCCCCGCCCCGCGGCCCTGGGCAGCCCCCCACGGTGAGGACTCGTCTTCTCTTTGCGCTTCTGGCCCTGGGCGCAGAGCAGGGCCGACGGCGGAGCAGAGCCAGCAGCTGACCCGAGGCGCACACGGAGGCGGGCGGGTCCGGTCCCCGTCACCACGAGGAGCCCCGAGAGGCCGCGTAAGTGGGGTCCCCCGGCCTCCTCCGGCCCAGCGCAGCCCAGGCCTGCTGACCCGCTTCTAGGACAGAGCCATCTGGAAGGCGGTCGGTGAGCTCTTGGCTGGAAGGGGCAGCCTCGCGGCTCGAGGGACCGCGCCCCGGCCCACAGCCGTGCTGCCCAGAGTCCCCCGTGTCCCCTGTCCACACGCCGCCCTCTCGGCCCGGCCGGGGCTCGTCGCACAGCGCGCCGATTTCCTTCGGCTTTCTGAAACGTGCACATCCTCCTCGCGGGGCTGCTGGGCGTGCGGAGCAGAGGACGCTGAAAATGTGCCCCCCGCCTGTCTGAGGAGCCTGCGGTCTGAGAAAGGTGAGCGGCTCGTCCTGCCCCTGTGGACGCGGGCTACACCAAGCTCTGGGAAGGAAAGGAAATCCCAGGAAGGAGATAAAATCATGTTTCTTTGATTGAATGAATTGCAACCTGAATCAAGAAGTTTTCCGATTTCTTTAAGGTCCGCGTTCCATTCCTGTGCAGGCTCTGAGCGTAGAGGGGAGGTCGAAAGGCGCAGGCACGTATGTCCGTGCCGGGGCAGCGTTTCCGGTGGCCGGGCCGCCCCGCGCCCCCCAGCCCCAGACCGCTGAGGAGCCGGCTCCGGCTCTCGCCTTGCCGCCGGGTCCGGACGGCCTTGCCGCACGCTGCGACACGTCAGCCACGAGGGCCTCGTGCTCCGGTCGTCAGATTCCTGCTCCGCGTCTGGGGAAGACACTCCCCCTCTTTGTCCTGGGGTGTCCTGTCCCGCGAGACGGGAACGGGGGAGTGACCGACAGGTCCTGCCTCGTGCGAGCTCTCACGCACACGCTCGACGGTGCGAGGCAGGCGCCCGAAATCCTCTCGTCGTTCAGCCTGGGTCTGTCCCATGGGAATTGGTCCTTGTCCCCTGACACCGGGATCACTTGACAGGTGTGCACAAGGTCAGACACCAAGGGCCCAGACGCGGCTCAGTCTAACTCTCCTTCCGCACACAGAGGAGACACGTACCGGTGTGTCACCGAACGCCACGACGTGCGCAGGTGTGGGTGAAATCTGACGCACGCCAGACTCTCGTTAGACGCTTCCGTGAAATCGCCCCAGACCACGTAGCTAGAGGTCATTTTTTTTTAATTATTTTTATTTTTCAATTATAGGTGACGGAGAGTATCACATCACTTTCAGGTGTACCAGCGTAGTGATTCGATGTTTATGTGAGTTATGAAGCGATCGCCCCGAGACGTCTAGTACCTACCTGGCTCCGTGCGTCGTGATCACAGTATTATCGACTATTCCCTGGGCTGTTCTTTCCAGCCCTGTGACTGTTCCGTAACTAGCCTCCCCCTTCGCACCCATCCCGCAAACGCCCTCCCACCCGGAAACCCTCAAACGTTCTCCGTACCCGTGAGTTTCTGTTCCATTTGCATGCTTACTTTGTTCTTTAGGTTCCACAGGTACGTGGAATCACATGACGTTTGTCCCTCTCTGACTGACTCCACTCAGCACGATGCCCTCTGGGTCCATCCGTGCTGTCGCAGACGGCGAGATTTGATTCCTTTTCATGGCTGAGTACTACTCCTCGGTGTATACGCACCGCCTCGTCTCTATCCACTCACCCGCTGGCGGACACCCAGGCGGCCTCCAGATCTCAGCTACTGTAAGTGATGCCACAGTGAACATGTGGGTGCACACGTCCCTCCCAAGTAGCGTTCGGGGTTTCTTCAGATAAATACCCGGAAGCAGGGCGGCCGGGGCCTCCTCGTCTCCTGTCATGGCCTTTGGTTCGAAGTCCATTCTGTCTGGTGTAAGTATTGCCATCCCAGGCTTTTCGTTTGTTTGCGTTTTCATGAGACGTCTTTTTCCATCCCTTTGGCTTCAGTCCGTGCGTGTCTTTCGATCTGAAGTGAGCCCCTCGTAGGCAGCACAAGCAAAGGTCTTTTTTCTTACCCATTCGGCCACCTGCATTTTGATTGCAGCATTTAATTAGTTTATATTCAAAGTAATCATTGATAAATATGTAATGCTACCATTTTACTATTCCTATTTTTGATCCTTTATTTTTTTTTTCTCAGTGAAGCCCCTCCAACATGTCCTGGAGTGCCGGCTTGGCGGTGATGAACTCCTTCAGCTCTGTCTTGTCTGGGAAGCTCTTGTTCTGACCTACGATTCTAAACAGCTTTGCTGGGCGGAGTCATCTCGGTTGTAGGTCTTCGCTTTTCATCACTTTGAATACGTCATACCAGTCCCTTCCGGCCTGCAAAGTTCCTGTTGGGAAACCAGCTGACGGTCTTCTGGGAGCTCCCTCGTAGGTCACTAACTTCGTCTCTCTTGCTGCTTTTAAGATTCTTTGTCTTTAACCTTTGGCATTTTAATTATGATGCACCTTGGCGTGGGCCTCTTTGGGTTCAGCTTGATTGAGACTCCCGGCACTTCCCGGGCTCGTATGTCTCTTTCCTTCACCGGGTTAGGGACGTTTTCCATCATTATTTCTTCAAACAGCTTCTCAATCCCTGGCTCTCTCTCTTCTCCGTCTGGTGCCCCTATGATGTAATGTTGTTACGCTTGGTGTCGTCCCAGGAGCCCCTGAAACTGCCCTCTTTTTCCTTTTTTTTTTTTTTTGTGATTATTTTGTTGTTGTTGCTGTTCCGATTGGGTGTTTTCCGCTACCTTATCTTCTAAATCTCTGATTCGATCCTCCGCTTCGTCTCATCCACTGCAGATTCCCTCGAAGGTGTTCTGCATTTCGGTTACTGCATTCTTCATCCCTGACTGGTTCTTTTTCACGTTTTCTGCCCCCACGTTTAGGTTTTCCTTCTCCTTGTTCAAGTTCTCACTGATTTCATCTCCTCTCCAATGTTCGCTGCGCATCCTCATCACCAGCGTTTTGAACGCCGCCTCTGGGCGACGGCTTGTGCCCATTCTGTTTGGTTCGTCTTCGGGAGCTTGTTCTGTTCTTTCTTTGGGACGTGTTTCTTTGTCTCCCCGTTTTGGCTGCCTCCCTGCATTTCTTTCTGTGTATTAGCTGGGGCTGCTGTGCCTCCCAGTCTTGGTGGAGTGGCCTTGTGTAGCAGGCGCCCTGTGGGGCCCGGTGGTGCAGACCCCCTGGTCACCTGAGCCAGGTGCCCCAGGTGTGTCCCTCGTATGGGTGGTGTGTGCCCTCCTGTTGTCACTGAGCCATGATCGCTGTTGGCACATCAAAGGGCGGGGTCGGCCCTTGGCTGACTGGCTATGAGGACCGGCCGTGACCATGGCGGAGTTGCCGTGTGCAGGGGCCGACCCCGCGGAGCAGGGCTCGCTCTAGCAGGGCTCTGGGGCCCGCCCTGTGGGGGTGTCTTCCTCAGATGCGGCCCCAGGCTGTGCTCCGGCTCCCATGGACGCTGGCCACCAGCGTGTTGGCCCCAGGGCCTCCTGGGAGGGGCCCCACTGCAGGCCAGTTTCAGCTGCAGCCTGTGCTCTGCCGGGGTCAGCTGGCATGAGCTACAAAGTGGTCTGCAGATGGCTGCACTTGAGCTGAGCTTGGAGGCACCTGGGGGAAGCCGAGCTGTGTACCGAGACCGGCTGCCTCCAGTGCTGGGCTTGGGGCTGCTCAGCAAGAGGTGCAGGGAGAGCCGAGGCCAGATGCTGCTGGTCTGGGGCTTGCGAACCTTTGAGAGATTTCAGGAAAGTCCATGGCCTGAGCCAAGACAGACCATTTGTATGGAGAAGCCCCTGGAAACAGCTTGGGTGGGCCTGCACGTTGGGAGAAGCAGGGTCCTGGGGAATCACCAGGGTGAGGCAAACCTGTCGGCCAGGTGATGGGGACTCAGATATGACGCCTCCCGCGTCTGCACGCCGGGAGGGGCGGGCTCGGCACAGGAACCGCGCCCTCTGCCAGCGCTCTGCCTGGGAGGAAGCCGCCCCTCCAGCCCTCGCCCCAAAGCCAGGCGCCTCAGTCCTCCCCGTGTGTCCCTGGTGCCTTGTGAGCTGTGTCCCCAGCGCCGGAGCTCAGAGTGAGTGAGTCCATCAGTGGTAAGTCTACACGCGGGTCATTTAAGAGGACACCTGGGATGCTGGCTGCCTTTCATGTCACTTAGTCATCATCCCTGCTAGTTTTCACAGCCAGAGGTTATGGAAACTTCTCTATGTGGCATGGAGCCCTGGGCTGGGGATCCCAGTGTGGGACCGGGACCCCTCACTCGTCTGGGGGGACCTCCAGAGCTGAGACATCCCTCCCAATGCTCAGCTGCCACACGTGGGTATGGGTCCCGCTGGTTTGTGTCTCTGCCCCTCCTACCAGTCTCGAGGTGACCTCTTCTGTGAGTCCCCAGTTGTAGGATTTCTGTTCAGCCAGACTACAGGTGGTTCTCAGTGATGGTTGTTCTGTGGTTTAGTTGTGATTTCAATGTGGTCGTGGGAGGAGGTGAGCCCCGCTCCGCCTGCTCTGCATCTCTGCCATCTTGACCGGAAGTCTTCAGGCTATTCTTACTTGACCGTGAAAGGCCTAGAAACGATGTACTCTCTAAGCAGACGGTATCTGTCGGGTTGAAGGGGCTGAGGGGTAATCCCAGGTGATTCTGATGTCTAACTGTTTGAAAGTGGCTAACGCCATCTACTAAAATCTGGGGAACATTCTCCCCACGAGCCGGCAAATCCTTCCCTTCGGCACTGCACCCCCCACAGCTAAATGAGAGAAGGCGAAGCCCCCAGTAGAACCCTCCGCCCCCGTCAACTGGACTGTGCGGTGGGGTTTAGGGTTTGATGCTGCCCACAGACATTGGTGGGGGTGACGTCCTGTTACGTGATGAAGCACACTGCGTAAAGGTCGCTCCAGGGAGCTGGACCCCGCATCCCCCATGACCTCCCGGTCATGGTCAGACACAGCTCTGACCACCGTGCTCCACTGAACCGAGGTCCAGTCCCTCAGCTCAGTGTCCAAGGCCCTCTCCGGCCTCACCCCCCAGGGCTGTCCGCGTGGTTTCCACCCTTTGGTCAAACCGGGCTTAGCCATCTGGCTTTCCTGCTCCCCGCCTTGGCCCTGCTGTTCCCCTGACGCGTGGCCCTCCCACTCCTGTTCCCCCGGACGCGTGGCCCTCCCACTCCTGTTCCCCCGGACGCGTGGCCCTCACACTCCTGTTCCCCCGGACGCGTGGCCCTCACACTCTTGCTCTGGCTGTTGACTGTGAGCCCCCTGTCTCTCTGCAAAGACCCTTCCAAATGCACCTCATCCTGAGCTTTGCTGCCCGCCCCAAAGGCAGCGTGCCCCTTGAACTCCTCCCAGGACGTATCTCAGTGTCTTCGCGACTGGTGTCCTGGGGGCGGTGCCCCGGCTCTCCGTCCAGTTGCCCGGCCCCAGGCCCCAGGGCCCGCCAGCTCGTCTTGTCTGTGTCTCTGGGCAGGGGCGCCCGATGTGTGGAAATGCTGTGTTAACATCCACATCAGGGAACTGGCTGTGTCCTGGATGTCGTCCGCGCTTCCCTGAGCGAGGGCGGGAAGCAGAGACCGGCCTTTGCTCTCGCTCTGCGTGTGGCATGCGCGACGACAGCCGGGCGATTTCACCGCTGCACGTTGGGGTAACTGACTGCGAGACAGGATCACGCGGGCCCCACTGTCACTGGCCACGTAGAGATAGTACGAGGACACTCTGGTACGGGAGCTGAGCATCTCAGATGATCACTGTTAAACGTGCTCAGGACATGCCCGGGTCCTTTCCACCATTTCTAGCAGAAAGAATGGATTTAAAGCAAAGTGAAGCTATCTAGAAAACGATTCCGGATGGAAAGAAGTGCAGAGGAGACCCAGGTAACCAAAAGGACAGGCCGCGGTCACCCGGGGACCGCACGCCCTCGTCCGCTGGTACGTGCGGCATGGCTCGCCTCTCTACAGTGCAGGGGATCACAGAAAAAGCCCCGATTTTTAAAAAGTGAAGTTGAAATCTACAGGTCTAGTAGAAGACGCCGACAGGTTTACAAAGTGCTCCCACGTTCTTCCGCAACAGCAGGACAAGGCAGGAACATTCCGGCCGACACCCAGGCGAGGCTCAGAGCGGAGGGGGGGACCGAGCGGGCGTGGGCCACGCACAAGCTGGTCGCGCTGCTGCGGCCAGCACCCCACAGCCCGGAAGCTTCCAGCAAGGAGGACCCACGCCCCGCTCCATCGCATGCCCCTCGCGGGTTGCCCGCAGCTCGTTCCAGGGTCCAGGACGAAGGAGCATCCCTCACGGGCACAGCGAGCCTCCCCGCAGCGGGAAAGGGGCCACCATTGAAAGGCACCGGCCCCTCCGCGTTCCCCGGGAGGAGGCGGCAACCAGCCTCCACTCTCCTTGTCGCCTGGCCCCTCGCGAGTCACGTGGCCCCGCCTGACCCAGACGGGCAGGAGCGAACCTCCTCCACGGGGAAGGGGGAGCAGGGACACTGGCACGGCCCCTGAGCCGGGCGGCCTGGGATTCCCCGTTTGCCACGCATCCCGGCAGGCTCTCGTCCTCCTGCGGCGTGCGTATGGTGGGGCCGTGGTGCCCCCTGCCTAAACAACAACTCGGATCAAATACATTGCACCGTGGCACTGCCCGCAGCTCCCACCACCCCCCCGCCGCGGCTGCTCGCAGACCCCGCGGGCCCCAAGGTCCTGGCCGAGCGGCCAGCGCGTCGTCTTCTGTGAAGAACCAGCCGGGGAGTGTCTGCGGCCCCGCAGGCCCCAGATCTCAGCGGCCGCTACTCAACTCTTCCCAAAGCACCTGGCGCGCGGCAGCCACGGCCGATGGGTACGCCAGCCAGTGGGCCGGCCATGTCCCAGCAACGCCCTGGCCACGGGGCCGGCGGTGGCCGCCCCGCCGCCCCCACCCCAGTCTGTCTCAGAGATGAGACCGGGCCCCTGGGGAGCACGGCGTGCTGCTGGCCTCCACGGGTGAGGCCCCAGGGTCGTGGGGCGGCCCACATAAAGGCCCCGCCACCGCGGGCCACCAGGCAGAGAGGGGGCGTCGCCCCCTCCCGACTTCAGAGCCCTCGTCGGATCCAAACCCGGCACCGTTATAAACAGTCTGCAGAAAGCAGAGAAAAGGAAAACGTCGAACGGTCCGGCTTCCGCAAGCCCAGGCTCGTGCTCGGGTCATGTGCTCAGGCCGCGGGCGCCGAGGGCCCGGGCAGGTGTCCACGCCGGGGGTCGGGCCTGAGGACGAGCAGCAGGTGGGCCGCGAGCAGCCGCAGGGCTGCGGACGCCACAGCCCAGGGCTCTGCTGGAGCTCCCCTCTGCCTAACAGTCCGTTCCCCCATCCGACCCCACCCGAACGCACCGCAGGTGGGCCCTGGAGCCTGGGGCTCCCCGCAGGCCTCGAACGCAGAAGGGACCCCCGGCTCATAGCTGGGCACATCACACCAGTTGTTGAGGGAAGGCAGATCCCTAGCAGCCAAAAATGTAGACTCTAGATACTCATGATCATCTTTTGAAAAATAGTTAATAACTATTATAACTAATATAATGAAAACAGCAAACAATAATTACTACAAATAGGACAGTCACCCTATTTGTCTCTTGTGGTCCCTGTCCATGCGAATTTTTTATTATTTACATAATCTTGCTGTTGGGAGAAAATATAGGTATAAACTTTACAGAGGCGACCCGGTGACGTTAATCAGATGAATTAAAGCCAGGCGACCTTGGATGAAACAACTCCATATCTGGTAATTTAACGTAAGACGGAATGGCATGCGGCCGTCAACAACGATGCTCAGCAACCGACCGGAAAGATGTTTATATCGCATTATCAGAGAAAAAAGGACAGCTCCGAAATAAACGTGTGGTAGGGTTCCAGGGGAGACACTCTGACGTGCTCCGCCTGTCTTTCCCTGCGAACTGGGATTCGGGGTGCCATTCAGTGCCACCGTTTCTGCACGAGTCGGCCTGATTCTTAGTGACGAAAATGGCACCATAACGCGCTATAACCGCCCAAACGGGCACCCTCGTGACCACAGCCCAGCTGCGACTGCGTGTTTGGCCTTCGTCATCTCTTTCGGTGGAGGAAGTCTTGCGTCGGAGGCTTTACAGGCCAAAACGTTTCCCTCATGTCTCATGGACGGAGGCAGGACCCGGGTCCCGGCCGGCCCCTCGCCATGGGGAACGGCCTGCAGCCCCGTTTCCCCGGGGGCTTCCGGGCCTCGCTGCCCCCTCTGCTGTGAGGCGCAGACCCGCCGATCGCACGGTTCTGGGCTACGGCGACACCTTGGGGTGATGCGCTCCTGTCTCTCAAGGCTCAGACTCCTGAGGAAGGGCTTGGCCTATTTCCATTCAGGGCTGACTCTGTACCCGGCAGGACCTCACGGACATTCTGCGACACGTCACCCTCGGGGAGAGGGCCGCCCCACAGCGGCCCTTTGCCTCTGGTTTCGGGGAAGTTAGAATTCCACAATCAAGAGGCAGGAAGAGGGAGGGTCTCGCCGGAAGCGGCCTCCCTGCGCCGTCCTTTTTAGCATCTGGTTTCTTCAGGCCTGAAGTCCTTTCAAACGATCGCCCTCTCCCAGGAGAACCGACTGCGAATGCGTTTCGCCAAGGCCTAAAGCTTTCACGCTGCCTAAAGAAGGTGACAATCAACCCTGTTTCAAAATAGGCCTCGGTGTCACTCAGGGGTCTCTTTGCCTCAGAGTCACTAATGAGAGGCTGTGGCCGCCGGCGGCTGGAGGAGGCGGCGAAGCGAGGCGGGGCCGCCGGGGAGCTGCACCCAGCCCGGCCGGGGACCGCCGTGCAGCGGGCTTTGTCACGGCTTCCGGGCTTTTTCGCAACGATGACAACGACCGAAACCCAGTGATGTCAAGTTCCGCAGGAGAACTGAACCACCGCGCCGGGAGGGTGAGGTCAAGGGCTCCGGTTCACCCGCTCACAGCTCACCGTGGCGACCTGGACGCCCGCCTGCACCATGGCGACCCGGACACCTGCCCGCAGAGCGGCACCGAGCCCCGCGCATCCCGCATCCCGGGTTCAGACGCTCACGACACGCCCCCCTCCGCCATCTCCATCTCCAGAAAAACAGCCCTTTCCCGAAAACAGGCTCTCGGGAAGTGCTGCCCTCCGGATTTCGAGCGCGTCTTAGTTCCCTGAAGCTCTGGCGCAAACGCAGAGCCGAGACGCGGCATCCCCATGCCACCGCCCTGCCCGCCCGCGGGGACGCGGTCCGAGAGCCCCGCAGGCAGCCGAAACCGCGGCCACCGCCGACCCCTCCGCGGACTTTTCCCTGCAGACACGCCCGCGTGGCGTCTAGTGTGCAAGCTGGGCACGGCGTGGGGCTAACAACAGAAACCCGTGAGGGAGCGGAGCAGCCGTGACGATCGGCCGTCCTAGCGGTCGCGCGGAGGCGGCGTCGCTCGGCGGAGCCCGTTTACCCGCCACGCGCATCGAGATTCTGTGACAGTCGGTGTGGCAAACTCGCGCCCCTGACTGGCTGGCGGCTGGGCAGCCGGCCCGGCGCACACACACCAGACAGACGGATGACCCTCGCCCTGCCGCGGGGCTGCGACAGATGTCCTCGTACTACGCGGGGTGGTGAGGAACTTCAAACCCACGAATGGCTTATTTCTGGGATTTTCCTGACTTTCCTGATAAGCCATTTGCCTGACTGGGGTTGACTGTGGGTCACTGGAACCGGGTGCAAGCGGGGACTCCTGTGGCCATGTTTCCCAGGTACTGTCCCCTCTGTCGAGCAAGTGTCACGTGCTTTTAATATTTCCTCATAGCTTTACGTTGTTGCTTGAGGATAGAAATTTTACAAAACAGCTGTTAACACCGAGCCGAGGATGACCGATGAATTTCCCTGCACGATCTTGTCCTCGAAACCATACTCATTATCCAACTCATCATCGAAAACTCGTTATCCTGTTAAACACTTGATCTCTCTTAAGTTTGCAAACTCAATTTCTTTTTTTCCCATTCTTCACTAAGTCTAAAAATTTAGGTGACAATATTCAAATTTGTTCCAGCCCCCTACACTGTGGAAATTTAGCATCTCATGAAATCTGAGTGTGAACCTGTATTTCTCGGAGATTTTTTTTTTTTTTTTTTTTTGTAATTGATCACAGCCTCTTCGCAAGAGATTTCTTTATTTGGAAAATGCCTTTTCACTTGTAAGATGAATTAGCAAGGCAGCTACAAGGACTGTGAAGCCACT
This sequence comes from Rousettus aegyptiacus, assembly GCF_014176215.1. Lineage (NCBI taxonomy): Eukaryota > Metazoa > Chordata > Mammalia > Chiroptera > Pteropodidae > Rousettus > Rousettus aegyptiacus. The sequence goes on along the minus strand of NW_023416293.1, from coordinate 15,901,844 downwards.
GCAACAAAATGCCACGTGGCAACCAGCTTGAGGCGGACACCCCCATTTCCTCAAAGCTGCTTTTGGGCTCGACATAAAACAGTGCCAGGGGTTGCCAGCTCATGCTTTCGCCAGGTGCCCAGCCCACCGAGGTCAAATAAGCACTCTCTGCAGCTGCCCTCAAGCTCTCTGCAGGTCTGGTGGTTTTAAGTGTAAAAACTCTAAAAATAATAACGGATATCGGTTACCGTAGGTCAGGTGCTGTGCTAGAGGCTAAACACACACTGTTATACTTATTCCTTACAACTATTATCTGGGCTAAATATTATTCGGAGGGTTTGCAACTGTGCCCAAAGCTCATGGCGAGCGAATTACACGCACCGAGATCTGAATGCAGGCCTGAGTCACCCCACGGAGCGTTTCTCAGCAGAGGCACCGGCAGCACTCGAGGCCAGATGACTGTTTTAGGGGCTTCCCCGTGCACAGAGAGGTGTTTAGCAGCCTCTCTGGCCTCTACCCACTAGATACCAGGAGCACCCCCTAGATGTGACAACCCGAAATGTTTCCAGATGTTGCTGAATGCCCTGGGAGTGAAATTGTCCCCAAACGAGACCTCCGTTCAAGGATGAGGGGTTGGACATCGGCTTGCCCTGCTTCTGAACTACCATGTGAATTTCCCCCTCCAGGGTGGATTTCTAAAGTGTTCCTCCTTTGTGATCTTTTCCAATCTGTGATTCGAAAATGTTACATTATACAAAAACATGTACATTGTTGCAGATGAAGTTACACAGTAACTACATATAATAAATCTGTCACGGGCGTGGTTGTCCCTTCCTGTCCTCTCCTCGCCGCTCCCCGGAGGAGCTGTCCGTTTCCAGAGGGGTCATATGAGATGGCCAGAACAACTTGCTTTATTTTCCTTGTGTCTTTCCTTTGCAATCAGAGTTCTTAGTTCCTACTGGGCTCTTTGGAGAACTGCCTCTTCTCTATGTGAGGAGTTTACTGGAACAGGACACTGAGTGATGAATGTCCAAATTTGCAGATGCTGTTGGGGACCTTGAACAAGGGACTCTAACTCTGTCAGGCCTGACTCAGTGACCCAGGCACCAGTGCGTCCAGCTGCTCAGCTGGGCCTTCAGAAGGGCGATTATGGAGAATATTTGTCATAGAGCTGACCCCGCTCTTGCCTTAGGTTCATGTGGCGGGCGTGACCTACTTGGCAGCAGGAGTTGGAGGAGTGGCCTGTAGAGGCTGTTCGTCCCCTGTGGGAGGTGGCACCCCACTGCCGCTGCCACTGAGGCAGAGTCCCAGGGAGAGGCCATCTCTGGGGAAACGCTCCCTTCGAGGAGCACGGGGTGGGGCCAGGGGAGGGGGCACAAAGAATTACGTCCTCCCTCTAGGCTGGGAGGCCTTCTGGGGGGTAGAAAGCGCTGGAGATGAGTCAGAAGGGGGGAAACAGCACGCCGGGAGCTGACGGGACTTCTGCTGGGGGGGGAGCCCTCCTGTCCTCCCGCCCTCTGAGGAGACAAGCCACACGCCGACCCCATCGGACTGCTCCCTGCAGGTGGGGGGTACCACCGAACTTAAACGAAATCTTTGCAGAGGGCGGGAGGGGCCCTCTAAAACCTGGAGGGGCCGCAGAGGGGCCAGTGGAGGAGGGAAAGAGCCCTGCTTCTGCACCCTGGGGTCCTGGGCTGGACGCAAATCCTCAGGGTCAAGGGGACCTAGCATGTCATCCTTCCGTGCACCCCCATCTCCAGCACCCAGCTCAGGGGTTCATGTAAGGCTTTGTCAAATGCCTGCGAGGGCAGGAGCGAACGGTTGAGGGAGGGCAGGCAGGCAGGGACCCCCGCGGGGCCCTCCACCGCGGGTGCGCCCCCCCTGCCACCCCCGCACCCCCTGCCCCCCCCCCCCCCGCGCGCTCACCTTGTGCTGCTTCCACGCGGCGCCCAGCGGCGTCGCCTCGTGCTGGCCGTGCTGGCCCTCCTCCAGGCACAGGGGGCACACGGGCGTGCGGCAGCTCACGCAGTACATGCTGTAGTTCTCCGTCTCGTGCTCGGAGCAAGTGGGGAGCTTGCGGGCCGCGCTGCCGCCCGCCGCTCCGCCCGCCGCGCCGCCGGGACTCCTGCAGCCGCCGCCTGCGCCGGGGGCGCCCTGGGCCGCGCCGGGGGCCGCAGCGGGGGCCTCCGCGGGCGCCGGCGGCGGCGGCGGCTGCACCAGGCGATGCTTCGCGAAGGGCCCTCGGGACGGGTGGCACTTGAGCTGGCAGGCGGCGCAGTAGAGCACGTCGCACTGCTCGCAGCGCGCGGCGGCCGGCTCCGGGGGGGTGCGGTCGCACAGCTGGCAGACGGCCACGGCGGGGGCCGCGGCCGCCCCCGGCGCCGCCCCGCGGCCCTGCTGGTGCCGCTGCACGATGGCCTCGAGCAGCCGGTTGCGCCGGAAGCCGCGCAGGCCGCGGTGGTCCAGGGAGGCGCTGCGGTGGCACTGCGGGCACGTGAGGGAGCTGGACGACGAGGCCAGCGACGAGCAGGCGGCGCCGCGGGCCGCGGCGGCCGAGGAGCCGGGCGGCGCGGGCACCGTGGGCAGCACGCGCACCCCGTTGGGGGACTTGAGGCTGGGCGTGTAGGAGCCGTAGCCGCTGTCCGTCTCACTGTACAGGCTCAGCTTGTCCGCGTGGTCGCCGCCGGCGCCCGCGCCGGCGCCCGCGCCCGCCGCCCCGCCGCCGCCGGCCACCGCGTCGTGGTCCGCGGCGGGCGCGGCGGCGGCGGCGCCCGCGGGCGGCCCCGCGCCCCGGGAGTGCAGCAGCGGCGGTGGCAGGCGCGGCTCGCCGTCCGGCGTCTGCACGGCGATGGTGCGCGCGCACGGCAGGCAGACATTGTGCGAGCAGGGCAGGATGATGGGCTCGCGGAACAGCGAGCCGCACACGGGGCACTTCAGCTCCTCCTCCATGGCCGCGCGGGCGGCGGCGGCGGCTCAGGCCGCGGCGCGGAGCGGCCGGGGCTCCGGGACCGCGCGGGCGGCGGAGAGCGAGGGCCGCGCCCGCGGGGCTGGCGGCAGGCGCATCACCCGGCTCGGCGCCGCACCCCGGGGACACGCCCCTCTCTGGGTCCTGCGGCCCCGCCCTAAGACGATGGGGGGCAGCAAAGGGAGGGGTCCTCACCTCCGGCCCGCGAGGCTCCTGCGCCAGCGGCTTCGACCCGCGGCCGGAGCCCGGAGCCCGGAGCCCGGAGCCCGGAGCTGGGAGTCGGGAGCCCGGAGCCCGGAGCCCGGAGCCCGGAGCCGGCCGGCCGCCCTCGCGGGGTCTGCGGGGCGCTCGGGTGATGAATCAGCACTAGCGCCGCCGCCGGCCGCAGCGCGCGCGTCCTCCGCGCCGCATCTGGACCAGCGGCCACGCCGCTCTCCTGCTCCGACCGCTGGGCTCCAGCGAGCCGCCGCCCCGGGTCCCCTCGTGCGTCCGCCGCGCCCCCAATCGGGCGGTCTGCAGGCGACGAGGCGGGCGGGCCGCGCCGGGCCGCGGGGCCGGGTTCAGCACCACGCGGCGGCGGACAGCGCCCGAGGCCCGCGCGCGGCGCGCCAGCTCCCGGCGCGCGCACCGGGCGCCGCCACCTGCCGGGTCGCTGTGCAGAGACGGTCCCGGCGGGGCCCGGCCGGCCCCAGACCGTCGCTCGCCTCCCTGAGCCGCGGCTGCTGCTGCGGGCCGAGCGCGCCCGGGCCTCTCCCAGCGGCCGCGATGGACCCGCGGCGCCGCTGACCTTGGCCGCGCGACGCTGCGGCCGGCGCGCGGAGGGCGAGCGCCCGGCTGGCTGGGGATCCCCTCCCCGCCTCCCGCCCGCCGCGCCCGCCTCCGCCCCGCGTGGCGCGCGAGGAGTTGTAATTTCCAGAGCGGAGAGAGGGGCGGGGAGGCGGGCAGCCGTCAGCTCAGCAAATAAGGGCTCGCCTCTTGCTGCTAGGGGAGTCGGGGGCGATTTCGAGGGGTTCGCAGAGAGGACTCTGTTAATAACAATACGTTATTGGTTTGGAGATCGCGTCTCGGAGGAGCGCGCCGCCCCGCCCCGCCCCGCCCCGGCCACCGCGTCCCCTCCCGCGCCCCTTCCGCCGCCGTGGAAGGGCGAAGGCGGGGCCCCGAACGGCCAGTTGTTTGCAGATGGGTAAGGGGCATGGTTTGTCCGTGGCCTCCCGAGTCAGGGACAGAGCAAAAAAAGGCAAGTCACAAAATGTCGGACGCCCGAAGTCAAAGGGTGCGGCTTTATTATGGACTGGACCACGGGCCATTTTGTCTCTTCGTTTCCAGAAGTGCCCGCCGCGGCCGGCGTCAGTCGTGTGTCTGCGCGGCCTGGGTGACGACTGCGGAGGGGTCGATAGGACGCGACCTCCTGCGGGAACGCGGCGACGCGCGCCCTGGGCCCGGAGCCTCTCGGAACCGCGCTCCGGGCCGGGCCGGCCCCGCTGCGGATCTGCAGGGCGTGGGCGAGGGGGGCCCGTTTATGAATGGGAGAAGCCCCGCTGCGCACCGCCCGCCGGAGCCGCGGGCAGGACGGGGCGAGGCGGGGCGCGGGGGAGCGGGACAAGCGGGAGGCGCAGGCAGGGGGGACAGGCGGGGGACGGGGGGGGGACAGGCGCGGTGGGGGGGGACAGGCACGGGGTGGCACAGGCGGGAGGGACAGGCGGGGGGACAGGCGGGGGGACAGGCGCGGTGGGGGGACAGCCGTGAGTGGGGCATGGGCGGGGGGGGGGGGGCTCCCAGCGCAGCCGGCTCGGCCCGGGGCTTCCGGCGGGCATGGAGCACACGCACATCAGGACACCATTTGCCGGGAAGCAGAGCGATCACTGAAGTCGCGCCTCCCCGTCCTCCCGCTCTCCGCTCCTCCAGACAAAGACAGGACTGGCGGCGCGCGCGGGACGCCGCGCGCGGGAGCAGCTCAGCGTCTGCCCCCCGCGGGTCGCCACCGGCGGAGACAGCTGAGCGTGGCTGAGGCTCGGTGCCCAGGGGAGGATGGGGCCGCCCGCAGCGGGGCCGCTGGAGGAGGGGCGCGGCGACGCGGAGCCGGGGAGGAACCTCGAGTCCGCCTCCCCCCCTCCCCGCCCCCCGCCCCCCGCGGCGCGCTTGCGCTTCCCGGTCCCCATCCTGCATCTGTCAAAGGAGCATTATCATCATGCTGCGAGCAGGGGATGAAGCCAGCGCGAATGGCATGACCTGCTTCCTGCTTGGAAACCCTATGACTTCGGCTCAGCGCTGCCGGTTCCCAGCCATTCTCGGTGAGGGGAAGAGCAGACCCGCCTGCCGGGGAGCCCGAGAGCTCAGAGGCCTCTGCTTCCCCCACCTGCACAGAGCTCGGAGCAATCTCCCCGGGGTATCATATCCCCAGGTGGCAGATGGTGACAACCTTGTCCTAATCTGCCTTCTATAGACAAAGCCACCATGAGCTGGACCCTGGCTGTAGCGCTATGATAGGCCGTCAGGAAAGTTGCGAGTGTCCCCTCAGAGACGCCCAGTGAGGGGAAGGAAGGTAGTGCCTGAGCGCACTTAAAGATGCGTTTCTTGGGACTCTAACGGTGTTGCCACTCACCCCAGCTGGGCCCAGCGCCCTGGGGTCTGCAAGAAGATAACCTCTGACCGCTCTGCTGCGAACGGGCCTGCCCGGCCTGGTCACCTGCCTGAGACCCGCTCTGCCCTGTTTTCAGACCCAGGTACACTGGTGGGGGTGAGCGCACCTCCAGGACCAGCGAACCTTTCCAGGTACAGCGACTCGGTCACTGAGGCGTGCGCGATCCCGTCTCCCATGGGGAGGCAGCACGTGCCGCGTCAGAATCCCACACGAGCCACGTCAGAACCCCACACGAGCCCTCCAGCCCTCTGTCCCCATCACCCCAGTTCTGGGGCTGAAGTCGGCGGACCTCCGTGCTGCGCTGTTGCTAAGCGCTCGCTTGGGCACCGGCGTCATGCAGCTGCTTTGTGTGACCCGAGCTGACACAGCCGGCCCCAATACCGTGCTGTCCGTAACCACAATTACGAACAATTGTCACCATCATCTAGAAACTGTGCCATGGACCCTGTGTGTACAGGAAGGTCATTTCATTTTTCTGATCCTCACGGGGGTTTTTTTTTTTTCTATTTTAAAATTTAAGGATACATTTCATTGAACTTGAAATTTCCTTTTCGTTCTAGAATTCTCTGTATATTTGTTTTTAAGAACGATATATCCCACTTAATAAAAATGATGTCTCATGAAGAAATTTGATCTCAAAATTGAATGCTGTCCCTTTTTTATTGAGTCGCTAGTCTGTTATTAAAGGCTGGGCCATGCACAGTGAGGCAGGTAACGATATTCACATTGTAGCACCTGCCCGCCTGGTGTGTTAGAGCCGCTGTAGCAGACATGTAACGGACTGGGCGGCTGAAACAGCAGAATCTGCTTCTGGCAGCTCCAGAGGCTGGCGACCCTGACGTCGGGGCACAGGGATCCTGCGGCTCCCGAGAACCTCGTTCTCCTTTGCGGCTGCTGCCTTCACAGGGGCACTGACCCAAGCGAGGGCTTGTCCTCACAACCTAGTCACCCCCCAAGGGTCCCCTCCTAATACCATCACACTGGGGTCAAGGTTTCAACGTGAGTTTTGGGGACACGAACATTTAGACCGCAGCGCCCTGTGAAATTGCATTCTCATGTATAATCCCCGTGAACCCTCACACCGCCCTGGGAAGGACGCGGCGTTACGTATTTTCACGTTTTGTTACCGAAATCAGGAAGCATGCTCTGGTGGACACTTACTTCTCTCTCCCCACCGGCACCTTGAAATTTTCCATTAAATCAGCGGTGCATCTTAAACCTCTGAGAATCATGGGAATATCTTTATTATGTCCGTTTTACAGACAGGGAAACCGAGAAGAGGAGACTCCAGGTCTCGCAACTTGGAATGGTGACCCTGGAACTTGTCTGCGTTTAAGTTCAGAGCATTTTTCTTTAAGCCGCGGTTACCGATGGGGACTTCCCGCCCAGCTTTGAGGGGACGGCAGACGGGGCCTCAGGGGTGCAGACGTGCCGCGCCCTCTGCCCCCCGCCCGGGCCGAGCCGTGCGGTTCCCTCCACCCTCCCCTGTGACTCTCCCCTCAGGGTCACCCGCGTTTCTGGCGCGTTCCTGGAAGCACCTGTGTTACCCCTACGTCACCTGGCCCTCTGGTTTACGTAGCTCTCCTCCGGACAAGACGCTCCTGAGGCCTGAGGTCGAGTCTGTCTGGCTGCCCATGTCTGCTCCCTCGGCCACCACCTGCCTCCGATCAGTTATCCGACTTCGCGGGCTGACCGACTGGCTGTCGGTTCAAGAGCAGCCGGTCCCGGGACCTCCCCCGACAGGTCGGGCTCTGGCGGGAACAACTCTTTTTTTTGTAGAAGATACCGATAGATCGATGTGGAAATTTTCTCCTTTTAATTCTTAGGTTCAAATAGGTTATTTTGTTTTTGTTCCCTGTGTGAGCATGTGAGCATGTGTGAGCGTGTGAATGTGTGTGAGCGTGTGTGAGTGTGTGAGTGTGTGAATGCATGAGAGAGTGAGTGAGTGAGCATGTGAGCATGTGTGTGTGTGTGAATGTGTGAATGTGTGTGTGAGTGTGTGAGCATGTGAGCGTGTGTGAGTGTGAGCGTGAGTGTGTGAGCGTGTGAGCATGTGAGTGTGAGTGTGAGCGTGAGTGTGTGTGAGTGCGTGTGAGTGTGAGCGTGTGAGCATGTGAGTGTGTGAGTGTGAGCGTGAGTGTGTTTTCCGCCCAACCTCGTTTCCTTCTCTGATCTTCGTGTCTAAACTTGTTACTTCTATTTGGTTCCCTCTCTCGCGCTCATCTCCATCTCTGCCCTTTAAAATAACCTTTAGTTTTTGATTCCGGCCGCATGCGACGGTTTCAGGAGTGCGTCCTGGTGACCCCATGTGCATGTAACGAGCGAGGCGGCGAGCCCCGGAACCACGGTTATTACGCTCGCACTGCCTGTATCCCCTGGGCTGCTCTTCACGGCCCGCGACCGCTTTGCATGGATTTGCGCTTCCTCATCCCTCCCCTCCTCGCGCCCCCGCGCCCCTCCCATCTGGAGACCTTCGGCATGTTCTGTTTCTATGCGTTTGTTTCGGTTTTGTTCATTTGGCCAGATTCTACATGTAGATGAAATCGTATGGCATTCGTCCTTCCCTGACCCTCTCCACTGGCACAACACCCTCTAGGTCCACCCGTGTTGTTGGCAGGATGGCAAGATTTCGTCCTTTCTTATTATGCCTGAGGAATATTCCATCGTATACACACACCCCTTCTTTTTCCCTTGGTTCGTTGGTAGGCACCCCGGTGGCCTCCGTGTCTCGGCTGCTGTAAATAGAGCTGCAGTGGACGTACGGCTCCTCACGGCCCGTCGAAGCAGTGTTTCGGGTTGCTTTAGGCAAACGCCAGAAGCGGGGTGACCGGGCCCTTCTCTGTCCCTGGTCACGGCCTTCGTACGAAAGCCCATTCCGTCGGCGTGAATGTCGGGGCCGCAGCTTTCCGTCTGTTTCCGTTCTGCGAAACGTCTTTTCCCATCCTTTCGCTTTCGGTCTGCGTGTGTCCTCAATCGAGTCCCTCGCAGGCAGCACGTGGAAGGGTCTTGTTTTCTTATCCGTCCAGCCACCTACCTTTTGATGGGAGCATTTAATCCATTTACATTTAAAGTAATTGTTAATATGTGATGATTGCCATTTCATTGTTTATATTTTTGACCTTTTTTTTCTCGTTTTCTTAAAGAAGTCCCTCCAGCACATCCTGTAATACTGGTTTGGTGGTGATGAACCCCTTCGGCTTTTCTCGTCCGGGAAGCTCTTTTTATCTGTCCTTCGCGTCCAAACAACAGCTTTGCCGGGTGGAGTCATCGTGGTTGTAGGTCTTTGCTTTTCATCACTTTGAATATTTCGTGCCAATCCCTTCCGGCCTGCAAAGTTTCCACTGAGAAACCAGCTGACGGTCTTACGGGAACTCCCTTGCAGGCAACTAGCTGCTTTGCTCTTGCTGCTTTTGGGATTCTCTCTTTGTCTTTAACCTTTGGCGTTTTGACTATGACGTGTCTTGGCGTGGGCCTCTGGGTTCATCTTGTTTAGGGCTCTGCGCACTTCCTAGTTTATATGTCTATTTCCTCCGCCAGGCTACAGAAGTTTTCTGTTAGCATTTGTTCAAACAGGTTCGCGACCTCCTGCCCTGCTCCCCTTCGGGTGCCCCTGTGGGGTGGATGTGGGTGCGCTCGATGCTGTCCCAGGGGGCCCCACGCCGTGCTCGTCTTTCGGAGTCTGTCTCTTATTGCTGCTCCGCCCGGGTGTTTTCGGCCTTGTCCGCTAACGCCGATTCGATGCTCTGCGTCGCCTCGGCCACCGTTGGTTCCCTCTAAGGTGTTCGTCCTTTCGGTTGTCGCGTCCGTCACTCCTGACCGGGTCTTTTTCATGTTTCCTATCTCCACGTTCCTACTTGCTGCCTCTTTGTTAAAGTCCTCGCTGATTTCATCTGCTCTTCCTCTACGTTCATCGAGCATCCTTGTCGCCAGTGTTTGGAACTCTGCATCTGGTAGATGGCTCGTCTCCATTTCGTTTGCTTCTTTTTCTGGAGCTTTGTTCCGTTCTTTCATTTGGGACGTGTTTCTTTGTCTCCCCGTTTTGGCTGCCTCCCTGCATTTCTTTCTGTGTATTAGGTGGGGCTGCTGTGCCTCCCAGTCTTGGTGGAGTGGCCTTGTGTAGTAGCCGTCCTGTGGGGCCCGGTGGTGCAGACCCCCTGGTCACCTGAGCCAGGTGCCCCAGGCGTGCCTCTTGTGTGGGTGGTGTGTGCCCTCCTGTTGTCACTGAGCCATGATCGCTGTTGGCACATCAAAGGGCGGGGTCGGCCCTCGGCTGACTGGCTATGAGGACCGGCTGTGACCGCGGCGGAGTTGCCGTGTGCAAGGGCCGACCCCACGGAGCAGGGCTCACTCTAGCAGGGCTCTGGGGCCCGCCCTGTGGGTGTGTCTTCCTCAGATGCGGCCCCAGGCTGTGCTCCGGCTCCCATGGACGCTGGCCACCAGCGTGTTGGCCCCAGGGCTTCCTGGGAGGGGCCCCACTGCAGGCCAGCTTCAGCTGCAGCCTGTGCTCTGCCGGGGTCAGCTGGCATGAGCTACAAAGTGTTCTGCAGATGGCTGCACTTGAGCCGAGCTTGGAGGCACCTGGGGGAAGCCGAGCTGTGTCCCGAGACCGGCCGCCTCCAGTGCTGGGCTTGGGGCTGCTCAGCAAGAGGCGCAGGGAGAGCCGAGGCCAGATGCTGCTGGTCTAGGGCTTGGGAACCTTTGAGAGCTTTCAGGAAAGTCCACGGCCTGAGCCAAGACAGACCATTTGTATGGAGAAGCCCCTGGAAGGGGCTTGGGTGGCCCACATGTTGGGTGGGGCGGGGTCTCAGGTAATTGCCAGGGCGGAGTGAGCGCTGTCAGCCAGGTTGTTGGAGACTCGGATATGGGGCCCACCTGTGTCTATATACGAGGCGTGGGGAGGGCTCAACAGAGGAACCACGGCTTCTACCGGTGCTTCTGTCTGGGGCGAAGCCGCCCTTCTAGCCCTCGGCCTGAAGCCAGACGACCCAGTCCCTCCCATGTGTCTCTGGCACCTTTACAGCTGCGTCACCTGGGCTGGACGTCAGAGTGAGCAAGTTGTCAGCGGTGAGTCCGTGCGGGCGTTTAAGAGGGCTCCTGGGTCTCCAGTCACACTTCATGTCACTCAACCACCGTCCCCGCTGGTTTTCACAGCCAGAGGGGGTGGGGACGTCTCTCTCCAGCACTGGAGCCCTGGGCTGGGGAGCCTCGTGTGGGGCTGGAACCCCTCACTCCTCAGGGGGGACCTCCGCAGCCAAGGCGTCCCTCCTGATGCTCCGCCACCCCGTGTGGGCTTGGGGCCAGCCCAGCCCACCTGTCCGCCACTCCTACCCATCCTGCGGTGGCCTCTTCCGCATGTCCCCAGCTGTACGACTTCTGCTCATCTAGACTTCAGGCGACTCCCCCTGATGGCCGCTCCATACTTTGGCTGTGGTTTTGGTGTGGTGAGAGAGGCCGGCCCAGTGATCCCCTCCCTGCCACCCTGACTGGATGCCTCCACCTGTGTTCTAACCTGGTTGTAACTCTCAGCAAGATGGCCTGATATGTAATTTAAATTCAGTGTTAAGTTAAATACTTAAGTATTTCAATATTTAATTTCTGGTTCCTCCAGTGCCATGCCGGTTACTCCATTTTCCATGCCTCCTCATTTAAAACAACAGAGGCGTTCGGACACATCCGAGCAGCACACTAGAAATTAAAACTCCACAGTGTGCCGGCATCGGGGCGGAGAACAGCACAGTGCGTGAGTTCCACGCGCTCCAGGATGGTTCTATGCTTATGTGGCCCCCCGAAATCCTAAGAGGCGGGATAGCGTTGCCTTTCCACCTAGAAAACAGCACAAATAAGTTAAATAATTTACTATTTCCTACTAACATAGTAAGTTACAAGCGATACAATTAATCTGCTTTGCCCTTTGAATTTCGAGTGTGAAAAAGAATGGCATTTAAGGCTTTATCAGCTAAAAATAGGCACTGCAATCTCCAGCAGAAGACTCTCTGAAACGATTTTTTAAATGAAAGCTCGTGACATTTCTGTTTTAGGTTGCTTTTGTTTATTTTTACAATGTAGGAGGATCCATTAAATTTAATAAAATCCACAGATAGGAGCCGTGTGGCCCAAAGCAGTTTGCACTTAGCTGGACGACAGCCGCTCGGCCCGCAGAGGCTCCTTTGTGGAAAAGTTAACGAGAACCATTATCGCTGGACACAAAGCGTCCCCCCCGGGGCATGCAGCTGGCTTCTTCTCCAGAAGACATGTGCAGAGACGGATCTTACGACCCAGCCACTTCCCCTTCAGACTGATTCTTCTTACCGAGTTTTCTGTTTTAGTGTCTTGAGCTCCAGACGGTGACCTGCCCCTCTCTGCTGCTGAGGCTCTGTGCAGACCAGGACGCCTGGTCTTGAAACGCCTGCCCTTCCCACTGCACCCTTTGCAGCCAAAAGGGCTCAGCATCGAATCTCAGGTGGAGTGAATCGATTCCAGTTTACGGGACTCTTTTAGACCCTGGGTGTCTTCGTAATGCGCGGAGCCTCATATCCCTAGTGCAAAAGCAATTCGGGCTTGAGATGCTTCCCTGTGGTTACAGATTTCGGCCGTGAGCATTGTCACAGTAACCTTAATCCCGCGTGGAGTTCTGACTGCGCGGGAGGGCGGCACCCCCGACCTCGACCTTGTTCAAGAGTCAGCTGCGCTGTCCCTTTTCAGGGCCCCCTTTCATGTATGTTGTCTAATCTGATCCTTACGGCAACACGGACTGGCCTGGCCGATGCCGGGGCGGACGGACGGGTGACCCACGAGGTAGGTTCTCACCAGCCGCGTGGATACGATTCGACCCCCGACGCGGGCACCAGCTGTTTATTCCGAGGGCGGCCGACCAGAATCTTTTCTTCCTGGCGTACAGAACTGGCACTCAGAGAGGGCGTCCGGACGGGTCTCTAAGGCAGAAGTGAAGGAGCGGTTATAGTTTCAGAAAAAGCGACGGAGTGTGAAGAACGAGGAGAAATGCGGCCGGAGACAGATGGCCCGGGCCTTGCCTGCGCCCGAGGCCGGCGTCTTCCCGCCCCCCGTTCCATAAAACACCCCTCAGGCCTCGTGCTGCCGCGGTGCCCATGCTTGCCTTTCGGGAAAGATGGGGGTTCAGAAAGGGATGTGGAAGGGCAGGGGGTTAAGACTGGGTTGCCCCGCCGCCTCTGAAACGGTTAAGCTGACGCCCTCGTGTGGTCGGTCGGCTACGTCAGCCTCCTCCGTCTGGACGTTGGAACTTTTCTGCTCGCAGTTTGTTTCTATTGGATTCTGGCCTTGACCCTCCATGGGTCTCGCCCTTTTCATCCTTGGGTGCTGCTTTCCACCCGTCGCTCGGCCTTTCCAGGCTGTTGGGCTTCCCCTCCCCGCTCGCTTCCGCCGTAGTTGACTTCCCTTAGCTGGACGCCCCGCTTCCTGCCCTGACCACGGAAGCCGCGGCTCGGTGACGTCCTTGCTGCCTGCTTTCCGTCGATGGGGTGTGAGAACGCCCAGTCGCTTCCCACATCAAAACCAAGAGCGAAGCCCTGGGGTCTGCATATGGCCGAGAGCCAGACCTGGGACGGCGAGGTGGCTGCTTGGCGGAACTACGAGCCATCAGAGACGAGGTCGCGGGGTGCTGCGTGTACGTGCTCGCACCCCCGATAGCTTCGTTCCCCCGTCTCCCCTGCAAGGACGTACCGCCAACGGAAGGGAAGCAAGCACCAGGCAGGGGACCCTCGTTACGGCCAAGTCTAAAGACCGCTCGAAACCCTGTGCCTGCCCAACTCGCCGGCCGACAGCATCGCTTCGTGACAGGACGTAACTCACACCTAAGTGGGCTGTAGTTTCTTAACGCGTCGTATGAGGCCTGTGTCCGCCTGAGGATCGCCCGGGCTTTGGCAGAACTTTGACAGGCCGCCTGGGTTCCGCGACAGTGTGGAGGCCCGAGGGCGCACCTCGAAGCTGGCCGCGCGGGCGGAGTCCTGGGTCTCGCTGGGGCGGCCGCAGAGGGGCTCCGGGGTTCCCCGCCGCAAAACGGAGATTACAGCAACCGGGACCTCGGCGGGGTGCGGGGAGCGAGCCGCAGGTCCCGCAGGAGTGGCGAGGGAGGACGGACGGGAAGACGGACGAGCTTCAGAGCCCGGCCGTCGGGACAAGGGGGACGCCGATCGGGGGAGCGCGATCCCTGCTGTGGAGACACGTCACAGCCGAGGCCGGTGTCCCAGGCAGAGCAAAGACGACGCAGAAGCAGGGGACCTGCTAAAAATAGAGCATGCGAGTTTCTTAAAAACAAAGGCGACAGAGAGAGACTTTAAAATATTTATTCTCTACGTAGATTAAAGGTGAAGAGCATCGAGTCTAAAGCTTTCAGTGGGACTAAATAAATCGTGATCAGCTGACGCTTGCGCATCTTTATATACAGGTAACGTTTTGACACACTAGTCGAAATGGTCTCGGTCATTTACTTGGATACTTTTTATTTTCAGTCGTTTCTCTTTATCTCAAGGTCCTCCTATCGAAACTCGGTTTGCATCACAAAGGGGCGGTCGATGTAAGAGAACCGGACAGGACAGAAAATAGAGTCGCGTCTTGGCTAATGACCTCCAGAGAAGGTTTTTGAACTCAGGGCAAAGACAATATTTTAAGAGAAAAAAAATCTAATTTTCAAATTTTGAGCACCAAAAATTCTGAGCTCTAAATAACTCAGTTCACATTTTGGTCATAAATCCTAGTTTCGGGAGACTGCGAGACCAGACAGAATCAGTTCCCTGCCTCAGGAAAAAAATGAAAACCAAACCGAACGCTCCCTAGGAGACGAGAGAATGGAGCTGAGGCATCGTGTGTCACTCGGAGGGCGGCACGGTCCCCTCCTCGTGCTGGCCCCGCGGGTGAGGTCAGGTAACCCCAGAGCAGAGGGCATCGGAGCCTTAATTTCTGGGAGCAGAATGAAAAGCCACAGGCTTCATGGAGAGCCCAGATGGGCTGACAGGTGACGCGTGTGTCTGGACAGACGGGGCGGCTGGGTCTCCGCACTCTCCACGGTGCTCCAGGGTGTGTGTGTGCGTGTGCACGTGTGCGTGTGCGTGTCTGCGCAGCTTATCGTGATTCCAATTTAGCCCAGATAACTGGCAAACCTAACCCGTCCTCGTAGTCAGAATCTACGAGGACTGGGGACCAGAAGGCAGGCGGGAAAGCCAACGTCTTGCCAGATGCCACTGTGTGTGAGGTGACAGTGCTTGGGACGAGATGCTCAGTCCCCTGCACAGACACACACCCTCCCAACGAGCCCTCCAGAGCTCGAGGCAGCCCCAGGGAAGAGAGGGGCCAAGGGGCAAGGTGTTTGTCGGGAGATGGCTGAGCGGGGTGCACACAGAGCTCCAGGGGCCACCGTAGACCTCCGCCCGACACAGTCCTCGAGTACATCTTGGTTTTAAAAATGAAACTTCGTGTAAACATACGTTTAAAATGCTGCCTTTTTAAAGGAGGAAAAAAATATTCAAATTTGGGACTGGCCCAGAAAATCTGGAATAGATCGTGGCCACGTGATCTAGTTATTTTGCTGCTACATATGTTAGGATAGGGCAGAGAGGACTCAGTGATTTCTGAATGCCTACGATGCGCCAGACAAACGCCAGACATTTCGCATAAATCAGCATCAAAGGGCCTTTGATGTAGAGGGAACGAAGGCCTGGGGGTGGGGGTGGGGGAGGGGAGGCGGACAGAATGTCCAAAGCACAGAGTGCGGAGAGTTGGGTGTGTCAGACGGCAAAGCTGGGTCGTCCTGGGATTCTGTCCCCAGCAAGGCACAGAGGAAGGGAACCAACCCGGGGGTGGGGGGGGATAGTGACTGAGCCACAAGTCGCCCCACCCAGGCGACTCGGCAGAGCTTTCCAGCGGGACCCTCTCGAACAGGTTGCAGGTGTCAGGGGCCGGGGCGGCCAGAGCAGCCTCCTCCATGCAGCCCTTGGATCTGTACCAATGTCGTCCTTTAAAAACGTGCTAGTATGTAAAAAACGTTCACGGAACACTGGTCTGGGGTCCCGGACAAGGCCCCGGCACAAGTGTGAGGTCGCAGAGGACCGAGCAGGTGGGACAGGCCGTGCCTCGGAGGAAGGCTTCGGGGGGCGGGGTCTGCCCTCCAGTCCCCCACAGCTCCTGGCGGGCGGCGGGCACTCAGTGAGTGGGAGTCTGGGTGCACCCGGTGGGCGAGTGTGGCTCTACGGTGGCCCGGGGGTGTGGCGCCTTTGGAGAGGCGTAGGTGGACTTTATTCTGCGCCCGCCTCTCGCTGGCCCCCGTCCTCTCCCCTTGGGGGTCAGACCCCGTCCCCCGCTCTGGGGCCGCTCGCCGCTGTTCTCCCAGTGGGACCAGCGCTCAGAACGGCAGGATGCTGTCCGCGGGCCATCGCTGGTCACGCCCCCAGTTCCCTGCAGGGCCCCTCGTGGGGGGGCGCACTCTGCGGGGGGCCGACCCTTCACATTCGGAGAAGTGGCAGGACCCAAAACCAACACACAAAAATCGATTGCATTTCCATACACTAACAACGAACACTCCAAGAGAGAAATTCAGAAAACAATTTTATTCATAATCACATCAAAAAAATGATAAAATACTCAGGAATGAACCGAGAAGTTGAAAGACTTGCACACTGGAAACTGCAAAATGCTGCTGAAGAAATTAAGGACACAGATAAACGGAAAGACACCCCAGCTTCACGAAGTGGGAGATTTAACCCTGACAAGATGTCGCCACAACCCAGAGCCATCTAAGATCCGGTGAGATCCCTACCGAAATCTCTGCAGTTTTTGCAGAAATGGAAAATTTTTTCCTAAAACCGATATGCAATCTCAAGGGACCTGAAGAGCCAAAACGATCTTGAAAAGGAAGAACAAATCTGGACGGGTCACGCTCCCTGATTTCGAAACTTACTACGAAGCGATGGCAATCCCAACCAACACGAAGACTCGGTCAGAGCAGGGAAGGGACCGGGGCCTCAGGACCGAGCCCTCGCACGCCCGCCCGCTCGGAGCACGTCCAGCGAGGCCACCGGCCCGCCCCCGGGGGAGGACAGCCTTTCCACGAATGTCCAGATGCTAACGAATGCGGCCGGACCCTCACCTGACACCGCGCACGTGCGAGAATGAACGCAACACGGATCAGAGACTCAGACTTGGCGGCTGAAACCGTGAAACTCACGGGAGGGTCTGGCGACGGGCCTGCGGCCAGCCCCTCAGAGGCCCCCGCAGCGAGCGCGAACGGAAGCGTGGGTCCGCGTCGCCGGTAAAACCTTCCGTGCGCGAGAGGACGGCCCGGTGGAGGGACAAGGCCGCCAGGCGGGCGTGGGCTGGAAGCCGCGAGTCACACAGCGGACGGGAAGTCACCGTGCAGAAGGTACAAGGAATTCTCACGGCTCAAGCACGACAGTGCGGGGGGGGGGGGGGGGGGGGGGGGGGTGGCCGGGTCAGCGTTCAAGGGGCCGAGTGTCGGTTTGCCGCAGAGTCCCGGACGCGGGTGACGGTGGTGACGGCCACGTAGCGACATGAAGGCGCTGAACGCCACGGAACCGCACACTGAAACCGGTCACGAAGGTCGATTCCGTTACGTGTCTTTTGCCACAGGTAAAAATACCGATCGACAGCCGGGGTGGTGGGCTGCGCCTCGCAGGCTGCGGCGGCCGCGGGGAGGGCTCGGCTCGGCCCCGCCTGGGGCAAGGTCTCGGGGCGCGCCGTTCCCCCCGACACCCCCGGTTCCCGGAGGACCGGAACGCAGCCAGCGCCCGCGCTCCGGGCACGCCGTTCCCCCCGACACCCCCGGTTCCCGGAGGACCGGAACGCAGCCAGCGCCCGCGCCCCTCAGCACGACCATCCGAGAAGAGCGGCTTCTCCTCGTCGTCCCCAAGGCGGCCCACGTCTGTGCCTCACGCGAGCGTCCGCATTTCAGGGTGCCGGTGGCAGCCGGGCCGCGCTGCCCAGGCCCCGCCCGTACTACCCAGCCCGTGAGCGGCCCCCGCGGGCCTGGAACCCGCCGCCGGAAGGAGGTCCCGGCCTCAGCGGCCCAGCCGGGGCTCCCCAGGCCGGGCCTCCCCAGCCCTCCCCGCGCTCGCCTGCCTCCTCCGTCTTCCCGCCCTCCTGGTGTGCGAGTTCAGGCTCCGTCACCTCCTGCCCCGTCACGCACAGCGCAGGCCTCCTTGGCCCCCGCCTCCCCCCCCCCCCCGCAGGCTCCGCGGCCCCCGCCTCCCCCCGCAGGCTCCGCGGCCCCCCCCCGCCTCCCCCCCCCCCGCAGGCTCCGCGGCCCCCGCCTCCCCCCCGCAGGCCTCGCGGGCCCCGCCTCCCACCCACCCCCCCCGCCAGGCATCCGCGGCACCACGCCCTCCCCCCAGCAGGCTCCGCGGCCCCCACCTCCCCCCCGCAGGCTTCCGCGGCCCCCCCACCGCCCTTCCCCCCCGCACCAGGCTCCGCGGCCCCCCGCCTCCCCCCCCGCAGGTCCTCCGCGGCCCCCGCCTTCCCCCCCCCCCACACCCCCGCAGGCTCCCGCGGCACCCGCCACCCAAACCCCCTCCAGACGGGAGTAACGGAGCGGAGGCCCCACTCCGGCTGCCCCCCCAGATCCACTAGTGTCTTTTTCCTTCTCGACGTCGTCGCCCACTTCCTCCTTCCCCGCGGACCCCCAGCTCGGCTCAGGCGCCCTCGCCTCCCCACACGGCCCTTGCGCCCTGGGGGAAGCCGGCCCCGACCCCAGTCCCGGGACTTGGCCCAGTTTTGCAAGGGGCGTCGCGGCCCCACTGTGAGGCACGGGGTGGGTCGGACCGTAACTGTCCGCTCAGTGCCCCAGGGAGAGGGAGGCGTTGGCACTCTGGGAAATCGCTTCGTGGGGGGTGGGGAGCCACTTCTCAGATGTGAGCAGGGAGGCACTTAGTCCCCGCGGGTCCCGGCACCTGTCTGCCCACCCCGAGACGAGCCGGCTTCGCGGTGAAGCCAAGGGCCGGGCAGAGAGTGGGAGGCTGGGCCGGGGCGCGCGCATCCTCAGCTCCCGATGCCCAGACCTCCCGTCACGTGACTCAGTAGATTCCTTAATAGTTTAAGCTAATTTTAGTTGGCTTTGCTGTTATTGGCAGCCAGACGAATTCCACCAGAGACACGGGGTGACCTGAAATAAAACCACGGTCGTATCAACCCCCCGCTCGAAGGGTCCCCGCTGCCGAGGACACGGCACGGTGCCGACCGCAGGGGACCCCGCCCGGCCGGGGCAGCCGAGGACGTGCGTCCTTACCCCGCTGGGCAGCGACGCTGCCTCCCGAGCAGCTCGCAGTCAGCCGCGGCGGGATCGCCTACGCCAGGAAACGGGCAAACGCTCCAGTCGGGCTCGTCCTCCGAAGCGCTGGTCGGGGGGCGTCTGCAGCCCACGCTGCCTGGTGTGACGCGCCCACCGTCCCCGCGGCCCGGCCTCGCCTCCGGCTCCTTCCCCGAGGCCCCCGCGGCTGTGGCCACACCCAGCGTGCCCCTTTGCAGCTACGCTGTGCAGACCCCGGCCTCGCGCGCTCACGCGGACGACCTGCCCTCGCGTCGCGGCCAGCGGCCTCATCGGGCACGCGAGTCACTGCCGAGGGTCACACAGCCGTTAGGGACCCGCGACAGCACGTTCGTTTCTCTGGAAACGAACGGAGACAAGTGAACTCTTCCGTCGGAGAAACGCCCGAACCTGTAATGCCGCACGTGTTCCTCTTAGCGGTTCAGGTGGCGGCGTGTGGCGGGCGGTACCCGTCGCTTACGGCCGAGGGACCCCGCGGAGGCTGCAGAGCTGGGCCCCGCACGGCTGCCCGGTGGCTCGTCTGGCTCGTCGCATCATGGTAGGGCGCTCGCCCACCCCTCAGACTCGCCTCCCGGGCGCCTCCAAAACCTCTCCAGCCCCTCCTCTCAGCCTTGGCGACACTGTTCCTACTTTTGAAGTAATTGTCAGAACAATGCGGATGCAAACAAGTAAGATTCCTCTATAATGACACTTACTCGCAGGCGACCGTCTCCGTCTCTGCCCTGCGCTGACCCAAGACCACGTTTGGAGACGGTGACCACGTTTCATTCTCCCCCGTGGCTCCGGGAGCCCAGGGGTCCCGCTCAGGCTCCACGTGGTGCGTGCCAGACCTCTTTACCTTCGAATGAATGAATGAACGAATGAATGAAGGCCTGCGTGTATCAGTCTGCTCAGGCGCCATCACAAAGTACCGCAGACCGGGCGGCTTAAACCACAGAAATTTCTTTTCTCACAGTTCCGGAGGCTCGAAGTCCAAGGTCAAGGCAGCAGCAGGGTGGGTCCCTCCAGGCCGCTCTCCTCGGCTGGCAGATGGCTCTCCCCTCCCCGCCTTCACGTGGTCCTTCCTCCGTGTGTGTCTGTGGCCTGATTTCTTCTTTTAAGGACACTTCATTTTAACTTGATTACTTCCTTAAAGACGCTTTCTCCACATAGAGTCAAAAACACGCAGAGGGCTGTCGGGTCTTCAGAAGCTCACTGACTGAGGCGCATAAAATCGTTTTTTCAGGGAGCAGCTGTTTTCTCCGGGGTGTTCAGTGGGACCTAGTGGATCACAGGAGCTCTCTGGTTGCGTCACCCCAGAAGTATGAGGGGCACACATCTGGCGGAAGCGTGACCCGTCTTTGGTTGGCGGCCGGGACGCAGTCCGAAGCCGCGCATGTCCGCTCGAGGTGGACTTCTGTCCTTCGGAAGCCCGGCTGCCTCTCTGCGCGTCCGGGACGTCGGGGGCCCCGCCAGGCGGCGCGACTCAGGTCCCGGATCAGACGTCCTGCTCTTCATGCTCATCATCTCGGCCTCTCACCCCGGATCCTCGGACGCTGGGGCCGGAAACCCAAGTCCCGCATCGTGGGGCCGAGGAAACAGGGCGCCTGGGGCTCGGACGGCACTCCGGCTGGTCACCCTCATTCTGGGGCGGCTCCCGCCACCGTCCGTCCCGCCCCCCGCCCCCGGCAGGCCTCCCCATCACCCCCCCTCACCCTCCAGTTATCAGGCGTTGCTTCAAATCCCCTCTGGGACAGGGCGGAATCCGAATGCTATCCCGTCGATGGCGGGCTAAGCGAGCCCCACCCGTGGACGGCGGGGGCCTCCGGGCAGGTGCACCGCAGCCACAAAGCGGAAGGCTCGGCTGGCCAGGAAGCCCGCGAGGCGACAGGGGCTCACGCCGTTTCCGCGAAAGCAGGGTGCACCTGTGGCCCCGCCGCACGTCGAGCCGCTGCGCCGTTCCGCCCCTGCCCAGCGGCTCTAAGCCGTGGGACGCAGGGCGCCCTAACCGGCCGCCCCCCACCCCGCGAGGCCCCCGTGTTCTCAGCGTCTGCCCTTCATGTACCGGTCTGGGCTGGTTTCCGTAGCTCTTAACCGAAGAACCTGACTAAAGCCTTCAGGGAAACAAAGTCTCATCCAGAGCCCGGTGCCTAAGTACAGAAAGGAGATGACGTGGTGGCCGCTCCGGTGAGCGGGGGAGGGGACTCCCAGCAGCCGTGATGCCCGGGGGGCTGCCCTGGAGCCCCCGGGGCTTCAGCAAACACGGGCTGAAAACCAACCGCCTCCGTCCAGGTCCTCGGGCCCGTCCATGGACCCCTCCTGGTCTCGAAGCCACAGGAGCAGATGTGAGGGTCCAGCGAGGGCACGACATCGGCATCACTTGGGGCGCAAAGAGAAGGTCTTCCTGGGCCTTCCGGTCCCCCCTGTCCCCGCCACACACCCCCCATGCTGAGGGACCACCAGGTGACCCCAGGCCCCAAACATCCTCTGGTTTGATTCAACAGTAGCCCCAGCTGAAAAATGCCCCCAGATCCTGTTCTCTCTCTGTCGGGGTGGCCTGGGAGGTTAGGGTCCCAGCTGCTGTGCCCGGCGGGGGCCTCGGGTGTGGCTCAGGTCCTTCCTAACTCACCGGGCCTGTACCCGCCGGACAGTCAGTGTTCCCCCGGCCAGCACTTCCACCGCAGGCCCCCAGCCCGGGGTGTGGCCATGGCCACCCCCTCTGCTGTGCGTCAGACAGACTCCCCTGGGACACTGCGGGGGGGGGGATCCCGGGGGTGTTCGTGCGCCTTGCTGCCTCCCCGGGGTCAGGCGTGCACCGCACCTGCGGGCCCAGGCGCGCTGAGGGGAAAATGCCTACCTCTGCGGGGTTATTCAGAAACTGCTAACATGTAAAGTACTTAGTGCAGTGCCTAGGAAATGGGAACCTCAGGTCCGACCACCTGGTTGCTCTGATCAGACCGTCTCAGTGGCCCTGAGCCCGGGAGGGGGCCGCCTCTGCTGGCCCAGCGTGAGGGCCCAGCCCGCCCATCTAGACGTAAACCTCGGGCCTGTGGGAGACCCATCCCACCCCCTCTCCATGTAAACCCCAGACCTGTGTACACCTGCGGGCCGTGTGCTTACTCGCTTGTTTTTTGTTTAAGCAGAAAATTTCTCTTAAAATAAGGGTGTCAAAGGCGGCGAGGGTTGACGGGGGTGGAAAGCAAACCTTTTGGGTTTGGCCGTCTCTGCCACCAGCTCACTCTGGCCGAGGGGGCCACTTATGGTCCAAGAAAGCACCTTAGGCGCCGAGCCTGCAAGGCAGCCAGGCTGGGAGCCCCAGAGCTGGCTGCACCCAGAGGTGGGGGTGCCCGAACGGCGGGGGGAAGGGGGTTCTGAGCTCAGGCTCACCGGGGAGTCAGCGCTTCAGAAGAACGGAGGGTCTGGGCGGTGGGTACGGAACAGTCCCGCTCGTGGGCAGACCGCCCCCTCCCTCCCCCCCCCGGCCGCGACATCACGGTCCCTGCTTCCCAGCTCGAGAGCCCCACGCCTAGGATGGACGCCACTCGTCTTAGCCCGAGACCCCCCCAGCGCCTCGCACCGTGCTGCACCCTGAGGACGATTTGGCGATGAGCACGGCACGACCTCTGCCCTCCGCAGCTTAAAGCCGGTGGAGGAGACGGGGCGCGTGCAGAAACGGGGGACAGATTCACTCCCCGGGGCCCCTTCTCCCCCCAGGAGCACGAAGCCACGAGTCACGCTGACAGCTGGAAGGGGCGTCTCTGCCGTCCCCTCCTGTGGCCTGGGAGCCAGCCTGGCTGGCGGCTCTGCAGGGTGGACGGCAAACAGGGAGCTTCTTACCCAAGGCGAGGAGGCCCCCTGAAAACCAGGGCGGGCACCGGGCGCAAAGCGAAGGCACCCGAGGGAACGTGGGATCCGGGAGACTCACGTTTCCGCCTTTCTGTACCTGTCCACAATTGACCACCACGAAAGTGCCACACCTATTGATTTTGAGGTAACGAACAAATTTTGGCAAGTAGACAAGTCCGCACATCCGGAATCTGTAAGTACAGAGTCCGTGAGCGATGAGGACAGCCGAGGACGGAGTCCCTGGCCTGCCTGGGTCCGTGAGCGATGAGGACAGCCGAGGACGGAGTCCCTGGCCTGCCTGGGTCCGTGAGCGATGAGGACAGCCGAGGACGGAGTCCCTGGCCTGCCTGGGTCCGTGAGCGATGAGGACAGCCGAGGACGGAGTCCCTGGCCTGCCTGGGTCCTCAGCGCCCTCGTCCCCAGGGCCCTGCGCTGATTCCTGCCCGTCACCGTCACCGTCACGGCAGTAGCCACGGGCCTCACGCCTGAGCACACGCGCCGGCCTCCTCTGCTCCTCGACGCCGGACACCGGCTGTTTTCCCGTCACGTGACACAGTGGCCGGCCCACGGCAGACGTTTAACGACCAGCGCATTTCAAAAAAAAAGCGAACGAAGCAGGAAAGGGGAGAAAAGCAAAAAAGCAGACGGGTGACGGGCGGTCTCGGGGCATCCGGGTCGGGCGACGGGCCGCGACTTCAAGTTACGTTCAGTTTATTGTTGTGAAATTCGCCTGGCGTGAGCCCATAAATCCATCTAAACGATTCATCCAGCCTTGAGCCAAACCCGCCGCCAGAGGAGGACAACGCGAAGTGCCCCGCCGGCCGCCTGCGGGGCTGGACCCAGGCGCTGCCCGGCCCTGCTGCCCGAGCCGGCGCCGCCTCTGCGTTGATCCCGCTGACGCCCCATTCGCCCTGCACCCCCCCCCCCTTAGCCCTTTGTGTGGCCCCCGCAAGTGGGTGCGCCCGGAACTCGCAGCCCTCCTCTGTCTGCCAGGGAGTTTTAACCCCATTATTTGGTAATCGTGTGAACAGTGAGCGGGCGGGGGGCGGGCACCACGACTCTCAGCTTCGGTCAGGCTGAGCTCTGAATAGGGTTTGCGAGTAACGAGTAACGTTCCGACCAGAGAATTCTCCGACACGCCGGCTGTTATCATGGGCCTTTTGAATGGCTTGTTTCAAGTTGAATCTTGTCAACCGAACGGCTTTCATTGTGTGTGACAGTTCCAGTGACTACGAGCCTCATGCTCTCGACTCTCATTTAGTCAGGACGGAACAGAAAGCGGGCATCGATTGTCCCCTAGGATAATCCTCAAATCGCTACTCGCGGCCAGTCGTCAAGTGCCGTGTTTTCTCGAAAAGCCGCCTCTTACGCCTGCTCCCCCTGCACCCTCAGCCCACCGGCTCCGCAGGGCCCACACTGGCTGAAACCTGAGCTCCCGAAGGCCGGTTCCTCCCGCCCTGTGTCAGCTCCCGCCCCACCCGCTCTGCGCTTGGCCTGTCAGTGCCCTGGGCGGACGCGCCCTCCCTGTCCCCGCCGTTGGGGACAGGGCGCTTGCTGTTCCTCGCCGCGTCCTCTCACGAGCCTTTCTGGGTCATGCACTTTCTGGCCGAGAGGCAAACGCAGAACCAGCCGCACCCGGATGCATTCCGGTGACACGGGTCACAAGATCAGGGCCCGGCTGGGCGAGCCAGAGTCGCTCGCAGGCGGCTCCCGCGTTCATGCTCTCGAGGCCGGCGGCGTGGCGCCTGGACGTGGTCTGTGTGTCACACCGAGTGTTCGGGGTCTGGACTGGCCACACGTCAAGGGCTCAGCAGCCCTGCGGCCCGCTCGTGAGTGCTCTTGGCCCGTGAAGTCCCACGCGGCTCGGTGGCAGAATAAGGCACACGAAGGACGAGCGTGAGGGGCGGCTGTCGCAGCGGAGGAGGGCCTGTGGCCCGGCGTCCGTCCGCACCCCCGTTCCGTGTGTCAGGCTCACGACGGCTCGCACACTGCGGCGCTGGCGAGCCCCGCTGGGCGACGTGCAAGGAGGTGGACGTGTGTCCCGCGCTCAGCACGACCGACAAAGAAACTCGCGCTGCGTCGGGCCTTCCTCATTTCCGACCGTTTCGGATTTCGGCTTCACCACCGCCGCACGGGTGACGTGAGCGAGGTGACATTCTCCTCCTACCTTCGGGTCGTCATCTGTACACGGGGACGATTTCGCCAGCCTCAGAGAGTGTCACGAAGCGCGAAGGAGGTCCCGCCTGTAAAATGCCAGCCCAGCCCACAGGACATTGCAGGCCGTTTCCAGCGTTAGGTTTCACCACGGTTATTGTCACCATAGATGGCACAGGGGAGGTGGTTCTGCGAAAGGTGGGCGTTAAGTTCACAAAGCTTCCCCAGGTAGGAGTCGATAAAACAAGGCCGAATAAAGCAAGATGGAATTCAGTAATAAGTCAAAGCACCACATTTAGGTGAAAAAATCCAGCAACACAAAAATAACCTTTCAGCTCAACTGTAGCACAGACGAGAAGGGCGAGAAGGGCCACTTAGCCATTCGCTGACTGAGCGCAGGTAAGAATAGAATTGTCATCGCGCTTTTAATCGAATTCCGTACGCGACATAAAACGCAAATCGCATGAAGGGTGCAAAGGGAAAGCTGGACCGTCTCCCTCTCAGACCCGCCTTGCCTCCCCCCGGGAGCGAAGAGCCGCTTTGCTTCCCGTCCTTCCAGGACGCCCCAGGCCCGCACGAGCAGGTAAACGTGTGCTCACCCTTTTTAAATCAGCACCGACGCGACAGGCCGTCCCTTGCTCTCTTGTGTAGCTAACTTGGAAAGGGTTAAAACTAACGTAGGATTGAAGTTCACTATTATTCGCAAGAGTGATGTGTTACCTCCAAGCTTTGACTTTACGCTTCAAAAGAGGCCAGCTGACAGCAAAAGGAGGAAACGGTCCAAGGCTCCTCAGAACCTGGCAAACGGACCTGGACCGTTTCCCGTGCGTCTGGCCGTGACCTTTAGAGAAAAATGCTGATGAAACGTGCGGGGAGGAGAGTGTTGAGGGGCGAAGCGGCCTGAAGCCAGGTCTCCCCCGAAGAGCAGCTCTGGGACCTGCCGGCATTAACCGAGGAGGGACAGACGCCTCAGAGGGCCGGGCCAGCCGTCCGCGGGACCTCGGAGAGATGCGCCTGCCCGGGGTGCCGCCGGTTACGAATGCCGCCTAAGCGAGGGCTTTTGGGGAGGTGGGCGAGAGGAGGCCTGTGGAAGGGCATTTTAAACTAGGGGCCCCCACGGAGGAAAGCCATTTCTAAAAACCAGGTCTGAAATGTGAATGGCAGGCTTCGCCAAGGGCGATAGCCCCGAAATCGCTTCAGATGTTTGCGGGGAGGCCAGCAATCACCGTGCTCTTAACGGTAGCTCATTCGTCCTCCCAGAGCGACGTGTTTGTGTCTTTGAGCCTGGCGCGCGGCCTGGCATGAAATGACTGCAGTGGAGGGAAGCAGGGGCCAGGGGAGAAGTGACCCCGCGGCGTCAACCCGGCCCCCCCATGACCCCGCGACGTCAACCCGGGCCCCCCCCATGACCCCGCGGCACCAACCCGGGCACCGCCCCCATGAGCCCGCGGCGTCAACCCGGGCCCCCCCCATGACCCTGCGGCGTCAACCCGGCCCCCCCCATGACCCCGCGGCGTCAACCTGGGCACCGCCCCCCATGAGCCCGCGGCGTCAACCCGGCCCCCCCCCCATGAGCCCGCGGCGTCAACCTGGGCACCGCCCCCAATGAGCCCCCGGCGACAACCCGGGCACCGCCCCCAATGAGCCCCCGGCGACAACCCGGCCCCCCCTATGACCCCGCGGCGTCAACCCGGGCCCCCCCATCGCTTGTCCCCACCGGCTGCCCCGGCCTCTCGCCCTGCCGTCGCAGACGCGTCCCCGAGTCGCCCCGCGCGCTCCCATCTCCGCCGCCGCGAGGTCGGCCCCTGCCCAAGCCCTTCCGCCGCTCCCCTCGCTCCCCTCGTCTCCCGCGGGGCATATCCTTGTCTGGCCTCCTGGGCTCCGTTCGCACTTGAGAAAATCTTCCCAAATGGTTTGATTTCTTTCCCGTACTTTCTCGGTTTCTGCGCGCTCTTCTGCCTTCGTTCCGTTCCTCCTTCAAAGGGCGAGCGGGTGGAAGCGTGTCTGACCACTGGCCGGGGCTCTCCCTTGAAATCGCCTCCATCCCCAGGGTCCGCCAGCACCTCCAAGTGCAGACGCAGGTCCGGCCTGCGTGTGACCGGCTCTGTCTGCCCCTGGCATGCCCCCGAAGGAAGACAGGGCTTGTGGCACGGTCCCACCGCTCACTCGGTGAACACACCTGGGCAAGTCAGCCACCTTCGAGGAGGCCGCCCTCCTCTTCATCAGAAGGAACTCTGGGTAAGTCTCAGAGGCCCGGCGGCCAGCCGAGGGCTGCCCGGGGAAGGCGCCCTGTGACTCGTGGGTGCTCGAGGCCGTGAGTCCCTGCCGCACTCAGGCCTCCTGTCCTCCTCCATTCAGAGACGCATTAGCCGCTCAGCTTGTCTTCCTGCTTCCAGTGGCCGCCCCGTGCGAGGGCCGGACTGTCCAAGGCTCGGATCCTGCTGCCTTAGGAAGCCTTGCCCAGGGGGCACGGTCCGACCTCGTGGCCCGCAGTGCGCAGCCCCCGCTAGACTGATGCCCCGGCCTCTGCCCAGCGTCTGACTGCACCGCCTCCAACCACCCGACCTCCCTGCCTCCCAGGGGAGCGAGCACGTTTCTGTTGAGCCTTGTCCAGGCCCCACAAGGACTCCGCCTCTGCCACACTGATTTCTACCCCAGTCACAACGTGGTGTCTCCTGATGGCTGTACATGGCTTGGGGTCGCAGACCCTCATGACCTGTGCTTTAGCAGATACTCAGCCAGGGATGCTCAATGATGCGTTCTTCAAATTTTTTTTTTTTTTTTTGTATCACGAGATGCCTAGCATTGCGCTAGGTGATACAACAGCTACAGAAAGTCTCACCCTTGTCCCTGACTAATACTTCAACAATGTTGAGGTGACAGAACTATTTAAAAATTACATAACAGAGACTATGATTAAATACATTCGCTAAAATTTAGGCCAAGTACATTGCGCAATTGCTCTCAAAGTATTCTAATTAGTTCTGCAATGAGTGAAAAACGACTTCTACGGACCGGAAGGTAAACGTCTCCATGGTTTGTGGAACTTAAGGTCCTCGGCTCTCAGAAGAGAGCTCCTCAGACTTTCAACGTGATTCTCAGCTTCTTTCTATTCTTTCAACAACCTAAGTCACGAGACTTAAGAATCATTTCTAAAAAGCACTAAGACTGTGACGTTCCAGAAAGCACATGCCAAGTGGCCGGGGTTCGAGGTGGGTGACGACGTGGCCGGGTGGGCAGAAGGGCCCGGCGGAGATGGAGATGCCTCTTGGGCCCACGGTGCACGTCCGGCCGCGAGGCTGGGAACGCCGCGCTAGAGCCACCGAGGACCATCAGACGTCGGGACTCCGGGACGCTCCCTGGTTCAGGTCCCTGACCTTGACCTACGGCGTCTGAGGGGAGGAGTGTGTCCACAGGCAGAGCGCTGGAGGGGAGTCTGTATGTTCTGACTTCCGAGAGCCTGTGAACAACAAAACGACACCGAAGAGATGAGGAGAAAAAAATAAAATACTGGTTTAGCTGCATAGGAGACTGCTGGGCGTCAGTCTTTGAGGTCAGAAGGTTGGTGCTTCAGAATTAAGGCAAAAAAAACCAAATTGTGTATTTTCACAAGTTACTTTTTTCTTCATTCCTGTTACAAGCATGAACCTTAAAAGTCACATTCTATTGGCCTTCGAATAAGCAGGCTGACTGACACTCCCACAGGTATCAAAGTACTCGGTGGCTTTCGCACAGTTACGTTTGCGGTTTGTACAGTCGGTTCAGACTGGGTTGTCAGTTGCAGGCATCTGTTTTCCTGGGCTCACCTCGTTTCCCGGAACGCAGAGCCTGCCTTCGAAGTTGGGGGGTCGGCGTCGCGTCGACTGCCCCTCGTGTCCAGGGCCCCATGCTGCCGTCCAGCTGGCGCTAGCCCTCGTCCTCGGCATCGTCCACAGTCCTCTGGGGTTCGGGCCTGGAGAGGATTTCAGTACCCCAGTGCTCAGAAATTCTTTTCTCATCGCGCCTAACTTTCTCCTGTCACCTAACTTCCATGGTCTCTGCTAGGGACTGCAGGACAGACGGCCACGTGACACACGGGGTTAAAGGAATTCATGCCAGGGTGCGATCCAGATGCTTCTGTGCCCCTCACTCCCACGCGAGCCAATGAGTCACTCTCTCGAAGACACTCACTCATCAAACAGGTGAATGAATGAATACCTGAAATCAGGAATGTGACGAGGTAATTAGTGGCAGGTGAGGTGCCCTGAGAGGTGGGTGGGGCGGGAAGCCTCCCTGATGCCCTCAGATCACGCAGCCTGAGCTGGGGCGTCTCGTGGTCTGCCTCAGCCGGCTGGGGGGGGGGGCGGAGCAAGGGGCCCACGGAGAACATCTGGCGACAATGTTAGGAACCTGGATTCTGGAGGGGGGGGGTCGCCCCCGCCCAAGCGCCCAAGCGTGGGGCCTGTACTTGGCTGCCTAACGGACTCGCAGCATTTTGTAGTTTCTGATCCTAGTGGATGTACTCAGAACAATCCGATCCCTTCTGTAATTAAAACCAGCCGTCAGTGCCCACTTCCGTTACGGAGCCTGTGTTTCTAACCTGCGGAGGGCCGTGTCTGCGGGCCGGCCCCGCCTTCCCGACCCCTTTGTCCCTAATCTGCTGTAATTTGGTTCTTCCCAGGAGGGGGCGAGCCTGTTTCTCTCTTCTCTCCCCTCTGAGGTGAGTCGTGGAATTTTCCCGTCGGAGCTTTTGATCCTTTCCTGTACTCTCCGTCTGGAGTTACTCGCGTTCACCGCCAGGCTGACACGCGCGTTTGTTTTCAGTCCCAGGGTCGACCTGGCGCTCTTGGCCGGACGCGCCATTTACCGGGAGGGTCCGCGCGCCCGAGCGAACGAGCGACCCGCGGGGCCTGGCCGGTTCCGCCCTCGGGGGTCGCGGGGGTCCTGAGGCCAGACCTCGGTCGTCCTGCCCAGGGCGGGGTCCTGGCCTCCGCGGACGGCGAACGCGGGCGGGGTTCCCAGCCCTGTGCGACCTTCTCTCCAGCGCCCGGCGCCTCGGAGCGGGGACCTCCGCGCCCCCACCCCCCGCACCGTCGGGCTCATCGGGGCGCGTCTGACGTGGGGGCCCCCGACAGTAATTACGAGCAGCTTTGGTGGCCGGTCGGGGAGCTCACCTGGCCGGCCGGGGGCAGAGGGGCAGGCGAGGGGGGGCGTCCCGCGAGGGGCTGGAGGAGAGCGGGCGCGGACACAGGGGCGCACGGGGGGCGGACAGGGGGTGGGGCCGGAGGAGACCCGGCACCGAGGTGTAGGCGGGTCCTGGGAGAGTGGGCGGGGCTGGAAACGAGCCGGGCCGGTGGGTCTCCGGGGTCGAGGGCGCAGGGCGGGGAGGGAGCGCGAGGAGGGGCGGGGCGGGGGCTCCGGCGGGCAGGAAGGGGCGGGGCATGAGGGAGGGGCGGGGCGGGCGCGAAAGGGGCGGGGCTCCGGCGGGCGGGAAGGGGCGGGGCATGAGGGAGGGGCGGGGCGGGCGCGAAAGGGGCGGGACTCCGGCGGGCAGGGGCGGGGCGGGAGGGAAAGAAGGGGCGCCAGGGGGCGGGGCGGGAGGGAAGGGGCGGGGCGCCAGCGGGCAGGGGGCGGAGCGGGGATGGAGGGAAGGGGCGGGGCGGGAGGGAAGGACCGGGCCCCAGCGGGCAGGGGGCGGGGCGTGGGAAGGGGCCGGGCAGGGCCCGGGAGCCTCGGCCGGGCGGCGGCGGCGCGGCGAGCAGGCGGGCGCGTGGCCGGCTGGCGCGATGAGCGGGGCCGCGGCGGCGGCGGCGGCGGCGGGCGCGGCGCGCGGACTGCGGGTGGACGGGCTGCCCCCGCTGCCCAAGAGCCTGAGCGGGCTGCTGCACTCGGCCTCGGGCGGCGGCGCGGCGGGCGGCTGGCGCCACCTGGAGCGGCTGTACGCGCAGAAGTCGCGCATCCAGGACGAGCTGAGCCGCGGCGGCGCGGGCGGCGGCGGGGCCCGGAGCGCGGCGCGGCCCGCCAAGCCGCCCAACCTGGACGCCGCGCTCGCCCTTCTGCGCAAGGAGATGGTAAGGGGGCCCCGGGCCGCGCGCGGTCCTCGCGTCCGGCAGGTTCCGCTCCGGAAGTCCCCGCGCCCGCGCGCCACTCCCCGCTCCTTCGCCCCAGGGGCCGGCGCGGCTGGCGCGGACGGACGGACAGACACTGGCCTCTCCACTGTCCTGCACTTGTCCTCTGTGACTGCGACTGGACCCTCCCCCAGGGAGAGTCCCCACTCTCCAAAGCCAGCTTTCGGAGACCGGCCAGCCCCGGGCTGCTGGAGGCGCGAAAGTGGGGTTCGCCTGTAGCCTCGGGGGGCGGGGCGGCCTTATCACCCCTCAGACCGCCGCCGGCCCCCTGGGTCTGGGGACAGCTTGCGCCGCGCCCGAGGGGCTAAGAGCTGTGCGGCTGTGTTTCCCCGCCCCGAGCAGAGCAGGACAGCTTTGTCCCAGCGACTGTGGCGTGGGGCGCCCCGCCCCTCCCCAGCGCCCCGGCGGCGCGTGCGGGATCGGGTTACAGCCGGGCCCCAGCCCCAGGCGGCGAGCGCGCACCGTGGCCCCTCCGCGCCGCCTGCCCGGGCTCCAAACAATGGGGCTCGGTTGTGGGCGCTTGGACAGTACGTTAGGTGTTTGTGGACCAGGACACACGACGTAGGGTGGCGCCAGAGCAGGGCAGGAACCTAGGTGTCAGTGAGCCTTTCCGTGTGGCTCCGGCCAGGCCGGGAAGGGACAGAAAAACGGCCTCCGCTCTGACCCTTGTGCTGGCTGGCCACCACCCGCCCCCGGCTGGCCCCCTCTATTTAGAATCTGGCTGCTCCCCCTGTCCCGGCACAGGTCAGTGTTAAAGGAATCTGGTGTGTGAAAGCTAATTTTTCCCCAAGAAAATTTTGCCAAAAGATTTATCACAGGAGTCCTTTAAACATGCATCTAGTGCATTAAGATATTGTTTAGCAAAGTTCAGTTTATGCATCCTTCTTTTCCAGGAGCGTATCTGCTCTGAAAATCGTGACTTTATTAAATCTAGAAAAGCAGCCTTAACACTTTTTAATCAGTTAGGTATTGTCTTCTCACTCTGTAGCTGGCATCGAAGTTATTCTCTCTGAAAAGACTTTTTAAGCTTCTTACGGAATGACTTAAATTCCAAGCCGACCTTTTTATTTACTAATAAACGTTAGTCCACACTGGCAGTGCTGTGTTTGAGTTAGGTGAACCCATGCCTGTTATGGTTACAGTCTGGACCTGGATGTCCCATAGATGTGGGCGTGAAACGGGACAGCCCCTCCCAGCTGAAGTCTGAGACAGGAGGAGAGACAGGAAGACCCCAGGACTGCTGCTGTCACCCTCTCGGGTTGACTGCTCTGGAGTCTTGCTGTGGCAGCTTGCGAGTCAGCATGCCATTCCCCAAAGTCATTTTGCAGGTCCCTCCCGGTGTGACTCAAGCCACAACCTTATAATTATGCCTTGGGCCAGTGCTCTCCCAGGCCTTGACTTCGAGCTCGAGCTCCAGATACACAGCTATCTTAGGTCTGTCTGATATTTAGCTGAGATGAGGATAAGATAGGGCTACAGGCCTTGACGGGTCCCTTTCAGAAAATGTCACAAGGTCTTTGAAAGTATTCTGGTCTTTTGGCTTTTAGGAGATTAGCTAAGCTGGGGCCGTGGGGTCCGAGTGGGCACCTCAAGCTCTGAGGCCCCCACCTTGGGGACCTGGTGACATAAGAGCGGGGAGTCCTTCCCGAATTATCTGTGGGAATTATCTTGTGCCGAGCTGTTTAATGCGAAGGCCCGAGGTCAAATCTGTGACAAGGGAGGTAACTGGAATTCGCAGCGGAATGCGATTAGCCCAGCGTCCAGCAGCAGTGACGGGGAGGCCAGTGCAGGCCGTGGCCTCTCAAGCAAGCAGGAGTCGCGTGCTCCCTCTGACAGGCGGGTTCTACCCGGAGGGGCACAGGGTGTGTGCCGGAGCGCGGCCACAAACCCACCTCATGCGGAGGAAGAATGACGCAGGTTGACGATTCTCCAACTCCGTTCATCAAAACAAGGCTGTGTGCGGTCACTGTTCACGATTTTAGGCCGTAATTACCCCGTTCAGTACTCACCCCCATTCCCGGATCCACCCCCCGAAAGACAACTGAGTGAGCGAGTGTGGTGGTGGGTGTTGTGACAACCTCGTGTGTCTGTGGGGGGGGGGGGGAGTCTGGGGGGGTGGGCTGTGCTCGCTCACGGCTGGTGTTGCAGGGGGCTGGGGGGGCGGGCTGCGCTCGCCCACGGCTGGTGTTGCAGGGGGCTGGGGGGGCAGGCTGTGCTCGCTCACGGCTGGTGTTAGCTCTAAGCGAGGTTTTGCTTAGAATCCCAAGATCTGAAGATAGAAAGGACCGAAATATTTTTTCTGCCACTTTAGGCTTTACCTTTACTGTAGCTACACGTGGGGACCATAAAGTAAGATTTTTCTCAACTCCTAAGCATCTCACAGGTAGCACACCCTTCTGCTCCCCGCCTTCGGCAACAGGTGTTTGTCCGGCAGTCAGCCACCGCGGCACTTCCAGAGGCTCTCGGCCGAGCAGGTGCCAGGTGTGTTTGCATCCTGGGGTCGTCAGCGCGCTCTGGGCAGGCACGGATGTCCAGGGAGGGCCGAGCAGAGGGCTGTGGCCCCACCCAGCAGCAGCTGGAGGCTGTGTGTCTTGCTCCCTGACTGCCCACCTAACTCCACGGGAACCCCAGTGCAGAGAGCTCATTTTTCACGATCCCGGGCGGGACAGGCTGCACACAGACCACAGACCCGGGGGGCTGGAAGCCAATGCTGAGACTGGCCAGGCCAGGTACCTGCCACCCTGGCCCAGCACCATCCCCCGGACCCCTGGCCTCCGCGCACCCGGTCCTGGCCCGTGCACTCCGGACGCACTTGCGTGACAAGCAGTCAGGCTCATTGGGCTGTGTCTCTCCTGAGGCGCGTTCCTTCACTGACACTTGACACAGAGGCTTATTGTCCTCGAGGAGCTTTGGAGACAGAAGGACCCTCAGCCTGCCTTATGGGTCTGCAGAAATGCTTCCGTTTGTTCGGGCGCTTTCTGTTCGCTTCCTTGATTGGCCCAGACGGCTGCGGGCTGGCCTTGCTGTGCAGAGATGCGGGCCTATCTTTAAGGGCTCTGGGAGGGAGGTGCTGGCCTGGCCTGGGGGTGGAGGTGGAGAAGGGGACCTCTGTCCGCCCACCTGCATTCTCCAGGGGAGGGTGACCCTGTGGACACCAGGCAGGGCTGGGCTGAGGAAGACACTGTGGAGATGAGAGGTCATAGGAAGAGGGTGCTTTATTAGGTTGTTGAGTGCGCTTAGACATGGAGGCGAAAATAGCCTAGTTCGAAGCAGTTAAAGAGAAATACAAGGTGTTTCGCATCCCTTCTAACCACAGATGTGGAAATTGAAACAAAGTATCATGTTTTATCTGAAGAAGCAGCGCAGATTTGGAAGAATGGCCGCGAGGACGGGAGGCTTGAGGGAGCCGGCGTCGCCAGGTGGACGCCGGCCACGTTTCGCTTCTGGTGTCGGGCGTCCGGGAAGCACCGGTGCTGGCCGAATGGCCGAAGTGTTCTGTGTACTGCCCCAGAACCGGTTTTCTGGTTTTTGCTTCAGATTTTCTTCCTTAACTGCCCCTGCTGTAACGGAGGGGGAATTTCGGTTAAGTGGGTGTCATTCAAGAACAGGACGGGACACGGGCTGCGCCTGCAGCGTGAGCCGAGTTCCAGCCGTCGCCGGTAGGTCGTCTTTTCCCTCCGGCGGCACCTAATTCTTGGGTCGTCCGTGTCAGCAGTCACCACCTCGGGTCATGAACTTCTGGACCTTCGATGTAAATCTTGGGTGACCGGCCTGTCGTTTGTGGCCCCAGCACTGGGAGGGGATTGGAGGGGAGGCATTCCACGTCCCTTCTCGGCCTTCGCACCCGCAGTTTCCTTTATAGGATAAAAATAGTCACGCGAGTGAGTAATAGTACTTATGCATGGGTATGTATTGCAGTCAAATGTAACAGAATTATGTAATTGTATAGAATAGTGATAGAATACTATACGATTGTGGAAAAGAGTATGGCAACTATGTATATATATGCACATAGATCTTCACAGTACGGAAACTAAGTTACAGAACGGTGCGTGGATACATTTGTATAACCAGTAGCAGCAGCTAAAAGCACGTTGGATGTGCGCAGAGCCAGAGCGACCTATGCTGACATGCTAACCGTGGGTAACTTTAGATCGAGGTTCTTAGTATGGTCTGGGGACCTCTAGGGACCCCCCAGACCCTCTTGGGGGCCCATAATTATATGACGGTCATATTGAAAAATATGATTTTTCAAGTGTTACCTAAGGAAATGTATCAACCTTAGGAAGATCTGCATAATTCAGTGAATCAATTCCCCACATTTTTCTCACAACCGGTGCTCGATGCTGTAAAATCATGCGTGGTCATGTGACCCATCCAAAGTGCGAGACTGAGGGGTTTTTAATTTTTTGTTTCACACCTGCAGCACCCGGTCTAACTAGGCCGGACCCTGCTTAGCTTCCGCGATCAGCCAGGATTGGGCGTGTACAGGGTGGTGTGGCCATACACAAGGGGGGCTGGGGACTGCTGGAGTTTAATGTGACAGTATGAAGAGTTCGTTTGCATAGTTTCAGATTCCACTCCGCAGCCAGCTAAAGGGGAGCGGCGAAGAACACCCAGTGATCGGAAAGGCTGTTAAACACTCCCTTCCCTCTCACGTCTGTGTGAGGCCAGATTCTCTTCAACCAAAACATGTCACGAAAGATCAAAAGCAGATGCAGATGAGGCAGACGTGAAAGAGATTTACAAAATGCGACTGACTTCATAAAAATTTTATTTACGTTAATTTTTAAAGGAGTCCCAAGACCAAAACGTTTTTAGAGTACTGCTTTAGATCCTAGAGTTAGGGAAGACTGGTTTCTTCCTAATGGTTAGGAACCCCTGAATTTTTAATGCGTTAGAATGTTCTATTCTTATAATCAGGGAAAAAAGGACGTCTCTTAAAGCGGTCGCTTGCTTTACTCATCTGTGTCGTCTGCCTGGGACAGAACAAGAGGAAACGGGTTGAATTGGCCCGAAGGTCAGTTTAGGTCAGAGACACAGGGGACCTTCCTGGTGGGGGCTGTTCGGTCGCAGAATGGGCGCTCGGCGGGGCCAGAAAACCCAGCCCAACCCGCCTAGGGAGGAGAATCCGTGGGAAGGTGTGTGTGTGGGGTGGGCCGGCTTCGGGCCAGCCTTCCTGGAGAAGCAGGCGGCCGCCTGGGCCAGCGCCTGCCTCCGAATCCCCAGGGTGCTTCTGAGTCCTGTCCTCAGTGTGGTGAGGCTAACGCACTTGCCGGACCCACGTGTTTCCACTGGGGAGGAGAATGTGCGGGAGACCACGTGACCGGCGGAGCTCCGCACTCTGCGCAGCTCCCTTCCACGCTTCCTTTCACCTTCTAATCCTGTCTCCTGGTGGCGAGCTGGCTCGCGGCCCCCTCCCCGGGAGACAAAGGCTCCTCCCGTTCCTACTGAACGGTATGCAGGTCAGCGCTCCTCTGTCAACGCGTCCTTTATTCAGAAATCAGGTTATGATCCGTTAGGTCACTGCTTTCTTCATTGCCCTCCGGTCCCGAGGACACTTACGGGACACCCAGATTGGATTTGGGGCACTTACCTGTGCGAGCGTCTGAAATAAATACACAAGCGTCCACATCTGCTATCCATTCACTGCGTTTCCGGAAGAGAACTCAAAGTTCTCTCCTAAGTGAATACATGTTCATAGCAGGGAATCTGAAAGATCGAGAAAAGCCGAAAACAGAAGTCGCCTGTGCGCTCGGCCGCTTGCTGAAGTGCGGCCGGCAGCGTGGCCTCTTCCTGCAGCATCGTGGGCTCAGGCAGTGCGGGGCTCGTGGTGGGGGCAGCAGCGGGAGTCCTCCAGGCCTGGCCCCCGCGCCCTCGTCCCCCCCCCCAGTCCGCGTGCCGCTGGCCGCCACCTCCCAGTGCTCCAGCTGCTCCTCTTACCCGACGCGACACCTGCCTCCCAGAACGAGGATGAGGGTCAGGTCCACCTGTGTGCACAGCTGGTGTTTCTTTGCATTCGGCCCCCGGACACGAGTGGCTCAGCCCATGACGAGCGCCGCAGTGTGTCAGGGCTTCCTGTGGCATCGCCCGGCGGCCTTCCGGGCCGATGGCACGAGCGTGCCATCTCACTGCATGCAGAGTGTGCCCATTCGTTACACTTTTAATTGTCACTAGTTTTTAAATTTAAGAGCATCATGCTCGTTGAGAAAGGAAGAGGAGGCAGCAGGGACGGTCGTGAACACCCAGGCACTTTCCCGGAGGCGGTTCTGCCGACACCACGTTTTCCGGTGAACGCTCACGGCAGAGCGCAGTGTGGCACGCGGGCTCAGCCCATGCCGCCCTGGGGCTCGAAGGCCGGGGAGCACGGGGTGGCTGCCCCGCCCCCCATTCCCCCCCATGCTCCCGCCCCGCCCAGCTGCTCATCTCTGATTCCAAGGCCCGGCTTTTACCGTTCGACTGTCACACTTCTCGAAACCGAGCTCCTGTCCCCGGTTAGGTTTGGACCTGAACTGACACACGCCAAGCGTTTTCCGCATCGGTCCCCTTGACTCCTGTACCATGGTGTCTGATTCCGCAGCTTCCCGGGTCCGTGCGCCCTCCGCCCCGCGGGAGGGGGCGTGGGAGGGGGCGCCTCTCTCCTCGGCTGAGGAATTGCAGTGACAGGAGATTGACGGCTGCTGGGGGCGGGGAGGGCTCATGGCAGAGAGCGGCCCAGACCAGAGTGACACCCGCAGACCAGCCCGCCGGCCCCGCCCACGGGCCCGCTCAGAGGAGAGCCGGGCACAGACCAGGCCATTTCCTCTATGTCGCTTAGGTCCCTGCTCCTCGCTGCACTAGGGAAGACGTCGCTTTCGTTTATGCCCCGTAAACTGCTGCTGAATCTCCCCAACTTCTATTTTCAGTTTCTTGTTCTTTAATACAATTATTTTTTTATTTCTAAAAAATTTCCTAAGCTTTTTCCTGATGCTTTGTTTTGAATCAACAAAAATCTCCCTTCAAAGCTTCCTTTCATCTTCTAAGCCTGGATCCTGATGGCGACGTTTCTACTGTAATTCTCTTTTATTTAAGTTGAGAGCTCCCTCCCACAGCAGCCTCCAGAGATACTCAGAGACTAGTGACCCGAAACCCAGCGGGAGCCACCGCCCTGTCTGAGGTGTGTGTCTGCGGCCAGCCTGCTGTGGGTTTTCGAAGCCACTTCTAGGGCAGCTCAGGGCCGTGGCTGCATTGCTGCTGCTGTGTGTGGGCGAGCACCGGGGTGCAGGGAAGTCGGGGAGCGGAGGGGAACGCGATCAGGAAGGAAGCAGGAAGCCGGGACAGAGAGGAAGGAAGCGCGTTAGTACTTCGAAACAATGGAAACCCGTGGACTGTTTTCAGGTCGAAGGTTAGAATGAGGGGCCACGAATTACACAGCGTCTTAGAATTCTGTGTTTTCTTAAACGAGACTGAATTTTTTAAAGGTGTGCTTTCGAAGGAGAGCCGGTCAGAGGGTGGGCGCTCCAGGGGGCGGCACGTGACACTGGCCGGGGAGCCGCTGTCGCTGGGGGGGGGACCGTGTTGCCCCGGGAGCTGACGATGACCGTCATGGCAGGGATGGACACGTGGCCCTTCTCCGGATCTGGTCGTAGCCAGAGGAAGCCACACACTTGCATCTCGGCATCCAGAGTGAGAGCAGCCGGGGCGACCAGAGGGCGGGTGCTGCTGTGTGGCCCGAGGGGCAGGAGGGGCCGAGGGGCAGGCGGGGCCTTCCCCACACGCAGGGCGACGTGGGCGGTGCGGGCACCACCGCGAGGGCGTCTCGGGCCAGGTCCAGGGCGCCCGGGCGCGCTCCGCGGAGTCGCCGCATGCGGGGCGCGTGGGCGGCGCGTGGGAGGAGCGCGCGGGAGGGGCGCCCTGGCGCACCCGCCGCACCGCGCCGCGCTCACCTGCCGGTCGCCCCTCCCCGCCCCCCGCAGGTCGGCCTCCGGCAGCTGGACATGTCGCTGTTGTGCCAGCTGTTCAGCCTGCACGAGTCCATCCAGGAGTACAAGGGCGCGTACCTGGCCGCGCCCAGCCCCGACGCACTGGAGAACGGCTTCTTCGACGAGGACGAGGACGAGGCCCAGGGCCAGAACGCCCTCTGCGAGGGGAGGGCGCGAGGCCCCCCGGGGGCCCTGGCGCCGCCCGCCTGCGCCCTCTCCGGCGGCGACTGCATCTAGACGCCCTCAGGACAGGCGACCCTCAGCGCCGGACGCGCCACCGGCCTCCGCGGCCCCTGCGGCCCGGCCCCGCTCCGCACTGGGGCGGCCCCGCGCGCGGGGTGTCCCCGGGACTCCCTGTGCAGCCCGCCCTGACGGCCGGTTCCTGTGTCCGTGGCGTGGCGGTGCCGAGTGGCCTCCATCTGTGGCACCGACGCCCGGCAGGGGCTCCTCAGGAAAACAGGCAGGGGGGGCCTCCGAGAGGGTCCCCGCGGCACTTCCTGAGGGACAGCACCCGCTGGCTACTTCCTGGCGGACCGGACGCGGCGGCCCCCTCGGCGTGGTCTGTCTCGCGTCCGTGGTGGACCGGGCCCGCCTCCCACGCCCGCCCGCTGTGCTGCTCCTGCGCCTCGGGGCGCTTTCCAGCCCGGCGGGGGGGCGGGGGGGAGGGGCGCGGGGGGCGGCTCTTCGCTCAAGTCAGCCCCATCGCCCACGAGGCTCCGTGCTGAGAACATTCAGGTCACACCAAGCAGCCGCGTCCTCCCCACCCGTCAGAAAAGTGCACCATGGCCTGCGCATCGGATCCAGGAGGGCAGTGTGCACATGTGCCAAGTGGGGGAACCGCGGGCCCCCCCCCCCCCGGGGCGCTCCGAGCCGAGCCCACGGCGGTGGCCAACGTCTTCGTGTTTGGAGTCCGGATGCACCGCGGTGCGTGAGAAACCGAGCCCCTCCCAGTCACCAGTGATCACCCTGAGCCTTAACATATTTATTGAAATCCTTTGTGAACACTTTACACTTTGTAGCTTAAAAATGAGGATAAAACGCTAAACTCTCTGTCCGTAGTTGTGTATTATTTGGGGCGAATTCAGAGTCATTCACTTTAATTACGTCGATGCATTGAATCTAATCAAACGCGGGAAGAAGATCGCAGTTTCGTTTCTTCCGTTTAATGACTTTATTTTCCAGTGCTGCCGCGTACAACACGGACGTAGTTTCGCATGTGCCGCCCGTGATCACACATCCACCTCGCTCCCGAAGCGATCGCCCGGCCAGGGCTGCCGCCCACCCAACACCGCCCGTGGGTGTCGCAATGTTACTGACCAGACGCGCCCAGCCGAGCTTCACGTCCCTGTGACTGTTTGGTGACCCCCAATTTGCATTCTAAATCCCTCCCCCTTTTTCACCAGCCCCCCCCATTCGCCTCCCATCCGGCGCCCCTCAAAATGGTTTCTGTAAGTTCGTTTGTTTTGCGTGTCCGTTTATTTTGTTCTTTAGGTTCTGCACGTAAGTGCGATCACGTGGCATTTGCCTTCCTCTGTCTGCCTTCCTCCACTCCGCGCGATGCCCTCTAGGTCCACCCTCCCCGTTGCAGACGGCGAGCTTTCATCTTTCTCTATGGCTGAGTCACGTTCTGCAGAGCACGCTCACCACCTCTTCTCTATCCGTTATCCACTGATGGGCACCCAGGGGACCCCCACACCTTGGCTGCTGTAACGAAGCCTGCAGTGACCGTATGGAGCCACGTGTCCCCTCGAAGCAGTGTTTTGAGTTTCTTTGGAGAAATACCCGGAAGTGGGATTCCGGGTCCTTCTTTGTCTCTTCTTACGGCCCTTGCTTTAAAGTCCGTGTTGCCCGATGGGAGGATCGCTGCCCCGGCTTCTTCGTGTCCATGTTCAGGAAACATCTTTTTCCACCTTTGCGTTCGGTCTGCATGTGTCCTCAGATCCAAAGGCAGTGCGTGGAAGGGTCTTGTTTCCTTATCACTCGGCCGCCCTATCTTTCGATTGGATCATTTAATCTGCCTACACTTAAAGCAACTGTTGCTAGATATGTAGTTAGTACCATTATTTGTATTTTTGTCACCCCACCCACTTCTTAAAGAAGCCCCCCCAACATGTCCTGGAGTGCCGGCTTGGTGGCGATGAACTCCTTCAGCTCTGTCTTGTCTGGGAAGCTCTTGTTCTGACCTTCGATTCCAAACAACAGCTTTGCCGGGCGGAGTCATCTCAGTTGTAGGTCTTTGCTTCTCATCACTTTGAATATTTCATGCCGGTCCCTTCTGGCCTGCAAAGTTCCTGTTGGGAAACCAGCTGTCTTCTGGGAGCTCCCTTGCGGGTCTCTAACTGCTTTTCTCTTGCTGCTTTTAGGGTTCTCTGTCTTTAACTTTTGCCATTTTAACGATGATGTGTCTTGGCGTGGGCCTTGTTGCGTTCACCTTTGGGACTCTCTGCACTTCCCGGGCTGTATTTCCTTTGCCGGGTTAGGGAAGTTTCCTATTATTTCTTCGAATAGGTTTTCAATCCCTTCCTCTTTTCCTTCTGGCGCCCTATGATGTGAACGTCGGCACACTCGAGGCCCCTTAACCAGTCCTCAGTTTTGGGATTCGTTTTCCTGTTGCTGTTCTGATTGGGTGTTTTCTGCTTCCTTATCTTCCAAATCACTGATTCGATCCTCTGCTTCATCTGATCTACTGTTGATTCCCACTGATGGATTCTTCATTGCAGTTATTATATTCTTCATTTATGTTTGAATTTTTTGTTTGTTTCCTGTCTCTTTGTTAAAGTCCTCACTGATTTCATCTGCTCTTCCTCTACGTTCATCGAGCATCCTTGTCGCCAGTGTTTGGAACTCTGCATCTGGTAGATGGCTCGTCTCCATTTTGTTTGCTTCTTTTTCTGGACCTTTGTTCTGTTCTTTCATTTGGGACGTGTTTCTTTGTCTCCCCGTTTTGGCTGCCTCCCTGTGTTTCTTTCTGTGTATTAGGTGGGGCTGC
The DNA here is from genome assembly GCF_014176215.1 of Rousettus aegyptiacus. Taxonomy (NCBI): domain Eukaryota; kingdom Metazoa; phylum Chordata; class Mammalia; order Chiroptera; family Pteropodidae; genus Rousettus; species Rousettus aegyptiacus. The sequence continues at coordinate 15,859,917 of NW_023416293.1, read as the reverse complement.
TGTGCCTCCCAGTCTTGGTGGAGTGGCCTTGTGTAGCAGGCGTCCTGTGGGGCCCAGTGGTGCAGACCCCCTGGTCACCTGAGCCAGGTGCCCCAGGTGTGTCTCTCGTGTGGGTGGCGTGTGCTCTCCTGTTGTCACTGAGCCATGATCGCTGTTGGCACATCAAAGGGCGGGGTCGGCCCTCAGCTGACTGGCTGTGAGGACCGGCCGTGACCACGGCGGAGTTGCTGTGTGCAGGGGCCGACCCCGTGGAGCAGGGCTCACTCTAGCAGGGCCCTGGCGCCCGCACGGTCTGCCTGTGGGTGTGCCGTTTGCGGAGGTGGCCGGGTGCTGCTCCGCTGCGGTCTGAAGCTGGCCGCCAGGTGTGTCGTTTCTGGGGCCGGAACACACTGGGTGTGTTGGTTCCTGGCGGTTGGGAGGGGCTCTGGTGCAGGCCAAAGTCAGGTGCTGCCTGTGTCCTGCCCAGGGCCACCTGGTATGAGCTACAAAGTGATCAGCAGATGGTCGCCACTTGTGCTGGGCTTGGAGGCACGTGGGAGAGGCTGAGCTGTGAACCAAGGCCGACTGCCTCTGGGGCTGGGCTCGGGCTGCTCACCAGGAGGTACGGGGCATGCGGAGGCCAGATGCTGCTTGTTTGGGATTTGTGAACTGTTGAGAGACTTTAAGAAAGTCCACAGCATGAGCCAAGACAGGCTGTGTATATGGAAAAGCCGCAGGTAGCGCCTTGGGTGGGCCTGCACGTGGGTGGGAATCTCGGAATCACCAGGCGGAGCCGTCAGTGTCAGCCAGGTGATGGAGACTCAGGTGTGGAGCCACCTGCGTCTGTGTGCTGGGCGTGGGGAGGGCTCTGCACAGGAACTGTGGCCTCTGCCAGCGCCTCTGCCTGGGAGGAAGCCGCCCCTCCAGCCCTCGCCCTGAAGCCAGATGGCTTGGTCCCTCCCTGCGTCCCTGGTTCCTTTCCAGCTGCGTCCCCAGCGCCAAAGCTCAGAGTGAGTGAGTCCATCAGCGGTAAGTGTGCGTGGGCCCTTTAAGAGGACACCCGGGACTCCGGCTGCCTACGTGTCATTCAGCCACCGTCCCTGCTGGTTTTCAAGGCTGGACGTTGGGGGGACTTCTCTCTCCAGCTCTGGAGCCCCGGGTGGGGGAGCCTAGTGTGGGGCCGGGACTCCTCGCTTCTCAAGGGACCTCCACGGCAGGGACATCGCTCCCGATGTTCAGCTGTCACACGCGGTGTGAGACCTGCCCATTGCTTGTCTACATCCCTCCTGCCAGTCTCAAGGTGGCCTCTTCTGTGTGTCCCTAGGCGTAGGACTTCAGTGCAAGCGGTTCTCAGTGACACCTGCTCTGCAGTTTAGTCGTAATTCTGATGTCGTGGGAGGAGGTGAGTGTGGTTTTCCTCCTCTGCCGTCTTGCCTGGAAGTCAGTTTACTTTCCATGAGCTCGGAAGAAGCGTTCGTACTCCCTCGGCTTTTCTCGGACGTGTGGCAGCCACAGCAGACTGCCAGGCACACGGACGCTCCAGGCCCCCCGGCCCTCCTGCTGCGGGGGTGTTGACTGGTGGTGCCCCTCTTGGGCCGGAGAGGGCGTGAAACTCGGCCTCGCGCCCCAGCACGCTGAGGGGCTGTCGTGTTCGCATCCGTGTATCAGCATCTGGGGCGAGGCGCAGAGACGGTTTCCTGCGTTGAAAGCAGTGACGGGGGCGGCCGTCGGTCACTCACCTTCGGTGTGTGACGTGCTGTCCAGTGGGGACAAGAAAACCGAAAGCGACAAGACCGAGCGAGGTCAGCTAACCCGCCGGAAGCCGGTCCTTTGAGGCCGGGCCCCAACTGTGAGCTGGACCTCAGGTCGGCTGTTCCCAACCCTGATCATACTGGAATCTCTTGGGGTCTTTTAGAAAGATACGAAGCCTGTCCCAGGACCGCCGCCCACCACTGACTCCATAGGAGGGGGTGAGCCCTGGGCCCGCGCCTGGTTCGGGAGGTTACCCCAGGTGATGTTCCTGCAAACCCAGCGGAGAGCGAGGGTTCAGAATGCGGTCCATGGAGCCGGCGTCACCGGAGATGCACAGTCTCATGCCCCACCTGGACCCACTGAGTCAGGCCCCGCGTCTCAAAAAGATGCCACCGATGGGTCTTCTGCACCAAGCTCAGGAAACTCTGCCTCGTGTCCACCCAGCACCCGCACTGCCGCTGTGAGGCCGCCCGAGTCCTGGTGGCAGTGGAGAGCGGCCCAGCCCGCAGGCCGGGAGACCCGGTCCCTCGGGCCGCGCTGACGGCCGCTGCGGGCTCGGGCGGGGAGCCCTCTGCCCACAGTGTGCGTCCCCTGGGTCTGCGCCTCTGCGTTCGCGGCCAGCGCCGTGGGTCCCTGGGCCCTCGCGTCCTCCCGCTGGGCAGCCCGTCCGAGGCGGAGGCGGAGGGAGTCGGGGGCCCCGCCATGGGAAGGCGCTCGCGTCGCCCCGATGGAGAAGTGGCGCATGCGCCGTTTGAAATACACATAAATCGCCCCACACTCCCTCTTACTCCGAGCGTGGCGGGCTGCTGAGACCACGGCGTGGTGGGGCGCTTTCGTCCGCCATACGGGGAAGGGTGTTCCGGCCCCTCGCGGGGGCGCACAGACGACCGGGAAACGAATTGGGGGGGGGCACACAGACGACCGGGAAACGAATCCGGGGGGCGGGGGGCGCACAGACGACCAGGAAACAAGCCCGCCGCTGGCCCCTGCTGCCGTGTGGCATCGGCCGCCGCCCCCAGGTTCCGAGGGGCCTGGCATGCTTCCCGGCGGCCCGCGGAGCGCCCGGCCGGCAGAACGGGGAGGGGGCCGTGCTCTCCCGCGGGCGACACGCGGCCCTTAACGAAAAGCCGCTTTCGCCGCCGCCTGGTGGTCACGAACCGACCTGGCCCCTGGCTTCGGCGCGCGGCCGCGGGTGGTGTCCTTCAATCCACAGCGTCCACGTAGCGTCCTTCCGGGTCACGCCGAGCCAGGCGCAGGGAACAGACGGGTCACGGAAGGACGTCTGGGGACACAACGGTCCCCAAACGGCCTCACGCGCACGTTCAGCGTCGGGATCCGGGAGGTACCGTGGCCCTCGGTCCTCGAAAGGGACTCAGCAAATACTTGGGGACGTCGGAGCTGGCTGGGGCGTGACGAGAAGGTCCAGCCTCCGAGAACAGGTCAGCCGAGTGTCGTGTGGCCTCACAAACCGCGCTCGTTCCCGTCGTTGGAACGCGGGCGGTTTTCCTTGCGGCGGGGCCGCGCCGGGGCCCCAGGCGCGTGAGGTGCACGCGGGTGCTGGGGGACGAGCCGGGCACGCGGCCCGCGGCTGTCCGGTGGCTTCCCGTGCGGTGTGGGCTCCCGGATCGCGGGCTGACTGTGCACACAGGCCTCGTCGCTGGCAGGATCCGTGATGATGAGTCTGCCCAGCGTAGGGGCGACGGAGGCTGCAGCCACCCACGTCTCTGCCAGCCCGTGTGCCGTTATTTCATCTTTTCTGCCCAAAGAAAACTTGCTGATTGCGAGGCCCAAGCATGTCCCGTCTTCCTGTCTGCATGGAAGACTGCGCTTTCCGTTCAGAGACTCGTCCCTGACCCCATCCTGTGTGGCGGTGGCGGAGCTGAGAGACGGCCTCGGAGCCGACCCCGGGGCACCTGCTGCATGGCAGGTGCACACCGGCCTGGGCACCTCCTCCCGCCAGGCATGGGCTCTGGGACGTGCCGGCAGGTGGCCCGGCGCCTTCGTTCTAACCGACTCTGGCAAGAGCGCATGGCCTTTCCACCTTGCTTCTCTGGCCACCGGTCAACTGGGGACAGGTCCCTAGACACCCCACCTCCTACCTGGTTCTCCTGACCCCCTGGAGAACCTGCACGAGCAAGCTTAGCGTTACAGAACATCGAGCAAAGCCATCATTGCACAGGCCGACCGAGCAGTGTTAGGGAAATGGAAGCGTGAGCCGGCGGCCGGGGGCGGCAGGTGCTGGGGGTGGGGGGAAGGGTGTGGGCAGGAGAGTCCCGCCCCGCCCGCGGGGCAGCAGCTCCGAGACCCCGCCCCCTCCCCATCCCACCTCCAAGACGGAAGTGACAACGGGGGTGCTGAACCCCGCAGTGCAGAGCCCCTGTTCCTGGGGAGGCCGATTTTGGCGGGAGGAGACTCGCCTTAGAAACAGCCGCGGGCAAAGCCACAGTCACCATTCAGCCCCGAGAGCGCGTCCCAAGCCCTTACCAGGGGTCCGCGTAGGAGAGGTTAGCGCTTAGCTCTGCTCTGGAGCTGAGGGAGGCGAGGGGCCTCGCCCTCCTCCCCTTCCTCCCGCTGTCGGGATGAGACGCAGAGCGGGTCAGGGGGAGGAGGGAAGGGGAGGACCGTTTGGGACAGCCGGGGCGCCTGGCGCTGGGAACAGGGCCCCAGGGACTCCAGGCCGCAAGGCAGGCTGGGAATGGTGGCGCTTCTCTGGCGTGTCTGAGCGTGGGTGCCCGGGGGAGCCGGGGGGGGGGGGGGGGGGGGGGGGGGGGGGGGGGGGGGGGAGGGTTGGAGACAGGGCCGCCCCTCCCCCGCCGCCCCTTGCAGGGTCCGTCTCGCGCCTCCCGCTGGGCGCTGGCCCTCTGTGGGGCCGAGGCCCATGTGCCTTTCTGGCCGAAATACTAGAAGACAGGTTCGACCGAGCGCCCTGTGCCACACGCCACGCGACTTTTCGACGATCGCCGCACCCCGATGGCCATCTCTGGGTCACTAACCTGTGCGGGCTCAGGTGCCCGACCGAAGCACCTGCAGTCTGCTGGGACCTCACACGGGGGAGGCCGACCCGACACCTGGGACCGAGTGTGTGGCCCCGAGCTGAAGATGGACGGAAGGAAGCCGGCCCACAGGGCGGGAGGCGCGGGAAGTGCCCGAGTGACATTTTAAATGGATCGGCGCGACTTACGTCCCACGCTTTTCCAAAAGCGAATTCAGGCTGCTTTGTAAAAATTCGCACCACACAGGTAGATCAGGACAAAGGGCGTCCGGGGGCAGGGTGGGTAAGACGGAACCAGGTGCCGAGCCCGCACAGAAGCACCTGCCATGGGAAAACGGGCCCTGTTTGCCGGCAGAGCGTTCTGACCTGAGTACAATTAAGGCCACAGGTGGAGGTGAACGCTCCGCTCTGGAGCAGGCATTGGCCTCGGCGTTTTCTGGCCAAACAGGCCCCAGCGAGGGGACTCCCAGAAGACATGGGGCAGCGTGCTTTCAGTGTTGCAGGGGACTCTTAAGAGTTACGTGGGGTCCACTGCCGCCCAAAGCCGGGTCTCCTCCATCCCACGCGTCTGGTCAGGGAGCTTCTGCCCCTGCAGGTCTAAGAGCAGGTGCCTTCTCAGGGCTTGGTCATGCCCTGAAGCCTTTCCCCTGAGACTCTCACAGCAGAGTCCTGCTCAAATTTGGGAGGGTGTGTGTGTGGGGGGGGGCGGGGGCTGCTATTAGCCAGATGATTTGGGGATAGGCTGAACCTCCCCCCACCAAGACATCTGGGCCAAAGACACAATCTCTGGAATCTGTAAACGCTTCCTTATTCGGAAACAAGGTCTTTGCAGATGTGATTAGGAATCTGAGATCACCAGATGATCCTCGGTTACCCAGATGGGTCCCAAATACCATCACGGCGGTGCTGAGGGGCAGAGCCAGACCTGACGCACACGGAGGAGCCTCCGGCGCTGTGAAGATGGCCCTATCGTCGCAGCTGCAAGGCAAAGAATGGCAGCAGCCGGAGAACCTGGCCGAGGCGAGGGACCGGCCTCCCCCTGGCCCGGAGGGAGCGCGGCCCGGCCGACACCTTGCTTTGGGCCCAGAGAGGCGCCCTCTGGACTCCAGGCCTCCGGAACTGAGGGAGAAGAGATGTGCGCGTTTGAAACCGCCAAGCGTGTGGCGGTTTGTTTCACATCTGCAGGAGGCCGACGGGTGCCTGGGCACCTCAGGCTCCTCCCCTCCTAGCTGGCCGTGTGTCAGGAAGGGACAGCGCCATTCGTCTGCTGGCCGAGCACTCTGTGCCCGACGGACTCAGGAGGCGTCTCCGGAGGGACCCTCGGCGTCCGCCAGGCCGAAGGTGTCTTCCAGGATCATCGCGAGGATTAAAGGGGTCGGTGATCATAAAGCGCTGCCGAGGGCGTCCGGCACGAAGTGACGGTCTACACGGATGTGTGTTAAGTGGGAACGAACAGCTGAGGCTCTTCTGGGATGCAGAGGACACCTGGCACTCGGTCCCGGGGTGGGGACGTGCGCCTTCGAGAAGTGCCCAGCGGTACGCGGGGGCTGTGGCCCGGGTCGGGGACGTGCGCCTTCGAGACGTCCCCAGCGGTACGTGGGGGCGGTGGCTAGGCGCGCGAGGTCCCGGGGACACGGCGTGGGGAAACCAGGGCTTTCCACCGAGGAGCGGACACCCCGAAGTGTCATTGTCCTGTGCGGTGTCCTCCCTCGGGGACGCAGCACTGACGTTTCCATCTGGTTCCTGTCCCGAGTTCCCTGTTTATTTAAAACTTGTTCTTTATTCCTAACCTTATTTGAAGAAGAGCAAAGCATCTCTTAACGAGGCGAGAAGACCCAGGGCCCCTCCCCCCCCCCCCCCCCCCCCCCCCCCCCCCCCCCCCCCCCCCGTCAGACCAGGACTGAGATCAAGGCTCTGGTCCTCGTGGTCCTAGCTCCGCCTCCGTATGCCCGTGTGACTTGAGCAGGCGCCTCTGGCCATTCCAAGCTCCAGCTTCTTCGCATGAGACCCCGGTTTAGAACATCTGATTTCACAGTGTTTTGTCCTGCAAATGGCTGGAAAGACCCTTTCTTTGGCTCGTACACAGCACGTTTTCTTCCCAGTTTAGCCCAAAGGGCTTCGAACGCTCTGACGGAAAGTCTCGTGACCAAGACCGCTCGCCCTCCTTCTGCGCCTCTTTCGTCTGATGCTCACAGACTCAGGACTCGGTTCTCTGGCTGCGTGAAGACTCAGGAGCCAGCAGTGGGTTTTCACGCGGCCAGAGAACCGAGTGTCGCCACTGTGTGGCGAGAACCGGCCGGCGGTGCCCGGGGGGGCCGGGTGTTCCAGGGTGGCCGAGCGCACGTGCCTGTCAGTGAAGACGAGCGGCCGAAGGCGGCTTTTTATGCCTTCGAGGGGGTCATCGCGACGCCTTTGTCCTCGAGCACGTCTCGGTCGGGGGGGACGAGGCCTGGAGAGCACGGACACCCCCGAAGCTCCAAGCACCGCCCCTGCCCTGTGACTTCCAGGCGTCACCGAGCGGGCCGCTGGCTCTGAGTCACGTTTAAACAGACGCTGAACGTCGGGGCGAAACCTGGCGATGGTAAGACCCGTGCGGCAGACGTGGTCTCGCTGCGCGACGCCGCCGGCTGTTTCGTACCCTCGAGGTTTTTCACGGAAGCTGTAGAGTCGCCGGCAGCCCGGGGCCAACGCGCCTGGGCGGGCAGTGGGAGGGCCAGGGACTGTCCCCGAGTGTGCCACCGGCCTGCCCTCCTCCTGCACGGGGTCCGACGGGGTGACGGGTAGTGACACTCTGGACGGGGCCTGCCGCCACGCCCGGGGCCGCTGTGTCCCACAGCCCCGAGCTGCCCAGCACTCACGGGCACCTCGCGGCCACCAAGGGAGGGGCGTCTAACACTTGATGTTTTAAAAAAAGACGAACAAACTCCTTTATGGTGATCAAGAAGGACTGGGGATACGCCGAGTAGGGGTTTAAGAGTGGGTGATGGTTGCACTTAGAGGGACCGGGCCAAAGACGTGGCAGCTCCGATCCGTGCATTGCGCCTGCCGCCATCCGCCCCCAACGCCGGCTTCTCCAGCGGCTTCTCCTTTCGGCTGGAGCCCTGAGCCGGGTCTTCTCCGCCCCCCAACGCTGACAGGCCCCCCCGGCCAGCGCCCCGAGCTGGGTCTTCTCCGTCCCCCCACGCTGACAGGCCCCCCCTCCCCCGGCCAGCGCCCCGCCATCCTGCGGCTGCTGTCACCCCCGCGGGCTTTGCTGCTTTCGCTCTGGATCCTTGACTATCTTGTCCCCGGGGTAAACGGCGCCTGGGAGGCCCTCCGTCATCCGTCATCCGTCATCCGTCATCCGTCACTCGGCCTTTACGCGACTCCCAGTGTCGCTTTTAGCCCCCGCTGCCCGCGCTCTCCTCCAGGGACACTGGGAAGCTCCCTGCCCCTCCCCTCTCCCTGGAAGACCTCCTCGACTTCCAGGAGTGGAGGGGTTCCCGGGCACCCACGCCCCCTCTTACAGCACCCCGCGCTCACGCTCCTAAACCCCTCGCCGCCAGTGAACCCTCCGAGGGCCGCGTCGTGTGCGCCAGTGCCCGGGGCGTGGACCCACACGCCGGTGCCCGGCGCTGTCCGCTGAGCGAAAAGCATGTCGTGGGGTGATGAACGGAACGCAGGAGAGACGAGAAAGGCAGCAGCGCCCCTTTATTTAACTCCAGCTTTACAGAGATGTCGTCGCCCGTGCGAACGGCACACTTCAGTTGCTTCTAGTTACTTATTTCTCCATCAGTTAATTTTAAAGAGTAGCTTAGTTACAGGGGATTGAAAAGTTACAAAAGCTCAGTTTTGATTAGAAGTGTTTCTATTGCTGTAAGAACACAAAAAACTACTTTAAATATATTATTTAAAACCATTAACATTTAAATTAAAAAGACATAAACATGCCAAAGGAAGGAAACAGATCTTTTTCATGAGCAAATCACAAATTCGTGTTCCTCTTTTAATTAAACGCTTGGCGGAGAGGTCCGCGGTGTCTAAATGCTCACCCTGCACACGCGAGCCCCTGCGGCAACGCCCCTCGGGCCGGGGTGTCTCTGGGGGCGTCTGTCCTTGGGGGGAAGGGACTGCTGGGAGGGCCGGGGTTTCGCATGCCGCAGCCATTGCTCTGTTTCTTAAGCAGTTGATCTAAATCTTCGCTCATGTCACTCGGCCGGGACGAGGCGCTGGCTCACCTGGCGCCTTCTCTTCTGACGCAGCTGGTCACGCCACGGACAGCTGATAAAACTGCGGACAACGGGAGACGTGGTTAGGACGTCCCAGCTGCTGAAATCAAACCCACGTGCTTACCAGGGCGGGCCCAAGAGACGGGAGGCCCCGAGTCACCCCAGGCTCCGTCTCCTGGCACCAAACGTTACCGGTTTGGGGGCGTCAGGCGCAGCCACACGGGGTTTTAACATGAGACACGGGTGAGTGTAAGACGTGGAGCGACGTGACGGCCACTGGGCGCCAGACGCCGTAGCAGACGCCTGACAAGCACAAGCCTGTGGTGTGGGGGCCAAGCGTGGGGCCCCCGACGGCGCGGGAAGATCCCGGCTACGTGGCCGCGGGCACTGGGTGGTCAGCGGCAGAAGTGCCCGGTCACTAGGAGGGGGCGCGGCAGGGGCAGGACTGGTCACGCTGCTGCCCCGAGGGCCCGGGAAACGAGGATGGCCACACGTGCTAGGCCACGCGGAGGGGCCGGGGCCCAGGCGAGGGCCGGGGAGCCGCGTCTCAGGGCGACGAGGGGGCTGGGCTGGGAGCGAGGGAAAGCCGGCCTGGGCCTCTGCGGGACGAGGCGCCGGGAAAGGGCTGGCTCAGTGGGCAGAGGAGGCCGATGGCCTCGGGGCGGCTGCGCAGGGCACCAGCGGGCAGAGGGCGCTGCTCCACCCGGAAGGGGTCGCACCGGGTCGCTTCAGGCTGCAGTGCCCCCTACGCCAAGTGCACGCAGCCGGACAGCAGACGGGGACAGGGACAGCGCCCGGCGCGGACGCGGGAGGACAGGCCTGCAGGCGGGGACCGGCACAGAGCCCAGGGAGAGGGGATGCTGAGGGCCTGGGCTCCGAGTTCCGCTGTCCTGGGGGCAGCGCAGGAGCCTCTGTGGGGACCCACCGTCTGGAAGGACGCGCTACGCACACATGGACATCGCCCGGCAGAGGACAGGGCCACTGCGGACAGAGGGGGACGGAGGGCAGTGTCTCTGAGGACCTGGAAGGGAAGAGGGTCCCTGCGCCTGCAGGGAGATGGGCCACAGGGGTGCGGGACGCGTCTGGGAGGGGCGGGGACCGAGTGAGGAGGGATGCGTGGCCTCGGCTCCTCCTCGCGGGGTCCCGCGAGGTGCTCCTTCTGGTCTGCGCTTCCCCACCCCGCCCTGCCCCCGCCCCCAGCCCCGCCCCCGCCCCACACCCTGAGGCAGACTGTGCGGAGGCACAGGCTGTCCCGGAAGTGACTGCCCTGGAGGGAGGCGGACACTGCGGGTTGGGGCCTCCCCAGAGAGGGCTCCAGGCTCGGAAGGGCCGGGAACGGCAGAACTCCCGGCACTGCACCCCAGGGTGCGGGCTGGCTAACGGGGGGGGGGGGGGGCCGGGGAGGTCAGAGCAGAAAGTAGAGGTCGCAGAGACCAGGTGCCAAGAGCAGGGAGAGGGCGCGGGAGCAGAGTGCTGGGGACGGGTGCCGGGGCCCGAGGCCCTGGCGGGAGTGAGGCGGACTGGGGCTGTGGGAGGAACTGAGAGGACCGGGCCCCAGACGCAGCAGGACAAGGACACCGACGTCCCTGAGGACGGCCGCGAAGGGCCTGGGGGCCCGGACTCCCGAACTGGCGGCCTCGGCCCAGGATGCCGCTCTGCGGCCCTGGCCACCCACAGTGACACGTCGGGTCGGGGGTGCCCTGCCCGAGGGTGTGCACGCCAAGGTGCCCGTGTACCTCCTCAGAAGTCCTGCGACCTGTAGATGGCACAGTCACTCCCGACGTCCCACTCCACCCGCTGGAAGAAGTAGACCACGGCGCTCTCCAGCAGGCAGCCGCTCAGGATGGCCAGGAAGGACAGCTTCCGGGTGACGTTCAGGGTCACTGGAGACGCAGAGACGGCGGTGAGTCCCCCGGGGCTCGCTCCCGGACACCGCGGTGAGCAGGTGGCGTGTGCTCACGTGGGGCACGGCTGGAACTGCTTTTGTGAGCTTGTTCGGGAAGTCCCCGTTCGTCCCCGCTAACCCACGGTGTCACCCCCTCCCGTGTCTCAAACTGCAAACCTTTCCAGAACCAAAGCGTCTGCTTTAACAAAAACGCTCCCGAGATCAGGACGCGGGTTCCCGCTCGGTTCAAAGGGAAGAGAAAAAGTAGTTTCGCAAGCTGGAAAGAGAACCACGGGAAAACACCGACACCGCCGGCTTTACGGCCGAAGAGATGGCGGTGGGCGCGTTCGAAACGGACCTTCTCGCCGGTCGGGCGGGGGCGCCGAGCGGGGCCCGCCCTGCCCGCCAGCGGCCCGGCCACAGGAACGCGCGCGAGTCGTCCGTGAAGCGGAGACGACGGAGCCCCGCTAACCCCACGGGCGGAGACGGCGCGACCCGCGCGGTTAAACCGCGCCGACACGGAGCACGCGAGGCGCCGCGGCTGCTCCGACGCGCGCCCAACGGGCCGCGTGCCAACCGCGCTCCGGGAACGAGGCTGGGCGGGCGCTGAGGACACGGAGGGGACACGCACCCCGCACCGCCTGGAAGTGGGACGTGAGCACGAAGAGCGTGACGAGCCGCAGGCACAGCGGCGTGTACTCGTGCTCCCAGATCACGGCCGGGATCAGCAGCAGCTTCCCGTAGCTGGACAGCAGCAGCGCCTTCAGCAGCAAGACGAAGTTGGGTCTCGTCTTTTCCGTGACGGGTCGTTCTACCCACAGGAAAGTGAAAATGCCAAGGAAAAAGGCGGCTTGTTCTGAGGAGGAAGGGGAAGATAAAAGTATGAATGTCCCCATCCCGACCGCATCCCCCAACGCAAGCCGGCAGCCGACCGTTACGAAACGCTTTATCAAGATCGATTTCCCCTTCCTCTAAAAAAACACAAAAACAAAACCAAAAACCCTGCCATTTGTGTCAATCCTGCCGGTGTGAGTTCAGAAATACATTTCTGAAGTATTTCACCTACTGAAAAAAATTAAGCCCAGAGGACTGGAGACACCCATGTTTTGAAGCTCCTTGGAAGTCGGATTCTGTTCCGACGCCCGAATGCCAGGTGGACCCTGACAGGAAACCAGAGCGGGGGCGCGTCTGGGTCCCCCACTGGGCCCCTGGGCAGAACCGAGACAGTGGGCTCTGTTCCCGCTCGCCGGAACTTCCCGTCTCCCTGCGAGCTTGTCTTTATCAAGACGCCTGGTCCTCCGGCCCCCACTGCGTCCATTCCGTGTGCTCTGTCCCACAGCTGTGTCCCTCAGGTTTCTGCAGAATGAGACGCGTTTCTCTGGGACACACATATTCTATCATATCCATTATGGGAGGGCCGTCGGCAGCCTTCTAACGTGTTTTACAACCGAATACGGCCAAACCGAAGGGCTTCCAAATATAGGTGAGTAGGATCAACCGAAATAATGTAGGCGGTTAACCTCCATGACATGTGACACAGCCTTCCGGGCACGAGGCTGTCTCCCTTCAAAAGGAGTGGAGGGCTTGTCAACTGCAAGCATCTGCTCAAACAGGAAGGTCTCACGGCCTGGGGTTTGGACAGGAGATAACGAAAGTCACGGGAGAAACTCTGAGCTGGACCACCGTGCGCCAAGGCAGAGAGAGGGGTCTCCGGCTCTGGACCAGGCACCTCCACGCGCTCCTCCTCTAGAACCGGGGAGGCTGCACCAGGCCCGCGCTCCGCATGCGGCCACAGGCAGGCGCCGGCGGCCTGCGCCCCTGAGGGCTGGCATCCGGCCCGCGGGTCGGCCAGGAGCTGTTCAGTCGCCTGCCGTGAGGGCCCCAGTGGAGAAGACGTGGGAGGGGCCTGGGGACCTTCCCGCCCGGCGCTGGCACCACCTGCTGTGGGGCTTCGGGGTGCTCCCTTCCTGTGTCTGTCTCCACAGCGGCAGACAGGACAGGACCCCAACCTGCCCCCAAAGAGGATGGGAAAACTGTGGATAGCACTATCAAAGCGGTGCTCGAACTCTAGAATGCTTCATCTGCGTGTGATGTTTGTGTAAGCCGTTTTAGGGGTTTGGAACCTAATTACAGCTTAGATTTAGACACGTTAAAAAGTAACTAGAAAGAAATTTCTGATTATCGAAATACATACCATAGAGTAGGTCCACGAGAAATTCCAAAGTATTTGAAAACAAACCCGATTTTGAAACAAATTAAGGATGTGAAGCAGTTTATCATTAGAAATTTTAAGAGGCTTTGCTCTATTAAATTTCTGTTAGGTTCGTTCCTAGCGTAGGCGATGTGTTCGAAGATGTTTTTAACGTTGTTATGTACATTTGGGAACTCTCAGCATGTAGATGAATTGTAAAACCACAGGACTGGGTGACAGGACCAAGGGACTGAGGGCAGGTAGAGAGGCCCAGGGGGCCAAGCGCACACACACAGCGGCAACGTGACCTTGGAGTGGACTGGAGACCATGAGTGTTAACCACTAAAATAACATCACGTTAAAATAAAATATGGAAACCGGTTAAGTAATAAAAGTCACAGAAATTAATTCAACACAAATTCTTTTTCTGGAGAAGAGCGACTCCTGAACGGAAGGGATCCTGGGGAGCAGCCAGTTTACCTGTACTCAGCCAGGTAAATAAGTGTCCCCGATTAGACACACCGCGTCAGTACGACCCCCTTGGCACGAAGCACTGGATAAAACCTGGCAATTATCAATCTGTTTCAATGAAGATGGGACCAAGGTCACATTCAGATTGGATAATTAGAACTTTAAGAATTTTGTCAACACTGTTATATCTCAAAGTATTTTATGAAACGCTCTAATCTGGTAATGCCCATCTGATGGATAAAGAGCATCTGACTGATGGTATTTCTGCACGTTTGTGGTAACGAAACAGTAAGAAGGCGGAGTTTCAACGCGCGTGCCCAGCAGGAGGAGGCGGAGCGGAAGCCTGGCTCTCAGGTCCTGGGGGAACCCGCTGCCCCTGCCGCCCTGCGCTTCTGCCAGGGCAGCAGCTGCGAGCCACCCCCGGGCAGAGGCGAGGCCCGTCCCTACCTAGCGAGGCCACCATGAACAGCCTGTAGAAGTCCCACTCCTTGGCGTATCTGATGAAGTCGTCGGGGTCAGGGCTCTGGGTCGAGTCCTGGAGCTGCCACCATCGCAGGTACGCTTCGCAGAGCAGGCAGAAGATGCAGAGTTTCCCGTGCATCTGGTGGCCGGAAACACACCGCCGATCCGTCAGGTAAGCACTCGACCGCGCTTCACCCCAGCAGGTCCAGACTGCACGGAGCTGGGCGCGAGCCCACCTGGCGGCTTCCCAAACCCAGAGGCGCCCGGAGGCGCGCGGCCGGATTCTGTCTGTAAACCGGTGGCTTGTATGGGCCCCGCCTGTCAGAACTGTGCGGGGAGATTTTTCCAGAACACAGGTGCCCGGCCCCGGGCCCGAGTCAGAACATTGGCGCGCGAATTCCAGAGCAGGAAAGTGTGCTCTGACACAGTTCTGGAAGCGGGGGGCTCGGGCATGCACCCCCACCTCAGAATCGCCACGCTAAGCGGCAGGCACCCTTCCATTCCCTACATTCATCCTACACACGGAATCGAGCACAGAATGTTCGTGACCCACGGATGGGTGGGAGGAGCAATCAAAAAGACAGCATTGGACCTGAAGAAACTATTCGTCTGAACAGGAATTTTTTAAAAAATGCCCCGGTCTGCATGAGTAGAAATCAACGTATGGAAAGACAGCAAGGAAAAGGTGCGAATCAGCTGGGAATGCTGGTGTGAGACTGACCAGGCGGAACATTCCGGAACACGAACTGGCTTTGTCTCTCCTGCGGGTTGCGCTGTGTCAGCATGTGGGACCTGCGCATGCTGACCCCGTGCAGCCCAGGGACAAGCGTCACGGTGGCTTCCGGGCCCCCGAGCCAGCACGCCGGGCCTCCTGGCTGCGCAGGACTCACCAGGACCCCCAAGGACCCCCAAAGCCAGACCCCAACCCCAAAGGCTCTGATTTAGTCACTCTGGTGGAGGCTTTGACTTGGAAGGCTTAACCACACCCTTACCTCTCCCCGCTCCCTGCCCCGTAATTACAGTGTGAAGCAAAGCTTGAGAATCGATGCTCTAGTAACTTAAAAACCGCCCTGGTTACTTAGCTGGGGGAAGGGGCCCACGTCAATCCACATTGACGGCTGCCAGATTTAGCAAGTGAAAATACAGGACGCTCAGTTAAATGACTTTCAAATAAACAACAAGTAACTTTTTGTATACGAATGTTCTATGCAATATCTGGGACATATACTAAAACATTATTTATCGTTTATCTGGTTTTCTAATTTAATTGGATGTCCTGTATTTTACCTGTCAACCTGACTCAAATCATTAAATAGTTCACAACTCAATGTACTAAATGTACATTTTGAAAAATCCGACTTTATAAATCAGGACTTTTCTGATTAAGCTCAATGTTGTTTGCCTGTGCATTCACTCCCGAGCAGAGTATAAAATGCAACAAGCTTGTTTTAAAATAGTTTTCTTTTAATGTTTGCTTCTTTCAGGTCTAATCCTCTCCCTACCTGGATATATTTAATTTTGCTCTGTTAAAAACAATTGACATCTGCTTCAAAAGGTGACCTCCTGAACGGCAACCCGGCCACTGTGTGCCAGTCTCCTACTAGTGACGTCCTTAGTCCCTGAACATTGCATTTAAAAAAAATAATCAATGCCTGCTATTTCTAGAAACTTCCATACACTTTCAAGATAAAAGACCCACCCTCATCAGAATTTCTTTTTTAAAACACTGTTCTTTCATCTGTTCAAAATTATTCTTTTAAAATGCATAAGCATCGAGTAAAATTAGAAAATAAAAAAAAATTATCACAACTTACGTTTATTTTAGTATTGAAAAGAATATGCCTGTAGGCCTGGGCTTTGCATAAAATAGCATTAATCAAGATTATAACAGGATCGTACTCGATATATTTGTCAACCGGTTTCTGGCATGATTTCTGAAATAAAACAAAATAATATTAGAACAAGCAAATTTATACATTCGGAAATCTTAAGGGATTTGGGGCTTATATAGTAATAAGGTCATATCAGCATTTGTTTAAATCAATTTCCATTCAGATACAAACCATTCATCTATGTAAGACCTGGTTTTAGAAACGATGAAATGTAATCTAGGCTAGAAATATTAACCTCTTAATCTCATATTTAAGAACCTAAAAAGATATTTGATTTAAAGGCTGATTTGAGGCCGGAAAGTATCTCAGAAAATGCTACTTTTCACTGGCAAGCACTGTTATAAAATAAACTTGGAGTGTACTTTCGCTGATAAATGGTTGCCGTTGGGTAGAGGGAGCCCAGCCCTGCGTGGTTCTGGAAACGTGATCTGGAGAAGGGGCTTCAGGAAAGCACTCTGCAGGGCCCCTGAGAGCTCCGAGCAGCATGAAGAACGTGGCGCAGTGCCCACCGAGGGGTGGCAGGGACCAAGACGCTGAGAACATGGAGAGAGGCCAGTTCTTTTGGGCTACAGTGAAGAGCCGAGAACACTGGACTGCAAGCCAGGAGCCCGTTTCTGGCCTGGGTCTAGGGTCCCACGCGCAGCCCCCTGGGCTCTCAGTAATCCCTCTTCAGTGTTTTCTAATTCTTTTCCGACACAAGTGATTACAATGTTATCAAATCCCAACACCAAAAGAACATGTAAAATGTAGGCAGAGAAGAACAAGCTGGTAAGAAATGTGGCACCCGAAACAGAGTTAGTTACAAAGTTGCCTCAAAGCTACTACTAATCGCTGTGTAAACTAATGGCTACAAGTCAAAGGAAACATTTTGACTCTTTGGGAGGATGCAAGAGGCACAGAAGCCCTGATGGCCATGCTGGTGTGCTCGGATGGCCTTTCATTACATCAAAGCATGGCAGAAACGCGCGGTGCCCCGAAGAGCATTAACCCTGCGCCCCCGATGTAAGGGAAGGCTGCACTCACTTCCGGGTGGCCGAGCTCTCCACTTCATTCCACAGTTACAAGAAATGGGTATGTTTACCCAGTCATCAATGAACCAATGAAGGGACATGTGCCAAAACTTCAAATTTAAATCCACTAACAAGAGTGAGCCATAAGAGGATCGTAATTTTTCAGCTCTTTAGCTGAGCAAAGAGTAAGCCAATGTCCAACTGGGAGCCAGAGAATCAGAATTCCACATTTATGAGAAAGAACGGTTTTCCAGATCCCCTCCCTCCCTGTGCTACCCACACGACACTTCCTCTCTGCAGACCAACCGGAGGGGAAGACCAGAGAGAGGCTGCTTCCTTTTAAAATGAAACTGCGGACCGGTCAAGGGCCCCTCTCTGCCCGTTACCAGTTCTCAGAAGCCCATCTTCAGGCAGCATCAGGTGTCCAAGACGGGGCCTGGACCATCTGTAGAAGGGGGCAGGCAGAAACCCGCAGCAGGAGATGCAACGGTCACTCCTTTTGCACTCGTTGTCTGACGAATGTTTCTGGAGTGGCCGTGGCATTCCTAACAGCTCTCTTAGCCATGTCTGCGGGCCAGATGCTTCCGAGGTGTTCAGTTTTCACTGTGAGACCTGAGTCTCCATCCTCGAGGACTTCGTGGTTCGTAAAGGGAAGATAAGCAGACGCACTACAAGTGCTGAGAGGAACGAGCACAGGCTGCCATGAACCCAAACAGCATCTTGGGACACGCCACGTGCCGTGCTCATCTCCCCTTCTCAGCATTCTGAGAATTTCATAGATGTCGAGGATTCATTAAAGCCAGTGCTACCCGTTTAGGTCATTTTTCCTTGTGCTGCCTTTAGCATTTGCTTTTCCCCGAGTGCTTCCTCCACCTCGAATGTAAGGAGTAAAACCACACACACGAAACAAACAAATGCAGTAAAAACATCCTCTTGGGAGATAAATTTGGTAGACACTTAAAAACATTCTTTTAATATAATTTTGGCAAAATTGTCCCATTCCATGTCATTTACTACCTAACACACAAGTACCCTGAAAGATAAAGCTGTCCTCCGAGACCCTGCTCCAGCCCGGGGGACACGGACAGTGCTCCCGCCACCTCCGTCCGAACACAGGAGGCCTCGCTTCCTGCTGCCGTGCTCTCCGATTCCCTAATGGATCACATCTCTTTCAGAATATAAACTGGCCAAGTTTTTGAAGAATATTCTTGCTGCTTCTTCCTTCCCATTGTGAATAAACTGCCCTTGAGGAGCTTAACTGTTCGTGGGTTCCACTTTTAAGATATGTGTTTGCTCGCTAAACAGATTCGAGAATGGGGAAGTTTTGCCAAGTGAGGGGAACCCTTTGAGGAAGGAACAGGAATTGAGGGTGTGCGAGCCGGTGATGCCACCGGCTGCCAACAGATGCCGTGGCCACAGGTTCACACTTCGTCTACTCCTTTTATTCCCACAGGCCGCACTTTACTAATTTATCGGGAAATCACCAGGGTATCAGAAATGGGACAAAAACGTGTCAAGTGACTTGAAAGCACAATCTTTACTTTCTCATTTTTGGTGTCTGTATACCAACGTCTAGGGTAGTACTTCGTGTACATTCGATAACCACCATGGATGAAAACTGAAAAAAAAGACGTGCTTCAGAATTTAAAGGGCTGCGGAGTACAGGGTGGTGACACTTAGGGAAGAATTACGAAGAATGAAACGGCTTTGGCGTGAACCCCAACGCCTACCAAACCCGATCTTCAAATCTCTGCACGGCACCCATATCCACTTCTGCCCGAGGATCTGGTGGCCGGGTCAGGTCTCACCAGCACACGTGACAGATGTGACAGAGCAGTGGTCACATTCTCGACCACTGCGGGCATCTGTGCGAGGGTCCGACAGACCGCGGACGGGTGTGTCAGGCACCGGACCGACGGCTGCCAGAGGACCCCGGACCTCGGTTTCCGGCCCCCGCGGAAGCCGAGACGGCCCCCACCGTCTTTCGCAGTCCCCAGCCTCGCCACGTCCTCCCAGGGGCGCCGCACGCCCGGCCACTCACGCAGATGGTGATCCTCAGCACTCCGTGGCTGTAATCGCGGTACAGCTCGCTGGCCTCCTGGTCACACTCGATGCATCTGTACTGGCCGGGGCCCGAGGCCGCGGCGGCGGCAGGGGTCGCCGACACCCCTTCCGGGCGCCCCTTGCCCGCAGTCCCCGCGTCGAGGTCCCCCTCGCCGGGCCGGGGCCCACCCCGCCCACCGGCGCCCATCTCCGCGCAGCAGCCGCCGGGGCTTCCGGTTCGGCGGCGCGAGGACGTCAGACGCCGCGCCGAAAGCGTGCGCCGCGCGGTGCCTGATGGGGCGGGAGGTCTGGGCGCCGGGCACAGCCACGCGGCGCGCGCCGCCGGGACCACAACTCCCAGCAGGCACCGCGCGGCGCCCCCGCCCTCCGCCGCCCGCCCGCCGCGCATGCGCCCCGAGGGAAGATGGCACCTGCCGGCGGCTGCTGGGGAGGCGCTGTGGCCGCCGCGGGCGCCGCCCGGTGCGTCCCGGTGCTGCTGCTGCTGGGGGTCCTGTCCGCCCGGCGCGTGCCGGTGCCGCTGCTGCTGCTTGGGGTTCTGTCCGCCGCGCCGCGCCCGGACGCGCAGGCCAGCGAGCACTACACGCCGCTGTCCCTGCTCAAGCAGGAGCTGCAGCACCGGCAGCAGCAGGAGGCCCCGGCGGGCGGAGGCTGCAGCCCGCAGTCGGGGGACTGGGGGGACCAGCACTCCGCCGAGTGCGCCGGTGAGTGCGCGGCGCGCCGGGGCTCCGCGGGGCCGGCGGGGCCGAGGGGTCTGCGGGTCCCCCAGGTGCCTCCGACGCCGGCGCGGCGCGTGCTCCCCGCGAGGCAGCCGCGGGGTGTCTGTCACCCCGGGCCGCTTCCCGCCTCCCGCGCCCGGAGCCGCTGTGGGGGCGGCGGAGAGGGGAAGAGCTGCTTAGCGCTCCCGGGGCCAGCGCGGCCTCCCGGAGCCCTGGCAGCTGTTGGCGGAGGGGATGGCGCGTGGCCGGGCACCCGTGTCCCCGCGGGTGCGTGGAGCAAGGGAGGGGCGGACGGACAGAGGAGGGCGCAGGGCCAGCTGCGGGGACGCCCGGCCCGCGCCGGCCTGTGAATCAGGTTTCCCGACCCCCAGGCCGATGTCGCGTATCAAACACAGGCTCTGAAGATTCGGTCCCCACAGAAAGGAAGGGAACAAAGAGCGAGCCCGTTTTGTCTGCTCCTTGACATCAGGCTTCCAGTTGTTAAAGATTGACCTGTCATCTGTCAGGTGTCTCCCACAGAGTGAAAAGGGCCCCGCCGGCCCTGAGCCTGTGTGTGTCAGCTGTGTGTGGATTGGAACCAGGCAGCTCATTCATTACCATGTGGCGCTGTCGCCTCATTTCAGGGTCATGGCAGATGCTACTGGGGCAAAATACATACGCACATTTTCTGTTTTGAAGCTCTGTAGCGGGTCTTTTCACCTTTCGGTCCCCTCCCCTGTCCCTTGAGGCTGGCTTTTGAAGGGTCTGGGTGTAGTAACTCAGTTTGTGAGGCCCGACAGCAGAGTCGTGTAGCAGTGTGTACCTGGGAAGGACAGACGCAGCGGCACAGCCACTTTTCGGAACCCTCTCCACAGCTTTCGGATTCAAACGGACGAGCTGATGCCCGCCTAAATCTGCGCATGCGCTGTGAGCTGTGTACGTGTTCTCAGGCCAGGCCCAGGATGGTAGGGCCAAGGACCATGGCCCGTGGGAGCGCGGGGGTCCACTGGGGCTCTGGCCACAGCGGGCTGCTCTGTGGACCACCGCATGGGCCCCAGGCCCCTGGGAGCAGCTGCTGTCAGTGGGCTGGGCCCCTGAGGTCCGACTGCAGGACGCGGAGCCGGGGTGATCCCGGTGCCTCGGGCCTGGCCCAGGCCCCTCCTGCTTGTCTCCCCGGCACGTAATTATGCTTCACTCTGTTTGAAAAGCACGTACAACCACAGATTCCTCATCGTGGCTCTTTTTCCTGTGGAGAAAGTAATCTTACTATTTCAAAAATAAATGCAGTGTAATGCACATATATATATATATTTTTTAATAAAAATTGTCCTCTTTACCTTTGTCCTGTTTTTAGTTTGGAATGTGAGAAATAAAGGGCAGAAGCGATCCCCAGCTCCCACCCTCAGCCCTGAACTTGTGAGCACTGTACGTACTTGTGTCACCGTCTTAACACCGAAGTACTGGTGTTTTTATCTCCATTTTATCCAGGGCGGGACTGAGGCAGAGGAGTCGGGGGTTGGACCCGGCCTCCCGACATCCGTGCCGTGTCTCCTCAGCAGTGTTTGCACGTTAGTGTAATTCTTACCAGTGTTAACAATAAAGCCCTACACCGTTCGGCATCGTTGTGGAAAGTTATCTTTTCAAGTAACCTCTTAGGATGTTCTACTCACGTGTATGCAGGGATGCGTCACCGAACCCAGCGCTTTGACCCGTAGAGCCAGGATGGGTCTGTTCTTCCTCTGAAAAGCTGTTTGTGTGTCTACTAGACGCTACTCGGTGTCCTGGACCCCGGAGACCTGGCACAGCCGGCCGAGCTTCTGGGGGCGCCTGTGCTCTGGTGGGCCTGACGATAAGTGCCTTGAGCAGTGAGGAGCGATGTGGGGACCTCCTGGGAGAGGTGGCGGGGGGAGGCCGCCGGTCGTGTGACGTGAGCAGGGACCTGGAAAGGGCGAGGCTGGGAGAGATCTTAGTGGTATCTTAATGCTACACTCGGCGTCAGAGCCGAGGGTTTAAGGTCAGATAAGCCGTCGCTTGCCCTGGGCCGCAGAGTCCGAGTACCGTGTCTGCTCCCGCCAGACGGAGCACGCGCTCTGTGCACGCGCAGCTCCAGTTTGTGGCGGCGCTGCCCCCGCGCCTCCCACGCCGCCGAGCTGGGCGCCAGAGCTTCACGCACACGCCTCTAGTATCGTTCCAGACAGCTTTTGTTTCTCTTCGAAAACGTAGCGTTAGTAAGTACAGTGAGTTTATGCGATGTTCTTCTTTTTACTGCTGCTGGAGACGTCTGCGCTGAGTGAGGCTGCCCTGGACTTTGTGTCTTTTTGCTGGTTTTCACGTAACCGCCCTGTGGCTGGCGGCCGGCGCTCCGTGCCCGGTGCCGCGGCCAGGTTCAGTGAGCAACTTACAACCTGCAGTGATTCCTTTAGTTTGTCAGAATTAATAATCCCAGATTTGAGCTTATTCCCCCACAGTTCTTAGGAAAGGGCATTGTTGTCTGTCTGTCTGGTTTGGGGTTAACTGCCAGGAGGAGGAGGGGCGGCCGTCGGCCTAGCTCTGTGCCTGGCAGCGGCACTTAATGGCTGTCGGTGTGTGCTGTGTCCTCATAAGTGAGGAATCCTGTCATTTACATGAAATCGGCCTCATCGCTCACAGCACCTGGAGCCCGGCCGTGCCTCGGGAGGGATAAGGAACCCGCAGAGGGAAGTTTTATAGCGAGAGCTGTTTCCGTTTCATTCTGGCCGCGAGGACGTTGAGGACCAGGTTTCACGCTCGGCTGCAGCGGCCCTCACGTCCCTCTGTTCGCTCACGCCTTTTCTGCCTCGGCCCTGATTCCGGTGACTGTCACCACAGACAGCGTTGTGGCCAGTCCTCCGACCTTCCTTTAAGGCTGGCATGGGCACGTCTGCCGGTGTGAGTCGGTGGCAGTGACCAGGCCCAGTGAGGAGAAGGTCCGTCTGTTGCTCTTGCCTGGCTTCGCAGGAGCCGTCTGCCTCGGCCGCCCGCCTCCCAGAGAGCCCTCTGGTTCAGGGGTCGCCTTTGCCAGCCAAGCCCAAGAAGATGCCAGCCCATGGTGTGGCCCACCGCCGGCCCTCCACATGCACCTGTCATCAAGAGTCACACCTGCCTCTGCAGAGGCCGGAGGTGGCGCTCGTGTCCGCGTCGGGCGGCGGCCGTTCATCTCCTTCCACTCTGAGGGCAGGAGGCCCGGGCCTCAGAAGGTGCCCCGCGGGGAGCACGGCGACGGGAAGGGGCGCAGCACGCCTACACGAACGCGTCTCTGGGACGTCTCTGCCACGGCGCGTAGACGCGGCTTCGCTGCGCCTCGCGACTTCTCACGGCGTGCCGCGCGAAGGTCCCTCGGCTCCCGTTTGTCTTGTTTTCTTGCAGATAGGAAGCTGCAAAGTTCATCGAAGTAGCAGAGTTTCAAAGCCTTTCCTTTGGGTGACTGCTTCCAGCGCATTCCGTCTGCTATCTTTCCCATCTTTACCTTCTTAATGAAATATGACACGTGTGGAGAAAAGCGCACGCGTTACCAGTGCATGGCGCCACGAATTTGCACAAACCGAACAACTTGCGTAACTAGAAAGAACCGAAATCAGTGAGCGACGTGTTCTTACGCTCGCGGGGAAGGTCGCATCCCTGCTGCCTGCCTTGCTCTGGGGACGCCTGGTGTGGCTGGCTTTCTGGTTCGGGAGCCCGCACGGCGCAGCCGCCCCGGTGAGCCCAGGAGCCCGCGCTCTCCACACACGCCCTCTGCTCGGCGCCTCTTCCTCATGAAGGACCAGCTGGTGTCCCCTGGGACTTCCCCTGCCTGTGTGGGGACATTCTGAGTGACCACGCTCCCTCGTCACGAACCCGCTCTGTCACGCCGCAGTGAGTCTGCGTCAGCGGCGGGGACCCGCGGCAGGCTGTGCGGTCTCTGACGAGATCTTCGGCTCCCCAGTGTCCCTGCCGCGGCGAGGGTCCACCCCGGGCCGCACCGGCAGCGTGGGGCCGGGCCGACACCGCCCGACCCGCCTGGCACCTGGGCTCCCGCCATCCGTGCGGCCGACCGACTCCTTTACTGGGGTTTCAGACCTTTGCGCGTATCGGTACTTTTTGTGGCTTACTGCAGGTTGGTCAGGTGACCTGCATTCTTTGTTAAAAAGCCAGTCTGTCTCTTTAAGGTGATTTTGTGGGTTCTTCTAATGGATTATTATGCATTGATTTTATAATCTAGTTCTCAGGCAGCCTCGATTGTCAGGTGGTTTTATGATACCTTGCACATCCCAGGTGCTGATGAGTATTTTATTAGGATAAAAGAAGCACAAATTCTTCAGAGCAGAATGTTTCCTGGTACCGCTTGTCCTGTTATTGCATTCTGAAAGAAATCTCCCACCAGGACTGTGGTGCGGAGTCACCTACAATGTCCTAAACCGTGGGTGTCCGCCAGCTGCAGATGCCGACGCGAGCAGGGGGCCTGCAGCTCCGTGCTGCTCGGCCCTGGGGGCTCCTCAGCCACCGTGGCACTGTCTGCCCCCCCTCTCTGCAGGGGGCACTACACCCAGGCCTGGGTTGCCAACAGGTGTCTGGCAGCTGACCTCCAAGCTGTGGCCTGTCCCCGGGAAAAGCTCAGGCATCTTTGTTTCCAGGTGAGCGCGGCACCTGTCTGTCGCTGGGAGAGCGAGGTGGCCGCGTGGTCGGTGCTCCCAGCAGCTGTCGTATTCCTGGGGCGACATCTCCTCCAGGTCGGCCAAGGGTTTGCCATCTGCATTTTCACCAGGCTCCACTGGCAGACACGAACCTGTGAGGCGTCCGCGTCACCGCCTCCTCCAGCGCCAGGTGGGAGTGCCCCCCCTTACCTGACTGAACAGGAAGTGATGGGGACGCCCCCGCTCCCCACCTCACCTGCAGCGTCGCCTGGCTGCCGTCCAGGTGTGGGTGTCGCTCCCCGTCTTTCATCCACAGGCGGTTGTAATAGCCCCTCCCCCCAAGGAGAACGCAGCCGGCACAGGGCCACCACCGTCCCTCAGCCGCTGTCACCGGGCGTCCGCGGGAGCCATCGTGCGCCCCGCCTCCACGGCCCCACTGCCCTCGCACCCCTGCCATCGGCCCTGTGGGGAAGGACAGGCCTCTCCACCCTCTGGGTTCTTCCGACAGGAGACAGTTTAACAGGAGAGACAGCAAGTTTAGCTTCGTCCGCAGGGGGCTCCGTTAGAATGCGGGGCCCTGGGCGGCAGGGAGGCTCACGGGCCATCCATTCGCGCCATCCATCCAGAGCGGAGGAGTCGGGGGCCTGGGGCCTCACGGTGAAAGGCGGGAGGTCGCAGGGAGCTGGGAAGGGCAGCCGTTTGGCCAACAAATGTCCAGTGCCATGCGGAGACACAGGGACACAGAGGGGACTTCGGACAAGCAGATCGGGCAGAGCGTCGCCCCAAGTTCACTCTGCTGGGCGCGTGCCCTTCGCAGCCATCTCCGGGCCCTCGGTCCGCGTTCCTTAGCAGATGCGGGGCAGGTAAAGGAAAACGTCCTGAGTCTTTGGTTTCTCAGAAAGGACCAGCCTCCGACAGTGCGCATGCCCCAGAGGCCCGCCGAGCCTGAGGCCCGGGGCCGCAGCGTGGCGGCGCCGCGGGACCCACGCCGCCGGCCGCGCGGGCCCCGCACCCGCTGCGCTACCTGCGCCGACGGCGTACCGGAGCGTGGACGTGCCGAGCCCGCGCTTCGCTGTTGCGTCCTGTGACCTCAAACACGTCCGTTAATGTCGAGCGCATCTCACTGTGCGCAGGGAGCCTGGGGCCCTTCTGCCCGCTTCCAAGGACCGAGGGACGAAGGCAGCGGCGTCTGCGCGGGCGTCCTGGAGGCTGGAGACCGAAACGCACTTGAGGAGGAAGGAGGCGTCAGCGGACTCACCCGACTCGGCCTCGCTGCGCTCGCCGACCTCGAAGCCGTGCTCTGCGGGCCGCGCTGCTGCCCCGCAGCCGGGCGAGGGCCGCGGTGGCGGTGCCGGTCCAACGCGGACGGAGGGGTCGCCGAAGTCCCGCGGCGCGTTGCGCTTCTGCCCGGAGCCGGCCGGCCCCACCGCCCACGCTGACCGCCCCGTTCTTTTGCCTCCGAGCTAATGGGTCACACTGGAAGTCAAGAGCAGGTCTCGATCAAAGAGCTGGTTCTTTGAAAACACTGCTAGAGTTTAGACAGTTACTTTGCAGGGTTAATCAAGGAAAATGAGAACGCATATTTGACCAGAAATAAGGGAGTATAGTGAAAAATGATAGTCGTCATAGCAACTCTGCATAGCTTAACGGCAAAAATGTAGAACGGTTCAAAAAGGCGGATGACCAAGTCGATGCCCCCTCTGCCTCGCGGACATCTCGTCCCCACCAGCTCAGCGCTGCTCATCGGCCTCGAGCGCCCTTCGGGGCCCTGCCGCGTCTGCTGCTTAGTCACGCACCGTCAGGCATGGTTAGCAGGTTCAGGCAAGGCTCCTGTCTGGAGTGTGCTGACCAGGTGCAAGGGGGGCTCCGCGCGTCGCCCGGGCTGGCCCTGGACCGGAGCCCGCCCCGCCCCGGCGCCCGCCCTCGACCCGGCCTCGGCCCGCGGCCGCCCCCTCGCGGCCGCACGGGGTACAGGCTGGAGCCGCGCGGTTGCCTCGCCCCGCGCTGCGTTTGCGCAGAGCCCCGCCCTTTCCGCTCCGGGCATCTCTTTGGTCAGCGGCTGTCCTCCGTTTCAGCCCAGTGGCCTCCGCCTCGGTTCCGACTGCCCCATCTTCTACGTGGCCGCGGCCTCGCGTCTGGTCTCCAGCCCTCTCCTCGCACCTGTCCGTGGCCTTTCCTCCTGCCGAAGCCTGAGATAAATGAACTGGGCACCAACCTTGAGAAACAAGGGGAAGTAAGGGAAGCTGGAAGGAGTAAATCGAACCAACCCAGAATAAATGAGTTAGAAATGCAGTAAGAGCAGAATCGATAAATAGATCCCGGGTGAACCCGATGAGGCTGACTCATAAATAGAGCGGATGCACCTTACGAATGATGAGGAGCAGGCGCGTTTTGAGCTCCCTAGTTTGAATCTCACAGCCCGGCCGTGAGGCAGACACTATTACTGAGCTGTTTACAAACGAACTGCAGATTGAAGAGGCTAAGTCAGCGGCCGCGAGCTAGAGGGCAGGCTTCCGGAAAAGGAGTTGAAGGCCGGGCTGTCTGATTTCAGAATTATCGCTCTTAATCGCAGTTGCCAAAGCCTTCACAGTGGTTCTCAAAGCATCATAGTATTCTAAAGGACTTCTATATCTTGTGATTTTCCTCTATTTTCTAGAATGAACATGAATTACTGTAATTTTTAAAAGTAAATGTTCATGCAGAGATCGGACAGTCACCTGTCAGAGCCGTCGCAGAAGCTGGATAGGAGTGATCTGAACGCCAAGCTCCCTGTTTAAAGCAAGCCCCACAGTGTCCCGCTGGCCACGACGGCCGTGCGGGTGGCTTTCAGGTCACTGGCTTAGTAAGTGGTGCTGGGGAAGCCCGCTGGCCATTCGGAAGATAGCTGGTTAGAAAACTCCGCTCCATGTCTTACGCTGGAGCGGATTCAGATGACTCAAAAATGAGCAAAGGGTGTAAGCGACCTACTAGAGAAGAGACGCGAGCGGCTAGTAGACCGACGGGGTCGCCTTGCTAGCGCTGTTTTCAGGTCGGGGTGAACAGGAAGGGCGGCAGTGGCCCACGGACGGGGACATAGAGGGTCCCGGGGGCGGCGCTGCGCGTGGGGGGAGTCGGAGCAGTGTCCACGAAGGGCCTTAAGATGGTTTATGCCCTTTGCCTTGGTGATGTTTGTCAGGATTTAGTTTAATTGCCTGGTTGGGCAGATCTGTAGGTCACGGGTGCTCACAGAAACGCCCGTGTCCAGGAGAGGGAATGCGCTCCCGGGCTGGGGCCGACGGCTGAGGCTGGGTCCGCGCTGCGGGCCGCGCAGCTGTGGGCGTTTTTATCCATGGACACGCACGCGAGGTGTTTATCCACGGACGCGCACGCGAGGCGTTTATCCACGGACGCGCACGCGAGGCGTTTATCCGTGGACGCGCACGCGAGGTGGCCACGAAGCGGGCGGTGCGGACTCAGCGCTTCCTTCGCCCGCGCCTCGTGCACGGTGGGTTCCCACGGGTTAGCTTTGAAAAGGTAGAAGAAACGCGTTACAAAAATGCACTTCTAAAGCATCTTTCCGTCACGCCCTTATCCTCCAGCGGTCTCCCGACAGCTGTCACCATTCTTCACCCCTGTCCCCCAGCCCTTCTCTTGGGTCCAGGGCTTCCCCAGCCCTGACGCGCCGTCCCTTCCGCCGCACGTGGTTTTGGGGCGCAAGCTCCCTCCTGCACCAGGGCTGCCTGCCCGCGCCCCTCAGCATTTCCTCGGCTGCTTACTCTGCCGGGACCCCCGTCCCGTCCCCCAGCCCTGGCCGAAGCCATGCGCCCCCCAGTCCCGCTCGTGTCCCGCGGCGCCGGTAACTGCTCGCCACGCAGGGCCCTTCGACGTGCCATGTCCTGACCCGGTTCCCGGCACACGCGGACGCAAGGGTTTGGCCCAGTCGGTGCCCTCAGCCCCTCGGAGTAATTCCATGCTCTCCGAGGATTGCTGAGTTAGAGCAGACCTCCTAACGTAATTTATTGCGGCAAAAGCCACTAACACGAAATTAACCGTCTTCGAGGAGACAATTCAGTGGCGGATAGTTTATTCGCAGTGGTGTGCGATCCCCCCCGACGTTCCCATCGTGCTGCGGAGACCCCCATACCCGCGGGTGTAGACATTTCCCGGAAGCGGCGTCACACGCTGTGTGACCTGTGCCTGACTCCTGCACACGCGGTGACGTGCAGCGGTCCCTCGTCCTCCTCAGGCCGAACAGCCTCCCGCTGCGCGCTGGCGTGGTTTGCGCACCGTCAGCTGGGGGACGTCGGGGCCGCCCGCTCCTTCGGCTGCTGCGCCTTGTGCAGCCGTGAACTCGCGTGTGCGCTTTCAGCTCTTTTCGGGTGTCACCCCAGGGTGGGGCGGTGGGGTCAGGGTCGCACAGTAAGTAACTGCGTTTTCGGGGTGTCGCCCCAGGGGCGGGGTGGTGGGGTCAGGGTCCCATAGCAGGTAACTGCGTTTCACCGTCCGCGAAGGCCGACGGCTCTGCTCGTTCCCAGAATGGTCACGAGGACGGCCGCTCGGGTGTGCGTGACGCTCGGAGGCCGCAGCGCTGCCCAGCGCGGCCAGCAGCGGGCAGGACGCCCGTCAGGGCGCCGCGCGCGCGCCCTCGCCGCCGTGGGGCCCTTACGGGCGGTTCGGCGTCGGGCGGGCGACCCCGGGCGAGGACAGTAACGAGGAATGCTTGCCTTTCAGAGTCGCCCTTGCTGAACCTGCACGGCGCAGACTGCGAGCCCAGAGCCTCGGCGCCCTGCGAGTCCCTGCTCTCCCTCCGCGCCGAGAAGGCCCTGGTACGCCCCGCCGGCCGCGCCCTCCGCGTCGGGGCCCAGGTCCCGGAGGCGGGGGTCGCCTCCGGTTCTCAGCAAGGAGCCGCGCCCCGGGGTGCTGCTTGCACAGGACAAAGATAGGTCACCCGTGTTTGGGCCCACCGATTCATTGCCAGCTAGGAACCAGGCGGCCGAGCGTCCTGGACCGAGGAGATTCCACTTTCGGGCTCTCGGGGTGCAGGGGGCTCGCGGCTGAGCCTCGTTCTCGGAGCCGTGCGCACTTGAGATAAGGTGCGACCTTATTCCCGGGGTTTGCTGCCTTTGGTCGCAGCAGCCAGACCTGGCCGCGGCCTCCGCTCGGGTGAGCGCCGGACACTAGCTCCGCCTGGCCTATCCCGGTCAGCACCTCGGTCAGCACCTCGCTGCCCGGCCCCGCCCCGAGGGCAGGCTCCGCCTCCCGTGCTCACGCAGCGAACAGGGCCTGGTTCTCCGCAAGGCCCAAGGCCCACGGCCCACGCGCTTCTCCTCTGGGACTTTTGCTTCAGCGTCCGGTAGTGAAGTTTTCTCCCTCTGTTGAAAATCCCAGTAGAGGATACTCTTTCTTTCCCAAGCTAAGCTTTGCCTTTTCCTCTAAAAACTGCCGAAACTAGGTAGGAATTGCAAACCAGAGAATGATCAATTGATTTTATGTAGCTCGCTGCAATAGCAGTCAACTTGATATGTGGAAAAACTTTGAATTAGACTGGGCTCAAAACCAGGCTGGGCTCTCTGGAAAAGTGGTGAGTGGGCCTTCACTGAGAACGGTTACCAGAGGCCGGACAGCGATTCAGATGTTTTCCGCGGGTCGCATCCGGTTCTAGATGGCACTAGCTAGTGAGTGGCCTACGGGAGAAGGCCAGGTGAAAAGCGGGGGAAGGGAGACGACTCATCCTTCATGCGCACCTGTGACGTGGCAGGTGTTGTGCCAGGGAGGTGCCGGGCACACGGCGGGCCCTGCGCCCATGGCTCCTGTCGCTAACCACGCAGCCTCACCAACGAGCGGACGTGCGAGTGTGCGCGACCCCAGCGGGGACCGGGGAGGGCCGGCGGTGGTCTGCGAGCCCCGGGGGGCCCTGTCAGCGCCTCTGCGCTCTGTCCACGGAGGGCGCGGTGCTGGAGACAGGGAGGGTCCACACTGCGCTTTCCCTGTCCGCTCTGCCACAGGCTTTATTTCGAACGTAACAAAAGCAGTTTTAAGCCTGCGTATAGGAAAATACGCTCTTCACTATATTCCTTTTTTTTTTAAACACATAAATTTATTATTTCACATTGTTTTCATCTTCAGTATATCCTTGATGTTGCCTGGTAAATGATTTTGTCTTTTAATGGGACTTCACTTTTTTCTTTCCATATCTTTTTGCACAAAACCTCGGCAAATGGCAGCCTCTCACTGAACACTGGGTGAAACGACCAGACTTTAGGTGTTAAAAGGACGATTTGTAGAGTGCTCTTCTGGGCTCTGAGCAGTTTACTGAGCAGAAGAGTCTTTTGCATCTGGCTGCTTGTCCTTCATCACCTGATGGAGGAAGGACCCCTGCGGGTCGCCCTCGGGCCTCCGCGTGGAGCCGGAATGCGGCTGCGTGTCGTGGGGTGTGCTCGAAGACGCCTCCCCGAGTGGAAGCTCCCAGCTGGAGAGCCACACACCTGTCTGTGTGTGGCCACCGCGGTCCCTGAGGACATGCGGGGTGACACATCCCCCAGCGGTGGCCCCAGCCCTTCCGTGCTGCCAGACCCCCGCGTGCAGGAGGGCTGTGGCCTCTGAGCTGGGGCGCCCTCTGGCCTGTCTCTTTTTACTTGTGTTTTAACCAGAGGGTGTATTCTTGACCCGTTTTAAGGGCAAAGCGAATTCCTCGCCCTTGTGAACATCGGTGTGGGTTCCAGCATCCGGGGACGCGGGCAGAAGGACCTTTTACCCTGTCACTCGAGCCACTGAAGCCCAGAAGGTGTGGTTAATCCCGGGGTGCATCCTGTCGCTGGCTGGGTCCAGCGCACGTCAGGCAGGAGGGAGTCCCGTTGGAGCTGCTGGGCTGTCCCACCTAGGCACAGGCCTAAGGGAATTCAACCGGATCTAACCCTACAGTGTCGCTCAGAGCAACAGGCTGTCTTGCCTTTCCTGTCTGTGTGTGAACAAGCTCTGACTCTCTTCGGTGACCGGGTGTGACGTCGTGGTCACGTGCAGCCCGTAGGCCAGGCACGTCCCGGCTGAGCGTTGGCAGATCTGTCATCCGGGGAAGTAGCAGCTGTTGACCAGACACGACCTGTCTCCAGAACACGGCAGAGCCGTCATTTTGTGCGGCGCACGAGCCTGTGACGTCGCCCTGGCCCCTAAGCCGACATGCGCAGTTTGCTCCCTGGCGCCCACCTCCGTCTCGGCTCGGGTGTCCTGCCGCGTGCGCATGCGTCTGCACGGACTCCGCACGGCGAGCCCCGCACCCCGCGGGGTGCTCACGTCCGGCACGCGCTCTGCGGGGTTCAGTGGCGCGTCCTGTTTCTCGGTCAGATTTTGTCGGTCCTTTTATGTTGTCATCTCTACGGCCTGCAGCTCTTATTTGTAAAATGCTTTTAGGATTTGGAAGTCGTATTCTGTTACCGAGCCACATTCAGGAACCAGTCACCAGAGTGTGGACTTCGCAGCACGGCTGAGGCCATTCAGTAGTCTGTGAAAAGGCGGAGGGCGCTTGAAGCAGCCCGTGGGATGGGCCCTGTGGGGGGACAAAGACCCCAGGTCCAGGACTCGGGACCACGGAGGGCAGGGAGCGGGGCGAGGCCGTCACTCGCAAGCAGTGCCCTCGGAGGGTGCGGTCGGTGTGACAAAGTAAACGTTTTCTTGCTTGTGAATCAAGTGTAGCTTTAACTTCCCAGGTTACAGGCTTTTATTACGTTTCCTCTTCATCTGTGATGCGCTAAAATGTATGTCTGTCTTTTTTGATTTCAGAGTCAGGCCAAGTCTCTTGCAGAACAAAAGAGGTTCCTGTTCGCTCCTGATAACGACAGCACGAATGAAGAGCTAGGTGAGACGTGAGTGCGGGCGGCCTGCGGGGCGGCGAGGGGCGGCGAGGCGGAGGACACGGAGCCCCCCCCCCTGCTCCGCCCTGGGGACACGGAGACGCCCCCACGCCCCGCCCCCTCGGCTCCACCGCGGGGACACGGAGCCTGGCTCTGCCCCGGGGAGTGCCTGGGTCTCGTGAGGCTCCGTGGGTGATGCCCCGTGACCTGGAAGGTCTGAATAAGCTGATGTGGCAGGACCGTTTCATCCGCGTTTCTATGGAAACGTGTGACTGTGGTAAAGAGTTCTTAGGCGCTGCTGTCACTGGTGAAAAGGTCGTTGGTGTGCCGTCGTCGGGGCCGCGCAGGGCCGACGCGAAAGCAGGACGGCGTCGCCGCTCCTCCCGCCGGCCGCGCTGGAGCGGAGGACAGTCCCGGGCGTGGCCGGCGACGCGGCTGCAGGGAGGCTGGGCCCGCTCCGACTGACCACGGAGGGCTGACCACGGGGCGTCCGCCGGGCTGGCCGGGGCGCGGGAGGGAGGCGCCGTTGGAGGCGGGCGGGCCGCTTCGCCCGGGAGTGCGCGCAGCCTGGGGCGCGCGTCACCTGCCGCCAGCGTCACCGCCACGCGAGGGGCGGAGCTGAGCCTGGCCGAAGCCGCTGAGCACGGCGCTGAGCTGGGCAGCAGGGCGCCCGCTCCCGCGGCCCCGGCCCAAGCACCTGCTGCCCCCGGGGCCCTGTCGCCTGCCGCGGCCAGCGCCTCTTCGCGTCCTCCTCCCCCCTCCCCCCCCCCCCGCGCGGACAGGGCTGGGGGCCGGGCTGGCGGCCGGCTGCCGGGAAGGACGGGCCACTTCTGCCGCGGCCCTTCCAGTGGCTTGGAGAGTAGTTCCCTTTAGGGCATCAGGTTCGGTCTTTTCTGAAGCCCTCGGACGCCAGTTGCCTCGCGGTCGCTGTGGGTGAAGACCCGAGCCCCGAGCTGAGCCCGGAGCCCCGAGCCCCGAACCCCCAACCCGGAGCCCGGAGCCGGCCCTGCTCCCCGGTGGCCAGCGTCGGGCGCCTCGCTGCTCCCTTCCCCAGAGAGCCTGTCTCTGGGGGGCCCGTCTCCGCGGGGCTGCCCCCCCCCACCCCCGTTTCCCTTTGTGTCGGATCAACAGCCAAACCCAGATCCTGACAGGTTCTGGTGCTTGTGCAGGATTTGGATTATTTTTTTAACGGATGCCTTTGGGTTTTTCTCAGGAACTGTTTACTCTTGGATGGAATATTTGGGAGCTGCAGTTGGTTCTGAGTGGAATTCAGTGGGCAACAGTTTAAACGTGTTGCTAAGTGCAGGATTTCCCCCTAAAACTGGGTTTGTTTCTGTGGGTCGCTTACTCATTGTTCATTCCCCAGCAACGTGCTGATTATGGGAAGAGAGATAGAAAACCCAAGAATACAGATCTGGAAGGCGTCCAAGAGCATTTTCCACAGGCTTGGTGAGCAAGACCCAGAGAGTGAGGAGGAGCGGCCGGGCCCGGGGTCACACGGCCAGGGTCTGAGCCCAGTCTGGCTCTGCATCACCGCGTGGCCTCCCGGCACTCAGGAGCCCAACCCTGTTCCGCCCCCATTCTTGCCGCCCCCGAGGGACCCACAGCGTCCCGCAGCCCAGCCAGACACCACGCGGCAGCTCGGGTGTAGCCAGATGCCACGCGGCAGCTCGGGTGTGGCCCTCGGCTCTTCGGCCACGCTGGGTGGGGGCGGAAGGGGGAGGGTCCCGGAGCTGGGCAGCGGGGCGGCGGCCTCACTCGCTGCTGGAGTCTGGGACAGTCTGCCTCACCGCTGGGCGCCTCGCCGCTTGTCTGCAGCCGTGGGTAATGGCTGTACCTACCTCGCTGCAGTCGAGGGCTGAGTGAGCTGGCGCGTGTGAACGCTTCGCACTGCGCCCGCAGTGTCGAGTGTCGAGTGTCGAGTGCAAGACTGAACTGTTACTGCTCGTTGTTTTCACCAAGACCCCTCCTAACCCCCCAGGCCCCCGGGGGCGCCTCTCGGCTGATACGACTGTCTGAGGAGTGTCCATTCATATTATTTGGAATGTGAGTCAGACCTTGATGTATCTTTTTAGAGAAATTAGGATAAAACCAGTTCTCTTTTTATTTTGAGAATGCCCCCAAAAGTCCAGAACCGTTACGATGCTCAGTGTTTTTTAACTTTTGTTACGAAGATGCTCTAGACTTCTCTGCATTTAATGGGTCTACCGCATTTAATTTTTGGCTACTTTTGACTGTCCGGAAATTTGAGCTCTTAATGATAGTAAAAGTTTTAGTTACCCGTTTTGTCGAATACCTGTTAGGTCCTAGAATTAGCTGAAAAATAGCTTTTTTTTTTTTTTTTTTTACAAAGAAATGTAATCTAAATAGTATTATATTGAATGAGGAATATATTTTTTTCACATGTTTGGGGATTTAGGGAGTTAGGGCAAATATAGATAGGAATATAACCTAGAGTATTGAAATTTATTGTTTTTTGGCTAGTTGGAAAGGTTTAGTCAACATATTGTCGTGTTTTAGAGATTGTCATGTCTCTGATTTCAAAATACCACTCATCTAAATAATTTTATCAGAAACTGTTCACCCATCTTCCGTGTATATTTTGAGTAGCGCGTTGACTGTATTTTGAGTATTAGAGGTAGAACAGAGACCCCTGCATTGCTGTTGTGTGAGTTGTCACCTCCGTGTGTGTCAACCCGAGCCTCTGGGTCTGTTCTCACTGGCAGTGAATTCAGCACCCCCAGGAGTCGAGCCACGAGGTGCCGTTTGGGTCTTTCTCTCAGCTTCACGGGAAAGGCACACGGTCACGTTTTGGGGATGTCGTTCAGGCTTATTACTGGATCTTGCTCTATAGCTAGGAAACATCGTAAAGGTTATGTGGTACTGGAAGGTGAGTGATGAGCTTAGAAAAAGGTAATTACTTCTTCGAGGCAGATGTTTTATAGATGGTCTGAATAATTTAAGTCTGGATAGAGCTAGGACTCTGACGGGCAGGCCCTGCGTGACAGAATGATTAATCTAGTCACACCTCGTTACCTCCTAGGTGTTTTTAACCGCTCCTAGCCCTCGGAACTCCCTTTGAAGATTCAATGAAGAATTTAGTTACTGATTTTGGTCTGAGGTGCTTCATTCTTTCTCTAATATTTTTGTGTTTTGTTTCACAGCTATTGCTTATGTGTTGATTGGCAGTGGTCTCTATGATGAAGCAATAAGACATTTCTCAACAATGCTCCAGGTAATTTTTCCTCTTACTCCTGTAATCTCAGGTGTGCAGTCATGACGAGGCATGGACTTGTGTGTGGCGTGAGCGCTGCGTGACGCCTGCGTGGCGGTTGCATGAGGCGGGGAGACCGGCCCTGGCCGCGTGTCCGGAGCCGGCCTCGTGGCCCGCGCTCGTTCAGGCTTCGCGAGATCCCGGGGGGCCACGCCGTTCGCGATCATCTCCCCACTGAGGGGTTCAAGTGCGAGTTCAGAAAGACAGCTGGTGGCTTCAGCTCACTCACCCCTCTGCCACGGTCTCGCCGTGACGCGTGGGCTCGGGCAGCTCTGGGAATTCCAGACGCCGGCTTTGCAGCCGGAGCCGGGCTCGGCGGGCCCAGCGCCCCGGGGTCTGCTTCCCACCTTAGGGGTGATTACGAGACCCCTCAGCGGAAGCATTGGGCCTTAGTGATTGACAGCTGCGTTAAAATCTGGTTAATTGGGTGGTTGATTCGATCGTTGTTCTCAAACAGTTGCTAAGGTATCACTAAGTCCTCAGACCCCGGCAGCGGCGGTTCGGGTGGTCCGTGGAGAGGTGGTGCCCCTCGGGGGAGTGAAGCATGGCGGGCAGATCACAGCTGGTTCTTACAGTCACCGTTCCGTTTAGCACTGCGACGTTAGAAAGGGTCAGCGGGCACTTTTACAGTGACACCGACCCCGGGGTGAGAGGGAGGCTCCGCTACCTCGCAGGAGCAAAGGTCACTTAGCCTGCGGTGACCAGCCGCGGAAGACCGGATGAGCCCCCAGACGTCTTCCCAGGTCACTTGACTTTTTGAAAAATATTGACCGTTGTAGTCACAGCCAAATAACAACGTTAGGGAAAACACTTCAAATGATAAAGTGTTTTCTGATCCTGCCACTCTGCCATTGTTCATTTTTATGAACTTTCGCAAAGTATGCACTTGCGTTTTATAGTCTGAATATTTCTATTCCTTTTTTGTATGATCTGTACCATTTTGCATTGCTTTTTTGCTCAACGTGATGCTGGGCGTGATTTTCACGTCTCCCTCCGGTCCCGTGATGTCGGCAGCTCCGTGCGTGCCTCGGTGCTGCCTGTCCCCGGCTGTGGAGCACGTCCCCCGGGGTCATGTCAGACGGTGGGCGGCACTTTCTGTCTTGATGCCCAGAAGAGACGCCCCTCCGCCTCCGCGAAGCACCGTTCAGCACCTTGTCAGTCTGCGACTCGAGGGGCTTGTCCCACGAGGATGTGGCAATCGCAAGGTGGCTGCTTCTCTGGTGATTCGAGCGCCTGGGGGGGGCAGCAGCGAGGTTGGGGGAGCAGCGTAGGTTCAGACCCGGCTGGCCAAGAAGAAACCTGGGTGAGCACTTGCTCCCCGTTTTCACGGGGCGGGGGGCCTTGGGCTCTCCTGCTGGCGCTTCTCTTGGTGACCTCTCCCCTCGCCGTTTCCGGCTTCCCAGCCTCTCCCGTCATGGCACACGTGACGGGTCCTCTCTGGGTGGCACACGCGTAAACAGGCAAATTTAGGGGCGTTTCCATAGAGCTTGATGGGAATTTGTCACCTTGTGATATGATAAAGACAAAATGCAAAGATTTGATATTAAATGCTAAAATTCTTTTCAAATATTTTAATAAGAAACTGGACCCTGCTTTTCCGGACAAAGCTCCTCCATGCCGGGTTTTCTGTTTGAAAGCGATGCACACAGTTCCTGTTGGAGCTTTTCGCTCTCGCGTTCACATTCTTGCCGGCTGGCCTCCGCAGGGCGCCGTGCCCCAGGGCGCCGTGCCGGGTGGCAGCAAAGATGCTCCGCTGCTTCCCGGCGACCCAAACTGCTCCTCTCAGAGCGAATCGGAATTTGCGGGAGTCGGTCTCTTGAAATTGTGTGAGGGTCTGGCGGTCCCCAGACTGCTCTCTCGGCCTGCTGGCAGCCGCAGGGGTGACTTCCTGCCCTTCGGTTCCTGCCCCACGACCCTGCCGCGCCCGAGGCTCCTGTCTCCAGCGTGCGTGCCGCCACGTGCCGCGGCTGTCCGCCTGCTCCTCGCGGTTCCTTCCTCGTGGCTGTCCGCCTGCTCCTCGCGGGGTCTTCCTCGCGGCTGTCTGCCTGCTCCTTGCGGGGCCTTCCTTGTGTGCGGAAACTCTGTTTTTGCGCCAGCAAGTGGCCTTCGCAGTGGCCACTGTCGGCACACGAGCTTTGCGTGCCTGCCAAGTTCACTCACTGCTGACAGCTTCTCCGTGGGCAGCTCGCAGAATCCGGTTCCGGCAGCAGACGGCTGAGGACAGAGGGGACCGCAGGGGCCCTGGTTTCAGGAGTCGCCTGGTCTATAACGTCGTTTACCGAGGCTTTTGGATAGATGCCTGCGGGCGGAATTCCAGAAAGACCTTCCAGTGTGGAGCTTTCATCCCTTCCCGCTGTCCTTGCTCTGCCGGGGCAGACACATTTCCTTCACCGTCTCTGTTTCAAAGTGTTCATTTGAATATTTAGTCAAATTTGGTTGGTTTGGTTCACCTGTAAAGGGTTTCACCTGGGCACAGTTTCAAGGCTTAAAAGATCTGCTAGATTAATGGGAAACTCGATTTCAGAAGCGAACGGATGTGTCGCTCCGGCGTGAACGGCCGTGTCCCATCCCCGTGCAAAGTTCTTGCAAAGCGGAGCGGCCTCTGAGTCCGGCGCTGCTGCCCACGCGGGGCCCAGGGACGCGTGTGGCGGCAGCGTCGTGAGGCCACCGGCCCTTCCCGTTCATCGCGTGACGGGATTCCGATCTGACTCTGGTGGAACCCACTGCACGGAGGAGCGCGGCGTCCTGCTGGACGTCAGCGGACAGCGTCTGCCAGCCCCCCGCACGCGGCATCTGAACGCCGGCCGCCCAGATGTACGCCTGTCCCACAGCCGCCCACGCAGGGCTGCGCCTCGCTGCGCCCCGTGTGGAGGCTGTTTGGCCTTGTCTGTGATCCACCGACTTTTGAGTTTTAACTTCATGCGCCCATGATGTGTGCCCCCCGACACGCGCCTCCGACATGCATTCCCCAACACACGCCCCCAAAGCGCGCCCCCGACACACGCCCCCCTTACACGCGCCCCCCAATGTGCACCCCGATGCCCGCCCCCCAATCCGTGCCCCCCAACGTGCGCCCCCCTACGGGTGTCCCCCGATGCGTGCCCCTGATCTATGCCCCCAACGTGTACCCCCCAATCCATGTCCCTAACGCGCGCCTCCCCGACGTGTTCCCCCCGATCCGTGTCCCTGACACGCACCCCCCAATGTGCGTCCCCGACACACACCCCTGACGCGCGCCCCCGTTCGGTTCGAGGCGGCCTTCTCTTTCCCGCGCGTGGCTGCTCACCTCCGGCGCCCCCGCCGGCTTGCAGAGCCGGGCGGCCCCTGTCAGACGAGCTGCGCGCCAGCCCGGCCCGCGCGCCCGTCCGCTGCAGGCGTGTTGCGTTCTCGAGCAGCGTCGCGCGCTTCGCGCGGGCCCTGGGAGGCCTGTCCACTCTCCCTTCGCAGACGCGCGGGCGGGGCGCAGCCTGGATGGAATCGCGGAGGCCGCGTGGAGCCGGGCGCCGTCTGCGTGCGCGCCCCGGCCTGCGTGCGCGCCTCAGCCTGCGTGCGCGCCCCGGCCTGCGTGCGCGCCCCGGCCTGCGTGCGCGCCTCAGCCTGCGTGAGCGCCCCGGCCTGCGTGCGCGCCTCATCCTGCGTGCGCGCCCCAGTCTGCGTGCGGGGGCTGGCAGCAGCACCGGTAGACGCGTGTCCGTGGCCCTAGAGGCCTTTCGTCGCGCGTGTCTGAGAGTTCCCTCAGACCAGTGCCACCCACGTCCTGCTCCCCGGGCCGGCCAGACTCAGGACAGGCTGGGCAGGGGCGCGGCCCGGCCCTCCTCTGGCTCTGTCCTCGCCGAGAGGTGCGCTTGCCGGTGCCGCCAGCCGTGGACCCGTCGCGGGGGTTACGTTTCCAGTGGGATGATGAGGCGGCAGAAGCCAGCAGGAGCCCAGTGCGGCCGGCTCTCTTGATTTCAGTGCTTCTATAATGCAAATCTCTGACCGCGTGTCTCAGCCCAGTGAGCTCTGAGCCCCGACTTCTCCGGCGCGGGCAGTGTGCTGGCTCCTGGGTGTGGCGGCGTCAGCTAGAGCCGGTGCTCGTGGCCTTCGCGCGCTTCACGCAGAAACTGACTCGTTTTGTTTTGCGCGTGGTTCCTGACGTGTATCTGTTTCAGTCTGACCAGGAGGAGCCTGATCTGGTCAGTGCACTTTGGGGCCTGTGTGTGAGCATAGAAGGGTCACCTTGCCTCATGCCTCCGCGACCCGGTTCGGCCAGGGCTGGGTGGGCCACTCCCTGCTGGCCAGGCCCCGGTGGGGAGCGCCGTGCTGGCCGGGCCTCTGTGGGGCACATGGTGCCGTCTTCCGGTTCGCAGACCCGCGAATGGCAGGGGAGGCTTGGCGCCGGGTCCAACGGCCAGGAGGTGGCAGGCCGGGGTCTCCCCTGAGGTCAGAGGTCAGCACGGCCATGTTTTCTGTTCCAAGAGGGCAGCCCGTGTGCCCTGTGATGAGCGGGGCCTGGACCGGATCCCTGGGAGCTATCACGGCCACGGGTGGGCAGTGGGCCCCAGTGGTCAGCGGGCTCAGAGCCCCAGCTCTGCCGCCACAATTGTTAAAAAGGTCGAATGGGAGAACGAAAGCTCTTTCCGTAAGGTTATTTTTACTCGTTGTCACATATTGTGCTTCCCCCAGGTAGCCATATCTCTGCATGCTCTTTGCCTTTATTTCTGAGAAACGCAGGAAGGTTATAAGAAGCAGATTTTGCTCAGCAAAGGCACCGTGGGGAGAACATGAAACCTCTCCTGAGATTACATAGTCAGTTATGAAGGGGCCTGAGATTCAGATCTCCACGTTTTCAGTCTGGAACATTCTACGTAAACTTTGTCCATTTTGTATGTTAAAATTCAAATGAGATTATGCTCCGAGGGAGAAACATCACTTCTGCATCATTTCCAGTTTAAAAAATCGTACTGATTGGGTGCCGGCCGGTGGGAGAGAGTTTGCATAACACTCGTACACTTCTGAGACGCAGAGGCCTGGGAGGGGACTCAGGTCCGGGAACGACGGAGGTGTGTGTTTGGGGGGCGGGGGGGGCGTCAGTAAGTGAGCAGAGTGGCCCCAGCAGAGGTCAGGGGTGAGCCACCTCCCCCTGCCTCTCATCTCTTCAAAGAGGTAACACGCTCGTATGTTTTTAATGTAAAAGTAACGCGCAGACTTTCCAGACTTGCCCAGACAGACCTCCTTGGGGCAGGCTCGGGCGTGGGCTCCTCGCCTCCGGTGTCCACGTTCCCATCCCCTGCCATCTCTGGGCTCGTCCTGTGGCGGGCAGACCGGATGGGGTGAGGCCCCTCGCGTGACTGGTGCGTCTGTCCCATGGAGGCCGAGGTCATGCCTGTGTCGGACTAAGTCGCCCCGTCAGCACCGACCAGGTATGCGAGGGGGTCGCTGTGCCCGGTCCCGGGTCCCGCGTCTCAGGACATGTATGCCTGGTCGAGGACGTTGGGCGCCCGTCTCGCCCCGGGTGAGCCGGGCCGCGTGCCCCGCCCGCACGGGGCCGTCCAGGGGCAGCCGGGCCAGTGCGGCTGCTGCTTCCCTCTGGCCTGACTGGGCCGGTTGCATCTCAGACCCTCTTCCCTGTTATTCGATTGCTGGGGGTTTCAGAGCTGCCTCGTGCCTGCTGGGTTTTCCTCCTAGGTCCGCAGTGTGTTCACACGCGGTTGAAATGACCAGAAGCCTGATCTCACACGTGACAGTAACACTCAGTCCTGATCCGCGTTCCTGACACCACCGTTGCTGTCGGTGGTCACGGGGAAAGTTCTATAGGACACACGATGTTCATTGTATGTGTGCGTGACAGGATGGTCAGAGTGACGGCGACAGCCTCTAGAAGCGTGCGTGTGCGTGTGCGTGCATGCGTGTGCACGCACGCTTATGTAAAACCCTCCAAGACACACCTATCCATGCAGAGACACAGACCGACGCGGACCAGGTGAGGGTGCTGTGACCAGACCTTCGGGACTTCCGACTCAGCCGGGATGGGGGGGCCCCAGGCACACCTGTGCGAGGGGCCCAGCCAAGGCGCGTCCCCTGGGGCAGAGGGCGGGGCCCCCGTCGAGGGGACGCCAGGTCCCCCGCCCTGGGGCGCACAGGGAGAAGGTGTTCAGATCAGAGATGGGGGCGTGTTGCTATTTGCAATGACGCGCGCTCGTCCTGCTGGCACGGAGTGACTCGCTGTCCTGTGCGGTTAGCAGTGCATGTTCATGCACTGAGCCCCGGTGGAGCCACCGGGCACCCGGGCTTAGGGCTTCAAAAGTTACTGCTGTTTCCTCTTTCGAGAGAGAAAACTTAGCAAGTAAGAGAAACAGGTGTTCCAGTAATCTAAAACTGTCGGTGATGCCTTGCACTCAAAATTATAGTGTTCCAAATTATAGTTCGCTTTCTTAAAGTGATGTCAGTTTTACTGGGGCTTCGGCTTTCTGAATGAACGCCTTCCTCAGCTAACGACGTCATGATGCGTTACCTCTGGTCTGAGCCAGCGTGTCCCGCCCAGGGGCTTCGTGGAGCCCGGGAGCCCGGCCGGGGTGCGGGGTGG
The DNA here is from genome assembly GCF_014176215.1 of Rousettus aegyptiacus. NCBI lineage: Eukaryota > Metazoa > Chordata > Mammalia > Chiroptera > Pteropodidae > Rousettus > Rousettus aegyptiacus. Next base: position 15,818,023 of record NW_023416293.1, on the reverse strand, counting down.
CTAGGTGGCTGCTTTGTGATCATCTCTCTGGGGGGGGGCGGGGGGGTGATGCTCCTGCTCCCCGTTACTCCAATGCTATGTTAGAAGGTCAAGGTGAAGCATGGACTTAATGTCTAAGTTTACTTAGGAAAAAGACTGACTTAGCAGATTTTAAACTTGTGTATACCTAATAAAGAGCTAATTGTATATCTAAAAATGATGTTGGTGATTAGAACAGTGATTTTCATCGCTCTTAAAAATGTGTGGCGAGACCCCCTTTCTAGCAGTATTTGGAATAAGGACACCGTGTGGTGTTTTTCCAGCTAAATCAGCGTGCGATCACCGGAGTCAGATCCATTTTATGAGAACCCTTTCAGTTTCCTGCTTTCTGAAGCGGTTTGGGCGTGGTGAGCAGAAACATTTCAGCCACTGGGAGGTCGTGATTCAGCCACGCACCTCGAGGCTGGTGAACGAGGCGGGGTGCTTTCTCCAAGAGACACCCCCAGACCGCTGAGCCGCTTCGCGCTCGGGCGTCCACGCTCTCTCTGTGCGGGTCTCGCGCCGGGACGAGCCTCCCCGACCGCCGCTCCGGCTGGCGCTAGGTCCCTGCAGAGCAGGAAACTGGTCAGTAAAACTCGGGAACACGGCCCGCACTGCTGGGACCTCCGCCCAGCGCGATGGCTGGCGCGGGGGGCGGGGACCCCGTTTCGGGCTTTCTTGCTCTTCTGTGTCTCGGCCCTCAGAACCGTCTTCGTGGTCACGTCGCCTCGCGCGGCCGGTTGCCGCATCCTCCCCGACTCGCTTCTCGCCCTTTGCGGAGCGTGACCGGTGAGCTGGGACGTGCCAACGCCGCAAAACCCCCGGAATCTTAGAGATTGTCACCCAGCCCCCGGCGCCCAACGCCGCAGGGCTCGCACAACACCCGGAATCTTAGAGATTGTCGCCCAGCACCCGGCGCCGCAGAGGACGCGGGGGAGGTCGCGGGGGGCTCTGCGTCCAGCAGTCTCTCCAGGGGTTCAGAGCTTCCTCCCAGGCTGGTTGTCACGCGCCAGATTTTTATCTGGAAGAGAAACGACAGGTTGGGGGGGAACGGTCACATTTCACGGAAAGCAGCATCCGTGGTGACCCCATGCACCCCGCGTGCCCCGCGGCCACAGTGTGTGGTTTCCGTGGTAACCCCGTGCACCCCGCGTGCCCCGCGGCCACACCGTGTGGTTCGCCAGCCTCCCCGTGGTGCAGCAGGTGCGCAGCCACTCAGCCCTCTGCCCGGGACCCTGGCCACCCAGCGCAGGGCGTCTTGGGTGCTGGCCTACTGAGAGGGGGGCCGGGCCGCGGCGCCCCCGAGGGGTCAGCGCCGGCGGTCCCGGGCGGCCGACCGGACGTCGTCTTCCCTAACTGCGTGTTTGGGTTCATAGATTCTGTCCCCTCTGGGCCGAATCGGCGAAGTGGTGAGCGACCTCACGAAGGCGATCCAGCTGCAGCCCTCGGCCCGGCTGTACAGACACCGGGGGACCCTGCACTTCATGTCGGAGGTGGGTGCCCAGCACGCCCCCTTCTGTGACGAGAGGGGTCTCCCTCCCCCGCCTCCCCGGGAGACCTGGGCTCGGGGCCTGCGCCGATGGGTTCGTGAGACCCAACCGTCGTCAGAGCATCTTCTCTGGCTGAAAGGAACCTGCAGAGAAGTGTCAAGTACCAGGGACACGTTTTCTCGCCTGGGCCGTCAGCAGTGGCCGAGCACACGAGGGGGGAGAGAGGGAAAGAGAAGGGAAGCGTGGCCCGGCCGCGTGGCCCGGGTCCTGCAGACGCCAGACGCCAGCACGGGGTCGCGCTGCGCCTCTACCCGTGCGCCCGTGACACCTCAGGGTGCCGTGCGAGGTCCTTCGGGTATCACAGCCCAGGAGCCGTGGCCTGAGCCCAGCGGGCCTCCCAGGCTGCGGCTTCTGTCTGTGGGGGACCCGAACCCAGCGAGACCCCTTCACCCTGACAGCGGGTTTGCCACAGTTAGATTTTGGATTCACGGCGACTTTTGTAACAATTTTCTAATGCAAAAGAAAATATATTTTAAAAATCTCAGCATAACACATTTTAGGGTTGACCAATGACGTAATTATTTTAGAGGTAGTCAGTCTAATGAAATGTTAGTACCGGAAAATAACTTTTAAAGTTTCTCCCGCGAATTATGACTTTAACAGTAATTTAAAAATATTTTTTACAGTTGAAACAGTATACTTACATTAAGCCTTTGCGAGCTTTTCCCCTCGATTTCCTAAGCAAATCAGCTATTTCGACAGGCGGTGTAAGCGTTCACCGTACAGCATTTGTGATCATGAGACGCTCCCTGTCAAACCGGAAACGGGCCGAGGACGAGCCGGTCGCGAGCGGGAAGCGTGCGATGTGTAACGGGCGCTGCTCTCTCTCCCCGCTCCTTCCTAGGACTACGCGACAGCCCACGAGGACTTCCAGCTGTCCTTGGAGCTGAACAGGAACCAGCCGATCGCTATGCTCTACAAGGGCCTGACTTTCTTCCACAGAGGCCTGCTGAAGGTGACCGCGCCGTGCCTCACGTGTCCCGGAGGATGGCTCTGCGTGTGCTCTGCGGGCGGGAAGAGCTGCGGAGCATTTAGCGTGGCAGGTCTTGGAACGACGTCTCAAGTATCTCGAGTCGGTTCATTTCAGAAGGGCGTCTGCATCGGCATATTTTCCGAGCTCCCGTTCGGCCCGGAGGGGCGAGGAGAGAGGTGGGGGGGGGGGACGTCACGCTTCACACTCGCCAAGGGTAGTCACAGAGCCTTCCACACGTGACCCGTCGACGGTAAACATGCTGAAGAGAGTCACAGACACAAGGCGCTTTGGCAGAGAAGACAAGAAGGAGCCACTTAACCCGCAGAGTTAGAGAAGCTCCCGGGGAACCACTGGGCTTCGTCCTGCGCCTTGAAGGCGGGCTGGGCCTGGCGGGGGGAGGCGGCAGCCGTGTCTCCGGGGGAGCGGGGGGGCGTGAGCGGTGTCGGCAGCCGGCAGCTGGGTGGCCGAAGGCGGGGAGCGAGCCTGACGAGGTGGGGCGGGAGACGGCTGCGCGTCCTGACTTCAGTCCGTGGGCCTGGAGGGGCCGCACGGGCTAGATTCGGGGGAATTATCTAGTCGAGACCAAACCTGTTTTCACGACTGGGTTCTGACATGATAATGGCCAAGGGGTTGGGGCTGGACGGGGGGCCAACGGGGGGCACTGCTGGCCGCCGGAGGCGGGCCGACCTGGGCGGTGGTGGCTCCCTGGGCTGGGCCGGGCTGGAGGCGGGCCGACCTGGGCCGTGGTGGCTCTGCGGGCACCGGGCCCACACAACCCCGCACACTGTCATTTCTGAGCGTTGGAGGCCCTCAGTAGACCAGTCCTACCAAAATTATTTGAAGGGAACAGGGAAGGCAGTGTCTTAGCTGACTCGGGCCAGGGCAGAAATGTCACCTCCCGCCGTCCCTCCCTCCTGCCCTGCATTCTCTGGGCGCGTGTCTAGAGCCGTTGTAGCAGGCTCGTCTCGAGCCAGGAGCGAGCAGGCCAGAAACGCGGCCGGGAGCTGAGCCTGGGCCCATCGGTGCCCGGGGCCTGGCACGCAGCAGGCGCACTGTGGGACACACCACGCTGGCCGCACGGCCGAAAGTAGGCGGGCCGTGCGCCGTTCCGGCCGGCCAGGCGGGCCGTGTGCCGTTCCGGCTGGCTAGGCGGGCCACGCACTGTTTCAGCCGGCCAGGCGGGCCGTGTGCCGTTCCGGCCGGCCAGGCGGGCCACGCGCTGTTTCAGCCAGCCAGGCGGGCCGTGTGCCGTTCCAGCCGGCCAGGCGGGCCACGCGCTGCTTCAGCCGGCCAGGCGGGCCTCCGCAGGGACGCGGGGACGAGCCCCAGCTGCCCCTGGCAGGAGGATGCGCGTCGTTTCATTGGAAAGGGTTCTGAGGTGTCAGGCCCGCGTGATCGGAGGGCGGGGACAGGGCTCACGTGTGGCCACCCTTAGCTGCGACGCTGCCTGTCACAGGGTGGCTGCCCCGCGAGCGCTGGGGGACAGTCATGTTGAGGACAGAGCGCTGTGCCCCTCAGGCAGGGGCGGCTCCTCGTGGGGATTAAAAACAAGATCAGCGGGAAGAGCTCTGTAAGCTCTAAGGTATCGATTATCACAGATTATCGGACATGTGAAAATCTAATCTGAGTTTTGTGGACTCTAAAAACATTAACTCCTGTCCACTAAAAACCAAACCAAGCAGAAGATTGCCAGTCTCGCTTCGTGGCCCGCCCGCCCTTTGGCGGGGTCGCCGGACGCGGGCTTCGGGGCGGAGGGTCCGGCCGTCTGGGGTCTGCCGCTGTCCCTCCACCTCCTCTCCGTCGCCGTCGGTAACAAAGCCCCAAATCGCGACACTCTATTCAGAGTCTACCCCCCACATCTCTCAGAGGAGAAAAAATTTTAATAGGAAAAATGCCAACTCTTAGTATTAAGAGGTTGGAACTGTTTTTTAAAGTAAACAAATGCAGACGGATGATTTCGCTTATAACTGTGAAGCCAGGTCTGGCACGTGGGCAGCGCCTCTGTGTTATTTCAAAATGAGAATTATCCAGAAAAAAGCTGTAGTGGGGGCACCCCGGACTGGGCGAGGACCGAATTCAGTCTGGTGTATTCCAGATCCCATGACAGGACCCGGGAGCAGCTCCGGGAGCGGCTTCGCCCTGCGGTCGGTGGACCCTCCCTCCCCCCGGGCCTGTCTGGGCCGCTGTCCATCCCCAGCTCGCGAGCACAGCGCCAGCGTGTGTGACGGGTGGGCACCGTTCCTTTGGGTTTTCGTAGATCTGCTCCACGGGAGGTCAGAGTGTACGTGTCCCACACACCCCAGCGGCGTCCCCGGGACGCAGAGGAGCAGCTGGGGGAGTCTCGGTCACACAGACTGGGAACCCGAGTCAGCGGCGACGTGTCTCCTGAGGGGTCCACGGCAACTTAGACGTCACCTCGGTGGGCGATGGCTTGTTTGCTCTGTGACGTGATACATTGAAACATGTCAGGCAGCATGACGTGACCGGTGCCGCGGCTGCGCGGTTCAGTAGACGCATCAGACATCCGGAATTTTCCTAGGGGAAAAACAGCAACAATTTTTTCTGTTGAGTTCTCTGTTTCATGTGCGTTTCAAACACGGTCCCTCCAAGCACGTGCTTGTCGGCCGCGTCGGGACAGTGGCCTGAGCCCGTGCCGGCTCCGTGAGCAGCCTCGGTGGCCGCCGCCCTCCAGCAGGGTGGGGCGGTGACGCCCAGGGTGGCGGCCTGGCGTCCTGCGCGCGGGGCCTCAGCCGGTGCCATGCCCGCGCGGCACTCGAACGCAGCTTCTCTGTTCCCAGTGGCTAAAAGTCTTGATTCTGCTGTGTCCCCTCTTTGGCAGAATGAGGTAGAGAGCCTGCAGTGATTAGACAGGAGCCCCGAAACCCGAGCCTCTTAAAAGCCGGAGAGAAATCACTTTGAAGAACCGAGGCGGCCGAGCTCGCTGTAAGTGCGGCGGGCGGCGGATGCCCCCGGGCGCCCCCCCGACGTGCACGGACGCTCCAGGCTTGGCACACGCCGCCGGACGCCTGCCGCCGGTGGCCGTCCTCCTCCTGTCCCCCTCGTGCTGGTTGCCGCCGGCCCTGCTGGGCTCGGCAGCTTGAGTCCCGCCCCCCACCACCCCCTCCCCGGCCCCCGACAGGACAGCCCAAGCCCGCCCTGGCCGCCTCCGCCTCCGTGCTGGCTCCGCGTCCTGTCTTGGGTTGGTTGGTCAGTCGGTCGGTTGGTCAGTTGAGCCATTACCTTTGGCCGGACTCTGACCCTGCCGCCACCTGCCGCTGTGGCCCCTCCTCTCCCACCGCCCCCAGGCCGCGAGGCCCCGAGGGGGCCGACCCTTCCCCGTGGGTCCCAGCTCACGGCACCAGCCCTGCCCGCTGGACCCCGCTCTCCTTCCCCTGCTCTCCTGCCCCCCCTCCTGCCCCCCGCGCGCCCCACTGCCCTGCGCCTGCGCCCCGCGGGGTGCCTCTCCCTGTCCCGTCCCCCCCCCCCCCGCTCTCGCCACACTCCTTCTCACTCTCTGGGACCCGGCTCGGTGGCCCCCCCTCCGCGAACCCTGTCCTGGGTCCCCGGTTCCCTGGCCGCCTCTCCCTCTCTGTTCCGAGTCGCTGACTCGCGCTCTGCGCAGTTCTTCGTCTCTGTGCCCCGGCGGCCTGGTTGACGCTGGCCCCTAATTGGACTTAACCGTTAGAGGGCAGGGACAATGGCTTGCTCACCTGTGTGCCCCGTGCCCCACCTGTGCCCCGTGCCACACCTGCCCCCCGTGCCTCACCTGTCCCCATGCCTCAGCCTGCCCTGGCACATAGTAGGCGCTTAGTACACGTCTGTCGAATTAAAAATATAGCTGTAAAAAATCTTAAATCCAGACTGTTTCACAGCAGGAAGCCTCATTAACAGTGGTCTGTAACGTTTCTTAATGTTAGAATCTGTCCGTTCTCTTCCTTTGACAAACAGCAGACACCGCTGGATCCTTAATGAGCAGCCTGTTACCCCGCTGTTGCCTTTGAAGTTTCAAAAAGCCACCCTTTTTCTTTGATGCCCTCCCCCCCCCAAAAAAAAAAAAAGTCAAGAAGGAGGGTAGGAATGACTTTTTGGAAGGGACTGAGATTGTACTGCTTTTGCACAACGATTTTCTGAGCCTGCCCAATCATTGACTGTTTCTGGAGCGCCTACCACGTGCGAGGCGTAGACATCTTTAGTAGTTTCCTGCCGTGAATTACCTGATCAGGTACAAAGTGATTATCACAGAAGTTGTAAAGTCTTTCTCGTTGAAACTGTCGGCAATCAGAGTACTTTGTAGCTGTTAAGATGCATCTTTTCCTGTGGAAATGCGTGAAATGTCTTCATGATTTTTTATCACAGTAAATAATTAAATCATAATGAAACATACATTTGATGCCGGTTTAAGCCTAGGATGTTGATTCTGAGGCAGAGTGTCAGGTTGTATGAGCAGTGCTCACAGGGCGAGTCCGGGCAGCCAAGCACCCTGTGTTCCAGGGCTCACCCAAAGCCTCGCGCCCCCAGGCCTTCTCGCCCCCTTCGCCCCAGGCCTGAGTGTTGCCGGAGGCTTCCGCCCTGTCTCGTCTCGCTGTGTGTCTTCCTTGTGGACCAGGGAGGTCCCTCCGGTAGCCAGCACAGGAGACTTTTTGCTGCTTTTATTATAGTTTTACCTTGGGCTTTTTCTTTTCTTTTGTTGGCTTGATTTTACTGCTGTTAGTTACGACCATTTTGAGTCATTTCACACAGCGGTTAGGGCTTTCATGAATGAAGGACGTGATCTTTATGTGAAGGCGGCGTTGTCGGACCGAAGGTCCTAACGAAAGGACGGCGAGAAGCCGTTTTCCTGATCGGAAAGGCCCTGCTGGTGGCCGTGGTGACACACTTCTTTATGCCTGAGATTCAAGTCCCCCGAGTCAGTTTATTGCACTTTCTACCCCGTTTTTCAAAAGTCCTCCTATGTAAAAAAAAAAAAAAAATACTGCGAGACCACGTATAAGTCCTTCAGTGAGGTAAGGGAAGCTCAGTGTTGCAGTTATGCGTGTGAAGTAATTTTCTATGTACTTTTTGCAGGAAGCTATTGAATCCTTCAAAGAAGCGTTGAAGCAGAAAGTCGACTTCATCGATGCGTATAAAAGTCTGGGGCAGGCCTACAGGTCAGTGCCGCAGTGGCGCCTGGGCGGGGGGCGGGCGTAGGGCGGGAAGCGAGCGAGAACCTCACGGCTCGGCGACATCCAACAGACGTCGTTCTCCTGAGCGCGGGCGGCGCCGGCGTGCTGTCGAGGTCGCCTCCCGCTCGGAAGTCACCGTGTGCCGGGACATCGCGACGCACCGACTCGCGTCTTAAACCGCCGTCGCTTTGCGTGTCGGTCTGGAAACTGTCGGTCCCCCTGCGTTACCGCGTCGCGTGGCGGCGGCGTGAGCTGTCGGGTTGTGGAGGCCGGAGCGCCGGTTCCTGCCCACGCGGCTCTGCGCCGTCTGAGGCCTCGTGGATGGGGACACGGGCTACGCGGCTGTGGGGCGTCCGACTTCGGCTTCGGACACCTGTGCGCGCCAGTGTACACAGAGGTGCCTAAGAGCCCCGAAGGACAGCGTCTTCCCCCGCAGAGCTGTGGGTGCCTGGCGCAGGAGGGCCGAGCCCAAGGGCTCGTCTGTCTGACACAGTGGCTGGGGGAGCGGCTGGGGCAGCGGCTGGGGGAAGCGGCTCGGGCAAGTCACTTGCCCTGGAGAGCGCGTGTGGAACGAGCGTGTGCGTTTGTTTGGGGTTCGCGGGATGACGTTTCCTTCCGGTCCCGCGGAGTTGTTGGGAACGTGAACTGACAGCAGGTTTGAAAGCTCCTGGGAAGTGAGAGGAGCTGTGGCGTGTCAGCAGGCGTAACGTTTTTTCGAAGTGCTCATTATTTATAGAAGGTCGACGTGGGGTATTTTGAAGGTTCTTCTATTATTTGTAAAAATTTTAACGTATAAAAGAAGGTTGGTCAGTAATAACATTTTAACTCTGAAGTAATCACAGTGCTAAAATACATTTCTTGTTCCAGAGTTTTAAGTGACGTAGTAATGTTCTAGACTTAAGCAACGTTAGCAACAGAAACTATACGTTTTAAGCCCGTGGGTCCGATTCAGAACGCTAGAGCTCTGTGTGGTTGGAACCTACATGAGTATTGGAATTTACACACAGTTTTTAGGGGTTGGAGCTCAACGGGAAATAGGGAAAGGGATTCGAATGAGCGGAAGATGAATTTTCCCCCAAGAATTTGGGGAGCGCCGAGGTGGCCCCGCCGGGGAGACTCAGGGAATGTGAGTGGCAGGTGCCGTGTTGGGCGCTGCGCAGCGAGGACGGGGACCCCTGTCTCCCCGCAGGTCGGACCCCAGCTCGGGGCGCCGTTCTGCACGCGCCGCGGTGCCCACTGCGTCCGTGACTCTGTCAACTCCGCAGGGAACTGGGCAACTTCGAGGCGGCCACCGAGAGCTTCCAGAAGGCGCTGCTGCTCAACCAGAACCACGCGCAGACGCTGCAGCTGCGGGGCGTGCTGCTCTACCACCACGGCAGCCTGCGGGAGGCGCTTGAGAGCTTCAGGGTGAGCCGGGCCGTCCAGGCGACCCGCAGGGACAGCGCCCCGGTTCCAGACGGGGCCAGGGCGCCGGCGCTGACACGGCTTTCTCCGCGCCGCCGCAGCGCTGTCTGCAGCTCGAGCCGTACAACGAGGTGTGCCAGTACATGAAGGGGCTCAGCCACGTGGCCATGGGGCAGTTCTACGACGGGATCAAAGCGCAGACGAAGGTGATGCTCAACGACCCCCTGCCGGGCCAGAAGGCCAGCCCCGAGTACCTCAAGGTGAAGTACCTCCGAGGTGAGTCGCAGCCCCGCGGAAGCGTCCGTCGAGGGCTCGACGCTGTAGAAATCGGTTGCTGTCTGTCCCGCGTGCAGAGGAGACAGCTGCGTGCTGGAGAGGCTGAGCAGCCCGCCCCAGCCGCCCCCAGGCCACCCGCAGGGCCCGGACGGGACAGAGTGGCATATCTTGTAAGGACCTGTTCAGCGGTCTTTCTGCCACGTCCTATGCATTGTCTTTCTAAAGTTAAAAAGCTTTTGCTCAAGTCAAAACAATGCAGTCTGAGCTAAATGTGACCATCACTGGGGATCCACGTCTCGTCACATGCCACCCAGAGACGTAGGGATGACAGGAAAGCGGCCTTTCCTGAGGGTCTCACCATGAACGGTGAGCGTGTCCTCTGTGACCCGTTGTCATTTTGTACCGGAACGCGCGCGTAGTCTGGAGGAATGACACTGGGCTGAGGAGGAAAGCGGGTGCCCGAGGTATCCTTCCTTCAGTCATGGCCTTCGCCACCTTCTCACGGCCATGCGTAAAGACACTTCTGCTTTTCATGTAAAGCCCAAATCTTTACTTCCATATCTTCTCTCTTTTTTCTTTTTTTTTTTAATTTCTCTTTAGGTGAGGCAACCCCCTTGGTTGACCTCACAGGACCATGCAACCTGCAAGGACCACGTCAGCTTACAATCCCTTATTTTTTATTTTTTATGCCCACAGCACCCGGTATTCCCAGGCGGTCTCCCATCCAAGTACTAACCAGGCCCGACCCTGCTTAGCTTCCGAGATCAGCCGGGATCGGGCTTGTTCAAGGCAGCAGGCCTGTAGACTATATTTTCTCTTTCGTTTGTTACCTTTACCCACCTGAAAAAAAAATCGCAAGCCGTGTATGTAATTTCAAATTTCTAGTATCCACACTAAAAAGTAAAAACAAACAGGTGGAACGAATTTTAATAATACATGTCATTAAATTCAACATATAGACATTGTTAGTTCAATGTATAATTAATATGAAAACGGTATTCATTAGATACTTTACTATTGTTTTTTTATACTGAGTCTTTGCAATCTGCTGTGTATACATCTCAATTTGGATACTAAATTTCCATTGGAAATATTTGTTTTAAATTTAGATTTCGTCAAATTTGAAGTTAAAAAAGTAGATTCATATATGCAAGTTGTTCCAGACATACTGATATTTTCTAATAATTGACTCAAATACCAATTTTTCAGTTTAAATTAATTCAAATTAAATAAAAATGTTTAATTCAGTTTCTCAGTCACCCTCGCCCCGTTTCGAGTTCTCCGTCGCCCAGTGGTTGGGGTCTGCGCCTTGGACGGCCCAGCGCTTTGCTCTTAATTCCAGTTCCCTGTCCTTTCCTGGCTTCGGAGAACGTGGACTCGGGCCGTAGGCTGGAGGGCGCTTCCTGCTCGCTTCGTGGGGACAAGCAGCCCTTGGGCAGGGACAGAGCCAGACCCAGTCTGACGCAGACTCGAGTTTGGCGTCGTTCGTGGAAAGGGGGTTCCGTCAGCCGAAGCGAGCAGGTTGACAGGCTCGCGCTTCGCCAGCCAGTGGGGGGGGGAGGTCGCTCCGGTGGTCTGCCGCGTGTGACAGCAGCGGCTTACCGCAGTTTGGGGTCGTCGTGCAGAGTTCGTGACACAGACGAGTGGTTGCGAAGCGGGTGCTGGCGGCGGCCACGAGCGGGTGCTTCCGTGGCGGCGCTGGCGGCGTCTGATCGCGTCTCCTGTCCGCAGAGTACTCTCGGTACCTTCACGCGCACCTCGACACGCCCCTCACGGAGTACAGCGTCGACGTGGACCTGCCTGGAAGCTTCAAAGACCGCTGGGCCAAGAACCTGCCCTTCCTGCTGGAGGACTACAAGGAGCAGCCGGGGCTGCAGCCCCACATCAGGTGAGCGGCGGACGGGGCTCGTCCGCCCTTCGACACCGAGCCGTGGGCCGGTCCTGACCCCGCTCAGTCGGCGAACGGCTTTCCGCATTGCACTTGACACGTCTGCAGACGCTCCTTTGGTTTATAAGGTACCTCAGGCCTTCATCTTCCCTCTAGCCTGATCTTCCCGGCCAACTTTGGGCAACCTCCAGCCTTCAGACGTGCTTGCGCGCATTGGCGGTCTTTGAAATGCGCTGTTTGTACCGTGTTACTTTTAAAGCAAATTGCTTAACATATTGGAAGTTTGAAATTTCTCTCCTGGCCAAGAACTGCTGCAGCATGGCAAAGCGGACATGCGAAAGGCCTGTCCCTTTCCTAACAGTTAGATCCAGAATAGGTATTAATTCCTGGGAGTCCAGCAATGCCTTAAAAGTTAAGAAAACTCTGTAAAGGTCAACACCCTCACTCTCCAAAAAGAAAGAAGGGGAGATTCAAACTAGAGCGGGGATCCACACTACAGGGAAAGAAAGTGCCCCGGGGGTAGGCATGTCCGGCCGCTGCTGCTGGGTCCCCAAACTCGACAGGGCTCAGACCCCACGTTGGACGCACTTCCAGATCCTTCCCGGGGAGGGATTAGGGCCAGTTTGGGTCCAGAGTATTCCCACAGATTAGGATCATTCGTATGAGAATCAAAAATCGAGATTACCACAACCACACATGAGAACCGGCAGAAACAATGAACAGCCTTCAGCCCTCAAGGACTTCAGACGTCGGAATTGTTGAACACAGACTCTAACATAATGCCAGATGAAACGGTTAAAGAAATCATGAAGAAATCACAAACATGGACGAGGAAGTTATACAAAGTGACCAGGCGGATAGATTAAAAAAATAATAATAATAATTGGAAGCTTTAAGAATAGAAAGTATAATCATCGAAGTGAGGAATTCAGTCCGTGGCCAAGCAGCAGATTAGATGTAGCAGGGAGACGTCTGCAGGTGGAAAACAGAGCGTTCCAAAGTATCCAGAATGGAGCAGAGTCAAGGAGTTAGAGAACGCAGGGGAGAGAAGGTGTGGGAAGGTCTGGTGTCTGACCGAAAGCTCAGAAGGAGAGAACGAGGGAGAGGCCATTTTCGATGAAATAATGGCTAAGAATTTTAAAGGAGTAAGGAAACACATAAATCCACAGATATTCTAAAACGCAGAGTACATGAAAAGAAATCCACATCCAAGTACAACAAAAGTAACTGGAGAATATGGATAAGCAGGAAAATGTCGAAAACAGTCGTGTCACCTACTTCAGGTCGGTAATTGGACTGACCGACCGTAAACCCCTCAGCCTCAGCAGGGGCAGCTTGACGCTGATGGAGTCATGGCTTCGAAGTCCTGAAAGGAGATAATGTTCAGCCTAGAATTCTGTACCCAGCAAAGCTACTTTAAAGATTAAAGACCAATCCACATACACGTATATTCGAAAACCAAAAACTGACTTAACCACGGACTGGCATTCACTGAAGGAGCGTCAGAAGCATATAATTAAGGAAGAAGCCAGGTGACCCGGCAGGTGACCTCAGGAGTCAGAGCTAAGATATGAGAAGTAATAATGAGAAAAAAAAAGGGTAAGCATGGCACATGGGTAAATCTAATAAACATCGTCTTTGCAAAATGACATCTAATTTGGGGGCTTATGAAAAGGACAGAAATAAAATAAGTTGAGGAATAATAAGAAAGCTTTCTAAGCGAATGTGAGTTAAATGTTACGATACTAAGTTACTTATAAATCTTTAAAATGCCCAGGCTAAGTACTGAAAGTCAGAAACAGAGTAGAGGGCACAGCTTCCATACTAGAACAGACGTGAAAAAATGAAGAGAAAAAAATCCAAAATGAACCTGAAAAAAGGGGGTGGGGTGGGGGGCATCATAAAAAATTGGGACAAACAGGAAGGAAAAAGAATAGGTTGAAATAAATCCAGACGTATCAGCAGTGACAATAAACACAAATGGACTAAACATCAGTTAAAAGGCAGACAGCTGGATTGGAATTTGTTCGATTCCAGTTCTATGCTTTTTACAAGAGGCGCCGGACTGCGCAGGACAGCAGGATCGAAAGGCCAGTGCCCACCGAGAGACCCCGCGCGGCCCTGTCGGCGTCCGTGTCGGCGTCGATGGGTTCAGTCATTTAGACCTCTGTCGCAAGTCACCATGGGAAAATTAAATGCGGAAAAATGCTGTTCACGAGCGGGAGGCTCAGCGACGTCAGTAGGTCCGTCCTTTGCAAATTAATTATAGGCGTAACGAAATGCCATTCAAAATCCCCAGAAACTTTTTGGAGGAACTTGGTGAGCTAATTCTGTAAGTTGTGTGGAAGGACAAAGGACGGAGAGTCCCCGGGATAACCCGGGAGGGGCCGGCGCCCAGGCTGGGAGCTGAGCGTGGAGGCGGGTTATGCGGTCCTAGGTTCCGGGTGGGTTTTCCGTTTCCCGGTGAACCTGGACCGCCGAGGCCCCGCCGAGCCCTCACCCGCCTGCGCTGTTTCTTCCAGAGACGTGTCCCATCAGAACTTTGAGAGCTACAAGCCCGAGGTGCAGGAGCTGGTCTGCGCGGCTGACCGCCTGGGCTCCCTGATGCAGTACGAGACCCCCGGCTTCCTGCCCAACAAGAGGATTCACAGAGGTGCGTCGGAGCCGCCGGAGGAGGAAGCACTGCCTACGAGAGGGCGAGGACCGCTGAGCCCCAGCGTCCCTCAGAAACGCCTTTATCGGCCTCGCGCAAAATCTCCACGTGACCGTGGCGGAAATGGGCAGATCCCCTCGCCCGGGTCCCGGGGGGCGCGTGCCCCCAGGCCTGGCTCCCGTGCGGTGGCCGTGGCCTCGCTGTGGGCGGGCGGGGGGGTCCGGGCCAGGTGCTCCGGTGGGGTCAGCGCTGGGAGGAGACAGCTGCGTCCGGGTGTCCTCCGACAGAGTTCGTTTCGGTGCAGCCGTGGGGACGGCCACGTCCTGGCCTCGTTGAGTTGCCAGCACTGACCCTTCGTGCAGCCGAGCCCGGGGCGACACGGGTTTGCGTGCGCGGTCGCTCGCTCACAGGGCTGTCCAGTGAGCGTCCTGGCGGACCTCGTGGCTGTCCCCTCCCCAGCGGGGGCGCCCGCACGAGCCGTGGCCCCCGTAAGCGGGCGGGAGTCTCCTTCCCACGGTGCCCTTTCACCCCGCTGCCTGGTGTCAGTGCCGCAGGCAGACCTCCAGGGTTCGGTGTCCCGCGAGACACCTGCGTAGCACCGCCTGTCTCGTAAACGCGCCGTGCGTCCCCTCCCTGCGATCCCCTCAGTGCTGCCTCGCCCGGCTCCCTGTCAGGCCGCGGCCCGGCGAGCGGGTGCCCCGCGGCCGCGAAGGCTTCCGCGGCGGAGGCCATGAGCAGTTCGCTTTTGGGGGAGTCAGAAGTTACACTCGGAGCGCCGGCCGCGTGGGCCCCGGCGCCCCGGACCCCGCCCGCGTGGTGCCGGCTGCTGCCACCGGGGCGCGGCGGCCGTCCGTCCCTGCGACGGGTTCTTAGGCTCGTTTCCGCTGCCGCCCCTGCAGCCATGGGCCTGGCCGCGCTGGAGGTCATGCACGCCGTGCAGCGCACCTGGGCCAACGCCAAGGTCCGGACGGGCGGCCGGACGCGGCCCATGCAGTGGCGGGACATGTTCGACATCGCGGTCAAGTGGAGACGGTAACGCACGTGCTGGGCGGGCGCGGGCCCCGCTGTCCACCGACCGCGGCCCCGGAGTCGCTGTCCTCTCCCGGGCTGGACTAACTAACACGTGTGACAAGGGGACTGATCTTCCCAGGCGTGTCTGACGTGCGGCCGCGGGACAGCGGTCTCGTTGCAGGGACGTGTCACACCTCTGGCACCGCGCGTGGCCTTCCGTGCATGGCCCCATGCGGCTGAGCAGCTCTCCCGGCGGCCCAGTCAGGAGGGCCGCGTGGCAGCCACGTCCCCGGCCGCAGCGGCCGCCCTCGCCCCGTGCCCGCAGGCGCTCCGCGTGTCGCGTGTCCAGCTCTCGGCACAGCCAGCGAGCGCGCCCACCTTCACACAGCTCTGTTTCGCAGGGTCGCCGACCCAGACCAGCCGGTGCTGTGGCTGGATCAGATGCCCGCGCGGAGCCTGAGCAGAGGCTTCACCAACCACATCAACCTGATCAGGTAGGAGCCGCCCGTGCGTTCCGCCTGGTCCGGCCACCTGGCCCGGCCGCAGGAGGAAATGTGGTGCCCGCCCTGCTTGCCCAGGCTCAGGCGAAGGGCAGACTCCAGGGGTTTGCCTGGGACGTCAGTCTTTCCAAAACGTCAAAGAACATAATCAGATGGGGACCATTTCATTCCCCACGACGTCCTCATAACGGTGCTTGGCGCAGAGGGGTCTTGGCGAGTCTGCTGCCGGGGTCGCCAGCGGCCGCGGCTCAGGCCACCGGCCCGGAAGGGCCAGCCGGTGCCCGGGCTGCCGCTCCTCCGGGAGGGCCAGCCGGTGCCCGGGCTGCCGCTCCTCCGGCCAGACGCTCTGCGCGTTAGGGGCGGGCACTGCGCTCCCCTCCCCACCCCGCCGAGACGTGCCTTGCTTCTCCAGTCATTGGTGCAAACGCGTGAATTCCCCGGTGTTTTGCTACGTTATTCTCAGAGCTGCCCTATTCTTTTGCATTAACTTGGAAATTAGATGGTGTTTGGAACATACACATTTGTAAAAAGTTCTTCATTTCTTTTTTCTTACAGGGGCCAGGTTATCAACATGAGATACCTGGAATATTTTGAGAAAATTCTTCATTTTATCAAAGACAGAATTCTTGTTTATCATGGGTAATCCTCTAATTTTATTTTCCATAGTAATGGGTGCATTGCATAAATTTCACAGTAGTTATGTATATGAAACATGAACACTAAACCTATTGACAGACTAAGCGAAGTACTCCATGTTCAAATCATAAAACCTTTCATTTTTAACAGCTTCAGGAAATCATGGGCCTCAGAGAACATGTTTAATCTTACACACCATACTGTGGCTTTTCTGATCTCATTCTTCCAAAGGCAGGATGTTAGAATTTCTTCAGGAGGGACAGAGGCAGATTGGTGAACAGAATCCTGGGCAAAGAGGAATTCCGAGTAGATATAAAACTGGTATCAAAACCAGCCAGGGTACTTCGTTTGAGCAGCGTTGGAAAGAAAGAACATTTACTTGTGATTCTAGAGCTGGAATAGGAGAGTCAGGACCTATGACTAAACCCAGACGGGTGCACCCCTCGGAAGGCTGCCGTCTGGTTCCATAACTCTCACCTGTGGCCCGAGTCTCGTCAGGCTCAGAGCACCCCATTAGCTAGAGGCTTTCATTGTGGCCCAGCACGCTGAATACTGAGCTATTCGTAGTCAAGGACTTATGTAAGTCACAGATAATGGCGTAATCGTTACCTTTCTGTATTAATTTTGCCTTCTCTCTCTCCCTCTCTCCCTCTCTCTCTCCCTCCCCCCCTCTCCGCCTCTCTCAGAGCTAACAACCCTAAAGGCTTGCTGGAAGTGCGAGAAGCCCTGGAGAAGGTGCACAGAGTGGAGGACCTTCTTCCGATCATGAAGGTAAGTTTACCATCAGAATCGCACCACGTGCTTTCTGAGAAGTCGCACGCCACGCTTAGTAACATCGTGCTGTAAGTGTTTTAAAATTTATAATTGTGCTACCTGAAAACACGAATATAAACACAGTGAATCATAACCAAAGTAAAACAGAGCACAGGCCTCAGACTGTGAGTAGGCAGTTGACGTCGAAAACAAGAGAACGTGAGAGTGTGCGTGGCTGAACTCCGCTCCCGCCCCGGCGGAGTGGGTGGCGCTGGGCTGCCCCTCCACACCACGCCAGTCACGAGACTGGGCGGAGCGCAAAGCCTCCGTGTTCGGGGTTTGCACGGTCACGAGACTCGAGATGGAGAGAAAGGTGCGCGCGGTGGGCCCCGTGCTCACCTCGCTCTCTGCCTGGGATCGCATGCCAGACTGCCACGCAGGTCTGTGGAGCCCACGCAGAGTGCTGCTGAGCGGAGGGGACCGAGACTGGCATGGGGGGCTGCGGAGTGGCTGGGGTCCGCAGGGCGGAGATGGGCGGAGGGAGCCCTGCAGAGCGGGGAGTGCCAGGAGTCGCTGTGGGAGTGTCACACCATCCTGGATGAGGGGGGCTGTGTGTGTGCGGGGAGACCCCGGGACAGCCCACGGGGAGGGGCTGCTGTGGGCACAAGGGCTGAAGGGAGCTGGCAGGGCTTTGCCGTGCTGAGAGACGCGGGCGTCCCAGGCCCGCCGGATGGAGGACTCCGCCGGGCACCGTGGGCATTTCATTAAGACCATGGAAAGGACACGCCATGGGTGTAAGGCCACACTCTAGAGGAAGGTCCGTATCCTAGGACAATTTCTAAATAGATCACCCCAGCAAAGAATGAAACCAAAGCTGAAAGGATTAGATGGATTTGCTGGTGATTCGACTGCGCACTAAAACAAAGTTTAATGCCCTGTAAGAAAGGCAGCATGACCTAGATTCCTTAATTATTAGATAAGTGAAGAAGCAGGAAAATGTGACCCATAACCAAGGAAAACAAAAGCACTCACCAGGAGCAGAGGCTGAGAAGCTGGAACTAGCTCTTTCATTAAGGTCCTTGTCTGCTTCACAAACGTGTTTGAGGATGTAAAGGAAAACATGCACACAGTGATGGAGAACCAGCAGCGGAGTGGCAGCTCCGAGGGACCAAAACGTGCTTCCAGGACCGAAGGGTCAGTGGTCTCGCATTCGGATTGGTGATCGGCTCACGAGACGCTGTGTCCTTGCCGCGGCACCAGGCTGACTTAGCAGGACAGAGGACAGTCCTGGGCAGGGTCTGCCGTGTCGTCGTGCGACCCAGGAGGGCCCCAGGTGTGGCCTCCTCGCACCTTGCCCCTTGGTGTGCATGATGAGACGGGCAGAGTCGGCGCCCCCAGAGAGAAGCCGCGCCCGTGGTTTCGCGAACGGCCCGAGGCCCGTGTGCCAGTTTGCAGCGCCCCTGGTCTGGGGTCGTCCAGGCCGGGGCTTCGCGAGGCTCGGCCGCCGTTTCTCAGGGAGGGCAGGGGCTGCCGGAGACGCGCTCAGCGACGAGAAGGGAGCGAATGCTGCCACGCGGCAGGCACGGACCTCAGAGGCATGCTGAGTGAGGGGAGCGGGGACGCGGGAGTGCATTCCGCCCGGAGGCGCAGGCGACTCGCAGGGTCGGACGGCAGGCCAGCGATGCTCCCGAGGGCAGCGTCCGCCCGCGGGGCGGGAAGGGGCCGGAAACGCGCTCTCGGGTGCAGCGCTGTCCCGTGGGCGTGGGCGCTTGTCAGCATGCACGGGCTATGCGGCGTGGGTCACTGCGTGTGGAGTTTACTCCAATAAAAACTACATGATGCGATTTCCTGAGAAATCGCAGTATCGTGAGATAGAAGCAAAAGAAATCATCAGAATTCTCTTAATTTTTAAAAAAAACCTCGGGTAGCTGGACTAGCAGGTTGAAGACAGCTGAGCATCAGACACGTGAGCCGGAAGGTCAGACCCGTGGGCCCTTCCGGGGTGCAGAGCAGGAGGACACAGGCAGAGAGGGCAGAGGCGCAGGAGGAGCGGGGGTTCGCAGACCGCGGCGGCGGCAGTGTCGTGGCGCGAAGGCGGAGTGAGTGTGCAGGTGCTCACGCCTACACGTTCTCGTGAGTGTGGGGGCTGCAGGTTAACGAGCGTTCTCTGAAACAGGACACGTAGAACTCCCCGGCGACCCAGCAGTTCCGCTCTGGGACACCCCACAGGGACCCGCGTTCCTGGCGGCTTGACTCACGGTCACCCGGAGGCGGGAGCGACGCGGGTGCCCATCGGCGGATGAGTGGACGTGGTCCGTCCACTCAAGGGAGTGCCACTCAGCCTTAAAGGAAGGAGATTACGACACAGGCTGACACGCGTGACTCTTGAGGACGTTATGCTGTGTGGAATAAGCCAGTCGTGAAAGGACAAATGCTGTGTGATCTACTCACGCGAGGCATCTGCAGTAGCCGGATTCACAGACACAGAGCGCGGGGTCGGCCGGGGAGGGGAGACGGAGAGCCTGTGTGCAGCGGGCGTGGGGGTCCGTGCGGTAGATGAAGCCAGTTCTGGGGGGGACGGCGGCAATGGCTGCCCAGCGGTGCGAATGTCCTTAGCGCCATCGAGCCGTGCACTTAAGTGGTTAAAATGTCAAGTTCACGTCGCGTGTATTTTAACACAGAGGGAGGAGAGGAGAGAGAGAATAAAGAAGGCATCTTAAATTGCTTCCAGAGAAGAAAAAAGTTAAATTCTAAGAAAGGAGAGGCCCACCGCTGCCCGACCTCACTCGGCCCACAGCGGCTTCTTGAAGGAAAGTCATGAAGCAGCCGCAGCGACACTCAGGTGTGAGGCCAAAACAAAGGTGGTTTAAGCCCACGCGTGTTCAGAGATGTCTTCAAACCCAAGTCTCTTTGTCATCAAAGACGTAAGTACTCACACGAAACGAACCCTGGAAAGAACACACGAGCTGTAAGAAGTAGTGGTGGACAAATAAACCAGTGAGACGAATTGTTAACGCGTGGCGTTAAAAATAAATAAATGTCATCTGAAATGAAAATACCAGATGATGTTGAATTAGGAGGTTGAGGAAAGTAGAGAAAAGAAGTAAAAATGTTACGAAGGTATTTGGGTTTTTTTCCATGAGAAAATATAATCACTGACTGACCCCATGATATTGACGGAAAACTATAAGTAGTTTAAATATACATGTGTTAAAAAATTAAAGGTAAACACACAAAGAATAGGCCGCATGTATAATCTTCTAAAGCCCTGGAAGGTAGGAAAAAGGAATTAAAGTCAGTTCAACTCAAACCTCACAAAAAGGAGGGAGAAATCACGTGCGCGGGACGCGAGGCGCGGGGGTCACGTGCGCGGGACGCGAGGCGCGGGGGTCACGTGCGCGGGACGCGAGGCGCGGGGTCACGTGCGCAGACGTGAGCGTGCGATCCGGGCTGAGGGACCGAGGCGCTCAGGCTGGCTTTTCATGCTCAGCTGCGTTCGGTTTCGGGGGACACGGAATGATGCTGAGGAAGGCCGAGGGGGTGCGGTCTGCCAGGTGGAGGCCAACGGGAGGAAGCTGGTGTGGCCACGGCAGCGTCAAACGTCCGAATTCAAGGAAACGGACACTTCAGGGGACAGAAGTTACAGTGTTTAAAAGGGAAATCCATTAAGAATTTCTAATTTGGGGAGCCTCTTCTCCACCTAGGAACATACCCCCAAAACGTGCCAACAGCAGGTAGATTTGATTTTTCCAGTGAAAGGTTTGAACTCTGCCGTGGCGCGGGGACGCACGTTCTCACTGCAGCGGGCAATGCCGACCCGGATCCCCTCCCCCCGCCCTAGCGCATCCGCGGAGCTGAGCGCAGACCCGGCCCCCGGCTCCGGGCCTCGCCTGCGGGGGGCGGGGGGGGGGGGGTGGGCAGCGGGGCGCCCCCTGGCTGCCGGTGCTTCTCAGCCTGCTCGGACCCCCTGACCGCACCCACCGAGTCCGCAGGGGCCGCACCCCCCTCACTTAATGCTGACGAGCAGCGCAGTGCGTGCGGGCCACACCGGGCACCCCGGACGCTCCTCACAGGAAGCCACGGCGGGCAGCCAGTGGCCCGCACCCGTCTGGAATGGCGGTGACACAGGCTCAGTGCGCGACTCTCGCCTGCACTGTAGGGAACGGGGAGGGTGGCCCCCACCCACCTAGTCACTGCGGCCACTGGACTTCGCGTGACCCCAGATGCCGCCTGGGGCAGGACGGCGGCGGGGACGGCCCTGGGCTGCGCCAGGAGGGCGGACCCTGGCACGGGTCCCGGGTCCCAGGGTCCCGTCACGGGCCTTCCCGTGGGCCTTTCGGGCACTTAACTGTGCTGTGTTGGGCAGAACGGGCGGTGACGTCTTATGTGTGTCCCTGTGAGAAGGACGGCGTAAGGGTGCAGTGGCTCGGAGGGGCCAGGCACCGCCTGCCGTGCCGCCTGTCCCGTGTGGAGCCCGGGGTGACCGGCCACGCAGCCCCGCCCCGGCCCCCAGGGCTGCGGGGTACCGGCGTTCCCGCAGGCCCACGGGGCAGGAGAGACACCCAGTGTGCGCGGTGCCGTGGCTGCGTGGCCGCCTCCCCCGACGCGTACGATACACTCAAGTTATCAAGTTAAAGGGAACCTCGGCTCCCCCGGCCCAGCCTGTTAGCAGCGTGGGCCGGAGGCCACGAAGGTGCAGGCCCCGTCCCCGCTCTGCCACCACCCCCCTCGCTGACGGGGCCGGGGCCTCCCGCCAAGCTGGCCTCTGTAAGGTCCTGCGTTACGAGCATTGAATGAGACTTGGCAGAAAGCAGGTGTCAGCCCATTACTCGCTCTGCAGGTCCTTTCTTCACGAAAGCGACCTCCTGCCTGTCCCCGCTGGCTCTGGCCACCTGTGCTGTCCGGCCTGACCGTCCCTCCCCATCCCCAGCCCCCCTGGACCGTCAGCACCCGCTGGTGCTGCAGGTTTCAGACAGCGGCCCCCCAGGGTCCTCTGTGAGGCGCGACCTCGTCTCATTGTCGGTCCTCTGAGTCATGTCTGCAGCAGCCTGAACAAACAAGGTCGGCACCAGCGAGGGACTGAATTTCTGCAGTGGCGACAAAACCGATGTATCGGCGTCAGCGTTTCTGTTCAAACGTTGTAAACAGAAAGCAGAACCTGAAGCTGCCTTCATGCTTATCACCCCGGGGGCCACTCTGAGCTCTTGTAACTCCTGCAGCGTCCTTGTCTGTTTGCAGTCAGGGGCGGAGGGGGAGGGAGGGAGAGGGACCGCATGTGTGCGTGAGTGTGTGTGCGTGTGCGCCTCTGTATTTGTGTGTGTGCCTGTCCATGTGTGCGCGAGTGTATGTGAGTGTGTCTGTATCTGTGGGTGCATGTGTGTCTCTGTATAGGTGCACATGTGTGTGTGTGCATGAGCATGTGCATGTGTGCGTGTATGTGTGTGTGCATGTGTCTTTGTGTGTGCATGTGGTCTCTGTGTGTGTGCCTATCCATGTGTGCATGTGTGTGCATGTGTGTGCGTGAATGTGTGTATCTGTGTGTGTATGTGCATGTGCATGTGTGCATGAATGCATGTGCGTGAGTGTGCATGTGTCTTTATCTGTGTGTGAGTATGTGTGTCTCTGTCTTTGTATTTGTGTGTGTGCTTGTCCATGTGTTCATGTGTGTGTGTGTGTGAATGCATGTGCGTGTTTCTGTGTGTGTACGTGTGCGTGTGAATGTGTGTGAATGTGTGCGCGTGTCTGTGTGTGCGTGTGTCTGTCTTTGTATTTGTGTGTGTGCCTGTCCATGTGTGCGTGTGTGCATGTGTGTGTGAATGCGTGTGCATGTGTCTGTGTGTGTGTGCCTGTGTGCGTGAATGCAGGTGTGTGTATCTGTGTGTGTGCGTGTGTGTCTCTGTCTTTGTATTTGTGTGTGTGTTTGTCCGTGTGTGCGTGTATCTGTGTGCATGTGCGCGCGCGCGTGTCTCAGTCTTTGTATCTGTGCGTGTGTGCATGTCCATGTGTGCGCGTGTGTGCACGAATGTGTGTGTGTATCTGTGTGTGCGTTGTGTGCATGTGTGTGCGTGAATGCATGTGCGTGTATCTGCGTGCATGTGTCTGCGTGGATCTGTGTGCGTGTGCCTGCGTGTATCTGCGCGTGCATGCGTGTGCATGTATCTGTATGCATGCGTCTGCGTGGATCTGCGTGCGTGCGCGTGCGTCTGTGTGTGCAGGGTTCTCTCCAGTTGGTAACCTCCGCGCTGTGCTCTCCAGCGCACTCACTGCTCTGGAGCGCTGCACGCGGACACAGTGCTTTGCTGGGTTAGAGGGCGTTGGGTGCGAGTCCTGCTAGAATCAGAGTCGCGTCCTGTCGAAGTGACATGAGGAGAAACCTGGGGTGCACTCCTCGAAGCCGGGGTGCAGGGCCGGGCGTCCTCTGCAGGGCATGGCTTGGGCCCTGGGGACAGGAAGAGGTGGCCTCTGGCGCTGCTGCCGGGTGTCTGGTGTCACGGCCTCCGTGACCGTGGGACGTGACGTCGGGTCAGCCGCTGCGGGGTGCGGTGCCTTATGCTCCGGTGACACACATTTTCTTTTTCCCTTGAAAGCAGTTTAACACTAAAACGAAGGACGGCTTCACTGTGAACACCAAAGTCCCCAGCCTCAGAGACCAAGGGAAGGAACACGACGGATTCACAATCACCGTGACGGGCGACAAGTACGTATGCTTCCCCATACGGCCGTGAGGACGGGCTGGAGGCGGGCGCCGTGCAGCGCCCGGAGGTGTGGCAGCCCGGCGGGCTCTCGCTCGGCCCGCAGTGGCCGCTGCCTGCCTGCGGCCTTTACCGCGACGCCGAGCGTGTCGGGCTGGCAGAGACCGATCCCCACGCGCTCGGTCTCGCAGCTCCGTAGACGCGGCGTCTGGCGTGGTTCGTGGACAGTCCCCTGAGCCCGCAGCTCGTCATGGGCAGGGCTCCCGCCGACCGAGTGAGCGGCAAGATGCTGGGTGGCTGCGGGCCGCTCCGAGATGGTCTTTAGCGCAGGTTTTCACGCATGGCAGGAACAGCGCGGCCCACACGCACGCCACGGAGAGGCGTGAAGCCCGGCACGCGGTTTCCCCAAACGCCGCGGGAACCCCGCGCGCCGAGCGCGGCCGGCTGCTCGTCTGCCCTTCCCGTCGCTTTGCGGCGCGTCCCCGGCTCCCGCTCCCGCTGGCTGCCCGCGCGGCGCCCGCCTCACGCACGTCGCGGTCTCTCCTGCCGGTTTCTCCGCTGCCGCCCTGTGAGACGTTTCCCGGTTTTTCACTTTGTAAGGAGCGCCGCCGCGAACCTGTTATTGGCCGTCCCATTTACCTCTGAAATCCCAGCTTCTCCCAGGAGCCCCGAGCCCCTTGCGTTGGGGCGACACGTGGCCCCTGGCGCCTGGCCCGGCTCGCTCGCAGCCCGCCCTCGGCTCCGTGCTCGGCGGGTACAGGCGCCCCGAGTCCACTCCGGTTCCGCCCCTCAAACCGTACCCCAGCCCCGTCATCAAAGGACTGTCCAGGAAAGGTCGTTCTCCCCCAGGAGGAACTCTGGGGTTCGCTGTGGTGTAGATCGCCCCCTGCCCCGCCGCCCAGCGGTGACACAGGTGTGGATCTGCACATGCCACGAAACGCCGGGCGGGCCGGGGTCGTGGCGCCCGCCCTCGCCCTGGGCCTCGGCCCCCCACGTGGACGTGTGCTGGCGTGCCCACACCCACCCCACCCCCCGCGTCCTGCTGCCTTCCCAGTGCTTCTCCGGGGCCCCGAGGGCCCCCCAAACTACCCCCTGCCAAGCAGATGCTGGCCAAGCATGCAGGCCTCCCGGCACGTGCCTCCAGCGGTGCCTCCGGCCTCACCTGTGCCGTTTCCTCTGATGCAGCTGGGCTGCTGGTTCCCTGAGGCCACCTCCCACCTCCTGTCCCTGAGCCTGTCACTCCCTCCCTGATTCAGGAGCCAGGCTTAGGCCCCTGCTCCCCGTCGACACCCGGTCTCGGGCCATGAGCTGTGTTTGCGGCCCGGAGCCCAGTCCCTTGCTGGTCCGTCCCCGCCCCCCCCCCCCGCCCCCGCAGTGAAGGCAGCAGCTCTGCTGGGCTCTTCACAGGGTCCGAGGCCTGTGTCCAGCGTGTTCACGCTGGCATCATTCAGTGACCGCTCTGGCCTCAAACGTACGCCCCACACCAAGGCTCACACGGAGCCAGACGGGCGGCAGAGGCCCAAGTTAAAGACACTTTGACGGGTGCCTGGGCTCTGCCCTCACTCCTACTGCCGACCTGCCGTCACGACAGGCCTCTGGCGGCTGGGACGTTCACGCGTCCCTCGAAGCCTCCTCTTCACTGTGCGGTCATCTCCTGTGGCATCAGCTCGTGCAGTCGGATTCGTGCCAGACTGTGCCCGACAGCGTGTTTAGTGACAAATAGCGTGTTCACGCGGCACGTGTCACCGTGCGGTTGGACGCGTAGGGTCCTCTCGGGTACGTCCCGTGCCACATCAGGGTGCCGTTTGCTTCCTGTTTTTACCTTCGCGTTTGGCTCTCTGAATTGGATGACACGAGCCTTTGACACACAGTCTTATATTTTTAGAATCGGCAATATACTGTTTTCTGTGGAAACTCAAACCACAGAAGAAAGAACACAGCTATACCACGCCGAAATGGACGCGCTGTACAAAGACCTGACGGCGAAGGGAAAGGTGCTCGTGCTGTCGTCGGAACTCGGGGTAGGTCTCGCGGCCCGCCTTAGCCGCTTCCTGTGGGTCTCCTGTAAACTTTTTAAAGCCTCTGCCCTTTCATTGGGATTATATTTATGCCTGGGAGTAGCTTTAGTTGACCTATAAATCTCCCTTTTTTAGTATTGTAGAACCGACTCCCGTATGTAGTGATGACAGCCATCATATCTTCATAAGTTTGGGCTTTGTCACAATTTAAATGAAAGATTCGGTTCATACTGAAATGGCTTGTGCTGCACTTAGCGGCTTCCCCTGGTCTGTGACCTCTGCCCTCCATCACCCACCCCAGCCCGGGGGGATGGGGGGGGTGGCTGTTGGAGGCAGGATCTGACATGTCACCTTTGCGGCTGTAGCTGTCACGGTGCCACAAGTGTGGTGGGCGCTCCATCTGCCCCGGAGTGCGTGCCAGCGGCCTGAGAAGTCACCCTGTTTCTTTAGCGTTTAAGCGTTTCCTACATGTAATGAAACATCTAAGTTATTATATGTAATTAAGCACATTTACCACCTAAATCTCAGTTCAGAGGCAGGGGGCTCATCAGAGAGGGGCTTTGGGGTTAGCGAGGCTTGTAGAAAGCATATTGCGTATTAACAAGTGCTTTGTTTTATTTTAATCTCAATATAGATTTTTCGACATTGCAAATAACATTATATTTATCAGAAAAGTCGGCAGTTTTAAAAATATTGCTGGGAAAATATTACTCTAAGCTGGACTATATGTACACCCTTTTATTAGAAAAAAAGGATACGAGAGAGCATAGAACACTCAAGAATGTGAGAAACCGGTTCTTGCAGGAGAGGAAGATCACTTTCCGCCTGTAAACGGGCCGTACGTGCCTCGCCATCTCGTGAAAACCTGCCTCGTGACATAGTGTTACGTTCACGAGCGTCTCTTTTTTCCCTAGGAGGCTGACGCTGTTTGTAACTTAATCTTATCCCTGGTTTATTACTTCTATAATCTGATGCCACTCTCTCGAGGATCCAGGTGAGTGAGACCCGATGACTCTCTAAAGTTTTCCATTGAGAAACGTGCTCTTTGCTGCGCTTCCTGTTGTGGGCGTGGGGACGAAGCGCCAGGAGCAGCGGCAGGAAGCCCCCGTTTGTCCCTCCAGAGTCCACCCAGAAGTCGTTTCCTGACCCACCACATCTCAGGAGGACAGTGGGTGGTTCTGGTGCAGCATGCCTGGCACCCGCAGGCTGGGGCTCACGCCCTCAGAGGCGCCCCGAAGGCCTACTGTGTGCAGGCGTCATGCGCCCCGAAGGCCTACTGTGTGCAGGCGTCGTGCGCCCCGAAGGCCTACTGTGTGCAGGCACCGTGCACCTGTCCTTTAATTTCGACATTCATGCCGACCATCGCCTTGCTCCCTTCTCCCCTCCCCCAGGCTTTGGCCGCTAATTGGCCTTTAGCCCGAACGTGCCCTGCCTCTGATCGCCGGCCCTTCCATGTGGTCCGGTTCTGCGGGTGGATCCTAGCTTCGTATGAAGCCATCGGGAGGTTTTGAGACGTCAACACATGGGCGGTGTCTGCCGCGTTGCCTTTCCGCTCTCTTCTGCCCGGTCCCGTGCGCAGCGGGCCGGGGCAGGGCACCTGCTGCCGCCAGCACACACTCGCGTCTAAGACGTTTCGGCTAAAACGATACGCTCGAATGTCGTTATCTTTAATACTTTAAAAGTTAAAACTCTCCCAAACGTGGCAGTGAATTTTGTCATAACATTAAAAAGGCAGCGAGGCTCAACAGGGACATAAACGTGACGTCGGCACAATCACCAGGGGCCGTGTCCACCGAGCGTGTGGCGGCGTCAGGCCCGAGCCCTCGGCCCGGTCGGCCCTCATGCGCCTGTGCAGCAGCCTCTGCGCCGGCTCCCGTGTGGCATGTGAAGGGGACCCATCTACAGCCATCTCGCCTGGCCCTGGGCCCTGAGCCGGTGGGCCCTGTCCCCTGCCCGGCCCTCTGCCCTGAGCCGGTCAGCCCTGTCCTCTGCCTGGCCCTCGGCCCCGAGCCGGTCGGCCCTGTCCCCTGCCCGGCCCTCTGCCCTGAGCCGGTCGGCCCTGTCCCCTGCCTGGCCCTCGGCCCTGAGCCGGTTGGCCCTGTCCCCGGACCCTCATGCCTGGCCCTCGGCCCCGAGCCGGTCGGCCCTGTCCCCTGCCTGGCCCTCGGCCCCGAGCCGGTCGGCCCTGTCCCCTGCCTGGCCCTCGGCCCCGAGCCGGTCGGCCCTGTCCCCAACCCCCATGCCTCAGACGCTTGCCGCCTGCCGCAGTCCCGCTGGCGCTGGCGCCGTTCCCCACCGTCTCCACTCTGCGCGCCCACAGTCCACATGCTCCTGGCTCGGGTGCGGACTCAGTGGCATCGCACAGGGCCCTGGTTTTCCCCCTTCGTTGACCTGCCCTTTCTCCCCCTAACCCGCCCGCCTTCCCTCACACTGGGGCCCCCGCGCCTGCTCCTCCCTCTGCGCCCACCTCCCCACCGGGCCCTCCCTGCGCCCCCTCCGCCCCCTGGGCGTGACCCGCTCCTCTGGCGTCCACTCCCTGCTCACTGCCGTGCCGCCCGAGCTGCCGGCTCCCGGGCCCCAGGGCCTCAGCTCCGGGCGCCTTGCACGGGGCACGCGGCTGGCGTGCAGCGAGGGTGCCGGCATCGAGCCGAGTCCGCACAGGCCGCACCCCGCTTTCGGCCCGCCCCGTTGGCAGTTCTGGGGAGAGGCCTCACGCCGAGGGGAGACATGCGCTCGATGTTTGTGTCCGCAGCGTGTGCTGTGTTGTACAGCCAAGCCGTGGGACGCGCTAAAAATTTAAGCAGGCCCATTTCCTGGTTCATGGTGCGAGAACCGAAAACCCAAGTGGAAAAAAATGTCCTGATTAAAAGCAGCACTTCTTTGCTGCTTAGAAAAAGAATATTATCGGTTATATTTACCCTTAAATGAGTAAATCGATACTTACTTTTCTTAGTAGTAAGTCAGTAATATTTTTTAAATGAAAGTATTCTCATATTTAACGTCCAAAGATTGCTTAAAAGAAATAGAATTCTGTGTTTTATGATGAGAAAACCATGGCGACTGCGTGGTTGCCGTTCGCAGGTGGACTGATCGGTGACTGTTCTCTGTCTGAACAGCGTGATCGCTTACTCCGTGATCGTGGGAGCCTTGATGGCAAGCGGAAAAGAAGTAGCAGGAAAAATTCCCAAAGGGAAGGTATGTCGGGGCTGGAACGGAAAAGGCAGGTGTGTTTGAACCCCAGTCTGTGGGCTTCTGCGATGAGAGGCGGAGTCCAGCAGGTCTCAGCCTCTCTCCTCATGTAATCAGAGTCCTGCCTTCCTTTCTTTTCCAGTTAGTTGACTTTGAAGCCATGACAGCCCCTGGTTCAGAGGCCTTTAGCAAAATAGCCAAAAGCTGGATGAACTTGAAAAGGTAACACGGGATGGGAGTCAGCGGGAGACGTTGCGTTCGGGGGGAGAGGAGAGGCTGTTGCTTCTGAAGCTGTTTAAACGGAATCGCAGGGTTTTATGAGTTACTGTTACACAGAGAATCTAATCGCTTTTTCCAAGGTTAAAATGTTTCACTGTTGCATAAGACCCCCTGGAGGGCGAGTGCATGGATAAAAGTGGATAATGAGTGACAGATAAGGAGCAGCGCGTTTGGCGTTTGTGAAGGGAAGTGACAGGCGTCTGAGTGACATTCTCGGACACTCGTCCCTCAGCCAGTTCACGCTTTACCCTGGTGTTCGCGGGACATTTGAAAACTTTCCGACTTCCTCTGAGTGGCAGTTTGGTGGCGCTTTGCCTGTTCGGCCAGAGCTTTTCACTGCCCTCTCGATTCCGAGGACGTGAACGCTGAGTGGAAGTTGCCCCCGGCGAGGAGCCCGGCCGAGCCGGGCCCTTCCTGCCCCTGTGCGCAGAGGAGCGTGTCAGCGTGGGGTGAGACCGAGCCCACCCGTGCTCCTGCGTCCGCAGAGAGCGAGCAGCTTTCTCTGCTTGACCCTCCTTGTTTTTGCTCCTCCTCTGTATTTTTCAAATCATAACCGCGACCAGTTTCACCTTCATGTGTGTTTGAAGTAGCAACAACTCCAAAAATCGCGGGGTGATTCAAGGTCTAAAACGAGAGCCGGGTGTGCAGCCCCGTCTTGCTCAGTCTGCCCTGCTGCGTCAGCTTCGTGATGGGACCTGTGAGGGTCGCCCCTTTCTCCAGCGCACGCTTGCTGCAGGCTTGCCACGCGACGGGGGTGCCCCCCTGTGTCGCCGAGGCCCAGCCTCGCTTCTGTGCTCACGTGGCTACGGCGCCAGTCCTCCCACGGCCCCAGAGAGCCCCAGCGCCTCCCACTGTCCCTGTCCCCCCCCACCCCGCCCCGCGCTCGACGCGCCCTCCCACACCGCACCCGGGGAGGGGGGGGCGCTGCGCGGGTCCGCACTGGGCCTGGTGTTGTAGGCGGGGTCTGGCCTAACCGATGCTGGGCGGGCGGGACCGAAGCCTGTGTCTCCCGGTCCAAGGCCAGCGTGACAGACGAGGACTCTGGCCGGACTTCGAGCAGCTCCGCCGGGGCAGGTCCGCTCTGCCCGGGCCCCCTCGCTCCCGCAGTGACTCCGAGCGGCAGAGCTGACACGGGCGTCGGGAGGCGGCTGGGAGGGGGTGACCGGGGCGGAGGCGCGGCCTTTCCCGCAGCGCCGACACTCACACCCTCCTTTGTGTCTCCGCTCAGCATCTCGCCGTCGTACAAGATGCTGCCGCCGGTGTCGGACGCGTTCCCCACGCTGCGGGCGATGGTGGAGGTGCTGGACGCGGACGCCTCGGCCCGCTGCCTGCGGAAGCTCTAGCCCGCCGCGGCGTCGCGCGCCCCTTAAGTTATTTTTTAAAACGTGGGATTATCGAGAAATTAGGTCCTTTGTTACTTTTGATACCAGCTTTTGATAGGAATTGCATACTTGAAATCATTTTCTTCACCTTCTGAACTGTAACGGGAATCACGGAGGAGGGTTTTGGGGGCAGCGGTCCCGCCCAGGATGCGCGGTGCGAGGCGGAGCGGCGGCGGCTTTCCACGCACGCGCCCTCCAGCCCTTCCTTTCACAGAAAGTTTACTTCCGAGGCCAAAAACCAGTCATCGGAAGGATAAAAGCAAGGGTGGGCGGGGCGTTCGGCTCCTCCGAGGTCCCTCCCACGCCCTGACGGCGTCTCGCTGTCGGTCACGGGCCCTCGCGTGCGGCCCCCCGCCTCCCAGGAGCCGCGGGCAGGCACCGCGGAGCTCACGGCCAGGGACACGGCAGCGACCCAAACACTGAGTCACTGAACCGCGTGCTTTTCTCTGTGCTGGGAAAATAAACAGCCGATTTCTTTTATGTCCCCAGTTTTTGACACTGGATTATGTATGTTTTTGTGAATTAGTTTCACATTCAGGTATGAGAATATTCAGAAAATTACTGATTTTTTTTTCAGACAGAGTAAATGACCATGAGTAAAATGGATTCATTAAACTGTTGCCATTCACAAATCGTTTTCATTTCTCTTTGATTTTTGTTAAAGCGTTAAACCGTGCACTGCTTTCTGTTATTTAGCTTTTGTCTTGTGTAGGGGTGGACGCCGCAGGGTGTCCGTGCTCTTGGGGACGTCAGACGAGGCTGGACGATGGCCGATCGGCCGCAGGCCGGGTGGGACGCGGCCTGGTGGGTGGGGCCGGCCTGGTGGGCAGATGCCGCTCTGGGCCCTGACAGGACTCCTACCGCCCGCACGATGTGGTGCACGCTGCCACTCCTCCGGGCGCCACTGGGGGTGTGTGACAGGCCGGCGGGCAGGCCGCCTCCACACGCAGACTCCACAGCCGCAGGTCCGCTGTCTCCTGCGGCTGAGGCCGCACCCGGGTGGGGAGACAGGCGCCTTTGCTCTCATTTTGCCGGCGAGGGAGCTGCGGCTCAGGGCGGTTGGTGACTCCCCAAGGTCACCCTGCCGAAGCGAGTACCGGGGTCCCAGCCCGTCCTCTGACCCCAGGGCAGGCCCGCCCACCATGGCCTCGGGGACCAAAGATGAAGTTCTCTGGCTCTTCGCAGGCTCAGAGAAAAGCTCACATCACACCACTCAGCGTTACCCGTATCCATGACCTCCCGTGCCGTCAGCTTCGGGCTGCGACCTGGAGACGGTGACCCCACAGGGAGCCGCCCCCCCCGCTCTGCTCGGTGCACGGGCTTAACGGTAGCGGGGACTCCGTTTTTAGGCCCTTTCCTCTTTCTGCTTGGTATCTCAAAGTCAAATTCTTCAATTTTCTTCATTTTATCACTAACACTTTAAGATTTTAAATTGTGAGATTCCCTTTTCTCAATTAGGGGCTCCTTTCAGATTTGGGGCACCGCACACAGTCCTGAACACACATGCAAGGCCCAGGACGCCCACACCGTTCTTGCCAGGACACCAAGGTCCACTTGAGATCGACTGCGAGGGGGCCGGGCTGTCCCCTGGGGCCCCCCTCCATCTGGGGCAGGCGCCATGCGGACTTCGCGGGCAGGGGGCCCTGCGCTCGGCCTCACGGACGGGCCGGCTGCGTTTGGGGAGAGGGGGGCGGGATTGCAGGTGATGGGAAAAAGGAATGAACAATTGCCTCTGGAGCCGTTTGTGTTCCCACGGAGGATCAACTCTCAGACGTTTCTAGACGTGAGACTCCGGGCAGGCGGAGGGCATGTAACGTTCCCAGGGACTGTGGCGTCGTTCCCAGAGCAGCGAAGCCGCTCCTCCGTCTGGGCTGCAGAAAGGCCGCCAGGGGAGGGCAGGGCCCACCCCGGAGCCCCGCGTGGGCCCCACAGCTTTGCCCAGAGGCAGCTCCGTTCCTGTAGGCGCGGGAGGGGCCTCGCGCCTGCCCGGACCTGGTGGCAGACCGGGGCTGTCTCGGCAAAGGCTCTCCCTGCAGTGGGGAAAACAGACCAGCCCCTCGAGCTGGTCAGAGCACGTTTTCTGCCACTTACGGTGGCATTCTGAAATCACCTGTCTCTCTCCCCGTCTCGGTCACGAACACTGGGCGCCGGCCGGTCTTCCGAGTGAACCAGGCTCACTTGTCCGCCGTGGGCCGTGGCCACCGCCCTGGAGCAGAGGGGGTTGGCGGCTTCCGGAATGACCAGGATCAGGTGCGGGAGTGAGGATCCCTCAGGGAGGGCAGAAGGCGCCGGTGAGGAAGGCCGGCTCCGCCTGCCGCAGACAGCCCTGCCTCGTCACCGACGGGCGGCCTTGTCCCCACTGCCGGCTGCTGGCCACGGTGCCTGGGACCTCGCCAGGTCGGCCACCGGTTCTCCAGGCGGCCACGCCGATGGCCCGGCTCTGAGAAGCGGGGCCAGAGCGCTTGCCCGGTGGTTCCATCACCTCGCGGGGTGTCCCCGTGGAGGCGGCAAAGTCCTTCAGCAGACGTCCGTCCCTACTGCCCGCTGGACACTCGGCTGCGTCCCAGGCACTCTGGGAGGGGCGGCAGACAGGGAAGAGAGGCCCTGCCCTGACTTCAGCTGAGACGGGAGTCCCAGCAGCTGTCCGTAAGCACCAGGGGACCTGGCGCGCGGTGACCACGACCAACGAGCCGCGCCAAGTGCGTGGGGTGTCAGGCCGTTCGCCGGCAGCGACCGAGGGGCGGGCTCCCCCACCCGTCACCCCTCTCTCTCATCTGACGCTCATGCTGGAGGGCCGGTGGTCATCCTCGTCTTGGGGGACGGAACCGAGGCTTCGACAGGACTTCGGCGGGGGCTCTGTGTCAGCCACACCAGTCCCCTTGGCCCAGCTCCGTGGCGGGCGGGCGCGTGATGAGCCCGCCTCAGTATCCCCGCTTCCTTGCCTCTGGGCTTCTCCTGAAGCCGGCGACCCCGGTCGGCCCCCAGAAGGGCCCCCAGGGCACCTCCAGCCTTCGTGTCTCCCTCCGTGGGATTTAAAAATGGGGGGTCCTAGAGGGAGGAGCTCCAGGGCGGCACCCGGGGCAGGGACACGTCCATCCCATCCTGGATACTCCCTCGTCCTACTCAGAGTCAGTGCTGCGTCACCAGCGAGTGACTTAGAAGCGTTAATAAATGACAGCCGCAAACCCAGTTTATCGTGACTAATTAGTAATTAACCTCGGACGTGGAAATTAACAGATGTGACAAGGCAAAGAAGTCGCTGGTCTGCGCAGGTCAGTCCCAGCTCCGACTAGGCGGCGCGTGGGGAGGCTCCGGGGTGCGTGTTTCCCTCCGATGCCTCAGTTTCTTTATGCGTAAAGGGGAGATAATATCAAACCATAACATCGTTCGTTCATGATTCATTCAGAAAACAGCCATTGAGCCCTTCCTCTGAGCCAGGCCTTCTTGTTCTCAACGGTTCTAAACGAGATGAGATTCTCCTATCATTTCCATTCTGGTGGGGACACGAGGTCACTTCTGAAAACAATGACTGGCCTGGCGCCTGCAAAGGCAGACACTGCAGGTCGGGCCGCCGGGCGCCGCGGGTCGGGCCGCCGGGCGCTGCAGGTCGGGCCGCCGGGCGCCGCGGGTCGGGCTGCCGGGTGCCACGGGTCGGGCCGCCGGGCGCTGCGGGTCGGGCCGCCGGGCGCCGCGGGTCGGGCCGCCGGGCGCCGCGGGTCGGGCCACGGTCCTCACTGCGCCACGGTCCTCGCCGCGACGCCTGTTGCGGTGTCTCCCTAATTTCTCAGAGAAGCATTTCAGGAACTAACACCCCATTTGGGTCCCGGGGAGCTGGCCGTCGGGGGGACGCTGCCCGCCCTTCGCCAGCAGAGCCCGTGAAGTGACCCTGCCGCCCCCGCCCACGGTGCCTCGTGGGGAGCAGCCAATGAAACCTCAGGGAGAGCACAGTGAGGGAAGGCGCTGTGTCCGCGACGAGGCCTGGAAGCGTTTCGGCGTCGGGGTGCGTGCTAGACTCTGCACGTCACCTAAACGCGAGGCCGGAGCGAGACCCCAAAGAACATCTGTTTGGCAAGCGCCGCTTCGGGTGGAGACCCAAGCGGCGTTCCAATCAGGAGGTGACGGCAGGGGCCGCCCGTGAGAGAGAGACGGGGGCGCGACACCCACGGAGGAGGATGTTTCGCGGGCGCGGACGGGCAGCCACGGCGGCGCGGATTCTGAAGGACGTTTTCATTTTCAGTCCCGGGCTCGGACCTGCGTTTTTCTCATCACCTCTGTCGGGGAAAAGCGCTGCCTCAGGCCCGGACCCAAGGTGATTTTGCCCCGTTTTCACATTTCAAGGCGTCGAGGAGGAGGACGTACTTCCTCCGAGATGGCAGCTCCGAGTCTGTTTGACGGTGGCTCTGTTTACATTATTTTTTATAATACTTAGCACTAGAGTCATCCCAGTATTTACCTTGTCACATATTTGGAATTCGTCTATTTTTATTTCTCTGCTGGGGTGCGTGAATGTATTTATTCGTTCCCCGCCCGCCTCCTGCCCCCCGCCCGGTTTCAGCCAGGCCATCCGTCAGCGCCATTTAATTCCCCGGGTTTCTTCTGAGAATCTGGAAGCACTTTTCTGTGTGGCCCTTGTCACCCGGTCACGGACTTCACAGGCTTTGGCTGATTGGCTGACGTCCCTGAATGATCTCCTCCCATATTTATGTTATGACTTCTCCGGCCATAAATCATGATCTGAAACACTTAATTGGGTTGCACTTTTTTGAAAGCAACATTCGTTTTTTGCAACCGCTTCAAAAACCACGTGGGACCTCTCCTCTGTGGATTTTGAAGCAAGCTGGAAGATGTTAATTAAATTTCAAGAGTCCATATTTGAACATAACTCACGTTACTAAACAAGGATTAAGGGTAGAAATCAGTGGGATTCAGGTTAGTGCCCAGGGCATATGTAGCAACTTAAGTAGAGACCAATACCGAAAATTCTTCTCAGCCTTCGTACATGGTCCTTTGCATACCATGCGATGCAGGCTGCCCTTTCTGGTGGCTTTCCTTACCGCTTCAATATATCACGCTGATAACATTGTTGATAGCAATATCTTTTATTGTAGAGCTCGTCACATTCATGACATTCCAAAAATATTTTCTTAGGATTCCTGGGCCAGAAGATGATAAGGCCATTTCACATTGAAAACAGAACTTTGAAAATTATTTCTACTATTGTGTTCAGAATTATCCAAGTGTTAGTTTTGGGGCAAAGGTAGAGGCAAAGTCATTCTGAAATGCAATTTCTTGTTTTAAGAGCAGACACTGAATTCTCACCGGAGCCCTGTCTCAGTCTTGTTCAAATCAGCCAGATGGCGGAGCGGATAAGGGCTCTGTATAATTTTAACTTTCGTGCCCCGGGGGCATGCTTCGAAATGCCCAGCCTGGCCCTTGCTGTCCGGACGTCCCTCTCTGCCTGTGAAAACTTGCGTCACCCGTTTGTGTGCGAACTCTGGATGCTGAGAGTTCTCTCGCGATTTCTGAGATCCCAGAAGAAATCTTGTCATTTCATTTGTGGAGTCGGGAAAAGCAGAGGCCACGGGAAGGCTTGGGAACAGCCTCTTCACATGCGGTGGCCACGCGCAGTGCAGGTGTGCCCAGCTCCTGCTGCTGGGCTGGATTTCGAGCCTGGCACTGCACTGAGTAGGAGCAGAGGGGACTAATTTTCTTTGAACACCCCGATGCTAGTCCAGCCCCTCAGGTCGGCCCTTTGGCCTCTTGGCTGACCCCTGCCCACCCCTCCTCTGCCAGCTCCCGGCCCCAGGACCCTGGCCCAGTTTCGTCGCACGGCTCAGAGAGTAGAGAAGCTGGCTTATAAGGACAAGGACCGGAGAGGCATGGGCCGGCGGCTAGGTCCTAGCTGCCAGCTTCCTTTGTCAAACCAGTGGCCACGTGGCGCCATGGCAGTCACCACCAGCGATCCTGTCAAACCGCAGGGTGCGGACTTGGGGAGCCGTGGGGGTGTTGCGGAAACCCACGCCGGGAGCCGTCGGGGTGTGGCAAGGGGTGAGGAGGGCTGGGGTCCCCGGGGCTGGGGGTGAGGAGGGCGGGGTTCCAGGGGTGGGCGGGCGGGAGCGGGAGGCGGGGTTCCCGGGGATGGCGGAGCGGAGGGCGGGGGTTCCCGGGGGTGGGCGGGAGCGGAGGGCGGGCTCTCGAGCCGGAAGGCGCAGCGCTCTGGGCTGCGGGGAGGGGCCGGGGCCAGGGGCGGGAGCGGAGCTCCGGGGCGGGGGCGGGGGCCGAGGCCAGGCGGGGGGCGGGGCTCCGGGGCGCGGGGCGGGGCCGGGGGCGGAGCTCCGGGGCGGGGGAGGGGCCGGGGCGGCCGGCCGGCGGGGCCGGGGCTGCGGGGCGGGGCGCGGGCGGGGCCGGGGCTGCGGGGCGGGGCCGGGGGCGCGGGGCGGGGTCGGGGGCGGGGCCGGGGCCCGGGGCGCGGGCGGGGCCGGGGGCGGCCGGCCGGCGGGGCATGGCGTCCATGGCGGCGGCGATCGCGGCCTCGCGCTCCGCAGTCATGAGCGGGAACCGGCCTCTGGACGACCGGGAGCGGAAGCGCTTCACCTACTTCTCGTCGCTGAGCCCCATGGCCAGGAAGATCATGCAGGACAAGGAGAAGATCCGCGAGAAGTACGGGCCCGAGTGGGCGCGGCTGCCGCCCGCGCAGCAGGACGAGATCATCGACCGGTGCCTGGTGGGGCCCAGCGCCCCCGCGCCCCGCGACCCCGGAGGCCCCGACGAGCTCGCCCGCTTCCCGGGCCTGCGCGGGCCCACGGGCCAGAAGGTGGTGCGCTTCGGGGACGAGGTAGGCGCGGGCGGGCCCCCCCCCCCGCCCCCCCGCCCCCCTCCGCCCCCCGCACCCGTCCTGCACCCCGAGGCGCCCGGGCGGCGCGGCACCTGCCCGAGCGCAGCCGTGCGCGGGCCGCGGGGGCGGGGGCTGGAGAGGCGAAGGCGTCGGGATGGGAGGGGGTGGGAGGGGGATCTTGGAGCCAGAGGTCGGGGCGGGAGCCCCCCGGGAGTCGGGAAGAACCGCCGAGAGCAGGAGGTCTTCAAAGGCCCCGCATCCGGACCCGCGCGGCGGGCCCAGAGAGCCCTCCCCCCGCCCGGAGCCGAAGGCAGCTGCTCTCGGGCGAGGCCGACTAAAGTGGAAACAGCAGGAAATTTAAGCCAGGGGAGCCCGGGTTCTAATCCGCTCTGCCTCGCAGTGTACGGCCTGGTGACTTCGCCCCTTAGAGGCTCAGCCCCGCGTGTAAGCCTGGGCGTGACGACGCCCACGCCCTGCCTGCGCGGAGGGCGCTCGGCAGATGGATCGCGTGTCTGGTAGTGATGTTTGTGAGCCGGGTATGGACGGCGACATTGCCAAGCAAGGCTGCCAGAAGGAAGAGGTGCCTTCCAGTTCAAGGAGGCAAAGCGCAAAGCCCCCCATGTTTCCTGAGCGAGCACGATGCCTGCGGCTTCGTTGTGGGGCCAGCGTGGTGGCCCCGTTTTGCCACGGAAAAACTAAGGGATGCGTTTAAACGCGCTACGGCAAAACTTGGTACTTGGAAGGGCACGTGTGGGTGTCTGTCGAAGGGCAGGCTCTGTGAAGGAGGGGGCACTGGGGCCACACGGGGAAAAACCTCAGAGACCACCGTGCCAAGGCCGTCTCGAGGGCCTGGCCGTTCTGCCTTGCTCAGAAACGGGCGTTCTCTTGGAGAAGCGTTTAAAACCTGTTTGGTGGCATTACATTTTGCACGGTGTTTATTTGGCCTTTCAAAACTCCACATTTGCGGTGAGGGACAAAGACAGAAAGCCGGGCGAAGTGTGGAAGTGGGCGGCGCTCCCGCGGAGGCCGAGGGAGGAGCCCCGGGCCTGGAGCCCCCGGCGAGTCCCGGCTGCCGGAGGAATTCTAGCTAAGAATGAGCGTCTAGAGCGACTTTCAGGCTTGGGTGTGCTGAGACGTGTACGAAAACAAAATGCTTGTGGCCCTAAAGCCACTTCAACGCGGGGGAAGGGCGAAAGGCCAGAAATGCCGCCAGCATGGCCTTCCCTGCGGAGTCGAGGGCAAAGGCTCCACTGGGCTTTAAGCTCCGAAGGCTTCGCCAGGAAAAACAGGGCGTGGCCCATGGGACGAGGGGTGCGTGGGCTTCGGACGCGTCCGCAGGGTCGTGGCGTTCTCAGTGTGAACACACGCGTCTCTCCAAACACTTCTGCGGGGCTCGCGCTCAGATTCCGGGGGTGAAAATTTGGAAAAGTCACAAATAAATAAACATGAGGAGAAACAGGCCTGTAAGTGCTGTACTCACAGGCCGCGGCCAGTGTTCCTGAGTTTGGTGTCTGGCTAAGAATATCCTCAGGCCTGCTCATCATCAGAGCCCATGCCATATAAGGGCCACTGTCACCGATAAGAAAAGATGACGCTGAGTTCGTTTTGTGCTGATTCCTTCTCTGGGTGCCAGACTGAGCGGTCTGAATTTGTACACCCGGTGTGACTTAGAAGCAAACGGAACTGTTCCGGACGGCGCCTGCACGCCCTTCCACGGCCCCGCCAGCCCTGTGTTTTCAGAATCGAGCTCGGCATGCCCGCGAGGGCGCGCTCCGGAATGCCTCTCGCCAGCCTGGGCACCGACGGCAGAGGCAGGGACACAGACCCCGAGGAGGGTGCGTGGCGCGTTGTCCGGGGTGCGTTTTTGCCTCTAGCGGCTGTGTGGTTTGATGGAACTGGGGAGTTTTAAATGCACCCCCGGACCCGGCAGAGGCTGGCACTGAAGTGGAGTCGGTGGTCTCAGGCCCAGGAGGGCAGCCTTTCCTGCGGAGGGCGGCGCCTGGGGGCGGAGCGATGGGTGAAGACAAGGTGGGGGTGACCCCCGGGTAGGCTGCTGGACCGAGCGGCCTTCATAGGTGGCCCCAGGTGTGTTCAGAAGGGCCTCAACCAGGTCAACTCGGGCACTCTGTCCCTTCCCACTTGATCTGCCTTCTGAGGTGGCCCCAGGAGCCTCCACAGCTAATCACAGAATGGGAGATGCTCCCAGGGCCCCAACCCCCACCCCCCCCCCCCGGCAGCCATCGATGGCTTCTGACCGATAGGCGCTCTGGGGGGACCACAGCCCTCACTCTGGCCAGTGTCTGCCCTTAGCAGAGAGGCCGGGCGGGGCCTCGCCCACCGGGCACATGGGACCCCCACGGCCTCTCCTGAGGCTGCAACAGAAGGAGCTCGGGCTCGAACCTTGACCTTTTGACAGTGGTCGATCCCTGACTTCCCTGAGCTTCAGTTGTCTCCTCCGCAGTGGGTGAGGCAGGAGCAGGGTGGTGGGCGAGACGGCGTGTGTGAAAGGCCCGTCCGTGGTCTTGAACGGCGGCGGCCGCTGCGGGTGAGAATGTTCCTGTTATTAGCTAATCTCCCCCTTTCCACTGGGGAAAATCACTGACTCTTCTGAAATAAGTAATTCCTGCTGGTGCTAAGCCCGGGGTTGGCCACGTGAGAGGCGTCTCTGCCCTGGTGGCCCCATGACGTGCCGTGGGGCACGCATCCGAGGCCTCGGCTTGCTCTGTCCGCAGTGCAATGTGGCCTGTCTCCCGGTCAGCAGTCACACGGGCCGCGGCTCGTGCCCCCCTTTCCCCTGCTCGGGAGGACAAAGACACCGCCTGTGCCTTTGAATATACGGCCCCCCACCCCAGCCACCCTGTCACTGGTAACATTTTTGTATTTCATATGGAAGCATTTTAAGTGAGATCACACGGCTGTAGCCTCCAGATGTGACCATCGCCAGGCAGTCTCGTTCTTATGGGCTGCAGGACCAGCAGCTAGAGACTTGGTAGTGTTCTGACGATGGCCGTGGCCCTCGGTGGCTGTACCATGGCCCTTGGTGGCTGCATCATGGCCCTTGGTGGCTGCTAGCGAGGTCGGGCCCCGCCCACGCATCGCAGCTGCTCTGCGGAGGCACCGCCCCACCTAGGGCGGCCGCACCTGTGTGCGGTCTGTGCCCTCGCGGTCCGTAAAGGGACCAGCCATGCAGGTGACTAGCCTGGTGCACAGCGGGGCTGGCTGCTCTGGAAAATTGAAGTGACGAGGGACCCATCGGATGTTCAGCTCTGTCCGTGGAGTCGTTTGTCCCGGGCGTCAGCTGAGCAGATGTCTTTCGGAGCCTGTTGTGTATGAGAGAGAGGCTAGAGGCATGCGAGCTTAGGCCCCCCCCACTCTTCACCAGCTACGTAAAAACCCCCCGCCTGATGGTAGGGTCGCATGCAGCTTCAGGGCAAGGCCACCAGCCCCTCCCGACCCTGTCATCTCTCATGTGCGGAGAACAGAACGTCCTAGGAGCCTTAATCCCTGCAACAGAAGAGGGGCGCCCAAGTCTCACCTGGAGCCCAGTCCTGTCCTAACCACGCCCCGTCCTGGCCACGCCCAGGCCACGCCCGCGCTTTCTTTGGGCCCTTCCTGCTGAAACCATGGCCCCAAAAGTTTCCCTCTGGCCCTGGGGCCAGCCTTGGAGCAGACACAACACTGGGTCATGTGTCCAGTCCAAACATTAGGGCATGTTTACAAACATGCTTCTAGCAGCGCCTCGCTGGGACCCTCGCTGTGCTCGGAGGTCGCCGCGCCCTCCCTCCAGCAGTCGGGTGAAAAATTTGCATCTTGGAAGGGTTTAGAGATTCCCCGAACTTGCTTCCCCCACACACACCCCGCTTCCTTTTATCAAATAGAGAAAAAAATAGCCTGAATTTTAGGAAGGTGTTGCTCTCTGCTCCCTGCCCCGCCCCGACTCCTGGCCAGCCACCTAGCGGGGTCTGATCAGGGCCGTGCAGGCCACCGGGCTCCGGGCTATGCGCCACCTGCTCGGCTCCCTGTAGGCCATAGGCGGGAGACCCCGGAAGTTCGGGCGCTTGGTGTACACGTGGCTAGGTACCCGGATTCCTGGGCCCTGTCACCCCCGCCCCCTCCGCGTCAGCACTCCGCCTTTGCTTTTTTTCAGCTCTTGGCAGAAAAACAAACAAAAATTTGAGGGTTACTTTCTCCGTACCCTGAATTTTTCTTTAAGGAAGGCGACATGTATAATTATGGTTCCCACCTCTGTTTGGCAGGTCCATGGACTTTTCAGAAAAGATGACGGGGTGGGTGTGGCTCTTGGTGTCTCGCACCTGGGGTTCTGCGCCCCGGCCCTGGGCGGGGGTGAGGACGTGGCCGTGGCCGTGGCCGTGGGCCCAGATCCAGCACCACTGGCTGCGCGGGGAAGGCTGCCCAGCCGCACCAACAGGGCAGCTCCCGGGAGGTGAGCCCTGGGAGCGGGCAGTGACCTTGGCCTGGCTCCCGTGGGAGGCAGGCGGCCCTGTGGCGCCCGGGGAACAGGTTCTGCGAAGAAATTAAATGACTAGCTCACTGTCACGCAGGGAGGCAGGGGACAGCTGGAAAGCACTGCATGCTGGCTGGTCCGGAGTCTGGTCAATCCACAGGAGTCACTTTCACACTCCACGCAAGAGGTTCCCTTAGTAACAACGACAGCAAAAATATGTGTCCGTTTCTCAAAAAAACAGATGAAGACCAGACCTAGCTGTTTACACTTCCTACTGGTTCTTCGTTCATTCTGAGACAGTCCCCCGACCCCCCCGCCCCCCAGCCCCTGCTCCGGCTCCGAGCCGACCCCTGCTCCGGCGCCGAGCCCGCCCCGTGTCTGCTGCCGCCAGTCCCCGTGGCGCAGCGCCCGCTTTCCTGGTGTAGCACGCGCAGCTTGGACCCCGCTTCTGGGCGCGAGTGGCAGCACTGTGACCCGGAGGGGAAGCGCCCGCTGCGCGGAGCTGTGAACAGCGGCCCCTGGGCGTGGGCACTCAGCAAAGGAGCCTGTGGTAGCGATTTTCCTCCCGCGCGCGCCGGGTGTTTTAGCGGACTCGTTTTATTTTGTTGTTTGTTTTGAGCAGATTTAGGTTCACAGCAAAACTGAGCAGAAAGTGCAGCGCCCCCACACGCCCCTGACCCCCCCACACACCCACACGTCCCCACTCATCCCTGCCCCCCACACTCTGAGCATCCCCACCATGTGGTGCATTTGCTGCAATCGGCGAACCTACAGGGACGCGTCATCGTCACCCACAGTCACTCTTGGCGGCGTGTGCTCGGTGGGTCTGGACAAATGCACAGTGGCCCGTGCCCACCACCACAGTGTCATGAGTCCTTCGCAGCCCTAAAAATCCTTCATGCTCCCCCCAGCCCAGCTCCCAAGTCTGGCGGTCGGGAGTGTCACAGCACATGTCACACATGTGTCCCTGGCGTGAGTCACGGCCTTTACTCTGAAGAGGAAAAGAAGAAAGGGAAGGAGACTCGGCCCGGTTCCGGCCCGCGGGAGCCCGCGGCACGCGGGGCACCAGCCTCCGCCGTGGCCGGCCCGCCGGGGCGCAGGCCGCGATCTCGTCAGCTGCGGGCGGGGCGCGAGGGAGCTGGCCGGGAGGCCTGGCCCCCCTGTGAGCAGCGGGACGCAGCTGGTTTAGGCGAGGTCCTCATTTGGGGACGATGAGAGCCGCCCAGCAGTATTGATCGTGGGCACCTCGGCAGTGAGCCCTGAGGCTGGAGGTCAGCGAGTGCAGCTGCGTGGCCTTGTGGCCAGGTGTCCCTGGGGTGAAGAGGGCATCGGGCATCACAAAGGACAGCTAGGTGACTGCCCAGGGGAATGGCCGCAGGGGAATTTCATGGGGAGCTGTCAGCTTTGTAAAACGGAGCCAGGTGGGACCCATGGAAAGGGCACCTGAGGCGATGTGGTCTGCAGCCCGGCCGGGCACCGCTCTGCGGGACACTGTTCTGCGTCCCGAGTGCGGCGGTTCCAGTGTGAGCCCAGGAAGGGGCTGATCCCCCGGCACCTGCCACAGCGCGCCCGAGGGGGCGCCCGCGGGAAGGCGCGGCGGTCCAGGCGGCAGCTGCAGGAAGCCCCCGCCTGTCCTACGAGAGGCCAGTCCAGGCGAGTCCGTGGCTGCCACCGGAGAGGCGCCACGTGCTCCGCGACACCGCGGTGACCTGGCCGCGCCCCGGCGCTCACACGGCTCCCGCAAGCCCACGCTCCCCGCTGCCCTCGCGGGCTCACGTGAGGAGGACCTAAGGGACACCCGCGGGTGCCGCCTCGCTCGCTCGCGCTTGAGGTGCCGCAGCACGGGGCTCGGGCGCCCTGCTGGCAGAGAGCCGGGGCGAGGACGCGCCCGGAGGGTCCGCGCAGGCGCGCGGGGGGCGGCGGGTGCCGTTCGAGCCCGAGGCGAACTCGAAGTCCGGTTTCTCCCTCTGCAACCCTGGAACCGTCGTGGCTTTCCAGAGAAGTCGGCCAGTCGCAGCGGACTGACCTGTAACCCAGTGACCTAGAAGCAAAATTACCGAACCCCTTGGGAAGGCGAGTCGCCGAGGTTGCAGCTGCTGTGGCGCGCGGTGAGCCGGCCGCGCTGGGCCGCGTGCTTAGCGGGCGCGCATCGGAGGGGCCCGCGCTGCCCGGCTCACCGCGCGCCGGCCCCGGGCGACTGGCCGACGCCTGGCGAGGGGCGTGGCGACGCCCTCGTGCGCGGTGACGCCCTCGTGCGCGGTGACGCCGTCGCGTGCGGGGCGACGCCCTCGTGCGCGGTGACGCCGTCGCGTGCGGTGACGCCATCGCGCGTGGTGACGCCCTCGCGTGCCGTGACGCCCTCGTGCAGGGTGGTGGGTGCCCTTTCCGTCCCGCGGCCGTGGTGGCTGCGGACACCCTCACGGGCGTCGGTGCTGGTGAAGGTGCTCGTTAGGAGAGGCGGCCTTCGAGCATTCAGCACCTTTGTGGGGCTTCCCCCGCACACGCACGCATTTCTGAGACACACGCATTACAGCATGGGACAGTGTCATTTCAGCACCCTGAACCCCTGAGCTCACCCTCCCACCCCTCCCCCGCCCCCGCCACCTCTGATCCTCGTCCTGTACCCGCCACTTTGCCTTTCCAGAAGGTCACGTCGGTGGGAGCATACAGTATGGAGCCTTTTCCGACTTTTTAGGTTGTGGTGAACTCTCCATGAGTGTGGTTAGTGCACAGCCAGCAGTGCCCCAGGGCCCCCCAGAGCGGCGAGGGGCCACAGAGGCGTAGGGCGTGGCCCCTGCTCCTCACAACCCGCCCCCCCATCCTTGCTGGCTCCTGCGAGCGTGCACCCCAGGACTACGGCGGGGGCACAGGCAACACTTTTAACTGCTGTCTCTGTGTGGCCCAAACGTTTCTGAGACAAGCAGGCCTCTGCACGGAGGGCCAGGGTGCTCGGCGCATGTACACCCCGCGTCCTCGGAGCCCAGTAGAGACCCGCCTGGCCACACACGCCCCGGCCTCTGGGGGCCCTGTGGCCCTCTGCGCTTGCCCTCTGCTGCTTGTCCCATGCAGGGCTCCAGAGAAGATTCCAGAGAGAGTCAGTGTTGTGTCTGGGGTGGGTGGCTTCCGCAGAGCGAAGTTTGACATGGGGGAGAGCTCCTGGCAGGCAGCCTGCCCTGTGCCAGGGCCACGGCAGCAGAGATGTCTGGTGCTGGGGTGGGCTAGGGGCAGGCGGGGCGGGCGGGGCGGCCTGCGCAGAGCACACGTGATCGTCCAAAGACGTGTGCCTGG
The DNA here is from genome assembly GCF_014176215.1 of Rousettus aegyptiacus. Lineage (NCBI taxonomy): Eukaryota > Metazoa > Chordata > Mammalia > Chiroptera > Pteropodidae > Rousettus > Rousettus aegyptiacus. Next base: position 15,773,051 of record NW_023416293.1, on the reverse strand, counting down.
CCACGGGCTGCTGGGCGGCTGGCCGACGTGGGAGCAGAGAGAGTGAGCTGTGTGTGCATGTGTATGTGTGATTGTGTGTGTATGCATGCGTGTGTGAGGGTGTGTGCACACATGTGTGTCCGTGCATGTGTTAGGGTGTGTGCACGTGTGAGTGTATGTACGTGTGAGGGTGTGTGCGTGTGCATATCTGTGTGGATGCACGTGTGAGTGCATGTGTGTGAATGTGCATGTGAGTGTGTGCGTGCGGTTGTGACTGTGCACACACATGCACAAGTGTGTGCACCTGTGAGTGCGTGTGTGCATGTGCATGTGTGTGTGAGTGCATGAGTGTGTGCACATGCACGTGTGTGTGCGTGTGTGTGAGCTGCCACTTCGCAGTCTGCTGCTGTTTGGCATCCGAGTGTCCGGAGGGCCTGTACCGGCTGCCAGCGCTTCGTGGCTCGAGTGTGCGGCCCCTGGCTGACATCGGACCTTCAATCACATTTTTGTTTGGCATGGTTATTTTTGGTAAGAGCTTTATTATTTTTTGTGAGGTCAGAATTGCAGAAATCTAAGGAATTTGCCTCTCGACTCAGTTTCTTGCTGGAGCAAACAGGACACTATTGACTTGACACCAAGTTGGGAGGAATCACGGATGACCCTCTTTCCGTCAGTGACCCCCTTGAAGTCGCAGCCAATGTGGCTGCCTGCAGCCCCTGGAGGCTGCTGGCCCCCCCAGCCCCGGCTGTCTGCCGCTCAAGGTCTCGCCGTCATTCACCTTCCGACCCAAAACCACCAAAACCCAAAACCTTATTCTTTTAACCTGAGCCGATCAAGGGGACTCAAGATGTGTGACTAACATTCAGAAGACAACCACACCCACGAGAAGGGTGACCCAGCTCCAGAGTCCCCTGGCCCGCGGTCCTGCTCCCTCCCTGGCCCCTGCGTGCTGGAAACCCCTCCGCGCCTCCTCTGTCCGCGGAGGTGGCCCCTGCAGTGCCCCGCCCGTGGGGAGGCCCCTGCCGCTTGAATGTCTCCACTTTTCCGCCGGTTCTAGGAAAAGTGATGTTTACGTGTCCTTGGCCACCTTTATTTTTCCCATCCGAAAACAAAGCTCCCCTTGTTTCATTGCTTCTACGAGGAACTTCGAGCCCCACGCCCCGCTCCCCAACACTACACACACGTTGACGGGGGCGCAGGAGCCACGGCCTCTGCTGAGACGTGCAGCCACAGGGTTCGTTACATCGCGGTCCTCCGGGCAGCCTGTCTCCATTTTTGGAGGAATGGAGTTTGTAAATTGAAAAGTAACTTGGGTTTAACTGAAATTGCAAACGGGAGGGCAGCGGTCCAGGCTCCCACTCACTTTTAAGGTTGGCGGGACGGCGAGGCACGGTGCAAGGACAGCCAGGCACCTTGTGGGGACAGCCAGGCACCTTGCAGGGACAGCCGGGCATGGTCCGGGGACAGCCAGGCGCGGTGCGGGAACAGCCGGGCATGGTCCGGGGACAGCCGGGCGTGGTCCGGGGACAGCCGGGTGTGGTGCAGCCGTGCGGGGCGGCTGGGGGCTCTGACCAGTGGGAAGTGGCCTGTGGGGGGCGGGTGGGGGAGTCGTAAGTTACTGGGCACCTAAGGAAGGGCAGCCCCCACCCACACCCCGTGGTCCCCCTTTCAGTCCGTGTCTCCCAGTTCGTCCCAGCGTTTGGGGCAGGGAGCAGGGCCCCCGTGCCGTGGAAGCTGGGTACCGGCGAGTCACGTGCCGTGCCGGGACGGCCGCGGGGGGCCGGGGGTCTGCGGGGAAGAGCCGTCGCCCGGCTCCTCGTGCCCTGCTGGGTGGGGCGGGAGACATCAGGGGCCTCGTCACAGGCGCTTGCATGGAATTGGCGTTTTCCTCATCGACTGCTGATCAGCTGCTGATGGCGCCATCAGCCCTCGGGGGAGGAGGGCGCTCAGACCTCTTGGCGTGGCCTGCAGCCCCTGCCTGGCATTGTCTGGGCCTCACGGCAGCCCTGTGAGGGAAGAATGGGTCTCCTTTGGCAGATGGGGAAACTGAGGCTCAAAGGGCTGAGTCGCCGTCCCATGGGGGCTCGGGGGGGTGGTACGCTCAGGCCTGCCTCCCTTCCTCCCCAGCTTCCTGTCACCGAGTCCCCAGGTGGCCTCCCAGACAGAGGGGCTGAGCCCACCCTGAGAGCAGCAGAGGCCGGGCTTGCGTGGGGGCGGGAATTGGGGTTCTCTGTGAATTTGGGCTCCCCTGTGGCCTTGGGGGATGTTTGTGAGGGGTGTTCGGGTTCGGATTTCAGACTTTTTCTTGAATTTTTGTTTCAGGACATAACTTGGCAAGACGAGCACTCTGCCCCTTTCTCCTGGGAAACGAGGGTAAGTTGGGTTAAATTTAGATTTGTTTGTCTTTTTAGAAGAATTGCGTTGCTGTATGCATTCCTTTCCGTCCTGATGGACGCAGGAGGCCACGACCCCACTGCCAGGCTGCGGGTGACGCGTCCGCTGCGGGGCAAGGGCGGGGGCGGAGGGGGGCGGGGACGGGGTGAGGCGCTGGACGCGGGCGCCCGCCTGTCCCCGACAGCAGGGTCCCCTCCGCCCCCGGCTCCGCCCACCGTGCTCTGTGCCTTGCCGGGGCTTCTGCGCAGGCACAGCTGTGAGGGGCACGGCGGCGTTTTTTGGGGTGCGAGAGTAACAGCTGCTTTTATTGGGGTGGAATCAGAAGGGCCGCAGGGACAGGCAGAAGTGGGGACGGGGGAGTGGCAGAGACGGGCCTGCAGCGCCACTGCGGCCCGGAGCGTCGCTGGGCGGTGCCGGAGCGTGGGGACGAGGGGACGAGGGGAGCGGACGCGCCCTCCGCCCGGGGGGGCCGTGGGGGCCGTGGGGCCGCGGGGGCCGGCGGGCGCGCATGCGCGTGGGTCGGCCCCGCGCCCGGCGTGGGGCGCCACTGTTGGCCCCCCAGTCTTCCGTCATCGTTGCCATCGTCGTCGCCAGAGTCACGCAACTGTCCCGCCTAACTGGTTTGAACTTGTTTTCGTCCTTCCTAGAAGTGCATCCCTAAGCAGCAAAATGACCAAAAGGCAGGTGTCTCTAACCCAAGGAAAAGCCCAGGATCCTCTGAATTCTAGAACATTCCGTGCTGTGTGTTGGAAGGTTCTTTCCGTAGTAGGGGCAGAGGGACCCCTGAAGGGGCGCGTCCTGGTCCTCCTTGTGTCCCGCGGGCATGGGGGGCCTCCGGGCGGGGGGTCTGCGGGGACGCGGCAGTGAGGCGGGCTGGACCCCGCAGAGGGGGACTGTGCCCTAACATGGAGCAGCGGCCGAGGGGTCAGCGGGGCAGAGCGGCTCGCTTGGCAGGGCACAGGGAGCGTGCGTGACGTCACAGTCCCGTCACCTCGTGACTCGTGGGGGCGACCGCTGCGCCCCGGCGGGGTGAGGGGCCTCAGGGCGTGGAGGCCGCCGGGGCGGGGCGCAGGCCCTCGCGCCGGAGCTGGGGGGCGCGTGAGCCGCGAGGCGGCAGCGCGGGCGGCCTTGCTCCCCGGGCGAGCACGGTCCCCTCAGCCCCCAGCGGACCCCGCTTCCGGAAACAGCGGTGCGGCCGTGCGCGTCCTGCAGGGGTCACCCTGTCCTCGCTGCGGGTTGGACACCAAGGCCCATGCAGGGCGGGGCGAGCGCCAGGGCGTGGCCGGAACCCTGTGGGGGTGCGGGGGTGCGAAGGATGTCGGGGAGCAGGCTGGGGACGCCGGGGAGCAGGCTGGGGACGCCGGGGAGCAGGCTGGGGACGTCGGGGAGCAGGCTGGGGACGCCGGGGAGCAGGCTGGGGACGTTGGGGAGCAGGCTGGGGACGTCGGGGAGCAGGTGGGTATGCTGGGAGCAGGCTGGGCTGGAGCAGTCCCCGGGTCCAAGTGAAACCCTTGTGTGGCATGTGGGAGGTCACGCCGCGTGCGGCCGGGTCCTCGGCTTCCTGTTACATGGGTCCCCAACGGGTGCCCAAGAGCTTGTTTTCCATCCACACCTAGAGAAAGACTTTATCCAGAAATAAGGACGTTCCATCTAGAACCTTATTTTTTTTTTCCACTTTCTTGTGCCTGACGCAGGGTCCGGAGGGGTCCCCCCAATAGTCTGTCACCTCCACGAGGCAGGGCTGTCCCCTCCCGTCCACTGATCCACCCCAGTGTCAGAGGTCCTGGTCTCAGACCCTGTGGTGTGGCGTGACCTTCAGAGGCATGCTGGGAGGTGAGGTCACACCCCAGAGCCCCAGGCCCCTGGCTCTGGGAGAGTCCCCAGGACAGGACAGTGGCCTGAGCACGGAGCTTCAGTGGACACTGGGCACCCAGAGAGCGTTTCACCCCAGCTCCGCCGTTCGGGCGCAGACGCCACCTGCCTATCCCAGCTCTGGGGACAGTGTCCGCGTGCCACACTGGTGATCAGAGAGAGGTGCTGCAGGGGCCCCAGGACTGTGATCGGAGGTGGAGCTGAGCTCGGACCTTGGGAGCCAGGAGCACAGGGCGGCTTCCACGCTTCCTCAGCACCTACTGTATGCCAGACAATGTCCCCACACGCAGTGGGCACTGCGCATCTGACCCTGTTCCCCTTATGCCAAAAGAGGGAGAAGCCAGTCTGGGGGGTGGGAAGCTGAGTGGGGGGCTGCCCAGCAGGGCAGCCGGCGGCCAGCTGGCAGGGGTTTTGCAGGAGGAGCAGGTGCAGGGGTGCATCAGTGGGCGGAGTCTGGAAGCATCTTGTTGGAAGTGGAAAGCAGTAAAACCATGGAAACAATGCGGGCAGCCCGAGTGACCGAATGACCACAGGCAGGACTTTGCGTCTCCGAGCCATTTCCGGCTCCGCCCTGGCCTCCTGTGCTCGGCACCTTTACCGGATGAGACCACGGGGCTGCAGTCCAGGGAGAGGCTCAACCGGACCAGCTCCGTGGGTGGCGCTGGAGGTCCTGGGCCCAGGCAGGTGGGCCCGCCCGCCCTCCACCCTCCCAACGGGTGTGTGTTTTAAGCACAAGAACAAAACCGTTTCCTGGTGGTGAGGAGGGGCAGGGCGCCTAGCACAGCCAAGACTTTTTAAAGGCGATCTTAGTCAAATTTTATTTGCAAAATAAAAAACATGCCCAGGGACAAAGACTTAGAGGCAGAGATGCACGGACTCTTTTTCTTCTGTGAGTTCTCGGTTTCCCCATTTTCACCCCAAAGCCCCCCAGACCAAGTAGCCGCTACTTCTAACCTGGTGACGCCACCCCCGAGGATCTGTCAGTGGTCCCCAGGGGCTCAGGGAGCCGAGGGAACAGCCCTTGTCTGTCAGAGGGCGTCACGCCCGCTCTGTGCTGCTTGGGTGCCCTTTCGACAGCGTCCAAAGCCCCTCGGAGCCCTGTGACCTCCCTCGCACCCCGGCGACCCCGCGCAGCCTGCTTCTGCCCTCCACGCGGACAGGTGTCCACCCCGGCCTTGCAGAGGCTTCTAAGCAGAAGTCTCTGTCAGAGAAATGGCTGGCTCTAGGCAGGCTCGGGGCTTGACGAGCAAGCTCGGTAAGTGCCTCCCCGCGGGACAGCTTCCGGCGGCTCTGGCCCCCGAGGGGTCAGCAGGTGGCCCGTTTAAGGAGACCGTCATCTCTGCCCCCGCAGTGGCTTTCTGTCCCAGTGCGGAATTCGGAAACATGCAGAGCGTTGCAAATGGTCCACTTAGAAAGAGCCCGGACATGCGCCCGGAGGCGCCGCCGGGGACCCGGCTCTGGGCTGCCCGCGGCGGCATCCCTGTGGCCGCGGGCTTGTTGTGTGCGCCGCGGTGCCCAGCATGGCCCGGGCCTGCACTCCCCGCTGCTGGGCAGCCCCCCACTCGGCTTCCCACCCCCCAGACTGGCTTCTCTTTTGGTACAAGGGGAACAGGGTCAGATCGCAGTGCCCACTGTGTGTGGGGACATTGTCTAGCACACAGTAGGTGCTCAAGAAGTGCAGGTCTCAGTCCCAGACGGTGGCTCCTGATGGGCTGGTGACCGAGGGCGCTTCGCTGAAGGGCTCCGGACCTCCATGTTCCTTTGTAGAAGAAAACATTTTAAAAACTCAAAAACCGACAAAACGTGCTGGCCACGCTGGACGCGTCCCGTGTGCCCTGCCCTGCCGTGGCCGCGGCGTCCGGCATGGCCAGGCCTCCGCTGTCGTCTTCTCGGGTTTTTTCCTTACAACGTTGAGCTTCAGGGCAGCCTGGGCTTGCGAAGTGGCCTTGTCCCCTCGCCGCTCGGCCTTGAGCGGGGCCCTGGCTGTCGGAATCCAGGCTCGGACCGAGAGCCGGCCGCCGTCCGGGTGCAGGGTCTGCGGTTTCCCCAGGAAAAGCCGTGTTTTCGTGCTTGTCCTAATGTGCCCGTGCCCACTGGGGAGAGTCTCCGGAGAGCACGGTTTGTCAACACGGAGAGACCCAGACCAGCCACGGGCCTAGTGGAGGAAGGTGCGCTGAAGACCAGAGCCACGGTTCTTGCGCCGTCGCGGGTGTGGTGACCGACAGCGCCCCCCAAAGGCTGCCTGGCGGTGCTGGCACTGAGGCAGCTCCCGGAAAGCTGATCCGGTAACGGGTACGCGCCAGAACCATTTTCTTAGAAGGGCCTTTTATATTTTGACGTTTTATTTCTGGAAATTATCTGAAGAGATGAACCCCGTGTGTGGGAAGATGCTCGCGGCGACGTTAATTATAATGAGGAAGATGAGAGGCCACAAGTCGGTAATGAGAGAGTGGCCGGGTAGGTGGTGGGGCAGCTGCTCGCGGCGTTAAAAACCGCGGCGCAAAGACGGCGTGACGCCCCGGCGAGGCTTTCCGTTAGGTGAGAAGGAGCGCCCCGAGCCGTGTGCACGGCGGAACGGCCACCCCACAGAGCCCGTGCGTGACATCGCACCGGGATGCCGAAGGGCGCGGCGGTTACGGGAGGGGGAGGCTCGCCGGTGACGTTTTCCTTCTAAGTCTCAAAATTTCTGTAGTGTAGTGTAATTTTATTTTAAAACGATGGGGGCAGCGGGGACGTGTGAGGGAGGAGCAGTGGCAGGAGCAGGGGACCCGTCGGATCTCTGCAAAGGGCGACGGGCGGCAGATCAGTGTCCACGGGGCACGGGCGCTGACCCCCCGGGGTGCTCTGCCCTGAGGGGGCAGATTCCATCCAACCATGCGCCAGGAGGAGCAGCTCAGCGCCGTCAGGGGGCGTGGGGGGTCATGGGGACCGGGCGTGGTGTGGGCCAGGTTGTGGGAGGTTGTGGGGACCAGGCACGGTGTGGGTGGGTCATGGGGGTCGTGGGAACTGAGTGCGGTGTGGGCCGCATGGGGTCCGCCCTCGGAGTCCGGGGCCCGGGCCGGGTGCAGGGTCCAGGACCAGGAACAGGGTGGGAGCTGGGAGCAGGGCTTAGTGGCCGCGTCTCGGGGGTGTACGTGCGGTGACAGCATCGTGGTCGGCCCGGGCTCGGTCACCGATCCCGCCGCCGCGGCCTGAGCAGCCCACGTCTGCCTCTCCGTGTGGAGCTCGGACAGGACTCGGCCGGTGTGGGCGGGCCCTGGCCAGAGTCTCGGGGCTTGCCACTGCTTGCGAGGTGCTGACCCAGCGTGGCCCCCGTGACCTCTGCAGACCTGTCCCCTCCCCAAGGCCCAGCTCCTCGCACCATCGTCGTTGCGGTTTCGGCTTCGGCGTGTAAGTTGGGGACGTGGTTCAGCCCCTGGCAGGTGCGAGGCCGGCTGCCACTCAGCCTGCCCCTTGACCTTCCTGCCTTGGTCCAGGAAGGCGGAGTCTGGCTCCCCTGGACTTAGGTGGGGAGGGGAGAGGCCGGTGGGGGCTTGACCTGTGGCGGTGCCCTGTCAGCCGGGGCGTGCACCTGTGTGTGGGGGGGGCGGGGTGACCGCCCTGCAGCCCCTCCTCGGGAGGCACTGGGAGGAGTCCCCAGGCCGCAGGCGGGTGCCAGGCAGAGGGTCCCCAGGGCCAGTAGGGCTCGGGGTCGCTGAGCTGTCCGTAGTGGGCCGTGACGGGGCCGTGGGATCGGCTGCTGCCGTGTCCCCGGGTGCAGCGGCAGGCGAAGCTGGACACTCAGGACAGCCAGGCAGCAGCCCGCGGCTTCTGCACGGGGTGCCACCCGGGTCGTGAGCGGCTCCGCAGAGCCGGATTTAAACTTAAAGAAACAGGACGCTAGAGCAGATGGGCCCCAGCGGGGTCCTGGCTGCCGGGCGGCATGCGAGCTGGCCAGCATGCCCGGCAGTGTGATGGTCATTGTCCCCTCTCCTCCTGTGTCCTGCCGCAGAGTCAGATGGAGTTCAGCGTCTGCTCCTTGTCCACCCAGGAGCCCGGCGGTGCCGCCAGCGAGCCCAGGCAGCCGTGCAGAGCCTCCCAGGGCAGCAAGGCAGCTGGGCCGGACGCTCCGGGCCCTGCCTGGAAGGAGGAGGAGGCCCCCTTCTGGAAGATCAGGGCCGCGGGGCCCCAGGCCGAGTTCCCGTCGCTGACGCCCAGCCAGATCAAGTCCATGGAGAAAGGCGAGAAGGCCCTGCCGGCCTGCTACAGGCAGGAGCCCGTCCCGAAGGACAAGGAGGCCAAGGCCGAGAGGCCCGGCCACCTCCGCCAAGAGCCGCATGTCCTTCCCAGTGCCAGCATGGAGCGCGAGGGCCCCCGGCCGGTCCAGGCCTGCCCCGGCATGGTGGACGAGGCCACCGCCTCCGAGCCCGTGGGCAAGCCGCCCGCTCCCGAGGCCGGCCTGGAGGGCGAGGAGGACACAGACGCTCTGTTCTCAGACCCCGGGCCTCCACAGGTGGGTGGCCCCTTCCTCCGGGGGTGACCCGGGGAAGCCGCCCCCAGGATGGAGGGCCGCAGACACCCTCCCCCGCCCCCTGCCCGTGCCCAGGGGCTTTGGGGTGAGGCCCAGTTGTCACTGACATGTGCAGGCGGCCGAGTCTGTCGTCCGTCTCAGGGCTGCGACTCGTCTGCCTGTCCCCGGCCAGTGACCTTTCCCAGACCTTCCTCGGGGAGGGTCTTCCTCTGAAGGAGAAATATCGTGGGAGACACAGGAAGGCTTGGGGCGTACAGAGGCAGAGACGGCACGTGGCGTCTGCTGGGCGAACGGCTTAGCGCACACAGCACCGTGTGACCTGCCACCGCCCTGGAGAGACGGGGCGACCAGAGACAGGGAGCCCCGCCCGAACCCGCCGTGTCGGACGCAGCGGGACTGGGCCTGCGACAGGCGTTGGGGCCGGGGCTGCGTGTCCACTGCCGGCCAGCCGCGTGGACGGCGGGCGGCCAGCGTCCATGCCCGGGCAGGCCGGCCGCAGCCCGCCGGGGGACGTCAGCATGGTGTCACCGGCGGGAGGGGCCTCTAAGGTCACAGGCGCTGGCGGGAGCCTGCAGCCAGCTCGTGGGCCTCAGGGCAACCCCACGTCACTATGTGGGCGACCTTTGACCTGAAGAATGTCCCCGGGCTGGGGAAAATCACTCCAGAACCTTCCACTTACTCTGGAAGAAGTGAGCTTTGCGTCCTACGTCAGGCCCTCGAGTGTGCAGGCTTGCGGGACATTAGGAAGACCGTTTACATGTCCTCGTCGTCCGTGGAGATGCCGGAACCTGCCCGGCACGCAGAGAGCGTTTTTCCCCTCTGCGGGCGGGTCTGGGAGCTGCTCGCAGACACATCCGGGTCGGTTCCGGGGGGCGGGGGGCTGGGGATCAGACCCTCGCTTTGAATGGTACTTAATTTTCCGGCTCCAAGCACTGCAGCTAATGAGGCCAAGGAGCCTCTGAGGCAGGAACAGCCTCTTTCATTTGGGCCATTTTAAATGAGGTGCTGTTTTTAGATTATGCGTAACCGAAAAAAAAACCGTCATGCCTTACTTTGCTGTTTGTCCTTTCTGCAGGTCAGCTCAAGTAATGTCATCTTGAAGACGGGATTTGATTTTCTGGACAACTGGTAAAATGCGTTAGACCCAAAAAAACCCCACAAAAAACCAGGCCCCCAGGTTGTTTCCCAAAGCGGTGCGGCGGTTTCCCAGCGGGCCACACCGCCGGCCTTTCCCAGGTTTCCGTTTGCTTTTCCGATGCTTGGAAACTGGTGAATATCGCCTTATCCAGGTTTCCAGATTTTCCACTTTTTGGTAAGACCAGATACAGATGCAATTTTCAATGATTTGATAACAGGAGTTTTATATGTGGAATTTTTAAAACCTATTAAGAATTCAATAACTCTCGCAAATAAAACCTCTGTCCCCCTCCTCAGAGAGAGGGTTTGCTCAGCCATGTCACCGAAGTCGTAACAGTGGCCCCCCCTGCCCTCTCCTTTAGCCCCTCCCTCTTCGAATGTATGGGGTCACCTTTGATGAGTGATCCCAGGGATGTCCTCAGCCGGCGACATGAGCATGCTGGTTGTGGCTGTGGAAGGCTTTGCTCCCTATGCCCCGAGTCCCCCCAGCCCCACTCAGGGCTGCCCTCGCTGAAGCCACAGTCGCTGCGTGTGCCACCCCACCCTGGTGTGTCCCAGGAAGCGGACTTGGCATCTCCACGCTGCCCCGAGGCTTATTCAGACTATTAGCATTGTTTAAGTGTTGCATGTGTAAACGTCTGTATCAGCTTTTCCTTTTGTATCAGCTTTTCATTATTTTGTATCTAGACTTAGCGGTTGTAGGGTAACCACCTTCCTTGGGTCTGTGCCCGATTCCTGGCGGAGTCCTCTGCTCAGATGGCCTGGGGGTGCCCCACCCCGGGCCTTGCAGGGCAGCCGATGGCAGGTGTCGCCGGAGGACAGTCTGACCGGTCCCGGTTGTGTCAGACCTTCCCGCTGAGACCTGCGGCCAGTGGCCCTGACCAGCTTGTGCAGCGCCCCCCACAGACCTCCACGGTCATGGGACAGTGTCTCCTGGACTGGGACTTAGTGGCCCCTCCCCAGGCCGGCAGGGCGGAGGCCGGGCCTCGCCCTGGGGCACCGTGCCCTGAGGGGGGGGCCTGAGTGGCCTGAGCCTGCAGGACGCGCCCCCAAGTGTGACCTCCACTTCGCCTCTCACTGTGCTCACCCGAAGCCTTAACCCTGCGTGCCCGGCCAGCCAGCGCCCGTCTGTGCCACGCCTGTCTTCTTAAAATGCCTTTCCGTCCCGTGGGACCTTCCGAAAGGGCTTCCAGCTGCCACGGAACGCAACGTGGCACCTTTTTTTTTTTCTGGGAAAGTTTCTGCCAACGCTGTGGCTTAGCCAGTGTTTGGTTGGGTCCCTGCCAGGCGTTCGATGTCCCTGAATCCCATCTGGTCCTTTGGGGCTTGGATTTGACCTTGCTGCTCTGGGACTGTATCGTGGCAAATGCAGGTCCTTTTTGTACCGAGTAAGTACGGTGAAAATGAGAAAGGGAAGAGAGTTTTCTAGCACGGTGGGGGGAGGAGCCCTGGAAGCCCCACAGTCAGCAGGGCGGGGGCCCCTCTGTGGGGCTGTCAGTACCCACACATGAGAGCAGGGCCCCTCGGAAACCAGGGGCTGCACAGATGCGAGGCTGTGCCCTTCGGCATTGGTGGCAGAGAAGAAAGATGTGCCTCTCACAACAGCCCGCAGCCACGTGTCTGCCCGTCGGGGGACAGGTCCGGTTTCTTTCACCGGGTCCTGCCCTCCCTGCCCTCAGGGCGGCCCCTCAACCCGCAGCCTGCACAGAGATGGTCCCTGTCCCCTCTCCCCGTGATCCCCGTCCAGCGTGTCCACTTCGGCACATTAAGCTCCCGCGTTTGCCACCCTCAAGCTTCTAAAGCCAGGAGTCTCATTTCTAACTTTAAAAGCCGCTTTTTGGCCAAAGCCGGCGCGGGGTTTGGAGTCCCCTCCTGCTCCCCCACACCTGGGACTCAGCTGGGCCTCATGTCTTGCTTTGCGTGACTGTATTTTGCAAAGTCTCTCCCGAGAAGTCAGAAGCCAGCCTCAGCCCTTTGCCTGGGGTCCGTCCCCTGCCCTCGTCTGGCGGTACCACCTGCCCTGGGGACAGATGGGGTGCAGCCCCAGCCTGCGGGGTGTCGGAGCGGCCTTCCTTTCTTTGATACGCGTGTTCAAAAATGAAAGTTCTTACCGACCGCTTGTACCTTGGTCGTATTTTGTATTAACAGCCTTTAATAAAGCCATTTAAAATATTGTAGACGTGTCTGTCTGGGCCCCTGCGGGAGGCTGGAGGCTGGCAGGGTGCCCGCTGGGAGCAGAGAAGGGAGGGTTCACGCCTCTTTGGGGGGCCCACGCGGAGTAGTCCGAGCGGGTACCCCCGGACGTTTGTGGCCCAGGCAGAAGGGGGGCGCCTCCTCGGGGTGACAGGGACGCCAGGCCCATCTCAAAGGACAGACGGCGCATCAAGTGACTGTCTGGAAGCAGCAGATGCCACTCCGGACAGCCGCCCCCCGGATCCCGCGGAGTTGAGTTGCTGCAGAAGCAGCGGTGCGAGCCCGGCATGGCCGCCACCCCCTTCGGGGCGGGGTGCAGGCGGTGAGGTTGAGCTGTGTCTGGGGGTCCATTCTCCACATCAAAGCTGTGTTTGAAACTGACCCCCTCAGGAAAGTAGCGACTCGGGCTGACATGTCCCCTAACCTAGTGTCACGCAGAGCGGGGTCCCTGCCTCCAGGGGGCCGGCAAACACGCGGGTCTTGCACTTGGCGGGAGGACCCGGGCCGGCCCCCAGCCCATCGGCATGGCAGTCTGTGCACCAACGTGCGTTTGAAAACGCTTGTGCGAGAGGGAGCCGTCAGCATGGAGACGTTCGCACTTTGCAACCAGGAGGGAGGGTGCTGGGTCTGGGGCGGAGTGCTCCCTGGGGGTAGGACGTCCTTGGGCAGGGCTCCCTGGGGGCGGGGCTCCCCGGGGGCGGGGCTTCCCCCGGGGGCGGGGCTCCCTGGGGCTCTGCTCCAGTTTCTTTGTTCCCACCACACTCAGGTGCCGACTTCTGAGCTTACCAGGTGGCTTGATGCCAGGGGACCCCAACCAGGGGAGACCAGTGATTCTGAGCCCCCCAACTCAGGCAGAAAGAGGTGTGTCCCGCATCTAAGGTCAAGCTCGCAGAAACCGGGAGCTGCGATTCCAGCTAGAAACAAGTGAGAAACACCAACTCCTCAGGGCAGTCGGAAGTGCCAAGTGTCCCAGAATCAACCTCAGCATACGGAGGCTTTTCTAGGGAAACTGTTAAAATGACGTAGGAGACGGGGAGGATCTGAGCGATCCTGGGCGGCATGGCTTAGTGTCCTGACAATGGTCGCTTTCCCCAAGTCACGTAGGAAGTCAGCTCAGCCTTAACACAAAGGGCAGTTGCTTTTGACACATTTACAGAAAGTTGTAGGTGGAGAATGACAGGTCACCGGGGGCAAGGAGGCCACACGCGCTGTCGTGAGAACCAGTCGCCAGGCCACGGACGTGCAGAACCGCCCTCGAGCGTGCGGAGGCCGGTCTGGACTGAAGCACAGGGAGGGGAGACCAACAGCCTGCAGCCCCGCCGAGGAGAGGAGAAGGGGCTGGGCATGGGGGGCCGAGGGCTGGGCCCGAGGGGCCAATTCCGGAGAGGACGCTCCGGGGTCTGCGTGGGGCCCTCGAGCCTCCGGCCAGAGACCGGTCTGCACTGCAGGCAGAAGCCCCGCAGCCGGCCCGGGCGCCCTCCACCCGGGGCCGCGAGACGCGCGAGGCGCCTTTCATCCACGGCCCCCCCCAGGCCATGTTGCAGAGGTGGGCTGCGCGTGAGAGCTCCTGGCGGGGCGAGCACGGGAAGGGGGACTCAGCGAGCCTTCAGAGCTGGCGTTCTCCGTCTGCCCGAAAACAGCAAGGCGTGGGAGGGCAGAGCGATTCGCCAACGGCGGAGCTGCCGGCGGAAGGAGCGTCCTTCGTGGGAACATTACGACACCCAGCACTGACAGTAAAATTCACCACGTTCAGCAACCACTCAAACGCACCGGACGTACAGATAAGCGGGGAAATGTGATTCATAAACGGAGGAAAAGCAGTCAGCAGAGTGACCCAGAGTGACGGCGGTGATGGAGTTAGGGGTTAGGACGGCTTTCATGCACAGGACCCGTGAGCCCAAGAACGTGAAGGAAAATGACGGGACACGCATCTTCCACAGGTAAAAACGTCTGACGTGCGACGCCCCCTGGTCATCGCTCCTGGGCCTGCTCGTCTCCCGCTGTCCCCAGCTCCAGCTCCAGCTCCGCGGGGCAGGACTGCGTCTCAGTCACACGTGTCTGTCCGCAGTGCTGAGCGCCGCGTGGGCCGCAGAGGCCACTCGCTGTCCCTGCCGGGGCGGTTCGTCCTCCCAGCTCAGTGTCCGTCTCAAAGAGCTCACGAGGCCCCTGCTGGTAACAGACGCCCCCCACCCCCCACCCCTCGCCCGAGTGCCCGCCTTGTCCTTGCCGCCTCATCGGGCCTCCCCCTCGGCCGTGGGGCCCCGCGGTCCAGGCTTCCAGGCCCCTCCCCGGCCCAGACCCCTGCGCCCGGCGCCTTCCGCCCCCTCCCGCCCGTCCAAGCTCTGCCTCGGCCTCCCAGAGCCGCTCTCACTGCGGTGCCAGCGCTCGCCCCATCTCCAGCACCTTCTCCTGGGGGCGCAGGACAGGGTCAGAGCCCGACCTTTTGGCCTCGGAGACACCCAGGGTGAACCCTGACTTAACGCCTCCAGGTGTGGGACCCCAACCCAGGAACGGAGCGTCTGCCTCATTCTGCCGTCGGTTCTCCCCCGAGCCTGCCTGCGGGCTGCGGCCTGAGTCGAACCCTTTTTCTGAAGACCTGGGGGTTTATGGGCCCCCAGAAGCCACTGCGCCTGAAGAAGGGGGTGAACAAAGCCACCGGATCTTGTTCTGGAAGTCGAGGTGGGAGGGACGAGGACGGGGATGGGTGTCCCCTGGAGCTGGCACCGTCCCACAGAGCTGTCAGCCCGGTGCTGAGGGCGGCAAGCCGGTGGTGGCAGTGTGCTGAGTGTGACCGTGACCATGACCAAGGCGGGGACCGTGTGGGAGGTCGGCTGTGAGGAACGAGAGGGAGCTAGGACCCCGTGGGCCAGTCGAGGCCCGGTGTGTGTTGGCGGTGGTGGGGGCTGAGATGCTGAGAAATGGCGGGGGTGGGGGATGGGGGGTGGGGATTGGGGGGTGGGGGTGGTGGCGGTGACAGTGTCCCAGAAGCCAGGTCAGATGTGGCCCACACTCCGGACACCTGGTGCTCAGAGCCCAGACAGACCTCCAGCCCCCCCAATTCCCCGCCCCTCGCGGTCTCTCCATTCGCCTCACTGGGCGGGGCCGGCCACACTGGACTCCCCAGGCCCCAGACCCCGGGGCTCCGGGAGGAGTCGTGGGGCACAGGGTGCGAGGCAGCCCCGGTGACCCAGCTGGAGGTAAACGCCGGACTGGAGCACAGGTCCTCGGCCTAAGGCCAAAGCCGGCGCCGCTGAGCGATCACGTGATCACGTGCGGGAGCCGCGCGCTCGGTTTCCCACCTGGGAGGGGCCGACCCTCCCTCCAGCCGAGTCCGGCTGCGGCTGCGCGGCCTGACCGCGGAGCCCTCCGCGCCCTCTGCAGGAGCGCGGCTGGGCCGGCCTCGGTACTGGGGACCCTGCCTCCCCCGCCCCCGCTCCGCCCCCGTCTGCCCCTCCTACTCCCCCTGCCCTCTCCCCGCCTCCCCGCCCCTCGCCTCCCCGCCCCTCGCCTCCCCGCCCCTCGCCTCCCCGCCCCTCGCCTCCCTGCCCCCCCCCAGGAAGTAGGGGGAGGAAGCCGCCTTCCCTTTCAGAAGGGGGCCTGGGAAAGTGCCCAGTGGGCATCGGTGGCGAGCGCACAGCTGTGCTGTCCCAGCTGCGGTGCCCGGCAGCCCTCACGCGGCTACTGGCCGGGGGCCAGCTCAGCAGAATGGCGCTTTGTCACCGCGAGCGACCCAGTGCCCTGGGCTGAGCTGGCACCGAGGGTGGTGGCGTCCTGCCCAGGCGTCAGGTGCCCTGGAGTCTCCTGCGGCCCCGGCCCTCGTTGCCTCTCCTGGCTCTGCAGAGGACAGGGCAAAGGCGGGCAGGGGGGTGGGGGGAGATGTCTCCACTGTTCCGACCAGGGTGCTGGGGGCCGGGGGCTCCCCCCTGGTGAGGGGGTTGGGCCGAGGACCTGTGGGGAAGCCAGCCGGCCCCTGGGTTGGATGCAGGCTCTTCACATGTGACCACAGGGCTGTGATAATGTCAGGCCTGGACAGGTGGGGATGGGGGGGTCGGTCCTCTTTGCCCCCAAGGAGAGAGGTCTGGAGGCAAGCCAGGGGCCCTGTTGCAGCTTGGGGCCCAAGGGCGGCTTCGTGTAGAGGGTCCCTTCGTCGTCCTTCACCGAGGACGCACGGTGTTGCGACATTGCACACATGGATTTCAACTGATCGTGGGTGGTACAGTTTGCCTCGAGGAAGGTCAGGTCGCTGAAGCGTTGAGATGCAGACAGACAGGCAAGGGCGCCCTTTGCTGCTGGGCTGGCCAAGAGGACAGGCCGCCGCCCGCCCCCCCCCCCACAGATATGCGCCCCCAGAGCCTGCGGCCCCAGGGGCGGCTTCCTCAAGATCTCTGTGTCGTTAGCCCCCCAGACTGCCGGAAGAGGAGTCTTCGGGCCATTTCGTAGCATCTCCGAGTCCCAAATCTGGAAGCTGGCGGTTCCCCCACCCCGTCTCCCTTCTCTGCCCAGTCAATACCCCGTCTCTCGGCCCCACCCCCATCTCCACCCCGTCTCCACCCCCTCGACCCCACCCCGTGCCCCCCCTTTCTGCCCCGTGCCCACCCTGTCCCCACCCCGTCCCCCGTCTCTGCCCAGCGTTTGCTCCAGCAGGAAGCAGTCGGCGCCGTGTTAGAATCGCCTCCGTTTGGGTTGTTTTAAAATCCGTTTTACGGAAATGGGAAAACCAAGCTTGGAAGAGAATCTGAATCTTAAACGAGCTATGTGTGAAACATGAGCGGAGTTTGCAATGGATCGGAGCAGAACCAGAAAGCGCCCCCGTTGTTGTCCATTGTAACTCGTTGGCCGGGTTCTTGGCTGGCCCGGGACGAGTCAGGCCCCACGCCTCCGCGTCTTCTCCAGGTCACGGGTCCACAGACCCCGGGGGGCCAGAACTCGCAGTCAGCTCAGCGGCCGCGATGCCCGGCCAAGCTTCCGGGCAGGCAGTCAGGGCTGAGTCCGCAGAACGCGGCGGCCCGACCCGACGTGATCACGTGCTTTTATTATTGGCTTCAGGTACGACGTCGACACTCCAAAAACACCCCCACCGCGTGCAGACGCTTCCCGTGCCTTTCCGTTACCTGCCCCGCACGCAGCCCACTCCGGAGCCTCCTGCACCCCGAAGGGCCCCTCATGCCTCCGCGTGGACCCCAATAGTGAACGTATAATTTGCAAATATTTTCTCCCGGTGCCCTAACTGAGCTTCCTCTCCTCCCCTCTCCACATGTGTCATGAACCCAATAACGTGGGTTATAATTGTTGCTTTATGAAGCTTCGTGCCTTTAACAGAGTTAGAAGAGAGAAAGAACGCGTCACAGTCTCTGTAATTACTCAGATACCGTCTTTAGTGCTCTTTATTCCTTTGTGCAAATTCCAGTTCCCGTCGCGTGTGAGGCCAGCAGATCAGATCACTGCCTTGTCATACTCCAGGTGCCGGGGCGGGGGGCACGCAGGGGCACGCAGGGCCACTTGGGGAAGTGCCAGGTCGGCCAGGTCGTGGGCACGAGCCTTCGCTGCGGGTCCCGCGGGTAGTGGTGGGCGAGGCCATGAGCAGGCTCAGGACGGGCAGGTTCGAGTAGATCCAGATGTGAGCAGATCTGGGCTGGTGAGGGCGGCGACGTGGCAGTCGGAACTGACCTGGCCTTCCGGGAGGGGAATTTGCAAAATATGAAAAAAGCCTTAAGAATGAGGCTATCCCATCTGTAGCCATATTGCCTTGAATGCGCCCAATCTCGTCTGATCTAGGAAGCTAAGCAGGGTTGGGTCTGGTTAGTACCTGGATGGGAGACCGGAAATACCAGATACTGTAGGCATTAGAAAAAAAAACGAGGCTACCCTTTTGTCCTTTTATCCTAGTTTTAAGGATCCTAAACAAAGAATTGCCAGTTAAGATTTTTATCTTCAGGTTATTTATCATGCCAAAAATTAAGAAATGATCTAAATGACCAGTGGAAGGGTGCGGACACCGGGTTAGGTCATGGCCACAGGTCTGGTTCTGAGCTTGACTGGGCTCGAGTGTCAGACCCGTCGCCCCGGAGCCTGCCAGGCTCACATGCTGTCTCCTGAGTGTCCGCAGCACCCCCAGCCAGAAGGGTGGAGAACCCGCCCCGAGCTAAAAAGCTGGCGAAGGCCCTCAGCTGCAGGAGGCCAGCCCGAGGCCAGCCCGAGGCCAGCCCCACAGCAGCACTGCTGGGAGCTTTGAAAGCGCCCCGCGGGGCTCACCCAGAGCCTGACCTCAGTCTGGAGACCTGGGGGTGTGGCTCTGCTTTGCAAGCCCTCCAGGGGCAGGTTTCAGAGCCTTTTGACCTCAGGCTGTCCCCTGAATGCCACTGAATCTCAGTGTCCACAGCCCTTGAAGCCCTTAGAAACGCAGAGTGTCAGGCAGCACCTGGACCCCCTGCCGAGGAAGTCTGCATTTCCTGGTGCTTGAACTCAGACCAGCAAGTGACCTGTGGAGTGACTTCCACATGGCCCGGAGGCCAGGAGGTTGGGGACAGGGAAGTCCAGCCCAGTGAGGAATCGCTCATGCCCCCCAAGCCCCGCCGGGGGTAGCTGGAGCCAAGCGCAGAACCAGCCACCGGCCTTGGGGGGCAGCACCGTCCCCGGGACACTGGTCAGCGACCACCCCCTGGGCCCCGGGCCCTGCGGAGATCCACAGGCTGGCTGGCTGCGCGTGTCCGAGGGTGGCTGCTGGAAAAGGCGGCGCCTGGACCCCACGCGGAGCCGCCGCAGGGCGTGAGCGGGGTGCGGGGAGCCGCACTGAGCCACCGCGGAGTGACAGGTGGCCGGAGCCCTCGACCAGAGCCCTCGACCGGCCTCCCCTCTTACGAGCTGACGCTTTGCGATGCGACGGAAACACCTTCCGTTCGTGCACGCGCCTTGCTGCGTGGCCTCAGCCAGGCCGCAGCCTGCGGGCCGGGCCAGCCGACTGCCCACGAGCGCTCAGGGAGCAGTGCCCGGCGCCCCCAGCCCCCGAGTTTCGCCCCCGCGGCCAGCGCGTCTGTGTGGCCGCCACCGCGGGTCCCCACATCGCTGTGCTGGGCTCTCGGGGTGCCCCGCCCACTCCCTGAGGACCGCCCTGGGGATGACTGGGAGGACGGGGGAGCAGCGCCTCCCTGGCCCTGTGCGGGGGTGAGGAGCAGGGCCAGGAGCCATCATCTCCTCTGTGGCTCACCGGTGACGGCCCAGGGGACGGGAGGGGCAGGGGTCAGGACGGGACAGCCGTCACCCCGGGGCTGCGTGGGACCCTGTGACGGGGTGTCACCCTTGTCCCTCCTCTGCGTTCCCAGTGGGGGGAAGGGGACCCCTGACAGCCCTCGGCCCCGCGGACCTCTCCAAGGCAAGACGCCGCCAAGCCCGTTCGCGCGTGAAGCCGGCTCACCACCCCTGGATTGGGCGTTGCTGTTCCTCCCATCTCTACAAGAAAAGGGGGGCTGAGCCCTGGCCCCCTCGACCTCGGTCTGGCCCGATTCAGTCTCTGCCACGTCTGAGAAGTCCCGAGAAGGGGACGCCAGAGAGAGAGCCGGTGCAGGGCCTCGGGCAGCGAGGTGGGGGCGGGGGCACTCCCGCTGTCCCAGAGGGCCCCGGGCTGCAGCCCCGTTAATTCGGGCACCGGCACACTGGTGGCGGGTGACCTGGGGCTTCGTCGGAGCTGGGGACGATCACCAGCTCAGTGTCATGCGGTTCCAGACTTTCTGCAGGGCTCCCCGGAGCTCGCTGGGAAGTGGGGGAGGAAGGACAGCAGAGGACCCTGGGGGGAGGCGGGAGTCGGGGAGAGACAGCTCAGGGCCGGCCCCGCCCTAGCACACCTGACCCCAGGTGCCTGGGCCAGCTCCCAAGGGACCAGGCGGGGACGCACGCCAGGAAGGCACACCTTTCTTGTCAACTGGGGGCCAAATAAATAGCCCTGGTTAACACTCTGCAGCGGACGAGTCGCCTAGTCCACTTCCTCCGGCTCCCTGCCCGCCGCTGGGCCTCTGGGCAGCGGTCAGTGCCGCGAGGGAGAGCCCTCTAGTGACCCGCTCCGCAATATCTCGGGGATTCTCACACCAAAAGTACTTGCTGCCGCGGCCGGCCTCTCCCAAAGTGTGCATGTGCGTGCACACGCACATGTGCTCATGCACACACACACGCGCACACATGCACACACGTGCACACACCGCTTACTGGGGCTGCTCGTGACGCGGACACCCATTCGCAATGTCGCGGGGACGTGACAAGTCCCATGGGCTCCAATGCTCGCTGACAGACATGACAGCGTGAGCACTGAGGAGCAGCTCAGACGCTCGAGGGTCAAGTTTGCAGGGTGGGCCCAGGGTGTGGCCAGGTGCTCCTTCTCCTGCACCGGGTGCGCCCTCCCCCCCCCCCCCCCCCCCCCCCCCCCCCCCGCCCAGTCAGCCAAGGGTTCCGGGCTCTGATGAGCTCCACCCTCTGGCCGCGGAAGCTGACCTAGAAGGGGAAACCGTCAGGGAGGTGAGAAACGATAAATCCACCCATGAGCTCGCCGGCCACACGCCAAAGCCCGGCCAGACTCGGTCCCATTGAGCATCATGGCTGCCGTTGCCATGGTCCTGCGTCGGCACCCAGGGCGCTCGTGCTGGGTCCCGGGATACAGCAGACTCGAGATCAGCATGAATCAGTCTGCGTGAGTCCCCGAGAGAACAAGCTCTAGGCTGCGTTCTCCCGAGAAGGCAGTCCACGTGAGCCGGTTCTCATGATGGATCCCCTCCCCTCCCTCGCTCTCTCCCTCCCTCACTGCTTCTGTTTCTCTGGAGAACCCCGACTATCGACTATCGACTATAGAGGGACTGGAATCAGGAAAGAAAAGGAAAACCAGCCAGGCTCTCAGCCCGGATCAACGGGTTTGGTGCTGTGGCGATCACAGGTTTCTGCCCCCCACTCCGTCTTGCTGTTTTGAACCTGCCTTAGTGACACATTCTCTGGAATGCGAAGCACTAAGTAGGCGTGAGGGACCGGGGCTGTTGAGTCTGTCCTTGCGCAAACAGGGGGCCATGTCACCTACCTGGTCAAGTCCTGTCACAGTGTATGCGTGGCCCTTAATGAGACCGAAAGGCGTCCGGGCTTCAGATTCTGCAGTGTTTCTGATCTAAGCATGAAGAGCAGCGTCAGACCCGGCATGTAGGTCAAGCCTGGTTGCCCGGCCAGCCCGAGCTCCGTGCCTGGCCGGGTCCCCCGCTCCCCAGGTGAGGCCGCGTGCCTGGGCACAGGGCCCCTAAGATGGTCACGGTGACATTCAGTGACCCCCCCCCCACCACCACCCCGTGTCTTCTGGGCAGAGAGACCCTCATTCCCAACTCAGTCTCCAGCGACGAGTTTACTGTTTTGGCCCCAAGCAGAACCACCAGCCGTCCCCATCATGTGGCCTGTGACAGTGCTGGACACAGCCCCATCGCTGAGCTCCGAGGCGTGGATGGTCCACTCTCAAGGCTGATCCAGGAGGGCGTCCAGCGCTCGAGCAGGTTTCAGAAACAGCCGAGGAGACTTGTATGCGTGTGGGCCTGTCGCGTAAATGAATTTGTAAAAATGCTGTCGGATGCCTACCTACTGATGTATTATTTTCATAATGTGTAGAGCAAAACAAACCGGTTTGGGGAAAGTATATGGTGAGATTCCCTTTAGGGCCATCGAAGCGGCCACCCCGCGTCAGCGCCTTGTTCCCCGGAGCTCGGAGAGCGGTGACCACGCCAGGTCCCCGGGGGGCTGCAGGAGGGAGACGGAAATGTGGCCTAGGACGGCTCAGGGTGTCCCGCCGCACACGGCACGGCACGTATGCCTTGGCTTTGCAATTAGAAAGCATCCGATAAAAACTTTTGTTTTAATTAAAATAAATAAACGTGGACCCCACCCCGGGATGTCCTGCCTTTCCTGTGTGGCCCCCCACAGGGTGGGGGGGAGCCACGCCCCTCGAAGGAGCAGCCCAGCAGAGACCCCTTCTGCAGGGCCTTCTCCGGGATCTCGTAGAGGTTCTGGGGGGCCTCCCGCGCGGCGAGGACCTCCGCCGCGCCCCCCCGTGAGTCCTCCATGGCCTCCGGGGCGCCGCCCCGCGTCTGAGCCTCGTAGCCGCCGGTCAGCCCGCAAGGGCGGTGGGAGCTGCAGGAAGCCAGGACGGCCACCGGGTGGCGCCCCGGCCGCGGTTTTCCCGCTTTTCTACCGTAAAAGGGACGCCGCGCGGCGCTGGCCGGGGAGGAGGGCGGGCTGAGATCTGGGCCCCTGGCTCTGGGCGAGCAAGGGCGGCCTGAGGGAGGCGGCTGCTGTGGGCCCGGGGCCCCCCGGCTGCGGGGCGAGCTCCGGCCCCGCCACGCACGTGCCGGCGACCTAGGGCTCCCGGTGCCGCCTCCGGCTCCCCATTCGCAGAGGATTGACAGCTGTGGGCGGCGGGGGGCTCGCTGCGCCCCTCTGTCCCCGCGTGGCGGCCGAGCGTGTGTGGCCGAGCTTCCCAGACTCACCGAATCCCCGGGGACAGAGGGCCGAGGGCGCGCGCCAGGTGCTGGGGGGCGCGAGTTGAGTTTCACGGGGACCGAGCGCCCCTGCGGGAAGACGGCGGGGTGACCGCTGCACCCCGGAGTGCGAACGTGCCCAACGCCACTGAACCGGAAATGCTGAAAACGGTAAATTTTACCACGACCGTTTTAAAAAGTGAAGAAAAGGTTCATTCTGGGGGCAGAGCGGCATGCCGGCCCCGGGGGGAAGAGGCGCAGCCGGTGCTCACGGGGTTGGGCGGGGCCTGGGGTGCCAGGTGCTCCCCGCGGGGTGGGGGGGCACCCCGCCTCTCCTCCCGGCTCCCCCGAGGGCCAGACCGCGACGCGGGGAGACGGGGACGTGGGTCGCCCCTGTGCCCGAGGCCGCGCACCCCAGGCCACGACCGGCTTCCCTCCCACCTCCAGCTCCACAGTCACCACAGATCCCCCCACCCCCGCGAGCCCCGCGAACCCCGAGCCCCGCGGCCCCCGCATTTCTCCCCCCCACCTCGCCGCGAACCCCGAGCCCACGGCGCGCACTTGGGGTACGCCCTCTCCAGCCACGCGCTCCAGAACTCGCTGCGGGCGGCCGAGTGCAGGAAGACCCCGCGGCCCCCGAAGGTCGGCAGGCGGCCATCGAGCACCACGTCCAGCCACTCGCCCCGCTGCCTGAACTGCCCCCGGGAGAGAGGACGCTGCGGGTGGTCCCGGGAGGCCCCGGCGCCCGGAGTTCCTCCCTCCAATCAATCAAAGCACCCGCCCCCTCCGCAGGGGCGTCAGGCCTGGGCTTCTGATGGGGCCACCTGGGCCCGGTGCTGGGCATCTGACCCACCCCCGACATCAGCTCAGTGCCCACCCAACAGCCAGGGGAAGCGGGACCTGGCCACAGTGGACACCTGTGACCCAAATCCCCCTCCTCCTGTGGGGACCAGGCTGTGGGGGTTGAGTGGGCTCTCCCGCGCGCCCCCCCACCTCCTTGCAGCCCCTGCTCTGCAGGAGGGAGGTGGTGCCTCTGAGGGGGACAGGCAGGTAAAGCCCCGGCCCCGGCCCCAGAACCTAGCGACAGCGTTGGGGGCTCAGAGCTGGCCTTCCAGGGGACAGCTGGCTCAGGGGGGCTCACGGGCAGCTGAGGGACCAGACCACCACCCAGGAAGGCTCTGCTGGCTTCCTGAGCCCAGACACCCAGACGAGAGCTGAGGACACTGAGCACCAGAAAGGGGACTTGCAGGAGGTCAGCGTGTGCCGGGCAAGGGCCGAAGGGGGGGCCACCGCCTGACCTGCCGGGCAGAGCACAAGCCTCAGGTGGGGTTTAGAATGCGTCCTCGGGCACGGCGGACGGAAAGGGGGACGCGCACTGCGATCCTGGGGGTGGGGGCTGTGGGAGGAGTGGGGGGGTAGGGGAGAATTCGCTGACCCCGCCACGCAGCGGCCAGCCCGGGGTCCCTGAGCTCTGTGAGCCCTGAGGTGGCTGCCGCCTCTCACGCAGTGTTGGGCGGCCAGGTCACCAGGAACGGGCCCGAAGCCCTGGTCCCGGGGCACCAGCCTGGCCACCTGGCCAGCGCCCTCCCGTTCAGCGCGAGGGAGGCCACGGCGGCCAGCAGTCCCCTGAGGCGCGGAGCCACGGAGCACAGATTCGCTGCTCATCCCGGCAAATGGGGTGGGGGCGTTCCAGACGCCGCCTCGGCTTCTCCGCGGCTGGACCCCCGCCCGCCGTGCCCCCACATCTGCCCCGCCCGGGCCACCGTGCACGCTGTCCCTGTCCTCGGCGCCACGCTCGGGCTCCACACGCGTGGGCCCTGTGAAGCCGCCGCGTTGGCTGCCTCCACCGGGGATCGTCGGGCGGCCGCTCAGCCCAGGTCACGTGCACGGGGACTGGATCGCAGGGCTCGCAACATGCGCCCTGGGCGGCAGTGGGCGCAGCGGACGAGGGCAGGTCCGGACCCCGCCTGCCTGTTGCTCCCGAGGCTTCGGACAAGCGCCTTCGCGTCCCTCAGCTGCGGCTTCTCTGTGACTTCGGGGGCGGGAGGCGCTTGGGAAGGTGGAGCCCAGCCGGTGACCGGCTTCGGGCAGCAGGTGCTGGCTGTGCTGTGGTGTGGGACAAACAGGCCATCACCGCCGGTGTCTCCGTCTCTGTAATTGTCCCTGTGACCAAACCGTAGCCCCTGACCACGGGCGCGTCTGCCCCAGGGACCAGGAGCGCACGGGGCGGGCGTCACGGGCTGCACGGGGCCGGAGAGGAGCGCGTGGGGGGGCAGAGGGTGCCGTGGTGCCGTCCCCGCCCCCCAGCCCGAGACCCCGGCCCGCTCCTGCGTGGTGGCGGCTCAGAGGCCCTCGCGCTGGTCCCCGCAGGCTCCGAGCGCCGTCTGCTCACACTCGCCGGGCTGCCCTGGCAGATGGCAGCCCTGGTGGCCCGTCCGAGAACGGACTCTGGGCTTTTCACTATTTCCTGGAAGGACGAGGGTGTCGCTGAGGCGAGACGCCCTGGCCGGGCAGCCGTGCGCCCCGCCGGCCCAGGCCCCCTCGCGGAGCGGAGAGCCTCTCCCCTGCCGGGACGCCCCCTGGAGGGACACGCAGAGGCGAAGGGGGCGGGGCCGCACGCCGTGTGCCGGTCACGGGCGTTCTGCGTGTGCGTGTGCGTGTGCGGAGGGGGCCGGGGCCGCACGCCGTGTGCCGGCAGCACTGCAGCTGACCGATGCGTGGCCCCCCCCCGTGCTAAGTGCGTGTGGCTCGCACAGCCATGTGTGCACATGTGCTCACGTGCGTGCCCCTGTGCATGCCAGTTCCGTGTGCCCTTGGCGTGTTGCGTTCGTGCCCGGGGCCCTGAGTGCGTGCGGGGCCCAGAGGGGGGTTCGTCCGCGTGACATGCGGTTTGGGCCTGAGGACGAGGACTCCTTGAAACCACGGCGTGTGACAGGGGGATCGGGGGATTGGGGCTCCCGACACCCCGAGGGGAGCCCAGCTGGGGCCCAGGACGGGGGCGGCGTGTGCCTCACCGGTGACTCTCCCGCAGGACCGAGGACCCGCGTCCGGTCCCGGCGGGCTGGCGCTGCGGCCCCGTCCTGTTGACCGTGTGTGTCGCCCGGGCTCAGCCAACACATGGACTTTTCTCTACTAAGTAGCTAATTTAAAAAGAGAAAAGTCACCCCCCCAACAAGCTTGGAGAGGCTGAGCGCTACGACCGAGAGCTGTGTGCTGCCCTCTGGGGCACACCTGTGACGGTGCTCGGGGACGCAGGGGCCACATGGGGGCCACACGGGGAGCAGGGAGCATCCTGGGCGGGCTGCCACGGCCACGTGCCCTGCTGTGGCGCCTCCGGGGGCCAGGTGCCCGCGGTGTGGGCTGAGCCATGGGGGAGGGACTTGCAGGAGGAAGGCCGAGGGCAGGTGGGCGCAGGCTGACCGGGCGTCTGGGAGGAAGCAGAGGCCATGCCCTTGTGAGCCGAGGACGGCAGGCTGCGGGGAACCATGCGTGGCTGTGCCCCCCACCAGGCCGAGAGGCCCCTGCCCAAGACCCGCCCCCCTCGCTCAGACCACAGCCCCTCCCGTGGGGCCTAGAGCAGACTGCACCCGCCAGGAGTGAGCTCGCCTCCTCTCCAAGTCCGGCAGTCCGGCAGGTCACCCAGGCCCCCAGGTAACCCCGCCGTGGGCTCCTCGCCCTGGGGTCCCGGGAGGGCGAGGCTGGCGGCCTGTCCCCTCCTGGACTTTGCTGATCAGGCTGCTCCTGTGAGCCACGCGCTGGCCCGGGGCACAGCTGTGTTTGACAGGAAGGCGGGCAGGGGACGGCCCCACCCCACGGCACGGGGCAGCGGGCACCTGCTGCTGACACAGGCGCCATGGTCCAGGGGGGCAGCTGTGCCCCAGGGGCCTGGGGGGCCGCGGACGCCCCCGAGTGTTTCCCACGGCCCCCATGCCCCGGGCCTGGCGCTTCCGCTCGTGAGGCCTCGGTCTCTCCCACACCATGCCCTTCTCCACACGTCTGTGTGACACGGGGCAGAGCCCCCGCCCCAGACCCCCGCAGAGGGAACCGGTGTGCGTGGGACCGGGCGGTGGGGTCAAGTGAGGCTGCGGACGGCACGGGACGGCGGCACACGCGCCGGCACACGCCTCGGCACACGCGCCGGCACACGCCCCGCACACGCCCCGCACACGCCCCGGCACGCGCCCCGGCACACGCACCCCGCACGCACCCCGGCACACGCGCCGGCACACGCCCCGCACGCACCCCGGCACACGCACCCCGCACGCACCCTGGCACACGCACCCCAGGGGTAGGCAAAGCACAGAACTCGCCAGCTCTCGGGGTTTGGGGGTGCAGACCCAGTGCACCAGGGCCCCCTGCCATCTGGGGCCACGCTGGGAGGAGATGGGGACTTACGATGACCACCCCAGGACTGACAGCAGGACCCCAGACCCCCTGGGGAGCCTGTGGGCCTGTTCCAGGAGGGAGACCTTGAGGAGCCAGGACAGAGCCGTCCTCAGGCCTGGCCTCGAGCTCTGTCCTGGGGAAGCTCCAGTCTTGGTGAAGGGAAGGTGGGCTGTAGGCTGAGGGGTTCCACGCGGAGCCAGGGGCCCTGCGTGTGGAGTGCGGCCGGGGGGCTCCTTGCCTTCCTGCCCTGAGCAGGGAGGGGGTGCTGCTTGGGTACAGATGCAGGCGGCTGTCACCCAGCTCGGGGGCCCGAGGGGCCACCCCCACTGCAGGGCAGGCCAGGCGCGTGGCTGAGGCCTTTACGCAGACCCACGGAAACCCACGGACACCCACGGCTCCTGCCCTGTCCCGCCCCTTCCCTCCGCAGGGGCTGGTCCTAAGAGCCACCCTGCTGTCGGTCAACGTCACTGGGGCCCGAGGAGGTCCCCGAGCTGAAGACCCACCGTGAGCCGGTGGGCGGAGGCGCCTTCCCTGCCCCAGGGGACAGAGGCAGAGGGCGGGGCGGGGCTGGCACTCTGCTCGGGCCCTCGCTTGCCTCGGGCGGTGCGCCAGGCCCCACTGTGCCAGCTGTGAGTGGACTCGAGGCCAGCACGGGGTCAGCCCTGGGGACAGCCCGGGCTCCGCGTGTCGGAGGCCTGTGACCCTGGCCCCAGGCAGCATGGGGACACAGCGCTGCCCCGCCCCCAGGGCCGTTTGGGATTGAGTGACATCACTTGCCACCAGCAGAGTCGCCCGGACCACAGGAACCGTTGGTGGCCGCCGTCGTCCTGGGTGTGCTGGGTGGCTTGTGAGGCTGGGGGCCGTTGGGACCGCGATAAACAAGGCTCCACCCGCAGGCCGGGCCCTAAGGCAGGACATGGGCAGCCACTCGGACTGTTGCATGAAGGCCCCAGGGAGCGGGGGGACCACGAGGCTCCACACACCCTGAGCAGCGTCCAGGCCTGCCCCAGTGACAAGCCTGAAGGGGCGTGGGGACAGGGAGGCGGGGGAGTGACCGTGAAGGCGGGGTGCGGGGTGCAGGGACAGGGGCAGCCCTGCCCCGTGCAGGGGTGATCCCAGCCCACCGAGGGTGCCGAGCGGGCGGCAGAGCCCTGGAGGCGGCGGGGGTGGCCGACAGGCCGGGACTGGGGCAGGGGGACCACGAGGAGGGAAAGAAGCTACTGGAAGCTCCCAGAAGCAAGGCTCAGGCGTCCGTGAAGGCGTCAGACCCAGAAGCCACTGGGGAACCAGAGCGGCCGACGCATGAACCAGGGCAGGTGGCGTGGAGGGGCGTGTGCGACACACGCATGCACACACATGCACACACGCGCACAACACGCACAACCCACACGTGCACGCACGCACACACATGCACACACGCGCACAACACGCACAACCCACACGTGCACGCACGCACACACATGCACACACGCGCACAACACGCACAACCCACACGTGCACGCACGCACACACATGCACACACGCGCACAACACGCACAACCCACACGTGCACGCACGCACACACATGCACACACGCGCACAACACGCACAACCCCACACGTGCACGCACGCACACACATGCGCACACGCGCACAACACGCACAACCCACACGTGCACGCACGCACACACATGCGCACACGCGCACAACACGCACAACCCACACGTGCACGCACGCACACACATGCGCACACGCGCACAACACGCACAACCCACACGTGCACGCACGCACACACATGCGCACACGCGCACAACACGCACAACCCACACGTGCACGCACGCACACACATGCACACACGCGCACAACACGCACAACCCACACGTGCACGCACGCACACACATGCACACACGCGCACAACACGCACAACCCACACGTGCACGCACGCACGCACACACATGCACACACGCGCACAACACGCACAACCCACGCGTGCACGCACGCACACACATGCACACACGCGCACAACACGCACAACACAGAGGTGCACGCACGCACACACATGTGCACACACGCACAACACACACAACCCACACGTGCACGCACGCACGCACACACATGCACACACGCGCACAACACGCACAACCCACACGTGCACGCACGCACGCACACACATGCACACACGCGCACAACACGCACAACCCACACGTGCACGCACGCACACACATGCACACACGCGCACAACACGCACAACCCACGCGTGCACGCACGCACACACATGCACACACGCGCACAACACACACAACCCACACGTGCACGCACGCACACACATGCACACACGCGCACAACACGCACAACCCACGCGTGCACGCACGCACACACATGCACACACGCACACACATGCGCACACACGCACAACACACACAACCCACACGTGCACGCACGCACACACATGTGCACACACGCGCACAACACACACAACCCACACGTGCACGCACGCACACACATGCGCACACGCGCACAACACGCACAACCCACACGTGCACGCACGCACACACATGCACACACGCGCACAACACGCACAACCCACGCGTGCACGCACGCACACACATGCACACACGCGCACAACACACACAACCCACGCGTGCACGCACGCACACACATGCACACACGCACACACATGCACACATGCGCACAACACGCACACGCACGCACACACATGTGCACACACGCACAACCCACACGTGCACGCACACACATGCACACACGCACACACATGCACACATGCGCACAACACGCACAACCCACACGTGCACGCACGCACACACATGCACACACGCGCACAACACGCACAACCCACGCGTGCACGCACGCACACACATGCACACACGCACACACATGCACACATGCGCACAACACGCACAACCCACACGTGCACGCACGCACACACATGTGCACACACGCACAACACGCACAACCCACACGTGCACGCACGCACACACATGCACACACGCGCACAACACACACAACCCACACGTGCACGCACGCACACACATGCACACACGCGCACAACACACACAACCCACACGTGCACGCACGCACACACATGCGCACGCGCGCACAACACACACAACCCACACGTGCACGCACGCACACACATGCACACACGCGCACAACACACACAACCCACACGTGCACGCACATGCACACACTCCACGTGTGCATACGAACACACCCGCATGTGCGCGCCCGCACCCACATGCACACACATCCATGTACACATCCACACAAACATCCACACATGTGCACACATACACACCCTCACATGTGTGTACACACATGCACACACATGCATGCACACCCATGCACATAAACCACTCTTTTGCCACATCCATGCACACACCCACACACGCACACCCACACACGCACACACATGCACACCCCTACATGTTGCACACACACATGCACACAAACCACCCATGTGCCACACACGTGCACGCACACGCACACTCACACACGCGGCCCACAGCCGGAAGTGGCCACGACGCGCTCACCCCGCACTGGTGGTGGCCTGTGTCCTGTAGCCCAGCCCGAGGAGCCCAGAGGTTGTCGGGTTTTAGGGCTGACGCGCTGTGTTCGAGGCCCCGGCACTGTCTGAGGTCGGGAGGCAGACGTGGTGACCCTGGCGAGCCCGGCTGCTCCTGCGTGAGATGAGGCTTGGGGCCAACCACAGAGGTGGTGACGACGGCGCCAGCGAGAGCGACGGTGACCAGCGCCGTCACCTACCGAGAGCATCTGGGCGCCGGACGCGGGGCCCCCAGTGGTCCAGGTCGGCAGGCGAGGAGACTGAGGCGCGGGCAGTTAAGCGACGTGACCATTCACGGGCTACGTTCACGGCAGGAAAGGGGCTGGCTCTTTGCTGTCCCCGCCTGGCCCATAGTGACCTGTCCCCACAGGAGCCACCCCGGGGAAGGGGAGCCACGGTACTGGGTCAGAGGTCGCGCCCTGGCTAACGCGGCACAGCAAACATTCACTCCACGTCCCAGGCGCTGGCTGGCGCCCATGGGACCGTCGCCGGCAGGCCGCTGGGCGGCTGATGGCTCCCCTCCGAGAGGCGGGGCCTCACCCCTGTCCTGAGCTCCTGCAGAGGGAGTGTCCGGCCAGAAGCCACTGAGCCCTGTGCACGGCGGCCTCAGCGTCACCTCGCAGGGGCTGGAGTTTGGGGGGCCCCGCCATGTCTGCAGGCTCGCCCTGGGTCCCGAGGGACGGGTCTCCTGCGAGTTGTCCTGGCTGCAGCTTAGCCCCGCCCCCTCCGGTCTGGCCTCAGAGGGAGACAGAGCGGAGGGCGGGTGCAGCCCGACGCCCCGGGGACCCCCAGCGCACCCCACCAGCCGCGTGTGCCAGCAGACGCACGTCCTGTCCGTAGCGGGCGCATGCGGCGCGTGTGCCCGGCCCTCCCGGGCCCCTCCCCCTGCAGGCCGCTGGGCCGCAGCTCTCACCCCTGGTGGTCTCCACTCGAAGGGGACCGGGGGCCTCTCGCTGTAGAAGAGGGACGAGCTGTTGGGGAAGTGGGCGTCCTCGAACAGGACGCCCTTCCGCCGGCACGCCCGCCTCAGCGGCTCGAAGCTCTGGCCCGAGGTGTGGGTGCTGTGGGCGTGCCCGGGGGCCGGCTGCGCCTGGCACCCGGGGACCCAGTGCAGGCAACGCATGGCCGCTTCCTGGCCGGCGGGCTCCGGCCGGCGCGGGTGGCCGGAGCGAGGTGCCCGCGCCAGTCGGGGGGAACCACTCGGCCGGTGTGCTGGGAACCTCCCCTTGACGTGACACAGGACGCGCCCCGATGGTGAACGAGACAGAGGCCCCGCCCGGGGCTCCTGACACCTCAAGGGACAGGGGAGCCGGGCTGGGGCGGGCGCTTCCTGGCCGGGGCGCCCCGCACGAGAGCCGGCTGCTGCATGGGGAGAGCCGGCAGGAAGCCATGGTGGCCCGGAGGTGGCGGCCAGCGCGCGCTTGCTCTGAGCGGGGGGGGGGCCGCGCCTTAAGTCAGGACTGCAGCTTTGCGGTCGGCAGGGGCTCGGTGACGGGTGGCTTGCGGCTCCCTCACAGGCCACCATCGTCGGCTGCAGAGGGGTCGGCAGACCGCGGCCACAGCTTCGTGGGCCAAGGTCAGGTCATGACGACGCAACCGCTAGCGTGTGAAGGTGGCCCTGGGTGCCACGGCACAGGCGGGCGGGCTGGGGGCCCAGGGGTTCCGGGGGGCCGGGGGTTCCGGGGGTTCCGGGGGGCCGGGGGTTCCGGGGGGCCGGGGGTTCCCGGGGGCCCGCGGGCCCGGGGCGTCCGGCTGCAGGCGGCGACCGAGCCCCAGAGCGGGTGGGCCCGGACGACGCCCGCTTGTCCTCGAGGCGCCGGTGCCGCTGTCCTCCGGCGGTGCGTGTAGCGGAGACGGTTTGGAAGCGAAGTCGGAGCCTGGGAATGTGTCACTTCTGTGGATAACGCCGTGCCAGCACCCCCGCCCGTCTCCATGGCCCTTTGGTAAGTTTCACGACAACGCTGGCTTCGCAATTCAATGATAGTTACTCCTAGGTCAGCGGACGCAAGCTGGGCGCGAGCTGCAGCCGACTCGGGGTTCAGCCTGAAGCCACCCCGTGGTCTCAGCGCCTTCTGCTCACGTATCCTCGTCCCGTCCCCAGAGCGCGGAGCCTCGGCCTCGGCCAGGCGGGCGCGCCCGCCAGCTGTGTGTCCCCGAGCGCAGGTCCACACCCACCCCCGGGGTCTCGCCGCTCCGGCCACCAGACGTCCTGCCAGGAACGTTCGTTCGGTGCCGCGGGCGCCTCCTGTGGCGAGCGGGGCCTGGGAAATGCTGGCGGGGGCCCCGCGGCCCCGCCCCGACGCCCGCGGAGCACCTCGTGGTGGGGAGGGCACGGGCGCCAGTGTGCGCAGCCGCGTGCCGCCCGGCGCCCCGGCCCCCGCGGTGGGCGCGGCTCTGCTGCTCGTCCCCGCTGGCGTCTGCAGGGGGCGCCACGGCAGCGGGCGCACCCGAAAGCCCGTGACGCCAGTGCCCACGGGACCCTCGTTCCCGGGAGCCCTCGCTCCGTTCCGCACGCTTCTGCCCTGTGAACCCCGCAGACTGGTTTACGGGGCAGGCGGAGCACGCGACGGGGTGCCCGGCCCGGCTGGGGCCCGTCCGCGCGTGAGTCAGGGCGCCGGGGCCTCCGGGGGGTGCGGGGGGCCCTGGGAACGAAGCGCCTTGCCGAGTGCGACTGCGCAGTGTGCGGGGCTGCCCACGCCTCTGCTCCTGGCCCCGCCCCGCCCCGTCCCGTCCCGGTGACACCGGCTCCCCAGCCACCTCTGCGCATCCCTGGCTGTCACTTCCAAAGGGCGCCGTGCCTCTGCGTGCACGGCGGGGACCCCGCGTCAGGGTTGCTGTCCTGCCGGACGGCCGACCTGGGCAGACGTGCGGGCCGTCCATGTCTGGGCGACCAGGGGCTGGGCAGAGGTCACGCCGGCTGTGGGCACTGGGCGGCACCGGGCGTCGGAGTCCACGGGACAGAGGTGCGGTCGCTGTGCCCGGAGGCCGCGCAGCCTGCGGGCTCGGATGGTGGGTAGCAGCAGGGCGAGCGAACGGCTGTACGGGGCAGGGATCCGGAGCTTCCCCCAACTGCAGCGGCCGCCTTCGGGGAGCCGCACCCCGAGAGGCGGCGACGTGGCCGACGCCGAGGAAAGAACCCACACCGAGCCGCGCACGTGACGGGTCGCGGGGAGCGGTGGCCGTGGAGTCCGGTTCGGAGGCCGTGGGACCTTGGGGAGCCAGTGCGGGGCTCACAGCCCTGGGGCCCTGCTGGGGACGCTCAGGCTCCATCGAGTCTTCTCCACGAGCCGGGAGAGGGAAACGCTCTCACTCCTGAATCAGCATCAGCCGGCTCTGTGCTGGGCGATGGCGAGGACGAGGCGACCTCCGCCCCACACGGCCAGGCAGCCGGGCCGCCACACGCATGTCCTCGAGGGGCCAGGGCCGGGCCTTCTGGTGGGAGGACCTGACGGAGCTGCCGGTCGCCCCGATCTGTCCCGACGTGGCCTCAACAGCGGTGGCTGAGCGTGGTGGCCGAGCGTGGTGGCCGAGCGTGGTGGCCGTGCGTGGTGGCCGAGCGTGGTAGCCAAGCGGCCTCATTGGAGGGGAAGCAACTTCTTGGTCTTTGGGGCAGGAGCTCGGGCTGCAGCGTGGAGCCCGGCACCTAGGCCAGGCTCCTGCTGCCCCTCGGGCTGGGAGAGGACGCTGCCTCCCTTGGGGTGACGAGTTCCCTAAGGACATGCCCTGAGAGCGAGGACGGGGGGGGGGGGCTCTCTCAAGGGGAACAGTGAGCCTCTTGGCACTGGGTCGGATTTGTCCCTCCAGGGCCCAGCGTGTGCTGGGGACGCAGCCTGGGGTGCAGGGGGGTGGCAGCAGCCGAACCCCGCCGGCTCTGGCTGGGTGTGGATGGAAGTCCAGGGCCCAGGGACCCCTGCAAGGGAGGCAGGGGCCCCAGCCCCAGTTGGCCGGGGGGTCAGGATGCCTTCGTTTTCTGTCCACTGTTGGCCAGAACCAGTGAGTCCCACGGCCCCTACGCCCCTCCCCAGCCCCCGGGCTGAACACCCCGGCACAGCGGTCCTGGGGAGCAGAGCAGCCCTTGGCTTGCCAGGCCCCGCCCCAAACACGCGCTCGGGCTGAGCAGGGCCACCCTCAGCCAGCGGAGAAAGGAAAGTTCTTCTGGGGACAGGAGCACGTGCCAGACAGCTAGGACACGGCCCCTCTGCCCGGCTGGGGGCCCCACGCGGGGCGAGGAATGAGCAGCAGTTCTTGGCACAGGGGGTCACCGCGTCCGAGCAGGGCCCGCGGGGGGGGTCGTATTTTCTCTCCTTCCGGGCGACGCCGACACCGTGTCCCTCGTGCGAGGCCAGGGCCTCCGAGGCCGCCGCGGTGGCGATCTCGTGAGACCATGCCGGATGGCGTAGGGCTTGTCACCCACGGTGGACCTGCCTCCAGGTCCCCACTGATGAGAGGACGTCCAGACGCCTCCGGCCGGCGCGGACAGACAGCCGCGGCTTCTCAGGGGCCCGAGGGCACGGCGCGAGGTGGGGCGGGGGGGGGGGGCGCGCGGGCCGGGTCCCCAGCGAGGCTGGGCAGACCTGCAGACGAGGCGAACGGGGCGCAGGGGGCGGCTCTGGCGGTCGTCCGGGCTTCGTGGCTCTCTCGATGTGAGGGTGCACAGACGGGTCTCGGGGACCACAGATCAGCGGCCGGGAGGGACGCGGAAGACCCCCGGCCGTCACACGGCCGCGACGCGAGGGGCCGGCCAGGCCGAGCGTTTTCATTCTGTGTTGCTCTCTAAAATATCACCGAGTGACGCCCGAGAGGAGCTGGCGATGTGAGGCCGCGGGCCGGGTCGGCGGCCGGCGGGAGGCCCCGGCGGTGCCGGGACGGCCCCCCGTCTGGCCGGCTCTGGGGACAGCCTTGCCAGCAGCCCTTGGGGACCGGCCACCTGCCGCATCTCCCTGCTTCCTGCTTTCAGCACGAGCTAATATTGTCTTTCCCCAAATTTCCTTGCAATGTTTTCATAGAACAAGAACTGATCATTAAATAAATATTTTTTTCCGGAACTTGGTTTTCGCAAGAGAAAGTGCCTCAGGCCCACAAGGACAGTGTTCTTGTCTTGTCACAGCCATGGAAAAAGGGTGACGACGTTTTTCCACTGGGACGGCCGTTTCTTCTCCCAACGTTTTAACCGCCGAGCAGAACGAGCCTCCGCGGACTTTTCCCGGCTCCGGGCGAGCGCCAAAGCAAACGCGGGTTCGGCCACATTGCAGCAGAGGAAGTGCAAGAAAACAGACCTGGAAATAGTGTTTTCTGCATAGATTTCACACTCCAACTCTCCCGACACAGAAACGGCACCCCAAACCAGGAGCACACCCACGAAACCAACTGCAGACACCTGAGAACGTGCCATTTGAAACGAGAATGCTGTGTTCAGGTGCCTATCTATGGCTACCGATGAATTTTTAATCATTTTTATTTTTCTGAAAGTTAATGAAACGTTTTTCATTTTAAAAAGTTTTTTCCGGCAGGATGAATTTTTCCGTTTAAAGTCTGTAATGACAAGCCCATTAATTAATTAGCTTTTGTTCTCATCAAATTTTCCCGACGGTGGCCTGCGCCGCTGCGAGGATTTTCGTTTATTTTGTCCTTGTGTTTATGGCCAAATCAGAAGCTTCCTGCATTCGCCCCCCACCCCCCGCACGGTCCAGTCCAACGTCCAAGGCCTAAGCTTTGCAGAGCTATTTTTAAAACCAATTTTCAATCAGTGACAAAGTCTGAACGTGCAGTTCGAGCCGCCGACTGGACCGTGAGGCGAGCGCGGTTCCTGCCTGCCACGCTCGTCATGTCGGCCAGACCGCGTGGAATCTGGCCTTTCGCGTCATTATGTTCCGGAATTCCCTGGATGGTTATCTTTTGATGTAGGAACAAAATAACAAAATGCCCCATGAAGCAAGTGCTGTAAATACAGATGTTCACGAAGCTAGTTTTTAAATGAAAGGACGGCATGCGAGTGTATCCTCTGCCGCTGGCGACCGGGTTGACAGGTCAGGGGCCGGCAGGCGTTTCCCGGAAAGTGCCAGGCGATGAGTAATTTAGGCTTTGCAGGTCCCGCCTTCTCTGTTGCGGCTCCTCAGCTCTGCACCCTGCAGCCGCACCACATGCAGACTAATGAGCGTGCCGTGCCAATAAAACTTTATTTACACAGACGGCGGGCCAGATGTGGCCCGTGGGCTACAGCTTGTCCATCCCGGGGACCGGCGAATGCGCGTTCTGTTTGTGTCATGGGCCGGCCAGGACTGCGCCGAGGGCAGCATAACCGCAGCTCTCCCTGAATGCACAGCACACGGTTTCTTTTCCCTCGTCTTTCGAGATCGCAGCTGGTATTGGAAGGCCTGCGCGCCCGCCGCACCTCCGCCGTCAGGGCCACACGCAGTTTCCCGTGAGGGAAGGGCGCCGTTTTCCCGTCTTCCTGAAAATGGAGGCAGAACGACTGCCAACGAGCCCCGGCTCAGGGCCGGTCGTGGACGGAGCGCGCTGCGTGGCGAAGCGAGCCGCGAGCTGCCCGGCCTCGTCGTCCCTCCGGGCTTAGCGCCGTGAGCCTCATCGGCTCGGCTGGGAGGTTCCGAGCTTGACCGGGACCTGCTACATGTTATAACTCGATTGTTCCCTGAAAAACAAAACCGACTAAAAT
The DNA here is from genome assembly GCF_014176215.1 of Rousettus aegyptiacus. Classification (NCBI taxonomy): domain Eukaryota; kingdom Metazoa; phylum Chordata; class Mammalia; order Chiroptera; family Pteropodidae; genus Rousettus; species Rousettus aegyptiacus. The sequence continues at coordinate 15,735,859 of NW_023416293.1, read as the reverse complement.
AAATGTGGAAGGAAAAGCCCATTGCAAAGAGGCTGGAACAGACCGCGTGCGACCGGGCTGAATTCCTGAAGGACACTCCTCTGGCCTCTGCGTGAGCAAAGGGCGCATTGTTTTAGGACGTTTTCAACTGCACACGACTGTCTGAAAACACTGCTAATTGTGCTCAAACAGAGGCCCAGAGATGGCTGGGCTGGTTCCAGGCGGGCCTGAGGCCAACCCGAAGTCCGGGTTTCCCATCGTCCTTAGCTCGCTGGCCTGCGGGCCTCGCGGTTGCCGCCTCGTGTCGCGAGGCCGCTGCCGCGCCCCCAGACATCACATCCACGCTCGAGGGAGGACGAGGGTGGAGCATGAGCCGCCGGCTCTGCTGAGGACGGGGACGTGGAAGCCGTCGCAGGGCTCCGCTGGGTCTCCTTGGCCAGAACTCTGTACCTGGCCACAGTTCCAGACGAGGCTGGGAAAATGAGCGTTTGCGCTCCTCGATTTCCGTGTGGATGTGGACAAGGGAATAAGGTGTAGGGGGCGGTGAGGGGTCGGCATCCGACAGCGCTCGGCAGAAAGTTTATTACGGCTTTTCGCGAGCCCCAGGAAGCGGACTCCCCAAACTCATCCCCTGATGCTGAGACTGAGCGAAACAGCTCGTGTGTCAACGCCAAACCCTGGAGTCTGGCCGAAGCTCTGCGCATGGCCCAGCGGGGGAGGCTGAGCCCCGGGCCGTCCACGCGGTGGGTAGGCCCAGGGCACTGTGCTCCCAGCCGGCACGCGGGCCTGCGGGCCTCCCCCAAGCAAGCCGCCCCGCCCCCCCCTCTCGTCCGAGTCTCCAAAAATCCCTCTTCTGCTTCCAAATCCAACTCAGTTTTCCTCAAGGTTTGACTCAATTGGCGTTTCTCCCCGGAACCCCCCAGCTCTCGGGGGTTGTCCCTGCCCCGTCCGAAGGCGTTTGGCTGGTGCCTTTGCATCTGGCTGCGTTGCCGCTGGCGACTCGGTGTCCCCCCAGCTAAACGGTGAGGCCCCCTGGGGGGGGCCTCCGGGCTGCGTGTGGTCAGGGCCCCACAGGGCCATTCAAACAGCCTCTGGGCCTTCAAGGCCGTGGGGTCAGAGGTGCCCCAGGCTGCCTGACTGCAGGTTCTCAGGCCTCTGAAAATACACCCTGAGTGTGGAGCCTCGGCACTGGCCTTGGCCACCACGCATGGGGGCAGGGACATGTCAGCCACCCACAGGGGACGCCTGTGTGTCCGGGAACTGAGGCCCCGGGCAGGGGGCATCAGTGAATGTGTAACTCAACCCTGGCCGGCCGTTCTGCCCCAGGCCGAGCGCGCATCGATCACCCTGCCGTTCTGGAAGTTGTCCCTGGCCGGCTGCCTGAGGCCCCCACCCCGTGGTGACGTAACCCCTCCCCCCGGCCCCGGTACAGAGCGGTCTGGGCCTGGCTCCATCCCCGCCCCTCAGATATAAGCAGGGCTTCGCGGCTGGCCGAGGGAGAGGCCGCCCTTATCCTGGGACTGGAGCAGGAGGTAAGCGGGAGCCCTCCAGCCTGTCCCCGGCCTGCACCCCCACCCCCAGCCCCTCTCGCGGCTTAGAGGCTGGGGGCTCCGTGGGGGAGGGGCGGGGAGACGGGTTGGGGGGCAGTGGCTAACCAGACCCAGGGGCCAGGAGCCAGGGGACAGTGGTGACCTGTGCTGCAGGGGACGTCACTACCAGAGACTCAGAAGGTGCCGTTTCCTCTGGTCAAGCCGGAGTCCTGACCCGGGCTGCCCCCTCCCCGCCACCACCCTGTCCTAGCAGATGGCCTGCTTCTCCCCGGGGTGGGCAGGGTGGCCGGTCCTCAGGAGCTGGCATGGTGGCTGAGTCGCGGTGGCCGAGAGTCCAGCCAGAAGCAGCAGCGGGGCTGGTCGTGGAGCTGGGGGGAGGGCCAGGCTCGGCGAGACCAGGACTGTGTCCCCACGGGGTAGTGGCGAGCTGTGGCCCGTCCCCCTGCACCCCGTCACCCTGCACCCTGTCACCCTGCACTCCAACTCCCTGTTCCCCGTCTCTGCACCCCATCTCCCTGCACCCCAAACTCCTTCCACGCCCGTCTCCCTGCACCCCGCCTGTGCAGCCCATCTCCCCGCACCCCCGTCTTCCTGAACCCCAATTCCCTGCATCCCCGTGTCCCTGAACCTCAACTCCCTACACCCGTCTCCCAGCATCCCTGTCACCCTGAAACCCTGGCACTCTGCACCTGAACTCCCTGTACTCCGTCTTCCTACACCCCATCTCCCTGCACCCCTGTCTCCCTGCACCCCCGTCTCCCTGCACCCCTGTCTCCCTGCACCCCCTGTGGGTGGCGAGCTGGGGTCCCCGGGCTTGGGGTCCCGGGCCCTGCAGCCAGGCCCCGCACACCCCGGGCTCGGTCTGCTCCTCCGTGACGCGGGACCAGCAGCGTCCCGGCCTCCCCTGCTCGTGGGCCCCGGCGTGAATTCAGAGCTTCCAGACCCACAGGGAGACGAGGGCGGGCTGACCCTTCCGCTGGGGAGGCGGCGGGGGTCGTGCGCACGTGTCCGGGGGCCGCGTCGGGGGCTCTGGCCCTGGACCCTGGTTCTGCCTCGCTGGCCACGTGACCTGGAGCAAGTCGCGGAACCCCAACGTCCCCCTAATTAGTTCATTTAGCCGGTCCTTGTCCAGCAGCTGCTGCGCCCCGCGCCTCGGGGCGGGTCGTGGTGCATACGTGTCCAGAGCCCCGCTGTCCCCTGTCGTGGGGTTTGCGGTCACACGGGAGGCTGGCACTGAACGCTAAACAGGACAGACATGGGGGAGGGTGACGGGTGACCGGGCCGTGGGATCGGGGACGGGGAGCGGGGCGAGTGGGTTCGGGGTGCCGGGGTGCCGGCCGGGCGCCTGTCACGGGGGCTGGCTGGCCGGACGCTCTAAGCGTGGGACAGTGGCCGGCAGGGGCGCGCGCCATGTGGCTGTGAGCTGCCCCCCCCCCAGGTTCCACTCCTCACAGAGCCCGGGCAGCAGCGGGGGCGCGGAGGAGGGGGGAGGGAGGGGAGCGCCCCCTCCTGGGCTGAGACCCCGCCCAGGCGGCAGCCAATCGCGGCTAAGGGCAAACAGCAGGGCCTGGAAAACATCCGCGAAGTTGCTTCACAGAGTCCGTGCCCCGTGGGGTGCGAGGCAGGAGGGGCTTGTTTACCCCGGGGCCGGGGCCGGGCTGCGCCGGCTCTGCTCCCCCGGCGTCTCCCCGAAGGCTCTGCCCTCTGTGTGAGGGGACAGGGAGGGATGTTCGCACCACTGTAAAAATTAAACAAAACAAAAAACAAAACCAGCCCCCGAGGAACCCTGCAAACTGCGCCCCGTGGCCGGCCGTGTGTCCTGCCTCTGGGTCGCAGAGTGTTTTCCCTGGAAGCCGGTGCTGCACCCCGAAATCTGTCGACGGGTGGGCTGGTCCAGGCCCTGGGGGGCAGGCGAGAGCCGGCCGGCCAGACCTCCGCGGGAGGCACTTCTCACCTTCGCAAACCGTTCCAGGCCACGCGGAAGGAGCTGCCCCGTCCAGTCCGAGATGAGCCCCGCAGGAGCGAGCCTCGGGGCCGCCGCCCTCTGTGTCCTGGCCTGGGCCGGCCTGGCCGCTGGTGACCGGGTGTACATACACCCCTTCCACCTCCTCGCCTACAGCAAGAGCAGCTGCGAGCGGCTGGAGGCGCCCACGGCAGAGCCCGCCCGGCCCCCGAGCCTCGCGCCGGCCCCCATCCAGGCCGGGGCGCCCGCCGTGGACGAGGCGGAGCTGCGGCGACAGCTGGCGCTGGCCGCGCGGCAGCCGGAGGACGGCGACCAGGCGCGGGTGGCCGCCGTGGGCATGCTGCTCGGCTTCCTGGGCGCCCGCCTGCAGAAGGCGCGGGGCGCGCCGGGCGGGGCCGTGCTCTCCCCCACGGCCGCCTTCGGCACGCTGGCCTCCTTCTACCTGGGCGCCTCGGGCCCCACGGCCGGCAGGCTGCAGGCCTTCCTGGGGGTCCCCGGGGAGGGCCGGAGCTGCACGTCCCGGCTGGACGGCCGCAAGGTGCTGGCTGCGCTGCAGACGGCCCAGGGCCTCCTGGTGGCCCGGGGCGGGGCCCGGCTGCTCCTGTCCACCGTGCTGGGCATCTTCACGGCGCCCGGCCTGCGCCTGAAGCGGCCGTTCGTGCAGGGCCTGGCCCACTTCGCGCCCGTCACCCTCCCGCGCGCCCTGGACCTGGCCACCGACCCAGGCCTCGCTGCTGAGAAGATCAACAGGTTCATGGAGGCCGCGACCGGCTGGGGCCTGGGCAGCCCCGTGACGAGGGTCAGCCCAGACAGCACCCTGCTCTTCGACGCCTACATCCACTTCCAAGGTAAGCCACCTTCTGGAGGGCGGGCCCCCCCCCCCCCGGACTTCAGGCCCAGCTGAGCGGGCCTCGGAGCGGGGCGGCGGGTGGGCGTGAGGAGGTGGCTGGGGCCGCCCTCGAGGAGGAGGGGCCCGCGGGGCTCCTCGGCTGGGCACCCGCCCGCTGCCCGCCGGTGGCTGCGTGCTGTGTCCTTTTGTCCTTGGCTTCGGTCCCCCGTAATGCAGCGAGATGTCGCCGTCTTGGTTACGGGAAGACAGAGGCTCGAGGAACGAAGTGACTTGCCGAGGTGGCCCCGCCACGAGCCGGGGTCCCGGGCCCCACGGCCTAGCCGCCGCTCGGAAGGGCTGGGGTCCTGTGTCTCGAGGTCACTACCCCGCGTAAAACACCCCATTAGCTTGCTAAGGTCGCTTCCGGGGTGACGGTTACCACCAGCAAATAGCTGTGAGGATTCAGCGTCCGCGAGACTCTGAGCTGGCGTCTCGGGGGACCGGGCAGGACGGGGGTGCAGGCCCAGTCCGGCAGGTTAAAGTTCAGGGTCCCAGAGCCCGCGGCGCATGGCTGGACGCAGCCTGCAGAAGTGCCCGGGCCGGGGAGGCTCAGGGCACTCGGAGGGGACACTGGGGTGTGGACAGAGGCCGGGGGACGGCCGGGGCGGGAGCGGCTCTGCGTGGCCTGAACCCAGATGGGCCCCGGCGCCCGTGGAAGGCAGGGCTGGAAACCCCGGCGCCCGTGGAAGGCAGGGCTGGAAACCCCGGCGCCCGTGGAAGGCAGGGCTGGAAACCCCGGCGCCCGTGGAAGGCAGGGCTGGAAACCCGGGGGGACCGGAGCGAGAGACACCACGCTGCCGGGCGGGTCGGAGGCCCTCGGTGGCCAGAGCCCCGTGGGCAAGCGTCCTGCCCACAGGGCGTCCTGGGGGCCTGTGCTCGGTGCGGGGCAGGCATGAGCGCCCCGGGAGGCTTTGCCAGGGGCCCAGCGAGCTTTCCCGGGAAGCCGCGCGGAGGGGCTGGCCCGTGATTGACGGGCGGGCGGGGTGGGGCCTGTCAGGGCCACAAATGTGGCTCCATCAGGTGTGCGGCCTCGCGGGGACAGAAGCCCCGTGGGCCAGCCTCGGAACGACAGAGCTGGGGAGGGCTCCATGGTGGCTTCCTCGCTCTGGTCGGATGCTGGGCGTCTGTCGCCGCGTAGGGCGCGGACCCCGGGGCCTTTGGCCGCAGGACGGAGAGGACAGAGCCGGCTGCTCGGGTCCCGGGTCCTGGCACAGACGGCCCGGAGCGGCCACGGCGCAGGCGTGGTCTGCGTCCCCAAGCGGGGAGAGCTCGTGGAGACGGTCGTGCCCACGAGGGCAGAGCCGGAGCCCCCGGGGTCACGAATGGGGCCTCGCTCTGGGAAAGCGCCTGTCCACGGGGCCCCGTGTGCCAGAGCGGGACAGGAAGCAGGTGGGACTTGGGGACAGGCGAGCCAGGCCCGGGACGCCGCCGTGCGGCCCTCTGGCCTCGGCCCTGGCCGTCCCCGCCCTGGCCTCGGGCAGTGGGGACGCGGCCGCTCACGCCCAGCCCGGCGTGTCCGAGCGTGGAAGGGCAGCCGAGCGGCAGCGCCGAGGCCTCCGGGACCGCGGCCTTGGGGGGGGGGGGCCATGCACAGCGGGGTGTGTCCACTAGCGAGGCGGGGTAGGAGGCGCCTGGGGCCCCCCGAGCTTCGGGCGCCCTCTGCTCGGCGCCCGGTCCCGGGGTCCCGTCTGTGACGCGCCCTGCGCCCCCCGCTGGTCCAGCGCAGATGAAGGGCTTCGCCCTGCTGGCTGGGCGCCGGGACTTCTGGGTGGACAACGCCACCTCGGTGCCCGTGCCCATGCTGTCGAGCACGGGCACCTTCCAGCACTGGAGTGACGCCCACGGCAACCTGTCGGTGACCCGGGTGCCGCTCAGCGACAACGTCCACCTGCTGCTGGTCCAGCCCCACCACGCCTCGGACCTGCCGCGGGCCGAGGCCCTCGCCTTCCAGTACGACCTCCTGTCGTGGACCAAGAACCTGTCTCCCAGGTGAGGGGGGCGGGGATGCCGGGGGCCGGGGGGGGGGGGACACCCCGGGGCCCTCCTGCCCAGGGCGGGCGCACTGCGGGGCCCTCGCGAGACCTGCCTGGGGCGGGAGACCTGCTTCTCCCGTCGCCGCCAGAGCCTTTCCTTGTCCCGAACTGCCACTGTCCCCGCTGAGCACGCCCCCCCGCCGCCCTGGCCCCCCCCCTCCTGCTCCGTGTGCCTGTGAACCTGGCCCTAGGGCCCTCGTGCGGGGACTCGCGCAGCACTTGTCACTTTGCCGCGGGCTCGTTTCCCTCCCCGAACGTCCTCGAGGCGGCCCGTGTGGCCGCCTGCGCCAGACGCCTCTCTTCCCGACACCGACGTCCCTTTGCGTGGACGGACCGCATTTCACTCGCCCGTCTACCCACCGATGGACACTGGGGGCGCCCCCCTTTGGCTGCTGTGCCGCCAGCTCGGGCGGAGTCGCTGTGTCCTTGGGGACACACGTGGGCTCTCGGGAGGCCGGAGGGGGCTGTGCCGAAGGCCGACGTCGTCAGTCACGTGACGTGCGGGGCTCGGACGACCCTGCCTCCCCCGGCTCCTTCACGCCCTGCCTGGGTGGCCCAGGCCTCACGGGGGCCACTGGGGCCTCCCTGACGGCACGCTGTCCCCCAGGACCATGCGCCTGACCATGCCCCAGCTGGTGCTGCGAGACTCTTACGACCTGCAGGACCTGCTCGCCCAGGCCAAGGTGCCCACGCTGCTGGGCACCGAGGCCACCCTGGGTGGAATCAGCGATGGCAAGCTCAGGGTCGGACAGGTACCGTGCGGCCGAGCTGTCTGTGCGTCCGTGGGGCGGGAGCTGTGGAGAGAGGGCGTGGCTGGGCGGTGTGAGCAGGTGGGGAGGTGCCCGGAGCCCAGGGGCTTCCAGAGCAGGTGGGGCCTTCCCGGGTTGGCACTAGGCCGGCAGAGTCGGCGCCCCAAACTGGGGCCACCCTGGGGAACACCTGCTCAGCGGTGACGAGGGCCTGGGCGCTGTGCGGCTGGGGGAGCCGGTCCCCCCCTCCCGGCCCAGAGACCATGGGGGGGGGGGGCCGTGTGCTGAACGGGGCAGGACCCAGCACCGGCGGGCGCGGCGGAGGGGTCAGCAGGTGCAGGGGCACGAGGCGGCCCCAGGGCCACGGGCGAGGGTCCCCGCGGGCCGGCGACGCGCCCGGCCCACCCCTCCAGCCACGCCCTCCGCTTCGCAGGTGCTGAACAGCATCCTGTTCGAGCTCAAACCCGACGCGGAGGAGCCGCCCATGGATTCTGCCCGCCAGGCGGCGGGCCCCGAGACCTTGGACGTGACCCTGGACAGCCCCTTCCTGTTTGCCGTGTACGAGCAGGACTCCACTGCCGTCCACTTCGTGGGCCGCGTGACCGACCCGCGGAGCGGCGCGTGAGCCGCGGGCGAGGGCAGCAGGCGCGGCCCAAGAACCCGCCCGCGCGTCTCCCACGCCCCCCGCGACCCGGCTCGGGCTGGGCAGAGGCCGCGGCCTCAGGCGAGTCCCGGGGACGCGGGGGCCCGGCCAGCGTCTCGCCCGGGACGGCCGTTCTGGACGGCGTGCGCACAGGCCAGCGTGTGTCCTCTGTCACCGAGGACGAGTCGGCTCGACCGCGAGCACGTGCGCCCCGCCCCGCCCGCGTCGGGGTTCGGCGTACCGCGTGGGCCCGCGCCTGCCCGTGCTGCCCCCGGAGCCCGCGCCACGGCGACTTCCGAAGCCGCAGGACGCGGAACGTGCGTAGACGAATGTCGCGCCGGGTCATCCTGCTGTCAATAAACGTCCCCGCAAAAAGCGAGACTGTCTTCCCTTCGCACGCCCCTTCCGCCCGCCCGGTCCCGCCCGGTGGGATCGGGCCCCGCCCACCCCCTAAACCTCGGCCGGGGCCTGAGGGGCGAGGGGCGGGGAACCGCAGGCCTGCACCTGCCAGAACAGGACTGCGGGACTGCACGAACTCGCCGGAACTCAGCTGGAACTCGGGGCCACGGGCGGAACTGGGGAGCAGCCGGAGGGAGTGGGGACGGGCGGCTTCCGGGGTGCCCGAGCGCTCCCGGAAGTGGCTGCATGGGCTTCGGCGGGAGAGTCCGCTTTCTGTGGGGCCCACGGCCCGTGCGGAATGGGGGGTGGGGCCCGCCGGAGGCCCAGGCCGCAGAGGACAGCGGTGACGTCGCCCAAACCTCAGCTCAGCCCCTCACTCCCGAGCGTGGGAGGCGCCTCCCCTGGCTTTGGCGCAGGGCATGGCCGGCCCTCCCGCCTCTGCGGGGTCACGGGCCTGACGGGGGCTCGTGCTCTGCCATGCCAGGCACGCGGGGGCAGCGTGTGGCTCTGGGGGGGCAGCACGCGGGAGCTGGACCCCAGCAGGGAGCCCAGCCCCAGCTCCCACGGCTGTGTGGCCACGAGCCACTTCCCTGTCGGCCCCCGACCCGCGGGAGATGCTCCGGAGGACAAACGCACAGCAGCGCCTCCCATCCACGGCACTCGGGCCGTCACGGGGTCCTGACGTCCGCCCTGTCCATGCGTCCACCTCCAGAAGGCCTGGCAGGCGCCCCCAGTGGCGGGGGCAGCGCTGCCTGGTGCAGCCGGGGCAAGGAAATGTGTTTCCGACCCCGTGTGCGGGAGCGGCTGGCTCTGGGCTGCTGGCGACTCCACCTGGCGGGCAGTGGGCAGCGGGGGCTTCGGCCGTCGCTAGGAAACGCCGCCAGCCGGCAGTGGCTCTGCCCCCAGCTGCTTTCGTAAGCGGGAATCCGGGTCAGGACGCCGCAAGGACACGGAATCCTGGCATTTCGGGGATCCCGCCACACAAAATCATCAATTCCGGGGGTTTGTTTCTCACAAACATTCTTCATGGAACTGTGGGTCCCGCAGGTGCAAAGTGCTCGCCCGGCCGCCCAGACGGTAGTCCAGTGACCTCAACACGGTGACAGCCGGGGACGTGCCCCATGGCCACCGAGGACAGTCGGACCCCAGGTCCTTCACCGAGCGTTGAGGCCGGGAGGACTTCTGATCGCTGCTGCTTGTTGGGCAGCGAGACCCCAGCTGGGCGGCCGTGAGGCGCCGCAGATCTTCCCGCCTCGGGTCCAGGTGGGGACGGCTCTGCGTCTGCCACTGACCGCGTGTGGTGACGGCTGCCGGCCCCGGGACGCCCCGGCCGCGGGCCGGAACCCCGGCCCCTCGAGCCTCACCACCGTGACGGGCCGCGCATGCCGACCGCTCTGGGGCAGCGTCCTGCGGGCGTGGAGGTCACGCTGTGTGACGTTTTCCCTGACCCACTCTTGTAACGCAGGCTCAGGCTTCTAGCAAAACCGAGTGTGACGCCCAGAGACCCACGAGCCCCGCCCCACGCGCAGCCCCCAACACCCCCAGGCGCCGCGTCTGTCACGTCCACAGGCCTCAGGGACGCGTCACTGTCACCGAGTCCGTTTAGGTGACGGTCACTCGCTGCTGCGCTTCCCGCGGGTCTGAACACACACGACGTGACGTGTGTCCGCCACCGAGCGCCACAGTGCGGGCCTCACTGCCCCGAACCCCTGCACCCCGGTTGTCTCCCCCCAACCCCGCCACCACCGGTCCCGTTACCGTCCCCATGGCCTGCCTCTCCCAGGTCACGCCGTTGGGTCTTGGATCGGCTTCTGTCCCTCGGAATCACACAAAAGGTCCCCGGCAGCTCTGTGTGGTTGGCAGATCGCTTTGGCACTGACCAGCACTGTCATCAGAAGGACCTGTTACCCTATCGCCAAACGAAGGGCCCCGGGCTGCCCCGGCTCTGGCGGCTGATGTGGGGGGCCTGGCTGTCCCCAGCTCTGGGGGCTTTGACGGGGCGGGGGGGCCTGGCTGTTCCCAGTTCTGGAGGCTTTGACGGGGGGGGGGGGCCCTGGCTGTCCCCAGCTCTGGGGGCTGTGACGGGCGCTGTAAATGCTCCGTGGGTGGCTTTGCGTGTGCGGCCTCCGCATGTGAGCCACATCTCAGGAGGAGCGGGTGCTCTGGGCGGCTCTGGGTGACCCGCGGACATGGAGCTGCGTGCTGGGCCACGTAGCCGTGTGTCCGAGCCCAGGTCACCTCGATCTTCCGCTGAGTTATCCAGAAAGGGTCGGGTGGCCCGAGCTTTGCCTAAGTGCTGACGCAGGCCCCGACCAGCCCGTCTCGGCGGACTGGGCTCCACTTCGCGCCACATCCTCCTGGGCTTCGCCGTGGCCCGTGTCAGTGCTGGGCCGTCCTGGCTGGCGGGACGTGCGCTCTTCCCAGGCCCTCGGAGCTCCGAGGACGGTCCCCACCGCTGCTCTCCTGGCCCCGACGGCCTCCCCGCCCGGTGCCGAGCAGGGTTCGGCTGCCCGAACCGTGCCGAGCCGCCCTCCGCAGACACCCCGTTCCGCCCCTACGTTCCGGTGTCCTCGGTCTCCGACTCCAACACGTCACTCAGGGAGGTGGCCGGCTCTGCACCCCGCAGGATGCCGGGCGGCCCCGGGACCCGCCTGACCCGCCGGCTGCTCTGGGATCCCGTGCCGTGTGCCCCAGCGTCTCGTCAGCTGCGTGAGGTGGGGGCACATGGGTCCTCCGATGACACGAGAAACGTCACCGCCCAAACGCCAGCTCCTGGGGCCCACAGCCCCACACGCACGCGGCATCAGGGCAGCAAAGAGGGGAGGCTCCAGCCCGGCCCGCGACGCCCCCGGAAGTGGAAACGAACCGAGAGCAGTTGGGACGGGGGCGGGGGCCTCCTGCAGGCAAACGGAGGTGGTGGTTTGCCGCCCGGTGCTCGCGGTTCTGCGGCCCGGTGTCGCAGACTCTGCTGCGTTGCCTTGGCAACAGTCCTTCGAGACATGGGGCTGCTCTGGCCCCACCCGAGGGTCATGTGTCCTGTTTTCACGCCGAGGCTGGAGGAGCCCCTTGGGGACAGCAGCTCCACCCCCCGTAAACCGGCTGCTCACTCTGCTGTTGACAAGGGATCGGCGTCCGCCTCCTGAGCAGGAAAAGGCCCCGGCACCTCTGGGGCTGCGTCGGGGGACAGAGGGACGGCCCCCGGGGCTTCGCGGGGCCCCCTGTGCTGCCCGTCCCCGCAGCTCTGCCCCGGGCCCCCCAATGCCGACCCGCTGCCCGCCCCGGGCACTGGCTTCCCCTGCTCCCTCGCGAGCCCACCTTCGCACGAGGAGGCGCACACCCGCCTCCCTGTCACCCTCGGGGCGACGGGGCAGAGGGCGCCCGCACCGGCACACGGCCGGCTGCACTGCGACACCGCCCGGCGGGCAGCTGCGGCAGGGCCGCCCGTCCCCGTCCGCGACGGGCTGCACACATCCGACGGAGCTTCTGGGCTGGACGGGGCCCGAGAGACCCGAGGGTCGCCGGCCCGCAAAGAAAGGGCGGCGCGCTCCCGGGGACTCGTCTTTTATTTAGGAAACAAACCCTTGACCGGCTCTCGCCCCCCGCGGCCTGGGTGACGAGTGCGACCAGCAGCGCGGGCCCGACATGACCGGAGAGCGAGAAGCCGCGCCTCACGGCCTCGTCCGCCCGTCCCTCGCGAGCGGCCGCCGGGTGGGGAGGACGCGTCTCGCGTGCCGCGCGCCGTACTTTTGCCTGGATCACGTTTCACGGATCAGCTCTTCCCGGTGAGACTTGCAACAGAAATAAAATAATTTGCTCTGTAAACTATAGTAGAAAGTTTCAAACGTCTTGTAAAAACTATCTTCCATACAACGGAAAAAGGCTCTAGTGTCCCTTTTGGGTAAATGACCCAAATATGCTGGCTGAGCCGCCCGGGCCTCGTTGGAGACTGTGGGACGCACGTCTCTGCTGTGGAGGCTGGGGACATGCAACGTGCCTGTCCCCGCGGAGCCCGATGCCTAAGGCTGCTCTGCCGCGGCCGGGTCCTTGGCCCCGGCGACCAGCTCCGCGAGGGCCGGAAAGCTCTTGACGTCCTGCGTCTGCAGGCCCATCTTCTGTATCTGCAAAGGCCAAGAGAACCGTTAAGTCGCTGCGATTTAAGCTGAACGTGAGAAGGTGACCCTCACGGTCAACGAAACGGCCAACCCCACCCTCCACTCGACAGGACAGGCTCCCCACAGACTGGCAGAACGCTCTCCCCTCTTAGAGCGAACGGCCCGCTCGCTGGCTTCGCTTTTCGGGGTCAGACTCGGCATTCCGGGGAGCCGGCAGGCCAGCTCACCGGGCCATCGCGGCGGGAGCCGGCGGGGCCTGGGCCGCTCTGTGAACTGGGAAAGCAGCCCTCGCTGAAAGAGCGCGTGAGCTCTTTTCTCACAGAGAGCGTCCACAGTTTTGGCCCGAGCTCTTCGTTTCCAGGCCAACGGCCTTTCCTTGGAACCTGACTCATGGAAGACAAGGCGAGCGGCCCCTGCGGACCGTTCCGGGAACTGGGACGCGGCACGCCGTGTTCCCACGCTGCTGTCATGGTGACGGCACGCGCAATGGGGGGGGGCGGGGCCGGTCCGCCCGAGCCCTTCGGTGTGCGGGCGAGCGGCTGTGACCTGGCCTGGACGGGGGCGAGGACTGCCTTCCCCCACCCCCCCGGCCTCCCTTTCTTTCACTTATTTGTTCATATTTTTACACAAACTTTCTTGCTGATTAAGAGACTTTTTAAACTTCTCTCGTGAAATCAAGAACTGTGGCAAGGCAAGTGCGCCAGGGTACGTCCCTCGAAGCAGAAAACTCGGATTTTCGGCAACGATCTTGGGTGTGAGACGGGGTTCTTGGGGCGCTGGGCGAGCCGGCGCTGGGGCGCGTCGGGGCGGCCTCCCTCGGGTCGGCCTCCGTGCATGAGGCGGAACCACCAGGCGAGCCCCGGCTGAGAGGCCCCTGCGCGCTGGGCGCTCGCGGGCGTCAGCTCAGGGGTCTGCACGCGCCCGCACAGGGACGCGCCCACCCGCCACCACGGAGCGCACGTGCGTCACGGAGCGCTGCAGGCGCAGAGGCTGTGCCCGCGGGTCACGTGCCATGCCGCGGCCCAGGGCTGTGCTCTCCTAGGGGCTCGGCGCACGCCGCGAGCATGGCCGGGGACCCTGGTCGGCGCTGACTGTGTGCGGGCGAGTCCCAGGCGGGGACCGAACCGCCGTGCCGGTGAGTGCCGCTGCCGTGGGCCTCACGGACGTCCACACCGGCGGCCTCGCAGTGCCAACGACACCGACGCTGGGTCTCAGGGTCGATGCCGGGCGCCCGCCGCCCCCCGCCCCCGCCTCTCTCCACGTCCTGGGCGCACGTCCTTCGCCCTCCCGTGCTCCGGGTTCCTGTGAGCCCCCCGGGGACCCTCGGAACCCGGCCTCAGAGCCCTGGACGGCCGGCGCGCCCCGGTCACCTGCTCTCCCAGGTACGCCACGTCCAAGGCCAGCTGCAGCCTGATTTTGTCATCGTCGCTCATGCCGCCGCCGGGCCCGGCCGTGTGGGCGGGGGTGGACTTCCGGGCCTGTTTGAGCCGCTTCAGGCTCTCCTCCACCTTCCTGACGGACTGCAGGACGTCGGACACGGTCTCGTAGTACCTGGGGACAGACGGTTCCGCTGAAGCCGCTGTCCGCGTGCCCCCGGGACACTCACGGACTCGTGGACTGATACGACCGTTAAGGTCAAAATTCGCTTCCAACGAAAAATCAGCCTTGGCAAATGTTTACTGTTCCTTAGACTGCAAGGACCGGGGGGCTCTGACTCCAGCGCCATGCTCCCGCAGACCGTGAGGAACGCGAACGTAGACCTCATCATTTTAGTCCTGGACCCTGAGAGAAAAGCGCGGCCCGAGTGTCCTCCGGGCATCGGAGGTGGCCGCGTGGCGCACGCTGCCCGGGGCAAGCGCACCGACGACCGGCCCCGGGAAGAGCTCGCCTTTCAGAGAGTAAAAGCGTCTCGAAACGTCAAATAAAATCAACGGCCTTCAAAATAACCTCAATACACTGTCCAAGTTCAGTTATAAATGAGTCACGTTTAAAAACTGTTTATAAGTTGATTAGTTGGTATTTAAAACACACTTGCCCCCAGAAACAGAATCATGATTCACTTTTATGTTCTAAATGAACCCACAAATGCCCCTTAACTCATAAGTAGTTGATATGAAATACTACAGAATTAACAATTAAACAAAATTCAACAATAAAACTGAATAACACGCCCCCAACATGACTCGGCGCTGGCGTCCGGGGGAGACGGCGGCTGAGGCGACCACGGCGGCTGAGGCCCCGGCGTTTCCCAGGGCTGTGGGTTCGGACCTGGCCCTCTGTCACACGTAGCTGCGCCGCGCCCCAGTCCCGAGACCATGTGACACGACAGGAGCCACTCGGGGCTGACAGAGCCAGAGGTGAAGATCTCAAAGGAAAGGGACTGGCCCGGTGGCCGCGGCCCAGTGACGGTGGGGAGCTGTGCCCCGGGGCGTGCGGTGGGCCTGACCCGGGGGCGCGCAGGCCCCGCCCGGCCGACTGGAGCCTGGCAGAGCCGTGGGCGGGCGGGGGTGGGTCGGGGCTCCCGGCGGGCGGCTCACCTGCGAGTGCTGGCGGAGAGCGCGTCCTGCAGCCACCGCTGCAGCGTGGCCTGCGCGAGCCGCGCCCCCTGCTCGCTCTGGAGCTGGCGCAGCGGCTTCAGGGCGCTGTCCACATACGGGGACGCTGCCGTCGGCACCTCCTGGCAGGTCGTTCGGGGCAGAGAAAAGGGGGTCATTCGAGGGGACACGAGCGAAGCCCCCGCCGAGACACGGCCCACCGCGTTCCTCCGAAAAGGACCACCAGGGGCACCTCCAGAAAGGCACCCGGAGAACGAGAGTGTCGGCGGGGAGGCGGGAGGAGCTGTGGGCCACCCCGACAGCCCCGCGCCCCGGGGACTGCCGCCTGCCCCCCGCCCCCCGCTGCCACACCGTCACCCAGTGGTGCCGGTAAACCCGGGGGGGGTGCCCGAGATCGCGTGACGCTGACCCTGCCGGTCAGCGGACGGCCCGTGAGGAGCGAGGGCCGAAGGGGTGTCTGCGCCTGCCAAGGACACCCCCCCCCGGGCACAGGGACCAATGGAGCGTCCGCGCAGCACGGTGCGCGACCCGCAATGTGGCCCCTGCTGGGCGCAGTGCGCTGCGGACCGGAGCGGGGGACGCGGGAGGAAGCCGGCGACGAGGTCTCCTGCCGGAGTGGGGTCCTACTGCGCGCGCCACACGCTCAGAGGAGAGAGCGGCCAGAGGTGGCTCGGCCTCAGCTCGGCAACGAGGGGCATGCGCGGCGCCCGGAGCCGCGTCGGGGTGGGGGGCGCCCCCGGCAGCCCCACCTGCAGGGCCGCCGGGCCTGCACCAAGACGCACATCTCGGAGGCGGCGGCCGCTCCCGAGGGCACGCGCTCAGCTGCACTCGGCCTGAGCCCAGCTCTGCAGCTGCGACAAGGGGGCCGGGGGGGGACTGAGGGAGCCCCCGCGGAAATGAAGCAAGTGCGAAGCGCGCCGCGGGCTTCCGGGCCACCCGCCCGCGAGGGCACACGGGGGGCGCAGGTGCTGAGCCGCCGGCTCATCTTGGCAGTGGGCGCCGTGCGCGGTGAGGCACAGGTGAACTCTGACCTTTCCAAAGACAAGGCAGAGGACAGGAAAGCACAGCGCCCAGAGCAGTGTATCACTGCTGCCGCCGGCACCACCGCCTCCCCTCGAGGCCGACGGAATCGGAACACCCAAGTCCCGCCCGCGACGCGCCCGGCCGTCCACCACGGCGAGGCTCCGAGGGGACAGACGCCACTCGGCCCCTCCCATGAGCCCGCCCGCCCCGTCCCCTGCTTCCGCGTCCCCTGCCCCGGGGTCCCCCCGGGACGCTGACCTTATTGGTTCTTCGGTAGAGCCGGGGCACGTCCAGCGCACTCCTCAGGGAGCTGAAGCAGGACTCGCTCAGGTCCTGGACGACTCGGCTGCTCAGCGCCGGCCCGCAGGCCGCCAGGGCCTGGCCGGAGTCCTCAAGGGCCGCTGTGACAGAGGGCGCGCTCAGCCAGAGGGCGCGCTCGGCCAGAGGGCGCGCTCGGCCAGAGGGCGCGCTCGGCCGCCACTCGGGGGCGGGCTGTACTCTGAGCGTGGGCAGAGCGCCCAGCGCGAGTGCCACAACTGCCCAACCAACTGGTTAGCATGAAGCGGAGCGTCCCGTCTAGGGACGCGGGAACCCCAGGGCAGGACGCCAGAACCGCCACGGGCTGACAGCCGGGGAGCAGGACGGCACTGCGAATGCGTCTCGGTCGCTAACGTTTACTTGAAACTGCTTCTTAGTCAAAGGTTTGCTAGGTCTAAAGATCTGTTCTTACCTGAGATAGAAGAAAAATTCTTGAAGCCAATCGTTTCGAGTTTTGGCTTGATCATTTCCAAGAGTTCCGGAAGCTGAAACGAAGGCACACTTTACACGCTCAGCGACTCGCCACCAACCGGAGGAAGAGGCGAGCCTTCCGCAGCCACCAGCGACCCCGTGGAGAAGCCTCGGCGAGGGCGGGCAGTGCGGGCGCTCACAGCCCGCGCCTGTGGACGGGCCCGGGACGGGCGGCGGCAGCCTCGGCCGCGTGGCCCCAGTCCCGGAGAGCTCCGACGAGGACGTGCTCGCTCAGACCACGGGGTGTCTACTCAAAGTGCCACAGATGTTTAAACTGCGGAGAGCGCGGTTACACAGCAGAGGGCTGGACGCGGATTCGGCCCAGAGTTCTCTTCACAGCAAAAGCAAAAACGGGGCTCGCACAGAGCACAGAGCACGGGGGGAGTTTTAACAACTGAGAACTTGCAAAGTACAGCTGAAGGGTAAACGCCAGGAAACACGTGGGTAGGGAATCAGAAACGACTAGAATCCGACCCACAAGGTGGTGCCTGCACGGGACGTGACATCGCTGCTGGGAAGCGGGGAGACACGATCCCGCCCAGGCGGGCGAGCTGGGGGGCGCCCGCTGCCGGGGGCGCACGAGGGGCCCTGCCGAGGCCCCGCCCGTCTCAGCCGCAGAGTGGGGCGGGGCGGGCGTCACGCACTCTCCCGCCACGCTGCGCCCCGCGGCCGGCTCTGCCCCCGACGGGCTCACCTGCTCCTGCAGCCGGTCCAGGTCTGCGGCCACACGCACCAGCTGCGCGCTGGAGATGGACGCCGCGGGCGGGGCCTCGGGAGCGCCGCCTCCTGGCTCCTCACGGCCTCCCGGGGGCGCGGAAGGGTCTTTGCTCCCAGTCGCCAAGGCTTTTCTAACGTCCTTGGCGCCGTCGTGAGCGAGGGGCCTGAGTAAGAGCTGGACAGGGTTTCAGCGATTAGAGACGCTTAGTGGCAAGACGCACTCGTGGCGGCGGCTCGGCACGCGGCGCGGGCGCCCGGGTCCCCTGCGGCCACGAGAGGAAGGAGGCCACGCGTGTCTCCGGGGCGTGAAGAGCCAACTGCACAACGGGGCAAGCCGCAGCCCGCGTGCCTCCCCCGCCCCGCGCCCGCCTCTCGTTCCTGGTGACGACGGGTAAAACAATAGGCCCCGAGCCAAAGGCGACCCCATTTCGGGGACCGCGCAGGTTTTTAAAAGTTAATTATAGCAGGTAAACAACTTCCTGTTCAGTTAACGAACTTATCACAATAAGGGAACAAAGTCAAAATCCAAACCCCATCATGGTTCCAATAACACAAACAGAAGTGATCTTCACATGACGCATCGTCACAAGGGAAAAACCAAGGAGCAGGAGAGCGGCGTCAAGCAAAGCGCGAAACACTGAGTGTTCAGGGCCAGGCAATGGCAGACGCGAGGCTGGAGGCCCTGGTGGCCAGGCCGGACGGGGGGCCGCACGCCGCCCAGGCCCCCGAGGTCACGGGGCCTTCGGAGCCGCCTGCGGGACGGGCGGCCTGCTGGGGCCTCCGAGCAGAGGCGGCAGAAGGAACCGAACCCGACTCCCGCGGAGCTCCACCCCCGGGCACCTCGGCCAACCGGCTGTGGGGCAGCAGGCGAGGAGCCCGAGCCTCGTCCCGCGAGCTTCCCCAAGGCCCCAAAACTCCGAGGTGGCGGGGCCGCGGTCTGGCTGTGTGAGCCGGACGCCTGGTGCCCTCTAGCCTAGCGGACGCCACCCTCACGTGGTCTTCCCTAACGACGCACACGCTTCTATCCTCCTACGGGTCACACTGCAGTGACACGTCCGTCTGCTCCGAGACCGTCCTCTGAGACGGGGCTGCTCAGACCGAGACGCTGGTGCAGGGCCCGAGAGGCTGGGTGCCCAGCGGCCGCGAGGACGCCCCTGTGACTACGCGTCTACCTGACGAGCCGCGACGGGCACCTGCAGTCTACCTGAGCGGGGGAAGCAGGTATCCGGAGCGAAGGGAAGGCTGACGTCACCCCTTCACCTCAACGACCGCGTGACTTTTAACCTTCCAAATGCTAACTATTGAAACACATACATTTTTACTTCTAGTCATTTTCATTAAAATCTTCATTTTAACTTGCAGGCGCCTCACCGAGCGTGTCGGCGTGGGGCTTCCCGACGCGACCGAGTGCTGACCGCGAGCCGTGACCGCCCTCGTGAACCCTGCCCCAGCAGAGGGAGCCGCGGAGGGGAGCTGGGCGCAGAGCGGGGCGCGCGCCGCTGGCCTCACCTCGTGCACGAACACGGCGAAGCGCGCCAGGATCTGCAGCGTGAGCCTCCACAGGCGGTGCGCCAGCGCCGGCAGGAACAGCGCGTCCGACCAGCAGCACCGCAGGCCGCTCCAGGCCGCGTGCGAGGCCCGGAGGCAGAAGGGGCTTCCGGCTGCAGAGAGATGCACGCGGCGGGGCCTCAGCAGGCGAGGGCCGCAGGCCAGCACGGCCAGCGTCCGGCTCAGGAGCGAGGGGCCCCGGCCGGCCGTCGGGGGAGGCGGTCAGGAGCAAGGGGCCCCGGCCGGCCGTCGGGGGAGGCGGTCAGGAGCGAGGGGCCCCGGCCGGCTGTCTGCTCCTGCATTCCTAAAACGTCCTTCTATCCCCTCTCTAGAGCAGGAAACTCTATAAAGCAGAAATCCGACTTTCCTGTTGCCCCTTAAAAACAGTTACGCCTTGAGGATCTAAGCGACGGTACGACGTGAAAGGGAGACGGTCCCCTGTGGCGCACGGTCTGGACGAGCTGCCAGCTCAGTCACTCGTTCGGTGACACCTGAAGGAACGTACCTGGAGCGTCTTCCAGACCATCCGTAAGCGCTGCCTCGAGGGACCCGGCTATTTCTCTAAACCTGAGATAGAAACAGAGTGCCGGTCGGCGTCCGAGCCGCCTCGTCAGAGTCCAGGGCCTTCCCAGCGGCCCTCTGGGCAAGCCGGGCCCAGCCGACAATGCCCGCCCTCCTGGTGGCTCCGCCGAGCGCGGGTCGGGCTCTTCTGGACCGAGCCGCCGCTGTCGGGCTGTCTATTTGCAGCTGGTCTGAACCGTAAGGAACGCTGTGTTTTCCACGCCCAACGAACTGGCCCCTCCAGTCCCCGGCAGGACGGCATTTCTGGCGAGCCCCAGGTGACCACACTCGGGTCGTCACTTCGAGGCCGCGAGGCTGGTCACCAGCCGCGGGAAAGGGGGCGGCCCCCGGGCGCGGCGTGGGAAGGCTGTGCTCTCTGCCTGCAGCTTGCGAGAGCCACTGAGAGGGGCCACGGAGAGCAGACTGGCTCGTCCTTGGCGCCCCAGTTCCCGCCGGCTCTGCTCCCACCGCCCCCCGCGCCGCCATGGTCCCGGCCGGGCAGCATCTGCACTGCTGTCCCCAGGTGAGCTGTCTGCCTCCTCTGCTGACCGCTGGCCGGCCTGGCGCCTCGGGTCATCTGTCACACACTCCTGTCTTAACAGCCGAAGGCAGCACGTTTTTATGACTTTGCGACATGAGACTGGACACACACACACACACACAGAGTTGTGCATCACTTAACGATGGGGCACGTTCTGAGAAATGTGTCCTTCTGAGATTCTGTCGTGCGAACGTCACGGGGGGCACTTACACACACCTGGAGGGCACAGCCCGCTGCACGCCTGCGCACGGCTGTGGTTCCCAGGCCACACGCCTACGCAGCACGTGGCTGGGCCGAACACTGCAGGCAGCTGCGTCGCCGTGGTGAGCGTGTGTACGTCACAACGCGTCTGAACGCAGAGAAGGCACAGCGCACACGGCACGGAGCTGCAACGCGGCACGGCCGCGCGGGCTCCTGCGGGCAGTGACGCCCCCAGGGCTGGGGGCTGCTGGGCGAGGCGCTGGGGGCGGGGAGGGCCGGAGACCTCGGGCACCACTGCGTGCCACTGGGACCTTACGAAGAGGGCCAGGCGCCCGCCCCGCCGCCTCTGACCGGGGAGGGGACGCGGAAGCTGTCGGGGCTTCTCCGGGACTGCCACGTGGGCGCAGATCCCGCTCCTCAGAGTGGAAGTCGGCATGCCTCCCAGGAACATGTCGGAGCGTCCCCGCCACACCGGTCTCAGGCTGCGCCAAGGCAGGGTCCTCAACCCCTGGGCCGCGGGGCCACTACCGGTCCGTGGTCTGTTAGGAACCGGGTCGCACAGGAGGAAGGGACCGGCGGGCCAGCGAAGCCTCGTCTGCTCCTACGTCCGCTCCCCACCCTGGCATCGCCGCCTCAGCCCCACCCCGATCGTCAGGCGTTAGATGCTCATAGGAGCGCCGGTCCGTGGGCCCGAAAGCAGGGGGACCGCTGCTCTGGTTAAGGCCATTCTAAGCAGGAACTCGCAGGACCTCATTCGACAGAACCTGCGGGAACGGCTACCACCCTGTTTCCGGTGGCCGCGCTGCTGTGGGTTTGTCGCAAGGTTTCTCAAGTAGTTCGTAGAGCCACTTCCGGACGCGGGCGACAGCATGACATCCGGAAGTGGCCCCGTTTTCCAGAACAGAGGACAAAAGCCAAAAGGACTCTAAATGAAGCCAAAGCAACAACTAGGATGCTCACAAACGGGCAGATGGGATCGGAGTAAAGAACACGCAAAGCGAAGCCTCAGGGGGGATGAACACAGGCCACGGGCCGGGGAGCGGCCTCCCGCCTCCACCCGGGCCTCCCGCCTCCACCCGGGCCTCCCGCCTCCACCCGGGCCTCCCGCCTCCACCCGGGCCTCCCGCCGCCGCCCGGGCCTCCCGCCTCCACCCGGGCCTCCCGCCTCCACCCGGGCCTCCCGCCTCCGCCCGGGCCTCCCGCCTCCGCCCGGGCCTCCCGCCTCCGCCCGGGCCTCCCGCCTCCGCCCGGGCCTCCCGCCTCCACCCGGGCCTCCCGCCTCCACCCGGGCCTCCCGCCTCCGCCCGGGCCTCCCGCCTCCACCCGGGCCTCCCGCCTCCACCCGGGCCTCCCGCCTCCACCCGGGCAGGCTGCTCCCGGAGGCCAGCCCGCTCCACGGCGAGGCCTCGGCTCTAACCGCCGACGAGCAAACCGCACCCTGCCACGCGAGCCACGACTCCGGCAGTCACGACGCTCCTCGCACACTTCCGCTGCACAACCTGCCTCCCGAGAACGGTGATCGCAGAGGCCGCTGGTGGGCACGACGCCCTTCCGCGGCATCCGCCCTGAGAGGCGGCGGCGGGAGGTGCGCGGATCACTGACCTGATCTGAAAGTAAACGGGCAGGTTCCACCTGCTGTGGAAGCTGCGGTAGGCAGGATGCGCCCTCAGCCTCCTCACGCTGGCCTGGGTCCCGCACTGCCGCTCGAACGCGCTCACGAAGTCCATGCTCGCCGTGTACTTCTACGATCAGAACAGACGGGTGGCGTTTTCACCGCGAGCACACCCACCGCAGTGGGCGGCGCGCCCCGAGAGCCGCGATCAAGGCCAGGGCGGTCAGCGCAGGATCGGTCCCCGGAGCTGACGGGGCCTGACGGGGGCTCCCTTCCGCGGTCCCTGCCCGCAGACCGTGCGACGCCCAGTGGCTCCGACACGCTCGCGCGTCACGTGTGGACACGCAGGCTTTCTAAACCCGGTGCCCTGAGCAGCGCCCCGCCCCCCGCCCCGGAACTGCGTGAGATGGGAGAGCACGTGCCACCGTTCTCGTCGCCTCCCCGGGAGAAGCAGAAGCTTTTTTAAAAGGGCAGAAAGAATCAAACCACGTGAGCAAAACGAACTGCATCGTCTCCACAGACGAGACGGCGCGAAACCCGCCGGGGACGTGACACTTCCGCCGCCACGTGCACCTGTGCCTGAAGCCGGACGGCTGCCTCTACCCCACACCCCCCTGCAGGCCCCGGGCGCCGTCGCCCGCTTCCATGCGGGCTCACAGAGGATTTCCCCAAGGGTGAGGCCGGGACACAGAGCGAGCAGACCACGGCTGCGGCTCCAGTCCCAGGCCCCAGGCCCCGGGCTCAGGGGAGAAGCCCGCCGGGCCTCCCAGCGCTCCCCAAGACGACGGGCCCAACGGCCGCCAAGCTGCCCCTGCGCTGTGACAGGAGTCAGTGCCGTCAACACCACAGCGCAGACTCCGCCAGCGCTCTGAGCGGTGCGCACGGAATCCCGTGGCCTGGCGTGCGGGGTCGAGACAAACGAGGGCGCTGCTCACCCCCTCCGGGGCGGGCCCGCGCGTGAGGGTGCTGAGGGACCCACGGCCAGTCCCCTCCCCCCAGAAGCACGTCGCGTCAGCGGGGGCGCTGCTCTTGGACGAAACGGGCTGCTGCAAACGGCCCCCACGGGCGTGGAGCGCCGGCCTGGAACCCTGACGCCGAACCTGCACCGCCGGCCGACCCAGCAGGACCCGGAGGGCCCCCGAGAAGCACAGCGAACGCGGGGGCCTCGCCTCGCAAACGCTCAAGGCCACCACTTCACGCTGCTCACGGTACCGACCGTCAAAAGTCCGACTTCCAGAAATCACAAAAGTCATTGTCAACACACTATGACACGGGACAGTTAGCCAAGAACAAGGATCGGTAATATTTCTGGGATAATAAAGCTCTAAACTTGGTGCCATATCCACTTCAGTCTACCAGGCTCACACCGCACTTACCTGTGTCTCTCTAAACTCTATAAATTAATAATCAAATTCACCCATAAGATTAGGAAAAAAAGCAAATAAAACATCCAGTAATGGAAATCGGGATAATTAAAATCGGAAACAACATGAAGTTGCAAATTGATTAGATGCAACTGAAGAAAAAATTAGTAAATTAGAAGACAGGTCCTGAGAAATTACCCAGAATGCAACACAGAGAGATGAAAACTATGAAACTGCATTTGGGAAGCAACGGGGAGAGCGAGGGCGTCGACTCAGGGGCCCCGGGAAGAAGCAACAGTAACGGAACGGAAGCAGACTGCAGACGCGATGGGCTACGACTTCCAGAACGGATAAAAGGACACCGATCCTGAGTCCGGAAACCCAACAGACCTCGAATTAGATACATAGGACTAAGCTCACACGAGATACATTATAACGAAACAACACACCAACGTCAGAGACTTTTAAAAGCAGCCAGAGGGGAAAGGCATTAACTACAAAGAAACGACAATTAGGTTATCAGCTAATTTCATAACTGAAGTCAAAAATCGATACTCAAGGAACAGGAAAGTCTACTTTGAGCGAGACTGCCTTTCAAACACGAACATGATAAAGCTGTTTTCAGACGAACGCAAACTGAGGGTTTATTATCAGAAACGAAGACCATAATCCGCAGCCCCTCACTGGCAGTCTTCCAGCAGACGAACTTCAGGAAGAAGGGAAGCGATCCCGGAAGGCGGCCCTGCGTCCGGGGCGGAGCAGCGCGCTCGGGCGCAAAGCCACGCGACACCGTAAAGACGAAGCTATTTGGGGGCGGGGGGAATGAGAAGAGAAACAGGAGCCTGGGCGTGCCCGAGCCCCCGCCCGGGGCTGAGCAGTGCCAGGGGACCAGGCTGCGCTCGGCGACCAAGGCTGGTCGTGATGCTCGGGACAAAGGGAAGAACCCCCAAGTAGCACGGGAAAACGGAAGAGAAGAGAACGATGCCCCCAAGTCCAAAAGCACAGCACGTGGGAAAGGAAAGAGGGGGAAGGAAAAGAGGGAAGAGCCGCGGAACCAACGGGAGCACCACGCGGGCCCAGACGCGTCGGCGACAGTCGCCAGGTCAGCACATCGTCTGACTACACGGCAAGGACCCTCACGCTGAACAAAGAACCAAAGGCCAGGCGCGGAGTGGGGCGCCTCGTGGAAGGCGAGGGGTTCCCGGGGCGCAGGGGGAGGTACCTCGTGGAAGGCGGGGGGTTCCCGGGGCGCAGGGGCAGGTACCTCGTGGAAGGCGTCGGGGTTCCCGGGGTTGAAAAGCGAGGGCAAGTGTTCTTCCAATGCTCGGACTATCTCTGGCCAGACAGAATTCACCAAGAAATCGTACCCGGGGACAGGGCTGCCTTTCTCGCTGTGAGACAAGAGCGAAGCCGCAGTCAGAGCCGCCGTCGCCCCCGCTTTCCCCGCGGCCCCCCGCAGATGAGGAGCTGCCCCTGCGGTGCTTCTGCGAAAAGCTCCTCTGCCTGAACTTATTTCAGCTTCTTTTTTTGAACTGTATTTAAGTAGTTTGTGTCTAGCTCCAAAGTTTTTTGAGTCCTTGATCTGTCTCGCCTTGAACCTGACGCACCCTCTGGATCCTGACTCCTACACGTCTGTCACTCAGCAGCGCAGGCTGGTGTCGAGGACGAGGCAGAGCTACCCATCGAACTGCCTGGGCCCCATTTTCTCCCCTAAAACAGGGCGCCACGTTCCACTCTGTCTCAGAAAAGCAGGCCGGCGCCCCCAGGCGGGCGACCTTCGCACCCTTCGCCAGGGCCCCTGCATCAGCACCGCAATCACGCTGCCCGGCCGTGGCCCACGTATCCCTGAGGCAGCCTTCGGCTCACGGGAAGCCCCGATCACAGATCGGGATTCGAAACCCGGTAGCGCCGCGGCTCTCCCGGCACGCACGCTTCGCGCTGCACCTCGCAGCGAGGGGGCTGGACCACGGATCCCGCCCCGCACCCTCGCAGGAGAGACACTGGATGAAAGCGCGCACTCAGGAGCCGGGGCCCTGGGTTCAGATCTTGGGTCGTTTGATCTCTCTGTGTTCGGGTTCCTTCGCCTTCACAAGGGGGTGATGGTAACATCTGCCTCATGGCATCGTCATATGCATCGATATCCGTAGAGCGTTTAGGACGCTGCCCAGCACAAAGTGTTACCTCAGCACCGTAAGTAAGTAAATAAGGCAGCTTCCTTAAGTTTCTCTTGAACGTAAAGACCTGTAAATGCCCATCTAGGCGAACACCAACTCACACGGCTATCCACTTTGATTCGTGTGTATTGAGTAATATGCTCTATTTTAAGATGATTTTCTTAAAAATGGCCAGCAATTCAATACATGGTCTTAATTTACTAAAACTGGGAGTTTTGCAGGGAAATTGCCAAATTATCAATATCGATTGGGACTTAACATTCTGGTAAGTACTAAAAACAAACAGAAAAAAGTTTACATCATTTTCCTGCTTAGTAAAAATTATCAAGAAAGACAGGTTATCAAGGAAGCTAAGCCTCATTGTCTGGAAAGAGCTATCAAACAACCTCATTACCATTAGGTACTGGTAAGAAGTTACTGTGGGGATGGAGGAGGGTGGAGACGCTTCTCCAACAAACCCGATTCCGCATGTCAGACCTCATGACAGACTGTTAGCCATGTGAGAACGGCTCTACTCTCTGGAGAACGAAACTGAAGATTTTAAAACTATATATAGACATGATATAAGCAATACTAAATAACAAATCTACTTGCCCCCAAAGTAAATATCTAATTAAAACCCCAAAGAGAAAATTTAAATCTGCGAGAACAATGGAGATGGCTCATGAGCAAAGCCAAGCCATGCTCTGTGGAACAGGGGCCTGAGGTTGCTGGCAGGATGCGGGGTGGGGGGGTGGACAGCAGGGACAGGACGGGGGGGGGGGGACGAGGCCGGGGGGGGGGGGGAGCGGGAATGGGGAGGGGTCAGGGAGGGGAGGCTCCGGTGCTGGTTAGCCCCTCTGAACGTGGCTGTGCTCTTGGCTCAGGCGGCTGTTCTCAAACACCAGGCTGCTCCCACTGACCGGACTACAGGGTCAAGTGGGTGGACTCATGTGCGATAGCCCCTTACCGTGGCCCGGGGCCGAGCCCAGTGACTCGAGGTGTGCGTGTACCCTGTGCCCAGCAGACACCACGGGCCCCAGGTGCAACCCCGAGACGCAGGTGCGCCCTGAGCACAGCCAGCACCGTACCTGGAGACGGCCCCGCCCGTGACCTCTCGAAGCAGGTGGCAGTGGTGGGGAACAAAGTCCAGGAGTTTGCCGTACATGAGCTGCAGGCCATCGGGGCGAGACTCAACAACCTGCTCCACGATCACCTGTGACAAGGAAGTTCACTTTTTAAAAAAGCATCTGAAAGTAGAAACGACACACTGCAGAGAAAAGAGCCCAGAAACCCTCGGACACAGGCCTCGCGCCGCCCGCCTCCCCCCACGGTCTGCTCGGCGGCAGGTGAGGAGCAGGCGCACGCGGGGCTGACTCCCGGGAGGGGCACGGGCCGGTGACAGAGGCGGGGCACGGGCCGGTGACAGAGGTGGGGCACGGGCCAGTGACAGAGGCGGGGCCCAGCGGCTTCCCCTCCGGGCCTCTCGCCGCCCGCCTCCCCTCCGCCACCGCTCAGACGGGGAGGCATGGGCAGTCGATGGTGGAGGAAGACGTGTCTCGCGTCGTCATTTTTGGGGGGAGGCTGAGTCGGGGCGAGTGGCAACGCGAGCATGCATCAAGTAAAACGAAACTGTGGCCGTGGCTTACGTATCCCTGAAACTCCGAATGTTTAATTTAGCACATTGATTCGGTGAAAGACAAAGGCAAAAATCAGGAACGAACGCTTTCACTTATTGCTGAGAAACGAAGTCGCGAGAAGGCTCTGAGCCCAAGGCCACGCGACGCGGACGGGCCTGCTGAACCCGCCCTTCCAGTGTGTCAGAGCCACCTTCCCCTCACGGTGGCGGACGCGCTGCACGGGACGCGCTGCACCGGCGGGAGGGAGAGGCCGCCACATGCCGGCGGCGCGCGGGGCCTGCTCACCCTCCGCCGGCCGCGGAGGCGCCCGCCCGTTTGAACCAGAGGAACACAGCGGTCTCTACGCCGGGAACTGCCGAGAACCGGCGACTTTGCCGGCGCAGTCCGGGCTTGGGGTGCTGCAGGCTGGCAACGCTCGCCCCACACTGGCCGTGGCCCTGGCGAGGGGCCCGGCCTCTCTGCGCCTCTGCGGGGCCTGCATCTCTGACCACCCCGCCCTGCGCCTGGCGGGACTGGCCGACCCTTGTGCCCTCCGGGGGCCTCGGCCCACTCTGTCCTGGGCAGACGGCCTCCCCCGGGCTCCCACACTAGGCTGTGGCGCTGTCGTCTGCAGACGGTCCCTTCCCACCCACCCGACCTGGAAGCGTCCTGACTGGTACCTTCGTCCCAGGTGAGGCCCCCCGGCGCACGAACAGCCAGGGGTGCCGGGGGAGGGGGGGGCGGGGAGGCGGGGGGAGCACGCCTCTGCCACCTCGGTCAGCATGCGGACAACCAGCCCCTGCGGGAGGGGCGGCCCTTCCCGGCCCCACCCCCATGAGGGGAGACCCCGCCCCCGCCCCGCCCCGCGGGCGCACGCACCTGCTCCAGGTACGGCTTCACCAGCACCTGCCCGACCAGCGCCTCCGCGTCGCGCGTCTTGTCGATGGCGGCGTAGGTGCGCAGGCAGTGCCGCACGACGTCCAGGTCCGACGCCCGCAGGCCCCCGAGCAGCAGGTCCTCCAGCGAGCGCTGCAGCGCGGCCGTGATGCCGGCGATGCGCTGTGGGGGCGGGTGGTCAGGGGGCCCCGCCCCGCACGGCCCCGCACGCGCCCACACGCCCTGCGGGGACCGCGCACGCCCCTCCTCCCCCTCTCCTCGCAAGCGAACCTCAGCCTCAGAAAGGGGGAGAGTCAGTTTGCTCCGAGCCCCGCCAGGCCCCCGCCAGGGGGGCCGCCCCGCCCCGCTCACCGGCCGCACTCGGTCCAGCAGGGGCAGCCCCTTGCTCTGCACCGCGTGGAACTGCAGCTGGTTGAACTCCACCGCGACCCGCTCCAGCACCTGTCCGGTCGCCAGCGCGCTGGCAGAGAGACAAGGACGGGGGCGTCACTCCTCCCGTCTTGGCTCCGGGGACATGGCGCAGGACCAGCAGCGGTGCGGCCTTGGCGCCCACGGCGCTGGCCTCCCCGACGCCGCCCTGCTCCCTGGGAGGTGGCTTCTCCGCACGGGCCACACGCACAGCACGTCCAGCCGCCGGAGGCTCCACAGCCACTGGTGCCGCCCGGGGCCTCGGGGCCCAGACAGCAGGCAGGGGCCGGGCCGCCGGCCGCAGCCGCCCGCTCTCCCGCTCACGGCCGTCTTCACCTCGACCTCCCTTCCCTCTGCTGCCCTGACCTGTCAGTCACACCTCCCCTGAAACACCTGCAGCGCCTCGAACCCCGCACACTGCTGTCTCCTCCATAAAGTGAGCCTGGCCCCGGAGCGGCGAGGGACCACGCACCTCGGAGCAGCCCCCAGCTCACGTGAGCCGGGCCCAGAGAGAGGACGGTCGCCGCGTGTCTTCCGCAGAGTCCCTGAGCACGTTCCAAAGCATCGCTCCCACTCGAGAGGAAGTTAAGGCGAAAGAGAAAAGACAGGCATCGAGCCACCTGCCGGGCTTCTGAGGCCTCCGGTGTCTGATGAGGGGGAGCCGCTGGGGAGGGGACGAGCGCTCCCTGGGGACGCACGCAGCGCCCTGCCCACGCAGCGCCCAGCCGGCTTCCGAGGGACGCGTGTGGCCGGCCAGCAGGTTAACTAACGCCCGGCGCTCGCCTGAACAAGGCCGGGGGATTCAGTACGAAAACGGAACACGTCTCGCCAGTCACTGCGTCCCCCGGGTCTCCCTTCTCTGGGGCGCAAAGCTGCAGATCGGAAGCAACGGCCCGAGCGCCCCCCCCCCCCCCCCCGCGGCATTCTGAGCACGCGCACATGGCATCCGGTGCTGCAGCGGGGCAGGGCACGGGGACGGCAGGAGGGGTGGAAGCCACGGGTGCTTCCGTCGGGGGCAGAGGGCGCGCGGGGCGGGTGTCACGGGGGGCGAACGAGGACACGCTGCCAGGGGCGTCAGCGCCACAGGAGCCGAGGAGCCGCCGCCGGGCCGGTCGGAAAGGACAGCACGGTGACCGCGAGGCGCAGCGGGAGGGGAGCGAGGGAGCCGGAGCGCGGCCGGTGCTGACGACGCGGGGGCGGCGCTGCGGGACGGGTGGCCCCGTGTGGACGCGTCCCCGCTCAGCTGAGCCGGAGGGCGCTGCGGGACGGGTGGCCCCGTGTGGACGTGTCCCCGCTCAGCTGAGCCCGAGGGCGCTGCGGGACGGGTGGCCCCGTGTGGACGCGTCCCCGCTCAGCTGAGCCGGACGGCGCTGCGGGACGGGTGGCCCCGTGTGGACGCGTCCCCGCTCAGCTGAGCCGGAGGGCGCTGCGGGACGGGTGGCCCCGTGTGGACGCGTCCCCGCTCAGCTCAGCCGGACGGCGATGCGGGACGGGTGGCCCCGTGTGGACGCGTCCCCGCTCAGCTCAGCCGGACGGCGATGCGGGACGGGTCGCCCCGTGTGGACGCGTCCCCGCTCAGCTGAGCCGGACGGCAATGCGGGACGGGTGGCCCCGTGTGGACGCGTCCCCGCTCAGCTGAGCCGGAGGGCGATGTGGCATGGTCTGAGGTCCCTTCCGGCCCGAGACCGAGATGGGTCCAGCACGCCTCCACAGCGTGCCTGAGACCGACCTGCAGCCATGCCCGGTGTGGCCTCGCTGGGCTGTGCAGATTACCCAGTGTCCCTCGGGGAACATGCGAGGCCTGTCGACGTGGCTTAAGGACGGGCCACGTCGGACCCAAGTGAGACGCACACGAGGCTGGCTACACGCCAGGTCCCAGCTGCCGGGGCAGCCCCGTGCGTGAGGAGCCAGTGTGGGCCTTACGTCAGCGAGGACACGGCGCTGGCGGCCCGGGCTGCGGCGCACAGCACAGACCTGACCCCGTGGCCCCTGCACCCCGACTCCACCCCACTGCCGTTGCTACGACCTCCTCGGGCTCCCAGTCGCTCGCCCACCGGCTGATTTAGAATTCGGGCTGGAGAGGTGATAAAAGTCACAGGACGAGGAAGGAAACGGTCGTTTTTTTCATATTTCACAAGCTGCTTCTTTCCCGTTCATAATGTCAACCACATGTGTCCTCGACCACTTCCTGAAGGCGCGGTGCCAGTACGAGCATGCGGTCAGCGACACACGGGGCACTTGTCCCAGCGTGAAGACCGCAAGGACCCGCCGGCCTGCGCACCGCGGGCAGACGCGCCGCCTTCCGCCAGAAGCGCTGCCTCGGCCCCCGACGGGCGGCGCGCTGGCCGTGGGGCCCACGGCACGGGCTGGGGGCGGCACACCACCCACCTGACCGCAGGCCACCCACCTGACCGCGGCCCACCCGCCTGACCGCGGGCCACCGGCCTGACCGCGGGCCACCCGCCTGACCGCGGGCCACCCGCCTGTCCGCGGGCCACCCGCCTGACCAGGCGCCACCCGCCTGACCGCGGGCCACCGGCCTGACCGCGGGCCACCCGCCTGACCAGCGCCACCCACCTGACCGCGCGCCACCCGCCTGACCACGTCCCGGGCTCCACTCTTTCTGAGCTACATTCAAAACCACCAAGTCACGGACGTGGACTCTTCTTCCTCAGAAATGAGTTCTAACTAAAAAACGTTATTTAGCCTAGGTGTGGAGTATTGATTTATGTGCTATTTAGTAAAAGTTACTTACCTGGGTACTTCTAGTGCAGACGTTTCTTTAGAACTTTGAGAATTTAAGATCTTCTCGATCTTCTCAACCGATCGAATGACTTGTATAAGCCTCAACACACACATCTGTAAAAATTACAAGCAAGCAAAAAAAGTCATCGTGCTAGTTAATCTATTTAATCTTAATTACCTTACCTCTCCATGCTAAATGCAAGAAAATACAGAGCCAGAGTCAACTCAGAACACCCAGAACATCCCACCTTTTGAATGTCGACAGAACACCGAATCCCCTGAAACGCAAATCTTAATTTTGGCTTCCTAGAACAAACACGTTCCAGTATTCTGCTGCAAGTTTATAGTGTTAAAAAAAACTGAGTTTTGCTTTCTCATATCCCATACTCTCATTCCTTCTTCCTGTTACCATCTTATAATCTATTTACTCACAATTCTTCTTCCTGTTTTAATGTGTCAATTCATTAAAGACATTATTACACTATAAATATCATCAAGGAGGTTGAGGAACATTATAAAACACTCGTCCTTAAAAGAACAAAAAAACACAACGTTCACGAAACAGCTCCCAAAGACCCACTGTGTGCGAGCAGGTCGGGGCCGTTCCAGACAGTGGGAGACGAGCGGATAAAACGACCGACGTCCCCTGCTCCCCGAAGCTCGCAGTGCTTTCCAGACGCACCCCATTCTCGAAACCTTCAGACCGAAGCTGAGAGAAGCGCCAAAGAATTACAGGAAGGTCCCTGAGGCAGGCCTCTCCCTCCTGGCAGTTCACAACACATGCTAATGAACACGTCTGGAAAACACTGGCGAGAGCGCCGGGCAGGGTCCGAAGTGCGGACTCCTGACTCCAGCTCTGCCACCACGATTAGCAGCGAAAGCGGAAAACGAAATGGGAACAGAGCAGGACGGGTGAGGGCGGCGCGTGCGGGGTGCACAGGCCACTCCCCTGCGGCCGCGGCCTGCAGCGGGCCGCCGAGCGGCCGCCTGAGGAAGCCACCTGCTCGCCGCCCTCTGCGACGGGACGGCCGCTTCGCGGGGCCGCCGAACCGTCCCTGCCTGTGACGCTGCACGGTGCCTCGCCAGTGCCGGTTACCACTATTTCTCATTCAGGAAAAAAATGAGGACGTTTAATTTCCTGTCCACCTGGGTATCTCTAAAATCCTGTCTTACTTCAAGTAGATTACGTGACATCATAATGCATAATATACGTGCAAATGAGCTTTTGGGAAAAAGAGTTTCGCAGAACTGGGAAGTATGAGAAGACATGGGAGAGAGGGCTTCCGGCTGACATTCGGCATGCGAAATCCACGGCTTTCTTTAAAAGCAGTGCTACCGTGAAAAAATTAAAGCACAAGAGTAATACACGATTCCCTTTGTCTTTAAAAAAATTACTTTACTTCACCCCGCATCCCTCTGATCAACGACTTGGATCTGACCAGGAGGGAGGAGACGCAGGCCCGGCTCTGGCCCGGCCCTCCCCCGCCCCGCTCAGCTCCCGGTCGCTGGAGATGAGAGCCACGTCCCCTCCCGCAGAGGGGCCAGGAGCACCCACGTGCACAGGCGTGCCCTAACCCCCGGTGCTGGCACGGGCCACGGTTACCTTCTTTTCCCTGATGTCCTCTTGTTTAGATATTCGTTCATCTACTGCCCGAATTCCTTCACTGACGGACGACCTGAGACTCTTGGAAGCAATAAAGAAAACGTGTTACAGGAATAACATTATGACATTTACACATTTAATTCAATCCCATGGAACCAAGTTAAATTTGCATATTTAATTCCAGGATCTACAGGCCAGTATTATGCAGATACTGACAGAAATACAACATATCAGACACGATTCTGTTGATTTCAGGCAAAATGACATAGAAAGCAAGGTCAATGGGACTAGTGGCCAAAAGAATCATTCTACACACACCATGCATGTCACAGGAGCCAGGGCAGAGCCAGGGCGTCTGGGTCACAGGGCACGGGGGTGGGCAGAGGGCGGGGCGCCTGAGTTCAACCCCCAGGCCTGCATCGGCCGTCGAGGGAGAAGGGGAATCACGGGACAAACGGCAGGCCAACAGGGCTGAGCGGACAGAGCGAGGCGGGGAGACACGTCCCGGCGACGGCTTCAGGAATAAAGAGGGGGGCCGATTAGGAGGGCCGCGCTCGGATCGGCCGTGGGCCCGTTCCTGTGCACCCTGGAGAGCGAGGAAGTGTAAGCACCGACATGTCGTGACGGGACGTCGGAACATCGGGGCCCGGGGAGTGAGGGGCACGATGGCAGGGAGAGGCCGCAGCGGGGGGAAACTTGCCCAGTGTAACCAGGAGTTAGGGCCACACTGAAGGCTGGGAAACCACCAGAGGAAACCGAACAAATCAGAGAGGTTCTGCAGAGAGGGGAGGTCCCGCCTTCGACGGACCCTGACTGCCTACTGACCGCAGGCCGCGCGGCAGCCATGAGGACACAGCGATGGACGGGAGACGCGCCGCGTCCCTCAGTGACGGCGGGATCTCGCAGCGGCTTCACGAGCCACACGCACACACAGAGAAGGGCCGCGGCCGGCGCGGGGGCGGGGGCTGGCCACACAGGGAGCGGGCGCGGCGCCGCGGCGGCAAGGCAGACCAGGGCCTGGCCGCGAGGGCCATGACAGCGTCCGGACAGAGTCAGCAGAGCGGGTCGACAGCCACGCGGGGCGGTGGCTCAGAGCGCCGACTGGAAGGCCAACGACGGCCAAGGCTCAGGGAACGCACGGCAGGGAGGGGCGGTGGGGGGCCGGGGGGGCCAGTGCGGGGCCGGGGGGTGCTGGGGGGGCCGGTGCGGGGCCGGTGCGGGGGCCGGTGGAGGGCCGGGATGGGGGTGGGCCGGTGGGGGGCCAGTGGGGGGCTGGGGTTGGGGCCAGGTTGGGGCCAGGGTGGGGGGCCGGTGGGGGGCCGGTGGGGGGCTGGGGTTGGGGCCAGGTTGGGGCCAGGGTGGGGGGCCGGCGGGAGGACGGTGGGGGGCCGCGAGGAACCCTTCTCGTCCACCCCAAGCCAACGTGCTTGCGGAAGCTTTTGCGAAAGCCGCAGAAGACAGAAACATTCAAACGCGTCTGCGAGCTCCAGGCAGAGCTCCCGACTCAGCCTTCCACGACCGCCTTCCTGCCTGGCCCCAGCCGGCACCGCCGGCTCTGTCACTGTGACTTCCGCCACTCCGTCTCCAGCCATGCAGCGGGAGCCACCCACGTGCAGGTACTGTCGTGGGGGCTCGGGGCACACGGCCACTCACGTGGTCTGGAGGTGACACCCAGGGAATGACTGTGTCGGCACCAGGGTCAGAGCCTAGGGGGCCTTGGAGTCGGGGCGCCTGACGCAGACTGGGGTCGGGGGGCAGGGAATGGTTTTCTGCTGGAAGTGACGCCAAAACCCCCCTCTCTGTTCATCCAAAGGCTTCGAGGTCGGGGTCCTGTCCCATTTCCGAGACTTTCTCAGAGAAACGTCAAAACGTAGCACTCCTTGGGCACCCCGTTACATTTACATCACCCTTTACTGCCCTATCTAACCCCTGAGGACGGGACTAGAAGCCTAACCACCTGTCAACATTGTTGGAGAAATACCTGTAAAATGGTGATCGATTTTAAAAACGTGAGCCATTCGTAAGGGGAGGAAGTGGCATTAACGAGTTAAATTTTAAAACGGCTCCTTCCCCTCCCCTGACGTTTTAAAGCGGTCGACTCCGAGGATCTGTCTTGTTCAGGCTGCAGTGCCCCGGGCACGGCCGGCGACAGGGGTCCCAGGGGAGGTGGCCGAGCACCGCGAGCTTCGGGGTGGCCCGTGTGACGCGCGGAGGGACTTACCAGGACCTCTTCCCGCAGCTGTCCCAGGGGCACGGAGAGCTGGCTGAGGGCTTTGTCCACGCCGACCTAAAGGCAGCACCGTGTGGGCACAGACACGTGACAACCAGGACTGACGGCGAGGACGCCGGCGGCCGACGCGGGGCCGGACGCCAGTCACTCGTCCGCACACCCACACGCGCCCGGCCAGGCAGCTGACTGTGTCCCAGACGTGCTATTTCGCCCTAAATATTGCTCATGAAAAAATCTGTTGCTGTCCCTGAAATCGTAAGAAATGGGAGCGTCCTCACGCACGTTGGCCTTGGGATGAAATTCTAAGTGAATTTGAAAAAACTCAGCGGGAGGCGCACGCCAGCCGAAGGAGAGCGGGGCGATGGGCTCGACCTTCCCGGGCGTTACTACGACTCTTGGGAAAACCCAAATTCAACAGAATGTAAATAAAACGTGGGGGTTTCTAGTCCTGCTGAAACATCGCAGTGGCCTCGTCCCCAAAAGCAAAATCGGCTCATTAACCTTAATGCTTCCTGAAATCCCCATGGGGATGAGGACTCTGTGTGCTTTGGATGAGCTGATTTAAAACTGGATATGAACACGAAGACGTGTTCAGCAGCATCTATTTCCAGGTGGCTGTCACCAACCTCTGGCGGCTCGTTACAAACCCTCCTCACAGTTCCATAAAACCCAGCCTCACACAGAGCAGGACCGCCCCAGACATCAGCCAGGACACCGGCCCGGACACCGGCCTGGATGTGCCCGGAGCGCGTCCTCCTGATGGCTGGACCGGCGGGAGGTCACGGAGCCCACCTAGAGACTGCCGGAAGCCACCGCCCCAACTTACGGCCCTTTGCTGTGCGCTATTTCTTAGTGAGTGATTCAAAAATAGAGCTGGGACTGTCCTAAACGAGTGGACACGTGTGCCAAGGCGGTCCACTTCTCCTGGCGGGAAGCGAGGCTGACAACCCCTCCAAGTCTCTGGAGGCTTCCCGAGCGCCCGGCACGCGGGGCAGCGCCTCTGGGGTGTGGTTACCAGGTTGGTGGAGAGGTTCACGAAGTCCGCGTAGTCCTTGTTGATGAGCTCCACCATGGCGGTTTTGAGCAGCCTGTAGTAGAGCTCCAGGTCCTCCCTCAGCTCCTCCAGCTGCACGCGCCTCCTGCAGTCGGACACGAATCGGTCGACGTCGAAGTCGTCCTGGGAATCAACGCGGAAAAGCAGAAGCTGTTGCAGTGAACCACATTGCACACACACAAGCAACACGGAGACGGCAAACGAGGGAAACGCCGCTCCGATCCTCGCGGGCCCGGCCGCCGGGGGCCAAGCGCCTGCGCGGCCCCCAGGGCGTCGACCCTCACGGCGGTCCGCGCTTCGGCTACACGTGTTAAACAGGCTCTTCTCGAAACGGAAGCAGCTTTCCCCTGTAACTCTGAAAGTAACGAACGTCCGACATGAAACTTCCGACTAACAAAGAAGTAACTGTCCAACGGGGAGTGCAGACTCACCCACACTGACGCTCTGCAGGGGAAGTGCCGTGGATGCTTTTCCCAGTTTCCCACCGGATTCACAGCCTTCCAGACTTTTTTTTTTTTTTGGGGGGGGGTATTTATCATGAAAATCACTTCT
Organism: Rousettus aegyptiacus; assembly: GCF_014176215.1. Taxonomy (NCBI): domain Eukaryota; kingdom Metazoa; phylum Chordata; class Mammalia; order Chiroptera; family Pteropodidae; genus Rousettus; species Rousettus aegyptiacus. Next base: position 15,699,370 of record NW_023416293.1, on the reverse strand, counting down.
AAAACATGGAGATGTAACTGGCATCCAACATTGCATTAGTTCGGGTGTGCCACACGATGCAACGCTTCTATGTACTGTGAAATGACCACCACGGTAAGTCTACCTAGCATCCGTCACAACAACGGTTTTTTTGATTAGAGCTTCTAAGATTTACTCTTAGCAGCTCTCGAATACATAGCCATAAGGACTATTGAAAGAACGTCTGAAGTCGCCTCCTGTGGCCGCTCGGCTCCAATGCAACGGACGAGACCACGTAATTTCCCGCTTTAAACCTGAGCGTAAGTTCACAACGAAGGCTGCACGGCACGAAGCCCTCGGTGTCGGAACGCGGCCCAGTGGAACCTACAACGCGGCCCCATCCGCCTTCCCAGCCTCGTGCTGGCCGCTCCTCCACGCCCGACCGCTGCATGCTCCGTGCAGTTTCGGCATGCACACGCTTCCTGTCGCGTGCTCAAGAGCCCGCGCCGAGCCTCAACTATCACTGTACCGTCATGTCTAGACCACGGGCTGGCACACAGGTAATCGACGGACGCCTATTATATGAACGACCGCCCTGCCGGGCCCTCGGCCGGTCTGGCAGACTAATGACACCGTTTCCAATCAACTGACTGGACTTCCAGAGTGTCAACGCTCCTCGCGCAAACCCAATGTTCCTGAACTGTCCCACAGGCAAAAATCTCTCCTATGACGTGTGCTGAATGAGACACAAATGTAGAAATGCAACCCGTTCGCAAGCTCTCCACCCATCCGTTCTGCCACGGAACTATAACTTAGAAAATCCCTCTTTGAAGGAAACACAAATTACAATAAACTTTTATCTCCAGGCCCCGCCCGGAACATCAGTCACATTTTGTGGACCGGCTGTTCTATGTATTTTTCTTCTATATGTGAAGTGGTCACATTTATTGACACTACAAATCATGTGGCATGTTCGGAGATTTAAGAGCCAGGAAAAGATATGAAATCAATGGCATTCCAGCCACTTCCCCAGGCTGTCCCCTCCCTACCTGTAAGTTCTAGTGTAGAATGTATGTTCTGAGATTTCCACTTTGTGAATCTGCTTTGACCAAGGGCGTTCTGTCAGCTTAGAGTGAGCAAGATGGGGGGCTAGTGAGTCAGAGATGACGCTGGTGTTGGGCTTGAAGGAGGCCAGAGGCCAAAAGATGGACAGGTGAGGAGTCTCCTGCACCCTGAGATCCTCGAAGTCAGAAACAGGCCCTGAGCTCTGCGGGCACTGCTGCTTCTCCAAAGCACCTCTCTCTGCCGCATGTCCTTAGACCCTCCCTACCCTGGCTTCCTGCAGTGGAACAAGGGTTTCCGGATGGATAGGTCTGCCCTTCACTCCTGGACATTCCATCAGAGCCGCAGCCCACATTAGTGGCTCAGCAGGAACACCACCCACATCATTCCCAGGTCATACTGGAGCTGCGATCTGAATGCAAATATCAAAAACAAACAGGCTAATCAACCTAGAGAAAAAGTCATGTCTTGAAATCATCAAAAAAGGCAGAATAAGAGATTTAAATTCACTCGCTCAAAATTTTAGGTCTCTACTGAGCCAAAAGTTTTAACTTTTTAACACTAAAATCAACTAAATTGTGTCAAAAATCCCGATCCTTAGAAATTAAACATAAATATACTTTTCTGATGGTTAAAGCACTGGCTCAGAGGAATACACCAAATCAGAGGCAAAGTGCCTCCCAGCTGTGACTCAAATCTTGGACCTTTCCCAGGCTGTACCTGACAAACCTTTATTATCAGAAAAATCTTTTCAGTTATACTTCTTTTTATTCTGGAAGTTTATGTCCTGCAATTATCTGCGCACCGACTTGCAGTTCACCTCAGAAAGTAGGGCAGCTTTAGAAAAGGAGAATGGCCTCGCTGGACTGCAGCTCGATCAGTGGGCGTCGGGCCAAAACTCTGGATGAAGTGGCCTTTTTCTGACCCGATCCCCGGGCAGGTACGTGGGTCTAGGGATTAGCTCAGAACATCCTTACTGGGCTCTAGGCGCAAGGCACTGGGCAGCAAGCGTCCGTCAGGCAGGGGACTGGCAGTCTGAGCCCACCGCCCAGGGACAGGGCCGGGCAATCACCCGGGCTTTGACATTTCGCTCAAAACCACTCGGCCAGAACTTTGGGGCCTTTTGACTCAATGTGCACGATTCCGCGGCAGCGCTCTCTCCGGGCTGCGCCCGCCACGCCCGAGGCCAGAGACGCTGCGAAGCGCAGCGAGGTCCCCGCCGAGGGGACGCGGCAGGAGGCCGAGCGCAGCCGCCCCTGCCCGGCTCCCGGGCGCCGAGCCCCGGCGCGCACCTTCATGAACTCGTCCTTGTCGAAGCAGAGCGTGTCCGGCCCCTTGGGCAGGTCCATCCTGCTCCTCTCCATCCCGGCGCCGGGACACGAGCGGGCGAGGACGCGGGAGGCGGCGCGCACGGACGCACGGACGCACGGACGCGCGGCCGCCGCCGCCGCCACTTCCCTCGGCCCCGAGGCGCCGCTTCCGCCGACATGGCAGCGCCCGCGCCGCGGCCAATGAGCGAGCGCGCCGCGCGCCGGCCGCCGCCGCCGCCAGGAGGGGCGCAGGCCGCGTCGCCGCGCGGCGCCGGGAGGCGGTGCTGCCCCGCGCGGCGCGGCGCGGTACTGCAGCCCCGCGGGGCGGCCAGCGCCGCGGCGCGGCGCCCCCACCCGGGGACCTGTCTGCCCGGGGCGTCTCCCGAGACCGCCCCGCGGAAGGAGCAGCCACCGCCCCATGTCCCTTTGGTTCCCAGGCCGGGGGCCCAGGGTCGGGCACGTGGCCCTTCTGTTCTGCTGGCTCCCGGCCGCGGCGGCGTCTGCGGGGGACTCGGCCCTATGGGCGGGCGGAACGGCCCCCGCCGTGGGCTCAGGGACGAGGGTGTCGGCTGGGCAGCGCCCTGCGCACTTCGGGGCTCAGCTGCAGGGGGGTCAGCTCCGACTTGGGCCTCGGACAACGCCCCCTGCCCTGCACGCGACCCCGCCCTGCAGCCTCGCCTCTCTGCACCGGGTTTAGGCTGTTTCCCCTCTGGGAACAACCATAACGCTTAAGAGCCCCAAAAGGGGTGCAGAGGAAGGCAAGACCGTAGGACAAGATTCCTGTATCCGAGTTACTCCCAAGAGGAAACTGGGCACTTAAAAGCCGTGGGTGTGGGGTCCAAGACAGGGCACACCTCGAAGGGCCAGGCACCGGCGAGGGTGACAGCTGGCATCTACCGGGGTTCAAACAGCGGGGTGCAGTCGTGAGAGTGCGTGTGTCCCTGCCACGTTGCTCGGACGTGAGGAACGAACGTCTCGTCGTTGGGTTTCTGTTTGTTTACTCTTACCGTGAAAATGTCGAGCCTCCACAGAAGTCGCAGAGCGGGAGGGTTGTGGCCGCCCGCAGACGCCCCGCCAACTTCAGCCACCAGCCATTTGCGGTACCCGCTTCACCCATCGTCCTGTCACCGCATCGCCTCCCTTTGGGGCTGGAATGTACTTTAAAGCAAATCCCAAACACCACATTCCGTGTGCGCATCGAAGACGGGGAAAAAAGACATTTCCCGTCCACACCCGCGAAGCGGTCATCACACTCACCCAGACCAGCAGGTCTAACCACCGGTCCCCAGCGGCTCTGAGAGACATGGCGTTTAGCCCAAGGCCACGGTGCCGACAAGTGGCACGTGCAAACCCAGCCGGTGGAGGCTCACGCCCCTAATGAAGGCACCAGGAGAGGCGAGGATGCGGGGAGAGCGAGCGGAGGCATCTGGGGCCCCCCCGCCCCGGAAGTCCGGGCCAGTGGCCATCCGCGCCTCCCTCGTCGTTACAATGCCCTGTGAAACTGTTTCCAGGACGGTCGCAGACAAAAGCCTAACTCGGTACAGCTTGGTGTGCTCATCTCGGGGATGCTGAAAGGATTCGATGACAAAGAGAATGAGGGGCCACGCTGCCTGCTGTCCTCCCAAATGCCGGCAGGCAGCAGCCAGGCCCCCGGAGAGCCGGCTGCCGCGAGAGCCGCTGCTGCAGCCGCGTGGGCCACCCAACCGGGAGCGGCAGGAAAGACCCCAGCGCCAGGGCCACGAGGGACCATAAGCCTCAGGCTTCGCAGAGGACGCCGCCCTGGCTTCCCACCCCGTCCCGAGACCCTGCCACGGCTGGAGATCCGGACTCGGGGTGAGTGCCTGGCTCAGCGGGGTCCTCCGGCCAGCTTCCGGTTGGTTAGCTGTTTGTGCCGTTAAGTGTTTATCTACCGTGAACATATTTGAGCGTCATCTTCGGTATTAATACCCGTTTCTTAGGAAATAGGAGCTGGAAGATTAAATTTAAAAGTGAACCTAAAGTTCTTAATCGGTGCCGGACGTGACACGTGGTCAGTGGGTCCTGATGTCCTCCCCGTCCTCCGAACGGCACGTTTCTCACGAGTGAGACTCTAAGCCGGACGCCTTCCTGTCCCCGGTCTCCCTTCTCTTCCGATTTCACTCTTTCCTGCCTTGGTTTCGTGACCAAGCATGCGCCCGCTACTCCATTTGTAAGGGAATATTCATCTCTCTTTAACTTCGGATCTCTAGAACATTCTTAGTTCCTTATTTTCACTGGCATTGTGACAAGTCCCCATCTTTTCTTCCCACTCTTCCCATCTATTTATAGTGTTCACATTTTGGGCAGGTTTCCTAGAGAACACTCAAAAATTGCCACGAGAAATACCGTGCCCGGGAAGTTCACACGGGCAGCGTCTCAGCGCGGCTCGGCGTCTCTCTCGGGTGCCCTCCAGAACTGCTGGGCCGAGGCGGCCGAATCGCCGACACGCGACACGGCCCCTGCCCGCCGCACAGTGGGAGGGGCTCCGTTTTTAAGTGGGTCACACGCGCGGAACGAAGGCGGGCAGGGGGCCGGGGACGGCGTCCCGACTCACAGTGAGCCGGCGGGCCGTCGGCGCCCTCTCTGTTTTATCTGTACCCTGGATTTTATTCATCCTGAGTGGATTCGAGTGGTTTGGTTTGATGTGTAGCATTTCCCGTCCCGGCTAGGAGGCAGATTCACTCTTGGGGTCCCCAGCGCGGCCTCCTGTCCCCAATCACGTGGCTCTTGGACTCGGGGCCGCAGCACCGGAGCGGCCCCCGTGCGGCTGGCAGAAGCGGCTCGGTCGCTTCATTAGCATCGTAGGGAGAGCGCGAAAGACCCATGTGAACTCAAAGGATTGCAGCGTCCGGTGTTGCCTGGAGCAGCGGTCCCCAGCCTTGCTGGCGCCAGAGACTGGGGCTCCTACGAGCATCTAACGCCTGAGCACCTGAGGTGGAGCCGAGGTAGCGATGCCGGCACTGGGGGCGGCCGCAGACGCAGATGAGGCTTCGCTCACTCGCCCTCTGCTCACCTCCTGCTGTGCGGCCCGGTTCCCCACAGGCCAGGGCCGGCACTGGTCCACGGCCTGGGGGCCAGGGACCCCTGCTCTAGGGCACCCTTCTGGGCTGACCGATGCTGCGGGGTGTTCATGCCGTTTTTGTCTCTGAGCTATTTTAAAACTCTGTAAATGGTATGTAATTAACATCATGCGAATGATTCCTGTCTCCAGACACACAAGTGAATTTTGTCGCTGGAAGGACCATTGGCCCCGCTTTGCTTTGGGAAAAGCCAGCTGTGCTCCTCTCTGCAGTCGACCTGCGGACCCGTTTGCGTCTGCAGAAGCCGACGCACCTGCGCCTCACGGGCCACACACACGTCTGTGCCTCAGACTCGCCCTTGAAGGGACCGTGACGTCTTCCTGCTTCCCTAGTTAACTAATGGGCTACATAAAACCGTTTACATTTGTACGAAGTCTTGAATTTACCCTTTTAAAAAATTAGCTGCTGACAGCTCTTCAAATGACAAACTGACAGGACTCCGGCGAGTGGAAGGGCAGAGGCCTCGCGTCAGGCCTGAGCATCGCCTCCAGTGCCGGAGGTGGACGTGTGAAGCTCAGGACCGGCCTCTGGCCTTGGGGGGGGCCGTAATCCGCGGAGACGGCATCACGCGCGATGCGGGTCTGTGACTCCTTGCCGCCGGCGCGCTGCGGGGACCGGTCAGCCGCACCCTCTGCGTGGCCTCGGCTGAGGTGACCGCGAGGACGTGCTCGGTGGCAGCCCCTCCGCCCCACACCTGCCCGCACTGCCCGCCCTTCCCGCCCACCTGCGACCAGCTACCTGCTTGTGCCGTTTCTCTCTGACGGCCCACCGGGGCGCCAAGCTCCAGGCTCAGCAGGTGCAAAGCCCGATTCGTCATCTTTTCTAAAACACCCGCGTATCCTCCTTCCTTTTGTTTTTTGATAAGTGGCCCCACCACACGCCAGAAATCACACAGCTGAGCCAACCCGTCTCTCCGGAAACACGCGACACAAGCCTCACGTGGATGCGCGGCACTGACCGCGAGCGCTCTGGCCTCCCGCCTCAGATGGAGACGAGCATTTGTTTCGTGGCCTCGAGACTCATCTGGACACCCCCCCCCCCCCACTTCCCAACAGCTCCCCTGGCTCATGCCCAGCGTCGCCCTTTGAGAAAAACAAAATGAAAGTGGGCAGGAGGTCCCTGATCGTCCCACCGTCAAATCGGACCTGTACCTGCCTCTGTCGCCTTTGTTTGCTGGTTGCGGTGAACGTACGCAACGTGAAATCTCCAGTTCGTCCGCGGCTGTGCGGCCCTCGTCACCAGGCCCCTGGGGACGTCGTCTCCCCCAGCGGCACCCGCCCCGGTCGGCACCTGCCCCGCCCCCGTTCCGCGCTCTGTCTCCCCGAATTCAACTCCTCCGGGGACCTTGTGGAAGTGGAATTTCGCGACACCCGTCCTTTTGGCCTTTTGGGGTCGGCTGACTTCGCTCGGCATCCCGTCCTCGGGTCCATCGCGTGTGACACAGTGTCCTCCAGCCACCGCACAAGGACAGACCCCCGCCGTGCGGCCGTCCGCGCTGCCGCCCCCGGCAGGGCTGTCCCGCCTGTCCCCTCCGCCGCCAGAGGCGTGTGGCAGCGGCGTGGCCATTCTCACGCGCCGGCCCGTCTGTGGCCCGCGGGGCCGCGTTTCTTCCCCGTTACGAAAGGCCAAGCTGGGCAGGTCGTCACTTCTCTAATTTTTTCTAAGGTTATGAACAGACGACCAAATTACAAGAGCAAAAGATTAGGAGATTGGTGTACACATACGGAAGGGAACTTCGCAATATTTTTTAAAAAATACAAAGCAAGCATGACATGGTTCACACGCTTCACACTTAACCCAAAACGTGTGTCTGAGCGCCCTACTGTGCGCCGGCTGCTGCGCCCGGCCGTGAGGAACGACGGCGGGCAGAGCCGGGCACAGCGCGTGGAGCCTGCAGGTGCGGAGCGGGGCGGGCAGCGGGGAGGGGGTGGCCCGGGGGCGCCGAGCCAGCGTGGGGACGGCCTGCGTGGCAGGCACGTCTGCGTGAGCGCCCCGTGACCCCCCCCCAGGAGCAGGACACGCCGCCTTGGCCTTTGCCGCTGGAGGCCAGCATGGGAATTGCAGCACCGGCAGACGCCGCCTGGAGCTGCTCTGTCCTCCTGGGTCAGCACGTTTCAGAGGACGGACTCCGGGCTGGCTGGACCCGGGCAGGGCCCGACGTGCTGGGCTGGGCCGGAGCCTGGATCAGGCGGTCAGCAGGGATACGTGTGTCCGGCCAGGAGGCCCCTGCGGGCAGGAGAAGAGAGTCCGGCTCTAGGAAGAGACGGAACCAGAAGAAGCCCTGCCTGGCCTTGACCGGGCCGGTGGGGCCGGTGGTTCGGACCCGGGGCGGGAGGGTCAGCTGCCTAGGAAACTGCAGCGGGAACATTTCACATCTGGCCTTGAATCGGTGGTTAATTTCCCCATCATTGTCTTTCATCAGTGAATCGAGGTCACTCGGCAACAGCCACGCGATTGATTCCACGGTTCCTGCAGCGAAAAGCTACCATTTCTTTATCCTCTCAAGTGCCGGGCGTCGGGCTACGGTCCGTGAGTTTCTTCCTGCAGGACCCCCACCCCGCCCCCCACTGCCAGCACCTCTGTTTGGACCTCGCGACACCCTGGGCGAGGCCGGGGAGGATGCGGCTGACATTCCTGGTCCCTGAGAGACAGATCCGTGGGCCCGGAAGTGGGGTGTGGGGTGGAGCCCACGGCACCCGACACTGCTGTCCCATGGGGGGTGCTCACAGACAGACGAAGGCCTAGACCTGGACCGAGCACGGGATGCTGTAACGTGCAGCTAACACGGAGGGTCAGCGACGGGGGAGCCAGGCGTCCGTCTGTCACGAGAGAAAAGGCAGCATCTGATGGTGCCTGCCGGGAAACCTTCCTCGTATTCTAGGTCGTTCTGGAAATCCAGTGAGACTGTAGCTTACGAAACGGCAGCAGTAAGAGGCGCGAACCAGGAATCGCACAGCCGAGTGTCCACAGGGGTGGCCGGCAACGGAGCGAGCGAGGACACCGGATTCTAGTCCCCACACGGCGCACGGGCCGGAGCCCGCCCGGCTGCCGCCTGTGCCGGGCTTGGAGCCAGGCCCTCCGGGCGGCGCGTGCGCCTCTGGCCCGCGCCGGGAGCGGGGTGTGGATCCCGCAGCCACCAGGCAGCCCTGCTGACAGCTTGTCATGCGCGAGCACAGCAGACGTGACCCGGGACACTGGCCGACAGGGAGCCTCGGTGCCCGGGGGCAGCGCCGGGCCCCGCGGGACGTGTGGGCGCCGCGCCCCGTCCGGCCCTGTGGACGTGTGGGCGCCGCGCCCCACCGCGCCCCGTCCGGCCCCGCGGGACGTGGCTTTCGCGCTGTCACAGTCTCCGGTATTTCATGATGGCAGCAGTCTGGATTTCTTAAAATGTCACAGTCTCCTGCTTTTTAATTGTTTACTAAGCCGTTTAAACGATGGCCAGTCCCAACAAAACATCAGGGCTGGCTGTGGTTTCTGTCTGCAGGGCAACCATTTGCAGCTCGTGGGTTAAACGGTGCCCCCCCCCCTGCCCCCAGCAGCTCATGGGGCGCCGCCTGCCCCCGGGGCTGGTGTCCTGCTCAGTCGGAGCACTGGAGTTGGAAGCTTCTCCTCAGTCCACAGTCACATAAGACAGAGACGCTGCAGCACAGAGTGTCCCCCCGCGGAGACACCGAGCCAGGCCTCGGGGCGGAGGCGGCTCCCCCGGAGCAGGTGGGGGAGACTCCCCTGGAGCAGGTGGGGGGGACTCCCCCGGAGCAGGCGGGGGGGCGTCGGGTGCGGGCGTCCTGTCCAGCGCTTCCGAGCCGAGCGAAACCTCGGGGAGAATAAAAAGTCCGCCCCTCGAGTCCCAGGAGCCTGTACGAGGATTCCGAGGATTCTCCGCCTGGGGCCCCGCGACTCCCCCTCCGGTTCTGTGCCAGGAAGATGGGGGGAACAAGAAATCCGTCTGGAAAGGGCGGGGCGTGTGCCTCTGCGGCCGAGGACTCAGGGGTCGGCTATGAAATGCGTGAGTCACAGCTCTTCCCCGCACCCGGCTACCATCAGCAGAAACGGGGGTTCGCTGCAGACATGGGAGGGAACACAGGACCCACGGGGAGGGGGGGAATGCGGGAAGAGCCCCGTCGGGGCGCAGCCGGTCCGCGGGGCAGATGCGGCTCCTGGGAAGCGGCCCACCTTGACCGCCTCGCATTGTTCTGGAAGTTCTTCGTACCTTTATATTAAAGCCTGGGCCGACGTGTTGGGATTTGAATTGGTCATGATACGGTTTCCCTGCCACCTTTGAATATCTCCATTTCCCCACTCCCTCGCCTTCCTTTTAATTCTAACTGAAGTGCTGAGCGTGACGCGGGCTCCGAGGGCCGCTTTAACTCGCCTTCCGCCGGTCGCTGAGAGTCTGAGCCTCGCCCTCTGCTCATGTGCCGCTCGGTTTCCCAGCAGTGGATCGATCGCCCGTCCACGCTCTTTGCTAATTTTTCGGCCAGGGCCCTCTCCGTCCCTTCGCCGCTCGGCCAGCGTCCCCTGTTTAGCGACAGGACGTGCCTCTTCTCCTAGGCTGCTCGTTCGTCCGTGGCGCCGTTTTCCCCTAGAACCTTCCCTCTGGGGTGACCAGCTCTGCCCACCCTTCTCGCTTCGTGGCTCGTGCCTTCCGGCCTCCTTCTCCTGGGCCGTGACATTCTCCTCCGCTGATTTTGCTCATCGGGGTCCATTTCATAACACCGGGCGGGGTCCAGGTCTTTGTGTGTCACGAGTCTGTCCTCTCCCACTGGTGTGAGACACGTCGCGCGCTCGAGGGCCTGCCTCAGGGCTCCTCCCGGCCCAGCGGCCTCTCGTTCGCTCCTGGGCCCGGGACGGGCTGTCCCCACCACCCCAGTGCGCTCCGTAACTCGCGGGCCGGGGCTTCCCCGTCTCCCGCCAAGGTCGCCGTGCTGTTCACGGTCGCTTAGTCCTCGTGCAAACTTTAGAATGTGTTTATCAACTCTCTCGAAACAGTCAGCTTAACTTTCGATGAGAGCCGCAATGAATTTACTGATTTTGGGGGGTAGAATTCACAAGAGCATAGACTGTCTGTCTCTCCGTGGATTCATACAGCATTCCCTTCTGTCAGAGTTCCCAAGTTTTCTCTCCGGAGGTTTTGTGAATTCTTTGCTAAGTTGATCCCTAGACACTTTGTAATTATGTGTGTGGTCCTTGACTTTAATTGCTTCTTACTTTCTTTTCAGTTAAGTACATTTACAATTCCATTTGTCCTCTTCTACAAGCTCGTGAGGTATATATTCTTTATCATTGCTTCAGTGATTACCATGCATTAATATGGATCCTTAACGCATTAAAATCTACTGTTTCAATGTGTCACTTCCGAGGCAGCGCGGAGACCTTACAAGGTTTCACGCCGTTGTTACTCGGCGTTTCACGTCTCTCTATGTTTAAAGCCCACGAGACGTTACTGCTGGAGTTTGTGTTCACGTTCATCTATCTGTCATCTTCTTCACTGTTCACTTCTGCTCGGGATCATTTGCCTTCTGCCTAAAAAGTCTCTTTGGCACATCCTTCAGTGAGGTCAGTTGGTGACAAACTCTCTGTGTAACGTGTGAATATGTGTCTTAAAATATCTTTATTTCACCTTTTTAAAAAAGGCCAATCTCACCGAGCATACGGTTTTAGCTTGGAAAAACGAATGAGCATTTTCGATTATTGCTGTCTTACGTTCGATGAAATGCGTTAACTTTCACCTGTTTCACGAGGCCGCTTCGGGCATTAAACTTGTTCACTAATAAAACCAACACTGTTCTCAGTTTCTAGGAGGCGGGCTGTCGACTCGCATGCACTGCCCACGTGACCCCCCGTCCCCGACCCCGTCCCCGTCCCCGTCCCTGTCCCCGTCCCCGTCCCTGTCCCCGTCCCCGTCCCCGTCCCTGTCCCCGTCCCCCGTCCCCGTCCCCGTCCCCGTCCCCGTCCCCGTCCCCGTCCGTGTTTCTGTCCCCTGGTCTCTGCCTTCGCTGTGTCTCTCCTTTGCCTTGACGACAACGCCACCGCGCTTCAGGCTCTGGCCGTCGGGAACTTCAGATAAAGTCGCGTTTCCTTCACATGCCCCGACGTGACAGCTTAGGCACCGCCTGCTCCCACGGGACCTTCGCCGTCCCTCACGGGTCCCCGGAACGTTTCATTCCCTTCGGCGCGGGCGCCCCGTACTCTCTCTCTGTGATCTCTTTATCAGATCGCGCTAACGCCACCTCTGCTGCCACAGACCCTGTCCCGCCAAGGACGGCTGCCGGTCACGGTCCCCGTCGGTGCCGCCCGCCGGCCCCTCTGAGCCGCCCGCTGCTCCGGCCCAGCCGCACCCGGCGCGTTTCCTCCTGTCCCCAGGGGCTGCTGCCTCTTCTCAATTTTTATTTATGCAAACAGACTCCACTGTTCACACGAGTTTCGGGTTCACAGTAACACTGAGCGGAGGAACAGAGATTCCTCGCACGCCCACACGTGCACGGCCACGGCCCCCACCCCCGAGACCCTCACGCTGGTCACAAGCAGCCGGCGACACCCCCCCCACCCCCCCACCCCGCACCCCGACGCCGACGCCGAGGCGCACGGTTCACGGGAGGGTCTTTCCCGGGCCGTAGTTTCCGTGCGTTTGGTGACCGCGCGGTGCCGCGCGGGGTGTTTCGTGGCCCTGACGATGCCCGGGGCTGACCGTGCGTGCCCCCTCCCCGCCCCGGTCACCGCGACCCGCGTCCCTCTGCGCCGGGGACCTCATCCAGAGCGTGTGGGTGCCGCACGCCGCGTGCGGGCTTCGCGTGGCGCCGCCGCCGGGTCCCGCGCATCGAGCGCCTCCGTGCCTCCCCGCGGCCCCCGGCGCGCCCCCTTTTAGCGCCGGGTGGGGTTCCGTGGTCTGGACGGGCACCTGCTGGGGGCGTCTGGGGGGTTCCCGCGTTTGGGCGACGATGAGCGGAGCCACCACGCCCCGCCGCGTGCGGGTTTTGGGTGGACGGACGTCTCGGCTCCTCCGGGGATCGGCGAGGCGCGTGGCCGCCCCGTGTCCCCCGCGCCCCTCCCCACCGCCCCTCGTCTCGGCGTCGTCAGGGCTGGGCGGGCGCTGCCGAACACGGCGCTGCTACGAAAGACCCCCGTCCTGGACGCTTGCAGACGGGCCGTGCAGGGAGCCCCTGCGCTGGAGGGCCCACCCCCCAGGCCGGGGTGCGGGGCAAAGCCACCGGCTGGGGCCGCCCTGCGGGAACCCTGACTTCCAGAGCCCTCGGGGGTCGCCGCCTCCGCCGCCCCCCGCGCCAGCTGCCGGGTGACTCGCCCGCCGTCCCCTCCACACCCGCCGTCCTTACGGGGCTCGGCTCGCGGGCAAAAGGACGTGTTGTGTAAAGGGTTTTGACAGTGGGGAAACGCCTCAGCTCTGTTTCCTTTTCCAACCTAGTCGCACCGCAGGAGGCGCGTTCTCTTCTCTTAACCAGTTTGTCACTCGGCCCGGGCCAGAGCTGTCGGGTCATTCGGGGCCCCTCCGTCCTCCCCCAGGGCGGCTGCCTGGGGCCATCCGCTGGGGGCGCAGCCGAGGGGCCCGCAGAGGAAGAGCGAGGCGGGCCGTACAGTGGGGACTCTAAGCCCAGGCGGCAGGGCGAGGGTCGGGGTGGCCGCCCTCCCTGAGCAGGAGTGCGGCCAGACCCAGGAGAGGGGGACGTCAGCCGCATTCAGTCCCCTGGGCCTGGAAATGGGGGGGTGGGTAGCAAGGCTGACCCCCAGCCGCACACCCAGCCTGAGGCCGTGTGGGGCGGGGACGAGGTCGGGGCTGGGGACTTCCTCCCGTCCCCTCACCCCCTGCCCCCCCACCCCACCCGCAGCTGACGATCAGCTGAGCCTCTGGAAGCAGCAAAGCCCGAAATAGCGACGCAGAGTCACACACGTGCCCTGCGGTCCTTCTTTTTTTCCTTTTTTAGTTTTTGTTAAGTCTATGGGGGTGACATTGGTTGACACGATTATATCATCTGCAGGTGTGCACTATCAGTCGACATCTGTGTGTTCTGCGGTGTGTTCACCCCCCAAGTCCAGTGTCCTTCAGCTGCCACGTATCTGACCCCTTCGCCCACGCGCCCTCCCCTCCCCCCGCCCCCTCCCTCTGGTCACCGCGGGCCCACGCAGGTGTGGCGCAGTCCCCTGGGCCATCTTCAAAGCCGCTGGATTTGGCCCTGGGCGCCTGGGCCCTCAGGCGGCTCGTGCCGCGTGGTCACCTCCGAGCCCAACGAGGCCCCGGCCACCTCCGCGGACGCAGGACAGCTCCTCACTCAAGCGAGGCCCTCGGTGATTCCTGCCCCCGCGTGAGCTCCAGCAACCGGCGCCGCTCACCGGTGCTGGCCGTGCCTGTCCGCGACGCCGCCCCAAGGCGCCGCCGGCCCCGAGGCTCCGGCAACGGGACTTGGTGGCCGCGCGGCCCTGGAGGCCGGAGTCCGAGGTCAAGGCCGCGTCCTCGGTGTGTAGATGGCCGTTCCCCCGTGTCCTCGCGTGCTCGTCCCTCCGTGCGGATCGGTGTCCTACTCTCCACGTTGGACCGGGGCCGCCCCAGTGACCCCATTTTAACTCAGTCGCCTCGGCAAAGGCCGTATCTCCCAACCCGGGCACATTCCGAGGTCCTGGGGGTCTGTCTGCATATTTTTGGGGGACACAATTCAGTCCATGCCACAACCAAAACCACACAGGCCTCTGGAAAGTTCCATTTTTTCATCCACACTTTGCTACTCTTTATTTTTTATTTTTCTGCAACTGCGAGGCCTTCGCTGATTTTCTGCGCAGGGGCGGGGTGCCCTCATGCCCCCTCGGGCTTTGGCTGCGTCCCAGTTCCCGGGACGGAAGCACGAGGTCCAGCAATGCCGCGAGGGGAGTGTGCGCATTGCTGGGCCCGGCGTGGGGCTGGCCTCTGCCAGCGGTCACCGGGCCACCAGGAGCCACTGGGGGCTGGTCGTCCCGAGAGCTGGTTCCCCTACGTGGTCGCCCCGTCCCGTGTGGCCATCGGGACAGCGCACACGAGAGCACTGGGCAGGGGGGCACCCCCTTCCCCTGCCGCCAGCGTCTCTGGCCACGCGATTATCCACGATTCTTCGAGGTGCTGTCGAAACGCCCTCCGCCTCTAAACCCGCTGAGCGAGCCGCACCGATGCCGCCCAGGTACTGTCACCCCGAGGCCCAAGCTATGACCGCTGTCAGGCAGCAGTGGCCAGGGCTGCTGGCTCATGTCTGCTCCCCGTGTCCAGCCCCCAGCTGGGGAGACCGGTGGCCGGGGCCAGACGCACCCACAGGTGTCCTCTCTGGCCCCCACCTGGGCGACTGCAAGGCTCGCCTCGGTGGGGCTGCCGGCGGGGGCTTAGACTTCGGCCCCTGTGGGGCCTGAGCTCCCCGCGGCGTGGTGGCCTCGGGGCTCCGAAGGCAGGCGTCCCCATGAACCCACATCAACCTCCACTTGCCGGCCACTCCCGTCACTCTCTAGCCTGAGGGACAGAGCCACGGGCCTCTCGCGTTCAAGGAGACGGAACACGGGCTCGGCACCCCACAGCTCCGTTCGAGGCTTTGCAGCCATTTCTAGTAAACCACACGAGCCCCCTGGTGGGCTGTTTCTGAGCAGGAAGTTCCGGAATGTTCTTGGGGTCTGTCTAGCCTGAAATGGCCCTGCCAGGAAGCACTGAGTGTCTCTTCACAGATCGACGACGCACTGATCCAGGTAAACTGGCTGCCTGTCCACCGAAAGGTTCGCGTGGCCCAGAACCGAGGACTGAGTACAAACTTGGTGGCCCCAGGGAGTGGGGACGGACAGTGGGGGTTCCGGTGGGGACGGACAGTGGGGGTTCCGGTGGGGACGGGAGCTGCTGAGGGTTCGGAGATCGCCAGGCTGTCCACGGAATTTGTGGATGATTTAATGTTGCAGAATGAATTTGAGTTGATTTGACATTACTCCGAGACAAATTCGCACTAACTTGCCCGCTGCCAAAATGGGTCACAGTGGGAGGGGCGGGGTGGAGTAGGGGGTCGCAGTGGGAGGGGCGGGGCGGAGTGGGGGGTGGGGCGGAGTGGGGGGTCACAGTGGGAGGGGTGGGGTGGAGTGGGGGTGGGGCGGAGTGGGGGGTCACAGTGGGAGGGGCGGGGTGGAGTGGGAGGGGCGGGGCGGAGTGGGGGGTGGGGCGGAGTGGGGGGGTCGCAGTGGGAGGGGCGGGGCGGAGTGGGGGGTCACAGTGGGAGGGGCGGGGTGGAGTGGGAGGGGCGGGGCGGGGCGGAGGGTGGGCGGAGATGGGGGCGGGGCACCGTGCAGCCCCACCCGGCAGAGGCCTGGACGGCGCCCGGCCGGCCCTATGGACCACGAGTCATCACAGGCCTTTTTCTCTCACGTTTTTTTTTTCCATCGAAACCTAAGCGCATCCCCTGGCTCCGGTCAGGTGCGTGGGTTTCATCCATCGCGTGTGACGTGGCGGGAAAACGCGGTGACACCGGCTGTCTGAAGGCGCCTTGTGTTCTGGCCGGAGCGGGGGGGTGGGGGGCGGGGGGGGGGGATGGGGGGGCATTAAACTGTCACGTTTTTTTTTTCAGTTCCAGTTGATATTGGCTCTGTTCGTTACTCTTTTCCTAGCTCCTTTCGCCGTGAGGTTAGAGCGTTTGTTCGATGTGCTCCTCGTAGGCCGTTACTGCCGCGAACCCCCCCTTAGGGCTGCTTTCACTGTGTCTCGTGGATTTCGGGTCACGTTTTCCTTTTCATTTGTTTCAAAGTATCTAACGGTTTCTCCCGCGATCTCATTGTTAATCCGCTCATTATTTAGAAGCATGGGATTTAGGCTCCATGTGGTTGTGTGTTTTCCAGGGTTTTTTTTTTTGTAATTAAGTCCTCATTTCGTACCAAGGCGGTCAGAGACGACACTCGGTATCATTTCAACCTTCTGCAGTTTACCGGGACTCGTTCTGTGGCCTAACACGTGGTGTCTCCTGGGAAATGTTCCATGAGCTCGAGAAGAATGCGCGGCCTTCTCCTTGGGGCGCAGGGCTCTAACAATACCAGTTAGATCCATCTGGTCTGTGGTCATGCGAGGCCGCTCTTCCTCGCTGACTCTCTGTCTGGAAGATCGGCCGCCGGGGCCGCGGGTGTTCAAGCCCCCGACGACGCGTGTGCTGCTGTGGGTCTCTCCCCCGCGTGGGTCGGGCTTCGCCTCACGTCGGAAGGTGCCGCTGGGCGCGTGTCTACACTAGCCTCGCGTCCTCTCGTTGAGTCGGTCCCTTTGTCACCGTGTAAGGCCCTTGGTCTCTCACTGTCGCCTTTGTTTTAAAGTCCACTGTATTGGTACAAGTATTGCTACCCCGGCTTTCCTTTCATTTCTTTGTGTGTGAAATACTCATTCCCATCCCTTTGCCCTCAGCCTGCGAGCGTCTTTTGCTCTGAAGTGAGTCTCTTGTAGGTAGGGGTCTTGTTTTCTTATTCATTCGCCTATTCTACGTCCTTTGAGCATTTAATTCATTTACATTTAAAGTGATTATTAATATCGGTACATAGGTAGGATAGGTACATTACCATTATAGGTGCATAGTTATTGCCACTTTATTACTCATATCTATGTCTATTTCTCCTTCTCCTTAAGGAAGTTCCTTTGCCATTCCCCGTAGAGCTGGCGTGGCGGTGATGAGCCCCTTCAGCTGTCCCTCGCCTGAGAAGCTCTTTATCTCTCCTTCGATTTTACAAAACAGCTTTGCTGTGTAGAGCAGTCTTAGCTGTAGGTTCTTGCTTTCCATCATTGTGGAATTCTCATGCCGGTTCCTTCTGGCCTGCAAAGTTTCTCTTAAGAAATCGGCTGACGGCCTCCTGGGAGCTCCCGGCACGCAACGACTCGCTTTCCTCTTGCTGCTTTCAGGGTTCTCTCTCTGTCTTTTCCCTTTTCCCTTTTAGCTGCGCTGCGTTGCGGCGCGGGCCTCTCCGGGTCACCTTGTTCGGGACTCTCTGCACTTACCGCACTTGGATGTCTCTTTCCTTCACCAAGGTTAGGGACGTTTTCCGTCGTTATTTCTTCTAATAGGTTCTCAAAGCCTTGCTGTCCTCGTCTGACACCCTTATGATGTGGATGTCGTTACGCCTGATGCTGTCCTCATGGTAAAGATTCTTTCTCCTTTTTGTTTTTCTGATGGGCCGTTCCGCTGCCTTGGCTTCCAAGCCCCTGATTTGATCCTCGGTTTCGCCCGAGCTGCTGTTGGCTCCTTCTAATGTATTCTTCCTTTTGGTTACACATCCACTTCTGACTTTTTTATTTTATGGTTTCTATGTCCTTTTTCCCACTTGCTGTGTCCCCGTCAAAGCTCTCACTAAGTTCCTTGGGTATTCTCATGACCAGCATTTTGAATGCTGTACCTGGAAGGTTGCTCACCTCCACTTCATTGAGTTCTCTTTCTGGAGTTTTCTCCTGTTTTTTTTGTTTTTTGTTTTTTTTTCACGTGGGACATGCTTCTTTGCGTCCTCATCTCGTCTGCCTCTCTGCATTTGTTCCTGTGCACGAGGCGGATCTGCCGTGTTCCCCAGCCTTGGCCAGGCCGCCTTGCGCAGCGGGTTTCTGGGGGGCCCGGTGGCGCGGTGATCCCTGTGCCAGGCGCCCCGCGAGCGCCCTTCGTGAGGGCAGTGTGCCCTCCTGCTGTCGTCGGGCCTCGGCTGCCACTGGCACGTCGGCAGGTCGGGTCGGCCCTTGGGCCGAGTGGCCGTGAGGCTCGTCCAAGCCCGTGTCGTAGGAGTCGCTCCGCGGGGGCCGCCCCGCCGGGTGGGATTTGTTCTAGTGGCTCTGACGCCTGCTGAGATCGCCTTTCGGTGTGCGGTTTGTGGGGTGATCGGGTGGTGCTCTGCTGCGGTCTGAGTGCCATGCTAGGACTGCATGCTTGCTACAATGTGGCAAGCATACAGCCCCTGGGTGTGTTGGTTCTGGGAACCCTTGGGAGGGGTTCCCCTGCAGGCCAAGGTCAGCCACTGCCTGTGACCAGCCGGGGGCTCCCTGGTAAAAGCTACAAAGTGACCTGCGGTTAGTCACTGCCTGTGCTGGACCTGGCGGCAGTCGGGAGAGGCCACACTGTGAACCAAGGCTTGCTGCCACCGGTGCTGGGCCTGGGGCGGCTCAGCAAAAGGCCCAGAGCACCCTGAGGCCCGACACCACCCGCTGACTGCCTGTCAGGCTCAGCCGACAGTGCCTCCGCCCGTGAGAGAAGTGGGCGAGGTCCCCGGAGGCACCCGGTGGAGCCGGGGAGGCCCTCCGGCCAGTCAGGTCAGATCCGGCCATGTGGGGGCGGGCTCGACACAGGCAAGAAGGCGCCCCAGGAGCAGGGCTTGACACAGGGACTGTGGCGGCTGTCCCTCCAGCCCGAGCCCTCAAGCCACACGCCTCAGCCTCTCCCCGTATGTGTCTGGTGCCTCCTGAGCCACTGTCCCTCCCCCGGAGCTCAGGGTGAGTGCCTGCGAGTCTGCGCACGGGCCCTCTGAGAGCCTGCCTGGATTCTAGCCACCTTCCATCTCACCTGGAGGGCTGGAATCCCAGCTGGGTTTCACGGCCAGATGTCGTGGGGCCTGCTCTTCCTGGCACTGGTGCTCTGGGCTGGGGAGCCCCGTGCGGAGCTGGGACCCCTCCCTCCCCAGCGGGGACCTCTGCAGCTGAGACATCCTTCCCGATGCTCAACTGCCACACGTGCGTGTGGGCTGGCACATTCCAGGTCTCTGCCCCTCCTAGCGATCTCCATGTGGCTGCTTCTGTGTGTCCTTAGTTACAGGACTTCCGTTCAGCTAGTCTCCAGATGGTTAGCCAGGCCGATTGCTCTATGATTTAATTGTAATTTTAATGTGGTCGCGAGAGGAGGCGAGCGCAGAATTTACCTGCTTTGCTATCTTGCCCGGACTCCTAAACTGTGTCTTTAAAGGTAGCACTTTAAAAAATCTAGGTCAACTGTCCACACTGTTAAATGAAGGGGGGCGCTGGTGGAGCCTGTGGGGACACTGGGGCCCCAAAGCTGCCCTCGCTGCGCCACGAACTGAGTGGAGCCAGAGGGAAGTTCGGGGTTCCAGAGGGAAGTTCGGGGTTCCTGAGGGAAGTTCGGGGTTCCAGAGGGAAGTTCGGGGTCCTCCTCCTGCTGCCACCACGTGTCTGACAGACGTGCACTTCAGGCTTCCTGTGCCCCAGAAGCCACACTCAGCTTCGGCCTAGTGCCGGCGGGGTGCGGGGTTCTGCCCAATAGGGACGCGACTCTGATGGGCTGGCAAGCATCCCACAGCTCTCCAGCCCACGCCCCGGCGCTGGCGGTGGCTCCGGAGTATCCATCTGCTCCGACACCTGCCTGCGGTCCTGCGCAGGGCTTCCTGGACCGACCTCGATAACACACCGGCAGGAGTCCTCCATCGATGGCCCAGCATCGTCCAGTATTGTGTCGCTATGGCGACAGTCACCCGCGCGTACATTAAGCAAAAAATAGCCACATTGTAGCAAGCATACAGTCCCAGCATGACACACCGGTACTGGCTTATGAAGTTTTTTGGTTTTCCCGAAGATTTTTAAAATTAGGAACCAATATTACCTGCTAAGAGCACAGTTTCCCTAGCAACCAGAGAGATGCTATTCCCTCGGGTTGGGGAGGTTAAAAATAACGTTGCCGGGGCTGTGGTGACCCGCCGGATCCTCCCAGTGGCTGTCCGCAACCTCCCTCTGGGAATGCAGACGCCGCAGCCCCCCAACCGCATCCACCATCCAGGGAGCCTCTCTAAGACGCACAGGTAATCGTCCTGCACGGAATCACTCAGGCTTCCTCCTTGATGAGGGGGCGGCAAAGTCCCGGCGAGCTGGGCCCCTGTTAGCGGGAGCTGGGGCTCCCTGCCCCAGCTGGGTCCCTGCGAGTGGGGGGCTGGGGCTCCCTGCCCCAGCTGGGTCCCTGCGAGCGGGGGCGGGGCTCCCTGCCCGGCTCCGTCCTGCAGGTGCTGGTGTTCCAACCAGGGGCGCTCCAGACGCTCTGATGGGCCCTGCGCCCGTGCCCCTCCCCCCTTCTGATATAATTAACATACGATAAAATAAAAAAGATCCTAAGGGCTCACTTCAACTAGTTTTGACAACGGTCTGTGCAGGGCAGGATAGCGAACCTTTCTACCACTCTGGAAAGTTCTCCCATGCACCCCAACCCGAAGGCATCCATTTTTTGCATCTATCGCCACGGATTAGTTTTGTCTCTTCTGGAACCTCACAACTGGAATCTTATAAAGCGTATTATTTTGTGTGCTTCATGTGCGACTATGTCATGATTTTAAAATCTGTTTTTCTGCTGACAGACATTTGAGCGGTTTTCAGTTTGAGATGATGGTGAATAAGGCTCTTAAGAATATTCCGTGCTAGTCCTTTTTTTTTTTTTAACACAATTTTTTTTTTTTCTCTTGGGCAAATACCCAGACATGAAAATGCTGGGTCATGGGATGGCTGCACGTCGAACTTTACCGGAAACAGCCAGACGGGATTTCGAGCGGGTCCAGCGCTTCTGACTCTTCCGTCGCTGGGCACGAGGATGCCAGTTGGTCCACGTCCTCACCGGCGTCTGGCATTGTCCGTGTTTTTTTTTTTTTTAACCATTGCGGTGGGTGTATAATAGTATTTCATCACGGTTTTAAGTTACAGTTCTCTGACCATTGATGATATGAGCATATTGTCATGTCTTTAATGGCCATTTGCATATTGTCTTTTGTAAAGTGCCTGTCTGAGTTTTCTGTCCTTTTAAAAAAATCAGGTTGCTTATCTTTTTATTAATTAATTTATTAATAATATATTCTGAGTACGAGTATTTTATCAGACACGTGTTTTGCAAATAGTTTTTCCCTATCTGTGGTTTGTCTGCACTTTCTTTGGATGGGCAGAAATTTTTAATGGTCACGAAGTCCAATTTATTGGTTATTTTTCTTTCATGGTTAGTCCTTTTTATGTCTTGTCTCAAAGATTGTAAAAAATTTCTTCTGTATTTTCTCCTAGACGCTTCATAGTTATGGTGTTTTTCATACAGATGTTTGATTCATGTCAAATTATTTTTCATGTGTGTAGTTGAGGTAACTGTTTTCCCATAAGATTTTTCAGTATTTCCAGCACTATTTGTCAAAAAGATTTTCCTTTTACCATTGAATTATTTTGCCCTTGTCAAAAATAAGCTGACTGTAAAAGTGTCAGCCTGTCTCTGACCTTTGCCCCCTGCCCCACTGACCTGGGGGTCAGTCCTTACACAGGGCCTCACTGTTTGATCGTTGCACTTCTCTGAAAGTCTTGAAATCACGTGTAAGTTTTCAGCATCCTTCTACTTTGCCAACATAGTTTCGGTCCGTCTAAGTCCCCTGAATTGCCGTAAAAATTTTAGAATTAGCTTTTCTGTTTCTTCCAGGAAAGCCTGCTGGCCTTTTGCGAGGCGCTTCCTGGGCGCTATAGGTACATTTCGAGCGAGCGAACCTCTCACGATATCGAGCCTCTGCCCCACGACTGCGTGTACGTCTCCCCGCGCTCTCAACAGTGGTCTCAGTTCTCAGGACAGAAACCCCGCACAGCCTCCGTCAGAGCTCCTCCGCGAAATTCGGTTTTTAAAAAGCTATCAGCAGCTCGCTCGCCGTTTACTGACGCCAGTGTGTGTCGACCTTGTCGTCGTCTGTTTCTTTCTTACTCTCGGGCACCACGGGATTTTCCAGGCTTACCTTGTGTGTTTCCTGCCCGTCCCAGAATCGACCATTTCTCCAAGGCACCCTGCTTCCTTTGACCGGAACCCAAGCTCTGGGTGCCAAGTGCCCGGATACTGGGCTGTCCTTGCTTCTGGGCCCTCCCAGCAGACAAAGCAGGTAAACCTGCGTGTGTATACATATATATGTTAGTATGTGTATACACGTGTACGTAGACACGTACATATATGTACACACACACACACATAGAGATGACCATTTACATATATGACCATCAGTGTGTCCACTAAGTTCCACGCAAGCCTCACTGATGTCGCCGGCTCCAACCCTGCACCACGTGGACCGCTCCAGGCCCCTCCCCTTGGCGAGCCGAAACTGTCCCGTGGCGGCGGAAACCCACCCGCAGCTTCCATTTACTCAGATCGATCTCAGTCCCCGGTGTCCACGGTTGCCGTAGCAGAGACAGTGGCGGCACCTGGTCGTCGCCTGGAGCCCGCAGCCCCCGCCCCCGCCCCCGCCCCAGCCCGCAGCCTCCACCCGCGCCCCCCCAGCCCCCAGCCTCCTTTCTTCCGCACGTCGTCGTGATGGAAATCAGACCGCCACCCTTTTCTGACTGACTTCCTTCCCTCGGCGACACGCTTGGTAGGGTTCCCCGTGTCCTTAGTGGCTCGACAGCTCATTTTATCTTTGAATCACATTCCATCGTCTGGATATATATAACGCAGTTTGTGCATTCATCTTGAAGGTCATCGTGGTTGCTTCCAATTTTTGGTAATTACACACATTCCTGTGCAGACATACATTTCCAGCTGACCTGGGCATGAGGAGGGGTGATGGCTGGGTCCTAAGGTAGAACCGTTTAGCCTGTGGGAGGCTCCCCACCGCCCCTCGGGGGAGCCCCCAGCGCGGGGCGGGGGGCGGGGGGCTTCCTGCTGCCCCGGGCTCTCCCCACGATCGCGGGGCGCCGCTTGCAGGAGCTGCGGAGACGCCGGTGGGCGCGGCCGGTCTGTGGTCGCCGGCGCTTCGATCTGCGCCTCCCCGATGGCCCGTGACGCCGGGAACCCTTTCGCCTGCTTATTTGCCACTCGGTGTCGGCTTCGGCGAGGTGACCCTTTAGGTCTTTTTTTCTTTCATAATTGGGAACGTCCATAGCGCAGAGGAGCAATTAGCAAAATCCAAACTGCGGCAAA
Organism: Rousettus aegyptiacus; assembly: GCF_014176215.1. Classification (NCBI taxonomy): domain Eukaryota; kingdom Metazoa; phylum Chordata; class Mammalia; order Chiroptera; family Pteropodidae; genus Rousettus; species Rousettus aegyptiacus. The sequence continues at coordinate 15,676,078 of NW_023416293.1, read as the reverse complement.
GCAGGAAGGACCGCGACCCAGTTTCTCCGCAGATGCAACTGCGGGTGGGGGGGGGGCGGGGGGCGAGAAGAGAGGCCGCGCCCCGCCTCGTCCGGATCTCGCGGATCCGGTCCACACTCGCGGGCGCGAGGCCCACGCGGTCCCGGTCCCGGTCCCGGGGTGACTGCGACCCCTCCAGGTGCGGGAGCAGCATCCGCAGAGGGGCGAGGGGCGGCAGGTGCCGGAAGGGCAGCCCTTCCCAGGGGCTCCCAGCTGCGGCTCAGGTGGAACTGGGCCCCGGGACGCCCGGGGCGTGGGGCTAGTGGCGGTGACGTCTAATGCACATTGTGAGCGGAGCCTGCGGCTGGGGGGTGGGGGGTGAGAGGTGGGGGGTGGGGGGGGTGGGGGTTCCGCGCAGGCGCAGCTCGTCTCTGGCATGCGCAGACGTGGCCAGTTCCCGGGGACAGAGCGCTGGCCGGGGCCACACCGCGGCCCTGCCTGGGACAGGCACCTGACTGGTGAGGGAGCCCGCGGCTGCGTTCACACGAAGCTGCTCACGGCCAGCGAGTCCCAAACTGCTCCCCGAATCCCAACTCAAGGAATATTCTTATCTCTGATATTCTTATCTCTTACCTGCCGCCCCTCGCCCCTCCCCGGGTTTGACTTGCTGCTTTCTGGCCACGGATGTCACCAACGCCTGCAGATGCAGGCAGCGTGCGCTTTTGAGGTGCGTCATATGGCAGAACGAGGTCCCTTTCCTTGTGACTTGACTATGTCCCCTCTACTTCAGCAGGACGCTGGGGGACCCTGCAGAGGTGTGGGCTAGCGCACCGAGCCTCAGACTCCGCAGCCCACCGGGGTGACCAGCCGCGCAGGGGATGGAGCGGAAGTTGGGGGAGGTATTTCTTCCTGTCTCCCCACCTTCCTTCCACCTTGGAAGGAGAGAGGACTTCAAAAAATTAAGCGCTTGATTTTTGAAGCATGTTATGGTTCAAATTGTGTTCCCTCCCCGAGACAGGTGGCAGCCCCTGCGCCCTGTGAATGTGACCTTGGTTAGAAAGGGAGCCTTGTGGATGGTCGGGAGAAGGTGAGGGGCTGAGGGCCGCCCCAACCCAAGGCGGCTGGTGTCCTTCAGAGGGAGGGAGCTCGGACCCAGAGGGAAGCCGATGGGGATGGTCTGCGGTGAAGGAGGCAGAGGCCAGACCCCGCGGCTGAGGATGCCAGCCACCCCCAGAGGCGAGGAGGAGGCAGGGCAGGTTCCGCCCCAGGGCCTGGAGGGAGCGTGGCCCCCCCGACACCTTCGTTTTGGACTTCTAGCTTCCATAACTGGGCGATGATACGTGTTGGTTGCTTTAAGCCGCTCAGCTCGTGTACCTGGCGACAGCAGCAGCAAACCGCTACAGAGCATCGTTAGGCTCAAAAGAACTGATGCGAAAGTAGAGGGTTCCCGAATCTTCCTTCCCACGACCCGCCCTAGTTTCCCCTGTAATTAAGGTCTTCTACCAATGTGGTACATTTGTTACAATTGGCGAGCCACGATCGATACATTGTTATTAACCGACGCCCGCAGATTGAGTTAGGGCTTCTTCACTAGTGTGTCCTACAGTCTTTGCGTGTGGTCTGTGTGTTTCTGACTTATCGGGTTAATACCAACGGGGCGATTGCAGGATCGGGGAGTAGGATATGTTTAGTTTTGTAGGAAATCTCCAAACGGCCTTCCAAAGCGGCTGCACGGTTTTAAATTCCCACCACTTACGCGTCCGCGAGATCGTGCCGACCCGCACTCCGGCCGGGCTCGGTGTTGGAGCGTGTGCAGCCACATCTCACTTGCCAGTCCCAAGGACATGTGCTGTGGGCGTCTTCATATGCATATTTGCCATCCACGGATCTCCTTTGACGAGATGTCTGTTTGGCTCTCTCGCTTACGTTCCGTTGGGTTGTTTCTTTTCTTACTATCGAGCTTCCGTACTTCGGGTGCCATTCCGTCAGGTTCGTGTTTTGCAGACGTTTCCTCCCACTCCGCGGCTCGTCTTTCGTTTACTTAACAGTCTCCTTGGCAGAACAGGAGTTTCTGATTTTGATGAACTAGGACTTACCAATTTTTTTCTTTTACTGCACTTTCTGATCTAAAAAGCTATTGCCAAGCCCAAGGTCAAGTAGATTTTATCCTGTTATCTTGTGTGAGTTTTACAGTTTTGCGTCTTACACTTAGCTCCATGATCATTTTGAGTTAATTGTTGTGACAGGTGGAGGATCCGTGTCTAAATTCACTTGCTTGCACGCGCATGTCCAGCCCGTTAGTTGCAAAGATCGTCCTTTCCCCGCCGGACCGCCTCCGCCCCTTTGCCCGGCTCGGCCGGCTCTCTCTGCGAGGGGCCGTTTCTGCGCTCTTTGTTCCGTGCCATTGATCTATTCTTGTGTTCCCTCGCCGGTGTGGCCCCAGCCGGGTCGCCGTCGGTCTTGAAGTCGGGGTCGCTCCTCCAACATCGTTCAGAGCGGGCCGGCTCTTCCGGGCCTTCGCCTCCCTGTGTGAACCTTAACCCTCAGAATCAGTTTGCCAGTGCCCACCGAAGGGCTCGCTGGGGTTTTGATCCGAAGCGCGTTGCGCCTGCGGATCAGCTAGGGAAACTCTGACATCTGCGTCTGAGACTTCCTGTCCGCACGCGTGGGCTCTTTCTCCGTTGTTCAGAGCTTTGACTTCTTTGATCAGAACTTTGTAGTTTTCCTCATCTATATCTTGTACCTCTTTTGCTAGATTTATGCCTAAGGGTTTCGTTTTTGTTTTTCTAGTGCTAAGGAAAATTTTTTATGGTATTTTTTGGTGAAAGAAAGTTAGAAAGCTTGGCAATTGCAGAGAAGGAAACGATGAACAGTTAAGCTGCAATTCAAGACATGATTCCAAACGCAAAATACCAAAAGAACAGAATACACTTTGCCAAAAGGGATAAAGAAACCCCCAAAAGCTTACAGGAAATGCTGAGACCCGCAGTGAGAACCGAGAACCGGGTCTGGGAGGAGCGGCTTCCTGTGGGGGGTGGGCGGGTCTCGCCCAGCAGCAGCCTGGACCTCCGCCCTGTGCCCCGGCCTGTGGGTGCCCGGCCAGGGAGCGGAAGGCGCCCCAGATCTCTCTCCCACTGCTCGGAGACGTCGCCTCGACAGACCCGGGAAACGTGAACCCCGCCCCACACTAGACATCTCCCCTCACGCACGGGGACGACTGGGCCAGGGATGTCACCTGCCCGGTGCTGTTTATCAGAATTCTCCTGAAGAGGAACAAGTCTTCGCTGACAAGCCTTGGGGTGGTAGAGCCTGAACCTGAGGGCGGGGGTTTCAAGAAAACAAAATTGCTGTCGGGTGAAATGAACAGGAATTTGGGGGGAGAGGGGGAGGGGGTTGGGGGGAGGGATGCTGGGAACAGGGGGGAGGAGAGACTCGGAGGAAAACCAGAGGGGAGTGTCAGAGAGCCAGACTCTGGTGCGGCTCGTCCGAGTTCACGGTGTTCGCGGCTGCTTCGAGGTCTTCGGGCGCTGCCGCTTACCTGGCCCCTTCCTCCCCTTCCCGTTCTGTCCGTTAAGTCTGCGACACGTAACCGCTTTGTGTGCAGTCACGCTTTGGGCGAAAGTCAGGGACAAGCGGCTGAGTCTGTCTGCATCTGGGTCGGCGCAGAGCACAGAGAAAAGACGCCCCAGGAGGCAAAACACGACCGATCTCACAATCGCGCAGCAGAAGCAGCAGCTCAGAGGCCGGCGGGGCCATGAGGACGCACACGCCACGGCCCCTGCGGGCATCGCGGAGACGCCGTAGGACGGGGGACCGCGCGCTCGCCTCGGTCACGGAGCGAAGCAACGTCCCCTTTTTACACACGGTGACAAGCGATGCTAACTGAGTGTTTATCGAGTTTCGGTCTTCGTGCCAAGCAGTTTACAAGCGTCCTCTGCTTCGACCTTACAACCCTGTGAGGCGAGGGCTCTTCTCATCACCTTCACCTCCAGTTAAGAAAATCGAGACCTAGGGCAGGTTGTAACTTGCCAAGGGCACTCAGGAAGTGACCGAGCCAGGTCGTGAGCCCAGACCGCCCGACTCCAGAGCCCCAAGCTCACCCACAATGACGTAGGGCCCCTTTTTGGCGTCCACTGGCAAGAACGAGTCGCAGCGAACTAAGAGGTCCCCCGATTCACGAAAACTCTCGGGGGTCACCGAACCCTCTCCCCTATGCGAAATCCAGTGAGCTGACCCCTGGGTCTTGAGAGAACCAGAGCCCAGTCTTGCCTTTTAAAGCGACGAGGCGGACGGTAACCGCTTGAGGCCCCGGGCGGCCGTCACCCCACTCTGCTGCCCCTGGACGTTTGTGTGTGACTCGGTGGTTCGTCTCGTGCGCTGTCCCCAGCGGCAGAGAGTTCCGTCCTGTTTACTGGTGTCTCTGTTCTTTGGGACCCTATCCGGAATATGACAGGCAGACACCTATTTGTTGAACGAGCCTTACTGTTTAACCCGAGCACCGCGGCTCGAGACATAGTGGCGGCTCTGTCAGAGGTGAAACAGGCGTCTACTCTGTGAGCCGGCAGGTCCCCAAGCGGGCATTCACCTAAAAAAACGAAAACGTGTGTCGAAAGTCAAGGCCCTATGCAGGAGCACGCATAACGACGTCATCCCGATGACCGCAACTGGACGTGACCCGAATGTGCGTCGGCGGAGACACGGATCTCGGCATGCACACCCCTCAGACGGCACGGCACTCCGCGACGGGGGAGCCTGCCCGCGCCCCTCGGCGGCTGCGCGTGAGGAAAAGCCAGACGTGAGGACGGCGGCCGGCACCGCGTGGCTCCACCTGGCGCGAGAGCAGACCGGGCGCGTCCTCGGAGACGGAAACCGGGCCGGGGCTCCATGGGGCGCGCCGGCATGGACTGGGGGGCCTGGGAGGCTCTCTGGGGGGCAGAGGTGTCTGCTCTCTGTCTCGTTTCGGTGGTTACACAAATGCAAACAAGTCCCAAAACTTATCAGACGGGTCACGTAAGGTGCATCTGTGCATCTTACAGCACATAGATTGTACCTCAATTAAAAAATAAAAGCAACCCCTGTTTTTTAAATATTAGCCAAAAAGAGTTGGAGAATCGTTTTTTATCTCCCGGAAAGCAGTGGGTCTAGTGGAAATAGAAATCGACAGCTGGGAGACTCGGAGGCTCTGTTCGCTCGCAGGTCGTTTGGGGAACGTAACGCTTGCCCGGTGGAATTCGCGTCGGACAAGGGACCTGAGAGGCGCAGCATCTCGGCATCTGGCACGACAGTGCCCCGAACCGCCGATCCTCCCCTTCGCTGTTAAAAACGAAAGGCGTTCTCCGCCCGGGCTGCCTCGCTCCAGCCGGCTCACGGTTCGGCCGTCTTCCGCCCGCTGGCAGTTTTCTGAGTGTGCTCTGTTCTTCGGGAACCGAAACACTAGTCAGTGAGACCACGGCTGCCTTTGACCTTGACGCAAAGCGAGGCCGGGTCGAATTGAATCCATTTAGTTGAGAGGAAGGTTAAAAGTCGTGTCTGAAGTCTGTCCCCGAAACTCCCAAGCTGCCTCGTCCTGTGTGACCAGAGAGCGGCAGGAGCTGCTCGCTGACGGGACAAGGCCCGCGGCGGTCATTCCGCTTCTCGGCGTGAGCCTCGGCCGGAGTGAACACAGGCGGCACTCCCCTTCGCCACCGTGGGCCATGCGGGGACATCCTGTCCCGTGGAAGGACCTGTCCTGAGACAGGCACTGAGTGATCTCAGGTGTTTGCCGTGGCCCCCCTAAGTCACTTCCCGAGGGGCATCGTGCCACGAGCAGGGTGCCAGCCCCGGTCAGCCTGCGAGAGGCAGCCCGTCTCTCCTGCAGGAACAGAGCAGCACGGCCCGGGGCCCTGCAGGGCTGCGGGCGGCGGGCAGGTCCGACACCTCAAGCCCACGTCTGAGCGCCTGAGCATGATGTGACGTGGGAGGACCCGTGACGACTCAGAATCTGGCGGCCCCCGGCTGACCAGAGGGGTCCCAGCACCCTGGCTTCAGGGGCGTAGGGCAGGGGACAGACAGACAGCTCCAGGCCCCGGGTTCCGGCCCCGTCTGCCGCTCTGCCGGGACGTCCCTGCTCACGTCCCTGAGGGGCAGCATGGTGCCTCCTGCACATCCCTCCCCGGTGAGACTTGACCCCTGTGAGGCCAGGCCGGGTGGACCGTGCTTCTGGAACCAAGAAGAAGTGGCTAACGGGATCCGCCCCTCCCTGGGGCCCACGGCTGCTTCCCCTCCCGCCTCTGTCGGCAGCCCCGGGACCCCTGAGGCCTGCCGCTGCCTTCCGGGGTGTCCTCGTCAGCATCACGGGGCCCCACAGGGGCAAAGAATAGGGACACGGCCCTGGCCCGCGGCCCCTCTGGGGAATGTTTTTGTGCAACTGCTGACCGAGAGTACGGTGTTTGGGGAGCAGAGACTCGCCCCACAGGGCGCCCCACGGGGGGCGCGTCGAGTTAATTTTCCAGGCTGCAGGCGTGAGCGAAACCCCACTAAGCTGAGGAAAACTGAAACCAGAGCTCGAAATGCCGTCCCCTCCTGCCCTGGAGGCAGGGAGTCCCCCGTGTCCTGCGGACGTCATCACGTCCGGGGCGCAGGCTGGTGCGGCTCCTGGGGCCCCTCACAGCAGCTCAGAGGGGGCTCTTCCTGCGTAGAGCCTGCGGTCACTAACTGTTGGTTACCAGAGTAAAGGCGATCTGTACAGATTTCGCAAGTCCTGTCAGTATTGGACATGAAATCGTAGCGGATGGAAGGTTTAATCACAAGCACTCGAGACACGAGGTCGCCAGACCCTGAGGGTCACGCCCGGCACCTTGCTGTCGGGTGACCCTGCACGGTCCCTCTGCCGCTCACTTGTCCCGCGTCGTTTTCAGTGGAAATCGTCACCAGACCCGTCGCCTTTCTCGTGACATCTTAGGCCTGAGTCATTTAGAATAAGTGACGTCGCCCCAAGAGCAAGCCGTTGAGTGCGATCACCTCGCGGTCTTATAAACTATGGTCCTGCGGTGACTCTGAGCTCCTGATCCCTTTACTTCACGCCCTGCCGGGCGCCCCGTGCCGCGGGAGGCGCTCAGCTTCCATCCCTCAGAAAAGCATTGTAACACTTATTTTAATGAAAAAGAAGACGGTTGGAGGCCATCTACCAAAAAACTGTTATGATACGTCGCAAACCGCCTGTCTTTGGAATCAACAAATAACCTATGTTTTTTACATTTTCAAAATAACGAAGCTGTCTGCAGCGGCCGGGGGACCCCTGGGCGTGGGGACGGGCGGCCTGAACCCCGCGGCCGGCGGGTGGACTCGCATGTCAGCTCACCCAGCATCGGGTCGCAGGACCCTCGGCCCAAGGTGCTGACGAGATGCCAGGACGGCGACTCGGAAGGCCCCTCCACGGCATCGGTGTGACCCACCTCACTAGCCCGCCTGCGTCCTGGAGGATGGCCCCGCCTTCTCTTCCTGTCCCCCGGGAGAGCCGGAGAGCCAGGGCACAGCTCCCAGCACGTGGTGGCCTTCTCACTCCCGCCCGCCCAGGCCCCACCCAGCGACGCCCTCTCCACTGGGGCTGCCGGGAGCCCTAACAGCTGGTCAGGTGCGGCCACGGCCTCCGCCTGGAGGCCCCGGGTGACAAGCGCCATCTGAGACCCGACTCGCCATCCTGCACTGCGGCTCTGCCCCCTTCCCCGGTGGAGCGAAGCACCGGGCTTTCCCCGACGCCTGGTTTCTCGCTTTGGCTCCGTGAGCCGGGAAGGAGCCCGCGCACGTTCAGCCGGTGTTCGCCGGGCTCGGCACGTGACGGGAGGCGGTGCCCGCACTGACCTCGTCGGAACGAAGTGGAAAATGCTTTTCGTTTTAACCTCGTTGGGATTTTTCAAGCCTCTGTGGGCTCTTCTGCTTTAATGACCGCGAGAAACGTTAGGGACCAGCGGTGCCCGGATGGAGGTAACCTCGTAACCAAGGGCGTCCCGATGCTGTTGCGGTGCATGTCAGAAACAGGCGGAGGAAGGGCCGGAGGCAGCGCCACAGGCGACGGCCCCGGGGGCGCGGCCGCTCCTTGGGATTCTCCTCTTTCTCCCGATGAGAGAGCAGAGTCCAGCCGGCCCGAGGTCTGGTGGCGGGTCTGCTGCACGGGTCCCCAGGTGCCCAGCCTTTCACGCTCAGCCTGGAGAGAACCACCTCACTGTCACTGTCCCTCCGAGAAGCCTGAGGGACAGACGTGGCTTCAACACCAAGTCCGTAATAACACACCAGTTTGATCATCTCGGAGAGTCTGAGCCCGCAGCTCCAATTTACGCCGTGAGTTGTGCCTTTCGGCGGCGACGGGTTTGTAGATATGGCGATGCTGGCCACGTCGCCTGCCCAGCAGGGAGCGTCTCTCTCTGTTCCTAGAACCCCTAGTTCCTACCGCTGAGTAGCTCGTTATTTTGTGTTTAACACCAGCCTCCTACTGTAACTTGTCCTTTCCAGGCGAGTGCACGGCGGGGCGGCGCTCACAGGGGACCCTCTCTTTCCTGGGCAGAGGGGAGGGGGCTGGGCGTGCTCCGAGGGGACAGGGGAAGGTGGGCCGCTCTGGAATCGGCCCCAGCTCCATAAACAGCCCCGTTTTCTGAGAAAAGCTAACTTTAGGTGTGTAGGTTTTTTTTCTTCACTCTAGACGTGTCAAAATGTTCACTTGTTGAAAAAAATTGATTTCAACCCTCGGAATAAAACGTAACTCGAAACACTAATCAGCGTTATTTGTGCTGCTTTCCAGGGGTTGAGCCGCTCTCAGTTATTTTGTGGAAATATTAATTATCTAAACCACTCAGAAGAGATCAGAAGCTATTTACTCGTCTTCTTTCTCACGTCCCTGGATCCGTCCCCCACATTCTCACCTGCCCCCCGAGCCAGGTCCGTCACTGTCATGGCTCTGCTGTATCCTCGCCTTCCTTCGAACAAGCCCGGCAAGAGCCCCCGTTGGTGGAGCCCTCGGGGACCCCGCCCCGCGGGGCAGCTGGATGTCAGAGGGAGACGCGGGAGTCCGGGAGTCGGAGTCGGCAGCTTCCACACACACGGGCTCCGCCCCCGCCCCAGGGGCTCTTCGGTGGGCGGGGCGCCTCCCTCCCACAGAGCTGTTTTGACTGCTCTCACCCTCTTTCCCCGAGACCCTCCCCCAGGGGTCCTGGACTCCGGCTGCAGGTTTAGTCGCCTGGAAACCTGGCGTGAAGGAGCCTCGGCTTCTCAAATTCTTCAGGTGGTCATAGGGACAGACGGACAGACAGGGTTGAACCCCTTCGCCCCACACAGCTGATGACCTTCCTGGTGACAACGGAACCAGTGAGGAAAGGACCCCCAGGCCCCGCTGAGCCAAAGCCGCCCCCCCCCCCCCGCACTGCGCATTCCCGCCCATCCCCACCGGGGACCTGCCGCGGCCACTGTCCCTTTCCAGCATCTGCCCCGTGTTCCTTCCGCTGGGCCCCCCCCCCACGGCCACCCAGTGATCCCCTGATCTCAGGAAATCCCCGCGCCGCCCGGCGCCCACCCCCGGCACCTTCCTCTGCTCGTCTTCCTTTGCCACAAACGGCAAACGCACACACACAGCTCCTTAGGATCTGCCGTCGCGTTCCTGCTCTCGCTCGACGATACCCACCGCGGTGGCTGGGTCGCCGGCGCTGCCACGCCCCGCGGCGGATTCTCAGAGGCCCCGGCCGCACCCCACTCCCCCGACCGCGGAACAGGCGTGCTCTCCTGGGCTCTCCCGCGCACGCGCCGTCCACGCTCAGGCCGGGGCGGCCGCGGCCATCGTCGCCCTCTCCCCGCCGCTGCTCCCACAGCGCGCCCCGAGTCTGGCCCGGCCCTTCGCCCCCCGTCCGGACCTGTCCTTAGCTCCAGGTTCCGCCCGGTCCATTCCGAGGACTTTGCCCTGCATGCTCCCCACCGGCTCTGCCTGGCGTCCGGTCCTGCTGCCCCTGCAGAGCCCGGGCCAAGCCCCGCGGGGCCGTCACCGGCTCGTGCGCTCGTCTCGCCGCCCAGCCTCGGTTCCCGGTTCCCGGGAGAGGCTGCGGGCTCCGCCTGCCCAACGTGTTCCGGACCCGACTCGCTCTCGTTGGCTCCGTCGCTGCCGGCCTGGCCCAGCCCCCTCTGCTCTGGCCTGGACCATCCGGGCCCGTCCCGACTCGTCTTCCCGATTCCATCTCCGCTCCGCCCAGTTCGCTTTCCGCTCGGCCGCTAAGCGAGCCAAAGTGCAAGTCGGACCTCGCCGCTTCTCACCTTCGGCTCTCCAGTGGCTCCGCATGTCACTCAGGATGAAATCCAGTCTCGCAAGATCAAACACCCAGCGTCCTCTCCGATTTCACCCGCCACCTCACTCCGCTCTCTCCCCGCGACACCAGCCTGCCGGGTGGGTTCTCGAGGCCGAGGCCGAGGCCGAGGACAGGGACGGCCGGCGCGCCTGCCGCGGGGGCTTCGCTCCCCTTCTCCTGCATGCCCGGCTGCTCCCTGATCCCGTCCGCGGTCTGCGCTGACGTCGCCTCATCAGAGGAGCCTCCCCGACTGAACGCGCCCCGCACCGCCACCCGCCGCTGCCGCCCGCGTCCCCGACCCTCCGCGCCGCCCCCGCCCCCGCCAGTAACGGGCACATGACGTTCTCGCCTGATGGTTTGTCTCTTCTCCCCCTGCGCTTGAATGCGAGCGCTATAAAAACAGGGCGTTGCTTTTTTCTCTTGGCACCTAATAGGTAGTCAACACACAGCTGTTGAATTAGTGAATGAATGAGTGAATGAACGCGTCAGCGGAGCAATCCATGGAAATGTCAGAGCATCTCGATCGCATCGGAAGGGACTTCCCCCAAGAGTTTCCGGTAGCATTGCCCTTTCCTTCCTCCTGCCTCGCTGGGTTGGCTCGGAGAGCAATTCACCCTATAAAATCCTTTTGAGCAGGGGGGACCCTTAGGCTCCTATGTCAGATATGACCCCGAGTGTCGCCTGGTGCCCTGCGCATCTGCCTCCGACCTCCTCCCCCACGCGGTGGCCGGTGATTCGGCAGCCGTGGCTCCCCTCCCCCGCTGGGTTCCAGGAGCTTCTCCCTGGCTCTGACCCCCCTCTTTTGGGCGATGGAGGCGATGTGGGGAGAAGCGGCAGCTGCCCGGACCCCCTCTGCCGCCTCCGCCCATGTGAAGGAGGAAAATAAATCTGGTCATTGCATAAAAACCTTGGATGAGGTAAAAACAAACGAATGAACAAAACCCATCGACATCAAGCCCAGCCCGGCGGAGGGTCAGCGGCCTGGACGCCGCCCGGGCACTTCTCCGAGCGGCAGGACGTGGCACAGGCCCCGGCGGCTCAGAGGACCACGTCGGGGAAAAGACCTGGGCATTGGAAACTGCAGTTAGAAAGTACATAAGCACAGTGAGCTTCCGAATGTAAAGTTTTAGGACAATATTAACCAATTATCTTCACTTGCATTTTTATTTTTATGTATGCATTAGAGTGATAATGTGATTTAAAAATCTGTCTAATTATCAAAGAGCTTTTTCAAGAAGTTTAAATTAAAATTATTACTGAAAAGAAAACAAGTATCACAGTTTAAATGGCAACATTTTTATTTCTTAGGGGTGCGTAAAACAGTGGTACACTGTCGTGTGAAAGCAAGGGCCCGGGCACAGGGAAACGTGGCGTGTAACCCCAGGTGCATAAAAGCACGAACCCCCGTTTTCACAGAACCTAAGGAATCTACTGTGCAGGCGAATTGTTTTTACGACCTAGAGCTCCTGGGGAAGACTATAAACCAAAGCTCAATATTAATCTAAAATTATGTAATTATATTACAAAGTTATATTATTCGGAAGATGTTTTCAAATGACTCAAAATTAAAAGATGCCAGTGGATACTGGTTCTATAATTATCCTCGCAGATAATGTTACTTATAAAAGCCCGTGATGTGGAACCACGTAGCGTCAAGGAGGAGGTTGCTAGGCAGATGGGAAAGGTTTCTGGTTTTGTTTTCCAATTGTTTCTTTTCCTTTCCTCTCCTCTCTCCATCATGAAAAGCAGCCACCTGTCTGCAGGAATATTTTTGGTTGGACTATTTTTACTTTTCTTGGTTGGCAACACTGCTTAAACAAAGTAACACGTGAAGCCCTTGATTCCTCACTGAAATAGTCATCTCATTTTTGACAAGCCTTGGGGTAATGACTTGTTTTTCCAGTCTGTTTCTTTTGTGACCCTATAATCCTCTTCCCAATGGTACATGCAGTAAGGGCCACAAGCACGTGTGAGTCCAGGCAGCACAAAGGGCACATGTTCCCTTGGGATTGGCACCACGCAAGTGCCAATTAGGGACAATGGAAGACTGTCCACCCTTGTAACTGTCATCGATCTGTGCTTCCTATCAGAAGCAAAGCATTTCGCTGTTTTTAAAATACACACTCGCCTTAGCTGCTGACTTTTCAATTGGTTACTTGGAGAACGAGTAATCCTATAGATTCTTCCTCTCTGGATCCCACGCAATTATTTTTAATAGATGATCTTACAAGAGTCTACACAACTCCTAATTGCAGAATTTGTACTTAAACTATGGAGTCTTATTTTGCTCCCTGCACCTTCAATCTGTGCTTTACCCTGACCCTCTGCAGTAATTCTGATGACTTGTACGTACCTTCTTCAAGTTCTTTGGCTGGTAAGCACAGTACATAGTTATGGTGGAAACTAGTTTTTTACCCCCACCCCGCTCCAGTGGGATAATTCTTCCAAGGGAGTTGAAATGTTTTGCAAACAATTTCTCATTTCTCATCTGATCCATATAGCAAGCAATGTTATCTGCATCCTTGCTTTTTATAATGTTGTCTTTCAGTGACCATCACGAATTCATGCCTGTACCATGGCCCTGTTTTGGGGAGAAGGTGACGCGGAGAGCAGAAGCCGCCTGCTTGACCACAGAAGTGACCTCAGTCGGTGGCAGAGTGGCCCCAATGTCTTTTCCCTTTATGCTCGCCTAGAAATAGCAACCCGCCTTGCCATTTTGAGTAATTATTTATCTAATGCCCAGTGGGATTTGTAAGCCCTTCATATCTGCATGGATTTATTTTATTTCAGAGTGAAAGAGACTTTATGGCCCAATTACTGTCAATGTGACTTATTGCAGTATTTGTGGGAGGGGGGGTGGACCAGAAGACAAGACAGCCTGATCTTATGTATGGACATCAGCAGGATGACCGCCACGCACTCCTGACCAAGGGGGGCGGTGGTGGGGAGGGAGCCTTTCTGTGCTATTGTTTATCGGAGCACCGAAGCCGGGCGAAGGGGCTGTGTTTCAGGAGAGGAGTGTGTCAAGTGTACGCGTGAAGGAGATGCCGAATTAGCGGCGCTAGAGCAATCCACATTTTGGAAGTAATATTTTGAGTTTAAAAAATATCGAATGTCAAAGACGATGAGGAATGAGTGAGCACTAACGCCAGAGGTGGCACCCTCGGATTACAGGGGTCCCGCAGGGAGACGCGATGAGCCTCTGACCCCGGGACTGGACTGGCGAGGTCGGCGGAGGCCCGGCGTTTGCGGCCCCGCGGCGCCTGGTTCAGGACCACGGGCGCGGACAGCTCCCGGCGCCGGGCGCGGGCGGCGGCGCGGCTGGGACGCGGGTCAGCGGGCCAGGGCGGCAGGAGGAGCCCGCGGCGCCCCGCGGCGCGCCCCGCACGCACCCCCGCCCGGCGGGGAGCAGCGGGCCGGCGGGCGGCGTCCCCGGGAGGCACGCCCTGCAGGCGGAAGGGGGGGCACTGGTCGGCCCCGCGGCCGCCCGCCCCGCCCCGGCCCCGCCGCTCGCCCCGCCCCGCGCGCCGCGCCCGGCGAGGAGGGTGGGGCGTCCGGGCGCGGGGCCCGCCCCCCGCGCCCGGCCCGGATCCCCATTGGCCGCAGGGCCGGGGGTGCGAGGGGCGGGCCCACCCCCGGCGGCTCGCGCCCGGGAAGGTCGGCGAGCGAGCGCGGGGCGCTGCGGGGAGGGCGCGGGGAGACGCGGCGGCGGCAGGAGCGGCGGCGCCGGGTCCCGGCCGAAGCGCTGCGTCCCGCCGCGGCCCGCAGCCGGCGGCGCCCGAGCTCCGAGCGGCCCCCCCGGGCGCGGGGCCCGAGGCGGCCACCACGGCGGGCCGGCCGGGCGCGGGGCGGCGCGCGCTGTGCTGCGGGCTGCGCTGCTGGGGGGCGGCGGGCCGGCCCGGCGCGTGCGGCTGGGCCGCGCTGTGGGGCGCGGGCGCGCGGGCGGCCGCCGGGGCCATGGCCGAGGGCGGCGGGGGCGCGCGCCGGCGGGCGCCGGCGCTGCTGGAGGCGGCCCGCGCGCGCTACGAGAGCCTGCGCATCTCCGACGACGTGTTCGGCGAGTCGGGGCCCGACAGCGGCGGCAACCCCTTCTACAGCACGTCGGCCGCCTCGCGCTCCTCCTCGGACGAGCCCTCGGACGACGAGCGCGAGCGCCCCGGGGCGCCGCCGGCCGCCGCGGCGCTCGAGCCGGACGAGGACGAGGCGGGCGCGGGCTGGAGCGCCGCGCTGCGGGACCGGCCGCCCCCGCGCTGCGAGGACACGGGCGGTAAGGCGGGGTGCGCGGCGGGGCGGCGCCGGGGGCTCCGTGGGCGGCGGCGGCCGTGCGTCCCAGCCAACGAACCAGGCGCGGGCGTGAACCCCACGGCCTGCGGGGGCCGCGGCGGCCCGGAGCGCGGGGGGCGGCCAGCTCGTCGCCAGTAGCAAGCGAGGGGCAGGGAGGGGCCCCGCGCCCCGCAGAGAAGCCTGTCACACCTGCGGGCTTGCCCGTGGAGGCTGGGGGCGGGGCCAGGTGTCCTTTTGTGATGCCGGCCTGGAGCAAGCCTTCCCCAGGTGCCAGGGGTGGGCCCCGCGGCAGTTGGGCCGAGGCCGGCGAGCTGAGGGCGTCGCCCACGGGTGGGCACGGGGCTTCAGGGGCCTCTGGGGACCTGTGCTGCCCCTGCCCGCCCCCCGCATTTCTCGTCCAGAGCTGGAAGACGTGAAGGGCCCAGTTGGGCGGGTGGAAGGGTGTGCTTCACAGCCGGAGGCCGGTGCTCCGCTGCCGGTCAGGGCGGAAACCCAGCGCCCGGACCTGCAGGGGCTGGGGGGTGCTGGCAGCTTGCGGGCCTGCCACCCCGCTTTTGCAGGACTTGGGGCTTAAGGTGCCATGACTAACCCTGCAGCAGCACAGTGGCCACTGCCCTCTCTGGAGCTGGACTCCAGCCCTTTCCACAGGCCGTGCCCTTGGCTCTCTGGGCAGGACGTGCTTCTGCACACCATTTTCAGGGTGGACGCACACGCAGCCGGTGCTGCCGAGGGCCGGGGTGGCCCCCCTGAGCTGCTCTCGGGGTGGCCCCTCCTGGGGCCCTCCTCATCTGTCCACCAGACAGGAGCAGGGCAGCCCGGAGGAGGCCGGCCGAGGGCCCCAGCCGGTCCCAGGGCCCGCGTCTGGCCCTCACGCTGCAGCCTGCCCTGGGCTGGGAAGCACGGGGGCCCTCCGCAGGGAGTGGTCACCACACCTGGTGCGGGCGGCCCTGGGATGCTCGGAGCCACAGCTGGCTGGGCTTCCGCCCGCCGACCCAGCTGGACGGGGCTCAGGCTGGCTAGAGTTAGAAGCATGTGCTTGTTTGGGTTCTGAAATTGTCAAAGCCACATCGCTCTGTATCTGCCTTTCACCTCCTACGTTTTCTAGAATGTCACGAGGCCCTGAGCACCGGGCAGCTGTTCTCCACGGTGGCTCTTTGGGAATTGCCGCTGCCCGGAGCCCTGGCCTGGCAGACTTGGTGCGAGGAGCGTCTGTGATCCGGAGTTTGATCTCGGAGCATTTCGGGTGTCCGCCTGGGCGCACGCGGCAGGTCTCCGTGTCTCGGGGGACAGAGCAGCACGGGGTTGGGTTAAGCCCAGCTGCGAACAAGATTTGTGGGTGTCAGGATGAACATGTGGAATGTTTCGACAGTGTTGTATTTCTTAGCAACCTCCAAGTGGGAGAACTTCTGCCGCGGAGCAGGTTAACCTGGCCGCTGCGGCGCCTGAGTGGCCGCGGAGAGCGGTGTGGGGGGTCACCTAGTGTCGCGTGTCACTTGGCGTTGGGTTCTAATTCGGCCTCCCCCGGACGGCCGCCGAGCTCACCGCTGGGCCCGAGAATCACAGCCCAGTGCTTGGGCCGGACACTCGGGCCCGTGCGGTGGTATTTATTCCGTTTTGTTTTTCTGTTCTGCGTGGGAGCTGCCCAGCTCTCATGAAGAATTTCCTTTCCTCCTTGCAACACCCCTCCCTGAGGGAGACTTGGGGTGGAGGAGGAGGAATGCGGCTGACGGCTTCTTAAGCATAAATTCAGATTCCTTGAAACAATGCAATAGGATTTATGGGGCTGAATCTGGATGCAGAAATACGTTGCCGCCCAGGGAAGCCCTTGAGCCGGCGGCGTGGGCAGAGATGGGGTGCCCGTGTTCATTAAGGGGGGCCCAGGCCGCTTGGGGGGCACAGAGGCCCAGCCAGCGGGTTTACGGAGCACCGTGTCCACGACACCGGCCAGCGTGAGCCCCACGTGTAATAATGCAGCCAGGATCTTGCTTCCGTCTCTGTCCTCTGGTTTATGGACAGACGTCACCGGGCGGGGCCAGGAGGCCAGCAGGAGGCGGCGTTTCAATCTGTGCTCAGCCCTCTGAGTAGAGAACTCGTGACAGAAGCTGCCCTGGCGGGTGGATGAGGAGTGCGCGGGTTATCGGCTGTGGGCGGGCCTCCCGCCTGCTGCGGCTGGCCGTGCGGCCCTGTCCGGTGTGTGACGCTGTCCGGTGTGCGAGCCTGTCCGGTGTGCGAGCCTTGCTCTGCTGGTCTGGGCCGCTCGGGGCCTCTCACCGGAGACGAGCCACTGTCCGGACACGCTCCGAGGGCCCGGGAGAGCGGTCTGTGTGGGCGGGCTGTGGACGCCCGGCGCTGTGCTACCTCTGAGCTGCATTCCGAAGGTGGCTGGAGTGGGAGACACTTGGTGCCCAGCCGAGGGGGGAGGGCAGGGCAGAGGGACACATCCCCGAATTCAGCTCCGGACTCCTCCCGGCTCTGACGTCCTCTCCCCAGCCCTCCCCTCAGGCGAGTTCCGTGCATTTAGCCTCCTGGCCCGGCTCTGGGTGTGCATCCAGCCCTTACGGGGCTAGGGTGGCCCCCCACCCTTCTCTCCCCTCACCGCTCCCCCCGGGTCTGGCTGTGCCTCAAGGTGTGGCTGCCTCAGGGATGGTTCACATACTGAGCTGCTCACAGGGCTGGCCACAGGCTCGTAACCCTGTGCGGACTGGGTCGCCCGGGAGCTGAAGGCGCTCACCGAGGACCCAGACCCTCTCTGGGCCAGGACCCCCACAGCCGCCCCCGCAGCCGCCGGCCTCGCGTGCCCACTGTGCCGAGGACCGAGGCGGCGCGAGCTCGCGTCTCGCAGCCCGCGTGGGATCCAGGCCCGGCTGCTCCGTGGGCGTCCGCCCTTCGGTTCCTGCTGAGCCGGCTTGCGATGTGCGTCCTCCGAGGGGGCGAGGAGCAGAAGGGCGGGCGGAGGCCCGGGGCTGCTGTCCGTTCTCCTGTTCCACCCTTTGTGGGGCTGGGTTATCGTTTCATTATTGAATCGTAAGGGCTCCTTGCACACTGTGGATACCTGTCACCAGGTGTATGACTTGCCCATATTTCCTTCCAGGTAATGGGCTGTCCTTGGAAGCAGAAATTTTACGTTTTGAGGGAGCCGCGTTTCCCTGTGTTTCCCTTTAGCTGCTGGTGCTTTTGGGGTCCCAGCTAAGTAACCATGACAAGCCGAAGATCGCTAACGTTTACCTGTGTGCTGCCTTCTGAGAACTTTATTATTTTAGCGCCTACGTTATGTCTTTGATCCGCCCGGAGTTACTTTTTGTACACGTATGAGGTGTGGTTCCAGTTTCATCCTTCTGCACGTGGATGTTTTAGCACCATTTGTTGAAAACACTCTTCTTTCCCCATTAAATCATTTTGGCACACTTGTCAAAGTTAATTGGCCATAACTTATTTTCCATTTTAGTAATATTTTTGTCTTTTTCTCCTTCCTTCCCTCAAAAACTAAACATATACTTCGCTACTGACCTTTGAAAACAAAAATACTATTTCTCCAACTAGACTATTTCCTCCAGAACAAGACCTTCTGTATCAAGAGTCCTCATTTAACTTTTATCACAGTTTTAGAGATCTGTTACTATCCTTTTATTTCACACAGAAGTGAGTGTGCACACACACACACCCCAAATATACACATTTTGTCTAAATGGCTAAATGTTTGTCTAAGGCAGAAGTGAAGCCATTTGTAGAATGAACTTCTAGATAAAGATACAGTGTGAAGTTTTGAGGTTTTAGGAATAGAATTGAAATTTTATTAAAAATTTTAGGTGTCAGAATTTACGAGGTTGACAATATAGTACAGGAGTAATGACTTCTCGTGCTGTGAGTGGCTTCCTGCTCCTGGTCACTCTGCTGCACGCTGTGAACCACAGAGGGGCCGCTTCCGGAGGGGCCTGGGGAGGGGCGGGGCCTGCGGAGGGGAGGGGCTTGTGGAGGGGCGGGGGCTTTGTCTGCGAGGCGGGGTGTGGGGGTACCTCCCGCCAGGGGCGTCTCTACCTGCCCCCCTCGTAGTAGCTCCTGAAGGCCACTTAGCTTCTTTTCTTCCTGGACTTGAGGATTTGGTCTGTCCGTGGGCGGTGCACCTTCACGGACACGGTCCCGGGGGCTAGCCCTCGGTTCGCTGTGTAAAGGTGCTTCTGAGTGTTTTCGGGGGTAACTTCAGGTGTTGCCCTCGCTCGCGGTTTTGACGTTGAACGTGTCTGCACGCAGTGGCTACTTCCTGCGCTGAGCCCAGAAACTGGGAACGGGGCGACGGATTAGAATGCCTTTCTTTCAAGACGGCAGAGGCATTTCTTACTTTCTGTCTACACCTCCGATTCCGACACGTGGACGTGGATCCCGGCGATTCCCTGAGCAGCTGACACGTGTGTCAGGATCGCGTGCCCGTGGCATGTCGCTGTGCTCACCCCGCATTCTCCGGGCTCGCCAGCAAGGCGGGCGCGTGGGGCGAGGCCCTGCTCCCGCCGCGTGGGCCGCACAGCGCCCGAGTGTCTGCGGGACGGGGGCTCGGTGGGGGGGAGGCGGCACGTTTTCGGGGGGAAGGTCAGGGACACTCTCCACGAGGACCTCTGTAACCGGGTTTGTGGGTGACCACCGGGAATGGTGATGAGTCCGCAGCGGTCATTTCCACACGCATCTCGAGTGCAGCATTAGCTGCCCCCTTGAAGGGATTTTTGCAGGCGTGTGGTTTCGAAGCTTGATCCACCAAAACGACATTTTTCTTAACGCCCTCTTTCCTCCACGCTCCGTGTATGGTTTTCAGGTCTAGGTTGAAAGGGATTTATTGGGGATGCTGTCGGATGTGATCGTGGCATTTTTTTCTCTTCCCGAAATTTTAAGGTAGCAGAGTTGACCTTCCGATTTTAATTCCTCTTCACTAGATGACTTCCCAGTTGGGACTTTTTCTCAGAATGCTCCTAGCCTGAATAAAATCAAATGACTATAAAATTCCATTAAGTTCTTAAAGTCCATTTCATTTAGTATCAAGAAAGCTAATACTTGAAATAATTCTACAAATCTGTAATTATGACAAACCGAAACTATTTTTGCCTTGTATCCTTACTTAAATTGTATAATGGTCAGTTCTAAAAGGGTAAGTAGTCTCTCTGAAGCTGTGTGGACAGCAGACTCAACATTCGCATTAGCTGTTGCAAAGGGCACCTGGGCCCAGGCCCAGCACGCATGGGGGGTGGGGCTCCCCCACACCGACAGACGACTCTCGGAAACTGAGAATTCAACTCGGTTCTGATGCTGTCTGCCTAGGACAGTCAGGTCCCGCAGGTGAGAGGCTCAGTCCTGTAAGGCCGCCTCAGCCCAGATGCCTGTCACAAGCCCTGGTTGTCCCCTGTGCGGCTGGCTGGCCGCCGAGCCCTTCCTCCAGCCTGATTAACTTGCCAGAGCAGCCTACGGAATTCAAGAAAACCCATTTACTCCCCGGAGCCCTGATTTATTACAAAGGACGTTAAAGGACACGAACCGACAGCCAGATGGAGAGGTACGCAGGGCGAAGTCTGGCGCGAAGTTGCCTCGGTCCCCGTGGAGCTCGGAGCCTGACGCGGTGGCGTCGTGGCGTGCAGCTGCGTTCCGGTCGCCCATGCGGAAGCCCTCGGAGGCAGCGGCCAAGAGACCGTCCTTGGCGGCGGCGTGGGCGCCTCGTTACGCAGTCTCGATTGACTAAGTCGTTGGCCACTGGTCACTGTTTCAGCCGCACCCCGCCCCTCCCCAGAGGTCAGGGGGCTGGAAAGTTCTACCGCTCCAATCACCTGGTTGATTCTGGCCCTCCAGTGCGGTCCCAAGGTCACCTCCCGAGCACAACCAAAGGCAACTTTGTCACTCTCACTGAGGAAGTTCCAAGGCTTTGGGGTCCCCGTGCCAGACGGGCGGGAGACCCGCAGCCGTCATTCTGTGTCTCTGTCTAAGTGTTTGAAGCTCCTGATCTTGCTACTTTTTGTTTATAAATCGTCGACCGGTCCACCTCTAATATTGCAACATTGGTTACTCTTATAACGTAATAATCATACATGTTTATACTCTAACTTCTAACATTTCAACAGAAAGTACATACACTGTTTCAGTCTGAGTTACGTCTGTAACGCTTAATTGTATGTGAAACCGAATCCTCAGTAACAACGGATCTGAATGACATGTCATGTGCATGTCGCCGAGACAGTCCTGCTCCGGCGTGATGGGAATTCAGGTGATTGACATCGGTCGCCAGCAACTCACAAGTGTCAGAGGTGACCCTGACGTCGGCAGCAGCGGTCAGCCTGGCCAAGGCCGGGACCGGGGTGCGCGCTGGTCACGTGTCTCCTCTGCTCTGCAGTCCTGGCTCCCAGCCCGGGCAGCGGTAGTGCCTTCCTCCCTGGCGCTCTGCCGTGGTGCCCGGCGCCACATGCTCCGCATTCTCCTCTACCCTCTTTTCTTTCCTCTCGATAGCTGCGCGGTCTCTGGGCCGGGAAGCCACGCCCACGGCGCCACGGGCCCAGCCGCCCCGAGGTGTTGCGCAAGGCCGGGGTGTGTCCGCGTCCCCGTCCTCCCGAGCCCGCGTCCGTCTGCCCGCAGGGCCGTGCGTTTCCTCCTGGGGCCTGGACCCCGCAGCCTTGCTGGCGCGCCGTGACGTCCGGAGCCGGGCGCCATTGTGGCCTCTGCTCCCTGGTCCCTGTCCCCTCTCGGTCCCCGCCTGGCCTCCGGCCTCACGTCCTGCGCTTCGCGTGGTCCCTGCTTTGTCGTGTCTTGGGCTCCATCTCGAGTTGGCGGCGACTCAGGAGTCGTGTGTGGCTATGTTCACCTGTGCCCGCGTGTCGTTCACACGGTCCTGGCCGGCGATGGCGGCTGCGGCCCTGCTGACCGCCATCCGAGGACCGGACCACACGGCCTGGCGCACGCCGCCCGCTTTCCCTCCGCGAGGCGAGGCTGTGCCGGGGGAGCAGACGCCCGGCACCCCAGGCGGCCCGGCCGCTGTCCGCGCGGGTCACGGCGGCCATCAGCACGGCTGGGCCCTTCTGGGCTGGGCCTGGCGGAACACAGGCGCCGGTCAGCCTGGGCTTCAGACAAACACTACCTTTCAGTGTGAGTAGCGCATGGGGCACACGTATGTGAAAGCCCCATTTGTCATTTATCTGAAATTCGAGCTGTGCTGGCCTCCTGTGTGCTGCGTGCTAAATCCGGGGCCCCTCGGGTGTGTTCTGGGTGATTGCTGCACTGAGGCAGCCGCGCAAACCTGTCGGGGTTGCCATGTAACAGGACCTGACTTGGAAAGAGCCACTTGACTGTGGGGAGAAGCGTCTGCCGCTTCGGGGTCAGCCCTCGCCGGTCAGCCAGAGCCAGACCAGGGCCTTCCCCGCCTGTCTCTCCAGATGGTCGCCCTGAGGGCCCAACGCTGGCTGCTCACCGGGTTCTGAGTCCTGCTGGCCGTGGCCGTGAGCCGAGGGGGAGGCGCTGAGGCTCAAGGTCTCCAACGTGGGAGCCCGGTCCCAGGGCCCCGGGGGCCTGTGGCCGGCTCTGCCCGCTGCAGCCGTGTGCCCGTCCTGCTGGGGAGACCGCTGCCTCCGTCCCGGCCTGAGCGTCTGCTCCGCTGCGTCCCCTGCCTTCTGCCCCGGGCTGGTTCTGTCCTCCCTGAGCTCGACGTGACGACCCGGTTCCCCCAGACTTCGCAGACGGGTCGTTAAGGTGGCGATTAAGTTACAGTGAGGTCGTGGCGGGGGGGGGGGGTCCCGCTCTGGCTCGAGAGGTGGGGACGCAGACATTGCAGAGGGAAGATGGCGTCCGGACGCGGGGAGACGGCCACCCCAGTCACGGGGAGAGGCCGCGGGGCATGCCTGGGTCTCGGCCGGCCGCCTGCAGAGCCGACGGCAGCCAGGTCCTGAGGGCGGAGCCCCCGGTCTGCGCGACTGTCACGGGAGCCCCAGCTGTGACTGGGAGGCCACCCCGCACCCCCACACGTGCAGGACGCAGGCGGGAGCCCGGCGGGGGCTGGACCTGGGTGCAGGTGACGTGGTCTCAGCCGCACCGGCCGCTCGGCCGTCACCGGGCCCTGCGGGGTCCCCGGGGCCAGACGCGCCTCGTCAGAGGTGGAGGTGACCGTGAGAGTGGGGCGCGGCCTCCCCAGCGAGCTGTCCCTGGCCCGGGGAGGGCGTCTGGGCAGTGATGGCCCCGGACCGGAGCGGCGGTGTGGGGCGCGCCCACCAGGGCCGGCTCACGGCGTCACGCGTCGCCTCCGGCCGCTGCGGTCTCCCGAAGGCAGGTCGCGTGCGGCCGCGTGTGACGCCCGCAGGAGCGCACAGTGTGACGTCACAGCCGCTGGCCTGGTGCACGTGTCCCTGGAGGAGGCTTCGTGACCCTGCCGCCTTCCCGACGGGGACGTCTCCGGGGAGTTGAAACCAGTTTGCACTGTCGTTCGCGGGGAGGAACGCGATAGACGTTCTTCTGTCCCCCCCCCCCCCACTGCACGGCCTCGGGTGCCGTCTGGTCACCCTCTTCACAGCAATGCCGCCCGCAGGGCCCCCGGGGTCCCTGGGACGTGGCGCCTCTTCCCGAGCTCTCGTCCCGCCTGCCGCGGACCGTGGATCGGGCCGGAGCCTCGGGAGCAGGCGAGTCACGCGAGGGCGCTCGGCTCGCAGGTGGCGGCCGTGTGGGCGGCAGCGTCTCTGCCGCCTCGGGGGCTGCTGTCTGGGGAGCGAGTCGGGGAAACAGGAGCGGCGGCCGGAGTGCCACGTGCGTCCGCCGTCGCTTGTGCGGTTCCTATTGTGTGTCACGTGAGCAGACGGGGACCGCGTGGGCGGAGGGGCGCGCGTGTCGGGGTTCCGGTGTTGTGACCGCGGGGCGGTGACGCCGTGCCCGGGGCTCCGGGTGCTCCGGGGGCTCCGGGGGCAGGCCGCCGGCTCCCGCCTGCTCTGGCGTGCGGGCCGGGCCCTGGTGCCGAGCGTGCCCCCGCCTCCCCGCGCGCCCCGCCCGCCCAAGCCCGCCACGCGCGGGGCGCCCTGCCAGGAAGCCGTGGAACCTGGGCGGTGGCGTCACCCCCTTCACAGAGGAGGAAGGGGAGACCGACGGCCGGGAGCCGCTCGTCCCAGGCCACACGGCGGCAAAGGTGGAGCAGGATCTCGGGGTGCCACACTCGCTGTGTGCCATGCACCCCTTCACCTGGGTCTCCTCGTCCGTAGACCGGGCATCGTGAGGTGTCAGGACGCAGGACCGTCCCACCCCGAGCACAGGCCCCTGTGCCCCGAGGCACCTGGGTAAACGCTGGCTCCCTGCGCCCCCCGCCTTCACGCTCAGCTCCGGAAAGCGCCGCCCCGAAGGCCCCGCGTGGATCCGGAGCCCGGACTCACCCCTCGTCCCCCGGCTGCCAGGGGGGCTCTGGTGGGGGACCGCCGAGCGGCACCCGTGTCTCTGGCCCGCGCTCGCCTTCACACGCTGCAGAGGGGACGGTGGGGACGGCTGCCCGTGCCCTGCCCGTCAGCGGGCGGGCCCCCCGGGAGAGGCCAGCTCGCTGGCCTTGGCCTCCTGTGCCGCGCTGGCGGCCAGCCTGGGCCCGGGCCCGGCCTCCTGCCCGGGCGCTTCGGCCTTGACTCTGGGTCGGGAGATGAGCTCGGCGATGACATCCTTTCTGCAGCAGGGGCTGGGCGGGTGGCCGCCTTGCTTTGTCATGGAGCATTTTAAGCGGTGTTTTAAAGAGCCAGACTCACAGCTTCTCTGTGACAGGAAAAACGAATCCCTAAAATCTCTCCTCCCTGGGGCGTGGGGGAGGGAGCTGGGACGACCCCGTGAGCTGGGCAGAGCGCCTTCCAGGCCCTGAGGGTCAGTCGGGCAGAGCGCAGTCCAGGCCCTGAGGGTCAGTCATCTCTGCCTCTCCTGTGTCAGAGGTCAGAGCGCCAAGGCGGCTGTCGGAAGGTCAGAACAAGCAATCAGAGGAAGGAGACGCGAAATTACTGCCACTCTGCGCCCAACGCCATTTGCATTTCCAGCCCCATGTGCGTCTCTGTGTGAGTGTGTGTGTGCACGTGTGCACGTGTGTGTCTGTGTGTGTGTGTGCGTGTGTGCATGTGTGTGCATGTGCTGCTTATTCAAAGACGGTTTCTGTTCCGTTTTTTATAACCTGATTTTCTAGTCATCTAACATGTGGCAAACAAGTGCTTTTCGGTCACTAACCTCACTGCAGGGGGGATCCTCGGGGGCGGAGGGGGGCAGCATCCGCGAGCTGGGTGGAAATGCAGATTCTCAGGCCCCGGAAGCAGCATTTTCGCAGGGTCCCCAGCGGCTGTTACGTCCGTTAGAGTTTAAGGAATAGTGAACTGCGTACGTTGTTTTAAATGGCTGCCTGACATGCCGTGTTACAGGTGAGACCACCAGTCTCTTCCTGGCCGAGCGTGTAGGTTTCGTACAGGTTCCCACTTTCATCATCAGACTGTGCTGAGCATCCCGGTACCAACTGTCCCGTCTCCCTGTCCGGTCATCGTCTGGGGCGTTAGCGGGCGGGGACGCCCCTCGTAGGCCGTCCATGAGGGTGGGGGGCTTCACCCCCGCCCGAGGCGTGAGGAAAGTATTTGATGGGCCGATAACAGTGAGTGGCCACTCCCCACCCGCGGGGCGCGCGGCCGGGGACTTGGTCCAACGGGCGTCCACTGCCTGGCCTCGGGCCTCGGGCCGGCTGGGTCCGCCGTCCGGCCCGTTGCTGCTGCTGCTTCGAGGTGGTCGTGATTCATCCCCTTGATCTGGCGAGAACTCCCGATACGCGGAGATGGCGTCCCTTCGGACGTGATGCAGGGGCAGCTCCCGTCTGCGCCCTGGTGTTCCGTCCCCGCGTTGGACCCTGTCGCGAAGGCAGGGCGGGGTTTCGGGGACGGGAAGTCTGATTTGGGAGAACGTGTTTTATGTAACGGTGTTTGTGCCTGAGACCGACGTGAAACCACCGTTTGTGTAAAAGGTGAGTTCGGGGTCGTGACCGAACAGCTGCCTCTGAGCCAGGGTCGTCGGTCCTGCCCCAGGGGACCAGGACCGCACCAGACTTGGCGAGGAGCGTGTCCCATTCTCTTCTGTTTTTCGATGCTCGAAATTTTAGAATGTGGCATCAGAAGGACTTCGTAGGTTTTTAATAAACCTCGTGGCCTAGCAGACAGGCAGGAGTGTGTGTGTGGGTGCGGAAGGCCCCTTACTTTAAGTTCTAAACTGAGAGCTGGTGGAGACCGGAGGAAAGGGGGCCTCGCAGGCGTTGCTGCTTCGAATGGCCTTGTGGCCCGTGTCCGGGGGCGCGACCGCAGAGCCAGCCGTGAACGCGCTTTGCTGAGGGTGCCGTTCTCCCCGACCCCGACCCCGTCACTCGTTAAGGAGCTGGCGTGGTTTAGATTCAGAATTAGAATAAAGGACAAAACCGAATGCACGGTGGCCTCAAGTGGCCCGTGGACTCTGGGGGAGCCCCCCCCCCACTTCCCCGAGCCTCAGCGGACGAGCTGCAGGCTGGGCCGGGCGCCTGCTGGGCCCAGTCGGGTGGCCGAAGGGGGCTGGCGGAGAAAGAGGCTCCCGTCCCCCTGGCAGGAGAGGGGCCCGGGCCGAGCTCTCTTCCGTCTGGGACTCGCAGAGGCCGTGAGCAGATGCGCGTCCAGCACCGTCCTGAGCCCCCAGGGGGCAGCGAAACATGCAGGGCTGGCTCCGCGCCCAGACAGATGGGGCCTGAAGCCGGCAGCAGCGTGAGTGACAGGGCCACAGCGAGGAGCTTGGGTCTGTGGGGACAATGTGTGGGGCGGGGGGCGGGGGAGGGGGCGGGGTTTCATCTGTTTTAAAGATGAAGACGGCAAAAGTTTCAGGAATACAGTCACGGCTGAGCTGGGTTCGCCAGCTCCGGGTGGAGTTCACAGCCCGGCCCTGGCGGGGGAGACCCGGGTCCTGCGTCCCAGGGGATGGGGGGGGCACGTAAGCCGGTGGGGTGCGCAGGGGCAGGCGCTGTGGAGCGGGGCGGCTAGGGGGCCGGGGCTGGGGGTGGGGCTGGGACGGGGACCAGCACGGGAGGCCCTGGTTCACACGGTGGTGGCGCCCTGCAGGGGGCGGCGTGGGACGGCCTCGCCACCCGAGCCGCGGCAAGGCGTGCGCCACAGCGGCGTGCACCGTCAGCCGGCCGTGCACGCCCCGGTGGAGGACTCCTCACCGCCACCTTCCCGGAAGAACGGCCTGGCCACAGTGGCTGCAGATGCGGCCCCACCCCGCCTGGCGCCCCGTCCCGCCCCCCCCTTTCCTGGCTGACGCCACCCAGAGCTGCTCCTGGCCGTCCCTGCCCTGACCTGTATCCCACTCAAGCTCTGGCTTCCCGGAGCAGCTGAGCCATTCGCACACAGAGGTTGGGCCCGGGACCCTGGGTGCGGCTGCGGGTGCCCTGCTGGGCGTGGCTGGGCTGCGGCATTGTCTGCAGGGCCCTGAGGCCGGCACCTGGCTGGGCGGGGAGAGTGAGAGGCTCTAGCTCCTGCTGCCATGGGGGAGATTTGGGGGCGGGGTGGCGGTCGGGGCTGGGGGACTTCCTGGGTCATGTCCTCCACCAGCGACCGCCCTCGGGGTGCGGGCCTGGCCTAGGCGTGCCCTCCCCGTGGCCGCGGCCCCCCGTGGCGCCCCCGGCCGCTGTTGCTGACTTGGCGCCCGCGTTCGGAAGGGGCAGCAGGGCGCACGTCCCCGAGCAGAGGACAGTGGCACGTGGGCGGCGCTGGTCCCTTCCGCGTGGCATGTCCCTGCTCCGGCTTCGCCTTCTCTCCCAGACCATGTGGGGCGGCGCTGGGCGTGAGCAGCTGGCGGCCCGGAGCTCGCCCGCGGCCGGCCCGGCCTGCTGTACCCGCTGTACCTGCTGTCCGCCGCCCCCTCTGCATCGGGGGGACTGGCTGGGGCCGCGAGATGTGAGAGCAGCAGTCTCGGGCGAGTGCGGGGGGCGGTGACCCGGAGCTGAGGTCCGGTGCAGGAGCCAGGCGTCCCGGGTCCAAGTCGCACCACGGGGGAAGTCACTGAATCTCTCGCTCCAGGGTCCTCCTGTACCCTGGGGACGGTGGTCAGAACCTCGTCACACGGACGTCAGGCCACAGAGCGGGGAAGGCCTGGCCGCTGGGCGCGCCTGTGCCTGAGCGGGGGCTGCAAGGTGGCACCGGGCCAGGCGGGGGCCGCGGTGTGCTGGGACAGCATCTCGGTGGACGAGCCTGGTCTGGGGCGGGCGTCCCCGAGGGTGCGCTGGCCTCACCGGCTCTGATGTATCAGGCCCGAGCGCATGCCACCCCTTCTCTGTACGCCAGCTCCCCGTCCCAGGACATCTCGGCGTGGTGACGGGTTTAGTGTCTGTTTTAGGGGCCGCCCCGGCGCCCTTGCGGGATGAACCGCTGGCTCTCGGCTCCCTGCGGAGGGGGTGGCTCAGGCGCCTGGTCCCGCGTGTTTCCTGTGGTGCCAGCTTTTTGGCATGCACACACAAACACGCATGCATGCACACGCCTGCACACACAAACGCGCACGCATGCACACGCCTGCACACACAAACGCGCACACATGCACACGTCTGCGCACAAACATGCATGCATGCACACGCCTACACACAAACACGCATGCATGCACACGCCTGCGCACACAAACACACATGCATGCACACGCCTGCACACACAAACACGCATGCATGCACTCGTCTGCGCACACAAACATGCATGCATGCACACATCTGCGCGCATGCACGCACATGTTCGCACGCGCGTGCAGAGCGTGGTGCCTCCCTGACAACGAGGCCCTCGTGCTGTGCCGAGTGGCCGGGCTGCGCGCAGGGCCACCGGCCGGGCTCCGGCACGTGTGTTCCGTGCTCTGCGCGGGGCTTCGCGCATCCGCTGCAGATCAGACCGAAACAGGAAGGGGCTCCGCGGCGCCACCCGCAGCTGCCCAGCGAGGTGGCGCGAGTCGTCCTCCAGCCACGCGGGGCAGGGGCGGCCTCGGCAACGTCGGGGGCACGGCCAGGCCTCACACGGCCGCCCCCACCCCTGCGGGGGGCCCTGCGGTGCAGCAGAGCGAGCGCGTCGCCCGGCACTCGGCTGCGAACAGTCGGGCAGCGGAGGCAGCGGAGGCAGCGGAGGCTGGCGAGCGTCCGCGGCCGGGCCCCCGGGTGGCCTGCGCTGCAGAGCGGCCCCTGGGGGGAGGCATAAGGGTGCAGAAAGGGTCGCTTCGGCCGGGGACGGGGATCAGCCGCGGCCGGCACGGACGGCCGTGGTTTGGTCATTTTCTGCATCGCCCTTTCTGGAATGTCACTTTCGATGACTCAAACGAGAGGAGTATTTTCCTGGTGATGCAGGATGTTCCTGCTGTATTTTTGTATCTGCTTGT
This sequence comes from Rousettus aegyptiacus, assembly GCF_014176215.1. NCBI lineage: Eukaryota > Metazoa > Chordata > Mammalia > Chiroptera > Pteropodidae > Rousettus > Rousettus aegyptiacus. The sequence goes on along the minus strand of NW_023416293.1, from coordinate 15,647,156 downwards.
TTAGCCTGGGGAGACATCATCTTCTTATTTTAAACCTTCAATTCGAAATACGTGATCCACATCTGTGTCACAGAGCTGCTGACGACGAGCACAAAGAACACCAGCTTTTGAAAAGTGGCATTCTCGCCTTGGAGCGCGTGTTTCTGCCCTGCGAGGCTGCGCTTCCGGAAGCACGCAGAGCCGCCCCCACCGGGCGCGACACCTGCCACCGCACCCCGACTCCTGGGGAGGGGAGGCCAGGCCTCGCCCCTCTGCGTCCTGGCCCAGCTGGACAGGCAGAGCCGTGGCTGGGCGGCCCCCTCGCTGTGCTCGGGTTACGGCCCTTTGCAGCCCAAAACCTGCTTCTCTGGTCACCGCTGGAAAAGGGTCAGTGACCTAGCTGGGGGTGGGGGGCCTTCTGGGGACGTGAGCCCCCCTGCACCATCAGCGGCACCGTGGGGTTGGGGCTGGGGGTGCCTGGAGGCCCAGGGGACCAGCTGGGTGGGTGGTGGCAGTGGGGCCACGGAGGGGAGACGCGGTGACGTGGGGGAGGGCGATGGTTATGCGGCTGGCACCGTCACCGTCACCGTCACCGTCACCCGCAGAGCTGCGGCCCCGCCCACCCGGCCGAGCCTGGCGGTGGCACCCCTCTCCTCCGGTGCCCCCACCCTGCCCACGCCCCGGCTCCCACTGCCCCTGCGGTCTGGGCAGCGTGGCTTCTGCTTCTGCCTCCAGGGCCACTGCTGGCCGCCCCGTGACCGCTGTCCCCCCACGGACAGAGCATGCCCCGGGGGAGTCTAAGCACCCGCCCCGCTGGAGCTGCCCACGCTCTGCTGCGGGTGGCCGTGCCCGCCTGACCCGTGGGACCCCCGGGGGCGGCAGGGCACTGCCAGTGGTGACGGCAGGTGGCAGCGCGCGGGGGCTGGCTCTGGGCCCGGTGGCGTGACGGTCACCCCCGCGAGACACCGGGAAGTGGGCGACCTTGGGCGTGTCCTGAGTCCTCACCTGCAGAGCAGGGCGGCCTTCACGGAGGCCTCTGGGGGGCGGGGGCGCGTGGGGTGGCATCCGGCAGGGCCGCCCGGGCTGGGGGCGCTGCCCACGCGCTGGCACGAGCTCCTCGCGCACTCGGGCCCGCGCCAGCCGGGCCATCACGGTGTGAGCCCCGCGCCACCTTCCACGTGACTCTGGGAAGAGACGCTCACTTGCCCGCTCAGCGGTCGAATGCTGGCTTCCCCGCGGGAGGGGCTCCCCCGAATACCGTCAGGCCCGCCCCCCTCAGCCGGAGGCTCTGCTGTGGGGCGCAGCCTCAGGCCGTCCCCGGCCAGCGAGGCCCCTGGCTTCCCGCCTCACTGTCCTGCCCGGTGAGGCAGCCGGACCCCGTGGTGCCAGGTGGGACATGGCCCATGGGAGTGAGCGTGGCGGCCGCTCGCTCCCTGCGCCTCGGTTTCCTCCTCTGTGAAACGAGGGCGAAGGTGGCTTCGCGACGCCGTCAGCCCGGCCGCCGGGGACTTCTGTGCTGACTCGGCGCGTCGCGGGTCGGGGCGCCGCGCAGGGCACGTGTGAGGGTCCCCCGTCCCGCCACTGCGCGCGGCAGCCGTGCACGGCGGTGTCACAGTGCCCGCGGCGCTGCGGGACACGGTGGCATCTGCCCCAGCACTTAGCTGGGAGCAGGCGGGGCTCCCAGCCCCCCAGATCTGCCTGTGCGAATCCGAAACATCGGTGTCCTGTGCACATTGTCAGTCTTTTAAGTTCGTTTTTCAATCACGGTTGACGTTCAGGATTATGTTACTTCCAAGTGTACGGCGTGGTGGTTGGACCTTTATCACAAGTCCCAGTGTGCCCTCGGCCCGCCGGGCCGGTCCCCACCCCGCACCACGCGGACTTGCACAGCGCCGTGGACCACGCTCCCCGAGCCGTACGCCACAGCCCCGTTCGTCAGTCCGTTTCGCTGTGGAAACTGGACTTCGAGGGCACACGAGGCTCTCGCCAGCGATCGCTCCACGGCACGGACCCTGCACCCGCTGGCCTGGCTCGAGTCGCCCCGGGGCGGGGGGCAAAGCCCATCTCCAGAGCATGTACATGAACGGCGTGCGTGCGTGTGTTCATCTCAAAGGGCCGTCCCCGCATTGGTTAAAAACAGATTTTTGTTGCATTGGTGAAATTACCTCAACTGGTCCCTTTAGATTTTTTCACCGATAAATGCGAGGTTCCCCTGTGGACACCGCAGTCTGCCCAGAGGGAGTTTCTCGGGCCTAAGTGGTGAAAGCTTTCCTGTGACAGTCTCCCTACCCTGTGAGAAAAGGAAGCCGGAGGCCAGGGCCAGGCCCGGGGCAGGGCTCCAGGGGGCCCCGCGTCTCCTCCGCCCCCTCACGGGCCCCCCACTCCAGGACAGGTGTTTCGGAATTTCCCAGGTGTGTAGGAAGCGGTGTGTGCGGAGTGAAGAGGCCCCAGGTGGTGTGGGGGGACACGGGAGGCTGGGCGCCCGCCGGCCTGGGGCGGGACAGCGTCCGGGGCTAGAGTCTCTCCCGGAAGCTGGGCGGGCGGCCGGGGCGGAGGCGGGGGGAGGTCAGCGGGCAGCTGGGGGGTGGCGGCAGCGGTCGGGGTGCGGGCGCCGGGGCTGTGGCGGGCCCGCGGGCGCAGCAGCCAGCGCCCGGCCCTGTCTCCGTGTCAGGTCCCATCCGGAAGTTGCCCGCGAGCGCCAGCGCCCTGGACTTCTTCCAGCTCTTCGTCCCCGACAACGTCCTCGGGGGCATGGTGGCGCAGACCAACATGTACGCCCGGAAGTTCCAGGAGCGCTTCGGCGGCGACGGCGCGTGGGCCGAGGTGACGCTGGCCGAGATGAAGGCCTTCCTGGGCTACGTCATCTCCACCAGCACGTCGCGCTGCGAGTCGGCGCTCGGCGTGTGGGGCCGCGGCTTCTACAGCGACGGCAGCCTGGGGCGCGCCATGAGCCAGGCGCGCTTCGAGAAGATCCTGAAGTACTTCCACGTGGTGGCCTTCCGCCCCGGCCCCAGCCCGCCCGGCCTCTACAAGGTGCAGCCCTTCCTCGACGCGCTGCAGGCCGGCTTCGACGCCGCCTTCCGGCCTTCCCAGACCCAGGTGAGGCCACAGTGCCCTCCGCACCCTGGGGCGCCCGGGCGCGCCCCTTCCCGCCTCGGCGGCCGGGTCGCCCCCCGGTCACCCCTGCTGTCCCCCATCCTGTCGGCTGCTCTCACCCCGCGAGGGCGGGAGGAGGTCGTGACAGCCCAAGCCACAGACGGGTCGGGGTCCGCTGCCTCGTCACCCTGGACGAGGCGAGTGTGCGCCCCCCGGTCACGTGTGCATGCTGCCCCGGCTGCCTGTGCCCCGGCCTGCAGGGCCAGATGGCCGGGCCGGGATGCAGGGCGAGCACTGGCCGGTGCGTCCCCGTCGGGTGGGCCACGGCGCACTCTGGGGCCCGCGGGGTCCTGAGCAGGCGGGTGCTGCAGGCGCCATGTGGGGGTGTCCCTCCGTTCCGGCCGCTTGCCCTCTCTTGGCTTCCAGTTGGTGAGGCTGCGAGAGGGGGGGCCGAGGGGCCGCAGCAGGACTGAGCGCCCCGGCGTGGGCGAGGCTGGGGCCCCGGGGTGGCCGGGGCACGGAACGGGGTCAGAGAGGCAAAGCAACGCGGCCTTGGCCGCACAGCTGGTCGAGGGCGGAGTCGGGGCTGGCGCCCCGACCGGGGGGGCCCCCGCGGGCACGCGCCTCCCGAGACTCCGCCTCTCTCTCCGGCAGGTGCTACACGAACCCCTGATCGACGAGGACCCCGTGTTCATCGCCACGTGCACGGAGCGGGAGCTGCGGAAGAGGAAGAAGCGGAAGTTCAGCCTCTGGGTCAGACAGTGCTCCTCCACGGGCTTCATCGTGCAGGTGGGCCGGGCCGGGGGCCGGCGCGGAGCCGGGCGCGCGGGTCACGCGTCAGCTCACGCACCTGCTCACGGCGCGTGCCGCGTGCTCCGGCAGAGGCTGGACGCGGGGTGGGGCCGCCCCCGCCCCTCGGGGCGCCAGGGTGGCCGGCCCCGCCCCCGGCATGGCCCGTCTGCCACTGCAGCCCCCGCCTCTGCTGAAAGACAGCGGTCGGGGCCCTCGCGGTGCCGGGGGCGCGCTGTCTCTCCCGAGGGCGAGCGCGCGGCCGGCCCGGAAGGCCCCCCTCCCATCGCGGCCAGCGCGGCGCCTGCTCCCGCCTCCACTCCCGGCGGACACGGGCGCCCGCCACGCGGGTGGCCGAGCTCCGCCCCAGGGGGAGGTCGGCGGCTGAGCTGCCGGCAGCAGCCAGGGTGCAGAGGGCTCGAAGGAACAGACGGGGCCGGCGACGACCAGGAGGTGGCGGCCGAGTGGCAGCTCCTGGCCTGGGCTGGCTGCCCCGCGGCTGGGGCGCCGTCCCCAGCGTCCTCGGCTGAGCCTGCCACCCCGCCCGGGCCCGGCTGCAGCCCCGGCCCGAGGCGCACGCCCCCCACCGCCCCCCGGGTGGGACGAGGGACGAGGACTCCTGGGGCCACCGGCCTCGCGTCTCACCGCGTGTGTCAGGGCCGCCGCAGGAGAGCCGTGTGCTCCGGGCCGCGGGCTCTGCTGAGAAGCGCCACCCGCCGTCCCCCAGGGGCTGGGACCTGCACGATGGGCGGGGCCGGGGTCTCCGGCTGGAACGGGCCTGAGTCGGCTCGTGCACAGGTGTCGGGGCACCTGCTGGACCCGGGCCCTCTGTGCCCACGCGGTCCCCGGTGGCCCTGCCACGTCCGTGTGTCCTTCGCGGTGACCCTGCGTGGGGACGGGAGTCGGGGCGACTTCCTGCCACCGCCCCTCCTGAGGAAGGGCCAGTCGCAGACGCCGAGGCCCTGCCACGTGCGGCTTCGCGGCTTCGGCGTGCTGCCCACACAGCCTGCGGGGAAACGTCGTCGTGCGGGCTGTGCGTGTGCCTGGCCCGCGCCTCCCGCCGTAAACGCGGTGAGCAGCCAGCCGGAAGTCACGTCTGTCGCTCGGCGAGGCCACACGCGTGTCGGGACGGTTCTTCCGCCGCCCGCAGGAGCCAGAGTCCCAGCCGAGGCCAGAGGCTCGCGTCCGCCTCAGTGTACCTCCCGGCCCTGTGGCTGCAGCAGCGAGAGGGTCTGTGTCTAGCAGAGTCGAAGCCGGCGGCTCCTGTCCAGGGCGGCCTTCGACTCGCCTGCGCGGGGCGCTGGACGACCGAGCCGTCGCCGTCCGGCTGAGGCCGCCCCGCGACGGGGGACACGGGCCGGAGCCTCCTCCCTGACACCGCCCAGTTCACCTCCTTCCCGGGTCCAGGACGAGACGCGGGTGGCAGATAGCGAAGCCGGGGAGGGTCGCCACCCCCGCCTGCGGGGCCCGGAGACGCTGAGCAGCAGCCATGTGGCCTGCGGACGGGTCCCTAAGCCTGGCCCGACAGCTCGGAAGGGAGCAGCCAGCAAGTCCGGGGGGGTGACACACGATGTCACACGCACCTTCCCGCGTCAGCCCGTGGGGACAGGCAGTCTGTGGTCGTCCCATTTTCCAGACGAGGCAGCTTTGGCCACCGCAGGGCGACTGGGACCCGCGTGCAAACCCCATCTGCCCTGTGACCTCCCCCAGACCCGGTGGGGTTAGGGTGAGCCCGGCCCCCACCGGGCGTGTGGAGCCACCTGGGGGCCGCAGGCCAGCAGCTCACCGCGGTGTTTTGTGGTGCGCCGAACTGTGGAGATGCAGAGCCTCCAGCCCCGTCCGCGGTGTCTGGGAAGGGAGAAGGGGAGCCAGCCATGGTCCCCGCCCGCACTCTCGTGGGCAACATCCTGGCGAGTGAGGAGGGAGGACAGCAAGGCCACAGAGGGGCGAAGGCTCGCGGGCAGCCGCGTGACCGGAGGCCGGGCCCTCGGGGTGGCCGCGTGACCGGAGGCCGGGCCCTCCGTCGCAGGCATTGAGGGGGCCCTGTGACCCTTCTGTGGGGGCTGCATGTCAACAAGATGAGGGCCCAGGGGACAGTTTCGTTAACGTGTCGACCCGTGGTGCTTACACGGGGCCCTGAGGTCCTGAGGCAAGAAAAGGGTCCGTTAATTAAAACCAGACCAGACCGGACCAGCACGGCCAGGAAGCGGGCGTCTCCCGCTGGACGTGTCGTGAGAGGCCAGGTCCTCCCGGGCCCCTGGGGCCGGATGCTGGTGGACAGTGGGCGCCCGGAGGGTGGCAGAGGCGTTCGAGTGGCCTGTGTGGGAGCTCAGGGGACTGGGTGCTCTGCCTGACCCAGAGGGACACGGTCTCCCGAGGGCAGAGCCGCCCTAAATGACACTGCAGCTCCCGCCCCGTGAGCTGACACTGTGGAGCGGCCGGAACTCGAGCTGGACACCCCGGGCGGCCTCTGCGAGGCCCTGCGGGGGGGGGGGGGGGGCGAGAACCCACGGGGCCCACAGGGCTGGCCACGCCCCTCCTCCAGGTGCCGCCCTGCAGGACGCCTCCCTGCGCTCCGGGATGGAGCCATGCGGGGTCCTTGCGGGGTGGTCACTGCTGCAGCCTGGGCAGACGCAGAGGACAGTGGTCTCCTGAGGCTGCTGGCCCCACGTCCCATGGTGGCCGGAGGCTGGAAGGCCAGGCCAAGACAAGGGCGCGCGAAGCCCCCCCCCCCCCGCGGAGCTGTCCGAGGTCCTGGCAGCGTCCCCACCTGAGACTTCGGCCGCGGCGGCCGTAGGCTGCTCGACCCGCATGGCCGAGGGGCTGGATCGTTGGGGTCACCTGACTCTGAGATGGCCACAGGTGTCTACGGGTGGTGTGGACTCAGAGCTGTGCTGTGATAAGTCATTTCTACGTCCTCGGCTTTCGCTCGGAGACGGCGGCCTGGCGAGGGACACGGAGGCCATCACCCTCACCAGGCAGGGGACCGAGGCTCGGAGCAGCGGAGCAGTTAGCCACTTGCCCCGGTCACAAGCGGGGACGACAGGGCCGTGCCCGTCGAAACCTGCACTTTGACCCCACTGTCTCCTCGGGAGACGCACGATTCCCTCACAGGGAGTTGGTGGCCATTGCCCCAGACGTCCGGCCACGGCCTGCAGGTCTCCGTGCGCTCATGCCGCCTTGTTTCTGCGAGTGGCTGTCACTGCTCTGCTCCGGGGATCCCCGCCGCCCACACACAGCCAGCCAGCGAGAGGCTCGTGTGCAGGACACGGTCCCGCAAGCGACCTCCCCGTCACATACCAACGCCGAGAAGCCCCATTCCGTCCTGAGGGAGAAGCAGGGACGGTGGTCAGGGCCGGCGTGGCCAGACCCGGTTTGCCCTGCCGGACGGGGCAGCGAGGCCCGGCAGCCGAACGACCTCTGAGCCCGTTGGGGCTGCAGGTGCCCGAGTTCTCTCGCTGCGTCAGTGTGGCTGGGGGGAGCCGGGCCCAGCTCTGTGTTCTCGGGGGCTTCAGAGGTGGGGCTGGCGGCCTTGCCTGTGCCCCTGGGGCTTCAGCTCTGCAGCCACACGCGGAAGAGGCTCCGTCACGACATCACCGCCACACGTGGTGGAGATGCCGCCCACAGCTCGTCCTCCCCAGGTTCCTCCATCTGAGCATCGAAGGCCTGACAATTACAGGAGCGAGGAAGAGGCTTTTAGGAAAAGTGAACAGCGTGGCAACTGAAGGAGACGTTTTCTGCTCCAAAGACACTTGTCAAACAAGCTCGTAGCTCAGGGGCTAACAGCACCTGCCGCAGATCCCGCGTCCGCAGTGACGGAGGACGAGGCCCTGGTGGTGGCGCCCGCCCCAGACCTGCGCGGGGGGAGGAGAAACTTCGCAAAGCAAGCCGGCGGCCGCTCACGTGCGAGTGACGGCGTTTCCCTCCGCGCTGCCTCCAGGAGCCGCGCACGGCACGCCCAGCACCGCGCCAGCCCAGGCGTGGGGGCGGCGGGGGTGCCGGGGACGCCGGGGACGCGCCTTCCGCCGGCCGCTGCTGGTTCTTCGCCCCGGCCCGTCCACACGGTCGTCGCGTCTTCGGCCGCCATAGCTCGCGGCTGGGATGCGATTCCACTGCAGTTAGATCGTCTCGTAGTTGCAGATCGATCCACCCGGCCGAGGGCGCACGTCGACATCTGGGACCAGCCCATGTCACTCGAAGTGCACGCGGACCTGCGGGACCCGGACAGGGCGGCCACCGGGCCCCGCAGCGCCTGTCGGGCCGGCCCCTCCACTGCCCAGCGATGGTCCCGTCGAGTCGTGCTCCTGGCCACAACTTCTGAGGTTACAGTTTTCTAGAGGTTGCCGGTTTACACGCGGACTCCGTTTAACGTCCACTCTGCGCACATGCTCACCGCTGTGGGGTGCTCCGTGCTGCCAGCTGGGGACCCTCCTCGCTGCCACCGTTGGCCTCGGGCTCCCTCGGAAAGCAGGTGGCCTGGGGTGCCGTGCATCTCTCCTGTACCGGGGCAGCTGAGCGCCTGGTCTCGGGGACAGTCTGGGCCCTGGAGGAATGCCAGTCTTCCGACGTGCCATGTAGACAGACCGAGCCACGTAATTCCAGGATGGCTCTGTGACAGGAGCCACGTCATTGGCTTTGGGAGAAACGTGTCATTCTCAGAGAATAACAGGCCAGCGCATCCCTGACAGTCGCTGTCTCCTCTACGTGGGTCTGTTGTGCACTTAGACGGTGGGGGGGGGGAGCTGCCTCAAACACTGCAGGCTCCAAACGCACCTGTGCGGTTTCGGTCCTGCAGCAGCTGGCCGGCGGGGCTTGCCCGCGAGTGTCTGGGTGGCCCTGGGCGTCTGGGTTGTGACGGTGTGGTCACCGCCACATGCATTGTACGCTGGGATCCACCGTTTGCCAGGGAGCAAAGGGGACGCGTCACCACCCTCTTAGAAGGCGGGGAGCACTCGTTCACCACCCCGAGTCCCCGATACGCAGCAGCTGGAACGGTGGGCCCTGTGTGTGGCGGCTGGACCCCCCATGCTGGAGGCATTCCCGCCCCCGGGGCACCCACACCTTCTCCCCACCATTGCCGCGAGCCTGACCAGTGCCACGCTGCTGGGGTCTTTGCTTTGTGTATAATTGTGGTCCAGAGTCGGTGGATTGAAAAAGGAAGATTGTCTTGGGTGGGCCTGACCTAATCAGGTGAGCCTGGACCAGGACCAGGCACCTTCCTGGCGAGGAGACTTGCCCGAGGGAGGGTCTCCACCGCTGGCTGTGGGGGTGGAGGGTCGTGCGGGGAATGAGTGCGGGTGGCCTCGGGCTGAGGCGGCCCCTGGCTCGCAGCCGGCAGTGCACGGGGACTCAGTCCCGGAGCCACCGGGCCTGGAAGCACGCAGGAAGTGGGCGGGAGCCTGGGGTGCCCCGCGCAGGAAGTGGCGAGTGCGCGGGAGCCTGGGGTGCCCTGCGCAGGAAGTGGGCCCTGCCACGCCCACGCTTCCGGCCCACTGACCGGGACTGGTCCGCGGGCATCGTTTGATCCTCACCGTCTGTGGTGACGCGTCTGCGGCGAACACATCAAACGCGGGGTCTGCGGCGGGCGTGGCTCTCTGTCCAGACGCGAACGCAGAGTGCCCAGCCCGTAGAGGCTCGGAGACCCCAAATGAGGGGCGAGCCGTGCCAACGCCCCGCCTGGTGGAGCCGCTGCCCTCCGCTCCCCGAGGACGTCTGCACCGTGCACGTGGGACGTGGTGACCCTGATGGGGTGGGGTGACCCCAGAGATGAGCTGTTTCAGAAATAGATACACTAACTGGCCCTCACCGCCTCGGGACGCTGGACAGTGGGTCTTGTGAGCAATTGTCCAAAGTCACGTGACTAAAGACAGGTCCGGGGACATGCCGGAGCCTCCCTGTGACCGCCTCGTTCGTCCGCAGTCTGCATGGTCGGTTTCACCCTCAGCAGCTCTGTGCCTGGGAGGCCAGTCAGGGTCGGCCTCGTTGTCCACAGGTGTCAGGTGTGGGCCCCCGGAGTTGGGACAGGCACAGGTGACCGTTAGGTTAGCTGGTGAACCTCCTCCGGCAAAGGCACCAGAACATTGCGTGGGGAGAGCCACCACCCCTAAAGGACAGGGGTCAAGGTGTGTGAGGGCGCCTCGGGGCTCGGCTCAGCTCAGCGGGGGGGAGGGGGCGCGGGGGGGGGGGGCAGGGGCTGGGAGGGCCCCGCCCACCCCCCAGTCCCGTGTCTTGCCCAGCGATGCTGCTCGCGGGGCTTAAAGCTGCCTGCTCCGTCCAGCACGGCCTCCTCGTCGCCGGCCCTGGGACCTGAGACGCGTTGTAACCCGGGTCCCCCGTGCCAGGCGGCTGCTGCCTTCTCTGCCGACTCACGCGGACACGTTTGCCCGGTGACGAGCCGTTCCGCGCGTGCGCCGCGGGCTGCGCCGCCCCTGTGCGCAGAACGCGACGCGCTGGCTCCAGCCTCGCTGCTGGACTCGCTGTCTGTGCCCGTTTGTCCCTTTGCTCCACCTCGACGTCCCTACACTGAGGAGGCTGGTGCCGAGCCACCAGCCGCCCAGGCTGAGGGTGGCCTGGGGGTGACCTGGGGCCTCTGCGGGGCTCGGGTCACGGGGGGCAGGGGCCTGCGCTGCCAGCGCGCTGGGCCTGGCCAGCTGCGAGCTCGCTGACCGCTGTGCGTTTCTGCCCCAGATCTACGTGCAGCTGAAGGAGGGCGGGGCCGCGGACGGGCTGGACGCGCTGCGGGCCAAGCCGCAGCTGCACGGCGCCGTGGCGCGGAGCCTCTGCCGCGGTGCGGCTGGCCGCAACTACATCATCTTCACCGGGCCGAGCATCACCAGCCTGGCGCTGTTCGAAGAGTTCGAAAAGCAAGGTAGGCCGGGCCGGGCCGGGCCGGGCCGGCGTGGCCTGTGCGCCGCGCGTAGGGGTCGGGCGGGCGCATCGGAGGGGTCCGGTCACAGTCCGTGTGCGGTCTGGGGCCCACGTCGCCACAGCTGCCGGGTCCTCAGGCTTGACTCTTTGCGGCCTTTGAGGTGAGGCCGCTGACGGAGCCGCCCGGGCTGCTGCCGCGGTGGGCAGGTGACAAACTACGGGAGTCTGGTGCTCATGGACCTGCGGTCTGGGGCCTGGGGCCCGAGGCCAGGGCGCCTCCCCGTCTTCACCCCGCGGAGGGCGAGGGGCTCTGTGGGGCCTCTCACGGGGCACCGAAGCCATCGTGCGGGGCCCGTCGTCCTGACCTCAAGCCCCATTTAATGTCCTTACACCTCCCTGGGCATCGGGTTCTCAACGTGGGGGACACGAGCACTCAGCCTCTGGCCGCTCGGCTCAGCGCCCCATCTGTGCGGGTCCCTCCTGGCCGCAGATGAGGACTGTGGGGGTTGGTACCCCCTGCAGCAGCACCACGGGCCTGGGCACGGTCTCCCCTAGTGCTGAGATGCGCCCTTCACAGTGGCAGAGGCGGCAAGCCCACGAGGCCCCGGGGGGAACAGGCTGCGGGGGGGGGGGTGGCATCGCCCCCCGCTCTGCCCTGCACACAGGGCTTCTTTCTAGTCGCTCGGGAGAGACGCACAGAGCGCACTCGGCTGCTGTGGGAGTCACATTGCGGGCCTGCTTAGCCACGGGCGGGCGTCTGCGTGACGGGGGCTGACGGCTGCGTCCCGGGCTCTGCGACCCGGCCGCCGGGGCTGCGTCCTGCTCGTCCGCGAGGTCAGGCCCCGACGGCTCAGCACCCACTGCCGAGGGACCTCGGTGTGCAGAGGCCACGCTGTGTGGGCAGGGCGCGGGTCGGGTTGGAGGACAGTGTCCCTGAGGCACGCTGAGGGCCAGCCCGGGAGCTAAGGGGACAGATGGGCTGGCGAGGCCGTCCGGGTCTCCTGCTGGAGGTGCCGCTCCCACGGCCTCCAGGTGTCCCCACCGGCCCGGGAGGGAGGGCCTGGAGCCCCGGGCAGATTCAGAGGCCTCCTGTCCCTCCCGGCCTCTGCTCACCGTCCGCACCACGGACACTTCCGGGGCGTGCAGGCCACGGGCGAGCCCCCCCTCACGACCCTCCTCGTCCCACCCACAGCGCTTCCTGCTCGCCGGTCCCATGCACGGCACTTGGTGGCTTCCCCCCGAGTGTGGCCAGGACAGGGCTGGGCCGGTGCCGGTGCCGATGTTGGGCGACCTGCCTGGTCGGGTCTGGACTCTGGACAGACCTGCGCTGTGAGCCCAGGACCTGTCGCAGCCAGTTTCCCTCCTGCAATGTGGGCGCGATGGGGTGCAGAAGTTTCTAGAAGCAGAGGGGGCGAGCGGTTCAGCTAGGGCACTGTTGTTGCTCCCTCGGGTGTGTCGTACACTGCAGTCCCACGTGACATCTTGGGCGAGCTTGTGCAAGCGCCGGAGCGAAGGCCCCAGCCCCAGCCTGAAGCGGTCTCCCCGGGTGGGCGGTGCGGCCCTGCCCGCGCATGCGCCGTGCTGACCGCGGCGCCTCGCCGTCCCCCGCCCGCCAGGGATCTACTGCTGCGGCCTGCTCAGCCCGCGCAAGAGCGACTGCACCGGGCTGCCGCAGTCCATGCTGGCCAGCCCGGCCACGCCCCCGGCGCGCGGCCAGCACCGCGTGCGCACCAAGGGCAACATGTCCCTGATCTGCTGGTACAACAAGGGCCACTTCCGCTTCCTGACCAACGCCTACTCGCCGCTGCAGCAAGGTGGGTGCGTCTGGGCAGGTGGAAGTGCGTGTGTGTCCACGAGGGTGTGTGTCTGCGCGCGCGTCAAGTTCGCCCTGGTTTACCCTGCGGTTCTGCCCCCTTTCGCGTCGTCCACTTTGAGCTCACTTTGGGGCATGGCATCCTTTGGACGTCTGTCGACCTTTTGTCACGTGACAAGGGTTGGGTGATCAGGCAGCCCCCTTCGTGCCTGAGCCATTTCCTGAATAAGTTTTACTTTCTCTGCTTATTTTAAATGTCGCCCAGATGGCCAAGTCTCATGCATTCTCCAGGCTGCCTCTCAGCCGTGTGCTGCCTTCTGCTGTGACCATGCAGACGCTGCTAAAAGTCGAACAGAATTTCCGATCTTAGAAAACATGTAACTAGTTACAAACACTTTGGGAATTGGTTATTTTTTACTGCAGATTCTAAGGGACAATGAACCTTCCTTCAGAGTGTAAGCACACGCACAGGCCTTTTAAAAATCGCATGCTGTCACGTGTCAAGGGACGTCCCATGGAGAAGCAAATGCTTTTGCTTTTCCTCTGAAATCCATTTGAGTCTGTCATCTGCCCACTTAGCGTTCAAATTCCACGAGACAGATGGGAACACAGCACGTGGGCGCAGGACTCTGGGCCAGGCTGAGTCCTTCGCTGCGACGTGGAGGACGCGAAGGCGTCAGCCGTCAGCCAGCCCCGCCCCCCGCCCCCCCCCCCCCCCCCCCGCTGCACTGTCACATCCGGGCACCCCGCATGGACGGCGGAGGAGACAGGCGCATGTGGGAGTGGGTGGGCCTGACCCCCGGGTCTCCCCAGGGGTGATCATCAAGAGGAAGAACGTGGGGATCCCCTGCCCCTTGGCAGTGGAGGCGTTCGCGGCTCACCTCAGCTACATCTGCAAGTATGACGACAAGTATAGCAGGTAAGTGACGGCCGCCCACGGCCCCAGCTCCTGCCGCCCACGCCCCCCCTCCCCCGGGCCCCCTGCCCCCCGGTGGGAGCCACCTCGCCGGCACAGGAGGGGCTGACGGGCGGTCAGGGGGCTTCCCAGCTGCAGGACTGAGAGGGGCGACGGCCCGCACGCCCCGGCCTGGCCTCCCCTTGGGGCGCCGGGCCCTCTGCCCTCGCCGCGCCGTCCCCGAGGTGCCTCTAGTGCCCCCTCAGCCCAGACCGGCCTCCTCGTCCACACCCGCTGGCCTCCCCGGGCGTAGTCGCACGAGCCCCGTGTCTGCCAGCACAGGTCTCGCGGCCCCGACTCCAGCGGTCACACAGGACGGCGGTGCTGGCACGGCGCCCGGCCCCGCGCAGAAACCCGCGTTAGCTGGACACGTCGGCCCGGGGGCGGGGGGCGGGGACAGACGCGTGTGCGGAGACGTGCCGCGGGGGGACCCTGAGCCCGGTCGGCCCTGGAAGAGCTCTGTCCTCGGCCTGGGGCAGAGGGGCTCCCTGAGGCGACCTCGGCCCTCAGTGAAGAGAAGGGGGGGTGGGGAGAGGGCGCGCAGAGGCCCGCCGCGGTCCTGGGTGGGCGTGGCCGCGGGGAGAGCGCTGGCACCGAAGGCCTGGCGCCCGGCTCCGCTGCCCGCGGCCCCATCCTGTGACGGGAGTCGTCTCTGTCCTGTGATGGGAGTCGCCGTCTCTCTCCTAAGGAAGGCGATGTGCCGCCTAGCAGGCCGGCCTCCGCCCACCGGGGCCGCGGGGTCAGCCACTCCCTGCCTCTCTGCCCTCCCAGGTACTTCATTTCCCATAAACCCAACAAGACCTGGCAGCAGGTCTTCTGGTTTGCCGTCAGCATCGCCGTCAACAACGCCTACATCCTCTACAAAATGTCGGACGCCTACCACGTGCAGCGGTACAGCCGGGCGCAGTTCGGCGAGAGGCTGGTGAGGGAGCTGCTGGGGCTGGAGGAGGCCTCCCCGGCCCACTGACGCCGGCGGCCAGGTGAGCCCCAGGTGGAGCGGCGCGCGGAGGGGCTGCCCTCGGCCCCTGCAGGGACACACGGACCCGGCCACGGTGGCCGCCGGCCCGGTGTCGTTGGGGGAGGAGCAGGGCCCCCCTGGGAAGGGGCCGCCCGGCCGGCGGAGACGCTGCGAGGCGGTCTGCTCCGCGCAGTGGGTGCCGCTCCCTCGCGGCCCCCGGGACCTGGGAGGCCCGTTGCCACCGAAGGCACCAGGGACAGGACGAGCTGCTCGGCGGAGTCGCGAAGGCCTTTGTGACGTGGTTCCCTCTCGTGCCGTGGCCGCAGGTGACCAGAAGCAAGCGACGGCTGGCTAAGACTGTTGCGGAGCGCGCCGGAGGCCCGCGGGTGGTCCAGCATTTGCCCCACGCGAGCCGCTTGGAGCAGGGCTCGTGGGAGAGGAAGCGCGGCGCGGAAGGGCGGGCGGTCCCGCCTGATCCCGGAGTGAGGCTGTCCCGCTCGGGCCGCTCGGCTGGCGGACGGGACGCAGCGGAAGCCCCCACAGAACCGCAGTGACGTGATGCTGTTTTTTATTTTTAAATATATTTTCAGGTTATTTTCTTACTGTTGCTTACGGCTCCCCCGTCCCGTCCGCAGCCCCCCGCCCCCCAGGCCGCGCTCTGCCAGGCCAGGGAGGGGGGTTATTCCCAGAACCACCACAGCCGTGGCCCCGGGGGGCCTGCGGGCCTCAGCTCCGTCACGAGGTTCTCATCGGCAAAATTACTTGTTTTAAATAAATATGTAGCATTGCTGAAACTAACAGCAAATTCTCTCCACGGTGACCACCTGCTGATCCTCTTCCCCTCGTGGGCGGCCAGTAGCCTGGTCCTCGGGACACCGCGGCTGGCACCCGAGCCCCGCACGGGATGGGCCACCGGCGTGGCTGCAGGAAGCCCCGTGGGCCGGGGGCCGGCTCACCGCAGGACGGACGGGACGGCGTGAGAGCGGCTGGCAGCGAGGGCTCGCTGAGTCCCCCACACGCACCGGGGCCCGTGCTGAAGTGGCCGGCTGGTCTGGCTGTCCCCACAGATAAGACGAGTCATTTCTGGAGTCACACGACCCCCCGCAGCCCAACTTCCACGGCCCCTCGTTTTCACAAACGCAGACTCCGTCCGACTCAGGCTTCGGGACGTGTCCGTGTCCACACTCAGGTCGCCCGCTGGCGGCAGCATGCTCGCGAACCCCGCGCCGACCCCGCGTCCCCGCTGCACGGCGACAGGCCTCGTCCTCGGTTCTCGCCCGGTGCCACGGGCCGCGGGTCCAGTTGTGTCCCCAGCACCTGATTGGGTCTAAAGCACTTTTACCACATGGAGAAATATATTTTTAATTTGTGACGCTTTTCTACAAGGTCCACTATTTCTGAGTTTAATGTTTCCAGCACTTCGGGAGACTCCTGAAAGCCGATGAATTTTCTCTTCTGTCCAAATAAGTAAAACAAAAAAAATAAAGGTCTATTTAGATGTTGAGTCTTTGTTAGCACGTGAATCCGTTAAAGGGCCAGAGGGGGAGACGCGGCTGCCGTTTGAGTCTCGGTGTCCCGGTGACCGTTCTTGGTGTCCCGGTGACCAAGCCGTTTCGCGCAGAGGGCGGCGGGGGCGTGAGGGGGGGCTGCTGGTTTGCGCGTCTGGCGCCTGCGATGTTGAGGGAGGAGGTGCCGGCCTTGCGCTGTGACGACTCCTCGCGGGTTGCTCGCGGGCCGCGGTGTGCGGCATCCCAGGTCACCACAAAGGGACGCCGGTGTGGCAGCAGGTGACAGCTCGTTACCGAGTGGTTGGGAGTAGCGACACCGTTTCGGCGGCGTTTTTCTGAGCGGTCGCCCTCTTTTTCTGATTAATGACGGGAAGGGGCAGTTCGCTGGTTGCTGGCAGGGCCGTGGTGTCCACTGCAGGCCGCGGAGTGGGGGCTTTCTCGTCTCCCGGGAGGCCGGCTGCATCCTCAGTGACACAGGAGCAGCTCCTAGCTTCCTCCCCTCCGGTTTTCGCTTCAGGGCAAAGCCAATTCCCACAGGCCCTGGGGGTGAGGGCGCAACCCAGTGACACGCTGATGGCGGGGAGGCGGCCGGCACGGCCCACCAGGGCCCCCCGCGGTGCCCCCCACGGCCCCGGACAGAGCGCACCAGGGCCCCCCGCGGTGCCCCCCACGGCCCCGGACAGAGCGCACCAGGGCCCCCCGCGGTGCCCCCCACGGCCCCGGACAGAGCGCACCAGGGCCCCCCGCGGTGCCCCCCACGGCCCGGACAGAGCGCACCAGGGCCCCCCCGCGGTGCCCCCACTGCCCTGGACAGAGCGCACCAGGGCCCCCCGCGGTGCCCCCCACGGCCCCGGACAGAGCGCACCAGGGCCCCCCGCGGTGCCCCCCACGGCCCCGGACAGAGCGCACCAGGGCCCCCCGCGGTGCCCCCCACGGGCCCCTGACAGTGCCCACCAGGGCCCCCCACAGTGCCCACCAGGGTCCCCCGCGGAGCCACCCATGGGCCCCTGACAGTGCCCACGAGGGCCCCCCACAGTGCGCACCAGGGTGCCCCGCGGTGCCCCCACGGGGGGCCGGAGGAACCTGGAGACCCACAGCCCGCGGGGGTAAGTGCACTCACGGAGCGAACAGGACGGAAGACTTAAAGATCCGGAGACTTGTCGCCCTGCCATAGATGGCGGAAGAGCCAGGCAGCTGCGGAGGCGAGGGCAGCTTCGTCCGATTTCAACAGCGTCGGGGGAGAGAGAAGCATCTGTCCGCCTCGGCTCCTCTTGCAAACCTCGTGCTGGGTGCGCAGCGGGCGAGAGGCCTTTCCCCGTCTGCCCAGCAGGGGGCAGCAGCGCGCCCCCGGGAGCCTCGGGCGCGAAGCCCAGGGGCCCCGCCGCGCAGTGGGGCCCGCAGCGTGCGGGGCGCTGTGGCCGCTGCGGCCGCTCGCACGAACAGGGCTCGCCTGACGCAGGGCGAGGACGGAGGACGACGAGGCATCAGGACCATGAGCCAGAGCGTCGCGGGAGCGGGGGCAGGAATGGGAGAGGAACTTGCCGACTTCGGGGTGCGCTAGTCAGCAAATACTTTCTGGGTGCTTATCAGGCACCGGGCACTTCCAGGGGCAGTTGACGAGAACCTGCCCTCCTGGGGGAGGGGGCAGAGTACGCAGTAAACCGAGAAGTGGCTGTGCAGCATTTTAAAAGGCACCAAGCATACGGGAAGACGAAAAGGGGGTTCGGGGAGCGCGGGGCGCAGGGCGGCGGGGCCCGCGCGAGGGCGAACGGGAGCGACCTCCGAGGACGGCGGAGCGCGGGGTGCTGGCCCCGCCCCAGAGCGGGCCGCGGGGCTGGACGGGGTGCGGACGGGAGAGGGCCGGTCGGAGCGGACAGGAGCCCGGCCCCGCAGGGCAAGATGGCTCATCGGGAACCTGAGAATTGGGACCGGGGAGGGGCCGAGGCTGGGGCCGAGGGGCAGCGGAAGCGGTTCCCGGAGGTGGGGAGGGAGGGGAGGAGGAGCGGGGAGCGGAGAGTGGGGGCGGCCTTGAGCGCCCCCTGCCGGGAGCCGGGGAGCGCTCAGCCCCATCCTCCGCTCCTCCCCACCCCGCTGTGATGCCGTCACAGCTGGGGGTCCCCGGAGAGGGGCCAGGGACACCCGCAGGGACCGCCCCACGGAGCAGGTGCAGGGGGCAGCAATGCCCGGCTCGGGCTCTTCTCCATGGGGCTGGGGACGGGCAGAGAGGGGGAGGCGGGGCTCAGCTCCCAGTCCGTCCCCTCCTTCCCAGGCCCTCCCTGCGGCTCGGCCTTGACCTCTGACCGGGACTGAAGGGTGTGGAAGTGAGACTTCCTGCTTCTAATTTGGCTGCAGTCCCGAGAGGCCAGGAAAAACGGGGTCCCCTGGCCCTGTGGAGCTGGCGGGTTCAGCTCGGGGCTCAGGCACCCCTGAGACCCGCAGGGACCAGGCTGGCGTCTTCCTCAGAGTCAGGGTCAGCGTAGGGTGCTGTGGGTTTGCTGGGGCGGGGTCCCTACAGCCCGAATGGGGGAGGCGGGTTTCAGAGAACTGTGCAGGCTTTGCCGGTGTCCCCGCATGATGCTGCAGCTGGGTGGCCTGGCACCAAGGGCCTCGTGGGAAGGGACGGCCTGGGACGTCTCTGGTCCTCCCCTGAGGGACATGGCCCCATGTGAGACAGCCGAGCTCGGTGCTCAGAGCGCCCAAGTGACTGGAGTGGGGAGCAAGCCCGCCCCGGAGCCAGACAGCCTCGGCCCTGCCCCGTGGCCACCAGCCGGGCTGTGCCCGCCACACGCGGGGCTCGGGCGGCTGAGTGACGGCCCAGGTCGGTGCGGCCTGGGTGCCCACTGTCGAGGGGGGAGCGTCTGCACCGGCAGCCCAGGCCGGTCCAGGAGGAGCCCGCTCCCTCCCGTGGGAGAGGCCCCTAAACGACGGGACCCGCGGGGGTCTCTGCCACCGTCCCCCGTCTGCCACCGTCCCCCCACCCCCCGTCACCGTCACCTCGGCCACCGTCTCCCTCTCCCCCGAGCCGCCGCCCGCCCCAAGAAGCAGACCCAGTGCAGCTGAATGGCGGCGCACCCCCCTGGACGCCGGTTTTGCTTCTAGGAGAGCGACGAGCCGCTCTTCACGGAAGGAGCGGGCGCCTGGGTGGGGCGGCAGACGAAGGAGGCTCGCGGAGAGCTGTGCAAAGGGCCGTCTGCGGCGAGGTCCCTGGGCTCGGCCCCCCGAGCCGGCCTGCCACCGACATGCGGAGCAGTGCCATGGGACAGGGAGCCGGTGGCAGCGTTGGGAAGAGCCGGGACCCGCCGTGCCAGCTGCTGGGACAGGCCCGGGCCCGCCATGGGGACGCGGGGCAGCCTGGGGGAGCGCCGGGGCGGACGCGCCCTGCAGGCGAGCCTCCGGGCCCGCGGCCGCCACCATCACCGGCCACAGGGCTGCAAGAGGACGTGGCTCTCGCGTGGAACCGGCCGGGGAGCCGGGATTCCGGACGCCGACCCAACTCCGTGCCTTGCGGAGACCGCGAGATCCCGGGTGCCCTGGAACCCGGGCTGTTCGTCTGTCACGGAAAGGGGGCCAAGGGGGCCTGCTTCTTAGGGGTGGCCGTGAGGGGTCAGTCGTGTCGCCTGACAGCCGGGAGCTTGCCGGGTGCCGGACCCTGCTCGGTACGCAGCCACGTTATCCGAAGGGGTGACATCTGTGGAAACGCTTCACGAGGTCCCACATTCAGCTCCCAGGGCCATGTGATGGGTCCCCCAAATCGCGGTGGCTCAGAGCATCTGTAAGCTATCCAGTCACCGTTCTGGAGGCTGCGAGTCTGCGGACAGGGTGTGGGCAGGGCCCCCGGGGCCGGTGCTCGCTGTCGCCCGGCCCCCCCAGGAGCCAACGGCGCAGGTTCCCCCCGGGGGGTGGAGACAGCCGCAGCCTCCTGCCCGGCCCCACCCATAATGCTTCCCACAGGGAGCTGGCCGGACGCAGAGCCTGGGAGAAGCCACGGAGCCCCGGGGGCCCGCGGGAGGAGGCGGCTGGATGCGGCCTTGGGGTGCAACAGCTCCTGGGGGTGACGGGGCCCCACGTGCCCCCTCTGCTCACTGCGCAGTCACCAGGTGCCATCGGGCCCCGTGGCGGGCAGGTGGGCGGGGAGGGCGCTTCCCCTGGGCCCCCCCATCCTCCCTGGCCCCCCCATCCTCCCTGGTCCCCCTCGTCCTCCCTGGCCCCCCCCTCCTCCCTGGCCCCCCCATCCTCCCTGCCCCCCCGGTCCTCCCTGGCGCCCCTGGTCCTCCCTGGTCCCCCTCATCCTCCCTGGCCCCCCCCTCCTCCCTGGTCCCCCCGGTCCTCCCCCCCATCCTCCATGGACCCCCCCTGGTCCCCCTGCTTTCTCCCCAGGTGCTGCCCTCGGCTCACCGCTCCCCCTTCTGGATGACCTTCCTGATGAACCGTCCCCTGGGAACTGCTCCGCATCCTCCGAGCCGCTGGCCAGGTCCCCCCGCGTCCGCCCCCCCCCCCCCCCCGTGTCCCCCTGCAGGAAACGCCTCACACGGAGGTCTCGGGGAGGTCTCGGGGAAGCGGTGCCGAGCTGACTGGGAGCGGGGGCTTTGTTTCCATGACGACAGCACAGGTGTTGACTCCCGAGACCTCCGCTGCCCCTTTAGGTCACCGGTGGGTCTGGCTGCCGTCTGTCCACTCGTGCCGACTGCGGGGCCACCAGCTGGCCGTCGGGCAGGGGGCTGGTTACTAGTGGCTAAGCCGAGAAGACCCTTTTGGCCGAGGGACACTGCCTCTAACGACAGGCCAACGCTGGGGGCTTGGAAATCGCTCGGTCCCGTCCCCAGGAGACCCTTCCACGAAACGCTGGCTTTGGACCCGGGTCACCGGAGGGCAGGCCGTGTCTACCCGGTCCTTGCTGCAACGGCAGGACCCACGGACGTGTCGGACCCCCCCACACACCCGGGCTCCACGCGGGGAAGCCCCGCCCCCCCGGCCACGGACTGGACAGAGCGGCGGCCACGGGGAGCATTGTCGTTAAGGGAGAGGGAGATGGAGAGGGAGACAGACAGACAGAGGGAGAGGCGGACGGACAGAGCGGAGGGCGAGCTTGGCTGAGGCTCGGGCCGCACGCGGGGGTGCGAGCTGCCGGCCTGAGGGGCCTGAGTGTCTCTCGCTGGAGCTCATCGTGAGGAGACTTGACAGACAGGCGTGTCGACTACCGGCACCTCTGCCCTGGAGCTCATCGTGAGGAGACTTGACAGACAGGCGTGTCGACCACCGGCACCTCTGCCCTGCGTCCTTCCCGCGTGGGGCCCTGACGTCGTCGTCATGGGGGACCTGGAGGGAGGGGTCTCGCACCAAACACGCCAAGGCCCGGGAGGCCCGCTCCCTGCCAACCCCCTCCCAGGCCCCTGCAACTGAGGGCACACACGGGGGCTTTCTACAGTAACGGGGCGGCGTGGGGGTCCCGGCTGCAGGGGGCAGCGTGGGGGGGCAGCATGGGGGTCCCGGCTGGAGGGGGGCAGTGTGGGGGGTCCCAGCTGCAGGGGGCAGTGTGGGGGGGGCAGCGTGGGGGTCCCGGCTGCAGGGGGCAGTGTGGGGGGGCAGTGTGGGGGCCCCGGTTGCAGGGGGGGTGGCGTGGGGGTCCTGGCTGCAGAGGAGCAGCGTGAGGGGGTGGCGTGGGGGTCCCGGCTGCAGAGGAGCAGCGTGAGGGGGTTGCATGGGGGGTCCTGGCTGCAGGGGGGTAGTGTGGGGGGGTCGCATGGGGGGTCCTGGCTGCAGGGGGGTAGTGTGGGGGGGTCGCATGGGGGGTCCTGGCTGCAGGGGGGTAGTGTGGGGGGTCCTGGCTGCAGGGGGGCGGCGTGGGGGGGTCGCATGGGGGGTCCCGGCTGCAGCGGCACAGGGTGGGGTTCCTGGCTGCCCCCCAGTGAGACGTGGAGAGCAGCCACGATCTTCGCCCCTCTCCCAGGGACCAGGCGAAGCCCGCAGCCACCGCGAGGAGCTGACCCACAGGGGGAGCCGGCCCCAGGTTCCTGCCCCGCGGGGAGGGGCCGGATCCACGTCCCGGGTCCTGGAGGCGGAGGGCAGAGCTGCTGAGAGCCGCGTCCTGGTGTGGCACAGACCCTTCCCGGACGCCAGGAAGAAGTGGCGGCCTCGGCCCTGGCTCCGCGGCCACCGTTTTCTGTTCCCGGGCGACCACCCGGGCTGGGCGCCCCCTTGGCCGCTGCCCATACCGAGCGAGCTGTGCAGCCGGACGCGGTTTGCGCCTGCCCTGACCCCGCGGATTCGGCCGCAGAGGGTCTGGGTGAGGCCTCTGACCTCACGCGGCCACGTCCCACTCACGGCGAGGACACAGGGCAGATGGACCTGGAGCCAGAGGCCGCCCGGAGGCCGCCCGCTCGCCGCCCGGAACGGCCCCTCCCCGCCCGGGCGACGCGGCACCCATGGGGGACGGTGTCGTCTCACTAGGCCGTCGCCCGTCCTGGCCTGAGCCTGGTGCCTTGCTCCTCAGCATGTCGCCCCAAGACCAGCACTGGCACTTTGGGGGCCTGGGGCGGGTGGGGTCTGTGTGCACACGCCCGGGACCCCGGGAGCCGCAGCCGGGGCGGCTGGCGGGTCACGGCCCTGGGGGTGCCGCCCTGGGTTGCGGGCTGGCCGTTTGGTTTCGAACTCCCAAAGGAGTCGCAGGACACACAGGCTTTGCTGTCAGTGACCCACAGAGCGGGTCTCCAGGCCTGAGGACTGGGATCCCAGGACTGAGCAGCAGCGGGGACTCAGCTGTGACTTCCCGGCCCGAGCCCACTGGGGAAGCCTGGCTGAGCTCTGAGAGCAGTCAGCAGGCTGAGGGAGGCCACACCCGGCGGGAGGTGGTGGCTGGGGGGGCGGGACCCCCGAGGCCCTGCCCAGTGCTGGCTGCTCCGTGGACCGCCCCATGCTGCTCTCTCCAGGACGGCTGGTTGGGGGCCCAGCCCAGCGGCCCTGTGGCTCTGGGATTCGCCAGCCTCACACCAGTCGGCCGTGACGAGGTCCCAGCCTGGGCGGCTTAAGTAGCAGAAACCTGCCCCACAGTTCTGAGGCCGGAAGCGGACGAAGGTGTCACCGGCGCCGGGTGCCGGTCCCTCCTGAGGCCTCTGTCCTCCCTGCGTCCTTGTGGGGTCACCCCCGGGCACATCTGTGTCCTCGTAATCTCTTCTAATAAGTCACACGGGGTCACATCACCATCCCCATCTCTGTGAAGACCAGATCCACTCACAACGCAAGGTTCGGGGGTTAGGGTGCCCCCGACTCAGAATGTTCCGGGGAGTTCCCTGCTTGTTGTCCTTCCCCACCAGCCTCACCCCCCCAGTTCTTCCCAGAGGTGTCCCCTGAGCCAGCAGCCACCGCGGCTTCTCCTGTTAGCAGCCGGTCCCCGCACCCCCCCTCCGCTGCCCAGGCCCCTCCAACCCTCGTCACCTCCCCCGCTCACCTCCTCCTTCGTTACTGCCCACCTGCTGGTCACCTGTTCCCTCCTCACCTGCCCACCTGCCGCTGGCAGAAGGCCCTCCTCCGAACTCCTTCCCAGGTGCTCCCCGCCAGCTCTCGGGGTGCTGGGCTCCGCGGCTGCAGCTGGCTGTCGGGGCCTCTCTCCCCGCCTCGGCGGCGCCTGGGCACCCCGGCCTCTCAGCATCTGTGCCTCTCCGGTGGCCCTGGTGGCACCTCAGGATGTGCCGTGGCCCCTACCGCTGACTCGGGCCGGGGGTTCCCTCCCCAGCCTCACTTTCTGACAATGCCGAGTGTAACAGAAACCTCCTCGGCCCCCCTGCTCCAGGCCCGCTCCCCTCTGCGTGACCCCCACCCCCGCCGCCACGAACCTGCCACGAACACCGGGGGGCCCCTGGGAGCCGCGGCCCGGCCAGGACTCGCTTTTCGTGTCTTACTGCCCCTCTCGACCGCGAGCGACTGTCCCATTCCACAGGCCGAAGGACGTTCCTCGGTGACGCAGGACGCGAGTGGCAGGAGCCGGGCCTCGCTCCCCACTGCCCAGGCCGCCTCGGCCACCGCGGCTCTGCGCCTGGGCCCCCGGCCACTGACCCCCCGCAGGACCGGGAAGGTGGCATCGCGGCCTCAACGGTGCTGAGTGAACTGGGCAAAGGGCCCAGCTTATCGGAGCCTCAGTTTCCCCAGCGGTGAACAACTCCACAGGCTGGAAAGCTTAGAGGTGACTGGGACGGTGGGGCATTTTCTCCAGGGCCCGGCAAGGCCAGCCAGGGTTACGGGGCCCCCTCTCCTTCTACCTGCCCCTCTCCTGTCCCCTTCCCAGACAGGTGGTCAGCTGAGTATCGCTCCTTCCCCAGGACCGGCTCCCTCCCGCCCTGCTCGCCCCGCCCACAGCCCCACACAGGCCCTCGATGGGGAGCGTGGTCCTCCTCGATGGGGAGCGTGGTCACCGGGGCAGCTGGGCGGGCAGCGCGCAGCCCGTGTGCCCCGGCTGAGTCCCGGCGACGGGACTTGGAGGCGACAGCTTCCTAGACAAGGCCGTGCCCACGGCAGACGGCACACGCCTCCGCCTCTCACCAAGGGGCGTTTTTAGGCAGTCCTCAGGCCCGCATTCCGGCGCCTTCTGCCACTTTCTCGCCATGCAGCCCCGGCGTGGGGAGAGGTCCGTGAGACCGGGGCGGGCACTCTCCCTGCGGCCCCTCCCGGCCGCCCAGGGCGCCTGTCAGCTCCCACTTCCGACACGCACGCAAGTTCGCGCTGTCTCTGCGTCTCCGGGAGCTGGGCCCACGCACGTCTGCCCAAGGGCATCTCACCCCACTGTGCTCAGAACCGGCGTCGGTCACCAGGTCCAGGGTCACGCCTGGCCCAGCGCCTGCAGCAAGAAGACACCACCACAGACGCTTCGAGATGGTCCGGACCACGGGGGGGCCACAGGCGGGACCACGGGGGGGCCACGGGGGGCCACAGGCGGGGACCACGGGGGGGCCACAAGCAGGACCACAGGGGCGGCCACAGGGGGCCACGGGGGGGCCACAGGGGGGGCCACAGGCAGGGACCATGGGGGGGCCACGGGGGGGCCACAGGCAGGGACCATGGGGGGGGTCACGGGGGGGCCACAGGCAGGACCACGGGGGGGCCACGGGGCGGCCACAGGCAGGACCACGGGGCGGCCACAGGCGGGACCACGGGGGGACCACAGGGGGCCACGGGGGGGGCCGCAGGTGGGCCACAGGCAGGACCACGGGGGGGCCACAGGCGGGACCACGGGGGGGCCGCAGGGGGGGCCACAGGCAGGACCACGGGGGGGCCACAGGCGGGACCACGGGGGGGCCGCAGGGGGGCCACAGGCAGGGACCATGGGGGGGCCATGGGGGGGCCACAGGCAGGACCACGGGGGGGCCACGGGGGGGCCACAGGGGGGGACCAGACGTGCCCTCCACACGGAGATTCTTCCAATGCAGAGGGTTCAGACACCTGGGGGGAATGACATCTTTACTTTCATGAACCCCCAGCTGAATGTGGCCAGTAAACTGGGAACTTTGTTGCCAGTAAAAAGTCAGGAATTTTCACATCACAGTAACGACTGCGGATTGTTCGTGACACTGTCCACGCTCGCCAGGACTCTGACATCGCAGCAGCCGCCACGCCGGAGGCCGCCGCCGCCTGGGGAGTCAGGAAGCGCGCCCCGAGTCACCCTGACGGCCATGCCCGTTCATCGGCTGCCTCCGCGGCCTCGCTCACTCGACAAGCTCAGGAGAGGCTCCAAGTTGCCAGCGAGCATCAGAGGGCCAGGGTGGAGTGGCTTGGGACGCCCTGCGGCCACCACGCGCCCAGGACGAGGAGTCCTGAGACCACGTGCCCTCCCCCCGCCCCCAGAACTCTTCCGCGTGGCAAGCACGGCGGGCGCTGCCCTCGCCACCTGGTCGCCTCCACCCCCTGACCCCTTGCCCACGGCACCCGCCCCTCAGCCGAGGACGAAGGCGCACGGAGCCGACCGTGACCAGCCGCCCAAGCGCCTGGCTGCGGGCTCTGGGCCCGAGGGCCCGAGAAGTCCGCAGGGGTGGGGCGGGCTGGCTGCGGGGGAGAAATCTCTTTCCTGAGGAGGGGACGGACAGAAAGGGGGAGGGGGTCGGGGCGGGGAAGAGAGGAGGCACGTTTTTCACTGTCTTCCTGCTCCTTGGTGGTGGGTGTGAGTGTGCGTGGAGGGGTGGGGGTCAGGCGGAAAGTTGTTCACCGCGACATGACGCCCCAGGACGGACCTGGAGCCCAGCCAGCGCTGCGTTTCTTGTTATGTGAGACGACAAAGACCTCTTGTAACTTAAATCAAGCTGCGTTTAGCTGGGGCTTCTGACGCCCCCCTGAAGAGGCTCCAGCAGAGGCCTCTCCAGTTCAAGACCGGCGCGGACCCCTAACTTCCGGACGTTCTTGGCGAGGCCGCACCCGCTCTGCACGACGGCGACCCCCGCCCCCACCCCAGGGGTGCCCACAGCGACTCTCCGAGGCTCTCTCCTCTCACACCTACGGTCGGCGTCTGGTTGAGTGTGGCTCCCAGAGGTATAACCAGGACCAGAACCACAGGGGTGTTTTCGGCAGCTCAGGCGTCCCCAACTGGCCCCCAGGGCCTGGGCCACAGGTGCCCAGGCAGGAGCTGCCGCCGAGAATGCTCCTCATCACTGGTCGGGACCCTACGATCCAAGTTCTCCGGGAAGCACTGCACGTCTCGTTTGCAGGCACATTCGACACATAAGATCCAGCACGAACACCTCGTACCGTTAGTTAACTGCTCGGAAACACATAAGTACATCTAGAAAGACAGTTTCTTCTTTTCCTTTAGGTCGATCCGTGGACAGATAAAGAGAGCGGGGAGACTTTGTTTTTCTGGCTGAACATATTTTTAAACGTGAACTATGCTGCAGTCAAGGAGTTGAGTGTTTTATTCTAAAAAGCTTTGCACATCTGCTCCAGTCCATGGCTGCTCTAGCTCCCGCCCCCGAGAACCTCCCGTCCCCCCAGGCTGGCCCCAACTCCTTCCTGAGCGTGGGGGACGCCGGGTGCCGTCCCCACACCGCCCGCTGCGCCTGTGGGGCCCTGCGCCCAGCCCCCTCTCCTGGCATTCGCCGCCTCGTCCCCTCCCCCAACCTCGGGGCCACCAGGGAACCGGGGAGGTGTCGCAAGGAGTCGCGAATAAATGTTTTCCTGCTGGCAAAGCAGGAGCAGCACACGCGTGTGCACACACACACGCACGCAAGCACATGCACACATGGGCACACACGCACACGCACGCACACGCATGCACAGATCAGAGCGCTGATGGATTCTGCAGTTACGTCCGGAGCTCGTTTTGCTTCTCAGACGGCGGGAGAGCCGAAGGCGTGGCCGTCCCCGGAGAGGATGCTGCTTAGACGTGGCCTCCAGGTCGCTAGCCCGGTCCAGCACCCCACCCCCTCCCGCAACCTGAATCCCAAAGGCCGGTGTGGTGTCTCAGCGCACCGTGGGGCGGTTAAAGGGGGGCGTTTTTAAAGGCCGAGGCTGAGCAGCCTCAGACGGTGCTGAGAGCCCGGGCGGCTGCGAACACGCGGGGAGCCTGCACCCCAACTGCCTGCAGTCCCCGCCCTGCCCTGGACCGCGGGCGCTGGGCCGGGGGCTCCCAGGGCTGACTCCCGGGGGGGCACTCAGGCGGGCGGGGAGTGACCCTGAGCAGGCTGGCCCCTGACCTTGAGCAGAGGGTAACAGCTCTCCCGGCCAGCTGAGACATGCAGCCCAAAACGCCACGTCACGGGTCCCCGAGCGGGGACGGTGACGATGAACGACGGGCCTGGCTTCGTGCCCGGCACGGCGCAAACACTCAGAAACGGGAGCGAGGGCGACAACACGCGGAGGCGGAGCACGGTGGCCGCGGTTCGGGAGGGCGGTGAGGAACGGCCGTGGGGGGGGGTCCCCGGAGCGGCCACGCCCCACCGTCCATGGCCGGCCACACGCTCCCGCAGACACCGAGAATGACAGCGGCAGCCGCCAGGGCGCGTTACCTATAAAGTATCTTCTCTTTATTTAAGTTAAACAATTTTCGAGGATGGTTTCCATCTATAAAATGGACAAAGTACAAGCTCTGTACAGCAGTTCTTTTAAAAAATCAACTGGAAAAAAAATTACCAAACTATATTTTGAATTTGCAAAACATACAGATGCCACCGTTCCATGAAGACGTAAGAAAAGACCATCACGGAGGAGACGACCGGCCCCGCCACGCGCCGCCCGGGGCTCTCACGAGAGTGTTTGTTTGTTTGTAAAAACGTGGGCGGGCGAGAGTCCCCATGACTACAAAATGATGCAACCACAGTAAGTCACTTTGGCACACTGTGTCATGTAAACATGGCTCACCTCGTGGGAGCTCCCCAGCCCACCCCTGCTCACGACACCGCGCCGCCCCGCCCGCTCGGCTCGGGCACGGGCCCTGCCCCCCGGGACCGGGGGTCCCCCGCACGGATGACACAGGGCTGGGAAGACTTCTGGGTTGGGGAGAGCTGTGCGGGCAAAGGGTCGTTAGGAACCGAATTAAAACGTGTTTTCCAACAATGGGACGTTTTTCTAAGCAGTGAGCGCTCACGGGGCACACGTCTGACAGAGCCGGGCGCTCCGGCTGCGTGGCCGGCGGCAGACAGCCCGACGCGGGGCCGCAGACTCCCGGGGCCACCCGCGGTCGGGGCGACTGCACGGCGAGTCCCGCCCCTGCCCTCCGCCCGCCGGGAAGGCCCCGGATTGCCTGGCGGGGGCAGGAGCAGGAGACGGGAACGTCACCGGCCACACGCCCGCGCCCGAGCCGCTGTCAGAGAGCAAGCCCGGCGGGCTTCGGCCGGGAGCAAGAAACGCCGCCACGGTCCCTCCCCTGAAGGGCGCGGGCAGGACAGAGAACAGCCCTTGGCAACGCCGGCCTGGCAGAAGCCCCGGGGCCACTTCTCGCCGTGTGGCCGGCTGGTCCCTCCCGAAGGGGCCTGAAGACGTGTTTCGGATGCATGTCCTGCTGTGTGGTGGCGCGTGGCTGCTGAGGGGACCGGCCTCCTGGAGACGGGCATGTGCGTGGGGGGTGGGCAGGCAGGGGTGCAGGGGCCGCTGGCCAGGACGATCGCTACGCAGCCGCCCGCGGGCCTGGGTGGGTCTGTCCCTGCACGGGGGACACTTCAAAGGCAAGGCGGGGCCTGCGGGGCCAGGCGTCTCTTCCTGTCATTCCTTGTCGTTCCTAACTGTCCTGTGGTTTACACTGACGCCTGCCCCTACCGCACAGGCTCGCCTCGGGCCCCGAAACCCCGCGCTGCCCTCCCTGCTGTCCTCGACCCGAAGCCCGAGGCGCCCCCGAGCTGCGAGGGCCTGGGCAGGCCGGCGGCCTTGCCAGTGCTGCCCGCACCCCAGGACACTCGCCACCAACGCTGGCCTGTGATGGCTTCCGGCATCGCTGGGAGCTGGGTGTGGTTTTTTCTTGGGGAAAAGAAATTTAATTTAAAAAGACCTAAAGCAGTGTTCGTCAAAACACGTAACCCACCCAGGTTCACAGATCCCGGGCAGGAGGCAGGATCCACCCGGGCAGCGACTGGGCCACGGCCACGGCCGCAGCATGACGCTGGCCCGGGCCCCGGCCCCGCTGGCTCCGGGGCGCCGTGGGGAAGCCTGGCCGGCGGCCGCTTCGTGGGGCTCTACGGGATGGAGACCTGCAGGCAGGGGACGGGCCGCACACGCCCCTCGTGATGCTCATGTCCAGCGCCCACTTGGGAAGGTCCACGTTCACACGGAGCAGGCGGGTCACGAGGAGGCGTCCGCGCTGGGTGCCGGGAGCAGAGCGGGGGCCCCGTGACCCGCTGTGGCGGCTTGGTGTGCGGGGCGGCGAGCCGGCCGACGCAGGACGCGGTCCTCACTGCTGCGCTGCCCCCGCCGGAGCCCTTGGCTGGGAGCACCGGGCGCTGGGGCAGGGGCTGGCGTGGCCTCCGGGGAGGGACCCCCACAGCGCCCGGCACCACCGTGTGCAGCTTCCGACGTCAGACGTGATGGGTACTGAGGTATATAGTTTCGTGGAAAGTTAGAAACATAATCGACGACGTGATTGGAACTCGGCCGGCGGTGGGGACGGCCGGGCCTCCTACTGCTGCAGGTTGAGCGAGAACTTCCAGTGCTGGGACAGGGCGGGGCCGCACACCTCCACGCTGAGGCCCCCGGCCCTGGCCGCCCGGCTGTCCAGGCACAGGCCGCTGCCCACGTGCCGCAGCTTGGAGTTGCCCTCGATCTGCTCCCACTTCTGCAAGGACAGGGGTGTCTCAGGGGGGACCGCGGGGCAGGGATGGGGCGTCTCGGGGGGGACCGCGGGGCAGGGGATGGGGCGTCTCGGGGGGGACCGCGGGGCAGGGGACGGGGCGTCTCGGGGGGGACCGCGGGGCAGGGACGGGGCGTCTCGGGGGGGACCGCGGGGCAGGGGACGGGGCGTCTCGGGGGGGACCGCGGGGCAGGGGATGGGGTGTCTCGGGGGGGACCGCGGGGCAGGGATGGGGCGTCTCGGGGTATGATCTCAGGACAGAAGGCTGCCTCGCGGGGTGAGCACAGGCAGATGCATTTCCAGGGCCTGCTGGCTGCTCCAGAAACAAACCCTTTTCCACTCTCTGGTCACCAAGGATGGTGGTTCGTAACGGCCCGGGACGGCGGCCACAGGTCTCCCGAGGGCCCAGGAATGAACCCTGGTCCCCAGCTTGGTTTGCGACTCGAAGCCTCTCCCTGGCGGCTGGAGTCCCCTCCTCCCGCCCCACCCAGTCCCCTCCTCCGCTGCGGTGCTTTCCTGAGGGGGGGACTCTGCCTCCCAGGGGCTCAGCTTGACACTGCCCCCGGGCCCCCCCCGGACCTGCTCGCCCCGCGCGGACACGCGGGTGCTGCACCCGGAGCACCGCCGCCCCCCGCGTGACGCCCGCAGCTCTAACTCTGCCCGCTGCGCACTAAGCTCCCCTGCTCACTTCTGCGGCTGCCGGACGCCGCGGACGCCCCGTGCTCCCTCCCCTTCCCTGACTCGGCGACATGCACGGCACCCCAACAGCCCGACTGGCGAGGCCACCGGCTTCCAGACGAGCTGGCTCAGGAGCCTCTTCTCAAAGGGCAGGGGTGAGGCGGGGAGGGGGCGGGGCACGCGGGGGGGCCCCCCCGCCCCCCTCCCCGCTGTCGCGCTGACTTCCGCCGTTTGCATGTCCGTACAGTGTGGGTGGCCAGACAACCTCCAGCCTCACTCTGAGCGGCCAGGAATCGGAGCCACAGGAACACAGATGAGGGGAGCCCCACCCCCTTCTCTGGAGGCTCCGCCTGCCCCTGGGGGCAGTCCCCGCAGCTGGGACCTGCCGGAGGGCTGGCTGGCGGGGCGCAGGGGGGCGTTTCTGGGTCAGCGCTGCTCGCCCACCCCCCACGGCGGCTAAGCCTCGGGGTCGACAGGGTGACAGGTCCTCGCGTCTCCCATCGGCAAAGGGCTGCTTGCTGGCCTCTCCCCTCTGTGGTGTGAGCCTTTCAGGGGTGTCCAGCATGGTCCCCAAGGCTGGGGATCAGGGCAGGAACCCCATCAGCACCCAGCGTAAAGCAAACTCTCAATAAAAGGAGGTCCTCTAGCAACTGGGCGTCCATGTCTCTTAGAAAGGCCCGGAGGCCAGAGGAAGCCACCGAGCACAGCTGTCTCCAGAGGCCACCTGTCCCACGCCAGGCGACGCCGCACTGCAGAGTTCCAGGGGGCCCGGGACCAAGGGACAGTGGCCTCCTCGGTTCCAGTCACTCCTGCTCCCCAGGGGACGCGTCAGGAAATGCACGGCCACCATGAAGTGTGAGGGCGTGAGACAGGCCCTGCGGCCGGCGCCCGCCCCAAACCAGGCTGGGCTGCGGCAGAGCGCGCAGGAGGGTGGCCGGGCCAGGCGTGGGGGCAGGAGGGCCCTCTGCAGGCATGGCCGTGACACCCGGGATCTCAGCAAGGGGCCTGGCCTTGGCCTCACCAGCCCCTTCTGTCGAATTACTGCTCGGCCGGAGCCCCAGAGGCTCCTGGGCCCCGTAGGCTGTGCCTCGGGTTCCCCACACCCGTCGACCTCCCGAGGAGGGCTCGCGACGAGATGGGCCAGCACCCCTCACGCCGGCGGGACGTCCTCTGCACGCCTCTGCCAGTGGCCGTCAGCCCCGGCTCAGGACGCGGTCAGCGTCCCGGCTCCCACCGCGGGGAGAACGGCTTCCGGGCAGGAGTGCGTCCTAAGCCGCCCGGAAGGACTCGGGCCACACGCACTCGGCTACGCCCGGCCTCGAGCCACGCGCGCTGAGCTGCGCGCGGAGGCCACACGCACGCCCGGCCTCGGGCCACCACAGCTTTTGTACATTTAAAAAGGAAAAATATTTAACGAATGAACAAAAACGTGTGATTTCTCTTTAAAACACCCGGTGCTGTGGGGAGGACCGTGATCGGGAAAGAGACGTCCGACCTCTGGCTTAGGACACGCCGGGGCCGCCAACAGGGCCCGCGTTCGGGGCCGTGGCCCCGTCAGCTCCCGAAACGTCACGATGAGCGAAACGCCCCCCTTCCGGGACCACCCGGAGCCGCGCTCCCTTTTCTACCCTGTCTGTCGGTCAGCGCTCACGGACGTCTCATGAACGAAGTCACAGACGTCGGCTCCAGGCCAAGGCCACGGCTGCTCAGGCCGGGAGTGGCTGGGCTCCGGGCCGGTCCCTGCTGCCACACAGAGAAGCCGCACGACGTGGCTTTGCGGCTCTCTGTGGCTGTCCCCGTGTGCGGGCGTCCGACATCAGCGTCCCCGTCTCTCTGTGGTGCCCAGGAGGGCGTCCACCTCCAGTGCCTGGAGCCGCCGAAGGGGGCACTGTGGGCACCGTTCACCCGTAGGCCTGGGCGGGCGGCACGTGACTGGGGCGCTGAGCACCCCAGCAGCCGCCGGCCTGGGGCAGGTCCTGCAAACCCCCGGGGCGGTGGGCAGGAGACGCGATCGCGAACACGGCCCCGCCCTTTCGGTCCAGGTCAGGGGCCCCAGGCGAACAGGCCAAAGGGAATAGAAAAACAGAGCCACGCAGGACAGAGCCACGGCAGGACAGAGCCAAGGCAAGGCAGAGCCACGGCAGGGCAGAGCCATGGAAGGGCAGAGCCACGGCAGGACAGAGCCACGGCAGGACAGAGCCAAGGCAAGGCAGAGCCACGGCAGGGCAGAGCCATGGAAGGGCAGAGCCACGGCAGGAGCGGCCGGGGGCGGGGGGCGGAGGGCGGAGGGCGGAGGGCAGAGGGCGGGCCGCCCGGGCCGGCTCGGCGGGGCCCCTACCTGTCGGCTGTCGTTTTCTCGGCAGCCCTGCAGCTTGACGAGTGAGCCGGGCGCCCGGTCCACCACGGTCAGACACAAGTCCATGTGCTTCACCGACTTCTCCTTGGTCAGGGCCCACTCCTGCGATACAGGACGGAGGCCAGAGGCCGGGTGAGCGCCCGACGGGAGGGGGCCTCACCGCCCTGAGCCAGGGCGCGGCCAGTGAGCGGCTCGGTGCCCGGGGCACGGCCACCGCTCGGGCACGCCCACCGTGGGCGCCAGGCTGACCGGGGACGTGCAAAGCCGCACTGAGAGGCTGGTCACGGCGTCAACTATTTTAGCCCCAGTGCAAATGAGGGCGCCACCCCCACCTCTGTGACCCCGCGTGGGCTGCAAACGCTGCCGCTCAGGCCTGGCCACTTCGAGGGGCACCGCGCAGGCCAACTTCACAGCTGCTGACTGTGACTGCGCCAGGCAGGCGTGGGCGGCGGGTGGCATTTGTGCACGGGGGTCGTAACGTGTAAAACCTCGATGTGACGTTGCACGTTGAAGCAGATGCGCAGCGTGCGGCCTCGTGACCACGCTCAGCTGACCACGGACGCCCAGGAGCCCGAGGAAGGTCAGGCTCACGGCCCCCACCGCGTGCTGCTGCCTCCAAGCCCTGTCTCCTGCGTTGAGCCCTTTTATACCGCGTCCCCGCGACAGGCTGTCATTAAACCCGTTTTGCAGGTGACAGGAGAAGGCCACCAGCCTGCAGCCAGCCTTGGTCTGTCCCCGGATGTCAGTGTTGGAGATGCCTGAGGCCGGTGACGGGCTCCCAGCATCAGAGAAGACCTGGGATGCCCCGTCCTACCCCGAGGCTGGCTGCAGCAGGCCGTGTCCCCACGGACATCTGTGGTCACAGGAGAAGGGGGCCGCTGGGACCCCTCGCGGCGCTCTCTGGGCCTCCAGGGGCTGGCGTCCGCCCCAGGCACATACCTGGTTCCCCCCGGCATTGTGACATTCATAAACTCCAACGACACCATCAGCAAAATGTCCCAAAGTGTCGAGGCAGTTGGTCCCCTGCTGCAAGGCCCCGAAAGCTATGTCCTGGTGGTCAGGGACCCTGCAAGCAACAGGAGAGCCGTCTGCCCGCCGCCCAAACCCCCGGGGGGCTGGCCCGGGCGGCAGGGCCAGGAGCGGAGGACGCCGGCCCCACCCCCAGGGGCAGCTCCGCCGAGCAGCTCGGCTCTCAGACTGACGGTGGCTCTGAGCTGCCAGCCGTCCTGCTCCGCGTCGGGGAAGAGAAGCCCCTGCTGAGCCCCCAGGGGTCGCTGAGACACAGCCATGGTGTGGCCGAGCCCGCGGCCTCCACGCTTGCGGTGGGCACAGGGTCCGACCTTTGCCGAGCAGAGGGGACGCGGGTGGATTTGCCGGGAGGCCTGACAGCGCCCGGGGCGGAGCCACGTGCTGCTCCCGCACGCCAGCGACCTCACTCCTGCTCTCTGACCTCGGCCCGCCTCCGCGGGGCCCCCCACCAGGGCGGTGGCAGCACCCACACCCCGCACCGCCGGCGCCCTCAGCGGTCAGCAGCTCCCTGGCCCTGGGACGCTCCCACCCTGACACCCGGGGGGGACTCGGCCGCCATCTCCCTCGCCCAACGAGGACGGGGCGCAGAGACCCACACATGGCCATGGTCCCGAGACCCCCAGATGTGGTCTCACGTGGCGCAGGGCTCAGTGCACCCCGAAACACGGATAAGCAGGGTCGAACGGTGCACGTACTGTCCGGCCCAGTCACAGGGGACTGTGACGGCAAAGCGGACAGCTTCGTGGGGCTGCAGTGCACGTGGAGAAGCCCTCCCGGGGACAGACGGTGACCGGGGCTGCCCGCCGGGGACCCTCGCCGTTCCCAGCCCCCAGGCAAGCTATGACCGAGGCAGGCCGACCACCGCACCCCGGCGAGTCTGTGGCGAGGCTCCGAGGGGCCGTGGGCACACAGGACAATGGTGGGGTCCTGCCCTCGGTCTCTGTGAGGCGCTCTGGGGACATTCGGGTATGGACCAGGCCACGTGAAGGCCGAGCTGTCTGGCAGTCACTTTAAGATGAAGATCAGACACGCCCTGAGACCTGCAGACCCAGGGGTTCTGACGAGAACGTCACCTCTTCCTTGGGACGCAGAGCCGTGTCACAGTGACAGGCCGGTGTGGGCCGGGAGGACTGGGGACGGGGAGGGTGCGGGGGGAGGATGCAGGCGAGGGGCGCCAGGGCCGAGGCACCCGGGGCTGCGAGCGGGCGCTCCGGCCACGCGCGGAGCTGGCTGGGCAGCAGTCCCCTGGGTCCCTGGGCCCTGCCATCTGCCCAGTGGGGGCCGGCTGAACGGGTGGCACCTCGGGACTGTGCCCAGGTCTGGGAAGAACAGGACGGCTCAGCGGGGGAGCAGGAGCGTTCTTGGCGGCGTTTGGGGACGGCACCCCGCTCCCGGCCTGGGGGACGTGGGCCGCTCCAAGCCCTGGGCTCACCGCAGCTCCGGGTACACGTTCTCCAGGTACCATTTGAAGGGCTTGCAGCCCAGTCTCTTCCGGAGCTCCAGTCGGCTCTGAATGCTGGGGAGAGGGACACGGCGCCTTTACCGAGGGGACAGACGGGCTCCCTACACTGTACCCAGAAGTGTGTCTGTGGGAAGGGGGGGCGCCCACGTCCAATGAGCCTGCTGCACCCCAACCTAACCTCCTGTGAGCCTGCTGCACCCCCACCCGGCCCCCCGGCAAGCTGCTGTAGTACCCTACCCGGCCCCCGCGAGCCGCTGCACCCCCACCAGTCCCCCCGCGGGCCCTGCTGCACCCCCACCCGGCCCCCCACGAGCCTGCTGCACCCCCACCCGGCCCCCCACGAGCCTGTTGCACCCCACCCGGCCCCCCGTGAGCCTGCTGCACCCCCACCCGGCCCCCCGTGAGCCTGCTGCACCCCACCCGGCCCCCCGCGAGCCTGCTGCACCCCCACCTGGCCCCCACACCAGGGGCATTCTCCCCTCCGGCCACAGCCCACTCTGCATCCCCAGGGGCCCCAAGCGAGCAGCACGGGGCGCAGGTGACTCACTTGCCGTAGGGGACGTTCCTGGCGGACGGCACCGCGGCGTAGTAGAAGTTTTTGTACTCGTCCATCCAGACCTCCGCTGCCCGGCGGGTGTTGCTGGAAACGCAGAGAGCCCGTGAGCGGCGCTGCTCACAGGCCTCAGGCGTCTGCTCGAGCCCGCCCGGGAGGCCCCTCCGTGCGGGCCTCGTGGGCCCAGGGAGCCCGCGGCGCTGACCGGACACTCGGTCCTCAGGGAGCGCAGACCATCCGCGCGGGACTCGGGGTCACGGTCACAGCAAGGCAGGCACCACGGGGAAGGCCCGGCGCCCCGCCGTGACGGGCAGCGTCCTCGCAGGCGGCCGGAGCACGCGGCCCGTGGCCCTGGCTCCACGGCCCTTCTCGGCCCGCACGGGAGCCCGGCCTTCGGCACGGCGTGGTGGCGTGGCAGGGACACCCCCGCCCGCCTGGGCTCCCCCCGCACTGTGCGGGCGGCGGGCAGACCGTCCTCTCCACAGCACGGAAGCCACACCCTCGAGGCCCACAACCACGAGAAGACCGCGACCCGAGGCCAAGGCCCCTGGAACATGCTGCCTCCGACGGCCTGGCGGGTACGAGGCCCCCCACGCCCCGTGCCGGCCACTCGTCCAACCTGTGCAACTTCTGAAGCACCTACGGGGGGCGCGGACACCGGGGGGCTCGCCCCGGATCCGGGATGCGACTCCGGGACCCGCACGGGACACGGCCTACTCCCCGTGTGAACAGGGGAGATGGCACTGTGGTCTGTGGTCGCCTCGGCCTGGGACGTGCGTCGGGCGGGGCGCGTGCTCCGTCCACGCGGTGGGAGGGGCCATGACGCGAGCCCACGTGAGCCCGCACACGCCCTGCTTCACCCGCACACACCGCTCATCGTCACATGTTTGCAGTGACCGTGCGGAGCCCGCCCGGGGCTGGGCGGGCGCCCCCACTTCCGGCTGGTACCCCGCGGCACCGTTAGCACCGACGAGGGGCCCCAGGGACAGCCGTGGCCCCTGGGTGGGTCGTGTGCTGTTGTTCGTCAGGAAGCTCCTGGCATTTGCCACACCAGACCCACCACCTACGTGACTCGTGTCTGCAGGTCGGGACCGTCCGGGCTCGACTAACGCTCTCCGTGTGCTGAGCCTTGACCGTGACCTGCAACCGAGGCCCGAGCTCTCACCTTTACAACCGCGTCCTCCCGTAAGCCGTCCGGGGGTACAGCTCTGGGACCCCTCACGTACAGAATCACACGACCGCCCCCACGGCACCAGGTGCAGACACTGCGTCGCCCCCGCTGGCCCCCGAGCTGGCCCTCTGCAGTCAGGCTGTCCCCACCTGACCCCCGACCCTGGCCTGTCTGTCATGGCCGCCGTGTCCTTCGGAGACGGTCCGGGGAGTGGACCGATGCGGGACGTGACCTGAGACCAGCTCCCGGCACGGCTGAGTGACGGTGTCCACTGAGGGACAGGCTTCCACGCAGCTCCAGGACGACTCCTGGCCGGTGCGGTCGGCAGCGCCCCGCCCCCACTCACCGGGCGAAGACGGTGCCGCTGCCCCCCGGGAAGGTGTAGGGGTGCTGCTTCCGGAACACGTGCCCCACGCGGCTGCAGGGGACGATTTCCAGGCTGCCGCCGCACTGCCACACGCGGAAGGAGATCTCTGCGGGGGGAGAGGGGGACTGAGCCTGGAGCGACCGAAACACGTCAGAGTCTACCACACGTGACTGTCCCTAAATCTGGGGAAAACAGTTCATACAGGGGATTAAAAAAAAAAAAAAGTCAAACCAAACAGGACGACTTGCCTAGTAGTCGGGAGGGACTGACGCCAAGGCCTCGCCCGACCCGAAGCCCGAGTCGCCCACCCGCCCAGTCCCTCCGCCTGAGACGCGACCCCACTTTCCTGAGCCGCTCCCCAAGCCCTCGGAGTCAGAGGGCGTCAGAGCTGGCAAGAGCGTATCTGCGCCCGGGCATCCGCCCTCTCAGGGTGACGTCTAATGCCCGACGCTGACGCCTGCGGCACCGACGCCCGCAGCACCGACGCCCGTGGCACCGCCGCCTGCAGCACCGCCTGTAGCACCACCTGCAGCACCGACGCCCGCGACGCCCACGGCACCGACGCCCACGGCACCGCCTCCAGCACCGAAGCCCACGACACCTGCAGCAATGATCTGCAAGCGCGACACCTGCTTCTGCACGTGCCGGGCCCGGCCACGTCCAGATGGTCTCTGACGCCTTTAAAAGCGCCCCAGCCGGTGCCCTGCAGGCCACAGGGTCCTGTCTCCGTGTCCCGTCAAGGCCCCCATTCTCGTCGTGATGCTGACGGTGGGCAGGAGGCCGGGGCCTCGCCAGCACTGGACAGCGCTGGGCGCCCGAGGCCGCGGGCCATACGTACCCAGGTTTTCGCCTCCCCACACGTCCATCATCATGTCGTACTTCCCCAGTTCTTCGAAATAGAGCTTGTCCATGACGAAGAGCCCGCCGGCAATCATGGGGGTTCTAAAGAGGGGGGAAGGGGGCCAGAGGTCGGAGAGCGAGGCGAGGTCCCCGGCGGTGCTCGCCAAGGTCACGCCTGTCACGCAGATGGCAGCGGTGGGTGTCGGGGGCCCCTCCGCTCCAGCACCGCGGTCCTCACACGCCCCACAGGGCGGGTGGCCGCGAGCACCGGCTGGCCGCGCTGACGCCCGGCAGGTCCCCGGCGGACCACACAGCGGCCATCGCGGCGCTGGCACCGCCACGGGGGCGGGCCCGTCACACGGACCACGTCCCCGGCGGCTTGGGCAGGGTTCCCGAGCCCCTGCCGGCAGAGACGCGTGAGGACGAACCCAGCGTCCCGTGCTGCCGAAGCCTGCGGCGCACCACGGGCCCCGCGGCCATCGGTCGCGTGCGGCCACGCCCTCACCTAGCAGTCACAAGCCCTGCTCTGAGAGGCCACCCAACCCCAGCACGCACCCCACTGCGGGGACCCGAACGCCAGCCGGACGGGGGCAGCAGAGGGGCCGGGGCCGAGGGCATCGGCCTACCTGGCCCACGCGAGAAGGATGAGGACACAGAGCCGTGTGTCTGTCTTAAGGACGCACACAGACTTCACAGAGCACCGAACTCTGATCTGCCGGCAGGTGCCGCGGGCCAGACGAGGGGCCGCGGGCCAGGGCCGGGGTCTCACTGCGGGGGGCGCCCGCGGCGTCTGGCACTTACTTGATGGGGGCCACGGGGTTCCCCTGCCGAGCCCGTCTCTGCTCGGGCGTCATGTAGTCCCACTTGAAGACCAGGTTCCAGTCGAAACCTGCCAGACACAGGGAGAGACGCTGAGGACGGCCGTCCGCTCCGCGCGGCTGGACAACACTGGCCCCTCGACGGGACCCGCCGCACACCCCACGGGGCACGGGGCGCAGCGCGGGCGGCACGGCGGGGCTGTGCACGGGGCCCCGCCCCCCACGCCTGGCGGGGCGAGCGCGGACATCCCCCGATTAAAAAGACAGAGCTGTGCTGGGCCCCACGGGTCACGCAGCCAGGGGAGGTGTCAGGAGCAGGAGGGCAGGGAGCACGGAGCTGTCCCAGGGGAGCAAGGCCGCCCCTCCCGCCGGGCTCGACCTGCTGAGCACGAATGCCCCCCGCTCGGGGCACGGGCCGGCTCCGTGAGAGAGCGGTCACTGTCCCCGGGACGCAGAGGACATGGCGCCCAGGCCCGAGCGGGCGGCCGTCACTGTCCCCCAGGACGCGGGGGGCGCGGCACCTACCGCCTTTCAGGTCCGCAGAGGCCCCCACGTACTGGAAGTTGTCCATGTTGATGACGTCGATGATCGGGGACACGACCCGCGTCCTGTCCTGGGCGCAGAGGAGACAAGGGGAACATCAGGGCACGAGCCGCGGGGGCCGCACCGCTGGCCGGCTGCCCGCCCCACCCCCGGCCGGCAGCCAAGCCCGCGTCTGCCACCGCGCGGGCGGGTCCCTGGCAAGAGGCGCCCGCGGGCAGGGGGCGGCATGGCCTGTCCCCTCGGCTGGAGCCTGGCTGACACCGAGGTGTCCCCAGGGCCCTCTTCTGCTTCCCGAACGTCAGGGCGGCAGCCGCGCCGGCTCCCTTCCGACGGGACCGAGCCCAGCGCCCTCGGATCAGCTGTCCGGACTCAGACGCCACGCGGCGCGTGAGGGACGGGCTTCTGCGGCACGGGGGTGTGACGTGGACTGACCCAGAGCCATGCGGCAGAAGCGAACGCGTCCACCGGCAGCTCCGGGCTCTGCACCTGTCCCAGCCCGTGACAGCCTGTGCCCAGGCGGAGGCGGCTCTCTAGGCCACACCCACCGGTCTGCTCAGCGTGTGACACAGGCCTTTCCACGCTGCTGCCCTGTTTAAATTCGCACGGTTGGCGTTGGTGACAGACTGCTCCGGGCCTGTGGCTAAGTGTCACTTGAGCTGTTTAAATGCCCGCACGAGCCAGAAACCCGTCAGGAGCAGAATCGGCAGGGCCGAGAACTCTACGCGCCAGGGGAGCAGGCGGGGGACTCGGTTCCCACACCGCCCGGAGGAGGGGGGCAGGTTCACAGGGAACACCCGCTCCGGAGTCCACCGCCCAGCCCGTGCCCAGGGGGACGCCCCCCCACCCCCGCCTCCCGGTGGCCACGGCCCCAACCCCTCCCACACGCCACGCGCCGCGGCCCCTCCCCGCTCACCGCGGCCACGCGCACCCGGGACGGCCCTCCCCCGTCAACGCAGCACGCCAACCCTGCACTGCGAGGCCACCTCCCCGCTCACCGCGGCCCACGCCGCCACCCGGGACGGCCCCACAAACCCCTCCCCCTCGCCACGCGCCGCGGCCCCTCCCCGCTCACCGCGGCCACGCGCACCCGGGACGGCCCCTCCCCCTCTCGCACGCCACCTGCCGCGGCCCCTCCCTGCTCACCGTGGCCACGCGCACCCAGGACGGCCCCTCCCCCTCCCTCAGGGCCACCTGCCGCGGCCCCTCCCCGCTCACCGCGGCCACGCGCACCCGGGACGGCCCCTCCCCCTCCCGCACGCCACGCGCCGCGGCCCCTCCCCGCTCACCGCGGCC
Organism: Rousettus aegyptiacus; assembly: GCF_014176215.1. Classification (NCBI taxonomy): domain Eukaryota; kingdom Metazoa; phylum Chordata; class Mammalia; order Chiroptera; family Pteropodidae; genus Rousettus; species Rousettus aegyptiacus. The sequence goes on along the minus strand of NW_023416293.1, from coordinate 15,605,830 downwards.
ACGCGCTCCAGCAGGGGCTCCAGCCAGTGGTCGTTGCACTCGCAGTGGCTGTCCAGGAAGGTCAGGACCTGGGCCTGCGCAGCGTCAGCCCCCCGAACCCGTGAGCGCATGAGGCCTGGGACGAGAGAGAGGGGCGTCACCCCGCAGGGCTCCGCAGCCCCCCGCAGACGCGTGGGGGGTGTGGTGGGGGCGACGCACTCCTGCGGTCGCAGCCACGGCCTGAACACGCGCCCGGTGACTCGCGGGCGGGAGGGTGCTGCTCGGAGACCTGCTGCCCCCGGAGCGGACCCCGGCGGCCGTCCGCTCAGCACGTGGGGCGCGGGGCTCTCGCGCTGCCTCGCCGGCCCAGCGGTGCGATTCCTGGCTGACGGCGCTAAGGCCGGTGTCGCCAGCTCCGTGAGTGCTACCGGCGCCAACATTGGTGACAATGACTTAACGGCAAGTGTTGCAAATATCTCCGCCTCCTAAGACCTGTCACGAGCCGCGGAGCACAAACGACAGGGCCTGTATTTCAGCTTTTACACAAAATTAGTTACACTACTGGTCGAATTACACAACTCACATACCTGCGACCTGTTAATGATTTACGCCTTTATTACCACACACGGTCTTTCTGTAAATAGCACAAGTGTCCCTCGACCACGCGGTAAATGGCGGCTCGGTGTACGGGGCTTCAACCTCGAAGGCCATGTGCATAGTCACAGCCGGTGAGGACGAGGGTTTCAAGCTCCTTTACAGAGTCAAATGGGTCTTCAGGGACTCTCGCAGCGCTGCTCGCCGGGGTGGGGAGCGGACGGAAGGCTCCCGGTCTGGATTCGGACTGGGCAGAGCCTGACCCAGGCAGCAGCTGCAAACTCCGAGCAAGCAGAGAAAGCAACTACCGGAAGGGCCGGCGAGCAGCCAGCAGCAGACAAATGAGGGCGGATTCAACTCTCCGAAGAAGGAAACCGCAGCGTGAAATCCACGGTCACAGGGCACTGCCCCCGACAGCCCTCTCCGGCCCGCTGCAGCACAGCCTTCCTCGGTGTCCGAGGACAGGGCTCGGGGCTTCCGGAGTGGCTGCGAACGGCCGGGAGACCCTGGGAGGCCAACAACAACCTTGCTCAAAACCCATGGCTGACTCCCGAACGCGCGGGGGACCCCGAGGCGCCTGTGCAAGGAGTAATTCAGGGGGCAGAGGACCGAAATTTCTGCTGGGATCCTCCACCCCGACAGTCTGGAACTTGGGTCCCAGCCAGTCAGAAGGCCAGGTAGACACCTCAGTACTATGTGAACCCCAGAAGGGACATATCCAGGAAGGCGGACTGTGCACCCAAGACATACACATCCTAGCAAAGTACGAAGCAAGCCGGCACAAGCCCAAGGTCATCAGCCGGCGGTTTACCTGCCCAGTATAGCAGAGATCAGCACTCTTTAAAGAAAGATAAGAGAATGTAGTGTCTCTGCAACATATCCTTCACAATGTCCGTTATAAAATTAAAAAGTACCAGGCGTGAGTAAAAATAGGAAAATGTGATCCATGTTCAGGAGGAAAAAAGCCAACAGGAACTCACCCTGAGATGACCCAGATGTTGAAATTAACACATGAAAAATTTAAACCAGCTGTTATAACAACTATGTCCAAGAACTCAAAGGAAATGGTAGTTGTAATGAGTGAACAGATGGGGACTCTCAGCGGAAAAATGAAAACTATAAGAAAGAATCAAATGGATACTCCAGAGCTGAAAACTGCTATTATTTGAAATGAAAAATTCACTGACTGGGTTTCACAGCAGATTGAAGACGGCAGAATTACCAGTGAACCTGAGGATGGATCAATAGAAATTGATCTATCTGGTGAACAGAGAGAAAAAACATTGAAAGAAAAAACACCTAAGTGACCTATGGGGCAGCATCAGGTAGTATAATTCACATCCAAAAATGAGGCAAAAAAGAAAAAAAAAGAAAAAAGAAAAGGCCAATAATTACCCAATTCGGGGGGAAAACACCAACTTACATATTTGACAGGATCAGCAAACTCAAAGCAGAATAAATACAAAGAAAACTAAATCTAGGCACATCATAATCAAACTGCTAAAAGACTAAGGAGAGAGGGACAATCTGGGAAAAAACCTGTAACGTACAAAGGAACAGGACAGATGACAGCTACGTCCTAAAGAGAAATCACAGGCCGGAAGACGCTGAAAGGACATTTTCAAAACACTGAAAGAAAAACTATCGGTTAACCTGGAATTCTACTCAGAGAAAATATTCAATAATGGATGAAGAAAGACTGTTCAGACAAACAAAAGCTGAAAGATTTTGTTGCTTATAAGAAGAAAAAGGAAGTTCTAAAGGAAGTTCTTTGGTTTGGAGGGAAATGCCACTAGATGGAATCTATGCAAAGAAAGGAAGATTCTGGAAATAAAAAATACGAGGACACATTTAACAGTCCACATACGTGTGTGTGTGTGTGCGCGCGCGCGCATGCCCGTATATTCTTAATTTCTTTAAGACGACTGGGTATTCAAAGGAAACATTTTAACATTTTATTGGGAAGTTTAAAATACATGTAGAAGAAACACAGGATAACATTATATAAGATAGGAACAGAGATGGAATTAAACAGTTGCAAGTTTCTTGCATTTTATATAAAGTAGGTTAAGACGTTTGTTGCAATCCTCGAAGCGACCACTAAAAAAAGTACAGTTAAACAGCTACAAGAAGAACTTGGATGGAATAATAAAAACATTTCAAACTACATTAACTATGTTACAAAGCTATAGTGATCAATACCATATGACATAAAATCGGACAGAGATCAATGCGACAGAACAGAGCCCAGACGTAAACACGTGTGTATACAGTCTACTGATTTACAACAAAGAAGCCAAAACCACAGGTCGGGAAGGGACGGCTGCTCCAATGAACAGCGCTGGGGACACTGGACCCGTCTCACACTGACACGCAAACATTAACTCCAAACGGATCAAAGACTCGAATGCGAGACCTGAAATCATAAAGCTCCGAGAAGAAAACGTGGGCCGTGAGCTCATTCGCATCAGCTTTGGTGATGACTTTTTTGTATTTGACACCAAAAGCAAAGGCAACAAGAGCAAAATATACAAATGCAACTATATCAAACTAAAAAGCTTCTGCACAGCAAAACTGACAACAAGAAACACGAACCATCCACAAAATGAAAAGGGAACCTACGGGACGGGAAACGGTATTTGCAGATCGCATCTCTGATAAGGGGCTGATGTCCAAAATACATGAAGAACTCATGCAGTTCAAACGGCAAAAGAAAAAAAAACACAAAACAAAGGCGGGAAACACACACACAACCCCAAGTAAAACGTGGGCGCAGAGACTGAGCATTTCCCCAAAAGCTCCACAGGTCCCGCCAGACGAACAGGTGCGCGAAAAGATGCTCCGCATCACTCACTCTCGAACGCGGATCGAAACCGCAGCGAGGTGTCGCCTCGCACCTGTCGGAACGCCCGCCATCCACGGACCAGACGTGAGTGCTGGCGAGGGCGTGGAGAGCAGGGGCCCCGCACACGGCTGGTGCGTGTGCAACGGTGCAGCCGCCGCCGAGGACAGCGCGGAGTGGCCTCGGAGGACTAAAACGGGGCCGCCGTGTGACCCAGCGAGTCCATGTCTGGGGTCCATCCCTCGCCGGGACGTGGGCGCGTCAGTGGATGAGCGGATAAAGCACACAGGCACACACGTGTGCACACGGACACACGGCAATGCTCGGGCATTGGAGAAAGAAAGGAAGAAACCGGCTTGTGGCAACGCGAACGGACCTCGAGGCCATGACGACGAGCAGAGTCGGCCAGACAGGCCGGGGACGCTGTAGACGCCACCTCTGCGGGGACTCCAAGTCCGCGGAGCTCGAACCGAACGGGCCGGCGGGGGCCGGAGGCGGGGGCTCGGGGTGCGGGGCGGGCGAGGTGGCCGACGGCACACGCTCCGGCCGTGCGTGGAGAGGAGCGAGCCCCGCACACGTGACGTGGCTCGGTGACACACGCGACGTGGCTACGCGCGTCCCATCAGAGAAAAGCCGTCGCCGTGATGGCGAGAGGCGCGCCCGGGCCGGGGCGGGCGCTTCGCGCCACGCGCGAGTCACGTTGCATGTCGTCCCCGTGGACGAACGCGACGCGAAGATCGCAGGCAGTCCCGGAGACGGCAGGGCCGCAGGGGCAGGGCACGTGGACGCGGAGGGAGGCGCGCAGTGCGGGCCTGGCCCCCGCCCCGGCCCGATCGGCCGCGAGGCCCCCGCGCTCCGGTGCTCCGTCCGCAGAGCGGGGTCGGGCTTCGGCTTCGGAGCACCCGGGATCGCAGCGCGGACGCCCGGGCCTCGCCCCTGGAAACCCAGACGCTGCTGCTGCACTGTGTGGGGGGCCCAGGTGGGTCACCCTGTGAGTCCCTGGGGACTCCAGTGAGTTACCGGACCAGGAACTGCGGGCCCAACGGCAGCCGAGCACGGAGCCTGAAGCCGAGACGGCGCCCACACCACCCACACGGCTCTGCGGCTGGGGCACCGTCCCCGGGGGGCGCCGCGGGCAGCGCACGCACAGGTGTTCACGCACGCAGGGCACACGCGCACGCACGCAGGGCACACGCGCACACACGCGTGCACAAGGCGTGTGCACACAGGTGCGCAGAGCCCCGCACACATGCAAGACACACGTGCACACACACACGAGCACATGGATACATACGACATGTACACGCTGCACACACGTGTAGACACGCAGACACGCACGCGCAGCACACACACACACACACACACACGAGACAGGGCATGTGCACAACTCTCTCGCCGTCACAGCGCCCGCTGCTCCACAGGCCCCCCCCCATAATCTGGCCTCGCACAGCCCCCCCAACACGCTCCGCTGCGGGCTCTCCCCGCGTGAACCGCCCGCCTCGCCGCGAACGGGAAGCTCACGCCGGAGCGTCCTCTGATCTGCGAGTGGGGCAAAGGTGGCTGTGATCTGCCAGCAGTAAAACGCCAGCGCGAAAATCACCTTTCCACCCCTCTTCTCTTCTCGCCCCCCGGCCCAGCGGACACTTTGGGTTTAAAGGCAGACGTCATCGCGCAGCCTGTTCAGGGCCGAACGCGACGCGAGCTTCTGGCCGACCCTAAGCTCGGGGGCCAGACGTGACGCAGCCCAGAGCCCGCTCGGGGACGAGGCCGGTCGCACCGTCTGCGTCGGGAACGTCCAACGACCGTGAGGCTGGTCAGAATACGGCGCCGAGGACATCACTCGAACGGGCTCAGCCACCCCCCTGGCTGAGGAGATCCCCGCCGAGGGCGGCTGCAGGCCTGGCTCCCGCCGGGCCGCCCGGGAACTGCAGGAGTGTGCGGGATCAGAGCCCGTCCGCCACCCCAGGACTGCGGGCGTCCCCCAGGGGCGAGGGGTGCGGGGCGGGGCCCATGTGCCCTCGCCCTGCAGACAGGCCTCTCGGGACCTGGGAGGGGCCCGGGGTCCAGCCGCTGAGCTCGGGATGCGATTTACACCGTGCCCGAGGCTTCCTTTCCAGACACTTCAAAGCAACGCTCTCCCCGCAGAGTCTCCTAACCACGACGGAGGACGCGGGGGGCCCCGCTCCAGCAAGGGTGGGCCGCCGGTGGGGGGAGCCCGCGCCCCGGCCCTGGGTGGACGCCTGCGGGGGGCCCCGCTCCAGCAAGGGCGGGCCGCCGGTGGGGGGAGCCCGCGCCCTGGCCCTGGGTGGACGCCTGTGGCGGCTGCCAACCTGCCCTCCGCTGACGGACTCATTAAACGCCTCGTTGCTAAGTCTGTTTTCCTTCTAAACGCCAGCACTCGGGGGACCAGAAGGCTTCTCAGGTTGTGAGAGAGAGAGAGAAGCTAAGCACAGAAATGAAAACGCCACGTGACGTCCCGTGCTGGCTTACGGACCAACCGTGTCCACGACTCAGGCCTCGCCCGTGCACCGGGAGAGCCTCCCCGGAGGCTGTGGCCGAGGCCGTGGCTCACGGTGCCGCTGTCTTGGCGTGGCAGGAGGCGGCCTTACCTTCCCGCCGGTCATTCCTGAGCACGCGCACTTTCTCGATCTTCCCCAGCAGAGCGCCGTCTTCGGCTGCAAGGGAAGCGCAGGGCGCCTGAGCCTCCGGAGGGGCCGCCCCGCCTGCCGCCCCCACCCCCACCCTACCCCCGCCGCGGCCGCGGGCCTTCGCCACTCACGGTCGTTGCTGTAGTCGTCCACCAGCACGATCTCCCGGATGAGGTGGGGCGGGCTCTTCTTCAGCACGCTGCGGAGACACACAGGCCGAGGCGGTGGGCCTCTCGGGGGCATCACCCGGGGAGCGAGATCCCGCATTCTGGCCCGAGCCCAGCCCCCCCTCGTCCTGCACAGTCAGGGGACCCCCTGCCCGCTGTGCTGGGGACGCAGTCTGCGCGCAGCATCTCCGCCAGGGAACCCGCTGGGAGCCGTAACAGGCCCTCCCGGCCTCACCTGACCACGGTCCTGAGCAAGGCCGACCTGGCTTCGTTGTGGAACGTTATGACCACGCTGGTGGCCGGCAGGTCCACCCGCCACTGCTTCCGCTGACACCTGATGGGGGGAGAGAGAGGCCGCCCTCTGAACCGCGGACCCAGACGGGCCACCCCTGGGGAGCCCAGGCAGGTCGGCCCTCCAGGACGGACCTGTCTGCAGAGGGCTCTGGCCTATCCTGAGACAAAACGACAAGAGGACAGAAGGAAACAGAAAACGCAGCCCATGGAAATGTTTTCAAGGACGAAAGGTTCCCGCGGAAAGTAACCCATCGAGACCATCTCTGCAGCAGGTTGGAGGGGAGCGTGTTCAGATGCCGCGGGATCCGTCCGCTGCCCCGCGCGGACCCCTCGAGAGGCGGGCCCCTCACGGCCCGGCGTCGCCCTGGGGACCGAGCCGCCGCGTGCTGCTGCCCCCTTGTTCCCGGCTTTGCCGGGCGCCAGGAAGCCCTGCGCGGCCGCACGGAGCTGCACTGGGAGCTGGCGCCACCCCGGCCCGCCTCCCAGGACGCAGGGGGCGGGGCTCAGGCCGGGTGGGTGAGGGTCGGCAACGCCTCGGGGCTCGGCGCCCAGGGTGAGGCCAGGCCGGGGAAGGCCAGGCGCTTCTCCCGCCTCGTGGCTGGAGACAAAGCCGGCAGGCGGGGCCGGGCCCAGCAGAGCCCACGGGGCCCCTCGAGGCAGGCTCCGAGGCCTCGGGACCCTGGGACGCGGCAGCTGGCGAGGACCCGGGCAGCGGTCCCACTGTGGTGACAGCCCAGCGACGCCACCGAGGCCAGCTCAGAGGAGGCTGGGGACGCGCGGCAGGTATCAGCGCCTGGGGTGGTGAGGGTGAGTCGTGCCGTGTGCCTCAGGGGGGCAGGGCCTCTCAGCGCCACGCGACCCCCCACGTGGGCGCCAGCACGGAGCGCCCCGCAGCCGAGCGGTGACCACCAGCACCGACACCCGCGAAGCGTCCACAGGCGGCTTGCGAGCCCGCGCGGCCAGCTCCCCGGCCGTGCGTGTGGCCCACGCCTGGGCCCCGCTCCCACAGCTCGGCGTCTGAGTGGGGTTTGGGGGCAGGACAGGTGTCTTCCGGCCTTGGAGCTCGGCCTCGCCGGGCACATGCACTGCCGGGGGCCACAGGGGTGCTCCCGCAGCTGTGGACGGCGCCCGCCAGCGCACCCCGACTTCTGTCCTCACCAGAAACACTGCTTCAAGAAGCAAATTCTGAAAATGGCCAAGAAAATCCACGTGATCAAAAAGCACTCAGGTCAGAATCCCGAAATGGGCTCTTCGTCCACAGCAGGCACGTGGCCGGCCTGGCGCTCACCGACGGCCGGAACCTGGTACCGGCGGCCGTCGGGGGGAACCCGCTCCGGATCAGCACCGGGCCCAGGACACGGAGGGCCGGGCGGCTCGGCTTTGCTGTTCCCAGTCTCGGGAATCGGCTCACAGACAGAGAGTCTGCGAGGCTCCACGCTGGTGCAGAAGCCACTCCGCCCGCAACGCGGGAGCCACCAGCCACGCAGCCGGCCTCAGTCCGCAGGGCGGGGATGCCGAGCCCTGCAGAGGTGGTGGCCCGGCCAGCGCCGGCCCCGTGAGAGCTCAGGAGGAGGCGGCGGCGTTTCCAAGCTCAGAGCCGTCGGCCTAACGAGCCAGTCACGTCCGAGCCTCTCGTCCCCTTTTCTCTGCGGGGGACACCGGCGGCCCCAGGGGCCCCGGCGCCCACACTCGGTGCTCACCGGACTGGGACTCGTCACGGCCCACGAGGCACGGCTTTTGCTAGGAGCTGGCAATCAGGGAATCTGCGAGGGGCCCCATTTTTCAGTAAAAGCCGAGGACTGGGTCTCACACACGAGGGAGGCGTGTGAGCACGTCAGCATAGGAACGCGGACCCTAAGCCCCCACCGTGAGCCAAGAGAACGGGGGGCTCGGAGCGTCTTTAAAAGGCGGCGGATGCTCTCGCCGTGAAAGGCGTGTGGCCGCCACGCACCCCGGCGGCTCCAGACATAGCAGAGGGGCCCAGCATGGGGACGGGGCCGGCCGTGGGTCAAGCTCATGTGGCCCCCTGGTCACTCCTCGACCAGTACAATGGAGACTTTAAATGCCGGACACGCGAAGATGCTTTTGAAAAATCCGTGATTCAGGTTTAGACTTCTCTGAGGCCACACGGCTACCGAAATCCGGACCCTGGTGGAAAACCCGGCTGATCCCAACAGCGACGCGCTCCTCGGCCCTCGGGTGACGAGTGGCGGGCTTGGGGCGGGCTCGTCTTTGACGCAGACGTCACACGCCAGGCTGGCGGGGGCGCTGAGGAGACGCTCGGACGCCCGTCTCGGGCGGGGCGGCTGGGGCTCTGCTGACCACGGGAGCGGGGGCTTGTCCCCGCAGCTCGCCAGGCTGGGCCGGGACCCGTGCGACGGGCCCTGGAGACCCTGGTTACCGGCTGTGACCTCGAGCCGCTCCTCGGCTGTGGAAATGGCCCTCGCAGTCTTACATGGTTACTCGGAATAGCGACTAAAAGCGTGTGGAAAAGGCCTCTGGAAACGGAAGGCCCTGGATGCTAGCGCAGTGGTGGCCGCCCCCGTGGGGGTCAGAGTGACACTCTCCCTAGGAGCTGGAAGATGGGGCCACCACGCGGGGCGTGAGACACGCTGCCCAGCACGCCGCGAGGCCCGAGGGGCGCACACTGCGACGACAGAGACCCCCAGACCCACCCGGGGCCACGGAGGGGCTCCTGGCGAAGAGCAGGGCCACACGCCCGGCGAGGTGACCGTGACGGCCAAACGCAGGTCGCAGGAAGACACTCGGGGCACACGCCGCTCCGCCTCCCCGACACGCCGGCTGCCTCGGAGGTCGTGAGGAGAAGAACACTGAGCAACGTGCCTGATGCGTCGTTCAGCACCGTTTCATGTCAATACTAAACAGGCGTCTGTGACGGACAGGACGGGGAGGAAAGTCACAGACGGCGGGACCTGCGCGGTCTGCTCAGGTGCGGCCCCTCTGGGACGCCGGCCGGGCCCCCGGAGGCGCGAGGACCCCGCCACCCGGAGCCTCCGACGCCCAGCCCCGTCCTGATCCGACTGCAGCCGCCTCGGACTCCGCGGGACGGAATTCAGGGACGTGCGCTGGACGCTTTCAGCAGCCACGCAGAAGGTGCACGGGACGACCGGAGCGGCTTCAGGCTTCTCAGGGACGACACTGAACAGACCACGAAATAACAGGCGCCGAGTTTCGAAGGGAAGAAAAAGGCCCCGGAATCCTGAGCGGTGTGAAGCCACCGATTCCCGCAGGAAGACAGTGGAGGGCGACTCTCAGCGGAGCAAGGCCACGGAGGGTTCCAATGCCCGGGGCCGTGTGAAAAACCGTGCGAAAATCTGCCCTAAAAAAAATTTTTTTCTTTTTAATCAAGACTCAATTTATGGCGTAAAATGGTAGGATGCGATAAAACTATTTCAGCAGTATAGTCCAACAGGCTTGTGTAAATACGGTCACACGAACGAAAATTCTTAAAAGATAATTAGATAAAGTTTTACAAATTAAACAAAACCCAATTTTAATAACATTATGTGCCTAATCCCAGGTTAATCAACAAAACCAGAGTAATTTTTCATCTTAAAATACATCCTGTTTCATTCTTGGCGTTAAACCAGCGTGTCTTTCATTATCGAATTTGTGGTGAATTTTTAATAGACACATAAAATTACAGCTAGTGGGAATGGACACGGGAAGCACTTTCTTAATCACTGGAGGGAGGAAAAAAAACATCTAACAAAAAAGACCAGAAACGTTAAACACGTTTTCCAGGTCAGAGGATGAAGGAAATGGTGGAATGAACGACAAAACTAAAAAAACAGACGGGGCGGCGGAGCGGGCGCCGAGGGGCCGAGCGCCGGGTGCACTGCGGGCCGTCGGGCTGGACTAACAGTAAAATAAAACGCTCGGTTGCTTACAAAAGACAAACCTAAATCAAGACGACACCAGGAAAAATAAAAGCCAAACCCCACGAAAACAGAAAAGCACTAATAGAAGACAACAATATATCAAGAATAAAGCAAAGTAAAGTAGGAGATTGTTACACAAAGCAAACATACGGCAGAAAGGAAAAATGTTGATTGCAACGCCAGAGGATAATTTAACATGATGGTATAATCCAAAAGGAATATAGAATTTCTATTTCCCAAATCACAGTATTCAAACATGTCATGTGAACTTTCTGAGAAATAAGCAGAAACTCATAAAATTGCAGTGGAGGCTTCAAACTCTTCCATCGAGTGGCCTTATTCCGAATCAGGAGGTTCTGAATGCCGTTAATCGGGTTGATTTAACATGTAAACTTTGAATTAAGTTTGATAATTTGTATCTTTCCAGAAGCACAAACTTCACTCAACTACCAAATTTATGGGCAGTGTTACATGTGTATTCGTGTAAACAGAGTTTAACATGTAAACTTAGCAACAATTAACAGACGCCACGTGCCTGTAAAAAGGCCCGTCAAGTGTTGATGGAAATGGGAGGTAAAGGCAGAGGTCTCTAGGCCAGGCCCAGCCCCTCGGCTTCGGGCCCCTGCCTCACGGGCGTGTAGCAGTGATGCATTCACAGTGCTCCGTGAAGTGGCAGGAACAGAAGGCTCGGGCACACGTGCCCTGCCACAAGGAAAACCCCACACAAGACGAGGAAAATCAAGCTGTGATGTTGACCACACCACAGTGAAGGGAAAGGAAAAAAAAAAAAAAAGACTTATGTGCAAACAAGTAAAAAGAAAACAAAACCAGTTTCTTACATTTTTGAAACTCTTTCCTAAATAAGCATGGCATTAAAAAGGAAACCAAAAGTAGAATCCCGGCTGAATGAGAAATAACAATGTTTCAGTAACTTAAAATGCTTAACGTTAAAATTATAACACTGCATTTCAGAATATGCAAGACACAGCCAAAGCTGTGCTCACAAACACACGCGACTGACGAGAAGACTGAATTCTGATGAGGTGGCAGGGGATGGGGGGGAGGGGGACAAAAGCATCGGCTGACAAGAACACGCGAGAAAAGAAACAAATGTTTCAATTTACACATAACCCCAGCATTTGGCTCTTTAAGTAACGAAGGAGACAAACCACTGGCATTTCTAAACAAGGACAAGGACTTGAGTGCATGCACATGTAACACTGCCCATGAATCCGATAATTGAGTAAACTGTATGCTTCTGGGAAGATACAAATTACCAAACTTAATTCAAGCAAAAAATTTACCACATGTCAATATCCATGAAAGAATGTTTAAAAGTCATCAAAGAATTACTTTCAGACAATAAACAGTGCTGGCTTTAGATGACTTACCAGTGAATTTCAAGAAAACTCCTTTGTAAATAAGTTTCTAGACATTCGTTCTAAGTCCATTTTACAAAGGCAGCATAACTACGAAGCCGAAGCCAAGCCGGAGGAAGGGGAGGGGTGGGCGGGGCACAGGCAGTTACAAGTGTGGCTCTTAATTCAAACCCCGAATGAAAGCAGCAGCCAAACTGAGTGACACACTGAATAAATTCTGGTAGATTCTCAGAACCAAACAGCACCGACATTCAACACGGCATTTCCTGTCGAATGAGTGGGTGAAGAGGTTTTGCAAACGCACCCACCCGAGTCGCCCGTCAGCGCTAGGGACCGTCCCTGCTAAGCAAACAGCAGACGCCACTCAAAAAGCCATTGAAACGAAAGCCACGTTTAAAACGTTCCCTACGTGTTAACGGGCAAAAGAACCGCCGAGCAGCACCCGCGGCGCACGCCGCTTACGCACGACCCCGAGCGTCGGGCATCAGAGGGGCCCAGAGACACATCCGGGCACGCGGAGGGCCCCCTGCCTGCGGGCCCCGTGGGTGACGGCCAGCGCCTTCCCCTTCCGGGGAGCCTGCTCCCGTGGTGCTCGGCACACTGGATCCCATCTGAACGCTACAGTCGAAAGAAATGGAGAAGCCGGGCGGGACCAGGCGTCTCTGTCCCGTGCGGATGAGGCGCGAGCCGGGGACAGCGGGAGACGAAGCCACAGTGTGCGCGGGACGCGGCTTCCCCACACTGGACCCTGCCGGCCCAGGCAGCGTTGTCACCAGACCACCCAGGGCGGCCGGGTCGGAGTCCCCGCAGGGTGACACCGCCGCGGCCCAGCCTCCAAGGCGCGGTCACCGCAGCGCCAGCCCAGGGAGACGCAGAGCTGCGCGTCCGGGGAGCGGTGAACGGGCGGTCAGCCAGGGTCACTGCCGCCCCAGAGGCCTCCGGGAGACGGAATCGGCTGGGACGACCCCGGGGGTCTGCGCTGCCCTCCCCACCCGCCCCGTGCCTGTCCCACGTGCGGGCCCCCTCTGCGTGACCTGCAGATGCCACACGGCAGCGCTGACTGTGGCCTGCAGGCTGCACGGCGGCCCCGGCCGCAGGCGCCTCGCCCGGGGAGGGCACCGTGGCCCTCGCCCAGCCCCGGCCCGGCCCGGCCGCAAGTCTGGCCCCCTTTCCTAGCAGGTTTATCTTTTTTAAGATCCCACATTCAAGTGAAACACGCAGCCTTTGTCCCCGTCTGGCGCGGCCGCCCACGCGGCTGCAGACGGCGGGGCGCCCGCCCTCCCGGGGGCTGCGCGGCGTCTGGGGGCGACTGCGTCCTCATCACGCGTCTGCGTCTGGCCGAGGAGACAGCGGCGTGGACGTGCGGGCAGCTGAGTGACCGTGCCCCTTCTCGACGTCCTGGTGTCATGTCCTTCCGACGAACACCCAGGGGCGGGCCTGCCAGGCCGGAGGCGGACCCGCTCCCGTGTCCCTGCGGAGCCCGCGCACAGCGTCCCGCGGGGCTGCCCGCCACGTCCCGCCGGCTCGCGACGCCTCTCGCCTCTGCGGCGACAGCCCCCGACGGCGGTGCGGGGACACCTCATCGCGGCTGTGAGCTGCATTCCCCTGACCGGTGCGAACACCTTTCCACGCACCTGTTGGCCATTTCTACGTCTCCTTTGGAAAATGATTGTTCAGGTCCTTTGCCCGTTCCCAGCTGAATTACTTTTTAAAACTGAAGTGTGGAGTCCCCGAGGCACTTTGGCGATGACGCCCCCGTCGGGCGCATGAGCCACGAGCATCTCGCCCCGCCCCGCGGGCTGCCGGTCCACTCTGCCGAGCCGGCCACCCGCTCCGCGCCGGGCCGCGGCCTCCGCCTTCTCCCAGGCTCGTGGCCCGACCGGTCGCCGCGCTGCCCGCCCCCTCCCCCTCCGCCCAGCGGCGCAGGTGCGTGAGGGCGGAGGTTCTCGGAGGTTCTCGGACTCGGTTTGTTCGCCGCTGTTTCCCCAGCGACCAGGAAGCCTGCAGACGCGTGCGGACAGGCGCGGGAGCCGGTGGGCGCGGAGAGACGCCGCCGCGGCGGAAACCGCGGCCCCGGTGCCGCCCGCATCCCCGCCGCCTCCTGCTCTCAGCAGGCCGGACCCCCGGGAGACGGGGTTTCCTCCCTTCTCTCTGTCGGACGGAAGCAGCCGCGGCTGACTCGACAGTCAGGACGCGCGTTGGGCTGAAAGTCCGTACTCTCAGCTCGCGGAGGGACAGGCGGCTCCGGCCCTCGCAGGCCCAGCACGCCCGGCGCCCGGAGCCGGCCGGCCACACGGCGAGCGGGTCGTGTGGCGCGGGAACGGGCGACGGAAACCAGGGCCAAACGGCGAGACGGCGGAAACGCGCTCACACCGTCCCCCCGTTTCCTGACACACGCGAAACCCTTCCACGAGCGCGTGCCCTGTCGGCAGGACCGCGGCGCCCTCGCTCACGCGGTGGCGTGCGGCTCGCGACGCCCCTTCCTGAGAGCCACGCCCAACGGCACGTGCGAGACGGCCGGGCAGGGCCTCGAACGCGCCGTGCACGGGAAGCCCGCGTGCAGCCGCTACCCCGACCTCGGTCTGGGAGGGGCAGAGCCGTGAGCAGGGCTGCCGGCTGCACCCCTCCGGGGGTCAGACTGCCCACGCCCCAGGGTGCTCTGCGCCGTGCTCCCCGTCACCCCCACCGGCCAGTGCAGACGAGACTCGCGGCTGGAGTCCCGGGACCCCAGCACCGCGTCTGAGTCACAGCGGCCAGTGAGCCTCGCTCCGCGACGTGGAGGCGAGTGACTGAGGTAACCGGGGGGCAGGAGCCCCACCAAGCACCCAGGAGCCCAGCTGCTCTGCTAACGTACCCCGATTTTTAACCCCCTGAAACGAGATGGAGGCTCCAGGGAGCCCGGTGCGCCCCGCCTCCCGAGGACCCTCCCGGCAAGCGGTGTGCGGGGCGGGGTCCCCGTCCCCCACAGGTGCTGACGGCACACGCGGAACCCGTGGGCGCCCGGGCTGAGCCCGACGCCCGGCGCCGCCGCCCCACGGGTCCCGGGTCCGCGAGGACCGGGCCTCGGACACGCTGGCACGGCATCACCGCCCGTCCCGTCCCATCCGCTCCACGGGCCGTCCACCCCGGACGCCCCGTCCTCCGCGTCGTCCCTGACGCCCGAGCGCAGCGGCCCCGTGAGCGGGAACGCAGCGTCTCCTCCTCCCCGTGAAGCTGTGAACGACGGAAAATCCCGCTTTTCTGTGAGCGGACGTCAGTAAGGCCACGGGGTCCGCCCCACGGCCTCCTTCCGCCAGTCCCCGTTCTCCGGGCACCCGCGGGGCGTCTGGAAGATCAGGCCGCGTCCCAGAGGGCGCCCCGCTTCCCGGAGGGAGGCCCCGCCGCCCCAGCCTCCTCCGCTCGGCCGAGTCCCACCCCGCCCACGCCCCGGGCCGCGGGGCACTCACTGGTCGTGCCGCGTGTCCGGCACGGCCCGGTCCATGCGCAGCTTGTCGCTCTCCACCTGGTTGAACTTGTTGCGGGCGTAGGGGTCCTGCCCCGCGCGGACCATCGTCCCCGCGATGTACGCGTCCTGGTCGAAGTCCCGCCAGCGCACCTTCCCTGGAAGGAACAGAGAGGAGGGGTGAGCGGGGGGCGAGGGTGGGCGCGGGGTGCGCACGACGCCAGCGAGGCCGGGGCCGCCGCCCCCCGCACTTCCCCGACGCGCGGGCGGAGAGTGTCCGCCTGCCCCGCGGCCCCACGGATCACGCAGGACACACGAGCTGCAGCTCAGACGCGGAGACGACGCTCAGGTCATGCGCGAGGCTCCCGTCGTGCAACCCCCGGTGACACGAAGGTAAACATTTACCCAAAAATGACCCCCCAAAGGACAGGACACCGGAACGCCCCTCCGTGGGGCCTGCCCACGCAGGGCACACACGCAGCCTGGAGCACACGCAGCCCGGCACACGCAGCCCGGCACACGCAGCCCGGCACACTCGCAGCCTGGCATACACGTATCCAGGCACACACGCCCTGACACACACAGCCTGGCGCCCACTCATCCGAGCACACTCACGTCCTTTCACAGGGCGTGGAGCTGAGGGCCCGGCCCGTCCACACGCACGTCGGCCCTGACTCGGTCGAGCAGCCACCACCTGTCCCGACTCCTCGACGCCAAGCAGAGTCCTCTAAACGCGACCAGGACGCTTCCCTTGGGGCCGGGGCCCGCAGGCCTGGGAGGGCGGCTGCACACGGGTCTACGACCGGCCCCGCCGGACACCGGACACCTGTCACCAGGTCGCAGACACGTCGCCACGTGGCTGGCCGGCCGCTCCGGCGGCAGGGAAAGCGACCATCCGAAGGCCCATCCGCTGCTCGCGGCCTCCGACCTGCTGGTCAAACCCCAGCTCATCGCCCATCGCATCACGCTGGTCGCCACGGCAATGACGCTGCGGCCACAGGGGTCCAGCCCCCCGACCCGCGCGCCGCCTGACCTCCACGTCCCAAGCCCGCCACAGCAACACGAGACAGACTTCTCCACGCCCCGCCGCCCTGCCTCCCCCCACGTCCTCCGGGGCAGCGAAGGCAACACCGGCCACCTGGGCCCCGGACCGAGGCCCCCGGCCACACGACTCGGGAGCCTCCTCCAGCCCCGCCGGCCGTGGAGGTGCCCGATGGCCGGGCCGGCCCCACTGCAAGGCGGAGCCGCGCCCTCGCCAGAGTCCCACGGGGCCATGGGCCACAGAGGCGCCCGAGGGCCGGGCCGGCCCCACCCCCACCGCAGGGTGGAGCGGCGCCCTCCCCGTGAACCTTCGGGCAGCCTTGTGCCTGTCTGAGCCACCCGCTTCTCCCCGGGGCACCGGGCAGGTCAGCGGTGGCCATGGGGTCCCTGACCGGCTCCTGGCCCCTGATGCCTGCCCTGGGACAGAGCTGGACCCCACGCCGGGGGCGGTGGGGGGGGCGGGGGGGGGCGGGAGGGGGCGGGGGGCAGGGCCTGGGGCCGGAACTGCGAGGACCGCCCCTGCCACGCCCACCTGCCGGTCCCCGCCCCCCGATGTGCCACTTGCCCCTCCCTGCGGGCCGCAGCCACAGCTGTCCCCGGCGACCGCCCCGCCCCCGACTCGCCTGGCAAACCTGTCCACCGCGGCTCCCTCCGCGCACTGCCGAGCTTCCGGAACACGCTTCTGCAATTCGATACCCCCTCTGACCCTGTTTGCCCGTCCTGTCGCTCTTCCCTCCTGGCTGAGTTTTGGGGTCCTACCCCCCATCTCACAGACTGAACGACAGCACACGGTCCCTTGGGCAGGAGACCAGCGGGCGGCCAGAGCCACACACGGTCCACAGCGGCTGCAGGGAGCCGCGGGCAGCACAGGCGACCGGTGGGGTCAGGGCTCGTGCCAGCTCCCACGGGGTCCCACGCGCCGCGCAGGGCCGTGTCCGGCAGGAAGCGCGTCTGGGCCCCCAACAGCCAACCGCGAACGCTCTTTCGGAGCAACGCTTTTAGACTCAGGTCTGCTTACACTTGGACGACTCGTGCCGTCAAATCTAATTTAAAATAATGCATTTCCAAACAATGCCATCTCTTTCTTAAAACTTTTGTGTTTACCAAATCTCATGTTTAAAGAAACGACGTAAAGCTAAGAAAATGAACCTTCAAAGGGCCAACACCACAAGACACAGGGCCACCAGGCGCCCACGGACCCACGCGGTGCCCGGTGCCTGGGGACTGTCACCCGGGGGGCCGGCATTCCAGGGGAGCCACTGCGCCTCTGCCGTGCGGGGCCCACGGGGCTGGGCGGCCGGAGGCCCGAGACCCCACGCCGGCCCCACTACTGGGCTGCAGGTCTGCACTGGGGGCCCCTTCGGGGCTCCCCACCCCCGAGAGGACACGTAACAGACTCGTCAACCGAGCAGCCTCGCCAGGGAGAGCAGCCAGGGAGCGAAACAATATGTTTAAATCAAAGGACGAAGCTCTCGGGTTTGTTTCAGCCTCCCGGTCGACCCCCGCCTGAGTGTGATTTCATTGTGCTTCAAAGAAAGGTGCCCTAACATTCCCGCTCTGCAAGGTCGTAGGCCGCACGCGGAAGGGAAGGCCAGGGCCACAAACGGGAACCTCTACTTAAGTGACAAAGACGAGGACAACACCCCGTTATTTGTCACTGGATACCTGGCGAGACGGGAAACCTGTGCACCCGTGGGAAGCCGTCCCCAGAAATGAGGACTGCCACACGATCTACTCTTACGGCTGAAAAAAACAGGGAATTCATGAAGTAGTTAAAAGCTACGTAAGAGAAAGCAAAAATAAAATCAGATGTTATAAACACTCTTGATTTATTTAAAATGGACGCGTCACTGTCATTAAAAACGCCACAGGAGATGTGTGCAGCCATGAAAAGGGGCGTCTGTCCCCCCGAGAAGCACGTCAAGCACAGCGTGGCACGGTGTCTGTGCGGGCGGGGGGCGCGGGCGCCTGTCAGAGCCGCCTGGGGAGGGAGGCGACGGGCCCTGCGTGCGGGGGGCGGGGCACGGGGGGGCGCGGGGTGCTGGTGCGGGGGAGGGGTGCCCGCGCTGCTCTTCGCGGCTAAGCCCCCCCCCGGGTCCCCAGCAGCGACACTCCCCGGTGGACTCTCGGGCGTTTCCTGCAAGAATCCATGCAAAGACTGGACTTTGAACCGAGGACCTGTGGGCAGAGAGGACGAGGCGCCAGCTCCCGAGGGGGCGGTGCCGGCCCCCGGTCACGTGGCGAGCACCCAGACGGGAGGGACAGGCGGTGCGAGAGCCACGGCGGTGACGCGGGGGCCGGCATGACGTGTGGGCGCGACTCTCTTGCTGTTGCTCATCGGAGCTTAACTTCTCTACAATAAACACATCGCTTGCTTTTAAAAAGACGACTCCCTAAGGACACTTGGGGCCGCTCGTTTTCCTGACGACAGCTCTGTGCAGCCCGGCCTCGGGCCTGGGGCCCCAGGCGGCCACACAGGGGGGCTGCCCAGACGGCGTGGCCGGCCGGGGACACGGCGTGCAGGGACACAGTGAGGTGCTCGGCCTTGAGAAGGAAGGACGTTCCGATACCTCGCGGGTGAGCCCGAGGACAGGATGCTGAGTGAGCAGCCAGCTGCGGAGGGGCAGCTGCCGTGGTGTCCCTGACGTGACGTCCCCAGGAGCCCGAGGCGCAGGCAGCGCGCAGGAGGGCAGCAGCCCGGGCGGGGGGGGGGGGTGTTTAGGGGTGTTTAGTGGGGACGGGGGCAGCCTGGGAAGCCAGAAGGTTCTGGGGTGGCGGAGCCGGTGTGGGGTCACGGGACGGGACTCCGCTCGCAGCGCCTGGCTGGACGGCAGCGAGGTGGTCGGGCAGGGGACAGGACGAGGAGCCGGGGGGACGGAGGGCCGGACGGCAGGGCAGGGGCCTCAGAGCTGGGCAGGTGTCTGTCTAGAGAGGGCTGCAGAACTGCAGATGGCCCCGATGGTGCCAGCCACACATGACTGGGGACAGGGCTGAGACCCGACAGGCCACGTCCCCGTCCTCGAGCCCCGGACTTTCCCTGTCTGGACCTGGGGGGTGTGTGGGGGGGGGCTGGGAGGGGCATGGGGGGCCCCTGACGTCCGGGGCTCCAGCACCTCGTGTCATCCCGACTGCCAGAAAGCAGCAGCCCTGGACAAACACGTCCCACCGAGACAGCTCAGCGGCTGCTCCAAAGCCGGCCGGCCATACTGTCGCCGAGCATGCCGAGCATGGCCAGGAGCCCGTGGCCATCGGCCCCGCCGCGGGCGCTCATGGAGCCTCTGGGTGGCCCGGCCACGTGCCTGTGGCCCCGAGCCGAGCTCCCCACACAGACAGAGCTGGACTGCAGCCTCCAGGTCCCCTCGGCGACAGCCACTCTGCGGACGCACTTGACCGAAGTTCCCGAGTCTACCCCGAACGAGGGTGGGTGGGCCAAGAAGTCCAGTTAAAATGATAACTGGGCTTCTGTGGCCACGGCCGGCCCAGCGGCCGTGGTCTCCCCGGCGGGGCCGCGGGAGGAAGACGGCGGACGTGTCCGAGCACCCTTCCCTGTCCGGCTTGGTGCCACCTCCTCTCACCCAGCTGTCTACACCCCGGCACCGAGAACGCGGGAAGCCGCCGAGCGCCCGAGCGCCCCACTCACCCAGCAGGAAGCGGGCGCACCACAGAATTCTGCCTGTGCCGTCGCTGCTGGAGAAAATGAATTTCTCACCCATAACAAAACAACTTCCGCAGGGAAAGTCAGGCGTACGCTGCTTCAGCGAGAAAACGGTCTTCGACACAGAGAGAGGAAGAGAGCCCCCTGCTGAGAAAAGGGACCCGGGGCCGCGTCGGCCGTCATCGGTGACACCCTGGAAGACAGGGCCATCCGCACGTCCCGGCTTCCCGAGGGGAAAGGCCGGCTGCACGGCACCGCAGGGCGCGAACGCGAAGGCCAGCGCCACGCCGGCCGCTGAGGGTCCGCGCCGAGACGGCCCCTCCCCCTTCCGCCCGAGCCTCAAAAGCCCCCGGAACACTTGGTGCTTTCATCAGGACACGACCCCCAGGGAGCCTCTCGCTCACCGCGGCGCAGCATGCACCGCACGCCTACAATGGCGACGTGCACGTCACCCGCACCGGGACAGTCGCCGCGGCCTGCGTCACGCGGGGGAGGGGGGCCTCCTCGCAGGGCTCCGTGACTCGCGCAGGCGCGAGGGGAGAGGGCAGATCTCACACGCGTGAACACGCGCACACGCAAACACGTGCATGCACACGCACACACACTCAGGTGCACACACATGCAGCCCACACACTCAGGTGCGCACGCACGCACACGCAGGGACACAGGCATGCACGCACACTCAGGTGCACACACGCAAACACAATCAGGTGCACACACGCAAACACAATCAGGTGCACACACACAACACACTCAGGGCACACGCACGCATCCACCCTAAGGTGAGCACGCCCGCCCGCACACACTCAGGTGCAAACGCGCACACTCAGGTGAGGACGCACCCACTCAGGTGAGCACGCACGCCCGCACACACTCAGGGGCACACGCGCACACTCAGGTGAGGACGCACGCTCGCACACTCAGGTGCACACGCACGAACACTCAGGTGCACACACACACACTCAGGTGCGCACGCATGCACACACACTCAAGAGGCACACGCGCACACGCAAGCACACACTCAGAGCCACAGGTGCACACGCAAGCACATGCATGCACGTGCACACGCACGCACACACACTCAGGTGCACACACATGCATGCCCGCACACTCAGCGGCACAGGCACGCACACACACTCAGGAGCACACGCACGCATCCAACCTCAGGTGAGCACGCACGCCCGCACACACTCAGGTGCACACGCATGCACCCACACTCAGGTGAGCATGCACGCCCGCACACACTCAGGTGAGGACGCACGCACGCACACTCAGGTGCACACACACATACTCAGGTGCGCACGCATGCACACACACTTGGGTGCGCCCGCACACACTCAGTTGCACACGCACACGTGCACACTCATGTGCGCCCGCACGCCCGCACACTCAGTTGCACACGCGCACACGGACACTCAGGTGCGCACGCACGCACACTGAGGCACACGCACGCACACACACGGACACTCATGTGCGCCCGCACGCCCGCGCACTCCGGGGCACACGCACACACACACACACTCAGGGGCACACGCACGCACACACACGGACACTCATGTGCGCCCGCACGCCCGCCCACACTCAGGTGCACACGCACACGCGCACACTCAGGTGCGCCCACACGCCCGCACACACTCAGGTGCACACGTGCACTCTCAGGTGAGCACGCACGCACGCACACGCGCCCATGTCCAGTGCAGCGGGGACGGCGCGGCGGGCGCGGATGAGGGGGGCCGGCCTCGCTGCGGAGATGCCTGTCCGACCCAGGGAGAAACAAATACACAAACTCCTGGTCCCATCGAAGCAAAAATTTTGCGAACCAACTTCCAGTTTGCAGCCCAGCGTGTGAGGAGCCTGGGAGTGGCCGCCCCATCCCAACGAGGCCGAACAATCGACGCTTCCTAGATCCCTCGGAGAGGCCAGGTCAGAGGGCAAACTGCTGGCCCAAACCCTGGAGAGACCGACAGGCGACCGCAGAGAATCATGTCGCCCGACGGAGGACCGCAGAGAATCGCAACGCCCGGAGGAGCGGCCTCCACAGGCACCGGCGCGGGGTGCCGACGCCTGGGGGTCACGTGGACAAGCGGGACGTGACGTCTCTAGCGCCCAGTCGCGCGGGACCTGCCCGTGTGAGTTCCACCGCCCGGTTCCCCGGGAGGCTCTCGCGGCGAACCCTGGAGACGGAGCCCCCACCACCGCCAGCAGGGATGGGGACGGGACCCCTGGGACCAGGCCAGAGGCTCTGCCGCCCGGCACAGACACTGCTTTAGCGGCGCCTCAGCTCCCGGGGCTTAGCAGAGCCCGGCCAAGCGGGAGGACGGCGGCGCCCCATCCCAGCCTGTCCTCGTCTGCCACCCAACTCCAGGCGACTCAGCCGCCCTGCCCCACCCGACCGAGCGGGTGAAGAGCGGAGAAGCGTTTCCGAGCCTCCCAGCACAGGGCCCGGGCTCCCTCCCCCACGCTGACCGCCGTGGCAGCGCCTCCTGCCCCGTGCTTCCGATCCGGCTTCCCAGGAACAGTTCCAGGCCGTGCTGGAAGCAAAGCACACAGCAAAGGAGCCGGAGCAGTCTCGACCAGACGCAGGGACGTTGGGAACAGCACGCCAGGGATCGGGACTGGGGTTAACAAGGGACAAAAGTGGCCGACACAGGACACATGGACGACGTGAGCAGAGGGCCGGGCATTCTAGGGACGTCCTGGAACGGAAAGCCTCGTAAGGGACACGAACTGCCTCCGACGGACTCGCCGGCTGACTGCACACGGCAGGCGAAAGAGCCTCTGGGCTTGACATGAAAGCAGAAAGGCCCGAACCGAAAAGCAAACAGAAAAAAGACAAAAAACAAACAGACAGATAACCAAGAACTGCTGGATAACTATGCAACATGTGACACGTGTGTAACGGGAACAGCACATGAACAAGAAAGGCGGAAATAGAAGAAACGTCTGAAGTGGTAGTGACTGGCATTACCTGAGATGGAAGCCACCCCACAGACCAGGCGGCTCAGAGAGCGCCACGCAGGTGCTCAGAGAGCACCTGGCCGCCCGAAATGTACCTAGGCATAGCACGGTCAACCTGCAGAAAATTAATGATAGAGAAAAAAAATCTCGACAGAAAAGACAGGGAACAAACAGCTTTAGAAAAACAAAGACGAGACTCACATCCGACTTCCCCTCAGGAGCCACGCGGGGAAGAAGAGAAAGCCACGAGACATCTGAAGCGTTGGGAGGAAAAACACAGCCAACCTAGAATTCCGTACCCTGTGAAATTCATCCTCAGAAGTGAAGGACGAAAAGACGTTCTCGGAATCCACGAGACGATCCCTGGTAGAACTGCAAGGTAACACAGGGGAAGCCACCACTACAGCTGGAGCCCTCGACCCTCTGTCACAAGGTCGAAGATCGGTAAAGACACAGTTGAACTGGACCCCACCAATCGGCTGGACTTAATGGGCATCTTACACACAACTTCGCCAGGGACAGCGGGGGACACATTCTCCTCAAGCTCACAGGGAACGTTCACCACGAGAAACTACAGTCTCAACCATCAAACGCGCCTGAACAAATTGAAAAGATCAGAAATCATACAATGTCTGCTCTCAGGCTACAATAAATAAAAACGACAGAAAGATGGCGGGAAAATCCCAAAATGTTCGGAGATTAAGCAACATACTTCGAAATAACACAGGAGCCAAAGAACAAATCTCAAAAAAAAAACTTGGAAAAGATTTTGAACTCAGTGAAAATGAAAACACAACTTACCAAAATGTGTGTAATATAGTGAAAGCAGTGATGGGAATGAGAAAAACAGACCCAAAATCGACCACGGAAGCTTCCACCTCGGGAAACCAGGAAAAACAAAAAAGAGCACATGCGATTCAAAGTAAGCGGAAGAAAAGAAGTAACAGAAATTAGAGCAGATATCTAAGAAATACAAAAAAAAAAAAAAAAAGGAAATCAATAGGAAAAAAGATGGTTCTTCGAAAAGATCAATAAAATCTATACGCCTCTGGCCAGGCTAACGGAGAATAAAAGAGAGACATAAATTACAAGTGCCGGAAATGAACTAGGGATTCACCGCAGACCCCGTGGACATAAGGAGGACAGTAAAGGAGCACTAGGGGCATCTCCACGCCTGCGGACGCGACCGCTCGGGCGGACGGACCGACCTCCTGAGAGACACGAGCTGCCAAAATTCAGACAGGAAGAAATGGACGACTTAGGCTGATCGATATCTACTACGGAAACTGGATCGTAATTATTAACCTTCTGAAATGGAAAGCAGTAGGCTCCCTGGGGAATTCTACCAAACACTGAAGGGAGAAATCATAATAATGCTCTGCAATCACTTCCAGAGATAGAGGCAGAGGGAAGCACTTCCTGACTCCTCCTAGGGGGCCGGCATCCCCCTAACAAGGGAAGACAAAGACGTTAAAAGGAAAAAAATGACAAACCAGCATCTCTTACGAATACAGCTGTAAAAATTCTCAATGAAACTTTGGCAAATTGAACCCGACAATGTATAAAGAGAATTATATACCATGACCTAGTAGGAGTTATCCCAGACTTGCAAACTGGGTCAGTCAACTTGTGAAAATCAATTAATGTTATCCATCGCATTAAGATACTAAAGAAGAAAAGTCACATAATCATGTTAACAGATGCAGAAAAAGCATTTGACAAAACCCAACAATCATTAATGACAAAGACTCATCAAGCTGGAAATAGAGGAGAAACTTCTTCGACTTGATACAGAACCCCTGAAAGAAACCCGCAGCTAACAGTTAAACCCCGTGTGTCGGCTGGAGCTGGCACGAGGCACGAGGCCAGGGTGACCCCTCACCTCTCCTTTTCAACATCGCACTAAAGTCCTCGCTAACGCAGGAGGACAAGACAGGTGTGACGCAGACTGGGAAGGAAACGGTAAAACTGCCTTTGTTCGCAGAGGACGTGAAAGTCTATGCAGAAAATCTGAAAGAATCAACCCAAAACTCCTGGAATTAAACAAGGTTGCAGGGTTTAAGGTTAATGTACAAAAGTCAATTGCTTTCCAATAACATGAACAATGAACAAGTGGGTTTTGAAATTAAAAACACAACACTATTTCCATCAGCAACCCCAAAAATGATATACTTAGGTATAAAACTAACAAAATAGGCACCACCTTTATACGAGCAAAACTATAAGACTCTGATAAAAAGTTTACAAAGAACTAAGTAACCGGAGAGGCAGTCTCTGCCCGGAGCCGGGAGGCAGGAAGGCGCAAGGCCGTCGCAGTGGCGGGCCTCGGCAGCTTCGTCTCCAGGTTCCGCACGAGGCCAGTCGAAACCCCAGCAAGTTCCTGCGTGGGGAGCAACGAACTGCTCCGAAAGTGGGTGCGGCAAGGCAAAGAACCCGGAACGGGGGGCGCCTCGTCGGAGGGGAAGCCGGGGCGGGAGGACAGCGCCCCCCGACTTCGAGACTTGACGCGAAGCTGAAGTGAGACCGTGTGATGCTGGGGGGGGACAGACAAACGGGCCCGGGGCGGGGGACAGCGAGCCCACGAGCAGACCGCGCGAGGACGGCGCCCATCTTTGACAAAGGAGCAGAGGCGGTCTCGTCAAGAAACGGCACCGGAAGACCTGGACGGCCACGTGCGAAATAAACTAAAAAACAAGCAAAAAGAGAATCTAGACGGACCTCACGCTCTTCTCAAAAATTAACTCCAAATGGATCCTAGACCTAAATGTGAAACACAGAACTATGAAACCCCGAGCAGACAACACGGGAAGAAAATCTACGTGACCTCGGGTGGTGGGATGGCTTTCGGACACGTCGAAGGCATGACTCGCGGAAGAACTGAGAAAGCCAAACTTCGGCTCTGGGCCAGACACTGGCAAGAGGAGGAGGTGAGGGGCCCCAGGCTAAGGAAATGTCTGCAAACTACATCTGACCAGAAAGCAAGCAACCCGACCCGAAGAGACGCGCAGCAAGACGAACGCACGAAAAGCCGCTCCACGGCCCCTGCCATCAGGGACGTGCGAATTCACACGAGAAACCACTTCGGCCTGTGAGGGTGGCCGAAACCAGGACCACCAGCGACGCCGGGTGCCGGTGAGGACGCGGGGCGCAGCTGGCTCCCGGCGGGGGGCGCACTCGGGCACCGCGCGTCCCGCAGAAACACACGCTCCCGCCTGGCGCCCCGGCAGTCGCTGCCCGTGGGGTGGGGGGAGGGGCGCGGCCGGAGCACGGGGCAGCCCTGGTGACTCGGTGTGACAGCGCGACAGGGCGGCCCCCGCCACCGCGCGCCGGACGCCGTGAGCCGGCCCGACCTGACCAGGCCGCGATGGCCCCGCTCCACGCCGCGTGGGGGCTGTAGCTCTCGTGGGGGGCTGACGGCGGGAGGCGGGGCCTGTGGGGGGCCGGGCCGTGGGATTCTGTGCTTTGGCCTGATTTTGTTGTAAACCTACACCCACTCCAAAAAGTCTTAAAATTTGTTTTGAGCCGACACATAGCATCCTACGTTCTCCATTTCGTTCTATTTTTTCTTTTGACAAATTTTGATCACCTCCTGACAAACTCATTTCACACCCACCGATGGCGCAAAGGAAGCCGGCCAGCCGCTGCCAGCGCCGGGCTCCGGGCCGCGGACTCACTCTGCGCCCCGGGGGGCCCCGCGCACCCCGCGCCCCACCCCAGCCGCTGCCAGCGCCGGGCTCCGGGCCGCGGACTCACTCTGCGCCCCGCCCAGCGCACCCTGCTCTCCACCCCAGCCGCTGCCAGCTCCGGGCCCCGCGGACACGCGCAGCGCCCTGGGGGGCCCCGCGCACCCCGCGCCACGCCCCGGGGGGCCCCGCGCACCCCGCGCCCCGCCCCGTGCCGCGCCGCAGCCGTCGGCCCCGCCCGCCCGCACTGCGCGGTACCTGGAGGCAGCGTCTCCACGTCGCGCGCCTTCTCGTCCCCGTCGCTCTGGTGAGGGTCCTTCTTTTTGATCGGGTTGACGTCGTTCCAGTCCTCCTAGGGGCACAAAGGCACCGCATGAGTGGCCTGGTTCTCCGAGCGACAACCATGGGGACCAACCATGAGTGCTGAGTGACAGGGCGCCGGCACCCCGAACCCGCATCCGGAAGTTCTCAAGGGGCGCAGGCGGCGGGCGGGGGGGGGGGTGGGGGGGGTGGGGGGTGCCCGTCCTGGGGGAGCGTGGCGCGGCTCCGCCTCCCACTCGCGCTTGGCTCTAGGGGGAGGGGTGGTCCGCTGGCTCCCAGGGCTTTGGGGGTCTGCGAGGGTGCGGAAAGCTGACAGGAACGTTTTAAATAAAAGACTTTAACAGTGCTCAAATTAAACCCCCCAAAATCAGGGCAGCCGTCCAGACACATCGGGTGGTTTAAGGGGTCGGGGGACCAGATCTGTTTAACTCCGCCAGACAGCGGTGCAGGGAGGAGTCAGGGAGGGGGCCGTGGAGCCTCCTGGGCTCGCTGTGCCAGGGCCGCCTGGGAGCAGACCTGCCACTCAGGGTTTCGCCTGGAACCGGAATAAGATACAAGCTCCGGCAGAATTTATTCAGCTCATCTGTGCGAACAACTTACTCCAGCAACAGTAAATCAAACTAAGTAACAACTCCATGACCGCAGAGCTAAATATATTTCTCAACCACTTGGAATCTGATTTCTGTGAATAAAATAAGAAAGGTGTCTGCATAAAACCCAAATCAGAAACGCACGCACGCCAGCGTCTGCCCGCCCAGGCCCCGCGCGCCGGGCACCGTCAGGGGCCCCTCCCGAGCAGCTGCTGGCAGGCGGTGGCCCCGCTGAGCCCCGGGGCACGGCGCCAGCTCATCCATGCTGCTCGGCCGCACCCCGCGCGACTGGGACTGCGTGCTGCGCATACGGTGACCCCGGCGACGTCTGGGCTCCTGCAAGAAGGAGGCAGCCCTCGGACTGGGCCGCAGCTGGCGCCCCCCCAAGGCGACTCGGCCTGCCAAGAACCTGCAGCTCTCCGCGGAAGGCGCAGTGACGGCCGGGCCACTGCGCCTGGGCCGAGGCCAGCTCTTCCCTCGGCTGCTCCCGCGGGGCACACGACTCAGCCGGGGTCGCCTCAGGGCCGTCACAGGCGTGAGGGCTGGGGGCGCCCTGGGAGGGTGACCCCGCCGCAGACCGCGGGCTGGTGAGCACAACCGTCCCGCACCGGGGTGGCCCCAGCCCCCGACACAGGGCCTTTCTCAGGCCTTCAAGGGCCCCGAGCGCTGTGACTTGAAGATCCTGCCCCGTGTTGTATCGACCGCATTAAAATGCATCTGGTCCCGATTAACACACTTTGTTGCTGCGCAAAATTCTTCGAAGGCCGTTTAACACTTGGCTTTTGAGGTTACTTGGCTGTAAACAAGCGTTCGGTTTACTGTTGGCGACGATTCCTGCGGCGACCTTGGCGAGCGTGTGGGTGTGAGAAGGTCCGTCCTCCCGGATGCCCTTCCGGTGAGGAGATGCGTGAGCGCGGCGTCCAGCGGCGAGGTGGCCTGTCCCCAATGTCACCGCGTGCGCCTCAGGGAGGCGCCCCTCGCGTCGCGCCCCAGCCGGCCCGGGGCCCTTGGGGCTCATCACTTCTTCCCGCAGGCACCTGACCTGCCTGCTGCACCGGCTGCCGATCAGACCACTTGACCTTGAACTCGAACGCGGTCAAAGCCGCGCCCTGCCGCGGGCCGCGGCCCCCCTTTCCCGCCCGCACGTGCGAGTCAAGGCGGCACCCGCAGCGCCCACCGAGTCACAGCTGCGTCTCTTTTCTCAGAGTAAACGCTCCTTTCTTCCCACGGACAGGGCTGCGCGTCCAGGCGGGACACGCCTTGCCCTCCGCCCTCCCAGCCAAGCAGGCCCACCCTGAAACCGCGGGGGTGAGGGCGAGCCGCCTCCCCAGGGCCCTGCACGGCCGCCGGCGGGGGCACCCCGGGCACCACGCGAGGGCGCGCGCGCCCCACACAGACCGGACATCGCACCCTCCCCCGTCTAGTCCCCCATCTACGACGCGGACCCAGAAGAGAGCAGTTAAGCGACTTGTCCGGAGCACCGGGCGGGTCAGGAGCTCGGTCAGCCCCTTCCGAACCGGGAGAGACGGTGACGGAGAGACGTTGCCCGCGAAGCGCGGGGGGGGGGGAGCAGCCACGGCTGACGTTTCCCGAGAAGCGCGGGGGGGGGGGGGGGGGCGGGGGGCGGCCACGGCCGAGACGTTTCCGAGAAGCCCGGGGGGGGGGGGGGGCGGGGGGGCGGGGGGGGGGCGGCCACGGCTGTGACGTTGCCCGCGGGGGGCGGGGGGCGGGGCGGCCACGGCCGTGACGTTGCCCGCGGGGGGCGGGGGGCGGGGCGGCCACGGCCGTGACGTTGCCCGCGGGGGGCGGGGGGCGGGGCGGCCACGGCCGTGACGTTGCCCGCGGGGGGCGGGGGGCGGGGCGGCCACGGCTGTGACGTTGCCCGCGGGGGGCGGGGGGCGGGGGCGGCCACGGCTGTGCGTCCCAGCGTTCTGGCCGCAGCGCTAACGTCCCCCTCACAAGATGAGAACACCAGGTCCGCAAGGACGGGACGGAGGGCGCGGAGCAGATCGGCCGTGTGTCCAGTGTCGCCCGGGGTCTGACTGGCCCAGCGCCCAGGCTCTGCCCACACGCCCGGCCAGTCGTGGGCCAGACTGGCTGGCCCAGGGCCTGCCAGGGACGTGGAGCAGCCAAAGCCAGCACGCGGAGGTGTCTGGCCCACAGCTGGTTACGCAGCAACTGGGCACGGCCAGCTGAAGTTCACCCTCCCTCTCCCCTTCCCTGATTCAACTCGGTAAATTATAATCGCACCCCGATATCTGTTTCCAGAGGCTGCTTTTCCTGCCCACACCCTGCCTCATCCAGCCACAGCTGGGGAGAAGGTGCTCGCCACAGGAGCTCCGGCTCTGCGGGCAACTTCGGATTCCTTCTCTGGCGCTCACGGCGCGAGGAACCGTGTTTTCTGCCCACGGCGGGGCTGCCGGACTCGACTGAGGCGGCACCGGCAGGTCCGACGCGCACTCGGTTCTCAAAGGCACGCGAACCCCGCACAGCAGCCTCAGAGGTGACGAGGCATCCGCTGCACAGCGGAGACACCGAGGCCGCAGCGGCCCCGGGGGGCCCGGGGGGGGTCCCCTTCCCAGTGCAGACCCCAAGCCCGCGGCTCC
The DNA here is from genome assembly GCF_014176215.1 of Rousettus aegyptiacus. Classification (NCBI taxonomy): domain Eukaryota; kingdom Metazoa; phylum Chordata; class Mammalia; order Chiroptera; family Pteropodidae; genus Rousettus; species Rousettus aegyptiacus. The sequence goes on along the minus strand of NW_023416293.1, from coordinate 15,575,729 downwards.
GGAGCCCCCGCCCACAGGCGCCGGCTGCTCGGCGGTTCCCCACACGGTGCATGGGCCCCGCCCCTCAAGGTGGAGAATTAACTCTCACTCGGGACGGCTTTTTTTTTTAATGCTGAGTTCCAAGGAGCCTGTTCACCTGCTTGTTCATTTCTCTCCGCAAGCCGAAGATTCACGTGCCCACTGGCTCTGAAACCAGATAGGACCAGCTTCAAAGCCAGGTCCCAGCACTCGCCGGGCAGCCCTCTGACCGCAGCAGCTCGCCCGGGACGCTGGGCTCAGCGAGCACTAGAGACACTGTGCGATGCTCGGGCCACACGCACGGTCAGGCCCTGGGCCTCGCCCAAATGCCGGGGCCGAGCTGGCCCGGCGATCCTGGGCAGCTGCTCACCGAGAGGCCGGCCAGCCGCACGAGGTGGTAAAAACCCGCGAAGCTCACAGAACACGCAAACTCACTTCACCCGCGTCGACACAAGCTTCTGCCGTGGCCGTTCGACCCGGAAGCCCACTGACAAAACCGGTGACGTGGGAGCCCAGGGCGCTTTGATTATGATTTCTAAAGCAATTCCACTGGCCACTCTCACCGCAGGTGCACGCCCTGCACTCTTCCACGAGGGGTCAGGCAGCCGAGGACAAAACAGATGCACAAAGGAATGGGGCGTCGAGGCTGCGGAAACGAAGAACTGCTGTGGCCGGCCGAGCGCTAGCCCCGAACTGCCCAGACACAGGAGTGGAAGGACGACGGGGACGAGGCCCGGGCTGCAACGGCCCTCGGCCGGGCACGGGGGGCGGGGGGTGCGGCGACCTGGACGCGGCCGGGCAGCACCCGGTCCCGTGAGACCGCTGCCGGCCAGACCCTGACGGCTCTGCCCTGACTGCTAGCTGCATCCTCGTGGTCCAACGAAAAAGCCCAAGATACATCAAAATAGGCTGAATGTCTGGTTTCAGAAAATCCTGGATTTGTCAGGGAAGTGCCGGGTTTGAGGGATGGGCCGTGGCGGCTCAGGGGCCGGTGTCTCCCCAGCTCCTGCCCCTCGCGGCCGCTGGGCTCGGCCACGTGACCTGCTTGGGCCGCATCCTGAAAGCGAGGCGCCCTTTGGCCAACGTGACTCGGGGTGGAGGGGCTGCTGCCCCACAGGCGCCAGGGGCCCCGCTCACTCGCGAACGCCCGTTTGCGCGTCCACCGCGCTCCAGGCCCTGGGCCGGGCGGAAATGCAGAGAGCACGGGCGCGGGCAGAGGCCCAGAGACGTGGCTCGCTCGGGCCGCCGCGCGGCCTCAGGCCTCGCCTGCGGGACGGGAACGAGGTGACGGCCACCGCGTGGGGTTCCTGCCGGCTCCCGGCACAGAGGCCGATGCCGACCACATGTCCCACAGCAGCGCGTCACCGACGCTGGCCTCTGGCACTGCCGGCGTCACTCGGCCGTGACGGGGCCGTCGGGGGGCTGAGGGCTAACGAGGAGGCGTCCTAAGCAGAGAGCCTCGGGCCCGGGCCAGGGGGACGCGTCAGGGGGCGGGGGCTCCCGGACTGACAGCAGCCCCACAGGGCTGACGGCCCCCAACGCGGCGGCGCCCAGGCCGACGGCGGGGACGGAGCGCCCGGCTGCGGGGGCAGAGGCCCCACGCTGCCCTCTGGGCCGACTGGCCTTCGCCTGGCTCCAGGTGAGACACCCCACTGCACCCCACGACCAGGCCGAGCACCCCCAGCCTCCCCGCAGACTCGGTGTGGCCCTCACGCCGGCCTGGCCAACCCCAGAGCAGGGGGCCCCCGAGCAAAGCCTGGCCCACGCGGTCCCAAACCAGACCTCGGTCTTAGATGTTTGCTTCAGACCCGACCGAAATGCAAAGCAGGATCCCAACACAGACACGAGGCGCGGGGGAGACTCCTGCCGGCCCGTCTCACGGCGAGGGTCAGCTTCCCCGAGGTCGTGCCTGGGGACTCGAGGGGCCTCAACTGTCGGAGGGGAGCCCCAGGAGGGCGCGGCGTGCGGTCAGGTGCGCGGGGTCCTCGCGCGCACGCTGGCGGGGGCGGCAGTGGCCGGGGCAGGAGGGGCGCAGCCGGGCGGGGCGAAGGCGGTTTCCACTCGGAGGCCAAAGCGAACGAAGCCTCACGGATCCTGTCCCTGGATGACTGTCCCACGGTGGGGTGGCCGGGCGGGCGGGACCGTGCGTGTGCCCGCTGCGTCCGGGCCGGCGACGTCGCCCCACGCAGCCACGCGGGGCCGGCGGCTCTGCAGCCTCGGCGGCACCTGCCGCCGCCGCCGCCCTGGGTGCTGAGGTCGTTCTGCAGGTGTCCCGGGACGTGACGCGGCTTTATCTGCTACGACTGTGCTTACAGGCCGGGTGTGCTCGGTGGCCGGTGAATGCTCACCGCAGCTCCACACACCTGCTCCCGGGACCCCGCTGCTGCTCGGAGACACCCGAGGTGGCCCCGGGGCCAGGGCCAGGTGCCCGCGAAGCCCACGGCCACGCGTACCCCCTGCCTCAGCCCTCCGCGGGCTCCCCACACCCTGCTAGGCCCTGGCTCAGAGTTCACCTCCTGGGGGACGGTTTCCCTCGATCGCAACGGAACAAAGTCCCGACCGACCTTGGCTCATGTTGTCCTTGATCGATCCGCTGGATGCTGATCTCTAATTACAGAACCGAAGTGTTCTCAAAATAACTCACGCTTCCCGTCTGCCAAGAAGGACGCCGCGCGCCGTGGGGCCGGAGGGCCTGCCTCCCAAGCTCTTCTCTCAGGGTCCCATTTCAGGCCCGGACTTGAAGGGATCAGGACCTGCAGAAAGCGCTCTGGCGCACGGGGAGAGGCAGGCTACGACAACGGGCCCCTCGCTTGCACGCCTCGGCCCGGAGGGCCACACGGCGCCACCAAGCCACAGCCTGCAGGTCACGGCCTGCCCTACCGGGCGCTCGGAAAAGTAAGGCACTTCAGTTCCAGGAAATTCAGTAGGTTAAAGGTCAAGGTCAACCCCCCCCCCAAAAACAAAAATTATCACAGAGGAAGTATCACTCCAAGGAAACGAACACTAACGACAAAAGAAACACAGGAGCTCGAGTTCACCAGCCAGCTAACGTCCTCCGAGGGACCAGGACGCTGTCCTAAGATGGCAACGCACACCAGGGGTAAAGCCAGCGTCGGGCCCTGAAGAACCCAGCAGCCCGCGGCCACGGACCTGGGCGCTGCGGGCAGCGGCCGCACACGGAGCCCGGCGGGCACGCGCTCGTCCTCGCGACGCGCCCTTCGTCCCCGAGGCTCAGGCACCAGGTCCTTCCCCCCCGCACGCGGCCGCTCCCTCGGCAACGCCAGCTCCTCTGTCCCCACCCGAGGGTGGCAGGTGGCCCGGACGCGAAGGCCCATTTGCTGTCCCAGTCGGCGTTCCGGAGCAACGACCCCCACGCACACCCCCACCCCGCAAGGAAACGCCCGCGCACACCCCCACGCCGCCCGGGACGCTGGCCTCCCCGCCCCACCGCCGCGCCCGTGGGTCCTGCCCCCTCGGCCCCCACACCTGTCCTCAGGCCCGGGCTCCTGGTCTCACCTGCCTGGGGCTGATAATCTCTTTCTGCAAAAATGATCTTCAAATCACAGGAGCTTCAGTCCCGAGGTCTGGCCCTGCCCTGTCCCCAGCCCGCGGGTGACACCGTGTGTGGCCGTGACCCCTCCGCCCGCACCCCCCCGCACGGCTGGGGGACCCAGCCAGGTGCTGTACCCCGCGTGCCGAGGCTGGCTTTCTCTGTGTCGCATTCTGAAGGGATAGAGTGCCCGGCGGGGTCACGTTGCAGTGACCGTTTACGGGCGGGGCGCGGAGCGGGGCCGACTCGGTGGCGGAGAGAGGCCGGCCCCGGGGACCAGAGCCGCCTGGACGAGGGCCGCCCCGCCCGCGTGGCTCCCAGCGCCCTCGGGCAGACAGCGGGTGACCCCTCGGATTCCGGCTCCACCCTGTGGGGCAAGGGACGCTCTCCGACAGCAGGGGGCGGCGCCACAGTGCACGCCCAGCCTGGGGCGCCGCCTCGGGGGCCGAGCGGGCCCCGGTGCCCGGAAAGCAGCCCCTGCCAACCGGGGCCGCCTGCGAAGCCCCTCAACGTCAGAGACAAGTCCGGGTGGCTCAGCGCCCACACCGCCAGGGAGCCCGGGCCCGCGTGCCGAACGTCCACACGGGACACGAGCCCGCCAGCGGGGAAGGCCACGCGTCACACGTCCGCGCACGGCGCACGGCAGGGGCCGTGGTGTGACAGGGACGGGACAGGCGGTGTCCCGCTGCACAGGCGTGGCCTTGGACCGCGCCCCACAGAAGCCGCGGCCCCCGGGGTCACTCGACCAGAGTGTCCCGCTGCACAGGCGTGGCCTCGGACCGCGCCCCACAGAAGCCGCGGCCCCCGGGGTCACTCGACCAGAGTGTCCTGCTGCACAGGCGTGGCCTCGGACCGCGCCCCACAGAAGCCGCGGCCCCCGGGGTCACTCGGCCGGACGAGTCGGTCCCCGGACCGAGGGGGAGGGGGATGCCCAAGCCTGTAGCACGGACCCCGGGGGCGGGCGGCCCACACAGCTCCCTGCGACGCCCCGAGGGGCCCGGGCATCGGCGGCCGCTGGGAGCATCCGGTCCCTCCAGCCGCGACGCAGGAAGGGCCCGCGTGAGGACGGGCGCCGGGGGGCCGCCGGGCCGGGGTGCCTCTCACAGGAGCAGGGCGCAGGGCCCCGAGACCCTGACACGGGAAGCGGGGCGGGGCGGGCACCCCGAGGAGCGGCGGCCTCAGGCGAACCCGGGGCTCCCGGGACCTGGCTCCGACGGCCGGTGACGCCGACGCTGCCCCGTGCAGAAGCAGCAGGGCCCGCTCTGGCCCCCGCGACGTGCGCACGTGCTCCCTGCGAGGTCGCGAGAGAAGGGACCAGTGCTCGCCGCGTCAGAGCCCGAGCCCTCTACCTGACGGCCTCGATGTCAGTCAAATCTGGCCGCGCGAACGCCCTGGTGCGAAAGATGTTTTCAGCAAAGCGAAACCCTCACGACCCACGGCCGAGCCCGGCCACGAAACGCCAGAGCAGGAGGTTCCCGGGGTGAGCGTCTTAGTCGCCGCGTGTACCAGGGCGTCCCGCAGGCCGACGCGGCGCCACAGCCCAGCAGCCCGGCCGCGCGGCCCGCACCAGCCCCCCCCCCCGGCCGGCGGCTGCAGGCTCAGCCTGTCCCTCTGCGCGGCTCAGCCTGTCCCTCTGCGCGGCCCCTGCCCCCCTCCTTCCTGGGCCCGTGCCGGGGCCGTCCGCCTCTCCTGCGCGATGCTGTCCTGCCCCGGGAACCAGCCCCGGGGCACGTGGGGTGGGGGACGTGTGCGGGCGGCCGGGAGGCAGGCGGGCGGCCGCTGTGGGGGCGGCCCGGTCGGAGCGGAAGCGCACGGCGCCCGGAGCCGGAGGCAGAAGCCAGGGGCGCGGGCGCCACGCTCGACTCAGGAGACAGTGGGAGCCGCCGAGGCCCCCGCCAGCCCCGTGCCCAGGGAATCGGGGTCGGCCCACACAGCGGGATGCGGCCCTGGGAGGGAGGGACAGCCGGACGCGGCTGCACCGCGGTGGACCCGGGGGACACGCGGAGTGGAGCCCGCCAGAGGGGCCGACGGACGTTCCACCCGCAGGGACGGAGAGCGGGGGCGGGGGGCAGGGGCAGGGGAGGGCGAGTCGATGGGACGGGGTGTCCGTTTGGGACGGCGAAACAGTCCCGGAGTGCGCGGTGCCGCTCAGCCGTGCGCCTGCAGGAGGCTGGGCGTGCGTGCGTGTGCGAGTGTGTGGCTGGGCGTGCGTGTGTGCATGCGTGGGGGCACGTGTGTGCACACGTGCATGCATGTGTGCGTGCGTGTGTGCGTGCATGGGGTGTGTGAGTGTGTGCACACGTGCGTGCGTGCGTGTGCAGGTGTGTGTGCGTGCATGGGGTGTGTGAGTGTGTGCACACGTGCGTGCGTGTGGGTGTGTGCGTGTGCATTTTACAATTAGACACATTTTTTAAAGCGCGTCTGACTCAGGGCCCGCGGCTGTGCCGTGATGAGTCTCCTCTTCAGCTGTGACCTTCGGACTCCGTGACACACTGTGGACAGATGTTGCTAACGTCGCCCAAACCAACCAGCCCCTGCTGCCGTCCCGTGCGGTGACCTCCACGGCCACTCACACCCCCAAACCCCAGACCACCCAGGACGCTTTCGAGAATCTTTACGTGGCATTTGTTCCAAAACACACACATCTGCAGGCAGTGCGGACACTTCTCCACAGTGGAGAAACGAGGATTTAGCTCTTTCGAACCACGGCGACCCCAGAAAGCAGAAGCCTCACGGCTTCTTCCCCTCAGGCCGTCTCTTGGTGATCAGGACCTGTGAATGCTGTAAAGCCTGGGGAAGCGGGTGTCTCCAGGCACACAGTGGAGGCGGCCCCCTGACTCCGGAGAGCTGAGTGGCTTAGACGACTCATGTGCCAGGAGGCACACAAGCCTCTCCCCGAGGGGAGGGGAGGGGGCTTCGCCGAGGAGAGACGTCTAAACAGAGACGGGGGGCGGGCGGGCGGGCGAGCGACAGGCCTCCTGCTCGGGACATCCGGCCTGGGGGACAGTTTCCTGGTACTGCCCACACGAGTCTCACAAGGCTGTTTCTACGGCAACAGGCAGCAGCCTCGAGGAAGTCACAGGCCTCTGTCTGCCCCCGACCGCGTCCACCTGCCCTGCTGGCCAGCCCGTGGCCGTGAGGAGGCAGAGCCAGCAGTAGCGGCGGAGGAAGAGGACACAGACCTCGGCCAAAGCTCCCGGCTGCCCACCACCCATCCGCATGCCACCCGCCAACGACCGTCTCTCCGGTAACGCCTGGCTGTCCCCCAAAACACGATGAGAGGGCTGGCAGGGGTAAGCCATCCCCACCCCCCCCAGACCCGGCCCCCGGACCCTCCTCCGCGCCTCCCCACCCCCCCCCAGGACTCGGGGAAGGGGGCCTGGCAGAGAGCAGCCCCCCGGGGGGCGGTGGTGGCAGATGGCTGGGAGCAGGAACAGGGCGGGAGGCCGGCTCGGCCTCTCGGCCTGGGCTGTCACCGGACCCGAAGGCGCGGGACAGATGCACACTCATGGCCCCCCGAGACGACGAAGCCCCCACCCCAGGCGCAGAGAGACAGAGGGCAGCAGACTGTTCTCATCACGACCCAAGGCAAACGCGTCACAGACAACAAGCAATCTCAGAGAGTGACAACGCGGGTCCCCGTGAGTCACCGTGGGGTCCCACCGCACCCCTCGTCCACGCACTGGCGACTGGCGGGCTCAGGACGGCGCCCCCTCCCCCGGGAAAGCTCGCGCGGCCCCTGCCCCCCACCGCCTGCCCGCAGTGGCACCTCCTCCCGTCCCCGGCCCTGGGCCGGCGGGCGGCTCTGGGACCCTCAGGCACAACCGGGGGAGAGGACGTGGCCCGCGGGCAGTGGCCGGCCGGGGCGCCATCCGCCCCCCCCCCCGCGGCGTCCGGTGCACCCCAAAACCTCCCCTGCTACCAGCCCACTGTGCCCAGAAGCCACGCGGGCGACGTAAACGGCCTCTAACGCACGTTCCGGACATCACACGCTTCGCCCGCTGCGTTCTGCCAGTAAAGCGAGAAAACGTGACCAAGGAAACCAGCAGGGAAACGCGCCTCCACGGCAGGGGACCCGCAGTCCAAACCCGCGTTGTTCCGGGGCCCGCGGCACCCTCCGTCCTGAGGCGCGGCCGGCCGGGCGCCCATTCACGCCAGAGCCCCCCAGGGTCCCCCATGGGACGCAGGGCGTAAACCAGCCGCCCCCGCGGGGAGGGACCAACCCACACCTCAGCGAGACGAGGGGCCAGCGTTCCCACGGCAAACGCAGGTGCAGCTTCAACCGCAGGCACCACACGCACCGACCAGGAGTGACAGCGCACAGCTCCCGGCTCTGCGGCGGCACCGTCCGCCCTGGGAGCGAGAGGGACGTGTCCGCTGCACGGCCCGGAAACGCTGCCGGGGTCACACGCGTGGGCGCCCGGGACTCGCAGGACAAGGCTCCAGGGCAGATCCTTCCCCCTCGTGTCCCAGAGGGGAAGCGGACAGAGGCCACCACGCCCCCCAGGGAAGGGGACAGAGGCCACCGCACCCCCCGAGGAAGGGGACAGAGGCCACCGCGCCCCCCAGGGAAGGGGCAGAGGCCACCATGCCCCCCGAGGAAGGGGACAGAGGCCACCACACCCCCCAGAGAAGCAGAGGCCACCACGCCCAAGGGGACAGAGGCCACCACGCCCAAGGGGACAGAGGCCACCACGCCCCCAGGGAAGGAAGTCAGGTGCCCCTGCACAGCTCAGAGATCTCAGTTCCTGAGATGCAGGTCCTGGCCACCCCATCTTTTTTTCTGGGGCTGAGACCTCATCATAAAAGGATTACCCCAGAGACCCCACAAGGGGACCTGTTTCGTGCCCGCTGAAGAGGCCTGGCCGTCTCGGGGCTGTGCTGTGGGGACCGGTGCAGACGCCCATGGGTGCCATCAGGGGATGGTGAGGTCCCTTGGGCTCCAAACACACGGCGACTTGCTCCAGCTGCCTCCCAGTGAACCCTAAACCACCTCCGTGTCCAGCTGCCACTCCCTGAGGCACCGCCCCCTACACCAGGGGGTGGACGCCGGCTCCAGACCCCACAGCCGGGCTCCCCATGGCACAGTCGCCCAGGTTCACGCACAGGGGCCCCGGAAACGGGGTCAGCGCTCTGCCCGCCTGGCCCTGTGCCGAGCGCCGAGCGCCTGCCCGAAGGCACTTAGCTCACCGAGCGAGAGGAGCAGCAGCGGCCGGGTCACCACGCAGACGGCCGGTCACCATGCAGACAGATGGACGGTCACCGCGCAGACAGACGGCCGGTCACCGCGCAGCGGCCGGGTCACAAACACGCGGCACCGGTGAGGTTCGGAAGCCACGGCGGGCACGTGCCGACTGGCGCTGAGCCGGTGGCTGAGGCTGCAGGACGCGGAGGCGGCCCCTTTCGGAGGGGGAGCTGGGTGGGGTCGCCGGAGGGTCACGTGCAGGATGCGTCAGGCCCAGCAGGCCATGTGGTCGGCTGACCGGGAGCCTCAGAGCCGTAAGGGAACCTGCCCACGGCCGGGGCGCCCAGCCACTCCCGGGGGACACTCAGGGCGCGAGCTCCTCTCGCAAGACAGATTTGTGGATTTTCTCCCAAATGGCACACAGAACGGGAAAGATAAAAGTATCAGAAATAGAGGCGTTCGCAGCACATCCACACGCAGAATCTGGCTTGAAATCCTGGCACCGTGATCTGTTCTGAGCAGAAGACAAGTTGGCCAATTCCGAACGAGCCGGATTAGAAACAGACCGCAAAGCAACACGGCCTCGTCAGGAAGTTGCAGGAGGACCCAGGACACAGGCCCCCCGTGCAGAGCGCGGCGGGGGGGGGGGGGCCAGGGGGCAGGGGCGGCCCCGCTGCCGCCGTCTCGGCGTGCTGCAGGGCAGCGTGCGACACCAGGCCACACCTGCCGGCCCGGCACGCGCAGCTCGGCCAGGCGCCGTGGGGGGCCCGCCGGGCCGCGGACGCCGCGGTGCTGTGGTCACCCCGGCTCTCTGTGCCGGTGACGGCGACAAACTTCTACCCTCTGCGGAGAGGGGTCCTCGCCTCGCCCCAACTCTGCCGAAGCATCAGCCTTGGGGGCCCTCGGCTGCAGCCCTCGCACAACCCCCAGTCCAGGAGTGGCACGGTTCCCCGGTCCCGGCCTCTGCGCCCACCACGCCTGCCTCCCCAGCACCCCAGGGAGCCGCGAAGCCACAGCCGGCCACGTCCCGGCTACACGTGCAGGGGGTGCCCACCCCACCCCGGGCACAGGCCGCACGCCCCCTGCCCCCACCCCACCCACGCACCCTGCTCAGCAACGTCCCCATCGCGGCTCTGCTGGGCTGACCCACAAGCCAGGACTGTCCCGTCCACCCCACGCTGCCCGCCAGAAAGTGCGCTGCCGCCTGCGTCACGCCGCACCCCCCAGTGCGGCTCAGGGGTCCCCGCTCCCCCCCCCCACAGTCCACCGGGGTCCCTCCTCCTCCCTCACACGCACCTGACCCCCCGCGGGGCTGCCGTCCAGCCACCCGTGGCCCCCACCAGACCCTGGGCAGCAGTGCAGCCAGCACCCGACCCCCCGTCCGGCTGCTCTGGTCACGGGAACGTGGGCTGGGGGAGATGGACGGGGCGGGGGGGCAGGGGACGTCGCCGGAAGCCCCTCCAGAAGGCTGGGCTCACGTGCCCGACGTCGAAGAGATGACGCACTCAGAGGCACGACGGCGGGTCCGGGACGCGCTTAGCCGGTCGCTTACCAGGAAGACGTGAGTGTCACTGTTGGGAGAGGCCCCAGAACCCGGTCCCCTCCCACACGCCGTCACCCTCTGCACACTCGTGGCCTGGGGCAGCCCGCGCCCCCACTAAGCGCGCGCTCCCTCTGCGGCCCGATGAGACGCCCCACCCGCGGCTCGGCCGGCCCGTTCGGGGGACAGACTGCACTGCGCTCACACGAGATGCGAAATTCGAGACGCCATCGTGGCCGGCAGTCCCCCGGCCCAGGCGGACAGCAAACCTTCGCCCTTTGCCACTTGACCTTTAACCTAAGACATCGAGCTCCCACGGGCGTGACACGCGGGGGCCCGGCCAGTGCAGAGTCTGGGAAACAGAGGGACCTGCAGCCAGCGGCCGTCTCTCCGCCGGGCCTCACTCCATCCCCGAGCCCGTCTCCGACCGTCGCGCGGGACGGGGACCCGGAGCGCGGCCCGGCGGCGGCCGCAGGCTGCACGATGCGCCTGCCTCGTGGTGGACGGGGAGGTCGGGCTGCGGTCCGCGTGGCCCCGGGGAGCGTGCCCCCTGACGGCGGCTGGCGGCCCAGACGTCTGCGGCAGGGAGGAGAACGGAGACCCGAGTGACCCGCCCACACGGCGGGGTCCGGGGGAGGCCACACCCCGACCACGGGGACCCTCGCCCGCAGCGGGCGCCCGGGCGCTGGGCACGCCGGCCCTGACGCCCCCAGGGGCCTGACGGGTGCCTGCGCACTGAGGATGGGGAGGGGACCCCCAGCCCCCCCGACCAGCGCTGCCGCCCGTGCCCAGAAGTCCCGGAGCTGCGACACCACCTCCGGCCACGCCTCGGCCCGGCTGCCTGCGGACGGGTCAGCAGCGGCGACGTTGGTCACGCGGCGGGCGGAGCCGGGAGGGCACGCCGCGTGTCGTCCTCGCTCTTCAGCAGCGTTTAACGCCCGTGACGAGGGGACCCGCCAGCCTGCCACGGGCCCAGCGCGACCGGAGCTGGGCGCAGAGGACTCCTCTGCCGGGGCAGCGACGTCCGCCAGCGAGGCCGCACCCTCCCCCTCCCCCGCCTCCGCGTCTGCGGCCAAGCGAGCGTGACCGGGACAGCGGCGCGTAAATCCCCGGACGCTTCTCACGCTGTGCGGCCCGGACCTCTTTGCTTCAGCCCTGAGCTGGGCGTGGGGTCCGTTCAAGTGCCACTGGCCACCCAAGGACAGGGAGCACCTCTGGCTCCTCCACGTGCCCCCGTCTGCGTGTTGCCATCACACGGCGACAGCTGCACGCCGGGCCCCGCGGCGTTGGCCCAGCGAGCGAACGACCAGGACACCGGTAACGCGCGTGGTCTGCGGCCGGGTGTCCGAGTTACGTCGGCTCCGCCTACCGGCTGTTTCCAAACAGCAGAGGCTGAAACCTGCCCCGGAAGTCACGATCGTGGGGTTCAGACAGGCAACAGGTGCGCCCGCCGCCCACAGGAGACCGGCCACGCAGGGGCAGGGCCACCTTCCACGTGCCGGTCCCTGCCACGCCCACGGGGAGCCCCCATGAGCCCCGGCCCCCGCCCAGCCCCCCGTGCCTGCCCCGCAGGGAGACGCGGCCCGCACACACGGCTGCTCAGGGCTCAGGCGGCCAGGACCCGGCCCGAACCCGCCCCTCGGAGAAAACCCCATCACCGGCCTCCTGCAGCTGCCGCTGTCGGCACGTCCAGCAGCCAGGAGGAGCTGCCAAGGGCCGAGCACAGGGCCAAAGGCGGACCAGCGCCCTCTCTCACGACACAGACGAACATGGGGCGGACCCCCCCCCCCCCCCCGCCAAGGGCGAGATGGGCGGACGGTGGATTTCTCCTTAAAAAACACACAAACCCCTACGCGCTTACTCACATGCCCGCTCGGACGGTCCCCAGTGCCTCGGACGATTGCACCTGGCTCGGAGCAGGCCACCTGTCGCCTCCGCTGAAACGCAGGGTCCCATGCAGGCCGGGGAGCCCGGGAGCCCCGGGAACGAGTGTGCCCAAACCTCGGCAACGCCGGTCACTGCACATTACAGCTTGTGCCGCTACGGCAAGCCCACCGCGAGTCCCAAGGCCACCGGGCTCCGCGGTGCCACTGCCAAGGGGGTCCGACTGCGTCGCCTTTCACGGCGAAGGCTTGAGCAGGACGGCAGCGCCCACACACCGGACTCGCGTGACCACCCGACCGGGCGCTTGTGCGGGGGGGGGGGGGGGGGGCGTGCCCACTGTCGGGCTGGAAAAGTGATGCACGCGGGATGCGCGTCTCCCTCCCGACAACCACATGTGTGTGCGCACACGCGTGCACACATGTGCAGATACATACTCATGCACGCACACTCACATGCATTTGCACACATGCACACTCGTGCACGGTCACGTGTGAACGCTCACATGCATGTGCGCTTGGACCTGTGCCCTCACGCACATGCGCACACACTCGCACGGGCACTCGCGCACGGGGAGAAGGGCCTGCGGGGGCCTCACGGGCGGGCTGCCCACCCTGGCGGGAGACGAGTGGCCTTGGCCAGGCACCGGGAAATCCAGGCCATCGCTCGCTCCGTCCCCCATCGACCCATTGGGTCGGCTTTGCTCTCGGTGCCCCTGAAACGTCCACTGCACCTTGACCACCTGCAGTCTGAAAAATGTAACCCCAGGTGGCACTTCTGGCCTCACCTGGTACCACAGCTTTACCTTGAGCAAACAGGGGCCTTCCTGGGACCACGGGGTGTCCGCGTGGCCCGAGACGGGGAGACAGACCACAGAGGGAGGGTCCTGCCCGATTCACACCCCTGGTCCAACTAGCCGCACTGGCTTCGCCGTGGGCCTGGCGTCCGCTTCAGGCAAACCGGCCTCCGTCGGGGCAGCTTCTCCCGTCGCCCCAGAAGTGTCTGTGGGCACGCCTCGGCACCCTCTCACGCGTCACCAGCCCCTCCCAGACCAGGGAACTGCAGCTGACCAGCAGGACGTGGGCCACAGCCCGGGTCCCGAGCCACCGCGAAGAACGCCTGGCCGTCACGGGCTCGCCCTTCCTGGAGCGGTCACACGGGGGAGCGCCGCCGGCCGTCCGGCCCAGAGCCGCTGGATCCCGCGGCATCGGAGGGGGCGCCGCGGGCACCGTGCCCCGGACACCGCTGGTCCTCGGCCCTCACGGGGCCTTCGCCGTGCCACCACAGTAATTCACGCGGCTGCACCTGTCACTCACCTACGGTTTCAAACGTAAGCTGAAAACCCAACTCGTGAGACTGAAAGGGTGTTAACTAATTAAAGCCTCCTGCAAAAGTTTTCAAATAACACGCTGTATTCACATAATAACAGCTCGGGACGTCGAAAAGCCAATTGCCAATTAGAGTTAAAAAATTAATTACACAGTCACACAGTTAAAAGCCACATCCCGACAATTTTTAAAAACAAGTTACGAGAAGAAGGGGTAGACCTGGGGACTGACACCTGGGAGGGGGTCCGGCCCACGGCTCCCGCCCCCCAGCAGAGCCGGAGTCCCTCGCCCCGGCCCAGGCACCCTGGCCGCTCCCCGCCCCCCGGGCTGGGCCCCCTCCGCCGGGAAGGGGCAGGGCTGCCTCCGAGACCAGGGCCTGGGCCGGGCCCAGGAGGCAGCCCTGGTACTGGAGGCTCGGCGGCTCACACGTGACGGAGCAGGGCTGGCTCCAGGGGACACAGGAGCCGGAGTCCTGACACCGGCCTCGCAGGCGAGCCCCGCCCAGCTCCGGGCACGTCGGCACCACCATCAGCACCTGAGTGTGCGCCAGGCCGACGACAAATGAGGAAACCGAGGCCAGAAGCTTCGTCGTGGGGACCGTGCCCCATGTACCTTCGTCCAGCCGCCCAGGCCCCCCCTCAACGTCCTCGGTGCTACATCAGTAACTGGGGAGTCCTGGGGCCACTCCTGCAGGTTAAGGGGACCGAAGGAGAGGACCTGGGGACCTCTCCCTGATTCACGGCCAGTCAGAAGCCATGGGCGTCTGAAACGGGGCGTTCTTGCAGGACTGAGCCCTTAATCTGTGGGATCTGACGCCGCCTCTGGGGTGGCGGTCCCAGCAGGGGCTGAAGTGCAGCACCCCGGCTGGCGACGCAGGTGTAGGGGACCCCAACGTACACGCAGGACGCGGGGGGCAGAAACCCCTCGCCGACCCCATCGCAAAGCTGTGAAGTCGCTTCTCGGGAAATGCTTGTTTCCAGCTGGTTTGCCAATTTTAGCTGCATACATCCATGAACTTCTTGATTTTTTAATGGAATTTTCAAAAGTACACGAGACAAACTGGTGTGAAGAACCCTGAGTCCTCGTCAGTCAGCGTCGAGGACACGTTTGGCCAGTCTCGCTCCCCATGATTTTCCCTGCAGACGTACCGCGGCACCCTCACGTAGCTCGGTTTGCATCTGCGAAAACAAGGATTTTCAAAGAACACCGCCTCGATGCCACCCACGACCGCCACTGATAACACCGACGGCGACGCCTTGAACGTCGCCTACTACCCGGTTCCCACGCAACTCGCCGGCAGTTCTCTCTCAGACCTTCCTCTCGGTGGCCTGCCCGGTGACCGTGCGCATGCCGAGGGGGACGCGTCCCGCTCGGCTGAGACCCCGGCACGCCCCAGGGTCACTGACGGGCAGGTCCGCGCTCCTGAGCTGCTCATCGCTCAGACGAAAAGCGGGCAGGGCCTCCGTGCGTGTGGATTCTGGGGGACGAGAGGGAGCGGACGCGTACGCACACGTCCCAGGGCGGGCCACCGTGCTCCTTGGTCACGGACAGGCGGCCGGGGCCCGGCGCTCAGAAAGGTGAGTCACCCGACACCTGAGCAAAAGAAACACCGCAACTCACCGACAACGACACCCACTCCTCCCCCTACAGTTTAACGTGACATCGGAACGCGCCCCACAATAGGTGACACTCTGTGCTGACGTGGGCCGGGCTCGGGCCACGACGCCCCATCGCTACCAACACACGTGAGACACGCAACGCGCCAGCAGCCACGTCTGCAGCGCAGCTGTCGGGGGCCTGGAAGAACCTGCCGGAGGCGCCGGAGCACCCGGAACCCCCAGACGCGAAACCCGCGGGGACCGGAGCGGGCGGAGCCTGGGGAGCCGGGCGAAACGCCGGAGAAGTCGACGCCGCTCTCTACGCGACGCCAAGCCGCGCGCGGAGCCCCGCCCGAGGGGCCTCTGCCGCGTCACCAAAGACCGCGGTGGCACCCGCGAAGAGGGCTCCGTCTGAGGAAACGGGCAGGAACGTCCGAGTCGAAAAGTGGACCCTGAAAAAGTCGGAAACACCCCACGCGACGTCTTCCGGGCCTGTCTCCCCTTCTGTCGACGCCCGAGAGTGACAGACGGAAAAACCGACGTCTCGTCACATCCGAACGAGCTCAGTGCACGGAACATAAAAACAGAGCTGGCCAACCACGGGCGCGTTCCGCAGACGCTGTTTCCGTCCCGGCGGTACGTGAAGTGATGATTTTCTGAATAACGGTCTCTCAGACTCGAGGAGAGAGGGTTTACCTCCCCGACACGGACAGTCAGTACTCGTCAAAAGCGAGCCAGGGGGACAAGCGAGGGTGAGCTCATCGACCGGACAGCGGAGAGGGGTGGCGGTGAGGGCGGGGCCGGGGGCTGAGCCCGCGGAAGGTCGCAGAGCAAGACCCGGGTCAGAAGGGAAGCCGCGGGGCCCTGACCTGGAGGCGTCGCGCCCCGGGCCAAGCGGCTCGGCCCCGGAGGCCACGGGAACCCACCGCGACAGCCCCCGGGCCGCGTGCTTCATCTTCGGGCCTCTCGCTTGCGCCAGCCCCTCAAGCGCTCGTGGGGTGACTCATCGGAGGACGGACCCTTCACCTGCGTGTGCCACCCTCCCAGGGCAGCGCCCGTTTGGCAGAGAAGAGCTCGCCCCTGGCCTGGCCTCGGAGGCCCACGGGGAGGCGCCTCGCGGCCACCCGGAGCTGAGGCCTCGCGCGTCCTCTGCCTCCGCGAAGCCTCACGGCTGTTTCCCCGGGAACCCCCAGGGCTCGGCGCACTCACCGCGAAGCCTCTCACGACTCCTGCAAACGCCGTGGCGTCTACAGAATGTGGCCAGACGCTGCCACTTGAGGACCAGCAACTCGCCACGTCCACCTCCCTGAGGCCGCGGACAGTGACGTCACTCACGCGTCTTATGTCCCACAAACGCTACAGGTCACGGAGCGGGGACGCCGCCCACACTGCCTAAACCGCCTCGCGGAGGCCGGGGACAGGCCGGCTGGCGGCCTCCGGTTTTCTGCAGAGACCCCTGAGCTGGCACCGCCCACGGCAGCTCGCAGAGGTGACGTCGTGGTGGGGACCGTGTGGGAGCAGGTGCACAGGGTCCAGCGAGGACTCCCATTAAGTGACAGGTGTGTGGGGGGACCGGACGGTGCCCCTGACCCCAGGCTGCCCGGTCCACCTCGGCGCTTCAGGGAGGTCGGCTCAGAAATGGCAAGGCGAGGTGGCTCCGCAGCCCAGCGCGCTGAGTCAGCGAGCGAGGCGGCCCGCAGGCACCCACGGTGGGGACATGGGCACCGTGTCCCAGGGCGACACGCCCATCACCCAGGACACCGTGTGGACCAGCCGGGGAGACCCAGATGCCGTGTGCCGCGGGCCGGGGAGACTGCCAGTAAGAAACCGAAGGCAGCCAGCCCCAGGAGGGACCGGCCGCGAGTTGGGCAGGAGGGGCGGGGGTGGTCACGGCAAAGGCTGGATGCTCCCCTGGGCCATGGCGCCTGGCGCCGCCTTTCAGTTTGTAATTTGCTCATGGACCCCACTTTTGTCCAGCTGCCCCCAGAACATAAGTGCCATGAACACGGGAGTTTGTCTCTGGGACAGTCATGGCCGCATCTCAAATGCTGTGCCCAACGGTACTTGTTACACGGCAGAAGCTCAGAAACACACTGCGGGACGAACTGGACAGCAGGGCTGGTGACCCCCGCCCGGCCAGGGCCGGCGTCACACAGGCAGAGACCACCTCCCCCGGCGGAGGTGGAGGCGGAGGCGCGGACGAGGCCCGCTGGGCCCCGGCACCGCAGGAGCGCACTGCACGCCACCCGCTCAGCGCTGCCGAGGGCGCCTGCGGGCGCAGCATCGGGAGCGGGCCCCGGGGCCGCGGAGTTCTCCCGCCATCAGCCCCGGGTCTGCCGCCCACGGCCACCGGTGGCCTTGGGGCAGTGACTTGGCCTCTCTGTGCCCATCTGCATCAGCGACGCGAGAGAAACGGCAGGGCTGCTGCGGGCAGCGAGCGTGCTGGGGTCCGCCGAGCAGCAGGGCCGGCCTGGCACACTCGGGCGCCGCCCCGGGGCCCGCCGCCCCGACCGCGCGCGCCTGCCTCGCCCACGCCACGTACGCGCCGCGCGCCCGCCACCGAGAGGCCACCCCGGGGCCCGCCCAGACCGCACGGGGGCAGGCGCTCTGGGAAGGTCGCAGCACAAAGGCGGTGGCGGAGAAAAGGAAATCAGTTAACACCGACTTTAGCAGTGGCTCTTACTCGGGGACGATTCTGCAGTCCTGGGGACACCTGGCAACGCCTGTGGACAGCCGTGGCTGTCACAGCTACGGCGGGTGCTCCGGGGTCCGGTGGGAGGCCGGGCCAGCCCCCAAACATGCCACAACAGACGAAGCAGCCCACCCAACGACCGTCCAGCTCCAACGTCACCCAGGTCGAGGCTGAGAACTCTGAATTAAAGCGACCACCGCCTCCAACACCCGTCCCCGCCAAAATGGGTGTTCTGCCTGGGCCCTGGGGACTCGGCCAGCATCCCCAGGCGTCCCGGCCATTCCTCCTCCTGGTCACCGGGCAGGAAACAGCCCGTGCCGGAGGACTGGGGCCGGCAGGAGTGCAGAGGCAGACGGAGCAGTCGCCAGGGCAGGCGGCCCAACGGCACAGGCTGGGCCACGAGTGACCGGCCCACGCCACGTCACAGGCAGCCACCCTCGGCGGCCACTCCACAACACTGCGTGGGGCACACGACTCCCCGAGCCAAGACGGCCTCCCCAGTGCGAGCCCAGGAGAGAGGCTTTGTGACCATTTTGTTTCTTTCAAGTCCAGCCCAGATGAATCACTGCCACCCAACTCCGCATGCTAAGAAACCCAATCCGTCTCAGATGACGTGTTTCCCAGGCCCGTAATGCCGGCCATGACTAAACGCGAAAATGCCAAGTGTGTCGCCCCATCCTGCAGGAGGCGGAGCGGGAGCCGAGGGCCGGCTGCTGGCAGGCACCGCGGGTCAGGAGGCCCGCTCGCTCCCGCGGCAGGCTCCTACTCCCTAGAAGTGGCTCATGGTCACGAAGGAGAGAGACAGGCAGGTCTCAGACTGGAGAAGTGGACTGGACGGCGCTCCTGGGCCCAGCTAGGGTTAATCCCCAAGGTCAGGCATAGGGCCGCGGGTCAGGCCGCCCGCACACCGTGAAGGGAGCCAGGCCCAGCTGTGCGCAGAGTGCGCGATGCCAGCCGGCGTCCACACGACTCCGGATGCAGGCGCGGTCCTCGGGGCGCGCCCGGGGCTGTGCTGGCGGGTGTGCCCGAGGCCCCCCGAGGGCCCTCCTCACGGCAGTCTGCGGACAAGAACCGAGGTTCCAGGGGCAACACAGAACCAAAGACTTCTCCAGGGGACAGTGTCTCAGGTCCTGGACTTGAGACCAGGCCACCACGGCCTCCGGTCCCATGCATGTCCACTGGCGTGACACGCACCATGCTCCTCCGTGGCCTGGGCATGGACACTGGGTCCAGGGGCCCCGGAGGTGGCAGCTTTCAAGTCTTTGTTTGCTGATCCTGGAGGGGATCCCGAGGGAAGCTGGGGGTGGGGCACTCGGGGGTCTCGAGAGACTGGCAGGTGTTTGCCACGCCACAGGGGAGCAGCTCGCTGTTTTAATCCGGGTCCCCATCCGGACACCGCCGGCTCGCACGCCTCGGCGACGTCCACACACACGCACCTCCAGACGAGTTCATGGGAGCTGAGGGGGTGGCCGGGGTCTCAGCCCACGAGTTCCGCTGGGCCACCAGGACACGTCACAGGTCCCAGGGTGCCCTGCCTGCCTCCTGGGCCCTCAGCCGGAACCTCGGCCACCCCCTCGTGTGCCGGACCCTGCTCCACCAGCCTCCCGCCCACCCCCTCCACTAAGCCAGATGCCGCTGGACTTGACGGTAGTCAGGCCACCCAGCGCTGCTGGCTTTGGAGCCTGTGTCCTCTCAGACTGCCTGCTCTCTCTGCGGGACACCAAGGGCCAATGAGGCAGGCACAAGTGTCTCTCCGACCAGGCACAGTCCGCCAGGCCTCAACGCCGCTCCACCGACCCACGGGGCAGGCCGGCACAGGCCCCACGGCAGCCAGGCCACCCCCACCCACCCCGGCCGGGCGGAGCCCGCAGGCTGACCCCGCTCCCACTGGGTGGGGCGGCCTCCCTCTCATTGTTGCTAGAGGCTTGGGGAAAAACTCATCGCTTTTGTGCTGTTTATCAGTCACAATCTGTTTCCATTCTGTGTAGCACCCAGCCGTGCCACAGAACTCCAGGGAGTGGAAACTTCGTTTCTTTTAGAGAAACGTTTCAGTTACAGTGTCTTCGTCTTCCCCTGCTCCCGCCCTTCCTCCCTCAACCTCCAACTCTCACCCCAGACAGAACTGCTTTACCCTCCAAAGCGATTATGGGGGGCGGGGTGTGGGACGGGACCCCCTTTGCATCTGCCCCCAGGCACTTGCACAGGTCGGCTCATGCCCGTCGAAGCGCGTGGCAGCCCCGTGTCCAACCTCAAACCACGCGCACGAGCCACGCGGCCATCTCCATCCTGCCAGGAGCAGCCAGGCCTCAGGGGAGGCGGCCAGGGGGCTGTATCACCACGGGGACCTCGGCGGCGATGCTCGGACCGCTTACACAACCACCGAAAGGTGTGTCCTCAGCCCGCTTCCTGCTGGCTGCCCAGGGGTTCCCCTCGGATACCACGGCCGGGCACACGAGGGCCAGCACGGTGTCTGGGCCGCTTCCCGAGAGGCGGTCCTTGGCGTCACAGGGCTCACAGGGCGAACCCGCATGAACCGGCCAAATCTCAGCGGAATGGATGAGGGATCAAAAACAGAAACACACCCACGGCTTTTCAGAAATTAGGACTGCGGGAGTCCGGGCTCCCTGTATCGTCGAGGGGGTGTGGGCCCCTCTAATCCATAGTGAGCTCCTACTAGCGGCCAGGACCTGCTAACGGCACTGAGGTCTCGGGCACCAGGTAACAATAACTATCCTACTATAAAGAAGAGAAAACTGCAGGTCAGAGAGGTTCAGAAATTGGCCAAGGTCACCAAGTAAAGAGGGACAGCAAATTACTCTCCCTCGGTGTCCATCATAGGACTGTGCCAAACCCTTCATGTGGCTGACTGTCCGCCACCCAGAGCAGAGGGCACTGCTGGACCAAACCGGGAGCCAAGAAGGCGGCTTGGCATCCGAAGCCTCTATAATTCGTCCCCAAACTCCTCCCAACTTCATACCCCAAGGCTGCCCTGTACACGTGCCTCACTCCAGCCAGCAAGGCCCCAACCATTCCAAAAGAGGCCCCCGGGCCCCCCAATGCCTCCTACGAGGCCACGCCCCAAGCCCCACGCCCCGGGGCTCCCAGAGATGGGCTACAGCTCCGGTGCCCTTCCGGAGGACAGATGCTGGCCCCGGGCTCCAGCTAAAACTCCCCCTCACCTTCCGAGGACGGCAAAGCACAGACACACGCCTCGGCCTGGCACACTCTGCGCGGAGACCGTCCCTCTGAACTGTTTCCATGGACTCAGAGACTGGAAAGTGTCCCCTCCACCCTAGAAGCCCCACTTACCCAGAGGCGGGCTCCTTTCCATGGAAATCCCTTCCTCTCTTCTGTGGCTGGAAGTACCAGGGCCCAGGGGAGACTTAACATGATTAAAATTTTAAAGCGTTTAAGATGCTCAAAGGAAAAGCATCCTTGAAGTGTAAATCACCAATTTATGAGGAAAGAGCAAAACCTGGGGAGAGGAGGGGTCTGTGCAGATGTAAACGAACTAGAATTGTAAACAGCAGCATGCACAAATTGACAACCACACCCCCCACCCGCCCTGTGGTCCAGATGTGCAGCGAAGCCCAGCTGGCTTTCAGCGCCCGCGCCCGTGAAGCGTGTTACATCTGCAAACTGGGGTGAGCTGGCTTTCTGGGTTTTACCACATGGAGAGTATCAGTCCTGAGATGAGTTAGGTAACAAGCAGGCACGTGGGTGCCGAGGCAGCAGAGACACTAGACAGACAGACAATCCCCCGAAGGTGCCCCATGAGAGGCCTCACGGCACAGCGGGATCGGCTCCGTATGGACTTGTGAATAGCAGAAAACAAGAATTATCAGCCCCCTTGCATGGAAAACGCCACACCTAGTACTTAAATTCCGCCAGTACATGCCTGTCACGTTATGTCCAGACTTTACAAGCTAAAAAACTGTCTTTTCATCATGAGGAGGAAGTAAATTTGGGGACACTTTCCAGTCTCTAAATCCATGAAAATAGTTCAGGAAGAAGCAAGACACCGTTTTACAGGCTGACTAGAAATTTGGAACAGCAGGGCTCTCTCCGCGCCCCAGAATGTCTCGGGGGTCCCCTCTCACACGGGGCTCACCCAGCTAAGCGACTGAGTCTCTTTACTGCAATCTCAAAGCTGCTCCATTCACACACCCCTTCTTCAGCCCACAAATTGCTAAACTGCCCTAACGGCCAGGATTAAATTTTATGGTTCATTGACAGAAAGACTAGAATCCCAAATCGCCAATCCATGTATAATCAATCGTTCATTTCCCACACTTTTTCTGCATGGTCTCTGTACCTTCCCGTTGCCACCAGGCCACAAGGTGTTCTTGGATTCTTTTTTAACTACGGATCACGCTTCAGAGGTCAACACGGAAGCCGCCTGGAACACCACCACCAGTGAAGGCCACCCAGCGGGGGGACCCAGCCTCTGCAGGTGCTAAGGCCGCATCTCT
Organism: Rousettus aegyptiacus; assembly: GCF_014176215.1. Taxonomy (NCBI): domain Eukaryota; kingdom Metazoa; phylum Chordata; class Mammalia; order Chiroptera; family Pteropodidae; genus Rousettus; species Rousettus aegyptiacus. Next base: position 15,553,465 of record NW_023416293.1, on the reverse strand, counting down.
CTCTCTACTCACACGCACCAGTGACGGTGACCAACCAAGGACAGACATGCCAAGCCTGCCTCATCTGTTTGGTTTCCTTTTGCCTGAAAGGCCCGCTCCGCGGGGTCTCACCAGCTCGCGGGGCTGTGCGGACCCCCCAAGGCGCCGCTTCCCCGGCGGGAAGCGACGTTAAATGGTTCCCGTTTAACGGTTTTCACCACAGCACTAGCTGCACCGGCCCTTCGCCAGTCAAGAATAAACAGAGACTTTACACACACGACAGTTCCTGCCTTAAAAAAAGAAAGAAAATAGGGCTTAGAGTAGACTTGAAGCTCAGAAGCAAGCCAGGCCAACTTGGCATGTGGAAAAGCTGTTTTCATTTCTGCTCCTCCAGCTAAATCAAACCCATGGAATTTAACAAAGATCAAATAAAGCACCTACCTCCACCTGCTACCCAGAGCTGAGAATGAATGAAATAAGGAAGCAAGACGTTTCCTCTGAGGCGGCTGAACTCACCGCCACGTTTACGGGTCTGACTTCACGCTGCCGCCGGTTCACCTGCGGTCCTGCAGGCCCGGCTGGTTCCTGGATGCCAGTCCAGGTTCCAGCCCAGCCCCGGGGCCACCTCCACAAACTCGGAATTTCCTGGGTTTGCGGTGGCACTGACCGCTACAGTAACGGGAATACAGGGCTTTGGAAAAGGCGGCGATGCTTTCAAGGTCTGCTGAGCACCGAACGCAGCGAACACTCCGGACGGCACGTGCGCGGCCCAGGCCCCTCCGGCTCAGCAGGCGCGCGGCCGGGACATCGGGGTCCGGGTGACCCCGGGCGCTCAGTTTACCCCCGAAACGCCGGGCCGTCCCGAGCCCCTCGCACGGTCCGCGCGGCCTAATCCTCGGGGCCTGTCGAGAACACGCTCCTAAACGCGGGGCTGTCCCCGCGCAACGGGCGAGCGCGGCTGGCGAGGCCGGCGCACAGGCGGCGCGTCCCGCGCGGGACGGCGGGCCGGGCCGATCGGAGTGTGACGCGGGGCCGGAGGGCGGGCCGGGGCCGGGGCTGGGGCCGGGGCTGGGGCCGGGGCCGGGGCCGGGGCCGGGGCCGTGGCCGGGGCCGGCCTTTCTCGGGGTGCAAGGCGCGGTGGCCTCGCTGACTCCGGCCCAGGGGAGCCCGTCGTGTGCGGCGCAGGGTTGGCTGCGCCCCCTCCCCACGCCAGGGGCCACGGGGAGGTGGGGGAGTCCGCGGCGGCTCGTACCAAAGGCCTGAAAACAAACTTGGACCCGTCTCCTCCTCTGTCCGTGACACACCGGAATGGCAGCCGCCTCCCCTCCTCCCCAGCCCCCTTTGTGTTTGCCGGCACCCGCACCCCTAAACTCCCACCGCAGGGGACGGGGCGAGGGCGGCCAGACCAGATGCAAATTACGTGGAGCGGGGAGGTCACGTCCACGCGGCGGGGGGAGGCGGCGGCGAGGACGGCGCCCCGCGCCCCGGGGCCGCGGCGGCATGCCCGGCGGGGCCGCGGGCCGAGGTCCGGGCGCCGCGGGGCGGGGGAGGGCGGCCCGGGCGCCGGCGGCGCGTCCGCGGAGGGCCGGCGCGGCGGCGGCGGGGGCGGGGGCCGGGCTCGGCGGCCGGGGGCGCGGCGCCCACTCACCTTCCTGCCGGCGCCGCCCGCGCCCGCGGCCAGCGCGGAGCCGCCCCCGGAGTACATGTAGTAGGCGATGCCCAGCACCCAGAGCAGGGCGAAGCACAGCAGCACCCGCGAGCGCCGCCGCATCCTGCCCCCTCGCCGCGGCCGGCGCCGCTGCTCGCGACTGCTGCCCGGGGCGGCGGGCGCGCGGGCGGGCGGCGCGCGGCTCCTCCCCCGGCTCCGCCCTGCGCCGGCCGCGCGCGGCGCGCGGGCAGGAAGCGGCGGCCGCGGCGGCGGCCGCGGGTCAGGGAGCAAAGGGCGACCAATCGGCGGGCGGCGGGCCCGGCGCGGGCGCAGGACGGGGCGCCGCCGCCCCGCCCCGCGAGCGGCAGGTGGCTGCCCGGGCGGCGCTGCGGGCCCCGCGCACACGCGGACGGGCCCGCCGCGCCGTTCCCGCCCGTCCCGCCCCCCAACGCCCCTAGTCCCCCGGCGGCAGTTTTATTTGCTCATTTATCAGAGGCGGGGGCTTACGGGCAGACACGGGGCGTCTTCAAGGGAACATTTTTCTGGGCATAATAAACGCAGCTTGAGAGCAGGCTTTTCTGGTTTGGGGCTTTTTTTTTTTTTTTAGTAAACATGAAATGAGGAAGAAGGAAAATTATATACTTTTTCATCTTTTTAATTGGTTGCTTTCTTAAAAGAAGAAAGAAGAGTTAGGGCACTCATTTTAAAGATGCAAGGACACGGATCTGTCTCGTAACAGAATCTGGGTAACCTTGAGGGTAACCTTCTAACCGCGGTTTCCAGGGCTCCTAGAAAGGAAACGAATGTCACTGAGTACTTGATATTTTAAAAGCGACTGCAGGAGCTTCCCAGTCTGGAGGCCAATGACAGCTGCCTGAATCTGAACCTGTCCTCACGGCCTCAGCGAAGCACGAACGTGAGCAAACGAGCCCGCGGCACCACTGTGGGAGGGAACGCTGTCAACCGAACGTCAAATCGCTTCTAAAGGAGAAGAGAGAACAGCCATCAAACGCCAGCAGAGCTCCCTCCTCTGCGCGAAGCACTTCGTGGAGCTGACTTAAATCCCTCTGTAACGAGAAAGCCTGACGCCAAGAACTAAACACCGAACTCGGGTCTGGTACTTGCTTGACCAAGGGAAGAAGTTTGAAAGAGAGCGGGACAGGAGGCGGCAGCCTCGAAGCCTTGCTTCACCGAGAAGCCGGAGAAGCGGGAAAAGGGAATGCCCTTGGGAGGCCTGGCAGTGAAGGGAAAGGAGGACATGAAAAGGGCAGAATGAGGATCCTACGGAAATACAAGACAGCGAACCCTCCTCAGCCACTGTTCTCTATTAAAAACCGCACTGCAGTGCGCAGATAGAACGTTCTCGAACCAGGAGCCCTGCGCCAAAATGCCTAGCAACAGGAAAACATCCAATCAACCGCATACAAAGATACTGCGAAAAAAAAAAACAGAACACATCACATTTCTCATGATGAAAAGTGAATCGTAACATCTCAGCTGATGAACCCCCCCCATGAAACCACGAGGCGGAAGAACATGTGCAGCTCGGCTCGAACGACCAAACCGAACACCACGTCACCCATTCGGACGCGCACGCGCACGCGCGCACAGCACGTCACGTATTTGGACACGCACACGCACGCGCGCACAGCACGTCACGCATTCGGACACACGCACGCGCGCACACACGTCACGCATGCGGGTGCGGGCGCGCACAACACGTCACGCATTCGGACGCGCACGCGCGCACAGCACGTCACAGATTCAGACACGCACACGCACGCGCGCACGCGCTCTTACGTAACTAGAATTAGAAGTTCAAAAACTAAGAGCAGACGAGACAAAATTTACGAACACAACCAAGGTTGATCAAATTCAGGAAAGAAATTGAAAATAAAAACAAAGCCGTCCCAGAAACAAAAAATGATTACAAAGTGCCCAAGAAAGAATATATTCAAATACGAGTAGGTAAAAAAGACCCTGAAGAATGGCAATGCATTCATTAAGAAATTGAAAATAAGGTAACGAGTAAAAAAGTTCAAAATAAGAGGTTGAAATGAAAGTCAGAGAAGAAGAACCAAAATGCAAATGCGTGGAGTCCCTGGCGTAGAAACCCCAAGCAGTGGACAGGATTGTGATCGAATCCAGATGTGCCGTGCAGCACGGTGGCCGCGGTCAGCGTGGCGCGTGGCATGTTTGAAAGTCAAGAGAATAGATCCTAAGAGTTCTCATCACAAAAGGGAAAAAAATCACATAAAATAGGAATCTCCGCGCACATGCTGGTAACACGCGCCGGATAGGGCGGGCTCTGTCTTCCAGTAGAGCGCCACCCGATAAGTGCGAGGGGAAGGGGGAAGCCGAACGTCCTCACGTGGCAGCCTGCGTCACAGTGAAGATTGGAGAAGACGCATCGAGTTGGCAGCGAAGTGTGGGGGAGGGGCGTTTGATGAGAAAGAGGATGTTTACAAGGTCTTCAAATAGCCCTTGACAGAACACCTCTAAGTTGCAGAGGGAACTTAGTCACTAACTGTGCAGGGAGAAACGACGATGCCTCGGCCCAGTGACAGTTAACCCCGGTCAAGAGGTCCGCGGGGAGCCCACCTGCAGAGGTGCCAGGAGGGGCACACTGCTGTATTAGCATTCCCGCCAGCGGTACAGAACCTGAATCCAGTCACAAGTAACTGTAGGGAAATGAAACGAGAAACGTTTCTGTAAAGGAACCGGTTTCTGTTCTTCAGAAATGTCACTACTGTGAAAGACAAGAAGTTGAGGAGCTGTCCCCAACCGGTGGCCACAGAGAGGCGTGATGACGAAACGCAGGACGTGATCTTGTGCCAGAGGCTGTATGTGCTGTGGACCGGGGATCCCCAACTCCCAGGCCGTGGGCCAGTACCAGTCCTGGCCTGTCAGGAACCAGGCCGCATGGCAGGAGGTGAGCGGCAGGCGGGGGAGCAAAGCCTCATCTGCGTCTGCGGCCGCTGCCAGGGCCAGCATCGCAGCCTCAGCTCCGCCTCAGCTCCGCCTCAGGTCATCAGGCGTTAGATGCTCGTAGGAGCACCTGTCCCTGGTGCCAAAAAGGTTGGGGACCGTGGCTGTGGAGGACAGGAGGGGACACAACTGGACTCTGGCCACTGACGCAGTGAAGGGACAGCGTCATTTGCTGTCACACGCTGCAGCGTGCGGCATAATGCCACACATTCTGACATTGCTCAGTCTCCTGTGATTACTGGGAGATTCTTGCTGGGAAATATGAACGGAAGTTCAAAGGTTAGCGCGCCATGAGACGCAACTGTCAAAAGCTCAGAAAAAGTGTAGATGGGAACAATAAAATGAATGTGGCAAAATGCTAAAAAATAGTGAGTCCGGGTAAGGAACACATGGGAATTATTTCTGCCACTTTTCTGTAACTCTGATTCTATTTAACTCGCAGTGCGGTAGAGCCTGACTCACGCCTTTTGCAGGTCAAGGGCGTCTCAGAGGCCCAAGCCGCTGCAGGCCCCGCCCCGGAGCTCCGTGCTCCTGTCCCCGTCACCATCACCGTGCGCCAGCCCCCTCTTCCCTTACTGTGACCTTCGCTCGACCTCCTGACCACCTCACACACTGGGCCTGTAGTTTTATGGGGCACGGGCTGAGTGGCAAACTCTCCATAAACACTGACTTGCTCCTTCCTTGGCCCGGGCCCTGGCATTTACCTTCGCAATATTTCTGGGCCGGGAGCCCCCAGGGCCTTTTCCTTGGCGGTACAGGACAGTACGGATAGCTACACGCGTGTGGCAGCACATACATGTGGCTTACATGTTTCCGCTGCAGCACATACGTGTGGCTTACATGTTTCCGCTGCAGCACATACGTGTGGCGTACATGTTTCCGCTGCAGCACATACATGTAGCTTACATGTTTCCGCTGCCAGCTCAGGGGCCACTTACTGCTGCCGGAGGTGTGAGGAGCCCCGGACAGTTCGATGTCTCACTGAGCCTCTACAACAGAACCCTTTGATAATCCGCCCAATTTTACTTTTTCTAAAATACTTTAATGGGGGTAAAAAAAAAACAATTAAGAGAGACAAGAAAAACAAAATTATAACGGCTTAAGTAGGACCAAAATAACGCACCCTGGGATTGGGTGATCAGAACTTTTTCCCCCCAAAGACACCGAGGCTCGGCAGCAGAGGACAGGGCAGAGTGCCGCGTCCCGCTGCCGCTGGCCTTGATGGGGTCACCTCCCCGTGTAACAGTCCCACCCACAGTCAGTGCGCACCTCGACGGGACCCAAACTGGACACCCCCACACGCAGTGGACACGCGGTTGACCGCTCGCCGCAAACCTTCCTGGAAATCTGACTTGAATTGTGCCTGAGAAATAGTCCATCGGTGCGTTTTCGGTTACAGAAGCCGAGCGGCGACGCGCTTACTGTTCTCAGTGCCGCTCACACGTATCTTCACGCGATTTTGATTGATCTCGACGGCGGGCGAAGGAAACGCCAGCGTTGCCGCCCCGGTCTGCGCGGGGCGCGCCCTGCGCTTGCGGGCGAGGCGATGGCCCGTGAGCGTGCGGCAGTGAGTGTGGCCCAGCCGCGCGGGGTGCGGGCCTGACTACAGAGCCCAGCAGGGGCCTCGGGGATGCTGGGGACCCGCTGGCTCTTGATCTGGGTGCCGGTTACATGACGGGTCAAGTTTGAAAACGCTGGGCAGGCGTCCACCTTCCCTGCAGGAGGGCCCGGGGCAGTGAGGCAGGCGGAGGCACCAGTGGGGCCCCGCGGACCCCTCCGCCGCCCACCAGCCTGCGTCCCGCGGCCGCCGCACTGCCACCTGCAGGCACTGCTTCTCGGGTGCGCGGCCGCGCAGCGGGTCACCCCACGTCCGGGGGGAGTGGAGCTGGAAGTCCGGTGACCAGGCCCCGGGGCTGCGGCCACCTCAACTCGCTCCTCGTTCTCCTGACTCGCTCGGTCCTGCCCAGCAGTCCCTGTCATTTCAAAGGGCTCCTTCCCACTGAAAAGCCCTGGCGACAGGCCACATGGCCCCGGCACCACAGGAATGCTCCCTGTTGACTGCTTCTAGATGACTCCTGGCCCTACCTTCCTCCACCATCACCTGCCGCCCAGGGCAGTGTCCTGGTCTCAGCTGAGAGGTGCTCTTCTTGCCCAGCCCCCATCCCGTGTGAGGCCTGTCACCCAAGGCTCCCAGGAAATGTGCCTACCCGGGGCCCGGCCGCCACTGCTCCCCGCAGTAACCAGAGTGAACCCCAGATGGCGGGACAGTTGGAGAGGAGGTGGGGGCCAGTGTCCCCGCCCCGAAGGCTGTCCCCATTCCTCAGGGATCATAAAGAAAAGTTCTTTCTACTTTTTCATTTTTCAGTTACAGTTGACATACGGTATTATACTAGTTTCAGGTGTACAGCAAAGCGGTTAGACATTTATATAATTTACGAAATGACGCCCCTCCCCCGTAAGTCCAGTACCAACCTGACACAGTCCATAGTTGTTACAATGTTACTGGCTGCGTTCCCTGTGCACACTTCGCATCCCAGTGAGAATTTTGTAAGTGCCAATTTGTATTTCTTATCCCTTCCGCTTTCTCACCCAGCCCCCAAAACCTTCCCATCTGGTGACCATCAGTTCGTTCTCTGCATCTATAAAGCTGTTTCTGTTTCGTTTGCTTATTTTGTTCTTTAGATTCCACATGTAAGTGGAATCATATGGCGCTTGTCTTCCGCAGCGTGACTTACTCCACTCGGCACAGTGCCCTCTAGGTCCATCCACGTCATTGCAGATAGCAAGAGCTCGTTCTTTTAACGGCTGAGTAATATTCCGCCGTGTACATGCACCAGCTCCTCTGCACCCATTCATCCATTGACAGGCACCCAGGTGGCCTCAGTGATCTTGGCTACTGTGAACAATGCCGCAGTGAACACGTGGATGCACAGGTCTTTTCAAATTAGTGTTATGTATTTCTTCAGGTAAATACCGGAAGTGGGTCTGCGGGGTCACGTGATCGTTCTAATTTTCGAAGGAACCTCGAACCGTTCCGCGCAGCAGCCGTAACAATCTGCGGTCCCACCAACACTCTCGCACAGTCTGCGCTGCACCCTTCTTGCCCACGTCCTGGAAGGGGAAGGAGAACCCTCCTGGTGGCCTGCAGGTGCCACCCTGGCCTCAGACGTGTTCCCCCTTATCCCTTCCAGCCTGTGGTCAGTCCCCCCCCAGGAGGCACCTCGGGCCACCGTGGTGTGTCTGGCCTGCAGCCCCCCAGCCGGAGCTGGGTGCCAGGGTGGCTCGGCCCGTCCCCCAGCCAGACGCCTGCTGCGCATTCTAAATAACACTTTCACAGGCACAATGTCCCTGAGTCCCCACAACATGGGTTTCACTCTGCTCGTCTTGAAGGATGACCTCAGAGAATTCAGGGGAGTCACCCAGAACCACCTGTGTGAATGGTAAGGCCGGCACCAAGTGCAGACTGGGTCATCTTACTCTCCGGCCGCAGCCACCCCCCGTTTCCACTGCAGAGCCCCGGGCCTGGTTCTCGTGGGCGTGGCTGTTCTGAGGAAGCCTCTCATTTATTTGCAGCTCCCACCCCACTCACATCCACAGATAATGGAATCATCTTGTGAAACCCACAAACATGCAGACGTGAGATGTGCAGAGACGTGCTGTGTAGGCGGGCCACATTGGGGGCTCCCCCCCCCCCCAGATTTCTAATTCTGGAGAATTTCTAATCCAGATTTGTGATTTCTCGAGCGTCCCACCCCAGACCTACTGAATCAGAATTGCCAAAAGTGGAGCTGCGTCACGGCCCATGTTTCATTCCACGATGCAAGTAGATAAAGGAGACAGAAACAGATGGGGGGAGGGGGACGGGGGAGACGGGGGGTGGGGGGCAGGGGGGCCACACATTGCACAGCTGTAGAGGCTTAGAAGCTCTAACTGCCCATCGCAGCCCTAGGTGTCCCAAAATAACACTGTCCTGCTCCTGCTTGAGGACAGACACGGTCTGTTCTGGAAACAACCCACTCCGGGGCCTGAACAGCTGTTGAGCCCCCAGAACCAGAACCAGGGATTACAGCTGCCTTCCATGAGCTGCAGGTCTTTATACACCTACACAACCTGGTGGGTTTGTAGAGAGCAGGACCGGAATCCAATTCAGGAAAGCAGAGTCATTGTGTGTCAAAAGGCAAACATCTCCAATTTAAAAATAAATGAACGTCTACAGCCATGCCACCCTGAACAAGCCCAATTCTGTCTGATGTCGGAAGCTAAGCAGGGTCGGGCCTGTTTAGTACTTGGATGGGAGACCGCCTAGGAAGACTGGGTGCGGCAGACATCAAATAAATAAATAAATAAAAATAAACGAAGGGATATTAGATTATATTTTCAGCTGTGATAATGCTTTCATAGTTCTTTAAAAAAATAAGTCCTCATCATTGAGAGATTCAGGCAAAAGTATTCAGAGGTTGAGGTGTAACGATGTCTACAACTTACTTTGGAACGACAGCAGGAAAGTACCTTCATTCACAGAGACGTAAATATAAATGTGCAGACGTATAGGGAATGTGGGGAGAGAGCGAGAGAGAGGACGGCAGGAAAACGCTCACCGCTGAGCACAAACGGGGAGCATGGTGGGGTTCTCGCTCTGCTCTTTCTGCTTTGTCTATGTTTTAAAATTTTCAAAACAAAAGATTGCAAGAGAAAGGAAGAATAAAGAGCAAACAAGAAATCGGGCAAATAATTGCAGCGAAAATAATCACAATTTTTCTTGGAACAAAACCCCCAGACATTGTACCCAGACAGAAACAGCCGGCGTGCTCAGCGGCTGTCAGTCAGTCAGTCGGTCGGTCACTCAGCCGGTGTTTACTGTGGGCCGCAAGCGCCTAGAACCGCCCCTGGCGGTGAAGGGAAAAGGAGTGGACACTGGGCTTCCCTGTCCCCAAGCTGCTGACGATGACAGTCAGCTCCGGGGAATGCTTTTGCTCCGCGTCTCGCTCCCTGGGAGGTTCTAAAGAAGCACCCAAGTTACACCCCGTGAGCAAGGATGCTTCGTTCCCATGAACCACACCTCGGTCGGAAAGTTTCGGCCTAGAAGAGGATTAACACGGAGGTCACAGATGGCAGCAAAGAGGTTCTACTCAGAAAATTCCAGGGTCGGACACCCAGGAGGGCCGAGCGCCGCAGCGCGGCCCAGCGCATCTGCGCGTCCCAGCGAGGGTCAGCTGGCCGCGGCCGTCTGCAGGGGCGGGGGCGGAGGGAGGAGGCCCCGAGAGACGGGCGTAGCCCCGGCCGGTCCTCTGCGAGGACCAGGCCCCGCAGGCAGGCCGTGGCAACGGTTCCTGGAAGCCATGGGGCCAGTTTATCTCACAAGCCCAGTGCGAATTTGGGGTATTTTTGCTCAAAAATGGTAGAGGGAGGAAGAACATCTCTCCGTGTGAAGAGAACTGGTAATTCCTGACATTTTATTTTATAATTGGGACTAGAAAGTTTAAAGCATAAACGCCCACTGAGATAACCGTCACTCATTCCACACACAAATTTTTTTCGTCTGTGCCAAACTCTATTCCAGATTACTGGAATACGCTGATGAAAATCTGTGCTTTCAGGAAAATCCCGGGCCTCCCGCGGAGAGATGGAGAACCCTGCCACCGTGGGTGGGCCCAGTTAGGGAGCCGGGCGGGGGCGGGTGCCGAGATGAGGCTGGCCTGAAGGTGGCGCTCTTGAGGTGGGAGGGGAGCCTGAGGGGCTCGGGACGCGGCACCCCCCAAACCGCGGTCCCCAAGGACGGGCCCTACCGCCTGCGGAGTCGGCGGAGCCGCACCGCACTGAGGGATTTGCAAACGCAGCTACGAGCAGGCAGCTCTGCTGAGAATGACACGAAGACGTTTGTTCTTGTTTCTGAATGCGGTTCACTTGCAATGAACGGGCCTGCTCCTGAAGAGTTTCTAACCAAGCTGTCATGGTGCAAAACCGGCCTCTGTGTTCAGGGGACAGTTCGCCTTGATTGAAAGACGGAACACAGACAGGAGCAGATAGAAAAGCCACAGGCCTCGCGGCGAGAGGCCGGGCCGTGGACGACAGAGAGGTCGACAGGAAATACGGACTGCAGAGCGCAGGGCGGGGCGCAAGCCGGGGTCGTCGCCGTCCCCTGGGATTTCCCAGCAAAGCAAGGTTCGCTGCCCCCAGTGTCCTGCCTAAACCGGAAGTCGCCTGACTGTGGCCAGAATTTGGAGAAGGCCGGAGGCGGGGAAGGGGCGTGGGGGCTTGGAATCCCAGCGGAGGTGGGAGGTGACGGCTAAGCGTGGGCATTCTGGAGGGGTGGGCAGGAGGGGCCCGAGAGAGGGACCATGACGGACGGCAGGCGGGGCGCACAGTGGGGCTGCAGGCGCGGGCCCTCACTGCCCAGCTGAACCTGGTCCTATGGGACACGGGGAGGGGGTGCGACAGACCCAAAGCCGTGCTGTGAAAAGATCAGTCTCGCGGACAGACACGTTCAGGACGCGCTGAGGGGCTGTTGCGGCCCGTCAAGGCCCCTGCGGCGGGGGCGGTGGCCAGGCGGCCGTGAAGGCGCAGCGCTGGTCCGCGGTGACCGGTCCAGCGAGAACGTGAGGGCCGTGACGGGCGGGCTCCGCGCGGTTTCTCCAGCCTGTGCACAGTGGGTGCCGGCTCGGTGCTGGGCACGGTCTTAGGAATTCGGGGCCCCTCGAGGAGCAAACCAGACCAGGGCCCCTCCCGCGTCCTCTGGGTTCATGCTCCCCCATAGCCACAGAGGACAGAGGGGCAGGGCCGACAGCCAGGTGGCACAGAAGTGAACAGGAGTTAGGGGTAGACAGAGCACCGGCGGAGGACGGGCAGAGCAGGGGCAGGGTGCTGGGGTGCCCGCCGGGGTGCCTGCAGGCCCCAGGGGCCCCGGTGGGCCGAGGCCCAGCCTGGTCTCCGCAGAGGGGCCTTCCGGCTGGGGCCAGAGTGGCTGAGCCCTGTGGCGGGAGCCTGCCTGGCCTGCAGGGTGAGCGGAGGGCGGCCAGTGTGGGCAGCGCAAATGACAGAGAGGGACAGGGGTCAGAGGCGGGTCAGAGGCGGGTCAGAGGCTGCACCAGCTGGAGGATGCGGGCTTCTCCTCTGAGCGAGCAGAAGCCTCCGCGGTGGAGGCGGGGGTGGGGGGCGACACGACTTGAGGCTGGCCTTGCATGCAGACCGGATGGGGGGGCGGAGCTAGGAGACCAGGAAGGGCTGAGACCGGGCGGGCGGCAGTGGAGGAGGTGCCGGGGTCAGCCCCCAGGTGTTCTGCAGGCAGAGCCAAGGTGCCCTGCGAGGAGGGGTTGGGGAGGGGGGAGCGAGGCTGGGTCCCGGGTCTGGCGAGGGGGAAGGGCAGGCGTCGTGGTCCGGCGGGTCTGGGCGTCAGGTGCTGGCGTTGGACCCGCTGAGTTGGAGGCGGCGTCGCTGCCCCAGGAGCAGGTCCTGTGGGGCGGGGTGGCGGGGGTGGGGGTGGGCTGTGGGGGTGTGTGGGGGATCTGGGACAGAGGTGGGGCCTGAAGCCAAGAGATGGCCGAGAGCTCCAAGGGGGCGAGCTCTGGGCTCTCAAAGGTGACTTTAAAGTCGAGCACAGTAAAACGGCCGAACGTCTAATAAAAGGGGCGGGGGGTGGGGGGGGGGAGAACGGACCCTTCGAGCTTTGCTGCAAAGAGGAGCAAAGAGTGGGGTGGCCCCAGAGTCCGGATCAGGACGCTGCGAGCGCGCGGGTGACGGGTGACGGGGCGGGGGGCTGGGGGCGGGGCCCCACGAGCCCGGCGACTTTGAGCAGGCGGGGCGCCCGGTGAAGCAGCTTGGCCACCTGAGAAGTGGCGTCGTCCTGGTGAGGCTGCTGGTGCCCGCGCGGGTCTGTAAGGAGGTGGCCACCCAGCTCCGCGCCCAGGGAGGGAGTCAAGGCGCGAGACGGGCGCCGGGACCTCGGCTAGTGGCGACCCACGCACGGGGGCGGGGCTCCCTGCGGGCGGAAGCGGGGGTGGGGCGGGGGTGTGGCCAGCCCCAGGCAGGGGCGCGAGAGTGGCAGTGCCGGACTGCTGGGGGCTGTGACGAAATACCGTGAGGAAGGGGGTGACCTCGGCAACTCCAACTACCTCCCCACAGGTCTGGAGGCCTGACGTCGCCCACAGTCACGGGGTCAGCGAGGGCGGCTCCTTCTGAGCCTCTCCACTTGGCTAGTCTGTGTCCTCACTGGTCTGTCCTCTGTACCGCCGCGTCCTAAGTTCTCATAAGGACCTCAGTGGGTCGTGGGGCCCACCCTACAGACCCCATCTGACTTGATCACCTCCTTAAAGGCCCTGGCTCCAAATACAGTCGACGTCTGTGGAAACAGGGGTTAGGGCTTCAAAGTGCAAATGTCGGGGTACACGACTCAGACCGTAACACACGGGGGTCAGGGCGGATCGGGTCCCTCCTGTGATGACACAGCTTGAATCAGAGTAAAGCCACAGGAGGATGGGCAGGGGCTGTCCCCGGAGTCCCCCCAAATCAAAAGGGGGCAAATAAGGTGAGCAGCAGCCATCGGGACAGGACACAAGGCTCTCCTGGCTTAAGCGGAGAGGGCCCAGGACAGGGACCGTGCCGGCCGGGCTCCGGAGGGGCCCCCAGAACCGAGGTCTCCCCGAGAACCGGCTCCCCCGCCACCCTCAGCCTCAGGCCCTGCTCCGCGGCCTCTGCCGTCACAGCTTCCGGCTGCCAGGGCCAGCGTGGCCGCCCGGTCCCACCACCTCGCAGGTTCGGGGAGCAATTCCAGAGCCCCGTGAATGGACTGTTTGATCGGCTGGATTGAGTGTGTGCATCCCTCCCAAACAGATAAAGTCTGGGGCGGCAGGGGCACCATGGGGTACAGGTATGTCTGGGGGTCTATTCGGGGTGCCGCTGGAGGGGCGCACAGGCGGGTAAGGACAGTCTGTGCGGACTGGCAGAAGGCACACAGGGGACACGGCCGAGGCCTGGGTCTCAACGGCCACGGGCGTGAGAGTATCAGAAACATACAGAAAGGAAGTGACGTTTCTGCCGACGGGACGGCGTGGCCGGGGGACGTTCCGTGGGGTGCAGCCGCACATGACGGGGCGAGCGAGGCCTCGGACCCCTTCCCGGGGCTGAGCCCATGACGGATTCGGGCTTTGCACCTTTCATGTGCTTAGAAAACTGGGCACCTGCGGGCCACCTCAGTGGTTTCTATAGGACGTTTTTTAAAAATGCCGCAGAGTACGTTTATCACGTAGTTTGGCCCAAATGAGAAAACCAAAGCACCGGAGAACGAAATGAGTCTGCCCAAGACGGAGAACATACGGAAAAGCTCAAACACTCAAATCCATGAAATGCGAGTGCGAAAAGGGCATTACCGTTTCTACGGCCGTCGTTGAAGTCGCCTGCCATCAGCATGCACGCGGGCAGCACGCCGGCGCACGCGGGGGCTGAACACCCAGCGGCCCGTCGCCCGGTGGCTCCCACGAACTTCCTGTCCTTGCTCCACGTTAAGGACCCCGAGCTGGAAACCTTGGTGCATCAGATGTGGCTTATGCAGGAATAACAACTTGGAACGTCAGTCAGGCATCGTCTTCAAAGAAGGGGTCCCGGCCTCAAACCGAGGGGTCGGCGGCGGGACCACGGGGTACAGATATGTCTGGGGGTCTATTCGGGTTCGCGTTTTACGTTGGAGGTGCGTGTCTGAGGTCTGCGCACGTCCCCTGCTTGGCTCCCCGCCTCTGCCGACCTCCGCACAGACCAGACACGGCCCTGCTCGCTGGCGAATGCTAGCTCCTCGTCCCGCCCCCGCCCCCGCCTCGGAAGCGCGATCCGGCCTCACGCCCAGATGCCATTCCCGTCCTGTGACATTTCACCGGGGAATGCTCGCTGCCGGAGCGTCCGCGTGTCACACCAGACCAGCGCTGTCTGCAGAGAACATGCCCAGGACATTTCTAACCTACACGTTCCAGAAGCCTCAGCCCACGCGTCGGCAGGATCCACGGGGGCCGGGGAGGTGGCCGTGCAGAGCCCGCGTGAGCAGTCACCCGTCCTGAAAACGCACAGCATCCCCCGGACCAGCTGGCCCTCCCGGCGGCGGCCACAACAGGCCTCCGATGTGGCTGACCTCCCGCACCCTCCAGCCGCGTCCTTCGCTTTTTTGCCGACCGCAGAGGGTCGCAGAAAGGCCGATGGACCCACTCAGGTCAGCACCGGGTGGGGGAGGCAGGGGGACCCCGAGGCCGGGCGGCCGCTGCGTGCCCCGGTCTCGGTTTTTCGGTGGTGCTCCTTTCTGAAGAGCCTGTGTGTTTGCGACCACAGTGACACCTTCATCTAAGGCGTGCGTGTGCGTGTGCGTGTGCACGCGTGCATTCGCATTCGTCTAGACGAGACGAGAGGAGAGTGGGCAACGTTTGTGGCACTTCGCCTTGTCCAGTCCCCGGCTGACCGGGGGGCTCTGCCCTCCCACGGCCTTCCCGCGTTCACGGGTAACTTGCTTCTCGAAGGAAGGAGCAATGCCAGGGGCACCGCAGACCCTGTCCGTCCAGGCGGCGGGGAGCCTGGGAGCCGGCCCCGTCCAGGCGAAGGACGGCAGCTGGGGACGTGGCCACCCCGGCCCTCGGCAGCTGCTGGGCGTCCCGCCACGTGAAAGCACGTTCCCTGGTGCCATGGACATCCCGCTCCGCAGCCGGTCACACATCGTGACAGTGGCGCCTGAGCTCCTTCAGGGTGCGAGCTGGTTCCCGGAGGACAAGCTGTGCAGAGCAAACGCAGGTCGGCCACGACCAGGGAAGACAGGTGTGGTCCTGCCGCCTCTCAGGGCCAAGGCTGCGGGCCTCTGGGGCCCACATTCGCCACCCGGGGTCCGCCAAGTGACCACTGCGCCCAGCGCTGCTGCAGGCTGTGGGTGCCGGCACTCAGGAAGAGACCCACAACCTGGGCAAGAGGGACACGGGCAGAACCCCCAAGACAGGACGCAACCTACGTGGGTACGGGCAATGGGAGACACGGGCACACACACGGGCACGCGCACGCATGCACACCTGTGCACACACACGCAACGCACACGCACGGCACGCACACGGGCACGCACACGCACGGCACGCACACGGGCACACACACACATGTACACCTGTGCACACATGCAGCACACGTGCACACATGCGCACACATTCAGCACGCATGCACACATGCCGCACAATGCACGTGTGTGCACACATGGAGCACACGTGCACATGCAGTACATGCACACACATATGCACACATGGAGCACACGTGCACATGCATGCACATGTACACACATGCAGCACACGTGTACACATGCAGTACACACGTGCGCACGCACGCACATGCACATGCACACATGCACACACATGCAGCGCACGTACATGCACGCACTCACATATGCACATACGCAGTACATGCACACACATGAACACATGCAGCACAATGCACACGTGTGCACACATGGAGCACACACGTGCACATGCATGCACATGTACACACATGCGGCACACACGTGTACACATGCAGTACATGCGTGCGCACACGCGCACACTGAAACATTGCTCAGCCATACGAGCCCTGCCATTCGCAACCACGAGAACGGACCCCGAGGGGCTCGTGGGAAGTGAACTGAGTCCGACACGGAAGGACGCGTGCCGTGTGGCCCGAGCCAAGAGCGGTGCCGGCGTCGGTTGCCAGGGGCCGGGCTGGGGGAGACGGGCGCTGGCCGGGGGGCCTGAGCGTCCGCTGCGAGACCGGGCAGCTGGGGACGGCCGCCAGCAACGCCGTGGCGCACACTGGAAAGCCGCTGAGAGTGGCTCCGAGTGCGCTCACCACGACAATCCGCCACGCCGTGGTGACGCTCATGGACGTCGTGGGGACATTCCAGAGCGCGCCACGCCAGCCGTCACACTGAACCCCTGAAACGCCCACACGTCGCACGTCGCTCGCGTCTCAATAAAGCTGGGGGTGGAGCAAGCCCCGCCATGAGGAGCCGCTGGCCGCTGGTCCGTGTGACCCTTCCACGCCTCCGCGGCTCGCACGCCCTGAGGGCGGCAGCCAGTGCCGTGAGCGTGAGCGTGAGAGGCTGCCGTGCCCAAGAGCCCTGGCGTGCCGCAGGTCAGCTCGGGGCCAGTCGCCCACGGCGCCCAGCCGCCTCCGCCGATGCATTTTACCTCCTCACACGGGGTGTGGTGAGCCCACCGTGTCTGGGTCCCTGCTCCTCGGGGGACCTGGCGATAGTTGCTTTGTCCCCTGCTGCTGTGGAGTGAGCTCCTCCCACATGCTGCTCAGGGCGGCGGTGAGCAGCCGGCAGGACCGCCCACGTCCACGTCTGCCTGTGTTTAAGAGGTGCAGCTGAAACAGAGGCCGCTCCCCCCCCCACCCCCGTCCCACCGCGGTCAAGGCCGGCTGCAGGAGGCTGCTGCTGAGAGCCACCAGCCCGAGAACTGCCCCTGCCCCGTGTGGAGGAGCCACGGGCGCCGCCTCCTCCCTGGGGTCAGCCTCGTCCTGTCCCGCGGGGCCCAAGCTCTGCCCTGGCTCCTTCTCAGGGGGCGGCCCCAGCGTCTCTGCGGGGGGGCGGGAGGGGCGGGGGGGGGCGAGGCCCTCGTCAGAACCGCCCCGAGGTGAAAGTTGGCAGACGTTTGCCAAACGAAAGACATGGTCGCGTACGCCGTAAAGCAGCAACACAGGGGCCACCACACGCTCCGGAGGCTCCCGGGTCCTGTCGCAGCTGAGGCGGCCGTGACGCGGGGCGGCCGGGGCGCCCGGGGCATGGCAGCTGGTGGCGTGAGTGACCGCGCTGGTCACATTGGGAAAGCAGGTGAACAGGACGCCGGAGCTAGAGGAGAAGGCGCCCACCCTGGGAAGGTACAGGGCCCTGGGCACAGGCTCTAAATAGCTCGGCAGGTGCCAGGCCGCTCGGCCAGCAAGTCCGGGGCGGCATGCGAGCCGGACCCCTGTGCGCAGCAGCTGGGGTCAGGGGCCGCTGGGGCCCCTGCGTCAGCGCCCTGTGCCCACCGCGGAGCCCCTGGCCCCGCCGCCCTGCTGGGGCCCCTCGCCACCCCCCCCCATGGCCAGGGGCCGCAGCACGCCCCATCAGCTCCCTGCCCTCCACTCCGCTGCCCACGTCCCCCGCTCCTGCTCCCGGAGTTGGACCCCACGGTGACAGACAACCGTGTCCTGTGTCACACCATGCTCCGTGGGGAGCCCGGGCGCAGACGGAGTGACAGACGCCACGGGCCCAGGCAGAGGGCGCATGCGCGGGAGCTGAGGGGGGAGGAGTCCCCAAGGCCGCGGCCCCGACGGGCCACGTCCCCCCTCCGCTTACTTCATCGTCCCCCCAAACGCCCTGTGTCTCAGCTAGAAGCGTTGAAACTGTCCAATGAGGAAGAAGATTTGTATAGAACCTTCCACCTCTAGAAGCCGCAGCAGGAGGGCCAGTCTCTGGGACCACGGCCCCTCTGGCCTGCTGCAGGCACCTGTGCCCTGCATGGAGCCGCGTGAGTCCCCGGCCCTGCTCCCCCACCGCCAACACACACACAGGGCAGGGGAACACCGCCCGGGCTCTGGTGGGTCCTGCAAGGCCCCTCCAACCCGGGCATTGGGGGTGGAGGGACGGTGGCCTGCTGGAGACGTGGGAGGACCCGAGCAGCACCCCACCCCCGAGAAGCCCCTGGCCGCACGCCTGCACATCCACGAATGCGCACTTCGGGGGCGGAGGAGCCGTTAGCAACTGCTGAACATACAGCCGACGCTCCGGCCCCGGGCAGGAGAGCTAATCCTGCCGATGACCTGTCAACTAGAAACCAACGGTGGCATCCAAACGCCACCCAGAGAGCCCGAGAGGCAAGCCGGCATTTAGGTCCGCCTGGTACTCCTGCTCCGGGCAAAGGTGCCACGGACGGACAGACAGACAGACGGGTGAGCCCCTCCGAGCACCTCTGCACCCCCCCGGGGCCGTGGCAGCATGCCACACGGGGTGAAGCCGTCTTCTGCCAGGTCTCCAGCCCCAACAACGAGCAAACCCACAGCCCAGCAAACCGTTCCGAAACCGTCAGCCTCTGGGGCTCAGTGCGGCCACCCCACACGGCGGGTTAGGGACGAGGGACCGGGGGACGCTGACAGTCCCCCATCTCCAGATGTCACTGCAACAGCCGCTGCGGGCGCGGCACAGACGACGATGCTCTCGGGCACTTCCCCGGGGACAGCGACTTCACGACTCAGGCCACACGGGCGGGAAAACCCACGGCCCGGAGCTCCGAGGCGTTTCGTGCGACGAAGACGGACTGAGCCCTACTGTGTGCCAGGCGCTGTGCCCAGTGCCAAGGTCCCCGTGAGCCACACACGGTCCCTGGCCACGTGGTTTCGCTTCTACTGGGAGGGGGTCACCAGACAAGAGTCTCGAGTAAAACACCCAGCAGGCTGAGGGGTGAATGCCGAGAGAAAGGGCGGCCGGCAGCCAGGGCTGGACGAGCACGTCGTGTGCAGGAGGGAATCGTGCTTGAGGGTTTTTGAGCAAAGTGGACGCTGCGTCCGCAGGGCCTGAGACGGCGCCGGGGGGGACGCCGCGCGGGGCGGACGGGGACGCGCGGGGCGGACGGTGGCATGTGGGACGGACGGCCCAGGCCACGAGAGGGGCAGAAGGGCTGAGCGGCCGCGGGGCACCGGCTGCCCCCTGCGCTGCCCCCCGGGCTGCCCCCTGCGCTGCCCCCTGCGGCTGGCGATGTGAGACGAGGCAGGCCGGCGAGCAGGCCGGGGCCGCGTGAGGGGCTCGCAGTGGCGGCCGGGGCGCCGGGGGCGTGGGGGGCGCCCAGAGGGACGGCTCCTTGGGACGCCGCGTCCTGGGGCAGGGGGAGAAAAGCGGGGCCACAAGCACGTGCGCTGGGGGCTGCGGGCTGGAGCGGAGCTGCGTGGCGGGGACCGGGGGCCGCGCGGATCGAACGGCCCCCGGGAGGCGGGCGACGGGACCGAGCCCGCGTGCAGCCCAGGCCCGCGTGCATGTGCACGGGGCCGACGCAAGGGGCCGCCTGCCCGCGAGGCTCGGGGTCACCACGAGGGACGGGCAGGAACGCCGGCCCCCGGGTCCACGTGCCATCGCGTGTCTGCGTGGCTCGGGCCTGCACGTCGCTCCTCAGCGTCCACGGGTCTACGTTTTGGGGTGCCATGGAGGAGGATGGGGTGCTTGATGCCCTAATATGCAGGACCCCCATGGCGGCCCCTGTGGGCACGTCCCAGCTGGCCCCACCCTCAGCCTTCTGTCCCCCCAGCTCCTGCTGCACCTGCCTCTCCCTCCGGCTGCCGGCTCTGGGCCACACGGCTCGGCAGGGCCCCCCGCACGCCCCGGGACTGCCCCCCGAGCACCTCGCTCTCACGGCTCTCGTGCCTCGTCTCCTCTGTCCAGGACGACCGCGCCCGTCTGGTCGCTGTGCCTGAAGGGCCAGGACAGCGGCCCCAGAGGTGGGCACAGCACAGAGGAGCCCGGGGCCCCGTCGAAGGGCCAACGCGGCCCCCAGTGTGGACGGGCTCGTGCCTCTGCAGGCCGGGTGGGTCTCGCCCCAGCCAGGCTCTGTCGCCCGTGGGTGCCCCCGTGCCCTGTGCGGAGGGGGCCCAGGCCAACCCTCTCTGCCCATGGGGTCTTCTCTCACGCAACAAGATGGACGCAGAGCAGCTTCCACCGCGGCCCCCACCGGGCAGCAGGCCGCGGTGAGCATGCCTTTCCCGAGGCAGGCGGAGCTCAGGGGGAGGTGGCGACAGGAGCCCCGGCTGGAGGCTGCAGACCGAGAGGAAGCGGGGCCCGAGCGGGGCGCACACAGCACAGCCTCGGCCGCGGCCCGCACTGCCACCATGAGGACGTCTGCAGAAGGCCCCGCGTCTGCGTCCAGAACGCTCCAGGGGCAGAGAAAAACACCGACCCAGCTCCCCGAGGGCCCCCGAGACCAGGGTAAAACCAGGAATGTGGTTTTAATCCCAGCCCTGAGTGCGGTCCGTGTCCTTGGAAGGTCACCATCTCCAGGTGGGGACAGGACGGAGCGTCACCCACCGGGGAGCCTGCGGACGACAAGGCGGAAACAAGGTCCCATCCAAACAGCGCCTCGGCTACGGGAGGCCCGACCCCCGGGGTCTGCCCTGGAGCCTGGGAGCCGCCCCAGGCACACCCCACGTGCAGGGGGACGGCACGGAGCACCAGGTGGGCTCGGCGCAGCCACGTCCCGACGCAGGAAACGACGCCCACGCGGGGGCAGGAAGCACGGGCCGCTTCCTCGGGCGGCTGGAAATCACGGCTCGTGTTATCCGTTCCAAGCACACGTGCTGGAAAAGGCGGAAACCACCGCCTTCTGTTTAGAGACGACCCTTCAAATAGCACGTCCGCATTTCGACTAAACACGGGCCGAGGGTTCCTACGTGAATTCCACAGACAGTAAGAAAGATAAGTGCCCCACTTGAGAAACAGACGGACGTTATGCGAGAAATTCAACTACATGAAATCTATAGACAAAATGGTTAAATGTGGAAAAATACGACCTGTTAGTAATTAAAGTCACGACGAAATAACGTTCTGACGTCAGGAAACAAAACGAAGAGAATCAATAACGTTGAGTTTGAGTCACCGGCGGGCAGATGAGGCGGCGTGCTCCCTGGAGGACGTCGTGGCGGTGTTTGTACGAGCCCTTAACGCGGACGGGGTTTCCGGACAAGCGGCGTCCCTCACGGGAGCTCACCGTCTGCAGGGAGGCTGGGAGGAAGGCCCTCCCGCAAGCCCGGTCTGCAAGGGGGGCCTTGGCGATGTCGCGGTCACCATCGGCTCAGTCCGGCGCCGAGCCTCCGGCATCGGACGGCAGGCCAACACCCCGACCGACCGGAAGGGCCGCCGAGGCTCCACGCAGGCCGCCGCGACGCGAAGGCTTGTCAGGGCGCAAGCACGGCGAGCCGCGAGCATGGCGGGCCTCGGGCGCCGCGCCGGCCCTCGCGACGGGCCTCAGGCGCCGTACCGGCCCTCGCTCCCGCGGGCCGCCTGGCGGTGCTTCACGTAGTCGCGGTGCAGCTCCGAGAACGCGTCCCGGGCCCCGGGCGGCAGCGCGGCCCGCAGGAACTGCACGTCCGGCTCGATGCAGAGGTCCAGGATGAGGTAGACGCCCTCCTGCAGGCAGCCCTTCACCGCCGGGCACACGGCGACCTGCGAGGGACGTGCGCTCCGTGAGGGCGGGCTCGCCGGGCCCTGGGGACGCGCGGCGAGGACCCGGCCCCCGCGCCCACGGGGAGCACGCGCTCCTTCCGAGGTCTCTTGCGTGTGACTTAAACCGCTGAAGCCTCGTGTCTCAAACTGAGGCGTGTGTCCTGGGCCACGCGGACGCCAACGCGGCTGAACGAAGCCCGGGAGAGCAGCACCGCGACATCGCCGCTCAGCAGGCGCCGCCCGTGTCCCCGGGGCCTCTGGGGCCGGAACCTCCGCCTGGCGGACCTCGCTCCAGGGGCCACCTGCGCGGGCGGCGAAGCCCTCGGAGCCGTCGGGCATGCCGGGGGCGGCAGGAACCGCGGGGTGCGGGCGGCGCTGACGCGGGGCTGATCTCGCCCCCACACCCACCGGGGCGCCAGCGGCCCGCACGCCAGCATCGGAGGGGACCCGTGACCCCGAGGGGCTGGGTCGGGCCCCGGGCCTGGAGCCCTGTCCTGCGAGTCGGGTCGACAGAACCTGGAGTCTCAGGGGCGGGAGCCGCCTGCGACTCGGCGTCCTGGGCACCACGCACGCCACTGACCGGGGTCCAGCCGGGCCCTGGCGCAGGAGCAGCTCTGCTCGGGCCACCACCGCCACCCGGGCCCCCACGGTCCTCCACGGACGTCCGGGGCCTGGGCCGGGGAGGTGAGACGCTTCTGGCCAGCGCGCCGAGGCCACCGCAGGCCGGGAACCTCTGGAGGCCGCCGGCTGGCACTAAGGCAACACTGTTCTCTAAGCCACGTCGTCGTCAGGGGACAGCTCAAAACGTCACTGAGTCCACTCCCAACAGCCTGCAGGGTGCTGCCCAGGACAGCCGGCCAGGGCAGGGGGCACGCGGGCCCCCGAGGCGGGGGAGGGCGCTCGGCTTACCTTCTGCAGCTCCGTCACGTACTGGGCCACCATGAAGGGGACGAACACCGTGAACTCCTCGGCCCGTGCTGCGATGTGGCTGTACATCCTCTGTACCAGGCGGGCGCACTCCAGGACCAGCGGCAGCTCCTCCGGGGTGCCTACGGAGCGAGCGTGCCCACGGTGAGTTCACAGCCACGTGCTGACCCCCGGCCTCACAGCTCGACTCACGGCCGCGTGCTGACCCCCGGCCTCACAGCTCGACTCACGGCCGTAGGCTGAGCCCCCAACGCCACACCTTGGGGGGCATGCATTGCCCCGGGTACAGTGAAAAACTGAGACAGTGCGGCTCTTTTTCAATTGTTCTGAGTATTCGTTTGGTCATCTGAACGTTTCTCTTACTTAACCTCATCTGGGAGGTTTTGTTTCCAGTAACAGGTGGCCAGAGACCCCGTGAGGCAAACGGGAAAAGGCGTGTGGCTCGCGCTGGGGCTCAGAGGTACCTTTTTCCTTCTGCCGGCCTCTGTGCATGACCGAAGACACCAGCCGGTTAAAACAGTTCAAGAAGGAAGGGATGGCCTTCAGCATCACCTGCGGCAACAGACAGAAAGCCGTTCATTTCCAGTCCTCAGGGAGCTCACCGTCCGCCTTCGCCTCGCCCGGCGGGACGCTCGCAGCCATGGGGCTTCCTTTGGCCGCACTTTCTGGGGAGACGGCTGGCCGCGTCGCCTGCCAGTCCCGCCTGTTCGGACGGGGGCGGGGCTGCCGTGCACGTGGCCCGGGCCTCGTGGGCCGACCCCCACCCAGAACCCGGCGAGTTTGTGTGGCGTTCTAGAAGCAGGTAGAAACGAATGACAAGAGGAGCGGCAGCCAGTGTATTTAACCGGAACCAGCATGGAAAAAAGATCGGGTAGCGCGCATCCATTAACACCGAGGCTCAAACACGCCTCCTGGAGACGAAAAGAACTGGCTGTCACTGTATCTCGAAAGAACGACCCGGAAGCTGTAAAACGTGCTTTCCTCAAACCTGACCGAAACAGCACACGGCCAGATAAAGCAGCCACGAGTCACATTTAAATTAATTAAAATTAAAATTCTCGTCGCGGTCACGTGGGGCCCAGACCACATCTGGACTGGTCAAAGCTGTGGCCACCCACGGGGCAGTGCGGGCACGGGCCACGCGATCGCCGCCAGCCGCCAGGGGACCGCCCCGCCCCGGCTGCCAGACCGGAGCCGTGAGGCGCGTGCTGGAATTCTCGTCTTCGGCCTAATTCATCCAACCGGATTTGCAACTGCGTAACCACCTCCTTCCCCTCAAATTGTCGACTTCCGCAGCGTGAAGAGAGGCCCCTCGGCAGGGATCCAAGATTCACGCCCGGAGGACACGCCGGCCAGATCGCCCGGCGGTTCTCCGGTAGCGTGGGAATCCCACGCCAGTGTGCGGGGCGAGGCGAGCCGTTCGGCGAACGCCCGGGAGGTGGCGGCTGAGCCGGGCTCTCGCCGACGGGCGCGTGCTCCGAGTCCCTTTAACAGGCAGCACGCCAAGGAACAGGGCTCAGGACGGCTCAGCGCCACCCGGGAAGAGAGCTGAGCAAGCGAGTGACATCCCAGGACGGGGCCCGACCGATGCGGAGGCCGAGCGTCCCCGAGCTCGGGAAACCCCTCGGGCCCCGAAAGCGGCCGGCGGCAGAACGGGTCCTGAGCAAACGGCTACCGCAGACCCTGCCTCAGGGAGGTTTGGCCGCCCTGCAGCCCAGGGGCTGCGGGGCCGGCCGCGCTCACCTTCGGGTGGTGCTGCAGGATGGAGAAGAGGGCGTGGTGCATCCTCGCGAAGAGGCCGGCGAAGGCGGCCGGCTGCAGGCCCTCCAGCGGCACGGCGAGCAGCGTGCCGAAGGCCAGGCCGACGTGGTGCGGGTTGCCGATGGCGGCCTCGCCCCGCCGCAGCAGCTCGGCCAGCACGTCCAGGAGGGGCCCCACCACCGCGGGCGGCGCCGGCTGCTCCCGGCAGGCCTCTCGGCTCTGCAGCTGCAGGACCGAAAGGGACACGGGAGAGGAAGGTGACGCGCACGGACGGAAGGCGACGCCGGGGACGGACGGAGGGGAGGCCCGCGGCGACGGGCGTGGGGCGTCCGCGGCCCGAAGTGGACCGAGGCGGCCAGCGGGCGGCCGGGGGGCCAGGCCGCACCCGGCGCCCCAGGGCCGGCCCCGTCCACACGTCCCGCTGGATGTGTCTACCGTGAAAAGCACTTTCTTAAGAAAGAGCTGATTCATCCAGCTCCTCGAAACAAGCACACGTCACATGAGACCACGGAACGGGATTTCCTGAACGTCGCGAGTTCTCTGTGCCGCAATCGGACCACACCACGTTCCTCAGGGGCCAGGGGTGGGGTCACTCACAGTCAGGGCCATGATGAGCTGGGGACATGCCCGCCAGAGCACGCTGGCCTTCTCCCCACCCGGCGGGCACTTCAGGAGCAACTTGATCAACGTGACAGACGACAAAACGGCCTAAGGTGAAAGAGCAGAGAGGACAGGTAGGAGCAGCGGGAGCCGGCCGGCCCTCGGGAGCCCCCGGGGCAGAGGCCGGGCAGAGCTCCCCCCGGAAGCGCGTCTGGCTTCTGGGGTGGCACCGCGTCTTGCGTCTTCCCGTCGGAGCGGATGCCACGGCCGAGCCGGCCGTGCCGGGGGAGGGCGACTCACCGGCAGGCCCTCTCTCCTCGCGGTGCTGAGGTCCAGCCCCTGGAGCACGCACTGCGTCGCCCACCTGAGGTCCTCCGTCGTGGCCGCCTCCAGCATCCGGGAAAACAGGACGCCCAGGTGAGGCTCGACGTCCCGGACGACCAGGTCCGGAACCGCAGGATCTGCGCGGAGAGGAAACCAGAGCTGGGGCACCGCGAGGTCAGAGCTCCGCGGGAGGGCACTGCGCGCGCCCGGGACGCACACACGCTGCGCACGGGGCTCCCGGCAGGACGGGCACGGGACGGGCAGCGCCGCGCCCCAGCAGCGCGACCTCGGCCAGGCCGCCACCACGGGGGAGGGGGAGGGGGAGGGGCTGTCGCCTCGCCGCTCTCTGCCTTCCTTGTGCTCTAGCAGTCGGCAGGGCCGTGCGCGTGCGCGTGCGTGTCTGTCTGTGCGTACGTGCATGCGTGGGTGTGTGTGTCTGTGCACGTGTGCGTGTGTCTGTGTTGTGTGCGTGCGTGTGCGTCTGTGCGTACGTGCATGCGTGGGTGTGTGTCTGTGCACGCGTGCGTGTGTCTGTGTGTGTGCGTGCGTTACGTGCATGCGTGCGTGCGTGTCTGTGTGCGCGCGCGCGGGTGCGTGTCTGTGCGTACGTGTTTGTGTGGGTGTGTGTGTCTCTGTGTGTGCGTGCGTTACGTGCATGTGTGCGTGTATGTGTGTGCATGTCTGTGCACGCGTGTTTCTGTGTGCGTGCGTTACGTGCATGCGTGCGTGTGCGTGTATGTGTGTGTCTGTGCGTGTGTGAGTGTGCGCGCGTGCGTCTGTGTGCACGCGGCCGGGTGCAGGGACGTGTAAACGGACGGGAAGGGGAAGGCCAGCGACCCTGGCCCTTGGGCACCGCTGCCGTAGCCGCCCGCCGCGTGTCGCCTGGGGAGACCCCTTGACGCCCGCGTGCGCTGTGCCCGGCTTCGCGGCGGCCCGAGGCAGCGCAGGGGCCGAGATCCGAGGCCGGCCTGCCTTCCCGGCCATTGCGGCCGCCACGCGGCCAGGGCGCCTTGCTGTGCCCCTCACTCGCGCGGCGCTGAGGCCACCCTGTGGCCCCTCACAGCCGCCTGGACCCTCTGTCCCGCCCGAAGCCTGGGCCACTCCTCACTGGGTACTTCTTCCAGACCTCTGGCCACTTCGGTCCCTTCTCTCGATGGCATCCAGCAGCTCAGGTACATGGCCTGGACCCGGGGGTTATGACACCCAGGCCGGCAATCTGAGGGGGCCTTGGGCTGGCGGCATCGCCCCGACCGCCCTGAGGTCCCACCCCGAGGTCAGAGGTGCCGTGAGTCAGGGACACAGTTAGACTTGGAGCCCGTCCGAACTCGCGAGGACGGGGGACAAAGGAGGACACGGTCGGCGTTCCGTTTACTGGCGGGGCAGAGGGGCCAGGGTCCGGGCCACCGGCTGCCATTTCTCGGGACGTTCCTTTAGGACGTCCGCACGGAATGCTGCGGCTGTTACTACGCCTTCGCTTCCGTTAGGAAGGTGGACTCAGTCCCCACAGGAGCCGCTGACGCCGAAGCAAAACGCGCGACCAGGGCCTGCGGTCGGTCCACAGCCGCGGCAGAGACAGAGGCCACCGCGGGGGCGGCCGGCATCGCCCCCGGGGCCTGCTCCCCACTCCGCACATGGAGATGCAGCCCTGTCGCCCGGCAGGGCCTCCCCACTGGAGGCGGGTCGGCTCGCCGCAAAACACCACCTTGAACACCTCGCCACCTCGGGTACGAGCAAGCAGAGAGGATGACCCCGAGCCAGCGGTGAGGACACAGGCCACCTCGAAACGGGGGTGAAATGTGGCCTGTCGACCTTCGACTTGGGGACACCAGGTACCGGATCCTCCTGCACGAAGACAGCGCTGGCTCTGCAGCCCTGTGACATCGGCTGGCACCGTGTGATGATGTCACGGGCCCAGCCACTTGGTATCTGCGGCCCCAGTAACTGCCGCTACCAAGGGGACCGAAGTCCTGCCCCCAAGGAATTTTAAGAAGCTCCCTATAAATTAAGTACATGCATTTGCCAAAAGTTGGCAGATCGTATGTGTTTCTTAGGTCAACTGACCGCACGCTAAAGCTCTGACACGCAGAGCCCACTGGTAAGAAAGCAACCTGTCCCCCGCCCAGGGCCAGGACAGGAGGAAGATGGGGGAGAGCGATCTCAAAACCACAAACCGGAACAGTCTCCAAAGCCAGTGGGAAGCGGAGGCCCTGGACCACCACCTGCCAGGCCTCAGCGCTGACAAAGGCAGGGACTGCGGGCTCCAGGGAGGGGCGCTGGCTCCCACCCCCTCCCTGGGCCTCTGGAACGGATGGAGGCCCGTCCCCGCCGTGCATCGCCCCACAAAGGCCCAGGAGCGCAGGACCCGCACGAGGAAGCCCCTCACCTGCCAGCACCGCCCGCACTGAGAGCAGCACGGAGCGGAACGCGGAGCCCTCCTTGGGCTGGAGCTCCGGGGCCGAGAAGCAGAGCGTCAGGAAGTGCAGGGCGGCCCGGAGCGGCGGGGCGCTTCCCGCCAGGGCCGGCAGCTCCGCCAGCACCCGCGAGTACAGGCGCCGGAACAGGGCTGCCTGCGGGGGAGGGCTCCCCAGGCCCCCGAGCCCTGAGGGCTGGCCCACACCCGCGGCCAGGAGCGAGCTGGCGGCCGAGAGGAGCAGGGGGGACAGGTGCCCTCCTGGGACGCCGCGGGCCCCGCACTGCCGCAGCGCGGCGCCCGCCTGCAGCAAGGCCTCCCGCAGGAGCTCGCGCAGCGCCCCCCCGGCCCCCGCCTCGGCCTCCTGCAGCTGCTCCCGCTCGCGGACGAAGGGCCCCAGGACTTCGCACACCGCCGTCCAAGACACCAGCAGCAGCTGCCGGCCCAGGGGGCTCTCGGGCTGCGGCCGCTGGCCCGGAGGCGCCCCGCTGCGCACATCACACCCGGACAGAAAGGCGATGATCTTCCCGAAGTTGAGCACCAGGCTGAGCTTCGCCTGCACGAGCATCCGCAGGAGCTGCTCCAAGAACGGCCCCACCACCTGCAGGACCTCCGCCCACGGGGGCGCATCCGGGGCAACGCGGAGGCCACCGCTGGCTTTGAGCAACGAGGTCAGGACGCTCTCGAAGATGTCGCTGCCGTACATGACCTTGAGCACCAGGCGGGCGCCTTGCCCTCTCTGCAGCGACCCGAGAAGCCGGTAGCAGGTGACCCAGAACCGGAGGGTCACTGGAGAAGGGCAGGAGCACCCAGGCCTGGCCACGGCCGCGGACAGCAGCAGGAGGAAGTAGCGCACGTGACAGGCGGCCGGGAGGCTGTCCAGCTGCAGCGCAGAAACGACCTCCAAGAGCCCCAGCACAGCCTCCAGCGGTTCCTCCTCCAGCTGGATGGGGAAGTCACCCCTGACCAAGGACAGGACGTTTGGGGCCACCACTGTCCACGATTCCAGGCCTTCGGGCCCGGCTCGTGCCCACCCGCCTTCCTGGTGAGCCGCGTCCGTGGGGTCCTCCTCAAAAAGCCAGGGCAGCTGCTGACGGACAAGGCCCATGTCCGTCCGGGCGCCCGAACACAGGGCGCGGGCGCAGTCCGCGTGCAGGTGCACCAGGAACGCCGTGTACAGGCCCTGCACTTCGGGGAAGAGCGGGCTGCGGAGCACGGCCTCGGAGAGCTTCCCGAGCGTGGCGTCCGGCTCCTCGCCGGCCGGGCCCTCGCGGGCCCCGCCCAGCTGCACGGTGCTCAGCAGCACCACAGCCAGGTAGCGCACGTCATCGGGACAGAGGAAGGGCGTCAGGACGGTGAGGTTGGACGTGAGCAGGTGCCAGTGAGCCACGGGGTACGTGCGCGCGCTCACGGTCCCGACCTGGCCGTCCCAGGAAGCGGCCGTCCCCCGAGCCAAGCTCTGTCTGCCGGAGGCGAGGACCCGGGCGGCGTCTTCCCTCAGGGCGAGGAGGGCTTCTGCCGACTGGCACCCCGGCTGCCCCAGCGCCCGCCTCACCCTCTGCAGGCGGAGCTGCTCGAAGCAGTACTTGCCGAGGGAGTCGAAGCGAGCGGTGACCGCCTCCACCTGCTCCCAATGCCGGGCCTCGACGCCTGGGAGCAGGGCGGGGAGGTCCGAGCGCCCCAGGGTGGCACCCGCAAGGGCCCCAGGCGCAGACGCCGCACAGTAGTGGCTGCAGTTCAAGCTGAGCACGGTGTCCACCTGGGCCCAGGCGCAGGACAGCAGTAGCGCGGAGTCGCTGGCCTGCTGCAGCCACGGCTGCGGCCCCGGGCCTGGGGGCACGCGGAGCAGGGCCAGCAGGGGCCACAGGAGCTCGCGGAGCACCCTCTGCATCACGGCCCGCATCCGCCTGGCGACCGGCAGAGGCGTGCCGCTGTCCAGGCTCCTCGTGTGGACCATGATGCAGTGCAGCAGCGAGCTGAGGGACAGCGCCTTCAGGGCCATGTCGACGTCCCCCTGCAGGTGCGGCAGGACCGAGGACCGGAACTTCTCCAGCACGAGGCACCAGGCGTCCAAGGTCTGGCTGGGCGGCAGCTCCAGCAGGCACTCGCGGAGCGCTGCGGCCGGGCCAGCGGCCAGCAGCGGCGGCCTCTGCGCCCCGGCGGCCGGGCGGCAGAGCACCTCCAGAATCTCCCCGAACAGGCGGGGCGCCTGCCGCAGTTTGGCGTACGTCTGGAAGAGGGCGCGAACGAGGGCCTCCTGGGCCCTCCTGGCTCGGAGCTCCGTCACCGGCGCGTCGATCCACGCCGCAGCCAGCAGGTCGCCCAGGTCTGGCTCCAGGGTCAGGTGGTTCAGCGAGAGCAGCACCCGGAGGCAGCGGAACCAGGCGGGCACGGCCACCTGCGGGTGCCCGACCAGCAGCTCCGCCAGGTGGCGGTAGAACCGGAACTGCACCTCCCCGTGCCGGAGTCGGTCGGCGGCCACGTTGTAGATGTCGGAGGCCGCCACCGAGCCCAGCAGCTGCTCCAGGGCCAGGAGGTCTGTGGCCCAGTCCGCCACGGGCAGCGGCTCGCCCTGCAGGTGGGAAATCCTCAGGCAGCCGAACAGCGGGGCCAGCGCCCGGAAGCAGAGCAGCTGAGCCCCCTCCTTGAGGTAAGACTCCAGAAACAGCTTGTACAGCAAGGTCACCGAGCTGGCCACCACTGCGGCTTGAAGGGACGGCTCGCAGCAGCCGGACTCCGCCAGCCTGGCGGTCACGGTGCCCATGGGCGCCAGGAGGCTCTTCGCGGCCCCCCCCTTCGCAGCCCCCTGCGTCTGGTCCAGGAGCTCCTCTTGGTAGGACGACAGCAGCTCGGGCTGGAAGGCTCCGCCCCGAAGCATGGCCTCCACCTGGCTCCGCAGGTCCCGGCTCCGCGCCGGCGGCAGTGCCCACGCGCCCCCGGACAGCAGGTGCTGGAGGACCAGGCAGGGCTGCAGCAGGTGCCCCGTGACCTCCCCGAAGGCGCGCCTCGGGTTGACCTGTTGCTGCTGGATCACGATGTAATGGCCCAGGGCCAGGTGGAGGACCTCGAACAGCGGGGCTGCCAGGGCTCCGTGTGGCTGCCCGCAGGCCGCCCGGCACAGCTGGCTCAGCAGGGCCACCAGCAGCTCCTGCCTGGCCGTGTACACGGCAGCGAGGGCGGGCGCGGAGAGGATGCCCTGGCAGCAGCTGAGCACCGCGCCGACGTTCCTCTGCGGTCCGGAAAGAGAGAGCTCGGCCACCCTCTCGTTGATGATCTGGGCACGGAGAGAGACAGGAACCAGTTACTGATGCTGGACCCGCACGTGCAGAGGAGCGACAGGATCCGTCTCCTCGCGCCCTTCCCGCTTCCCGAGAAGCCAGATCAGCGCACCCGCGAACTGCGACGGTCTGCACGCCTCCGTGCCCCTCCCCCAACGCACATCCAGGACAGAGCTGGGTTTGAGGCCCGCACGCCACAGCTCCTGGCCCTGCAGTTCAGCTGAGACGCTGCAGGTGGATGGACAGGGGTCTCGGGTTATGATCCCACAGTTCACGTTACGTTTGTGTAGTCGATTAAACTGTTTCTTT
This sequence comes from Rousettus aegyptiacus, assembly GCF_014176215.1. Lineage (NCBI taxonomy): Eukaryota > Metazoa > Chordata > Mammalia > Chiroptera > Pteropodidae > Rousettus > Rousettus aegyptiacus. Next base: position 15,522,077 of record NW_023416293.1, on the reverse strand, counting down.
TTTAAAAGCCAAAGCCAAAGGAGCTCTTAACAGAGAAAAGCAAGTTTCCAGTTACTACTTATTACGCAGCAAACCCACAGTCTACTGCTTCTGAAATTCTGAAACCCACAAACACCAGACGTCCTGAGAGCCGGTCAGATCCCCAAGGTCACTCGTGGTGACTGACATGCCCCCAGCCCCGCGGCCTGCGTCTCGGGCTGACCCTGGGCGCTAAGTTACAGCGACCCGGTGACACACTGTGACTGCCTCCACTCGAGGGACTGCTGGCTCTGGAGAAGCGGAAACGTGTCGAACACTCAGGTGCCAATGCGCTGCTGTGGTGATCTCTGACTTTTCCTATATTTATACTACAGTGTTCAGGTTGTACGTAACCATAAAGCATACGTAAATATTAAAATGTGACTTTTTTAAAAAAAAGATGGTGTAAGATTTTTTCCCTATTCTCCTGAAGGATCATTCAGAACAACCCACTCCAGTGGCCACCAGCCTATTATTTTTAAAAGCGACATGCAATTTGGAACATAAGTTCAGGGACCATCAAAGCCTATGAATCACCACGCAGCTCAAGCATTTAATTCTTCTGTTACCAGTCGCGACCGATCTCCTTCCTGCCTGCACACGCCTGGGTGAGCGCTGCAGCGGGAAGGGCGCGGGCTTCGCCATCAGGCACGTCCAGGGTCCGTGCCACTGACTAGCTGTGCGACTTCCACAAGTTACTGTACCTCTCTGAGTCTGGCGCACGCCAAGTGTTCATGATCAGTTCTTTTTATTGTCACCAACTGTTCTCACGGTTTTTCGAAATACTCAGCTTTGACAGCAAAGTTAATCATTCTGATCTGAGACTTCGAAATCACTTTTTCAGTCAAAAACCTTTGAGGAAATTCCTATCCAGATTTTAGCCTTTCATCCCCCTTCAGGCCAAGAGAGGTGTGTGTGTGGGGTGGGGGAGAATCACCAAGTAGCATAATCTGCTATCTTTTCCAATCGGGAAGGCAATCAACAACCATTTCAAGAAGTAGTTCTAAGTCCTTAAATATTGAACAACATAAAGCACTCAGCTCGGTGTAGTGTATACAAGTCATTCAGCAAAGACCAGTCATTATCACCGTTCCAGTAATAACATTGTTTCCTCCTCCTCCCTTGCCTTTGTTTCCTGCATCTTCACGGCGTTGATCCTAAAATGAATTCGCCCCCAGCAGTAACGGGGACCCGGGAGGCGCACCTAACACATTACCTTGACCAGGGACAGCTGGAGGTTAATGGTCTTCCCGCTCTTGAGCAGATTCTGCAGCTTTGTGCTGTGCAGGACATTATCTATATAGGTCCAAAGCCTTTCGACGATGTCTTCCTTCAGTTCGAGTTTTTTCTTATAAAATGCAACTAATGACTGTCCTGCCCAATCAAGTAATACCTAAATTTGGAAGAAATACACTCTGAAAAGAAATGAATTTCTTTACCAAGAAATAAAAACACTGAACATTTAAAGGGACATTCCACATGCAATTGAATCCAACTGCCAGGGAGAAAACTCTCCTCTAAAACTTACCTTCGGCAACATTACATCACAGAAATGCCCACAAACAGCAATGGCTTCCTTGGTCCCTAACCTATTTCTAGAATGGCTTAACACAAATTTGAAAATTTCTCCGCTTGCCAACCTTCAAGTCGTCAGATTCCAAAGGTGCCTAACAGAGCTGCGACAAGCAGCTGCTTAAGGAGAGTCGCTTCGGGTTTCCAAAAAAATGGAGCTGCCTAAACACTCAGGGCCTGACTCGTGTGCCCTAACTCCCAGCGGGGTCACAGACGCATAGACCTAGCTCTGAATGTAAGAGACCAAGCATGAAGACTTGCTAAGGAGGCTCTGCGACACACCTGTTAACGACACACCTGGCTTCTTCTTTTCTCACCGACATTAACTTCCAACCACGGTCCTTTCCCCAATGTTTTCTTAAACCTTTTACGATTTTAACTAAATGTCATGAGTGATAATTGTTTCAGGTTTTAAAAGGGTTAAGTTTCGGGTTAAACTTGCCTGCTCTTTATTTGGAAGAACGCACTGGTGGGAAATCCAAGCGAAGTGAGCTAGCTTCAGTTTATCTTCCCAGGAAACTGTCTTGCTTTTAAGCTTCAGGGAAATGCCGGAATAAATAGCAGCCATTGCTACACTTTATCTGCAACTTAAAATGATGAGAGAAAATGATATTACCGTGGAGCAAAACAGGCACCAGAAAATGAACATTATGTGCCTTATTGTCCGCATTATATACATGAGTATATTCATTCCTTCAATGAATTAAAACATATCAGCAGAATTGCTGGGCATACGTTTGTACATAGTTGCTTGAGCCCAAGAACTTTCTGGGGGAAATTCAGACAAAAGCAGGAAGAAGATGGATTACACACGTAGGTACAAGTATTCCCACGGTGCTCGAACATCAGTCACATTGTCAGAGGTGGGTGTGCAGGACCTCGAATGGTCAAAACCCAAAGCATTCAAACTACTTGTGAAAGGAGATTCATTTGCACATGGCTTTAGATTGAAAAGTTAAGTTTCCGTACAAATCTCTTGAAATGTACCATGTATTGCATTATCAGGAACAGTTCCATTTAGTAGTGCAAACAGCTAAATTAGCAGTATTTGGAGACAGTAATATTTCTCCAAGTAAAAGGAAATATAGTATAAACCTAGTCCCAACAGAACTACAGTTAGTTCAGCTGCAAGAGTAACTTCCCATTGTAACTTTATTCTGTAATAAATATGTACATTTAAAAGACATGCTATTTCCAAAAAGAGTCGACAAAACATAGTCGCACAATTAAGACCACAAAAACAGAATACGGTAAAATCATGAATAAAGAAGGAAAGCAAACATACCAATCACCTGTACTTCTAGACAACTGAGGTAAATGCAGCTTTGGGTTTCCTAAAAGTCACAGTAAAAAAAGGAAACATCTGATTAAGCCACTTTCATTACGTGAAAGGACACAAGTAAGATCTTCAAAAGAAAAATTTTCATGATGCCTAAAGCTGAAATAAAATTATCGTAAATAAAATAGGACAACGGAGATACCAAAAACAGAAAAAAAATCGCAGCCCCATGATCCTAAGGTAAAATTGTCAAACCAAAAGAATCGGCTACACCGAGGGCGAGTCACTTGCACTTTTTAAAAAGATGAAATCCTATGGCCCCACCTTGAGCTTACTCTACGGGGAATGAGCAAACGCCAGGTATCCTTCGCCCTTTTCCGGGGAGCAAAAGTCGTCGTCGAGCGCTGTCATTTCCCTGTTTTGTAAAATGCCCAATACCTATTATCCACCGAACAAGTACTCACTTAACTTCTAAGTTCAGTATGTTTGCAGCCATCGCCCCAGCTACAAAGTACTTAAAACGTGTTTTGTAGAATCGGCTACAAAGACGCCTCGCGTCCCCTCCCGGAGCCTACCGGCGTTCGGCGCGGGGGGGGGGGGGGTCCTCGTGAGAAGCCCAAAGCGACCACAACGCCGCGGCAGGGCTCCCCAAAGGCCGCGTCTGCGCGCCCGCCCTGAATCCTGCGGAGCAGAACGAAACCAGGGAACAAGGGCGCGCAACCGGGAGCGACGTCGGGGGCCGCTCAGGGAGCCAACCCCGAGGGCCCTCGCACAAGGTAGGGAGCTGGCCTCGGGGTCCGCTCTAGGGAGGACGGCGGGCTGGAGACCCCCAGGTTCAGGGGCTCACCTGTAGGCGGTCCCCAGGTAAGAGACTCACCTCGGGGCCCGGACAGGAACCGGGGACGGAGGACAGCCCTCAGGCTGAGAGGCTCACCTCGGAGCCCAGTCCGAGACCGGGGTGCGGGCGGGTCGCAGGGCAGTCCCCAGGTGAAGGGGCGCACCTCAGGGCCTAGACCCCGGGACAGGGGCGCAAGCGGGGGCGCAGGGCAGTCCCTAAGTAAGAGACTCACCTCGGGATCCACTCTGGGAAGGGACCACGGGTGGGGGGCCGTTTCTCCGCCCCCAGGGAGCCAGCGCACCTCGGGAGCCAGCCGGGGACGGGGGAGCGGGCGGGGACGGATGGCCGCCCCCAGGGAAGGGGCGCACCTCGCGGCCCAGCCCCCCGGGACAGGGATGCGGGACAGGCGGCAGTCCGCAGGCTGAGGGGCGCACCTCGGGGCCCGGCCTCCCGGGACAGGGATGCGGACAGGCGGCAGCCCCCAGGGAAGGGGCCGCGCCTCGGGGACCGGCCCCCCGGGACAGGGATGCGGGACAGGCGGCAGCCCCCAGGGAAGGGGCGCGCCTCGCGGCCCCGCCCCCCCCGGGACAGGGAATGCGGGACAGGCCCCCAGGGAAGGGGCGCGCCTCGGGGCCCAGTCCCCGGGGACGGGGTGCGCGGGCGCGGGGCTCACCTCGGCGGGCGGCGCGGGCGCGGGGCGCACCTCGGCGGGCGCGGGGCGCACCTCGGCGGGCGGCGCGCGCGGCCCAGCACGTGGGCGGCCCCCGCGCCGCTTCCGCCGGCGGCGCGCACGCCAGGCATCGCCAGCCGAGCGCCGAGGCGCCGCGCCCATTGGCGGAGACGGTTGCGCGTCGGCGGCCCGAGCGGCCCAGCCCGCGGCCCGCTCCGCGTCCGTCAGTCATGGGGCGGCCGCCCAGGGCCGCGGCGGGGGCGGCGGGGCGCGGGGCGCGGGGGCTCGGCTGAGCCGGCCGTCGGCGCGGAGCCCTGCGGCGGCGGCGGCGGCGGCGGCGGCGGCGGCGGGAGGAGCCGGAGCCGCCGGGGATGTTCAGTGAGCGCGGGGCGCCGGGCGGGGGCGCGGGGCGCGGCCGCGCGCGGGCGGCGGGGGGCGGGGGCCCGGGACCGGGGGCCGGGCCGGGGGCCGGGGGCGGGGGGGTCCGGGGGCCAGGGGCGCGGCCGGGGGTCGGGGGCGCGGCCGTGCCGGGGCGGGGGGGCCGGGGCGGGGGCCGGGGCGCGGACTGGGCGGGGCGGGGGCCGGGGGCGCGCGGCCGGGCGGGGCGGGGGGCCGGGGGCGCGGCCGGGCCGGGCCGGGGCGCGCGCCGCAGCTCCCGCAGGCGGGCGGTGGGGGCGGGGCGCGCGCGGCGGCCTCCGAGTCCCGGGTGGCGCCGCGAAGGGCGCCGGGCGGCCAGGCGCGGCCGGCCCCGGACCCCGCTCCCGTTTACGGGAAGAGGAAATGTCTTTGGCCGAACTCGAGATTAGACTTCGCACGTGGTGCCCGTGGTGATGGGCGTGAAACCGACCCCTGCGTGTGCCAGGGGGGCTGCGCCCTCGCCTCGGGGCGGCTGTTGGGCGACGCCGCCGCCCGCCTCCGGGGCGGTTTCCCCGCGGCCTGGCTCCTGACAGCGCCGCGGGCCGCGCGCCTGGGCGGCACCGCCGCGCCCCAAGGCTCGGAAACGTGCTCGGCGACGCGCCGGTCCGGGCGAGTGGGTGGTCGGAACCGCGGCGTCGCTTTCGACGTGGCGGAAGCGGCGCGCAGGGAGGCTTTGTGCGGGTCCCCATCAGTAGCGAAGTGTCCTCGTAATGCGGACCTCGCAGCGCGTACGGGTCTAGGATCGGAAGGTAAGTGTGCCCGTCCCTCGCGGCGCTCGACCTCAATTCACCAAACCTGACCTTGGAGATTGAAGTCTGGGAAGGGTAAGTCCCGCCAACGAGCATGTGGGTGCTGCGCCCGGAGAACGGTAAGCGCGCAGTTCGGCTTCGGTTGGGTGATACAAGTGTCTTAGACCTGAGTCGTGGGGTGGGGGAGGGCGAAGCCGCCGCCGCTCCCCTCCTGGTCGCCGCGGGGCCTGAAAGTGGGCGTGGGCCCGCGCCCCGGCGCCGCCGCACCTGTACTGTAAGCTTGGAGGAACTCGAGGAGCGCATGGGGCTGAGTGAGTACAGAGGCCTGAGCTTGAAACTATGTAACTGTTTGTAACCTCTGAGCCTTGGTTTCCTCTTATGTTTACGGAGTCAGGCGTGGTAACTTAAACGCTTGAGCGCTTAAAGGGCCCCAGAAAGGAATCATGTATGTGAAAATGTCTGGCGTTGAAAGCCCTCTGTAAATATTTTGATTTCCTGTTGGTCGAAATGCTTCTAGGTATCTTGTTAGGCCTAAATTTTTCGTGCTAAGTGTGAAGCATGCTAACTTAGACTGCCTTTATGAATTACAAAATCATCCTGCCTTGAAAATCAGCATTAAACTAGAAAACCAGAAGGTGGTATCCCCTTGAGCACGTCTCTTCGTGATCAATGATAAATCAGGGCAGTGTGTTTTGGGGTAGCTTCGTTGCTCCTGCCTCTAAATGTGAGGTTTTTGTGCCTCTGTCACTGAAACTACGTAAAGGCCTCGCCTAATTGCTCATCACTGGTTTCTTTGGTTTTTATTTTTGCAAACCTGTGAAGGAGGTCTATAGAGACGGGGGGTTCTGTGCTTGGCCACTCGCATTAGAGGCACGGGAGCCCTGGGGACTCTCTGCTAGGCCAGCGTTGCTCAGTGGACAGTGCTGGAAGTTTCCAGCCTCTCCATGTGACAGACAGCTTCTCGGGTAGTGACTGTCCTGGTCCCTCTCTCCACGAGTGTCTGGTAGGCCTTCCCAGTTGTGTCCCCAGAAGCCCCTGACCTAAGGTAGAACTTTGAGCAGCAGGACACGGAGGGTGAGGCTCAGACCTGCAGCCTAGGGGCCTGAGTCCCCGTGTGGCACTTCGGGCACATCGTGTGGCTTCCTCAGGCCTCACCTTTCCCACCCAGCTCGTAGGGTTACCATGAGTGTAAAGGAGGAGCGCTCGAAAACGGTCCTGAGCAGTGGCGTGCACTCAGCAGGTGTGGGGTGTTTGTGATGGTAATGTACCGAACAGGTGGTGTGATCGAGGCTTGTCCCTGGGTCCTGGGTGGAGGGGGCCGTGTGCGAGGAAGAGGTGGCTCAGCTGGGCCGAGACGCAAGGGCTGGGTTTCGCTGAGCCAGGTTGGGGTGCCGGTGTGGGGTGCCTTCAGTTAACGGTGGTGTGTTGACCAAAGCCCCTGAGGCGAGAAGGCGGGGTGGCGCCCACCGTGAGGTTCGTGGAGGCGGGTCAGAGTAATCTTGAAATGACACAGTGAAGACTGAATTTTTGTCCTCCACACTGGTGGGAGCAGGGGAAAGTTTCTAAGCGGAGCACAGATGACAGCGAATTGGCTTCCTGGAAAGAGTCCCTGCAGCCCGGAGAGACTGGGCTGGAAGAGGGAGCACCCAGCCACTGGTCCCCACAGCCTTGGGTCTGCGTGGCCCCAGAGGGGCTTTGGGCCTCTGCAAAGGCGTCTTGAGGAGTATAGTGAATACGCTTCTAAGGCGAGGGGGCCTCTAAAAACAAGACGCCCCGATCGTTCAGGTGTCTCCTGCCGGGCCACTCTCTCTATTTCCAACAACAAGGTGCTGTTTGGGAAAGATATGTTGGCTAAAACAACCCGGGTCTCGATGCCGCTCGGGGCGTTTGTACAGTCAACACTGTTGGCGGTGGGGGAAGCAGTCCGGCCCCCGGCGCGGCTGTCGGTGGCGGCGGGAGACTTCCAGTGAGGGCGTCGCGTGCGGCTCCAGCAAGTGCTCTGCCATAGCCGACTTGGGAGGTGAGAAGGCGCCGTGCTCTGGACAACGGGATTTGATAGTGGCCACAGAGACCCTGATGTTGAGTGCGTAAGTGAAGAGTCGGAGGAAAGCCATTTCTTGAATCCATGTGTGCTGCCTCATGCAGTATGTTTTTAAACAGAGGCATGTAAATTAATACGCTAAAGATTATAAGCTGACAGTTGAATCTTTTATTTACAAGCCTAAAAGGTTTGTTTTAAGTTAAATTTTATTTTCCGTTTTCTCATTGCGGAGGTAAGGATGTCTTAGCTTTGAGCTTATCTTTGGTTTGGACATTTTAAAGAAATTAAGTGGCACTCTGTTGCTCTGCTGAAGCCGATTCCCTTTCCCTTCTCATTTTCCAACTTTAAGAAGGTTTAAAGGCTGAGGTTTAGAACACACCACAGAGGACTTCCGCTCCCGAGTCTCCGTTTAGCGATCTCGTCGGACGCCCTTCCGGGAAGGCGCGACGGAGTCTGCCTGTGTCTCAGTAACTTGCACTGTCTGTTATTGGGGAAAGGTCACTCTTTTCACGAACAGTCCTGGGGTTTGGAGGTTTGGTGACTTAGTCATCAGAAGCGTCACCACTTTCAGGCTGAGACGCTGATGCGCGTGTCCAGCGTAGCACCCGCCCCGCGCTGTGCCTTCCGGCGCGGCCGCCGTGCGATCTGCGCGAGGCTTAGACTCAGTGCCTCGGCGGCAGGAGCCCCGCGGGCAGGGCGGCCGCCCGGCTGCACAGCGCACGCGCACAGCCCTTCGTCCGTGCGGAAAGGCCCGCAGGGTGGGACTGTCCTGCAATGGGCAGGGGAAGGTCCTTCTCTCCGCTCTCAGGAGCGAGGGTAGGCGCGCACGCGCACGCTCTAATGTCACAGAGCATCTCCGGACCCTCGCCTGCGCAGCCGACCCCACGTCGCAGAGGATGCGCGTGGAGGACGCCTTCCCCGCGGCTCAGGGCAGAGCATCCTCTTCCTCTGTCGCAAACGCGCCCATCTCCTTTGCGACGTCGAAACGCTTTGCACGCGGGTTTCGACGTGCATGCTTTGTGTTTGACGCGGGTTTCTCAGATCAGAAAGCCGTGTTCTAGGGTCCTCTCCATCCTCCTGGGCCACCGGGGACTGGGGACGGCGGGGGGGGGGGGGTCTTGAGCTTGGGAGCAGCCGCGGCAGGTTTGTGTGTCCTCGGGCTGCTTCTAAAGGGTGGCGGGAGGTGGGGCCGGAGGGGGCGCCAGCGTGGCGTGTGCAGCGGCAGCAGCGATGGAGAAGCGACCGGGCGACAGCGCCGTGAGGAGGTGGCCGGGCCTTCTGCCCCAGCGGTGGCCGATGGCGTCACGGGACAGCTCCGGGGGGAGGTGGCCGGGCCTTCTGCCCCAGCGGTGGCCGATGGCGTCACGGGACAGCTCCGGGGGGAGGTGGCCGGGCCTTCTGCCCCAGCGGTGGCCGATGGCGTCACGGGACAGCTCCGGGGGGAGGTGGCCGGGCCTTCTGCCCAGCGGTGGCCGATGGCGTCACGGGACAGCTCGGGGGGAGGTGGCCGGGCCTTCTGCCCCAGCGGTGGCGATGGCGTCACGGGACAGCTCCGGGGGGAGTGGCCGGGGCCTTCTGCCCCAGCGGTGGCCGATGGCCGTCACGGACAGCTCCGGGGGGAGGTGGCCGGGCCTTCTGCCCCAGCGGTGGCCGATGGCGTCACGGGACAGCTCCGGGGGGAGGTGGCCGGGCCTTCTGCCCCAGCGGTGGCCGATGGCGTCACGGGACAGCTCCGGGGGGAGGTGGCCGGGCCTTCTGCCCCAGCGGTGGCCGATGGCGTCACGGGACAGCTCCGGGGGGAGGTGGCCGGGCCTTCTGCCCCAGCGGTGGCCGATGGCGTCACGGGACAGCTCCGGGGGGAGGTGGCCGGCCTTCTGCCCCAGCGGTGGCCGATTGCGTCACGGGACAGCTCCGGGGGGAGGTGGGCCGGGCCTTCTGCCCAGCGGTGGCCGATGGCGTCACGGGACAGCTCCGGGGGGAGGTGGCCGGGCCTTCTGCCCCAGCGGTGGCCGATGGCGTCACGGGACAGCTCCGGGGGGAGGTGGCCGGGCCTTCTGCCCCAGCGGTGGCCGATGGCGTCACGGGACAGCTCCGGGGGGAGGTGGCCGGGCCTTCTGCCCCAGCGGTGGCCGATGGCGTCACGGGACAGCTCCGGGGGGAGGTGGCCGGGCCTTCTGCCCCAGCGGTGGCCGATGGCGTCACGGGACAGCTCCGGGGGTCGGGGCTCGGAGCACAGTGAGGGGCGGTGTTCGCGGCATCCCGGGGGACAGGCCTTTCAGGGGCGAGAGCTGCAGACCGCGTCCGCCTTGGAGCGGCGCCGTGGCGCTGGGGACGCGAGGTGCCGCCGAGCGGGGGCGTTCCAGGGAAGGAGGCCCGTAGGGCGGTGTGGACGGCGGCCGTCGGGGTTGGCAGGAGGTGAGGATGCCAGGGCTTAGTGAGTGGCCCTGTGCGGCGGCAGCGGGCCACCGGCGAGGCGACAGTGTGGCCCGGAGCGGCTGGGGCGGGGGCTGGAGGGAGCGGAGACGTCGGGGCGTCACGGGGGGCCGGCGGCGGTTGGAGCGAATCGGTGGCTTCTGTCCGCCTGGGTGTGTGATTCCTGCTTCAGAAACAAGCGAAGCCCTTCGGCTTCCACTCCCCCCCGAGCCGCAGCGCCGAGCCCTCCTCCCGCGCCGTGAGGAGCGCGGCCTCCAGCTCAGAGGTACCTGTCGTCTGTGTCTGAGCGGAGGTCGAATGTGAAAGGCCGCCCTGATCTTAAAGCACGAGGTGTGGACTGGCCCAGGACTGGCGCGCCCGGCTGGTTTTCCGTGGTCTGCGACCTCACAGACTTGGGTGAGCGCAGAGCTTACGTTTTAGGCCCCGCAGAGGCGATACTGACCCGTTCTGATTACTGCAATAAAAGGACCGCTGACGTGAGCGCCCGGGAGGCACGCCACACCACATACATTTAACAAAAAATAACAACTCTTGATCTGTTTTAAGCAGAAATTTACAATGGGAAAAATATATTTACTTTAAAAACAACCCCCGAAAACCCTCACTGCCAGTCATTTGGGGAGCCAATTTGATACGGCGCTGGTGAGTTTGCTGGGTCTCTTCTGAGCTCATCTGTACTCCAAGCTGCCCCCCTAGATCTGGGGACGCTGTCCCTACAGGACTGTTGGCATTTCACAGGCTCGGCCAGCCCTTCGCCCGCGGAGCACCCACCCCGCCACTGTGCGGGTCTGAGCGGCGCGCGAGGCGTCGGGGCGCAGTGAGGAGGGTAGGGATTCGCTCAGCTGCGGCCCGCGCCTGGCCTCCGTGCGACTTCGTGTCCCGTTCCTGTGGTTAAATGTTAAGAACGTGGCTGTACCTTTTCCTGCACGGTTGTTACTTTGGGCCCAGAAAATAAGCCCGTCCTGGTTTTGTACAGCAACTTAGGTCAGCGTTAGTCGAGCTGTTAGTTGAGCAGCAGGCAGTCGTGGCTGTAGGAGAGCTCCATGTCAGAACCCTCGTGGTCAGTTCCAGAAACACTGATGACGTGGCGTAAAGAGGAAGGTACGCGGTCATCCATTTTACCTTTTAAAGTTAAGCTATTTTATGTAAACAACATCATGAGACATCCTGGAATTTTAGCGAAGGTAGTTATATCCAAACTCAGTGTAAATTTAAAAGGTTTTCATAATCATGAGGAAAACCTAAGCAGGTAACCAGAAATCGCGGTGTCGGCCTCGTGTCCGGCGCTCTCGCAAGACGGGTCTGTTTTAAGGCGGTTGTGGCTGTCGCTGGGCCCTTCCGTGGACGTTGGTACCACAGAGACCAGCCAGGGAGGGGCTGCCTGCTCTGCAGAAGTCTTTCCATTAATCATTTGTTTCCCCTGAAATTCGTGCCGTTGGCCTCAGAGCCAGTCAGGTCAGTGGATCACGCCTCTGACCGTGAAGGGGGCCCCAGGGCAGCGTCCCTGCCGGTTTGGTCCTCGGGCCCCCAGCAGGCCCCTCGCCCACCTCAGGGACGGTCCCTTGTCAGAAATGGAGGTTTGGGTCCGGGGAAGCTGCCGTTTGGGGCACCCGACGTGGGCAGACTCGTTAGGATTCTTGTGTACAAACTAGTTCCCAGCAGCAGCAAATGTGGCCGGTGTTTGCCGTGGTCGTTCTCCTTTCCGCTAGCCCTCCTCACTCCCCTCCCCCGTCCCGCTCCCAGAAGGGCCGCCGCAGGGTCTCGGCTCCGCCAGTTTTGTCTCCCGCCTGCCCGTTTTCCCCCGTTAGAGGTGCTCGCTCATCCTGTCTTATTTAGAACACTGGGACTCACGTGGATACCAGCCTGCATCCCCATGGCAACAAGAGATTGGCGGCAGGAAATCTGGAAAAGTTTTAGTCTCAGCTAAAATACAAGGAATCGAGATGCTGAGGAAGAGTTTGGAGACTGTGAGCTCTTGAAGTCAGATGAGAAGCCGCTCTAGCTGGGGACGGGGCGCAGGGCTCATCGGATGGACTAGTCCTGACTCCGGGCCAGACCGGGACCCCGCAGCGCTGTCAGTCTGTATGCGTTTAATTTTTTTTTTCTGACCATAACATTGAGTCAGAATCCATGCACACGCACACAAGATTCTCACGTGTGGCGGGGTCAGAGAACCCTGCAGCCTGCCTGGTACAAACTGATACAGTGATGTGTATTAATTAGTAACCACAGAGAAACAGTTCTCTGTCTTCATGATGGGCAGGTGACTGCTGAGCACAGGAGCATCAGAACCCTGAGGTCAGGAATTAAACACCTTCGTTGAGAAATAATCACAGTCATCAGCACAGTGAAAAGCTCACATGGCAGAACCAAGCGGGGGCACGCCGTGCCGCAGAGCTGGGGCCGTGCCGGGCCCCGCGCACCTCCGTTTTACGGGGCGTTGTGCTGTCGTAGGCATCCGGACGTGACGCGCGTGGGTCACGCGGTCTCTCCACACACAGCCTGACTCGCCCGTGGCGCCCTAGCACCCAGCTTCCGTGTGACCGCGTGTGTCGCCAGCCGAGAAGGGGGTCTGCAGAGTGTGTCCAAGGCGCTGCACGCGTCAGTTCAGGGAGGTCGTTTGCAGGTGATTTGGGAACAGTGTTGGCCACCGTCTCTGGGTAAAAGGTTCATTTGGTTCTTCACCACGAGTCTGGCACTAAAAACATACAAATGGATAAAAATTAGATACAAATATATATATGTATTTAAAGGTTCAAAGAAAAAAAATAACAGATTTCTGGAAAGAGGGGCATTTTAAATCTTAAAAAAAATGGAGACAATCACGAAGAAGGCCAGTGCGTGTAACCAGAACTGAAAAATACATCCAGGTGGGTCATCGAAGCAGACCTTCCGGCCCTGAAATGGGAACCTTCGATTTGAGATCGTTCCCTTGCTAGGGACCGTCACTCGTGTGGACATCGCGTGCGCTCCAGAGCGGACGCCGCGTTCTGACATGACGGGAGCCCTGCCGCTCTGGCTAATCCAGGGGTCAGGGAAGGTCGTGGTTTCGCGGGGGGGGGGGGGGGGGCCCTCAGATGAGCTCGAGTGACCCCTGTGAACACTTCTTCCGTCTTCCTTTCCTCCCTTACAAGAATCCGTGGGGCGTTTTCTGACACACACAGCCTCTCAGCACACTGTGGCCTTTCTGTGCTCACGGTTACGTTGTGAGTGGTGTGGCCCGGGCCCTGGCTCGGCGCTGGCGGCGCCTCGGTCTGCACGCCGCGCGGTCCCGTTGCTGGGTTTCCAGGCCCCGAGTTGGGGCCGCCTCCACCTGCCGGCTGCCGAGTCACACCGTCTCCCAGAGCAGGCGGGGGGACCTGAGGCCTGGGCGTCACCTGGCCTCGTCTGCCCCGTCAGCATTGCCAGTGCAGGGTCCCGGGGGGCCGACCGGCATCTTGGCGTCGAGTGGAGTTTGGGTGACGTGGGGTCAGCTGTTGACGTCCCGATTGTCCACGACGGGCTGTGTTGTCTGGGGAGGTGGAGAAGGTGGGAGAGGGCACGGGGCCGGCGGTTCGGGGGCCGCACCCTGCACCTCGCGGGCCCGCGGCTCCTTGTCTCCGGGGCTGGTGGCCCTCACGGTCTGTGCTCTGTCCCCAGGTCATGAAACGAGTACGCACGGAGCAGATCCAGATGGCGGTGGCCTGCTACCTCAAACGCCGCCAGTACGTGGACTCCGACGGTCCCCTGAAGCCGGGGCTGCGGCTGTCACAGACTCCTGAGGAGATGGCGGCCAGTCTCGCGGGTGAGCGTGGGGCGCCGGACAGCGGGGCGCGGGCCACCTCCCTGCGGGCCCTGCGCAGACGCCACGCCTCTTCCTCCGCACACGTCACCCTGCGCCTCCGCATCCCCGAGCCTCGCAGGGGTCGGGTTCGCTGGGATCCAGCACGTTTGTCAGGGGCCACGGATACCGCGACAGAGCGTGTTCTTGAGGCTTTTTACGTTTTTGATTTGTGTTCTTTGTTTTGAAATTGGATTCTTTCACTTATTTATTTTTTAATTAGTCGCGAGCCCGCGTAATTGTTCCTTAGCCGTTTTGTGAGTGCAGATGTCCGCAGGACACCATCACCTGGGGTGACTTCGTGTCCTGACCCTGCAGGAGCTGCACCTCGGGCGTCCGGGGTGCGTGGGGCGCCCGCCCCGCCCGCTCGGCGTCCCCACCTTGCCGCCCCGGGCGCGTTCGGCGATGGTGCCACCTCGGCCCCCTCTTTCCTGTCATGGCCAGGGACCCAGACATGCCGCGTTCAGGGCTGTGAGTTGCCGTAGGGAAGAGAGGCTGCCCCCGACAGCGGTCCCCGACCCTCTGCGACTGTGGGGGAGGCTGGAGCAGGCGCCTGCCTGCGTCCTGCCCCCCGCAGACCTTGCTGTGTCATGGACGAGGAGAGAAAGGGTCTGGTGACGGGCTGGGAACAGGCTCGTCCCCTGCAGGGCAGCGGCAGGCCGCAGAGTCGCGGTCACAGCCCCGATGTGCATTCATGGTCCCCTGCCGTCCCGTGCTCGCCAGAGCCAGGGACAGCAGGTCCGTGCTGGCAGCAGGCGCGTGCTCTGTAACGGCTTCCGGAACATCCTGCCCTGAGCTGTCGTGGTTCTGGCACCATGGTCCCCGAGGGGAGCCGCCGTGTCTCCTGGGAGAGCACCAGGACATGCGAGCCTCGCCTGACGCCGTCCCGGGGTCTCTGTCGGCCGAGTGGCTGAGGCGGCGGTGTCTTCATTCTGCGAGCAATCCCAGGACATCCGCCGCAGGCTGGTGCTGACGCCCATCCTGGCCCCTGGAGCCGGTGTCGGCCCAGGCGTAGCTGGGAGTCCATCCGCCCCCCGGAGCCGTCGTTGGCGTGAGGCAGAGAAACCGGGCGTGGTGGGGTGTAAGTTCTGGGGGGTGGCCTCAGGTTCTGGCAGGTCAGGGGCGGCTTCCCCGGGGCCTCACGGCTCCTGGCGTGCAGTCGGCCAGCCAGTGGTGACTGGACTCACTGGCAGTCAGCGGGGGGTCGGGGGCTGACTGGGGAAGGCCCTGATTGACCCCGGGAGGCTAGCGAAGTGTCCGGGGAGGACAGCCTGAGTCAGGGCAGCGGTGACAGCAGAGGTGAGACTTTGGGGTCCGGGGGGCTTGGTGAGCGACTGGCGGCCAGGGCGAGGGGGCGGGGGCTCCACGCGTGGCCTTCAGCGCCCCCTGCTGCTGCCAGCTGTCCCCCCCCCGCCCCCCGCATTCTCGCGAGGTCCCTGTGTCCTCAGCCCTGTTCCCCTTGCTGTGGGCCCCTCAGTCCTGCTGCGCTAATCACCCGCGTCACATCAGGTTGTCGCTGAAGACGGCTTCTCTCGGGCCCTTCCCCCCCGCCCCCGCAGCAAGGTCGGGGCTCGTTTCCCCTTCCAGAAATCATAGCGTGCGGAGCGGAGGCCCAGCGCGTGATCGTGCTCAGCACTACGATGCCAGCCTCCTGCCCTCGGGCCGGAGGACGCTGGCGCGGGGGCCCCTCACCCAGGTCCCCCGGGTGGGAGAGTGTGCCCCGCCTCAGCCCTGTGCCGACAGCTGGGGGCTGTCGGGCCCTGGGAGGATCTGATCCACCCACTGTAAGAAGCAGAGAGGGAAGCGGCTCCGGGCAGCAGACAGTGAGAAGGGAACTTCCAAACCGCCATCGCCTAGGGAAAGGAAAGGGCGTTCGGAGGACCAGAAAAAGAGGAGGTTTAAATCCACGACAGTGAAGCCGAGGGAGCGTGGCGGGGTGAAGGTCGAGGGAGCCCCCGGCAGTGGGGCGCGGGGGGCCGCAGCGGGAGCACGCCGCCCAGAGTCAGGGCTCGAGAGCATCTCCGGGCCGAGAACCTGCGTTTCGCGGCCGAGGGGTGCTGCGAGCCGGCACGGGGGTGCACAGCCTGGCGCGAGGCCGGTCTCTGGAGGACGTCGGGGGGCCCGGCGCTTCCAGAGCGGGCGCGGGGGTCCACCTGTCCGCGCGCTCATCCCGGGCCTGCCCCCCCCCCCCCGCCGTCTCCCTGGGCGCGGGCCGTCAGCCTGGCGGGTCGACCTGGGCGCCGCGTCCCGGCCCCCACCCGCCCTCCGCCCGCCGGGCTGACGCCCTGCCCCCACCCCATCCGCGTGTCTTCTCGTCCTCAGTCCAGGCCGAGTCCGGCTGTGCCAACACGGTGTCCGCGGCGCCCTGCCAGGCCGAGCCCCAGCAGTACGAGGCGCAGTTCGCGCGGCTGCGGAACTTCCTCACTGGTGAGTGCCGCCGGCCTGCCCGCCGCGCGGGGGACGGGGCTCCCCTCGGCCCGCGCCGCCAGCCAGACGCATGGTCTGTTGGGGTTCCGAGGGCGAGGCGCCAGGGGGTGAAGCCTGCGGGGCCCCGGCGTTCCCCTGATCGGCCGTGGCGGTGGCGTCGACGCGTGTGGAGACGCTTCCTTCGGGCGGCATGTCTGAGATGCGCGTCGCTGTCACCGGGGATGGCGTCGTGCAGCGCGGACTGCGCTGTCCCCCGGTGCCCGCAGTGCAAGGCAGAAGCCCGGGAGTCAGCAAGACAGACACCCCGAGTTGTCGTTGGGCCGTTTGCGGGGGGCGCGGTGACCGCCCAGTCGCAGGCGTGTGT
Source organism: Rousettus aegyptiacus (assembly GCF_014176215.1). Lineage (NCBI taxonomy): Eukaryota > Metazoa > Chordata > Mammalia > Chiroptera > Pteropodidae > Rousettus > Rousettus aegyptiacus. The sequence goes on along the minus strand of NW_023416293.1, from coordinate 15,505,449 downwards.
TCCGACCACTGCTCCCGACTCGCTGGTGACTTTTAAAATCAGTCTCTTAAAAAAAAGGAGTCCCTTCGTCTCCATGGGGCCTTTGGCTCCTCGTATGTGACGTGACGAGGAGGCCGGGGACCACGCTGGCTCCAGCCATTAATCGAAGCCTTGGCTGCAGCTTCCTTCACATAAACACACTCGAGGTGGGAGAAATTCAAGCTCTCGCCGCCCTCAGAGGGTCGGCAGTGAGGAGCATGTGTGGGTGAGCGGGAAATTAGAGTGAAGACTCTTGGAAGTTGTGTTACTTTTCTGTCCCAATTTAAGCAGCTGTTGGGTTAGTCGTTTTTAATGGCAAAGACGTATATGAGGTGCCGGTATGTGAACCTAACGTATCTAGTTATACACACAGTTAGAGATGCCTTAATTCTACACTGGCCCTCACAATGGTTACTGTTTTCATGTAAAGAACCCACGTTTCCTGTATTCTGTAGTTGGGGAAAGTGGCCAAAACGTTACAAGAAGTAAAGGTTACAAAGTAAAAGCCTAGAGAGGGTGTCTTATCAGTCTCACAGTGATGAAATTCGCAAGTAGTAACTAGTCTGTTAAATAGTTACAATAATGAAAAAGTCTTGTTACGTTTAAAGCTTTTAAAGCGGAAAAGAGGAAACTCATTAAGACCCTCTTGTTGTGTGAACGTTAATAGCTCAGAACAGTGATCAGCTGCTTCCATCTCTGATAAGGATAGAAAAAGACTGAATTTGTGAGGATTCCATCATGAGGTGAGCAGGACTTTGGAGATGTTTTAATTATCGATGTTTTCGCGCCTTTAAGTGGTTTGAAAACTTTTATATCAGCTTTTAGAGTGACCTTACTTGGTGTCTTAAACGTGGCTGCTACTTCTCAGCAGCAGGTGTCTCCCGCTCGCCGGTGGCGGGGACGGGCCAGGCCCGCACGCGAGGGAGACGCCCGGTGTACGCGGGCCGCCGGCGCGCTTTTCCTGCCGCAGAGCCGTCCGCCTGTCTCTCTCGGGCCCGGGTGTTTCCTTGCCGTCTGACCCTGTGTTTGAAGGTGCGCTTTGTCCCCTGAAACGTGGCACCTTCTTTATTTTCATTTCTGTTCCGTTCTCCTGGAACTTTACATGTCGGTAGATTGTGGCCCGTCAGCCTTTCCCTGCAGTTCGTGTCTTGCTTCTAGACTGAAGAAGCTGTCGGCTCTCTCGTCTGTAATTTAGCTCTTTAATCCGTTGGTCGCCCGTCCCTGGGGAGGGGTGAGCGTGTGCATTGACCTTGCAGACTGCCTTTCCTGGAGCATTTCTGTGTGCCCCAGGCCTCTGAAGAGTAGGCGACCGAATCAGACGGGCAGGTGTTTTCCGGAGCACGAGGCGAGCTGCGGCTTGCGGTCCTTCGTCCGCGTTGGGAGCTAAGCTCACACGGGAGGGCCGAGAGCTGGAGCCGTGCCGTGCACCTCACGTTGGAGTGTGGTGGGCGCACCCGCAGACCGGCGTGGAGCCGCGTGTGGCAGGGAGGGCGCCAGCTCCCCCCCGGGCTGCTGCTGAGCCGCGACAGTTACAGGCCGACGTGTTTCAGCCTTTGTCACCTAGTTTCATGGTGTTGAAGCGTCAGGTTGGTCGGTGGTCCAGGCGCAGTGGAGCGAGGTGTCTCGTTTGTACCTTGTCACTGCCGGAGAGGAGGTTTCCAGTGAGGGCCCGGCAGACGGGGCCGTGGTGGACGAGTGCAGTCTTCGTGGTGTTGGGACATGCCAGCCCGGGCGCCATGGACGTGAGGGCGTCGATGTGTCTGTGGGTGGTGGGTTCCAGAAGGAGGCACAGAGCAGAACCAGAGTCGCGAGGCCGCATAGCTGTGCACACGGTCCCAGCTCACCGGTGTTCGCTCTGTGGAAACTACAGTCCAGCTCCAGGGTTTCTGTGAGGCTCAGTGTCGCCGAGTGTGCCTGGGATGGCACAGGCCCAAGAGCACCGATGTTTTGACAGAGCCGCTGGCGGGAGCCCTGGCTCCCGTCGGCCTCCGGCGCACAGGCCGCTGGGCTCCAGGGTCTGGCTGTGGGGCTGCGGGGGGCTCCGTGTGGTGGGCTATGTTGGGGTACGGTGGGGTGCGTGCGGGGGCCACGTGCGGTGAGCCCTGAGCAGCGCCGTGCCGTGGGGCGCGGCGGGCTCCAGGGCCGTGCGGTCCCCGCGGGCCCCCCCCCCGGTCAGGCCCTCCCTGCTGCCTTGCAGAGTCCGACTCCCGGCTCAGCCACGACGTGATGCCGCTGCTCTACCCCCTCTTCGTCTACCTCCACCTCAGCCTGGTGCAGGGCAGCCCGAAGGGCACGGCCGACAGCTTCTTCAGCCGCTTCCACGGCCTGTTCCTGCAGCACGCGGGCCAGAAGGCCGTGGTGGAGCAGCTGCGCGGCGCGCAGACCGCGCAGGACGTGCTGGGCAACCCGCAGCTGCGCGCCTTCCTGGACCACAAGTACGCGGTGCGCCTGCGCGAGGACAGCTACCACTTCCTGGCGCGCTTCCTGCAGAGCGACAACAACGCCGCGCTCTGCAAGGTGCTGGCCCTGCACATCCACCTGGACGTGCAGCCGGCCGCGCGCACCGGCTACCAGCTGTACGCGGGCGGCGCGCCGCGGGGTGAGGGCGGCCTGGAGCCGGCCGACGTGCCCGCGCCGCTGCTGCACAGCGAGGCCGCGCTGGAGGCCCTGCAGGACAGCATCCGGCGCGTGCGCGACGGCCCGCCCTCGCTCACCACCGTCTGCTTCTACGCCTTCCACAACACGGAGCAGCAGCTCAACACCGCCGAGGTCTCCGCCGACAGCAAGCTGCTGGCCGCCGGCTTCGACAACTCGTGCATCAAGCTGTGGAGCCTGCGCGCCAAGAAGCTGGCGCCGGCGGCCCACGCGGTGGACGTGTCCCGCGTCCGCCTGGCCTGCGACGTCCTGGAGGACCAGGTAGGACCCCCGTGCTCCGCGCCCGCCCCGCGGCCGCCGAGGGCGCGCCCCGTTCTCAACCCCCGAAACGCGGTGCGTGAGTGTGCGGGACGGTCGCTGTGACCGGACGGCCTCGCGGCGCCTCGTCCAAGGCCAGCGGCTGATGCCGAGGTTTGTGGGGAGAGTGGGCGCGCGTGCGGGCGTCCGCGTGTGAGTGCGTGACTGTGAGCACCCGTGTGAGTGTGGACCTTCGTGCAGACACTGAGGACAGTAGGGTGAGTTGTGGCAAACACGGGGCCCGTTTTCCAGTCCCGTCCGCAGTGGACGGGACCCGCCAGTGTCGCTGAGTCCTCTGGCTTGCGTTCCAGACGCCCTCCTGGGCAGTGCCGGAGCGCGGAGTCAACGTTCATCCTCCAGTCAGTGTGGTGGCCTCGTTCGCTTTGCCTGGGCACAGTCGCTGACAGGGCGGGCCGCGTGGCCTGAGCTCTGGGTCCCTGTGGGCGAAGGGGTCGGGGGTTGAACTTCCCACAGGTGACGCCCCTGCCTGGGGCGGCACCACAAAGCCGAGGGCGGGAATGTTGCCGCGTCACCTCCGAGGTCCAGGCGTAGCTGTGCCTCAGCTGACTTCACATGGAAAAGTCTTTGCACGGGGGTAAAAAATTAAAAGAGTGCTAAAAACCGCCCGAGTTAATTCCGAGCTGCCGGTGGGACATGAGGAACTTCTTTGCACAAATTAAGCTCGTTTTTCTCTTTCCTGTTTTCTCGTTCACCTTCCAGTTTGCACGTCCTTTGAATTTTTGTTTCTTGCGACTGCGACAGGATGATTAAAGGAGTTTGTTATGATGGGTGAAGAGACTAAATTCCAGTGTACACACTTTGGCTTCTAGAATTTCACAGAACTTTTGAAATACTTCTCAGTGCACACGTATTTGAATTGTGAAATTTCTCTTTTCCTTGGAGGCAGTGTCGGCCTTTGGGGCTCATCACGTGCAGCTGAGAGACGCTGCCGTAATTTACCTGCAGGTGTCTGTAACCCCAAAAAGCGTGGATCTCTACTGACCTTATTAGCTTTGATGGTAGAGAGTTTGGGGATCATTCCAGGTGTTAAAAACTAACATGAAGGTAGATAGCAAGACAGAGGCGGGGCGTGGCTCCGCAGCGTCGCGGTCAGCATGTCCGCTTTCCACGCAGAAGGTCCTGGGTGCGCACCCCAGTGGAGCCGCGGTCCACGGTCCCCGGCCACGCCACCGTGAACGAGCCCAATATCTGACCTCGGAAGCTGAGCAAGGTCGGGCCTGGTTAGTCCTTGGATGGGAGACCACCTGGGAAGACCGGGTGCTGTAGGCTTTTAAAAAAAAAAAAAAAGACATGCAAAGATGGAAAAAACGTTAGACTAAAATAAAAAACGTTGAGAGTGAAAACGGTCCCCAGGCATCCAGACGCGCGTGCAGAGACCAGAAGTGGGGGGTGAGCTGGCTGGAGTCGGGGGTCCGGCCGGCAGCGGCGAGGGGCCGCCATGTCACGGGACCCGGCCACGGCCCGGCCGGCGCCGCTGCCGGGGCCGCGAGGGTGACCGCTGTGCCCGGGGGCCGCCGTCCACCTGCAGGGCCGCCCAGCGCCGCGGCCTCCCGGCCTCTGCCCCCCCGAGGGCCAGCCGCGCTCTGCTTTGGCTTCAGAGCCAAAGGTGCCCCCGCCCCCGCTTCCTGTTGGAGATTCCTGCCCCGTTTTGTCACAGCGGCTGCGGCAAAGTCGGGTTTTTTGTTTTCCGACAGAGCGTTTGGGGAAAAGCAAAAGGTATAAATTAGTGCTGGCAGGTTAGTGTCTCTTCAGTGAAGTGGAACTTTTTCTTTCCTCGTGGAATTCACAGCTAAAATCTAGACCTTGGACACAAAGGTCACGATCACGCGCCCGCCGAAGCCCTGCAGGTAGAAGGTGAATGGCGAAGCGCCTGGACCAGGGAGGCGACAGGGCGCGGAAGTGCCGCGCAGACCGGGGCGGACGCCCGTCCGCGGCCTCCGCTCCGGTCTCCGGGAAGCAGTGGCCGTGGCCTCGGTCAGGGGGCGAGGCGCTCAGAGCCACGGCCAGGCTCGGCGGTTCCACGCGTCGACGCGTAAGCAGGAGCATCGAAATCGTGCGTCCACGGGAAAGCTTGTGCACGGAGGCACAGAAGGCTTATCCGTAAGAGCCGAGGCATGCTCACAGCCCAGACGTGCGTCAGCCATTAGCGGACGGACAGAGCGCGAGCTCTCCACACGGTGGAACGTCGCTCGGCCCTAGAGAGGGCCCGGGTCGCGTGACGAGTGTTGCTGCCGCGGCGGGCGGACCCTGCGGCGGTGCCGGGCGGGGGCCGGTCACCGGGGGCCACGCGCTGCCGTCCCCTCCGCGGGAGCGTCTGGAGTGGGCCGATCCGCGGGCACACACAGCGGCTCCGTTCCCGCCAGGGGCTGGGGCGGGGGCGGGGCCGTGACCGCCAGTGGGCACAGGTTTCCGAGGTGACGAAGATGTCGTGTTCCCACGTGGTGGTGACGGTCACACAGCTCTGAATGCACCACAAACCGTCGACTTGCGCACTTGCAGGAGCGACCTTTATGATGGGCGACTGAATCAGTTTTTAGAACCAGAAACAGTAACCGGAAGGTCCTCAGCGTGAAACTTTGTCTACCGGTATTGCTGCCTCGGACTGGGCTTGCGGCTCTGCCCCGTAGCCTCTGCGGTCCCAGACCCCGTGCTCCTGGTCTAGGGCAGATGGGCACACGCTCCGAGCCTCGAGACATGCCGTCCGGGGACAGGCGTCCATGCCCAGCCGAGCTTCCCGGGGCTCCGCAGTCTAAAGCAGCGTCCACGAGTGACAGTTGCATCAGACAGTATCGAAGATCTGTTCATGCTGCTTTTTAAATTTGTTTTATGCACGTTTTGTGGCACGTGTGATGTGCTGTATCATTACACGAACACTCTTCGAGTACAGAGCCCCGGGGGGACGCGCCCGTGTTTGGGGGCCCCGTCTGTTGTCAGGGCCCTGGGACTTTGTCCTGTCGGTGGAGCTGCGCACGCGCGACCCAGGGGCTAGTTCGCAGCGTCCTCCCCTTGTGGGACTCGGGCCGCAGCCGGGGTCCTGGCAAAGAGTGGGCAGTGGCGTCCAGCAGGGACGTGTGGGTTTCCCCGTCCCTCGGCCTGTCACATCAGCCAGGCGCCTTTCTGCGGGCTCGGGGCAGCCATCGTCACGGCCCTCGGCCCGCGCCAGCCTGACGCGGTGCGCCCGCCTCCACCCGTCCCTGAGCTCCCAGCCGGGCGCCCCAGGGAGGTGGGGACAGGCCGGCCCCAGGGCGGTGACCTGGCCCTGCAGAGGGTCCTCGCTGACCTCGTCGAGAGGCGGGTCGCTGACAGCCTCGGGGACACCGGGGGCCGCGCTCGGCCGCGGGGCTGCGCGGTCGGCCCGCAGCGACCGAGCCGTGTGCACACGCATCGCGTGCATCCTCTGTGGCGGCGTCTGCTTCACTAGGAATTTAACGGTTTTCCAGCAGAAGTCAAAGGGGGGCCTTCCCCCGTGTCCGCAAAGCTCCTTTCTACGCAGAGCCGGCGGGTTTAGGAGCCCTCGTGCCTCGTTCCGCCCGCGTCTCGCTAAAGCCCGTTGCGGATCGCGAATTCCAGGGTGGGAGCCGCTGCGGTGTCGGGGGCCCGCCCGAGGGCGTGTGCCTGCGGGGACAGGGGCGCCTTCTCTCCCGGGGCCGTCGCCACACGGACGCTGGTCCTGGGAGCCGCGCGGGTCGCCTGGCTCTGCCTGGGCCTATCTGGATCCGCGTCTGCTGGTGCTTTGGGACGGTGTCTGACCCTCCTGGGAGTCAGCGGAGAACTCTGTCTCCGTCTGCAGTGGGCGCCTGCAGCTTGGGCCAGCCACGGGGTCCGCGCGTGCTGTGTTGATACGCGCCCCTCCCTGGCCACCCGTAGTTCTGACGCGCCCGGGCTCATTTGGCCCACGGTCCACCGTGGTCGTGCAGTGGGACCGCGTCCTGCCGAGTGGCGCCTGCAGGACTCGCCGCGGGCGAGGGTGCCCGCGCTGGGCGGAGCTCGGGAGGGACCCCGCGGGTGCCGGGGAAGGCCGCACGCAGCTCCCTGCCCCGCCGTGTGGCCTGGGAGCGAGGCGCAGGGCAGCGTGGTCGGTGGCCTCGTCTGTCTGAGTCCCCGTCGCCCTTCCCCTTCTCATCTTCTGCGTCTTTTGTTCCCCTTGTTAGTTCCTCTTCCCTCCCCCCTTGTTTCCCCGAGGCCCTGGGCAGGGCGCCCGCCCGCGGTCCCGTTCCGGCCGGACCACTAAACCTGTCTTTCTTGTCTCCTTGCCGCCCCGCGGCGCTGCCAGGAGGAGGACGACGCGGCGGGCGCGGAGATGGCCGTGCTGCGGGGCCACTGCGGGCCCGTGTACAGCACGCGCTTCCTGGCCGACGGCGCGGGCCTGCTCTCCTGCTCCGAGGACATGTCCATCCGGTACTGGGACCTCGGCAGCCTCACCAACACCGTGCTGTACCAGGGCCACGCCTACCCGGTGTGGGACCTGGACGTCAGCCCCTACAGCCTGTACTTTGCCAGCGGCTCGCACGACCGCACAGCCCGGCTGTGGTCCTTCGACCGGACGTACCCGCTGCGGATCTACGCGGGGCACCTGGCGGACGTGGACTGCGTGCGGTTCCACCCCAACTCCAACTACCTGGCCACGGGCTCCAGCGACAAGACGGTCCGGCTCTGGAGCGCGCAGCAGGGCAGCTCTGTGCGGCTGTTCACCGGCCACCGTGGGCCCGTGCTGGCGCTCGCCTTCTCGCCCAGCGGCAAGTACCTGGCGTCCGCCGGCGAGGACCAGCGCCTGAAGCTGTGGGACCTGGCCTCGGGCACCCTCTACAAGGAGCTGCGGGGCCACACGGACAACATCACCAGCCTCACGTTCAGCCCGGACAGCAGCCTGGTCGCGTCCGCCTCCATGGACAACTCGGTGCGCGTGTGGGACATCCGGGGCGCGGGCTGCAGCGCGCCCGCCGACGGCTCCTCGGGCGAGCTCGTGGGCGTCTACACCGGCCAGATGAGCAACGTCCTGAGCGTGCAGTTCATGGCCTGCAACCTGCTGCTGGTGACCGGGGTCACGCAGGAGGGCCAGGAGCACTGACCCCGCCCCGCACACTCGCCCCGCGCGCCAGCCCCGCTCGGCCCCCAGATGTCAACGGACTGGGGGGAGGGCGGGTGACGGGCGCACACGACTCCAGCGTGTTGGGGTGGCGCGTCCCGCTGAGACCCCACTGTGACCCCGTGCGAGCCGCGCCCGTCTGTGTCGAGGGCCCGCGAGAGCCCGCGCTTGCTGCGGGGTTGCGGGCGCCGCGGGGTCGCGGGCACGGTCCCTAGCCCAAGGGGCCCGGGAGAGGGCGCGGGCCTCGCCCTGGCCAGAGTCCCTCCTCTCCTCACTGCAGAGAACAGGATTTTTAGTATCGTCATTGTAATTATAGTATTTGTCATTGCTGAGAACGGGAGAGCCGGCGGCGGCAGCGCCCGGCCCCGGCGGTCAGCTTGAGGCTCCGGGAGCTCGGAGTTCGGAAGCAGTGTCCCGGGAGAGAGGCAAGGTTTCTGGGTGACGGGGGGGTCCCTGCCGCCGACCCGTTCCTGGAAGCGGGCAGGCTCGGTGGAGACGGCCCCGGGTCCCGGCGGTGACGGTGGCTGCACTGCTGTTAGCAATTCTCTCCCCCGACAGGACAGGCTGTGCTAAAGAAGTGAAAATAATTGGAAGCGATAAGTCAAAAGTTAGGCTTAGAAAATGTCAAATCTCCAAACGAGCGCTTTCCCGAAGATGTGGCTTTTTCAGCATCTTTCCCCGCGAGGCTGTCCGGCCCGCCGCCCGCATAAGCAGACACTCTGGGAAGCAAACAGGAGTCCTGTGCATGCGTCCGAAACTGCTTGGAGGATGGAGCAAGTTCTGATTTGTGGGAAAAGGATTAAATATTTTTGTTTTCTGAAAAGAGTTATTTTGTATTGTTTTCTATTAAAACGTATTTAGTTTCCACCAAAAAGGGGGGGGGGGCATCTCATTTAAAATGTGAGGTGAGTGGGTGTGATCTGCCCGGCGGTGGCTGCAGCTCCCTGTCTCAGGGCGACCCCCAGCTCTGGCCCGCGGGAGCGCGGGGTGTGCCCTGCTCCGCCCGCGTGTGCGGTCCGGCTCACCGTGGTCACAGTGCCTCGTGGCCCACGCGTGGCCACCGGCATTCAGCGCTGTGGGGCGCCCAGGATTGCTGACCACGAGCCCGAGACAGCATGTTTTTTGTATCTAGAGTTATTTGGTGAAACCTTGCTTCAGTTTTCCTTAAAGACCCCATTCTGAAACCCCAAAAGGGCCTGAGAACTGTGCTGTTTACTTAACTCACACTATTTACTGAGCAATTCTAGACACAGGACTCATTCAAAGATTTAAATGATGCCAGAATTTTTAAAATGTACTTCAATACACAATTTTCTGGCGAGGACGCCAGAAGTATCAGGAAATTAAATAGGAAGACGCTAGAATCCTATGGCAATCTTTTTTTTACTTGAGCCTAAGGTGCTAAATCATAGAAACTGTTTCTTAGTCATCGTGAGAAGGGTCCTTGGGCAGCTCGGCCAGACAGCACCCCCTCCACACAGTCTGCAGTTAAAGCCTCGGACCCTGACATGTGTCACCTATAATAAATGAATTCTGACGTCAGGGCCCATGGCACACTGCCAGGAAGAATGAAATCCGCAAATTGAATCATTCCAGGAAGCAGAAGTGTCGCCGGTGTGGGCGGGTGGGCAGGTTCCGCGCTTGCTGGTCAGGCGCCGCGTGGACGGGGCCGGCCAGCCCCGCGCTGCCCCGCAGGCGTGTGCTTCGCGGTGGCCGGCCCAGCTCTCCGGGACCCGCACAGTCCGCTCTTTCTTTTGTGAACTAAATTTTAACTTGGGGTGCTTGGACTTTATGGGGTGCCCCTCCCGACTCCCCCAGATCTTAGCCACACTGTGCGTGTGTGTCCTCGAGGCGCCCAGGTGGCCCCCTGCCGCGCTTCATCTTCGACGAGAACAGGGCTGGCAATCCCACCGTCTCGGCCCCGGGAACGCTGTGTGGGATCTGCCCTCGGCCGACGCGGAATAGAGAAACTTCAGGATGCGCTGTCGTTCTGACCCACGGGGATAAACCTCTGCAGTGCGGATGAGGTGGGGGAAATTCCTTAGACTGACCGATCCGACTGTAGTCTGGATTTAGCAGGAGCCTGGCCAGAAGGAAGAGAAAATTAGGGTACAGGAAAATGAGTGGAGACAAAACAGGAAACAATTTAAAGGTTTTATGTTCGAGATCCAGCTTCTGAGGATACGATTACTAGCTTTTCATTTGTTTTATTTGTGCATTAAAAATGTTTTGGCTTCTAATTTTGCTATTGCCCCGATTGGTGTTTAAGTACGTGGATTAAAGCAGTCTGTACTCGAACTTGTCTTTCAGTTGCATGTTTTAGAAAAGAGCCCGTTAAGTCCGTGCCCGGCCTGCACCCACTTCCTCTTGGCACCTACACAGCAGCCACATGGTTCTGAGACTGCTTTGTTGTAAATAGAAGATTTCGTCACAGAATTTGAGGAATGCGGCGTTCCTCGTCAGTTTGACCTATTAAAGCACAACTTTTCTACTTTCTTACGATTGACATTCCTGAAAGTCTTGCTGCGTTAAGTCCGTGAGTGTCCGTGTGTGGGAACACAGGCCTGGTGTGCTGCCGGGCTGCGTCTGTGGTTGGGAAGGGGGCAGGCGCCAGCCGCACGCGCCCGTTACGCGTGAGCGCTGCGCCGGACGCCGTGGGGGGATGCACCCCCGGACCCGATGCAGGGCATTCGGAGGCCCCCCAGCGGGGATCACGCTTCCGCCGGGACCCGGAGAGCAAGGAGGCGGTGGCCGGGCACAGCGCAGGCGAGGACCGCCAGACCCCGGACGGGAGGGACGTGGCGCCCTCGGCTATGGCCTGCGGTGCAGTGTGCTGGGTCGGCAGTTGGCGGGGCTCTGGGCGCCGTCTGGAGTCTGCTTTGACCCCGGTGGGTGGGGACCCCGGAGCCCGCGGATGCGTGAGAGCAGACGTCGCGTTTACAGGGGCCGGGCTGCGAGCTGGGGCAGGCTCTGCACGGTGAACAGAGAGCATCCTGCGGCCACAGCCGTGAGGACCCGACGCCTGCCACCGGCCAAGCGACTGAGCCCGGGCGCCGCCCCTGCCCAGCCGGGCCCTCCGCTGAGCCTGTGCCCGGGCCGGTGTCCAGGCGGCGGTGTCTGACCAGATGGCCAGCCCACACAAACAAACAGACGTTCAGTGTCGTTTCAAGCCCGTGAAGGTTGGGGCCGTTGTGTAGCGAGGGACCGTTGGCCCACCCGCTGCCCCCGCCCCGTCGTCCCCTAGACAAAGTGAACCCCTTCCTGGGTTTTCAGAAACCAGTGGCAGCTGTGAGGGACCGACTGTGAGAGTAAGGCCACGGCTGTCCCGAGAGAGGAGGGCGACAGGGACTGGGCGGGCCGCAGGGGAGACAGAGTCGCGGGAGTGTTTCAGAGGCGGGTTTGTCTGGTTGTCGTAGTGGGGGGGTCCTGGGTGACCCACGTGTCCGGCGTGAGCCGTGCGGTGGTGGGGGCAGGACCTGTCCAGCGTGAGGGGTTGTGAGGGATCTGCGTGGGAACGTGGGGCGCCCTCGGGGGGCCTGGGCCGCCATGCTCACTGGGGGCTGTGCTCGTGCGCTCGATGCCAACGGGGCCAGAAATGGTTTTAAAAATAAGGAAATTCATTGGTTCGGTAACGAAGTCTGGAGCCCAGGTGGGTTTCGGGTGCCGCCGGTCCGCTCCGACGTTGCCGCTCCCGTGGGCGGGCGGCAGCAGCGAGGGCCAGACACCCCGCCCGGTGTCGAGGGGCGTGCGCTGACGCTCTGCTCCTCGCTCTTCAGAAGGTCCGGAAGCCCCACCAGAACTCTCCGGTGTGGGTCGGACCCGCCCCGAGAGACGTGCTCACCCGCTAAGAACACAGACAGGAGACGCGGCTCCAAGGCTGTGGCTCGACCTTCTCGAGAGTTTACGGGCCAGACGGGAGGAGCGGCCAACAGGGAGAAAGCGGGGTGGGCACTGTCCCGGGAGCCGGGGGCCGGCGGGGCGGGGCTGGGGAGCGGCCGTCGGACCTCGTGGGCAGGCGGCCACCAAGCCCAGCACCAGCCGGTACGTCCGGTAATGGAAACGGACCCTGCCCCGGAACGGACTGCGAAGTGGAAAGGTGATCGGAACAAACCGTGACAGGCCACACGGCGACGCGGCGGGGGCGGGCTTTTCGCTCGGTGCCGAGACAGCTGGCTGTCCCAGCGGAGAGTGAACGGGGTCCCTGCCTCGCCACGCACGAAAGGTGATTCCAGGTCATTAAAGAGCGAGAGGCGAAAGGCAGCCACAGGAACCGTTTAAGAGACTATCGTTATGACCTTTGGATAGAAAGAAATTTCTAAAGAAACAAAAAGACCTACCCAAAAAAGGGAAAGGTCCGTTAAATTCACAAACATTCATTCCTCAAAAGAACCAGAAAAAGAAGTGACGGACCGGCTTCGAGTGCGAGAAGACCCTGTGACACCTGAGTGACAGTGGCAAGCTGGCGGCGGGAGAGCCTCCCCGCGGCCCGGGGCTGGCAGCGGCGTGGGGACCCCGTGCTCCGTGGCCCGGGGCCGGCAGCGGCGTGGGGACCCCGTGCTCCGTGGCCCTCGGCCGGCAGCGGCGTGGGGACCCCGTGCTCCGTGGCCCGGGGCCGGCAGCGGCGTGGGGACCCCGTGCTCCGTGGCCCGGGGCCGGCAGCGGCGTGGGGACCCCGTGCTCCGTGGCCCTTGACCGGCAGTGCCGTGGGGACCCCGTGCTCCGTGGCCCGGGGCCGGCAGCGGCGTGGGGACCCCGTGCTCCGTGGCCCTCGGCCGGCAGTGCCGTGGGGACCCCGTGCTCCGCGGCCCGGGGCCGGCAGCGGCGTGGGGACCCCGTGCTCCGTGGCCCTCGGCCGGCAGCGGCGTGGGGACCCCGTGCTCCGTGGCCCTCGGCCGGCAGCGGCGTGGGGACCCCGTGCTCCGTGGCCCCGGGGCCGGCAGCGGCGTGGGGACCCCGTGCTCCGTGGCCCTCGACCGGCAGTGCCGTGGGGACCCCGTGCTCCGTGGCCCGGGGCCGGCAGCGGCGTGGGGACCCCGTGCTCCGTGGCCCTCGACCGGCAGTGCCGTGGGGACCCCGTGCTCCGTGGCCCTCGACCGGCAGTGCCATGGGGACCCCGTGCCCCGCGGCCCGGGGCCGGCAGCGGCGTGGGGACCCCGTGCTCCGTGGCCCGGGGCCGGCAGCGGCGTGGGGACCCCGTGCTCCGTGGCCCGGGCCGGCAGCGGTGTGGGGACCCCGTGCTCCGTGGCCCCGGGGCCGGCCGTCTGGCGAGGCAGCTGCCAGCCGCAGGCAGCCACTGAGTGGCCCACGAATGGGCCACGTGACGGACACCGAATGGCTTTAAGTCGTGTTCATTCACATTTAAATAACCTGAGACTAGTGGCTAACACATCAGCCTCCGAATTCTGAAATACATGCAGGACTCGACCAGTCCGGGCGCCAGTGGGGGGAAAAGGCAAAAGCAGTAAAGGGCAGCGCAGGATGACCTTATCGCAGGACAAATCCAAACGGCCAACGAACAGTTAAAAACGGCCCAACGTGGTGCTGCTCGGGCGCGTGCAGACAATGAGGTGCTGTTCTGGGCCCCTCCGCCCCTGGGGCGCCCCTGAACGCGTGACCTGTCGTGAGAGGCGTCTGGTGGCCCCCGGCGGAGCAGAAGGGAGACACGCGGCCAGCAACGCGCCCCAGGGCCCAGGCGGCACGCGGCCACCCGCCAGGGCACGTCCGCGAAAGCCTCCGCGGCAGCACCGCCCGCCCGCCCCGGAGCGGGAAGCAGGTCCGTGTGTGCGCAGATGCAGCACTGCGGGTGGGTCACGTGATGATGCAGCACGGGGTGGGGGGGGTGTGGGGGCGGAGGGGGCGGGGGGCGGGCAGGCGAGAGCGGAGGGGGGCGGGGGGCGGGCAGGCGAGAGCGGCGGGGGGCGGGCAGGCGAGGGCGGAGGGGGGCGGGGGGGGGGGGGGGGGGGGGGGTGGGGGGGGGCGGGGGGCGGGCAGGCGAGGGCTGCAGCACGTGGTAGGGGGGGTGTGGGGGCGGAGGGGGCGGGGGGCGGGCAGGCGAGGGCTGCAGCACGTGGTAGGGGGTGTGTGGGGGGGCGGGGGACGGGCAGGCGAGGACGACCGCCGCAGCCTCGATGCGATGCGCCGTCCGCGCAAGAGGCGAGAAGCGCGCTGTTCCCACAGAAGGACTCCGCCTGCACAGGGGTCATTCGCCTCGGACGGCACCTCGCATCGTGCTGTGTGAGCAGACGGCTGCCGGGGTGTGCGCCGGGAGGCTCCCGGCCGGAAGGGCGCCGGGGGCCTGCGGAGCCCCGTTTTTGGCTTGCGTGCCGGTCACCCCGGTTTGCAGTTAGGAACTGTTTGTTACGTGGCACAGAGAAGTTTCATATCATTCCGTTCAAAACATCTCAAAGTAACACGCTGATGGCGTGGGAAGGGGAGCTTGGGGTGCAGAGCGCCCTGAGACACGGGAAGGGGGAGAGGAGGAGACGGAGGCGTGTGGCGCCAAGAAAGAATCGCCTCGTTTGCCTGTTTGCTTTTTTCCATGGAAAGTTCCCTAAGCAGAGGCTCTCGAAGTCGGACTCTTCAACCCCCAGTAAAAAGTAGGCTGATACGCACACACCCCGGGTCACAGTGAATCCAAGACTCCAGTGATTAGGGGAAGGGCACCATTACTTTATGTACCATTTGTAAAACTGTCATCAAATGATAAACATGTCTTCTTATCACTGAGAAGTTTATTTATTTAAAGCACTTTTAGACTTAAGTTTTCAGAATGTAAGTGGAGTATACTGCTATTTGTTTCTCTAAAACTTCTTCACACGTAGTCCAGCTCTGTGAGTCAGAATCCGAATTTTCCTTTCCAGGCCGTCAGAAGCGGGTTTGGGGGGCACCTGAAGGGCACCCTCCGCCGTCCCCCGGGTTTCCTCCCACACCCCTGACAGCCCTCCTGCACCTTCTGTATCTTAAGTGTCACCAGGCTTTCAGAAAACAACCAGGCTTCTTTATCCTTCCTTAAATTATCCTTGAATGTTTCACTGAGTAGTCAC
The DNA here is from genome assembly GCF_014176215.1 of Rousettus aegyptiacus. Taxonomy (NCBI): domain Eukaryota; kingdom Metazoa; phylum Chordata; class Mammalia; order Chiroptera; family Pteropodidae; genus Rousettus; species Rousettus aegyptiacus. Next base: position 15,490,329 of record NW_023416293.1, on the reverse strand, counting down.
CCTGACAAAGTCCTCCGGGTCACAGCTACCGCCTGGCCAGCAGCAGTCGTAAAGTGCCACCCTGCTGTAAGTCCTATCCCGACTTGATGAAATGTTCAAAACATTTTTTTAAATTACATTTTAGACTCAGCAGAGTGTAGTTTATAAAAAACACGTGATGTACTGTGATATATATATATATATATATATATATATATATATTCACGTTGGTCACAAGCCACTAATTTCATGGCCCACTAATGAGGCCATTACATATAAATTGGGGCTGGAGAGGGGAGGGGAGGGGAGGTGGGGGCTGGGGGCAGCAGCCGGGGCCAGGCCTTCTCCAGAGGCAGGAAGGAGGAAAGGGAGAGGGAGGGAGGCCTTAAATAAAATGTGTCAGGGACCACTCCGACTGGCTTCCGTTGCTTGTTCCCCAGTAGGTCCTGTTCACAGCGCAGCTTCAGCAACGGATGTGCTGCCCTCCCCGAACTTGACATTGTTTTATCAAAACGTGTTAAAAAAAAAAAAAAAACCCTCCAGAGTTCACCTGCTGCCAGCCCTTTCTTCCGGATCCGGCCCTGTGATTCTGATCCCCCGGCCTGGACTGGCCCGTCTGGCGTCCAGGAAGCCCGAGGCTGGGCCTTGGCCCTGCCCCCAGACAGACGGGCAGACAGACAGCCCGGCAGGACGGCTGTTTCGCTCTGACTGTTGTTGGCTGTGCACCTGCTCCCCAGCTCCCCAGCTCCCCAGCTCAGGCGCGCGCGGAGCCAGCGACCCCGGTCACGCCCCCTGGAGGCAGCTTCCGGCCTTTCGAATTTGTTTTGGTGACAGTGTTTTTGAGATTTAACTCGCGTGCAAACCGCGGGACAGGTTGTCGCCCAGTCCCGGAGCCGCCTGCCGCCTCTCCTCACGTTCTGACTCTAATTGCGGTTTCTCCAGGCGGACGCGCGGGCTCCTCCGCGTCATCCGTACGGGGCAGGCTAGATTTCCCGCAGGCCAGACGCGCCTCCCCGGAGGGCCCGGGTCTCTCCCCCGGGTGCCCGGCTCCCAGGCCTGCACAGCGGCAGGGGCAACAATTTTCTGGAAAGTGAGAAAGAGAAAGTAAGGTTACTTTTGAGATAGCACTGGCCCTCTCCAGCCGGAAGACCGTCGCCATTCTTCGACTGCTTCTCTGGGACGCAGCGGCAGGGGACGGGCCGCGCGCTGCGGGCCGAGGCTCAGTCTCGCAGCACAGTCTTCCTCAGAAGGCACAGGGCTACTCACGGGTCAGCGGTGTCCACGTTCACCGACACCCTGCTTTCCAGGGCGTAGGCCCGTGGTGCGCTTCGCTGGGGGGGACCTGCGTGCCCCCCCGCGGAGTAAGAGGGTGGCGGGCTTCCCGCTCGCTTCACTGGGACGTTTAAAACCACCCTTTAATGCCACACCACCTTTCAGTTACTGGAACTTCCCTCGAAAATTCTACACTCCTTACCTACCAGGGCCTCAAGTAGGGTGAGGTAAGCGAGGTACTCTCCTGGGGGCGAAATTTAAGAAGACCCTATAAAGTTTCAGTAATCAAGTAAATTATATTTAATGCAAGAAAAAAAAATTAAAAACCGGACTGGGAAACTAGACCAGCTGCTAACTGCCCGCCTGTGCAAGTGCAGCTTTGGGGGCGGGGACTAAGGCGGGAGGAGACGCAGGGGCCCACCCCACACTGTAAATTTGATATATTGCTCTTAGTGGACTTTTCTGCATTAATTTTGATTTTTAAAAATATTGCATTAAAATATTTATCTTGATTATTGGTGTGTGGCTTTTCTCCCTCCGAAACCATCCATGCTGCAACCAGAGGGAGTACCTCTCACTAGCCTGGCCTTAGTTCCGGCCAAAAACACACGAGTCATGGAAAACCTCAAACGCGGCTCGTACGTGCGACTAGGAGGGTCCCCCGAGCCCCCGGGGTGCGCCGGGGCTCGGGCGTCCTGCCCGCGCGTTGCAACACGCGAAACGCCCCGAGTGGGTCGACCCCGCGTGTGCTCTGTGCTGCGGCCGGCGTTACGAAATGGTCTCGTCCTTCCTCAAAGCTGCCTAAGTCGCGCGAGTCGCCAGCCGCGACCCCGACACCGCCGTTCAGAACTGCGCTGCCCCGGAGCGGCGTCCCCGAGCCTCGGCCGCGTGCTCGGCTCGGGGACCCGGGCGGCGGGACGCGGCCCCCCACCCCGGACCTAGGTGGAGGGACGCCCCCCCCGCACATCCCCCCGGGACCCGGGTGACGGGACGCCCCACCCCTCGCCCCCCGGGACCCGGGTGACCGGACGCCCCATCTCCCTGCCGCCCCCCCGACCTGGGTGGAGGGACGCCCCACCCCACACCCTCCCCCGGGACCCGGGGGACGGGACGCGAGGCCGCGGGACCGGGGCCGAGGGGACCGAGGAGCGCGGAAACGTGCGCGGCGCGCAGGCGCAGGGGCGCGCGGCCGGCCGGGGGCGGGGTGCGCGCGGAGGGCGCGGCCCGGGGCGGGCGCGCGGGGCGCCGGCCAGAGGCGGCGGGCGGGGCGGCCCCGGGCTCCGTGCGCGCCGGGCGCGGGCACACGGCTCGGACGCGGCGCCATGCGCGGGCACCCGAACTGGCCGCTGCGGCCGCTCCTGAGCCGGGGCGCGGCCGCCCGCGCGTGGACCCCGGCCGCCCGCGACCGCGCGTGCCGGCCGCCCACGACGGCCCTGGTGCCGCCGCGGCCGTGGGGCGCGCGGCCGGGGCTCCCCGGGCGCGGGGCCGGCCTCGCGCGCCTCCTGGGGCTGTGGGCGCGTCTCCCCGGCGCCCCCCGCGTCCCGCGCGCCGCGCTCCCCGGCGGCCCGGCCGTCGCCGCCCGGGCGGGGGACGAGGCCTGGCGGCGCGCGCCGGCAACTCCCAGGGACGACCCCCGGCCGCGCCCCGCGGCGCCCGGGCTCTCCGAGGCCCGGAAGCTCCTGGGGCTGGCGTACCCCGAGCGCCGGAGGCTGGCAGGTAGGGCCCCCGGGGCGGCCGAGCGGGGGCACCGCAGGGGCGGCCCCGTGCGCAGGGACGCGGTGGCCTTGCCCCGGGCATTTCTCGCCAGAAGTGCTGGCCGCGCGCTCGCCTGCCCGGAGAACTGCCGTGCCCTTCGGCGTCGCTGGGGACCTGCCGGGGGTCCGTTCCGTGTCGTTGTCTCTCGGGCCACATTATCCCAGGACTGCGCTAGGAGCTGCGGGCTGTCCCTCTGTGGCTCCCGCGCCTGCGAGTGCCCGCATGCTCGGGAGGAGCCGGGCTTTCCTCCTCTCTTACTTTTTTTTTAAGTTATGTAAACGTATTATTTTGTATTATGCTCTTATATTGACTTTTACAGCCTGTGTGCTTTAGGCGGGTGTATTGCGCAGTCGGCAGGGTTTTTGCCCCGGGAAGCACAGCAGCGTGACCCTTCGGCTGGCCACCTGCCTGTCTGCCCCCTGAGTGGGGAGTGGGCAGTTCCCGGCGCCTTCCCACAGTGTCAGCCCTGGCCTGGAGCAGCGATCTGCAAACTCCAGAAGTCTGGAGAAGCTAGTTCACAACCCGACTAAATCATAACAGTAATTTTTAGAAAAAATCCAAACAAATGGTTTTAGAAACAAAGTCAGATAAACATGATTTTCTGTAGCTCCTTGTTAGCCGTAAGTAGAAAAAATAATTAAGTGCAAGTTTTTCAGATTTCTCTAAATCTTTGTTTCTTTAATAAATGTGTACTGAGTGCCTTACGTGTTCCAGGCCCTGGGCTTGCCCTGGGGAGCAGAAAGAAACCGGGGGGGCTGCCGTCTCGGGGAAGGGGCGGGTAACGCAACTGCAATCCTCTGGACTTGAGCGGACTCTGCCGCGGCGGTGAGGGCCGGCCAAGGGCCGACCGCCGTGGCCCGCGAAACCCTGCGGCTCCCACGCTCTTTGCTCCAGACGCGTCGCCTTAGGCCCTGCTGGCGGGTGACCCGTGTTGTAGGGCAGGCTGGCACCCAGGAGAAGGGCGTTCGTTGTACCCCTCCCTGACTGTCGAAGTTCCGGGGGAGTCTTGGTATTGTCGCTGCGCAGTTGACCAGGATCTCGTCGGTGTCCTGAGAAAGAATTCACGGGCCGAGTGAAGGCGACGAAGCAACAGCTCGGGCAGCGGCTCAGAATGAGCGGCGGCATCGCCGGGCCCAGGGGAGGCCTGAGGGTGGAGAGCCCTCAGCGTGCAGACCCAGCTGCGGTGGTTACTGAAGCCTTAAAGGTCAGGAAGGTTTTTCAGCTGTCAGGCTGGGCAGCCCAGCCTCTCGTGTGACCATCGTCTCGTGCCCCGTTCCCACACGTCCCGGCACGCCTCTGGGTGGAGGAGACGGGCCTCAACAGGCGAGGGCAACCCTCGTTTCAGCTGAAGAAAGGGAGTTAGTTTGCTGTGCTGCGTTGAGTAACTATGAACCTAAGAGTTTGAGGAAATAAGTCTGGGGTTGGCACACTTAATTTTTTTTTTTAACTTTTTAAACAGAAATAAATACATATTGTGTCTTATGAGGACATCTGATGAAAACCCTAAGAGGTCATATGTTTCCTCTGAAGTGATCACATCGAAGCTGGTCTGGAGGGTGAGAGGAAGGGATTTGTAACTTAGCCTGCGACTTAGCATGGTTAACTTGTAACTCATCGTTGTTAAGAGCAGCCTTGAACTTGGCAGGTCTCTGACCTGCTGGAGATAAAGAGCAGCGGGGGATGTGTCTGTTCTTTAATCAAGATACCAAAACAAAATTGAGTTGAGAGGAAATTCTAATGTTTCAAAAAACAGACATTTTTCAGAAATTCATTTCTGCATTTGAATAACAGTATTTTCAACTGAGTGTAGCAGTTTGCAAACATGGCCCCTGAACCCTGTGATCCTAAGTAGTTTCTGTTTTGTTTTATTTTGTTTTCAGGCGAAGTAACCCTTGGTTGACCTCACAGGTTGCAAGGACCTTGTCAGCTTACAGTTCCTTATTTTTTTATTTTTTATACCTTCCTAGGTGGTCTCCCATCCAAAGTACTAACCAGGCCCGACCCTGCTTGGCTTCTGAGATCAGACAGGATCGGGTGTGTTCAGTGTGGCATGGCCGTAGACGATCCTAAGTAATTTTTATCACAAAAGCAGGGTGTGCCTCCCGAGGTGTCCTCAAGTGTGTGCCATGGGGTGGGCGCGATCCCCATGCCCACTGGAAAGGCCCTGGGGGCTTCCCAACATTCCCCTCAATAATTCTTCATCCCGTCAGTCGCCTTGGCCGAACGGAATCCTGCCCCGTGCAGGAGCCGTGTGGCCCGATGGGACTGCTCTGAGCCGCACACTGCGCCTGGCAGATGGACGAGATGCCGAGGGCTCGGCCCCGGCGCTGGCCAGGGAGCCCGTGCGGGGGGCAGGGCGGCAGGAGGGGGCCGTGGGCCGCGGGGGCCTGCGAGGTCCCAGTGGTGCTGCCGGCGGGACGCTCTTTGTGGGGCGGCTGCTCACCCCGCCCCCGAGGGCTGGAGGGGCGCCCCCCTTCCTCCGTGGTCTGGGGAACGGGGTGGGGGCGCACGGGAGGGCGCGCCTCGCTGGAGCTCCAGATAAGCCCCTGTGGTCGCGATGAGGGCTGTTTCCAGAAGCTGACGCCGCCAGGAGCTTCTGCTGAATCCGTGGTGATGTTTTATGAAGATAGAAGTCGCAGAGACCAGAGTGAACGCAGTGATAACACCAGGGAACCCGAGAAGCGAGCTGCGGGTGCTCAGAATGACTGATTTGAAGCCCACGTCAGGACAGAGGTGACAGGGACAGTACGGCTGGGACAGCGAGGCCGAACCTCGAACTGGAGGCTGCCGCCGAAAGCCAGGGGTGTGTGTGCGCTACGGAAACGCCGTGTTTCAAAGCGGCTGCGAGCGTTCTGTAGCCGTGCCGTGAAACGTGCTCATCAGAATCAACGTAAACCTAAAACGCACCCCAGATTTGGAAAGGACTTAGCGTGAACAAAAGGCAAAATATCCCAAGTTTTTAATGCTGATTACATATCAAATACTGTTTTGGATACGTTGGATCAAGTAAGACACGTTACTGAAATTAAAATCACCTGCTCCCTCTCCCCTTTGTACCGTGACGGCTAGAAACGGAGCAGTAGGAGGCTCCCGTCCTGCCGCGACCCCGGGCTCCGGGGCGCGGCGGGTGGCCGGGCTTCGGCCCCGGCCCTGCAGGCTGCCCCTTCCGCTGGTCTGTCCACCCTCACGGTCCCCTCAGACGCCAGGCTCCTCCGCATCGGCCCCTCACCCGCTGCTCCACACACTGTCCACCGGCGCTGCGAAAATGCCCGCCAGGCCCCTGAGAGGTCGGCACGTCTGAAGCCAAAGCTTCCCGGAGCCGCCGTCCTGCCTGTCCCTTCTCCGGGGGTGGGGCCGCGGCGTGGACCCCTTTGCTGAAGCCAGACACACGGCCACCCTTGGCTCCTGACAGCGACCGCCGTGGTAAGGACAGAGCCTCCACTTACTGGTTACGACAGCGGCCTTACACGTGCGTTTCCCGGCTGCTCACGTTTCCAAGCGGGAGGCGTTTTTAACGCCATTTTACAGATGACGGCGCCGAGGCGCAGCGAGGCTGGGAGACGCGAGGTCAGACAGCTGGACGGGGGGTCAGGGCTGGGGCCCGTCAGTCCCGGCTTCAGAAACAGGCCTCCCCAGGCTCTCCAGATCCAGCCAGGCGCCAGGTCCTGTCGAGCCTCGTTCTTAAAAGTGTCTCCAGGCCTTGTCACCTGCCTCGTGCCCTTTGCTCCCCCCAGGTCAGCCTCGTCTGCACCCCCTGGAGCACGGGGATCGCGTGTTAACTGTCTGTCTGCTGTGTGTTGGCCTCCGGCCCCCTCCTTTCTGGGAGCTGCGGCGTGGACCGCCTACGGTGCGCTACAGTGCAGACCGAGCGGTCTGGGGGGAGGGGCGGTAACCCCCCGCCCAGCCCTGGCCCACCCGCGCCCCAGGCTGGGCCCTGCTCTTCTCTCTGCCCGGAGTAATGGAAGATGGGTGTGGTTCTGCCTTCTGGGAGCTGGGCGACCTTGCGCGGGGACCCTGCCCCCCACCCCACCCCGCCTCTCCTGCTGGAGTCCCCCTGACTGTGGTGGGGAGGACTGCTGTGATGGGGGGTGCTCCTTCGTCCTCGGACGCCTTGGGGACGGCTACTGCCTGAGTCACACGCGTCACTGGGATGTCTGTCCCGTGTCCAGCAGAGGGTGGGCATGCTTTTGAGCGTCCTCCACCAACCCCCAGCCCTGTCCGTCCACGAGCGAGCGGGCTGCCTCCCAGAGCTGCCTTCCAGCGAGCGACACTGTGGGGTCTCCCCCCACCTCCTCTTGGAGGCTGTTTCTTTCCTGAGGCTGAGATTCGTGATTCCGTAGACTAAGGGTGACAGAAAGACACGTGAGCAACCTGGCAGGAGACGGGCAGCAGCAGGTGCAGGGGGAGCAGCAAGGCCGAGGGGGGCGTGGGGGCGTCTGAGCAGCAAGGCCGGAGGAGGCAGAGCCGGGCGTGGGGGCGTCTGGCCAGCAAGGCAGAGCCGGGTGTGGGGGGGGTCTGGGCAGCAAGGCGGGGGCGGGCCTGGGGGCGTCTGGGCGGCAAGGGGGGGGGGCGGGCCTGGGGGCGTCTGAGTTCCTCACTGGTGTCCACCGCAGAACGCAGTGTGGCGCCTCAGCAGCGAGCCGCACGTGGCTGGAAGCGGAGCGGGTCTCGCTTTGTCGCGTCCACCTTGCAGGAGGAAGGCAGGCAGCAGTTTATTTTTAAAAAGTCGATACATTTTTTGGTTTGATTGAACAGCACGTGAGAGCATATGGCGGAACGAGTCTGGATTTGTGTGGTCGTCGTCATCACTGGACGATCTTGTGGTTAGATCAAAATCGTGAACTGCAGATTCTTCGTTTCCAAATGAACTTTGAGAACGGGGGGCGGGGACGGACCCCGGCGGCACGTCGTGCATGTTGCACATTCGGAGGTGCTGACCAAGGAGAAGGTCAGTCACCAACGAGAGAGGAGCCCCTGGCTTCCACGGGGTCGCCGTCACCAGGACACCTGCGTCTGGAGCAGGCTGGGTCACCTCTCGGGTCCCGCAGAAGCCAGAGTTAGACGGCCTCTCTGCCCTTTGCTTGAGGAACTTCGCCCCTGTTGCCAGCAGCTGCTGGACGAGCTTGTGCGCTGTCCACGTACCCGAGCGCTGTGGGGCTACGGCAGTGAACAAAGCCGACACCAGCCCTCGGCCTTCCCGCGGGGAGAGCGCCGGGGCGGCAGGTGCCGGGGGGCGGAGGTGAGGCTGGCCCCGCCGGGCACCTGTGTTTCCCACGAGGCCGCCAGAGCAGATCTGGAGAAGGGGACGTGGCCCCCGTCAGGGAGGCAGAGCGGAGTCGTGAAACGTCCCTCCCGGAAAGCTCCCGAGTCACCTGGAGCCCCGTGTGCCGCTCAAGCAGCCAGTTGGCACCACGTTCGCTCTGTGCTCCGCTGAGGTCACGTAGGGCGAAGCCTTGGCTCTTGCCGCTGCACCTGCTGTGAGGATGGAGACCATTCTCAGCAGTCAGAGCATCGACGTTCCACACGACACGGACGTCACCCCGAGGGACGCTCATTGCTGTGACGGGCCCAGCGGCGCCCTGGGGAGCGACTTCAGTCACATCAACGCAGGACTCAGCCTTCTTGCGAAGAAAAAGAAGAGGCTCGGCGTCGACAAGTGGCGGGGCGTAGAAGGGACTGGCCGCCATTGGCACGTCCGCAGCCACGAGCCGGGCACGACTGAGGCCTCGGACACCCAGCCGGGTCTGCGCGCCGGTCCCCGTCGACGCCGCCGCTCAGGGGGTGTGTCTCTGGTGGAATTCGAACTTTCTGGGGTGGAAAGCACATCTGCAGGATTCGGATGAGGTCAGGTGTTCGTTTTCAGCATCTCGAGCCCGGAAAGATGAGTTAATTCTCAAAGGAAACGACGTTGGACTTGTCTCAAATTCGGCTGCTTTGATTCAACAAGCTGCAACAGTTATCAGAAAGTTTGGGGGTGGCAACTGCGTTTCTGAAAAAGGAACCGTTCAGCTGGCTCATGAACAAGGTCAAGGTCGCCCAGCTACAGAAGCAGCAAGACGTCGGATGGTTCCTCAGACTGACCTGCGGTATTTAAAAGGTGCAATAAAAGTTGTATATTGAAAAAAAAAAACATGATACCTTTGACGGAAGAGTGAGCATTAGGCAAAAAGTAGAGAAGCAACTGCTGTTTTCAGGGTGCAGGGAGCCCCCTCTCGGGGCGTACCTCATGCCGCATCCACCAGGAGCCCCGCCCACCTGTGCCTCTCAGGTTGGGTCCTACCTCAACTTTGGACCAAACTGAAAAGGCGCCCAGTGGCACGGACCCCGCCCCCGCCAGCTCCAGGCTCCAGACGGAACTGTGCTGTTTCTTGTCACTGTGCCCAGCCAGTCCCGTGTGTGCGCAGACGAGAAGCCCAGCAGAAGCCCCCGATGTGAGCACGCGGCCCCTGACCTTCCTCGCCAGCAGTGTGGCCCGGAGGCTGCCGCGTGCCCGCACCCACGCAGGGGCCGCGCCCTCGTCCGCCGCCGCAGGGCCCCCGTGGAGCACGCGCTCCGCCGCCGGCCGGCGTGAGCCGCGCTGCAGCGGCGTCCTCGGCACGGTGCGGGCTTCACGCCCGGGCGCGTGTCCACAGAGTCGCTGGCTGGGAGGCAGCGTGCGCGTCCTGCTGAGCCGTGAGGTCGCGTTGCTCCCTGTTGTGACAGGACCGTCCGCACCATGAAGCGGCCCGTTGCCCCGGTGTCGCCAGCGCGGGGCACTGCTGAGCCCCGACCCCGGCCAGTCGGGCCGACGAGCGGTGGCGGGTCTTCCCGGCTGTGCCGCGTCCTCCGGCGTGAGGCGGCCTGGGAGGCGCGCTGCTGCCGACCGGGTTTTCTGTCTTCCTTTTTCCATGGGACTCTGTCCCCGCTCTCTGTTAGTAGGTGTGTCAGCTTCACGTTCTCGTTTATTTTTATGTCATGCCGAGACCCCGGTGCTTTCTTCCCCGAGGCGATAGTACGGCTAAGAGCGAGCTGCTGGCCTGTGTCACGGACGCCGCTGGCCTGTGTCACGGACGCCGCTGGCCTGTGTCACGGACGCCGCTGGCCTGTGTCACACGGACGCCGTTGCTCTTTCCAGAGTTTAAGTGTTTCGGGACACTGGCCATAACGCAGGGCTCTGCCTGCGCGCTTGGCCTCGCAGCGGAGACGCGGCCGGGCGCCGAGGGGCACTGTGCGTGTGGCGGGCACGCGGACGATGCCATCTGCCCGAGCGTGGTCACCAGCGCGGGCGGGAGGGGGGCTCCCAGGCCCCGGAGCGAGGACAGGAGAGCCCGGGGGGAGCGGCAGTCGGTCCCCGGGTCCGGCGTGGCCGGCCCCTGAGCCACCAGCTGGCAGTCAGGCCCGGGAGCTGGGGCAGGGGCGGGGCAGCGGCCGCCCCTCCGCCCGGGGCCGGTGGCCCTGAGCGCTGCCCCCGTGTGTTGCAGCCGCGGTGGGGTTCCTGGCCGCGTCCAGCGTCATCACCATGTCGGCCCCCTTCTTCCTGGGGAGGGTCATCGACGTCATCTACACAGACCCCGCGGCGGATTTCGGCAGTGACCTGGCCCGCCTCTGCCTCCCACTCGGCGGCCTCTTCCTGTGCGGGGCCGCTGCCAACGCCGTCCGCGTCTACCTCATGCAAACCTCAGGTAAGAGCCTCGCGCGGGCCAGCAGTCGGGCACCGGGCCCACACGGCCACCCTGGGCCCCCTCCTCCCGGCACCACGCCCATGCGGACAGGCTCCCGGGGCCAGGTGTCGCCCTACAGGTGGCCTTGGGTCAAACTCCCTCCCCCAGCTCCCCCTTCACACGGCAGGGGTGAGTGTGGGGACAGAGCCCGGGTGTCTGGGGACTTTGGAGCCTGGCCTCCAGTCAGCTGCAGGCCCTCTGAGCCTCTGTGGGCGTGCTGGCCTGCCATCCGTCCCCACCCATCCCTGCCGTAGGAGCTGGCCGCCGGCCCCCGGGACCTGGCAAGGCCAGGTTGTCCCAGGCTGGTGACGGCCAGTTATGGCCGCCGGCGGGGTGGCTGGGCACCGCCCCCCCGTGCCGTGGGCCAGGGCCGCAGGGAGAAGGGCCTGGGGACAGGGCGGCTCGGAGGCAGGCGGTGTGGTCATGGGAACTCGCCGGGGTCTCCGTCGCATTGTCTGCTACGTCACTGTGGCCTCAGCGGCGTCCACCACCCATGGCTCACGCCCTCGCCCGTGCTCCGACCCGCCTGTCCCGCGGGGCGGAGGGGACCCCGGGCGCGCAGGCCCCGCCGGCCGACCACCGACCGTGTGCTCCGCAGGCCAGCGCATCGTGAACCGGCTGCGTGTCTCGCTGTTCACCGCGATACTGCGGCAGGAGGTCGCCTTCTTCGATAAGACGCACACCGGGGAGCTGGTGAACCGCCTGTCGGCGGACACCGTGCTGCTGGGGCGCTCGGTGACCGAGAACCTGTCTGACGGGCTCAGGGCCATGGCCCAGGCCTCCGTGGGCACCGCCATGATGGTACGTGACGGCTGCCGGGCAGGGCGAGGCCGCGGGGCCGCGGCTGGGGGGGCGCTCGGGGCCCGCTTTCCACGTCCCCATGGCCAGTCCGCCCAGAGCGCTGTCCGCGGGGCCACGGGAACCGGAAGGGGCCCCTCCCCAGCCGGCCGCCCGCACCTGCGCTGCTCCGGGGTGAATCTTGTCCAGGCGGGAAGGACGAGACTCCAGGCGGGGGACCCCTGTGTCTCGGAGCAGTGAGCCCCTGGGTGAGAGCCAGGCAGTGAGGGACACCCCAGAGGCAGGGGGACGCCCCCACCCCCGAGGGCAACAGCGATTCCTGCCCTCGGGCGAGCGGCCTTGCGCTGTCACGTCTGCGGGACTGCACTTCTCCCCGGACCCGCGCTGCTGGCCAGTGCAAACGCGATGTGGCCACGTGTGTGCTCACAAGTTTCCTCGTTCCCCCATTTTAAGGAGCAGAAGGAAAGGTGAGATGAGATTTATTTTAGTTTATTTTTCCACCTACAGCACCCGGTATTCCCGGGCGGTCTCCCATCCAAGTCCTGACCAGGCCCGACCCCACTTAGCTTCCGAGATCAGACAAGATCGGGCGCGTTCAGGGTGGCGTGGCCGTACACGAGATTAATTTTAATAATATATTTTCCTTAACCCAGTATAAAAATGTTATCAGTTCAACATGTACTTTATATGAAAATTATTCACCAGATATTTTACATTTTTTTTTATATTAAGATTTCAAAATCCAGTGTGTACTTTTTAGTCATGAAGCATCTCGGTCTGGATGCTACATTTTCATTGGAAATACTTGACCTGCGTTCAGATTTCATAAAACGTGCAGCTGGGAAAGCAGTGGGGGTGTGAGCGTGAGGTCAGAGGCAGGAGCCCCGGGGGAGGTGGTGGCAAAGCAGGTGCATGGAGTCGGGGTGGCCGCCGCCCGGCCCGCCGTGTGCTCGGGGCCTCGCCTGGGCTGGCCTGCACGGGGCAGGCTGCTCTGTCTCCTCACAAGGACAGCAGCCCTGTGGGGTCAGGGGTCAGCCCTGTCCCCTTCTCTCCCCGGGTCCTTTCCGAGTCCCCATCTCCACATACAGCCACGGCGGGGTCAAGGCTTCTGCACCTGAGGTACAGGGGGCGAGAACCTCCAGCCCGGACCGGGCCTCGCGAGGTGGCGTCACCTGGGGCCTGGTCTTTAGCTCCAGGGGACGCAGCATGCCTTGTTTCTCTGGCCCCGCCAGGGACCTGCCTGAGGTGGGCGTGTCCTGGGACATCAGGTCCCACAGGTTTGGCAGTGCGGGTGTGGGGCCCCCTCCACGCACTAAGGCGCGCCCTCCTGCTGGTCAGCACCCTCATGGGATGGGACCCTGCGTCGGCTTCAGACGGCTGTCGCTAAGCGCGGAGCTGGGGAGGCGGGGTGCAGTCTGGGACAGCCCCTCGGGTCCTGGGGCCCGCAGGACACGTGTGCCTGGGAGAGGACACCCCGCGCCTGGCTGCCCTCGGGCCCCAGAACGGTCGGGCCGCCCTGACCGCGGCCCTGCCGCCCTGACCGCGGCCCTGCCCTGCACGTGCGCCTCGGTGCGCGCGGTGGGTCCCCGCGTGCGTCAGAGTGGCCAGCTCAGTCCCCGTCAGGGCTCTCCTCAGACCGCTCAGCCCGGAGGGCCCCTCTCTGTCCCCTCCATGTCCCCGCCCCCTTGGGGTGGCTCCCTTGGGTCTGCTCCCCCGGGTACCTGCGTAGCGTCCCCCGTGGGGGGCGCCCAGGGGTGAGTGACCGCGGGATCACCTGTCCTGCCCATCACTGCACCTCAGGAGAGCCTTGTCCTGGTTCCGCTTTCTATGCAGAGTGACGGGTGACGGCAGATTTTAGTGGCTGGCGGAAGAGAGGCTCGCGTCGTTTAAAGCGCGGCAGGCGGCAGGGTTAGCGGGAGGCTCCCGCCCCGCGCTGGCCACAGGGCTCCGTTAGGGGCCCCCCCACCGACCCCCATGCCCCCCGCCCCCCCCCCCGCGCTGGCCACACGGCTCGGTCAGGTCCCCCCTGCCCCCACACACACCCCCACCCCCCCACACCCTCGCTCCAGCGCTCCGCAAAGACCCCGTCGCCCCTCCCCCCTGCCCCCGCACCCCCCCTGCTCCGCGGGGACCCCGTCGACCCTCCTCCCCCGCCCCCCGCACCCCCCCTGCTCCGCGGAGACCCCGTCGCCCCTCCCCCCGCCCCCGCACCCCCCCCTGCTCCGCGGAGACCCCGTCGCCCCTCCCCCCGCCCCCGCACCCCCCTCCTCCGCGGAGACCCCGTCGACCCTCCTCCCCTGCCCCCCGCACCCCCCCTGCTCCGCGAAGACCCCGTCGCCCCTCCCCCCGCCCCCGCACCCCCCCCTGCTCCGCGGGGACCCCGTCGCCCCTCCTCCGCTCTCAGCGGGTCAGGCCCTCTCCTCAGCTGGTGTCGGACGGGGCGGGCGGGGCTTTGGGCTCTGCCGTCTTGGTCCTTTCGTGAGACGCATCTCTGGTCGCCTGGTGTCCTTGGGGCGGCGCGGGCCGAGCTCAGACCCCGCAGCGGCCCTGCGCCCCCGTCCTGCCCTTCCCGGCCGGCGACGGGCGCGGCCTCGTGGCCGCGCAGCGCCGCGGGGTGCGGGCCCCCCAGCAGCGGCCGTCCCGGGGTCTCGTGCGCCCAGGCGGCCCCGCAGGCCGGTCCGCGCCGCCCGCCTGACAGGCGCCCTCGCCTTCGCCTTCCAGTTTTTCGTCTCGCCCCATCTGGCCGCCTTCGTCTTAAGTGTGGTGCCCCCGGTGTCCGTCCTCGCCGTGCTGTACGGGCGGTACCTGCGGAAGCTGAGCAAACGCACCCAGGACTCCCTGGCGCAAGCCACCCAGGTACAGGCGCGTCCGCGCCCCGGCCCCGGCCCCGCGCCCGGGCTGCTCACACAGTACCGACTCCTCCTCACGCGGGACCCCTGGGTCCTGGGTCCCTAAGACATGCCACCTTCTCAGCCGGGGGCCACCCACGCGTCAGAGCCCAGCCGCTTACCCGGCTCCCTGGGCTTCCTTCTCACCACGGCTGCTCCTCGTGGGCCGGGAAAGCTGATCACGTCTTCAGAACACTGCGTGACCCTCTGTCCTTTGTTAATTGATGAAATTGGTAGCTTTGCAGTGCCGTCCAATAGCATCTTTTTAAAAAATGAAAAATAATCGTTACATTTTCGTTACAAAACCATGTATGTTTCTAACAGAGAATTGGAAATGTGAAGAAAAAAATCCCACACAGACTCCTGCCTCTCAGGAGGACAGCAGCAGTTTGGGGTCTGCCCTTCACATGCCTTTTTCTCAGCACCCACCAGACTCGTGTCTGCACCCGCCCCTGCTCTCCCGTTCCTGTCCGCGGCGCACCCGACGTGCGCGGTCCAGACGCGCTTCCGCGTGCGGGGCGGTGCCGAATGCTCCGCTTTGTAACCTGCTGTGACTTAGCCACGCGGCACAGCTCTGCGTTCATTGTGCCCTGAAAGCGAGGACCGCGTTCCGATGGCGCCCTGGGAATCTCGACACGTGGCCTCGCCCCCTGAAGTGTGCCCATTGCTCTCCCAGCTGGCCGAGGAGCGAATCGGAAGCATCCGAACCGTCCGCGCGTTTGGGAAAGAAACGGCCGAAATAGAGCGGTACACCAGCAGGGTGCAAGGCGTGATGCAGTTAGCCAGGAGAGCGGCCCTCGCCCAGGCCGGCTTCTTCGGGGCCGTAAGTACCCCTTCTGGAAAGGGGGAGGAGGTCCGCCGTTCTCGTGGGGAGCCATGTCATCCTGCAGCTCTTGCCATAAATAGAAAACTACTCTGCGCTCCCTCGGAATGAGAGTTGCCTTCTTTAAAATACGTTTGCGAAAGAGAAGGGAGACAAGTCAGCGCGGTTAGGAAGGGCAGGGGGTGTGGGGCCGGCTGAGTAAAGCAGAGGAGCCTCGGCGGGCCGCGAGAAGGAAGTCTGGCCGCATTACCACGTGGTCACCACGGAGTCAGAGAGGACAGTGGGAGGTGACGAGAGAGCGGGAAAGAACGTTCCAGATGGCTCAGTGACGGTTCAGGTGATTTAGCAGAGAAGGGAACAGGCGGTGGGGACAGGCTCGCCGGAGACCCACACCTGACCTGGGACAGGGCGTGGCGAGACGGTTAGGAAGAGGAGTCGGAGTCTGGAAGTGCTTTTTACTCACGAGGATAAGGGAGAGGGGATGATTGGCCGCCCCCAGCCCTGTCTCCAGGGCTTTTTATTCTCTCGCAAAGCTGGCTTTGTGATTATCATTAGTTACTATCGGGTTAGCGATGACAAACTCCAGCCAACTCCCAGATTCAGCCTCCAGGCCACCACCGTGTAATCAGCTATTTCTTCTCTTTTTCCCATCCTGTTCCTAGAGCAAGAAGTCCCAGAATAGGTCAGGCATGTGCGCCCTCCCTGCGATGTGTCCTTGTGTGCAAGTCCACACCGGCTTCTGATGGCCTCGTTGCTCCAAGCACCAGGCATCCCGCCGGGCCTGCAGGGGTCTTTCACAACACATCCCCCTTTTCTTTTTGCTGAATTTTATTCAGCATAACTGAGAACATGGCGGCCTGAGTCTTTCTTAGTCTTTGGCTTCTTGAGAATTTCTTCCAGACTAAACAAAGAAAAACAAGTAACAAACAAATTACTATCCAAGAAGCGATAGATGAGCCCATTAACCTATAAATTTGTGGAATAGGATATAAGTCTTCAATACCATTGACCATGCTTTTAGCACTGCGATCCGCTGTAATTCAGGAAGCTGTTTTTGAAAAGTGTCAGTGATATGTGTTTGCAAATCTGCAACTAAACCTGAAGCATTACCTGAAGCATACCCCAAAATATGCTGTCTTACTTTATCCCATTCAAACATACTTTCATTTACAATACAGGAGTTATACAAAAAGAAGTGGTATTCCAATCACATTTAAGTTGCACACGTTTCTGCAAACTAACAATTTGATCTCCTAACAATATAACTCCTTGCTGTAAATCTGCCACTTGACTCTGCAATACTGTTGTGGTGCGATCAAATCCAAGACCCACGGAGCCAAGTGAGATGAATTGTGAGCCTTTATTAGCCGGCCGAGGACTGACTCTCTACCACGCAGGGTTAGAAGAGATCATCCGCGAGCTCCCAGAAGAGGCAGTTTATATAGCCACCAGCACATGCCTGAGCAGATCACCACACCCTGGTTAACAGAGTCAGAAGTAAATGTTTAATACTGGCTTACTGGAAAATTGTCCACCCATAATATTCCCCACTGGTTTTCTAGGGGAATTTAAATCATTGAATAGTAGGTCTAGGCCTCATCTAAAGCCATACGAAGACCCCCTCATTTTAGGACGGAGAAAATCAAGACAGTCCAGACTGGGCCCGTAACAGACTTATTTTAGTGGGTCCTCTGTCCGACGCAGAGTCCATTGTTCTGATGTCTGTGGCGGATGCACAGCCTTGATTCTGGTATGGCAGATCCAGTGACAGCGTCCAGCTACCCTGACCGCAGTGGGTGTTGTGAGGATGACAGGGAAAGGTCCGTCCCAGCAGGGCTCCAGAGAAGCAGGCCGTACCTTTCTCACCCAGATCCAATCGCCTGGCGCGCGGTTGTGTGGCTGGACTGGATGCTGAGCAGCTGTTCCGGTGGCAGAGACCAGTTGGTGGGTCTCCTGCCGTGCGAGAGAGAGAGCTTGCAAAGGTTTAAGCAGTGAAAAATTATGAATTTCTGTTAGCTTTTCCTCCCCTAACTTGGGGAGGAGAGCTGGGGGTCTTCCAAATATTACTTCATAAGGCATGAAGCCCTTACAATAGGGTGTGCACCGTGCCCTTAAAAGGGCAAAGGGGAGGAGACTCATCCAGTTTTCACCAGTTTCCAGCTTGAACTTAGTTAAGGTTTCTTTCAAGGTCCTATTCATCCTTTCTACCTGTCCTGAACTCTGAGGCCTATAAATGCAATGCAATTTCCAATTGATCCCTAACGCCTTTGCTAGAGATTGGCTGGTCTGGGTGATGAATGCCGGGCCGTTGTCGGACCCCAGTGTTATGGGCAGGCCAAATCGAGGCACTATTCCTGAGACTAATTTCTTTGCTACTACCTGAGCGGTCTCCTGCTTTGTAGGGAAGGCTTCGGTCCATCCTGAAAACGTGTCGATGAACACAAGCAAGTATTTGAATCCGAAGTTTCCCAGGCCGACCTCAGTGAAATCCAACTCCCAATGTTCCCCTGGTGCTTGTCCATGAAGTCTCGTCCCTTGTCGTGTTTCCTTGGAGGGCCCTGGATTCACTTGTGCGCAGATGTGGCACCGGGCCGATACCCGCTTGGCCATCCGTTGCAGCCCCGGAACATAGTAGTCTCTTTTCAACAGTTCAGTTAACTTGGTTCCTCCCAAGTAAGGAGTAAACCTTACGCCTTTTGAGACGAAGCTACTCCCATCCGGAAATAGGGTAGCGTCCAGATTCGGCCAAGGGCTGTCTGTCAGGTCCAGTCTGGTGCAGGCGACGTTCTCTAGGACCTCAAGGAGTCATGCAGGGGTTGGTGAGGGTCATTGTCAGGCAGTAGGGTAGCTGGGTTGAGTGCGGCAGTTTTCAGGAACCGTGTGTGAGGTGGGTTGAGAAGCAGGGCCTGATACTGGGTGATCCAAGCTTTGGAAATCCACCGGTCCGGTGGACCTGACCCGACAGCCAGTTCAGTATCCCCTTCCTTGAAGGAAATTGTGGCCTGTAACTTCTGTAGCAAGCCTCTACCCAGCAGCGGGTAGGGCAGACCCTCCATCATCCTGGCTTGAGACTAAGAGTAAGATTTCCCTTGTCCAGTGGCCCCTCGTATAAGTGTCTTTTCCTTTGAGAGTGGGCCCTGGGCACTTTGTAGGACAGAGTAGGTAGCTCCTGTGGCCACCAAAAAGTTCACAGGCTTGCCCCAGACTTGTAAAGTTACCCTGGGCTCCTGGGGGCTCATAACGTAAGGGCCCTGACCTCCTCATTCTGCATTCTCGAAAAGAACGAGGGGGGCCTTCTTTTGGGGGTCTCGTCCTGTTTTTAGGGCACTCATTCTTCCAATGCCCCTTTGTCTTGCAATATGCGCATTGGTCCTTCTCTAACCCGACTCTCCTGGGTCCATCGTTTGCCCTGGGTGCCTGTTCTCGGCCTCTGCCTTTACCTGGTGGTCCCTTTGGCTGGGCTCCTTGCATGGTTGCAAGCAGGACCTTGGTCGTCATCCTAGTCTGCGCTCTGTCTACCTCATCTCTATTGTTGAATACTCACTGGGCTATCTCGACCAGCTCAGACAGGTTCTTTCCTTCAAACCCTTCCATCCTCTGCAATTTCTTTCTAATATCTGGGGCCGACTGACTGACAAAGGCTAAGTTCACAGCCCTCCTATTATTAGAGTCTCCGGGTCAATAGGGGTATATAACCGATACGACTCTGAGAGTCGTTCCAGGAACGCCGCTGGCGACTCATCCTTAGTTTGGATGACTCGCTTACCTTAGATAAGTTAGCGGGTCGTCGGCCGGCAGACCGGAGGCCCTGGAGCAGAAGCTGGCGATACCGTTGGAGAGCCTCCTTACCTTGGTCGGTGTTGGGGTCCCAAGGCGGACGGGTGTTCGGGAGAACATGTTGGATGCGGGTCGGGTCAGTGGAAGGCTGCCCGTTGGGCTCTAATACCGCCTTTGCAGCCTCCCTCTGGATCCGCTCCCGCTCCTCTGCGGTAAACAGGACCTGGAGGAGTTGCCGGTGGGTAAAGAAAATAGTCTCTAGGAGAGAGGTTAATCCCTGGGGTTTCTCTGAGAATGAGGGGTTCTGGTGTTTCCAATTGTACAGATCGCTGGTGGAGAAAGGGACATAGACCATGAATGGCCTCTGGGTTTCTCCCCCAACTGGGGGAGCCAATTGCCGGAGTGGGGCCAGGACTCCTGCCTGGTTTGACGAGTCAGGGACAGGACCAGGGTCTGGTGGTGGCCGGTACACAACCGCAGGGCAGGTGTGGGGAGGACTAGTGATCTCAGGGTCCTCAGGGGGTGCCTTAAAGGCTATTTGCAGGTCGAGTGACCCCTCTGATGGCCACCCTGTTCTAAATGTGGGCCAGTCTAATCGGCAGAACCTCTGAAGGTCAAAGGGAGTGACACTGGCTCCGTAGGCGCCCAGTCCCCTGTCAGATCCTTGTAGTACACTGGCCGCTGCAAAGGCTCACTGGCCTGTTCCGCCCAATGCCGATGAGCCGCTGTGCTGCCCTGTTCATCGTGATTTAAAAAATGTAACGTATGTAAAGCTCTATTAAGCCTTTGTCTTGGGGTATTCCATATTCCCCTTTCTGTTTTATAAGCATCTCCTTGAGTGTGCGATTAGCACTTTCCACAACAGCTTGGCCAGTGGAATGATAAGGAATACCAGTAGTATGAGCAATAGAATATGTAGCTAGAAAATTCTGAAATTTACTAGAAATATATGCAGATCCATTATGAGTTTTTAGCTGAGCTGGTTGTCCCATAACACTAATAGCTTCTAATAGATGGGTGACAGCAGCATCGGCCTTTTCAGGACTTAAAGTGGTACCCGAGTGAAACCTGAAAACGTGTCAACAGAATGATGGACAAGTTTCAGTTCAGGACAATGTGTGGTGTCCATCTGTCATAACACCTTAGCTGCGGTTCCTCGGGGATTGACTCCAAGAGGCAGCGAGGGCGCAACAAAAGGAGGACAGGGAGGACATTCCTTAATCGTCTGTTTAGCTTGTTGCCAGGTTAGCTGATGGTGCTCTGGAAGAGCCTTAGCATTGGAATGATGAAGGGCGTGCTCTTTCTGAGCGGTGATAACAGGCTGATTGATCACTTTTCCGATTACCTGCTGTCACAGGGCCAGGCAACAAGGTACGAGCCCTCACATGAGTAATGAGTAAAGGCCGTTGCCTCTGTAATAATAAATTCTGTAATTGTGTAAATAGTTCAGTAAGTTCATCTGGAGAAGGGGGTACACAAGCCTCCTCTATATGTTGCACAGTGTATTCAACTTACTGAGAATCAGTAACTATATTCAACGCCTGTACATGGTGAATAAGCAAAGGAATAATAGCATACAATTCAGCCTTTTGTCCTGAAGTGTAAGGTGTTTGAATTACCTGGGTATCGGCGTCTCCTGTGAAACCAGCAAGACCTTTCTTATTAGCATCTGTAAAAACGTTGGGCCTCCCACTGGTTTAGCTTGAACCACTTGTCATGCAATTTCAGGAGTACGCAAAAGAAACTGAAAAATTTTAAGCTTAGGATATTTACAATGAATTAATCCCACAAAATAAGCAAAAGCATTCTGCCAATCTCCATTCAGTTGATAGAAAGATTTTATTCGTGAGTCCTTGTAAGGAACGATAGTCTCTGCAGGCTCTTGTCCAGTGAGTTGTCTGAGGCGAAGCCGACCCCTCATTACTAAATCACAAACTTCAGTGATATAAGCCTCTAATTTTTTCTTAGGCTTATAACCCAAGAACATCCATTCAATCTTGTTAGTGTCCTGGAGGAGGATGGCAGTGGGAGAACGAGGAGAACGACAAATGGCCAATAATGATATGTCAACGGATCAATGCGATCTAATCGGGCCTGTCGTAAGGCCTCATCAATTGTCTGTGACTCCTTTCCCGCCAGCGGCGTTAGTTCCCGGGGACTGTCTAATGCCGTGGGCCCTTCTAAAACAGAAAAAAGTTAATTAACGCACAAGTGGGGACACCGAGGGGAGGACGGAGCCGATTAATATCTCCCAATAGTTTTTGAAAATCATTAAGAGTTTTAAGAGCATCCCGTCTCATTTCTATTTTCTGAGGAGTAATTTTCCGTTGCAAAATTTTATACCCTAAATATTGATAAGGAACAGATTCTTGTATTTTCTCTGGAGCTATCTCGAGCCCATACTTTTCCAGAGCAGGTTTTCCAAATGAAAACATATTTTCTAATATTTCTTTCTTTTCATGCCCCAAAAGAATATCATCCAGGTAGTGATACACAAGTCCCTGAGGGAATTTTTCCCTTCCTTCTTGCAAAAGCATTTTCACAAATGCCTGGCACATGATAGGACTGTTAAGCACGCCTTGGGGTGACACTCTCTGTTGATATCGCTGAGTAGGCTGAGCATTGTTTAAAGTAGGAATAGTAAATGCAAATTTTTCTCTATCCTGAGGCTATAAAGGAATAGTATAAAAACAATCTTTTAAATCTATAATCTTTAAAAACCAATTTCGGTGAATTAATGCGGGATTAGGGAGTCCAAATTGTAAAACTCCCATAGGCTGAATGACAGTGTCGATTCTTAGATCTGTTAACATTCTCCATTTTCCTGACTTCTTTTTTATATAACAAATACTGGTGAATTCCATGGAGAAGAGGAAGGTTCACTATGATTACTGGCCAATCGTTCGTCTACTAGTTGCTATAACGCTTCTAATTTTTCTTTTGTCAGAGGCCACTGCTCAACCCAGACAGGCCGTTGAGTCATTTAAGCGGAAGGGCAAAACACTGAGCTGTGGCCTCTGCGCTAAACTCGGAAACCCTAAACCATGTTTGTTAAATTTTGGAGGAGTGGACAAGGGAGCTACTGTGCCTTCTTCTGATTTACCTGGACCTTCGAAAGGATCATAATGCATATTGATCATAATACTCCGAGCAGCCGGTGATATAGTTGGAATGTTTAAAGAAGCTCCCCACCGTTGCAATAAATCTCTTCCCCACAGATTCACTACAATGTTAGCAACATAAGGCTTGAAATAAGCGACTTGCCCTTCAGGACCACGGCAAGTCAGCAAGTTAACACTTTGATAAATTTCTGTAAGATGTCCAACTCCTGTAAAATGAGTTTGCACAGGTTCATATAACCATTGAGAGGGCCAAGATTACAGAGAAATAATAGAACCATCTGCTCCAGTATCAAGCAAGCCGTCAATCTCTGTACCGTTAATACACATCTTTAATTTAGGACGCTGTTCACCAATCATCGTTTGCCAAAGTATCTGTTTCCCTGTACTCACAAATCCTCCAGTTCTTTTAACCGGAGCAGCTTTCCCTTGAACATAAGGTACTAATAATATTCGAGCAAATCTTTCTCCTGGTGCAATTTGGGTGGTCATGCTCACACTAACCATAACTTTTATTTCTCCATCAAAATCTTCATCGATCACTCCAGTGTGAACAAAAATTCCTTTGGAAGTAAAGCTACTTCGTCCTACTATTAAGCCTACTGTTCCTTCAGGCAAAAGTCCAAAAATATTTGTTGGTAATTTGTACACCCCTCCGGCAGGAAGTAAAGTAAAAGGCTGAGGTGCAGGAATGTCCGAGGCAGCGCCTTTTGCAGTAGCGTGAATTAGATCCCAAACACACTGCCTGGTGGATTCCGACTCTGCGTCATTTGATGAGGAAGACCTGAGCTGACGGGAGACTGCAACCCCAAATTGTTTTTCCCTGGGCCCCGGGGACGAGGGCCCAGCTTCCCGTTTCCCGACAACCAGTCTCCATCTCTGTCTCTTTGAGATCGATATTCATTATTAGTCCAGTGAAATCCTTTCCCGCACCTCCGACAGGGTTCAGGAGGAGCCGGTCCCCTACCAGGGGTTTTTGTATGCTCCACCTTTCCTCTCGCCTTTCTCTCCTTCCTGCTTGCTTTTCGAAGGTGCCCCATTTTCCCTCAATAATAACATTTCATTTGAGCACCTTGAAACCCTGTCTGTAAAGCTCCTGCTAACAAATTAGCTTGATGTGTCAAAGAGCCAACATCATGACAAGCTTTAATATATTCTTCCAAAGGTGCCCCTTGGGCTTTCAGGGGCCTCAAAGCCCTTTGACGGTCTGCATTTGCATTTTCATAAGCTAGAGATTATAAGAGTAACTCTTGAACTTCAGGAAGAGCCACTGCTCTGAGAATGGCAGTGCATGGCCTAGACAAAAACTCAGTGTAATTCTCCCCAGGACTCTGCATAATTTTAGTGAACGACTGAGGATGCTTCCCAGGTGGCTCCGCTCGAGACCAAGCTCTTAACACTATTAATTTCACTTGTAACAAGGTTTCTTAAGTCGAATGACATTGTTGCTTAATGGTGGTAAAGTTTCCTGTACCTGTCAGCTCTTCAAGAGCAGCCCTCAAGTTTCCTGTACCTGTCAGCTCTTCAAGAGCAGCCCCTGGAGGGTTTCATGCTGCGTTTCTGCGAGCCACCTGTTGGGCTTCCTCTCTCCACCGGGTTTTCATTTGCAAATAAGGACCTGGTTCTAACACAGTTTTTATAATAGCTTCCCAATCTGACACTAACAATTGCTGTTCTGTGGCGATACAATTTAAAAGACCTGTCACATAGGTGGACTGCATACCATATTGATTGATAGATTCCTTAAGTATTCTCAAGAATTTATGTTCCAATGGGGTATATTGTACACTGATGCCCCCCTGAGGAAATCGAGCATTGGGAGGAAATGCCTGTCTCACTATAGGGAACCCCATCAGCTGAGGAGTAGCTGTCTGTCTAGGAAGATTTTTTTCGACTACTCTCTTCATTATTTCCTTAATCAAATCAGGTGAAAGGGGAACAGTCAATGAGACAGGACCAGCAACTGAAGGCTCTGCCCCAAATAAAGTGTTTACAGGTGGTGCAGAGGGCTTTCTTGGTTCTTGGAAATGTTCTCTCATGAGCCCTAATTGCAGTTGCTTCAGCCTCTGATTTATTGCCTCTATTTGGGTCTAAAGAACCTGATATGAGTCTTTACTGGGAGGCATGCGGCCTGCACATACATTCCCCTTCAGAGGAGGACTCCGTGGATTCCTCTCGCTCATTATCAGACTCTATTTCCTTAGGATTTTCATAAACAGGTTCAGGTTCTTCTTGGCGTGCTGCCAAGTCAGGTGCAGCGCCCTCAGAGTCAGACTGCAGAGGCCGTAAAGCCTGAGAAATTAAAATGCACGAAGACCAAACAGAAACGGGGATAGGATCCGCCTGTTGATGAGCTCTCCGCGAAGCTCTTACGACTTGTTCCCACACTTCAGCATTTAATCGAGATTTTCCCTCTGGCTCGAACCAGTAGCAATGTCTACCTATATACAAAAACATGAAATTGACTTTTCTTCACTTCTGCTCCTGAAGACGACAATAAGTGTTGCAATAACTTAATGTACGGGGTCTCCACCCGTGACGGAGAATCCCCCATGCTAGCACTGTGTGCTGGAGAACTGTGCCGAAGGTGCCGCTCGCCACGGGCGGACTCGCCCCTTCGGTTTCCGGCGCAGCTCCGCACCCCCTTCTTCGTGCCCCGCGTCGGGCGCCAGTTGTTGCGGAGACGGTTAAGAAGAAGGGTCGAGTCTGGAAATGCTTTTACTCACGTGGATCGGGGAGAGGGATGGCCAGGAATGGCAATGCCGGCACCCCCCACCCCTGTGTCCATGGCTTTTAATTCTCCCTCCCAAAGCTGGCTTTGCAAATCATCATCAGTTACTCTCAGGTTAGCGACTACAAACCACAGCCAATCCCCAGACTCAGCCTCAAGGCCACGGCCGTGTTCTCAGCTATTTCTTCTCAGGTATCTTTTTCCCATCCTCGTCCCTAGAGTAAGAAGTCCCAGAACAGGTCAGGCATGTGCGCCCTCCCCGTGATGTGTCCTTGTGTGCAAGTCCACATCTGCTCTGATGGCCTTGTTGCTCTGAGCACCAGGCATCCCGCCAGGACTGCAGGGGTTTCCCACAACACAAGGCAGGTCAGGGAGCTGGGCCTATGCTGGCGTTGGGGTGCACGACGCGCCCCCCGGCCGGGGCGGGGAGCAGCCGGGCAGGAGCCCTTCACGCCTTTCTCCCTTGGCAAACCGGGCAGACAGAGTAAAACAGGCATCTGACGAGGGGCTTAGCGGCTCGGTTTCCATGCCGACGAGATCATTTCTTTCAATGCTGCAGTATTTTAAGAGCCTTTTTCATTCAGAATTCAGATTAAGACGCCATCGTTTGGAGTACTCTCGCCGGGATAGGTACGTGCGGAAGGCGGCCAGAGCCCTCTCCATGCGCCGCGCGGGGTCTCAGCCCTGACTCCGCGTTTCCGTCCCACAGACCGGGCTCTCGGGGAACCTGATCCTGCTGTCGGTGCTGTACAAGGGCGGCCTGCTGATGGGCAGCGCCCACATGACGGTGGGCGAGCTCTCCTCCTTCCTCATGTACGCCTTCTGGGTCGGCCTGAGCATCGCAGGTGCGTGGCGCGCGGCTCGGGGCTGCGGGGGGAGGGCGGCTTGGGGCTTCTGGGGTACCGACCTGACCTCCCAGCGCCTCTCATCCAGTAGCTTCCGTGCAAAAGCCATTTCCCAGGCCGTCACCCCAGCCTGGCTGAAGGGGAAGCCAGCGGCGGTTCCGCGGCGTGGTGTGCGGTCCGCGAGCTGGACCCCAGGCTCTGGGAGGCCTCGCGTCACTGAGGAGTGGCATCTCATGACCTGCTGTCAGGATGCTGCGCCCCGTGCCCCCCACCCCTGAGTGACCGCGGGGACCAGACACCGGGCTGAGCAGGGGCCCCGGGAGACTGCCGCAGGGTGGGCAGCTCACTGGGGGAGGGCGCGGCTTCTGCACGGGGTCCCCCTGTCCACAACCAGAGGGCCGCCAAAAAGGACGGACCAGAAAGTGCCACAGCCCAGTGAAAGTTGAATTTTCCAGTGCCTGAGAGAGAGGCTTGATTTTTGTCGGTATGAATTTAAAATGAATATTGGGGTGTTTTATATTCCTGCCACGTGTGGGGTAAGCATGATATTTTTCTTATTTACCTCGCCCTGTTTTTGACTCGGGCTTTCTCTGTAGGACTGACTGCAGTTCCGCGGTCAGTCCGTGAGGCCACAGTCCGACGACTCCCTGGTAGAAGCCGGTGGGGTGAGGGGCTCTGAACCCGCTTCTCACAGCAGCCTCGGGTCCTCTCCTGGAAGTGACAGTTTTATATTAAAAGCTGTCACTGTCCCCGGTGGTTGCCCGGCGCTGGTGACGATGTCTGCTTCTCGCCCGCAGGTCTGAGCTCTTTCTACTCGGAGCTGATGAGGGGCCTGGGCGCCGGCGGCCGCCTCTGGGAGCTCCTGGAGAGACGGCCCGGGCTG
This sequence comes from Rousettus aegyptiacus, assembly GCF_014176215.1. Taxonomy (NCBI): domain Eukaryota; kingdom Metazoa; phylum Chordata; class Mammalia; order Chiroptera; family Pteropodidae; genus Rousettus; species Rousettus aegyptiacus. Next base: position 15,463,759 of record NW_023416293.1, on the reverse strand, counting down.
CCCTTCGACGGTGGGTCCGCTGCGGGCGCTCTTCTGCCGCTCGGGACCGGCAGGCCAGCCCCCTGTTCTGCCTGTGAAGGATGAGTGTGACAAGGGCGTCGTCCCCGCCCTGCCAAAGGGTCCTCAGGGGGGCGCCCTGGAAGCGCAGGGCTGACCACGCGGTGCCCCCCCCCACCCTCCCAGCAGGGGATTCGCCCCCACCGCAGCGGTGCGTGGCCGTGGAGGCCTCTGGGCTCCGCTGCGGGTGGGCGGGGCCGGCGGGGGCTGCACCGCTGGCCCAGAGCCGCCAGCTGCCTGCCCGGTGCTGGGGACGAGCCCTGACCGTGCCCACCCTCGCCGACCCCAGGGTGTCCTCGGGCCCGCCCGTGTCAAGGGGCTGCAGGACACAGCATGCCTCCCGGGCCGGTGGCGGGTGATACCCGGGCGGCAGGGCCCTCTGGCCCCTCCGGCTCGGGGCTGCCTTGCGGCGTGGGCGTCCCTGGTCCTCTGATAGCCCCATGAGCTCCCCCCGCCCCCCGCCCCCGCGGCTGCAGATACAGGGGCGGCTGGGGCCGGGAGCCCGGGGCAGACCCTGCAGACCCCGCAGCTCGGCGGGTGCGCGCGGCCCGCAGTGGGCCCGCGGGCGCCGACCTGGGCGGGACCGGTCACGGGGTAACGCGACTCCCGCGTCGCAGGGGGCGTGGTCTTGCAGCAGCCGGGCTTCCGGGGTGCGCTGCAGTTCCGGAACGTGCACTTCGCCTACCCCACGCGCCCCGAGGCGCCCGTGTTCCGGGACTTCAGCCTGTCCGTCCCCGCGGGGGCGGTCACGGCGCTGGTGGGCGCGAGCGGCTCCGGCAAGTCCACCGTGGTCTCGCTCCTGCTGCGGCTGTACGACCCCGGCGCCGGTGAGTAGGCCACGCGTGGGGGGGGGCGCCCCGGGAAGGGGACCCCTCGCGGCTTCCGAACCAGAGCTTCCCGCGGCCGCGTCCCGCTGGGCCCGAGTCGCCCTCGGGGGCGGGGTGCGCTGGGCCTCCGCGGGGTGGGGCGGGGTGCGGCGGGGCCGCCGGCCGGCTCAGCGCCGCGGGCAGACGGCGGGCGCGCAGGGGGGCCTCTGCCTCGGACAGTCCGCGGACCGTGTTGGTTTTAGGTTTCGAGTATACTTTTCATCTTCAAAGCGGAGCCTGGGATTTTCCCACGGGTCCTTTCCGTGTCTGCCTTACTCGCGGGCCCCACAGGGATCAGTGACCCCTTCTTTCCCTCTCTCCAAGGAACCATCAGTCTCGATGGCCACGACATCCGGCAGCTAAATCCAGCCTGGCTGAGATCCAAGATCGGGACAGTGAGCCAGGTGGGCGGCCGGGTCTGCTCTCTCGCATTTCCTTCGTAACTGCTTGCGTCCTCTGCCTTTTGCCTGGTCTGGACTCTCAGCAGGGGTGGGCGTGGGGGCCTGGGGAGGGGGCTCCTGCCTCAGGACGCAGGGCTTTGCCGGGGGAGGTGCGGACTTTACAGCGAGGTCGGCGGCTGGGGACAGGTGTCACATTCAGCTCCTGCTGCCTCGGCCCGGTTCCCGTGTGCATCGCGGGCACAGTCCACCGTTTTGCATAAAGGGTTTTAGAGAGGAGCAAAGACCATGGGGCCAGCCAGGGCCCCGCAGAAGGCCGCAGACGTCAAGGCCGAACGTTCCCGTACGGCCGCCCCTCTGCCCGGGCCGGCCTCCCCCGGCCGCGGGTTTGCATCGGTGACGCTCTGTGCACGGGGTGGGCCTGAGCCGCCGGCGCCAGCCCCGGCGGGGGCAGCGGTGTGGGCCGCTCGGCCGCTGGGAGGTTATCAGCCGTGCCTGTCGTCCAGGCTCGGAGACCAGAAGCTGGACGTGTACTCGCTTCTAGGGCCCGTCCACAGCGTGCCGTCAAAGAGCCGCGTCCCCTCTGGTTGGCACGTGCTCCAGAACGCGGTGGGTGGGGACAGAGCCCCTGGCGCTCGATGGAAGGCTGGGAAACGCGGCCGGGCAGGGGCTGCGCGCCTCGCTGCCCCCGAGGCGGGGCTCGCAGCCGCGGGTGCCTGCTGGGTGCCAGGCAGCGGGCGGCCCTCCCCTCCGGCACCGGCCACGTCTGCCGTGCGGGCTCGTGGGGGTGCGCGCGGGGCACCAGGGAGCCCACCGTGTCCTCCGGGGGCCCGTGCTGCGCTGGATGCCTCTCTCCCCCAGGCCCGTCTGAAGTCCCGTAAACGTCTCTCCGCCCCGCAGGAGCCGACCTTGTTCTCCTGCTCCATCGCCGAGAACATCGCGTACGGCGCGGACGACCCGGCCTCGGTGACCGCCGCGCAGGTGGAGCGAGTGGCCGACGTGGCCAACGCCGCCGCGTTCATCCGCAGCTTCCCGCAGGGCTTCGGCACCGTGGTCGGCGAGAAGGGAGTCCTCCTGTCAGGTGCCTGGCGGCTGCCGCCCGGGGGCCCGCGGTCCTCGTGGCCCCGCGGCCTCAGCGCGGCCTCGGTGCTCGGGGGTCGCAGCCCCACGTCCCCTGAAGCCCCCGCGTCCCTCGCTTCCTCCCCCGGCTTCCCAGCGACTGAGCCGCCGAGCTGTGCTCGGTGTGGCGCTATTTCCCCACCTGAAGAAAGGTGTGTTTTGCCACCTGAGACCCTTGAAAACGGCACCGACTGCGGCCGGTGCGGGGGCCCCGGGGGCCCTGGGCCAGCGCCGTTCCCGCTCCGAGCCGGGCTGGGCGGTGGGTCGGGTGCTGCCGCCAGGCGCGGCTGCCTCAGCGTCACGGCCACGGGAGGTCTGTCACGTGGCATCCTCTTTGCTGGATTTTTTAACAGCATGTAAAACGTAAAGCCATTCTTAGCCCCAGGGCCGTGCGCACACAGGGCCTGGCCCTGGCCGCCCCAGCCGGCCAGACACGAGGGGTGCGTCGCCGTCCCACGGGGTGACGGAGAAGCGCTGTCCCTTCAGAGCGCAGACCTGGGACCGACGACCGGAACTTAAAGGGAGACACATTTTCGTTTGGTTAAATGCAGGTTTTTCTCATTACAAATCCCGAGACGCGCCCCGTCCCACGACAGCGAGGTCCGTCACTGCAGGTGTCCGGGCCGTGGTGACCGGTGGTGCCATGTTGCGGTCCCGGCCACTGGGTCGGACAGCACCCAGCCCTGACCTGGACGCTGACCGCAGAAAGTTTAACGCAAAACGCTGAGTTCGTTGTGCCTCGTTTTTGAAACGAGGCAGGAGGTGAAGACGCCTTGCCGTCGGGTGTGGGCGCCCCCGGAGTGGAGGGACACGTCGCCGTGTGCCTCGGCCCCGTGGGGGCCAGCGCAGGGCGGAGCCCCGGCCGGGACGGCGGCAGGCGGCAGCTGGCCGTCCCCGCCCTGCGAGCGTCACTGTCCCCCGGAGCGGGCCCCGCAGCCCTCCCGCTCCCGGGGCTTGGCCATCCCAGCGTGGGGCGCGGGCGTCTGTGCCGTGCGCTCGCGTCCTGGGGCCCCCAGCTAGCTCGTGCCACGGCCGGCAGCTCCTCAGCCCCACCTGTGACCAGCCCCTGGCAAGGTGGCGTGGCATCCGGCGGGTGCCACCGTGAGTCCTTTCAGACGTCAAACCAACCCAGAAGGACCGCTTTCGTCACCGAGAAGCGCAGCTCTCCGGGACGAAATAGGTCGGGAGCCGTGAGTCCCGGGCCCGGCCCTCTGGGACCTCACCGCTGTGGCTTAGCGACTTAGGAGCAGCGTCCGCAGGAGGCCAGGGAGGAGGTGGTGTGAGACGGCCCCCGTCCTCCCCACGTGTGCCCTCGCTTTGAGAAGAGCCTGAGCTTGAGAAGGGGGTTCCAGCGCGTGCCCCGTGTGTCACGTCCGGCCCCCGTGCAGGCGCGGACAGCTGCTGTCTGTGCCTGCGGCGTCCCCTCCCCCCCGGGCGGGAGGAGGCGAGGCCGGGCGTCGGGCCGCGTGCTCTGAGCCAGGACAGCAGGGCGTCCCCGACGCCCCCCCCCCCGACCTCTCGCGTGCTGTTCAGAAGCCTCCGAGGGCCCCGCGGCGCAGGGCGCCCGCTCACAGATGGCCCGTGCAGGTCCAAGGCTCGGGCTCGGCCCGGCCCTCGCCCGCTGCGGCGCCTCGGCCTGCGGCCTTCGTGTGTGAGGAAGGGGTCGCTGCGGGGGCGACTCCGAGGGATTCTGCAGTTAGATGAGCGAATCCGTGTCACGCGTTTGGAAAGTGCCTGCTGCGGGGGAGCTCGGGCCCCGCCAGCCTTGATGGCGGTCGCGCCCGTTTGGGAGTGAACGAGGAGACGGCGCGTTTGTGCACCGGTTTCCGTCCGGGCCTCCGTCCCGGCCGTGGCCCAGACGCGCCGGCCCCCAGGTCTCCGCGCGGCTTCGCACAGACGCCTGTCGCGGGCGTCTCCTCCAGGCTTTCGGTTTCTAACAACACGTTGTCGTCACCAGGTGGCCAGAAGCAGCGGATCGCAGTGGCCCGCGCGTTGCTTAAGGTACGTCCGAGGCCCCCGGCTGGGCTTGCTTGTCCCTGTTTTCAGTTAGAGACCTTATGATTTGTCACTTTCTGGTTTTTTTCTTTGTTTTTGCTGAGTGGGTGAATAGTTGACAGGCGGGTGGAAGGTGGGTTGGGGGGGCCCCGAGTGCAGTCGCCCACACTTGACAGACGTTCCTTGGCATCGGGGGCCCGTGCTGTGCCGGGGGTGTGGGGCCAAGCTCAACGTGGGGCCCGTCCGTCAGGGAGCGGCCTTCCCACTCGGGAGACTCGACCCTGCGCTCCGAGCAGCGGCGGGCAGCGGCGGCTGTGACGGGGGCGTAAAGCCGTGTCCCGCGCCCCGTTGGTGCGTCTCACGCGCGCGCGAGTCTGCGGTTTTCCTCCTTCCTGGCAGCTTTATCGCGATACGGTTCACACTCCGTGCAATTCGCCCATTAAAAGTGCCGTTCGCTGGGTCTCCACACATCCCGCATTGTGCAGCCGGCACCGCGACCAACGTAGACCGTTTCCGCCGCCGCACACGGGACGCTGTGCCCTCCAGCACCCAGACACGCGCGCCCTTCCCCTACGCCCCGCTGCCCCGTTCCGTGTCCCCGGCGAGCCTGCGCGACGGTCGCCGCGGGTGCGGCCACGCAGCACGCAGCATTTTGCGTCTGACCCCTCGCGTATCAGAGTGTCTCCGCGGTTGGTCCAGGCCGCAGCACGTACCCACACTTCGTTCAGACTTCTCACCGAGAGTTAGTGGTTGTCTAATAACCTGTGGTTTTTTTTCCTCTCTGTTTCTGGATGCTTTCCCTTCTTCAGAATCCCAAAATTCTTCTCCTGGATGAAGCAACCAGGTGAGGATGTCTCGGCGCTATGCGTAGTTGTATTGAATGAAGCCTCCCTGCTCCGAGGCCGTACTCTGTACTCCAGGGTGCCACCGCTGAAAGTGCCTTTCCCCCGCCATTAAGGAGTTAGCAGCGGAGTCGGGAGGCCGGGCGGGCCGATCCCCGCGCCGGGTTCCCCTGCCGACCTGGGTGCGTTGGCGACGAGCCGCGCGCCCCTCTGGTCAGCTCCTGTGCGGGATGCTCTCGAGGCGAGCGGCCGTCCCAGGCTGTTTATCATCTTTGTAGTATAAGTGCCCGTCGTAGGCCGAGAAGCTGCGGTCTCGCCCCCAGTGGTGACTCGCTGCTAGTGCAGGGCCATGCACGCGGCGTGCGGGGCCCTGACGGCTCTGCTCTCCCGCATGCCTTTCCCGCGAAGCGCCCTGGACGCCGAGAACGAGCACCTCGTGCAGGAGGCGCTGGACCGGCTCATGGAGGGGAGGACGGTGCTCGTCATCGCCCACCGGCTGTCCACCATCAGGAACGCCGACGTGGTGGCTGTGCTCGACCAGGGCAGGATCGCGGAGTACGGGAGGCACGAGGACCTGCTCGCGAATCCCGGCGGGATGTACAGAAAGTTAATGGACAAACAAAGCGGTCTTTCCCCGTGAAGAAGCAATTACTGATAAACCAAACGCGGCAGACTTTCAAGCAAAACTGCGTTGCGGGGGGGAAGCCCTTACACGCGGCACGGAAGCCGCGAGTCACACTTCAAGTTATTTGAAATTTGCCTGTTTTTCCCAAAGTGTAGAAAATGTTGTTTTCTGAAGACCCTTTTATTCAGACTTTTAATCATTGTAACTTTCTAAAGGTCTGTAGCATTGAAGTTATTTTCAGGTTTTGTACTTTTTTTCATCTTGGAATATTTTAATTAATATAGCATGACACCTCGTTTTTTTCTACTTGCTGTTGTAAATCGAAGCTATTGTTGAATGACACCTTCTAAAAGGGAATTATAAATAAAAAACCTCATTATTTTAGGCCAGGCACTGTGCGATCCTCTCAGTGGGAGTCTGCCCACCTTGGGTCGAATGTCGCCAGGTAGCGTAGCAGGAGACCAGCACCTAAGCCTTTATGTCACCCCGACAGCCTTACGAGAGGAACTTGACTGCCGTCCTCACGGAAGTAGCGAGGAATCACGCGCATTCTCCTCAGAGGTGTGGCAGCTTGGGGGCGCCTGTCCCTCTGGGAGGACGCCGTTTGGATGTGTGTCGTCTCCAACATTTCGGGCACAGGGGAGCCTGCCGAGTTTTAAAAAGGGAGGAAGCCCCGGCCTTTGACTAGGGAAACGTCTCTCTTCATCATTCACATATTTCTTTCTGTGAGAACGGGGGGAAGCAAAGCGTAAACTGCCGGGTATTAGCAAGAAGGACGTAGAAACGAATGTCACACCCTGTTGTCGGAAGGCGTGTATTTTGAAAATTATATTTTAAAAATTTATAATCCCTAACCTAAATCGTATGGCTTTTTATCAGTGATTTAAATACTTTAAAAATTCCATTCAATCAAGCTAACATCCAAATCGTACAACTGTAGTTTTCAACCTCAACACATTCGAAGAAAGTTTAGAAGTTCTTGCTCTTCTATTGAATATCGAGAAAACTTAAAAACTCATCACTCTTCTGAAAAGAGAACGATGACATTTTCTTTTATTCGTGATTGTAGTCATTCTCACCTAGACGTCTGAAATTCTGACAGCGGTGTTGACAGCCATTGGTTTCACCACGTTTCACCTCAGTGCTATTAATCTGCTCTTAGCTTGAGAAGAGAGCTTCGCCGGAGGGGAGATGTCGGCCCGAGGAGCAGCTGAGCCCACACAGTTAAAACGGGAGTTTCCTCCTGCGCCAGGTGTCTCTTTAGGTCCTGGTTACTTACACGGGAAGAAGGAGCCACTGTTTCATGACACACGTGAAGTATTGATTTTATTCTGCATAAGGGAATGTGCTGATGAATAGCATAATTCAGTGAATACACGAACTAAGTGTTCTCTGAACGAGTGAACAGTGCCTCTGTGACCTCATTTTGACAGCTTTACTAGTGTTTAAACCGCGTCATGCGGCGTTTTCCCCGGAGCAGACCAGGCGCGAGGTCTGAGGGAGGTCTCCGCGCCGCAGAAACGTTTTCAAAATGAAATTTGACTGTTGTGTTTTATTTTCTAATACGAGGTGTTCGATGTGTCTTTATGTCATGGATTAAATTTATAGAGTGCTTTATCTGTGTCTGTCGCTTCTTGTAAAACTTCCCGCTGCATTCAGCTTCTTGCCAGAATTTGGCTATGGAGATTCAGGAAGATAAAAAACTAACATCGCAAATACAGAAAAGTGAGTGGTGATGACAAGTTCCACCCCCCCTGCCAGGGGTCTCGATGTCCTCATGTTCACTACGCACAAACATCCCGCTTGGTTGCTTTGGTAAACGGCTGTGCCCTGCCCCGCCAGGGACAGTGGCCTTCCCTGCGCTCTGGAGCGATGGCAGGTGGGCGGGATGGTGTCTGCCCTCGTGGGGTTCTGGTCTAGAAAAGCGGGTCGGGCAGATAAACATCAGTCACAACAACAGGTATCGTCGGTCGGCGCCACCTGCTGCTTTTTAACAGAGCATGTGCACGTGTTACCGCCTTGGACGCTTTGACACTCCTGTAATTTAAACACACACCTGTCACCCGCATGTCGCAGACACGCTGTGAGTTAACGCTGCCCTGACGCCGTGAGTGTGAGGCCGTTAGAGGCACAGGCCGGACACCTTCGCGTTGCCCCACGTGCGTGGGGGCCTCCGAAGGGCGGATGTGGCCGTGGGGGCCGTTTACGAGATGAGCAAAGAAGGACGGCCAAGTCCCCCGAAGCCCTGCTCGGAGGATCAGTGTCCCCCCCGGCTTACCTGGACTGGTGGGTCCCCTCCCACCTGGCCTGACGCCCCAGGAAGTAATCACAAGCTGTGTAAAGTAGGGCTCCATTGGGGCCCCATTTTACTCCATAAAAATGCCAAAGCTGGTAGAAATTGAAATACCTAACAACACGTAAACGTCATGAAACACTGCATGTGTAAGCGAAGGAAGCGTGAAAACCACACATTGTCAAAGCGCCTCTAAGGGTCTTCTCGTTTTTAACGTCTGAAGCGTGGAGTTGTTCCCCGTAACCTCCACTCGCTCAGCTCATTCAATAAGCGTAGCCTGGGCATCTTCTGCATCGTTGGGTCTTGGCTGCGCCTCCCTCCCAGAGCTAACGCAGCAGCCAGCAAGCGGCCCCCTGCACACTGCCGGTGCCTTCACGGCTTCACATGGCTTTAAAAATCACAAGAAAAACGTCTCATCACACACGGGATTTCCAGGAAATCTGCATTTCCATGTCCACAAACAGAACCTTCCTGGAACACACTCATTCACAAGCACGTGCATGGAGACCAGACAGCCCGCAAGCCGGAGATGCTCCCCTCTGCCCTTGACTGAGCTCGCTGACCCTGAAACTGGGAAGACAATACACCCTCTTCCCCACTCGAAGGACTTTTAAACTCCACGAATCCAGAGCGCTCTCAAAGAGTCCATTGCCAGTAGATGAAAATTAGATGGATGCCCTGAAGACGGCTGGGCCTGGGCGATCTCCGTGGTGACCTTCGCTGTCCCCCTGCCTTTCATTTGAATGACCTGATTACAGTGTTGCTGAGGGTGGAATTTCTAACAATCCTACCCCATCCGCGGGAAATAATTCTGGCTATTTTCCTGTCAGTGACAGCAGGGACTAGTCGCAGGTAGAGCAACGTCTGTTTGCTCTTACTGCAAGGGCTGTGACTCTGGGGGACGGCTCACACATGCACACGCGTGTGTAATCGTGAGGCCTTTTAAGGAAACAAAATGGGCTTATATGGGACATACTATTTTGTAGTCAACTTGCTTTTTTATTCAATAATGTAGAGGACGGTCTCCTGCACATTTAAGTATTCGTTACGTACGTATACACTTATTCTTTTTAACCATTTAGCATTCCGATGTGAATATACTCTAACCTTTGTAGGGCATTTATGATAGTTTTTCTATTGCTATTATAAACAATACTATCAGATAATATATCTTTGTTACAGTTTCCTTTTTTCTCAGAGAAACTTCCAAAGTAAAATTGTCTTGCTTGAAAAGCATGTACAAATCATAAGGCTTCTTGATAGACTGTCATCTTAAAAGGTGACACTTACGACCCCACCTTTCCCCACAGCCTTTCAACATGAGCTCTTTGCATATTTTTAAACATTCCTGCTAATTCAGCAGAGAAATGCCAATGGGTGGTTTAATTTGCTTTTCTGTAATTGCTGGTGAATTGAAGATCTTTTCTTGTGTTTTTGGTCATTTCCAGTCTGTGATCTAGAGCCAGTTTCAGGCCCTGAATTCATACATTTCCATTTTTTCTGTTGGGATGGCTGACTTTCTCGCTGATTTTCTTTAAAGATTACTATTTTATTGGAAATGTGTTTTCTTTGGCTTGTTAGCCATTCTAGTGTTTGTTTCTTGATGTACACAAATGGATTCATAGCTGTAAAACATTAATTCTCACAAGTGGGTGCTGTTAGTAAAATACGGGACGCTTGAAAAGGGATCTGGAGCAGGTCCCATTTAAATCCAGAGTCCGTGCACTCTCGGCTGCTGCTTCCGCAGGTGTCACGGTGTGGTCCCCGGGCTGCGGCACCTGGATACCTGAGAGCTCGGAGGAAATCCAGTTCTCCAGCCTCTGGTCCAACGCTCAGGCCGGCGCTCCAGGCGGCGCTGGTGCTGACGGCGGGGCCAGGCCGCGCGCTCGGCTCTCTCCTGGATTTCTAGTGAAAGCGACAACAATAGAGGAAATGAGGTAAAGAGACAAGTCAGGAAATGGAGCCGCGAGGGGCTGCGGCGCGGTGACGTGTGCACAGCCCCGCCCAGCGCGCGTCCGCACGCGTGGCCTCGCCCGCCGTCCACTGCGGCTCTGGGGACGCCGACCTCCGGACTCGGCCAGCGTCCTCCTCCCCCGGGCCCAGGCTCTGCAGCTGGCTGGGGCCGCCTCCATTCCCAGCCCCTGCCTGCACCCCCAGACCCAGGACGCCCGGGGGCTGCCTGTCCCGTTCTCGGCGGTCTGTTGGGGGGTCGGGCGTGACTCGACCCCGTCGGTCCTGCGTTAAGCTCTAACTGCTGGGCTGGGTGCTGCGTCCTCTGGGTCCTGTGATGAGCCCACAAGGCCTTTCGGCCCTGCTATCTCTCCAATTCTCTGCTTTTAGTCACTTGAGGTTGGTCAGTTTGTCTAACGACCCCAGAAGCCACCAAGCTCCCTGCTGCCTCGGGACCTGTGTCTGAGGAGCCTCCACTTCCAGCGCTCATCCTGTTCCTGGTCCGGGAACTCACACCTCCTTCCAAACGCGCCCCGTGACTCTTCTCACGGCTCTTTCCTCCCGGGGGGCAAAGCTCGCCATGGAGCACGCACCTGTCCGTCGTTCCCAGTGCTCTGTCTCATGTTGACAGTCACAAACCTCAGCGCTCACCACGCAGTCCGGCTCATAAATCCATAACGAATGAATGGCAGAGGACCGTTTGCTCACCCTCCTTCACCAGCCGCACACCTGGACCCCAGGGCAGTCCCTGCTCAGAGGTGCTGGTAAACAGCCGCTTTCATAACCGAATGGGGTCAAAGCGCTAACCAGTGCAGCAGAGCCCAGGAGCCAGTTCATCCCAGCAAGACCCTCTCAGACACGGCCACTCTCCCGTTCCCGAGTCCCCAGGCCAGGATGAAACAAGGAGGACCTGCTCTTGGCTGGCTGGCTGCAAGGTGGGGCCAGAAACCTAGGTGGCAGGGGGCGCACTTCGCGCCTTGCCACGCAACCTTGGTGCGGTGACTGCGGATGCCATCGAAGTGCACATGGAGCGGCTCCCCTGGGGAAACATCCACAACCTGCATGCGGTGGCCTCCCACACGCGGATGGGCTGCGTCTGCTCAACCACGTGCCTGTTATGGTGCCACACGGTCCCTGCTGTTAAGACACGTAAAAGAAGCTGCCTGAGTTATTTTTTTTTAATATTTCTTATTTTTCAATTATAGCTGGCATACAACATTATATTACTTTTAGGTGCACGACACAATGATTAGACATTTACATAACGTATGAAGGGATCCCTGCGATAAATCCAGGACCCATCTGACACCATAGTCCTTACAGTGTTATCGACTATATTCCCTGTGCTGTACTTTACCTCCTTGTGACTTTTTATAACTGGCAAATTGCACATCTTAATCCCTTCCCCTTTTTCACCCGTCTCTCCAACCCCCACCTCCACCGTCTGGCAACCCTCAAAATGTTCTCTGTATCTATGCGTTTGTTTCTGTTTTGTTTTTCAGATTCTACATATAAGTGAAATCATATAGCATTCGTCTTCCTCTGTCTTACTGCGCTTGGCATAATTCCCTCTAGGTCTATCCATGCTGTTGCAGACGGCAAGATTTCACTTTTTTATAGTCGAGTAGTGTTCTATCACTTGTATGTACCACTTTGTCTTTATCCAATCATCCATTGATAGACACTTAGGTTTATGTCTTGGCTATTGTAAATAATGCTGCAATGAATATTGGGACGCATAAGTCTTTTTGAATTAGCGTTTTGGGTTTTTTCAGATACCCAGAAGTGGGATTGCTGGATCCTTGTCTCTTGTTTTATTTTGTCTGGCATAAGTATTGCTACCCCAGCTTTTTTTTTTTTTTTTTCATTTCCATTTTCACGCATTATCTTTATCCCTTTACTTTCGGTCTGTGTGGGTGTCTTTCAATCTGAAGTGAGTCTGTTACAGGCAGCATACAGAAGGGTCTTGGGTTCCACCCTATATGTCATTTGATTGAGCATTAAATCCTTTTACATTAAAAGTAATTATTGCTAAATATGTAGTGATTGCCATTTTATTCATTTTTGATATTTTTTCCTTCTTCTTAAAGAAGTCTCTTTAATATTTCTTGTAATACTTGCTTGGTGGTGATAAACCGTTTTTTTCTAGTCTAGAAAGTTCTCTGTCCTTCGATTCTAAATGATAGCTTTGCTGGGTAGAGTCATCTCGGTAGCAGGTTCTTGCTTTTCATGACTTTGAACATCTCCTGCCAATCCCTTCTGGGCTGGGCAGTTATGCAAACAACAATTAAGCAGGGTAAAAATATCATAGCCTACACACAGGAGCACAGAAGGCAAAGGGTAAAGGGGCACTAACCCTGCAGGCAGTTTGGCTGAGAAGGCAGCACTGACCTAAGACTTGATGTGAAGGCAAGGGGAGGGCAGGCAGCCCAGGCCAAAGAAACGTGTGCAAGGGCTCTGGAGGGGGACGGGTTTCTTTTCCCTTGGGATGTGGCGTGCCGGTGGAAAGTAGTGGAAGGTGCCGGCAGAAGAGCCGGGCAGAGTTAAATCACAAAGGACCTGGCAAAGGCGCTTAGGGAATCACCACGGGCTGGGATCAAACCACCAGGGCGGTTACAAGTCAAGAGCCACTCCAACTTTGCCTCGGTTCACCGTGCTGGCAGCGAGGGGGCCTGAACAGGCAACTAGACAGAGACAAGGAGACCAAAAAAAGAGGCTAAAGGCTTAAAAAGATGGGAAAGTTGAGTGCAGGGCGTAACAGTACAAACGCGAGAACAGCTGGAGGGTCTAAGGGCTGCAAGGTGCCAGGACAGTCTGGCGAGGTGAGCGTCAGGAGTGACCCCCGGAGCGCTCCTCTCGGCCTCGGGCCCCAGGCCAGTTTACAGACCGGGGAGGTGGCGAGAGGAGCGGTCTTAAAGTGAAACACGAACCCAGCTCTTAACGAGTGGCTTGTGAGGGGCCCGCAGGTCATCCTGGGGGACGTGTCCGCGAAGGCACGGTTCGAGGCCCATGGGCTTTGAGTAAGATCTGAGTTAGAGATACAGAGCGGTGGTCTCCAGCGTGGATGAACCTGTGCGGCGGCGAATGGGAAAACGACAAACCCAGGGAAGAAGGGAGGGGACACCGAGCGTTAAACCAGCGTTAGCTGGTTTCCCTCCTGTCTCATCCCGAGCCAGGGGATTGGTCACACTTCCCAGAGCGCCGCAGCCGCAAGAAGGCGGACCTAGACCCGGGTCAACGCGGGAACCGGCTTTGCCGCTTCACTTCCTGGAGGGTCTGGGCGGGACCAACGCCCCACAACGCCCCGCGGCTGCGCCCTGCGCCTTGACGTCATCACAGCGCGCCTCCTTCCATCGCCGCGGCACTGCGCTCTGACGTTCTCACGGCGCGCCTCCTCCCATGCCCGCCGCCCTGGCCACGCCCCCGGCTGCGTCTTGATGTCATCACAGCGCGCCTCCTCCCATGCCCGCCGCCCTGGCCACACTCCTCGGCGCTGCGCTTTGACGTCTTTACGGCGCGCCTCCAGCTTCCTGTGTGTTCAAGCTCCGCGCGGGCCGCTCTGCATCCTCACGGCCAGAGCACCCGCGCTCTCGATCTCCTGTCCCTTCCGTCATGTTCCCGGCTGTCTCTTCTCCGCGAACGCCAGGGCCCGGGGCCCGAAGAGGCCCACTGGGCGGAGTCGGTCCGGGCTCCACACCCCGGGCGACAGGCAGGAAGGGCCTGCCCCTGGGGTCTGCGCTCAGCTCCCCACTGCTCTTCTCACCGGTCGGCCGCCGTAGCTCTCTGAGCTCGCGGTAAGTGATCGTCCTGGGGTGGGTCTGGGGGTCCACGGGCTCACGGGCCTTGGCGGGCCCACTGGGCAGTGTCTCTGGAAGCCCCCGGAACAGAAGGCGGCGAGGGGAATGCCAAAAGTGTTGGGGAAATAGATTTCGGCCACCTTTGCGGTTATTTCAGTCTTCGCTTTGCACTTTTCATGCGGTTATGTTTGTGTAGAAGGGAAGAATGAACTAGATTTGAATCGACGGTTACCTGCCTCCCTCTTACTACTGCTGTGACCTGGTGTACCTTAGACGTGACTCTTCATCTGCCAAATGACAAAGATAATATCTGACCCGAGCCTGCTTCTCTGATGCCACAGACGACAGTGTGAAGTGCCACGATGCAAATGTAAAGTGGCGGGAATCCTTCCAGGGCTTTCGACCTTGGAATCATTGTACAATACCTAACATGCTAAGTGCCGTTTGTATCTGCCGATTGGTAATTATGAAGGGCTTTTAGCTACAGAAGTTAACTTGTAGCTGCTTTCATAGGGAAGAGGCTTTCCATAAGCAGTGAGAGAAAAATAGTTTTGTTACAGAATAAAAGTTCAAAGCACTAGTCTGCCTCACGGGTCAACAGTAACCACCCACCCACCCACCCCCCAAATAATTTAGAAGTTTAGAAGAAGGCCACGTGTTTCTTTTATCAGTAGTTTCCTCTGGATTCCTCTATCAAAAACGAATTTTCCCCTGCAGGAAAATGATAATACTGGGTCTAGAACTTATAATAAAATTTATCTATAAAAATTTGCACTACTTTAAAGGAGAAATGAGTTTTAAAGAATACACGATATCCTTGACTTTGCATTTTGGAAAGTGCTCTTCAAAGTGCTGATCTTTTTAGTGTTTTCCATTCCTTTAGGAAATGACAGAATTAAAACCGTACTTTAATGTGTTTTTAAATTTTTTCTTACTGTCTGGTGATCATTGAAAGAAAAACCCTTTGTTATAATACTCCGCCGTAGACAAAGCTCTCTAAGCGCCCCCCCCCCCATATGTGCATCTTCTTGTCGAATCTTCATGACAAGAGCTAGAATAACTTACTGGTAACTCTACATTATTTTTCTGAATGTTAAAGTGAAGGTGAGAAGGAATTTTAATTTTTACTGCTGTATCTGCTGCTGAAGACCAGGTAAGAGCTGATGCTCATGACCCATTTATTTCCTCGCTTGGTTTTACAGATTGAGTAGATTCTTATAATTCTCACGGTAACAAAAGCTTAAAGATTATCTAATCTAATGCTTGTAAAACTTTTTGACCACAGCGTATGGTAAACTCTGTATTTTATTTTGTTTTCAAAAATACTCATTGAGACCCTCAAAATTACCCGCAAATTGAAAAGCGCTGATCTAGGTGAACCTTCTTATTTCACAGCTGAGGAAGCTGAGTTGCAAAGACTGTAAGTAACTAGAGTATCCATCTGAAACGTGAGTTTAAGAATCTGAGGCAAAGTTCTCCTAAAACCTGCCAGCCTTTTAAATGAAAAATACATTTAACTACACCAAACACACGAGCCAGGGTTGTTTTCACTGTTATACCTTGTCTTTCTTGTTTATCAAAGATCTTCTCTTTATTGTTACATATATGCATAAAAATCAGGATAGTGGCCAAGTTTAGTGGTGAAGTACTGTGGTTTCTTTTCTTTAGAGGAACACCTACACGAATATACCCACACCATTCCAGGACCGAGGCAGTGAACTATGATGTGAAAACGTTCGGATCTTCTCTTCCTGTGAAGGTCATGGAAGCCCTAACGTTGGCTGAAGGTGGGTGTCATTTTCCATTGGCCTCTGTTGGCAATTCAGATGAAGCCTGAGTCGAGCGCGACAGTTGAAATTTGTGTTTTCTGTGATATACTTCACCTAAATGAGGAGGAAGAGGTTAGCTATGTGGTTTTTCACTGTAATTGAGAAACATACATTTATAAAGCAGAATGAGTTCATTCCAGCACAAATTAAATCTTTAATATTAGTTTGTAACTACTGCATGTGCAAACTGTCTAGTTTCAAAAGTTAATCAAATGTATAAAGTTTAGCTTTAAAAAAAACCCAAATCTAGTGCCTCACATGATTGAGTTTACTAATTCAGTAAAATTGAGTCTTAGCTCCTTGTCTGGATCCTGTGTAGTACCCCAGAGGCTCTATGCACAAACCCACGGTATTATGGGGGGGGGGGGGGGCTTTCAAAGATTCTACTGGCAGAGAGTTAGAGTGGGAATTTGGAAGATGTCAACCCGAGCTTCAGAATGGCTGCATTAAGGGTGAGGGGCTGGGCGACTGGAGGTCAGAGTTTAGAGCATTCTCAGTGATCTGCTTAAGTCATTTTAATTAAGGATTCAAATCTAGATCTTTGTGATTTTCTAGATCGTTGTTTTTCAAACCGCAGGTGGTAGTGACTGAAATTAGGTTAGTGATTTATAACCAACATTTTTTTAAAAACGAAATAAAATGAATGCAAAATATCAGAGCGCATCTCATATAACGTTAAACAACTTTTGTTTCGCTTAAAGTGTGCATGAGCGCATCATGATGTAAAATGTATTTTATACTGTGAATAACAGTCAAAAAAGTGAAGTGCTCCCTTCTAGAGGAAGGACTATATCTCAGCTTGAACTTGCACATCTTGCCTGAGTCCTTGTTAGCTGTCTTCGCTAACCTCTACCGTGCGTTGTTTCTGTTTAAATATATGACCTGTATGTACTTTTCTAAAACTGTCTAGCATAGATTACACGTTAAAGCCTTTCAGCATGCTCTGGTCCATGGCTCCAGACTGTGTCGTAACAAAACGGTGCTGGCCTTGGAGGATTATCCCTAGAGGTCAGGGCGTGTAGACTGAAGCTAGGTGTGGACCTGAGCCCTGCCCCCCATGGCAGCTTGCTGAGGGCGGAGCGTGGACTCCAGGTCCTCAGGTGCCCAGGGGAGAGTCCGGAGCTTTTAGGAAAAAAAAAAAATCCCAAGCAGGTATTTCAACTCAGCAAAAAGCCCGCATTCAGCCTGGCACAGTTTGGTGTTTTGGCTTGATGTTCTGTGTGCCTTTTATTTTGCACCTCTACCCCGTGTTTAAGCAAAGAGCAGAGGTTAAATTGATTAAATTTCCAGGCTGTTAACATGTTTATGGAAGTTTAGCGCCAATGCTTAAGAGAACAATATGCTAATTTAGTTTTGTCACATAATATGGATAGTCATTCTTTATATCTCCATATCATGAAGAATTTATTATACCTTCGAAGACCTATTTGAAAATCGTGTTCTTTTGAAAACATGTGACTTTTCCTGTAAATGTTTTATATATTTAGGGAGTGTGTTATTTGTTTTGCTTTATCAAAATAAAATTGTGAATGTTATTACAGAAAGTAATCTATTTATAACAAATATGAAGAAATATTGAACCTAGGCCCAACATATACTTTAGATACATTTCTAAAAGTGGTTATCAAAGATAAATCTCATGTTTTGGATATTGATAACTCTTGAACTATCTAAGAGTATTTTCTGTCGTGAATTAATCTTTTTTACGAGTGGCAGTTTTTTTGGTGAAGAATGTAGCAGTACAGATTTCGATGTATGGAAATTCTGACAGTTGCTCTTATTCATGCTTTAAGATTCACTCTGTACCTAATTGTTTTCTGCAGATGATGATCATCTGACCGTTCACATAGATGAGGGCGGATGGGCTTGTCTTGTCTGCAAAGAGAAACTCATCATCTGGAAGATTGCTCTGTCGCCTCTTACTAAGGTAATGGCTCTTCGGAGAGACAGAGGAGACGGAAGAGGGGAACCCAGTGGCGCCTAATGTTTGCCCTAAATTTTAGAGTTGTGAGAGGATAGCAGTCTGAACCTACTTAAGCATTATGGATTTGCATTTTTGTCTTGATCTAAAATACCGAATGAGCATGTACATTTGTGTATTGGGAAGAAAGTGTCTCCTTTTTGATGATTTTAAACAAGGTCCATGTTATTCACATTCAGTAAAATAGAGACATTGAAATTTTTAATGAATGTCTGCGTAAAGAAAACTGACTAAATGCCATCTATATAAGCTCATGAACTGAGTTCGTTTGTTTCTAAGAAAATAGAACTGTGTGTCACTGAATCTACTGAATGATGTTTACTAAAAGAGGAGAAAAACAATACCAGTTTTTATAAGTGCTAGTTTCACTTTCAGTTTGTTTCTTAGCTAGAGCTTGTCACTTGTAGGTCTAGTACCCTGTCCCCAGCAACCTCTTTGTCCAGCTCAGGCACACTCTGGCCCCACTCAGGACTCACTGGGCTCTGCTCACCTCAGCTTCTGTCCCTTGCCGTCTATCCTGCTGTCTAGACAGCAGTGCTGTAGCTACAAGCGTAGGCAGGGACGTGAGGAATTAGCAGAGGGGGCCTGATATTTGGCTGCGTCTCAGAGATACTTTCCAGGCAGTTCGTATACTTTGTAGTCATGCCGGTTTCAAAGATCAAGTAAACATCAGACTAGACAGGGTGCCCCAGGGAGCCTACACATGTCCGTGGCCAGCAGACTCTTCAGTCCCGGAAGAGGTTGGGCTCGTTGACATTCAGGATTCATTCTGATTCTTAAGTTTTTCTGATTTTATATCTCTTGAGAAATTTGTTTTAAAATTACTGAAAGCCTGATTAAACAAATGTGAGAAGAAAGACTATTTGTAGAATGGTATTTCCAGCAACGAATCAGAATATAAAGCATGCAGAGAAAGGAAAGAGTGCCGTCAGGTGTGTCTTCAGAATCGGATTCGCCGTGAAGGTCTTCTGTTTGTGTCTGTTCCGCAGCTCTCTGTGTGCAAAGAACTTCAGCTACCACCCAGCGATTTCCACTGGGATGCTGACTTGGTGGCGCTGTCTTACTCTGGTGACACTCATTCTACTCAGGTAGGTGACTTAAATGCTTATCGAATTTTTTTTTTTAACTAAGGGAGCTCTGAAGTTGCAGGAATCGTCAGATCTAATTCTGAGACATAGCTGTAGAACTACAGGAGTTAAGACACTGCGGTGTTGGCAGGGAGCCCCACGTAGGGCGGGGAGCGGGGCGCAGTGCAGCCAGCGACCCGTGCAGGGGCTCTTCGCCCTGACAGCCGCAAAGGCATCGGACTGACGTGGTCTTTTTCGTAAATGGTGTTGGAATCATCGGTCATCCTTATGCAAAAACAGAGTCCCCGCCAAACCTCACACCTTAGACAAAGATTGACTCAAAACGTGTCATAGACTAAAGCGTAAAATGTAAACCATGAAACTGTTAGGAGAAAATTATCATGACCTGGGGTTAGAGGAGTTCTTAGAAGTCACCCATAGCATGATTCAGAAAAGAGAAAAATGAGTAGTCTGAACTTCATCCAAATTAAAAACTTGCTCTGCCAAAGACACCGGTAAAAAAACGAAGAGACAAGCTATAGACCGGGAGGAAATATCTGTAACTCATGTAGCCAATAAGACTCATATCCAGAGCATAAGAAGAACTCTCGGAGCTTGATGAGGAAACAAACAGCCCAATTCAAAGTGGCTCAGACTTGAACAGATGCTTTCTGGGTGATGACGGACAGATGCCAGGTAAGCACGTGGAGAGAGGTCTATATCCAGGGCCGCTGGGGAAACGCAGCTCAACACAGCCGTGACATACCGCGCACACCTGTCACTGTGGCCGAAACACAGTGTACCAGCACAGCCGAGCGCCCGCAGGATGCGGCGCAGCCGGACTCCTACATCGTCGGCCGGCCTGCAAACCGCAGTCACTCGAGTTTCGCTCTCTTGTAAAGTTAAGATCCATAGGACTCGACCATTCCAGTCCTCGCTGTTTATCTCAGAGCAGTTACAACTCAGGTCCACACAAAAAGCATCACGGGGACATCAGGGCAGCCCTGCTGGCGGCGGCCGCGGGCGGGGTCGAGCCAGACGTCCTTTCGTGGTTAGATGGACAAGCAGACGGTCACCCACAGAGGAGCGCTGCACGGGGTGCAGAGTGAGCTGCAGCGCATGCCAGAGGGGACGTTCTCAGAAAGACGGAACTGTATGGAAGGGAAGCATGGTTGCTGGGGTTAGGACGGGGCCCGGGGGGCCACTCGCGTCCTTGGCGTGTGGCAGCAGTTACACGGGCCTGTGCACGTGTTAAAATTCACAGGTCTGCGCAAGGAGAAAGGTCTGTTTTGTGGTATGGTGATTGTTAAAGTATAAAGAGCTGTTATTTCTGATTTTTCTTAAACAGTAAATTGGATTTGAAACTGGTTTCTTTATATCAGTTGCCTCAGATTCCCAGGTAGTGGGGTCTTCCTGTCGCTGAGGCTGCTGAGTCTTATGTCTTTTTTTGAGGCTGTCGCTGTGTTGGCCGCCACTACCGAAGGGGTCCTCCGCTACTGGCCAAGCCTGGCCGCAGAGGGCATCTTCACCGAGGCCACCGTGGGCGCGGGCGGCGACAAGGCCTACCGGTTCCTGACCGCCGTGCAGGTACGACACGTTCTCTGCATGCTGGGCAGCTGTGATGCCACCAGGAGGTAGGCTCAGGTGGTGGGAAGCGCAGGGTTCGGAGCCACACAGGCCGGAGGGAGGGTCAGAGAGACAGGAATCTGGGATCAGCAGGGAAACGGGAGCCCTTCTCGTGGGCTCTAGAAGGTCGATGCTGGCTCGTAGCTCCCGGTGGTCGCTTCTCTCAGGAACGTTTTACGAGAGCAACTTAAAAACTCTTAGATACTGTGAAGCATCTAAGACGTGTCATTGTTGACGTATACTCTGCAGGTTTACTGAAGAAGTAAAATCTTATGCGTGATTGGCTGAATGTGCAATATGATGAATCTGTAATTTAAAAATCAGAATTTAAAAACGTGCAGTTAGGAAATTAACAGTGCAGCAGCAGGTTTCCTGCGCAGAATGAGTGGCAGGAGCGCGTGGATGCCTAAGGAGGGGTGTGATGCAGTGACTCCGTCCCCTTTGGTTGAGGTTTGTCTCGGGTACAGGTGATTTTCCTCTGCAGCGAGGTGTTTCGTGTTTCTGTCCCTCACCTTCTTTGATGCCTCACTGAGCTGGCTTCACGGCGTTTGTTGGCAGGGAGGCAGCTTCGTCTTGTCCTCCGCGGGAGGCCAGATGGTCCGGCTGACGCCTGACGGCTCGGGCAGGTTCCACCAGCACGTGCTGCCGCAGGGCCAGGGTGTGCTCTCGGGGATCGGCCGGAAGGTCTCCTCTCTTTTGGGAATCTTGTCACCTAGCAGTGATTTCACGGTAAGTCAGTGAAGTGCCTTCACGTCCAAGCTTGTTCCACGGTGAAACCGAGGCGAAGTTTCCCGCGGGGCCGGTTGTGAGCAGGGTGGACACGAGGCGAAACCTGTGGTCTCTTGAGTGCAACATTTTCACGCGAGCCCCTCGCACACCGCGTGGCAGTGGCAGCTCCAGGCGGCGTCCGCTTCCAGCCAGAGGCACGTCGTTTCACCGCTGTTTAACCTCACGTCCGGTCGCTCTCACGTCCACTCCCTCGAATGGTCTTGAACCTGACACTCAGCCTGTCTGGAGGCAGACGGCTCACATCCAGCGCCTCTCTCCGGATGACGACACGTTAACCCAGAAAATCGCCTCCCTTTTGCCCTGTTTCTGTTAATGGCACTGTCACTTTTTTCAGGGACCGGGTACAGAACTTTGATTTGGGGCGCGGGGGCGCCTCTCCTTCTGTAGCAGGTTAGTCACGTACCAGATTCCGTAGGTTTGACTTCCGTCACGTCCTGTTTCCGCCCCACCCTTGTCTCCCGTTGTCCTGCCCTAGTCCACCCGCGGCACCCCTCCCCGCCCCCCTCAGCGCTCGGCGCCAGTCCCGCTTCCTCGCTGGACCCCCGTCTGGCCCATCAGTGGCCGGAGGCACAGAGCAGGAGAATTGGAGGCAGTTAGGGTTTTAAGTCGACACAGTCCCGTGCGCCCAACTTACAAGAACACAGCCGCACTCACAAGCCAGCACGGACTTGCCGAGCGAAGTGCCGCCCCGCGGGTGACGCCCCCCCCCCCCCCCCCCCCCCCCGCCACCCCCAGAGCCGCGTCGCCGTGCACGGCTCTCGCTGTGCGGAGCGAAGTGCCGCCCCGCGGGTGACGCCCCCTCCCCGCCCCCAGAGCCACGTCGCTGTGCACGGCGCTCGTGGTCAGAGCCACGGGGTCGCGCTCCCTCGCTCGCTGGGTTCACGACTCACGTTCTTCGGCTGCTGTGTGTCTGACTTTTCATTTGAACCTCATTTCACTTTTCTAGCTGTAATCCGCATGGCAGGTGGGTACGGGGCTGCCGTCCTCTGGGGACCCCGAACCCTCCGGCCCCCCAGTCCGCCTCTGCCCGCGAAGCCCTGCCTCGCCCTCGTGGCCTGCCGCAGGAGCGCTCGCTCCTCGAAGATTTCTGCTCGGGTTACTGATCGAATAGTCCAAACATGAAACGCGAATTTCAGAACATGGCTGTCCTCTCTCTCTGCAGCTCTCGGGCGTCCTGTGGGATCGGGAGAGGTCGAGCTTCTACAGCCTGACGAGCTCCAGCCTCAGCAGGTGGGAGCTGGACGAAGCCTCGGGGCGGCTTGCCTTCAGCTGGGACGTGAACCGGGTCCTGAAGGACAGCGTCGCCGACGCCGTCTGGGTGAGCGGACTCGGGCGTGGCCGGCGGGGCCGCGCGGCCCTGTCTCTGCCACGCGCGCGCGCGGACTCGGGCGTGGCCGGCAGGTAGCAAACGGGGAGCGCAGTTTCCGTGACCGTGAGCCCTCAGATTTGCCGATTTTAAAATGCTGACAGTTGTCCGCTCAGCCGTGGGAGTAGGTGCTGGGGACGCAGGCGCCGAGGGCCCCGCACTCAGGGGCTGTGTCACTGGGGTTCTCTCCAGGGCTCAGAAAGCAACTACGAGGCCGTCAAGGAGGGCGTGCACGTCCGGTACCTGGACCTGCAGCGGAGCTGGTGAGCGGCCCGTCTGGCGCGGAGGGGCGGCGCGGGTCTGGGCGGCGGACGGCGTTCACCCACGCAACAGAAGTCCCGCCGTGAGTGCGTCTGGCGCGCGGCCCCCGTGCCGAGCGCACCCACTGTCACCACGTGGAGCTGCGTCCTCCGTGGACGGGCTCGCTCCCCCGGGCCCGCAGCGGTCCCAGCCCGCGGCCTGGGAGGGCCCTGTGGGTGGCCGTGTCACATGAAGGAGGGGGCCGGCTTCTGTCCGGGCACACACGGGAGCACTCGGCGTGGTTACTCAGCTCGGATACCAGAGGTGACGCGGAGCTGAGCTGCCTGTGATGGGGTTTCTGTGAGGAAGTTCGTAGCGAGTGCAGACAGATGTGTGACTTGTCATCCTTCAGAACCCAGCTTGGCCAGGGTCCAGGGCGACTCGCGCGTGTGCGGAGGGGCCTGGGGTGGGGGGCAGCCCCGCCTGCTCCTCGGAGGGCTTCGCATGCCGCCGTGTCATTCTCCCTCTGGACCATGGAGAACGGCAGGGGCCGTCACAGTTCCGGAAGCGTTTCGAGCCACCGTGTCATTCTCCCTCTGGACCATGGAGGCCGGCAGGGGCCGTCACAGTTCCGGAAGCGTTTCGAGCCTCCGCACGCGTGAGGGCGACAAGACACGTGTGTTTCCCATGGGCAGTGTAAACAGTTTTCCTGTTTTCATCGACGTTTTCTGGGTTTAGAACTGCGGCCAAGACGCAGCCCCCCGTGGTTACGTGGCGCGGACGCTGTCTCAGGCGGCGTTCAGGGCAGAGGTGGGGCGCGTGCCCAGGGACGCTGTGCTGGGGCAACCCCGGCCCCCCGCCCCGGCAGCGTCACACCAGCGGGGCCCGAGAGGCCTGTGGGGCACCGCGGTCCTTCCCGACCCTCACCCCCGCCTCGGCTCTGCACCGTCTGGTCACCAGCCTCGTCCTCCAGGCCCAGTGGGGAGGGCCTCTTCCGTGCAAGGCCGGCATCCGGCTCCCCGCTGCCCGCGGGGCCTCGGGGCTCCGCAGCGCCCCTCCTGGGCCGTCGCCGACACCAGGCCGAGAGCGCCGTCTCAGCTGTGGGGCTGGGAGTCCTGAACCTCGAGTGTGTTACCTCATCTGCAGTCACACAGACTCGTCGGGTTGATGACAGTTTGCCGGATTGTGATTCTCTGTCCGTCTCTAGCACCTAAAACAGTTTCATATTTTTAAAAATGTGAAGATTTTTTATAAAGATGCCAAACAAACGTCCTGGCACCACGCCCCAGGGGCCCCTCTCAGGTGTGCGTGCGTCCGCATCTCTGCGGGCACCTCTGTCTCTCGGCGACGCGGTCTGCAGATGGCCCTCAGGGTAGAGGCTCGCCACAGGGTGACCGCCTGGGCTCCCAGGACCGCGTTCTCTGGGACCTCCCTTAGTTCCTTTCTATGTGTGACGTTCTCCTATGTCACCTAGGACCTCCCGAGGTCACTGCCACTGTCGCTTATTTAGGCCAGCATACTTGAATTCCTTTCAGGAATCCCAGAGGAAGTGATGGCATTGGGACCTGGGCACAGCGGGCAGGGAGGGCGGGCACCCTGCCAGCGCGGCCGGATTCGAAGTGGCGTGCGGTGTAGCCCCCAGCCTGGGACCCGTGGTCTCAAGTCCCTTGGCTTCTTATTTTCAGTTGTCAGTAGGAGGTGCTAGCCGTTACCGTTTCTGAGACCTGAATGAAAGTTGCTAACAACGCTGCTAAATGTTTCGGAAGGGCTGAGGTTAGAGACCATTGGTCTTTTGTGGGGAGCAGCCTTGAGAGACAAGGGGAACGTGTAGCTTTGAAATGGAAAGAGATTTGTTTTCACATCGACTGCAGCTTAATCTGTCTGCGTCTGGCTGTTAAGATTACCACGAAGTGTTTTTCACCTGGACGGAAGTAAGTTTTAAAGAGCAGGTCAGGGCAGGCATCGGCAGCCTTTTCCACGGGGGCCCCAAACTAGCTGCCTTAGGCTCGGGGGACCGCGGCCTCCCGCCGGAGCCGCGTTGGCAGACTGCCCCGGGCGCGGGGCGGCCCGCGGGCTGTACCTGTGGGTGTCTGGAGTCAGGTTTACTGAGTTACCTTTTACGTACAGTCCAGTTCAGGCCTAAGGAAGAGAAAGCACCTTCGCAGGGCTGTCGCTCACGGCCCCGCAGGGTCGTGTCTGTGGGTTTGACAGACGCACAGTCTAACCGTCACCTCGGTCAAGACCCACAGCAGCCGTCGGCCCCCGCGCCCCTCGCCTCCCTCCGCGGCCAGCCCCGCGGCCAGCGTGTGTTTTCTGTCCCCGTGGCTGTGCCGCTCGGGCCACGTGACAGCCACACGGTTCTTCTGAGACTGGCCCCCTCACGTGGCGTGGAGCGCTTCGTGCTCTGCTGTCTTCCCTTCCGCCGCTTCGTCCGTCGCGTAGGGGCACCGAGCCGCCTGCTCGGTGCGTTCACGCCGTGGCCACTGAAGCCACCGAGCGCATCGCACGCGGTGCACACGTCAGTTTCACGCCCCCGGCGGAGGTCGGGTCCGAGCGGGGCCGCTGGGCGCCATGGTGAGTGTGTCCGGCTGTGAGAAGCCGCCGGGCTGTTTTCCGAGGAGACTGCAGGTCTGTCTTTTGCTTTGACTAGTGACGGGCTCCTGGTCCTGGTGGCAGCATGGCACCCCGCAGACAACCCGTGTCTCGTCTACTACTCTCTGGTAACGATAGGAGATGACGGCCCCCAAATGCCAGATTCGGTGACGGTCGAAGTCACTCAGTATAACCCGCCTTTCCAGGTAAGACTCGTGTCTGCGAGTTAGATCACAAGGTGACCATAACGTACTGCGTTCTCGCTCCCCAGCGGTTGCAGGGTCAGACTCCCTGAGAGGTTCATCTGCGGAGCTTGGGGATGTTTTAAAATAGCTGTCTTTTAGACGTTGCGTTTTACTTGCCGTCTCAGACTTGGTCCTCTGCTCAGCCTCAGCCGAAGAGAGCTGAGCGTAAAAGCAGCTCACGTCTGCTGCAGCTCCGGGACGGGGCTGTTATTTCTGCGTTGAGTGGAAAGACAATGCTGATGCACTGCAGAGTGAAAAATAAGGAAGAAACTAGGCAGGAATCGGGGTTCGATTTTGAGCCTTATAAATTACAGAAAAAATGCCCTTTCTACTCAGAGTAGGCTTATATTTGAAGGCGTTATATGCTCGTCAGCTTAATAACTATGATGTGTCTCCAGCCACACCACCCTGAACAAGCCGGATCTCGTCTGATCTCGGAAACTAAGCAGGGTCGGGGCTGGTTGGTACTTGGATGGGAGACCGCCTGGGAATACCGGGTGCTGTAGGCGTTAAAAGTAAAAAATATGAGATTGTGAGCTGACAAAAGTCCTGGCAGTCTATGAGGTCAACCACGGGTTGCCTCATTTATAAATAAACAAACAAACAAATAAATAAGATGTTCATGAGGAAAACCTGATTATGCAAGAAAAAATGCTCAGGGTTAAAAGTTTTAGACAATGCAAACTGGTATAAAGACTACTGTTTAAAAATTAAACAATATCAGATCCTGCTTTTAATGTTTTTTTTTTTTCTTGGTAAGATTACTTCTTTAATAACACTGTATCATTTTTAACACTTGCCAGTTTTATTTACAGCTAGCTTTGAACAGTGTCGGTTCGGGCGTGGACGGGTGTGGACCTCCGCACATTCGAAAGCTCTTGCACAGTGTCGACTTTCCGAACACTTAACTGTAGCTGCCTGCCGTTGACGGGGGCTCTGTCGACTGCGTGAGCAGCCGACGCACGCACTTCCGTGTGCTACGTGTGTCACGTGCCGTGTGCTCATGATAAAGTAAGCGTCAGGAAAGGAAATGTTACTGGGGAAACCATAGGCGGAAACATGCTGCCGGCACCGCACTGTAGTTACCGGTGCTGCGAACTCGTCATCGTTCCGCACGATGGTTTGTCTTTCTGTCAGTAGCTACGTCATCATTGTCTGATGTGACACCAAACCCTGTAGGTGTTCGTGTTACTAACACTAGACATCAAAAATGGAAAAGATAGTTTGGAAAAGAAGCATTTACAGGTGAGACAGTTTATGCAGTGATAGCGAAGCAGCAGCACTGTGATTTCTGTACGGCAGTCGCGTGTAGTCGATGGGACTGTTTCATAGTAGCAAGGGAAGGAAGTATCCAGAAATTTTCCAAAATACGTGTTTAAAAAAATCCACATGCAAGTTGACTCACGCAGTGCAAACCCGTGTTGTTCAAGGGTCAGCCGTAATCAGGTCTCGTTTCTATTTCTGCTTCTGATTCATTAGGAGCGAGGTAACTTAGTTTTCTTGTGCTTGATATCGTGATAGTGAAGTAAGTACCAAAATGTTTATCAGGGAGCACTTAGAAAGTTTTTACCAATTCCAGAATACATAACAGGATGAATTGAACCTTTTATTTTCTATCTCTTGAGATAGGTTTCTAGGTAAAATCTTGTCACCATGGAAATGTCTTCAAAATTTGCTAATTATTTGCTGCTCAACATGAATTATTCTGATTGATGTTTATAAACTTATTCTGCCACATTGTGTAAATCATGCCACGGGTGGTGTTTTCACAAGGATGGTCTGAGTTGTTTTATCGTTTTTGTGACATGGTATCGTACAAAAACGTGAATTACAAAACCGGAAACTCACTTGCTGTCGCTCGGCGTTTCGTTGTCAGTCGGAAGACTTGATCGCGTGCCGGCTGATGGTCCCCAGCTGTGCGTCGCAGACCGCCTGCCTGCACACCGGAAGTGCCGTCTACGTGTGCTCCACGGGGACCGGGAGGTTTTCTCTGCCCCAGGAGAAGATTGTCTTCGATGCGCAAGGTACAGCGGCGTTGCAGAAAGCGGATTGGTGACCTCAGTCGTCATTCTGAGGCGTTTCCATTCTTTTCTCAATAAATGTGGCTTCAGACATGGTACCTGTAGGTATCACTGAGACATCGCAGACCACACCTGTAGGAGCCGAAGTTGCAGCCCCACTGAAAAACCGAAAGGGCAGCAGAATTCCCAAACCGTTATGTTTATGGGCAAAAAGAGGCACGTTTCCCCCCGCACAGGCCTTGAAGGGAAGGACGGAGGCTAAGAAGCAGCCTGCTTATTCCCATTAGGAAGAGCAACGTGGTCTCAGTTGCTCTTTAAGTGTGTCCAGGCCCCTGGGTAAGAAGCAGCTCAGGTGCTGGACTCAGGTGCTGCAGCGGGCGGGGGCGGGGGAGGCGGGGGAGGGGAGGGGAGAGCCGTCCAGGAGTCACGCAGAGCCGGGCAGGTGGTTTCATCAGGATGCTGACCCGAAGCGGGGGGCAGGGGGCAGGGTCCAGGCGAGGCTGCAGGAGAGAACCCAGGGTTCTGGTCCCAGCCCCGGAGCCTTGACTGGGCGGGCATAGCGGCACCAGGCACTGTGCGGGCTCAGATGTCTGTCCCGGTTGGCTGACCCAGTGGCTGACTAGCAGGTCGAGACAGACGTGGGCAGGAGGACCCCGTAGATCGAGAACGCGGTCTGAAGGTGGCAGAATGAGTGGTTTTACCTTTTGCTTACTCTTCATGCTGCTGTCTTGCAAGGCTCGTTCGTACTGTCCCGGAGCCGAAGGACACGGCCTGCTGCTGCGATCGCAGTGGGTCCTTGACCTTCGCTCTGGGATTAAAGAGCCGAGTTCAAAGCAGGAGCGACGCGGGCGGGGAGGGGGGCCCCCCGTCGGCTGGCGGGCGTCGGCGCGCATCGTCAGTTCCGTGCAGGTGGCCGTGCGTTTCTCTCTCTCAGGCGATGGCATCTTGGGAGCGGGCTCGTGTGGCGGGGTGCCCGTCCTCTTCTCGAGGAACAGTGGGCTGGTGTCTGTCACTTCTCGGGAAAATGCGTCCATGTTGGCAGAGGACCTGGAAGACTCTTTAGCATCTTCAGTCGCTGGACCCAGCAATGAGGTAATGTGGTTCTACGTGATTTTAAAATTTGATCAGAGTATTTCCCCCCAACGTTTTAAAAGCCAGAGATTTTTATAGGAGTTGTGATGAAAACATTCATTCTTTTATCTCCCCCACCCCGTGTCCTCTTTCCCAGAAGCAACTGCTTCTGAGTCTTCTAGCTGTTTCTTCTAGTATTTTCTCCATGTTTCTAAGCAAGGTGCACAGATTGCTGCCTCCTGATTCAGCAGTTGTAGACATCTCTTGGTCTCCTGTTATAGAAGCTGAGGAGTTAGGGTGACTTACGTGCCTTTCTCTGGCTTCATCATCCTGACATAAACTTTTTTTGCTCATAGCAACAACGTGGATACTGTTTCCGGCTCGCCAAGAGTCGCCTACGGGACCGCGTGACGTGGCCCTGGGAGCGTGCAGCAAGCAGTTGCATGCTCGTTCGCGCCCGTCTCCTGTGTCCCACCCCTCCAGCAGCTCTGGGGACGCCTTCCCCTTAGGCCTCTGGGGACTCTGCTCTCCGCGGGCCTCAGGGCCCAGTAGGACCTGGCCCTCCAGCACAGACACAGAGGTCTCTGCTCTGCCCGCTGCCACTCCTTCCGGCCCCCGGCCCCCCGCGCGGGGGTTAGAATCACAGGTGTCCGTGTGCTTGGATTTTTCTTCCTGCTGCTCTAGCGTGATTTTCGAGAGGGAGAGTGGGGTAAAAACCGTCTGTTTTATTTTTGTCATCTTGAAACCTAAACCTCTGATCCATGAGATTTTTTTTTTATCATTCTTCTACAGAAGGCTAAAAATAATACCATTTGGGTTAATTTCCGCTTGACTGATATGTGAAATACATAAACGATTTCTCTAATTCAAAATTAAAACAATTTGGTAGTTTCCACAAAGAGGAACGATTTTTTCGTTTATATCTTTGTAACCACGTGGATTTCGTGATGCTGCTGACGTTCTGTGCCGTGTCTTCAAAGCGAAGCCGACGCCTTGCGTACGCTCGGTCAGCCGTTGTGCACAGCGCCACGTGGCCGGCGGCGTGAGAGCCAGCCGTGTGGACGGTTCCGTCGGCGCCGACGAAATCCCCGCGATGCCGCCCGGCGCCACTCTCGGTGTCGCTCTCCGTCACTCTCAGCTACACGCACCTTTTCCGTAGGACTCCGCTCGACCGCTTGGCGCGTCTTCTCTGGTTTTAGTGAACGTTTGGTGTGCGTCAGCTGTAGCGCGTGGGGGACAGCTTGTGACCTGTGCGGCTGCCGTCACGGGCGGGTCCAGTTTTCAGTCCAGTGATTGAGAACGTCCTGACGCCTTTCCCTCTAAGGTATCGTCTGTTATTTTCCAGAGTGTGGTTTTCGAGACCTCTGTGAAGAATGAGACCGTAGCCCAGGAGGATAAAGCCAGGTTGCTCAAAGCTGCTTTTCTGCACTATTGCAGGTATGACACGTGTTTTAATTATGGCCCATTTGGGTCTGAGGACACATTTTTCGGACATGCTACGTATTTGTTGAGGGGCGGGAGGAAGGGGGAGGAACGATGTCATTAAGGGGGTGTTCTAAGCTTCAGCACTTTCACAAACTGATTCTGGACGTGGTGGTCACAGGAGGGTCCCAGCCAGGTTAGGGACAGACACGAGGCTACGCAGCCTCCTCACAGCACCGTTCGGACTGGTGACTGTCTGGCCTCTTCTCCAGCCTCTGTCACGGCGCGTGAGTCCGTGGAGCTGTCAGTGAGGAGACCTTGGCCCGCTGGTCGGGCTTCGCTGTGTACAAAATCACCAAGCACGTTCGGCCTACGCGACGTGGCTCGTGGTTCTGCGGTCGGGCTGTTTGGGGTTGGGCTCAGGGGGCCATTTTACTGGTCCCCGTCAGCGGTCAGCTGCCAGCTGTCCTGGCTGGACTTACTCACATTCTGGGGCTGTGGCTGGTCAGCTCCGTCTGCCTCAGGGTGGCCTGTTCACCTCTCGCAGGGCCGCGGGGGTGGCAGACAGCCCTGCCTGCCTGTGGAGCGGGAGGAGGTGCCCTGAGACGGCGCGCTCCGTTCTTCCTCCTCCCCGGGACCGGTCTGTGCTGGCTTCTCGTCAGCCGTCGATCACGGTTAACCTGCTGTTTTTTAAGACCAGTCTTCGTGCTCCTCAGAGCTACCGCACCCCCGTCTTCCCGTTCACAGCAAAGCACCCAGACCGGCTAGTGGTGCGCGACCCACAGGCGTCGCACATGCTTCTCCCATGCCCCACCCCTCCCCCCGCTCCCTGTGCCCCCCGCTCCCTGTGCCCCCCACTCCCTCTGCTCCCCACGTTCTCTGCGCTCCCCACTCCCTCTGCTCCCCACGCCCCACGTTCCCTCTGCTCCCCGCGCCCCCTGCTCCCACGCTTCCCGCTCCCTCTGCTCCCTGAGCCTCTGCTCCTTCCTTGGCTCCATGCGCCAAGGAGACGCAAACCTCCCTGCTCGGGGCGTTTCACGCACACACACACACACACACACACACACACACACACAGTGTGTCTTCCATGGGCACCTCGGCTTCAGTACACCCAGTACTGTGCTTGTCCCCAAAGCTTATCCTTCGGTTCTGCCCCCGTTCCAGTGACAGGTTCCAGTGACAGGTACCACTGTCCACCTGTTCAGAGCACAGATGTGGGGCTCATCGTGATGCCGCGGGTCCTGCCGGTTGCCCAGCAACATTGTGCATCTTTTCCAGACTTTCCTTGTCTCCTTCTCCCCTCAGCCACTGCCGGTCAGACCGTCTTCTCTTCCTAGATTTTGCAGACACTTCCTACCTGGGTTGTTCTTCCCATCTGATGCCCCATCTCCTGCTCTCTCCATGCATAGTCAGAATGATCCTCCGGGAAAACAGAGCGGATCGCGACACCTTCCCAGGGCCGCCTGCGTCCTGACGCGGGTTACGCAGCTTGCGCCCTGGCTCTGCGGCTCACCCCTCCGAACGCGCCCGCTCCTGAGCCCGCTTCGTCCGGCCTCACCTTCGTTCGCACTGCGCTTGTCCTTCCGTCTCTCCGAGTTCGGAAGAGTCCGGTTCTCTTCACGGGCTCACCGGCCATCGGGCTAAGATGGGGCTTTAGTGTCACAATTAACTCTTTTGTGGTGAGCACCGGAAATGTTTACCTTCTTTAATACTTCGTTTTCCAACTTTATTTCAGAAAAGACTTATGTCATGCTCAGACGATGGTCGATGAACTGCTGTCCTCTCACTCTGATTCGGATCCTGACTGTGAGCTAGACAGAGCTGTCGCCCAGATCAGCGTGGACCTGGTGGATGACTACCCGGCTTCCGATCCGCGCTGGGCCGAGTCCGTCCCCGAGGGTAAGCGCACGCTGACTGCTCCTAGGGCGTCGTCTGTTTGGAGAACGCTCCAGTTGCTTTATTAAAGTGTCTCTGAAAGCATGTTTTTTAATTCCCGAAACAACTTACTATTCAGTTTAGAAAGTTGTACCTTTTCTCAGTAGTAGATTTTGAAAAGGGCTCAGAACAGATTTCCGAGACACACTGGAAACTGAGGGCCGACTGGAGCGAACCCTGCTTGTTCTAACGGAAGCAGATCGGTCAGCCCTACCTAGCTGCTTCGCCTTTCTATGTTAAAAAGGAACTTCGTGGCATAGGCAGCGCGTGGCACTTCCGAGCCACAGTTCAGTGACGATCGGCATCACCACCGTGTTTGGCTAATAGGAATCGTACGTTTGCCTGAGAGCTGCAGCGAGCGACTCTCAGCACGTGGGGCGGGCATGTCACGTCCTGCCGGCTGGCACTGCCCCTTGTCCCCGTGGCTCCCTCTCCTGCACTTCCACTGCAGCACGGGGGCACCCCGGGGAGCTCTCAAACATCCACTCGTAACCCCGATTTCCTACTTGACAGGTTTGCTAAGCCTTATTAGGGATTTAGGGAAAAAAATCAGTGTTTATCTTCCTTGACTATTTCTTTTGAGCTGTTAAGCTTAGACTGATAGAAATGATTTCACTGATAACATAATCTGTGTTTTGAATAAATACGGTATGATTAGTACCAAACTCCCAAAATTTTTCTCTAAATATTTTTAAACTCTGGGGAATGTTATAAATAATTGCGTTAAAAGATTGGTATTTTTATTTTCTGTAGATTTTTCTTAACTTTTGTTTTGTT
Source organism: Rousettus aegyptiacus (assembly GCF_014176215.1). Lineage (NCBI taxonomy): Eukaryota > Metazoa > Chordata > Mammalia > Chiroptera > Pteropodidae > Rousettus > Rousettus aegyptiacus. The sequence continues at coordinate 15,430,856 of NW_023416293.1, read as the reverse complement.
ATTGTGTTTCGACAGAAGCACCTGGGTTTAGCAACACGTCCCTGATCATCCTTCACCAGCTGGAAGACAAGATGAAGGCCCACTCCTTCCTCATGGACTTCATCCACCAAGTGAGCATGCCGGGCGCTATGAGCAAGGGGGCGGGCCCGGGCGCTGCTGTCCCTTGTCAGCTCTCCGGGACAGTGGGACGTCCTTCTTCCTGCTCTGAGGTGTTTCATGGGGTATGGTATGACGAGTGTTTTGCATTTTCTTTGCTGACTTAAAACGCGGAGGGCTAGTACTCCAAGTATAACAGCTGCATTGAAAATAAGATAAAAAGAAGAAAAACAGTGTGTTTCAGCAGAGACGATGTTTTAGCTTTTCGTATAACGTCCTGCAATGGTCTGCTTTTCATTCAGATTTCATGTGTGCTATTACATAAAACTTATGTTTTCATGAGCTGATTTTGTATTATTAGAAAGACAACGAAGAGTGATGTGATAAAGACAAGATTTTTAGGTGTGGATTTTTAATTTTGAAGTGCCGTTAGAAAGAATCACGTTTCGTTTAAAGAAACATCCCTGTTCTTTTTCAGCTATAGTTAACATACGATACCAGTTTCAGAGGGACGGCAGAGTGGTCGGACGGTTCTATAGCGTGTGCCGCGACCCCCCTGATCAGCCCGGCACTCCCCCGACGCCGCAGCTGTCACGGCGCTGCTGGCTGTGCCCCCTGTGCTGTGCTGGGCGTCCCCGTCACGGCGCTGCTGGCTGTGCCCCCTGTGCTGTGCTGAGCTGCGCGTCCCCGTCACGGCGCTGCTGGCTGTGCCCCCTGTGCTGTGCTGTGCTGCGCGTCCCCGTGGCTGTTTTACACCTGACGGCTTGTGCTGCTTAGCCCCGTCTCCGTCTCCCCCTCCCCAAGCCCTCTTTCATTATCAATGATAGCCATTCTGACAGGTATGAGGTGACCTCTCGTCGTGGTTTGAGTTTGCATTTCTCTGATGGTGAACGACCTTGATCATCTTGTCATTTGTCCATTGGCCATCTGTATGTCCTCTTTGGAGAAGTGTCTGTTCAGGTCCTCTGCCCGTTTTTTAATGGGATTGTTTTTTTGCTTTTGTTTTCGTCGGTGTTAAGCTGTATGAATTGCTGGTATAGTTTAGATAATAACCCCTCATCAGGTGTATCATTCATGAATGTTTTCTGCCATTCACTAGTTTGTTTTGTCGGTGGTTTTCTTTGCTGTGCAAAACATTTTAGTTTGACGCATCACAATTTTTCACTTTTTTGTTTCCCTTGCCTGAGGTTACATGTCAGAAAAAACAGTACTAAGAGCAAAGTCAGAGTTTACTGCCCGTGTTTTATTCTAGGAGTTTTATGTTTTGGGTCTTAAGTTTAAGTCGTTGATCAGTTTTGAGTTCAGTTTCATTTTTTTTTTTGCACGACACGTCCAGCTTTCCCAGCACCATTTACTGAAGGGGCCGTCTTCGCCCACTGTGTGTTCTCGTCTCCCTCTTCAGCGAGGAGTCGGTCGTCGTGCTGAGGCGCATCTCCGGGCGCTGCGTTCGGCTCCCCTGGCCCGCGTGCCTGCTTCCACGTCGTCGCCGTGCTGCTCCGGTGGCGCGGCCCTGTGTCGTCTGATGTCGGGCAGCGTGATGCCTCCCGCTTTGTCGTGCTTTCTCCCGGCCGTCGCGGCCGGTGGGGCCTGAGGTCCCCAGAGGGCCGGGCCCCGCTGGCGCAGAGCCGAGAAGGGAGCGCGTTCTGGCTGTAGACAGTGTAGGACACAGACGAGCCCTTTGTGGCAGCAGCGGTGGCTCCCGGGCGTCTTACGTACGCAGGTGGATGGATTCTGTTCCATTTTCACTTATTTTTTCCAAAGTCAGTAGTGCCTTCGTGTTAAAAAGCTTCTAGTCAGTGCTGCCCAGTAGGGCTCCTGCGGTGACGCGGGTGCTCCGTGTCCATGTCGTGGCTGCCGAGAGCTCAGAATGGGGCTGGTGCAGCTGAGGAACGAAATGTTTTAAGTTTTATTTTAATGAACTTAAATTTAAATCTCCACCTTGGTGGATGGTGAACGCCTCACGGGACATGCAGTTCTAGGTGGTCCTACAGACTGCACGATCGCCCCAACCCCACACCCCACCCCGGCTTCAGCGCACGGCCTGGCCGCCACCAGCTCGCGGTCTGGGCGAGAGGCCGCCGGCCGCCCACCGGGCATGTCGGTGTCAGCGGTTAGTGCACAGCGACCCTCCTCGCGTGCGGGCTGGCGCTGCTGCTGCTGCGTCCACCGGAGACCCCTCCCGAGCTGCCTTCAGGGGCCGGGCCGGGGGGTCCCGGGCTCCCCCCGCCTGGCTGGCCGCCGGGCCGCGCAGCGCCCACTGAGCCCCACGACTCTTGTGCTCCCTCGGCCACACTCCGAGCCACACTCTGAGGGCAGGTCGTAGGAGCTGCAGGCTTCTTACTGTCCCACCGCAGGTATCAGATAAAGTCCCTCCCACCAGTGACGTCAGTCGAAGCAAGTCGCAAGGCCAGCCCAGGCGACGGGGATTGAGAAATTGGCCCTACCTGTCAGTGGGAGGAGTGGGGAGGTCACACAGCCGACGGCCGTGCTTCCCGGGACGGGAGGCGGCGGTGGCCGGCGTGGTCATCGGAGGTGGCGCAGCTGTGCAGGGCGCGCTGTCGCAGCCTGGCTGGCTCCAGAGTCCGTCCTGGAGCCACGCCGCCGTCGGTGGCGGTGTCGCTGCAAGGAGCTGTCTGGCTGCGTCCGGAAGGCCCGTTGCGGCTGCGGCTCCGCCTCCGCGCGGCGGCAAACGCACAGAGCCGATGGCCGGGCGCTGGGGCAGCCGTGACCTCACACCTGGCCTGGGGGAGTGTTGGCAGGGGCTCCTGTGATGCGAGCACGCGGCCTCCGTCACTGGCGGCGCCGCAACGCCAGGGCACACGAGCCGGGACGGCAGGCACCTGGCGCCGGGCCTCGGCGGGGTCGGCACTGAGCGGCCATCGGGGAGAGAGGCGGGTGCCGCTAAAGAGCATCGGGGCACGGGCGTCGACATGTCCCGTAGTCAGGTGACACGGAGGGTCGACCTGTGCTGCCAAACGCGGAGCGACCCGAGCACCGTGGGAGCACAGGCTCCAGCAGGCCCCGCGAGAGGCCCGGGCGGGCCGCACCCACGACCTCTGGGCCTCGGCGCCTCCGGCTGCCTGTCTGTCACTGTCGGTAGCAATTTTGTGGCGATTCGGAGTATTGTTTTTTTGTTGGTTGTTTTCTGTGTACTTTTCCATACTTAAAGTAATTCTCAATATACAAAAATCAGGTCATTTATCGATGAGATGGATTCTGCTTAAAATAGGAGAGAGTTATTATTTGCATCTGTCTCTCGGCTTCGTTGAAGTTCAGGTGGTTGTGACACTTTACCAGGTAGGGAGCTTACGAGAGACCCTGGCACCAGTCACAGCCCAGGAACGGCCTGTGACCATGGAGGAGGCAGAGGGCTGGGCTCCCCGATCCCCGCCCCAGGCTCTGGGGTCCTGGGAACCAGCCATGGGAGATGGAGAGCACGAGGTGCTTGGGCGGTGGGGGGGCCGGCAGGCCGGCGAGCCCGCAGCCGCGACTCTGCGCGACCCGGTCTTCCCAGAGGCCGTGCGCGCTTCTCACCGGTGCGGGTGCGGGCGGGTGCGGAGGGCCGCGGGCGGAGCGGGCGGTGGCCTGCGCCCGTGGGCGTCCTGTGGGCGTCCCGTGGGCCTCCCGTGCGCCTCCCGAGGGCGTCCCGTGCGCGTCCCGTGCGCCTCCCGTGCGCCTCCCGAGGGCGTCCCGTGCGCCTCCCGAGGGCGTCCCGTGCGCGTCCCGAGGGCGTCCCGTGCGCCTCCCGAGGGCGTCCCGTGCGCCTCCCGAGGGCGTCCCGTGCGCGTCCCGAGGGCGTCCCGTGCGCCTCCCGTGGGCGTCCCGTGCGCCTCCCGAGGGCGTCCCGTGCGCGTCCCGAGGGCGTCCCGTGCGCCTCCCGTGGGCGTCCCGTGCGCCTCCCGTGGGCGTCCCGTGCGCCTCCCGTGCGCCTCCCGAGGGCGTCCCGTGCGCCTCCCGAGGGCGTCCCGTGCGCGTCCCGAGGGCGTCCCGTGCGCCTCCCGTGCGCGTCCCGTGCGCCTCCGTGGCGTCCCGTGCGCCTCCCGTGGGCGTCCCGTGCGCCTCCCGTGCGCGTCCCGTGCGCCTCCCGTGGGCGTCCCGTGCGCCTCCCGTGGGCGTCCCGTGCGCCTCCCGTGCGCGTCCCGTGCGCCTCCCGTGCGCGTCCCGTGCGCCTCCCGAGGGCGTCCCGTGCGCGTCCCGAGGGCGTCCCGTGCGCGTCCCGTGCGCCTCCCGTGGGCGTCCCGTGCGCCTCCCGTGGGCGTCCCGTGCGCCTCCCGTGCGCGTCCCGTGCGCGTCCCGAGGGCGTCCCGTGCGCGTCCCGAGGGCGTCCCGTGCGCGTCCCGTGCGCCTCCCGAGGGCGTCCCGTGCGCGTCCCGTGCGCCTCCCGAGGGCGTCCCGTGCGCCTCCCGTGCGCGTCCCGTGCGCCTCCCGAGGGCGTCCCGTGCGCGTCCCGTGCGCCTCCCGTGGGCCTCCCGTGCGCCTCCCGTGGGCGTCCCGTGCGCCTCCCGTGGGCGTCCCGTGCGCCTCCCGTGCGCCTCCCGAGGGCGTCCCGTGCGCGTCCCGTGCGCCTCCCGTGGGCGTCCCGTGCGCCTCCCGTGGGCGTCCCGTGCGCGTCCCGTGCGCCTCCCGTGGGCGTCCCGTGCGCCTCCCGAGGGCGTCCCGTGCGCCTCCCGTGGGCGTCCCGTGCGCCTCCCGTGCGCGCCCCGTGCGCCTCCCGTGCGCGTCCCGTGCGCCTCCCGTGGGCACGCGGCCGCGCCGTGTGTGTTGCTCACGCCGCCCAGGAGCTCACGCTGCGTCTCCCCGCAGGTCGGCCTGTTCGGGCGCCTGGGCGCTCTTCCGGTGCGGGGGGCGCCCATGGCCACGCGGCTGCTGCTGTGCGAGCACGCGGAGAAGCTGTCGGCCGCCATCGTCCTCAAGAACCACCACTCGCGGCTGCCTGACCTCGTGAACACGGCGCTGCTGATGGCCTTGAGCAGGAGGGACCGCGAGGTCCCCGCCAGCCTGACCCCTGCAGACGTCTTCTTCAGAGAGGTGAGCGAGTCTGTCTCGTCCCCCGGTGCAGCTTCCCCGGAGCCTGCGGGGACTTGCCGACTGTGGCCAGGCAGGGACGAGACTGAGCACACAAGCCCCCGTGGAGATGCCCACGGGGCCGCGCGCCCGCTGGGCAGGCTCTGTGTTGCTCGTTCACCACGTCCCCATGACAGAGAGCCTGCGGCCCTAAGAAGCCCCCGCGTCCTGCCCCCGCGGGCCAGGCCTCACGGCGGCTCCGCAGCCCTGGGCGCTGTGCGTGCCCCGTCGGTTGCCCCACTCCTGCCCACCCCATCGTAGACAGTCCTCTCTCTCGACCCCTCAGCAGCCGGCTAGGATCCTGCTGGCCGCCACCTCAAAGTCAGATTTATCTTTAGAAGGAAAGGAAAACCTGTGTGTTTCAGAGGGCGGGAAGATGAAGATGCAGGCCGGCTGGTGGCCGTGCACGCTGCCCGTGTGCAAAGCTGGCTGACCGGGGCCGGCAGCGCTCAGCGCACGGTGTCGGCCACGCCCGCAGCTGCCCCTGCAGTGCCCACCGGGGCCGTCCTGGCCCTTGGTGCCGTTGTCCCAGTTTAGAAACAGCACTCGCTCTTTTCCCAAGTGACTGAAATTTGGATTCATTTTCTGCACCCAGGGAACTTTGAACTCTATTTGGGTCTCTAATTTTATTTCTTCCATCCTACAGTCTAGTTGTAATCTAGCATTTGACAGGACATGCCAAAAAGTCTCTTTTTTGCTTAGTTTTTGATGCGATGTAATCTAAAAGTAATTGAAGACAGTGAACTGTGTTCTGTTTTTCTGTGGATTCTGTGAACGTAGTTTGGTGAATGCCTTGTTTTCACACGGTCGTCCTTTAATACCTGCAGGGGATTGGTTCAGACATATAACACCCTCACCCCCCCCCACCCCCACCCCCAGCAGCGTGAAAATTGCGTAGATGCTCAAGTCCCTTATACAAAACCACGTGGTATTTGCTTATAGCCTGTGCATATCCTCCCCATCCACTTTAAATCACCTGTAGATCTCTTAAGTAATAATGTAACTGCTCAGGCACCTAGTGCTGTGTGTGCTGCGTGAATGGCTGTTACACTGTGTCGTTCAGGGAACAATGACGAGAAAAAGCTGTGCAGTGGACAGCACAGACAGGCACAAGCCTAAACACGTGGCGCACGGCAGCAACGGTGCGCCGTTTCTTCCCTGAATGTTTTGGATCTGCAGTTGGCGAGGGCTGACTGTACTTGGTATTTAAATAAAAAACCTACCTGGTAACAATCTAGAATTTGCTTGTTAGACAGTTATCTGGGCAGGCTCACTTCTAAAAGTACGTTTTCACTTTTCTTGCTTTTTCTTGCATTTGCACCACTCACTAATGGCTTCTGACAGGTGAGCCGCGGGCGCGATCTGACAGCTGTCGAGTCGGGTACGGGTCGTTGCAGTCACCGCCCGTCGCAGTAGCTCTGGTTAGAGGTGGCTGACTTCTCTCCACCCCTCAGGTGTCCCAGGTAGACACCATCTGCGAGTGCCTGCTGGAGCACGAGGAGCAGGTGCTGAGGGGCACGGCACTGGATGCGGCCGAGTGGGCCGAGGTCGTGGTCGACGTGAACAGCATCCTCAAGGTACCGGGGCCCAGGCAGGGGACGCCGCGTGCCTGCTCTGTCACCACACTGCGTGAGCGAGCAGCCACTCGCTGATGCCGAAAAGTTGGGGACGTGTCAGTCATTTTATCAATCCTGTAACAGCCGTTCGGAGTGGTTTGCCTTGTGCACATCAGCGGAGTCTGACGTCACCCTGAGCTGTTTGGTGGAATAAGCCTTTTCTCTGGGGAAGAACACATTGCAAATGTAACTGTCCAAATAAGTTTCTGTTTTTTAGTTACTCAAAAGCTCGCCGCTTATATCTATTGATTAAAATGTTCTACTTAACTTTAGCTGGCGAACTTCACAATGGCGGCAGTCCTACCTCAGTTTCTGTCCTTTTCCGAAATTGAAGTTAAGTTTCCAGTGCCAAGAGAGTCACAAGTGACCCCCAGACCTGTGTCGAGTATTCTCCCGTGTTAATAGACCGATGTTTCAGACGATCTTCAGAAACACGGGTGGGGGAGGTCATCACGCCGTGTGTGGTCACGGTGACGCGTTCCTTGTCCCAGGACATGCTGCAGGCTGCCAGCCATTATCGACAGAACAGACAGTCCTTGTACAGGAGGGAAGAGCCCGTGGGGAAGGAGCCCGAGTACGTTCCGTGGACAGGTGAGGTCGCCAGCACCAAGTGCAAAGACTGATTCGTTAGCCGTGCAAATTACATTTCTGGTTTTTGGAGTCGTGTTATTCCGCTAGTGCACATTAGCAAGCTAAAGGGAAAATAACTTAAGTGCCATCTCCGAAATGAGCAGTTCCTGTGAGAATTGCTCTGTTCCCTTGGAATAGTGTGTAGGTTTCTCTGCGGTTTACGTCTTTAACCAGCGTATAACCAGCACTTACATGCATCTGCTAGGTATCAGTACATACAGTTAGCTGTAGAAGCAGGTCCTGGCCCTGGAGGTATCGACTTTATTTTACGTTGACTTAATACAAGAAGTTAAGTAGAGTTGCCTTAAAGCAGCGGCCCTCAAGCTTGGTGGCGCCGCGGACCGGCACTCCCCTCTAACGTCTGAGGATCTGAGGCGGAGCTGAGGCGGCGATGCCGGCGCTGGGGAGCAGCTGCACATGGGGACGAGGCTTCGCTCGCCGGCCCGCCGCTCCGCTCCTGCCGTGCGGCCCGGTTCCTGACAGGCCGCGACGTTGCTGGTCCGCGGCCCGCGGTTGGCGCCTCTGCGTTACAGGACTGGGAGGACGGCATCGCACTAAGTGTCTTCGCTGCGGAGGTCCGGGGGAGTCGGGGTTGGAGCAGGGCAGGAGGAAGCAGCTGCGCCCGTCTGGCTTGCTCGTCCAGCAGTGGTGAAGAGAGAGTTTCGAGGCAGCTCACTTTCCTCCAGCTGCCCCAGAACCCTCGCTTCCCGTCTCTGTGGTTTTATGTCGTCCCGCAGCGGCGAGAGGTCCTGCTAGCATCCGAACAGCAATAGCCCGCCAGCACGAGATTGTGCTGAAGATGGTTTACCCTCAGGCGGACAGCAGCCTCCGGAACATTCTGATGGAGCAGCTGGTCGCCCTGATTGATTGCCTCCTGGACGGTTATGTTTCTCAGCTTAAATCTCTGGACAAGTCCAATGATCAGGAAAGATACAACAGCCTGGAGGTGGAGTACACACAGAAGAGGCTCGGTCTCTTGTCCCCGCTCCGTAAGTGTGTGGCACCCGGCCCGGGCTCTGGGGCTTTAATTTGCAGGACGGGTGAAGGAGTCACATCGTCACCACAGTGCAGCCAGGGAACTGTCATTAACCCAGCTGTGCAGCTGTCTCTGTGCGCATCTTCGGCCTGTCTTCATCCCGACGAGGAGCAGCAGCTCGTTTTGCTAGTACTTGGAGGATGAGAGTAGCTTCTTAGAGGCAGTGATGAAGCAAGGGACAGAATTTGCATCTTTAATGATTTTACATGAATGCAAAGCCAATGCCAGTACCTAGAAAGGTTTCTTTTCCGTTAATGATTTTTAGTATATAATATGCATAAGGATAAAATTGCAAGTAGTGTTTTTTATTACATGTGAAGTTTTCACTAACAGGATTTTTCCATCTGTTTTCGTTTCTGTAGTCATGCTAGGCCAGTACACGTGGGCTGCTTCATTAGCAGAAAAGTACTGTGACTTCGACATCTTAGTCCAGATGTGTGAGCAGACCAACAACCAGACGAGACTACAGCGCTACATGACCCAGTTTGCTGACCAGGTAACGGACGTTGGGGACGGAGGTGGGGGGCCCCGTGATGGATGTGGCCACTTCAGACCTCACTGGGGTGTTTAGATGTGACATGATCTCGTTGTAGTTAACTGAGACACTAATTAACATGTTACGGTTCTTGGTTTCAGCAGATGATTCTTTAGATGTAAACATTACTGAAAATATTCTTTGCCCTTTAAAAAATGTTAGAACTTGCTATTCTTGTGTTTTCAGTTTTAATGAAAGCACTTATGTATATGAATTCTGATTGGGTTTTAAAAATTCGAATACAAAACCGTGGGCGCCTAAGATGCTGCTCCGGAGAACTCAGGGTCCCGCACACCTCGGGTTTCTGTTGTCCTTGTTTGAAGTCTTGATTCCCATTTTAACACAGTCCCCACCTGACACCGCGTGGGTGAGTTCAAGTTGCTTTTCAAAGCCAGCTTTTCAATCAATCAGTTGATCTTCATGTAACAACTGATTTTTTTCACCCTATAAAAGCAACGTTGTTTAGAATTCAGAAAACTCCTGTGAACAAAAAGATTTAAGCAAATCATTTAGAGTCCCACCCAGTGGGAGCCCTTCCAAACACTCGGTTTGTGTTCTCCTGGTGTTTTTACTCCGTATTATTGCAGACGAGCACATCAGTCGACTGCTGGTGGGGCTGCCCGCGTCGCAGGCATGTGCCTGTCGCACGAAGGGCTGCACAGCCGTGTCCGCAGCGCCTCACGATGTCACGGGCCGCGCATAACATCCTGGACTTGACCAGTCCCTGGCTGCGGGGCGCGGCCGGTCTAGCTAGCATTCGACAGTAGTGCTAAAATAAATACTTCCACGAAAGTATGTTTTCATACTTCCATCATTTTCATTCTTTTTATGGATTCTGGTTCCCCGTTACATTTTCCACCCATGTTTGGATTGCTCCTTTTCTTTAACATGTTGAGTAGTTATTTTTAAGTCCTTTTGTACTACAAAATCTGGTTGTTCCTAGGTCTGCTTTTCTTGCCTGCTTATTAGTCCTGTTTTTCTGTTTCTTATGCCTCATGATTTTTTACTGTGTTTTGGACATTGTGTGTAAAAGAACCATAACGCTGGGGGTCAGTGCTGTTTCCCGGGGGGCCAGCTAAGGGGAGATGCAGGCCACTCATCAGGGTAGACCACTGGCACCTCATCGGTGGGGGGAGAGGGAGGGGATCCAGGGCCTGGCTGCAGCTTTTCTCGCATTTGTTTCAAGTCTGGTTTCAAAGTCTGTGGGACTGGTGTGTCCACTGCAGGGTCCCCTGTAGGCAGACTGTCTCCTGGCAGCCGTGACACTGCAGAACGCTGCTCTTCCTTTCCGGCCCAGGCCCAGGCCCCAGCCCAGCCCTCCGCAGGCATCCCGCAGGGAAGGCTGGCTGGGCAGGCAGGGCTCCGGGCGCTGACGTGACGTGCCAGCCCACATGGCCGTGTTACACAGAATTCTGCCTGAGAGCCTTTCCTTGTGGAACCGTCATCTCGACTCTGTCCGGTAGAAAGAACTTTCTGTTAACAGTGGCGAGCTCGCTCACGTGTGCTGTCCAGAATGGGCGTCTCCAGCCACAAGGGCAGCTGAGCACTTGACATGTGGCGCCCGGCTGCTTTAATCACGTGTGAGCAGCTACGTGGCTGGTGAGCGCCACGCCCCCAGCACACGCTGGAGTCTGTGGTCTCAAGCATTGTGTCCCCTCTGAATCTGGCCTCGTTTGGCAAATGAGGTGACTGAATTAGGTGATTTTTGAGGGCCCTAAAATGTGGGAAATTAGTGTTTAAAGCAAGATTTGTATAATGGAGTCTAAGAGCTTTGGAAGTAATTGGATATTTTATTATCAGAAATGTATTTTTTAAACCGTATTGCTAAATGTCATTGGATTCTTGGCTCTGCCATTGATAGAATTTTTCAGACTTCCTCTTCCGCTGGTATCTGGAGAAGGGGAAGAGAGGCAAATTGCTGTCACAGCCCGTTTCTCAGCACGGACAGTTGGCGAGTTTTTTGCAAGCTCACGAACATCTCAGCTGGCTGCATGAAATTAACAGCCAGGAATTAGAAAAGGTAAGGAGGGTTCATATACGTGGAGAAAATTTGAGCAACTTTTAGTTTTAAATAGTCTTATTTTTAGTAATTAAAATACTCAGATTATTTTAAATGCGTTTCTCTTATTTTCACATAATTCGAATATTCTTTTTGGCTTATGATGGAATTGCCATTACTTCTCATATCTCAGTAAAAACACGTAGTCCGTCGTGAGTTGAATCTTACAGTAATATAAAGCACAAAAACGTATTAGCGTGTAAATAAGTCGGCCTGTTTTTAATGAGCATTTTCTTATAATAAAAACATCGACATTATTAGTTGAAACTACACGAGTTGAATTTAAAGTTCTTGACAATGTCCAAGTGCACACGTGATGGTCACGGAGCAAATGCGCGATGCGTGTCTCCCCCCGTGGGTAGTGTGGGCGGTCGATATTGGGCAGTCCCTCTTCAGTCTGCGGCGCTCACGGTTTTCAGGTGTGCTGATACCGACTTGACCTTTCATTGCTGGAGCTTTGGGGGGGTTGTTTTATTTCAACTTGAATTAGGAACCAGTTCTCACGTTTTGCTTCCCATAGGCACATGCAACGCTTCTGGGTTTGGCAAATTCGGAAACGCGTTACTTCGCGAAGAAGAAAACCCTCCTCGGCTTGAGTAAATTGGCTGCCTTAGCTTCGGACTTTCCAGAGGATGTGCTGCAGGAAAAAATTGAAGGTAAAAGCAGCAATGTGAGTAGGCAGACATGCAGCTCAGTCACGCCGTTGGGGAACCCCTTGTGAGGCGCCCCCCCCAAGAGGAGTGCCGTGTGGCGCTGTGCTGAGGCGTCTCGGGTGAGAATTCCTGAGGGAGTCCAGGGGACTTGAATGGAGTGACTCAGTGTTCTGCGAGCAATAGCTACAGGGGAACCTTGACCTTTGCCCTGTGGGTTGGTGGCAGGCGCTGGCCCTTCTGAAGCTGTCGGTTCCAGAATTCAGAACTTCTCAGTGTCATCGTGGTGAAACTGTGTGTGCATTGTAGATTGAGAGAAGGATTGGATGTGGTGGAGTTTTTGAGAAGCACGGAGCAGGAGGAACCTGCATTGCATTTGCTTCGGGGATGTGAGATGGAATCGCAGCTGCTTAAAAACTGCTCGGCTCCGTCCCCTGAAAGGGCCTCGAGGCAGTGACACCCTGGGGCACACGCAGGCCGAGCCCCCTCTCCGTCAGGGCAGGCAGGGCCTGTGGAGAGGCCGGCGTGGGGTGCCAGGCCCGAAGGCCAGGCCGACGGGACGTCACAGCGCGGCAGCTCCCCGCTGCCCCGTGTGGGCGAGACGAACACCAAGAATGGTGGCGAAGCGTTTCGTTTCGGGTTTTTAACAAGTCCACGGTGATACCAGGAGGGAAGGGCTGGGCGACATGTTTCTCTGCCAGAGAACAAGGCCGCGCTGTTCAGGTGGAAAGCGTGCTTGACGGGGAGTCACCACTTCCTAGTTACGGCGATCGGTCATCAAAGGACACTAGAGCCGTGCCGCGTAGGTTGAGGGGACGAGGACAGTCTCGTGCTGGCCGTCGCTGCTCAGACCTAAAGGCGTCCCCACCGGCACGAGAGGAGCGCACGCCACGCGCCTGCAGGGGTGCCGTGCACTTCTGGGGCGACGGGCGGGGCGCCATGCACTTCCGGGGTGACGTGGCTAGAGCACGGTTGGCCCAGAGCCCACGGGGCTCAGCCATGTGACAGCAGTGGTCGCAGGCGCCGGCAGTGAGATGGGCCGCGCGTCAGGTGGGAGGTGCCAGGGGCCATGCCAGCCGGGCGCAGGGCGAGATCCTCCACCGATCCTTGACCGGGTCCTGAAATCCCCAAGCGACCAAAACAGCGGTGACACGTTGCGGGGACGGCCGCGGAGGTCGGAACGTCCTCAGTGTTAGGCGACGCTACCGAGTTGGCGTTAAACGCATCAGGCCTGGTAACGAGCCGCGGTTCAGCGTCCTCGTTCTGGGGACGTGCGTGCCGACGTGTGCCGGAATGGACCGTCCCGACGCCTGCAGGCTTCACGTGGTTGAGTGGGGAGGGCAGGTGGGCGGGCGGGTAGACGGTAGAGACGACAGAGCAAGCAGAAGGAGAAAAGCGTTAACAGCAGCTGAGTGCAGTCGTGTCGTAGTCTGTAGAGTTTCCGTAGGTTTGAGGTTATTCAAAATAAAATCGGAGGGGGCCGTCAGCTCCGGGCGGGGGCGGGGGGCACATGCGGCTGCCCAGCCTTTTGGGTCCTTTACCTCTGCGGACCGGGCGCGGCGGGGGGAACCTGGACAGAACTGGTTTTCGCTTCTCCTAGAACGTGCTCCGGTGGCTTCTAAACGGCCGTTTCTCAGGGTGGGCGACGTCACCCTGCAGTCTGGCTGGAGGAAGCGCTTCGCTGAGCTACCGCGCAGTGGGGCCTAGAGACCCCAGGTTCGGGGGGCTGCGCCTGACCAGTCCACTCTGCCACTTCGAGCAGTAGGGCGGCTTCCGGCCCTCTCTGTCCCCCGCCTGGTTCCGGCTGCTGCGGCGATGCCTGTGACTTGGCTTGACCGCGGGGGTGCAGCGACGCAGTCAGAACCCGAACAGCAGAGCTGTGGCGCTGCAGGGTCGTTGACTGCTGACCGGAGCTCTCCAGAGAGACTCCTTTTTCTTTTTAAATTTGGATGTGGCAGAAGTGGACGTTTACCCCGCCCTCTCGTCTCGAATTCCAGAAATGGCCGAGCAGGAGCGGTTTCTGCTGCACCAGGAGACGCTGCCCGAGCAGCTGCTGGCGGAGCGGCAGCTGAGTCTCAGCGCCATGCCGGTGCTCACGGCGCCGCAGCTCATCAGCGTAAGTGCGGCGCGGCCTTGCCGGGACCCGGGCGTGGTGCCTGCGGGGGGCGCGGGGCAGGACGCCGGGGAGCAGATGGGCGAGGGTCAGCCTCTGCTCTTCCAGCGACCGAGGAAACGACTCGTAGCTCGCTTTGTCCGGGTGGGACAGGGCGGTGCCGTGAGATGCGTTTCAGGCTCTTCTGTGGGGAGAACGGTGTGCGGGCCTCGGCGCCAGCCCGTGGGTGCCACCGTCACCCTCTCCCCCCGCAGCGCGCCGGCCCCGGGCCTTGGCCCAGACCAGGCTCGTTCCGCTGTTCCAGACGCTCGCGGTTTCAGCGCCACCGCTTTCCTCTCGAGAAGGCGTTTTAAATGGCAGAGCCCTGCCCTCGGGCCCCGTGAACGTGCTCTAATCACGTCAGAAAGGAAGGGAGCGACTCAAAAACATAAGTGTTGCAGCTATTGTTAGTAACACGTCCTGTGGTTGAGCTCACGGCAGCCTCTCGATAGAGAATGTTCAGGTTCAAAATCTGAAATGCTGTCGCTTGGAAGAGTCACCGTTGCTTATGTATCAGAACGAGGTAAGAGGCAGTGCCGGGTTTACGTGATACACGTCAGTTTTCGTGCCACGTCCCAAGCTCAGCGACATTAGCGTTGTGGAGGAGAAAGGATGTTCAGAAGCAGTGACACCCAGCGTCACTTCCAAGTGCGCAGGGCAGAACGGGCGGGCCTTTGCGCAGGGGTCGGAGTGGTGCCCGGTGGCCCCCGCCGCGCCCGGCCCACAGAGCCACGGGACAGCTCACCTTGGTCGTTAGTTTCACGGCGCTCTAGCACATCGACAGTCCTTGGAAATGACAGATGACGTCATTCTATTTATAGCCTTCTGGTTTCAGTAGCTCGATCGCGGACAGTAAATCCTAGAAAACGTGTCTTTCCTGCACGTGATGATAAATCAGCACTGGCAGCGAGCTGCATTTTTTTTTCTAAATGGGAAATGGGTTAAAATGAAGTGCGATGTATTATGAATGGTCATTATGTGAAGAATATAGAAAAATTCAAACTGGTATTTTTAATAAGGCGAGTACTTTTACGATTACAAAATTACAGGAAGCTCGAACACAGGAGTGGGTATATGGGCAGCTGCGCTCTAACGGACCGCAGATAAGTCGGTCACGTGTTGACGTGTCTTCGTATCTTTTAAGTAAACTGTAGACTAGCTTCACGCTTCACCGTAGATCTCAGTTTTTAAAACCTCTCGAAAGGGCGGCGTGGGCAGCGTGCTGGCCAGCCTCGAGGCCAGGGCCGCCGCTGACCGCGCAGCGCGCTTAGAAGATGAAAGTGGGTGAGCAGTCTGACCCCGAGACTGCAGACTCGCCGACGTTTCCCAGGGCGCTGTCCTTAGCCGCCGACAGAGCAGAGGCCCCTGTGAAGGGCGGCTTCCCGCGCGGTGGCGCGACGCCCGTGGCCGGCTGAACGAGGTTCTTCTGCGCGAGGTCTCCGGTCGCGCCTGCACCTCCCTTAAACGGTCCTTATTTCGATTTGCTGTGTAGCTATATATCTGTGATGAAAACAGAAGAGCTAATGAATATGATTTCAAGAAAGCTCTGGACTTGCTGGAATATATCGATGAGGTAAGTGAAATCGCTTGAGACGGTTACTCCAAGTACCAGATTCGCAGCATTTTCTGCAGAATCGATCAAAAGGAAAAGGAGGAAAAAATACCTCGTTTGACCAGTCACGAAATGTGTCAGTTAAAATAGACAGTTTGGCGGCCATGCTTTTGGATTTCGTCCAGCTCTTTGGAAAAGCCTGTCAGGCGACCCCGCTTCCCGGTCACCCCACTTCCCAGGCGTCTCCCCCGTATGCGAGCGCAGGGCGCCGCTTCTCAGAGTCCTGGGGCAGCGCTCGCTCTCATCACCGAGTCGCAGTTGGTCCCTCCGACACGTCGCTAGTCTGTCAAGTCACCCTTGATGGAAGTCACGCGAGAGAAGCTGTTGCTCAGCTTTCTTTGAAGAAAAAGATTGCAGGGAAAATCCTGTAGATGAGCGAAAGCATCTAGTGGGTTTTAAAGCGTGACGCGTTGGCTTTTATGTCACTCGTTTAAGGCTCCGGGTAAAGTCAGGTCACCAAAGGGTCACCAGAAAGTAATTCCCCCGTCTCCATGTGATGGCTAGTCTGCGTGGTGTCCACGTGTCAAAGGAGGAAATTTTTTAAATTGTGGATTAAGGTAAAGCAATAATCGCGTAGAGCTATGTAACTAGCATCAGGAGTCGACATAATTCGGACTCAAGCGTGCGCTTAAAGTCTCCCTCAACGCAGATTCTCTGCTTTGCTGTGAAGGAGGAAGATGTGGACACGAGCGACCTGAAGCTGGAGGTCCTCTGCAGAGCTTTGCGGAGGGACAAGTGAGTTCCGGCGGCCCGGGGCGCGGGCGGCGTCAGGGGCCTGGGACCCGCCCGTGCCGTTAGTCAGCTTGGCTTCACTCCGCGGTCGAGGAACAGCCCGCGGTTCAGGACCACTGGCGTGATCATCTCTGGTTGTAAATTCAGACTGTGCGCCCGGAGACACGTGTCCTGTTTTCACAGAAGTAGGGCCGGCTCTGCCGAGCAAGGCACAGGGCTACCTGTTTGTTTTTAATGAGACGTGGTTACGATGTGGGGCCCAGTGACCTCCCCCTCACATCCATCACCTTCCCACAGGGGAGGGTTTTGTCCACAGCAGTGGTGGCGGTAGGTGGCGTTAGGAGCAGTCAGTTGTAGGGCCGGGTCGTTTCCAGGAGGAGAGAGTGAGGAGGATGTGGCTCGAGTGCTCAGAGCCTCCCCCGCTCGGGCCCCCCTCCCATGTTCCCGGGCAGGTGTGGCGGGAGCAGGTGCAGCAGGGCGGGCGTTACCCAGTGTCTCTTCCTCCGATCGCCCGGCAGGCAAAGTCATTGTCGGCTCTGGTCTCAGAGGTCGCCCTCGCTGCTCCCCGCTCTGCCTGCTCGTTTCTCCTTCCTGATCTTAAAGTCATGCTGTCATTTGCCGGGGATTCCTGGCTTTCGTCCCCGATCTCATTGTCACCTCACAGTGATTTTGTTTTCCAGCTGGTCCAGCTCAGATGGTAAAGATGATCCAATTGAAGTATCTAAAGACAGCATATTTGTGAAAATATTACAGAAGCTTTTGAAAGACGGTAAGTGCCTTGTTACTGTTGAGAATGGACAGCGTCAGGCCTCAGGTGTGAAAGCCTCAGAATAACGGGGATTTGCCGAAGAGCTGGATGCTGATAAACAGCGTCAGGCTCACCGTTAGAGGCTTTGTCTAAAGTAGAGGGAGGACTTCTGCCCCTCCAGTTAGGGGCCTGCGTCAGCGTGACGTGCCCATCACTCGGTCCTCAGCCCCGCCCCGGGCAGCCTCCACGCTGACTCAGGACGGCCAAGGGGTGACAGTCGGCGTGTTGCAAGTAGTTGTCTCATCTCTCAGTTAACGCGTGAAGGTTGAAAACTTGAAATGTGGCAGGAGCTTTTCGTGCGCCCCTCCTCAACTGACTGCACCGCGCCGACGGACAGATTATAAAAGCTTCTTTACAATTCCGTCTTGGACAGTAGCACACTAAAATTCACTTTAGGAACAAACTAATAAGAAAAAGAGAGTGCGTTTTTTATTTGTTTTGTACCTAAAGCAGTGAGCAAAATTCCATTTGCTGTCCAGGGCACACACAGGAAAAGAAGCTTTTGCGATTAAAATGCTTTTCTTGGGGAAAGACGAATTAGAGCAGAGGTCCCCAATCCCTGGGCCGCAAACCGGTGCTGGTCTGTGGGCTGTTGGGACCCAGGCCGCACAGCAGGAGGTGAGCGGCAGGCGAGGGAGCGAAGCCTCATCTGCGTCTGCAGCCGCCCCCAGCGCCAGCATCACCGCCTCAGCTCCGCCTCAGGTCATCAGGCATTAGATGCTCGTGGGAGCTCCGGTCCCCCGTGCCATCGAGGTTGGGGACCGCTGACTTAGAGGACGCTTACTTTCATGTTTTCGTGTTACTAAGAGCAAAGTATATGGACAGTGTTAGACGGAGGTGAGAGATTTTGCGTATTTTATACATAAGCACAAGTATGGCCTCCATTTATGATAGAATTACGAGGTCAGAGTAGACGATGCTCAATTTGTGCAGTGAACAAAGCAGGCCGGCCAGGTGTTTACCAGTCCTCAGATGTGCGGACGCTCTTTAATGCCACTTGGAGAAAACAATGAAAAAGCTGTCGTAAATCCAGCGGTCCTTCTAAATGGATGTGAATTTTATTCTTCACACCGACATTTACACCGCTTTGAGAACTTTTTATACATTTATCTGCACGAAACATGAATGACCTGCACGGAATGTGCCTGGCTTGGGACCTGGTGCCTCTAGCCACTCGAACGGCTGGTCTCCGAGCAGGTGGGGTTGTTGCGCACGGCCCCTGCCCCGCAGCCTCCGGTGGGGCCACCGGCCTGTGCCAGCGCCAGCACGCTCCGTGCTCGCGACCCCGGAACCCCCCTTCCAGCCCGCGCCCCTCGCCATCTCCGCGTGCTTTGCAGAGGGTCGGTCTCCTTTAATGACGGACGAAACGGAAGTGCGTGCTCTGACCGGCGTGTTCGGAACGTGTGCAGAACTGACCCGGACTTGCATTGTTGCAAAGCAGATACCGATCACCCCACAAGCTCAGCCTTTTCAATGTCCAGAAAAACAAGGAAGGGATAAAGCAAAAGAAAACATCTGTTGCTTCAAACTCTGTGAAATTCAGAAAAAGACACAACGTATTTCTAAGACTTTCTCTTTTCCGTGTGTGGCGTTTCGAGCAGCACCTGGATACGGCTGGTTCCTCTGTCCTGTTGGGGACGTTCTCCGCTGAGGTCTCAGGGTATGAGAGAGCGCTGGCCCAGGTCTCGGGCCGTCCATGGACTTAGCTCTCGGAAAGGGCCACGGACTGGACTGTGGCTAATTGAGTGTTTAGTGCCGTTTAAAGGCGACTTGACAGCTTTTGCTATTCTTAGATTATAAATCATGGATGGGAAAGAATCAGGAATGGAAAATTATAATTTTACAAAAAGAGTTGTTAAATTTTGACCAAAGTAGAAACTATTAAATAAACAAACAGTATATATATTTGTTATAACAAGCCAAGGACATTTATTTTTGGAACCTTTTCGGTAACATGACTTCCCCTTGCAGTAGTGAATGTTTCTGGAGGACACACCCTGAAGGTAGAGAGAGACAGGTGGCCTCGCATTCTGCCTCATGGACTTTGTCAGCTCGATGGTCACTTCAGCCAATGGAATGAATTCACCCTGCGCACGTTTAAGTTATCCACGGGGAGCGTTTCGGTGTGTGCACGGTCATCGGAATGTGTGTGTCGTCGCAGAGCTGAAGTTGAGCAGCTGAGGGGAGTTCTCACAGGAGCCTTGTGCTGCCGTCCCTGAGACGGAAGACTCGCGACGCCGGCCTGTGGGCGCTGGCGCCCGGCCACCCGCCCGCCCCGCTGCGCCCGCGGGGCAGAGGCCCACGCAGCGGAGACGTGTCAGGAGATGCCGGTGTCTTCTCAAAGAGCTGATCTTGTAGAAATTAATGTATTTTCACAGGCGGGATATTTTATAGAGGAAAAGCCTATTGACAGCACTCGTTGCCATAAGCGACGTGCAGACGACTTGGCTTCAGCCTCGTGCCCTTTATCCGCGCGGAGTCCGCCGTGCCACGGGGAGCCGCAGACCGCGGCGTGAGCGCCCCGCACACAGCGCAGCCCCAGCGGCTGGCTTTTGAGACCCTGCGGCCGAGCGGCAAGCTGCGACATGACCTCGTGAACTTGGAGCTTTCCTCCAGCCTCCGTCAAACGAGTAACCGCGAGGCCTCTGGTGAAGCGGCTCAGGCGGCGCCGGCGGCCGTCCAGCTCCGTCGAGGCCTGGCGAAGAAGCGACTCTTCCGCCTCCCCGACTAGGCTTCGACTTCAGTGCACTTGGTGATACTGTAGCGACTTTTCATGACAGTATTTCTACAAAATTATTCCCCAAGTGGGAGAATATGTGATTGTTTGACATGCTTGTTTTCAAGTGAGGATAGTTAAAGACTCCCACGCTGGAGGGGCGACGTAGCGGTGCAGGAAACAGACCGTTTCGGGCCTCGGGAAAGTCTGAATGGACTGGCTGTTTGCCGGCCCGTGGGAGGAGCATGCGGCCTCCCCGAGCGCGCGCTGCGGGCTGTCCGGGACGCGGGAGGGTTGAGAGCGGGCTCTCCCAGCGGCACAGGGGGTGCACTTTAGGAAGGGGCTCAGGCTCAGGCGTTCCTCGGCGGTGCGCGGGTGGGGCTCTGAGCTGGGGGAGGCTGACGCTGCCTTTTGTCCACAGGCGTTCAGCTCCGCGAGTACCTGCCGGAGGTGGAAGGCCTGCTCCAGGCGGACCAGCTGGGAAGCCTGAAGTCCAATCCCTACTTCGAGTTTGTTTTGAAAGCGAATTATGAATATTATGTCCAGGGACAAATGTAATAACTTTTGAAAAATGGTCATCATTCCTGAAAATCTGTATGAGCGCGTCCTTATAAGCACTCTAGGTCTTACGCAGCTAGAAGTCTTTCCAGTTTCACGGCACGTTGCTGAGCGTTTCGCGCCGAAAGCCGCTGCAGCTCACGTGGCTGGCGCTGGCTTCCGGTCCGCGGTCTTTCTCTGCTTCCGTCTGAGCCGCATCCGTTGCCACCGTCCCCGATGCCGTCTCTCCCTCCGCCCAGGGGTCCGGAGTCCTCGTCCTGGTGCCAGCCGCTGTCCCCGCCGGCACACGTCACTTCTGGGCTTCAGTTTCTGCGACTGAGTAAACGATGGAATTGTGCTGGACTCTCTCTGAACCTGCTGTGACCTGCGGCGTTTGCCGTCAAGTCCGGTTAAGGCTGGTGGGACGTGCCAGTAAGCTGGACGTCGGCCTTTGCTAAATTACAAGGATGAAAGCCCAGACGGCCTCATCCCCCTGAGCTTGGTTACTGCGTCATTCACCGGGGCAATCTTAAACTTCTGCATAAGCGATAAGAGTGTTAACGGAAGTATTTCAGTGAATAAAACATCTCTGTGGCTTTCTGACCTGAGTTACCGCAGGTACGTTCATCGTGCGAGCCGAGTCACATCCTTTCAGTTTGGGGACCTGGGCCGCGTCATGTCTCAGGGTGATTCACACTGGTTCCCCCCTGACCGCGGTCCAGCGTCTGTCTAGCTGACGCACGGCCCGCATGAGTCTGGAAACCACTGTAGCTGATCTCATTGCAAAGCAGCGGTCCTCAGAGCTGCTCTGTCCGGGATGGTGTCGTCACCCGGTTTTTACCCACCTTTGAGCGGCGGCTGTGGCGCGGACGGCCCGCCGTCCCGTGGCGAGGAGGCCCGGCTCCCGGTTTCAGCACCACCATCGCACGTCCCCTGCGGGCAGACGGCGCCTTCGAGCACGCTCGCCGGGTCGGGGCGGGAATGCCAGGGCTGCCCTGGGGGTGTGGGGATGGCTCAGTGTGCGAAGGCCCCGAGGAGTGGGGAGGACTTGTCCCGTGGCCCATGGGAAATGACAATAAAAGTGGAAACTGGCCCAAGATTTTGAATTTTTTTCTTCTAAATATTTCAAAATGCGTTCCACCACACGGCCTTCGTCAGAGCATGGCAGCTCTCCGCAGGCTATTCGGTTTACGTGTGGGCAGGACGGCGTGACAGTGGCCATGTTCGCGGGAACCCCGTGTGGACGGCGTGACAGTGGCCACGTTCGCGGGAACCCCGCGTGGGAGGGCAGCTGCATTCCCGTGGGCGCGGGCGCCCCGGGTTCTGTGCACGGGGTCCCGCCACCCTCTGACCAGGTCGTGGTGCCGAAGGCGGCTCGTAAGAGCTGGCTCGTGCTTCTCCCCTCTGCGGTCTGAACCCTGGTCGCCGGCGGGGCGGGATGGGGCCCCCCAGGGCCGCTTCCCACTCTGTCCTAATCCAGCACACTTGACGTGTAGCCGAGCCTCCCCTACTCCCTCGGGACATTCTGCGGGAGACTGCCCCCAGAGGCGATGCACAGCCACTCACCGCCGCAGTGCGCTTCTAAAAGCCAAACTCCAAAATTTAAAAAAAATACTGTACGAAACGTTACCCATTTTTTGAAAAAAGTGTGCGAGAGAAAAGCAACCCCTGTGAACCCACCAGCCAGAACTGACGTCTTTGCCGTTTTGAAACACCGTAGCCGGGCGTGGACCGTGCTTGCGGCTGTAGCGTGTGGCCCGCCTCCCCGGCGCTGGGGAAGGAAGAGAGAGCGCCCTGCCGGGCCACGCACGCCGACCTCTCAGGTCCTGTGGTGGCGCCCCTCACACGCAGGGCACGGCGTCGGGGATGGGGGTGTGTAAAGTGTCTTCCACACTTGACGCTTAAATTGCTGGCACATGATAGACGCTGCACAGACTCAGCATGATACGGGGTGCACAGACGTGTGGGGACTGGAGGGGACAAGCCTGGAGAGAAGAGAGTGCGGGCAGAGGGCCTGGCACCGTCAGAGCTGCGGCTGCACCCACAAGCCTGGAAGCCGGGGCCCCGCGGGGCCGTCGTTGGCCACCGTCTGAGGACACGCAGGAGTCGCCCGCTCCTCAGCAGCACCGACATGGTCCCCAAAGGCGTGCGTGCGTGGAGAACGCAAGGCCAGACCGCTGGGAGCCGCCCCTCCCCACCGGCAGCCTGGGAGCCGCCCGCCGGCCGGCAGGGAGAGCTGATGCCTGCTCCGCGTCCCTGGGCTGTGCACCGGCCAGGCTCGGTGGCTGTTTTTATGCACAACTTTCAACTGTTCAGGGCTATGAGACTGAGCTCAGAAAGCCTCGCTCTCTGCACTGAGCAGGAGTTCTGGAAAAGGTTCACCTCATTCCCCACTAAATGTCGACAGACTATCAGAGACTTAGTGTTTGACAGCCCGTTTCGCTCCACCTCTGAGGCCAGAAATCGAGCTGGTCCCCTACACTGAACGGCTAGCGCGGTCCCCGGCCAGTGCTTTGTCTAATGTCTCCACTGCCCCGGCGCCACGGGCCATCCCCTGGGCGCGCCCCACCTCCAGAGATCCAGTTCTTAAGGGGAGATGGCAGCAGCCATGGGTCAGGGTGGAATGGGGGGGAGGGTGGGAATTAAAGGGGGAAAAAAAGAAAAAGCTGCATATGAAAGAGGCCGGCGGCTTCTAACAGCTCACGCTCTCCACGCTGACCGTGCCCGGCTCCCTCATGGACGTGGGCGGTGTGTAGATAGTGCCGCAGTGACCTGGGCGGCTGGGGACGGCTGCTCGTGCCTCTGTGAGCCTGGGGGACCCACCCGTCCCCTGCGGAGTTCCACCCCCACGTGGGAATTGCACCCATTAGGGACACTTAGGCACATCAGAGAAAGGAAGGGCTCCGTTCTGGCCTGCGCCACATCACAATGTCCCCTGAGGCATGTCACTGAGTCCATCACAAAAGCCTGCAGCAAGGGCGCACTGCTCTTGCGCTGGGGGAAAATGGCACACGGGCACCAGCTGGGCAACCTGTGACTCCTGCTGCACCTTACGGTAAGTAGATCCAAACGCTTCTAGAAACTGACAGGCACATCCCACCGTGGTATAAATAGAAGCACGTCAGGACGCTGGGAGGTGCCGACTCCGTGGCACAGGGACAGTAGCCTGGCTTTGGCCCGGCATCAGCCGCTAAATATAAGGATGAGTCTGTCCCGCCTTTGCGGAGGGAAAACCGCTGCCCGTCCCAGGGTGCAGTGTCCCCGTCTTGCTTAAGCACCTTGTGTCCAGGTCGTGGCTTGTGAGCCTCCCCTTTCAGCCCCATGAGGACGTGGGGGTAGGGCGCTCAGCTCGGCCCACTGCTACCTGGACGCCTCCGTCCGCCAGCAAGAGAACCATATAATTCACTGCTTCACGACCCCCGAGCGCGCTGCGTGTCACCCAGGCGGACGGTTCAGGTGCCCTGGCTCTGTGCCCTGCGCTGTCAAACCCACTGCCAGGGCCTGTCCCCGGGAGCCCCGAGCCCCCTCCGCTCCGGATGCCAGTTGTCGGCCCCAGGACAGCTGCCGCCACCCCACTGCGGTGGGGGAGGGGCCGGCTTGGGTCAGCCCTCTGGACTCCAGGAGCTCAGGGATGGGGAGGGGGAAGGAAGCTCCCCAGGAGGAAGGTCGCCTTCCTCCCCTGCCTGGGACGCAGGGCGCGACTGCCTCTCCACCGGTCCCGGCCCGCTAGGACGTGGCCCCCTCCTCCCGCAGGTGCACGCGAGGGCTTGGGGTCTGGGCCAAGGACCCAGAGCAGGACTGAGATGTGGGAGGCGCGGCCGCAGCGCCCAGTGCGTGCGGGCCCGACAGGTGCAGCTCCCGGGACGCAGGCGCGCAGGCGCGCAGGCGCGGCCGCTGGCGCACGCGGTGACCCTCGCCGCACCCCGCCCCTCCGGCGGGCAACTGAGCCGGGCTGGGAAGGGCCGACCTGCAGGGGAGACACGCCATATACGGCCCGGCCCGCGTTACCTGGGCCCAGGCCAGGCCGCTCCTTCTTTGGTCAGCATAGGGGACCCGGCCGGGGGCCCAGGCCACGAATTGGCCGGGGGAGGGGTCTCTAGTGCCCAACATCCAAATATGGCTCGAGAAGGGGAGCGACATTCCTGCGGGCGGCGCGGGGGCGGGTGGGGCGCCCGCGGGCTATATAAAACTGGAGCGGCAGGACCAGCGGCCACCGCCGTGGACAGCAGCAGCAGAACCCTCGCGTTCCTCCCGCCGAGACCGGGGCCCTAGCCAGAGAGCAGCAGGTGTAGCCGCCCGCCCAGGTAGGGCGAGCGTGGGGAAGGGACAGGGGACAGGGCCCGACCAATTCACTTGACCAGCCCCAGGTTCCCAGAGCCACAGACGCCTTAAAGAGGGGACAAGAGACAACCTGCCTTTGGAAACGTTTCCCAATTTGTCCCCCTGTGGGCTGCTCCACCTGCCACTTAGTTCGCGCCAGGGTGCACGAAAGATTTTTAGTCCGTCCGCGGGGACTCCTTTCACCCGAGCGCCAGAGCCAAGGGACAGCAAGCGCCACTTCTCCCAGCTCACCGACGGGGGGAGGGGGCCTCCGCGGTGAGCCTGGAACATTGAGGCTACCGAACAAGCCACTCCTCCCTGGGGGGGGGGGGTGCGCCAGAGCTTCTCCCAGGGCCTCTGCCACCTTCCGCCCGCCCAGCGAGCCGGTACCTTGGGCCTTCGCCCGGGGGAGGCCACCGAGGCGCGCAGAGGGCGAGCGCTGGCCCTGGCTCGGCAGCAGGTGGCCTGAATGAAGCAAAGGCGCAGTGGTGTCCGGGGCGCTGTGCTCTGGGTTCCCGGGGTGGAGGAGCTCTCAGTGGCGTCGCCAGGACCCTGCGCCACTCCCAGGCGCGGCGCAGCCCTGAGCCCGGGAGCACGGCGAGCAGCCGGTCCCCTTGGCGCTCCTGACGCCACGCTCCGGAGGGGGCTGTCCTAGGTCCTGGGGACGGAGGGCGCTCGGTCGGCGGCAGGGCGTCCTCTGCTGACGACCCGCCGTTGGTCTCGGCGGCCTTCCTGTCCTTGCAGAAACCAAACACCATGTGCGACGAAGACGAGACCACCGCGCTCGTGTGCGACAACGGCTCCGGGCTGGTGAAAGCCGGCTTCGCCGGAGACGACGCCCCCAGGGCCGTGTTCCCGTCCATCGTGGGCCGCCCTCGCCACCAGGTCAGGCTGCGCCTGCGCCGAGGGTGCGGGCCGGGGACCCCGCGCGGCCCAGCGCTGCGCCGCCCTGAGCCGCGGTGACGAGCGCGCGGCGCGCGCTGTCTCCTCCGCAGGGCGTCATGGTGGGCATGGGGCAGAAGGACTCCTACGTGGGCGACGAGGCTCAGAGCAAGAGAGGCATCCTGACCCTGAAGTACCCCATCGAGCACGGCATCATCACCAACTGGGACGACATGGAGAAGATCTGGCACCACACTTTCTACAACGAGCTGCGCGTGGCCCCCGAGGAGCACCCCACCCTGCTCACCGAGGCGCCCCTCAACCCCAAGGCCAACCGCGAGAAGATGACCCAGATCATGTTCGAGACCTTCAACGTGCCCGCCATGTACGTAGCCATCCAGGCCGTGCTGTCCCTCTACGCCTCCGGCAGGACCACCGGTAAGTGCGCGCCGCTGCGCCCCGCGCGCGCCTCGCGCGCTCCGCCCCGGGGCCGGCCCGCCCGCCCGCGGCGGCGCGCTCAGTCCCCCGCGTCCCCGCCCTCCCCCCCGCGCAGGCATCGTGCTGGACTCCGGCGACGGCGTCACCCACAACGTGCCCATTTATGAGGGCTACGCCCTGCCGCACGCCATCATGCGCCTGGACCTGGCGGGCCGCGACCTCACCGACTACCTGATGAAGATCCTCACTGAGCGTGGCTACTCCTTCGTGACCACAGGTGCGCGGCCGCGGCGCCCTGGGCGGGAGGGCGGGCGTGCGGGGACTCCGCGGCCCCGCGCTCAGGGCTCCTCCCCCGCCCCTGTCGCCCGCAGCTGAGCGTGAGATCGTGCGCGACATCAAGGAGAAGCTGTGCTACGTGGCCCTGGACTTCGAGAACGAGATGGCCACGGCCGCCTCGTCCTCCTCCCTGGAGAAGAGCTATGAGCTGCCGGACGGGCAGGTCATCACCATCGGCAACGAGCGCTTCCGGTGTCCGGAGACGCTCTTCCAGCCGTCGTTCATCGGTGAGCGCCCCCGCCCCCGCCCCCCGCCCGTGCCCGCCCGTCCCCGCCGTCCCGCCGCTCCGGCCGTTATCCGCGGGCCGGCGCTTGCTCACGCTCCCCCGCACCCCCAGGCATGGAGTCGGCGGGCATCCACGAGACCACCTACAACAGCATCATGAAGTGCGACATCGACATCAGGAAGGACCTGTACGCCAATAACGTCATGTCGGGGGGCACCACCATGTACCCGGGGATCGCCGACCGCATGCAAAAGGAGATCACGGCGCTGGCCCCAAGCACCATGAAGATCAAGGTGGGCGGCGCCCCGGCCCCGCCCCCGCCCCGCCCCTGTCCCCACCCCCCGCCCCCCTCCCGGCGGCGGCCCCCTGACGCGCTGTCTTGCAGATCATCGCCCCGCCGGAGCGCAAGTACTCGGTGTGGATCGGCGGCTCCATCCTGGCCTCGCTGTCCACCTTCCAGCAGATGTGGATCACCAAGCAGGAGTACGACGAGGCGGGCCCGTCCATCGTGCACCGCAAATGCTTCTAGACCCCGCGCCCCGCAGCGCGGATTCTCCCCAGGACGACGCATCCGCCCGCGCCTCGGCGCAGCCACGGGCTCGCTGACAACTTCCGCTGCTGCGCCGCAGAGCGACACAGTGTTTCTGACCTGTACATACATTAACTTATTTACCTCATTTTGCTATTTTCCAAACACAGCCCTGTGGAAGGAGAGAGAAAACTTGAAGCATTAAATTCTGTCATGCTGCGTAAAGTTGTTCGTTGCGTTTATTTGCGGGGACGGGGGCGGCGGGGGACAGGGGACCGAGAGGGACCCGTCTTCTGACTTCGCTTTCACTCCTCGCGTGTTCTCGGGTCCCCGATCACATCCGGTCCCAAACACTGGCAGGCGATGCGCGGAGCGTCCTTGTCACCGAGCCCCGCGCTCTGGGGGAGGCGGGGCGGGGAGCGGGTGCGGGCGCTGACCGTGGTGCTGACCACGGGGCTGGCCTGAGCCGTCCGGAGCTCCTTCCTGCCTGAGCGAGGACCCACCGCAGGCTCTGCTCAGGGGCAGGCTCCCTGCCGAGGCCCGTGGGGTCTAACCGAGGGGCTGTGACCCGCATTTAATGGATCAGTTACCATCTGTAAGTGACGGCAGCCACGTCCCTTTCCATCGGGAAGTCCTGTGCTCCGTTCCCAGGTGGCGGAGTGTAGGGAAGCGCAGTCCCCCGGTGCCTGAGGGCAGGGGGAGAGGGGAGGAGGGGAAGGCAGGCACCCATAGGTGGGGAGGAAGCGCCCCAGGAGTGCGGAGGGACAGCGTGTGCAGCCAGCCAAGAGGAATGCGAGGGCACCGACGGAGAGGGGTGGGCGGGGGGCAGGGCCCCCCAAGCTGTTTCATAGGCACAAACTATATTTTTTTAATCCCCCCATACTTCCACCCCGACCTATGGATTTTACCGTCTCAATCGGATCTCTGAAGGTGGGGCGTCCCCTCCCACGCGCTCGCCAGGCGCACCCGGGGTGCACCCTGGGTAGGGACTGTGGGCTCCACTGGGGTGGGAACCCAGGACCTTCTGCGTGTAAAGCAGACGTGCTCACCGCTACGCTATGGAACCGCCCCAGGCACAAAGTATTTTAACAGTTTGGCTTTCCATGGGACAGCACAGTATCTATTTTTTGACATAGCCTAATGTTTCCTAGTCAAGATTACCTAGACCAGAGATCCCTAAATAGATCCTGACTCAAAGAAGGTATTGAGCTCCTGTGGAAACAATGGCACACAGACATGGCGTGCCACATGGCCATAAGCTTGTTCCCTCCCTTCGCACCTGCTGAAAAGCTGAGATCTTTGAGGCCACCAAGGTAGGAATGCCGCCAAGTCCGGACAGCAAGAGAACCGAAATCTTGAAATTTAAGGTCTCAGCAGAACAAATATATGATGCCACCCCGCCGAACGCCGTGTCCAGCCGCCCCGCCCAGGGTGGATGAGGGCTGGAGATGGGCTAAGTGCTAGTCTCTCGGAGGAATCTAGCTTCTCTTGCTAATAACAAACATGCATGGCCATATCTGAGCACACGCAACATGTGAACACGAAGCCTGAATGATTCACGCATCCAGCAGCCTGGAAGGACGTGAGAATCACACGAGTTAGCTAACTTTCATGTTACACATATTTTAATGCAGACAGCGCATCGCTTAATTAGGATTTAAGTAAGGCACGCAATGGAATACCCACCCAGCTTCCTGCGACCTTGAAGCGACTGACGGCATTTGAGAACTGACAGTTTTCAGTATGACCTGCCAGCATGTCCCCGAGAGTTGCCTTCGATATTACCTTTTAAACATGCGAAAATATGAATTGTGTGGTTTTGCTGGAAATGTGCCAATATAAAAATCACCTTCCCTTTTCTGACACTTCTCTGAAAACAAGCAAACATCTGCATTGAGTCCTGTTCTTTCTCCTGCTCCCCGGTTACAGGCGTTTAGTAACCTGTGTTACCTGTTTTAGGCCTGAGAGGATGTTGGTGTGGTGGACTATGGTCTTGGTTAAATTCATTGTTTTGCACTTAACTAGCTCCATTTTTCTATCATCTCAAAGTGTGCTTTTAAGCATTTATTTCTAGAACTTGCTTTGCAGGCAGGCCTCTGGGACTTGACTAATATACGTTCTTAATCCTAGACCAGAAACGACGTGACCGCCAAGACACCCAGAATGTTCTGTTGAAGGCCGCGACGGCCCCTCTGCACCTTCTCCTCTAAGACCTTTACCTTCCCTGTTGACTGCAGGTTTCAGGGCCGGGGTCCCTCCCAGCCGCCCCTGTCCCCTGGCCTGACACCCCAGGTCTGACAGAACTCATAGGAGGTTAATTAAGTCTTTTACTGCCCACCTATTATGTGCAAGGGATGCTGAGAAGGCCAGGTGTGGCCTCGTCTTTCGGGGTCCGCTGTCGCGATCCCCAGCATCGCTGGGCCCTTGTCCCTCACTCTGGTGACCGCAGCGCTCGCAGGAGCTGCTGGCTGAGAGGCAGGCACGCGCCCACCTGGAACCATGGGCGCCGTGGGCAGCGAGCCCGCAATGCCTGTCCAGCCGCTGCGGCTGAGGCCGCTTCTGTCCGGCACAGCACTGTTCTCTGACGAGGCCGGACGGGTCCCGATACTGGCTCCTCTGGGGCCTGCCCCGGCCCTGGCCTTGGGGACGCGCGTGCCACCACCGGACTCCTGAGGACTGGAGGTGGGGATGGCTCGTGCCATGCACCGGCACCGCTGCGTGGGCACACGAGCGGCCAGCCTGCCTGTCCCGTTTGTCACATGCTGTCACCTTCATTTCCTTTCTGCCCCGCCCTGTCCTTTGGTAGCATCCACTGCAGCACTGTTGATACGTCTCGGTCCTTCTGAGGGGTGACCTCAAGCTGACCCTCTGGGCCTCAGCTGTGGGCCTCAGAAAGAAGTGGAGAAAAGCTGGCTTCGCTGGCCCTGTCGTTAGGCTGGCAGCACGGTGGGGCGCAGGGTTCCCAGTCCGCCTGCACCCTCGTCATCCACGGGCGGGGCCGCTCTGCGGAGCAGGCGGTAGCTGCATGGGGACCCAGAGCGCTGGGCGTCGCCAAGGGCGGGTGCTCGAGGACCCTCACCAGGCTGGGGAGCCCTGAGCCCCTAGTGGCCCTCGTCAGTTTCTTAGTGGCTTTTCCTGATATTGAACAGTTTCGAGAGTGATGAGTGAGTGAAAGGAAGTTTGTGAAAGGTGCACAGATGACGGCCGAGGTTCTTGAGGCGCCGGATCGCCCTTTGCTTCCCAAACCCCGTGGCCGTGTAGAGTTGCTGGTCACTGGGGTCGCAGGGGTCGCAGGGGTCACAGGTCCTCGTCCCACCCCATCGCCCCGGCCCCCTTCATGGCACCCGGGACCAGCTGCACCGTGGGCGACAGTGAAGGACAAAAGGAGCAAAAGAGGCAGGTGGAAGCCACCGATCCTCCAGGACCCTCTCGGCGGGCGGGCGGCAGGCGCTGCCTTCCCGCCTTTTCATGCTTCAATATTTCAGCTTTCCGCCCCAGGAAAGCTGAAATATTTAACTTATGTTTTAAGTTAATATTAAAATATTAAAGAGAGAAATAAAAAAATAAACAAGCAGAAAAGAGAAGGGCCCGCTAGCCCAGCAGCCCCGAGGGGCATCTCGGTGGCAGGGAGGAGGGCGGGCACGTGTCCGCCTGGGCCGCGGGCCACGGCGACAGGAGCAGCAGCCTGGGTGGGGCTCGGTCGGAGGACGGCCGCGGCCTGCAGGAGCCCAGGCGCCACCTTCCGTTTCTGCCCCGAGCTCTGGAGGCGGCCTGAGCCTGGCGGACCGCAGGGGAGACAGTCTCCAGGGCTGCGGGAGACCGCGCTCCGGGCTGGTTCCGCTGCCGAGGCGGGGTTTCCCTCTGACCCCAGGGGCGGGCCCGCTGGCGCTGGTCCCTCGTCGCTCTGATACGGCGCGACTCCGCCCCGCGCGCCGTCCTTGGGAAGGAGGAGGGGGCTGGCGGAGGGGCTGTCCCGAGGCCGCTCAGGATGCAGGACAGGGGGCAGCTCTGCGCGCGCGGGGCGTCGCCAGGCCCGCGGGAGGACGCTGGTCACCCGGCAGAGGCTGGCCCCGCACCCCAGCCCCGCCCTCGCCGAGGGGGCGCCCCGGGCCTCGCGCCCCAGGCCCAGCCCCCACTGGCCTTTTTCCAAAGGGCAGTGAAGGCCGGCGAGGCCAACAGGTTCGCTCGGGCCGCAGGAGGGCACCGCCAGGGCGGTGTCCTGCCCGGCATTCCGGGGTCATCCGAGGCCGCAGACCAGCCGTCCCTTCCTTGGGGGCGGGCGGTCAGATGCGCATCATCTGGCCGGGACCGTTCCCGGGCCCGCTCCGCCGGGCGCGCCCCGCGGCCCACACCCGGCTCTCCTGGCTTCGCTCAGCACCAGCTCCGTGTGGGGCCGGCGCCGGGCGAGGAGACAGGGGCCGGGGGAGTCGGGGTGTCAGCCCTCGGGGGAGCAGCCCTCGGGGCAGACGGCACAGGTCGAGGTCAGCCTGGGACAGCAGGACAAGCTGGGGAGGGGCTTTGCCGGGTCCGCAGGTGAAGTGGGAGGGGCCAGGTGGGGCTGCACGTGGGGCCCCAAGCCCCAAGGAGGCTGCGGCAGGGAGCGGGGCGCCGGGCGAGGAGGCGGAGGGAGGCGGACCCTCCGCCGGCGAGGACGCGTTTTCCCTTTATTCTGAGAACGAGGGAAAGAGGGGGGGGCGGGGAGAACCCGCATCGCTGGCGGGAGCGGCGAGTCCGTGGCAGCTTCGCGCCTCTGACTCTCGTCCGGCCTGAGCGGGGCCCGGAGCTGTGAGGGG
Source organism: Rousettus aegyptiacus (assembly GCF_014176215.1). Taxonomy (NCBI): domain Eukaryota; kingdom Metazoa; phylum Chordata; class Mammalia; order Chiroptera; family Pteropodidae; genus Rousettus; species Rousettus aegyptiacus. The sequence continues at coordinate 15,399,089 of NW_023416293.1, read as the reverse complement.
GGCCAGGGGCAGCTGCCGCACAGCGCAGAGCCGCCCCGCGGGCATGGGGGTGCGGGGCCGGCCCTGGGGGTGGGGTGTGGCCGGGCTGCAGCCCCTTCCTTTTCTCTCCATCTGGTCCCACCCTGGAGATGGCAGGCGGGGCCCGTAGAACTGGAACGTTCTCCGCAGAGAGCGCGTGGCAGAACCAGGGTCTGTGCTATTTTGGTGTGTCCGCCGGTTTCGGCCCTGAGGCAGGGGGATGTCGGCGCTCGGAGGGTACACGAGCCCCGGAGAAAGCGCCTCAGGGGTCCTACTGCTCTATCCAGCGTCTGCGTGCTGGGGGAGGCGCGGGGAGGGGGGAGGGGCGGGAAGGGGGAGGCGCGGGGAGGGGGAGGGGCGGGCCCAGCTCTGCGCCAGCCCTGCGCCTCCCGTCTGTGCGGGCCAGTCGGGTGCCAGCCCTGCTCGCCTCTATTTTTATTGCGCTCACCTCTGCCCTGTTCGCAGGCTGTGACTGTGGGGAGGACCTGACGGTGGGGGCGGGGGACTAAGGGAATAACTTAGAGTCTACACAGGAATTACAGAGCTACCGTCCCCCTCATTAGGGGATCTTTGCCTTTTTAATAAGCAGGCATGTAACACCCCCCACACCCCTCGTCAGTCAGGGCTGGGGACCCGAGGGCGGCGGCAGCTGCAGGCGGAGCTCAGGGGACTGTGCTAACTTAGAGGTGATGCCTGCCCAACGGGCTCCTCAGCAGACGGTGAGGAGCTGTCACTGTCACACAGAGTGGAGTGGCCAGTGCATGATCAGACAGGAACACAGGACCGTGGTTCCACAGCGTCGCGGTCAGCACGTCTCCTTTACACGCAGAAGGTCCTGGGCTCGCGCCCCAGTGGAGCCACGGTCCCTGGTCCATGGCCACGCCACCCTGAAAGAGCCCGATGGCTGACCTCGGAAGCTAAGCAGGGTCGGGCCTGGTTGGATGGGAGACCACCTAGGAAGACCAGGTGCTGTAGGCATTAAAAAACAGAAAACAGGGGACTGGACCTAGTAGTCACTGACCCGCAAGCCTGTCCCCTTATCGTGCAAACCGCCTGCGAGGCGGGTCGTGCACCCACACGCTGCTTGCAGCAAAGTGACAGAGGTGCTCGGGACCAGCGTCCAGGGTGCTGCCCGGGCTGGTGGCCTCTTGCACCCCTTGCTGCGTTCTGAGGAGAGCTGCCCCTGCCCCAGGCCTTCTGGACAGTGCTGCTCTGTCCTTGGCGGGGACGGGCACACGGACTTTTCAAGGTCGCTGGCAGGGTCAAGGGCAAAATCCACATGGAGATTTGGGATTTGGCTCCAGGAGTTGACTTGTTTACATCAAACCAAAGGGTGAATGTTGAATATGTCACTTCTGCTACCTTAGAGGTTACTCGAGAGAGGATATAGGGTTCACTCTGGCTGCGGAGCTGGGGGCGTCACGCCCTTCTCAGGGGCCCTGTGAGGAGCACAGCTAGAGCCAGCGTGGGCCCGTGTCCCCAGGAGGCACACGCCCCGTAGCTCCACCCCCGTGGGCCTGCCGGAGGAGGGGCCCGAGCAGGTTCCGTCCCTCCTCAGGAAGAGTCCCCATGTTCAGAGCAAGTCCTGTGGCCTCGCAGGTCTGAGGAGACTGCTGAGGACGGGGGCCGGAGGCCAGCACAGCTCCGAGCGCCCCGAGGGTCACACCCCTAGGAGCCGGTGCCCGGCCGCTGGCACTGGCCTGTCCTTTCTGGGGACTCCCAGGACACGCAGCTGTCCTCTCCCTCACGCGCTCTACCTGACCCTAGAAGGAAGCAGAGGCACGCTGACAAGTGGCTTGATTTTTTCCCCTTTCTCCTTGGGCCAGTGAGCACAGCTTTAAACTTAGACTTTAAAGCCGAGCGACCCTGGTGGGCCCTGGGGGAGACACGAGGCGTGCAGGCCTGAGGGGCAGCTCGGAGCGCCGCGACGGAGCCCCAGGCCGCTGCGCCCGGCTCCCACACGCCCCCGCTCACCCTCCCCACGCCCGCTGTTCCTGTCCCGGGCGGGCGCCCTTCCTGAGCAAAGCCGTGTGCGCCTGTCCCTGGCCCGGGCAGAGGGCGGCCCGGCTTTGGGCGGCAGAGGCCTGTGCCCCCAGATGCCTGACTGGGGTCCTGTTAATCCCAGGTGCCCCCTGGCAACGTGGCCAGCAGAGCAGAGTCACTCTTGCAGAGCCGGCTGGGTCAGGGCTGCGGCCTCCGCCCGTCCCGCATGTCACGGCCCATGGTGAGCTGGGCCGAGCGGTTCCCCCTCTGCAGCCAGCAGCGGTCGGCTCTGCTGGGCCCCCCCTTGGGGAGCTGAGGGTGACCACAGTCCAGGCCGCAGTGTGCCAGAGGCCCACGTCTCCCGCCTGCCCTTCCCGGGGTCACGGAGTGCCCCCCACGGTGGGGCTGGGGGTGGGGGCCGGGCGGCCGCAACACCGAGCAGCAGACCCCACCCCACCTCAGGTCAGCGTTGAGGACAGAGCCCGCCCTCCCCTGAGCAGGTGTTTAACTTTCAAAGTCCCCAGTCCCTCTGTGCCCGGTCCCCATTGTGTGGTCACTGCTGTCTGGACCGAGCAGGGAGGGAGCCTGGGGCGGGAGGGAGGGTGTGGACAGAGCAGGCTGTGTGGGCCGGGCTCCCGGCGACAGCTGGGCCACATGCCTGCCATTCCCCGGAGCGCGCTCATGGCCCCGATATAGGGTGCCGCTGGCACGGCAGGGGCCCCTGGCTGTGGGGCTGGGCGCCCCGCTGCCGAAGGGCCCGGCCGGCGGGAGTCAGCTGTCCTCCCGCCCTTGCACGGCCAGCCCCGCAGCCTGTGCTCCAATTTGTGCCTATTTTTAGGTCCCAGGGATGCCTGCCGTGGAGGGAGAGCCTCGGAGGGTGGGGCTAGCCGGGTCTGGGGGGGGGGAGCTTGTCCCCGACCCTGACCTTCGGGTGGCAGGCCCACTGCCTCCTCCTGGCAAGTGAAGCAGGTGCCATGGTGCTTTAGTGCCTTTTCCCGCTGACCCCAGCTGTCCTGCACCCCCTCGCGGGCCAGCCTTGTCCAGCCGCCCCCACCCGGGGCTCCTTTCTGCTCTGTAAGTCAGCCTGGCTTGTAGCCGAGAGGGGCTTGGGCGCTTTCTCTCCCCGGTCACAGATGGGCAGGTTCGTGGGGCGCTTCGCAGCGGGAGTCCACAGGGGAGTTCACTCTGGAACTCGGGACCAGGTCTGGGGGTGTGGGCGGAGCCCACGCAGCGGGGAGTCCACAGGTGTCCCCCTTCTGCCTCCGCACAATGTGCACGGCGGAGGAGAGAGGCTGTGCGGCTTTGCCACAAGGCGATGGAAGTGAGGCGTCTACAGGCAGCCGAGGGGCGGAGGGGAGCCCCTTCCCTCCCATTCAGCTGCCTGGGGCTCAGGGCCAGGCTGGCCTCGCCAGTAGCGTGGCCCTGTTGCTACCGCTTAGCCAGGCCGAGGACTCCATTAACCTTCGTCCCAGGCTTCCTCAGCCCTGTGGGCTGCAGGGAGCAAATCGCGAATGCGCAAAGCTGAAAACGCACCGCTCAGACGCCGGGCCACCGCGGACTAGCAGCCCGCGCGGGACGGCAGTGCCCGGCACCTGTAGGCCCATGTCCCACAGCGCTGACTCGACTCGGTTTGCCTCCTTGGAAGCCTCATGGGGCCTCTCCACCGTCTGCAGCCCACGGCCGTCCCTCCAGCCCCGTGTGCGGCGGGCAGGGGCATCTCGACGCGAGCTCTCGACAAGGTCCCCTTTCCCACCCGAGGTACACCGTGTGGCCCCAGTGGTGACCTTTCCCCAAAGTGGCGTCCTTGGGGCCAACCCCACGTATGCTGCCACTCCCCGGTGTCCCCCCTCCTAGGCGCTCCCCTCGCCGAGGGACAGTCTCCCCGTGACTTGGGCCCTCCGAGCCTCACCTCCTGCATCTGTAAAATGAAGGACAGGATAATCACCTCCAGGGTCCCTCCTTCCCGGAGTCACCACTCGCAGCCCGGGACACGCTGGGCTCCTGACCGCCGCCTTGCCTGTGGCAGTCCCTGTGGGCCGCCTCCCGCCCCCAAGCTCTGTGTCCTCCCTGTGGGGGTCCTGATGCTAGAAGAGTCACTCGAGGGCCTTCCTCGTGTGCGGGGCTGAGGGCCTCAGCTCGGGCCAGGCTGTGTCCGGGTGGGACGGGAGGGGACAGGAGCAGGGGGCCAGGGCCAGGAGCTCTATGTGGCGTTGGCCCAGACGCTGCTTTAAAGATGAGACGTCTGACATTTAGAAACGGAGAGACGCTGTCTCTCCGGATCGTTGGTCCAGTGGGCCACGCACACGAACGTTTTGTGCGAGAGTTTGTTTTGTTTGGGGGAGGATTTCTAGTGACAGCGGGGGTGGGGCTGAGAGTGGCCTTGGGTGGCATGGGGCGAGCAGGGCAGCAGAGCTGAGCGGGGAGGGAGGCCCGGGAGGGCAGCGAGCGGAGACACCGTCGGAATCGCTCAGAGCGGCCCTCCCCCGGGGCGCGTGCTGCGCCCGGTCTGTTCTTTAAAAGCTGTGAGAACATTTTAAACAGGAAGCATTTAGGGCGTGATTCCATAGTGTCGCGGTCAGCAGGTCTGCTTTCGACGCAGAAGGTCCTGGGTTCACGCCCCAGTGGAGCCACAGTCCATGGTCCACGGCCACACCACCTTGCACGAGCCCGATGGCTGACCTCGGAAGCTAAGCAGGGTCGGGCCTGGTTGGATGGGAGACCGCCTGGGAAGACCAGGTGCTGTAGGCATCAAAGACATTTTTTAAAAAGTAAACATTTATTCTGCAAAAATCGTACGCATGCCGAAGCCTGCGATGGTCGCATGCAGGGCTTCCATGTGCCCTGTCCCGTCCCGGCTGTCACGCCCACGTCCCCCTGGGGCAGCCATCCCTCTCAGGGACCAGCGTGGTGTGTTTCCAGTAACAGAGCGCCCTCGGGCCCTCTTCCTGTTCCGGGTTCCCCCCAGGACACCACGTGGCCTCTAGTCCCCTGTGCTCTGTGACAGGTCCCAGGCGGACAGCCCAGGCAAGCCCTAGAGCAGACCCATAAGCCGCTCCGAGGTGTGTCACCAGGGCACAGGCGGCTCCAGCCCGGCCCCGCCGTGGCCTGCCCTCTCACTCTCCTTCTCCCGCCCCCCTTCCCTCTTGGAACCTCGTGTTTAGGTGGGAAGGGAGAGCAGACTTGGGACGAGAACCTTCGTTCCAGTCTGAGAGGGGAGGGGACCTACTGCAGTGCCCCGTCCTGCCTGGGCCTCGATGGGGTGGCCGTCCGGCTGCCACCTGCCACCTGCGGAGATGTTATTCATCACGCCGTCTCTTAGGGGAGCCCAGGTGTTCTTTTGGACCCCCACGTCCACGAGCTGCTTGGCCCAGAGAGTGCAATCGGAAGGCGATTTCAAAACTGACACGAGACCAGAGGCCTCATTCTGTCTGGTGAGGGAGGGAGCGGGGTGGGTAGGGAGAGGTGGAGGGGGGACCAGCCGGGGGAGGGGGGGCCCTTTCCACGCCTGCGCCCGCGGTCGGGGACCAGCCAGGGGGGGGCCCCTGCGCCCGCGGTCAAATCCACCAAGCTGACGACGTGCTCGGGGCCAGTGCGTCTCTGCGGGGCTCCCCCTGCCGGCAGCAGGCACTGATGCGGCCGCCCCAGGACAGACGGGGGCCCTGGGGGCGGGGCTCAGCCACACAAACAGGCCTCACGGCGTCAGGGGCCTCCAGGGGACACCGTGTCCTGTGACGAGTGCGAGGCCAGCCTGCATTTTCCTTTTTATGCCGCTGGTGAGACTCGCCCACTCCGCAGCCACAGGCTTCGGTCTCTGCCCGTGCCAGTGCCCCCCGAGGGCTCCAGGCCTTCCTCTGTCCCTTGGCTGCTGTCAGCTGGCGACACCCCCCACCCCACGTGTGGTGGATGGAGCACCCCTCCCGGGGCTGAGCGCTCACACCCTGAACCTCCAGCCACCCCCAGCTGTCCCCAGGGCGATGTGGCCCCTCGTGCGTCTGGTGGGAACCCCCTTTGCCTTCTCATTTTCCTCCCACCGCAGTTGGATCCGAGCACCTCGGACTTCCTGGTACACAGCGTGGCCTGGGGACCCTATTAAAATGCAGAGTCTAGCTCTGTAGTTCCGGGGGGCCTGGGATTCTAGTTGGTAACAAGCTCCCAGGTGACACCAGCTGCTGCTGGTCTGTGGACACGGTTTGAGTGGTGACCCTCTGGACCCCAGTCCAGTCCGCTCAACCCAGGGAGGGCAGGGGCTCCTGTGTGTGGTCCTCACCCGCTCCATCGGGGTCCCCTGGGCGCTTGTAACAGTGCAAATCCCCGGCTCCCACACGGCAGAGTCGAGGGGCAGACACGACGGCCAGGCAGAGCCCCGGGGGGCCTGGCGGGTAGCCGCCCCTGGGGGGCGGGGAAGTGGGGCGGGGAAGGGCTGCGCGGCGCCCGGCAGAGCCCGGCTGCGAAGGCCACGGGCTTGTGCGGCTGCGCACGCGGCTGCCTCCGCCTGCGCCCCGGTTTTGGCCTCCCGCCTCCGGGAAAGCGAGCTGCCTCGCGGGGTGGCTACAATAATTGGCACTTCAGCTCTTGGCATGGAGAAGCCCAAGAGGGAACCACCGCCAAAGGAAACATAACCAGGAAGCCCTTGGAGGGGGCAGGAGGTGGGTGGGCAGGGTGCTCGCCCGACCCGCTTCGCCAAGCAGCCGCTGCGTCTCCAGAGCTGGGCGCAGAGCAGCCCCGAGCGGCTGGCGAAGCGCGCGGGGCCGGCCGGCAGGACCCCAGACAGCAACACGGGCCGCCTGCAGCCCCTGGGGGCCAGTGCTGGGCGGGCAGAGCCTCCCGGGCGGCCCACGTCCTGCAGGCGGCTGGGTTAGCACAGTGCTGGCTGCTCCGGCCCCACGCCTGTCCCCGCCCCCGCAAGGTGTTTACTGGTGACAAATCGGGGACAGATCTAATCCCATGAGCAGATGGCATGGTGCCCTTGACGCTCACACCTGGCGGCTTGAAACCCTAGAAAAGAGTGTAATTGGAAAATAAACCACATTCGCTTCCTCTGACCACTCCTCTTGCCACGTGAGAAACGTGGCCCTGAGCACCGGTTTCCTCTCCACGGGGTCGTGCGCCTGCGCGCGTGAGGCTGCAGCTGGTTTGCACCTGCATTTGATGTAGAGGAAACAGCGACCGTGATGGCGCCTCCACCCCCAGCGGCAGCCGCTCAAGTGTCCTTCCCGTGTGAAGGGACTCGTGCTTTGCAAAGCGCTTTTCCAGAATGCCAGGTCCCCGAGTCTCAGAAATAGCCCCTCCCCCCGCCCCGTTCTCCCGTGAGTCCGCACGTGCGCCTGCAGCCTGTCGAGCCCGAGCCGAACTCAGGGAGGTCCTCGAGTACCAGCAGAGACAGACTCAGTCAGAACCACACCAACGAGGGAAACGGGAACGGCGAGGAAGGACCCCTGATGCCAGAGTGGGAGGCGGGCTTCCGGGAGCAGCGAAGCCTGGAGTGTTTCGTACAGAAACATCCGGACGCCGGAGGGCCTGTCCCACGCGGGGACTTGCTGGCGCTCGGGATAAGCACAGGCTGGGACGACGAGGGAAGAAAGGCAGGCAGGGGTCAGGTCGGGAGGGCTCCATGTTCTGCCTGCAGCGAAGGGACCCCATGCCACTGACTAAGTGGGCAGCAGAGGGACCAGCCACTCACAGAAATTATGAAGCCAAGGAGAGGGGAGAGGGGCTGGCAGGCTGACCCGCGTGAGGACCACTGACGGAGCAATGCGGGAGGCCGCGAACCCTTCGGAGACTCGCGCACCGGCACCGCTTGGCAGGCCACGCCCCAGAGCGCGAGGGCGGGGCGGCCGGCCGCCACTCCCCCCCCCCAATCCCCGCAAAGCGGGCGAGGCTGAGGAGGCCAGACCCCCGCACCTGGCATCCGACAATCATCTGCTGTGGCTATGGCCCTGCTCTGGTTCCTACAGCTTATTATCTAGCAGTGAGGATAACTGGGGATATTTTTGCTTCTTGGTTAGATGGGACCGAGAGGGGGAAGGGACCTCGGGGAAGGGGGCTGCTCTGGACAGGGACGGGCACTGTGCCTGAAGTCGGGGGGAGGGGGGCAGACCGTGCTAGAGACCGAGGGAGGCCAGGGGCTGGCGGGGCCATCCGCGGAGGGCTCTGCAGGGAAAGGTAGCCGCGTGGGGGGACGAGGGAGGCAGGAGGCCAGGGGTCACCATGAATGTCTGTGTCCCCCAACCCCATGTGTCGAAAGCACTTCCCAGGGGATGGTATCGGGAGATGACAGGCCCCGAGAGTGGAGCCCTCATGAGTGGCACTCGTGTCCTCGTGGAGGGACCCAGCGAGCTCCCCGGTCCCTGCTGCTGCCACACGGGGGCCCAGTGAGGAGGTCGTGAACCGTGTTGGCGCCTCCATCCCAGACCTACATGCGCCATTTTTGTTGTCGATAAGCCAGCGGCCTGTGGTACCTCGGTACACAGCCTGATCCGACAGCCGGGGGCCCATCCGGGGCCGACCCGCTTGGGCCAGCTCGGCGGGCGGGTGAGCTCAGGCGTGTGGTCCGCGGTCCTGTGCGGAGCCTCCCCCACCTCCTCTCAGCGGGCGAGGCACTTAGGGCTGCTTTCTGTGCTTCCAGAAGCCCGACCCCCGCTCAAGGCAGGTTATGGCTGGCTGTCCCCGCTGCACAGGCGATGGGCGAGGGCCCCGGGCTGTTGCGTGGGGCTCTTCCCCAGGCTCCTCGGCAGGAAGCCAAGGTGAGCGCTGCTCTGCTGTCCGGGCGTAGGGTATGTATATTCTTGATTCCCCTGTGGCTGGCACGGCCCCGAGAAGTGAGGTTGTGTCTGCTGGGAATGATCAGGTAGAACCAGCACCCGGTCGCGGTCTTGTCCCCGCAGAAGGAGCCGGCCGGAGCCATGTGCGGTCTCTAGTCTCCACACTCTGTTCCTGGCTGCGCCCGCTAGGGACGAGAAGGGGAAGCGGGCGGGCAAACAGTACCTGGCTGTACTCGAGCGTTTTGAAAATGTCTTTTTTAAAATTTAATTTAGCATCTGGATCAGCCTGTAGCTCTGACGGCTCTGTCCTGGGCCACAGGCATGGCTCCCCCTGCCACAGTGGACGGGGGGACCCTGGGTGAGTGACACCAGCAGGCTCGCCCCCCTTCAGGCCCCTTGCTCCAGTGGGGCCCTTGCTCTCTGCAGGGCCATGAAGGCAGCTTGGTGCCTGTGAATGTGTCACCACCAGGGACACTGAGGCGATGGGGGAAGGGACAGACACATGAGACCGTGTCCGATAGGCGTGAGCGCCCCAGCAAGTGACTGCATGTGGGTGCCCAGGCTCAAGGCGACCGTGACCTTGTGACCCTGCGGCCGGGGGAATGGGAGTGCAGGAGAGGGTGGCGGGTGGCGCGGAGAGACGTGAGCGCGGAGGGAGAGGCTGGCGAGGCTGGGGGGCGGTCTGGGGGGGCGGGGCTCAGGGGCGTGGCCGCCGTGACACACAGGGGAGGTCATTGCTCTAGTCCCCTGTGCAGACGCTGTGAGGAGAGTGGGGACTCTTAGGTTAGAAAAGAGGGAGGCACGTCCCCAACCTGAGCCTGGAGGACGATCTGTGCGCACGGCTACTCCGTGCATCTCGTCAAGCCCGGCACCCTGTCTCCACCGGGAAGGTCCACGCCAGGCTACGAGGTCCCCTGGGCCGATGTCGGCTGCTCAGGCCCCTGTAGCCTGCTGCCTCCAGCCACCCATTCGGAGCTCTGCCCTGGAAGCTCACTGCTGGGGGCCAGGCTGCACCCCCAGCTCTGTGCTGCCCAGGCCAGGCCTGGGAGACAGACATGAGCTTGGTCCCAGTGCCTGGGTCTACCTCGCCCACTGGAATTAAAAGCATTGTCACCCCCGGGTGGGGAAAAGGCCACCTGACAGGACAGAAGGGAGGAGCCGCTCAGTCCCGTGTCTGAAAATGCTTAACTTGCTTGTCAGTGAAACCAACAGCTAGGTTTAGGAGAAAAGACACATATTTAAAAGTTGCCTGGGTGGCTGCCAGAATCTCTGGAAGGCCTGGAACAACAGGTTCGCAGCTCAGAGAGGAAGAGACCAACAGAGATGATCCCCCCGCCCCCCAGGGGTCCCGGACACCGTGGCTCTTGTCCCTGACCGCGGCTCTCCTGCAGCACTTCCCCGAGCGCCAAGCACGGTGGCCAGCGCCGCTCGGGGGGGCTCAGTACTGAAGCTGGCGTGTGAGCCGCAGAGACCCTCCTGGTCCTCCGCGGCCCCTGACTCCACGGCTGGGCTCAGAGGGTCTGGTTAGCAGAGCTCGGGCTTCACAACTGCCCTCTAGTTGCAAGGGAGGCTGGGAAAATACACGGAACACAGCGTTTTCAGCTTCTACATTGGGAGCTGGACCTAGAACAAGGATGCAGCAGATAGTGGATGCCCAGGGACTCCGGAGCCCGTTAGTGTTTGGAGGGATGGAGGGAGATGCTGGCACAGTGCAGAGACAAACAGCAGGCGAGTGGCCGGGGGAGGGAGCAGCGTGTGGGAGGAACCGGGAGAGGGGGGGGGGGCGGAACACGTGGTGTGGACCCAGCTTCCTGTCGGAAGGAAGGCTGGAGTCCAGGACACCCTTGGGAGACGGCCTCCCTCGGCTCAGAAGGATGAGGCTGTCGGCATGGGTGGGATGGCACCCGAGGGAGTGACAGTGCCAGGGGCTTAGGGAGGAAGGCGGTTCAGCTGTGACCTGAGGGTGGAGGCCGGCCTGCGGGCGCCCCTGCTCCCCCACTGCCGGCCAACGGAGCTGGGTCTCCCCGCGTGGACCCTGCGCCTGGGCAGCAAACGCCTCCGACTCCTCTGCGAGCTTGCGGCAGCCCAGCGTCCCACCGCCTTCTTGTGGGCTCCCTAGTCTCCCTCACGGAGAGGCTCTCCCCGGGGACCCCCTACCAAAGTCCAGGGCCCGGGCCCTGCTGCCTGACCTCTGGGGACCCCTTGGGGCCTGCCCATTCTCCACCCTGCCCATTTCTTCTGTGAGGCCCTTAGGCCTTCCTGAAATTTCCACCTTGCTTAGAAAGTAGTTCGGGTAGATGACATTTGCCACAGTTGTATCTCGTAACCTCTGTTCATTGGTCCGGATTCCACCTGCGGAATCGCGGGACGCCGTCACTCCCTTGGGCCGTCCTTCAGTGTATATGAGCAGAGGATTCCCCGGGGAGGAGAATCCTTTAGGCCCCGGGCACACAGTGCAGTCGACGGTCAGCGCCTGTGCCTGATGCACGGTCTCAGGGGCAACTCCAACCCGCGGGTCAACTCCATGCCTCACAGCTGTGCCGCCCTGTTCTTACTGCGCACGCGTGTGCGGAGATGGGCTCGCGCTGTTTTACCTGCCCCCTCCCTTTCTTCTGGGACGTCGCCCCTTTCTGGTTGCATGGGCTTCTCCTGGGGTGTCACCATTGCAGGGGTGGGCGTGTGACCAAGGCTTGAGCAGTCACATCACCTGCTACTGTGGACAACAGCTAATTATGTGACCGAAGCATCTTTCTCTATAATTGGAATACCAAGACGTTTTTTTTTTTTTTTTTTGGCTGGGGGCCCTCGGCTAAGACGGCACAGGCTTGGGGCCCTGACTGGCATCTGTCCAGCTGTGCGGAGGGCCGTCAGTGCTGGGAGACAGGACCGGCCCCCAGAGGACAGCAGAGCTCAGCGATGCAAAGAGGAAATGAGTCCCCATGACACTAGCTGGATCCACGGGACTAGCTCTGCCACAGCCCGTAAGGGTTCTTTCTGTTTCGGCATCTTGAACCGGGTCTGTGTCACTTCCAAGTGGATGAGCCCTGACTAATAATAGCACTTGAAAAATTAGACTGAAAGTAACACACCTAATTGTGCCAAATAGGGAAAAGTGAACAAATAAATTATCCCTGGTCCTATTTTTTAGATATGCAAAAAATGTTATCAAACCTTTTAAACTTATTTTGTGTGTGCAGCTCTGTGTGACTGTAAAATATGGCCACACATCCCCCATGCAGCACGTGTGCCCTATGTGACGTTCGCGGCCGCTCCTCCCTGGCAGAGGTGGTTTATTTCTCAGTGTGGTCTAGCCTGTGTCTTACTTGAGTGTTAGAATGCCTCAAACGAGATGTCTATGACTCTCGGAGGCGGTCCAGCTTGTCATTACTCTCTCAGAAGAGGGCCACGTGCAGTCTAGCTTAGCTTCCTGGAGGATGAGGCCACAGGGAGACCAAGACAGCCCAGCCCATAGCCAGCCCCACTGCCAGGCATGTGACCAGGCAATGTGGCTTCCAGCCCAGCTCTCCTGCAAGCTCAACACAACAATGTGAGTCTACGCCGACAGATGAGATGCCCCACTAACTCACAGAATTGTGAGAAACGTTTTAGTTGTTTTAAACCACTGAGTTTGGGGGAGATTAATTATACAGTGGAAACGGGAACATTGCGTTCTGCGTTTTTCACATTAATAACTCCACGTTATTCAGATACTTATTAAGGTTCTTCCCGGTGCAATCATCAGAAACCAACTCTGGACAGCTTAAACAAAAGGGAAACGCATGAGAACGGTCCTGAGGATGGGGTGGAGGGACCTCAAGGAACAAAAAGTAAGCTTAGGGCCACCGTGGGGATGTCAGCAGGGGTGGAGGTCACCAAGCATCTCTCCAGTGAGCTGCTGGTAACAACCCAGGGATAATGACTTCTGGACAACGACCAGTTCTCAGAACAGTGTGACTCGTCCCACTGGGCCGTGTCTACCACTGGATCATGTTCCTACGTTGGGGCGGGGACAGAACGAGGAGGCAATTGAAAATGGTGATGCGGCGGAACCCCAGCATGGAAGTTGGATCCGGTGACCCAATGAGGGCCTGGGCCTGCTTTTCAAGCGCTAAGCATGTTTTGGTTTTCCAAAACTTCTTCTTTCCAATCTCTTTGCAACTAATGTATCAAGGCTCTTTTTAAAAACCAGGAGTATCTGTGTGGGGCCGCTTCAGAAATTGTAACAGCGGCGGCAACTTTGTATCCTTCCGCGACAGCAGCTGAATGTTAAGGTTTCACGTGTCGATGGGTCTCAGTGAGGGCACTGCAGCGGCTTTAGTAAACAGTTAAAAATGTTTGGGGGTCTAGACAAGGAAGGACTGGAGTGACAGGTGCCGTCAACACAGGGAGGATGGAATCGAGAGTCACCGCGTGCTCTTGGGATGGTTTTTGGAGAACACGACCAGTGTGTTGCTGGCCGGAGGCGTTGCATGGTTCACAGGACGGGGGAGCAACTGCAGACCCTGAGCGACACCTCCTGCAGTGGTGGGTGCGTCGGCACCTTGGATGGGGACCGGGGACCCGCGCCTGATCCCCGGAGTTGGCCCATTGCCTGCGTCCCCGCGCTCTGCACCGAAGCAGCCGCCCCCACGGAGCCGGGGCCGGGAGCGCGCGGGGGCGGCGTCTGCTCCCGGGACTGAGGCGGCGCCTTCGCCAGCGGCTGGCGCAGGAACGCGGGCCGCCGCGCCGTCGGCGACATCTTGCTCAGGAGGAAAGCGCGCGGACCCGCGGGCCGCTCCTGCTGCTGCGCCACACGCACGGAGGACGGGCCGGCGCAGCAGGAAGGAGGTAAGCCGCGGGCCGCCCCTCCCGGAAGGGCGCTCGGAGGAGCTGGAGGCCGCCGCGGCCCCGCGCCCCCGCCCCCGCCCCCCGCAGCCTCGCTGCTCCCGCCCATCGCGGCTGCCCTCCCACCGGGCCCGCAGCCTCCGGCGTCCCAGCTCTGGAGCGGCCCTCCGAGGGGACCCCGATCCCCGCAGCGCGGGCTGCTACCGGGGAACCTCGCCCGGGGTCTCAAGACCCGGTCGCAAGGTGAGGCGGCTGGCGGCAGGGACCCCACGGCCCCGCCCTTCCCCCGGCTGGCCGCCCGCTCTCTCGCCCCGCCCCGCCCGCTCTCGCCCCGCCCCGCCCCGGCGTAGCCCCGCCCCCGGCATAGACCCGCCCCGTCCTCGCCCCGCCCCCGGCATCGCCCCGCCCCGCCCGCTCTCGCCCCGCCCCCAGCCCCAGTCCCGCCTGCCCCGTCCGGGCGGGGCTCCGGGTTTAAACGTCGCGGCGGGCCGGGCGGCCGGAGGGGCGGGGTGGGCCTCTGTGTCGTGTCCGGTCCCGCAGGCGGCGGTGGCGCGGATCGGCGGGCGTTCGGGCCGGCGGGCGAAACCATGTCCCCGGGCAGCGGCGTGAAGAGCGAGTACATGAAGCGCTACCGGGAGCCGCGCTGGGACGAGTACGCGCCGTGCTACCGCGAGCTGCTGCACTACCGCCTGGGCCGCCGGCTGCTCGAGCAGGCGCACGCGCCCTGGCTCTGGGACGACTGGGGCCCGGCCGGCTCCTCGGACGACTCGGCGTCGTCGGCGTCGTCGGGCGCCGGGAGCCCCGCGCCCCAGTGCGCCCCGGAGTCGCCGCCGCCGCCCGCGGACCCCGCGGCGCGGGAGGAGCCGGCACGGCGGGCGCGCGGGCCCGCGGAGGAGCAGGCCGCGGAGGCCGGGGCCGCGGAGGACACGTCCGAGCCAGGTACCGGGCCGCAGGGGCTGCGCGGAGGCCGCGGTCTGCGCCGCGCACCCGGCCCCGCTCTGCCCTGCTCCCGCCTTTTCCCTTTCCCGGGGCGAGTCTAGACTAGGACAGGTCGGCCCGCCGCCGCCTCCCGCTTCATTTGCGTAACCTGGCGGCTCGGGGGTCAGCTGCGAACGCAGCCGAGGCGCCGTGGGCGCGGCCCGGGGTCTCCGCGCAGGGACCGAGGCGGCCTCGCTGACCACCGACCCCCGTTCAGCCCTCGGCGCCCACCGCTCTGTGCGCAGGGCCGCTTTCCTCGGCTCTTGGGGGTGACCCAGGACGCCAGGGGCCACAGTGAGAAGCCTTCGCCCTGTGAATGGGGCCCTTGTTTTCCGTGACCCCCCAGGCCCCGCCGTGCTGTCCCTAGAGAGTGTTCTGCTTTTGTTTACGCAGATGATTGCGTAACTCCGGGCCGGCGGGGGGGGGGGGCGGGGGGGGCAGGGCGCCCCGGTGAGTGCTGCGTCCCCTCCGCTTCTTGCCCACGCTCGCACCCGAAGGCGCCATCCTCGCGCCGCGCCGTGTGCAGGCGCAGCAGGACCCGGGAAGTGGCCCTGGGTGCTGTGCCGGCGCCGGGCTGGCCTGGCCCCATGCCTTGGCTCCTGCCCACGGGGTCGCAGAGTGGGGTCCCCAGCACGGGAGGCCGAGCATGGCCGCTGGTGCTCAGGGCCACCTCGGATACAGGGTAAACCAGTGTCTCCTTCCTGCCACCCTGGCCAGATGCCATGGGCGGGGAGTCACTCAGTTTTAAAGAGGCTCTAATGAGAAAAATGACTGACATTTATCGAGAGCTTACTACACACCCAGTTACTGATCTTAGAATATGTGTTTGTCGGAGACAGTTCTAAGAGGCAGGACCACGGTTTTCGTTTGGCTTGTAGATGAAGACCATGGAAGCCCAGGGTAGATGGCCAGACTGCGAGCAGCGAGGAGGGAGGACATGCAGCCCGGGCCAGGCCGCTCTGCCCTTGTCACGCTGTGAGACCGGCGTGCGTGTGGCACTGCGACCTCCCCATCCTCGTCCTCCTGGTGTGCGCGAGTCGCCACCGGAGTCCTGGCAGCACCAGAGTCTTGCTCAGGCGGTGCCTGCTGGGAAGGGGATGTGAGCCGTGGGGGGTAGGGGGCACCCCGTCCCCTTTTCCCCGCGGGCGCTGACCTGCCGTGGAGCCGGAGCCCGCGCTGTCAGACTGGATGGGCCTTCTCGCCCACTCTGCCCTTGCGCTGTTTGCAAGGACCGATCTGTGTGTCCGCCTGTCCGCGTGCCCTAGGAGTTTCCAGACCACACCGCAGCGTTGGCGGGGCCTGCGTTTGCCCGAGTTCGTGACTGGTGTGCTCTCCTTAGGGACACTGCCCCGACCCGTGGCTAAGGTCAGTGAAGCCTTGTCTGCTGGCATCTCCAGTTCAGGCATCCAGGGAGGCGGGATGCCTCCCGCCCTCCCCCACGCTCATCCCTCTGGGTGGCAGCTGGTCCATGCCTGTCCGGGGGCTGGAGCACCCTTTTTCTAAGTGGGCGGTTACATGTCCTAGAACCACGCTCACTCCTGAGTGTGTGCAGAACAGAAACATGGAGTTTTTGTTTTTGCTGAAGTCGCCACACGCAGATACACACACACACGTGTGCGTGGACACACACGCACGCACACACATGCACGCGCACGCACACACACGTGTGCGTGGACACACGCACGCGCGCACACACGCACGCGCACGCACACACACGGCTCTGTACACAGTAGAGCAGCTCCTGGCCCCACACACACCGTCGCCTGTCCCTTAGGTGGCCACTTCCAGCTTCTCCGGCTCTTTCTCTGGTGTTTATATCTGCCCTTCCAAGTAACCTAGCTCTTGTCGACCTTTCTCGGCTTCGCTGCCGTCTGTTAGCTTTCTTTTCCCGCCATGCCAGCGCGTTCGCGGGCGCATCGCGCGCCCCGCCCCAGGGCCGTCATGCAGCGCGGCGGCGCCCGGTAGCGCCCTGGGTGCGGGGTCGGCGCCAGCGCTGCTTACGGCCGCCCCGCGCTGTTTGCCGCGGTTCCTCTTCTTGCTTCACGACGCACCCAGCACCGTGGTTCACCTCACTCGCCGCCTTAGGGCGCCCTCCGGGGGCCCCTGACCTACTTGCATGTGTTCTGGTGGTTGCTGGCCAGCTGCATCTTGGGAGGCCCCTCGGCCACCTCCCCAGGGGCTCCCTGCTTCTCCCTTGGGTGGGAGGCTCTGTGCGGTGGCTTTCGCAGCATCTTCCTTCTTGGTCTGCCGCCTCCTGGTGGCGCGCACCTTCCAGTAGCTCCCCGAGAAAGGCCGTGTGAAAGCTTCGATGTCCGAGAACCTGCCTGTGGGAGGATGGCTGACTGCTCCGGCTCTGTTTGTGGCCGGCCGGGTTCCGCCTGGGTGTCTCTGGGGACCTGGAGGCGGTGCTGGACTGTGCCGTAGCCTCTGGGGTTGCTGTCACCGGCCGGCATCTGATTCTCGATGCTTTGCAGATAGCATGTTCCCCCTTGGGAAACCGGGGTCTTCTCTTTGGCCTTTGAGCTCTGACATTCCTCCCGGCTCTGGGTCTGTTTTCCTCCACTGTGCTCGGCGGGTCCTTGTGGTCAAACTAACGTTTTGTAATTCTGGGAAGTTTTCTTGAATTTTTCTCTTTTTTCCCGTCCCTTTCTTTCTGAACTCCTTAGTTGGATGTTAGATTTCGTGAATTTATTCTCCAATCCCCACACCCAGTTCCCATCTGTGTTTTCCTTCTGTTTTTCTGGGCGATATTCTCAACCTTAGCTTCCAACTCTTCTATGACATTTTTCGTTTGCGGGCTAGTTATTGTTTAATTTAAGAGCTCTTGAATTGTTTTCTGATCTTCCTCCTTCCTCCCCTCCCCCATCCTTCCCTTCCTCTTTTTTTCTCTTAAAAAAAAATAGAAGTTTGTTCCTGATTCGTGCAGATGGCACCCTGTCTTGCCAAAGATAGCGCTAGAAGTTTTTGTTCATTTGATTCTCCCTGCCCATCTCTTCCGCACAGCCTGTTCCCCTCCTTCTCCCGCTTTTGTTTCTTTTTGCTTTGAATCCTGTATTTTATGTTAGAAAATTTTCTCAAATGTCTATCGATTCTCCCTTAAGAGATGGTACTGACAACCTGGGAAGTCCCCTGTGGGCTGTGGGGTAGGCGTGCTTTTGAAGAAATTGCTTTTTTTTTTTTGGTGCCACCAATTTTAAAAACATAGCACCCTGTTCTTCTTGGTTCCTTCTCCCCGCCCCACCCCCCAAAAGCTATAAATATCCCCGAGAGCTCTCCCGCGTTCCTGGCCTAGTTTTTTGCTGTATATTTGTCTCTCTTACTAGAGGCGCTTGCTCTCAGCCCATCTGCTCCTACTTAAGCGTGAGGCTTGGAGAGCTTCGGGGGGCGCTGTCCACGGAGCGCCGTTGGCCGTGACCGGGTGAGGACCACTGTCCCCAGGGCTCCGCGCGGGAGCATGTGCCGGCCTCTGGTCGGCTCCTCTGACGGCGTTCCTCCGGTCTCCTGCCTGGGACGGCGCTTGCCTGGCTGTCCCCGTGCCGGGAGCAGCGTGGCGGAGGACGGGAGGGATGTGCTCCTTGCCTTGTAACCTGTTTCCAGGAAGCTGTCACCCCCTGCACCCCTTCTCCAGAGTAACCCTCGTGCTCCCGGGACGGGAGGGACGATCACCTGCCACATGGACCAGCGGGCACTGCGAAACAGAATCACCCTGACCACGGGGGCTCGCAGCGCTCGAGTCTTATCGCTCGTGGCCTCTGGGGGCAGAGTGCGGCCTGGCGCAGGGCTGTGCCTCTCTCTGCCGCATGCTGTCCGTGGCCTCAGCTGGAAGCTCTGGACGCTAGGACGCTTGGGACACCTTCAGGTGCCTGGCCTTTCCAGTGACAGGCTGGCCGGCCCCCGAGGCTGGGCATCCCTGGGAGAGTTGTGCGCTGCAGGACGCCCCCTCCTGGCTTAGCGCAGGGAGGCCCCCCCCACCCCCCGCACCCCACTCTGCGCTTGCAAAGCGTGCTGAGCTCGAGGGAAGAGGCGGCCACCCAGCTCGGGACGGGCCAGCTCGCTGTCACACTGTCGTGGGAGCCCGCGGGCTACGGCACCCGTGACACTCAGGCTTCGGCAGAGGCGATCCGCTGCACTGGCCTTCCGGGGAGTCTGGGGCCCCGGCTCCGGCTCTTTCTGGGGTTTGCCCTCGTGCTGCGGGCCCCCCTCCGGCAGGGAGGCAGGAGTCATCCCGCGCGGCTCTGCGGGGCCACTTCCCGTCTCCCACAATCCGATGTCGTCACCTCCCTTGCTCCTTGTCCAGTGGCCTTGTGCTGTTTCCCCGGCACTTAGTGGGGCTACGGGAAGAGGGGGCGTGTGGGCCGCACCTTCGGCCTGCATCCTGCACGAGCTTTTTACTTTCCTTTCCCGCTGATCGGTCTCGCCAGAGGTCCGAGAACTCTTTCTAGGCGCTGGGCTTTCTTTGTGTGTGGCGTGCGGTGGCATCGGCGCCGACTCCTGCTGCCCCTGGGACTGGGGGACATCGGGGTCCCGGCCGCGGCAGCCCCCGCAGACTCGGCCGCGGCCCCTCTGCTGGGTCGGCCGGCTTGCATTTGCTCTCCGTTCTGTGTTATGTGCTGTCCTTAATTCGTGATCTTTTTCCCTTACTCTAATTTTTGTTGAGTTAATTTTCTAGTTTTTTAAGATGGATGCTTATTATTGACTTTTCCCCCGCCTTTCTTTTTCGATACATTGATTTTAAGGCTATAAATTTCCTTCTGATTACCGCCTTAGCTGTGCCATACAAGTTGTTTTGTGATATTTTTATTCACATAAGCACATCTTCTAATTTTCATTGATTTTTAAAATACAAAAAAATTACTAAACTTGACATTTATGTATAATACACAAATTAGGAAACATTCATCCTTAAGAAACAAACTAAATACCAAAAAGCTCCTATAAACATTGTGTTTAGGAAACTTTAGAAACATTTCGCATAAGATCGGGGTTAAGGCTGGTGAGCCCCCCATCACCACTACTCTTTTCTTATTTAAAAAAATTGTGATAACACATGGACAACATAGCTTTACTATTTCAATCATTTTTAAGTGTACAGCTCTGTGGTGTTGAGTACGTTCACGTTGTCGTGTGCGTGTGGTTTGTTTTTGACCCATGCATTATTTAGAAATGTTTTTAAATTTCAGAACTGGAGTTTTTTTAGTTATTTTGTTGCTGTCTCTATCTTGATTACAGTGCAGTTAGAGAATAAATACATTCTACGTGACTTCAGTTTTGTACATATTAAGACGCTTCATAGCTTCGGCTATGTAAGTTCTTGTAGATGGCCCCTGTCTGCTCGACGACGCTGTGTGCTCTGCGGTTGTCGGGTGCAGTGTCCTGTGTGTGTACGTGAACATGTATCTCTTAGGCCGAGTGTGTCGATTCTGCAGTTCGAACGCTTCAAGACCATTTAGTGAAACTTTCTGTGCCGGTGGACATGCCCCCTGTTCACACCGTCCCCACACAGGAGCCGCCAGCCACTCGTGCTTACTGACTGCTTGAGCTCTGACTGGTGTAACCAAGGAGCTGAATTTTTGCTTTTATTTAATTTAAACTTATATTCGATGGCCACATGCGGTTAGTGGCTTTTGTAGTGGACAGCACAGTTCCAAAGGAAGACTGAATTTATTTTTGTTTCTATGATCTACGAGTTACTGAGAGAGGCGTGAACTTGATGATGGTGACCCTGGGTTCGTCTGAAAATGTCTTTAAACTTTGCCCTTTTGAATGGGGTTTGAAGCAGACACACAGCCCCCTCGTCTTGAACCAGGCGCTGTCTCGGAAGCGTGAAGGGCCGCGTTGTGGCGGGCAGCTCCGTCACCCCATCTCTCGTCTCCTGCTGCCGCAGGGATTTTTGCGCTTGTCTTTTCTCTTGAAGCACGGAGGGCCAGCTTCGTAACCTGTAGGTGACGATTCCATCATCGCAGGTCCGCTGCCCCTGCTGGCCCTTCCCATTATCTTCTCTCCTGTGTACCTGGTCACCTCACAGCACACTCACGATTGTGTTTGAGAAGTTTCTTTAGGAATGATTTGGGGCCTATAGTCTCCAGAGAGATTTTCGTTTCTCGTGTTGGGCACCTGTGGACACTGTTTTTGTCACTCTTTCTAGTCATCCGTGGTGGGACAGCTGGCTCGGTGGCCCACGGGTGCCAGAGCTGGGACTCTCCGTTCCGTTCACTCTGACCCCAAGCTGGGCTCTGTCCCGCTCGGGCCAGCCCGGCTGCCCGCGCTGCGCCCCGGTGCTGGCCCTGCCTGCCTCCCCGCAGGACCTGGCGCTGTTCATGGTGGCTTCTCTCCTTCTCTGAAGCTCTTTCCGCAGCACCTGCCCTGGTTGGTTGTCCGCTCTTCTACCTGGTCTGTCGTGGGCCTTGGGCGGCATCCTCTGCCTGCGCAGTGAGTGAGGAGTGCCGGGGTGGGACTCCCCGCCGCGACTGCGTCCTGCCCCTCACCTGAGCCTGATCCGCCTGCTCGCTCCCCACCTTCTCCTGAGCCCCTGACGAGGCCCAGCTTTTTTCCGCCGCGTTGTTTCAGGAGCGTCTCGCCCACCCTGCGCGGGCCTGTCAGAGGGTCGCTTCTGCGTCGCTCCAGACCCCCAGGGCTGCCCTTGGCCTCGCAGGGTGCGCGCCGGCCGGTCCCCTGTCCCCGTGCCGCTGGGCGGGCTGCTCGCAGAGGCCTTGCCGCCTGCCGGTGTGGCGGCGTGTCGCCCACGATGCCTCGGGGACTCTGAGCGTCTGCCAGGCTTGGCGAGCAGCCTTCTGGCCCTTTCCGCCATCCACCCTGCCATCACCCTTGGTGACCCCCGTGGTCTCTGCCCAGCTTATGATGGAAGCCGTCCTTCACGCAGCAGCTAGAGGCCTGATCCCAAAGTGCGGAGGACCTGCCAAGCCCCAGCTTGGACTCCTTCCTCGAGCCTTAGTCTCAGGCCAAGGGGACCTGCCCAGCTCGCCACGGGGCATCTCTGCCCGCTGCCTGCTCCGCGCCTCCGCCCCCAGCGGGTGCGCCTGTCCTGTGAACTCCTCCTGTTCCCTCGCTGTCCACGCCGCCGACGGCCACCCCTGCCCCTGGCGTCCGGCCCGGTTCTCTGGCTTGCCCCCGGGGGCCTTGAAGCAGCCCCTGCGCCCCTTCCTAGAGGCTCTGGGGCGACCGGAGGGGGCGGGGCGGAGGGACTGGTCCGTTTGAAGTCCCCTCCCACCTTCGGGCTCCAGCCCTGCAGATCTCGGCCCCGCCCCCGGTGTCGTGGCCCCGGCGCCCCCCCATCCAGGGAGGAGCAGGGGGCGGGGCCGACGCGCTGCTCGGACAGATGTTTGAGGAACTAGGGTCTCACGGTGGGTGGCGGAAGGCGGGCGGTGGGCGGTGGGCGGCGGGCGGCCTCGAGGTGCCGTGCGGTGCGGGTGCCAGGCCCGGGGGCGGGGGGGAGGGGGCTGCCGTGAGTTCTGTGTGTTTAGCGGTAAGTGGCGGAGCGAGCCACAGCTGGGCCGTCGAGGCTCCGCGCGTGCGCACACGCGCCGGCCCAAGCAGCGAGGGCCCCGCGTGCGCCGCTTTGCAGCGACGAGGCAGCCACGGGGTGGCACCTGGAGCTCGGTCCCCCAGCATCTGATGGGGGGTCCCTAAGACTCAGCGGGGCCTGGGTGCTGAGGAGCGCTCTGAATGTGCGTTTACGCCGCAATGCAAACGGCTCCCAAAGGGCGTAAACGCAATAATATAACTTTTACAAAAAATAGTTTATGAGAAATAATGGATGGCAGGATGGTGCAAGGTAGTTAGGGGAGTGGCGCTGCGTTGCCGTGTGCCCTTGGTCCCCGGTGTTCACCTGGCGGGCAGCCCTACTCCCGCTGGGTTCCCAGCTGTAAGGACAGAACTTAGGGCAGCGGGGGTGGGGCGGGGCCCGAGTCCTACAGTCGCTTCTGTCACAGGTGGAGGGGAGGCCCTTGGAGCAGGGGCTCCCATCTAGCTCTTCAAACTGGGGTGCCTGACTGTGCACTGAGCCCAGTGAGCACACCTTGCCGTGACTGGGGACTTTTCAAGTTCAAGTCACCAGCTAGCTCTGCGAGTAGCATGTCCCGTAATTGTGGGACATCGAGAAGGCATGGCATCCACCCAGGCATTTGGGTAACTTAGAAACCAACCTCCTGTACCTGCTGATGAGCACAAACCCAGGTCTTCCCTGAGGCTGGGCATCAGGGCCTGGATGGCCAGGCACAGTGGACAAAGCCAGCGGCCACCGTGCTTGGCTCTGATGTGTCCTTGAGATGCTTAATCTTAGAATGAGAGTGACAGTAGTTGCTTTTGAATGAGCTCAGTTCAGTCTTGCTGTGTCCCTTGTTGATTTAAAGATGGGATACACTGTTTCAAAATTATTATACTAACTTGTTTCCTCATTTCTGCTTTAAGCGAAACTTGTGAATTGAACCCAAGTGAAAGTGTTACTGATTTAATTAGGCATTGCGTGTTTTTCAGCCCAAATACTTAAAGTTATTCTGTGCAAGCCTGATTTTAAAGCACTTTGATCTTGTTTTGTCTCTTTTTTTTTTTTTTAAAGCATTGCCAGTGAAAGATGGCAAAGAAAACCCTGAGCAGCAGCAGGTCAGGACGAAAGAGACCGACGATTTACCCAGCGGCTGCGAGGCTGGACCCCGGCCGAGCCCCTTGTCTGCTGGAGGAGCCCGGAGGGCCGTCAGGAGCCCGCAAAGATCGTCCAGTAAAATCAGGCAGAAGAAGCATCCATTCGCTCTGTATGGCTGGGGAGAAAGACAGACGGACACGGGGAGCCAAAAGACTCACAACGTCTGTGCGTCTGCCCCGGTACACGAGGTGAGTCCGCGTGCAGCCCACTTCCTGCCCCCAGGAGGGTGGGCTCGGACTGTGTCCCTGTCGCTGGGTGGCACGCCCTATGGTCCCTGAGAGGTCTTGGGGGCTGGTACAGGGGCTGAGGGAAACCAGGAGTGGGCATCGGATCAGCCAGCAAGAGGAGGCTCGAAGTGGGCCACAGGGTGGGCAGGTCCCTGGATGGGTTCACAGCACTGAGCTGGGTGAGCAAGTGGCTGGAGTCGGGGTCCTCGCATCCCAGGGTCCCTGAGGCTGGCGCAGCCCGTCTGGGTTTGCCGCTGGCGCCTCGAGTTTGCAGCGCCCCCGCTTTGAGAGCTGGCGTTTGCTTGACTCCTGTTCCTGGTTTGTCTGCCCGATGGCTTTCCCTGTCGCGCTCGACGTCTGCCCTGCACGCCCCTTTGCTCCTGGAGTAAGTCTGAATGACTGATTCCGCTCAGACCAGCCTCTCAGCCTCTCACTCCCAGGGCTGAGCTTCAGACCCGGGTCGTCCCTGCTCCCCGTCCTGAGAATGTGCCATGCGGGGTCCTCACGTGTAGAGACAGAGCAGTTGTGTGTGTTAGTGTGATGCTATTATGTCAGCCTGAGAGGCAGAAAGTGCAGGCTGTGGATTCTGATTACACACCCGTCGCCTTTGTACTGAGCAGATGGTGTTATTTAGAGTGATATTTGAGACAGCAGAGCTGTGCTTTAACCAAGGGCCTCGGGCTGTCCCACAGGATTGAGTTTCACAGGCTCATCTGTCCTGTAAAATGTCTCAGGTGGCAGAATCCCTTGGGAATTTTTTAGTGTTTTGCCGTTAAGCATTTGATGCCCTTTAGTGGAACTCTTAGCCATGCTTGATGCTAAGCAGGTCCCGTTACCCCCTGAGCCAGTTTCCGGAGGCTCATGTGGATTAGACGCTCGCCATCGGCGGCAGGCGGTCAGCACGGCGGGCACTGTCATTCGCTGTCTGCGTCACAGACGGTGGGTCAGCCACAGACCTGGGCATGGCTCTCTCCGCAGAACTGACAGCGGTGAGCTTGGGCCCAATCCGCTGGGCTCCCGGTGACCCGGGGAGGCTCTTGAAAGTCAGCTCAGAAGCCATGCAAAATTTTGTGCCTTTGTCTTTGACCTCGCCCTAGATTCACGAGTCAGCGCTGCGTGCAAAGAACAGGAGGCAGGTGGAGAGGCGGCGGCTGGCGGCCCAGAGGCAGCGTGCACACTCGGCGGACACGGAGCGGGGCAGGGGGCCCAGGCCGCCCTCCGCGGAGAGCCCCTGGGTGACCGAGTACATGAGGTGCTACTCGGCTCGCGCCTAGGGGGGCCGCGGCCTCCTGAGAAGTGTCGCTGCAGGAAAGACGGCAGGACGCGACGGGGACGTCAAGAGAGATCGGCGTCGGTTTACGGGACCAGGGCAGTTCCAAACGATCGTGCCATTTTGGTGAATGCTGGTCGCGCTCCTCGGCAGTAGGTCGAAGCCATAGACGTTTGGTTATTTGTGAAGACGATGCCCTAGGTGCTCGGTGTTCTAAGGGTTCGTTGCGAAGCGCCCTCCCGTTGTAAGACGTCGTCACCAGATGCCTTTACGCGGCCGCCGATGTGCGACACTCAGCTTCCTTCCCCTCGTCCCGGCCCGTTTCGTCCTGTCCCGGGTCGCGCCTCGGGTTCCGTAGCAGTGACCTAGCACGAGGCCCGTTTTCCTCCTGATGGTTCTCTGAGAGGTCCCGAGGCCCACGGAGAGTGACCCGGACGCCGAGTGACACGGACACCCAGTCCCTGCATGGCGAGGCTGGGCCGCGGTCGTTTCTGAAAAGTCACACCCACTGGCATCCCAGGGCCCGCGATGCTTCGGACACGCTGGGGCTGGACGGGGCCGTCTCCGCTGCTGGTCGCCCCCCTGGCTGCACCGCGGGGGGTCCCCAGCACACTGTTCACAAGGGTGAACTGTCTTCTGAGTCACTTGTTTTTTATCGTGAGATGTTTTTAGAACACACAGCGAGGGGCCGGCCCTGCGCTGCCGGCCCACGCCCACCCGCGGCGGCCTCAGCCTCTCGTGTCCGAGTTGGCAGTGACTTTACAGCTAACCTGAAATTTCACTTCCTAAAACCAAGATCGTCTTGCTTGCTGGGTACGAGGGACAAATGTCACAAGGCACGTCAGGGATGCGCCCTGCCCGACTTCCTCCGCTGTCGGTCCCCAGATCTGTCCCCAGAGCGCCCGAGCCCGTGGGCTTGGGCACGCCCAGCCTGGCCTGCGCGGCTGCCCGGCTCCCAGCCACAGGCTCGTTCAGAACCAGGTGTGAGCGGCGCAGACGAGGTGCGCTTCCGGGGACAGGGTCTGGGGACAGGGTCGACGGCTGAGAAGCGGGCTCCCCCGGGAGGCAGGAAGGGCGAGCACCGGACTGGAGGGAAGGGGGCAGAAGGGGATGCTTGCCGGCCGCTCCCGGGGAAGGGGACCGCCGTTCGGTGTCGATGTGAGGCTGAGCATTTCCTCGGCTTTTTTACTCTGGGGTTTGAAGGGTCACAGTCAGCTTTTAGAACACAAATGTGTTTTATTCCACATAAAATCTTCACATAGTGTCATCTCCAAACTGTACGAAGCTTTGAAAACTCATAGCGAAGATCCGTGAGGTTTGAGAAAAGACTTGAAATGTTTTGCGTCTCGAGGCGAAACACTTTGGGAGAGGGCTGTCCTAGTCGGCGGGGCGCGTGCGGTCCTGTACATTGTCCAAAGCAACCTTGGCCGTTCCCCTGGTGACTTTTGCTGTTGTTGTTTTTAAAGTCCTTAAACATTGCACATACCTTAAAGGTCAAAGTATTGCAGCAGCTGGACAGTATAGCTGCCTGTGAAAGCCATCCCTCTAGCCCTGCCTGCTGGCCAGCGGGCCACCCAGCCGAGTGGCCACCCTGCCCCGGACGACCTGAGGGTGGGGCCTGGGGTTGCTCAGGCCACACGCAGATAGGCGCCTCCAAAGCCTGCTTCCTCTGGGTCCGAACAGGCCTGGCTCCCTTCGAAAACATGGTCTTGAGCACTCCCGACGCAGCCCTGGAAAAGCCTAGAAGGCGATCTCGGCCATTTACCCTTGTACGTGGATGACACATGAAGGTTTGTAAAGTGCTTCTGGTGTGCATGAGCAACGAATAAATCCGCGTGAACGCACTGAGTCCCCGGCCCGTTCCCGTCATTGGTGGGCCAGGGTTTCTTTTCTTTCTCTTTAGTGGTGAAAATCACCTTTCGAGCTTATGAAATGAAGTTGTAATGATTCGATGGTCTTACCCGTCCCTTCTCATTCCAGAAACCAGGTGTTTGTGATCATGTCCCCCTTCTTTTTTTATGGCGACATTGGTTAACGAAACCCTTAACTAACAAGGCGTGCGTATGTTTACACTGCGTGTTCACCTGCCATCGTGAGATTTCTTTCTGTCACCACATATACATCCTCGTCCTTGGGACAACTCGCAAGACAGGAGACAGTTTAAAATGACCTTTCGTGCTGCAGAGTTGGAAACGACTTGAGAATCCGGTGATGTTTAGAATCGAGAATAAAATCATGGCTACATAAGACTCTCTACATTTTTGCTTTTAAGCACTTGAGACAGTTTGTCATGAACGAGGTTCTGTTGTTTTCATGAAGAGCAGTGACAGAGTATTGAGTGCCATCCACACTGCTGGCGTGGCGTGACCGAGAAGTACACAGGAATCGATTCTTCTTTTACACCCTGAAGGACCACTGCCACTGAGGTGTGGAACCAGTCAGCACCTCCGGTTGTCCGTACCCGCCCCCGCCCCGTGAACCTTCTAGGCACGCGTGCGCGCTGTGCTCACAGCGCAGGAGGCACACTCGTGCCACTCGTGTGGAACAGCTTCGTCACCTGTGCGCTAGGTCACGCAAACTCAGCCGACTGACTTGCACTATTTGAGTTACTGGAAATTGTTACATCCGAAACACAAAACTGCATGTGTTTTCGTCCCCGTTTAAGTCAATGATGCGGGACTGGGCACAGGTAGCCTTTCTGCGTGGCATTTCACAGCCCTCGCCGTTTACAATGTCTAAGGTAGCATCGGCAAAGAGGGAGACAGGCAAAACGTGTCTGAGAAGTAAACGCTTTTCCCACTGGCCGCTTCAGTAAAAAATCGTGTGGTGGACAATTTTTACATTTCACTGGACTAGATTTAAAGAATGGTGCTGATTTATAAAGCTCGATTCTGTGTGGGTTCGGCACCCAACTGCTAATGCCTGACTCATCACAATGTGAGCTGGAGATTTCAAAACGTTTGCCTTCGAGATGGGTTTCCAGACAGCTGGGCCGAGCAGGGGCCGAGCAGGGGCCAAGCAGGGGCGGGGGGTGGCGCAGGGGGGGGCCTCGCTGGCGCTGGTGCACACGGAGCCGCAGAGGCCTGAGCCGCGCTGGTGGGAGCTGGGGCGGGGGACTCGGAGAGTGGGGCGACTTGGGGAGTGGGAGAGACTGGGGGAGTGGGGGGACTCAGTGGCACCTGTAAGTGGGAGTGTCCACGGCAGGGCCTGTAGATGTGCTGCCACTGACCCCTTCAGTGGTGAAACTCGGTCCTCTGCAGAGCGTCCCGGGAACCGCCCTTTGTCCTTGAACCCCTCGGCTTTGCTGGCTGCTGGGTGGAGGGGAGCTGAGAGGCTGGGAGCTCCCACCTGGTGGGCACAGTGTGGCCTGGCGGGGGGGGGGGAGGGGGAGACGCAGGTACGGCAGAGCCATTGTCCCCCTTCTGTGCTCAGTCTCGGGCCTTTGTCCCACTGCTGCTGGCTTCTGAGCCCTGTCCCAGACCTGCCTCTTTTCTGGGTCGCTGTCCTACTGCGGATCTGCTGGGGGCAGATGCTGGGTGGGGTCTGTTATGTCTCCTTCTTGACGTGTCACCTGAAACGGGCTCCAGGAGCTGTGAGAGTCCCTCCTATGGAGGAAGGGTTTAGCAGGGTCACATGGCCACCTTGTGGGGATTTTGCAAACAAGGATCTTGCGGTGGCTGGGCTAGATCCGCAGGCCCTTTAGGGAGACCTGGGGACACAATTGATGGGTCCTCTGTCCTTCCCACAGCACTGGAGCCTTGTGGGCCCGGCTCTGGGCACACAGAAGGCAGCCCTGTCCTGCGACACGAGCTCAGGCAGGAAGGACGGGGCAGAGCCCGGCGTCGGGTGGACGGGGGTTGGAGAAGCTTCCAGCACAGACGTGAGGAAGGGGGTGCACAGGCAGAGAGGCCACGAGGAAGTCAGGGGCCAGGGGCACGCACGGTGAGAGGGTGTGCACCTGCATTTCTGGCCAGGGACCAGTATGACCAGTATGACGGCTTCTCCAGAAGAGGGCATGGCTGGCGGCTTGCCCTGAGTGAATTATGGGAGCCGAAGGGCTCCCACCCAACACGGAAATTAGCTCTTTACTCTCATGCAGTCAGTAGGTCCCTAAATATTCAGAGAACGTAATTATTTCCATGGTAATTTGGAATGTAAAATACTCAGACATTTAGCGTTTGTTTCCTTAATGCTAGTTTTCTTTAAAATGAAATTTACACATGACGTCAGGAGTTGGAGGAAGGAGCCGGTCCCCACAGCAGTGAGGGCGGTGTCGCCGCAGGAGAGGGCGCTCGCGATGCCTGCGCGTGCTCCAGACGCGGGGACCGGAGCTAGCGCGGGCTCCAGACGCGGGGACCGGAGCGGGACGTGCTCTCTATCACGGGACAAGGACTCTGGACGACGCCCGTGAAGTGCCTCGTGTCAGGACAGTGGCAGGGGCGACGCTGCCACATGTGACAATCGGACAGCAAGGGCACCAACCACGCTGAGGCGCACGGCTGTGGGGGGCGGGCTGCCTGCCCTGGCGTCCCTGCAGGAAGCATGGCTGTCCCCTGGGCTGAGGGGTGGCAGCTGGCACCGCCCGCCACAGGCTGGGGCACAGCACGTGCCAGAAAACCAACTTGGCGTAACCACAAGACAAGAAAGCAACCATTTTGGCTTCGTGACAGTATCTTTAAGGAGTTCCCAAGGGTTCGGTGCCTATGCAGATTAAAAATACATACTGTCAGAGATGCATCCCGAACTACTTTGGGGTGAAATGGCAGATGCCTTGGTTGTTCCCAAACTTAGAGCACAAAAAGCTGGGCAAAGGGAAATAAACAAGCTTGGCACGACGCAGGCTGTGGGAGGGGCGGGTGCGACTGTCTCCAAGAACACAAACGCCACTGCAGAAGAAAAACACGGGTTCCCCGACGGCGTGACGTGGCCCCCGACCGCGGCGTGGCGGCCCACAGCCCCGCAGCGCGCGCCTCCGGGCGTCGCGGGGCCCTCGGATTCGCGCCCAGGCGGCCTGGACGTGCGCCTGGCCCCCGACGTGCGCGTGCGTGCGTGCGTGCGTGCGCGTGCGTGTGCGCGCAGGGCCGGCAGGCCACGCCCCCAGCCCGCGCGGCCCGACCTCGCCCCCCAGCGGCCGTCAGAAAGAGCCCTCACGCTCCGGTCCTCCAGCAGCTTTTATTGGTCAAAGAAGGTGGAATTTATACGCAGTACTTAGGGTTTCGTTACAGGCCCGTTTACAAACCAGCTTAGCATCCGTCTTATTCAGAGTCTCCCTTTTGAACAAACGGGAGCGCGCAGCGGGCGTGGCCCCGGCGGGTGCAGAGCTGCTCCGAGGGCGCCGCCCGCAGAACCATCGCAGACGGGGCCCCCCCCAGTCCCAGGAGCGCCCCGCGCCCGCGTCTGAGCCCCCGCTTCGCGTTCTCACGTTGCAAATAAAACACGCGATGCTTTTAAAAGCAAATTAAAGTGACTGAAGCGGACACAGACCGATGTTTTTTTCGAGTTCCTTCTCAGGGCTTGTGCCGCTTGTGCTCCGTCGAGGAAGATAAAGCGAGAACAAAGACCCGGCAGCTTCTGACGCGACGTTCGCCCCCGGGCCGCCACTGCGTACTGTGGAAGAACTCGGCAAGGGGAGGCCAGCGATGCTTTTTAAACTTTCAGCCTTAAATAGGCTGCATTTCAATTTTAAAGAAAAGTTCAATTTACATATTTTTTTGGATTGACATTTTAAACTATTGGAACGAGTCTCTGCAGTCCAGCAGATGTTACGGGTCAGTCGACCTCCTGTGAATTCCGGCTGTGCCGAGGCATCGAGTCTCCTGCAAAAACGCCACGGAACGTCTCGCGCGACCCTTCCACATTAACATGATTCAGTGGGTTTAAAATGAACAGAAACAATAACGGGCGTAAAAGGAGGCAGTGATGCTGCGCTGGCAACTCCCACCACGGCGGTTCCTGCCGGGGCCCCGGGTCTGTCGCCTGGGACGTCTGGCCGAAGGTGCCGGGGCCCCAGCGCTGACCACGGGGCCCCAAACTGCAGGCCCTCAGGCCAGGCCTCCTGAGCTTTGTCGGATGACGATGCTTTAAAATCAACAGCGAGCCGCGCAGTGTACAGTTCACGGGAAACCTCCGTTTTTTTATTTCGTTCTGGTGCATAACGACCGACCCGGTACTTCGCGTGGGTCACACCCCTGGTAGTTCACGTGGGAACTGCAGGAGACTGCGCTGGCCGTCGAGGCCAGTCTCCAGACATCAGATCACAAGTACAATCCATGTGCGACATAACCGACATGACGACAAAAGCCTTGGTTCGCGTGATTAAAAAAATGAAGCGTGAGACTCACGTAGCGCGACACTGTCTTACACGTCAGGGGCCATGCTAGCTCGCCGCACGGCTGCGGTTTGTGCCGGAGGCGAAGGGAGAATGCGGAACGGTTTTCACGCGCGCAGCTCCCGGGCCTGGCCGCAGGATCAGGGGACGCGGTCTGCAGCGCCGAGGCCACCAGCGGGCGGAGCGCCGCAGCCACTTTTCTCGTCTGCACGAAGCAGAAAAGGGTGGTGGCAAGAAACCTTCTTCAAGCTCCAACGACTGTGTCCCAAATACCACGGTCCAAACACCTAACAGCACGAAGAACAATTTGGAAACACGCATCGTCAGATGTACAAACACACATGGCTTGCAGTCCCATGGGAATCAGCGACCGCTGAAACCTGTGCCAGGCTGACTTACACCCATGGGGCACTGTGGTAAACGGGGAAAAGAGAGGAAGCTTTCAAGAGTTAAAGCCTTCATTTGCAGGTTTTATAAGCGAGTCTTCCCTTTTAGCAACAGGCACATCCATTTGCCCTTGAACTAAGTAAGACTCCTCTCTACCTAGGCCGAACTCTAGTAATTTTCCTGCAGCGCCTGATATGATCACGTGATTCTTCTGCAGCCTGTTCACGTGACGGACGACATTGACTGACCAGAGCTGAGCCAGCCTTGAACACCTGGGATAAATCTCACTTCTCACACACTGTCAGATTTGGTTTGCTACTATGTGTCTGAGGATTTGTGCATCCATGTTTATGAGAGATACCGGTCTGCACTTTTCTCGTAATGACTGGTTTTGGAATTAGGGTGATACTGGCTTCATAGAATAAGTTAGGAAGCTTCCTTCTGCTTCTGTCCTGTGAGAGAGATCGTAGGAAACTAGTGTAAGTTCTTCCTTAAATGTTTGGTAGGATTCACCAGTGAATCCAAAGGTTGTTAATTATGGGTTCAATTTCTTTAATAGATATAGGTCTACTCAAATTGTCTATCTCTTCCTGTATCAGTTTTGACAAATTGTGTCTTCCAAGGGATCACTCCGTTTCCTCTAGGCAATTACGCTGGTGGGCTCACGCCATTCCTTTACCACCCTTTCGACGCCCGCGGGCCCTTCACTTCCAGCAGTCATAATGTGTGTCCTGCTTCCCCGTGTTAGCCTGGCTGGAGGCTTCCTGATTTTATCGATCTTTTCAAAGAGCTGGCTTTGGATTTGCTGATTTCCCTCTACTGATTTCTTGGTTTTATTTTCATTAATTTCTGCTCTAATTCAGAATTATTATTTGTTCTCTTCTGCCTCTTTTGAATCTGACTTGCTCTTTTTTCTAGTTTCTATGGCACACAGGTGGCTGCACCCAGGCTTTTCTTCTTTTCTGATGTGTGTATTCAGTGCTATGAATATGCCTCTACATACTGCATTCGCTGCACCTCCCCCCCCAATTTCAATGTTATATTTTGATTTTCATTTGGTTCAAAATATTTTTAAATTTCCCTTGAGATTTCTTTTTCACCCATGGGTAATTTAGAAGTGGCTGTGTGACCTCCAAGCGTGTGGGGACTTCCCGGCCATCCTTCTGTCTCGGCTTCTAGTTTAATCCAGGGTGGTCGGAGAGCAGGCGTTGTATGTGTGGTCTGTGTTTTTTAATTTGTTTAGGGGTGTTTTATACGCAGAGTGAGGCCTATCTGGGTGAATGCCCCTGTGAGCTTGAGAAGAATGTGTGTTCCACTCTTGGGAACGTTTTCCTTTTAACACGCAGCCACCTCTCCCTTTCCTCGGGTGGTGGCAAACGCAGTTCCCGCCTCTGCAGCAGCGTGTGCGGGACGGCGCTCAGGGCGGGGGCGGCGAGGCTGTGCGGGGGGGGCCCTACCTGCGCGCGCCCCAGCCACGCTAACAGCCGCAGTCCTGCGCGCCGGGGGCCTGGGCGCGACGTGGGGGGCGCAGCTGCCGCAAGGCCGCGTCTCCGTACTGGATGCCGGAGCCCATCCTCTCGGGGTCCAGCTCACCTGGGGAACAAGCAGGTCTTCAGAAAAGGTTTTATGTTTCTGTGCCCCCCCAAAAAAAATATGTTAAGTGAAAAAAAAGTGCAGAACATCGTGTATTTATGCCACCATTCTGAATAAAGAGGAAAAAATATATACATATACGTTTGCTTGCACGGGCATAAAATACCTTTGAAAGAATACGTAAATACTGGCAAGGGGTCCCAGACGGCTAGGCGACCAGGGAGGGGTGGTGGCAGAGGGTGACCTCACTGTGTTCTCTTTTGTATTTTTTGGATTTGGAATTATGTGAATGTGTTATGTATACAAAGGTAAGTTAATTTAAGATTGAACTACGGGAAAACCCGGGTGAGGTGCTCCGCCCCTGGGCGGGCCCGTGGGCGGGGCTTCGGCGAGCGCCTCCCGACTGCTCCGAGTCCCTCCCGGGTTCTCCGCCTGCAATTCCACTTCTGGGGATTTATCCCACACACGTTCACACTCGTGAAGAGATACGTAAAAGGTTACTGACTGCAGCGTAATCTGTGCCAGCAAAATACTGCAACAACCCGACTCTCCAGAGTAGGCTGGATACTGAAACTACGGTAACGCAGACGCGTGAACATCACGCACGACCGGCACGCACAGGGCGGGCAGCCACGCGCACCAGCATGGCGCGAATGTGGGCGTCGCCACGCGCCGATTCCCGACGATCTAAGTGGAAAGCAGGTGCGGCGGAATCTCGCTTCTGGGTGAAAACTGGGCAGGAAGGAATGGTTTTTGAACCTCGTGAATGAACTGCCTACTTGGAAAGTTAAAATTCAGAACTGCTGGGGAAGTCTACCTTACAACCCACTATGTTTTCTCTTAGATGTAATTATGATTTTGATGCTCTCAGAGGAAATGCACCCTGAAAGCCTCACGAGTCAATTCACGTGCACGGGACCCGTGGTGAGGCCTGAGTCACAGGGAACTTACAATGGCAGGCTTTGTGCCAAGTTCAGTAAAAACCATTTTTGTTGTTTAAAATCAAAAACCGCAGAAGGAAGGGGTGGCCCTTTGCTGCTGGGACGCTCACTGCCCAGAGCACCTTCCCTGTCCCCTCCCTCGTCCCTCCCTCGCCTTCCACCCCCTCCCCGCTCGGTGTCTGCGCACGCTAAGATCTCTCCGTCACCAAACCCCTCCTCTGCGCTGGCCTCGGTGCGCTCCGGCCCCAGCCCCACGTCCCAACACGGCCTCTCCTCCGCTCCCAGCCGCCACCGTCCTCTCCCTTCTCAGTGCCGACAGAGGCGACGGCCCCTGCCTGCCGCCCCACCCCCGCCCCCGCCAGCGGCCCACTCAGCTCGACTCTTAGCCCAGAGGCGAGCGGCTGCACTCCACAGCGGACGCCCTCTGCCTGGACCTGGGTGACAGACGCCCACTCCCCCGGTTCCTCCTGCACGGCTCTCAGGTCCCCGCGCCCCGGCTGCAGGTCCCTCCCGCTGCTCGTCCCTCGGTCACTGCTCTGCTCACTCTCGGCTTCAACGAGAAGCTGTTCTAGAGCTTCCACTAGACCCTGCGTTGATGGCTCCCAACATGCCCTGTCTGCCCAGGGGTCCCCAAATCTCACTGGACACGTCATGTGTCACACGGGATCGCCTCCGCTCCCTGGAAGCTTCCTGTCCTCTGGCTTCCTGGTGCCTCCACCAAGCCGCCCGGGGGTGACATCCAGTGAGCCTGGCCCCTCTCCTTCCTGACCCCCCCCCAAACTGCCCTGCCCTAATTAGCGTATGGCGCTCTGCCAGGGTATCGCCCGGCTCCATCTGCACCTCCTCTCTGTCCGCACCCCTAAAGCTCCAAGCGCCTGCTTGCTCGTCTTTCCCTCCGGTTTCTCAGAAACGCCTTCCCTGGCACCCTGGCCTCCAGCCTTGCTCCCCCTCCAGCCAGTACCCGGCACAGCCGCACACATGGCCGCGGCCAGTCCCTGCCCATCACAGTGCTCACTGCCCCGCCCCGCAGTGGTCCTCGATCGCGGATGGACATCAGAACCATCACGAGGGCATTGAGGCGGGCTGGTCCCGGGCCATCGGTGGGACCCAGGACCCTAATTCACGCACCGGTGACCCCAGGCACAGCCAGGGTTGGGACCCAGAAACTCAAGACGAAGCTCCAGGGGCTCGAGGGCGCCCGGCCTCCGCGTGCCTCCCGCCACGCCCCGCTGCAGCCTCTGTCCAGTGCCGTCCACCTCCTGCCTCCCAACTCACGCCGCCCCCTCTGCTGGACTGCCCTCGCCCTCGGCCGGCTCCCCCCTCGTGTGTGGAGGGACAGAGCTCAGCCACCACCTGCCTCGGAAGCCCTCGCCGACAGCGCCTCCACGCCCAGGCTGGGCGGGCTCCCCGCCCTGGGGGACCCTGACCCGTAGTGGCCACACCGCAGTGCCCCCCATCAAGGACGGCCCCTGAGCACCCAGGAGGGCGACGAGGAGCAGGGAGGCCGGCGTTTGCACGGACTGCCAGGGCGGCGAAGTTCCGCACGCAGCTTTGGTAACGCTGAGATAAACATCAGCGCTGGTCAGTGACAGCTGTGGAGGGTTCCGTCAGCTGCCCGAACTGCGGTTGTTTTAAATGTACTTTCCCTGAGGCAACAAGGACGCGATACCGCGACAGACCGCCATGGAGGCGCGGTCCCTTAGCTTCACAGAGCCGCGTCCGCAACAGCCAGGGGCACACGCTGTACCCAACCCCCCGCGCCAGGACACACGGCCGGCCCAGCAGAGGCTGAGACCGTGGGCGAAGGTCCAGTCTGGTCCCCGTCGGGGGCCCTGGAGCCAGCGGCAGGGGGGCGGACCCCCAGGTGGCCGTTGTAGGCTGGCGGGTTAGAGGGGACCACGCTCGCTGACCAGCCGCCCCGAAGCACCGAGAAGCGACACACGGAGCAGGGGGGCCCCGCTGAGCGCGCTCGCCGCCGGCGCCTCTACCTGACTCGATCTTGTTGAGAATCTTCCTCGCGCACTGCACGAAGGCCTCTTCCACGTTCTCCCCCGTCAGCGCGCTGGTTTCCAGAAACATCAGCTCTGAAAGCGACAGCAGACAAGGCAAAGCCGCGTTGACGGCCACCGCCTGACTGGTGACCGCCCTCCCGGGGGAGCAGGCCAGGCGTGACTCTGCCTCTAAACCGCGTTTCCGCGAACATGAATCGATAGACGCTACGCTTTAAACGTGAGGATCCGAAGGGGCCGAGGAGCGAGCCCCCCCTCCGAACGCGTCCCCAGACAGCGTCCCCAGGCAGCCTAGGCGCGGCGCCTCGGGGATGCGTGCGTTCCGACAGCCTCCCGTCCAGGACGGCCCCTGAGCACCCACCGTGACGGCGACCCTGGGACCGCGCTGCGGGCCCGTGCGCATCGGCACCCGCCCAGCAGGAAGGCCAGGCGGGCAGAGCACGGCCTCGCCGGGACCCGAGCCCCCGGAGTCCCCTGAGCGTCGACCCGCGGGCCGGGGGCCTCTACGCGGCCTCTGCGCACACGCGGGGCCTCGTGTCTTCCTCGTGTCTGTGTTCTCGGCGGAAAACCAGTGAACTGGTGAGAACGTTACTTGGCAGTTCTAGAGTCCAACTGAGGATCGACGTGAGGATGTTTCGGTTCTCGACTAGTTCTAGGTCCTGAAGTAACTGGAGGTGTCGGGCACCCGGGGTCTGGGACCTCAGCGGCCACCGACTACGCGCCGGCCGCGCTGTGACGCGGCGCTCGGAGCTTCAGAGGCGGCTGCGCCCGAGTGACTCCAGGGGCAGCGAGACGAAGCCACTGAGCCCGGCCCTTGCGCGGCTGCTCTCCCTGTTTCGATGTCATATTTCACCATCTCGGCTTCAAATTACATGAAAGACGACATCGTCTGATTAGCACCTTAGAGACTGTTATTACCGACTTCACCTAAACTAAGTCCTGCGATCCTCAGAGACGCTGGACTGGGAGGTCACCGCAGGGCATCAAGGCGCCTGCTTGCATCATTACGGGAACTTCCGCGGGCAGAATGCAACACTGTGAAAACACGTTCAGTCAGGCTCGCTTTGCAGCCCACAGCTGGACGTTCCCTGAATAGTGTGACCTTAAAGCCCCAGTAGCCGTTTGAAACAAAAAGCAGCGAAGTTACCCCGAGCCGGCGTTTGGAAAGCGTAACAGGTAAAGGTCACTTGCCGTTTTCTTGAGCGAACCTGGAGGCTTCTAGGAAGGTCACCTCGCGGTCGGCGTCCAGGTCCTTCTTGTTCCCGCACAGGATGACCACGATGCTCTGGCTGGCGAGCATTCGGGCATCTGTCAACCAATTAGTAAGCGCATTGTAGGTTTCTCGGCTGCGTGACACAGAATTGTGAAAACGGTACATGTATTTTATGAAACTAGCAACTCTTTCCACGCACTCACACGTCACACACCGCTCTGACACGTGCGGCGGAGCCACGTGTTCACACCGAGCACACGGCACAGCCACCGCCACCGCCAGGAAAACGAGGGCGTTTGCCCGATCAGGGCGCAAGGGAAACCGGTCCCTTCACGCACCCTGCGGCTGTCCCCTGACCGCCGGCGCTGGGGGGACCTGGCGGCTGGCTGTCGCCACTCGGCAAACCCGCGTCGGACGGGTTCCGTGTGAGGACTCTATGACACAGACCGCCACTAACCCCTTTGCTGTAAGAAACCTGGGGCCCAGGGAGGTGACTAAGTTGCCTGAGGTCACAGAGCAGCCAGCGGCAGAGCTGGGAAGCGACTGCCTCTCAGAGTGACCGTCCGCGGCCCCCGGGCACCCGAGGAGCAGCCTTCTGGCCTGGCGCGCGGCTGCCCAGAGAGCTGGGCCCGGGGTGGCTCAGGCATGCCAGACGCCTCGCGGCAGCACGGGGCGCACGCCAGAGCACCGTCCCCTGGGACCAGCTGCCCCCGAAAGGGCCCAGGGGACCCTGGGCAGTGCTGCGAGCACCGGGGTCAACACCGAGGGGGTTGCTGTGAGGGAGGGAAAGTTCTAGAACCTGCACTGTCCAGCGCAGCAGCCGCTGGCCACACATGGCTCCGGAGCAGCGAGCGGGGTGAGTGAGGGCCTGAACTCTGACCCCGATGGCGACGTGGGGGGGGGGACGCGGGCCGGCACAGACCCGATTCCTGGCGATGGCCGAGCACCTGCGCCCGTTTCTCAACAGGGCACTGGGCGCCTGGCCCGAGGACGTCACACTGCTCGCGACCAGGGCTGGGACTGGGCGCCGGGCCACCCGAGCCCTGGGCAGGGCCTTCCACCTGGCCCGTGTCGGTCGCTTCTCACCGCTGACCGCACGTGAGGTTTCACTCTGTGACCTCGGGGTGGGTCATGGAGCCCGGTTACGACACGCGGGGCTGCTGTCTACGGGGACCCTGACAGACGTCCCCTGACCTGGCCGGTCACCGGGAGGGGCCGGGCGCCCGCTCCGCGAGGGGCGTTACCTGGTGATGTCGTAGACCAGCAGGGCCCCCGCCGCGCCTCTGTAGTAGCTCCTTGTCACGGACCTGGGGGAGGGACACACGTTCAGGGCCGCACCGCCCGCACGGGACCGCCACGCTGCGCGGCCGGCCCAGCGCGGGACAGTGCGGCCTTCAGGGAGGGGACTCCTGGCCTCCACGTACCCTCGCAAGGGGCCTTTCTGTCTGGCCCCACGTCACAGGACAGGAGCGGGGACTGTACGCCGGGACGAGTGTGTGCTCTGGGAACTCGCGGGGCTCCCGGGAAGGGGGCCGCCCCAAAGCCTGCTTCTCCTGGGGCTGGACCAATGCCCGTCCTGCGCCCTGCCTGGCGCCCCGCCTCCCGGGGCCTCGGGCGCAGGCGCGGGCCCCTCGTCACCTCCCTCGCCGTGCGTCCGGGACCCGCGGTGCCACGACCAGGTCTCCCGGCCCCCCCTGCGGCCACCGCGTCACTTCGTCTGTCCCATGTCACCGCAGCGGCCTGAACCGCCTCAGGCATCGTGTCTGGACACAGGACGCCTCTCGGTCCTCGCCCGCTCGCTCGGCCCCTAGGCCAGGTCACTGCTGCCTGTATTGGGGTCCCCAGCGCTGGTCCCTGGTAACGCCCTTGACTCAGATGTTATCTGCGGCTCTGACAGCTGCTGGGGGATCCACTCGTCGCCCCACCGTGTCCCTCTGGCCGCCGAATGAGCACGTCACCTAACAGGACAGAGCTCCAGCTCCCGCCTGCCAGGTCCATCCCTGGGCAGGTGTGGGGGCCGTCCCCGCCACCCACAGCACCAGAAATCATGTGTCCTGGAGCGATGTCCTCGCCGTCTGCACGCCGGGCCCTCGCCCACGCCCCGCCCTCGCCCCGCCCTGTCACCACACCCGCCCTCGCCCACGCCCCGCCCTCGCCCACGCCCCGCCCTCGCCCCCAGCGCCCGTGGCCAGCGTCCCCACCGCCACGCACGTCCCTGCCCCACAGCGCCCGTCAGGCCTTTCTCCGCGAGGCCTCCTGGCTCGCCGTGCTCGGCTGGAGGCCGGGGTCGCCGGCAGGGTCTTCGGTTCCATCTGTGCGGCCCCGCCGGAGGCCCGCGCCGCGCCCGTGGCTGAGGCGGCCCTGGGGAGGTGCTGGGACGGCAGCGGCCCCAGCACTCACTTCTGCACGCCTGGCTCAAGCATCGCTTCCGCGTGGCCCTTCGTGACCTGCACCCCTTACAACCAAACTGCAACAGGGGCGCTGCGCCCCCCAAGCTCCCATGAGTCGCCCAGTGAGCTACTGGGCCCAGGGGAGGGGTCTGCGGGGAGAACTGACGGTGGCCTGGGCCCCCTGGCGACTGGGGGTTCAGGAAGGGGCAGTCGTGTGGGGCTGAGCCCTCAAGCTCCGGGGTCCGACGCTCACCCCGGCAGTTTCGGCACCAAGCTGAACTGCCGGACACAGTTTGGGGAAAACGCCACACATCTGCCGTCAGAGAACAGGAGCCACAGGCACAAGCGGTGTCCACCCTCGGGGACAGCCGTGGGACAAGGAACAAACGGAACACTCGCTCTGACTTCAGCATTTGAAAAGGCAGCTGTTTTCAAATTTACTTCTTGGCTCTTGGACTCCAGGGGCAGGCTGTACGATCGGCAGGCGTGGGGTGAAGACCGGCTGTCCCCCCCACCCCGGGGCGGCACTGCAGTGGGGGTGGGGGACCCCGTATCGGGAGGCAATGCTTCCCTCGGGCTTCGGCAGCATGTCGCTTCCAGAGAAAGGGCGTCTGAGCGTTCTCCCAGCGAACCCCACTGGCGTCCACTTCCTGAGGATTTATTTCAGAATCTACTTCACACTCTACTCTGGCATCCGGCTTCTTATACAAGTTACTCGAGTATACGAATTTAAGCATCTAAGAATATTTTTTTGAAACATTGTTTTCAAAAGTTATTTAAACCAAACACTGGCAAAGCTTTGAGTAACACGCTGCCGGAGGGCTGGACGCGGACCGGCCCCGCCTGCTGCACCTGCCAGCTCCCGCAGGGCACCTCCCCCCCCCCTCCCCCCCGGGAAGCGCGCACGAGGCCGCGACCTCCGCTCGTTTTGCCGTCTGCTTCCCCTGGAGAAGGCGCGTGAAGCAGAGTCACAGACTCAGAGCCGAGCGCCTTCGGCCGACAGAACCTGTATCCCACTCGGGGCGGCGTCACCGCAGGGTGACACGTGGCGACCCCTCCTGTTGCTTCCTGGGTGGCCTCCAGCTCCCTCTTCCGGGCTTTGCCCCCGTGCTGGTGAGGTCCAGCCCCAGAAGCCTCTAAGGACTGTGAGCGCTCACCCCGTCCTGCACATCCGAGGGTGTCTGACTCCGCCACGCGTGGTTGGCAGTCTGGCTGCGTTCAGAATCGAGGGGGCACGGACTTGCACGCGGGGCCTCACTGTCTCCGGCGCACACCAGCTGTCGGCCGCCCCGGAGCGCCCGCGGCCGGTGGCTCGCGCGGGACGGGTCTTCTGCGGCCTTTCCGTCCCTTCGCTTGGTCCTGCGCCAGGTCACGTGGCACACCCTGGCCGGGATTGTCCCGTGCGTCCACTGGCACTGGGCGTGAGGTTGGCCAACACGCGGGACGCCTCTCCGCTCCCCACTCCCGCCCCTGCGACGCCCGCAGTGGGCACCAGAGCTGCAGCCGAGCGCGGGACGCGGCCTTGGGACCCCCCTGTGCCCCTCCGCTCAGGCAGGTCGCGCTCAGAGCGTTCTTTTTACAGTGCGATTCTGTCCTCGTCACCGAGACGTCATCCCTGCTCTTGTTCCCGAGGGCGCTGTAGTTTAGTGTTTTTTCCTGTTCCCTGAAAGTCCCTTCTTCATTCTGGGCTCTTTCATTTTAGAAACGTTCTTCAAGCACCTGCTGGTCCCTGGTCAACCCTTTGAACTAAGACCGAGGACTAAAGTCTCCCGGAAGAAGCGGGTTGGGGTGAGCCTGAGCTCCCTGTCAGATGGCCAGATGGGGCCGGGGCCCCACTGTCAGGGCTCCGGGATTTCGGAGACATTCCCTCGTCTGCAGAGAAGACTCGTTTCTCCTGCCTGAGACACATACACCTGGCTGCGTCGACGAGCAGCAGGTGGGGGCAGTATCACCAGACGCCCCGAACTCCCTTTTCTGTCTCGTCCCATCCTCTGCACACATGCACTGGTACAGGGACAGTGACACCCCCGCCCCCCTCAGAGCTGGTCGCTCCCCGGGTCACCCCATACCCCTCTCCCCAGCCGCAGCCAGAAGGACGCGCCCTGCCCCCCGGCCCCTGCCCCCCAGCACGGCGCTCGAGACAGCGCAGTCTGCTTCCTGTCCTGAACGTCAGCTTCCTATCCTGAACGGTTTTCTTGAAATCTCTTAACCACACTAGGCGCTCCCCACCCCCCTTCCTTTCTAAGCGACCACTATTTCAGTCATGTCACGGTCCTCACGGCGCGTCTGGGGAGAAAGCATGGAAGCATGAGCTGAATCTACCACGTCTGATCGGCGCTTCCAGAAGAAGCGGTGTGGCTGGAAATGCTGCGATATTTTTGAAGCAGTGATTGCTGAACGTGTGAACTCACGCCCCTGGCTCTAACCCGCGCCCCTGGTGTGTGCGCTCACGCCCCTGGCTCTAACCTGCGCCCCTGGCGTGTGCGCTCACGCCCCTGGCTCTAACCTGCGCCCCTGGCGTGTGCGCTCACGCCCCTGGCTCTAACCCGCGCCCCTGGCGTGTGCGCTCACGCCCCTGGCTCTAACCCGCGCCCCTGGCGTGTGCACTCATGCCCCTGGCTGTAACTCAGCGGGACGTGTGCAGCGCAGCCGCCTTTTACGTCACGGAGCTTTGCAGCTGTCTGTTGTTCTGACTGCGTATTCGTTCAAAGAACAGCCACGACGTCCCTCTGCCTCTGCTCTGGCAGTTACGGCGCGCGTGACAGCAGCCTTGTCTGCGGTGACCGGGGTCCACCACCCTGGACACCGCTTTGACCGTGGCGCACGGCGCCGAGCAGGACGCGCTGCGGACTGTCAGGCATCGGAACGCGCTCTGGTCGACAGCAAAATGCAGCACCTAAGGAGACTTTCAAGAATTCGTCCTTTAAAGTAAACGCGGGGAGATTGGTTGCTGGCGCCTGGCCGTGCACCTGACGCCGCGTGGGCGACGCCGCGGCCCCCGGCTCACTGCTCGTCCCCGACCACGCCAGCCTCTAGGGGCACACGGCCGCGTGACACGGGCTTCGCGCGTGTGCTGAAGCACATCCATGCCGTACAAAACCCTCGGCGTGTCCGAAACCCTCCAGAGGAGACGTTTCTAGAATCTGTGTGCAGGGGTGGGGGAAGCTACACGTACTAAGGGAATATAACTGATCATTTCCAATCCGACTTTCAAATACTTTCAGGCGATAGAGAAGCTACCTGAATCGTTCTTGGCCCGCCGTGTCCCATATCTGCAACTTCACGTATTTGCCACCAACGTTTATTATCTTTGAACCAAATTCCACTCCTATCGTATGATTTGAGTCATCTTTGACTGAAAAAGAAACAGAACAAAACAGTGAGTTTTCAGACCTTCAGGAAAGAGGCGTACAGATGTGAGCAGGCGACGCAGGACCGCGGCAGAAGACCGGGGACGGCCCGGTGCGTCTGGCAGCGGGCACGCCGTCCCACACCGCGCACGCGCGGTCCGGTCCGCAGAGCCGCCACGGAGCCCGTCCTCAGCCCCGAGAGCAGGGCGCACGTCTCAAAGCCTGGGCGGGGGCATCTGACGCGGAGACGGGGACCCGCACCGTGGCACACAGGCTCCGGCACGCGCACGCGGGCTCGCACACGGGGGCACACACACGCCGGGACGCACACGGGGGCTCGCACACACCGACAAGAACACGCGGGGACACGCACGCGGGCACGCCCACGCCAGCACACACACGTGGACACGAACACGCGGGCACACAGGCACGCACATGCAGACTCACACACACGGGCACGCACACACAGCACGCACACAGGCACACACACAGGGCACACACATGCGGGGACGCACACATGTGGGCACGCATACACACGCCGGCACACACCAGGCACGCACGCACCAGGCTGCACCGACGGGCACGCACACACTGAGTTGCATGGGGTACCAGCCGCCCAGCGACAGCCTGCAGCTCGGTCCAAGTGCCCCTTCCTCGGCCTTCAAACCTA
The DNA here is from genome assembly GCF_014176215.1 of Rousettus aegyptiacus. NCBI lineage: Eukaryota > Metazoa > Chordata > Mammalia > Chiroptera > Pteropodidae > Rousettus > Rousettus aegyptiacus. Next base: position 15,355,488 of record NW_023416293.1, on the reverse strand, counting down.
CAGCCTTGCACAAGTCTGGAATGAAGCAGTCAACCACCCTTAGCGAACCAGAGCAAGTCTGCAGCAGAGGACGGTTCTGTGGTTAAAAGGCCTGGGCTGGCGTCGAACCGGCTCCGAGGTGACCCTCCCAAGACACACACCACCTTCTCTGACCCTCTGTTTCTCTACCTGTAAAAAAGGACTGATGACAGTCACTGCCTAAACTATGATACAAGGTCGCCAAGGACCAAACGCTGTTAGTTTCTCCAAAACGCACTCCAAGGGCTTTGGGGCCACTCCCTGTCAGGAAGAGAATTCCTCTGGGGTCCCCCCTCGTTCCCCCTCATCATACTGCATTTTAGTGTCTGGAAATGTGCAGTATGCTTAACCGTTATAAAACTGAAATGTAACTTAATGAAAACTCAGTCATATTACTAAACGTTTAATTACAAGCTTTTAATGTTATCTTCAAATATTTTTAAACTGTAATTTTTCCTGAAAAACATTTGGAAGTTTTACTGTACACAAGCTGAGTGAGAAAGTACTCTTAAACAAGGCATGCTCGGAACATTGATGTCACTTACATTTTTTTTCAATAAACTGATGAAGTAGACAAGACTTGCCAGTTCCTGCATTTCCAATAACCAAGAATTTAAACAAAAAATCTGAAAAACAAAGAGACTATGAAAAATAACTTGAAAACAGGTACTCTAAATGTATTCTTAGACTAAGAGCCTAAAACTTAATGAAATTTAGTTGTTGATATAACGGAAACAAGAAGTAACAATATTTTGTGAAAAGCCACAGGAAACACGCTGACTTGAGCGGGGGCAGAAGAGGTGAGGAGCTGCGCAGTGTGGCGGGCGACTGGCCCTCTGCATGGAGACGGCGGCCGCGGGGACCGGGCAGGGCTGGGGCGCAGAGCGCGATACGGCCTGGTGACCCCCGGAGCAAGGCAGGGCCCCGAGGCCACCAGGCAACAGCACTGGGAGCAGTCGGCAGGGCACAGAGCGTTAGGCTCGCGCGCTCCACAGGGCAAGGCCCGCGGAGCTGGTCGGGCAGGTGCGGCGCGGCGCCCCGGGCAAGTGCTGGCCTGGGGGACACGGAGGCCGAGCCCCGGCCAGGGAGGGGCTCGCGCGAGCGCTCTGGCCCGCGGCCCGGCGCTTTGCCCGAGCCTGGACTGAAGGGCGGTGCAGAGCCGCGAGATCTGCAGCGGACCCCGCAGTGACGGCTCAGGGCTCGAGACAGGACCCGCGGTCTGCTGACGCGTCCACTCCATCAAGCCCCCCACGGCCCGTGGTGCGGACACAGCTCGGCCTGGCTGCTTCCGAGCGGATGCGACGACCGAAACAGGAAGGACTCGCTCGGGCGGGCACAGCCCAGCGCACGGGCAGAGCGAGGGCGCCCCGCAGAGCCGCCTCGCGGCAGGAACGCGCCCCGGACTCCGCGGGCAGGACGTCAAATCCGAGTCCGACGACCGAAAGGCCAGAACTCCACGGAGAGTGGAGGACGCACGGCCGGTCGCCATGGCGCAGAGGACATGCCAACGTTGTGATGGGAGAAGGCGCCCGGCTCGCCTCTCGGGGTCGTGCGGACTCGGGGCAGCCCCGACCCCCGAGGCGCCGGCTGTGGGATGCACCGTGGCCGCAGACGCCGCTTCAGGGTAGGAGGCTCGAGTGGGGTGCCCACCCTCCCCCCGACTTTGCCCTGAGTGGAGAGACTGGCTCGCGTTGAGCACCCAGCGGAGGTCACCGCACGGGAGGGACCGGCGGATGGAGAGCCTGGCAGCGCAGGACGCGGGGCCCACACCGAGCTCGCCCCCCGCTCCGCGGCCGGACCCCACCCTTCTGTCGCCCGCGAGCGGGTCTGGGGCTCGCCGCACAGGCGCTGTGAGGACTGGCGACACGGGGCGCCAAGGGCACCAGGCGAGTTGTCCTGGAGGCCCCCCGACCCAGCCCGCGATGCCGACCGCCTCCAAGCACAAGCCGTTTCCTCGAGGGCGGGCTTCGCGGCACAAGGTGACAGCAGACTGCGGGCTGGCGCCCGCCGCGGGGCCTGGATGCTCCTCCAGGCACACGGTGCCCAGGAACAGCCCCGTGCTCCGGAACACGCACGGGAAAGGGGACGCAGCCGCGGAGACGTCACACCCGGCGCGTGACGCCTTTACACCTGCTCCTCGGCCATCAGACGGCGCGCGCCACGCGGCTTTAACGCGCTTTAACGCGATGCTACGGGCGGAGTCTCCCCCGTCACCGCTGGAGGATGCTCAGATGGAGAGGCGATCCCAAACACGCGCTTTGGTCCTGTGAAGGGACGTGCCGGGCACAGAATCCTGGTTTGTGTACATGTTTATGACGACGTGACTCAAGGTGCCGATATCTGAAAAGTAGGGAAACAGCAACCGAATAGCCTACTTCCATTTGCTCCCCAAAAGTGTCATCACAGTCCAAGTGACTCTGAGAGGCATGTCAGTCTTCAGAACACCAAATATTTTTAGCAGGTTCAAAAGCACAGTGAGAACTAAGACGAAAAGCAAGGACATTGCACGGTAACCTGAGGGACCGGGACTCTGGTCTGCGAGTGTGGGGCGCTGAGGCCCTGCTCCCTGCACCCTCTGCCTCACCGGAGGACGGTGGGCAGGCCGGTCCGTCGCCGACTTTGGCTGAAGTACAGCTGCCTGACGGCCAGAGCAACCTAGAGAAACGTGCCCCAAAGCGCGGGGCAGGTGTGGCCAGTCATCCCAGGGCCCCGCTCCCTGCCACGACTGGAGGCGACACCAGGCTCAGCCTCACCAGTGCACGGCCATCGGTCCGAGGCCGGCACGCGGCCCAGTCAGACGAGGAGGCTGGACTTAATCCCGTGGATGCGTCTTCCTGTGGATGGCAGCTGGGTCCCCAGGTGGCCTCTGTGACTGAGGGAGGGACGACGGGAGCAATTCCGGCCCTCGCTGACCCAGTCGGCGTCGGCATGGACCAGCCCCGAAGCCCCGGCCGTGCCGTGCGGGAAGGCGCACGTCCCATCGCGAACCATGCGGGGTCGGGGTTTCTGCCAGCTGCAGCTGGGAGCGTCCCACCGGATTACGTGACCCAAAGGCTAGTAACCTAGCAGCTATTAAACGGGAATTTCCTGTTAAGCATAACTTTTTCTTACATTTACTTTTGGTCACACAGAGCCAATCACCCAGAAGGCTGTTAAGGAAGCTTGGTTTACCCACGTAAAGGGGGTTCGTTCGACAAGTATTCACTCAGCCACCACCAAATGCCAGGGATCTGGACGCTCAGTGACTGGGTTCAGGTCGCCTGGCACATCTGCCACCGCTACAGGGCTGTCTCCGGGGTCCGCCTCACTCCACGCTGGGCAAGGTCCACCTGGTCAACACGCCGCTCCTCAGGCACAGAGTCCGCTGGGCTGGGGCCTCGCGGCCCACGGCACGATCCAAATGTCGGGGAGCCATGCTCTTGGGGAGCCCGCAGGACCGCTCTCCCCCGGGGTGGGGGGGAGCCAGCTCCGCACCCCCAGCTCCTGCTCATGGGTTGAGACCCAGTGGCTGTGATCAGGGACGAGTCGGCGCCGCGCAAAGTCCCTATGCCCCTGCTCCCCAGAGCGCCGTCCGGTCTGCCTGGCCACCCGAGAGCTGACTGAAGGGCCGGGGACCTGCTGAGGCCCCACGGGCAAGTGCAGCAGGCCAGGGTGCTGTGACGGCCACGGGTCACCGGGCGAGAGGAACGGCGCCACGCCGAGGACGCCCCCTGCGCCGGCACCTTAAAGTGTAACAACCAGGAGAAAGACGCTTTGTTTTTAAGCCCTCATTTTTTTCTGCATGATTAAAAATTTATTTGGAAAGTGATAAACCTCCCTCTAATATATGCCCTTTATCCATAATTTATTAGCATTTTATGAGTATTGTCCGTCCACTCCATATCTGAATACTGCTAGCTGCTGCTTAAGACTTTTTAAACGCCAAAAACGTAGCACAGAAGAGAGAAGAACGGAGACGAAGCCCTTAACTTTTTTTCTAGCACTTTCTGTACCACTTAAACTATTTGGCTCCTTCATGAACATCGTTGCTGGGAACTACCTATTTGATCGGTGAGATTTGTCCCATAAGTCTTGGTATCAGAAATTACTCAAAGCCACTGTGTGATCGCCAAGTCTCAGATGGCTCGAGCTACGTGGAAGCCTCAACCACCTCGAGCAGCTTTAACAATGTCCCGAATCTAATAACATTCGGGAAACTTTCAGTTTATGGCTATTTGGATTGAGGGTTTCAATCTGAAACCTATGTATTCACGATCTCAATTCTAAATTACAATAAAGTACAGTTTCATGTGGCTAGTGGTTTCAGAGCAGCAAAATGTTGACATCACTCCGTCCAGGAAAGCAAAGTGCCCCTTCAGCACGCCACAGAGCCCCCCGCAGGGCCCCGGCAGCCTGGCTCTGGGGCAATTTCATCGTATCTGGGTGGAGCCACAGAGAAACTGAGCCCCAAGTGAAAGCAGCTTAAACGTTAGGCAAACACTCCCTTACCAGCTGCCCGAGGGGCAGCGTCCAGGAGGAAGGCTGTGCAAACCGGTGATGATAACGGAAAGTGACAGCTGAGTACTTGGCTTGGGGTGATTTTAATTTTAGGTTGAGCCCTGTAAGTAGCCACTAGCTCTTTCTAAAACTAATTTTCTATTAGTTTTCTCTGTTAAAGAAAAAGATTAAATTCACTTGGTAAAAAGTAAAAACATATTTGGGAAGTACTATGAAATAAAATACTAATGGTCAAAGCCTTATGATCAGAATTTAATCAGTTACTGTGATGCTCAAAAGTTTAATGAACTGGCTGGTGGGGGGGGGCTGCATTTTATCAAGGTTACGTTTCATATGAGACAAATGAAGCGTGAACGCTCTATCTCCTGAGCTCATCCAGTCATTTCTACTAACTCGCAGCCCCACTAGGTGCTCCTGTTGGGACTCTTTGCTCCTCCCCTGTGCTCCTTATTCAGGTTAAAGAAAAAAAGTGTAGGGTAGAAAATAAATAAAAGCAAGAGTATAACCAAAAGTTGCTAGAGAACTGTATTTTCTTTATGGAATCTGGCTGGCGCTCTCAGGAGAGAAACAGACCATACGCGTGTGATGTCCTGGACGGGGCATCTGCAGCTCTGACAACGACAGTTCTTAGGAAGCCACGGATGTCCTGGAGGAGCTCCGAAGCCTTCTAGGAACAGATGTCCTGCCCCCAGTGTCCGAGGAGTGGCTGATCATGGAGCAAATGCAACGAGAACCCACCCCCCTTGGGAGAAAGGGCAGAGCCGTCCACAAGGCCCTCTGTGCCTCACCTCACCCTGTCCCAGGGGCTGTGGGGCCTCAACCAGGGGCTGGAACTGCATCTCCCCGGCAGCCTGGGCGTGGCGTCCCCTGGTCCTGTCTGGGCCGGGTTTTTTCCTAACACTTTCATGGACCATAGGCTACAGCTGGTCCATTAGTGGCGTAACTAACTGGATGAAGGAAACCGGATTAATCCCCAGTAGACTGTCCGCTCCAGGAGACTTGCGCTGAGCCTGCAGTGTGTGCCCCAGCTGGGGCTCATCTGCCCTTGCACACACGTGTGCACGCCGACTTGCTGGAGGGAAAGGTGCAGCGTGTTGGCACAGAGACAAGGCTGGTCTGCTTCGAGGAGCACACTGGACTCTGAGCCTCTCGCTTTCTGTTTATGTTTACCATGAGGACTAAAGCCCAAACAAATGGTTCATGAATCCGCGAGGTTTCCGTTTATTAAAATATATATATATATCTCCTGGCACCTGCAAAGTGGGTGCGGATCGGGGAAACGGAGTTAAACGCAGGCTCTGCCCCAAGGTGCCCACAGTCTGCACACGACGCGCCCGCCCAGCCAGCGAAGCTCGAGCGGGGTCCGGGGCCACACGCCCGACGCAGGCGAAGCCCAGCCCGCCCCGGGCCTCGCGGGCACAAAGCCGCAGACGGAGCCGGCCGGCCCCGCCTCCCGAACCCCGAGATCAGACTCCCCGGAGCACGCGCAGGGGCGGGCGCGGGGACAGGGCCCCGGGAACCCGAGGAGCAGATGGCCTGGGCGGGGACCCCCGGCCGCGCCCCGTACCGTAGGTTTCGGACATGGCCGTCTGCGACATCTCGGGGCGGCGCTGCCTCTCGCGGGTCCCCGCGCAGCTCCGGCCTGGCCGGCGGGAGGAATGGCGGTGTGTCCCGGGGTCGCCCGCGGCGTCGGGTAGGGAATGGCGAGGGGCGGGATCCGGAGCACAGAGGGGTCCGCGGTCCCCGCGGAAACCGCCCGCCACCCCTCGGCTGCGGCCCCGCCGGACTGGCGGCTCCGCGCATGCGCGCCGCGCCCGGCCCCGCCCCGCCCCGGACGCGCGTGCGCGCACGGCCGGGGGCGGGGCCGGAGCTGTAAGGGGCGGGGCCGGAGCTGTAAGGGGCGGGGCCGGGGCTGTAAGGGGCGGGGCCAGGGCGGCCCCGGGGCCCCGAGGCCAAGCGCAAGCCCCGCGGGAGGAACCGGTCCTTTGGCGGAACTCACCTGCCTCGGGCCCGTGTCGTCGTCCCCTGCGGGCGCAGCCCGAGGCAGTGGTCTGTGTGTCACCTGGGGGCCGGAGCCCCAGCCATGCAGCGACGGGCCCTGGCGGGAGCGGCGGGGCGGGGCGGGGCGGGCTGCCTTGCGGGTTGACTGACCTTCGGCCCTGAACCTGCCTGGCCGTCGGTCGGGCTGAGCCCCAGCCCGGCAGAGCTGACGGAAACTAACGACGCCGGATGCAGACTGCGGACACTGGCCCCTCAGCATCTCACGTTAGGGGACATGGCCTGCGGGCGGGGGGCAGCCCTGGCCCTCAGCTGGGGCCGCGGTTCTGAGGTTAGGGGTCACTGGTAGGTTAAGCGCCTTGATCTACAGAGCAAAACTGAGTTCAGAACCCTCCTGCGCTGGAAACGCAGAGGTGAACATTTTTGGGGAAGAGAATTTTGACTGGGAGTTTGTTGCGTCGATCCGGGCCGCGCCCTATCTCATTGGACCCAACCTTGTTCAGCAGACGCGGTGGACACTCAAGTCGCGCCTTGGCCAAGCTCTCAGCTGACGTGTGCCGTGCTGGAAGGTGCTGGAAGTGGCCGTGGACGCCTTTCTCCCAGCCCGTTTACTCCCATCCTCCACATAAGTTAGCAACCGCCCTGGGGCCGTTTCTCTCCCGCAGTGGCTGCTTGGCTCTGCGCTTTATTCTTTCTGATCCTAATAGCAAACAAATACCTTTCTTCTAAATCACAGAGAAGGCGCCAAGCTGAAATATCGTGAAAGCGGTAATTGCCTAGAATTATTTTATGTGTATTTCTAGTCCATGGCTCAGATACTTCACTGCTTTCTTATCTGGCTGCCTGCGCTTTAGGTCTGGTTTACTCTCCTAAGTATGACAAACTGTTCTGATTAGAGCTGTTTCAGAAACTTGGTGAAGCAGGAGCTCCCGCCCCTCTGGTTCTGCTGTCCTGGGGTCCTCCCGAGTGCCTGTGGCAGGGACTATGGGGGCCCCGGTCTCTCCCTGAGAATCTTCCAACCCAGGGCGGCTCCAAGCCCCAAACACGTGGGACAGTGAGATTTAAAGCTGCTTGGAAATCTCCGATTGGAAAATCAGGAAACCCTTCAATCTCTCTGGGCTACCCAGCTTTAAGATCTTGGTTAAAGATGTCAAAAATATATATATTTCATAAAGGAATTTGGTAAAAAAAAATCTCAGGTATTGTATTTTCTAGTCAGTGGCGCCCCCTCGTGGGCACTCTGATGTACTCTCCAGAATGCTTCTTTCTGGGCTGTGCTTTGTGGTGAAGCGAGCCCAGCCCAGTTTATGGCGAGTCCGTCTGGTAATCTTTGTGGACTGTCTATTTTGGAAGAATGTAATTTGTGAAAGTGCTGTGGGTTCATTTCATCCCCCAAAAGATACGTCGAAGTCCTAACCCCTGTAAATGTGACTCATTCAAAACGAGGTCTTTGTGGACATAATTAGTTAAGATCAGGTCACCTGAGTGGGCCCTTAATCCTACATGTCTGGTGCCTCCTACGAGGGAAGGGACATGCACAGTTAGAGGGCCGCGTGTGGTGATGGGGCAGAGACCAGATGCAGCCGCAGCCAAGGACCATGCGAGGCGGCCACAGCAGCAGGAGGAGCCAAGTCTGCTGACCCTTGACCTTGGACTTCCAGCCTCTGGAACAGAGAGAATAAATTCCTACTGTTTTGCGCCTTTCCATTCACACTACCTTGTTACGGTAGCTTCAGCAGACTCACAGTCGGGGTTGGGGTCAGAGTCGCAGCCACTACTCACCGCCTGTGTGGCCTTGGACAAATCACTTTGATGTCATTGAGCGCAATGGAGAAATGCAGAGCAGGGTTTTCCTGCTCCAACGTCCCTGCGAGGCTGGCGTGGGAGCGTCGTGTAGACACGCGAACTGCGGGGCACGGTGCGGGCGTCATGCTGTTGGCGGCAGGGGCTGGGGAGGTGCCGCATAATGGCCACGAGCTGGGCTCTGAGGTCACTGTGCACGGGCCATGTGTGCAAATGTCATAAAGGAGAATGTCAAAAAAACCTGGTTCTCAGAGAAGCCAAAGGCAGCGATGCCCAGGAACGAAGCTGGATGCCTTAAAATGTCCACGGCTCCCCAGCCAGTTCCCCCAAACTCAGCATCTTAAAACAGTAAACGTTTGTCATTTCGCACCATGTCTGTGGATTGGGAGTCAGGAGGCTGCAGCCGGGAGGTTGGCTGGGGCCATGTCATCTGACCAGGACGAGGGGACCCCTCCGAAGGTGGCACTCCCAGGCTGTGGGTGGCAGGCCTCCATCCCTCACTGCGGGGTCCTCTCCCCAGGCCCGCTGGCATGTTTCCACCACACAGCCTGGCCTCCTTCCTCCCACCTTGCTGCCCGTCCACCTCCGTGGTCCTTCCTTCTTCCTGTCCGCCATGGTTCTCCACTGTGGCGGGGGCACCGAGTCACTGAGGCTTGAGTCACAGGGCCCTGCGCCCGGCAGAGTGCATGCGTCCACACAGGACACCCTCAGAGTTCAGAGGGCTGTAAGGTCAGGTACGGCTGGTCCGCAGCTGTCCGATGACGCCCACCGGATGAAAGCTCCCCCGCAAGTCGCAGACTGCCCCCAACCTGTGCTAACGGCAATGATGGCAGGGATTTGGAGTCTTCGTGTGGCACGCCCTCCCACACGCTCATCCTTAGATGCATCTAGAGATGAGCTGCAGTGGCCAAGTCTGGACGAGACCGGTTTCTTCTGGCGGTAAAGCCGGCGTCTCTTCGTCAGGCCCCTACCCCTCCTCCGCCCGGTCCTGGCCCTGCTGGACACACCGCATGGTCATGCTCAGTGCGACTAGGACATCTGGACAGGCCGCGTGTCCTCCTTTCAGCCCCTCCGCCACCCGCCGTCTCCCTTCTCCAGCCTCCGTCTCCATCACTGTGGTCTGCCGTCCTGCTCCTCCTAGGCCAGGGTGTCGCCTCCCCCAGGAAGCTTTGCATGGGCCCCGGCCACTTCGGAGACCCACCTTTCTGCTGGCCCCTTGCACGCTCCAGAGCCGTCACCAGGACTCCGTCCCTGCTCGTCCGGCCCTGCTCCCCAGAGGAGAGCGCAGTGCCAGGGACCCTGTGCTCACCGCGTGTTTGTTCAGAGAATTCATGGACCCCCTTACCTCTGCACGGACACCCTCACCTCTGCACGGACCCCCTCACCTCTGCACGGACACCCTCACCTCTGCACCGACCCCCTCACCTCTGCACGGACCCCCTCACCTCCGCACGGAACCCCTCACCTCTGCACGGACCCCCTCACCTCTGCACGGACACCCTCACCTCTGCACGGACCCCCTCACCTCTGCATGGACCCCCTCACCTCTGCATGGACCCCCTCACCTCTGCATGGACACCCTCATCTCTGCACGGACACCCTCGCCTCTGCACCCCCTCACCTCTGCATGGACCCCCTCGCCTCTGCACCGACCCCCTCACCTCTGCACGGACCCCCTCACCTCCGCACGGAACCCCTCACCTCTGCACCCCCTCACCTCTGCATGGACCCCCTCACCTCTGCATGGACCCCCTCACCTCTGCATGGACCTCCTCACCCCTACAGCTCCGGGTGTTAGAACCCTGGCTCCTGCTCCCAGCAGGTGAGCTGCTGGTTGTGTGAGACCAGTCCCCAGGGTCCCTGTTTGGGATCTTGGAGTTCCTCCTCCCCCGAGCACAGGCAAAGAGAATGTGGGGTGGGGAGGAAGTAAACCTGAGTCTGAAGGAAAACAGTGCCTGCCTGCAGCCTCGCATCTCCCCCCACCCATTTGTCCGAGCTCCAGTTGATAGTGCAACAATTTACCCCAAAATGTGGTGTCCGAAACAGCAAGTATCCCGCAGCCTCCAAGGGCTGGGAAGGGGCTTTGCTGGGTGGTCCTGGCTCATGGGGTCTCCCATGCTGTCCGCCAGGGCTGTGGTCATCGGTCATCCCATGGCTTGGGGCAGGGAGAGCAGCTCCCTCACAGGGCCTCTCAGAGGGCAGCACGTGGTCAGAGCCAGTGACCTGAGAGGGGGGGAGGGGAGGGGAGGACAGCATGTGCCTTGTAGGACCTGGTCTCTGAAATCCGACACTGCCACCTGGGGAGGGGAGAATTCCCACTCCTGTCTTGGTTCTTAGGCCTAGCGATTAAAAAGGCATCAAGCAGATTAACAGTAGAAAATCAAGTTTTAATATGTACGCATGGGAATTCGCATAAGCATGAAAAGTTCTGAGGACAGTGTAGGTGTCATTCTGGATTAAGGAGAGGGAAGTGGGGCCTGGGACTTCAAAGGGGAGAAAGGCAATCTGCAGGGAGAGAAGGGTCAATGTTTGGTAAAGAAATGTTTGCTGGACCATCTAGAGATAATGTCCCAGGGTGGACTTTGATCAAGTGGCCTTGCCTGCCCCCCCCCCAATCCCGCCACGCCTGGGTCAGGTGTGCTGGGTCGGACAGGCCTTCCATCAAGGAGCCTTTTAGGCACTTGGGGGAGGGCGGGGGTTCTTCCTGAGACTCAGGGGCCTGCCGTGAACCCACCCGGCTTTCTCCTGCTTTGTTTTTGTGATCTCAACTGTTGTCACCCTATGGACAGTGAGCTGCAAGCTGCCCTCAACACACTTGGGCTCCCCAGTGCCCTGCGGGTTTCCCTTTGTTTTCTTTAAGAGGCAGCAGGCTTTGAGGGCTCGGTGTAGCATTTAACAACGGGAGAAAGAGTCAGGCAGCCTTGGGCTACCCGGGAGTTCCTCCAGCCCAGCGAGGTTCAAGTGGTGGGCAGAGTTTGTTTGAGGAAGAATCTGCGTGTCTTAGTGATCGGACATTTATTCTGTTGACAGGAGCAGGTATTTGCTTTGAAGCTTAGCAACATACACGGTAAGGGTGTGCCGCAATGTCAGTCTTTCTTTCTAACTTCTGCAGTTTTTTCAGCGGAGGGAGCTTCTGGTCAGTGACAGGAAAGTCATTGCTCTGCCGATTGCCTGAGGAGTCCCCAGGGAGCTCGGCTGGCTGTGGTTCGGAGCAGGTGGAACACAGAGCGTCCCTATCGGCCAGCTGGGAGGCCAGGGCCCCGGGACCCCTGGGCTGGACAGGCGCCTGCAGGGCCATCACCGTGATTTAAAGCCCCAAGAACATAAATCAGCAGGAGGGAGGCCGAGGGTGGACAGTGTCAGAGAGACTGCCATCAATCAGTGACAGCGAATCCCAGCCAACTCCCCTCCGGCTGGTTCCAGAGACCCTCCCACCACTCCGCTGGAAAGAAGTGACCCCTCAGTGGCCAGGGTGCGGCCTGCCCCCAGCCCTGCAGTCCCCCATGGATCTGAGCAGCGGAGTTTCCCCGGAGCTGTGGGCACCGCTCCCTGACAGCATGGTCTCAGGGGCCCTGCTCCAGGGGTGGCACTCAGGCCCTGGTCCCGGGGAGAGAGCTGCCTCCGACAGCTGGTGACGAGGGAGCCTTCACTGTCACGTTGGGTAAACACGGTAGGGCTCTGAACAAGGGACAAGAATGCTTTGTTCCTTCTGCGCTTTGTCCTTTGCTAACAGAATGTCCCTGGCACGTCCGTGCTCCGGTGTGCTGCCAACAGCGGGGCTCTGCCCTGGCGTCACACTGGGGCCGCTCAGCAGGCCAGCTGCACGCCCCTCAGCTGAAGGCCGAAACCCAGTTTCAAGGCCGAAAGTCGCTGTGTGGCCACCGTCCTCGCCCCTCCCTTGGGCCGGGGTGCACGCCAGGGTGCAGTGTGTCTTTGGTGCCCTCTGTAAAGCCAGAGTGCCCGCCACTGACGTCAGGAACCACGTGCTTGTCCCCTCTCACTTTGGCTCCACGCTCCGACCGGCTTGCTTTTCGTGGGAGAGCCGAGTCACACCGAGGTCCGTGGCAGTGAACTCTGCCCCCAGGCTCACCTGGCTTTCCTGTCCGACAAGTAGGCACAACACGATCTCTTCGCAGAAGCAAAGGGGGAGCTCGGACCTCCGCTCTGCGGCCCCCGAGCATGTGAGCGACAGGGTGCAGATGCCCTGTCCATGGCCGGTCTGCAGCCATCTGCGGCCTCGCCTTCCTTGGAATGCCACGCTCCTTTTAGAACCCCCGACAGGTGACTCACCCTAGTGAAGGCGCCCAGGCCGAAGGGTCCTTAGCTCATCCGCTGCTCCCTGCAGCTGCTCAGCTCCCGGATGAGGCATGTTTCCACCGTGCAGCGGCAGGAAGTCCTGTCATGAGGGCGAGCGTGGGGGCTTCTCTCTGCCGTGGCCAAACACGGGCCACCTTGACTGTCACACTGACGCTTTGCTGTTTGTCGCAGTTGCCAGGGGACTAAGACTAAGGAAGGGACAATGGAGACAGCACGGGCCTCGGCACTCCTGGAAAGACGCTCAGGGCAGACACAGCTCCCCAGGACTGCTAGTTCCCGGGTCACGTGACCTGTCTCCGGCAGGCGTTTGCCCGAATCCATCCTCTCTGCCACTTTTCGGCCTTGTGACCTTCAACGAGTTACTTACACATCCGCGCCCCATTTTCCACGTCCAATGATTCGGCTAATAATATAGCGGCGGCCGGGAAAGGCGAGGCTCTGGGAACGGGGCCCAGCACGCAGCCCGCGCTCGCTAACGTTCCCTGTGTGTCCACGCGGGGTTTCCATCGTCGTTTTTCTCTGCAGTCAAGGAGCAGGTCCCGTTTCCTGACTTTTCTTCGTATCTGGCATTCAGTCTGCCTTGGGGACGTTTCCGTTCGAGGACCCCGCGCTTTAGGGGCGACGCTCTTAGCGTTCCTCCGGGAGACCGGCCGGTCGGCATTGCCCCGTCTTGCTCTTGTCTCTGGAATGACACTGTCCAAACCCAGGACAGACTGCGTCCTGGCCTCCGGGGACGCGCTCTCCGTGAAGCGTCCTTGTCGCGGTCCCCGCCGCCACCCAGTGACTTGACGCGCTCTCGGGGAGCCAGCAGGGGGCGCGCTCGGGCAGGGCTGGGGCGGGGCCTCACGGTTTGGGGCGGAGCCTCGCGTCGGGGGGGGGGTCGGGCTGGTGGCGGGGGCGGAACCTCGCGTCGAGGAGGGCGGGGCTGGTGGCGAGGGGCGGAGCCTCACGGTTTGGGGCGGAGCCTCGCGTCGGGGGGCGGGGCGGGGCGGGGCCTCACGGTTCGGGGCGGAGCCTCGCGTCGGGGAGGGCGGAAACCCTCCTTCGCGTGCGGTCCCCTGTGGACCCCGGCAAATGGAAATCATGGAAATTGGGGACAGAAGGTGCAGTCTGAGAGCTGCTGAGAGCTTCGCAGGCACAGACTTGTCCCGAGACCTCTCACCTGGGCAGGCTTGACCTCCCTTGGGATGGTTTCTTTATATGCGGAAATGGGGGGAACCCAGCTTGCCCCGGTGGGGATGTCGGAAGCCACCGTGTGGTAGTCGCAAGCGCGGCCATTTAGGAAACGCCAGGTCTTACCGCTCGGTGGACACCAAGGCGGTTTCCGGGCCCCCCTACTGTCCCCCTGCATTGGGACCGGCCTTCCCTCCCTGCCCATCACAGCCTGTATCCGAGGCCTGGCTGACGCCCACTGGGCGGGGGTGACAGAGGGCGAGTGACCACCAGGATTGAGGCCAGCAGACCCTCCCCGCCTCCCCCTTACTTCTCAGGTGTCATCTGCAAATTGCAGCTGGGCTCGGGGGCCCCCGGAAAGCAGTGAGCCATGCATTCTCACTGTGCCCAGCCCTCTCCACCCAGCAGGGGTGCGGGGTGCCGGCAGGCATCCATCCTGGAAGAATGTTCTTTCTGGCTTGATGCACAGAACTGGCAGTGCTGTGTGGACACCTACCTGGGCACCGGGCAGCCGTGAGCACCGCGGCTCCAGGGGACTGGGGGGGAGAGTGTGAGCGGCAGGCCCAGGGGCTCAGAGGACGGTCAGGCTTAGTGTCCAGCTCTGCTCGAGGGACTGACCTCTCAGATCTGGGTCGAGGCAGGTGCTTTGGGTTGGGACACGTCTAGAAATCTCCATGCATCCTGTCCCCTAAACCTCAAATAAGGCTGGGGCTGTCCTGCAACTCAAGGACACATCTGGGTGCTTCCTGCCTATGGGGCTATGTTCGCTTTGTTCTGATTTGAAAGTGAGGTCTTTTCGTGGAGGGACAGGGGCCCTGTGAGTAGAGTGGCCGACTTGTCCTGAGTCCTCAGTGCTGGGGGTGGTCCCAGTGCTCACGGCTTTCTTCTCAGGCGAGGCCCGCAGGAGAGCTGCGTGGTGGCTCGAGGCTGTGACGGGGACACTAGGGAACGCAGTCCTGCTCGGGGAAGAGGTAAATGCCATTTCCTCGGCCCTGGCAGAGCTGCGGTGGCCTCCCGGGCAGGTCCCACAGGCCTGATTGGTGGGGAGCCAGGCCACGCCCCTGTCTCCCAAGGCCCGGCAGGGGGGCTGGGTGGCGGAAGGGGACTACTGGGAATGACCGCCCCCGCGCCTGCCCCTCTGAGCCGGGCCTTCGCCTCCCCGCAGCTGCTTCCTCCCCCGGGGCAGAGCTCACAAACCCAGCTTGCGTCCAGCCCTTACGAGTTTAGAGGCGCCGCGCCCTGGGGGACCCCGCAGCAGAGGCGCCTGGGTCTGCGGAGGAGCCGGGCGGCCTTTGCGGTGCTGCTGGGCGGCGTCCACGTCCCGTGCTCCAGGGGTTGGCGGGTCCAGTCCCACCAATACCAGCCCGCTCTGCTGTACGCGTCAGGCTGTGCCCTTCGCCCTCGCTTCCCCCAGAGGAGCCCTCAGGCCATGGGGCAGATGTCCGGCCTGCCCAGGCCCAGGGCGGGACGGCCAGCTCCGCCGGAGAGCCGACGGCACGGTCAGGCCTGGTTGCTTCTCCTCACCAACGGCTTCTTGCCTGACGTTGCTGTGAGGCCAGCGTCACTGTGAAGCCTGTGCCTGGTTCCCGGCCAAGGGCAGCCGAGGCAGAGCCCTCTCCTGGCGTTTCCGGGCACCGCGAGCTCCCGTCTGCCTCGGGGCTCCCTCCAGCTGCCCCCTCCGGGAAGGACAACCCAGAGCCACGCAGGGGGCAGTGTCTGTGCTCAGGTCGCCCCAGGAGGAGGTCGGGGGCCACAGGGAGGACGCGTCACAGGAAGCTGAGCTGAGGCCTGGGATGGGCAGTTCGCAGACTCCTCCAGGTGGCGGTGGTCAAGGGCGGATGGCTCAGCTGGCCAGAGCCTTCTCTGTCATGTCAGAGGACGGGGGGTCCCCAGGGCCGTCCTCGGAGGACCTTGGCCCTGAGTGCCACCAGCACGTTCCCAGGCCGAGTATAAACTCGGCCACCCCAAGTGGACCCATCTTGGGTGGGGACAGAGGTGGCCTGGCCTGAGCCAGGGCGCCGCCCACGGACCTCCTCGCTGATGGAGGACGGTCATGCAGCCTCCCTGGGCTCCT
This sequence comes from Rousettus aegyptiacus, assembly GCF_014176215.1. Lineage (NCBI taxonomy): Eukaryota > Metazoa > Chordata > Mammalia > Chiroptera > Pteropodidae > Rousettus > Rousettus aegyptiacus. The sequence goes on along the minus strand of NW_023416293.1, from coordinate 15,339,608 downwards.
CTGCCTGTCTCTGAAACGGCCGTCTGCAGAGCCACTGAGCCTCTAAGCACGGCGAGGAGCTGACGCTGACCGGGACTGAGGTGCTGCCGAGGAAGGGGCCGGGGCCAGCGTCTGTCCCTCCGCCCCTCGCGCCCCCGGCGGGATGGACTCACCTCTGGGCCGTGGCCTGTGGCGCGGAGAGGACGACTCGTCTCCCCGGAGGGAAGCCTCTGGGAAGGCCTTGCCGCAGAGTGGCGGCATCCGCAGGGGTTCAGGGAGCTCCTTGGTGATTTGCCACCCCCAACCCGGGGGGTCGACAAGGCCCGCACATGGGGCCCTTGTGTGTGGAACCGTCCGCACACAAGAGGATCCAGTGAAATACGTGCGCTGGCATGCCGTCTACACGGCAGGCGACCCCTGGAGGCGGCAGGCTGTCTGTGGTCCACAGGAGCCTGACGGGGAACACACTCCCGCAGCGTCTCCACAGGGAGAGACCTGCTCGGCCCGCAGTGCTGAGGAACCTGCTGGCCGCAGCCGACATCACTGTCGGGAGCAGGGCTCCCTCCCCAAGCCCCGAGGACAGACCCCGTGAGCCCGGCGGGGGCAGGACGGGGTGGGGGGGGCGCTGGACGTGGGCGCCGTGTGCAGGGGTGGGGACAGCGCCCTGCCCGGGGCCCGGCGTGCAACCGCCGTCGGGGAGAAGCCGTGCGGTGATGTGACCTGCACTGCGTCTGCTTCTCCTGCAGCCGATGCCCACCAATCCCAGACCCCGCCCCTGGGCCCGGAGAGGCGGGCAGCGTTGCAACCCGGCGTCCTCCGGCCTGCGGAGCGTCCGGCGCCCACCTGTGCCGCCCACCCTCCGGCCTCAGGTGCACACTATCTAGGTGTTCAGTGGAATCCTTTGCTGAGAGGAGATTCTACGGGAAATTGCGGGAGAGGCCACAGACGCCAGTCCCGGGGCCCTGACTCTGCTCCGTCGCGTGTGTGAGTGCTCGGAGCTGACCGCTCTGGGGGGTCCGAGCAGGCACCCAGTGAAGTCTGCAGCAGCCGACACGGCCCGGGGGGCTGGAATGGAGGTGGGCCCTGAGGCGCAGGCCGGATCCCAGGGCAGGGTGGGGGGCCACGCATCAGCGTGGGGTCCGGAAGAGCTGGCTGCAGAGGCACTTGTCGCACCCTGTGCCCGGCCCCCCGTCTGGGCTGGGAGCACCCCCTCCGCCTCTCAGCCGCGGTACGGTCTGTGGCGTTCACCTCTGCGCCCTGGGTGCCGACATGGAGCCCACCCCCCGGAGGTACCAGTGCATGAGCCTCGCTCTGGAGCAGAAGCCAGGGGCAGGCGTGGACGTCCCCGAGGGAGCTCAGCAGGGCTCGCTGGGGGCGCGTGGTGTGTGTCGGGGAGATCCGGGTCCCTGGAGCCAGGGAAGGGCCAATGGGCGGGGAGGAGGGCACGGATGGGGAGAGGAGACGTGGGGTCTTCTGTGCGCCGGCGGCATCTCCACTATGTGCTCAGTGGCTCTGCCGGGACGTGCCGGCTGCTGTGCTCAGGGTTGGGGCGGGGCATTCTGTGGCGGGCTCGAGCTGGCCATGCAGCGAACGAAGAAAGGAAGAGCGACGTGGAGCCTCAGCTTCCGCGCCTGCGAGCAGGGACCGCAGCCGCAGGGCGGGGGCACACGGGGCAGGCCTTCCGTCCTCTCCTCACCCCGACGGAGCCGCTGCAAGCATCCGACCGCGTGAGCCCTGGGCGCGGGGCAGTGACTGCAGGAACCGACCCTCGGCAGCACCCTGGGAGGGCTCCTCGTGAGCTCCCCTCACCTTCAAAGCCGACGCAGACGGGGCAGAGGATTGTCGCCTGGGACGTGGCCTAAGTGAGAGCAGAGCTCTGTGCCCGAGGAGCAGCCGGAGCGGGCTGAGGCCGGGAAGGGGCCGTGCAAACACTGGCGGGATAACTGGGTCTGCGTGTGATTGGATAAGCCCGGAAGCCAAGGCCGGGCCAATGAGGCGCGAGCTCCCGGGCCACGGAGGCTGGATTTGAGAGTGGAGGCAGGACCGCCTGTCACTGGGTGGAGGGTGCATGTCCCTGATGGCTCTGTGGCTGCAGAGATAAAGCCTGGTGACAAGGCGACCGCAGAGCCTGCGGGCCCCTCCGGCGGGGGTCAGGGCCGATCTGCCTGTGGTCCTGCCGCCAGGGGTGCAGCCTCGGTCAAGCCCGGGGCGTTTCAGCGGACAGAGTCCCGGTTCGATCGCAGAGTGAGCTTGCATTTGCAGGGCGGCAGCCCTGGGGTGGGGACCAGCAAGCACTGGGCTCAGGCCGCTCCTTTCCTGGCTGCCCCCGGAGCACGGACGGCCTCCCCCTCGCTGCCTGGGGCCGTGGGGGATTCCTCAGGGGCTCCGGACTCCCCTTCAGGCCGCGGGCGCCAGCTCTGTGGCTGGCGTGGGTCAGAAATCGCAGGAAGGACCAGTCTCAGACCTTTCATACACGCCCGGTGCCGCCGTGCACCCCCACGGGTCAGGGCGCCTTGGTGGCCGTTCTGGTCTTGGGCGACTACTCCCCGTTTTCTTCTGAAATCCGAGTGGCCCCGGCAGCCGCGGTGCTGCCCTGCAGCCCCTCGCCAATGTCAGGGAGCCCTGCTCCTGACAGGTTCTCTCCCCGCTGACGCTGCCCTGTGGCTGCAGGCGGCGTCTCCTCAAGAACGGCCGCCGAGGCCTCGCTTCCACTGCGACCCTGAGTTTATTTTCTTTTTTGTGACAGGCCTCCGATTTGGTGAAAAGCAGTCGGCTTCCTCGGCAGTCCTCACGACGGTCACTGCCGCCCGGCTGTTCTGGCGTGAAGGCCCCGCGCCCAGCGCCTGCCTTCTCCCTGCACCAGGCCCACCCCCGGGGGACCTGCCCGCCTGCCCGTCCTACGGCACGGGCTCCAGGCAGCACAGAACACAGCCACGGTGTGCTGGGGAGGAGCGAGACAGCCGTGCCTGAGACTCCGAGTCTCCCCGGTGAACGTTTCCTCAAATGCTGGGTCCACAGTGTCCAGGCGAGACATTCGCGAGTTCGTCTGGACAATTTGGCTCCGTCTCTGTGTCAATGATCTCCAGCTCGGCTCACCCACGTGGGCTGCATGCAGAGGCAGGCTCAGTCACCTCGAGTTGGCCTCGGGGTTCCTTGAAAAGACTGATGCTTGTGGGGGGGTCTGGGCTTCAGCTCAGCTCTGTCCCCCTGGCTTTGGGGACCCAGCGGTAGTCACCTCCCACGGGCTTGGCCTTGGGTTTGGGTTTGAGGCTGGCTCCCGGCCTCCCGGGACAGCCCCCAGCACCCCCATCCACCCCACAGCCCCCTCCGAGGGCTAGTACTCCCCTAACCTGCTCCTGGGCTGGTGGGGCCCCTGGTAAAAACGCAGAAGTCTGGTCACTGCCTGCTCTGCCCCTGCTCCCAGCGTGACAAGTCCTCAGCTCTGGTGTCTGCCGCAGAGAATCCCGTTTGTTAGAATCAGCCTCGAGGAGACATGTGTCTGTCTGTTCACTCAAAACATAACCCAACTTTAAATTCCTTTTCCGGCACGTTCTTCAGTTAAAACGTTTTCCCCTCGCCACCTCCCCACACTTCCCGCGCGTGCCCCGCCCCCTCCTCCTCCTGGACCCCGTCCCCCACGGTCCCCGCGCCCCCGCCGCGTGGCTGGTTGTCTGCCCGTCCATCTGGTGTACAGAGAAAGCCGGCATGTCAGACCCTCCCACGCACGCCCAAAACCCCACCCAGCGAAGCGGCTCATCTCAGAGAACTGGAAATAACTCTCCTGCCTCCTTCACGAATCCTGGGGCTTCTCGTCACAACACACAGAGCTGGAGAGCAGATGGGATGGGCCCCCCCCGCCCCGCCCCCGGCTCTGCAGACGCCAAATGGCCTCTCCTCCTTTGATTCTTTATAGTCGTGCTGGCCCTCCCTCCAGCCCGCGTCTGCTCTCCGCCCCCCCAAATCTCCTCATTCTGTGTGTAATGGAAACGACCCCCAAAAACGTGAAAACCCGGGCTTTCAAGATGTCCCTCCAGGGAGGGAGGACAAGCCAGCCCAAAGAGTAAGCTGTGTATTGGGCACAAGGAAAACCTCTCTGGACTGAGACTTTGGGTACAGGAAAAATAATGTGGGTGAGCCCAGCTTAGGGCACAGCTGTGAGTGGGAGACGCGACTTCTCCAGGGGAGGGCTGGCCGCCCCCCAGCTTCACGCCCGGAGAAGACACGGAGTCAAGAACTCCGTTTGGAAATGCCCTGCGCAGGTCTCGGATGCTCCATGTGGCTGCTCTGAGGGCCGTCGGTCGAAGGCTGATTAGTCATTTTGCACACGGTTACAGTGCGGATGGCGGATAAACCACAATACTTAGCACCGGGTGTAGACGCCCTCATCCTGTGACCCCAGGGGTCATGATTTCATGAGGCAAGCTCATACATATTTATATTCCAAAAAGAATAGAAACACCCAGACAGAGGCTCCCCGAGGGACAACGAGACGGTGACAGCCTCCCGAGGGCAGAAGGAGGTGAAATCGCCTCAGGGGCCCGAGGACGCGAGCTCGGAAGGGCTAAGCCCCGGGCGTAACCGCTGTGAGTGGAGGAACTTGTAAGAGGCCACGAGCCACGGGAAGCGCCGAAGGCCCCCCCCCCCCCCGACTCAGGATTGCGCTCCTCACGCCGCTGTTCTGTGTGCACTTTACGCGAACGTTTAAAAACGAGCACCTCTGTCCTGCCTATGAAAATAATCGCAGTCGTAGCCACGATGTTATTGCTTAAGACAACAATTTTAGGTCACCTTTTTCACACTTTCATTATAAAATTATTAACAATTTCTCACTAAGTCACCATTATTAATAACTTCTCAATGGAAATAGAAAGAAAGCTGACCTGAAACATGTCACGCCCTGCGTCTCGGGCCGGGCGCGGTCCGTGCAGACGCCTCTGGTCCGGGCTGGGATGCTGTTGAGGAGCCAGTGGGACCAGGAGCTGGCCCCCGCCTGTAGGGCTCTGTCCGCGCGGCCCGCCCTGTCCCCTGTCCAGGCCTGCTCTCCAGCGTCTGTGGCTCCGCAGGTGCTGCTCCTGTGGCTTCCGTTATGTGTCCCTCACGAGCTAACGGCTGTGTGGTCAGTGTGACTCAGCTCCGGGGACTACGGTGCTCCTGCCCGTCCACGTGGCCGAAGGCTAGAGACAGAGGACTGTGGAGCCTGACGGTGGGACTAAAGCCTGCCTGACTGGCCAGTGAGCTGCCCTCGGCATGAGGTTCACACCCCAGGAGGCTCTGGGACAAATTTCCTCTGCTCGCAACAGTCGGCGGGGTGTGAGCGCAGCTGGACCTCTCGGAGGACAGGTGGGGACAGGGGTGGCCAGGGGACCACACCCGTGGCCCCAAGCAGGCGGCAAAGTCACCAGTGGTGAGTGTCAGGTTTGCTTGTGGGTTTTCTAGCCTGTTCCATTACCGCATTTTCACCTGGAAGATTTAATTAGATCCCTGAGTTTTCTCTTTTCTGGGTTTAACTTCAAATTTCAGCGTCTCTAGTGTCTTTCCGACAAGGGGCCTGGCACCCAGAAGCTGCATTTCCTTTTCGAGGCTGTGGGAGCCGCCCAGTGCTGGGTGGGGGTGGTGAGGGGGCGGAGTGTGCTGGCAAGTGGGGTGGCCTCAGAGCCGCTGGCCTGAGGGGCGCTGCTGCAGCAGAGCCCTGCTCCAGGCTGCGGGGTGAGAGGTGCTGCGGAGACTGAGATGGGGTGAGAGCTGGGAGCTGGGCGAGCCTCCGGGGGCCCTTCCAGGGGGCTGCGGCTCTGTGACGCCCCCCAGTCGGCTTCTGCAGAGCCCTGGGCCAGGCCCCTCTGGCCTCTGGGCATTGTCCGTGAAACTCCACCTGCCTCCCAGGCCCACCCAGACGCTTTGGGGGAGCGCAGGCTGGTGTGGGAGAGCTGTGTGTATTGGGGCACCAGGCCGGGACGCCAGTGGCCCCCAGGCGACATGGAGACCAGGAGTGGCTTCTCCACCAGCCGCAGGCCCAGCCTGTCCCTCGCTCCCCGCAGCAGGGGACACCAATGTCCCCAGGAGCTCCGCCTTGATTCAGAGTTGGGAGCGCCGAGTGTGGCCGAGTGTGGCCGCGGCCGGGAGGGTGCAGAGCCCAGGGGACCGATTCCCGAGGCTGGACGCTGGGCGCAGCTCTCTCCCCCACTGGCTGGGACCGTGTGAGCCGCCTTCCCCCAGGCGGGTGGGGCCTCTGCCGACTCGCTCTGGACCTGTGACGCGGGAAGATCCTCCCTCTCTCCTGTGAGGCTCTTGGCTGACTCACCATGATAGATGGGAGAACAAAGCGAAGCTTTGACCACGTGTCACCCTGAATAAAGAGGGGGCCAGAGCAAGCTCGAGTGACCACAGCGTTGAACGCACTCGGGGTGGCGGAAGAGTCGCAGCTCCACACATGTGCGGAGCAAGGCGGGTGCGCGTGGGGGCGGGGGCGGGGCCGGGCGCAGAGAGGTCTGGCCAGCGTCCCCGGCCAGCGTCCAGGCAGCACGTCCACAGCCTGAGGGTGGGCCGGGGCTTCCCAGAAGATGGTCACTGGTCAGCAGAGAAGCCTTGGTCCCCGTGGGCCGGCCTCCCGGTTCAGTCCGTCCCGTCATTGGACGGCAAGCCTGTCGCGCACGTGTACCCCGTGTCCGCGGGAGACGCCCTGATGTAGGCCGTGGGCCCAGCCACCACGGCTGAGAAAGGCTGAGCCAGGGGTAGAGCCTGCGCCCACGGTGGGCGCGGGGAGGGAGAATTCAGCTTCCCGGGGCTCAGGGACTTGCCGCGGGGTCTGGGGAGCCCCGGGCCGCATTCCAGCGCTGTCTCCAGTGCGTCCTCACCCTTGGCAGCTTTGAGGGCCCAAGGCAATCTCCTGCCCCACGTCGAGGCACAGGGAGCACGATCCGTCAGGCTTGGGGGTCATGCAAACCCCCTTCTAGGTCAGCCCCTCGGAATTTCACAGCGGAAGGCCTGCGCCGCCCCGGCCGCCCGCCACCTGCCCACGTGGCTTTTGCGGCAGGAGGCGCGGCCTGGGCCTGGCCGGGAGCTGCCCGTGGTCCTGCCGCAGGGACGGAGCGAGCGCGGCCTGACGCACGGCGCCTGCGCGAGCCTCAGGCTCTGTCACCGTCCGCCGCTGCCCGGGCACGTTCCCAGAGGACCAGGCCGCCTCCCGTCAATGCCACAGGCGCAGCTGGGGGCGGGGCTCCCCCTGCCACCCTCTCCTGTGAGCCCATTGCTCAGTGTGAGCGTGAAAGGCAAGTCCTCGAGCCCGCTCCGGCCGGGGACGGTGTCGCGGCTGCGGTTTCGTCTAGGGGCTTGGGGGCTGGTCACGCGGAGCCATGGCCTGACCAGCAGCAGGCGCTCCGAGGCCTGGTGGCAACCTCCCGAGTGGGCAGTGACAGTGTCCCGAGCTTGGCCCGAGGAGTCCTGTGGACCACAGGGGCCACGTGGAAGACTTCCAACAGGAGAGTTAGAAGAACCAACAGTGAATTCACAGCCGTGTCAGGTGGTTGACCCGTGGACAAAGAAAGGCCCAGAGCTTAAAATCAAAGTGGAGTGAGTCTCACGTCACAGCGAAGAGGGAATAGCATCCCCCCCGCCCCCCGGCCCAGCCTTCAGGGACTCCCTGGCCCCCTCGGCCCCCTAACACCCGCCGCTGGCCGCGGGCCCTTCTGTTAGAATCATTTTCTCAGGGCATCAATGTCTGACGAGACGGCCTGGCGACCTCGACGGAGCCACGGGAACGACCCCTGGGCAGTCAGCTCTGAGCGCGGACAGCGCGCGCGCCTCGCCCCCAGACGCCCCACGTCCCCTCCGGTCTCCGCGAGAGCCCTCCCTGCTCCTTTCCTTCCTCAGGAGCGCCTGGGCGGGAAGACGGCCAGCGAGCCCGCCAGGGCCCGTCCCTGAGCCCCTGCCCACCGCGGGCGCAGCTCCTTCCTGCCCGCCCGCACGGAGATGCCTGCACCCCCAGCGACCTCTCCCCCCTGGCGGAGGGTCATGAACCCAACTTACTCAGCGGCAGGGCCCCGCTGGCCGAGGCCGGAGGGCACTGGCAGCGTGGGTGGGGCGCAGACACGGGGGGGGGGGGCAGCGTAGGACTCGGAAGGTGCAGGGCGAGGATGAAACCACGTCCTGATTTTAGGCTGAGTCACTCCAGGACGCCTGGTGCAAGGGAACAGACCTGGGAGCCTCAGGACATGTTAGATGTTTGTGTCCAAGCCAGGGGCTGGCGGTGGAGACACATGGCTGCCTCCAAAACCGACCAGCTGAAAAACCAGTGTTAATTCCATTATCTCCGCAGACCTGGGGTTCACTCCACCGACTTAACCAGTTTCCCTCCTCCTCCCTCCCTTTTGCTGAGAACATTTAAGTTCTGCTCTCAGCAGATTTCAATCAAACAGTAGTGTTACCAACTACAGTCACCAAATATTCCTAGGTGTCACCATTGTCACCAGCCGGAAGGCCCAGAAAGTCACGTCTCCATGGACCCCTCCTTGGCGTCCTTCCTGTCACCCCTTCGTGGTCCCAGGGGGCTCTGCAGCCACACACACCGTCCGGTCACTGCTGCCGGACAGCCACGAGCCCAGGGCGTGGGCCAAAGGTGGGGCACAGACCCTCCGCCACCCGTGGGTGCCCTCGGTCCTATAGGCTCAGACACGGAGACGGCGGGGCAACGGGCAGCCCGCCCGGCGGTGGCAGGACCCCAGGGGCTGTCTGTGCGGAGCCACGCTGGTGAGCACGGCCGCCCTCGGCCCCCTCGGCTGCCTCGGCCCCCTTCGCCACGGCTCGCGCTGCGTCAGGTGGGGCGTGGGGGAGTGGCAAGGCCGTGGTTGGGCCAGATGCACTTGGCTGCCCTGCCAGCCTTGCCTTGCAAGTGGGCCCTGTGTGCGGCTTCGTCCCCCGAGGCAGTCGGCCTCTCGCTTTCGCATGCCAGGTGGCCAGGCTTCCTGCAGTGGCCACGGGCTGGCTCTGCGGGTTTGGGTTGAGTGTTAGGGGCCAGGCTTCCACGTGCGTCGGTTAACGCAGGCAGACCCAGCCTTCTGGGGAAGAGCGGGAAGAGGAAAACACAAACCCAAGACACCAGCGCGGTGGGCGAGGCGGCGTGGAGGGCGCCTCGGGTCCCAGGGTGGGCAGCAGCATGACAACTGGTGGGCGGCGGGAGAGCAGGGCAGGCAGGCGGGCCCTCCCCCGCGGGGGCAGCGTCAGGCCTGGGACAGCCACCAGCACGTCCTCATCTCCTTCACCCTCGCAGAGAGGAGATCAGCGTTCCTCCCAGTTTACCTGGCAGAAGGTGAGGGGATGAAGAAGGACAGTCCGGGCCAAAAAACTGCATCCCCCTAGCCTTAGACGTGCCAGGTGCGGCCCGGGGAGAGCCAGGCCGAGGCCCGGGAGCCCGGCTCCCGCCCGCTTTGCCGCTGCCTCTGTCAGAGGCGATTCGTTCCGTCCTCTCCGCTCTGCTGATGGAGGAGCCTGACGCAGGGAAGGTGCGGGTGCCTGTGTGAATCCGAGGGACGTCTCTTCCTGCCAGCCGATCGTGAGGTATGGAAACCGGCTGAATGCGGGACATTTAGGGCATCCCACAAAGTCAACAGAGGGCGCGGGAAACATCGCAAGACACGGGACACGTCCTGGCTCCGCGACCCCCACAACCATCGCATGTAAGAGTTAGAGCTAGTCCTTGGCTTCTGGCCTGCGGCTCTGTTTGGGTGGAAATTGCCAGAGTGAGGCTAGAAACCCTTGGGAAAGGTGCTTCCAGCAGACTTGTGATTAATTAGAAAAAAAAAAATAGACAAAGGAATGGAGGCCTTTGTCTGACGCCTGCTGTGGGACATGGATGCCGGTCTCTGGTGACACAGAGCCGGGGCCCACAGCAATGGCCTTGGAGGAGCCAGGGCGAGGGTCGCTCCGTCCTGCCCTCGACCTCTGAGCCTCGGGCCGGGACCGTCCTCACGGGAGGCTGCAGCTCTCCCGCCGCAGCCGCTGGGCTGTGCCGTGTTCTTGCCCTTGGCTGGGTTTTCAGAGTTTGCGGGACAGGAGCAGAGCAGATGGATGAGCTGGGACGGCCTGAGCTCACCTCCTTCCCACCGTGCGCTCTCTCCCGGGCCTGTTCTCGGGGCAAAGGAACGCGAGTCCTCCCGGGGCCCCAGCTGCCGGCCGGACAGCAGATTTGGGAACTGCCAGGCCTCTGTAATTACCACGCACACGCACACAGACACACAGACAGACACACGAGCACACACACAGAGACACACAGATGCACATGCGCACACACGCACACAGACGCACACACATGCGCACACACACACACCCACGTTGGTTTTCTCTGGAGAACCCCGACCACCACAGGGCCATAATGAGCAGCGGGGCGCAGAGCACAGCCAGCAAGTGAGATTTGGGGACCTGGGTCCACACCCCAGCCCTTCTGCTCGCCGTGGAGTGTGGACAAGCGATCCTGAGACTCCTCCTCTGTGAAATAGACTGTATGCTCAGTACAGTGCCCGGCGTGGAGGGAACGCTTAATAAATTAGAAAAATAAGCTTTGTCTACACCGTGCTGGTTACCGCCATGGAGCTGGGGGAAACATAAGGTGTCTCCCCTTCTCTGTCTTTAGGAGGTCTCGTCCCTACGTCGGCCGTGAGAACTTCCCCTTTTCTTAGCAATCTCAAAAAAAACGGCATGGCACGGGCCTCTTCCAGAAACCCTAGACCAGCCCCCATGTTTCTGCGCCGGCTCCTGTGCTGGAGGCAGCCCTCCCCGGCAGGCGAGGGGGCAGACGGCCCTGCTTTCCTGACACGCCCGAGTCCTCCTGGCCCGGCCGCCTCGGCCCCGGTGGCCCCGTGCCCTATGACTCCCTGTCCGGCAGGACGCGTCGCCGTCACCGCTTTCGGAGGGCACAGAGCCGGCTTTCCCTTCCTGTTTTGATTGGCATCGACCTGTTTATTATCAGTGCAGTTCTCTGGAGAAAAACCAGAGAAGCCGGTTCCTGTCTACCAGCGAAGAGCTCTGCGCTCTGCTCCTGGCCGCGGGCTGGGCGGGCTCAGACAGCGAGGCTCCTTCCGCCGTGGCCAGCCGCGTGGCCAGCCGGGGGCCCCGCGGCGCCGTGAGCAGAGGCCTCCCCGGCCGTCAGGACAAAGGTCCTGGTGGCCCGGGGTGGGGCTGGACCTTTCCGCAGAAGGGCAGCGAGGCAGGGCTGTGCCGGCGCTGGGAGGGGCCTGAATCCCGGACAGCCGCGTCTGCACAGATGGCGGGTCAGAGGGCGTGGTGACAACGCGCCGGCCCGCGGCCCGCGGCACCCGGCCTCCGCCTGCACACCCAGCCCAGTCCCGGGCTCGCGTCTCCCTAGGTCCGGAGCCGCGTGGGCGCCGCAGGCTCGTGCGCAGGCGGCGGGGCCGGAGCACGGGGCGCCGCTCACGCCGGCAACGCTCTGCCGTGTGCACGTGAAAACGTGACTTCACACCACAGCGTCTCGGGGGCGGGGTAACGGGGTCCCCTCATCATCACCCTGGTCAGTGCCGTGACAGTAGGGCCCAGGCCCGGACGCCCCAGAAAGCAGCTCGCGGGGCCCGCCATCCACCCAGGGCTCCGGCTCAGGAAGACCCGCCACACCTCCCTGCTCCTGGCCCCGGGGGACCCCTCTCCCCAACATGGGGTAAGACCTCGCGTCAGTGGGAGCCGGAGTGTGCGTCGCAGGCGTGGCGGTGCCGACGGGAGGAGACGAGGTCCCGGCCGCGCAGCCCCTGGTCCCGGCCGCGCAGCCCCTGCCCACGGGACCCCGGCCGGCAACGAACGTGCCGGCGCCGCCGTGTGTTAAGCCCCCGGAAGCAGCTGCGTTTTGCTCTCTTTAAAGGTGGGGGACGAGGCTTGGTCGTGGGGAGTGATCTGGCTGAGCTCATGCATTTATCAGAGTGGGGCAGGGTCCGAACCCCAGTCCTGGCTCTGGCTCCCCAGGCTGGGGGTGACCTGCTGATGGCATTTGGTGGGCAGGTGTGGGCGAAGCGTGCCCGGACAGAGCACACCCGAGGTCACTCATGCTGTCCCCGCAGACTCAGCTCCAGAATGGGACACGAGGGGCAGATGGGAACTGGGGGTGAAGCCCGGGGGCCCCTTGCCACACAGCACGGCCGCGGCAGCAGCCACCGCTCCAGCCCAGCCCCCGCCCTGGAGGAGGCGCAGAGATGGCAGTGTGTTGAGCAGCCCAGACTCCCCGATGCCCCGCCGTGCGGAGCTGCTTCTGGGACAAGTTCGCAACAAGTGTGAGCATCAGACGTCTGGGGACAGACAGGAGTTAGCGCGTCGGGCGCCCAGGCCGCCTCCGGGTCGGCCGGTTCATCCGTCTCTACTGGGCTCTGGAGGACTCGTCAGCAGGGGCCCCTGTCCAGACCCTCGTCTCCTCGAGCTCCCCCAGATCCGGGCCGCCCCCTAGGTGAGCGCAGAGGGGGTCGCGCCTCTGCTGGGGGGCTTCCCACCGCCGTTGGTGACAACTGCTAGGGACGCACCTGTGTCCCTCGTGAGGCTATAGGGCCCTCGAAGGCGGCCACAGACCCGCGGCCGAGCTCACCCTCCGCCCGCGGGCTGCGGCTGCTCTCAGAGCTGGCGGAAGCCTGGTCTCCACACCCAGCCGTACTGCTCCGTGGGCGCCGGATGGCCGCCCTGCCCCCGCCCCGCTCCGCGGCCCCGCCCCCGCCCCCGCCCCGCCGCCCCGCCCCAGCCCCCGCCCCACCGGCCCCGCCCCGCCCCCGCCTCCTCCCCCCGCCCCGCCCCCGCCTCCTCCCCCCGCCCCGCCCCTCCCCTCCCCCCGCCCCTCCCCTCCCCCCGCCGCCCCGCCATCACGCCGCCCCGCCCCCCTCCCCCCGCCCCGCCCCCCCCCCCCCCGCCGCCCCGCCATCTACCGCCCCCGCCGCCCCCCCGCCCCGCCCCGTCACATGTCACCGCCCCGCACCCCGTCACGCGTCACTGCCACTGTCCTGCACCTGTCACTGTCACTGCCTCACACCCACCACCACCCCGCACCCGTCACCACCTTGTCACATGTCACCACCCCGCACCCGTCACCGCCTCGTCACACGCCGCGTCCTTCCCACGCACGTGCGGGAGGATGCGGCCTGGTGCCCTGGCCCTGTGCGAAGTCCCCCGAGTCCCCAGGCGGCCCTGAGGGAGCCTGCTGTCCCCGGAACGCCCTGCCCTGTCCCATGCTGTCCCCCTAGCTTCCCCAGGCGGCGGAGCCCCCGCCGTGGCCGCGGGTCCTGGCGGCGGAGCTGTGGCTCCACGTCCTCGTTCACAGCTCATGCTGACCAGTCCCATGTTTTACCTTTTTCTTTAAAAAACAAACCTCAATCACTGCGGCCTCTGACCTCATCCATTTCTGTAAACCTCACGTGTTCCTCGTCTCCCGAGGGGCCCGTTTGGACCTTGGCGTACCGGCGCCGTGTCTGGGTCCAAACAGCTCTCAAAGTGAGACGCCCAAGTCCACACTCGTTTCATCTCCGGATTCCACGCTCCTTTCTTTCCAGTTAAGACTCCAGGGCAAAGTCTACATGTCAGACCCACGGTCTCCGCTCACGCCCTGTTTGCTCTCGGGGGTGGACCCCTCTGAGGCAGCCTTGGGGGGGGGCCTCCCCACTCCCCCCGGCCCCCTGCCGGCTCGGCCCCTCTCGTGGGACCTTGGTGGGACCTCGGTGGGACCTCGGTGACTCTGGTGCCCCTGCCAGCCTCCTTTGTGCCTCTGGTCCTTGAGCTCGGCCCGCACTCCCCCTCAGCTAGGAGGGCGGTGGGGACAGCGGGCCAGAGGGCTCTGAGCAGATGGGGGGCAGCCTGGAGGGGTGCCAGGCCGCCGCCCACGGCCCAGCGGAGTCGCTCTTTCCTACCCGCCAAATACAGTCCCCAGATGCAATCAGACACACAAAGGCCGCCCGACCACAGACGTGACCGATGACGGCCGCTGTCCCCGTGGGCTGGAGCCTGGCTGCCCCCAGCCTGAGTCCCCGGGACCCAGGACGCGCCTGTGAGGCCGCTGTCCCCCTGCCGGCCCAGGGCACGAAGGGACTGTCCTGGAGGGGCCCACGGCTCGGGGCCGTGAGCAGGCGCCTGGGCCACCCGGGCGCAGCAGAGGCGGGCGCCGGGTGGGGCCGTTCAGTTCCGTTTTTGGACTTGTGGGTGGGCTGCTGTGGGAACATGCTGCTGACAGCGCCTGATCCGTGAGAGAGCGGGAGGCGCGTCCCCTCCCCCGACGGCGCGTCCCCTCCCCGGACAATGCCCAGCGCATGGGAGGCAGTGCAGGGACTGCGAAGGCCTGGGCTTGCGGCAGGCCGAGTGCAAACCCAGCCACGGTCACTTCTTGCCCTTCCCGTGGTTCCCTGGCGAGGACACCCTAATGTCCCTTCATCCTGCCGGCGGAGCTCGTGGCTGACAGGACGTCACGGCGGGACGAGGGCTCAAGCCGTGTCCCGCCCCTCCAGCACCCCGGCCCCCCCGCACTGTCCCGGCAGCAGCTACAGCACGCGCTTTGTTGGGGCGCCTGGGGGGCCGTGGCTGCGCTGACCAGGCCGCCTGTGACTCCTGGGGTATCTCCCAGGACCCCGCTCCCCGCTCAAGTGGAGCTCTGATTTAATGAAATCGCAGTCCTCTGAGCTGCCCGGGCGGTTCTCCCCTCCCAAGCTCAGCTCGCACTTGCCACTCAGGGCGTCTGGGAGGCACCGGGGCTTTCACGAACGCTCCGGTGGACGTCACCATGGGTGCTTTCCGGAGGAACGTGACTCCCGCGGGGCCGGCCGTCCCGTCCCACGCAGCCCACGAGGCGTCTCACACTCACTTTCTCCAAAACCCAGGAGGGAAAGGAGTCGGTCCCCATGTTTTTGCTGAGGAGTTTCATGCAGTCACTCAATTAGAATGTGGCGGGGGCTGGACTCGAACCCGCATCCCTCTGATGCCCACGCCCGCGAGGCTCCCCGACGTCCCTGTAAGGGACAGTGCCCGTGACCGACTGCGCACTTACAGCCACAGCCGAGGGCAGCGTCCACGTGTCACACTGCCGCGCGGAGCAGGCGTCACGCAAGGCCGGTCGGAATGTGCTGCTTCCCGGCCGACACAAAGCGGGCTTTGTGGCCAGGCGGTCACGTGAACGAGGCTGGCCCGGCGCCTGGACACACGACGCTTTTTCATCCTAAGACTGTTTTGTTCCTTAGGCTAAAACGCGTCATCCAGTCGGCTGCACCCCGACTCACGTCGTGGTCGTGCGGTGCCCAGAAGCGGAGAGACACAGATTTGGATTTTAACTCTGCCCCCCGCGCTCCCGGCCTGGGACTGCCCCTTCATAAGGTTGGCAGTCAAGCTCCCAGCCAGTGCCCACCTCCGAGCGGAGCACATCGCTGTCCGGATTATTTTTCATTCAGGGGTCTTGAGAGTCAAGATCAGTGCTGATGCAAATACAGGCCCACGAAAAGGAGATCGAGCCCAAATGTGACCTCGATACTCCTGGACCTGCTCACCTCTTTGTAAAAATCCCAGGGGCAGAGGGACATGTTAAATGACACCCTGAGAGAACCAGCGAACCCAGAGTAGGCGAGCGTGGGATGTGCAGATCAGCATCCTGCAGGGAGGTGTCGCGCAATGTTGAGGCAGAGGTTTATTTTTGAATCCCATGTCAGACCACAGAGGTACAAAAACCAGCATTGGGCAAAATGTAAACACTGTCTGGATGTGTGATGAGACGAGTATTGCCATTAATTTTTAAGGATGCGATAGTGTTATTATAAGTGTGTTTTTCGAAACAGTCTTTATCTTTTAAATATACATTGAAATGCACATGCAGTGGTATGCTCTCTGGCATTCACTTCACGATGATGTGGGTTCGAACAGATGTGCAGCTCTGGGAGCGTCATTGTTGGAGCCAGGTCATGGGGAGACGGGGTCACTGCACACTGTCCGCGTGTGTTTATACAAGAAGTTACAAAACGAAGCAGGGCAGACCTCTCTGCTCCGTCCCTGACAGGCGGCCCGAAGCCTGTGCAGGCCTCCCGGCCTGTGTGCCGTCGCCTGCGTGCCCGGGGCTGCCCAGCCAGGAGCTTCCTGGCTGGGGCCGCAAGGCCAAGGCGGGGGGCTCACCGACGACCGATGGGAGGGAGGAAGTGCTGCTATGTTCGGTTCACAAACCTCCCAACCAAGGAATTCAGGCAAAATAATTAGATACTGGTGTCACCGGAGAGTGGGGTCCTCTCCCGGCTCACCGTCCGGTTCTCGATGTCTCGAACAAAGGGCTAAGCAAGACACTGAAATACAGCAGAAAAGAAAAGCTTTGTGAGGGGAAAGTCCACTCCCAGACGTGGAAGCGAGGCTGGGCCTGAGCCAGAGACACGCGGCTCAAAGGCCTAGTCACCAAGACCCCAGGGGTTTTACCCCTTTTTACTGTGGGCGGTCACTTTTCTTAGGGGAGCGGGCTTCCTGGATTGACAACTAAGATTGACAGGACTCAGTGAATCATCATTTTGCTTTTTGAGCACGTTTGTTCCCCGAATTCAGTGTGCTCTAATGACATCAATGGACTTCTGGGCATACGCATCATATTATAATGATGGGGTAAAGAGGCTCAGATGAGTTGAAGGTCGCTGGGGTCTTCACTGCTGGGCGCAGGTGACTGGCTGAAACTGGTACCTAATTCTCTGCTCACTTGTTTCTTTCTGAGTTACTTTTAGCCTAAAAATGCCTTCTGGCTTGCTTAATTGTGGGCGTATTAGGGCGGACCCCTCTAGGATAGGATGACATCGGTGTCTTTGCAGGCAGACCCGAAACCCCCCAGCTGTCCTGCCTAACCCTCTTCTAAGAGTCTTGAACCCTCTTCTTATCAGTATGGATGTTAAGAGACTGAAGGTCTCTTCTTCCCTTTCTGCTTCCTGCTGAGAATGGCCGTAGTCCCTGCCCACAGGAGTTCCATGGAGCTCTTTCCCTTTCTGCCTCAGTCAGGGTGGGGTCTTGGGTTTCCTGCTGCAGTGCTGCCTCAGTCCCTAGACAAGGAAAAGAAGATACGAACTGGTTATGTAAATCACATATCTATTAATTTCTATTATTGATTTGCCTATTAAGCAAGTAAAGGGAAACAGGCTTAGGTAATATATATATTTCTTAAAGAGTAAAAATGACCTTTGGCCTAAAGTCCCCTCCCCTCTCAGACTCTAAGGGCCTTGTCTGGCCCGCTGCCATTTCTGCTAACAACGGGGGTGATCCTTTTCAATACCAAGGATCTGAGTCACCAATTCCAGGGCAATTATCAGGTATTTGAGAGAGGGAAGAAAATTTCACTGGCTTTACTAAAAAGATTAAGAACTCTGCAAGGGATGTCCGGTATCAATTCCTGCTAAAAGATTAAGAATTTTACAAGTGATGTCCTGTATTACTGGCGCAGAAACACGAGGCTAGGAGCAGGTACGAGAACGCAGGAGAGAGAATGGGTCGTGAGTGGGCCGGAAGCCCAAGGGACCCGCCCGCCCGTCCGGTTCAGGGCACAGTGCAGGGCCGCCGGCCGGCGGGCAAGGCCAGCTCTCAGAAAGCAGGCCTAAGAGGGTCGGCAAAGCGCTGCCACCAGGCACCAGCGGATCGCCAACCAGAAAAGCCACGCGGAGCACAGGGCAGAGCCCCGCCGAGGCCGGAGGGGCGGGGCCAAGGCCGGAGGGGCGGGGCTGTCCAGGCGTGTGGGCCGGACAGGCCCCCGCCCACCCCCAGCGCTTTCTTCCTGTGCCTCTTCCCGCCCCTGGAGCCGCCCGGCTGGCCTTTGGACTTCCCCAGGTGGGAATGCGGCGGGGGCGGGGAAGCCTCCCTCGTGGAGTTGGGGGAGGACAGGGAATCTTGTCCACTCAGGCAGGCTGATAACAGCCCCAGGCAAGGGACCAGACTGTCACCCAGGGCTGGAGTCAAGCCTGGGGCCCAGCTTCACTCAGCTTGTTTCTTACTGGCTGGGGCCCTTAGGCAAATCACTGATTTTTCTCATCTGTAAAATAAGGGGAAAGTTTGTTTCTGTGTGTGAAGATTAAATGAGATGCTGTATGTAAAATGGGCTGCAAGCAGGACTGTCCTTACCAGGGAAGTGCGCTTTAGGGGCTGAGGGGATTCGCACTTCTCTACTTTGCTTCGGGGATCAGGTGACTGTTGATGTCCCCAGGCAAGACCTGGGAGGCAGGATGAGCAGGAGCAGTGAGGTGTCTTGTGGGGGACAGGCCCAGCCCCAGGTGTGCACAGAGGAAGGGTGGACCCCGTGTCCTCTCCCGGGTCTCCAGACCTTGGGTGAGGTTTCCAGGACTTCAGACGCTCCTGAGTAGCTAGTAGGAGCTCACCCGTTTCTAACCTTCAACTCGGGTCTCAGAGATATTGAAGAAGCTAGAAAGAGACCCATTGATGCAACAAACATCCATTAGATTTTCTGCTCTGTGCAAACTCTGAGTCCAGCCCCTAAGGAGCTGGGGAGGAGCAGCTAGAAAGGAGAAGATGTGAATTATAAAAAATAAGCCTATGGGAGCCCTGCGGAAGGACCAGAGGGCTCTGATGTGGAGAACCAAGAAGGAAGGCTTCCTGGAAGAGGGGGCCGTTAAGGTTTACCCCAGACCTGGGTGACACTGAACAGTCCCACCCATCCCCACTCACGAGTCAAGAGAATCCTCGGGAAGGATGGCTTATGCAGACGTGTCCTGTCCTGGGGGTGCCCCAGAGACCCACGGGGTGGTGGTGTGCCTGAGGCCAGCCAGGACAAAGAGGGACAACTTCCGGGGAGAAGGATTTATTTCTTTTTTGGCTTCATTAACTGTTCATAAGGAAAAGAAGTTAGTGAGATCCCAATCAATTGTTTTTTTTTAATTTAAGAATTTTTTTTTTAATTTAAAAACATGTTTTCTTGACAGAGAACATGGAGATAAAAAATGGCTGGCCCGCCACAGAGAGAGGTCCCACGAGGAGCTGGCCGAGGTCCCCGCAGCTTCCGAGGGAGGCAGCCCTGCCTGGGGGCGTCGCGGGCTGGCGGAAGGGCCTCGGCACAGGCGTCCTCGCCTCCTCGTCAGTCCATCCGTCCTCGGGGGCGGTCACTCCGTCTGGCTCGGGGGCGGTCACCCCCAGCAGCTTCGTCCCCGCCCACCCCGTTCTCTGTCCCAGCAGCTGCTCTGCACGGCCGCCCACCGGCTAAATGCTATTTCAGATGAACAGGAAAGGGATTAGGAGTTAGGGGAAGAGCCCTTGAAACTTTCAGCTCCCTGTCTGGAAACAAGGGAACCAGGAAAAAAAAAGTGCCAGCGACTTCCAAGAACTGAATGTAGAGTCGTGTTGGCAAATAAATCACAGGCGGGCGCCGGCGGCCGCAAGCACCTCCTCCCACAGGGCCCAGGAGAACGGTTTGGAGTTAAAATACTGCATTTTTCACAGAAGATTAAAATTTGGGGAGGTGAACTTTGGAAGGTACGGGAGATGAGGAAGAGGAGATAACCAAGTGACCTTAAAGAAACGGGGGGCTGTGTGGAAGGGACCCTAAACGGGACCACAACACCGGACGGGAGGTCCTGGGACCGCGCGTCCAGGCGGCCAGGCGAGTCCCAGTGCTGCCATTACCTCCGTGGGTCTCGCTGTGCCGGCTTCTCCACCTGCAAAGGCGACCGTCACACCTGCCTCAGGGCACAGCGTGAGTCCAGGGCGGCTCCCGCAAGGCCCCAGCAGGGCCCGCACGTTTACTGCTGGCCTGGCCCGTGGCGCTGCGTTCACGTTTTGCTGATATTTTTAATGAATGGAACAAATTCAATTAAAGCTGTTAAAGTTACATTACAATGATCACAACTGCAGAAAAATTGTTGGCAATAAAAAAAGTTTGAACTCAATCTGTAAAATAAAATTGAGTATTTAAAAACTTTGCTTAGATATTTTGCAGAGGTGTGTATTGAGGTAGCTGAAATTTTTAATTCACACTTTAACATTCAAAATGTTTCAAAGCTATATTAGGAATATATTTTTGCAAGATACGGAAAAACAGTCTTTGATTTCCTTCAGTATATTTACTAATTAACGAATTGAAACAATCATTTAGAGCTTTTTTTGTTAGTGATTCAACTTTGGAACAAAAAGGCTCTATTCTTCCTGTCCCAAGCTTTCCATCGGAGGCCGGCGTCTCACTCACCACCTGTGCTTGGGCGGCCCATCAGCTTTGACCGGTGTTTCCATTTTTAAATGATTGGAAAGAAATAAAAGAAAAATGTTTGTGACATGTGAAAATCATATGAAATGAAACTTCCTTGTCCATAAATAAAGTTTTATTGGACCACAGCCTGGCTCGTTTGTTCACACGTGGTCTGTGGCTGCTTTTGAGATGCGGGTAGAGTAGATTGGCTGTGATGAAGACCGTCTGGCCCAAGAAGCCTGAATTGTTTAGGACTTGGCCCTCTGCCGAGAAGTGGCTGACTGGCTGCAGCCGGTGTGTCCCCTCCAGGACGGCCTCAGGCCCCGTGGTCATGGGAGGGGGATGAACACTTGTTGACTGACAGACTCCACTGCTCTCATTTATTACAGAAACCAGGGAGGCCGGCCCCTGCTGGCGAGTCCCCACCGTGGCCCCATGGGACAGCATGGGACAATAAGCGGAGACGGATGGTCTGTCTGGAGAGTGATGCTGTCTTCCATTTGGCAGACCCCTTCCCAGCTGTGCCTTCATTGAATTTGCAGGACAGAGCGAATGGCCTCCAACAGGCCCTGGGCACCAGGGACGGGAGGTCCCCTCCTGCCCCCCTCCCCCGACCCAGGCAGGAAGGACATAGGAAAACCCCACGTGGGTGGAGGGTCGTTGGCCCAGCTGAAGTCTCAGAGCTGATGGACGTGCCTCTGATTACTCACTAGACCCTCCCGCGGGGGGACCAGTTCTGGCCAGACGCTGTGACTTGCGAGGGCCTGCCTGCGGGACCCGCACCGCAGACACACCCGTCCCGGTTGTAATTCAGCCTCTGCTTCCGTGGGCTCTGTTTTTACATGTGAGATGTAGGACGTCGCAGCGTTAAACACACCGCCCGGGAAGCATGCTGGCTGGAAAGTGGCCGAAGGTGACGGTCGTAGCTGGATCGTGTTCCTCCAACGCGAATGTCAGAGTCCTAACCCTCACACCTGTCCACGTGAGCAACGTCTCTGAGGAATTTTTATGAGTTTATGTGAGCCTGATGACAATTGCCGGGAAGCAAAATCTCAACGGATCGAGAAAACGCCCCAGAGAATGTCAGTTTGTAGCTTAGGAATCGCGGGAGACGTGAGGAGGGGTCCGCGACGTCATGGGTAGCAGGTTAAGTGGCGGGAGGAAGCAAAGCAGATGGACACACGCTTCTGCACGGGCGGGTGGGCGGGTGCAGGGCAGATGGCAATCGACATTCGCAGCACAGAGAGGTGGTATTTGGGGAGCATCAGTGAGGGGTCTGGGGAAGGCGAGCCCTCTGACAGTTCAGAGGTGAGTTACCTTAGGTGCACAGACAACAGTCGGGCTCACTGAAGGTAAAGACTGACCTTTGTCAAGGAACTCACAGGCCCAGGATGTGCTGACCCCCTGTTAATTAGGGAGCTGTATGCTCAGACCGCCCCCTGTGCTTACTCTTGGCCCTTGAGTTTGGGGGCCCACCAGGCACCCCGCCCCCAGCCTGTCGGGTTGAGTGTGTAGCCCTTTGTCCATCCATATGACTCCGAATGTGACAGATGGCATTTGGAGATCGAGCTTCTGAAGAGGTGACAGGTTAAGTGAGGTCACAAGGCGGCCCTGCTTTGATATGACTGGTGTCCTTATAGAGACCAGGATGCAGACACACAGAGGCGGCCACGGGAGGACACGGGGACAAGGCGCCTTTTCTGAGCTAAGGAGGGGGCTCGGAGGGAACTGTTCCCCGGACACCGTGGCCTCAGGCTTCTGGACCCCAGGACTGCGGCGAAGCCGCCTGGCGGTGGCCCCGCACACTGAGCCGCTGACTGCCGCAGGCCCGGCGAGGGCCGCCCGAGTGCTGGGGGGGACGCGGGGGGGGGGGGCGTCACAACTCGGCGCATGCGCCTGGCTGGCCGCTCGCGTGAGCCTCAGGACCGGCCCGAAAGGCAGGTGGAGGGGTGTCCCTCACCCAAACCCATGGGCTCGAACTTCAGAATTCCTCGGATTTAGAAAGAACACGCGTCAGCTGACAGCCTGGCGGGTCCGGGAGGGCGGACGCGCCTGGCCGCGGCGCATTCGGAAGCGCGGCAGGGCGCGTGCACGCCGGGGGGCTGGGGGGCGGGCGCCCCGTCCTCGGCCCGAGGCCGGTCAGCCTGACAGTCATGGGGCACGCGACTGGCCGGCAGAGGAAGCACCCCGACAGCCCACGCGCGCAGACGGGCACCCCGCACACGGGCGCGTCAGATGCCGGGGCCCCGGAGCGCACCGGACGCTGCGAGCCAGCGCGGGCGCCCGGGCTTCGGGCCCCTGCGGGGAGGGCGCGTGTCCAGGGATCCGCCTTTTCCTTACCAGGTAGGTAGGTGAAAGGCCTTTTCCGGTTTTAATGCCTGTCGCGGGCCAGGCTCCTAATTCGAGTGTCTCCAGCCGGGTCAGTGGGGGCGGGAGTTTCTCGGGAGCCCACAGGGTCCCGGTTGCCTTTAGCTCGGAACAGTGCACGTAGGGCTTCCGCACACTAGGGGCGGCGCACTGCGAACCCCTGCCGTGGGGGTCGGAGCCTCGGTACAGACATGTGTCTGCACTCAGAGGGCCAAAGAATGTGCACGACCTCACGTTCGTCCAGGTCAGGTTTCCGCACCAGATGACTATGTGCCGAATGGATAAATACTCGCTTGCTTCGGGGTTCTAGAACTATCCATAAGGTATGGCAGACTTTGTCGGATGGCCTCGCCTGCCCGGCCAGACTTCGAATGCCGCGGAGAAAGGAACTAAGCCTCAGAGGTCAGTCCGAGAAGGCTGGCCCTCGGTACAGCCCTCGGGTCGATGGGCAGCCACGGGGAGGACGGTGGACGGCAGCGGGCGGCCGTGGAGAGCGAGCTCGCGGCGCCCGGGCCCGCGCAGGCGGCCCGTCCTGCCCAGGCCCGTCGCTGTGTAGCGCAAGCTCCCCTCTGCGGAAGCCAGCCCCGCGCGCTCCTCCGCGTCCAGGCCGAGGCGCCTCTGGGAGGCCACAGCACCGCGGAGCTGCCCCGCACCTCACCTCCGCGCCTGCATGTCGTGGTCCACACGCCCCTCCCACAGTTTCAGAAAGACACTCGGCAGCCGAGCGGCTCGCTGGGGGCTGTCTGGCCCACCGAAGGCCACTGGGCTCAACCTCGTGGTCCGACGCGAGGTCCGCGGCTCGCCCACGGGGGTTCGCGCCCCTCCGGTTCCGGGCAGGATGCCCCTGCCTGCCCACCGCCCCCGGCTCCGTCCCCTCCTCCCAGGGCCTCACGCCCTCTCTTCCCCAACCTCCTACTCCCGTCCTTTCAGGGCTGGAAACGACCCGTCAGAACTACAGTGTCTTCGCGACAGAGGTGCTCAGGGGGACTTGCTGACAGCTCTTTGGGTGGCAGTTGTTGCAGACAGCTAGTGGCATTTATAGCAGGACTCCTTCCTCTCAGTGTAATCCCAAACGCCCGAGCCGGGCACCGACTGCCTTAGCGCCCTGTCCCTAAGCGTCACAGAGCAGATCACCGTCTCCTTTCTAATTAACGAGCTGAGAAACGGAGAAGAGATGCCACACCGGGAGCATGACAGGAGCTTTGGAGTTTAGGAAGAGCCGAGCGCCGCCGGGGTCCCACGCTGGCTGGAGGACGGGCAACAGGTGCTGGATGGGGCGCCCTTGGGTGGGCTCGCCACCCAGGGACGCCTGCCAGCCCGGTCCGCGGCACCAGGCCTGGCCACGGGGCTCCCGCCAGCCGCGCAGAGCCCCTCCCTCTGCCCTGAAACCGACTCGAGCCTAGGTTGTTGTTGGTTTTGACCTGTACCCACTGCCACCAAACTCCACCAGGACTCGTGGCCAGTTATCACCTCAACAGCTGACCATTCAAGAAAAGCGCCTGTCACTGCAGCCTGCTCTCCAGGGGCCTCTGGGAACGATGAAGGCACCAACACCTGGCCAGACCTGAGGCCCCGAGGCCGGCAGCAGTGTGGACCATCAGGGCGCTGGCCGTGGAGAAGCCCCTCCGCGGACTGCTTTCCCCCGGGGTCCGCTAAGCGTGGCCTGTCAGGGAAGGGGTGGAGGGCACAGTGACCCGGCTGCTATCAGGACAGGGAGGGCGCTGGGAACACAGAGCGGGCCGGCCGGGCTCGCCTGGGGCTCACACTGTCCCCGGGGTTTTCTGCGGTGACAGAGGCTCATTCACTGCATTGCCGCTCAGCACACAGGCTGCGTGTGGCCCAGGGCAAGTCGGGCTCTCTGGTGGTGTGTAAGTGATAGTAGCTGAGCAAATGACCTGTTAAAGTATCTTGAAGAAGCAAAACTTTTAAGTGGTGTGTTTATTCAAGAGGTGAAAGAAATTTGTCTCCTGAACATTTAAAATGTAAATTAAAAACAAACAAATGAAAAAGCTAAATGTTCCAAGTGGTCTAATTAACTGGGAGCACAGTGGGGCTGGGGACTCGGCTTTGACCCCTCATCCCCAGTGCACCCGCACTGCCTGGCACTTAACGAGTGAGGACGTTTCCACCCCAGGGCCGAGGAATGCCGCCTCCTCCTCCACCTCATACCCCTATCCTGCCCCTCAACACATGCATGCACACGTATGTGTGCACACATACACACATGCACAGACATGCACATATGCATGCATGCACACGTGCAGACATGTACACACACCGTGCACACCACACACATGTGCACACACCCGCACAGACATGCACACAAATGCATACACACATGCACACAGTCTCGTTATGTTCTCTGGCCTGAAATTCCATAATCAGAGACATTTCCTTTTATCTTGAGGCCTTGAGCCTTGTAAAAAACCTCTGTGAGGCCACACAGAAAGTCTTCCCGTTCGTAATCGGGAGGGAATGAGTCTGCCAAACGCTTCGGTGAGAGCTCGTTTGGCGAGCGCCACGGGAGCAGGTGCAAATGAGGAAGCAGTGATGAGTGACCAGCAGGGCGGGGACAGGGCAGGGCCCCCTGTTCCCCCTTCCGCTCACCCACCCAGACGCCCCTGGTCTGGAGATGGCCCTGTGGGGCAGAAACTCTCCCTGGATCTTGGTAACTGCAACGATGTCACCTTGAGTGGTGAGGAGCAGGTCCTGCCATCATGCCCTAGAAAATGGTAATTTTACATAGAAAAGCTGAAGCTTTTCAGAAAAGGACAGAAACTTAAAAAGGGGGTTTAGATTGTAAGCTGGTGTGTGTCGTCGGCAGAAGCAGTGGGTTCAGAGAGGACAAGGCGGAGGACGCCGGAGCCTGGAGTGACAGCGGAGGGCGTGGCTCCGCGCTGGGGGGCACAGAGGGTCAGCAGTGAGACCCGGCTGTGGCTTCGGACTCTCCTTGTGCCCCTTGGCCTACGCTTCCAGGTGAGTGAAGAGCCGCAGGGATAGGCAGGGGTCCTGGCCGAGGGGAGAGATGCCCCCCCCCACCTGGGACCACACAGCCCATTGCCAGAACTGGGCCTGAACCCAGTGAGGTTCCCTGGACTTGCTTCACTGTTGAAATTCCCAGGAACTTTCAGTTAGAGGGTTTATTATGTGCACTGAGCTGCATGCAGAGAAGCCGGGGCGGTTTCCATGGAGATGCCCAGGCCGTCCTCCCCTCCTTTCCCAGGGGTGAGGCGGAATCTGGAGCGACAGGTTTAGTTCCGGTGTCTGCCCCTCCCCTCGTCTCTCCCTCTCCGCCAGGCGGGTAGGAGGTGGCTCCTCCAGGCCGGGCTGAGGGTCCACGGCCGGTGAAGCACTGCGTAAACACGTAAACACGTAAACACGGTACTCCCTCACGCCCACCCACTGCCGTGCCCTGGGGCTCCGCATGGGAATGAGGTGGGACTTAGAACAAAGACGGCCGGACAGGAGGGCATTACCAGGCACACCGCTGGCATTAACCCAAAGGATAACGAATTTGGAGCCAAACTGAGCTGGACTCCTGTGGAGAAAATGAAAACAAAAGCAAAAATCTCAGACAAAACTGGGGGCAGAGGTCACTGGAGACCTCATGCGACATTATTAGTATCTGCTGAGGGGTGATGGAAATACGCCCGCGAGGAGGGGTAACGAAGGGGCCACGCAGCTCCCAGGCCAGCCCAGGCGGGTATGACAGGGGCACTGGGCTCTCAGGGGAAGGCGGGCTGGGAACACGGGTCCAGATCCAGGAGGTGAAGGGAAGCGAGTCTCAACGGGGAGGCCACCCGTCGAAGTCCAGAAAATATATATAAGACGATATGGCAAGATCAAGTTTCAAGGTTAGTCTAACATTAAGGTAACTTATCACATTAACTAATAAGGAAAACAATCCTGTAATTGCATTAATAGAACAAGGAAAAGAATTTTATAAAATTCAGTGCTTATTCATGGCTTTAAAAAGGAACTTTTAACATAACAGACTAGCAATGGAATAAAACTTTATCTGATTAAAGCCACAGTAAACATTACGTGGCATAATCACACCAAGTTTTCCCCTCCAAAGTCGAGAATGAAATGTCCACCCATCCACCGAATGTCTATTAAACGTGCTGCTGGAATCTCACCCAGTGACAGAAAGTGAATATATAGGAATGAAATGCACACAGGTTGGAATGGAAGAAGTAAAACTGTCATTATTCCCAAGAGACATGACATTACATGTAGAAAATCCAAAAGGATCTATACGTAAATTATTAGAATTAATGGATAAATTTACCGAGGCCTCTGGCTACAAGATAAATTCACAAAAGTCAATTGCATTTCTGTATAATATCAACAAACACTTATTAAATGAAGTAAAAATTGCATTTAGGTCAATTATCTAGGAATAAATCTAACAAAGATGTGCAAGCCTTCCACGCTGTAACTGTAAAACATTCCTGAAATCGAAAATTAAACAAATTAAGCTAATGGAGCAATATGCTCTATTCATGGATTGAAAGGAAAATAGTTGTTGATTCTTTCCAAAACGGTCTGTGCAGATTTTATGAAGTTCTAATCGCTCTCTCAGCAGCAATGGCTTCAGGAACTGACAAGCTGACTCTACTATTTATGTCAAAACGGTAAGGGCTAAGAATTGCTAAGATGAACGTTAAAAAGAAAAAAAACAGTTGCAGAACACACCTGACTAGGTATCAAGACTTATTGCTATGTAGCAGTTAATGGTGTGGTAAGGGTATATGGCAGACTGAGCACAGAGGAAAGAAAATTTTAGAAAATCCACGATGCTCCGCATTGCCTTGCGGCCGAGTGACACTCCATTGCATACATGCGCCGCATCTACCCAGTCACTAACCTATGTCGCCCTGAGCCTGGGGAGGCCCCGGCCGCGGTTTCGGGCCGCGGTTTCGGGCCCACGGAGGTTGATCAGGCGAAGCCGCCCGAGGTGCCGGCGGCGGGGACGGTGGGGACCCCCGGGGAGGCCGACTCCTGACCCCGCGGCCGGGAGGGCTAGGCGTGCCTGCCCCGCGCCTTCGCTGCCCTCTGGGGACAGTAGCGTGTCCCGGGCTGCACGCGGCTCGCGCAGTGTTTGGTGGACTTGCTACGCGTGAGAGTTTATTTTTTGAAAAGGAGCAGGTGAACTTCGGGCGACACACGCGCATTTCCCCGTCATACCTGTGGTGCATTCTAAACGGTCACAGCTCACGGGTCACGCTTCGAGCGCCCTTCCCCCGTCACACACACGGGACAGCGACCTTGTGGACGGTTGCATTTAAAACTGCCCTCGAACGCCTCAATTTGATTCCTTCCGTGAGGGTCGGGCCAAAGTCAACCCGTCTCTGCCCACATGTGGGCACCGCCTCGGCCCCCCCCGCAGCCCGGCTGTCGTGGGGCAGGCAGGGGGCTCAAGGGCAGGAATCCCGACTTCCTTAGTGGCTGTGTGATCCTGAGAGGCGGTTTGACGTCTCTGATCCTCGGTTTCTGTCATCAGTAAAGTGAGGTGACTCAGATGCCACAAGGCAGGCACAGCACCCGTGAGTCGCTGAGGCGGAGGTAATGCCGCGCGCTCACCAGCCAATCATGCTCCTCCGGGACTCTTCGGGGACACTCCCGGGCCCCCTACTTCTAGAGGACCCTACTCTGCCCGCCCTGCCTCGCCCGCTCTCTGTCCGGGTCTGGCGAGGTGTCTGGCGAGGCCTCGGCGTTTCCTCTCAGTGTTTCTGCTCCAGGTGGCGAACCGCACCCCTCATTCTAAGGCGGGGAAGGAACGTGCGCCCTCCCAGGGGAGCTGGCCCACACAGACAGCTCCAGAGCCAGAAGTCCCCACCCCTGGTCCCCGGCTGGTCTGTTCTCCAAATCCTCGCAGTTAGGTGCAAAAGGCACTGTCCTGATTGGTCAGAACGGCGCGGCTCTGATTGGTCAGCGAAGATGCCGCGGTAGCTCTGCAGGTCTGACTGGAAGAGGGGGTGAGGGGGTGGGGGGGAGGGGGCGGTGGGGGCAGGGGTGGGGTGGGGGGGAGAAGCATCAGCCCTGCTGCGGAGAGAGGAGCCCGGGAGCTCCTGACCCCAGCAGCAGGACCGCGGTGAGAGGCTCCTGTGCAGAAAGCGCTGCTAGGCTCTGTATTTTTAGTGTTTGTTTTTATTATTTTATTTTGTTTTATTTGAACCCAGTTAGCACTGGGAGTTCTTCTTCAGGGTCTGCAGACTGCCCCTGGACGGTGACGTGAGGGCTGGAATGAGGCGCCCCGCTCCCAAGCCTGGCCCGCAAACTGGCCCCCTGCACAGCCTGTCTCTCCCATCCCATCTAGGACCAGCCGGAGACCAGGTGCTGGGACCGGTGGCCCCGCAGCGGAAGGGGCCAGACCTTTGAGCGACTTTGTGTAGCCAAGCACTCCCCGACCTCCAACCACAACGGGATGACATGAGTGAGCAATAAAGTTTTATTGCAACAAGTCAGGGGTTTCAGAATTTCTTTGTTTTGGTGGCCGAGATTTGCCTGCCCTGATAGAAGTGGCAATTGCAGCCTACGAGCCAGATGTGTTTTCTTTGGACAGAGAGACAGTAAAAACAAACGGTTGAAATGCCCCACAGAGCATGCTAGCTCCGGTCCGCCAGGACCCCACCATTCCCCGGGGATTCCCAGCCAGCCCCGGCGCACAGCCACCCGACCAGCCGCTAAGCATCTGGGTCTGCAGGCCTGGGAAGCTTTGGATCAAAATGACTTCTTGCTGAACGTTTCAGATCCGTGTTGTCTGGCCCGGGGCCACGGTCGTCAGGGGCCCACTGAGTAACGGGGGCCGTGCAGCCTGCCGACGTGTGGGTGCGGCCGCGGGAACGAGGGGCGCGGGGGCATGGCAGAGCGACCTGCTTGGGAATCAGACACCTCGGTCTGGGTCTTGGCTCGGTCACTCTGTGCTGTCCCGGCCACATCAGCCTCCGCGACGGCGTTTACGGGTGGCCGGTGCCGTCCAGCACAGATGGGGGGAGCCCGGGCACCGCAGACCCTTCTGGACACAGGTGGGCGGGAAACCCCTGCCGCCCAACACCCACCCACCAGCACATGCCTCAGGAGACACGAGTCCCTTTGCTAAGGCTTCTCAGCACCCCCGCCCTGCAAAGGAAGGACACCCACTTGCTGCCCTGCAGCTGCCGGGACCTCTGTCCTTCCTGCACCTGCTCCCCCCGCCCCCACTTCCTGGGGTCGCTCGTCAGGGTCACACCCCAGGGTTTCCCGGAGTCTCTGAGCAGTCACCCACGACCTTCGCATCGCCGGATGTAAGCGCTAAGCTCACTCCTTGCAATCTCCTCAGCCCCCTGCCTCACATTTGCAAGAACTCCAAGGACGAGGCCAGGCCCACGGGGGTGCTGAGGCTGAGCCCACGCACAGCAAGGGTTTGTTCCAGCCCCTGGCCGGGAGGAACGAGGCACTTGTCAAACCTGAAGAGACTGAGCTGTC
This sequence comes from Rousettus aegyptiacus, assembly GCF_014176215.1. Lineage (NCBI taxonomy): Eukaryota > Metazoa > Chordata > Mammalia > Chiroptera > Pteropodidae > Rousettus > Rousettus aegyptiacus. Next base: position 15,309,646 of record NW_023416293.1, on the reverse strand, counting down.
CCTGCATCGCTGAGATAATCACATGGTCCTTGACCAGATGAGCTGCTAATGTGTTGGGAAAGGTTTTAGTCTGTATCCAGGAGCGAAAATGGTTTTCTGTTTTCTCTTCTGGTCACACCTGCGTCAGGTGCAGGTGCGTATGGGCCGCTCCCTCCTCCTTGGTGGCTCGTTATCGCTTTTTCCTTAAACCTTTGATGAGCGTCAACTGGGAAGCCCTGTGGGTCTGGAGTTTTCTATGTGAGAATGCTTAATTCTAAATTCCTTTAATAGATGGCAACGTATTAAGAATTTCCATTTTTTCTTCTGACGGTTTTGGTAACATGCATCTTTTAAGGAATTTGTTTACTTCACCTAAGAGGTGGAATGTATGTAAGTAACTTGTTCATGTTATCCTCTTGGTACCCTTTTCATGTCTGTAAGTTTAGTGGTGATGTTTCCTCTCTTATTATTGATATTGCTTAATCAGTCGACCTAGAGACGTATTGGTCATTTCAGAAACATTCTGGTTTCACTGATTATTTTAGTTGCCCCTTTTTTATTTCTTGATTTCCTAACTACTTTTTTCTATTTATGGTCTAATTAATTTGCCCCCTTTTTTAAGCTTCTTAAGCTGAGGGATTTAGACCTCCCAATATGCTTTAGCCGCTTGCCACAAATGTTGATATATTGTGTTTTTATTACGATTAAAGTCAAAATAATTTCACAGTGGAGAAAGTTAGCAGAGCCCGATGAATCAAACAATGACCTGAACGCATCGGCAGCAGGCCGAGCAGAACCCCGCGCGGCCGCGTGAGGCGGCGCTCGGGCCGGGGCGTCCTCGCCAGCGGGGCGGGTCTGAGTCCAGCTGAGAGGGAACAAATGCCACCGAACGCACGGTGAGGTTACCGTTCAAACTAAAGAACCGCAATCTCAAAACGTTTCGGCAGAGACTGGGAAACCCTTCTGGAAAGGAGGAGACGGCTGCGTGGAGCTCGCGTGTCTGATCCGTGTCCTGCCGGAGGGCGACGGGGCCTGAGGCTTGGACGGTAGTGGCGAGGCAGCGCGGGCGTCCCGAGTCCGGCGGACCGGCCGGGGCGCAGGAAATCCACCCGAAGTATTCGTTATGTCGGCGCCGGAGTCTGAAACAGTTCAGGGTAAAACTGCTCTTTGGATGACGCTTGCAGCCTTTCTGTGAGGTCGTTTTTCAGAGCTTTTTTGAATTATGCCCACCGCAAAGTGAAAATTTTTTCTGAGATTAAAAAAAAAAAGCTAGACACAAAAAGGTAGCTACCACATTATTCCACTTATATTAAATTCTAGAACATCGGGAACTAATTCGCAGTGCAGAAAGCAGGTCAGAGGTTGCCGGGGGCGGGGGTGGGGGGTGGGGTGGGGGTGGGGAGGAGACTGTGAGTGGCAGGAGGGGACTTTCCGGGGGACTGCACGGTTCTGTATCCCGTTTCTGGTGATGGTCACATGGGCGTACACATTCGTTAAGAATGGATGTAGTTTAGGTAAATTATACTGTAAATAAAACTGATCTGAAAGGCCAGAGCATGGTCTCTATCACTATCCCCCTGAAGGAACCATAGGTCCCTGGAGAACTGGCCGACTTCTGTCTGAATCAGGCTCAGGATGAGCCTGGGGCCCCTCAGTGCGCTGGGAAAGGAGGGAATTTTCAGGTAGTACCGGGGTCACGAAAAAGCAGAGAGAGAGAGCTCGGAAGAGGGCCCGCTTGCCAAAGTCACAACAATTAAACATCAAAAAGTATAAACACGATGGATTGAAATACATTGACTCAACAAAAATATGTGAATTCATAAAGACATTTTTAAAAAATATAAAGTCAGGAAAACTCAGTTATCACGATTGAGGCGACTATTAAAATATCGCATTACTTTGAAATTAAGTATTTATCCTGCCTTCAATAGGAACTGTGTTTTGAGATATTCGAGTAGACCCCGTTGATGAAACGAACTTATGCTTTACTTAAGAATGCCAACTCATGAATGCAGAATGAATGATGGGATCATGAAAAATCACTTCATAAACTTTACATTTTATCGGTTGACGGTAAAACCAGACCCCCCACCCGCAGGGCCAGAGCTGCAGCAGGAATGGGGGCGGCCACCCCAGCCCAGCCCAGCGGGGGCGCCAGGGCAGGGCCAGGTGTCGTGGTAGACAGCACTCCCGCTGCGGGCAGGGCAGCCCGTGGAGGTGGCGCCCTGCGACCTCCATCACCAGACGGGAACAGACCCGAAGGAGGCACTTACGGGCTGAATCCGGCCCCCCTAGAATCCGTGTGCTGAAGCCCCGCCTCCAGGACCTCAGTGTCACTGGGTTTGGAGACAGGATTTTAAAGACGCGATGCAGGGGAAACGAGGCCGCAGGGCAGGCCCTCGTCCACTGCGAGTGGCGTCCCTGCAAGGAGGACGAGGACACACAGACACACAGAGGCCGACCGTGCGAGGGCGCAGGGTGGAGACGGCCAGCGAGCGACACCCACGGGGGGGGGGGGCCCGCGGGGGCCCGAGGGGGCCGCCCTCCCCACTGTGATCTCAGCCTCCAGCCTCCAGATGGCGAGACCGCGGATTTCCGCAGTCTAAGCCGCCCATCTGTGGCCCCTTGTCACAGCTGCCCGAGTTGACTCAGCCGGTGCTAGAAACTGCGGAGCTGGGATTGGAGCCTGGGCAGTCCGACGGAAGCGGCCGCCCTTTGCCCTGGGCCGCTGCTCCTCCTGCCTGATCCCCAGATCACGGCGGGCGAGGGGGGCCGGGCTCCGGTGGCTTCAAGAAGCCCCCAGAGGCCTCCCGAAGGGGGCGTGGGGCTTCCCTCCGAGAAGAAGCCCAGTTAGGAGCAATGAAGAAGCACCGGGGGCGTTCGCGGGGGGCACCGCCACCAGCTGCCGCCCTCCGGCCTCTCCGGGCCGCGGCGCGTTCTCGCCTGCCTGAGGGAGGGGCGATTCGGGCAGCGGCGGGCGAATAGTGGGGTCTCTCCCCACTGTCACTGCTTCTCCCCGGGGCGGCTGGCCCGCGGGCCTGCCCCCGAGGTCGGCGGCGGCCGGGCGGACACTTGCGTCCGCAGGCGCCGGTCACTCCTGCACGTGGCCGTGTCCTCGGATCCAAGCCCAGGTGAAGACCGGGAGCCTGGGTTGGGATGCCTTGATCCCCGCCGACCGCCATGCTCGGACCAAGACGCCGAGTGACCGTCCCAGGGCGAACGTTCCTGGCCCCAGGAGGCCGCTCAGCACATGGTCACATGCATGACCTCAGCCGTCCTCTGCGACTTTTCTTCCCTCTGACGCGAAGGTGCTCGACGCCACTGGGGGTCTCTGGGGCCCTTGCGTAGGCCGAGCCAGAGCCGCCCTCCCTCCTGGCCGCTGCCCCCTGCCCTAACCACTGGCCATCAGTCGTCACCACCCTCACCACCTTCGAGTCACCAGAAGAAAGGAAACTGTGCCGGGTACCGTCCGACTGGCGGGTCTGTTCACATAGCCGGCTAGGCGAGCCCGAAGGCAAAACGCACGTTTGCTTTTAAACAGAACCAGAAAAGCCGCAGACTTTGCAAGTTTAAAATGAGCTGAGCAGCCGGTTTGCATATTAAAATGGGGGAGTGAAGGCTGCAGAGAGCTGGGCAGGGCGGCACTTGGGAGGCGCCGAGGGGTCCCGTGGGGTGCCCCGTGGCGGTGATGAGGACAGTCCCTTTCTCCATCGTCTTCTGGCTTGGCTCTCACTGTCTGGTCTCTCAGTCCCGCCATTTGCAGCAGGGTGACCTAGGTTAGACACACCTGGGCCGGCAGCACCAGGGGCGGAAAGTCAACCCCTGGGGAGAGGGCGAGGTCACCAGAGCAGGACGAGGGTCCTGATGTCCTCGCTCCTTGGCATTAGACGTTCTCAGCAGCCGCCCCTCGAGGTAGCCGGGGGACTCTCCAAAACCGGGCGGTGACGGGGCCTCCAGGCCGGGGAGTGCAGGAGCTGTCCTCACAGTCACACGCGGACCCGTGTGCCCGGCTCTCACGTGCCTGGGAACCCACGTGGTAAACTAGCAGCTCGCGTGACTACGGGTCTTTGTCGCAGAGATCTATCGCAGGTGGAGCAGCTCCCCGACGCCCCCTGAGCCCTTTCCAGGCATCCAGAAACGGCGCCCAGAATAAAGCACAGGGCCCCCAGCGAAGCCCCGCTGACCCTTTAAAGGGATGACAGCGGGTCGAACCCTGGAGGCGAGCGATTCGACCCGCAGAGGCGCCGACCACCAGCGCGAGCAGAACGGACCCTCCCTGACACCCGGGCACCCAGCCCTCCCGTCCCCGCAGGCCTGGGGCCCGAGCCGCCGCCGCGCTGTGCTCCTGGCTTGGGCGCGATTCTTCCTGCACGGTCGCCCCTGGCCCTGTGCCCCCAAGCCGCTCGGCCACGGCCATGCCGCGGCGCCCCGTGTGCGCTCGCCCCGTGTGCGCTCGCCCCGTGTGCGCTGCGGGCCCTGTGTGCGCTGCGGTCCCCGTGCGCTCGCCCCGTGTGCGCTCGCCCCGTGTGCGCTCGCCCCGTGTGCGCTGCGGTCCCCGTGTGTGCTCGCCCCGTGTGCGCTCGCCCCGTGTGCGCGCGCCCCGTGTGCGCTGCGGTCCCCGTGTGCGCTCGCCCCGTGTGCGCTCGCCCCGTGTGCGCTCGCCCCGTGTGCGCTGCGGTCCCCGTGTGCGCTCGCCCCGTGTGCGCTCGCCCCCCCCCCCACCCGTGTGCGCTGCGGTCCCCGCTCCCTCCGGCCCAGATTCCCCTGGCCACACGCAGCTCGCGGCGTCCCCGCCTCCTGACAACGCCCAAGGACGTCGCCAGAGACGCGCTCCTGAGACGACAGGGTCTTTCTTGCTGCTATTTCTCTCGAATGACATTTCTCCAAATATAACCTGCGGGGGGTCGTGGGGGGGGGGTGGCCTTTTCGAGCCCAGAACCTCTTGCCTGCAATTGTTTGGGGTTCAAACTGGAGGCAGGCAGGGGACTTTCAGGCACACAGGTAAGTCTCACAGTCACACGGCCACGGGGCCCATGACTGAAAACCGCTTGGCAGGGCACACAGCTCACTGTGGAGGTGTGAAAAAAACAACTTCTCTCCCGCCTGCTGAGTTCCTCCAGCTGGGCCAATAGTCAAATTAACAGAGACAGACTAATGGCAGAAACATGTCCAAAGTCTATCATACAGATGTCCATTTGGGGACATCGTGAGACCCTCCCCATCCTTACATGCCGTCCTGGAGCTCAGGGGGCTCAGCTCCCAGGCCGCCAGCCAAGAGCGAAGTGCCCAGCAGATGCCCACTCAGCACCCCGGGATCCCTGGCCAGGGGAAAGGACCGGGCCCTGCTGGACCCTTCCTGTCTGTCCGGTACACGCTGAGGTGACCTGCCGGGGCCCTTCCTGAGCAGGTGTTTCTGCCTGAATCTCTAGGCAGGAAAGGGGAGGTGACAAACTCTTCTCAAGTTCTATCCCTCAAAAAAGCCACTATCCCAAAACACATGTGGCGTGCCCAAACATGGGCCCCCTTCACCGTTGATGCGACGAATGTCCAAACCTGGAGAAAACATCTATGAGGGTTTATTTGGGTCCAACAGTTGCGCCTGAGCAAGATCGCAACAGACTCGAGAAACCCGCGTCCTGCATGGCAGTTGGTGCCACATCGAGCTCCGAAGCCTCAAGTGAGAGAATGAATCTGGGCCGGGGACACCGTGGAGGCTTCTCCGTCGGCTCCCAACACTGGCCGGCGGTGGGGGACAGGGCAGGCCGACCAGGCAGGGGCCGGACACTGCACTCCCTCTCAGACGTGGGCTCCGGGGCCGTCGGCGGGGCCGGACAGGGTAAGAGACTCTGAAGACAGAACTGCCAACGTTTGGTGGGCAATGAGACAGTCCCAGGCGTGGTCCCTCTCTTTCCAGAGCGGCAAGGTATTCCGAAGTGGGGCGCCTCGCGCCCGCCGTTTTCCTCGTCATCTAAGCTGAGCGACGGCTTCACTTCAAGATAAAGCCCGCGCTGCCTACCCTACTGGTTTTAAGAAACTCGCGTCCTTACTACATGGCGATCCTAAAGGTCCCCGAAGAACACAGTTTTCTGTCATTCTTAAGCCTGTAGTGATGAACACAAGCTCATCGAGTCCCAGGAGTTGAGAATTTGCTAAGAAAATTTGGCAGAGACATCCGAAGTCGCAATCCACTAGGGTTTATATGTTAACATTTTGGAACCATACGTGAACTCAGAGAGAACAGCTAATCGACACTTCTTCCCGGCAAAGCCAGACACAGGGAGGGGACAGTCCCTTGTCTGCTGGGCAGGGAGAAAGGGAAGCAGACTCCCAGGCGTTTATCATCGGACACTTTGGCAACTTCTGTGTTTTTTGCAGGAAAAATAAAGATGAAAAGAAAGTATAAAATTCCGGAAACACTGATGGTCGGTGATCAGCAAAGAGAAGGGAGGAGAGGGTGCCGGCCAGCGGCCCCCCCCTCCCCGACGCCGGGGCGTCTCTGCCTCTCTCCGCAGCCTTCTGCGAGGGGCCAGGCCCGTGGCCCACGGGCCTCAGCACGGCCTGTCCGAGGGGGCAGCCCTGGGCCGCGGCCGTTTAAAAACTGCACTTTCTTCATTTCTGAAGAAATCCAGTGGCCTCTGACCTGCTGCACCTCAGTAAACGGCCCAAAGTTCTGATCAGGGGTGGGCGAGGGGCAGTGGCCCAGGCTGGCGGGCCCACGTGTCAGGGGACGGCCCCGCCAGCACCCGCTGAGCCCCTCGGGGCACCGTGACCAGAGTCAGCGGGAGGGGAGACCACGCTGGGTCCCCAGCCGTCCTGCAGGGAGACGTTTCTGGGAACCAGGCGGGGAGATGCGACAGCCTGCCCGGCCGGGCGGTGCACGCGGAGGAGATGAAGCCACGCTCGGCTCAGGGGCCGTCGTCCCCGCCTGTCCCCGCCTCGGGCCCCATCTGGCTCAGGAGCCTGCAGACCAGTGAGGCCTCGGGTCCTCCTGCGGCGAGGCCGGCTCTTCCAGCCCCAGGGGACCTGGCAGCGCCGCAGAGGCGGTGTGGGGCCTCGTGGCCGCCCACGTGAGGCGTCAGCGGGGCGAGCGGGGGATGGAGCAGCCGGCGGGGCAGGGGACCGGGGCACTGCGCCTGTAGACAGTGTGAACTGCCTCCCTTCCGAGGTCTGCTCGCCGGGACTGGAGAGGCGGGGCCACCAGCCCGGTGCGGTGCGCGGCCCCCTGGCCCCCCGAGGCCGCCAGCGCGGGCGCCGAGACCCCGCGGCCCAGCGCGTCGGCCCAGCCCGAAGGCGGGTCCGCCGTGCGCGACGCTCCGCCCTAGTGCGGTGCGCGGCCCCCTGGCCCCCCGAGGCCGCCAGCGCGGGCGCCGAGACCCCGCGGCCCAGCGCGTCGGCCCAGCCCGAAGGCGGGTCCGCCGTGCGCGACGCTCCGCCCTGGATGCAGAGCCCCTGTCCGCGCGCACCTGCCGCATCCGACCTCACTGGGTGAGTCTGGTCCCTCTGTGCATCCAGCTGCCCCACCCTCTGGCCTGACGTGGTCAGAGGGGCTCTCCAGCCCGGTGCGGGGATGGAGCCCGCCAGGTACCCCTGCGCAGGGCCCCCCGGGGGGCGGGAACCCTCCCGTCCCCACGTATCCGTTCCTCATCTCTGGTCACTGCTGCGAACCCTCCCGCCTGCCGTCCGCGGCTCTCGGCACTCGGTGGCCTCAGCGTGGAGCGCACTGGCCGGCAGGGTCTGCAGAGGGACATGGGGACCACTGTCAGGGCCACCGTCACTCACCGCGCACGCCGCGCCCCGGCAGGCTCTGCTGCCCACAACGCCCCCCGCCGAGGGACAGGCCAGTGCGGCCCCACAGCCACGTCCCATGCGAGTGGCCCCAGCAGCACCCCCGGCCCGGGACCCCGGGCTGGGCGGCCTGGCTGCCCAGTGAGGAGGGGCTTGAGCCTCCAGGGTGGGGGAGGCAGGGCCTGGCCTGGACACGGTTCCAACTACTCTGACCCGACCTTCTGTGCCCTCGGCCACCGAACCCAGGTGCCGAAAGCGTCTACGACAAGCGCGTGAGGCGAGGTGACGTCGGTGCCCGGTGCCCGGCACACGGCACACGCCAGCGCCCGCTGCCGCACGCCGTGTCACGCCTGGCTCTGCTCGCCCGGCCCTGCCTGTGTGCTCCCCCACGCCGCCTGGCACGGCCCAGCCAAGAGCCCAGCAGCGTGGCTGTTCCCGCGGCGGTCACGTGCCTGGCCGACCTCAGTCCTGCCGTGGTGGCCTTGGCGTGGAGGCGGCCCCCACGCTGTGGCCCGGCCTCGCTCAGAGCTCACCACCCTCCCCGCACGCTGCCCACCCTCCCCCTTCACCACAGAAACCGAAGCGAACCCCTCAGAGCACCCCCAGCACGGCTTCTGAGCCCACGTCGCCCCAACCGCGGCCAGTCCTGGGCCCACGCCCCCCCACGGCCAGTCCCGGGCCCACGTCCCCCCCACGGCCAGTCCCGGGCCCACGTCCCCCCCGACGGCCAGTCCGCACCCACGTACCCCCTCCAGGCCCAGTCCTGCGCCCAGAGTCCACACCCCACACCCCAGCGCTGTGGCCAGGGACACCGCCACCCGGGGCTGGAGACGGCGGGGCAGAAGCCTGTGGTCTGGCAGTCCACTCAGAGTGACCTCACACAGGACAGTGAACCTTCACAGTATTTGGTGAAAGTCACGGGAACTTTGTACCCCGTAAAACCGCATGCAAACCGCAGCTGCTAGCAGAGACCAGCTGCCTTCTCCTGCAGGCAGCACGGTTTCCCTGGACTGCAGTCTGCTACAGGCGGCCGCGCCCTTGTGTGGGAGCTACGGGACTCCCCGCCGTCCTGCTTGTGGGTGGCCGTGCACGTGAACTCACAGCGTGGACCACAGCACTGGTCGGCCTCCCTTGTCCGAGGTGCACGTGCCGGGCAGGTCTCGCGGAGACCTCGGCCGCTCGTGGGTCCACAGACGGCCGGCTCTGACGTGGCAGGGCTCTGCCCCTCCTCCCCCCACGCCCCTGCCGTCGGGCCCCCTGGGCGGTGAGCCCAGTGCCGGGCGGTCAGGCTGTGGCCGCTCTTATCAGCAGCGACTGGCACCGCCCGCTCCGGAACGGCGGGGGGGGGGGGGGTGGGGGACGGCGTGGTTTCCTCTGCCAGACCCCGCGCGGGGTGCTGCGAGCCTGCAGGCGAGGCCGGCGACTCCCGCCAGCTCAAACTCCTGGAGCGTGTCAGCGGACTCAGAGTTCGCACGGTTTTCCTGGAGGGGTCGTGCCCTCCCCCACTGTTCCCTGACTCCTCCTGGTCTTTTCCGTTTCTTGGCGAAATACTTTCCCCAGAACAGTTTGGGTTAGAGATGGTGGGAACGGTGGCTTTAACCACAAAGCCGAGGACACCAGTGCTTACACGGTGGCCCGCGTGGGCTACGGCCACCAGAGTGAGTGAGGGGAAGGACTCATTAGGTGTTTTAGAGGGGAATTCGTTTGAATTGCTGTCCATGCAGCCACGACGGAGACGCCCTCAGCGGCCTGGCCCCTTCCGCAGGGTCTGCCGCGCCCACGGCCTCTCTCTCGACCTGTCATGGCAGCCCTTATTTGCCACTAAGTGTGCTGCGTCCTCGGCCGGGACACACGCAGGGCGTTCAGGGCCCGGCCCGCGACTCTGCAAGCCGCTGCCTCGCTGCCAAGTCCTCTGTCCCTATGAACACGGAGCAGAGGTGCCAGGCCCCGGCTGGGAGCAGCGAAGTCCAGCTGACGTCCCGGCTTCCCACGGCCCACCACCTCAACTCCGCAGACGGGTGGCCCCAGGGGCACTGCAGCCTCCGGAGCAGGACGGGCCAGGGCCCTGGATCCGGGGCGTCGGAGTTGCTCGCCCCTACCCCGACCGGCCACGACACCAGCCAAGGTGCCGCCACGAGGCCACACGCCCACTGCTCCTGCCGGAACCCGCTCCCGGGCGCCAAGCACTGGCGTGTGCTCCACCATCCCACAGGGCTTCACCCCAAAACTCAAATTCAAAGATAAAATTATTAACCGAGTCGAAACAGCAAGGGCAGAGCGCAGAGCTCCGAGCGTGGGCTCTCCCGTACGCCCACGCCTGCCAGGGCTGGCTGGCCCGCTGACGGCTGAGCTCAGAAGCAAATCCTTAGGCGAGAGGACAGGAGCTCGGTGGCTGGGCGTGGGCCGCCCAACCGGGAGCCACCGCAGCCCGCAGCCAGCTCTCGGAGTGAGTCCGCGTGCAACGGGATAGTACTCAGCCATACAAAATAGTGAAATCCTGTCATTTGCGGCAACATGGATGACACCAGAGGGTATTGTGCTAAGTGAAATAAGTCAGAGGAAGACAAACACCGCGTGATCTCGCTCACACACAGAATCAAAAAAAGGCAAGACACACGAACAAACAGAACAAAACAAAAACAGACTCATAGGAACAAAGAGCGAACGTGGCCGCTGGGCGTGACTGCGCGGGGACAGACGGGCACCACTCGGGGCGGCGAGCCCTCCGCGAGACACGGAACTGTGAACTCGTCACGCCGCACTCCCGAAACTGACATAATACCGACGCCGAAGTGCACGTTAGTAAAAAATAGGAGAACAAAAAATATTTTTTAGTTGAGAAGACTGTGCGCTCCTAGCATGGAGGCTCTTTGTAAGCAAGCCGGGAGACCCGGAAGGAAAGACCGGGAGGAAATGGCCACGCAAAGAGACCAGGCGTATTCGATCAGATAAAAATAACGGGGTTTTCTCTGACTAAAAAAAATGAGCTCAGACAACAATCTACGGGGAAAAAATATCTTCAATACTCACAGTAGAAAAAGGTTAAGAATGCCTAATATTCAAAGAATGTCCACTAATTGATAAGCAAAAGACAAGCTTGCTAAGAAATACACCCAGATACACATCGAAGAAAGACGAAAGGTTGGCGACCACAGGAAAAAAGACTCGACTTCCGCGAAATGTAGAACGAAGCGACGTGTGACAATTCATGCCAACGACACACGCTAAAGAAAGAGGGGGAGCCCGACGCCCGACAGGCAGCGGGGCGCGGGCCGGGCCCCCCCCCCTGCCGGCTCTCACTGCTTTCCGCGTGCGCTCTGCCCCCAGAGGACGGACTCCGCGGACAGCTGGCCTCCACGCGTCCCGGCACCCGTCCGCATAGTCAGACCCGCCTGGGGCAACACGGTTGGGGGGCCCGCCCGTCGTCGGCAGGAGCCTGGCTGCTGCACTGCTGTGTCCTCTGCCGGCACGAGGGTGTAGGTGGCCGCCTCTCTTCATCGGGTGGGCGTGTGCCAGGTGTGCCCTGCCGGGCAGCCTCGGAGCACCCTTCCCCGGATTCACCCACTCGGCGGCCTCCAAGGTAAGACTCCCGCAGCATTCACGTACTCGCCAGCTCCCCGCCACCTTGTCCCCGGGCGTGGCTTTGGGCCCCGCGTTGACCCACGGACAGCGACAGGCTGGGCGCGCACAGGCTTGCCAAGCCCCGGCACCCCGGAGCACCCTCTGTGGGCACACACACTCGCAAAGCCAGTCTCCAGGCTGTAACGAGACTCGGGCTGGACTCAGGCACAGGGGTCTCTAGGGTCCATCCCAGCGGAGCTCCCAGCTGCATGTATGTGACTTCAGCAGAACTGCCCGGCTGAGCCCAGCCGACCGGCAGGTCGCAAGAAAAAATCGACAGCTGTTGTTTTCAGCCTCAACTGGGTGACGGCCTGGCTTACGCTGCGGAAATAGCGTTTTGGACTCGTACTTCCCCACTGGGGTTTCATAGGCCGCTCTGATCCTCCAGACGAGAGCAAGGAGCGAGGACAACCTCGCCGGGGGCTGAGCAGCTCTCCCACTGACTCCCGAAGGCCCCCGGACCCCGCAGACTGGTCTGCTGGCTCCTCTCTCTGATACATAAGGATGGTAGCAAGCCATCCGGTGCCCGCCGTGGGCGAGGCGGGGGCAGCTGAGATGTGTTTATTCGTTTTTATCGCAACTTGATCGAGAAGATTTAGACAGGTTAGGGCAATGGATGAAATCTTTTTCTTGCTCAGTAAGTGAATGTGGTTCATAAAATTCAGATATTACGATGTTTACCAAAACAGTTTCTCCTCTTATAAATGCTCTCTGTCCCCTGGTCTCCTCCACCAACATTTTTGTAAGGAAACTTTTCATCATTTTACCTAAACAATTATTTACATTTTGAAAGAGAAACGCTTGACTTCCAGCAGCGCCCCGTCAGTTTGCAGGAAGGTGAGGTCATTCGGACTCGGGGCCCGGTGACGGCTGACACAGGACCCTCACTTTGGGTGAGCTCCGGACACACGGGACAGTTTTACAAACTGTCGAAGGTCACTGCAAAGACGTAACTGCTCACATAACGGCCCCGCCCCATTTTCATGTCTCAGATCTTGAAATAAAGCGACAAAGGAGGTAGATTGTGTGGATCAAATACACGTGTAGAAATCCACTTGTCAGTGACGGTCTGGTTTTGATCCTTAATGAGCGCTCACAGCCGCGTGCAGCCTGACTGGGTTTGTGGTCCGGCCTGAGGTTTCATTCAGAATGAGAGTTAGGGATCCAGGGGATCAGGGGGAGAGACAGGATGTGAAGGAATGGGATCTGAGTGGAGGGAGAAGTTTGGGGGTTCAGAGAGAGTTTGTGTGTGGTTTTATCGCATTTTTACCAACGAGAGCTTTGATGAATAAATGAGCATTTCCATGGTCATCGCTACGGTTAGCGATAGAGATACCAGAGGTCAGAGACCCTAACGAGTACCTCTCCGGACACTTGAGCAGACTCAGTAGAGTCGGGGCTCGGTGTCGATGAAGGCCGTAGCCTGACCGCAAAGGCGCCTGGGGACAGAGTGGACAGGCCTGTCCTGACGAGATGCCAGGAGCTGTCGGCCCTGACGTCGCCCATGCGAGGCCAGAGGGTAGAAACAGGTGGCATCTGTGGCCTGTCCCCAGGGCCACATTCCCTGGAGCCACTGGCGAGGGGTGTGTCTGGGTGATGGATGAGAAGACTGACCACCGAACCTGAGATGCGCACTCAGCCCGTGAGGCTCTGGGACAGGCACCCTGTGCCCTGCCGGTCATCACTGTGCGGCTGTCGGCCCCGACCTCTACGCCTCCCTCGGCCACCAGAGCTTGGACACACGCCCCGCGCACACGCGTGTTCTCACTGGGGACACATCCCCCGGCTCCAAGGTCGCCTCCCACCCCGCCACACCCAGCGCGGCTGAGTCCCGCCTCCTCCCGGGATGGAGAACAGCGGGCAGGGACAGTAGCCTGCCCCTGACCCCTGAGGGACGCAGGGCCACAGCCCTTCCGCCAGGCGGAATTCTCGAAACCCCACGGTGGACAAGCTGCATGCCCGAGGCCTCGGGGCACGTTCTTTGTCCTTCGTAGAAAAGGCAAGCATGGTCACACAACACGTCAGGACTCATTGTACGCCACCTCTCTTACGGCATTTGCAAGGACAGGGTCACCGTCACTCACACGTGGAGGCGGGAAAGCCCAGCCCCGCGAGGAGGCTTGGGGGGACGGCCGGTCGCGCCCCGGCCAGCCGGCGCTGGAGGGGTCCGGGCCACCCGGCATGTCCCAGGGCACGGCTCACAAAGGTCTCTCCGACAGCGGCACTCAAGCACATACACAAAAACTTTTCTGCCCAAATCTCTATTTTCTCAAGGAAATCAGCGTGGAGGAGCGCCCGAGGACGCGCCCCTCGTGCGTGCTGTGGAACGCGCCAACGCAGGCGAACCGTTGGTCACACCTAAACGTCTCTTCTCTCGCGCCCTGGCGCCGACGGCAAGCTGCGCTGAAAATACGCCGCCGGAGTAGAGCTCGGGGCGCTGAGCCCGGGGCGCTGAGCCCCGCGCTCCTCCCCAGGGCGCCCCCGGCGGCCCGGCGCCCCCCCCCCGGGGGGGCCAGACCCCCCGCCCGTGGCCAGGTGTGTGGCGCTTCCTCCAGGCTTCGTATTCTAGCTCGGGAATTAAGTTGCACCATGTTCCCGACATCTGCTTAAATATAAAAGACCAGGTGGGGAGACTGAGGCAGGGAGACCAGGCCGGGAGGCGTCCCACAGGGCCACAAGCCCGGGGCACCCCAAGGGGTCTGGTCGGGCAACCCCACAGACGAAGTTACTTCACTCGCTCGGGTCATAACCCAATGCCTCAGGAAGTGGTGACCGATATCGACTTCTGTGTATTGAAAAATAAACAGTAAACAGTCGATGTTTTAGTTTTTAGACAATGAAATTAGGTGATTTTATTTACTAACAAATAAAAGGAGCCCTAGCCTGAAGGATAACCTAATCTTTTACTTTTTCTATGGAAAAACACAAGCTGGCCTTTTTCAAACATAAAGGACAGCACAGGACCCACAGAGAGACAGGCGCCTTCTGCCCGCCGTTTCCGCAGAGGACCCCGTGGCGCGGTGTGGTCGCCCCGCTTCACCCGCCGCAAGCTGGACCCTGCAGCGCAAGGCGCCAGGCCACCTCCTGCCGTCTCCGAAGCGCGACCGTCACAGAGAACGGCCACTCCCGGGTGTGACACTTTTACTCTCCACAGATTAAGCCCCAAAGCTGCCACCTTGAAGCCCTGGGATGTGTCGCCGACACCTGGTTTTCTAACGGCCCAAGAGCAAAGGTGCGGCTGAGCAAGGGGGCCGTGTCCCGCCCACGCCCGCCCGGGGCTGGCGGCCACGCGGACAGCCACGCCCCTGCGGCCCCGGCCTGCTCAGTCCCAGGGACGGTGACCGGTGGTTTTAACAGATTTTAACACGGGTTTTAAGAGCTGTTCACATTGTGTTGTAAGATCGTCTCAAAAATGCGCTAAGATACAGTTAAAATTATATCTAGGGTATAATCAAAAGGAAATCTATTTAGAAAAGTGTCCACAAAAAGAGGAAGCCGAGTTTCCCTCACACCTCCATTCACCGTTCAGAAGTCTGAATGGCAGCAAATGCAGCCACACACGTGTGTTCACATGTGCGAGTGTGTGTGTGTGAGCCTGTGTGTGCACGTGTGTGTGCACTGTGTGTCTGCGGGGGTGCGTGGGTGTGCGATGCGTGTGTGTAGGGGTGTGTGTGCGTGTGCGTGCGACAGCATCTTTGGGCTGACTCACCGCCGCCCGTGACCCTGCAGAGGGGACGCCGTCCATGGGAGTTGGGGTGCTGCTCGCGCGGCTGCCCAGTGCCCCGGCCGCGGGCGGCGGGCCCTGATGGCCTGCGCCCCCTGGTCCGAGCACAAACCGTTCAGCGGGGAAGATGGGGGCACCGCCCGGCACCTCGCACAGTGCCGACGTGAGGCCCGAGAACGCAGAGCCCAAAGGGCCATGTTCCTTTTGGGCTGCACGGTGCCGGGGGCTAGTGGGCCGTTTTGTGGGCCGTTTTTAAGTCGTGTGCGACCAGGTGTGAGGACATGACAGAAGTGACCAGCTTGAGGTTTTGCAAGCAGAGGAGGTCTCTCCTCCTTCCTGATTTTTGCTCCTTTAAAGAAGAAAGCGCATGAGTTTCACAGCTAGGCATGTCCTCGCCGGAGCCGGGCTGTGTGCCCGAAACTGCCCGGCCGGCTCCTCCCGCACGCGAAACGCGGCGGAACGTCACCCCCGACACCCAGGCGTGAGGCGTCTCTGTCCCGATCGGTGCGGAGCCACCCAGAGGTCCGGAGCTCTGTTTCCAAAGTTATGAAAAATGCTCGACTTACTTCAGAAACGTGTCGCCTGAGAGTCTCAGGCCCGCACGCGAGCGAGCAGCAGGAAACGCGAGACGAGCAGGGGCCCGCCGGGCACGGCGCCAGGCGGGGCGGCCGCGCCGCGTCACACGAAGCAGCAGTGCCTCCGCCACCAGGACGTGGCCAGGGCTTCCGTCTCGTCCGGAGTCCTGCGCTTAGCGTCCTCCGGCTGCTGCCGGGCGTCCGAGGCCTGCATGGCAGTGACGATGGCCGCGTCGAAGACCTCCTTGAGGTTCTTCTGCGTCAGGGCCGAGCACTCGATGTAGCAGGCGGCTTTGACCTCCTGGGCGCACAGCTGAGCCGCCTCCTCGGGCACGGGCTTCTCCTTGCCCTTGTCCAGCTCGATGAGCACCTTGACGTCTTCCCGCAGATCCGACTGGGTCCCGACCAGGATGATCGGGGCCCTGGGGCAGTGGCCCCGGATCTCCGGCACCCACTTCTCGCCGACGTTCTGGAAGGAGGAGGGGCCGACGACGCTGAAGCACAGCAGGAACACGTCGGCGCTGGCGTAGCAGAGAGGCCGGAGTCTGTCGAACTCGTCCTGCAACCGGGCAAAGCAGCCAGTCACCGCCACGGCCCCCCCAGCTGCGGCCGCCCGGGTGCGTGTCCCGCGGGCCCCGGGACCCCCCCGGCGGCGGGGAGTGCGGGCGGGCGGGCCACCGCCGGTCACCACGGGGGGCCGGCACCCCCCCTCCCGGCCCCATGGTCTCCCCAGCGTTTCCGTCGGTCCTCGTGACCTTGTACTCGGCACAGGAAAAGGACTCACATCAGATGAGTCTCAGAAACGAAGCTGACCTCAGCCTCAGGCCACAGCGTCCATGCAGACCCGAGGCCGCAGCCCGGCCCGGGAGCCCACCCACCGGCAGAGGCCCCGCTTGGCGAATGCAGCCCTGCCCCCTGCAGACGCGCCCTGCGCCTGGGGCACTCCCGGCACACAGAGCCACGCCAACCACACACGGACCGGCGGGCCACCGTCCTCGGCAGCCCGGAGAGCCCGCGCCTCCCCGCGGCACTTGCGATGCTGCTGAAAACACTCCCCTTCTTACTCCACACACTTCTTTCTTGCTGCTTTATGATCCCTCTCCCCCCTCCCTCTCCTTTCTCCCCACTCCCCCCTCTCTGCGAGGACCACAGGCCTCCACCCCGAGAAGGTGCAGAGAACTGGCTGGGACGAGTCAGAGCCGCCTGCGCCTGCGTGGACCAGCCACCAGTCACTGCCGCAGCCGTCCCGGACAAAGACCCTCGCTGGACACCAGGCACCGAGCAGGGCCGGCGGCTTGAGGGACAGGCAGACTCATCTGCCTCTTGTAGAAATGTGTGT
This sequence comes from Rousettus aegyptiacus, assembly GCF_014176215.1. Lineage (NCBI taxonomy): Eukaryota > Metazoa > Chordata > Mammalia > Chiroptera > Pteropodidae > Rousettus > Rousettus aegyptiacus. Next base: position 15,292,623 of record NW_023416293.1, on the reverse strand, counting down.
CTCCAAACCAGGGTGTTTGCACCGAGAATGCCCCGAGCCCCCCGCAGTCCCACGCTCAGCTGCCACTGGACCCCCTTGTACGAAAACTCACATCACCTCGTTCCCAGTCTGTGGGCGCCAAGCGTCCTCAGGTGTAATGTGACAGCCAAGCGCCAGTGGAAGGAAAAAGTTAAATGTCTCCCAGGTCCTCGTGGCTCGCGCGGCACGCTCTGGCTACTGCGAAGCGCTGTTTACACGTCGCGGGGCTCCCGGGCCTCGGCCTGGGAGCGGAGGGAGGGGGCGGTAGGCGCCCGGCAGCTCTGGGGTGGCCTGCGGCCGTGCGCGGGAGTGGACACGGCACGTCCGAGCGCCACCGCCCTTCCCTGGAGTCTAAGCGGACGTCCAACGCCAAGCCCTCAGGCTTCTCGGCACCAGCTCGAGCGGTGGCCGGGGCCGCCCCGAAGTCTACGCGAGAAACGCCGCCTGCGCAGAGGCCGCGAAGGAGGGTGCTCCCCCCCGAGACCGGGCAGCGGCCTTGGCGGGTGGCGGGCGGCCACCGCGGCCAGCCGTACCTGGAGGCCGAGCTCACGCCACCAGCTGCGGACGGGCCTGCGACAGGGCTCGGGGACCTGGCTCCCTGGCCGGGGCGGGGGTGGGGCGGGGTGCAGGGCCGTGGGCGGCACACAGGCCACTGGGCCGCGGTGCTGGCCGAGCTGCTTCCTGGCTTCTTGCTCCTCTGGGGACAGGAACTCCCAGGCGCTCCATGGGCCGAGGGGCCGAAGGGCTTCCGGCTGCAGAGCCGCCCTTTCTCCCGCGCCGGAGGCTCCTCAGTCCTGGTCTCCAGTCGGCTTCCACCTGAGCACGACCGGAGCGTGTCCACAGCCCACTCGCCACCCTCCCTACGCCCCGGCGCAGAAGCAGCTCCTCGTCACCTGCGTTCTCCGGCCCGGGCCACACGTGGACGCTGAGTCCCTGGACCTCCCTGGGCCGCAGGAGGTCTGTCTGGAGGAGGGGGCCCCAGGGGCTGGGCCACACTCAGCGACGAGGGCAGGGGGCACCTCTCAGCTCGGGAGTCGGGGCGGCCGCCACGGCCGGCCTCGCCCGGTCAGGACCGACACCGGCTGACGCTGGCCGGCGGGGAAAAGCGACTTCCCCTTGCCGGCCGCGTGCTCTTTATAAACAGTCTTCGAAGCTGCTTTCCTGCGCATCTTCAGACAGGAGCCTCATCGCCACGAGGTCAGGCACACGGCATGCTGAGCGCCTCAGGCAGCAGGTGCAGCGAGTCTCCGTGGAAACTCCGCTGAAGACCAGAGGTGGCGTTTCGAATGAGCCGAGGCCACCAGCTTGGCACCAAAACCCTTTTCTCCCTAAGCGCAAACTTCTTGTGAAAACGCTTGTAAAATGGTCCTCGTCCCTCCCCGACTTTTACATAGACCATAACGAGGAGAGTCGGACTCTTCCTTGATGGTTCGGGATCATTTCTATGATTTTTTCTGGCGAAAGCCCTCGTCCTCCTTCGAAGCTGCTCCGAGGTCTTCCTCCTGGGCTCACCCGTCCTGCGGCTGGAGCCGATGTCACCTTCCCATGGACGTCGCTTTCCTGGTTTCTCTCACAACTGCCACCAGCTGGTTTGTCTTCTCCGCGACCGGCCAGCGCCCGCTCGTTCGTTACGGGGCGCGTCCGAGCCCCGCCGCGTGCCAGCACGGTGCAGCCCAGGGGAGGGACAGGGCACGGCGGAGCCCAGCGGCGGCCAGGATGAGCACGGCTTCTGCTCCTCCCCGCAGGGGCCCTGGGGACCCGCCCTTGGCTCCCCGCACCCTCGGCTCGGTCTTCGCTCAGGCACTAAGCCGCCCCTCTCACACGAGTAGGGACATCGGTCCTTCCTGAGGGGCCACTCCGCCTGCTTGCAAGGCCAGAAAATGTGGCCCCAGTAGGGAAATAGCCTCACGTTGTACTAAGCAATTAAGCTCTGGCTCTAAACACCGGCCAGGCACTCGGAAGACCGAGCGCTGGGCTGCCCCGTGCTTTGCTTTTTCTTCCTCCTACGGGTGAGCAACCACGACTGGGCTTGGCTCTTCCGTCCCGGATCGAGGGGGCGGGGCGCAGCGGCGGCAGGGCAGGACAGGGCAGCAGAGGCTGGCCGAGCACTCGCAGCGCTGTGGCCACCACGAACGCTGCCCGCTGCCCGGCCTCGTCTCACCTCGAGGTTCAAGAACGAAGCTGTGAGTCAGCTGCCCCAGGGCAGGCGAGCGGCCTGGATGCTGAGCCTCGGATGAGGCGCTTGGGGACACTGGAAGCCAACTTCTTACAGCAAACGGTCACATGACAGCACCCGAAAAAGTGAAGCAGGCACTTCCGCCTGCCTTTCTCTAACTCTAGCCACCGCCGGCTCCCCAGTGTCGGTAAAACGAACAAACACTAACGAAATACGAAACAAACGAACAAACCCTGCACGCTCAATGACTGCCATTTGGTAAACTCGGGATGGCACCCTGGGCCTCAAGAGAAGAGAGGGGCTCCGGCGCCTTGAGCATCATGCCCCGGGGCAGGTGGGGGACGACCGGGCGACGCGCCCCCGAGCTCTTCAGGGGAGGCTCCGCGGGGCCTCACCCCGCGTCCCCGCATCACCGCAGGCTGTCCCGTGCAAGGTCCTGGCTCCTCGCACGAGAGTGAGTGTTCACAACTCGCAGACACTGCCCCCAGCTCGGGACGCTCTGTCCAGAGCCTCCGCCTCAGGGCACAGCGGTGGCCCTGGGAGCCACACCACGCTTAGTGCAGGAAACACTAACAACTGGCTGACATGAACCCCATCTTTTTTCTTGAGTAAATTTCTTAAACATTTGGCTTGTCGACCCTTAATAAAACGATATAAAATATGACCGACTTACTTTGAGAAATGATTACAGAGCATCATTGATCATTTTTAATAAAAACCAGAAAGTAAATAAAATCAGAAACTCCTGTGAGATAAGCGCTGTTCTTGACCCCGGTCCCCCGCCCTGCCCACGCCGAGCTGGCCAATCCCGGTTTTATGAGAGCGGAGCCATCGCCGCCACCCCAGCCCCTGAGCGGGGACCCTGAGCGGCGCCCCCAGCGGGGCCTCAGTGACCTGGCTCCTGAGGGAGGCTCCGGGAGGCCCCGAGCAGGCTGTTCCCGCCCCCAGCTGTGAGAACGACACCATACTGACCTGTCCCGCCGTGTCACAGAGCTGGAGTCTCACTGGCCGCCCGTCCACGGAAACCACAGCTGAAATGACAGTCGGGGGGGGGGGGACCTCTTAGCCCCTTTGCAAAGGATCCTGCCCATCCTCGCTCCAAATCCTTCGGCTCCTGTTCCGGGTCCCCCAGCGAGGTCCACAAGGACTCGCCGAACACAAGGAGGCCCGAGCGCTGGAGTGCAGCACCCTCAGGGTCCGACAGTTCACCCCGAACCCCTGAACCCTTCGATGGCACCCCAGCAGGGCCCGCACCTTCCTCCTCGCTGGGAAAATCTATTTTCCCGTCACACTAGTTTCAAAAAACCTAAAAACGACCCGGGGGTGAGGGAGACGAGTGGGATCCAACCTGCAGCTTTGAACCAGTGGGAAAAACAACTGTTTTCCCTTGGGAAACGATTGGGGCCTTCGGGGTTCATCGTGAAACCGTAGCTTGTTTTGGGGACATGTGGCTGCCGGCGGCGTCCTGTTTATAAAACAGGCCCTGCTTATCTCTCCCCCTGGCCGCGGAGGAGCCCAGAGGGGGCCGCCACAGCGGCGGCCGCGAGCCCAGCTCCGCAGGGCCTGCGAAGGGCAGGCTGCGGGGTTCCACTTGACTCAAGCCGTTTTGTCTCAATGCAACTTTCTAGAGTGTTCATCCATGTTTATACTAGTCAGTTGAGACGCCCCCCCCCCCAAAGGACAGCAACAGTGGCACCCACTGTTAGCACCACACGGTTTTATCTAGGGCGCCTCTGATGGGAGAAAGCGAGCCCCGCCACCGTGACTTCCTAAGGGGTCAGGAAGCATTATCCTGTTTAAGAGTGTGTGTCAGACGAGCTTCTGCGGGTTTTAATTTTTCCTGAAGTTTCAAAAAGACCTGAAAAGCATCAAGGTAAAGGGTCCAGATCTCTGTGTTCTACCAAAGCAAACAGCTCCCCACAGACGAGGGCTCTGGGCAGCGCAAAGATACTGAAAAGAGGCCAAGAACAGAGCCGGGGGCGCGGCGAGGCCCCGCGGGGATCCAGGCTCCGCACGACCCCGCAGCCTGTCCCTGTCGTCGGGCTCTTCGCAACGGTCTCCCGCCGTCCCCGCGGCTCTTTAAGGCCGGGGTGCCCCTGGCGAGGGCAGCCGCCCCAAGGAAGCGACCGACACTCAAGGCCACAGGTAATGGCACCTGCGCGTCACCTTCCCGGTGGGACGCGGCGCCGGCGGAGTCGGCCTGACGCGGCCGCTCGGCGCGGCGCAGTGACCGGGCCACCCGAACCCGGCCCGGCCCGCGGCCCGGGGCTCGGGGCGCCCCGACCCCCCCCGCTCGTCCCCGGGGCTCTGGGCGCCCAGATCCCCCCGCTCGTCCCGCCCCCGCCCCCCGCTCGTCCCCGGGGCGCCCCGACCCCCACCCCCCGCTCTCCCCGGGGCTCAGGGCGCCCCGACACCCCCGCTCGTTCCCGGGGCTCGGGGCGCCCCGACCCCCCCCCCGCTCTCCCCAGGGCTCACGGCGCCCCGACCTCCCTCCCGGCTCGTCCCGCCCCCCCCCGCTCTCCCCGGGGCTCACCCGAGAAGTTGTCGAAGGCCGTGGGGATGTACTCCGTGGGGTACCCGTTGGTGGTGTAGCTCACCACCAGGCTGGTCTTGCCCACCGCGCCGTCGCCGACCAGCACGCACTTGACGCCGCGCGCCCCGCGCGCCCCGCGCTCCCGGCGCGGCGGCACGGGCGGCGCCTCGCGGCGGCCGGCGAACGCGGGGTCCCCCCGCTGCTGCGGGGGCATCGGGGCGCGCGCCCCGGCCGCACGGCGCGCAGACAAAGGCGGCCGCGCGGGGTCGCGCGCTGGGCTCCGGCCGCGCCGCCGCCGCCCGCGTCGGCTCCGCGCGCCCCGGGGACCGCGGCCCGCGCGCCGGCCTCCCCGGCTTTCCGGCCGCGCGGCGCGTGCGGGGCGGGCGCGGCGGCGGCGGCGGGGGCGGGGGGGGGCGGGGCCGCGCGCCTCGGTCCCCGCGCCGCGGCCACAGCGCCCCCCGCCGGCGCGCCGGGCCCCGCGGCGCCCGCAGCTCGCTCCGCAGCGCCCCCGCGGCCCAGGGTCCCGGGGTCCCGCGTCCCGCGCGCGCGGGCCCTGTCGCCGCCTCGCCCCCCACCGCCCCTTCTCGGCCGGGGCCTGTGTGCGCGGCACCCCGCCGGCCACGGCGCTCCCCACAAGGAGGACATGAAGTGTCTTCTGCGGACACGCGGTCTGAAGCCGACTGTTCACAGGCAGCATTTTAAAGACCAGATGCGACCCGCCCTGTGCGTTTTTCTTCTAAAATAATTTATTCCCATTTGGGAGCAAAAGGATGTCACGTCGGTTGCTTTGTCTTTGGCAGGCCCTGAACTAGCAAATTTCTTTCTAGCCCCAAGTCCTTATTATATCATTATATATTATTAACATTATATCACCACAAAGTGATGCTACGACTAATAAAAATAACAGTAACCGATAAACATAGAGCTTTCATGTGCTCTGCGAGAACTCGCCCCTCTAATCCTAACATGGCGTGCACCCATCCCACGGACATAAGGCAAGAAATTCACGGCCCTGCTGTTCACAAGCCCCGGTCTCACAAGCTGGGAAGTGGAAGCCGCCGAGTCCAAACCCAGACGGTCCAGCTCAGGAGCCTAAGATCTCAGTGACCCAAAGGAAAAGGTAAGTCCTTGCGACAAATTCCGACTTGGAAGTGCCGTGTGGTGGGGATGCAGACGTGGGTCCTCCAGAGGCCAGATGCTTAGGTGTGGGGCGCCTCACTTGCCACGTGAGCACCTGTTACGTCTACTGTTCCTCTCAACTCTTCGCCTGCTGATGAGTGGCTTTGAGGTGCCGTGGACATTTTACAGAACAAGCCAAGGCAAGCGAAGGTGGGGAGGCGGTTTGTTTCGGGTTAATTGACACAGTGCCTGGACTAGGGTGAGGTAAGGGAGGTGCCAAGGCAGCAAAATTTAAGGGGGCCAACTTGGCACCAGCCTGCGCCTGACACTGGGGACCCCGTGGAGCTCCGAGCCTCAGGCGCCTGACTTGCTTCTCGCTGCCCTCTGTGCGGGCGCGCTGGCGTCCGCCTGAGCCGTCCTGTGCCCCCCAGCACAGGACGTTTGCGATGGATGGAGCCATAAGCTCGTCTGGCCATTCTTCCCGTCACGAGCTGCATGGTCTTGTTAGTGTGGTTTTGGCCGTCTCGACCACACCTGGTCAGAACGAAGTTCCCTCCTGCCAGGAATGTGCCGTCCGCAGCATGCATGATCATCGAGGCGGCTGCATTGTTTTGGAGGAGACCACGGGAAACTGCGCTGGCGTGGACTCCTGTGTCTGCGGGGACGCACAGCGGTAGTGGCGTCACCCACGGCAGGTTCCCCCCGCGGAGGGTTCACCTCCTCGGGGAAAGCATGTTACGACATTGCAGACCTGCAGACGTGGTCAGAGGCGCGCGGGTAGCGGGTCCGAGGAGGCGCGCGCGGGTAGCGGGTCCGAGGAGGCGCGCGCGGGGCACGAGGGTAGCTGTCGCGTGATCTCGCCACACACATGCGAGGCCGCTGTGTGAGGGGCGGACGTGCGGGTCAGTGCGTCACCCTGCGGGTGGGCCGGACTAGCAAGTGTGCACCCGAAACACATACGACTTTTCATCGTCAGCTGCACCTCAGTCAAGTTGGGGGGCGGGGCACGCGGCCAAAAAATGTAGGAAAAAATAGTTTATCAGGGTGCGTCAGGCAGTTTAGCTAAATGCTTTCTTGTGGATTTCTCGAAGTTTATGGTGTCTTTATAAACTTTCTAGCTTGTGATGTGGTTCTCATTTTTAATCAATATTTATTTTTGTACCTAATTTTCTATTCTTAACTTTTTATCCTTCCTCTTAACGAAGGCCCCCAAATTTGATAAGCTTCGGGCCCTCAAAAATTTGGCTCTGCGCCTCCACACGGCTGTGTGTGAGTTTTGTATTCTGCAGCCCCCGACTCTCGCTTTACCGTCTTTTTTAAACACTGTGCCTTTTAAGTCGAATACTATCCCATCCCCACTCATATTGGCCCTTCTTTCTAGGTTCAAGTTGATCAGCTCCCTGCAGCCTCATCTAAAAGACCCAGAGTGATTTCCCCGTTATAACCGTCGTGCGCAGGCCAAGCGGGAAGGCGGACCCCTCAGCGCCTGCGGACTCAAGTCCGGAGTGGCGGTGGCTGCACTGGGGCTGCGGTGAATGCAGGCAGCAGGTGCCCGGCAAGGCGGCCCCCCCGGCCTGTTTATTGTCCCCTAGGAAACCCCTTGTTCGGGCCTTCCCAGCTGCCGCAGCGCCGCCACCTCCCGGTGACAAAGGCGTCTCCGTCGCTTGGAGCGGCCTTCCAGGCTGGCCCCCCGCTGCTCTCACCCTCTGACAGAAAAGCCCCCCAACCCCGACCCCCCAGAGCTTTGAGGGAGCTGACCTGCTTCCACTCCCCCCCCCAACACACAGTCCAGACACGTGGCTGCCCTGCAGGCGATGAGACTCTTTAGAGACCCCTCTTAGCTACCACAGAAACTCGGCCACCTCTGGTTTTCAGCCCCCTGAAGAACTGGCCCTGTGATCATCTCCCAACAACTGCGATCGCCCCGGCCAGACATTCCAAAGGGATAGGACTGTCCTGCGCCCTCCCAGGGACTGTGACCGCCTCTCTCCTACATCTCCCCCGCCGAGGGAGAAGAAGCACCCGCAATCCCATGAGGGGAAGGAGGAAACCGGAATCACCGCGCCCCGCGCGCGGCAGAGCCCACCGTGGGGTCCGTGTGTCAGCGTAACACCTCGAGGGGGTGTGCGCGTGTACAAGGCCTCACGGACCCACCCGAGTCCGCCTTCGAGAAGAAATCACGTGGCAGGGGCCTGTTTTCCCTGTCATACGCATCCGAGAATGCTGCCTGAGAGGGTGACTCTCCACGTGCATCGAGACACGAGTTCGATTCAGACAGAGGGGGGGTATGGTTGTCGGCTCCTGTATGGGATGGAGGGATCTTGGCTCAGCAAGAACGAAGGACGTCCGTACAGAAGTGCCTTGAGCAGACTTCGAGGACTTTGCAATTCTAGTCAGAGAGAAAGTCTTTGCAAAGTAACTGTGATGCCGGGCAGGGTACTCTGGCAGCGAGGGGATGTGTCCCCGAAAGTCAGGAGACGCCCGGGGACAGGCTTCTGGATGGGGTGTTGGAACGTCCGTCCTTGAGACAGGTGAGCAGCCAGCTCTGACCCGACCTGTGCTTCAGAACGACCCTCCCCCTCGCCCCCCGCCCCCCCCCCTCCCGGGCCACCCCAGAGCTCCTCACGGGCGAGGCTCACGATGTCCGGACATGCACTGAGCCGCCCGCCCGGTCTCTGCTCGTGGACGACTCGCAGGCAGCTCAAACTTCACGTGTGCAAACTTCCATTGCACATGCGCCGTCGTGTTTTACGCTCCCAAGATCTGAACGGGTACAGTTGTCGCCCCGATTTTAGTGATTAGAAAACAGCAGCTCAGGACGACCGAGTTCCCCAGGCTGCCCAGCCAGCGGCTCGGAGAGCGAGAGGCGTTCAACGTACCCGGTAACTTCCCCATCGAATCGTCACACGCACACGAGGCGAGAGCGACGAGCTCATCTCGCCGACCCCCTCGAGCCCCCGCGGGTCGGCCCTTCTCCCCGGCTGGTCTGACTAAAGCCAGGGAGTCACTGCCCTGCTCGCCCGCATGTGCTTCGCAGCGCGCGCGGCGTGTCGGGAGCCGGTGGGCCCACGTCGGTGAGCACGACAGGGACCAGGCACCCACTCGCGGGGCCGATGCTTGGGGGGGGCCGGGGGACAGCGCAAGCAAAGTCGTGGACCGTGCGCCGTGTTTGGGGGTGCCGAGCACGGAGAGGGGGACGGGGGCAGGGGACGCAGGGCGTGCTGTCACCTCCGCTCAGCGCCGGCCTCGCCAGGTGCCTCTGAGCGGAGCCCGCGAGGGACGGAGGGACGGTGTCTGGGAACAGAGCGTTCCCGGCCAGGGCGCTGCGGGTCGGACAGACAGCGAGAGCCTCGTGTGCAGCGAAAAGTTCACAGGGGAGGAAGACAAGACTGTGGAAAGAATGAAGAAGAAGCTTGTGGGGCACGGGGTGGGGGGGCCGGTGTCACCCCATGGCAGGCTGGGAGCTGTCGCCGGCGAGCTGGGTGATAGCGCGTCCTCCTCCGGCCCCCAGGGTCCTCGGGCTGCGGATGAAAAGTGGGTGTCAGGGGCGGGGGCCGCGGGCGACCGGCTGGTCCCCGCCAGGGAGGGCGGGGCCTTGATCAGGGCTGGCAGCGGCGCGACTGGGAGTGAGTGGGTTTGGGGCGGCGCAGCCCCAAGTACCACGACCTGACAAGCCAAAATCGTCACTGACTGACATAAGGGACGTTCCGGAGAGTCGCGGGTTCCAGGGGAAGCTCAGAGGCTCACGGAGCTGGAGCTGCTGGCGAGGCGCCCACGGGGAAGCCGGGCGGCCGTCCCCACAGGCCACGGACGCCGTCGGCACGGGACGCAGAGCCACCGGCATCAGGGCCCCGGGAGCAGGCGTGGACCGAGGACACGCCCCGGGGCTGACCCCTGGGCCGACGTTTAATGGGCCAGACCTGGTCGGTGGGTCGGTGAAGCCAGCTCTCAGCGGAGGAGGGAGCAGCAGGGACGAGCCGGCCGCACGCGCCGCCCGCTCGGCCACTTGGCCCCTTCGGAACGCGACACCATCTTGTCCCCTTGGTTACCAGGCCAGCACTAAGCCCGACAAATTCTCATAGACCCGGTGGGAGGCCGGAGGCCGGAAGACGTGGAAGGCACCAGGAACCCGCTCCGCAAACCCAGAGGAGATGAGGAGGACTCGGGGGACACGAGGTGCCGTGCAGGGCGACGTCGTCAGAGGCAGCGCTCTTGGTGCGCAGCGTTTCCCTGGGCCGCGGCGTGGGCGACGGCCCGGGGCAGGCGAGCCGCACGCAGGCCGCGGGCCGCACACCTGCACAGGCACGCCGCCGGGACCCCCGACCGTGAGCGCCTGCGGCGCTGCTGCAGCGCAACGCCGCACACGGGGCTCGGGCAGAGATGGCCCCTCCCGCGGTTCTGCGGGCTGGACGTCCGAGGTCCAGGCGCCGGCAGGGCCGGCTCCTTCCGCGCCCCTCTGCTGGGCTCCAGACGGCCGTCTTCCCCCTGTGTCCCCACGCGGTGCTCGTCTGTGTCCTAATCGCCCCCTCTCGTAAGGACACCGGTCACGTGGGATCAGGGCCGCCCCAATGACCTCACTTCACCTTAAGCACCTGTTTCTAAAGAGTCACATTCTGAGGTCCTAGGGGAGTTCAGTACATGAATTTTGGGGGACACAGTTCAGTCCATGACAATGTGGTTAATGCTACTTATAGAGTATGTGTTGAGTATGTATTATGGATACATAATAACATTATCTACTGAGAATTATATTTAATAATCCAAGGTCTATTTTTAAAAGTTTATTTGTGTATACCTCAAAAAATTTTGCTTAAGTGCCCATAATCTAATTCTTAGGATTATAATGGGAGACCAATATGATGTTTACAAAAGGGTACTTATGTGTAATTTTTTAAAAAAGTTATGGAGATATTGTCATTTTCTCTGGGGTTATTTCAGGTATTCTTAGGAACAATAAGTCTTACCAAAGAAGCAACAGCTAATGAGGGTCAGGAGAGAGCGACTGAATTAAGCAACATTCAGGCAAATCATTTCAGGAGATGCGCTCAAAAGGCCTAAACAGCCAGGCCGACCCGGATCTGGCTGCGCCCTCAGCGAGATGTAGCTCCCTCGTCCTTGCTCAGGGCGGTGACACCCTGCAGACAGAATATCGTGGCAATGAGCTTTGCAGAACATGTCATTTTATGAATTGAAAAGTCGACACTTTTGTTTTTTTCCCTAGAGAATCGAAACACGCACCTTGGGCGGAAGGAGCCTTGGGTGGGGAGCAGCATGAAACAGGAATGTGGGGGGGCGTTTCCTTTGCGCCCCTCGAGCCAAATGTCGTCTTGGCTGGTGAAGCCAAGCGCAAACCTCACTCCTTCTGCTCTCGCCCCCGCCCTCAGGGTAGGTGCTACCAAAGGTGACATTTCTGCTTCGAAGCCACACTGCCTTTGGCTCCATCAGCCACACAGCCGAAGCCGATTTGGGTTGGCACTGCCAGCAAGTCTGTGGGACCCTCGCTGTCTCTCAGAACCAGTCCCGGAGCGAGCAGCCAGGGTCATCCGCAGTGTGGCCTCCTGGGGCTTGTCCTGGGCAGAGGCGTTTTTCTCATTTGGTGCCCACCCTAACCCTCCCAGTTCGCACCTTATGCTCTCAGTTTCTGGACGAGAAAGGCAGTCTCGACCCTCCACATCCACACCGGACGCCACTGTGGAGCTCCTGTGCATATTCTTCCGCTCCCTCCTCTCGAAGTCCCCCTAAGACCCCGAGCCCCTGGTTGGCCTGTACGTGTCCCTACCCATTTCTTTATCCACCTGATGAGGAACTGCAGCATTTCCTTCCCCCTTTAAGGCTGGCACCTCTCGTGGGGGCTGGCCCACTGAGCTCGCCTCCTGGAGCTCATACCCTGTGTAGTCCCCTCCCACACGGACGGGGTGATTCACATCACCAGTAAGATGCTGCAGAGATAGTGGCGTGTGCCCTCTCTTCCTTGCGAAGCCGGGTCCCACGTCACGGGAACAGCAAGGCGACAGCCGGACCGCAGCCTCCTCAGCCAGAACCACCTGCTCTGCTGCTCCCTAAGTCCTGCCCTCTAAACTGGGACACAGTGAATGCGGTTTAAGCCACTGTGTTCTGGGTTAGTTTGCCGGGGGCAGCCAGTGGGCGACCACCGTACCTCCCAGGCTGCCCGGAACCTGACGGCGGACCCCATCTGTCCTTGAGACTTATTCGCATCACCCTGACATCTGCCCCTCATGTCCAGAAGCAAATTCATGACCCCTCCTGTTTCGAAGCTCGCTTTCCTCTCTGCCCATCCACTGGCGACCAATGGATGGGTAAGTGTTTTTTGTAGAGGCTGAGGAAACTCAGAGTCATCTCCTCTGCTCACTTGCCCAGATTCTCATTATGATTTTTAGTTGAAGTGTCCCCCAGGAAGTGGTCTTCTAGAATCCTATTTTTTTGTTTTATTTTTTTACCCTTTTAAAATTTTTTAATTAAGTTTATTGAGGGAAACATTGGTTAATATAATTATATAATTTTCAGGTGTACATTATCAATCATTTGACATCTGTATATTCTGTTGTGTGTTTACCACCCAAAGTCCAGTTTCCTTCAGCTACCATATATTTGATCCCCTTTACCCACTTCACCCTCCCCCTAAATCCTGTATTTGACCCCCTTTACCCCATCTACCTCCCCCCTAGAATCCTATTTTTTAATACTGAATTCTCTCCACTACAGTAGATAGTCTATATTCTATGTATAGAACCAGAACAGACATAACTTTCACCCGGGTGAGGTGATCCGTGGGCACGGCCTGCGTTATGTTCGGACGTGGCCCTCCGCGTTAGCCGGATGCGCTGATCCTTCTGCTGTATCTTCTCGTCCCAAATAAGCTTTTAAATGTCGGGCTAGATCCGAGGGTGCCGTGTTTGGTCCAAGAACACAAACTGGATTGTGTCGAGAAGACTAAGATACCTGGCCACCAAGCAGGTGTGGTCTCTGATAAGACCATCTCGTTGAAGTTGATCTCAACTTGTCCTACACCGAGATGCCAGGGGACGGGACGTCTGTGACAGTGCCTCGCCTTGGCGACGGTTCTTCCCGGTGACGGTGACAGGCAAGGCGGTATGTGGACGACACGCCCTCCTCCCATCCTGCCGATGCACCCCTCGGTGGCACTGGTGTGCTGGGGCACGCGGTTCCCGGGCGACCGCGCGGCTCTGCGGACCTCGGAGGGTCTCTACACTGAAGGGGCACCGACGTGCCGTGGGGCCCAGACGCGGAGAGGGCCCGGTCGTCCCAGTCCTGGGGGCTTGGCTGCCTGCGCACAGTCTATGTCCTGAGACTTGCTGGCTCTGTCCCCGTGAAGTGCTCCGCACGTCTGGGCACCCCGCTGATGGCCGCACGGTGTCACTGCAGGAACACAGAGCCATTCCAGGTACCTTTCAAAGGAGATGGATAGAAAAGACATTTTTAGGTGGTTTTAAAGATCTGAATTTTTTCTTCTAAAATCCTCCTGGAAAAGACGACGCTTCTGTTTCAGTGGCGTGGAAAGGCCAACTCTTGACTCCTGTCCTTTGCGGCTCATTCTCCACCCCATACAGTGGCCTCGGCACAGCCCTGGGGACCGACCGAAGCCCGCCACAGGTGTGCCAGCTGGGTCCAGGCTTTCCAGCCCCTGGGTAAGATGACGAGAACTCATGTGCTCACAGGGGCAAAGGACGGGAGCTGGCGTGTCGGACAACAGAGCCCCCAGACTGCAGCTGGGCGAGAAGAAAAAGGGCAGTGGAACCGGAAAAGCTAATCCTGTGTGCTATTGTGACTACTTTCCACTAGCCCGGAACATAAAACGTATACGTAAATCCAGACATATCTGTAGATTTCTTTAGCACACGGTTGCTGAGTGCCACCTCTGCAGTGTTTGAATTGTGGGGACTTCAACAAGAAACAAAGCAGATACTGTCTTTTCCTCATGAAGCTTTCAGACAATAAATATTAAACTACAATTGTGAGGAAAGAAAAATAAATGGTGACCATAAGCTGCCCGAGGCTTTCTTATTCACAATTGCTCCCAAATACCTAGAATCATACCTGGCACATAGGAGAAACTTAAGATGTATAGAATGATTTTGTGGATTTATGTATTCATCATGAGAAATCGTGATCGAGAGACTAATTGTGGGATGTCAGGGGAAGTTATGGCGCACAAACATCAGTGGGAAAGGTCAGCAGGAGTGTCCATGAGTGAGGTGCGGAAGAGCATTTGAGGAAGAAAGTAAAACGGGCTTTTAAAATAAAATCTCTACTTCTAAAGCTACAAATCACAAAGGAGCTTTCCCATGATGAATATCCGCACATCAAATAATGCAGCGGAACTCCTACACGTATAAAGCAATAATTACCAGATACAACGAGGCACAGGCAAACACACACCAAAAATGGGAGACTTTAACACACCACTCGGAACAAGACCGATTTGGTGAAACAAAAGAACAGAACGGGGCCTCTGGAGAGAGCATTTAAAAAAAATCAAAGCGAAGCCCAAGCCTCTCATAACCAACTCTAATAGTGTAAGAAGGATCGATGGCATATTTAAGTGTAAATGTTATTGTATTTAAATTTTTTAACTTACTGAACTAAAAAAAAGAGATATTACAAACAATAGTCTCTGCTCACAATGTAATAAAACTGGAAATTATTAAAAACAAAAACAAAAAAAAGGCTGTTCCACCTGAAAATGCATATATAAGCTTCTATTAGGGACTCTTGGATGAAAGGAGAAATATAAACTAAAATTACGAAATTTCTAAAACATAATGATAATAAAAACACAATGTATCAGAATATCTGAGAAATATTTAAAGCAGCGATCATAAGAAATTTCATAGTTTTAAACACTTTTATCAACAGAGATAAGAGATTTTAGATAAATGAATTAAATTCCAGCTCAAAAAGCTGGCAAAAGAACAAAAAGAGCAAGCGAGAGGAGAGCATGAGGAAGGAAAAATTAAAGGGGAAAGCAAAGATTGCCGAGGTAGATGGAAAAACAGTGATTTTGAGTAGTGGATCAAATTCTTGATTTTTAAAACTGATCAAGAAAATAGACAAGCCACTAGTAACTCAATCGAGAAAAAGGTAGGGAAAAGCACAAGCATACAAATAAGAAATAACAAGGGGGAAATAACTATTGAAACAGGAAATTTAACAAATCATAAGAAACTGTTTTGTAGATTCTATGCAAATTAATTTTAAAATTAGGTTAAATGGATAATTTCCTAGAGAAATCCCATTAACCAAAATTGACCTCTTCAGATTTAGAAAGCTCAGAGCAATACCTACAGAATATATGGAGAAAGTTATCATGGAGCTGTATTCCCAAACTACACCAGGCCTAGGCGGTGTCAGAGGGAAATTCCATCAAATCTTCAAAAATAAGGTACTCTCTAAATTGTTTCAGAGCACTGAAAAAGGACAGTTTCCAAATTCTTTTTCTGAAGTAAATGTAACATTGACACCAGAACTTGTTAAAACTGGTGCAGAAAAAATAAAATTACAAACCAATAGCATATGTAACAACTGAGGCAAGTTAAAAATTAAATATTGGTGAATAGAATTCAGCCCCACGTTAGAAAAATAATATTCTACAACCAGGTAGAAATTATTCCAGTAAGTCAAGACTGGGTCAATATTAAGAAATTCATTAATGTAATAAACTCTATTAATAGATCTAAAAAGAAAAGTTATATGATTGCCTTCTTGGATGCTGCAAAACTTTTATAAAATTCAACATGCTCAGCCTGCCGACCCTGCCTCATCCGTGCCTTCCAGAAACAAGGAAGGCTCGCGTCCACGTCATCCCGCTTTCCCTCTGCCCCGCCCCCGACCCCTGCGCTCCCGCGTGCGCCCTGCCAATGGCCTGGCCTGTCCCCGCCTCTCCCGACCTGTGAGTAGCAAACTCGATTTTCAGCCTGTCGTGGCCGGATCTGTTGGCCTCGCTGCACTGCATAGTAATGAAACCTAAGTTTTAAAACACGTGCACTGGGATGCCTCAGTGCAGTTAAATACTGACCCGTTGAGAAACCCACTCGGAACTTTATTCACCCAGAGCCAATTTACTATTATTGATTTCCTAGGCCAAAATAGCAACGAACGGTAGCTAAGAGATTGATAGAAGGATGGCAAGTCGCGGGGAGAGGGGTGCAGGACCCCCACGATTTCCAGAAAACAAGCAAGAACCGCACAGCCTTCTGGGGTCGTGCGCCTGGGTCCCCAGGAGCTGAGCGTCTGGGGTGAAAAGGTCGGAATATTTACAAAAATGGATTCTGCATCCTCCAGAAAAGAATGGATTGTAGATGAGGTTCCTAAGATGAAGCGACATGTATAATACACGCTAGGAAACAGGCACCGCTGAAAGGAGAATTTAAAATGCTCGGGTGAGTGGGGAGGAAATGGTGACGCTTGACGGACACGCCCGGCCCTGGCCGAGGCAAACGCATGACGTTTCACGGACCGCAGCGTCCCAGATGCCCGCGCGCGTTTTCGTCGCTGCGAAATGGACGCGGGTCCCTGGTGGTGGCTTTGTCGGCGGGCGCGACTGGCGCTGTCAGCAGAGGGCGCTGTGACGGACGCGGGTCCCCGCCCCCCGCTCCCCGCCCCGCGTCCCCCGCCCCGCCCCCTCCCCGCCCCGCCGCCCCGCCCCACCCCTACCCCCGACCCCCCGACCCCCGCCCCGCCCCGCCCCGCACCCCCGCCCCGCGCGGCCGGCGCCGGCGTCCGCGGCCCCTGGAGCCTCCGCGGCGACCGCGCGCTGCCGAGGGGCGTCGCTCCGGGGGACGCCCCGGCTCTGTGGAGGCCACTGAGGCAAGATTGGGGAACGGTGCGGGGAGGGAGGGAGAGGGGGAAACGGCAGGGAACAAACAAAGCGGGGACCGCGTGGCAGCAGGAAGGAAACACAAGGAGGCGCCAGGGGACACGGAAAGCGGCGCGCGAGCTGCGCTCCCTCCTGCCGCCGCGGGCCGCGAGTCGCGTCCCCACTGCCCGCGCCGCGGTGACCCCGGTTCCTACCTGCAGCGGGACCCAGCCGCGCCCAGGCCGATTCGGGGGCCCTTAAATACGATTCCGGAAAGTTCCCAGGTGACACTTGGCCCGTCGCGTGCGCCCTCCCAGCAAGGGCGGAGGGCCCCGGCCTCCCCGGTTCCGCCGCCGAGCGCCGGAGGCGTCTCGGGACGTTGTTAGCCGGCCTGTTCCTTAGTGTCCTCGCGCGTGAGACCGGGGTGACGATAATGGCACCCAAATCCTGGGACTGCTGTAAGATCAAAGGAACGTGCACGGTGCTCAGACCGTGCCTGGCACATGGAAAGCACATTATAATCATTAACGCAAATAAAATACGGGTCCCGGAGTGAGACAAATGCTTACACTTAACAGCTATGTGACCTTAGAAATGTCACAAACTTTTATGCCTTCAGCTTTCTTGTTTGTAGAATAAGGATTGCAATAGCACTTATCTTGCAGTGTTTGCATGAAGTTTAAACAAGCTAAACCTTGGCCGACGAGCACTCCCCCCACCCGGAGGTGTGGTGCGAACGCGGGGGTCTCCAGCGCACAGGAGGCCAGGCTCGGGCTCTTAGGGTGTCAGGCGACATTCCCTCCCGTCTACGGCCACACCACCCTGAACGCGCCCGAACTCGTCTGATCTCGGAAGCTAAGCAGGGTCGGGCCTGGTCAGTACTTGGATGGGAGACCGCCTGGGAATACCGGGTGCTGTAGGCTTTTGCCACCCCCTTCTTTTGCCGCCCTCCGGCACTCCCCTGGACCCTGCCCGGTCGCTGTCTCGGGGGTCTCGCGCAAGTGCCCGAGCTGGAGGGCTGCACGGTCGTCCTTGCGCCCCGCGCCACTGCCCCGCCTCCACCTGCTCTCCTGCAGCCAGCCCTGGGCTGTTTTCTCTCTCCGCTCTGGGCCTTTCCCTTCCTGGGGCCCGCGGGTCCGACCCCCGAGGGCGGAGGGCGGGGTCGCGGGCCAAAGCGTTGCCTGGTGATGTGGCCCCTGTCGCTGCGCGGTTTGGGACAGGTCGCTCACAGCTCGGCGGGGAGGGCAGGAGAGGAGTGCGCCTGGGTCAGGGCCAGAGCCCGGACTTAGCTGGGCCAAAGGTGCCTAGATGCGCAGGTGCCCTAGATGCGCAGGTGGCCGAGAGCATGGCGGGCCGCACTCGGGCCGGGGTCCTGCCGAGCGGCCAAGACTGGGGAGGAGGACAGCCCGGGGCTTGGGCAGTCGCGGGATGGGAGAGCGCCCACCCAGACCTCCGCGCTGCCAGGCACCGGCCAAAGCCCCGGCGCCTTAGTACGGCTGGCCGCCGCTTCGCGGACCCAATCCCGCATACCCTGCAGGAGATGCCCTACAGGCTCAGGCGACTCCCGCGCCGGGAGCCCAGGCTCGGGCTCTTAGGGCGGCAGACGACGGGTTCTTACGCCTACGCCCACACCACCCTGAACGCGCCCGAACTCGTTTGATCTCGGAAGCTAAGCAGGGTCGGGCCTGGTTAGAACTTGGATGGGAGACCGCCTGGGAATACCGGGTGCTGTAGGCTTTTGCCACCCTCTCCCTTTGATTCCCTCCTGCCAGGGGGCCCCTGGACGCCTCCTGGTCCCCTGCTCTCTTGCTGTCTTGGGGAACCTGGGCAGGCGCCGGAGCTCAAGGGCTGCACGAAAGTCCATGTGCCCCTCGCCACAGCCCACCTCCACCTGCCCTCTTCCAGCCAGCCGTGGGCTGTTTCCTCTGAATGCCCCCATGCTTCCCTTCCTGGCCTCTGCGGGGCGGAGGGCGCAGGTCGAGGTTTCCGGCTGAAGCATTGTCTGGTGGTGTCGCCAGTGGCTCCGTGTGGTTTTGGGCATGTCGAGCTCGGCCACGGCAGGGAGCGCAGGAGAGGGGTGGGTCTGGGTCTGGGCAGGGCGGGGACGTGGCAAGGCCGCACCTGCCTAGGTGCCCAGATGGCCGAGAGAATGGAGGGCCACGCCCGGGCCGGGGTCCTGTCAAGCGGTCAAGACTGGGGACGGGGACAGCCCCGGGCTTGGGCAGTCGTGGGATGTGAGAGCGCCCGCCCAGACCTCCCGCACTGCCAGAAACCGGCCAAGGTCCCCGGGGCCTTAGTGCCGTTGGCGCCTGCTGGCCTCCGCCTTGTTGGAGGAACCCCGGCACTCCGCGCGCCATCTCCCCCCTCCCGCCCTCCCCGCACCCTCCCTAGTGTCTGCACTGCAAACACGGGCTTCTCTGTTGCCCGGGAGGCCAGGCTCGAGCTCTTAGGGCAGCAGGCGAGAGGTTTTCACGTCTACGGCCATACCACCCTGAACGCGCCCGATCTCGTCTGATCTCGGAAGCTAAGCAGGGTCGGGCCTGGTCAGTACTTGGATGGGAGACCGCCTGGGAATACCGGGTGCTGTAGGCTTTTGCCACCCCCTTCTTTTGCCGCCCTCCGGCACTCCCCTGGACCCTGCCCGGTCGCTGTCTCGGGGGTCTCGCGCAAGTGCCCGAGCTGGAGGGCTGCACGGTCGTCCTTGCGCCCCGCGCCACTGCCCGCCTCCACCTGCTCTCCTGCAGCCAGCCCTGGGCTGTTTTCTCTCTCCGCTCTGGGCCTTTCCCTTCCTGGGGCCCGCGGGTCCGACCCCCGAGGGCGGAGGGCGGGGTCGCGGGCCAAAGCGTTGCCTGGTGATGTGGCCCCTGTCGCTGCGCGGTTTGGGACAGGTCGCTCACAGCTCGGCGGGGAGGGCAGGAGAGGAGTGCGCCTGGGTCAGGGCCAGAGCCCGGACTTAGCTGGGCCAAAGGTGCCTAGATGCGCAGGTGCCTAGATGCGCAGGTGGCCGAGAGCATGGCGGGCCGCACTCGGGCCGGGGTCCTGCCGAGCGGCCAAGACTGGGGAGGAGGACAGCCCGGGGCTTGGGCAGTCGCGGGATGGGAGAGCGCCCACCCAGACCTCCGCGCTGCCAGGCACCGGCCAAAGCCCCGGCGCCTTAGTACGGCTGGCCGCCGCTTCGCGGACCCAATCCCGCATACCCTGCAGGAGATGCCCTACAGGCTCAGGCGACTCCCGCGCCGGGAGCCCAGGCTCGGGCTCTTAGGGCGGCAGACGACGGGTTCTTACGCCTACGCCCACACCACCCTGAACGCGCCCGAACTCGTTTGATCTCGGAAGCTAAGCAGGGTCGGGCCTGGTTAGAACTTGGATGGGAGACCGCCTGGGAATACCGGGTGCTGTAGGCTTTTGCCACCCTCTCCCTTTGATTCCCTCCTGCCAGGGGGCCCCTGGACGCCTCCTGGTCCCTGCTCTCTTGCTGTCTTGGGGAACCCGGGCAGGCGCCGGAGCTCAAGGGCTGCACGAAAGTCCATGTGCCCCTCGCCACAGCCCACCTCCACCTGCCCTCTTCCAGCCAGCCGTGGGCTGTTTCCTCTGAATGCCCCCATGCTTCCCTTCCTGGCCTCTGCGGGGCGGAGGGCGCAGGTCGAGGTTTCCGGCTGAAGCATTGTCTGGTGGTGTCGCCAGTGGCTCCGTGTGGTTTTGGGCATGTCGAGCTCGGCCACGGCAGGGAGCGCAGGAGAGGGGTGGGTCTGGGTCTGGGCAGGGCGGGGACGTGGCAAGGCCGCACCTGCCTAGGTGCCCAGATGGCCGAGAGAATGGAGGGCCACGCCCGGGCCGGGGTCCTGTCAAGCGGTCAAGACTGGGGACGGGGACAGCCCCGGGCTTGAGCAGTCGTGGGATGCGAGAGCGCCCGCCCAGACCTCCCGCACTGCCAGAAACCGGCCAAGGTCCCCGGGGCCTTAGTGCCGTTGGCACCTGCCGGCCTCCGCCTTGTTGGAGGAACCCCCGCACTCCGCGCGCCATCTCCCTGCTCCCGCCCTCCCCGCACCCTCCCTAGTGTCTGCACTGCAAACACGGGCTTCTCTGTTGCCCGGGAGGCCAGGCTCGAGCTCTTAGGGCAGCAGGCGAGAAGTTCTTCACGTCTACGGCCATACCACCCTGAACGCGCCCGATCTCGTCTGATCTCGGAAGCTAAGCAGGGTCGGGCCTGGTCAGTACTTGGATAGGAGACCGCCTGGGAATACCGGGTGCTGTAGGCATTTTGCCACCCGTTCTTTTTGCCGCCCTCCAGCCAGGGTGCCCCCAGACGCCCCCGGGCCCTGCTCGCTCGCTGTTTTGGGGGTCCCGGGCAGCCGCCTGACCCCAAGGGCTACCAGCACGGCCGCGTGCCCCGCACCCTCCTCGCCTGCCCTCTCACCTGCTCTCCTGCAGCCGGCCCTGGGCTGTTCTCTCTCTCCGCTCCGGGCGCGGCGGGGCCGAGCCCCTAGGACCGCGGTCTCTGACACACGCTGGGAGTGCACTCGCATCCCCGGGACGCAGGACCGGCCACAAGCACCCGCCCCGCCGCGCCTGAGGCCTCAAGTCTCGGCCAGCGCGCTTCTCCCCGCCCTTCTCCCCGGACAGCCAGGTGCGCTGGGAGAGGGGCGAGGCCGCCCCGCACAGCAGGGACTGGAAGCGGGACCCACCAGCCGCGTCAGAGAGCCTGAGACACACGAGGACGTGGGCGCACGGGCGACAGGCCTCTTCTAGTGCCCCCACCCCGCCCCCGGGAGCACACTCCAGGGAGCCCCGTGCGTCTTTCCTTCTGCGGCGGGATCCGCGGCAGGGCTCTGAGCACAAAAAGACTCCCTGGGCCCCCGGCCTGTCCCGGGGTACGGGGCACCGGGCACGAACCGCCTCCTCGTCGGAGCCCAGCGCCGGCACGACCCCCCTCTGCTGTGGAAGCGGCCTCTTCAGGGCGGCCGCAGGAGGGGGCGGCAAAAGCCTACAGCACCCGGTATTCCCAGGCGGTCTCCCATCCAAGTACTGAACAGGCCTGACCCTGCTTAGCTTCTGAGATCAGACGAGATCGGGCGCGTTCAGGGTGGTATGGCCGTACACAGGGGAACGTGTCGTCTGCCGCCCCAAGAGCTCGAGCTTGGCCTCCCGGGCGCCAGAGGTTCCTCTCGGGGTCACGGTCGGGGTCCGGCTCCGGGCGTCGCGGCGCTCCCCTGCGTGTGCCGTCCCGCTCTCTGCGCGGGCAGGCGCGGGCTCGCGCTCCCTCGCCCGCGGGGTCTCCTCTCTCGTCTCTCTCTCCGTCCCTGTCCCCTTCCTCCTCACCGTCTCTCTGTGTCTGACCGCAGCCAGCTCCCGCGGCCGTCCCCTTCCCGGCGACCCCGTCCGCGTCCCCTCCTTCGTGGCTCTCTCTGGGCCTCGCGCCCTGGCGACCTGTGTCCTCCTTCCTCCTTCCCTCCCGGTCACTCGCTCTGTCTCTGGGTTTCTCTGTCCCTCTGTCTGTCAGCTCTCTGCCTCTCTCTGTCTGTCTCTCGATGCAGAGAGTCGATGTGAAGGCAAGGGGCAGCGGACCGGGCGGGTCCCTGGTCCCAGCGGAAGGCGAGGGCTGCGACCGTCCGAAGCGATGCCTCGGGGTGTGGCCGGGGGCTCCGTGTGTGTTTGGGCAGGTCGGGCACGGCTGGGCGGGGAGGGCAGGGGAGGAGAGCGCCTGGTCAGGGCCTGAGACCGCACTTGGCCGGGCCGCAGGTGCCTAGATGCCAGGTGGCCGAGAGGATGGCGGGCCAAGCCCAGGCCAGGGTCCTGTTGAGCAGCCAAGACTGGGGAGGCGGACGGCCCGGGACCTGGGCAGTCGGGGGATGCAGGAGCGCCCAGCCAGACATCTGCACTGCCAGGAACGGGGCAAGGTCCGCGGTGCCTTAGCGCGGCTGGGGCTCATTCGCCTCTGACCGGGTGGAACCCCCGTAACCCCACTGGAAGTGCGCTACAGGCCCGGGCGTCTCCGGCGTCCGGGAGGTCAGGCTCAAGCTCTTGGGGCGGCAGGCGAGAGGTTTTGCACGTCTATGGCCATACCACCCTGAACGCGCCCGATCTCGTCTGATCTCGGAAGCTAAGCAGGGTCGGGCCTGGTCAGTACTTGGATGGGAGACCGCCTGGGAATACCGGGTGCTGTAGGCTTTTGCCGCCCCCTCCTTTTGCTGCCCTCCAGCCAGGGTGCCCCCAGACGCCCCGGGCCCTGCTCTCTTGCTGTTTCGGGGATCCTGGGCACCCGCCGGAGCCCAGGGTGTGCACAAAAGGCGGGCGCCCCGCTCCATCGCCCGCCCTCCCCTGCTCCCCTGCAGCCGGCCCTGGGCCGTTTTCTCTCTCCGCTCCGGGCCCTTCCTTTCCTGGGCTCTGCCGGGCGGAGCCCCGAGGGCGGATGCTCGGTGTCCCGCCGAAGCGTTGCCTGGTGGAGTCGCCGGTGTCTCCGCGTGGTTTTGGGCAGGTCGGTCGCGGCCACGGCGCGGAGCGCAGGAGAGGGTGAGTCGGGGTCAGGGCCGGGCCGGGACGTGGCAGGGCCGCACCTGCCTAGGTGCCCAGGTGGCCGAGAAGATGGCTGGCCGCGCACGGGCCGGGGTCCTGCCGAGCGGTCAAGAGGGAAACGGGCGGCCCGAGACTTGTCCAGTCTCAGGATGCGAGAGCGCCCACCCGCCCCTACGGCACGGCCGGGGCGAAGGGGCGAGGCGGGCGCGCGCTCTCCCGGCCCCCCGAAGCCCTGCGCGCAGCGCTCGAGGGCTCAGGGCGCGGGGAGCCGCTGCCCGGCGCTGGCTCTGCGCGGCCTCCCGGCCGGCGCCGCTCTCCGGCCCGCGCGGCGGCGCGGTGGGGGTGACGCCGCCGGAGCGGGGCGCGGGCGGCCGATGCGAGCGCCGGTCCACGCCGCCCGCGGCCCTGGCTGCCGCTCCGGCCCTCGCTGCGGCCCTGGCCGGTGTCGCGGAGGCCGCCTGCCAGTCGAGGCGGGGCGGGCACAGGGAGGGGCCAGGGGAGGGGACAGGGGGAGGGGACGCGGCCGAGGCGGGAGGGACGGGGAAGGGGC
Organism: Rousettus aegyptiacus; assembly: GCF_014176215.1. NCBI lineage: Eukaryota > Metazoa > Chordata > Mammalia > Chiroptera > Pteropodidae > Rousettus > Rousettus aegyptiacus. The sequence continues at coordinate 15,268,880 of NW_023416293.1, read as the reverse complement.
CAGGGGAGGAGCCAGGGGGAGGGGCCAGTAGGGGGACACGGCCGAGGCGGGAGGGACGGGGGAGGGGCCGGGGGCGTGGCCGGCAGCGGGGCGGGCACAGGGGGAGGCCAGGGGAGGGGCCACGGGGAGGGGACAAGGGGGTGGAGCGAGGGGCGCTGTGACCGCGGGGGCATCCGCAGGACGCGGGGCGTCACCCTTCTCGCCGCGTTTCCTGGAAGCATCGCAGGAAAACGTCCCGAGCCGCCCGGCGTCCGGGGAGGGTCCTGCGCGGCCCGGACTCGGCGACCCCGCGACGAGTGCCAGACGGCGCTCTTCCGGGGCCCGCGTCCTTTCTTGAAGGCTGCCTCTTAATTAGGAAATTTTCCAACATCTGTTGTCAGAGGAAGTAAATTTCAGTTAAGTTTCTGTAATTTTTTAAATGCCCGTTTGGCACTGTAGTGACCGCGTCCTACTGAAACGATGCGTTCTGGTTTACCTGTCATTTCACAAAACAGCTTTAGTTTTTAGTTTTGTTTTTGGATTGTACTGTCCCTGACACACAAACAATAATGAATTTTATAAATGGCATAAGACAATTAGAAACTGTTTTCTTGAGATCTTTCCCATGTAAAAGAGTATAAACGACAACAACAGGCAAACTCCTCGGGCGATTCCACAGGTGCAGCTCCTTGGGCACCGCACTGCGGATTCGGAGAGCCGGGATCCAGGAAGACAAACAGTGCGCCCTCCTCATTCTCAGCCGCCCAGCCCGTGAGACAGCGACAAACACTCCCACTTCATGAGGCGAGGGGAGGGAGGTGCTGCTTTCAGAAGGGACGGTTTACGGGACCACAGGGGCCTGAAATGCACCTGGGCGGTCAGCGGCTCCCTTGACCCCAGGGCCAGGCAGCACTCCTTGGTTCCGGCTCAGCTCGGCCCCCGGTGTTTCTATTGCTCTCCTTGGCTCCTGGCCCTGCCACCGAGTCCTTCCTCTTCCAGAAGACGTGGCTCCTGTCTGCAGCTAAGGAGCGTTCCCAGCCCGCAGAAGGCTGAAGGCCCAGAGGCGTTTTTTGTTTTTTGTTTTTTTTTTGAACTGTCTCTATTCCTTTTAATCCAAGTTGACACTGCATTTGAGGCCCTTCAGTCCCTTAGAAGCAAGCCCCTTGCACTTTATCTGTCAGGGGGAGTCTCCAAGTCACTGCCTGGAATCCTTCAGGCAACTTAACCAGGGGTTTTACAGTGTCCCCTTGATTCACATTGTATCCCGAGACTATTTCTTACATTAAACACTGTCCCGAGTCCTCTACATTTCCTCGAAATTCTGTTGTAAACTGTAACTTCCTTCTTTAATTCATTTCTGCAGGGGCCGAAGTAACGCTGCACGAAGATGTCCACGTGATCACCCTGGACACCAGTGAGCATTCCACCCTGCATCGGGGAAGGGACTCACCAGTGTGATGAGGGCGCGGTTTCTCCAGGTGGGCCAGACCCGCCCACGCGGGTCCTCCGAAGCTGAGAACCTCCCTGGCTGTGGCTAGAGACAGTCAAAATGCAAGAAGGACTCGCGTGACCCCTGCCGTCTTTGAAGACTGAGGGCGGGAAGCAAGGGGTGAGGGTGGCTTCCGGAGCGGGGGACACCTCTCAGCTCACAGCATCGAGGAAGTGGGGGTCAGTCCTAGGGCCGCAAAGAGCTTGATTTCACAAACACCCGGAATGGGGGGGGGCGGGGATAGTGCTGCCCCTGGGGCTGCTGGGTGGGGACCGGCCCCGCGGGCGCCCTGGCTCTGGGCCGCGAGCTGTGTGAGACCTCGGACCTACAGAAAGGCTGGAATAAAACGAAATGGAGATGGGCCTGACAATCCCCCAAGCAGACAAAGCCACAAGCCGCATAAAGCAAAATAAATCCAGCTTATTTCATGAACATAAGCAAAGCTTAGTTATTTCTTGTGAATGCTCCTGAAAATCGTAAAGGATATTTCAGTCATCTTCCTCAATGGTGTAAGGTAATCATCTTTAACTGATCCCCATTCCAATAACTAGTCACTGTGATGGCCACACAGCAGCCCCGTTAGCTGAACCCTGGCATCAAGCTCTCTGGGCGGATGCTGAGTCTGAATCCTCTCAGGCTGTGAGCTCTTCCTCTGTGCTCAGTTGACCCTTTGGTTTCAATTTTTACTGTCTCTGGATTTTTGGCAGAAACATAAAAATAATAACTTTGTGTTGTTTAAGCTGCTAGGGTTTGTGACCATTTTTTCTCTCTCTCCTGTGGCGCCTTACCAAGCAGTTGGAAGAAGGTAATTGTTACTTTCCAGTTCTACATGGGAATCAGTTTAGTGAGGTCAGCAAGTTCATTAGGTGCCCTTTCTACCTTCCAGGTTACCGCAGGCAGAAGTCACGTGGTCCACCCCGTTCTAGTCTCCGGGAGCAACTTCCTCCTCCCTCTTCCCGCTTGGGCTGTCTGCTCTCTGCCCCTTCCCGCATTCACCTGCTGCCTGGCCCTGAAGACAATGCCATGCATTTGGGATTTCGTTACAGCAATGCTAATTTCTGTTACATTTTTCTTTCGCTTTGCACTTTTAGTAGCACTTTCTGTTGAAACTGTCTATTGTTTTGTGCTTCCATTAATTTCTCTTTCATTCGCCTCTCTTGCCACAATCCTAAAATTTAGGGGATTAGAATAACAATATATTATTTTTCAGAGAGATGCACTCAGCCGGCGGATCAGCTGGCAGATCACCTGGGTTGTCTGACCCTCCAGATGCCCTTCACTGCATGGAGTCTCGGTTGGTGCTCCCACAGGGCAAAAGCAGACGCTGTCAGGCCTCATGAATCCAAGATTTTTAAACATGTGTGAGGTCACTTCTGTTGTGGAGACAACTAGGAAGAAGAGTCGGAGTCTGGAAATGCTTTTACTCACGTGGATAAGGGAGAGGAGGAATGGCCAGGAGTGGCAATGCTAGCATCCCCCACCCCTGTTTCCATGGCTTTTTATTCTCTTTCACAAAGCTGGCCTTGTAATTTATTATTAGTTACTATCAGGTTAGTAATTACAAACTACAGCCAATTCCCAGACTAGCCTCAAGGCCACGACCGCGTTTTCAGCTATTTCTTCTCAAGTATCTTTTTCCCATCCTCGTCCCTAGAGTAAGAAGTCCCAGAATGGGTCAGGCGTGTGCGCCCCCCCTGCAATGTGTCCCTGTGTGCAAGTCCACACCGGCTTCTGATGGCCTTGTTGCTCTGAGCACCAGGCATCCTGCCGGACTGCAGGCGTCTGTCACAACAGCCCAGGGGGCTCGGCGCTGTAGGGGAGCAGCAGGTCGGCTCTCTGGGGTCCGGGATGCAGAGCAGCAGAAGTGCAGATGCGACTTGGGGGTGCCCACTCCTCCTGGAGACTGAAGGGGCGCTGGTGACGGACGGCAGGGAGCCGGGAGAACTCTCAGCAGATCTGGCTGCCACTGGGGCCCAGGACCTGTGAGGAAGAGAGAGGCCGAGGCCCCGCCTCCCCGTCCGGGCCCCGCCTTTTGTGCCGTTGTTTCTTGTGCAGTGTGCATTTGTCTCCGAAACAGAAAGTGGAGCCGCATTAAAGTAGAGCGTCTCTGACCTGCTGCCATGGGTCCGAGGACGGAAGCCGCTGGCAGGGGTGCGGGGAAAGCAGTCAGGGAATTGAGGGGTCCTGAGGAGGAACTTGGAGCGTCTGCCAGGCGGGGGGCTGCACCCCTGGAGCCGAGCGCCCCGGGCTGACGCCGAGTCTGGTGAGTCGCCCCGATTCCAGTCAGCCCCGTGGGGTGGAAGCACGAAGAGGCCGCGGACTCAGCTCCAGCGACCGGCGCTGTCCTGAGCTGCGGACAGAGTCCAGGGTCGGGAGGGAAGCGGGGGGTGGGGGGGCCCCGCGGAGAGCGGAGGGGCGCGGCCCGCGCGGTTGACTTGCGGGGGGGCGGGGGCTGAGCGGCCGGAGCGGAACAGGACGGGGGAAGGACTCGGAGCCTCGTCCTGGGCGGGTGGTGGCCAAGGCCACCTCGCGTCATGTTTAGGCTCGAATGGCGGGCGGAAGGGGGCGGGGACTGGGGCGGGATAAGTGACTAAGGAAACTTTCCAGAGACGCTCCCTCGCTGTGCGGTGGGGCAAACTATCCTGACTCACCCTGAGCCTCGTCTGTCCCCCCCCCCCGGTGTCCCCACTCCTGCCCCCCGAGTGTGCCCAGCGGGCCCCCGGCTCCCCAGCGCCTGCCCCGGGCCACGTCCCCGCCCCTGGCACAGCCGCCCTCTCGGGCGGCCCCAGGCGCCCGGCACTAGTTCCCTGACCACCGCGTTCTGGCCCCCGGTCCAGAAGACCCTCCGCCATCTCGTCCCCCCCAGGGCGGGCCCTTCCGTCCCTGCTGCTACTCATGCCCCGCGAAGCCCTTCGGGACGCACCGCTGTGCCCAGCTCCCCCAGGCTGAGCCGGGGCTGCACCTGGCACGGGCCCAGCGGGAGCAGACACACACTCGCGCACACTCGCGCACACTCACGCGCGAGGGCTGCAAAGCAGGCTGGAGTCCTGTCACCAGCGCGCCCCTCAGACCCCGGGCAGGCGCCCCCAGGCCGGCAGGGGCTGTCCAGCCCTCAGCTTGGATTCCCCCGGTGACGCGGCGGCGCGCCGGGGCCACGCTGCAGAGGGCGACGTTTCTCTGCGGGGGACGGGTTCCCGTCTCCGTAGCTGCAGCCCCAGGTCACGGGAGGCCCGGGGGGCTCGGCGCTGTAGGGGAGCAGCAGGTCGGCTCTCTGGGGTCCGGGGTGCAGAGCAGCAGAGTGCAGATGCGACTTGGGGGCGCCCACTCCTCCTGGAGACTGAAGGGGCGCGGACGGACGGCAGGGAGCCGGGAGAACTCTCAGCGGACCTGGCTCGCTCGCTGGGGCGCAGGACCTGCGAGGAAGTCGCGGGCCGAGGCCCCGCCCCCCCCCGGGCCGGGAAGGCATTTCCGTACCCGGCCCCGCGCCCCGCCCCAGCCGGCCCCGCGCCCCGCCATTGGTGCCGTTGTTTCTCGTGCGGCGTGCGGCGGGCGCTTGTCTGAAACAAACCGGAGCCGCATTAAACTTGCGCGTCTCTGACCTGCTGCCGTGGGTCCGAGCACGGAAGCCACTGGCAGGGGTGCGGGGAAAGCAGTCAGGGAATTGAGGGGTCCTGAGGAGGAACATGGAGCGTCTGCCAGGCGGGGGGCTGCGCCCCTGGGGCCCAGCGCCCCGGGCTGTCGCCCTGAGTCTGGTGAGTCGCCCCGATTCCAGTCAGCCCCGTGGGGTGGAAGCACGAAGAGGCCCCGGACTCAGCCCCAGCGACCGGCGCTGTCCTGAGCTGCGGACAGAGTCCAGGGTCGGGAGGGAAGCGGGGGGGTGGGGGGGCCCCGCGGAGAGCAGAGGGGCGGCGCCCGCTCGGCGGACGTGCGGCCAGGAGCGCGAGGGGCCCGAGTGGTCAGGACGGGGGAGGGGGCGGTGGTCGACTTGGTGGGGGGCCGAGCAGCCGGAGCGGAACTGGACGGGGGACGGACTCGGAGCCTTAGCGGGGGCGGGGGGGGGGGGCGGATAGAAGTAAAGGAGAATTGATAGGCGCCGGGCACCCTCGGTGTTGGGTGGGGCGGTCTCTAGGCAGACTCTCCTGACTCACCCTGAGACTCGTCTGTCCACCCCCCGGTGTCCCCGCTCCTGCCCCCCGAGTGTGCCCAGCGGGCCCCCGGCTCCCCAGCGCCTGCCCTGGGCCACGTCCCCGCCCCTCGCACAGCCGCCCTCTCGGGCGGCCCCAGGCGCCCGGCACTAGTTGCCTGACCACTGCGTGGTGGGGGAAGTGGGGGAGCGTTACAGACAGGGAGGCCACACCCCCGCCCCAGGGACTGTCCCTGTGGGCCTCATCCCTCCGAGGCCCCTGGGCCAGGCCCCCTCCTGTGGCCGACCTCCACCCACAGCCCTGTCCTGCGAGATGAGAACGGAGCGTGTGCGGTGGGAGGGGCTTCCTGGTGGGAGGTGACCCCTAGTGTCTGTGCTTAGGGGTGGCCCTCCAGCCCAGTGTGGCTTCCCTACGGCCCAGGCAGTCACCTTCCAGGACTGTCCCCTGACGGATAGCACAGCCTCCTCCGCCAGGCCTGGTGCGTCCAGCACAGGGCAGCAGGGGCCCCAGAGCTGGTCCTGGCAGGCTGGGCTCTGGCTTTCTGTGAGCTGGGGTTCCACCCTGGGGTGAGGACAGAGGCCGCAGACCAGCCAGGCCGCACTCCAGGCTCTTAGGGTCTCCACGGGCCACAGACAGATCCCGGAGCCTGTCCTGGGACCCCTGCACCATGCTTTGGGGCAGAGCCGCTGCGGCCACCCACGGAGGGGACTGAGGCCCGGACAGCGCCCCTCATCGCCCCGTCCCCATCACCCTCAGATGCTGTGCCTCCTTCTGGTGCGGTCCCAGTGTGCCCCGGTGATGTCCCCGAGCAAAGAGAACAAGTGCCCGGAAGGGGCCGAGTGCAAACCAGGTGCGTGCAGCCTGCAGGGGCCTCTGCGGGCCGGGGTGGGGGCCGGGGGGGCCAGACACCCCCGAGGGCACCCCGTCCTGACGTGAGGACCCCGGGGCACAGTTTACTGGGTGGAAAAGCCATGTGGGAAGGACTGTGTTCCCTGTGACAGAGGAACCTACACTGACCAATTCAATAGCCCGGAGTGTCTGCCGTGCCGAGTCTGTGACCCAGGTAAGGACATGGCCGTGCTCAGCCTGAGATCCCACAGCCCCAGCACAGGCGTGACTGCAGGACCACGGCTGCCCTGGGCCAGGCCCGCCCCACCTCCGAGGGGACCCTGGCCAGCGACCATACAAGGGAGCCTCAGGCCCATGGCCACACCCCGTCCCCCAGGGGGGCTGGTGCCGGCTTGTCACCTGATCAGCCAGGCTCTCCAGGGCTCAGATGCCTGATCCCATCGCAAGGGCACCCCAGCCTGGGGCAAACCCCGACTGGCAGAGGGTCCCGCACTGCCTGGCCTGGCCGTGAGCCCCCTGCACCCACAGTACAGGTCTCAAGACCCCCAGCCCACCACACAGGCCCGGGCCCCTCGGGCTGAGCACTGACTGGAACCTCAGCCTTCTTCCTGCCCAGGGCAGGTGGTCTGGGAGGGGCGCCCTGGAGTGGGGCAAGGCAGAGGTGGAGGCTGGAATGCTTTGGGGTTCAGTGGGGTGGGGTGAGGGGGGCTGAGCCTCGTGCTGCACCCGCAGATTCCCAGAAGAAAGCACCTGTCTGACTGGGCCGAGGTGGGGGCCGGCTTTCGTGGCTGGGGGACCTGGGCCTGGGACAAGCCTCCTCGGCCAGCCCATAGTGACTGTGGCTCCAACTTCCTGTCTGGGCACGGGCTGGGGGGGATGGGTCACTGCTCCCAGAGTTCCTGCCCCCTGTCCAGAAGACCCCTCCACCATCTCGGCTCAGCCAAGGGTGCACCTGCCACGGGCCCAACGGGAGCAGAGTTGGGGCCCAGACACACAGAAACACACATGCACACGCACACACATCCACTCACATTCACACACGTGCACTCATACCAGCCTACACACACATGTGCACACACTCATGCATGCATACTCAAACACATACACACATTATCACACATGCACACATGAACACTCATACACATGAACGCTCATACACAGGCACCCACACATGCACACACACCGTGCGCACTCACGCACACGCACACCAGGGCTGCAAAGCAGGCTGGGGTCCTGTCACCGAGTGCGCTCCTCAGACCCCGGGCAGGAGTCCCCAGGCCTGCCGGTGCTGTCCAGCCCTCGGCTTGGTTTCCTCCCGTGACGGGGCGCTCACGCCAACATGACTGTGGCTCTGAGCTCCTTCTCTCTGCCGTGGTCTCAGACAAGGGCCTGGCGACCAGGAGAAAGTGCTTCGGCACGGAGAACACCGTGTGCGGCTGTGACCAGGGCCACTACTGCATGACGAAGGAAGGGGACAACTGCACTAGGTGTCAGCCCCACAGCGTCTGCGGACCTGGCCAGTGGGTGCTCAAGAGAGGTGAGCCGCAGGCGCCCCCGGCCCACTCCCCTGCCCAGCAAGCACCGGGGACCCTCTGAAGAGACAGACCCCCGACCAGGCCCGAGGGCTGGTGGAAGCCCAGCTCCCCTCCGCCCCGGGCCCAACGCCCCCTCTGCCCGGCCCTCTCCCTCCTCAGGCACGGAGTGGCAGGACACAGAGTGTGCAGACTACCCGCCTGGAACCTTCTCTCCTGACGGGACCCTGGCGGAGTATCAGCCCCCGACCAAGTAGGTGGCCCATGGAGGATACCAGCCCCACGTCCCTAGGAGAGGCTCCGCAGGGCTCCCCTGGAAGTCAGGCCCCACCTGGCCGCACCAGCTTCCACCCCATGGCCAGTCCCCGGGTCAGCGCGTCCTGGATCCGGGAGCAGACCCGGCGATGCTCCGGCCAGCGCCCTGAACCCTGGGGTTGGGGGGGCCCCCAGGTGCAGGGGTGAGGGGCCTCCCTGCGGCTCTGGAGTCGGGGGACGCAGTAGGGCGGCCGTCAACGTGAGGAGCCCCACTGGCCCTGCAGCTGGACCCCCAAGTCCGATCCCCGGCGGCGGCCTGGCGTGATGGGGTGCGGCTGCCCCTGAGAGGGGCACGGGGTCCTCTCTCCCTGCCCTGCCCCCTCCTCGCCCCTGCCAGGTCCGGCCCCTGTGCGAGGCGGCGGCTCTAACAGTGTTTGGTCCTGACACGGTCCTGTCCCCGCCTTCGCTGTCCCTCGTGTCCTGGCTGCAGCTCCCTCTCTCGCCCTCCCCTGTCGCTGTCCCTGCTCCTTCCCCGGTCTCCCTCCCCCATCCCCTGCGCCTGTGGGACAGGGTCACGCAGATGGACCTGAGTCCCCCCACCCCCCAGAGCGGCCCCCTCATGGCCACCCAGGCCGCTGCCTCCCCCTCCGGGCAGGCTGTGCGTGGGGATGGACCCCGCGGTCCCGGTGAGCGCCAGGCCGTCTGGTGCCCCCGCCGGTACCCCATGTCCCCCCGTCCGTCTGTCCCAGTTGCAGTGGCCCGTTTCAGACGGCAATGGAGCCCGGGACCCAGAGCACGGATGCCACCTGCTCCTTCTCCTGGGTGTTTTATGTGCTGTGTCCTTCGCTGTTTGTCTTCGGTGTCATTGTTGGGGCACTTGTCCTCTGGAGAACAGTGAAGAGCAGAAGGTCACGTGGTGAGCAGCAGCCCTGGTCCAGTCAGGGCCAGGCCCCAGCACTGTCCTCCCAGATGCCGTCCCTGGCTCGGTCCCTCACAGCTGGGTTGCGGCACGGAGTGTCCCAGAGGGGGTCCTCCTGTGCGAGGAGCCCCGTGCCACCCCGGTGCCCACGCACCGCGGTGGGTCCCGAGCTCCCGCGGCCTCAGGGGACAGGAAGGCCCAGGGAGGGCTGAAGTCAGCGGGGGGCACCGGGTCCCGAGGGGCCAAGCGCCATACGTTCCTCACTCACTCCCTCGCCCGGTGTCCGCCTGGTCTACGCTCCTCGTCCGGGCCAGGCCCCGGCTGGACACGGGATCTGGCCGTGTAGACCCGGCCGTGGCCTCGGGGACCCGCAGGCCCAGCGGAGCAGGCGCTGAGCCAGGAAACGCCCCGGGGGAGGTCGGCCCGGCTCTCGGGCTCTGTCAACGCCTCCGTCCTGTGTCCTCACGCAGGGACCTGGCTGCAGGGCGGTCTCGGGGTGCCAGGCTCTGAGCAGGCTGGGCTGCGGCCATGCCCTTGCCCCCCAATTCAGGGGCGCCTGCTCCCTAAGGGGTGGGGGACACTCCTCTGTGATGTTCTCACCCATCTCCTGGTTGACGGTCATTTGGGGTGCCTGAGGGACCAGGTCTCGTCTCCTGTCCTGGCCCCCTGGGGACACATCGGCCTTGCCTGCCGCTGAGAGGGCGGGACTCGTGTCGGCCGTGTTGCGGGGCGGTGAGCGTGGCCCGGACATGCGTCTCTCTGTTTTGCAGGACTATACGCCCCGACGAGAGCCCGTCTCCAGGTACCGCTGCTTGTCCCCCACACCGGGCGGTGCTGCTGGCGGGGTGGGTCCCAGGTCCCTGGGCACTGCGGCGTCCTCAGCTCACAGCCGGGCTCACTCCGCAAGGGAGGTCACGGCCGCTGCCACGGAGACGGGCAGGCCCTGAGCGTCACGGGCCCAGGGCTGGAGGCGCCCTGAGTTCTTCATGCTGGGTGTTCCCACAGGTGAACGGGGTCACCGCAGCCTCCCAGGTCCTGCCAGATGTCACCCCGATGGCCGGGGAGGAGATGACGTCTATGGTCCCCGAGCGGGACCGAGCCGCTGATACATGTCTCTGGGACGCAAACGTCTGAGCCGTCTCCGCTGTGCCTGCTGAGAGCGGCCAGGCCCCCGAGGACCGGATGTGGGTGTCAGGGGGGCCGCTGGGACCCAGCCTGGATGGCTGAGCCTCCGCCCAGCAGAGCGGGAGACCCGCTCCTCCTCGGGGAGCTTTGGGGACCCTGCGCACACCTCGTCAGGCTCACGGGGTGCCCTGAGGCCTCCCTTCAGCCCTGCGCTGAGCCAGCTCCGTGAGGACGCGGCCACGAGGCCCTCCGGCTGTCACCCGCCTGCTGCTCGCCCTCGGAGCCTCAGCTGCCCGGCCACAGGACTGGCCTGCTGACCCCTCCCCCCGGGCTGGGCCTGGGCACGGCGGGCCAGGAATGTGACATGTGGACATGTAAGGGTTTCTACGTAATAGTTTCTTTGTCATTAATAAGTTATTTTGTCGAAGCGCTTTGAAAGTGTGTCAAATTCCTGAGATACCTCAAGACAAGATGGCGCTGCGCATACGTGCGCGAGCTTGGCCGAGATGCTTCGAGGCTAAGGAAATACTCCACTTGTCACCTGTGCCCACCCGTTGATTTTTCCGAACAGCGTCTCTTTTCCTAGCCTGGTGCCCCTGGCCCAGCCGCCCTCCACGCGCCCACGTAGCCCCCGGGAGACCCGGCCCGTGGGGGCGAGGGCACGTCCCGCCTCTGCGCCGGCCCGCCCTGCGTGCCCCCTCGCGTGCTCAGCGACAGCCGGGGCAGCTGAGTGGTGGGCGGGAGCCAGGCCCGCGGGCCTGCACCTCTTCGGGACCCTCCGCTCGACCCTCTCCTGGCTCGGGACCTGAGACGTAGCAGAACATCCCGACCTGAAATTTGGTTCAGACGGCCCAGAGCGGCGACGCCGGGGCGACGGCGAGGGCCGCGCGGCCGGTGTTCCCGAGACGCGGCCGGAGCGGCCAGCGCGCACGCAGGTGCTGGCGGGAGCCCCGGCTGCTCGCAGACGCGGAGACCAGGGCCTCCGGTCCTGTCGAAATGCCGCAGGCGGCGGTGGACAGACTCGACGCCCGTGTCGTGGCCGGGCTCGCCAGTGACACCTGTGGACTCGTGAGGTGGCACGTGGGAAAAAGGGGACCGACTGCACCGCCGACCCGTGAGGCGCACGTCGGCCCGTGTCCCCCCAACAGCAGCGTCCGGTCACTCTGCTCGGCGAGCCCTTCCTGGCCGCGGGGACACGGGCAGCCGGCCTGCTGTATGCCCTGGCTGCCGAGGGTCCGGGTCTGCTCCTGGCGGGGGCGCAGGGGCCACCAGGGGGAGAGGCGAGGGGGCAGCGTGGACTTCGTGTCCCTGTGTTCCAGTGGCCGCTGGGGCGGGCAGGAGCTGGGTCGGGTTGTGCTGCGTGCTGGGCAGTGGCCGTGGTCCGTGACTTCTGAGGGGAGGCATGGAGAGCAGGTCCTGCATGGGCGGCCCACCGGGTCTGCAGGCGGTGAGACCTGTAGGGTCAGGGTCGGAGGGCAGCTGGCAGAGCGGACAGCACAGGCCGGGGCTGGCGGGCCAGGTGGGTGCCCTGCAGTCATCAGGAGGGGGGCTGGGCTCACGCCGGTGGGTTCACAGTCCCCCAGGCAGAGGAGGCCGGGTGGGGACCTGGGGCCTGCTGGTTGGGCCAGCTGGTGCCGCCCAGCGGGGAGGGGCAGCCAGCGCTGGTCTGGAGCTTGTGGAGTTGGTAGGTGCAGGTGGACCCCAGGGAGGGGCATGGCCTGAGCCTGGCGCCCAGGGGAGAGGTGTGGCTGTCACATTCAGGGAAACCACTTGGCACTCTTCTCGTGCTGACCTGCCCAGTGCGGGACAGCGGTGAGGACAGACGCTCAGGAGAGGAGCCGCATTGGGCAGGTGCCAGGGTGCACACTGCCAGAGGAGGCCCAGAGTCGGTGAGACCGGAGACAGGGAGGTCGAGAATTCGGGAGCTGTCACAGCTCCGCGCACCTGCGCGGCCTCACGTTTCTGCGCAGAGCCCGCCGTCCCCTGCAGCCGCCTCTCCTGTGCCGTGTGCCACCGGCACCCTCAGCTCGGCTCCCTGCCTGTGCTCCAGGCGCCTCACACCTCAGTCCCAGGCTCCTGCCCGTCTCCCCGCTCTGCTCTGAGCGTGAGGCAGAGATGATGGAACCAAAGCGAGAGCCCGGAAACAAGCGCGCGTGGGCTCGCTTCATGGCGAGGGGCGGCGTCCAGGAGTGAGGCGGCGGCGCCTCGTCGTCCAGAGACGCTGCCGAGACGGGCACTGTGCAGTAAGCGGTCAGGTCCTCCTTCACCCCGTCAGCCAAAGTAAGTCCCAGGTGGGTTACAGAGTCACGCGGTTTTAAAAAGAGAAACGTAAAACAGTTGCTAAAAAATGCGTTCGATTTACGACAAGCTCTTTCAAGGAACAAAGCCCATAAGGACACTATGAACTACGACCCACCTACACAGTGTTAAAAGGTAAGCGAAGCTGTAAAGAAGTGCAGCTTATGTGACAAAGGGCTGACGTCCGTAGTTCAGAAAGGCCCCCGCAAGGAAAGCCCAGGACGAACAGCCCAGGGAGGCGGGCCAGGGGCGTGAGAAGGCAGAAGGCCAGACCTGCGAACAGCGTTCGGTGTCACCGATAATCCAAGAAGTAGCCTCAGTACTTCTGAGCCGTGACACCGGCTGAGAGGCCACCGGCCATCTGGTGACACCCATGAGGAGGTTCTGGGGAGACTTCCCCACTCCCCCCCTTTGGCAGCATGTGCTAGTGTAGCTTTTTGAAGGCAAATAGGGCAGAAGGTGTCAAGAAGCCCTGAAAACTATTAAACGAAATTATCTAAGGAAATAGTAAGATTGGTACCCAGCTCCATGCTGAGAAATGTTCACGGCAACACCATTTAAAATGGAAGGAAGTTGGAAAAGTAGGAATGACCGGCAGTTTCTAAAGAATGATTTGTGGCTGTTAAAAATTATGTTTTAGAAAAAGTCTTAATAAACGTAGAGAACAGTTGGTGACAGTTTGTTGGGTTGAAAAGACACAGAAAAAGTATCGCAGTCTCACTGTGATTTTGGTTTGAAATGCCGTTTGGTGGTGGCCAGCCTCAGTTCCCGGGGTCGTGGAGGAAGCGCACCCTGCCACCGTGCTCGCCGACCCCGCGGCCGGCGCGGGGAGAAGCCCTGGCCTGGCCCCAAGCGCATCATTCTCCCTTCTCGGGCTCCGTCTCCACATCCGTAACTTCAGTGACTTAGAGGAAAAGGACTGAGACCTCGAAACTAAAACTCAGTCGTTTGACCAGCAGTTACAGATGTGTGTGTGTGGAGAAAAACCCTTGAAGGTAGACGGCTGAGCGGTAACGTGATTCCTCCCGGGCTCACTCGCGGTTCTCACGTTCGCGTGTGCTTGTTTTCTGAGTTTTCCCACACTGAGCACGGGTCACTTGCATGGTGAAGCCTGTCCGAGGTGGCTGAAGGAAACAGCTGCTGGCCCGCCCCTCTCCCCGCGCGCCCACCGGCTCAGACACGGGGCCCGGGCTTCGGTCGCAAGCGGCCCCCGCCGCCCGTGTCTGAGGGCCGTGAGGCGGCCTCGGCCGCTATTCTGACCTAAGTACCACAGGGATCTCCGAGGCACTCCCGCTCCAACCTTGACCTTTCGTGATGTTAAGAAGTCCTTTCAGTCATCCTACAGGGTCGTGACTGTTCAGAGACTACCCCAGACCACAGTGACTTCATTTGACAGTCACGCCCTGCCACACAGGTCTCTTAAAGCCATAGCGGCCACCAGCTCCCAGTGGCGGTGGCAGCCGGCCTTCAGCCACGCCCCGGGCCGCATTCTAGCGTGAAATGGTGCAACGTAGAGCCAGGCTGAGGTCAGCGGTGACACTCGACGCGTGGGTCGAAGATAAACCCCCCGAGACGTGTAGGCTGGTGACGCCTCTGAGGGTGAACCCTGTAAAGGCCCCAGCCTGCGACGCGGCCTCAGGCCCTCTGCCAGGTCCCCGTGTGTCTCTCCCTCCCGCGCAGTTCGAGTTCATGATCGAGTCCGTCCTGTACGCTGAAGGAGGACGGGGCCATCTGGCCGACCACGGCCGCTCCGCGCCTCGTGCCCTGCAGCGCTGACAAGGACTACCGCAGCAAAGTCCTCTTCTGGGACAACGCCTACGAGTTCAACCTCAGCGCGCTCAAGTGAGTGTGGCGGGCGCGCGGCGGCCCCGGGGCAGACGGTGCTGCTCTGGCGGCACCTGCCGCAGAGCTGAGCTGAGGCGGGCGCTGAGGAGCGTTGCCGCCGCCCCTGACGCCTTTGAACGGGTAGCGGATGAGAGGAGAACTGAGACGTCCTTGGCGATGTATGTTCCCAAATACGGTGGGGTAGATGAGGTCACGTTTGAAGATGAAGCCTGTGTAAACGTGACAAACACGTGTTCCCACCAAGCTGCGGATTTTCAGTAAGGGTCAGAGAGTGCATCAGTGAAGTCATTCCTGACGTTTCACAGAGAAAGCGATGCCCCAAAATAGGGGTTCTGGGTCTTTAACGTGACACACTGCACAGCTGAGCCTCAGGTCTCGGCATAAAGCTCTGTCCCAGTAAGGCCTTCACGGTCTTGGGTCGCCTCTGCTGAGGGCGGTGGCGTGCGCAGGCTGCGTCCGCATCCGAGTGCAGGGCGAAGGCCAGCGTCACCCTGGGACTTCCGCCCATGCAGGACCTGCTCTCCACGCCCCCCCCCCAGAAGTCCCAGGTGAGGGCAGGGCCCCCAGTTGTCAGAAGCTGCGAGAAACTTGCGTCTGCGGCAAGAAACTTGCGTCTGCAGCAAGGACCAGGTGAGCCTGGGTGCCTGCGAGACGTCCATGTGGGGAGCCCACAGTGCGACCGAGGCCTGTGCGCCCTTTTGTTTTTAATTAAAACATTAGAAAAGAAAGAAAAAGAGTGTCGACTGAGTTTGCTGCCGCGGATTGCTCACCACAAGGGTCCACAGTTTGGGGTGTGGCACAGCGGACTTCGCGCAGCAAGGCCAGGCGGCTGGTCTGTGAGCCGACTCCCAGAGAGGGGATCTGCCCCTGGACCCTGACTGGTCCAGTCATGCAGAGGAAGAGCACACATTCGCACAGTTGGATTAGTCCAAGTAGTACTGTCCTGATTGGTCAGTGGAGATGCAGATGAGGATACTGCTCAGCTTCTCCTGGGGTGGGGGGGGAGTGAGGGAGGGGGGAGGGGGGGTGGCCTCTGAGGTGGGGACAGCGTGTGCTGGGCAGAGGGGGACGGGGAGGTGCGGGGGGTGGGGGTACGGCATGCAGAGGGCCGGGCAGCTGTGGTTCTGAGTCGGCCGGGTGCTGCCCTCCGTCCTGGAGCAGGAGGGTCTTTGTTCTCGCTGTGGGGCGGGGGATGCCGCCCTGCCCGTGTCGCATAGGTGAACGGGACCGTTGGTTTCCGAGGGTCCGGGCGGAGGGGCTGGCCTGGTTCCTCGGGCCGGCGGCCCCCCACGGGGAGGGGGCGGGGCCGGGAGCCGGCGCTGGGCCCTGGGCCGGCCCAGCCTCTGGAAGTCCTGGCCCGGCGGGGGTGGGGGGTGGGGGGGTGATGGGGGGTGACGGGGCGCGGGAAGCACGTGCTGTTGTCACCCGTGAGTCAGAGCCCGAGGTGCTGGACGCTGAGCACCGACTTCGGCCTTTTCCCCAGATCTCTAGCAATCAAGGAGTTTTTCTCGAAGCCCAAGTACAACCACATCTTGAAGCCGGAAGACTGTCTCTCCGAGGCCTGCACGGTATTGCAGCTGGACAGGCGGACCGTGCAGATCCCGGACCTGGAGGTGCGGGGCGTGTGCTCCCTCTCAGGCCGCGGCAGCCGCCGCGCGCGGGGCAGCGAGCGGTCAGCGGGGTGGCGGCCCTTTGGCTGCAGATTTTCCCAGGCTTTCCTCTCTTGTGCTCTGTTCAGATTTTGTCTTTTATATTTTTACATTATTTTCTTTAGTTAACTCTTTAACTTTTTCAGTTGTTTTTTGTTTATGTTCCGTATTATCAGCATTTTCAGATTCGAACAAATTGTATCTCATTTCGTCATATAATTTGAGCTTTTTCGAATTAAATGTGTTTCTGATTTTTTTAGCTGCTGTTGAGTTTAGTTCTTTCTGCTACTCCCGTGTCTTGCCGCGAGGTGGCGCCGTGGGCTCCGACGGTCCCGGCCGAGGCGTTCGGTCTCTGGGGTGTGGAGACCCAGCCCTGAGCTGCTATTTATGCACGAACTGAGAAGAGAAGGTGTTCTGCAGGAACGTGGAGTCGGGAATCAGGCAGACAGGCTGTCGCGATCGTCCGCTGCGCGCGAGCGCGGGGCCGCGGCAGCTCCGGCCCCGGGACGGCGTGTCCGGGGCGTTCGAGTCGGAGCGCGGGCCGGGCCAGCAGGGGGCGCGCGCGGGGCCCGGGGGGCCCGGGGGGCCCGGGGGGGCGGGGGCGGCGTGCTGTCGCGTGCTTGACCCCCGTCCGCTCTCTCGGCGTCCGGGCTCGCCCCGATGATGAGAGGAGAGCTGTGCTTCGACATCAAGAAAGGCGGCAGCCTGCGCGGGCTCACGGCCCGGTTCGGCGTCGGCGCCCGCAGCCTGCAGGAGGACGGGCCGCCGCCGGTGCCGAGCGCGGGCCGCGCCACCCGCGGGTGTCCGCCCCGGGGCCCGCGGCGCGTGGGGGCGGGGCAGCGTCCTGCAAGGCGCCGGCGCGGCCCGAGGCAGGACGGCCAGCAGTTTCCAGACCTAGGCGCGTGGGGCTCACCCAGGGCCCCCCGGGCCGCGGTGTCCGGCGGGGTCGGGCAGTGCGGCAGTCAGTCCCCGGCTCTGCGCGCCCCTCGTCTGCGCCCACGGTGCAGGCCGCTCCGGGCCGGACCAGCGCAGAGGCTGTGGGAGGAGGGGCTCGGTCTCAGCGGCCACCGCGTTCCTGTCACAGAAGTCGGGTCTCCCCTCAGACTTCCCGGGGGAGGCAGATGTCCCCTGAGATGCACGTGTTGTGGCTCAGGGATCCCAGGTGGCCAGCGCTGCCGCGTTTTGGGGTGTCCCAGCCCTCCAGGGACTGCCCATAAGCGCCCCCGGATGTGGATGTCAGGCGTGAGTGCGCGGGGCCCTGGGGGGTGGGCGTGCTGGTGGCAGTTGGTCCCGAAGGACCCCGACCATCATTCCGCGACAGAGGAGGGAGGCTGAGGAGCCGTTTGCCCAGAGCGTCCTTGTGGGAGGCAGGGCAGGGCCGGCGGCCAGTCCTCCCCCTGGGCAGCGGGCAGAGTGCTCACCTTGGGGACCAGGGTGCTTCCCACCTGAGGCCCGAGGGGTCCGGGTGGCTCACTGGGAAAGAGACCCCCATGGTGGCTGAGGGGCTGGCCTGGAGTGGGGTGCAGACCAGCGCGACTGTGATGGGGCCCCGGGCGGCCTGTCGCAGCCAGAGCCCGAGTGTTACTGTGGGCCCCCAAAAGGTGCAGTTGTCGCGGTCACACGCGCGCCCTCTTCCCAGGCGTAACCACGGTTTTGGACGCCGTTTTGTCGGTGTGTGTCCCTCCCGTTCACTGCAGCGTCCAGACCACGGGCATCAGCGGCTCACGGGGCGGGGCGCCTCGGGGTGGACGTGCTGTGTCAGGACGTGCAAGCCAGGCCGACCCTTGGAGGCGCGGGGGAGGGACCACACGGGGGCCCCGTGTCCAGCCATGCGCCCGTGGGACAAGGAGAGGCGCCCTCCCCCCTCCTGGGACCCGCGCGTGTCCCGGGGCCGCGTCCTCGCCGGGCTGCGTGCTCCCTGTGGCTGGGCAGCCGTGGAGAGGGGGGTCGGGGGTCGGGGGCAGCAAGCCCGCGGGTGTCTTGCAGCACCACCCACTGGAAGCAGGTGCAGTTCCTGACGGACAAGCCCGTCCCCGTGCACGTGGGGGACGTGGTCACGGGCTCGGTCAAGCTGCAGAGGAGCCCTGTGTGGAGGAGGCACATGTCCCTCACACTGAGCTGGTCAGTCCCTTCCGGGCAGGACCCCACGTCGCAGAGAGTAAGACGTTCTGCTGGACAGTCACGTGCTGTGGTGCGGGTCTGGGGCGGTCAGCGGGGACCGCAGGGGCAGAGGCCTTGTCCGTGGTTTTCCGTTGCTGGGGGGGGGGTGGGGAGCCCGGGGCGCCGGGCGCCAGCGTTCACGGAACAGGAGACGGGGCTGTGGGAAGGCGGGTCGTTTGCTCTGTGACACGAGCCGGTGATGGGAGACCCAGCCCAGCCGGGGGCCACCCCGTCTGTGCACCCAGGGGCCCCGCTGAGCCCTCGCGCAGCCTCGCCCCGTGGAGCCTGCAGCCCGCGGGCGTGCGCCCCCACCGGGCCGCGGCTGTCAGGGCCGTCGTCCCGCGTGGCCTCGTCCAGCCTTCAGGGGCCGTGGGCTTCGGGTCCATGAGGCACCGACGCTGGTCTCTGCTTCGGACTTGGGGTTAACGTGGGACGGGACGGAAAAGCACCCAGTGGTTTCTCTTCCTTTTGTAACACCCGTTTCGTGCATTGCCTCGGGCAACGGTACTTACAGGTTTGTGAAGCTCCCACACGCCCACGCCCAGCGTGAGCCCGAGGGGAAGGGAGTGTCCCTGACGGGTCTGCTCCTCTGTGTCTTCAGGCTGGAGAGAAAGTCTTTCCGATCTGGAGAGGACAGTGGGCGCTGCTCGGAGGCAGCGTGGGCGCCCGGAGCCGCGAGCCGAGTGGGGACCGTGGGGCTTGTCGCTGCTCAACGTACACATTTGCGTTGAGTTAATATTTAGGTCATATTAGTATACATTTTCATTACATGATAAAAGTAATTTAGGTTGACATTACTGACGTAGAAGTTTTTTGTTTAAAAATTGTCCATACATCATTCATGGGAGAACCCCCCCAACACACTCCTGCAAGGCGGGGGGTCGTAAGGACACACTGAGCTTTGGGCGCCGCCCCGTGCCCCCCCGGATCTCGGGCAGTCGATTGTCAAGGGGACTTTCCCTCTGTGCCTGCATCAGAAGGACGTGGTGAGGATCAAGTGTATGGAAATGGTGTGCAATCTGCAAGGCGAGAGACACGCTCCATCTGTCCGTCGATCCGTCCCACTCTGCCCATCCCTTTGCCAGCTCTTCTGAGCCCTTAAACCCTTCGCCAGAGCCTGCTCCACTCCACTCACGGACGCGATGCCCACAGAGCCGTGGAGGTCACATCGTCCCTTGTCGACAGAGTGATACGCAGAGCTCGCATTGCTTACGAGGGTCCCCCGAGGCCACCCGGCTGCCAGGCAGGCACGGGACCACCCCATGTAGTGACAGGCGGCGGAGGGGTGCATGGCGGGCTCGCGCGGCGCGAGGTCCTTCGTGGCTGGGGCGGGGGTGGGGCTGGGCAGGCCTCTCCAGGGCTCTGCAGCCCGGCTGTCTCCTCACCGTGAGGGTTGTCTGAGCTGTTCTGCTCCACTGCACAAGCCCAGGGCTATCAGTGGTGCTGGAGGAGCTGCGGCCTCCGGGGACAGGTAGGGATCAGCTTTTGGGGAAGACTGGCCGAATCAGCTGGGAATACTGTAAGTGTGGCCGGGAAACGAGTCCCAGTGAAAAACTAAAGAGAAATTGTAGTCATAGGTGGAAGTCTGGCCCCACAGTGCGGTGTGTCAGGAGGCAGGGCTGTTGGGAGGTGATCAGGAGGTGCCTGAGAGAGTGGCCTTACGGAAGAGGCCCCAGGGGCTCCCTCGGCCTTTCTGCCTGGGGAGCACACAGCGAGGAGGCAGTGTCCGCGAGCCGGGGCGCGGGCGCTCCCCGAAGAGCCCCTCGAGAGGGCCCATTCTGCGGGCTCCCTGTCCTGATGGCGTCAGCTGGTTCCTGCATTTCTCTAGCATCATTTTTCGTTCTTCGGTTTCTCTCTTCTTCCTTCTGATTCATTTCTGGATTTCCGCCTTCGATATCACTGATCATTTCTTCCATTCGATCGACTCTCTCCCAAGCTCGTGATTTTGGTTTTCATCTCTTTCAGTGCGTTCTTCGTTTTCAGAATTTCTATTGGTTTCTTTTTGAGGGTTTCAGGCTCCTCGCTAAAAAACTCGCTCTGCTTATCTAGAGTGTCTTTCAACTCCTGGAATTGCTGACATGAATTATTTTGGACGCCATTGATTTCTTTTTCAGAAGTACCATCCTGAATTTTCTATTGTTTAAGTTGCATATTTCCACATCTTTGAGCTTATGTTCTGGAGACTTCTCTTTCTTTCTGAGCGCCTGTCACCTTGTTGTCCATGGTGTTCGATGGACTGCTTTTCCACCCGTGAATTAATGAAAGCGTATTCTGCTTTTTTTTTTTTTCCAGAAAGATTTATTATATAAAGATCTCTCTTTGGTCTGTTGCTAAGATGGCGTTTTTCTTTCGATTTCTGGTAGGTGGCATTGGTTTCAGATTCCCCTGGGGCTTCGTGGGGTTCAGTCTGGAAGGATATGGGGGAGGGGCCCGCTGGGTAGGAGGATGGGGGCTGCGGCTCAGCCTCACGTTTTGCAACCGCAGCTGGTAAAAACCAACTGCTGCTTCTCTGCCATCCGCACGTTCTGCCTTGACCCCTGGGCACGGCCGCCGTGCGGAGCTCACACCTGTCTCAGACTGGGCCGTTCACGGCACCTTCTCCCCTCCCCACACCTCCTGCAGGAGCCCCGGCCAGGAGGCAGCTTCTTTATTTCTCCCCGTCCACCTCCCGGCTCCGGAGTTCTGCCCTGTGGTCGCTCTTATGCGCGGATGCCACACTCAGACATGCTTGGGTGCAGGTTGCGTGTTTTTTGTTGATTTTTAGAGGTTCATTTTATTGTTGTTTCGAGGGAAGCGACCTGGGGACGTCTCTCACTCTGCCATGTGTCTGATGTCATTTTATTTCTACTATTTAGAAATTATTTTCTTTTACTTCCATAAATGTGTCCTGTTCCTTGCAATGAAAAGAGTCCGAGCTGACAAAGCAGAATCAACAATCCCTGAGCCCCCTCGGCATGGCGTCCTCACTGGGTGGGGCCGGCTGGGGGGATGAGGGCGCCGGGCTGGGCCAGGTCTTAGGGGAGCTGCTCTGTCCCTGCTCCTTCCCTGTCCCGGGAGAAGGACACCCCCGAACACCCGGAGGAGAGCCGGCAGGGGGAGGAGGTCCCTGGGTGGCTAATTGGCCTGTTTCTGTTTTCCTTACTTTAGAGTCCATTTTATTACTGTGTAGCTTTACTAGGAAATCAGTCATTTCCTCTATATTTCCAGTTTGATGCAATAGAGTTTTTTTTTTTTTTACTTTTAATTTCTTTTCTCTTCCTACTTTTTATATAGTTGTTACAGTTAATGAACAGATATTGATTTATTATTACTTACTAAATTCTGTCTTTCATTAAGGTGACTGGATTCAGGCTCAGTCTTAGTGCCGGTGCCTCTATCTCTTAAAGCCCCCGCCAGAGAGAGGTGAGTGCAGACAGCTGGGGGGCGGGGGAGATGCTCAGGGGCAAGACGGCAGGACAGGGGCTGTGGCCAGTGCCACCTGGGGACAAGGTGGCACAGATGCCGGTCAGCACTCAGGGAAGCTTTGGCTATATGGACACCTGCAGGAGACCTCATTCTGCTGGGAGGACACTGTTTGCTGAATTTTGATTTATGTGGCCCACAGAGGGTGGAGAAACGACCAGAGGGAAGAGAGAGAGGGAGCACGCATCACACGCTGGCCAGGAGCCGACGTCGCCACCTCACCGAGCCCTCACAGCCCCCCGAGAGGGAGCCGTGACCTTCCATCTTCCAGCTGAGGAGACTGAGTTTCCATTTCTTTGCCTGAAGTCACTCAGAGCGTGGATAGTGAAGCCAGAAGTCAGCTCCACGCCTGTCTAGGGCTCAGATACTCCCCCACAGGGAACGTGCCACCCTTGACTCTATTCTGAGCACCCAAGAAGCTCTTGGAATAACGACAGAAAGTTAAAAAAAAAAAAAAAAAAAAAAAATCACTGCTGCCATCTCGTGGGCATCTTGAAAATAACACCCTAGTGTATGTCATTAGAAAAATTTATTTTCTGCCGTCATCTGGTAGACATTTTAGGAATAACATTGGAGTGTTGGGCATATGAAAATTCATTTTCTGTCACCATGAGGTGTGCATCTTGGGAGTAAAATGCCATACGGTGGGCATTTTATGAATAGCATCCAAATGTACATCTTCAGAAAAAGTTATTCTGTGCCGTCATCGAGGACACCACTTGAGTAACACACTAATGTACGTCATCATGAAAAGTTATTATTTGTCGCCATATAGTGTGTATCCTGGGAATAACTAATGAGCGTATGTCATCCTGAGAAGTTATTTTTTCGCTGGTCAGTCCCGGGATGCGAGAGCGCCCACCCAGACCTCAAGCAGGGCCTGGAACCGGCCAGGGCCGGCGGTGCCTTAGCGGGGCTGGCGCTCGCTGGCCGCCGCCTCCCGGGCGCAACCCCCGCAACCCCCCGCCCCTGCCCCAGTAGGTGTGATGCAGGTGCTGGCGTCTCCGGCGCCCGGGAGAACAGGCTCAAGCTCTTGGGGCGGGAGGCGACACCCTCTCCCGTCTATGGCCATTCCACCCTGAACGCGCCGGACCTCGTCTGACCTCGGAAGCCAAGCAGGGCTGGGCCTGGTTAGTACTTGGATGGGAGAGCGCCTGGGAATACTGGGTGCTGTAGGCTTTTGCCTCACCCTCCAGCCAGGGTGCCCCTGGACGCCCCCGGGCCCTGCTCGCTCGCTCACTGTCTCGGGGTCCCGGGCAGCCGCCGGAGGCCAAGGGCTGCCCTCGCTTCCGCGCGCCCCTCGCCACCACCCGTCTCCCGTGCTCTCCTGCAGTCAGCCCTGGAGCGTTCTCTGAATGCTCCGGTCCCTTCCCTTTTGGGCTCCGCGAGGCCTAGCCCCAAGGACCGCCGTCTCTGGCACACGCTGTGAGCGCGCTCGCATTCCCTGGACGCGGGACTGGCCACCACAACCCGCCCCGACTCGCCCGCGTCCTCAAGTCTGGGCCAGCGCGCTTCTCCCTGACCTTCTTACTGGACAGCCAGGTGCTCTCGGATAGGGGCGAGGCCACTCCGCACAGCCGAGATGGATGCGGGACCGACCACCCGCGTCAGAGACGGGAAGACGCACGAGAGCGCGCGCGTGCGCGCGGCGAGAGCCCTCTGGCCCGCGACAGGCCGCAGCCAGCGCGCCCCCACGCCCCCACACACGCCGGGGAGCTCGTGCGTCCTTCCTTTACCCAGCGGGACCCCCGGAAAGACTCTGAGCACAACAATACTCCCTGAGTACCCGGCCTGTCCCAGGGCCCTGGGCACAGCTCAGGAACCGCCTCCTCGTCGGAGCCCAGCCCCGGCACGACCCCCCTCTGCTGTGGAAGCGGCCTCTTCAGGGCGGCCGCAGGAGGGGGCGGCAAAAGCCTACAGCACCCGGTATTCCCAGGCGGTCTCCCATCCAAGTACTGACCAGGCCCGACCCTGCTTAGCTTCCGAGATCAGACGAGATCGGGCGCGTTCAGGGTGGTATGGCCGTAGAGGGAGGAGGATGTCGTCTGCCGCCCCAAGAGCTCGAGCTTGGCCTCCCGGGCGCCAGAGGTTCCTCTCGGGGTCACGGTCGGGGTCCGGCTCCGGGCGTCGCGGCGCTCCCCTGCGTGTGCCGTCCCGCTCTCTGCGCGGGCAGGCGCGGGCTCGCGCTCCCTCGCCCGCGGGGTCTCCTCTCTCGTCTCTCTCTCCGTCCCTGTCCCCTTCCTCCTCACCGTCTCTGTGTGTCTGACCGCAGCCAGCTCCCGCGGCCGTCCCCTTCCCGGCGACCCCGTTCGCGTCCCCTCCTTCGTGGCTCTCGCTGGGCCTCGCGCCCTGGCGACCTGTGTCCTCCTTCCGCCTTCCCTCCCGGTCACTCGCTCTGTCTCTGGGTTTCTCTGTCCCTCTGTCTGTCAGCTCTCCCTCTCTCTGTCTGTCTCTCGATGCAGAGAGTCCATGTGAAGGCAAGGGGCAGCGGACCGGGCGGGTCCCTGGTCCCAGCGGAAGGCGAGGGCTGCGACCGTCCGAAGCGATGCCTCGGGGTGTGGCCGGGGGCTCCGTGTATGTTTGGGCAGGTCGGGCACGGCTCGGCGGGGAGGGCAGGGGAGGAGAACGCCTGGTCAGGGCCTGAGACCGCACTTGGCCGGGCCGCAGGTGCCTAGATGCCAGGTGGCCCAGAGGATGGCGGGCCAAGCTCAGGCCAGGGTCCTGTTGAGCAGCCAAGACTGGGGAGGCGGACGGCCCGGGACCTGGGCAGTCGGGGGATGCAGGAGCGCCCAGCCAGACATCTGCACTGCCAGGAACGGGGCAAGGTCCGCGGTGCCTTAGCGCGGCTGGGGCTCATTCGCCTCTGACCGGGTGGAACCCCCGTACCCCCACTGGAAGTGCGCTACAGGCCCGGGCGTCTCCGGCGTCCGGGAGGTCAGGCTCAAGCTCTTGGGGCGGCAGGCGAGAAGTTCTTCACGTCTACGGCCATACCACCCTGAACGCGCCCGATCTCGTCTGATCTCGGAAGCTAAGCAGGTTCGGGCCTGGTCAGTACTTGGATGGGAGACCGCCTGGGAATACCGGGTGCTGTAGTCTTTTGCCGCCCCCTTCTTTTGCCGCCCTCCGGCACTCCCCTGGACCCTGCCCGGTCGCTGTCTCGGGGGTCTCGCGCAAGCGCCCGAGCTGGAGGGCTGCACAGTCGTCCTTGCGCCCCGCGCCACTGCCCGCCTCCACCTGCTCTCCTGCAGCCAGCCCTGGGCTGTTTTCTCTCTCCGCTCTGGGCCTTTCCCTTCCTGGGGCCCGCGGGTCCGACCCCCGAGGGCGGAGGGCGGGGTCGCGGGCCAAAGCGTTGCCTGGTGATGTGGCCCCTGTCGCTGCGCGGTTCGGGGCAGGTCGCGCACAGCTTGGCGGGGAGGGCAGGAGAGGAGTGCGCCTCGGTCAGGGCCAGAGCCCGGACTTAGCTGGGCCAAAGGTGCCTAGATGCGCAGGTACCTAGATGCGCAGGTGGCCGAGAGCATGGCGGGCCGCACTCGGGCCGGGGTCCTGCCGAGCGGCCAAGACTGGGGAGGAGGACAGCCCGGGGCTTGGGCAGTCGCGGGATGGGAGAGCGCCCACCCAGACCTCCGCGCTGCCAGGCACCGGCCAAAGCCCCGGCGCCTTAGTACGGCTGGCCGCCGCTTCGCGGACCCAATCCCGCATACCCTGCAGGAGATGCCCTACAGGCGCAGGCGACTCCCGCGCCGGGAGCCCAGGCTCGGGCTCTTAGGGCGGCAGACGACAGGTTCTTACGCCTACGGCCATACCACCCTGAACGCGCCCGAACTCGTCTGATCTCGGAACCTAAGCAGGGTCGGGCCTGGTTAGTACTTGGATGGGAGACCGCCTGGGAATACCGGGTGCTGTAGGCTTTTGCCACCCTCTCCCTTTGATTCCCTCCTGCCAGGGGGCCCCTGGACGCCTTCTGGTCCCTGCTCTCTTGCTGTCTTGGGGAACCCGGGCAGGCGCCGGAGCTCAAGGGCTGCACGAAAGTCCATGTGCCCCTCGCCACAGCCCACCTCCACCTTCTCTCTTCCAGCCAGCCGTGGGCTGTTTCCTCTGAATGCCCCCATGCTTCCCTTCCTGGCCTCTGCGGGGCGGAGGGCGCAGGTCGAGGTTTCCGGCTGAAGCATTGTCTGGTGGTGTCGCCAGTGGCTCCGTGTGGTTTTGGGCATGTCGAGCTCGGCCATGGCAGGGAGCGCAGGAGAGGGGTGGGTCTGGGTCTGGGCAGGGCGGGGACGTGGCAAGGCCGCACCTGCCTAGGTGCCCAGATGGCCGACAGAATGGAAGGCCACACCCGGGCCGGGGTCCTGTCAAGCGGTCAAGACTGGGGAGGGGACAGCCCCGGGCTTGGGCAGTCGTGGGATGTGAGAGCGCCCGCCCAGACCTCCCGCACTGCCAGAAACCGGCCAAGGTCCCCGGGGCCTTAGTGCCGTTGGCGCCTGCTGGCCTCCGCCTTGTTGGAGGAACCCCGGCACTCCGCGCGCCATCTCCCCCCTCCCGCCCTCCCTGCACCCTCCCTAGTGTCTGCACTGCAAACACGGGCTTCTCTGTTGCCCGGGAGGCCAGGCTCGAGCTCTTAGGGCAGCAGGCGAGAAGTTTTCACGTCTACGGCCATACCACCCTGAACGCGCCCGATCTCGTCTGATCTCGGAAGCTAAGCAGGGTCGGGCCTGGTCAGTACTTGGATGGGAGACCGCCTGGGAATACCGGGTGCTGTAGGCTTTTTGCCACCCGTTCTTTTTGCCGCCCTCCAGCCAGGGTGCCCCCAGACGCCCCCGGGCCCTGCTCGCTCGCTGTTTTGGGGGTCCCGGTCAGCCGCCTGACCCCAAGGGCTACCAGCACGGCCGCGTGCCCCGCACCCTCCTCGCCTGCCCTCACCTGCTCTCCTGCAGCCGGCCCTGGGCTGTTCTCTCTCTCCGCTCCGGGCTCTTCCCTTCCGGGGCGCCGCGGGGCCGAGCCCCTAGGACCGCGGTCTCTGACACAGGCTGGGAGTGCACTCGCATCCCAGGGACGCAGGACCGGCCACAAGCACCCGCCCCGCCGCGCCTGAGGCCTCAAGTCTCGGCCAGCGCGCTTCTCCCCGCCCTTCTCCCCGGACAGCCAGGAGCGCTGGGAGAGGGGCGAGGCCGCCCCGCACAGCAGGGACTGGAAGCGGGACCCGCCAGCCGCGTCGGAGAGCCTGAGACACACGAGGACGTGGGCGCACGGGCGACGAGGCGACAGGCCGCTTCTAGTGCCCCCATCCGCCCCCGCGAGCACACTCCAGGGAGCCCCGTGCGTCTTTCCTTCTGCGGCGGGATCCGCGGCAGGGCTCTGAGCACAAAGAGACTCCCTGGGCCCCCGGCCTGTCCTGGGGTACTGGGCACCGGGCACAAACCGCCTCCTCGTCCGAGCCCAGCCCCGGCACGACCCCCCTCTGCTGTGGAAGCGGCCTCTTCAGGGCGGCCGCAGGAGGGGGCCCCAGGAAGGGAAAGGCCCAGAGCGGAGAGAGAAAACAGCCCAGGGCTGGCTGCAGGAGAGCAGGTGGAGGCGGGCAGTGGCGCGGGGCGCAAGGACGACCGTGCAGCCCTCCAGCTCGGGCGCTTGCGCGAGACCCCCGAGACAGCGACCGGGCAGGGTCCAGGGGAGTGCCGGAGGGCGGCAAAAGAAGGGGGCGGCAAAAGACTACAGCACCCGGTATTCCCAGGCGGTCTCCCATCCAAGTACTGACCAGGCCCGACCCTGCTTAGCTTCCGAGATCAGACGAGATCGGGCGCGTTCAGGGTGGTATGGCCGTAGACGTGAAAAACCTCTCGCCTGCCGCCCCAAGAGCTTGAGCCTGACCTCCCGGACGCCGGAGACGCCCGGGCCTGTAGCGCACTTCCAGTGGGGGTACAGGGGTTCCACCAGGTCAGAGGCGAATGAGCGCCAGCCGCGCTAAGGCACCGCGGACCTTGCCCCGTTCCTGGCAGTGCAGATGTCTGGCTGGGCGCTCCTGCATCCCCCGACTGCCCAGGTCCCGGGCCGTCCGCCTCCCCAGTCTTGGCTGCTCAACAGGACCCTGGCCTGGGCTTGGCCCGCCATCCTCTCGGCCACCTGGCATCTAGGCACCTGCGGCCCGGCCAAGTGCGGTCTCAGGCCCTGACCAGGCGCTCTCCTCCCCTGCCCTCCCCGCCGAGCCGTGCCCGACCTGCCCAAACATACACGGAGCCCCCGGCCACACCCCGAGGCATCGCTTCGGACGGTCGCAGCCCTCGCCCTCCGCTGGGACCAGGGACCCGCCCGGTCCGCTGCCCCTTGCCTTCACATCGACTCTCTGCATCGAGAGACAGACAGAGAGAGGGAGAGCTGACAGACAGAGGGACAGAGAAACCCAGAGACAGAGCGAGTGACCGGGAGGGAAGGAGGAAGGAGGACACAGGTCGCCAGGGCGCGAGGCCCAGCGAGAGCCACGAAGGAGGGGACGCGGACGGGGTCGCCGGGAAGGGGACGGCCGCGGGAGCTGGCTGCGGTCAGACACAGAGAGACGGTGAGGAGGAAGGGGACAGGGACGGAGAGAGAGACGAGAGAGGAGACCCCGCGGGCGAGGGAGCGCGAGCCCGCGCCTGCCCGCGCAGAGAGCGGGACGGCACACGCAGGGGAGCGCCGCGACGCCCGGAGCCGGACCCCGACCGTGACCCCGAGAGGAACCTCTGGCGCCCGGGAGGCCAAGCTCGAGCTCTTGGGGCGGCAGACGACATCCTCCTCCCTCTACGGCCATACCACCCTGAACGCGCTCGATCTCGTCTGATCTCGGAAGCTAAGCAGGGTCGGGCCTGGTCAGTACTTGGATGGGAGACCGCCTGGGAATACCGGGTGCTGTAGGCTTTTGCCGCCCCCTCCTTTTACTGCCCTCCAGCCAGGGTGCCCCCAGACGCCCCGGGCCCTGCTCGCTTGCTGTTTCGGGGATCCTGGGCACCTGCCGGAGCCCAAGGTGTGCACAAAAGGCGGACGCCCCGCTCCATCGCCCGTCCTCCCCTGCTCCCCTGCAGCCGGCCCTGGGCCTTTTTCTCTCTCCGCTCCGGGCCCTTCCTTTCCTGGGCTCTGCCGGGCGGAGCCCCCAGGGCGGATGCTCGGTGTCCCGCCGAAGCGTTGCCTGGTGGAGTCGCCGGTGTCTCCGCGTGGTTTTGGGCAGGTCGGGCGCGGCCACGGCGCGGAGCGCAGGGGAGGGTCGGTCGGGGTCAGGGCCGGGCCGGGACGTGGCAGTACCGCACCTGCCTAGGTGCCCAGGTGGCCGAGAAGATGGCTGGCCGCGCACGGGCCGGGGTCCTGCCGAGCGATCAAGAGGGAAACGGGCGGCCCGAGACTTGTCCAGTCTCAGGATGCGAGAGCGCCCACCCGCCCCTACGGCACGGCCGGGGCGAAGGGGCGAGGCGGGCGCGCGCTCTCCCGGCCCCCCGAAGCCCTGCGCGCAGCGCTCGAGGGCTCAGGGCGCGGGGAGCCGCTGCCCGGCGCTGGCTCTGCGCGGCCCCCCGGCCGGCGCCGCTCTCCGGCCCGCGCGGCGGCGCGGTGGGGGTGACGCCGCCGGAGCGGGGCGCGGGCGGCCGATGCGAGCGCCGGTCCACGCCGCCCGCGGCCCTGGCTGCCGCTCCGGCCCCCGCTGCGGCCCTGGCCGGTGTCGCGGAGGCCGCCTGCCAGTCAAGGCGGGGAGGGCACAGGGAGGGGCCAGGGGAGGGGACAGGGGGAGGGGACGCGGCCGAGGCGGGAGGGACGGGGGAGGGGCCGGGGGCGTGGCCGGCAGCGGGGCGGGCACAGGGGGAGGGGACAAGGGGGTGGAGCGAGGGGCGCTGTGACCGCGGGGGCATCCGCAGGACGCGGGGCGTCACCCTTCTCGCCGCGTTTCCCGGAAGCATCGCAGGAAAACGTCCCGAGCCGCCCGGCGTCCGGGGAGGGTCCTGCGCGGCCCGGACTCGGCGACCCCGCGACTAATGCCAGACGGCGCTCTCCGGGGCCCGCGTCCTTTCTTGAAGGCTGCCTCTTAATTAGGAAATTTTCCAACATCTGTTGTCAGAGGAAGTAAATTTCAGTTAAGTTTCTGTAATTTTTTAAATGCCCGTTTGGCACTCTAGTGACCGCGTCCTACTGAAACGATGCGTTCTGGTTTACCTGTCATTTCACAAAACAGCTTTAGTTTTTAGTTTTGTTTTTGTACTGTCCCTGAAACACAAACAATAATGAAGTTTATAAATGGCATAAGAGAATTAGAAACTGTTTTCTTGAGATCTTTCCCATGTAAAAGAGTAAAAACGACAACAACAGGCAAACTCCTGGGCGATTCCACAGGTGCAGCTCCTTGGGCACCGCACTGCGGATTCGGAGGGCCGGGATCCAGGAAGACAAACAGTGCGCCCCCCTCATTCTCAGCCGCCCAGCCCGTGAGACAGCGACAAACACTCCCACTTCATGAGGCGAGGGGAGGGAGGTGCTGCTTTCAGAAGGGACGGTTTACGGACCACAGGGGCCTGAAATGCACCTGGGCGGTCACCAGCTCCCTTGACCCCAGGGCCAGGCAGCACTCCTTGGTTCTGGCTCAGCTCGGCCCCCAGTATTTCTATTGCTCTCCTTGGCTCCTGGCCCTGCCACCGAGTCCTTCCTCTTCCAGAAGACGTGGCTCCTGTCTGCAGCTAAGGAGCATTGCCAGCCGGCAGAAGGCTGAAGGCCCAGAGGCGTTTTTTGTTTTTTGTTTTTTTTTGAACTGTCTCTATTCCTTTTAATCCAAGTCGACACTGCATTTGAGGCCCTTCAGTCCCTTAGACGCCCCTTCCACTTTGTCTGTCAGGGGGAGTCTCCAAGTCACTGCCCGGAATCCTTCAGGCAACTTAACCAGGGGTTTTACAGTCGTCCCCTTGATTTGCATTGTATCACGAGACTATTTCTTACATTAAACACTGTCCCGAGTCCTCTACATTTCCTCGAAATTCTGTTGCAAACTGTAACTTCCTTCTTTAATTCATTTCTGCAGGGGCCGAAGTAACGCTGCACGAAGATGTCCACGTGATCACCCTGGACACCAGGGAGCATTCCACCCTGCACCGGGGAAGGAACTCACCAGATGTGATGAGGGTGCAGTTTCTCCAGGTGGGCCAGACCCGCCCACGCGGGTCCTCCGAAGCTGAGAACCTCCCTGGCTGTGGCTAGAGACAGTCAAAGAGCGAGAAGGACTCACGTGACCCCTGCCGTCTTTGAAGACTGAGGGAGGGAAGCGAGGGGTGAGGGTGGCTTCCGGAGCGGGGACACCTCTCAGCTCACAGCATCGAGGAAGTGGGGGTCAGTCCTACAACCGCGAAGAGCTTGATTTTACAAACACCCGGAATGAGCAGGGACATAGTTCTGCCCCTGGGGCTGGTGGGTGGGGACGCGGCCCTGCCCACGTCCTGGCTCTGTGCCGTGAGCTGTGTGAGACCTCGGACCTACAGAAAGGCTCAAATAAGACGAAATGGAGATCGGGCCTGACAATCCCCCAAGCAGACAAAGCCACAAGCCGCATAAAGCAAAATAAATCCAGCTTATTTCATGAACATAAGCAAAGCTTAATTATTTCTTGTGAATGCTCCTGATAATCGTAAAGGAAATTTCAGCTGTCTTCCTCAATGGTGTAAGGTAATCATCTTTAACTGATCCCCATTCCAATAACTAGTCACTGTGATGGCCACACAGCAGCCCCGTTAGCTGAACCCTGGCATCAAGCTCTCTGGGTGGATGCTGAGTCTGAATCCTCTCAGGCTGTGAGCTCTTCCTCTGTGCCCAATTGACCTTTACTGAGCACTATGTTACTGATTTGGTTTCAATTTTTACTGTCTCTGGATTTTTGGCAGAAATATAAAAATGATAACTTTGTGTTGTTCAAGCTAGTAGGGTTTGTGATCATTTTTCATCTTTCTCCAGTGGTGCCTTACCAAGCAGTTAGAAGGTCATTGTTACTTTCCAGTTCTACCTGGTAATTACTTTAGTGATGTCAGCAAGTTCATTAGGTGCCCTTTCTACCTTCCAGTCACCGCAGGCAGAAGTCACGTGGTCCACCCCGTTCTCCTGTCTCCAGGAGCAACTTCCTCCTCCCTCTTCCCGCTTGGGCTGTCTGCTCTCTGCCCCTTCCCGCATTCACCTGCTGCCTGGCCCTGAAGACAACGCCATGCATTTGGGATTTCGTTACATTTTTCTATTGCTTTGCACTTTTAGTAGCATTTTCTGTTGAAATTGTTTATTGTTTTGCACTTCTATTACTTTCTCTTTCATTTGCCTCTTTTCTTGCAGTAATCCGCCACCCTAAAACTTAGGGGATTCGAATAACAATGTATTATTTTTCAGAGAGGTGCGCTCAGCTGGCAGATCAGCTAGCTGGGGGGTCTGACCCTCTCTCCAGATGCCCTTCACTGCATGGAGTCTCGGTTGGTGCTCCCACAGGGCAAAAGCGGATGCTGTCAGGCCTCATGAATCCAAGATTTTTAAACATGTGTGAGGTCACTTCTACCACATGCTATTGGTCAGAGCAAGCACGAGGCCAGCCCACACGCAAGCCGGCAGAGGGATAAACTCAGTCCTCGATGGAAGGGGTGGCAATGTCCCATGAGGAGGGGCACGGCGCAGGGAGGCATGAATCAGGAGATCACTGTATAATGATCAATCGCAGCTACAAACAGTATTTCATGTAGGACAGGCACAGAAGAAGCCACGACTGATAGCAAGGGCCCAGAGCTGAGGACAGAGAAGCAGGGAGGACTCCCCCATACTAAGTCAGCAGAAAGGCCTCTCGGGAGCTGTAATGACCCATCCATGGAAGCAGGAGGACAGTGGGAACCGCTGGAGCAGGAGCTGTGGGCTGAGGAGGGGCCGCGGCTTTCCTCAGCCCCTTTCCAAAAGCCAGCGAGAACCTCTGGCTCTAAGAGAATCGCCGGCAGAGTCTGGGGGTGTCTGCATAAAAGGAACACTGGAGACCCATATTCTAGTGCACATCGAATGAGGTCACAGGCTAGTGGACCGTCCCGACGTGCACGTGGACTGTGTAACGACGGCAGGGCAGGCAGAAAGGCCCGTGAGCGGAGTCCGCTATCGCTTCTGCTTCGATGAGAACACACGTTCCCAGTGGGCCAAGCGAGCAAAGCGAGAAATAGCTGGGCTTGTGCCATCACGTTAATGCCAACACGAGAAGGTAATTTCTGAGTGAGAAAATCCAGCAGCGCTCGCCCACAGGGCACACTGCGGGACGCGAGAGCGGAGGGGGGCTGGGGCGGGCCGAGCAGGGCGCCGGATTCGGAGGCCCCTGAAGAACTCGCCCGTGTGCCTCGTCTAGGAATCCAGTGCTCGAGTACCTGTCAATGGCCCTTCAGTGTCGGTCCAAGAATCAGCGTCAAACAGCACGAGGACGACGAGGGCGGCCTGTGAGGCCCTCGGACTCCCGGAGAAGCTAGAGCCTGGAAGGCGGAGGAGGAAGCTGCAGCCCACGGGGAAACTGCACTCCCCACCAGGTGGGAACGGGAACAGACCCTGTAAGGAACAGAGCCGACAGCCAGCAGAAAAGAGGAAGTCAGGAAGCGAGGGTTTCCTTAGCTCCCCAGCTCTCATGGGCTCAGAGTGGCCCCCCAGCTCCCCTCCCCTCTGCTCTGTGGTTGAGCAGGGTCTGGAAACCTGGGGCGAGTGGCTGCTGGCTGTAGTGCTGGCGGCTTGGGCTTGGTCTCGCTGGTAATGCACAATGTGTTATTGGGGGTAGAAAGTTTCGGTTATGTGAGATGAATAAATTCTGGGTCTACTTTACATCGTGGCCCATAAAGCCAACAATACTGCGTTATACACTTGACATCTGCTAAGGGGATGAATTTTATGGTTCTCACCACACACACAAATAATGATGATAGTAATAATGATAAATAAAGAGGGTGCGAGGAAGCTTTTGTCGGTGGACGGATATGTTTATGGGTCTCAGGTGAGCTCTCCAAACTCATCAAGTCGCATACATTGATCAGGTACAGCTTTTCACATGCCCATCATACCTTCATATAAGTAGTTTAAAAAAATAAAGTAAAATAGGAGAGAATATAGTTACCCAAAGCACTAAGCACATTGCCTAACATAGTAAATATACAATTAATGGTTTGACCTCAGCTCAGGCCTGGGAGCTGGCCCCACGGACACCTGGCAGATGGTGCCATGGCCACCGCTCCAGCCCCCAGGCCAGTACTGCTTCTGCTGACCACCAGCCCAGAGACCGGCTCCAGCTGGTGCTCGCTTCCGGCAGTTGGAGGAGGCGGGCTGCTCCAGACACACGATAGTTTCTTCTAGCTACTTGCTATCCCCCCGTATTTCATCCTGGCCCCTCAGTTTTGGCTCCTGTAAGAAACTGGGTTTGCAGTGCGGATGTTTTGAAGTGTGAGGTCTGTGTTGCCTTCGTTCCCCACCCTTGAGTCTGGAGATAAAGGCAGAAAAACTGAGCTCGCCACGAAGGCAACAGTGACGTCAGGTGTGCTCTGCCCTTCGCTCCCCAGACTTCAGAGAAACGGCAGTCCGCTCGCCTCGTTTCGCACACAGCTCTCTTCAAGGACACATCTTTGTGCACAAAATTAAATCTAACTGGAAGAAATCTCATTACTGAAATTTTGCTTTGCAGAATGCACCTTGGTATAAAAGTCCCCAGGAAAATGTGTTTCTTAAAGGAACAAAAATGGGATGAGAATGTAAATGCAAAATATGTTGTATGGGTAGAGTCTGCTTTTTCTGTTACTCAGGGGAAATGAGCAGACCGTACGAGTCGGATTCCAGTTTTACCTCATTGCTGCTACCAGGGGTGTGTTGGGAGGACCCAGAGGGCTGGCCAGCTAGGAGAAGCTTACAGCCTTGGGACCCACAATGGGAGCACGGTGGGTGTCCCTGGTGCTCTGGGTCCTGCAAGGCCTGAGGTGATCGAGAACGGAGGAGGGGGAGGTTGAGACCTCAGAGGAAGGGAACATGGGCTAGAGCAGGCCGGTGCTCTGGCTTAAACAAGAACAGACTGAAAAGGCCAGAGGACAGCAGGGAGTAGAAGTGGGGAAGTCGTCGTTATAAGAAGCTGGTGCCGGTTGTACTCGAGTGATGGGCTGGGCCACTTTCTTCCTCCCCAGCGGTCCCTATCTCCAGCTGCCTGTCCAAGTCCCACAACAAAAACCAGCTTGATTGAGTATATGGCAAGCTGGACCACTAAGTTATGTGCAGAGTTTCTTCAAATAGAATGACCAAGATTCAACTCAAATCTGCAAAGACTATTTGGATTACTGTGTCCAAGATTCTGTGTGAATGTGGTGTCCTGGACTCAGAATTGTGTCAGAATCTATCTTCAGTTTAAATACCTGTAAAATACATATAATAATTTTCTTTCTTCATCTGACAAACAGAAGCAGTAGGTGGGAAGCGATGTATAAAGGACGGGAGTTATTTCAAAGTGAACTAAGTACCAAGGGTCTGGACTCTTATTTGAATGGCGGTCAGAGCCCTTAAGGCAGAGAAACGCTCTTCTATGCTGCCATCTCGTCTGCATTTTTGGAATAACATCAGAGTTTAGGTCATGAAACGTTATTCATTATCCTCTGCTGCCATCTGGTGTGCATTTTGGAAATAGCACTAGAGGTTAGGCCATGAAAAGTTTTTCGTTATCCTTTGTTCATTTTGGGAATAACACTTGTATATAGGTCGTCAAGTGTAGGTCATTACGAATAGTCATTCTCTGTTGCCATCTGGTGGGCAATTTGGGAATAATACGACAGGCTGCTCATAAAGTTATTTCTGCTGCTTTTTCATGTTCATTTGGAAACTAACCCCCAGCGCATGTCATTATGAAGAGTTTTCCTCTGCTGCCATCTCGTGGGTATTTTGAAAATAACACCCAAGTGTATGACATCATTGAAATTTATTTCCTGCTACCATCTGGTGGGCTTTACATGAAATATTATTTTATAAAAACACAGCAGCTCCTTACATAGATGATGAAAATTTTCCAATCTGGTCTCATCAGAAATCACATTCATAAGCCCAAAGTGGTTTTTCCAATAAATTCATGTCCCACATCCAATGTCCCACATCTCTCCGGTATGCTCGGGGCAGTGGCGGTGGCAGTGGCGATGGCGATGCGGTGGCTGCTTCTCAGGACGGGCCGCTGCGATCGTGTGGTCCTCCTGACATTTGCGGCGCGGGCTCTACTCTCCCGCGGTGGTTCCCCGTGACGCCTCTTCAGGCGCTGCCTGTGGTTCTCCACTAATGATTTTTCAATTAGGTGTTGCCAAGTCAAGGGACCCTGTAATTAAGCATAAGAGAAATAAAATGTCATGAAAAGTAAATTCACTTTTCTCCCAGTTGCTCATATTTTTAAATGCAGCAATCTTAATTAGAAGAGAATGATTTGGCGCAGGAGCAACTATAGATATTCTGAAAGTGACTTATAATCATCTAACATTCTTATACTTTTATATCAATTATGTTTAAAAGACAGATTTAGTTATTAAAAAATTATTAAGTAATTTGGGTTAACCTATGTACACAATTCTGCTAAGTGTTCTACGATAAAAGCTTATGCTTGAAAACCCCTATTTGCCAAAGCCGGGTCAGGAAGGAGGTCTCTAACACGTGCGGATGAACGAACTCTGTCCCATTGGCTCCTCTGCCGGGGGAGGATCAAGGACAGACTGGTTGCCCGTGTGCCGGAGTATTCCTCCCAGGCACGCGGCCCACGCAACGTGGGTCTAATCCGTGCCTTCTCACCATTAGCTATCGGCCGCTTGGCCTCGAAAAGGTGCAAGGTACAGGCGTTGGAGGGTGGGGCCAGTGTGAGCTTGAGGGTGGTGTTGAGAGACGGTGAGCAGGAGCCGAGGGGTTGGTCCTGGGGCGATTCACCAATCAGCGTAGAGTTGGGTTGGCCTTACTCCAGACCTGGTCCTCTGGGTGCTCGGGGCGTAGTCTCCATCCCGTGTGGACCACCATATGACCCCCACATGAGCATGCGTGGACACCCCACCCCCATATCACACTCATGTGATCTAGCGTGAGCCCACATTGTGTATGCTCCGCCTTTTCAGGAAGCCGGAGGAAGCTTCTTGAGGCCTCCATGGCGCCATTGTGTGAGGCGGTCCTGGTATCTCAGCAGCCCCTGGGAGCTGCACCACGGGCCCGGGGAAAAGAGAAAGTGAGAAGTGTCCCAAATCCAAATGCCCCAAATCTGGACAGGAGTGCCACGTGTGGGGAGAGGGGCTGTCTTGTCTTCGGAGGACACAGCAGAGGACATGGCTCGGTGAGGAAATTTCTTTTCTTCTTTTTTTTTTTACTTAATTTTAGTTCTGTGGCGTAGTATGGTGAGGGTGAGGAGTACTGAACGTGCGTGTATCTGGTTTTTGCTTTATGTTACACAGGAACTAAAGGTATCTGGCCTATTAGTCGACATGTAACAGAGGGAGTTACTTCTACCTTGATTCCAGCCTGCATCTGCCCCAGGCTGACAGCTAACTGTTTGGATGGGTTTGAAGATTTTGTCGTCTTCCTTAGGTCCCAGGTTCTGCCTTTTTCCATGCACTTAAATAGATTTCAGAAAACTACAAAACTTCCATCTTGTTACGGTGGCAGGAAAATTAATGGCTGGATTACCAGTCGCTCCTGGAAACTTCTGTAGCTGAGAGATCATGGTCTTCCACTGGCAGAAATAAACATTGCTTTTGTTGACCCTGTCAGCCTTCTTGATCTATTTCTGTGGGCTTTGGTAGAATTTAGAAGTGCTACAAGTCCTTTTCCTCTCATCTATACTTAGACTGACATGAGCAAATATTGGCGAAGCTATAACCTGTGTCACGGGAAAGGTTCTAGTCTTATTCTACGAGAAAGAATTCCGGGGTAAGATGAACAGCTGGAGGTCTTATGTGTCCTGTGACCAGATTCTTGCCTAATTCCACAAGAAAGAATCCAAAGGCCAGATGAACAGCAAGCAGGAAAGCACCTCACTTGAGGAGGTGGAGGTCAGGCTGAACTTGAGAGAGGAAGAGGGAGGAAGGGATGGAGAGGGAGAGAGGGAAAGTCCCGCTTTGGCCGAAGATGGCATCTAGGCTAGAAAAGACCCGTTTTGGCTTATCACCTCTGCTGGGGCTAAATCGGGGAGGTCTGAAGAAAGGAAAAATTCCCAGAGCCATATCCCGGAGGGGGAGGCAATGTCCCTGCACTACCTGTTCAGCCCCTCACTTGGACTTAGTAACTCCTCTTTTTGTTTATTGAAACTTCTCTTCTAGAGATGGTCATTTTTTCTCCTTGTCTTTTTGTCATTTGCCATACAAGTAAACACTATCAAAATAGAAAGCCTTTGTCTTCTTTAGTTAAGTCGTAAAAAGGCTTATTGCTTTGAGTCTCTATTAAAATCCTACTGTTAATGGTCAGACTGTGGATTCTCTGAATTGGGAAAACTCTCAATCAGAAAATGTTTTATAGAACTCTCACGACAAGAAGCCTTTCACAGACATCAGGGTGTCTTCTACAATCATAAGTAATTCTGTTTATGTTTTGATCTCTATTTGTGAAACTTTTGCGTTTGTCTATATAACGTGTGGTAGGATGTTTTTGTCTCCGACTTCTGTTACTAGTTTGTAATATTTGACTGGCTTAAAGGAATTGAATGCTGATATAAATTAAGAAATGTATTTCAAGATCATATGATCAGAGACAATATTTGATGTTAAAGCTGGCTTAGGTTTGGTTGGATTACATAGACATGTTTTTGAAAGTCATTAACATCAAGTATGTTTTAGCTGGGTCAACAAAAATAAGTTTATGTTAGCTGTGTTACAAAGTATATAAAGAAAATAGCTCGATATACAAAATATCAAGAAAAATCAAGATAATAATTGGCTTTGCAATCTCATAGTTTTAACTAATAAATAAAATAGATACTAATGAGGTTTTTAGGTAAACTATTTAGCAATGATTATTTGTATATGTACATTTAAAAGCTTTTCTAGGTGTCTTTGGTGAACTGAAACTTTTAAGGTTTTGTTATTTAAATTAAGTGATGGTCATTCATAGTTTTACACCTGCATGAGCAACGTGTAAGGGTTCCAATTTTTCTATATCATTGCCAAGGTTTGTTATTTTTGGTGTTCTCAATTACAGCCATTCTAGTGTGAGTGAAGGAGTATCACATTGTAGTTTTAATTGCCATTTCTGTCACGACTGATGATGTTTCACATCTTTTCGTGTGCCTGTCATCAAAAAATTTATCGTCTTCTGCCATCCTGTGGTCATTTCGGGAATAACGCTCAAGTGTTTACCATCTTGAAAATATTTTCTGTTCTCATCTACTGTGCATCTTGAAATAACATTAGTGAAAGAACTGAAAAATCTTTTTTTTTTTTGTTGCCGTATGTGGTGCGTTTTTGGAATATCACCCAGCGTAGGTCTTCATGAAAATTCTCTGCTACGATCTAGCAGGTATATTGCGAATTAGATCACAGTACATGTCATAAAGAATAACTTTCAGTGGTATTTCCTGTGCATTTTGAAAGTGATATCTAATGGGAAGCATGTTGTTATGAAAAATTGTTGTCTGTGGCCTTTTAGTGTGCATCTTGGGAAAAACACAGGCGTGTGCCTCATGAAAAGTTATTATTTGCTTCCATTCCGTGGGCATTTTCTAAATAACAAGCAAGTGTATGCCATTACAAAAATTTATTTTCTGCCTCCGTCATGTGGACATTTTGGGGATAACACCCGAGAGTATGCCATCATGAAAATATATTTTCCGCTCTCATCTACTGTGCATCTTGGAATAACATCAGAGGGTAAGTAATTAAATGTCATTTTCTGCTGCTATGTAGTGGACATTTAGCAAATAACACCACAGTACATGTCATGAAAAATTATTTCTGCTGCTATGTCGTGTGTATTTTAAAACTAACACCCAAGGGCATGATGGCACAAAATTTTTCTCTGCTCTCATTTCTGGTGAATATTGGGATGAACACAGGAGTGTACTTCATGAAGAATCATTGTCTGCTGCCATCTCATGGGCATTTTGAAAATTACTTCCAGGGGTATACATTAACAAACATTTTCCATTGGCATCTGGTGGAAACTTTGAGAATAAAACCTTACTGTAGGGCATCATGAAAATTCATCCCATGCCCCAATATTTCATGTGTCTTGTAATTTACACAAGAGCATAAGTAAAAACAAATTATCCTCTGCTGCCATCTGGTGAGTATTTTAGGAGTAACATCCAAGTGTTGTCATCATGAAAAATCATTCTATACTGCCATCTGGTGGGCATTTTGGGAATGACACCCCAGTGCCTGTCAAGAAAAATGTTAAGTACTGTCATGTACATTTAAAAAATAACACTCCAGCATATATCGTTATAAAGTGGTTCTCTGCTGCCATTTCAAGTGAATCTTTAGAATAAAATTGGAGTACAAGTTATAAAAAATTGTTATTTGCTGCTATATTGTTGACATTTTGATAATAACACTCAGGTTAATGTCATCATAAAATTTTTTTCTGCGGCCATCTTGTGGGCATTTGAGGAATAACATCCAAATGTAGATGGTCATGAATATTCATTTCTGCCGCCATTTTGTGTGAATTTGGGGAATAACACCATATTACATATCTAAAATAATTTCTGCTGTCATCTCATGCAGAAATAATAAACATGAAATGAAGGCAGAGGTAAAAATTTCATAATGTCATGCCCAACAGGCACTCTTCCGTCATACACAAAACGCCCATCAGATGATTGGAGAGAACAAATCTTCATGATGTCAAACACTCGGTGTTATTCCTAAATGCCCACCTGATGACAGCAGATAATAACATTTACTTACACGCTGGTGTATTCCAAGATGCAAAGTAGATGAGAGAAGAAAATATATTTTCATGGCATATACTTGAGCGCTATTCCCAAAATGCCCACAGGATGGCAGCAGAAAAAATTTTTAATGACACATGCTTGCTTGTTATTTTCAAAATACCCACAAGATGGCAGCAGAGAACAATTTGTCATTAAGTGAACTGTGTTTTTCCCAAAATGCATATGAAATGGTCATTTATAATTACTTTTTATAATGATATGCTCTTAGGTATTATTTTCAAAATGCGCACTATATAACAGCTGAAATAATTCTTCATGACATGTGCCGTGCTTTTTTACCAAAACCATCATGAGGTTATTTTCTAAATTGCCCACCAGATAGCAGCAGAGAATGAAAATTCATGATGGCAAACACTGGGATGTTATTACGTAAATATACACCAAATGCTAGCACAGAATAACTTTATTACTTACATTCTGGTGCTATTCCAAAGACGGGCACAGAAAATGAATCTTCATGATGGCTTATACCCAGGTGTTATTTCTAAAATGGCCACCAGATTGAAGCAGGAAAATTATGATGACATTCACTTGCCTGCTAGTTTCAAAATTGCCTGTGACATGGCAGCAGAGGATAATTTTCATGACAGGCACTCCTGTATTTATCTCAGGATACACATGAAATGGCCGCTGAAAAAATTGGTTAATGACATGCCCCTAGGTGCTATTTTCTAACTGCACAAGATCGCAGCAGAATTAATGGTTTATGACATGCGACATGGTGGTGTTCCCAAAATTACCACCAGATTGCAGCAGTGAATGGATATTTATGATGACTTATTTTTGTGTGTTATTTCTAAAATGTTAACAAGATGGCATCAGAAAACAAATTTTTACAATGACATGGACCTCGATATTATTTTTAAAATGTCCACGAGATGACAGTGGAGAACAATTTTTTATGACTGGGTCTCCTATGTCATTTCTAAGACTCACAGAAATTTTAAAGAATATATGATATAGCAGCAATAAATTTATTTGACGTTCACTGTGATGTTATTTCCAAAATGTCCACCAGGTGGGAGCAGAGAATTTTTTTTTTCTTACACTCTTGTGTAATTTCCAGATGCACATGAGTGTGGGGCAGGAAAGGAAGTTTCATGATGACCTATATTAAGGTTTTATTCCCAAAATTCTCAATAGATGACAACGGGAAATTTTTGTGATGATATACACCTGGAAATAATTTTCAAAATGCCCACGCGATGGCAGGAGAGAACAGTTTTCATGTTGCACTCTTGTTATTCTCAAGATTTACATGAAATGGCCCTGGAAAATTTTTTTTATAATGATATACCCTGGAGTGTAATTTATTATTATTATTATTATTATTATTATTATTATTATTATTTATATCTACAGCACCTGGTCTTCCTAAGTAGTCACCCCTCCAAGTATTAACCATACCCGACCCTGCTTAGCTTCCAAGATCAGACGAGATGTGGCGTGTTCAGGATGGCATGACTGTAGGGTGGTCGTTATTTTCAAAATTTCCACAAGATGGCAGCGGAGAACACTTTTTCATGACGTGCACTTTTCTTTTTCTCTCAAGATGCACGCAAAGTGGCAGCAGACAAAACTATTTCTTGATGACTTTCTCTTAGGTGTTATTTATAAAAGGCACAGGAATAGCAACAGAAATAGCTTTTCGTGACATGCGCTGTGGTGTTATTCCCAAAATTCCCACCATACAGCAGCAGAGATTTAGTATTCATGATGAGAAACATCTGAGTGATAATCCTTAAATCGCCATAGATAGCAGCAAAGAAAAAAATTTTATTATGTATATAATCTGTATTTCCCAATATGCACACCTTATCAGGATTTAAAATAAATTCTTGATGACATACATGTGAGCATTACTTTATAAATGCTCATGAAAATGCAGGAGAGAATGATTTTTCATGACATGCACTCCTGTGCTCATTCCAAGGTAACACGAAATTGAAGAGATAAAAATTTCATGTCATACCCTATGTGCAATATTTTGTCATACACAAAATGCCCACCAGATGGCAACAGATAATAACATTTAATTATTTCCACTCTTGTGTTATTCCAAGAAGCACAGTAGATCAGAGCTGAAAATTTATTTTCTTGATAATCTACACTCAGGCGTTATTTCTAAAATGCCCACCAGATGAAAGCAGAAAAATTTATTACAAGGACACAGCTGCATGTTATTTTCAAAATGCCTGTGACAATGCAGAGGAGAATAATTTTTCATAACATGCACTCCTGTGTTTATCTCAAGATGCATACGAAATGGCCACTGAC
The DNA here is from genome assembly GCF_014176215.1 of Rousettus aegyptiacus. Taxonomy (NCBI): domain Eukaryota; kingdom Metazoa; phylum Chordata; class Mammalia; order Chiroptera; family Pteropodidae; genus Rousettus; species Rousettus aegyptiacus. Next base: position 15,225,983 of record NW_023416293.1, on the reverse strand, counting down.
AAAAACTTCGCTCAACTACATGCTCTTAGGTTTTATTTTCTAACTGCACGAGATAGCAGCAGAAATAACTTTATGAAATGCAATGTGGTGTTATACACAAAATTCCCACCAGATGGCAGCAGCTAATGAATATTCATGATGACCTGTACTCAAATGTTATTCTCAAATTGGCCACAAGACGATGGGAGAAAATAAAATTTTATGAAGACATACACCTGGGTGTTATTTTCAAATTGTCCACGAGATGGCAGCAGATACTTTGTCTTGTACTCTGATTTTATTCTGGAGATTTACTTGAAATGGAAGCAGAGAAAAAACTTATAAGGACAAATAATTCTGGGGTTTTTTTTTAATGCAAATGAATAGCAGCAATATCTTGACCCCCACTGTGGTATTAGACCTAAAATTCCCTCCAGATGGCAGCGGAAAATGAATTTTCAGGATAACAACACTAGGGTGTTATTGCTAAAATACCCACCCAACGGCAGCAACGTTTTTTCCTTACACTCGTGTAATTTCCTAGATGCATACAACTTTAGTGGAAAAGATGAATTTTCATGTTCCCTGCAGTAAAGTTACAGTCCCAAAATTCCCACTAGATGGCAATGGAAAAATATTTGTTGATGATATAAACCTGGAAGTAATTTTCAAAATACCCATGAGATAGCAGCATGGAACAATTTGTCATGACATGCACATCCGTGTTCATCCCAAGATTAACATGAAAGCATAGACGTTATTCACAATGCACACTATTCTGTCATACACAAAATGCGCACCAGACGATAGCAGATAATAAATGTTCATGATGTATAATATTTGGTGTCATTTCTGAAATGTCCACAAGATGGCAGCACAAAAAGTTAGATGATATGTACTTGTTCTGATTTCAAAAGAGGCGACGAGATGGCAGCTGAGAATAATTTTTCAGGACATGCACTGCTGTGTTTTTCCCAAGATACATGAAATGGTCGAGGACAACAACTTTTCATAACGACATGCTCTTTGTTATTAATTTCACATTGTACAAGATAGCAGCTGACATTACTCTTTATGACATGAACTGTGGTCTTCCCAAAGTGTCCACCAGATGACAGCAGAGAATGAATATTCATGAGGACAACACTCAGGTTAATTTCTAAAATTCCCAATAGATGGCGAGAGAATAAATGATCTATTCTTATGTCATTCCCAAGATGCTCACAGGATTAAGAGAAAAAAGTTTTCATGATGACCTAAGTTAAGGTTATATCCCAAAGGACCCACCGGATGGCAAAGAAAATATATTTTGATGACATACAATTGGTGTAATTTTTAAATACCCACGAGATGGCAGCAGAGAACAATTTTTATGACTTGCAGTGCTGTGTTGTACCCAAGATTAAATGAAATGGGGAGTAGAGAAAAATTTCATAAAGGCATTTCAATTGGTGGTATTTTTTATATACACAAGAGATCAGCAGAAATGTTTCATGATGCACATTCTGGTGTTATTCCCCCAAATTCCCAAACATGCCTACAAAAAATGAATGTTTATCATGACCAACTTGGAGGATATTCTGTAAATGACCATCGATGGCAGCAGAAAATAACTTTCGATTACTTACACTTTGGTGTTATTCCCAAATGCCAGCCACATGCCAGCGGAGAAATACATTTAATTACTTATATTCTGCTCTTCTTCCAAGATACAGAGTAGATGAGAGAGGAAACCACATTTTCAAGTTAGCATACAATCGGGCGTTGTTCCCAAATCCCACAGGATGGCTGCAGAAAATAAATTTTTATGATAACATACACTTGTGTGTTATTATCAGGAGATAGCAGAGAATAATTTTTATGACACGCACTCCTGTGTTTATCCCTAGATGCACGTGAAAGTGCCACAGACAAAAACTTTTCCTAACGACTATGTCTTCGGTGTTACTTTCAAACTGCATGAGATAGCAGCAGAAATAACTAACTATGACACAGGTCATGGTGTTATACTCAACATGCCCACGAGATGGCAGCAGAGAGTAATTTTTGTGACACGCAATCTTTTTTTTTTCCAAAATACACATGAAAAGACCACTGACAACAACTTCTCACAATGACATGCCTCTGAGTTTTTTTTCATAATGAATGTTAGATAGCGGTATAAATAACATTGTATAACATGCGCTGTGGTTTATACCCAAATTTACCACCAGGTGGCAGCACAAAACAAGTTTTTACATACGCTGGTAAAATTCCCTACAAGCACACAAGA